>NC_135540.1:37394626-39861292 GCF_045843805.1 Urocitellus parryii | reverse complement strand
AACGCAAACCTTCAAAATAGCTCAAAATGAAAGGGACTTGTTTGGCACTGAAACACAATATTTATCTATAGGGCAACTCCTGATTGATAAAAAAAAAGGTAATTTCCAAGAAATGTTATTCTTGATCACAAAATAAAACATCATTAGTTTGGCTTGATTATTTACTTGGGGGAAGCAAGAATAGTAATTGATCATATTGGCCTTCAATTTGCTTTGCTGGAAGTTTGCATTAAAATAAAAATCTATGACTGTATTTTTTAAAGTCTAATTAGGGACTAAAAATCAAGATAAGAACCTGTATGGTCTCCTCCAAATACATATCCACATCCTGATACCAGAAACTGTGAATATGCTAAACCCATGAGAAGGGGGATTATGATTTCAGTGAAAGCAGGTTACTAATCAATTTATCATAAAAGAGGGAGATTATCCTAGATTATCCAGATGTGCCCAGTATAATTGTAATAGTTTTTAAATAAGGAAAGAAAAACATAAAAGAATCCAAATTTCATGACATGATAAGAAATCAATCTTTACTTTCTGATTTTAAAGAATGAGGAAGAATGAAGGGATGTGTGTGTTTGGGGGACTCTGGAGATGAGATTTTAGAAGCTGGAAAGGCTAAGAAAATGAATTCTCTCCCAGAGTCTTTAGAAAGGAATGTAGACATATGGATACCTTGATTTTTAGTCTTGTAAGATTAAATTTGGATTTCTATAGTATAGAATAACATGACAAAATAGTGGGTTTTTTTAAACCCTAAAAATCTTTGGTTATTTGTTTCAGAAACACAGGAAGTTAACAAACTGGTCTTTACTTAAAATACCTACAAATTTGGATGATGTGTCTCTTCTTAATGTTTCCAAAATATCTTAGTTTGCTGGTCTTGCCTGGAAGACCCCTTCCTTATGCATCCTTAAGACTAGGAACCATAACTTTCCTAAGAAGACAGTGTGATCATTAGCTAAACCTAGGTCCTTAAAATTGTCTAGTCATATCTGATTAAATGAGTGTCATCCTCAAATATACTATGCCAGGCAAAGCTTTTGTCCCATGTGTTTCCAATTATGTACTACTAAAAAGGAAGACAGATTCTCATCAAATTTAAAATAATTATATTTCCTTGAAAATAAGAATTCTGAACAAAATTTTCTGAATTCTGGAATTGTTAGGCAGAGAGAAAAATATGTCATTTGCAAGTATTTAACTTCAGTTTGTGAAAACATAGTTTACCAAAAGAAATTTGGTTGTGTGTGGCAGGCAAAAAAGATAAAAGTTTATACAAAAATATTTTAGACAAAATATTTATAAACATAATTCAGCCTATTTTTTTAAAATCATAAATATTTACCTTATAATAATTAATGAGCATAACAACTATAGAGAAAAACCTTCAGTTATAACTTATAATATCTGATATAGGGTGCTGTAAGTGTACTAAGCCTATAGTCAGAATACTAAGATTATAAAATAAGGATATTCTTTAAGTCCAGAGTATGTCCTATTTCATACTTAAGTGATGTGGATCTCTACTGAAAACCAAATGATAGGGAGATGTTCTATTTAAGTTAAAGAAGAAAAGTAACAAACAAGTTAATCTTTTTACAAATAAATAGAATTATGTCTGAAATATTATTATCAGGTGAAGCAGATGCATGACTGTAATAAATAGGAACATGTCACAGATTTCAAGGACAATGATAGATTTCTAGGAACTCACAACACAGCATGGATTTTGTTTAATTTATGTATTAATACTTTATAAGTACAAGTGTTACCCAAGAAAATCTAAGTATCTCTTCTAATTGGATAATTCTTCCCCTGAAATTCATTGAGCGTAACATATTAAGTAAGTTTAATTATTTTGTGTGGAAGAACAAACCCTTGTGACTTTCTAGGAACCTTCTAGGGTATCAAAAAGGCAGTGTTAACTAAAAAGACATAATTTATTATTTAATTTATTTAAAATTAATAAACATTTTGAAGCTGTTTGAGTGTTACAGAAAATGTGAACAGAATTACAATAATTCCCCCAAACTCAATTTTCCCACCCCTCAGTTTTCCAATTATTAACATATTCATTGATGTGGTACATTTGGTAAAATTTATGAGCAAATATTGATATAGTATTATTGACTAATTTCTATTATTTGCATTAAAGTTCGCTTTTTTGAGTTGCACAGTTCTGTAAGTTGTCCAAATGCATAATGCTATGAACCCACCATTAGAATATCATACAGAATAGTTTCACTGCCTTAGAAGTCCCCTATACTCTGGCTATTGATCCCTCCTCCTCATTCCTGAGGTCTTGCCAATCACAGATTTTTAAAATCTCTGTTAATTTTGCCTTTTCCAGATTGTCACATGTTTAGAACATATAGTAGTCTTTTAGACTGGCTTCTTTCACTTGACTATATATGTTAAAGTTTTTTCCATGTCTTTTTATTTTTTACTTAGTAAATTATCTATTGGAGGATATCTTACTTGTCTCCAAGTTGGGGCAATTATGAAAAATCCTACTGAAACATTCATGTGTGGGTTTTGTGTGGATATACATTTTCATAGCATTCGGTAAATACCAAGAAGTGTAACTGTTGAATCATAGGGTATGAGTATGCTAGTTTTATAAAAAAAAAAAATAATAATAAAAAAAAAAAATAAAAAAAAAAAACAACAACTTGCTAACTATCTTTCAAACTGTACCATTTTTGCTTTCTTAGCAGAAATGATGACATTTTCTGTTCTCCATTTCCTCCTCAAAATTTGACATGGCATAAAGAATATTTTCAATGAGATAGTTACAGAAAACTTCTCCTACATCAGAAATGATATAGATATTCTTATAAAGAAGGCTTTTGGGACCCCATAGACCCAGTCATATGATAAGCTTTCCAAGACATAGTATAATCAAAATTCCTAACATAGAAAACAAGGAAAGAATATTAAAAGCCACAAGAGAAAAACATCAGGTCACATATAGAGGCAAACCAGTAAGGCTAACTTCTGTGATTTCTCTGTCCAGGAGGTTCTGGAATGAGATATTCCAAACCCTAAAAGAAAATAACTGTCTTCCAAGTTTAATATACCCACAAAACTTAGTTTCAAATTTGAGAGGAAAATAAAAACAGTATAAGAATAAACAAAAAGAATTCATGAGCAACAAAACACCACTACAAATAATACTCAAAGTTCACACAGAGGGATTAAACTATTTTCAAAGTTCACAAACAGAGGAAGTTCAATAGAAGAATAATCCATTAAATGAGAATCAAGACAGGATACAATATAACAACAACAACAACAGGAACAAAAAATGCAGGAAAGCACAGTCAAATATCCATACTAATGCTGAATGTTAATTCCCCAATTAAAAGACACAGATAAGCAGAATGAATCAAAAAACGAAATCCAACTACTTGTTATTTAGAAATTACCCATCTTAAAGGCAAAGATACCCACAGGCTGAAGGTAAAAGAATGGCAAAAAAATATTTCAGACATTATAAAAAAACAACAAGCAGAAGTAGCTATTGTCATATCAGATATTGTCATATCTGTCATATTGTAATTTAAGCAAAAATTAGTCAGAAAACACAAAGAAGGCCTTTACATCCTAATAAAGGGAACAATCCAACAACAACAACAACAAAATGACCATAGAAAACATTTATGCTCCAAAAGTCAATGTAGCCAGTTAGATGGAAAAATACTCCATGAACATTGATGTGGATGTGTCCCTGTAGTATGCTGTTTTAAATCCTTTGGGTATAGTCCGAGGAGAGGAATAGCTGGGTCAAATGGTGGTTCCATTCCCAGATTTCCAAGGAATCTCCATACTGCTTTCCAAATTGGCTGCACCAATTTACAGTCCCACCAACAATGTATGAGTGTACCTTTTCCCCCACATCCTCGCCAACACTTATTCTTGTTTGTCTTCATAATACCTGCCATTCTCACTGGAGTGAGATGATATCTTGGAGTAGTTTTTTTTTTATTATTGAGAGAGAGAGAGAGAGAGAGAGAGAGAGAGAGAATTTTTAATATTTATTTTTTAGTTTTCGGCAGACACAACATTTTTGCTTGTATGTGGTGCTGAGGATCAAACCCGGGCTGCACGCATGCCAGGCGAGCATGCTACTGCTTGAGCCACATCCCCAGCCTTTAGAGTAGTTTTGATTTGCATTTCTCTGATTACAATTCTCAATAGCTAAACTGTGGAGCCAACCTAGATGCCCTTCAGTGGATGAATGAATAAAAAAAATGTGGCATATATACATAATGGAATTTTACTCAGCATTAAAAAACATCAAAATCATGGCATTTTCAGATAAATTAATGGCATTGGAGAAAATAATGCTAAGTGAAGTCAGCCAATCCCCCCCAAAAATAAATGCTGAATGTTTTCTTTGGTATAAGGAGTTGACTCATAGTGGGGTAGGGAGAGAGAGCATGGGAGGAATAGATGAATTCTAGATAGGGAAGAGGGGTGAGAGGGAAAGGAAGGGGGCAGGGATTAGCAAAGATGGTGGAATGTGATGGACATCATTTTACAAAGTACATGTATGAAGACTTGAATTGGGTGTCAACATACTTTATATACAAATAGAGATCTGAAAAATTGTGGTATATATGTGTATTAAGAATTGTAATTCAGAAAAACCCAACAAAGTACATGTATAAAGGCATAAGTTGGCATGAATATACTTTATATACATAGTTATGAAAAAAGAAAAATACTCCATGATATTAAATATCACATAGACCTCATCAAAATAACACCAGGGTATTCCAATATACCCTTATTACCAATAGACAAGTCATCAAAACAAAAAAATCAATAAAGGTTTCTCTAACTTACACAACACCATAAATCCAATGGACTTAATGGCTCCAAAATAACTGAATTTACCTTCTTACCTATGCATGGAATTTTTCCCAAAAGATCATATTTTAGGCTATGAAGCAAATCTTAGCAAATATAACAAAAATTGATGTAATTCCATGTATTCTACCAGATCATAATGGAATAAAGGTAGAAATTAACAGCAAGAAAAAATAGTAGAAACCACATAGCCTCTGGAGACTTAACAATATTCTCTTGAAGAAATAATGGATCAAAGAAAGAAAATAGAAATCAAGAAATTCTTAGAAATAAACAAGAACAAAAACACCAAATATCAAATTTATTGGATATATAAAAGCAGTTCTATGAGACAAATTTATAGCATTGAGTGCATACATTTAAAAAATTAGTACTCAAACAAACTTATGTTACACCTCAAGACCTTAGAAAAAGAAAAAACAAATCAACCTCCAAACTAGTAGAAGACAGGAAATAATTAAGATCAAAGCTGAAATCAATAAAATTGAAAATAAGAATACAATACATCGGATCAATGTAAGAAAGAGTTGATTAACCAAAAGAAAGAATGAGAAAAAACAAATCAATAATATCAGGAATGCAAAAGGAGATATTACTAAAGACCCTATGAAATACAGAGGATTATCAGATTCACAACAATAAGTTGTGAAAATTTGTACTTTAATAAACTGGAAATCTAGAAGACATAACAAATTTCTAGACATGTATGGCCTTCCTAAATTTATATAGGAAAGTGTAGAAATCTTAAATAGATCAATACCAACACTAAAACTGAAATAACAGTTCAGAGTCTTCCAAAAAAGAGCACCTCTCAACCTGATAGATTATCAGCTGAGTTCTACCAGACCTTTACAGAAGAATTAACATCAGTGATTTGCAATTTCCACAAAATTAAAGGAAGGAAAACTTTCAAAAAATTTTATGAAGCTAGCATAACCCTGATACCAAAGCCAGACAAAGACATATCAAGAAAAAAATTACAGAACCATATTCCTGATGAACATAGATGCAGAAATCCTAAATAAAATGTTAGTACCTGTATTGAAAAAATACCTCAAGAAGATAATACACCATGATCAAGTGAGTTTCATTCCAGGGATGCAAGATTGGTTCAATGTATGCAACCAATAAATATGATTCATTGCTTAAACAGAATTAAGAACAAAAATCATATGATCATCTCAATAGATGCAGAAAAGGCCCTTGATAAAATTCAACATCTGTTCATGCTAAAAATGCTTGAGAAACTAGAGATTGAAGGAAGTTACAACATTGTAAGGGCCATTTATGACAAACCCCAAACCAACATAATACTAAATGGAGATACACTACACGTATTTCCATTAAATCAGGAACAAACAAGGCTCTCTGCTCTCACCATTCCCATTCAATATAGTCCTCAAAACATTAGCTAGAGCAATTGGTTAAGAAAAGGAAATCAAAGGGATAGAAACAGGCAAAGAAGAAGTTAAACAACTATCTCTGTTTGCTGACTCTATGATTCTCTACCTAGAAGATTTAAAAAAAAAAAAAAAAACTTCACCAGAAGACTTCTAGATCTTATAAATGAATTTAGCCAGGCAGGACAATGTAAGACCAGCACACATAAATCAATAGCTTTCCTATTCGCCAACAGTGAGTCAATTGTGGAAGAAATCAGGAAAAGCATCCATTCACAACCCCCCCCCCCAAATACTTTGGAATTAATCTAATCAAGGAAGCAAAAGAGTTCTGCAATTAAAATTATAGAGCACTGAATAAAGAAATTGAAGCAGACCTTAGAAGATAGAAAGACATCCCATGTTACTGTGTAGAAAGACATCCCATGTTACTGTGTAGGCAGAATTAATTTTATCAAACTAGCCATACTACTAAGAGCAGCATAGTGATTCAATGCAATACCCCTCAATATACCAATGATGTTCACAGAATTATAAAAAATAATTGTTAAATTTCCTTGGAAGAATGAGAGCCCCCAAAGAGCCAATGCAAAAATAAGCAAGACAATGAAGGAGGAAACATCACAATACCTCATCTGAAACTACACTATAGAGCAGTAGTAACAAAACCAGCATTGTATTGGCACCTCAGTAGACCTGAAGACCATCAATGGAAGAGAATAGAAGACACAGAGACAAACACATAAACCTATATCCATCTGATATTTTATAAGGATACCAAAAATATGTCTTGGAAAAAAGATAGCTTTTTAAGAAAATAGTGCTGGGAAATCTGGATAGCTATAGTAAAAAAAATGAAATTAGACCTCTATCTTTCGCCCTGCACAAACATGAAATCAAAATAGATCAGACTGGAATTAGACCAGAAACTTTACAACTGTTGGAAGAAAATACAGGGTCAACTCAGTCATATAGGTACTGTCACAGATTTCTTTAACAAGACCCTCAAAGCACAAGAAATTAAAGCTACAATCTATAATGAAGATGCCATTACACTAAAAAGTTCCTGCACAGATAAGGAAATAATTAAGAGCATGAAGAGAAAGCCTAGAGAATGGGAGAAAATCTGCAAAAGCTCCTCCTCCAATAGGAGATTACTATTAAGAATATACAAAAACTCTTAAAACCTTAACAGCAAAAAAATCCAAAAATAACCTACTCAGTAATGAGCAAAAAAACTAAATGAAAACCTCTCCATAGAAAAAACACAAAGGTCCAATAAACACATGAAAAATATGTTCAACATATCTAGAAATCAGAAAAATGCAAATAAAAATTACACTAAAATTTCATCTCACTCAAGCCAGAATGGCAACAATCAAGAATACAAAAGACAATAGGGCTGGGGATGTAGCTTAAGCTGTAAGGCGCTCGCCTGGCATGTGCCCTGTGCTGTGTTTGATCCTCAGCACCACATACAAATAAAGATGTTGTGTATGCCGAAAACTAAAAAATAAATATTAAAACATTCTCTCTCTCTCTCTCTCTCTCTCTCTCTCTCTCTCTCTCTCTCTCTCTCTCTTTCCTCTCTCTCTTTCTTAAAAAAAAAAGAATACAAAAAACAATATATGCCAGTGAGATTGTAGAGAGAAAAGAACACTTGTACATTGTTGGTGGGACTAAAGACTAGTAAAACAACTCTGCAAAGCAATATGGAGATTACTCAAAAAACTGTGATGCAGCTATTCCATTCCTGTGTATTTTCCCAATAAATCTAAAATTGGCATAATACAGAAACACAGTCACATCAGTGTTATAGCAAAAACGATTCACAACAGGTAAATTTTGGAAGCAACCCAGATGTCCATCAATATATGAATGGATCAAGAAATTGTGATGTATATGGGTGTGTGTGTGTGTGTGTGTGTGTGTGTGTGTGTGTGTGTATTCTACTTGGCCATTAAAAAGAATGAAACTATGGAATTTGCCATTAAGTGGATGGAAATGGAGAATATCATGCTAAGTGAAATTAGCCAAACTCAGAATCTCAAAGGTCAAATATTTTCTCTCAAATGGGGAAGCTAGTGTAAAATAAAAGAGAAAGGAAGAATAAAATTATATAAGGAACCAATTAAAAACAAATTAATATATGAGTGAAAGGAAGTCTATAGACTAGAGGAAGGAGAAGGGGGGAACAGAAAAGAAAAGGGGGAAGGAAAAGGAGCATCATAAGCTGAATCAATTTTTTATGCATGGAGAAGTATGTTGGGATGACCTCAACTACTACAGATAAACATAAAGCTCTAGTAAAACATTTTTTAAAAATGTTCAACACCATTAAGATATTTATAAGTAAATAGTATACCATATTGTCCTATTTGTTCTGGAAAATATCATATACTTGTCATGTATAAAATACGTGAGCGGTAGTAAATACCAAAATGAACATTCATTTCAATAAAGTTCTTTATAATTGCATGTAATAATATATGATTAACCAATTACCTGTTTCTATGGATAAAATAAAGACATTATTTTTTTCCAAAGGTAGGTGAAAAGAAACGTAAATTAATCTCAATAAGTAAACCAGGAAGTCACAGGGAGGCTGCTTCTTGTAAAAGGTATTTTATGTGGCACCAAATCAGATGCTTAAAATTGTCAGTGAAGAAACTTTGATCAGGCAACAAATAATGCAGCCATTGTGCAATGATACCCACAAAAGGCATGGAAACAACTCAAGTTTATTCCATAAATTTCTCAAAATTGTCTACTTTAGTTAATAACAGTTTTTAAATGTATTAATATGTATTACATATTCATGGTCATATGTAATCCAAAATACTAATTTAATTTTTATTCATGAAAACATATTTGTGGCTATTATCTTCCATTCATGAAAAATTTTCAGAAAATTGGAATTGTAGACATTTTAGTGAGCTGAGTAAAATTAATGAACAATAGAGGCATCCACAAGTCCTACCTTATGTGATATTGTATTTATCCATACCCCTTGTGTCATCATTACTAATAGCCATAACTGAGTTGACTTTACTTGATGGTGATAAAATATATTTTTTATAGCTAAAAGGAAGCTTGCCAAGAGAAGTAAAATAACATTGTATGTGACAGAATAGTTTCGTGTAAACTTGATTGGCACATGTGAAGTGCAGAATGAGAGAGAGCAAATTGCCCTCTAGAAAAACTACAAAAGGATGGATTCTCTAAAAGTAGGAGAAAAAAATGACCATGAAAAGTCAGCAGAATTGATTTCATTCAGTCAACTTCAGTGTCAGATGATTTCTGGAGAACACTAATACATGAATTTCTCAGAACCCCTGCAGTTCTGACATAGGTTCCAAAAATAGTTAGAAGAGCCAAGCTCTGAATACCTAACATTAATTAATGAGTCAGACAAATAGCTAAATAATTAATCCACGGAATATTAAACCAGTCTATTTTATTAACAAATACTACTTGTGAATAGTGCTGTAATAAACATTGGAGTGCAGGTTTGACATATTGATATCATTTATTTCTTTGGGTATATATCCATTAGTAGATTTACTAATTCATATAACAGTTCTACTTTCAGTTTTTGAGGAATCTCCATACTATTTCTTGTAATTACTCTACTAACTAACATTACGATCAATTTGTAAGTGTTCCACTTTCGTTACATTTTAGCACGGTATTTGTTAAATTTTATCTTTTTGATGCTAGCTACTCTAAGTGGAATGAGGTCTCCTTGTTATTTGCATTTGCATTTCCCTAACAGTTGGTTATGTTGAGCATTTTTCATGTATCTATTGGACATTTGTAGGCTTTCTTTTGAGAAATGTCTGTATCAGTTGTATGTTTCTTCTATTCTGTGGATTATCCCTGATGTCTGTTGTCTTTTCTTCACTATACAGAGGTATTTTACTATGATGCAACCCCATTTGTCAATTTTTGCAATTGTTGTCCATGTTTCTGGGGTCTTACATAAGAATCCTTTGTCTAGGCCAATATCCTAAAGCATTTCCCCTAACTCATATTCTAGTGCTTTCATAGTCTCAGGTCTTACATTTAAGTTTTAATCTATTTGGAATTGATATTTGTAATTGGGAAGGGTATACTTTCTTCTACATGTGGATAAGCAGTTTCCCCAGGACCATTTATTTATTTTTTATTTTTTTTAATATATGACAGCCTAATGCATTACAATTTATATTACACATATAGAGCACATTTTTTCATATCTCTGGTTGTATACAAAGTATATTCACTCCAATTCATGTCTTCATACAAGTACTTTGGATAATGATGTCCAGCACATCCACCATAATTTCTAACCCCCTGTCCCCTCTCTTCCTCTCTCACCTCTCTGCCCTATCTAGAGTTTGTGTATTTCTCCCATGCTCCCTCTCCCTACCCCACTATGAATCAGCCACCTTATATCAAAGAAAACATTTGGCATTTGTTTTTTGGGGTTTGGCATACTTCATTTAGCATTATCTTCTCCAACTCAATCCATTTACCTGCAAATGCTATGATTTTATTCTCTTTTATTGCTGAATAATATTCCATTGTGTATATACACCACATGATTTTTATCCATTCATCTACTGAAGAGCATCTAGGTTGGTTCCACAGTTTATCAGTTGTGAATTGTGCTGTTATAAACATTGATGTGGTTGTGTCCCTGTACTGTGCTGTTTTTAAATCCTTTGAGTATAGACCTAGGAGAGGGATAGCTGGTCAAATGGTGGTTCCATTTCTAGTTTTCCAAGGAATTGCCATACTCTTTTCCATACTGGCTGCACCAATTTGCAGTCCCACCAGCACTATATGAGTGTGCCTTTTTCCCCCACATCCTTGCTAACATTTATTGTTGTTTGTATTCATAATAGATACCATTCTGACAGGAGTGAGATGAAATCTTAGAATAGTTTTTATTTGCATTTCTCTAATTTCTAGAAATGATGAACATTTTTTTCATATATTTATTGATTGATTGTATATCATCTTCTGAGAAGTGTCTGTTCAGGTCCTTGGCCCAATTATTGATTGGGTTATTAGATTTTTTGGTGTTTAGCTTTTTGATTTCTATATTACCCTAGAGATTAGTGCTCTATCTGATGTCCTGAACCATTTATTAAAGAGACTTCATTTTCCCTATTGTGTGTTCTTGGTTCATTTGTCAAAATCAGTCACTAGCAAATCATGGAGGTATTTTAAATCTTACTGTTCTATTCTATTATTTTATGTGCCTGCTTTTATAATAATATCATGCTTTTTAAAATTACTATTGATTTGGTAAATATTTTAAAGTCAGGTAGTATCATACCTTCTGGTTTTTTTTTTTATTTTTGTTCCAGATTCCTTCATCTATTCATGATCTCTTTTGGTTCCATATGTATTTTAGGATTACAATTTCTATGAAGAATATTATTGATATTTTGATAGGGATCCTATTGAATCTTTAGATCACTTTGGGTAGTTTGCACATTGAAGACTACTTTTTCTCCTAATCCAATAATGTGGGATATCTTTCCATTTATTTATATCCTCTGATTTCTTTCATCAATATGAGATATATATTGTATAAATCACCTCTTGGATTAATTTATTCCTGGGTACTTTATGATCTTTTATGGCTATTGTTAATGGAATTGATTTCTTTCTAGAATATATTTTGTTAATATTCATAAATGTGCTGATTTTTGAGTATTGATTTTATATACTGAAACTTCCATATTCACTTCTTAGTTATAACTGCTTTTTGGAGTAATATTTGAAGTTTTTCTATACATAAGGTTATGTCATCTGTAAATATACAGTTTGACTCCCTCTTCTCATTATGTCCCTTATTTCTTTCTCTTGTTTAATGCTCCCAATATGACTTCCTGTTATGTTCAATAAAAGTGTTGCAAGTGAATATTCTTATCTTTATTAGGATCTTCCTGGAAAAGAATTCAACTTTTTCCTAATAAGTAAGATGTTAGCTGTCGGTTTGTCATATAGGATCTTTATTCTGTGATATGCATTTATTTTTTGCCTAATTGGTTGAGAATTTTTACCATCAAGTATTATTGACATTCATCAAATACTTTTGTTTCACTTATTGAAATGATCATTTGGTTCTAGTCATTGATTCTATTAATGTGTTGTATCACATTTATTGATTTGCATAAGTTGAACTCTCCTTGCATCTCTGAGGTGAATCTCGCTTGATTGTGGTGAATAAACTTTATAATGTGCTCTTAAATTTGGTTTACTAATATTTTGTTGAGAATTTTTACATCTATATTTATTGATTATGATTTTTCTAATATCCTTATCTGTAGTTGGTATCAGGATAATATTGGCTTCAAGGAATGGAGTGGATTGATTCACTACCCCTCCATATTTTTGAATAGATTGAGAATAATTGGAATTAGGTTTCATTTAAATATTTGGTAGAACACAGCAGTGAAACTATAAGTGCCTGGGATTTTCTTTGATGGAAAACCTTTTACTGATTCAATCTTAATACTTATTTTTGCTCTCTTCAAATTCTTGACTTCTTCTTGCCTCAAGTTTGGTAGGTATGATGTATCCAAAAATTTAGGCATTTTTTGTAGGTTTGGGGGCATATGACAGGTTATAATAATTTCTTGTTATCTTTTGTATCTCTGTGATGGCAATTGTAATGTCTCCCATTTATTCTATAGTTTTATTTATTTGGTGAATGTTTCTTTTAATGTGCTATTTAATTTGGTTTGCTATTATTTTGATGAGAATTTTGTATCTGAGTCCCTCAAGAATATTAATCTGTCATTTTCTTTTGTCATTGTTTGATTTTTTGTATGTAATTTTGACCTCATGGATGAGTTTGGAAGAATTTTCTCCTCTTCAACTTTTTGGGAATAGTTTTAAGAAGATGGGTATTTATTCTTCAAAGGTTTTATACAATCAATAATTAAGCCATCAACAGTTCTGGGGCTTTCTTTGATGACAGAATTTTTTATTGATTCAATCTTACTTGTCATTTTATTCTGTTCAGATTTCTATTTCTTCATAATTCAGTATTAGTAGATTGTATGTGTTTAAGAGTTTATTAATTCTTGTAATTTTTAAAAAATTTTGGTGTATTATCGCTCATAGTAGGCTCTTATAATGCTTTGTGCTTTTATGCTATTAGGTATGTTACCTTTTAATAAACAAACCATTCATTTCAGTAAAATACCCTTGTTGGGAAGTAAGTAATATATTACAATATTCATCTATTTAAAGTGTAAAATTCAATGGTGGGTTAATTACATTAAGATTTGTGCCACTATCATCAAAATATAATTTTAGAATCATTTAGATTCTAATGAGATAGGTAAACCTAAGAAAAAGGCTTAAATAATAGCTAAAGGTCAAATCATGAATGGCCTACATGTTTATTTCAGTGGTAGAGCATAAACTTAGCATATATAAGGCCCTGGGTTATATCACCATCAATGAGCAAATAAATAGGAAAGTTTAAATACCCATTTAATACAGAGAATAACATTTTCTTCCTGGAAATTGAAATTATGAGAATGATTGTTTTGATAACTATTTCAAAAAGTGGAACAAAGGAGAAAAAAATTAAAATTGTAGAGTTTAAAACATCCTATAAAAGTAATTATACAGAGAGGAAGGTTTATCAATTAAAGTGTATGTGAAATTTTTTACAATTAATGAAACAATATATATAAAGTTGAAGCCATCATAAAGTTTCAGAAGAATGGGACTTAGAAAATTCTTAAAATTATTGAGAAAGAAAAGCAGGATAGGAATTATTTTCTTATATGAGCACTACAGGATTATTGTGTCATCACAAAAGAGTTGAAATTAAGTCTGAACATTAGCACTAGACATTGGAATCTTATTTTGAAAGTTTCTGTCCCAAATATTCAAATATCAAATTTTATACTGAGCCAAAATATGAGGGAAAGAATGATTTTATCTTCTAATAAGAGATATCTTTAAAATATACCTATTTTTCCAGAGTTTACTAGAAGATAAGATCTACCTGATATAGACTAAACCAAGAAAGAGAATGATGTGTAATTCAGAAGCCAGAAGATACTCTGGATAGATATGTAGAGAAATCCCAGCATCACAGTTAAGGCAGTCCATCTAGACAACTATTCAGCCTAGAGCATTGAAATCAGAGAAAATTTAGCCTGGGAGGGAGTTTCTCAAGAGAAAAATGTAGTCAATAAATTCAATCTCTCTCTCTCTCTCTCTCTCTCTCTCTCTCTCTCTCTCTCTCTCTCTCTCACACACACACACACACACACACAATTCTCAATATTGAGAACAATTTTATGTTACTTTTGGCAATGTATGGAAAAATGTAAAACTAAGAAAACCTCTCACTCTCCCCCAAAATTAATTGTTCCAGTAAAATTGAAAGTTATAGAGCCATTGAAATGTATTAATTGAGGATTAAATCCACAGTTGTGACAAATTATATTAATATATATGCTGACTGGTAATCCTTATAAATCTGCTTCAATATCAGAAGAGAATAAAAAAGGAAGTTTAAGTGTGGCTAAAGAATGAGAAATCTAAATCCTCTTCTGCCAATTATAAAAATGTTATATTGAATATTCAAACATCAAGAAACTGCAGCAAATGTATGTTATCTAAAAATGTAAAGGCATATGAAGAACAAACTGCCTTAAGAATTACAAGTTATCTCCTGAGATAGACAAATAAGAAAATTGAGTAAAGAGTATGGCACCAGCTTGGGATGGGCTTTTAAAAATATAATAAAATTGAGGTACAAAAAATGATGGAATGGAGGAAGAATACAGTTGCTCCATGACTCAGGATTGAAGCAGCAGGCATATTGCTTCCTAATGAGATGGGCGACAGGAAAATCTCAATCTCAGAATCATATGGACAGAAATTTGGGTGCCTTGAACATAGGACAGGAGAGAATACCTTGGAATCCAGCTGATAATGTTGCAGCTTGGGTCCACTGTGGAAGGGTGGGGTGACCCAAGCAGAAAGATTAAAATTGAGAAGAAAATTAGGCACAGTGGAATCAAAGAAAGAAAGGGTAGGTCTGAATTTGAGTGACCTAGAGGAGGCATAGAGATTCAGTATGTGAATGCTGCTCCATTCTTTTTGGCTACAGAGTGAACAGCTGATCGTAGATGTCATCTTGCAGCAGCT
Source organism: Urocitellus parryii (assembly GCF_045843805.1). Classification (NCBI taxonomy): domain Eukaryota; kingdom Metazoa; phylum Chordata; class Mammalia; order Rodentia; family Sciuridae; genus Urocitellus; species Urocitellus parryii. Next base: position 39,845,834 of record NC_135540.1, on the reverse strand, counting down.
TTTTGAATAGATTTCTGCTATGGGAGCTAGTTAACTCATAACAAGTACTAACCATCAACTGTCCCTACAGGTACCAGCCATAGAATCTAGAGTCCCCCTGGGAGGGCTACTGAGCCCAGGGGGACTTAGGCCAGGGTCTACATCATTCCAGGTAGTGGAATGCTTCTCACTTTCCCTTTGCATTTAATGGTTTGGGGGATTAGCCAGAGAGATCCCAGAAGCCTAGCAAGTGGGCACTTTGCATAATGGGTCTGGTATTTCAAAGTTCAAATTCATGGGTGATGGACTATATAAGAAGAGCAAAAAGTTGGTCACTTTGTTTGCCGCAGGAGTGGAGCTCTCAGTATCCCACCCTCTCCTGAACCAGATGCCCAGGAGAGCTTAGGAAAACTATTCTTACTACAGAAGATACCTCACAATAAAGCCTAAAAGTTTGGTCAGAACTAAACATCATTCACTTGAACTTCACATTTAGAACTCTGTATTAGTTCTACTCTGGGAGTACATCAACCTTGTTTAAAGGAGCAAAAGACTTCAATTGAGACTACTTCCCATTCTGTCCTAACTTAAATGATGAGAAGGGATGCCAAGAGTCAGTAAAACCAGCTTTGGTTATAGGCCCCTTAAATTGACAGCTTAGTGAGCAACTCAAAGAGCTTGAATATTCATTAGACAGAAAAGAGTAGAAAAGACAATGGTCAGAATACACAAGAACTCTGGACTAACACTAAGAAACCAAACATAAAAGTCATCAAAACAGAAGAGGGTATACAAATACAGAATGATGGTATTAGGGAGATTTTCATTAAAATAACAGCAAAATTCTATAAACCTTAGGAATTAGATGAGCCTCCACATTTAGGAATCCTACAGAACCACTAATAGCAAAAAGAAAAAAAAAGGAAAAGAAGAAACTATCCAAGGCATACCATAATCAACATCTAACATTTATAATCAGAAAAGAATATTAAAAGTACAAGAGAAAAATTCAATTTTACATTTAGAGGTAGGCCAATGAAACTCACATTAGACTTCTCAATTCAGATTCTAAAAGGTCAGCAGGGCTTGAAATGACATAATACAATTGTTAAAAGAACACAGTTTCCAATCAAGGTTGCTACATAAAGCAAAGTTATCATTCAGAATCAAAGAAGAAATAAAGATTTTCCATGATAAGAATAAACTAAAATAATTCATGACCACCAAAACTACATTACAGAAAATACTTAAAGATATACTACATAGCGGCTGGAGTTGTAGCTCAGCGTTAGAGGGCTTGCCTCATAAGCCTGAGGCAATGGGTTTGATTCCCAGCACCACATATAAATAAGGAAATAAAATAAAGGTCTATCAACAACTAAAAATAAAATTTAAAAAGAATATACTAAACAAAGAATAAATCAAAAACAAACCTCAAACCTCAAAACTCTCAAGTGGATGAAGGTCTCCAAAAGCACACAAGCAAATGAAAATGATAAATTAAACATATGAAAAAGAAAGATAAATATCTCTCAATAATAACATTGAATATAACTGATATCAATTCTCCAAGTAAAAGACACAGATCAGAAGAATCAATTGAGACCCAAGCATATGCTTTTGCAAGATAATTATATTATAGGCAACGATATCCACAGACTGAAAGTAAAAGGATGAAAAAATATATGCCAGCAAATGGAGTTTTAAAAACAAGCAGGGTTAGCTATTCTCATATCTGACAAACCAGATATCAAGCAAGAAATTACTCAGAAGACAAAAAGGAAGGCCACCTTTCCTTGTTAAATTGAACAATCCAATAAGAGGTTGCAATGATATTAAACATTTATGTTCCAAATGTCAGTGCACCTAATTATATAAAACAAGAACTCCTTGAATTTAAGTTCCACATAGACACCAATTCAATAATATTTGGTTATTTTAAAACACCCCTCTCAAAAAGAGACAGATTATCCAGATATAAAAATCAAAAAGAAAATTCTTACCTAAATGATATAAATAAAATAAATTTACCAGATAACAATAGAATATTTCACCCAACAAAAACTGAGTACACTTTCTTGTTAGCATCTTATGTAAACTTTTCTATAATAGACCCTATTTAAAACACAAATCAAGTTTTAACAAATACAAAAAAATAGAAATACAAAAAATACAAATACAAAAATGTATAAAAAATTATAATATCCTGTGCATCTTATCAGATCATAAATTATTAAAATTAGAAATCAATATCAAGAAAACATAAAACACATAAACACATGGAGACTGAACAATTCTCTTTGAAATAAAGAATGGATTATTGAAGAAATGAAAAGAGAAAGAAGAAATTGCCTAGAATTGAACAAGAACAGTTATGCAACATACTTTAGATCTTTGGGAAACTATAAAGGTGTTACAAAAGGGAAAGTTTATAGGATTAACTCACCACACTTAAAAAAAACAAAGATACAAATAAACAATCTACTGTTGAAGCTCAAGATTCTAGAAAAATAGGAACAAACTAGTTCCAAAATCAGTAGAAGACAGATAATAATTAAGGTAAGACTGAAATTAATGAAATATAACAGGAAAAAAATCCAAAGAATCAATGCAAGAGTTGGTTCTTTGAAAAGATAAATAAGATTGATAAGGTTCTAGCAAAACTAACCAAAAGAATAAAAGAGAAAATCCAAATTAACACAATTAGAGATGAAAATGTAAAGATCACCGCAGATATTTCTGAAATTCAGAGGATCATGAGGTGCTGTTTCATAACTTATATTCAAATAAATTGAAAATGTAGAATTGTAAGGAATAATGCAGGGAGACAAGGTACAGAGGCAAGGAAGGTGGCAGAGTGGCTCTTTGTTCAAGCAGCCATATTTATTTATACCAATAGGTTACACTAGGTCATTGGTACCATAACCACATTATTGTTTAGAGTATCAGTAAGGCTGCTTATTCTGCTATTACATTGCACAGTTAAATATGCAATGTTAGGAGTTTTTGCAGTTCTCAAGAAAGTCCATTGCCTGAAGTTACTGTCAGGTGGGCAGCTTCATGAACACAGGGGCTAGATGAAACATTGTAGATATCTAACAAACAAAAAAGTCTTTCTATTCCCAGGAGCTATATGCCTAAGCTAAGGTTGAAGCTGATAAGATTCTAGCATGGAGGGCATTACCATAGGAAAAAGACAACCTATGCCTTTGCCCAGAAACTTTCTCAGGCACCCAGCATGCCAGAGCAATGAAGTCATCAGGAACCCCAATCCCAAACACAGAACTCCTACATAGAATTTTCACAAGTTTCTAGATTCATAACCATATAAATTTAACCAAAAAAAATGTAGAAAACCTAAACACACCAATATCAAGCAATAATATTGAAGCCATAATAAAAAAGTCTTCCAACCAAATAAAATCCAGGATAAGATGGATTGTCAACCAAGTTTCACCAGACCTTTAAGAAGAACTAATTAAGAGTGTGAGAGCCTACAGAATGAGAGAAGATCTTTGCCACCTGTTCCTCAGATAGGAGATTAACATCCAGAATGTACAAAGCAATAAAAAAAACTTAACACCATTAAACAGCTTGATCAATAAATGGGCAAAAGAACTAAACACACACTTCTGAAAAAAAGAAATACAAATGATCAACAAGTATGTGAAAAAACATTCAATATCTCTAGCAATTAAGAAATTCAAATCAAAAAATATTGAGATTTCATCTCACTCTTGTAAGAATAGCAATTATCAAGAACACAATAATATAAGTTGTTAGTGGAACTTCAAATTAATACAAGCATTTTGCAAAGCTGGATAGAAATTCTTAAGAAGACTAGGAATGAAACTGCCATACAACCCAGCTATTCCACTGCTTGGTTTTTATCCAAAAGAACTAAATTCATTATACTATTGTGAAAAGAGATTACAATGTTTACAGCAGAACAATACACAATGGCCAAATAATGGAGCCAGGCTAGGTACCCATCAATAGATGAATTGATGAACTAACATGTATGCACAATGGAGTTCTATTCAGCCAAAGGAAAGAATGAAATTATGTCATTTGCTGGTAAATGGATGGAATTGTAGCACATCATGTTATAAGTGAAATAAAATAGACTCAGAAAGTCAAGGATTGACTGTTTTCTCTTGTATGCAGAACATATTGAGGAAAAAGGAATAAAGCGAATTTTACAAAGATAGAAGTTAGATCAGTGGAGTACAAGAGAGGGACCAAGAAGAAGGGAGGAGGAGAGGGAAAGAGAATGAACTGGGAATGAGTTTGACCACATTATACTAGATGCATGTATGAATACCACAATGCCCTCCAATTTTACATATAACTATAAAGTACAAATTTTAAAATTACATAAATAGAAGGAAGACCAATTAAATAGAGGAACAGAATTAAGGAGAGGGATCTATTTATTAATATGTCAAAGTGAACTCCACTATTATAACTATAATGGACCAAAAAATGAGAGAAGAGTCCAGCTCTATAGTATTTTTCTGAAGTGTTATTTTGAATTAGTAATGTTTCTTTCTTATATATTTCATAGAACTTATCAATGAAGTCATCAAAACTGGGAAATTCTGGTGGGAATATTTTTGAATAAAAGTTAATCAATTTTAATCATTTTTTGAATAAGCTTTTATTCATCAAATAATTCATCTTTTTAAACTAATCAATAAGAACAATTATTCTCATTAATTTGTTGATAATATTCCCTAATATTTGTAGACTCCTTCTTTCATACCTAATATAGGTAATCTGTGTTTTTCTGAACTTTCCATTTTTATCTGCAGAGTTTAAGAGAGAATATAAATTATTTTTAAACAACAACAAAAAAATGAAACTTATTTTGTTTTTAGACCACTGACCTGTCTTTCTTGGGGGAAGGGGCGTACTGGGGATCAAACTAAGGGGTATCCTACCACTGATTACATAACTTGCCCTTTTTATTTTATTTTATTTTATTTTTGAGACAGTTCCTCAATAAGTTGTCCAGTTTGGCCTTGAACTTCCTATCCTCCTGCCTCAGCCTCCCAAATCATTGGGTTTAGAATGTCTTAATTTAATTACAAACAGAATAGACTTTTAAATGCCATATCAAAAGTTTTTTTTTTAAACTTCCCATTCCTACCTAAAAAGAAATTGGTAAAGGGAATAGAGGGTGAATCAATGGAAAGTATTTCCCCTGTTATTTCTTATTCCTCAATGAGGAAACCTGAAGAAAGTAAAATGTCAAAACCAAGGGCAATTTTGTTCTTGGACTCTGGAAATATATTGTGTCATCAATCTTACATTTTGTTTTCTGTGATCAAGTGATCATGCACTGATCATCTAAGAAATGATCAAGAGCTCCCTTATTTCATTAGAATAAGTTATGTTCCATGTATGTATACTATGTCAAAATACATTTTACTATCATGAATACCTAAAAATAATGAATTTTTAAAAAGGCAAAAAAATGCAAAAAGTATATATGTATAACTTGCCCATGTTGATGGGTGGAGACTTCTGAACCACTTTTGGTCTAGATTATTGCCCAATTCTAGAATTCCAATTGAAGCCAATTAAGTTTTGCAAAATGGAAAATAAAAATAGCTCCCTTAGAGAGTAAGGGATATCAATATCTTTCTTGACTATCCCATTTTGCTTCTGATGCAGTCGACAGCCTCTAAGAAATTGCTACATGAGGGCTGGGGATGTGGCTTAAGCGGTAGCGCGCTCGCCTGGCATGCGTGCGACCCAGGTTCGATCCTCAGCACCACATATGAATAAAGATGTTGTGTCCGCCGAAAACTAAAAAATAAGTATTAAAATTTTCTCTCTCTTTCTCTTTAAAAAAAAAGAAAATAAATTGCTACATGAATAGTAGGGTTGTACATTGGGGTTCATTGATATGTTCACATAATTGTATCATCACTATATTCTAAGAAGTTGTCTGCCTGCAGTGAAAGAAACTATATTTCACAAGTATAAATATTTTATACAATGTTTTTTTTCCATAAGGATACTTTTAGTATACACATAGAGGAGCAAATTACCAGAGTGTCAATTGAGGCAATGCTTTTACATAATAGGTATAAGCTGTGGGTCATAAGAACTGCTGTTCTCTCTTGATACTAATAACATGATACTAACCAATTTCTACATATATGGCTTGTGAGGGAGGGAATGTAAAAATGTACAAACACATTGTTCCTATGAAAAGTGTGTCTTGAGTACACAAAACAAAGTATATCAGGCCACATTAATAACAAAGTGAGAACAGGAAACCACACAGGGATAGCCTCTCTTCACAGACTTTTTTAAAGATATCATGAAAAGAGTGTGTCATTAATATTCATAGAAAAGAGGTAGTTTTTGGTTTATTTGGATAATAATTTGCATAGTAATGGCAGCTAATGCTCCAATCACTATAAGCTCTCCAAAAATATATAAAGTATCTTTTAAAGGATTAATGTATATTTCCCTTAAAAGAGAGGAGTTTAAAGTTTGAGGTCCATCTCTCAAAGGGCCTGTGGTAAGGTTTAGGATACATATACAAATGTTCACTCAGTATGAGACAGACAAGTTATATATAGCACGCACATGCACACACACACACACACACACACACACACACACACTAAACCTCTAAGTCAAATTATCATATTTTTTGGAGAGAGATAAGATGGTGGGCCAGAAGGAGAATGCATTCTGTGTCTCTCCGTGATCCAGATCTCACCTAGTCAGAATACTGCATCTCTGAGAATGTTAGAGGACCCCTATACAGCTGATTTCCATAGAAATCGCCAGCACTGTGACCCTTGCACAGAGCTAGGAGCCTCAGCGTTCAAGTAGGACTCTGGATTCCTGGCTCCCAAAATCCAAAGCCTGAAGTTCTTGCCCACTCAGGGATCATGAGCACCTTGCAGAATCATCTAACAGCACCTCTGCAGAACTCTCAGACTTAGCTCCACTCCCATGCAGGTCACTTGGCTGCTACCTACCCACAGCACAATGCCATCACCCAGCTCCCCCCACCTCACCAGACACCCTGGCTCTGGAAGCAGAGTGCTTCCATCTTGGATCATCTTTCTTGCCATATTTGGTGGGAGCAGCTCAGATCGAATCTCCATCTGGCCAGATACTAGGTTTCCAACTTCCCCTCTCCCCAGCAGCAATAAATCAACATAGTAAACACCCAACACAAAGCAGCTCTCAGTTGAGCAGCTTTGCAGTGCAACCAGGGCACCACCTACCTGGTATGAGCCTTGGTGTGAGAGGTCCTGCAATTGGAAACTGCTAAGAAAGAGGGAGATGGAGCTAAAATTTGGATCCTAACAGAAAGATCAGGAACTGGGAAGTCTACGGCTAAGACAGGGCAATAGTACTGGCTGTTCAAGTCATAAAAGTGGTCTCAAAAGAGACCCGTGAGGTGCTGTCTCCCTGCAGGGACTTCGGGTGGCACTCCCTGCTTCCAGGCATCCTACTACAGGAACCATCTTCCCACCCTGGTTACATCCACCATCCTGAGGGCAGAGACACCAGCTTATAACAGACAACCCCACCTATTGGATGAGAAGAAAAGCAGGAAAGAAACGGATCTCTAAAACTAGCAACAACCCTGGTTTCTTCCTTTGAGCATTTTTTTCTCTCTCTTTCTCTTCTAACCCTCTATCCTCTGGCCCTCACATCCCCAACATATGTGAAACCAAGAACTTTCCATGAAATAGGATTTTGAGGACTGAGTCATCTGAATAATATAATATAGAGATGTTGTATATGCCCATTTTTCATTTCTTTTTTCTTCATTCATTTTTCTTTCCCCCTCCAAATTTTACTATTTTAACATCCCTGTATTTTTCTAAATACATATGTGTGTTCATTTTATGTACTCTACTATCTTCCCACGTACTTGTCTACCCTAAATTTCTTCCTGTCTATTCTCTTGCTACTAACCCTCTTCATTAGATTTCTCTTTCACACATCCTAAGATATATTAACTCTATATCCTCTCATCCTACCTCCTCAACATATTGTCCTATATACCACCCCCACTTCATTGTCCACCATCAGAAATTGTAAACCTGAGAGGAATGTTAAAGTAACCAGGGATTTCCATCTTTGTATCAAATAAAGTAGACTTCAAGCCAAAGGTAATCAGATAAAATTACAATTTCATCAGAAACTACTGATTATATTTTAGATAACAATTAAATCCAACATTTCTGTACATTGAGACTAAACCATAAATGTCTTAATAACAACAAATTGTTCATAGGTGGTATATTGTTGATATTGGGATCTGTTAACATTGTCCTTCCCCATGAAGTAGAGATCTTAGAACCCTATAAGAGCACTACTAATGAATAGGGTAAAAACAATAACACCCCAGACCCACAGAGCTGGAAAGGATGACACACAAGTAACATGAAAAGACAAGGGAAAAAATTGCCCCAAACAAATCAAGACACCACATCATTAGAATCATTGACAGCCACAACAGAAGAAATGACAGAGAAGGAGTTCAGAATGTACATGGGTAAAATGTTCTGTGAACTCCAAGAAGATATAAGAGAGCAAATACAGGAAGTGAAAAATCACTTCAACAAGGAGCTACATAAACAAATACAGGAAGCAAAAGATAACCTCAACAGGAACATAAAGATTCTTAAAAAAAAAAAAGAAAGAAAGAAAGAAAGAAAGAAAGAAAGAAATAAAGAAAGAAAGAAAGAAAGAAAGAAAGAAAAAAAATAAATAGGAAAATTCTTAAAATTAAAGAAACAATAAACTAAAATAAAAGCTCAAATGAAAGTATCACAAAGGAGACCACTTGGAAGATAGGACATCAGACAATGAAGATAAAATATATAATCTTGAAAAAAACATAGACCACACTGTGATAATTGTAAGAAACCATGAGCAGAACATTCAAGAAAAATGGGATAGCATAAAAAGACAAAATTTAGGAGTTATTGGGATATAGGAAGGCATAGAGGTCCAAACCAAAGGAATGCACAGTCTGTTCAATGAAATAATATCAGAAAACTTTTCAAACCTGAAAAATGAATTGGAAGTCCCAATTCAAGAATCCTACAGGACAACAAATGTACAAAATCACAATAGATCCACACCAAGGCACATTATAATAAAAGTGCCCAACATACAGAATAAGGAGAGAATTTTAAAAGCCATGAGAGAAAGGAATCAGATTACATATATAGGAAAACCAATTAGGATAATGGCAGATTTTTCAATATAGACCCAGAAAGCTAGAAGATCCTGGAACAACATATATCAAGCTCTGAAAGAAAATGGGTGCCAACCAAGAATCTTACATCCAGCAAAAATAAACTTTAGATTTAAAGATGAAAAAAAAACCTTCCATGATAAACAAAAGTTGAAAGAATATATAGCTAGAAAACCAGCACTACAAAACATCCTTGGCAAAATATTTCATGAAGAGGAAATGAAAAACAACAATGAAAATCATCAGAGGGAGGTAATGGAAAAACTGATCAAAGAAGAAAATCAAGTCAATTTAAATAACACAAATAAACAAATATGGCTGGGAATACAAACCATTTCTCAATAATAACCCCGAATGTCAATGGCTTAAACTCACCAATCAAAAGCCATAGGCTAGCAGATTGTTTTAAAAAGGTAGACCCAATAACATGCTGCCTCCAGGAGAATCATCTGATAGGAAAACACATACACAGATTGAAGGTGAATCATTGGGAAAAATCATACCACCCTCATGGAAGGTGGAAGCAAGCAGGAATTTCCATCATTGTATCAAATAAAGTAGACTTAAAGCAAAGGTAATCAAAAGGGATAAAGATGGACATTACATACTGCTAAGGGAAACATACACCAACAAGAAATAACAATCCTAAATATATATACCCCAAACAGTGGTGCAGCTATGTTCATCAAACAAATTTTGTCAAGTTCAAGAATCAAATTGACCACAACACAATAAACTTGGGTGACTTTAACACACCTCTCAAATCACTGGATAGATCTTCCAATCAAATATTGAATAAAGAAACTGTAGAAATCAATAATGCAATCAATGACTTAGACTTAACTGACATATATAGAATATTTCAACCTGCATCAAATGGATACACTTTCTTCTCAGTAGCACATGGATCCTTCTCTAAAATAGACCATATAATATGCCACAAAGCAACTTTTAGAAAATACAAAAAAGTAGAGATACTACCATGCATTTTATCTGAACATAATGGAATGAAATTGGAAATAAATGACAAAATAAAAATTACTCCAATAGAAATCACATATTCAATATAAGACATAATTTTTGAAGTATAATTCGTGTGCTTATTAATTTTTCAGTTATTGTATTTGTTAGGCTTATTACTGAAAATTATTATCATAGGCACTGACAATGAAAAACATTTTAAAACAATGGTTTAGTATAATTGGTTTATAGTTAATTTTATGTACTTTATTCTCAAAAATTTGAAAGAAATTCAAAAGATTCACAAGATTACCAAAATGGTTCCTGGTATGAAATATAGTTAAGAATCTCTGGCATAATTTTGAGGGAAAGATTTTCTGTTTGTGAATTTGATGATGTTTAAGACTGAATCCTCAGGTAAATAGCAGGAAGTCAAATGTTATTTGGAAATGGCTTTATGAATTTTTTCCCCTTTTAGTTGGAAAGGAAGAGTGCTGGAACATTTTGCAAGTGTTATAAAGTGTGTCCAGTTCTAATGTAAGAATGTGAGTCAGAAAACTTTTGTAAATTCTTAGGTATTTTAAAGTTCTGTATTGCATAACTGAGTTGGTGGGGAAGAGGAGAGAGATTCCCTGGACAAAGAAGATAATGGATAGTGGTTCTAAGTGTTGTTGAGAATGTTCTGGTGTGGTTTATGTGTGATTTAGCAGTCCATTTTCACTTCATTGATTTTTCACTGCTGATTGAATTGAACTTGTTTGTTTATTAGAAATCACCTCTACCTCTAACAGCTGAGTTCTGCTCCATTTTATTTTGGTACTTTTTTCCTCTATATAAATCATGTCATGTTAAACATCATTGCTGTCCTAGCAACAGAATATAACACTCATGAGAGAGGAAAGAAATCAAGCACTCAGGATCCTCTTCAACCTCAGCTTTTCAGACTACTGCTAATCAATAAGCAATCAGTATTTCCTATTTTTGTGTGTGTTAATTTCTTTCCAATTGCAAATTTTATTTTTAACAATGTAAGAGTCAAAAGTTTAAAATGTCAGATTTAGTTTGGAGAGTAATCCTGTTTATATTTTGATACCTAATCAAAAACACTCAAAGATGCTCATTGAGTTCACACATCATATATTATTGCTGGGAAAAAGAAATCTAGAAGATCCAGCCCTATTTATTCCAATGCATCTGTTGGAATCCTTTATTTTTGTGTCTTAATGATGTCCTGAATCATTTTAAACATTTGTGATAACATCTAGAAGTTTGGTCTTTCTTTCAATTATAAATTGTAAACCAATATAAACAGAAGCCATATAATGATTTTATGTACACCTTTGCATGAACCCAGCCAAGTGCACTGTCATTGGTAAACAGATTTTAGTTATGTGAAACTTAGCAGAGTTTTTCAACAGAGATAATAATGTATTGTAGAGGTTTCTCCTATCCATAGTATTTATATTAATGTCATTTAATATAAGGACACTGCAAAACAGGAATCTTATTCTGCATATTGCTTTTAATATTACTACAGCTAAAAAATTAATGAGTAATGATTTTAAAATCATTAAAAATTTTAAAAGCCTTTAAAAATTAATTTTAAGGGTCACTCTCTTGAAATAATTCTTTATATACAACAAGAGATATGAAATGAAGAGGTAAATACAGCACCCCTTCATGTTCAAAACACTAGAAAAACTAGGGAGTCATTTCTTTACTATAAAGTATTATTACGTTTATTCTTCCTACTTAACATACTTTGAAAAAATTCTTCATCATAGTATTCACGGACTTTTAAATTTTGTACATTATTACATGATTCCTCCTCTAATCTCCTTTGCTTCAAGTCACACATATTGAATTTCCCCTCGTTGTTCTGCAGAAGTATGTAGGTGACATCTAATCACATTCAAGCCATTGGATCATCTTGCACTGACTCTTGATTCTTATTAATCTACTAGTATTTGATTCCATTTACACAACATGCAATTTCTTACCATGGAGAATTTTTTAAAAAGCACAAAGTCTGAAAGTGTCATCTTCACTGAGTAATAATATTTTTAATAACTTTGAATTAGAGCTAAAAATGGCATGTTGTTTACCCATAGTTAAATCTTTCTTACTCTGAGTAGTTATCATCAGTTTTGGATGTTATTTTAAATGTTGGCTCTCCTATTTACTAGCCATGTGCTTTGGGGCAAGTTATTTAACTTCTTTTATTTCCTTATCTCTAAAATGGTGACTTTCTATTGATCAAGGCCTGTGACAAGGAAACCCACATTGAAGCCCCTAGAGGAATTGAGTTCATTTCCTAATGGTAAGAGTTGAGTCATATTATTGCAAAGGAATTTGGATATGAGTGATATAAGTCAATTGGAGTTATTATCTTCATGCTATACCCCATCAGTTGAATAACTAAGAGTGAAATTTATCTTCTTTAGGATAACTTGTCTGGATCCTAAAGTTGAGATATACTGGGTCTACAGTATTCTTTCTGTTCACCAGATTAAATTTGAAAATTATGCAGGGCATAGTGTTTTCTATCGACATGTTTTTTACAAAGCTCTCAGATTAATTCAGAAAAATATATACATTTTAAAGAAAAAAATTGTTGCCATGATGCTTAAAGAAGAATTTTCTAAAAGTATCTTTTTAGAAAGATATTCAGGGATTGTGGCTCAGCAGTAGAGCACATGTGAGGTCTGGGTTCCATCCTCAGACCACATAAAAACAAATAAATAAAGGTATTGTGTTCAACTACAACTAAAAATAAATATTAAAACAAAAATAAACAAAGATATTCATTAGAATATTGTATGGTATTTAAAAATGCATATTTCTTAACCTCGTCTAACAATATTCAGAGAATGGGCAAAAATCTTCTTTATTTCTAATATAAATTTTGGTTAATTCTTATATCAGTAGTAAGTAATATTGGAGAACTATATAGGTTGATAAGCTATCGGTGTCTTAAATTGACTTCATGAAAATGAAATACATTTTCTCCTATGAGACTCAGAAGCCACTGGGTTGTGGGTCGTATCACAGAAGTAGCAATAATCTTCATTAAACTTTATTTCACCATGAAGTATAACATTTTGACTAAGAAAATGTGCCCTCTTGGTTCTCCCTCAGAAGACTCTCTGAGCCTTGCCCTGGGTTAGAATATGTCCTCTGATTCAGTGACAAGAATAACTTCTGTTCCTGAGAACAAAGGTTTCTAAGCAGCAGGGGCTGGGTTGATACTCTTAGAAAACAGTATATTAATTTCCCTAGGGAAGCCCGAAGGTAAAGGTAGGGGACTTGAAGTAAGGATGAAGTCTTGCATACCTGCAGGTAGAGTCACCAGGATGTAGGCATTACGTTGACCTCTATTTTATTCACAGGCTATATATGTCAGAGTCATGCCAGGAAAATATTGTAGGCAGGAAGTACTTTAATTAGATGCTTTAAATACTGTTGAAAGAATGAGAAAAGCACACAAGAGGAAGCTTGTGGTATCAAGAAATTTTTAAGGTTCAAAAATACCAGCAAACCAACACTGCTAATTTAGGCAACCTGCAGTGCTTAGTTAATAAGTTTATTGGAGAATGTCTGGCAGACAGAAAAACACTGCTTTTGGCTAAAGATGAAGAACCCACCCTTTGTTGTTAGGCACACAAAAATTAATGATGGACCTTCTCCACCTCCATAACCTTGAAAAAGTGTCTCTGGTTACATATAAGCTAAACTTCAAGAAGTAAGTCTTGAAAATGTGGTTTATAGGATTCTAGCCTCCGAGATGCAGAAGATAATTTAGTTGGGTTTATTGCTGAGTACAAGTAAACAGTATCTCTATTGCTAACTGTAATAGCACTTGACTTTCTTCTTATATTCCCTTAGGTTAATAGACTGAGGTGACTTTTAGAAGGCACATTTCTAGTATGTTCACACTAGAATCCAAAGAATCAGGCATTGTTAATCACCCAAATAAATTTTATTCATAATGATTTCAAAAAACACTGCCCTGAAAGAATAAAGTGGAAAATAAATATGGAATGGAAAATGAAATGTGAAATAAAAACTGGAAGAAAAATACTAATCACAAATTCACCTACACACACACACACACACACACACACACACACATACACACACACACACACACACACACCAACATATATAATATTATTCATAAAGTTTATGAAAATTATACCACTATTTGTATATATAACAGTAGAAAATACATGATCATAAATGCAAAGTAAATAAAGGTTTGGGGCTAAAGTACAAAATTATAATTTTATAAGAGTGATTTTACAATTTACTCTTAGCCATTGAGATTCTTACCATGTTTCTATAGTAATGGCGTAATTCAGAATTCACCCCATTATTTTTGTGATTTCTAAAGGAGAATGGCTATGAGAATTTTAAAACAACTCTTTTATTTCTAAGGAAGATTAAGTTACATCTTAAGTAATTATTTTACTTTCAGTGTAAATTATATTTATCATATAATTAACTTCATTAAATGCATGGAATAGAGGACATGGTGTCTAATGTAGAGGCAGTGTTCATTATTCTCAGAATTCATTTATTTCCTAAAATTCATGAACTTCTAACATTTTTGGTTTATTAAAGAAAAACCAGCAGACAACATTCAGTTAAATTCTCTTAATATTCAAGTTACTTCAGATCAAGTTAGATTTGGCCTGAAAGAACTATGTCTCCAAGGAAACTTAACCTTATTCTCTTTCTAAATCTAAAAATACATTCTGAGAGTTACCTCCCTTACTCTCAGAGGCTTCTCAAGACTTTATTGCAACTGGTGGAAAATTTAACAAAGACATTTTTTTTTTAGTTCATTTCTCTTCAATCCCAAATGTAGAATATAGGATGAACTCTTTATGGAGTTCTTTTTCCCTTTTAACCCACATCCCCACACCATCAATGCCATTCACCTGATTATTTCTTATTCTGCCAGCACTAGCCTGTAATCAGAAGTATTATTCCTTAATCTTCTCAGTGTTCCAGTCTCTTTTGGGTCAATGCCACCTTAGCTGACATGTACTTGGTCTTCCAGAATTCACTATACCTGTAAGCAGCAGTACCAACTTTTTCTATTTAGGGTTGAGCTACAGAACTGATACCTTGACAAAGCAATTACTGTAAAACTCTATTATAAAACACCTCACTATTTCACAGATTCAATTATACTTTGGGTCAAACTATGACCACGGTGTACATTGTACATCTCTCTTAATACAACATCAAAAGAGCCTTCAAGTTAGGTGTTATCTTATCTTCCAACATCAGCATTATTACAGAGTTCTTTTATCGCACGGATTCTTGTTGCTTGGATAGAAAAAATACTCTCTATGCAATTTTCAATGACTAGTAAATAAATAAGGCATCATTGTGTCTCTAATACAACTGTAATAACATTATACATGATCCCAGTTATCACATAGAGTGGATGATTTGGAATAGTAGTCATATATTTTAGAAATGATTTTCTGTGGAAGAAGTTACAAGAAAGCATATTAAATTTGTATAAAAATATTTACTCATATCATTGACAATAGAAAGGGACTTTGATGCCCATATACTACATCTCTTCATCCTATAGTTCTGGGTGAGCTTAGATACACCTTGTACTAGGGCTACCACTCAGTGTGTGAATCTCATGTTTTTAGGACTGATTTATCAATAAACATAGTACCAAGGCCCACCCTGCTTTCAGGAAACCATGGGAAATTTTTAATATATTTTTTTAATTAAAAGAAAAAAATAAACTTTTAGGTTAATGAAACTGTCTTAATGTAAGTAATATTTTTTATGAAAATGGGGTCATAAAATAAAAACTTTTTGTTTTATGGTGGAAGGGTCTCACAGCATTCAACATGCTATTTTGCATATCTTTTCACACTTTTTTCATTGCTCCTGCTTGACCAGAAAGTAGAGTTAATATTTTAGGGTATTAATGTGAGAATAGGAGCCTGCTGAAGAGTTTGGGGAGCCATTTATTTAATTTTCCTACAAGAACAAAATCTCAGTTTCTCCTCTATTGAATCTTCATATAATATCAAGGCACACTGATATACATTTTTCTGCAGCCCTTCCTAGCAGTCCCAGAGTCAATTTCTTGCTTTCCAGGGAACACAAAGATTCTGAATGCATACTTTACTACGAATGAATATTTAAAATACAAAAATTTTGTAACAGATTTCTTGTTCACAAATATATTTTCTCTTTTAGTGGCATCTATTATGTGGCTATTATATTTACATTTCACTCCTTTAATGTACAAATGTTTTAGAATAATTTTGTATAATCATTACTACTATCTAATCTTATTATTATTTTCATGATCTAAAAAAAAAAACTTATACCCATTAGTTATTCTCCATTTTTCCCTTTTGTAGCTCTTGAAAACCAACAATCCAAGCAAAGTTTTAAATTTGTTCTTTTTAGTTATATGTGATAATAGATTATATTTTGACTTATCTATACAAACATGGAGTATGTCTTATTCTAATTAGGATTCTAGTCTGTGGTTGTACACAATGTGGAGATTCACTGTGGTGTATTCATATACATACATAGGAAAAGTTGAGTCAGATTATTTCTACTGTCTTTCCTATTCCAATCCCCCTCCCTTTCCTTCATTCCTTTTTCTTTAACCCACTGAAATTCCATTCTCCCTCCCCTCTTATTGTGTATTAGCATAAACATATCATAGAGAATATTTAACCTTTGGTTTTGGGAAATTGGCTTATTTCACTTAGCAATGATAGTCTCCAGATCCATCCACTTACCAGCAAATGTCATAAAGTCATCCTTCTTTATGGCTGAGTAATATTCCATGGTGTATATATCCACATTTTCTTTATCCATTCATCTGTTGAAGGGCACCTAGTTTGGTTCCATAATGTAGCTATTTTGAATTGTGCCACTATAAATATTGATGTGACTGTGTCACTATAGCAGGCTGATTTTAAGTCCTTTGGATATATACCAAGAAGTGGTATAACAGGGTCGAATGGTGATTCCTTTCATAGTTTTTTGAGGAAACTCCATACTGGTTTCCAGAGTGATTGCAGCAATTTTCACTCTCACCAGCAATGTATAAGTGTACCCTTCCCCACATCCTCTCCAACATTTATTTTTACTTGCATTCTTGAATAATTCACTTCCTGTTTACATGAGTTTGCCTATTCTTAACGCTTCATACAAGTGGGCCATAACAGTTATGTGGTCTTTTCTGAATGGGTTTCTTAAATGTAACACAATATTTTTAAAGCTCATTCACTTTGTAGCATGTATCATAACATTTTTCTTTTTTTTGTTAGCCAAATTTTTGTTGATTAATTCATCAGTGGATGGACATTTGACCAGTTTCTGCTTTTTGGCTATTAGGAACAATGTGGCTGTGGATATTTGTGTAGAAATTTTAATGTGGACATATGTTTTCCACTCTTTTTTTTAACCTATGAGTAGATTGCTTACTTATATATTTTCACTTTGATAAACCTTTTGAGAAACTTCCAAATAGTTTTCAAAAGTGTTCACATTTTTTTTTCCACTAGAAATTTTTGAGTGTTCCCAGGTGTTTACATCCTTAACAACACTTGTTGTTCCATGTCTCTTTTGCTTTAGCCATTCTAGGTGTAAAGAGGGATCCTGTGGTGTTGCTGAGCCTTTTCATGATAATGAAAACCTTTTCATGTACTTATTAGTCATCTGCATATTTTCTTTAGAGAAATGTCTATTCAAATACTCTTCCCATTTAAATTGGTTTATTCATGTATTTGTACTCTAAGAGCTCTCCAAATATTCTGCATACAGTATTCTTATCAGGCATACAATGACTATCATTTTCTCTCATTCTATAAGTCATCTTTTCATATTCTTAGTGGTGTCCATTGAATCATAAATATTTTTCATTTAAAATTTAACCATTTTTAAAATTTTATTACTTGTGTTTTTGTTATAATAGCTGAGTAACTATTATCAACACAAGTGAACAAACATTACTTCTATAATTTCTTTTTAAAGTTTCCTCTTTTTAGTTTTTATATTTAAGCATTTGTTCTATTTTGAGTTGATATTTTTAAGGGGTATGATGCAAGTTGCCCTTGCATCAATTGCTGAAATAGCTATTACCTCCCCAGTGAATCATCTTGGTTCTTTTAAAATAATCAATGAACTATAAGGGAAGAATTTATTTCTGGACTTGCATTTCTATTTAATTGGTCTACTTATCTATCATTTTGTCAATACCACACATCTTGAGTAATTTAGGTTTGTAGGAAATTTTGAAATGGAAAAATATTAGTCCTTACAATATGTTCTCCTTTATGAATGTTTGCTTCGGTGATTCCATGTCACTTATATTTTGATATGAATTCTTGAATCATTTCAGCTTCTGCTAGAAAGGCATCAGGTATTTTGATAGAGACTATGTTTAATCTGGTGTAATTATGAGGACATTGCCTCAATATACTAATCTTTTCCCCATAAATATGGGATGTCTTTAACTTTATTCAGGATTTCTTTGATTTTTTTTTACCATATTCTACAGTGTTAAGCTTATGAGTCTTGTACTTATTTTGTTAAACTTATTTCCATTTTATTCTTCTTATTATAAGTGCAATTGTTTTACTAATTTCATTTTCAGATTGCTCATTGCTAGTACATAAAAGTACAAGGAACTTTTGCATATCAATCTCTATTCATCAACCTTGCTGAACTCCTTCACTGGGTGTATAGTTTTATGAAATGATTGTAGATATTGTAATTCTTATATATTAATCTTTTATCTAGCAACTTTCTGAACTCTTTTATTAGCTTTATAGATTTTTAAGAACTTTTTTTTACATGCTATTCTGTATGTGAAGTTGGTTTACCTTTTAATTTCCTATTTGAGTGCTTTCCTTTCTGCTTCTTATTGATTAAATGCCCAGGATAAGACCCCCAATATATGTTGAATGGATATGGCAAGAGTGTACTTCTTTCTCTTTGTCTTGATTTTAGTTGAAAAGCTTTTATTCTTCCACCATTAAGAATGATGTTTTGAAAAAGTAAAAGCAAAATAAAGGGAATGGGGAAATAAGGGAAACATTTTTCCCCTGTTAATTAGCATAAGCCACAAAATTAAAGGGATTTCATTTTCAGAGAGGAATTACAAATAGTGAGAATCAATTTTAAATTCACAAAACGAATTATATTAACTAATATTTTTTTCAAGAATACTCATCAATTTGAAGAAGTTCCCCTACTCCTAGTTTTTTAGATCATTTTATAATAAGAGGGTGTCAAATTCTGTCAGAATGGCTTTTCTGCATTGACTGAGGTGATATTGTGGTTTTGGTTCTTGAAAATAATATGATGGATAGTATAATAAAACATCTACTGTCTTTATGTGTATAAACAAATGTTCAGTAAGGATAGGCCTTACTGACATATGTCCAACTTGATCATGATGTATAATCTTTTTTCTCTTTTGTAGAATTCATTTTGCTACCATTAGGTTGAGTATTTTTGCATGTAGATTTATAAAGTATATTAGCCTGATCATTTCCTATGGTATATTTTTCTGGTTTTGCTATTAGAGTAATATTGGTATCATTAGATCATTTAGGAAATCTATTTTAACCTAGTTTTTAATAAGGATTTCTGAAGGCTTGATGTTAATTCCTTTAAAAATGTTTGTTAGAACACACTGGCTTCCATGTGCATCTTCTGCCCCATGGTTCTACCCATTATTTAACCTGAGATTATAAAGCTCCAGTGATGATTTTTAATTGTGATCTTTCCTTTTTTTCCTGTCAGTTATTACCTGCTGTATTTTAGGGCAATGGCCTAAGTGCATATCTGTTTATAATTGTTATATCTTCTTGATGGATTAAAATTCACACCATTATAAAATGTCCTATTTTGTCTCTAGTGTTAACATCTATTTTATTGGAAAACAATAAAGCAGTTTTGGTCCCTGTATGGTATATCTAATTTCTTAGTTTTACTTCCAATCAATTTATGTTTGAATCTAAAATGCATCAGTTATATACAATATAGATATGAATCATTTATTCCTTCTGCCCAACTGTTGCCTCCTCCTTCCTCCTAGTTCTCCCCTCTTCCTCCTCCTGCTCCTTCTTTCTCCTCCTTATTCTTATCATCACCAATGTAGGTTTAATTTAATTATCAATAAGATAATTTAAATTTGACCTTTTTAAATGTATTTTTTAAAAATCTGAATACCTTTCTATTTGACTATTCCTTTTTTCTTGCCTCTTCTTTACCAAACATGTATCTTCTACGGCTTTATTTTAATTGCTTTTTGTTTTCTTTAACTTATTTTTAAAAGTTATCTTTTCGGTGGACCCCCTAAGGGTTATAATTCTTGTTTTAACTAAAAGAATGCATTTTGTTTTAAGGTAAATTTAATATATAAAATATACAAAAACTCTGTCTTAATAAAACTCCATTCTTCCTACTCCATCTGATTCTCAAATAAATTCATGTTGTACTTCAATCAACACAGTTTTAGTTTTGTAGAAGTAAAATATTACAAAAAATACATTCATAATGTCTTTTACATTTACCTTTGCAATAGTCCACTTTATTTCTTCCTCTTGTGTTTTTAATGTAGAAGGATTCATTTTTGTATTTCTTATAAGACAGGTCTGTAAGGGATGAAACATTTCTATTTTTGTTTATCCAGCTATGTTGTACTCTTTAATTAAGAAACATAAGTTTTGCTGAATACAGACTTCCTTGTTGACATTTATTTCTTTCAACTCTTTGATCCTACTACCAATGGGCTACCATTATCTGATGAAGAATTAGGTGTTACCTTACTGATAATGGTTCATCTGTGATCAATTAGTTTTCTTTTGCTACATTCAAGATACTCGTTGAATTTGTCTTTTGTCAGTTTTACTATGATGTGACAGGTTATGAGATTATGAATCTCTCAAGTTTATCTTTCTAGAGTTAATTAAACACCTTGAACAAAATATGAGTATTTTCACCAAATTTTTAGGTTTTTTTAAACTGTTATTTCTTCAAGTCTTTTGCCTACCTCATTCTCTCATTCCTCTCCTGAGACTTCAATATACATATATTAATATGCTTGATTGTATTTTTCAGAACTCTTAAGTTTCCATTCTTCTTTCTTTATTCTTTGTTCTTTCTGTTCTTAATACTGGATAGTATCAATTGGTCTATCTTCAAATTCACTGAGTCTGTTTTCCTATAGTCCAACTTTCTATTTACACTCCCTAGTGATTTTTTAAAATTTCAGTTACATATGTGTGTGTGTATGTGTGTGTGTGTGTGTGAGTAGTCTTTCTTCTTTAGATATCCTTTTATTATTATTATTGTGAGTATGTGTGTGTGTTCACTTATGCGCTAAATAGGTATTTTCTAGAGTCTTACTTTAATTTCTTTTTGTTTTCTTTACCATATTTTTAAAGTAATTTTCTTGATATATTCCCTATGCATTACAACTAAAAATACCTTCTATTGTTTTTTTAAGAAAATGTTTTATATCTCTTGATTTATATTCTCTACTTTGGGAGAGAATTATCCACACTTATCTTTAATTACTCAGACATAATTTCCTTTTACTTTTCGAACATATTTATAGCAACTGATTTAAATCTAACTAGTAAATCTCGCCTTTCTGAGGGAGAGTTTCTATTGGCTGTCCCTCTCCACGTTACCATGCCTGGGTTATGCTTTCTTATTCTCTCTCTCTCTCTCTCTCTCTCTCTCTCTCTCTCTCTCTCTCTCTCTCTCTCCCCCCTCTCTGTAGGAGACAGAGAGTCAGAGAAATAGAGAAAGAATATTTTATTAAAAAATAGATATTAATATAACATGACAGCTCTGGAAATCAGATTCCCTTATTTCTTGAGATTTTAGGTTATCATCATTGCATATTGTTGCTATTGCTATTTTTTTGGACATTCTATAAAATCTATATTTGTTTTGTGTAGATGATGAAGTCTCTGCTTTGCTTGCTTCATTTCAGCTAATGGTGGAAAAGAGATTTCTTTAAATGCCTTGGATCACTAAGTCTCCTAGTCTTAGCAGAAGATGTCTATGTTCATACTAGGGTTTTCATTCAATGCCTTGACAATTAGTTTACAACTCCTCTTTGGGTTTCAATTTCTTTGGGTCAGATCCTCAAGATCAGAGTAGAGAGATTGGGCTTCATTTGGTGTTTCTTAGGCATAAACATAACTCTGCACATGGGTATTATCTTCTTGATTTCAGGAATATTGTAGAGTTTCAAAAGTTTCATATTAATTGCCCTCTTTCCTCTTTTCCTTTATGTTTTGATTAGCTTATTTTTAGCCCCTCTTATTATTGTTACCTAAGGAAAGTGAAATTTTAAACAATTTCCTGTGATTTTCTTAGACAATGTACCCTAGTAAGGGCTGTTTAACAGAACAAATTCTAAGTTAAATGACATTACAACAAATCCTGAGAATTGAGCATTTTTTTTAATAAATCAAGCATGTAAATAGTGACAGTTCATTGTTGTTTAACTTTATGGAGATTTCCAAACACATTCTTTTCTCACAAGTGTCATCTATGCTACTGATTTTCATAGCTTTTTATTAGTTCTGCTACTGTTCTTCAAGGTTACTATGAAGTTAGAGTAAGGGAGAGAGATACAGTTCCTATTGTAACATCTCAAATCTCACTCATTACTGAGGGCCATGATTTTATTTCAATAATGTCTTGAATAACTAACTACCATGTCTTTGGTAGTTATTCAAGACATTATTGAAAAGGTTGATTATTAACTATAATATTTTGATAATATAAATGTTTTGTTCTGATTCTTACTCATTTTATAATGAGCCAGCCTTTCAGAAGTCTTAAATTTCCATTCCCAAAGTACTTCTTCTCCAAATGGATTTTCAGCCTGCATATATGATATTTATTTCAATACTCTTAATACTCAGATTCTCAAGTAAATAAATATATAAAGACAGAGAAATTCAGAATAAATATGCCATACTGTTCTGGCTTTCTAAACTCAAATGTGGATTGACAATTACTATGAATCTGATAGGAATCCCTTATTTTACTTTTGTTCTGGAATTAAATGTATATTCCATATTGTGAAAACAAAATGAACAGCATGTTCTTTAGTTTGAATTGTACCTTAAATTTCTTTCTAGACCTGGAACTCGTTCAAAACATTTCCTCACAGCTTTATTTCCATTTTTCTCAATAAAAGAACAACATATCCTGTATGGTGAACAAAGTTGTAGCTCAAGTTTTATGTGTAAACCAATACTTAACATTGTGGATTATACATTTTCTTTATATAAATACCAAATTACAGAGCTTCCAGATGCTCTTGCTTGTAAACATGTCTGTACCTAAACATTATCTGCTTAACTTATATCCGGAATAAGAGCCTATATGTTCTCTATAAAAGTAAACTATTACAATACCCCATAACCAAGATGTATGGCTATATATGCTTTCCCTGTATGTCTTATCTTTTTCTCATACAAAATTAAGAGAAAAAATCCTCCATGGTTTACCAAGGAAGATACAAAAATGTACTTTCCTGAACTTAATTATAAATCAGGGAATAATTAACTGAAGATATTATGATTCTTCTTGTTATTAACAAAGCACTTACTCATTTCCCAGTAAGGAATGGCTGTTCTACATACTTCCTGTGATCCTCCTTTTCATTTTTAGATTTTTATTGTTGTATTTTTTAACTACCTGCATGTTCTATGTATTAATTGACATATGAACTTCATTAATTATTTAATACATACCAGGTATCAACTGTAAACTCCTTAAGGAAGGGATTAGTCCATAATCATTTCATTTGTTTAGTTTCTATGACACTGATTATATGAGAAAACATAAAAACAGAAAATGATAAAAATGCAATATTACAGTATTGTACTCACATCCTTGACAATATAAATGTTTTTGCTCCCTAAGAAATTGTTATTATGCATGTTTTTTTTTTCTTTCAAACTAGAAAATGAAGTGACTTCATACAATTATATTAGGGCTAGGTAAATATCACACACACACACCAATTCATAGACCAGGTGGAATTTTATATCACTTTAGGATTTATTTTTGAATTCATTAACTTGATAATTACCACCTTAAAGTACTAGATAAATAATTCTTAATGTCTTATATGAACTGCAATTCAGTTCTCTTTTTTATTCATTTACTTATGATAGATAAAACTTTTTAATCTCTAGACAGGCATATCAGTTAGGATGACTTATGCTGGAAGAAATCAAAAACCTGATTCAAACTGGATAATCAATATGAATGTTTTTGTCTTGCCCCTAGGAATCCAAAGGATTATAGCACTTAGGATCAACATAGATGGCCTGTGTTATTGTAATATCCTCATGGATGTTTCTTTCGTTTGCTGACTTCACATTTTAAACTACAATAAAGGAACAGTGGAGGTCATATTTATATTTGCTTTCTCTTAATCAAGAATCTCCTGAGAAATTCCAGCTTATTCCTACATAAATTCAGATTAGTTCAGAAAATGTGTTTAATAAGCTCCTTCTAAAGTTTAAGTTATGCATGTATAGAAAAGTGGATGCTGGAACAAAGTTTTGGTTTGTGAGGTAAATTAAAATGTCAAAATGGACTTCTAGTCAGGAAATTTATGTTTTTTGTTTTTCATATGACATGGTTGTTATTAAAATCATCATCTTGGAGGAAACTAAAATTTCCTTTAGCCTTCAAAAAACAGGAGTGAATGTGAAGTAAAAGGGCCATTTAAAATTTCCATTTAAAATGCATATATTGCATGACACTTTCTAGCACTCTCTTAGTATCATCTTTGTAGCAGAGACTCAGCTCATCCCTAGCACAGTGAAGCAGATCTTATGTTCTGTTGATCTTGGAATATCCTTTTTTTTTTTTTGATGAATGAAGGGTAATATTTCTTGTCTAATCTTTTAAAACTTACTAAGTTTTCCCACGTATTACTGAATTTACATTTGTTAACTAAGCATAAGTTTTTCAATACGAATATTGTGAAAAATTTAACAATTTCAGCTCTATTTTAAATACCATAAAATTATATATTTTCTCAATATTTGAGAAAGATATAGATGTAACAGCTTCATAGTTGCTTGTAACTATAAAATTAACAGTAGAATTTTATTATTTTTAATCACATTTAAGAAATATGAAGATTTTATAGTTCTGTTTAATTCCATTATATACACAAGAAAGTCCTCTATTCTGTTCAAAATTTCCCACTATGCCATTCATTTAAAAAATGTTTTTAATTTCTCAAAAGGTCTTACATCTCATCAGACTTATTCCTAAGTTCCTCAAAATTTTTATGCTATCATAAATAGAGATTAATTTTTCATTTTATTTTATAGTCTATTTTTAATTTTTATTAGGTAAAAAATATTATTATTTGTTGCATGTGTAACTAGTACTATGGTCTGAATATTTATGCGTCCACAAAATTCAAAAATTGAAATCCTAACCCCCAAAGTAACAATTTTATTAGACAGGGTTTTTTTTTTTTTCTTTTTGGTGGTGATTAGGTAATGAAGACAGAAGTTTCATGAATAGAATACATGCTATAATAACTGCTTGGATTACCTTTGTCTAAATTACTCCAAAGGAATTTGAGGAAAACTGGATAGCATCCTATACATAATAGATTTTACTAAAGGCAAAGATCATGGAAAAACTTATTTTGTGCATCTATATAAAAGAAAAGGGCAACTGTTCTTCTCCTCCTGAGAATCTCTGTGGAGACAAAATAGGAAGGATCTTGAATACTCATACTTTGGAGTCTAAAAAATTGTCTTCAGGGAGAGATACACCTTGTGCTTCCATGTTTATGACAAAGGATGTTTCAATATCTTAGGGAAGTACGTGGATCTGAACAGAACAGGGGGTATGATGTAGCACACTCTCCTTCCCCAAATCTATACCCTTTCAGTGATGCTGGGCCATTTTCAACTGATAGTACTTGCATTGCTTTTGCTTGCTTTTTTTTTATTATTTGTTGGTTTGTTTTCTCATGAAACTAGGAGGCCACTTTGCATAAGAAACAGGTCAGAATATCAGGATAATTAACACTCTTTGAGAGCATGACTATGCCATGATTAAAGGAATCAGAGTTAAAAACCTAGCCCTCTTGCTCTTAGTGAGGAAGGCACATTTTCACATCATTTCAGAGTTTTTTTTATAGAGTATTACATTTTTTTTAATAAACATAATTATCGTAAGAGTTAGCATTGCCAGAGTGACATCCAGGTGCTTTGTCCCATTGGGATCTGTGGTGACAGTTAATAGCCCATGATCTTTTTAGTGTGCTAGGCTGCTGAATATAGTATTGACACATGGAATCTTTAAAAAAAAAAACCCTGAAATATGACAAGTACAGGTTTGATGTTATTTCCAAAAATGGAAAATAGTTATTCTTCACTCTATTTTCAGACCAAAGTTATATCTCAAACCCTGAGCATAAGGACTGACATGGAGGCCACATTCCTTTAACAAAAGGACTTTCTGATACCATTTAGTGTAAACTTTTCCTAAAGAATCTGCTGCCTTTGAATATAATACATACAAATGCTAAGTGATGTCAGCCAATCCCCAAAAAACAAATGTTTTCTCTGATATAAGGGGGTGACTTATAGTGGGATAGGGAGGGAGAGCATGGGAGGATTAGATTAATTCTAGAGAGGGAAGAGGGGTGGGGGGGAAAGGGAGGGGGCAGGGGATTAGCAAGGATGGTGGAATGTGATGGACATCATTATCCAAAGTACATGTATGAAGACTTGAATTGGGTGTCAACATCTTATATACAAACAGAGATATGAAAAATTGTGGTATATATGTGTATTAAGAATTGTAATGCAAAAAAAGTACATGTATAATGGATAAATTGGTGTGAACATACTTTATATACAGATTTATGAAAAATTTTGCCCTATATGTGTAATAAGAATTGTAATGCATCCTACTGTTATGTATTTTAAAAAATAATAAAATCAGTAAAAAACAAAAAATATACAAAATTATTAATGTGTTAGCTTTTAGATAACAAGCCTAAATAAATTATTATATTGTAAGAGCATAAAGGTTATCAAGGTCCCCAGGTGAAAAATGGTAACTTAATGGATCACCAGAAATCCTTCCCCAAATCATTCTTACAAAGTGGAACCAATGATTTTGCAGAATCTCCATGTAGTTATTAGGTTTCAAGAATGTATGCTTGGTTGTTGTGTACTGAACAAATGGCATATCAACAACTACAGAGTAATCATTTATGTTAAGAAAGGCCAAACAAGGGCTGGGGATATAGCTCAATTGGTAGAGTGCTTGCCTTGCATGCACAAAGCCCCAAGTTCAATCCCCAGCACCACACACACACACACACACACACACACACACAAAAGGCAAAAAAAAAAAGAAGAAGAAGCCCCAAAAGTTGCCCCCATTTCAGGCTAGACAGTAAATTAAAACCACTGTTTAATCTTAGGATAATTTTCAATAAGTAATTTAAAAATCAAGAAGTGAAAGTTTGCAGATCCCTATTTAATATACCTGTCTCTAAGGAAAAGAAAATGAATTATGGTAAATATAGAACACTGAGTGAAAAACCCCTATGCTAGCAGCTCTGTTGTATGTTTGACCTGTACTGGAATTGATCAACATAATCTCTATTGATATAGAAAACTATTCATTTTAATCAACTGCAGAAAAGAGGATCCAAAGTATTTGCATTTTCCTGGGAGGGAGAGCAGTATTCATTCATATCTTGTTCAAAGATGATATTAATGTTCTTTCTCAGTCTCATTTTTAGCCTGTAGACTCCCCTTTTATTACCTCATGCTACCTCCCTGTTTTTTTTTTAATTAGTTGCCAATGGACACAATATATTTATTTTTTTATTTTTATATGGTGCTGGGGACCAAACACAGGGCCTCACACATACGAGGCAAGCACTCTACCACTGAGCCACAACCCCAGCCTGCTACCTTCCAGTTTTAATGAGTAATCCTAATATGGCCTGGTTAACAAGAAGCAGCAAGGACCTTGGGTCTTGTAGCATACATGCTATCAGATTGGCATATAAAACATATTCAGGAACTTGCCACAAATGGTCCAATTGTCTGGGACACTTTGGTACATTTCACTAAAAGTATAAGACAATTTATTTGTGACTTTTATTCTAAATTAGAAGATGAACTGAACTGTAGCATTTCTTTCAATTCTGAGGCAACATGTAACATAGTTGAAAAATACTGCCTAATGGGTGTTTGTTCAGCAACAATTTATTTTCACCCAATCAATCAATTGTTAGGGCTTAGGGCAAGAGAGAACATTCCAGTAAGGACAGATGCAATCTACAGTTGCCCAGTTTCTTAAATCACATGTGCTTCCAGTATCTCATCTGAAGCACAGTGTGCATCTTCTTACACCCTGCTCCAAGGCTCACCTCATACTGTGTGAACTGAACCTCCAACACCAGCACTGTCCCAAAAGTAGAGGGGAGTTAAGGCACCAGAAGCATCTCTCACCAAATAAATGTTTGATAACTTCTTGATAAATACTCTGGCCTTGTATTTTTAAGACACATTTTACTTGTATTTTTAAAGGTTCTCAGGAGTTTGAAGCAACAAAGAGCCACTATTCTTAACAAAACACCCTCAATAATTCATCATTGGCTTTGGCTTTCCTCCCTCCCCATATCTCCCTTAATATTCTCTCACTAGTGCTTCTTGGAATACACAAATAAATACACCACAAACTGCCATTTCTCAGATTCTGATTTTGGGGGAACCTATATGAGGGCCTATAATTATCCTATTTTATAATGCTTTTATTATGTCATAATTTGGGGATCCTGGAGACCCCAGAAAATGAGTGGGAAAATTTTCCCTTTTTTAATTTACTCTCCAAAAGATCTCATTTTAGATGCATATTAATTAACCTTATATATTTGAAAAAAAACTACAGACTAAGAATTTGAGGACTTTTAAAATCACATATTCAATTTATTTAAATATATATTTCTTCTCACATAAGTTGAATAAGTCACTCTGAAGCTATGTTCATTTCATTCCACATAAATTTTTGCATATGTTTTTGTGTAACATTCTCTTAATGTATGTAGAATCTGATGAGATTATGCTATTTACATACTGATATTTATACTTTGTGTTTTTGTCTTTTTTCTTGATTATTTTTTTCTGGGCTTAGTATGTAACAGTTCTCAATAATCAACATCTTGTATTGTCAAAAACTGTGAAATATATGAGATTTTTACCCTACTTACAGTCTAACTAGTTTGCCCAAAGTTTCACTGATAGTGATAGAAAACACAAGATTTCCAGGTTACAGAAAAGGATAATTTATTATTCACAATGATACTAGTAACCATGGTCTCAACATTTGCTCCTACTTCCTGAACTTTAATTTCCAGAGTGTCGTGAAGGTGAAAAATTTGAGGAAGATGGACTGCTTTATAGGAGTTTAGGAAACCCAATATTTTATATAGGATTTTAAGCATACCTTCCTTGCTCCAGAGGGAGGCACTATATCTTTCTAATTTGTTAGCTATGCAATCATCCTTGAAAAGATATCCTGAAACAAAATCCAGTTAGTGTCTCATTCATAGGATCTGTAGAAACACAGGAGACCCATGAAGTAGTATATCTCTGTATGGATTTATTGATTTTCAAACTATTTGCTTTCTAGTTCATAAATTTATATTACCAGTTTCTTCCTTCTGCATTCCCTTGGTTTAACTACTTTTAATTTTCTAAAGTTTAAGATGGCTAGTGTTCCCATCAATATTCAGATATTCTTCTTTCTAATATATGCTTTAAAAGCTATTGATTTCCTCTAATTACAACTGAGGCATTTTGTTATGATGAATTCCTATTTCTATACAGCTACAATATTTTACTCATTCCAAAAAAATTATAGAAATTTTTAACAATGCCAGTGTAGAAAGGATCTCAATAACAAAAATCTGTTACTATTTTGATTGGAAATACACTAACTTATACACTAATTTGTCAAACAAACAGCATTTTAGAATAATGTTTTCCAACTGATACAATATTAAATTATTCCAATATTAATTATTCCATTATACAGTTTTAAAGTGTTCCAATTTTTAAAAGCTTAAATTACATTATATTAAATAGAATATGTAAATTCTCATTATAAAAAGAAAAAAAGAAATAATACACATTTAATGAAACCACTCTTGAATCCCACTGAATTTTAGTCACCTCTTTAGTGATAACCACTCTCATCCAAAGGGACTGTGTCATCTCTGCACTCTGTGTGTGTGTGTGTATGTATAAAAATTAAATATGCAGATTGATTAAGTAAATGAAATTATATCACAAAAGTTTTTAAAATGAAAAGATATTTTTCTCATTTCCTTTGTGATTTATAAATATAAGTCTAATTTCTAAATGTTAGATAATGCATAAATTAACTTCTGTTGTTGTTGTTATTGATTTATAGCTTAATTGCACATGGCTATATTGTCAGTTTAAGTAATTACATTCCTTTAAAATTTTTTGAGTTATGATTTATAGTTTACAATATGTTTATTTGAGTAAGTGTTCCATGGTCTCTAGAAAATAATATGTAACCTAACATTATTAGTCATATTAAGCCTTAATCTTGAAAAAATATTCTATATAATATAGAAATTTGACTCTGCTTATTCTGTAAATTACAGAAAGAAACTTGCTAAATCTCTTGTTTTGATGATGAATCTGTTAATATCTCTGGTTAGTTTTGTCAACTTTTACTTTGCATGGTTTGAAATTTTTTAATTTAGGTGCAACACATCTACATTTTTTATAGATTTACATTTTTAACATTTTTAAATGCCCCCTCTCTTTTTAGTAATGACTTTGACCTTGATATCTATTTTTCCTGATACTAAGAGGAAAAAAACAGCTTTTAAAACGCTGTGGATATTATATGACTTTTATCACTTTTGTATCTTTAAATGGAAATGAAGTCCCTACTTGCAACAAATAATTAGATATTATGTGTTTTGCTTTAAAAAACAAATTCAAGTTGACAATTCTTAGTATTTAATTTATGTACACTCAAAATCGTTGTTAGAATTGGATTTTTTTTTAACACTACTTGTTTTTCTTTTTTTTTTTTTTTATTGGTCGTTCATAACATTACATAGTTCTTAATACATCATATTACACGGTTTGATTCAAGTGGATTATGAACTTCCGTTTTTACCCCGTATACAAATTGCTGTATCACATCAGCTACCCTTCCATTGATTGACATATTGCCTTTCTAGTGTCTGATGTATTCTTCTGTCTGTCCTATTGTCTACTATCCCCCCTCCCCTCCCCTCCCCTCCCCTCCCCTCCCCTTTTCTCTCTCTACCCCTTCTACTGTAAATCATGTCTTCCATTTGTATTCTCTTGACTTACCCCTCCTTACCTCTTATATGACATTTTGTATAACCCTGAGGATCGCCTTCCATTTCCATGCAATTTCCCTTCTCACTCCCTTTCCCTCCCACCTCTCATCCCTGTTTACTGTAAATATTCTTCTCAAGCTCTTCGTCCCTACCCTGTCCTTGTTTACACCCCTTATATCAAAGGAGTCATTTGGTATTTGTTTTTTAAAGATTGACTAGCTTCACTTAGCATAATCTGCTCTAATGCCATCCATTTCCCTCCAAAAACATACCCTGCTCATGGATAGGCAGAACTAACATCATCAAAATGGCGATATTACCAAAAGTTCTCTATAAGTTCAATGCAATGCCAATCAAAATCCCAACAGCATATCTTGTAGAAATAGATAAAAGAATCATGAAATTCATATGGAATAATAAAAGACCCAGAATAGCAAAAACAATACTAAGCAGGAAGTGTGAATCAGGCGGTATAGCGATACCAGACTTCAAACTATACTACAGAGCAATAGTAACAAAAACAGCATGGTACTGGTACCAAAACAGGCGGGTGGACCAATGGTACAGAATAGAGGACACAGTAACCAATCCACAAAACTACAACTATCTTATTTTTGATAAAGGGGCTAAAAGCATGCAATGGAGGAAGGATAGCATCTTCAACAAATGGTGCTGGGAAAACTGGAAATCCATTTGCACCAAAATGAATCTGAATCCCTATCTCTCGCCGTGCACAAAAGTTAACTCAAAATGGATCAAGGAGCTTGATATTAAATCAGAGACATGGCATCTGATAGAAGAAAAAGTTGGTTATGATCTACACGCTGTGGGATCGGGCTCCAAATTCCTCAATAGGACACCCATAGCGCTAGAGTTAACAAATAGAATCAACAAATGGGACTTACTCAAACTACTTGTTTTCTATTGACCCACTGAGCTTAAATTAATTTTCTCCTCACTTTCATTTGGATAAGTAATTTTGAATTTCTTTTATTTTTTCATTAACTTGCTGGAGGTAAATTATTTTGGTAGTATATTATTAGATACCTTAAATATTATTGCATGCATTCTTGATTTATGAGTATTTCCAACTCAACAAATAGATTTTTCAAAACTTTTCATACAATTATAGAACATTGAAATACTAATTCCATTTAACTTTCTTCTGTCATGTTATTTTCATACATTTTATTCTCCATATATTTGGTGATTCCCAGACTTTAATGATCATTTTATGTAATTCTTTCATTTTTATATTGTCATTATTCTCTTCTCCATTGTTGTTCATTCTTTCCAACATTGTTTCTGTCTGTGATCATTTCTTTTTATATGAAGGATACCTTTTAGTATTACTTTTAGTGCCAAAAATGGCAGTCAACTCTTGTGGGGTCAAATCTCTCATCTTATGTTTGTCTAGTATTATCTTTATTTTGTATTGTTTTTAAGTTAACTTAAATATATTTCTAGATTGTCTTAAAATAATTCTTTATGAGATGTTAATTATAAGTTCCAAGCAGAGAAATGGAAAAAAAAGAATATGAAAGTAATGAAGAGTCACCAAATTATGAAGAATACTGGGTAGTCAAGCATTAAAAGGCAAAAAAAAGTGGACAAGATTTGCATTTACATAACAATTTTATGTCCTGTTGCTTTATATAATCTGGAATATATTTTTCTTCTTCTGAAATAAGCAGCTAAACTTTTTCTGGCTTGAGATGTTAGAGGATAGACTTGGGATCTTCTTGAGTACCAGAGGACGGCATATCCTGTAAGTAGAAAGCCACAGTGCAGGAAATCCCAAAAATATGTGTGTGAATTACAGGCAAGTTCTTAGATGATTCCATAATTTCCCATTTACCAGGAAGATACTGAGGAACTCAAAGTAGGAACAGGTGGAAGGTTAAGAGTGTTGAGCAGAGATTTTAGCTATTGCCCACAAAGATAAGAAAGTATTTATATATGAATTTTAGCCATCTTAATACAAAAATTATTGTTCTTAAGATGATGATAAATTAACAAGAGTTTCTACAATATGTCACCCACAATGTCTATTATATAAGAAAAATTACTTGACATAAGCAGAAACAAAATGGTGATTCAGAGTCAATAGAAAAGATAATCAATAGAAATGAACTCTATGATTACCAAAATGTTAAGGACAGAAGACAAGGACTTTAAAGCAACTATTACAAATATGATTTTAGACTTGATAGAAAATATGATCATAATTATTAGAAGTAAGTAAAATGTAAACAGCAAAGGAAAACTAAATTTAAAAAAAATGTTGGAACTCAGAGGCATAAAAGTTGAAAAGAAAATATTCAATGGATAAAACTAAAATCTCATAGTTTGTATTGTATATGGTTAATGAAGTTTATGATATATCAATGGAAGTTTTTAAATACAAATATTACAAAAATCCACCAAAAATGAAACAACATCAGGAGTAGTGGAACAATATCAATTGGTAACTGAAACTTCAGAACTTGAGAATGTAGAATAATCATTAAAAATTGAGTAAATAATGAATTTTTTTCCAATTATGGTGACAAACATTAACTCATAGATTTAGGAAGGTAAAAAAGCCCAAATGAGACCAATACAAAGAAAGTCACATCAAGTTACACTGTAGACAAACTATTCAAAGCCAACTGTAAGAAGAAAATATTGAATGCAGCACTGAAGGAGCCATATATGACTTCCAATCAGAAAAAAAAAAAATTGTAATAAGATGGCAGTGGTAAAGCATGGTCACAAAGTTGAAAGAAAAAAAAGTCAACACAGAAATCAACGTCCAGTCCAAATTTAATCCAAAATAAAGGTGAAATGAAAGCACATTGTAAGAAATCAAGTGCTAAGAAAAAAATTTAGCAGATTCACATTTCAAAAGTGCTAAAGAAAAATCATCATACTGGAATGAATAGTGACATAATGGGGTAAATGAAATTATACTATTATAAATCCCTATAATTTATGATATAGTACATTGCTAATCTCAAATCAACTCTGATATGTTAATATAAAAATGGTAATCATCAAACATTTAAAATAATTTAAAAATATATAGCTTAAAAGATAATGCAAAATGGATAAAAATGTGGTATATACTCAATAGAATATTACTTAGCAATAAAAGAGAATAAAATCATGGCATTTGCAGATAAATGGATGGAATTAGAGAAGATAATGCTAAATGAAGTTAGCCAATCCCAAAAAACCAAATGAAAATGTTTTCTCTGATATAAGCAGGTTGATTCATAGTAGGATAGGGTGAGGGAGCATGGGAAGGATAGACCAACTCTAGATAGGGCAGAAGGTTGGGAGGGGATGGGAGGGGGCATGGGATTAAAAATGATGGTAGAATGTGATGATCACTATTATCCAAAGTACATGTATGAAGACATGAATTGGTGTGAGTATACTTTGTATAGAACCAGAGATATGAAAAATTGTGTTGTATATGTGTAATAAGAATTGTAATGCATTCTGCTGTCATATATAAATAAAAAAGTAGAAAAAAGATAATGCGAGAAATAAAATTTATTAATAACACAATTTTATTAAGCCAAAATAAGGCAGAAAAGTAGTAATAATAGGAAAACTATTATTAAGAGAAAAAAGGACAAAATAATATACTTTAATACAATCATTTAAATAATAACATTAAAAATAAATGAACTGATATTCCATTCAAATGCATATATTTTCAGACTGGGTCAAAAAACAAGACAAAATATTTTGACAGAAAGAGATGGACTTTAAATATGAAGTTATTAAGACTATACTTTCAGGGATCCTTTCTTTTTATTATTTTTTTCTTGTCTTTATACATGTACTTTGTTTTGTTTTGGTTTTTTTTGCATTACAATTCTTATTACACATATATGCCACAATTTTTCATATCTCTTTATATAAAGTATATTTACACCCAATTTGTGTCTTCATACATGTACTTTGGATAATGATGTCAATCATATTCCATCATCCTTACTAACACCCTGCCCCCTACCTTTCCCTCCCTCCCCTCTTCTCTATCTAAAATTCATCTAATCCTCCCATGTTCTATAGTATGTTACTAGGGAAGTTTCTCTGATCATGTAGAGTACCAGAAGCCATGAGGAGGAGTTTAGTGTTCTCTCCTGAGTGTGAAGCTGGCTCTAGGTGTTGCATTACTGCAACTGCCTTTTGCCATTGATGATTATTCTTAATTCTCTTTAGAGATTAAGAGGGAGAGAATACTGTCTGGGTGGTTTTTGTTATTAAAAAAAATATATGAAGTTATAAATAGGTTTTAAATAATTAAATGGAAATCAGTGTTAGGTAAGCACTATCCATAAGAAAGAGTGGGCATGTGAATATAAGACAGAATGAAATTTTATGGGCAGGAATATTTTACTAAAGAAAAAAATAGTTGCATAAAATTAAAAATACCAATTATATACTTATATACACCAAATAAGATGTCTTCCCAATATATAAGGCAATGTTGACCAAGTAAAGGAATAAAGTGACAAATTCACAGTCATATTAGAGATATTAGCATTCTTTTCGGTAATTGATAAAACAGGAAAACATTGATAAATATGTAGAATATCTGAACACCACTGTTGAATTATTTTAAATTATAGGAGTTGTGCAATGATTGCAGAAGATAAATTCTTTCCAATGTCCAAAGAATAATCATGGAGGTACATCTTATGCTAGGTCATAAAACAAATAAATTTCAAAAATTAAACTATTAAGATAATGTACAGTATGATCTGTGGCCATAATGGGTCAAATTTGAGTTATTTTAATTAGATGTAAAAGTGCTTGTTTGGAAATGAAAAAAATAAACTTTCAAACTAGGAACAAAATAACATATCAATAATGAAGTTATAAAAAATTTAGAGCTATTTAATAATAAAATGCAATATATAAAACTTTGTGAGATGCAGTTAAAGCATCATTTCAACTTTGATATAAGAAAATGAAAATGCTTAAAAGATTTAAGTTTCTAACTTCAGACACTATATAAAGATAAGTAGAGCTAAACCAAAACAGGTACAAGGAAAGGTACTATACAAATAATAGAAGAAAGAAAAATCAAAATACAAAAAAATAAGCAAAAAAGATTCTTCAAATTGATTAATTATTGAACATTGAAAAAGACTATTTATGAAGAAAAGAAACCAAAATTACCAAATTCAGGAGAAAAGGGTTTAGCATTTTATATTATCATTTTTGTTAATACCTGATCAATTTTTCTATCTAGTTGCCTATCATTGCTTACTACACAATACTTTTAGAAAGCATCTGGCTGTAAATGTTGCAGCAAGTGAGCAAGAAGAAAGATAGAGTAAAAGACTCTAGGCAATCCTGGAAATTTTTGGCAAATTCTGAAGATGGTAATAAAATAGAAACTGAACTTCAATGTTTTTATTGGAAGGAGCTAACAGTTAAAAGTAAAACAATAATTTTATCTTTCTTATAGAATAAATTCATACTTTATCAAGTGGGAACAAGGGCATCTGTATAAATGATGCACTGAGCCAAATATTAGTGGCTTAAAGAAATAGGGCATTATATTATTCCAATGGCAAGCAGTTCAAAAGTAGGCAGGTCAGTGCTCTTGAACAGACTCATATCATCAGATTCTTTCTAAAATTTTCTCAACCTATGCTTAGCATCTTGGTTTTGTTGACATAGGATTATAGGGTGTCTCCTGAAATTTCTGTTGATGTGTCTATGTTTCATGTAGGAAAATTGAGAAAAGGGTACAAAGGGCTCTTTATAGAGCAGCATGTTTTATTTGGTAAGCACAATTAACTCTAGGAAACTTCATTGTATATCTTATTAGTAAAATTTGATTAAAAGTCCACTTTTGAAAAGTCACTGATCAGTAGGAATAGGATTAGCTTTCTAGTGTAGGCAAGATGTACTTGGTTTTCCAGAACTCTCTTGTATTCTGAAGATCAAAGAGGGTAAGGGAAGATAAATTGGCGCCACACAGTGGGTAGTTGCATTGAAAATAGCATTGTACGAAGCAGTCATTTTCAATCCCAGTTGGAATAGAATCAGGGAGGTATATAACCATGTTCTGCAGCCCTGTCTCCAGTATACATGTTCTTCAACACTGTCTCCAGTATAAAGAAGCCAAACATAATTTTATCTTCATCATATAATGTTTCTTTGCACAGTTTTGGAAAGAACTCTGAAAAACAGAAAGCCAGTCAGCTGTAAACAGATTTACTATTTCCCAGACGAGATTTTGTATATATGTTACAGATTGAGCTAAACTTTTGGACTTGGATGTGGCCTTCTACCCTTATTAAACATATAACCTGGGAGTAAAATTAAAAAAGAAAAACTTTTATAACCTTCAGTTTTTCCAACTGTCAAAGTGATATCATTACAGTGCTTTAGGGTTATTTGATGATTAAATTAGATAATGCATGTAAAACACTGAGTACTGTGATTGGCATGTTCAATGAACTAAATGTGTCCCCCAAATTCATGTTTTGAAATCCTAGCCCCCAAGGTGATAGTATTTGAAGGTGAGTCCTTTGGAAGGCCATTAGGTCATGAGGGCAGAATCCTTATGAAGGGAATTAGTGCCTTATAAAGGCACAGTAAAATAATTCTCCTGCTCTTTTTCTGCCTTGTGTGGACACAGTGAGCAGAGTGCTATCCATGAGTCAGGAAGCAGGCCCTCACCTGATGCTGAAACTTCAGATGGCTTAATCTTGACTGCACAGTTTCCAGAATTGTGAAAAATAAATGTTCATTGTTTATCTCCCAGACTATGTGATTGTGTTTTAATGGACTAAGACAACATGTAACAAGGGCTCAAAATTTGGCTATTATTAAAGATAACATAGAAAGAGTCCTCTAAAATGTTTTTTTTTAATTATAGGACAATATCTAATACAGGAACTCTAGAAAGCAAATGAGAAAAAGTGGAATGATAGTAGGGGCTTTCTGAAAGATACTGACCCAAACTCTTACCAGAATATGATCCTCCTTAACATTTATTCAGGAGTAGCTTGTTTCAACTAAGTTATCTAGAAGCAGAGGCTGAGATAGGGGTTTGTGTGTACTTGGTTTACTGACAAGGACTCTTGGGAGAAGGGTTGTAAGGGAAACGGAATAGAGAAGAAAGCATAGTTGGTAAGAAAGAGGTCTCCCATGAAGTTTGCTTCATGTGTATCTCACAGGAGAACATCTACTTCACTATAGAATTCCTTTCATTTAAAGCAGCGAAGCCAGCTTTTTGTACCACCTTATCATTCAGGTATTGGGGGCTGATCCTGGTAGGTAGAGATAAAATTTTATATTCGGGATTCCCCTTTGGCCATGAACAGTTCTTCAGGAAATGAGAAAGTTGTTAAGATGCTGGCATCCGATATTCATTGTAAGATGTTTATGTGATGTCACCAATATCCACTATGGTCAACACTTTACAATAATAAGTTCCACTCCCTTGTCAAATTGAGTTCACTAGAGATGTGAGCCTGGATATGGTTGCAATTTCTGGAAAAAAATTACTAGAGGAACCTAGTAGCAGCAAATAACAGTTCTTGATTCTATACTTGTTATCATGGCTCTGACAGATACTGTCTCTCTCTTTCTCCTTTATATTTCTCCTTCCATGTGGCTAGCACTTCTATATGTTTAGCTGACTTGCTGGGTATGTGATTTGGACCCACATCTTCAAAGGATCTAAGACCCTATATACCGTCCCTATAGGTAGACTCATTCATTTTTATTTAAATTGAGGATGGAAGAAAAATCTCAAAACATCCTTATTATCTAAATGCCAAATATATTCCTCCTTGTCCCCATTAGGTAGCAAAACTATTTGTACATAACAATCAAGATCTCTTATACCTGCCAACCAGGCTTTTGTTGTATTGTTGATATTTTTCCTCCTGCTTCCTGATATATAAAACTATGTGTTCACTGAGTGTTACCTCTAAAATGTTCACACGTGGTACTTCTGAAAAACTCCTGTATCTGATTGGCAGCTTATGAATAGTGTGGTATGAGGTGGGAACATTGTTTCATGATCAAATACTTACTGGTGAATGTTCTTTACAATAAGATCAGTGCCTTGATTTGAGACAATAGATCAGACTTCTTTTGGGATCTCTGATAACAATCCTGGGTGAGATAAGAAAAACAAACTGTGCATAAGAAAAAAAACAAATCCCTTCCTGAAGTACATATCAATCCTTGTTGGGATAAATAATTTCCTTTTTCATGATAAAAAGAGATCCAAGGAAATCATCTTGCCAACAAACAGGTGTTTGTTCCCCTGGGGAAGATTCCTTTATTTTTGGCGGGGGTGGGGGGTATATAGGGGATTGAACTCAGGGATACTCAACCACTGAGCCACATCCCCAGCCTTATTTTGTATTTTATTTAAAGACAGGGTCTCACTGAGTTGCTTAGCACCCACTAATTTGCTGAGGCTGGCTTTCAACTCAAAATCCTCCTGCCTTAGCCTTCTGAGCTGTTGGGATTACAGGCGTTCACCACCATGCCCAGCAGGAAGATTCTTTAGTGGAGATCAGTGTTTGTGTCTATTGTTTTTGGTTCATATATTTAATATCAGCAGTAGCTATTAAAATGTTCTCAGCTTCCATCTTTGAAAACAACATTTTTCTGTTCAGAGGCTATTTTATAATTACTGGGGTAACTAAGGACAAAAGCATATTATGTCTACTGACCAGGGAATTCTCTCTCTTGCTTTTTAATATTTATCTTGCAGAAAAGTTTTGCAGATGGACATCAGAGTGTGCAATACAAATATCCTCTTTGTGCCAACTAACCAGACCACTAAGCCATTCTTCACTCTGCGAATCCATGTTTACCTTTTAACTCAGGCCAAATCTCTCCATACAAAGCATATCACAGGGTGCCCTGAGCTCTGCCCACTGGGTGAACTCCTTCTCACCATAGACTTTTAGGGCTGTCACCTAGTTAAGCTGCTGTATAGTTTTTTTTTTTTTGCTCACATTCACAAACCCAGTTTGCAATTCCTTTAAAAACAGTTCATAGGAAACCTGCATGAGGTTTAGGTGTGAAATGGGAAAGGTGTGGATGTGATAGTTGTCTTTACTATTGCCTGGGCAGCTTACACTTTCCCTCTGGACTTGTTTGAAAATGTGCTGCTTTCATTTCACACTGGTTTGCTACTACAATCATCTGACCTTAGGATTTGTTGGTCCCATCAGTGCCTAGATCTTGACAGACAAGTTTATTTACATATTTATTTGATGTGCCATAGTCTGATGCTCAATCTCAACATGGACTCAGTAGTAGGTATTTCATAAACTACAGTTTTAAAAATTCCATTTATTTTAGAAAAGTTTTAGATTTAGAGGATAAGCACAAAGCTACTCAAATTGTAAAGATAAGCACAGAGCTACTCATATATTTTGAACCCAGGGTTCTCTATTGTCAACATTTTATGTTGGTATGCTAGATTTGTAATGATTTATGAACTGGTATAGACATTTTTGTTGGCTGAAATCTATCACTTATTCAGACTTCCTTAGTTTTTAATCCAATATCCTTTTTTTTTTTCTGGTGCTGGGGTCCCACCCAGGACACATTTCATTTTGTTGTCATGTCTCTTTAGGCTCACATTGACTGTGACAGTCTCTCAGATATTCTTTGTTTTCAATGGCCTGGATAGTTTTCAGGAGTGCTGGTCAGATATTCGTAAAACATGTCTCAACTGAGATTTGTTTGATGCTTTTCTCATGACTAGATAGACCTTAGATATTTTTGTAAGGAAACCCACATAAGTAAAATGTCATTTTCATCATCTCATATCAAAGGTATATGTTATCGATATGACTTGCACTGTTGGTGTTAGCTTTAATCACTTGTTTGAGGCAGTATTTACCAGGTTTTTGAACGCGTACTTACTTGACATCCCTCCTCTTCCACTTCCATACTTTACCCTGTGGAAGAAAGCAATATGTGTATTGCACACAGGAGGAGGAAAATAAAATCCATCTCCTGGAGAGCAGAAAATCTACATGAATTATTTAAATTCTTTAACAAGGGATACTTGCTTCTTCCCTTTCATTGATTGATCTCTATAGACTTAGGTTTATGTATCTTTTATTTTAGATTATAAGTATCTCGTTTTATTGCTGAAATCATTCCTGCTTTAACTGTTGGTAGCTCTTTCAGGTGACCACTCTGTCCCTTTGGGATATTCCATCATTGCAGTTTTGTGTTCTCTTGTTTTGAGCATTTCTTTGTTTGTGGGCAGAACAAAAAGACACTCTAACATGATATTGCATATTTCTGGTTATATGCCTGGAATACCCATTTTTCCAAAAATCTTTGTTTCTTTCATTGTAAGATGGCATTAGAAGTCAAGATCTGTGCTCCAGGGGTGCCAATTACTACCCTGATGCCATTACTTCTAGGCCCTTTGACTGACAGAGCAAATAGATGTGTGTATCCTGACTGGGGTATACAAAATGACTTCAATTATTTCTATATGTCTATGCACGTTAAGACAAAGTTAAGTCCACTCTAATGTCTAATACTCTAAGAAGTACCGTATGAATCATCATAACTTTTTTTTCTCCTCGGGGACTCCTTTTTGTAAAGGTTATAGTTCTTTCCTGTGGACAGCATAACTTCTTTCTCTGGGGCAAGAGGAGTTGTGCTCTGACTTGTGACATTCACACTGTCTTTCTAGAGATTCAACATGATATTGTAGCACATTTTTCCTCTACCAAGCACATCGTTACTACCCTTTATTCACCACATCCTCTTTATCTAGTGTCACCTCTGCAAACAGGGACTTGATATAGAATTTTTCCTGATCCCTCATAAATGCAACTTGATTCTTTATGGCCACTCCAACTAGTAGACTAGAATCAGCTAATACATGCAATGGAAAAGTATCCTAAAGTGTGGGATATACTAACTATAAGATTTTAAGATACCTACCAAATGTTGGGCTTCCTTTCAGTGATAGGTGGTCAAAAGGAAATTATCTTGTTCCCTTTTATTGGAAAGGATGCCCTCACAAGCCATATAACACTAGGCCATTAGAATGTTCCCTTATTTGGAAGGCTTTTGAATCTTTGTAGAATTTACCTCCAATCTTTCCAGGGACCATATAGGTTTAATCAGTAATTCAGAGTATTTTCCAAGTTTTCTTGCCCTTTGGGTCCAATTAACAAGATACCAATATTGTGGACTAATGTGATATTCTGCTGAGCGTGGAAATGACAGAACAGGAGCAGGAGAATAAACACAGTTCCAGGCTATGGCAATAATTATATAGTCTTATCCATCCCTTATGAACATGACCTCCTTCTCTTTCTTTCTTTAAAACCTATTGGGGAAAATTGGCTAAATCAATTGCTGTACATACCAGGAGACTTACTCAATCTGCTTTAGATTTTGATACCACATCTGGAATATAAGATGCTACATCTGGCACAGCCATTAAACTTATACTACTAAGATAATTTGTGGCTGATCCACTGTCATCCACCATCATCCATCTGGATTTTGTGGCGTCTAGACTAGTGAATGAGGGAGGAAGTATCTTCAGTAACATTCCATCTTTTAAGACTTAAAAGGTAACACTAACCTCCATCTTTACCCACAGGATGTGGTATTGCTTCTCATTCATCACCTCAGCAACAGATGTAGAGATTTCAGGGGTTTCCATTTTCTCTTTCTCCATGACTCATCCTCCTATGGAACCAAAGTAAGGATTCTGCCACCTGTTCAATAAGGCCATTTGATTTTATATTTAGAAACCAGGGACATGATCTAGGACATGAATGAAGTGGATTCATTGACCCAATGGATTAACTGTAAAAAAGCTTACTTTTAGTATCCAACCTGTCTGTTATGACAGGAAATTATACTTACATTTTGTGTCTTTGAGTAAGTCTTCATTGATAATGGACTACTCATGTGACTCAATCTAAGGAAGATCATAAATTATGTTGTAAGGTAACTCCTTTCATCCAAATGTTGTATTCCAGAGGAAGGGATAGAGGTGAGCCATTTTCAAACAACTTTTGATAGCATCTGGAGGTGGGGTAAGTATCTGAGCAGGATATCAGTAACATCTAATTATATAAAGGTCAA
Organism: Urocitellus parryii; assembly: GCF_045843805.1. Classification (NCBI taxonomy): domain Eukaryota; kingdom Metazoa; phylum Chordata; class Mammalia; order Rodentia; family Sciuridae; genus Urocitellus; species Urocitellus parryii. The sequence continues at coordinate 39,802,056 of NC_135540.1, read as the reverse complement.
GATAGATTTTGTTTAAGCTGAGAAAGTAAATCTAGGTTTAATCTAACAAGTAATCTAGTTTTAAAAGTCTTAAACTTCCATGCAATACAATATAAATTAACTTAGTCATTAGGAATATACACAGTTATTTGTCACACACAAGAATAGCAACCCACTTTTGAAGGAGTTGAGCTCCAGATACTTTTTCCTTATTATTACTTTTTAAAAACAAACATTTTTTTCATAATAAATATATTACCATTGTAAAGGAGATTGCTTATTCTATTGATAAAAGGAATTAACTAAATATGGGGATGAAGTTTAGTCACAACTTTTTGTAGGTCAGAGTCTGATTTAGTTTAGATTGCATTCTACTTAGAAAGCTTAGACTTAGACTATATTGAATATTCAACAATTATGTCCCAAGTAATGTGCTTCTATCTCCCCTCTCACTTCAACAGATAGATTTATAGTATTTTATTTAATATATAAAACCACAATAAATATCAGTGAAATATTTAGATATTTAAAAGTGACCCCAATATAGGGCCATTGAAATGCCCTTATGTTGTGTAAAATTGAGTATGTGTCTTTTAAATATGCACTTATTTATTTTTTACATGCTTTGAGTTAGAGCTGCAAATAGGCTAATTCTTGGAATTGGCTTTTATTTTTAAGACATATGCCATATACACGTTAATATGGCCAAACCATCTTTTTTCTAATTTTCCGATTTTTGATTCATGTGAAATGTTGTGAATCACATTGAATCACCTAAACGAATCCTCACACTCCCCCAACTTCCTGTATATTTGCACGCTGTCTGTTTGAATGTTATATTTAGAATTCTCAAATATGCCTAGGGAGTAAGAATACACAACAGAAACATCTGTTCCCATTGGCAAACTTATTTGATGCTTTTTTTTTTTTCAGGGTCAAGAAAAATATCTGGGAATTTAACATACCTTCTTTGCTCTCTAAGCCTAAGTGCAGGGTTAAACATTCACACATGCATGCATGCATACACATACACAAACAAACTTGCACACACACAGATGCAGTCACACAAAAGAGAAAAATTAATGTACACCAATTAGTAACATAGAAATATTTTTACTTTTTTCAATATTTGATTTTTTCCTTAGATTTACAATTACTGACTCCTGAGTAGGATTTGACCTACTCTATCTACTGTTAAGTTGCCCCATCGCTAACTTCCCTCAGAATACCTTTAAATTCCATAAGTATGAACAGAATTTTTTTTAATAATCAGATTGTCTTTGATACTGACTTATCTGGTTGCTCCCCAGTTAGCTAAGGTCAAAATTATAAAGCTTATTTATACCTTTTGGCAAGGCTTAAGGCTAAATCACTTCTTAGAAATGTACTGTAAAGGTCACAGCTGAATGTGCTGTGGTTCCTGTTAGTTCTTGCTGGGCAAGGCCTCAAGCACACATTTCCTATTCCGAGCAGACTTTTAGGGGTTGCCTAAGGGAAAGAAGTGATGATTTTAACATATCTTCTCCTGTCTAATTCCCTCTTCAAAAATTTAAAATTCATCTAAGCCTGTGGGGCCAATTAATTTTTCTGAAGGTTGAAATTAGCCTAAGACGAGATAAAACCTTTAATGTTTTTTTAAATATTTATTTTATGGTGAATATTTCTACATATTATTGTTTTTGCTTGATAGAAACAACATTGTTGCCAGCTGTGCTGGGAAATCATATAGATCTTGCTAATGGGAAGTGACTTTAAAAGACAAGGGACATGAATATGAAGTTAATTATGGTTTGAACACAGACCTTTATTTGTTGGATCTAAACTTCCAGGTATATATGTAATTAATCCAATGTTGATCTAAGATTTATGATGTTAAGCATCTATAGATGGTACACAGTTTTATCATCAGAGTGCAATGGGTCTATCATTACAAACATTTGCTTAGGGAGAACATATTTTAATATGTCTTTTTATTGACAAATCTGAGATGATTTTTTAAGTTAACTGGTGCAATACTTGATGAGTAACAAATACTCAGTAAGTAGTAATGATTTTTATTAGTTGAAGGGCCAAAATTCTCAGACCATAATTTTCTTGTGTACAAAATTTGATAGTTATATGATTTCTCAGACCATAATTTTCTTGTGTACAAAATTTGATAGTTATATGATTTAACTTAATTTGAATTTTGAGCCTTCCTCCTACCAGTTGCCATAAAATGAAATTTTATCAAGTTTGGTCTTTGCTTCACCTTATGAAGTTGAGTCTCCTGGGAATTCCAGTAAAGCTCAGATCAAGTCCAAGGATAATATTTGGAAGGTGAGATGTATCTAACAAGGTCATAGTGATATGTTTATGATGGCTTCTACCATGAAACCTCATTTCTATCCATTGATAGTGGATCCATAAATGTCATTGATTCATTTTGATCCAGTATTTCATCTTGCCCAAAGACTTTATGGGACAGATTGTAATGGCAATACTGGGAAAAGAGACTATTACCCAGAGAAGGGCTCATCCTATCCACCTGATTGTTAATCTCCTCCTCTGTTGAACTCCTTGTCCGCTGACCATTCTAAAGGACAAACATGTTCCCATTTAGAGAGATATACCCTCATATCTCTTCTCAAAATTTCCTTGTCATCTATTTTCCAATCAATTTCCTTCTGATAGTCTGACTCTGGAGAGTTTAGCTGGAGCTAAATAATTGGACAATTTTTATTTATTTTTATTTTTATTTTTATTTATCACATTATCTGACCATTTTTCTATCTAAGTAAAATGAACAACCCTGTTCAATGAGCAAATATTTGCCCCCTCAGAGAATTTATCATCATCACTGTTCTTCAAGGATATCCCAGAAACATGTTCCAATGCTGCAATCATCCCTTTTTGGGTAGTATCTACATATCTATAAATCAGTCTCTAGTCTTCTCTTTCCTTCTCAAATAATAAGGCACTCCTCATGAAACTATAGGAAATGTTTGGGAAAGGGAAACACCTGGGCTTTGGGGTCAATTATTCATTCAATTTTTCTTGTTCTTTTAGAGACATCTTGATCTCAATTACATATAGACCTCTTTCATTTGATATTGGAGTGCTGCAGTACATACCCAACTTTAAAACCTGTTGCATCACATAACACCAAAATTAAGATGGCTAGCCAGGTCACATAATGACTCAATGTCTCATTGTTAAGTATTTGGTTTCTATTAATGTCTAGGGGCAGGTCAAACTCTGTTCCCTAAAACTAGAGTATTGATCTGCAGAAAAAGGTAGGACTTTATTTAAAATCCAAGTTTCCTCTCCTATGATTCACCTACAGTCTCTTGCCAAAGCCACAAATGTTATCTTTATTTTTCACTGACACTTAAAGTACCATTAGATCTGCAAGTTCATGCTGTCCAAGTGTCAGAGCAACTTGCTAGGACTTGTTACAGAGCCCCGCTCTGGACTGTAGTCGAAACTAGTAGCATTTCAGGTCACTTGGCAAATAAGCTCGAATAACACCCAAATGAGGTATGTTGCTTTCAAGGATTAAAGGTTAAAATACAATTAGGCATTGTACCTCCCATTTAGAGTAGGAAGGAGTAGATGCAATAACATTTTATTCATCTTAAAATAGATATTTTGACATAATTTTGTGCCCCTAGACCCCTTAAAATTTCATTGAGATTGGGGTGTCTAAGTATTTGCTAGATTTATTTCCTGCCCTCTGACATCCAAATGTCTTACTAAGTAAGTTGAAAGCATTTGCTACCTCTTCTCAGTAGGTCTAATTAGCATACATCATTGATGTAATGCACCCCTGGATATCTTGTGGAAGGGCAAGATGATCAAGATCACTATGAATTACACACACGATTAGAAAGTAGATATATCCCTAAGGAAGAGTGGTGAAAGTGTATTGATGGTTTTGCCAGTTGAAAGAAAACCATTTCCACTCGGCCTTATAGACAGAGATGAAGAAACAGGTTTCAATAAAAAACATTTGCCAAATCAATAGCTGAATACCAGGTACCAAGGAATGTGCAAATATGTTCAGACAGTAAAACCATCTGGTACAGCAGCTATAATTGGAGTCATCATTCAGTTAAACTTATCCACTGTTACTTTCTAAGCCTCATTAGTTTCTAGCACATTGTTCAAATAAGCAAGATGAATAGAGATTTGGAGTAAACCATCCTGCCTGCGTCCTTAAACTCATTGATAGTAGCACTAATCTCTTTAATTTCTCTAGGAAAGCAGTATTTTCTGGTTCTATCTTTTCCTAGATAAAGTGGCTTCCATTTAGCTTTTTCTACAGTCCCACTGAACATGGAACCAGTGAGGGATTCTGTCATTGTATTTGGATTTCTCAATTTAGTGGCTGTAGTTCCCACAGTACGATCTGTAACATAATGAAGATGTATCACAAAGCTCTTCATGCTGAAGTTCTATTCACTAATTTATTTCTTACAGTACTTGTTTGTCTCTTGTTCAATCTCAGTGTGTATGAATGGGTCTTAAATGACAGATCGACTCTTAACAGTTTAGTCTCCCTCTGCATGAACCAAGACAAGTCTGCCATTTCCTATTTGCTCAGTTTGGGTCATATTTTGATCCATGTTTCAGCCAACCAGCTAACTATTAGAATTCTTTCAATTTCTTAAGCCACAACATTAAATACGGATGCTCTGCTTAGTGAGACTTTATCAATAAATTTGTCTGATTCAACTATATATTTTTTCTACCATTATCCTGTATCTTTATTATCTATTCCCATGTATGTTCTCCAGATTTCTTTCTGTATAAAATATAAAACTCAAGTAGCTGTGTGGTATTGTAGGATACTTCATCATGTGTCATACTTTGTGCCCTACTTTTATGGGCCTTCTGGGACTTGAATCTCAATTATAGATATAAAAGGAAAGAAGATTGGGGAGGATGGGGTGTTTACCTATATTACATCAATCTTTCTTTTTTAAAAAAATGTTCTTGGAGTTGTAGATGGGCAGCATGCCTTTATTTTATTTATTTTTTTGTGGTGCTAAGAATTGAACCCAGTGCCTTACATGTACTAGGCAAGTGCTCTGCCATTGAGTTAGAGCCCCATATTACATTGGCTTTTATAATAATGAAATTGGAGATTTGAAACTGCTTCTACTAGCAGGCAAGACTGGTGTTTTTCTGCTTCTGCTGATAGGTGAGGTCTGCCTAAGGAGCATAAATTTATTTGCACACACTTTATGTAAGAAGTCCATGAAATGAAAGCTCAGTGTTGTTAGTCCTCAGAGAAAGCAAATTGAAATTGTTCTGGTATACCATTACATACCTCTTAGAATGAATAAAATCTCAAAAGACAATGTCAACTGTTAGAATATGGAGAATTTAGAAATCTCATACACTATTTATTGAAAGATAAATTGGAAAACAAATGCACAGTTTCTTTTGAAATGAAGCCTTCACTGACTGTATTCAGCTGCTCCACTCCTAGGTATTGACTGAAGATAACATGAAAGCCATATGTCCATTCAAAGGTATGCATATTCATGGTAGCTTTATTTGTAATAGTTCAAACCTGGAAAATGTCTAAATGTCCATCAACAGATGAGTAAGTACAGGAATAGTGATATATCCATTCAATTAATTTACAATCAGCAATAAAAATATTCAAAATATTGATACTCAAATACTCAGATTCATGCAATCTCAAAATAATTATACTGTGTGACAGAGACCAGATTCTCCCCAAAATACATCTGTATGATCCCATTAATAGAAATTCAGTAGAATTCAAGGCACTTGCCTAACATTCATCTGAATAACTATAGATACAATTAAGATTTGGAATGTGTTTAGCCAATAACATAGATTCTCTAAAGCTCAAGTCATCTGGCAAAATGTTGGTTTTTTTATTCAAAAAAAAAACAAGATGATTAATATCAATCCAGAATGTTTTAGAGCATTTATAATTCTTTGATACTTCTCCTAAACTTTTTGGCAGATTCTTTTGAGCACTAGATGAGAGGAAAGAACATTAAAAAGACTGTACTAAGGCACTAAAATTATGGAGCAAGAGTTTGAGTTTTTTGAAGATTTAAAACAGGTGGGAAAAAGAATTAAAATACTCTCATAAATATATTCCCCAGTCAAAAGCCGTCAGTCAGTCTATAAAGTACGCATGAAAGCCTGTGTGATTTCTAGTACTCTTGGCATCTGCTGATACTATTGGTTGAAGTAGGCAAACATTGTTATTTCCATAATAATGATTATTGAATGTGGGCATTACCATAAGGCAAGGTATTGGATCAATGAACAGGTACACACAGGAGACATTTTTTAAAGATTATTTTTCTGTAACATACAACCAATTTATAGACTTTAAGTTGCAAAGAAATTTTTCAGCGTCTGCTAATACCCAGCACGTAAAACATCAAAAACAACATATGGTTGTCAAAGCAGCCATTTAAAGTAGCAGAGAGTGAATGAGTGGGAGAGGTATTAGCTTTTACGAATATAGTAATGCCCATGTATATATGCTACATTTTCACTGAATTTAGTGCTCCCTATTTAGATCATAATCTCTATTTTGTATAATATCTTATAAGCACGTTTTAACTGATATATAAAAATATTAAAAATTTCACTTATTGATAGAGTATCATGTACTGATGTATGTGTATGCATGTGCATGTATGTACACATATGCCTTTCTCTCTTTCACGCACACACACACACACACACATTATATAATGTTTTAATCAGGATAAATGTACCTATCTCCACAAATATCTATAAATATTTACTCATGATGAAAACATTCAAAGTCATTTCTTCTAGCTTTTTGAGATGTATGGTACATAATTGTTCTCTATAGTCACTCTACTGTGAAATAAGAAGCACATTCTTAATATTGTGATTCTTTAGTGAAATAGGAACATGGAAGAACAATTGGATAATTAACAAAATGAACATAAATATTAAAAGGTTGCTATAGTAGGAATGATACAAAGGCAAAAATACCAATAATGAAATAATAATAAAATTAGGAAAATTCTTAAGGTTTTCTGACTTAATAATAATGATTGTATCTGAGAATTTCATATGAAGAAGATTAAGTGTAAAATATCTTCAGTGCATTGAAAGTGATGTTAGGAAATTATGTAAGCATTTTTTTGAGACAAGAAAAGCTATTTTCACCTAGCCATTTAAGCATTATCTGTTCTGGCCACAGATTCATGTTGTACTTTTATGAGGCTGATTATGTACTAGACACTCTATAATATGTCTGCCTCTTTCCCAGGACTGCTAATCCTTTTTCCATGATTTACAAATATGGCATTTCTTTAATAATAAGACTGGTTGCTTTGTTCTTTTTTTCTTTTCAGAACTTTTGCCTTCTTCCATCCTTGTCATGAATTCCTATTTTGTTTACCTGTATAAGATACTTTAATACATGACTTACTGTTTTTATCTACCTCTAATTTCATATGCTAGTCTTATCTTCCCTAAACCTGTGAACATCATTAGGCATAGGCCACACCTGTGCCATTTTTGTTTTCTCTAGTAGTATCTCGTTTAACAGGTGAATCTAAGGAATCATTTAGTATGATTAAAAGAGAAAATATAGAAAAAATACATGTATTTCTGGACAGCAATGTGGAAAGGATAAATACAGTTTCAATTTTTTTCTTCAAAAAAACCTTAAACTCCATTTTTAGTCCATATTGTTGGAAATCAATCCTTCAGCAAATGAGAACTAAAACTGCTATAATAAGCTTGAGATATGATAAAAATTGTCCCTAAGATTTAAAGATATTAATCAAAAGTAATAAAGATAAAAATACCATACTCTTAAAGCCATACGCGGGTTTTGTATGTAATAATGTGTAAAACTAGAAAGGTGTTTGAAAGCACCTGGTTATTTTGTTCTATCTAGCCCCATCAAAAATCTGAACACTAGGTATTGTGAATGTAAAATTGAACCATGATCCATAAGAAGCAATTAGATTTTACAACAACTATCATTCTGTGGTAGCCAATTTTTTTGTAATATTCTGGTGAAATATGGTTTGCATTGTTAACAGAGTTTTATTCCTGAAGAACCTTTCTTTGGAGCTTCAGTTTTCAGTATCATGTGTAAGTGTTGTGTGTGTGTATGTTGTGTATAACTGAGAACTGTAGTAAGACACATCCTACATGACTCAGGACATTATATTTTCATGAATAGATGTCTTCATATGTATAAAACCAAACTTTGTAAAGCAACGTTATTCCTAATTTCTAGAGATCCAACAATATGTCTCTATTGTTATATATACAGTCCCAAGTTATTCACTTTTCTGTATTGCAGTAATTAATATGATGCTTAAAGCATGGGAAACTAAATGCATAGTTTGAGTCATGGTGTATTCAGGAGAGGAGCATATGTTTTCCATGATACTTCACTTCTATTCCTCTCCATCTCATAATATACCTTTAAGGATATTATTCTATCACCATATTATAAGCTATATAAATCAAGAAAGAGAAGAAGATATTATCATTCAATGCATATGACATCTTTATTGTAGTAATATTTAATTAATTGTGTGTATTTAACATGTGCAATTCAAGGAATATCAACAGTATTTTGTAAATCTTTCCAGAGGATATTTTAAATAATGAGAAACTAATTTTTTTAGAAACTAAAGTATACACTGCTAAAACTACCAACATCACTAATTAATGAAGACATATATAGGGTAACTGACACTTTCATATATGCCTTGTGGAAAATTAGAATAATCACTTTGCATTTTAGTCAACTTTTCATTTATAACACACAATTACGAAAACTAATTTATAGAGACAATGGAATTATTTTGGCTCAGTTTTGGAGGTTCTAGTTATGATAGATTGGATCTGTAGTTTGGAGTATATGGCAAGATAGCACATTATGGTAGGTGAAAATGTTAGAGCAAAATTGCTCACCTCATGGCTAGGAAGCAAAAGAAAGGAAGAAATATGTTTCAGAGTCTCACTCTCCTCTTCAAGAGTATGCACATGGGCTGGGGATGTGGCTCAAGCGGTAGCATGCTTGCCTGGCATGTGTGTGGCCCGGGTTCGATCCTCAGCACCACATACAAACAAAGATGTTGTGTCTGCCGAGAACTAAAAAATAAATATTAAAATTCTCTCTCTCTCTCTCTCTCTCTCTCTCTCTCAAAAAAAAAAAAAAGAGTATGCACATAATGACATAAGGACTTCTCTCACTTCTTAAAAGATTCACCACAACTCAAGAGTGCTACCCTGCAGACCAAGCCTTTAACATGTAGGCCTTTAAGGGGCATTCAAAATCAAAATCATAGCACTTTGGAAAATAAAAATGAGAATAATACTATGACTGCAATTATTATAGTCTATCCTATAAACAGGGATTACACTTTGGCATATGTATGAAAAATGAATTTGGACACTATTCATAAGAAGGCACATACAACACAGTTCTTTGCTGAGTTATATATAATGGCCCCAAACTGGAAAAAATTCAAATGTCCATTAATATAAACATAGAAAAGTAAATTGTGGTATATACAGGTAGTAAATAGCAATAAAGAATGAGTTAATCAGGGCTGGGATTCTGGCTCAGTGGTAAAGCACTTTCCTAGCATGTGTAAGGCACTGAGTTCGAGTCTCAGCATCACATATCAATAAATGAATAAAATAAAGGTTCATCAACATCTAAAAAAATTTTAAAAAAGAATGAGTTAATCATAATTACACCCAAGAATATGTGTTTGTGTGAGAAATGCTACAGAGTCAAGTGAGACTAACACAAAAGAGTATATATTATGATTCCATTTATACAAAGTTTAAAAGGAGCTAAAGCTATTCCATGTCATTAGACTTCAGAATGCTAGTTCTCACTGAGGCAGGAGGGTATGTATGGGAGGTCAGTGACTGGGAGTAGAGGGCAGGGCTTCCCTTAAACGCTAGTGATGCTCTATTTCTTGATTTATGTAGTGATCACACAGATGTAGTAAAATTGCAAATATTTATTCAAGTGTATACTCTTGATTTGTATACTTTATGTATGCTACGCTTTAATTTTAAAGCTTTTTAAAATGACATGCTAGCATAAAATAGGATCAATCAAACAATCAGAAAAAGTTCTTGGGAATTGACCATATAATAGCAAAGAAAATCAATGGAACATATTAATGACAAAGTTCAGAAAATCTCACTGAAGTGTAACAAGATTAAATGCAATGGAAAATAGAAGAAAAATGTTAATAAAAATCAGAATAATAAACCAGAAAACTATAACTGTTAGAAATTAAGAGAAAATTAAAAGGAAGAAAATTATCAAGTAAATAATGCTATAAAAATATTCCAATGTAGGAGTATATGTCTGCAGATTTAAAGGTCCTTTGATCTCTAGCAAAAGTAATTTAAAAAGGACCAGTGACCCACAATATCTTAAAATCTCAGAATATCAAAATATCAAAAAAATTTTAAAAATTTCTAAAAGGAATTAAAGCTATGTGCCAAGTGCTAACATTTAGAATACCTTAATAGAATCACTGAAATACAAATATATATATATATATATATATATAGCACAATGCCTTCAAAACCCTATTTAAATATTTTTATATGTGTTTTCTATGCAAAAATAAACTGCCAATCAAGTTGGATTTGAAAAAATAATTTCTAGGTACTCTATTTCTCAAGATACTTATCCTTAATAAAATATCCTTAGTAATTTGATAGAATGAGAGTAATTGAGTAAGAAAAATACATGGCATTTAAGAATTGGGATGCACCTCAGGAGAGAAATGATGGAAAATATGTGAATGACATCGTGCATCACAAATTGAAAACGATTCTAGTGGGAAAATAAATGGATTTCTGAAGTGAGTTTTCAGAGAAAAAAATAAATAGAATTGAAATGATCAAGCAAAATGGCGTAACATTAAGTAAAATGCAGAGCTACTAAAATAAGTGAACCAAAATGAGGATCACACTGAAAAGAAAAAAACAAAATTATAAATATTCCATTAAAAGATTTGTAAATCTTCAGCTAATCAATTTTTTTGTAACTCTCATTGAGGGGATGTGTAGAAAAGAGAATGGGGGTACAGTGAACATGTTTTTTCTGGCAGGAAATTGATGATGTCTCACATTTGTAAATGAAGAAAGAGTACTATTAACATGTTGATTTGAAGTATGGTAAACATTGTTGGGAACAGCTTTGTCATGTAGATTTTTGTGTGTGTGTGAGCAAGAGACTGCTGTTTGTCATTCAAATCCTCTAGTACAGTTTGACTTTTAATGTATGTCACCAAAATTTGATTTAAATATCATAATAAAAGGGACCAAGGCACAGGAATTTTATGTTATTTCATAGAATGTCCCTGTCCAAATGACTTTAAGGAAATATTTCAGAGTGCTACTTCTAACTTTAGACATTTTAATTTGATAGGTAGGATGGTGGATAAAATAGGAATTACAAGGTGGAACAGGAGAGTGGGGAGCTGTATGAAGCTGTTCTGTTTATCTTGATTAAGTTTGTAAGTCTTTTTACATCTTTCCAATTATTGTTGTTATCGGGAATTAGGCTCTTAGAAAAGGAGAAAATAAGAATTTGAAGTGATTCTTAAGATACAATGACATGAAGACAACTTTGAGAAAGAATCTACCACAAGCACTGAGAAACACAAATAGATGGTGAAATTAACTAAACAGAAGAGACTTTGGGTAATTCAGAGCACTCTTCCTTGCTTCTTTCTCCAGGGAAGTAATATTGAGGCTGAAACACTTGCTCAAGATGAGAAAAGGATCTATAAGAGCATGAAAAAGGGAAGAGAGAAATAAAAATGAGATAGGAGAAAAGAAGTGGTTAGAAATACTAATGGGTTTCTGAGTTGATAAGACTCACATGAAAAAGTAGGGAAGAGGTTTCACTGAATTGCTTAAGACTAATTGTAAAAGTAAGAAAATAAGACATAATTGGGAAAATAATTTACCTTCACAAGATAGGATACGTAGATTTTTTTTTAAGAGAGAGAGAGAAAATCTTTTTTGTAGATGGACACAACACAATGCCTTTATTTTTATGTGGTGCTGAGAATGGAACATGGTCCCACCCATGCTAGATGAGCGCTCTACTGCTGAGCCACAATCCCAGCCCATATGTAGATGTTTTATGCAAATTGCACGACAAAAGTATGAGAACAAAATCAAAATAACTGTAAATGAATAAATCAGGGCTACTGGCCAGCAATTAAAAAGCTAAAATATTGTTTAAAATTTTGATGAGAGAATAAGCAAAAATCATATTACTTGTTAACTAATTAGAAAGACAGTTAATATATCCTTCACATGTTGTAAAGTCTAATTTTGATTCAAAGAGTGGCCTACACTCTGCCTGTAGTTTCTTCCTTCCCTTTTCCTGTAGGCTTTCAATTCACAATTTAACAAAAAAGACCATCCTCATGAAATAAAAAAGAGATGTAACAAAATACTTTTCCTGTTTTGTAAAATTTTGGCCATTATCACTCATATCATGCAATGTTAGCGATTCTTCACACAAATGTTTTCCCCATCTTTTCTTTTTGCCCTTAAATTTCACAGAAAAGCTCCTTCTGGTTCACCTTGAAAACATGACCAGCTTATTTGGAGCATCCTGTTTTGATTTTGTCCCCATGTCCAAATGCTCGCAGACCCAAGCCCCACTGCTTTATCCCTTCTCTAAATGAGGATAATAGTTTTGAAGATTATTGAGAAATTCTACATGTCACTCTTTCTCATTAATGGCAGATTGACATATCCATCTGCCAACCTGCATATGTTCCTGAATGAGGAACAGACATTGAAAATCTAACAAAAACTGAAATACAGATTTTCCTAAAACCTATTCAGCTACCACCTTCCTCAGCTTAGTTGATGGCAATTTTTTCCTTCTAGTTGCTTGAGTAAAAATTCTCAGAGTAATATTTGACTTGCCCTTTTATTTTATACCCCAATTAATTAGCAGAAGGCTATTATGGCTTTCCTCAAAATTCAATTCAAAATCTGGCCATTTGTTACTTTCTCTCCTGCTACTATTGGGCTCCAGGGACCTCTGAAGTAATTCCCTAATTGATATTCCTGCTCTACTTCTTGGTTTCCCATCCTTCTATTAACTACACAGCAGACAGAGGGCAACTTTTACAGGTTGGTCAATGACAGTAAGATACAATTAGGAGAGATATGCTCTGATGTTCTATTACATGGTAGGATGATTCTGGATAATAGTAATGTGCTTTGTATCTGAAAAATGCTAGAAAAAAGTATTTTTAATGTTTTCACTATAGAAATTTATAATGGTTTAAGGACATAGATACCATGACATGAACATTATACAATGAGTATGAATATTGAAACATCACATGGAGCCCAATAAATATGTAATTTTTTTGTCAAATAAAAATATAAAAGCCCATAAATATATTTATAAGATTTATCTGTTAAACACCATATAAAATCCCAATAAATTCTAAAATTCTTACCAGATCTATTAGATGAATATAAATACCAAGTATCTGGGTCTAACGGTCTCATTTCTTACCTCTTTGCTTCTTTCCATTTGCTCATTAAGCTTGAGCTCTACTAGCTGTGTTGTATTCAGAATATAGCAAACTTCTGTGACCTATAATTTATTCCCTCTCTATTCTATCTAAAATATTAATTCTCAATTATTATATCCCTACATAGCTTTATTTTTGTCCACAATATATACCGGTTCTTCTTATGAAGTTATGTATTTAGGCTTCTGTTTTATCCCTGCTTTTTTTCTCCCAATTAAAAATACAAGAATATTGTAGTTTCTTCCTTCCTTTTTCCTATAGGCTTTATCCCAAGTGGGACATGCTGTATTGCAAGTGTTTAGAAAAGAGTAGATATTTAATAAACATTTGTTGAATAAGCTATCTTATTTTCTCTCATGGTGATAAAAACATATAAATGTGACTTTTTTTCTTTTTACCCATGGCAAACAAAGTTAGAAGCAAATACACTCACAGTTTTCTTCTGTGATATTGAAACAACAGCTGCAATATAGATCAGAATAGCCTGATTATCTATTCATTTGGCAAGATTCTCTCATAGGCCTACAAAACAAGAAGGAAGATTGTTACCTCAGTTAGAAAGGGAGCTTATGTAGTATGTCACCCTGGAAAACCAATATTCATACCACCTACTGATATACTCAACTAATATTTCATTTTCATTGCTTTGGAAGATAGGCCCTATGGGCTTTTACTTAAACTCCAGAGACTTAGTATTAGGTGTAGAAGATTCTAAATGTAAGAGCAAATCAATGAGAAGAAGTGAAATATGACAGCCTTTCCAACAAATGAGTCTTTAGATAGGTGTTGAGGATTCCAATAATCAACCATTGGTTTTTACTTATTAATATAGAGTTGATCCACAAATGTGTAGTAAATAAATTTCCCTTAAGTTCACTATATTTTTAATTATGTGTAAAGAATCAGCCTCAATTTTTAAATATTGAAATATTAAATTTCAAAATTATATTTCAATAAAGCTAGAAGAAAATATTTTATTTTCACCACAAAGAAATAATAAATGTTTGTGGGTATACTTACCCTGATTTGAATATTATACAATGTACACTGGTATTGAAATATCACATGGTTCCCCACAAACATGTATAATTTTTATGTGTTACTTAAAAAATAAACCAACTATCCAAAATATTAGACAGATTTCTTCAAATGGTTATGATAAAACCAGAGAAATGAGGAAAAATAGAAATGTTTTATTTATTTATTTTTTTGCAAACAGCATAAATTCAACTCTAAAAATGAACAAATAGTGTTTGGTTCTATTTTCTCCCCACTTTGGTATATATGTGCTATATCAGTCACAGTATGAGAAATAAATTGTTGCAAGCATTTTATTTTTTCTTAGCCCTTAAACTGTTTCTAGATCTACTTACTATTCTTTTCACAATGTTTATAAACGCTTGGTAGAGTCTTCCAAAGATCATTTGAGATTATTACAGGCAAATATATTTTTTCCCTAGAGAAAAAAAATACTTTGTCTTAGTAAAATATCCATACTTCAAAATATCAAAACCCAGGCTGGGGCTATAGTTCAGCTGCAGAGAACTTGCTCAGCACATGTGAGTCACTGGGTTCGATCCTTAACGCCACATAAAAGTAAGAAAATAAAATAAAGACATCTGTCCATCTACAAATACAAAAAATAAAAAATAAAAAAAAATATCAAAACCTCAATCCACAAAGTCTATTGCACTGGTAGGTAAACAAATTTAACCACCTTGCCCCCCCACCCCCGCCAAAACACACACACACACACACACACACACACACAAACTATTTGGGCTGTTATAACAGAGGTATTTGTAGATTGTTTCCTTTTCTAAAATTTAAAATTGTCATATCAAATGTATTACAAAACATGTACAGTTAGTTTAAATAAAAATTATGCCATATTTCTCAGAAATATTTTGCCACCAATAGATGTTTTCTTGCTGTCATTAAGATAATTTTTATAGAAAACAATCTGCAAACATGGATGGGATCACCTTGATTGATTTGTCAAACATGTTATTAGGGGCAATTATAGAAAATCGGAATTTTTACTTAAGTTTTTCTTTCCTGTTGAGGCGAAAAAAAAAAAAAAAAAAAAAAAGGACAAAACATGGCCAGATTCTGTATCCATAGTTCTGTGGTTGGGGTTGGGTATTCAGTTTTATATGGGATTCCATTCTCTGGAAGAACATTTATCAAATACATTTCAATGGAACCACTAATGTATAACAGTGTTTGTTTTAAATTGTTTTTAAAAATGGATCCTGGATTATAGGTGTTTGTGTATAAATCTTTCAATGTGATTATTTATAACTACTTAGATCTTTCCACTAATAAACTATATAAATTAGGAAATGGGACATAATTTAAGACACTGGGCTTTCTCAGCAAGAAGGGGAAGAAGGAAAAACATTACAGATTTATCTGGTGTCTCAGAATACAATGTTAAAATGGAATTAAAAAAAAAACATACTTTTCTTTCTGGAACACTCCAATAAATTGAGAAGTCAGATTCAATTATGTACCATGACTTGTTTCTGGAAAAATGTTGCTGGTTACTTTTTTGTTGTAATAATTTTTGATAATTAGCAGTATATGGAAGAACCTACTAATATCATGTTTGACACACAATTTGTACCTCCGAATTACTTATCAAATTTATTGCTGAATCTGGATCTTTATCTGTTATATGTTGAAAAAAAAAGCTTACCTCATTTTCTTTTTGTAGAAAATTCAATTTTTTTGAAGAGCTGTGCAATGCAAAATTTCTATAATTACAGTATAGGGATTCTGATTACTTTCATATAGAAATGGCTCAGTAAAAGAGAATACTCAAAAGACAAATTAAAATTCTAAATTGAAAATAATTATATTTATTAAAATCATGCAATTTTAATGTGCTGTTCATTCCTTAAAATGAATGATATTAGTACAGAAAGTAATATTCTAAGTTTAGGCCTACATTGTAAGTTTATTCCATATACTCTCATAAATAATAAAAAATAGTTTGAGGACAATATTTTCCTAAGTTAATAACTGAAATATACTATTAAAAAGTTATATGAACAAACAGATTCAGGCAATTCTGGGTTAAAAATGTTAAGCATTTTATTTTGCAATATGACCTTCAAGAGCTCTTAATATATTCTTGAGTGTTCAAGAGAGAGTTCTAAAACAGTAATGTTATGGTTTGGATCTTTAATATCCCCTGAAAATCTCATGTGTTAGAAAATGCAGAAATATTGAGAGGGGAAATGATTAGATTATGGGACCTGTCCCTTCATCAGGGGATTAATTCATTTGATGGATCAATGATTTGAATGGTGGTAACTATAGGCAGGAGGTGAATGACTGGGGAAAGTTAGGTCACTGGGGACATGCCCTTTAGGATTATGACTCCTTATGCTCCCTTCCTCCAACTTCTCTCTCCTTCCCAGCTCCCATAAACTGAGCATCTTTCCTCTTCCAAGACCTTCCACTGTGATTTTCTGCCTCATTTCTGGCAAAAGCAAAGGAGTCAGCTGACTATGTACCAAATGTCTGGATCCATGAGCCCTAAATAAGCTTATTCTCCTCTATGTTGCTCTTGTGAGTTATTTTGACCATAGTGAGAAAAGCTGATTCACACAGAAATTGGAACTGAGAAGTGGGGCCATTGCTGTGACTAACCTGACCATATTGTTCAGAAGTCTTTGGAACAGGTTTGGGGGAGGAGTTTGAAAATTTTGGAGATGCAGGCTAGAAAAGGCTTAAAATGTTTTAAAGCAGGTCTTGGTGAAAAATTCTAGTGGGACCTCAGAGATCAACATGTGGATAAGAATGCAGATAGTAAGGACTGTGCTCATGAGGTTTCACATGCAAATGTGGACTCTACTGGGAATTGAACTAGAGGTCATTCACATTACATCCTGGCAAGGGACACAGCTACATTTTATCCATTTCCTGAGACTTACTCTAAGCAAAATTTAAAGGTGATAGGCTAATTCAACTGACAGTTATAAATTTCAAGGTAGCACAACATTCAGGTGAGGGCATGGGCATTTGCTGGTAGCTTTTAGCCAGGTTTACTGTGAGAACTGGGAACAAGTAGCAGAGAGAAGAAATTTGGAAAATTTGTTCAGCAAGAGAAGCAGAACATGAGAAATCGGGAACAAGAAAGGCATAGTTGCTGAAGAGATTAAAATTGGTAAAGGGAAACTAAGTACTTTAAACAGAAACAATAGGAGAGATGCCTTGAAAGCATCTTGGGAATTAGAAAGAACATACCAATGGCAGGCTTAAGCACATAAAAGTGAAAACTCTTTTGAGAAAAGACCCTGGGGGCAGCCTGCATCTACAAGGGTGCCTATGATGTTATTTCCCCAGGATTCATTTTACTATGCTCAGCCACTTATGCACGCAGATGCCACTGCACCTCTGGTCCAAGGGAGTACTGCTATGGTTTGAGCTAGCACAGACCTTGGATCATCCAGATGGAGCTAGTTCTGTACGAATAAAGGATGCTTTCGTTAAGAGGTCACAGAGGCGTCCAATTAGATTTCAAAGGAAGGCCTGGGAAGCAAGGAAAAATATAGCAGGTTTGAAATAACTGATGGAAATCTCCAAGAGAGCAAAATATGAAGCCAATGTTGCAGTGGAGACCACAGGAATTAAAAGATACCAGCTGGGCATGGTGGCACATGACTATAATCCCAGCAGATCAGGAGATAGGCAGGAAACTCACAAGTTCAAAGCCAGTCTCAGCAATTTAACAAGGCCCTAAGCAATTGAGTAAGACTGTCTAAAAATAAAAACAGTTAAAAGGGCTGGGATATGGTTCAGTGGTTAAACATTCCTGGGCCCCTGGGCTCAATCCCAGTTACCAAAAAAAAAAAAAAAAAATTAAGAGATAACAGGAATATGGAATGTCCACCAAGGAATTCTGCAAAAATTGAGCAGAACCAGGCAAAGAAAGTGACCATGTCGGGGGAGCAGCTGTAGCCTTTTGGAAAGCACATATTGTCACCATGTACGAGAGAAGTCAGATGTAGAGCTATAGGGCTTGTTTGCTCTGCTGGGTTTTAGACTTGTTTTGATCACATGCCTTCTTTCTATGCCTTATTTTTCCCTTTTGGAATGGAAATGTTTACTCTGTGCCATTTTATATTGGAAATACATTGTGTGTGTGTGTGTGTGTGTGTGTGTGTGTGTCTTACTTTTGTATTTTATAAGGCTCACAATTAAGTATTTGTCTTGGGAATATGATCAAATTTTGTATTTAGACTTTTGAACAATTCTGGAACTCTGAAAGTTATGGGGACACTTGGAGATAGATTGCACTGTGCACTGTGAGATAGAGATGTGCTTTTCAAGGCCAAGAATGGAATATTATAGTTTGGATCTTTAATATCCCCTGAAAAAAATCATGTGAGACACAATATATGAATGTTCAGAGGTGAAATTTTTAGATTATGAAATCTATAATCTCATCAGAAGATTAATCTATTTGATGGATAAAAATTTTGTTGGACTACTTGGTGGTAACTATAGGTTGGTGGGGTGTGATGGTTGAACTAGAATACTTGGGGCAGGTTTTGGACCATATCTTGCCCTTGTTTTTTTTTGTTTTCTGTCTCCTATTCTTCCTGGCTTCCATGGCCTGAGAATAATTTCTTTGCCATACCTTATCAAAAGTTTGTATATATCAAAGGTACTCGGTCTTTCCTCAGGCCCAGAGCAATAAACTCATACAATCTTGGACTGAACTTCTGAAACGATGAGCCTCTAAACTTATCTTCCTCTAAGTTGTTTTGTTGGAAATAAACAACAAAACAATATGGTGCTGGGGATTGAACCCAGGGCCTTGAACATGCAAGGCAAGCACTCACAAAGAAAAGATTACTAACACAAGTAAACAGAATTTTTACCATATATTTAATCAAGAGTTTAAACTCTTGCACAGTAAACTGTGCATTCCACTGTCATGTACTTAAAAAAAATAAAATCAATTAAAAAAAGAGAGAGAGACAATTCATCTCCCTCCTCTGAAGCTAGAGAAGTGACAAGTATGAAAAATTTTGTCTTATAACATGGAAAATCTAGTTGATGCAGGACAAAGTTTTGTGTTCATAACAGAAAATTAGTGTGACAATTTTAGTCACTTCTGATACTATACCATGTTGTCCTCACAATGAAGGCTATCTTGTGATTGTCAATATACAATTTTACTAATGTAAGTCAAACGCTCTACAAGTGACATCTTGAAATCTAAAAAGCTCAAATTCTGCTCCTTCTTATTAAGTTAAAATGTATTTATAATTTTAATTCAAATATATAATATCTATAAATCTCTTACAAATGTTACACTTACTTAAGAAGTTTTAACAGAAACAAGCAGAACTTTCCTTTAAAGAACTTTGCATTATACAAGTTTGCACCTTAGTGCAGATCTAATTGATCTATTTTTGGAACATATTCAGATATTTCTTATTAAATGACTACCTATCAAAAGAAAAATCCTTAACTTTTTTTTTTCAAATTTCCTTATGAACTTGAATATATGTGCAAGAGAAGGTTGAATTTTATTAAAGGCAGGAATAAATGTCTACAAATCTCAAGAGTTATCATTGTTTCATTAAAGGGAAAAAAAAAAAACATTTTTACCTGAAAGAATTCATTTCTCATAAAGCCATATTATACTGTATTTTCCTCAATGTTCTCAAACTTTTAAGGTTCTGTAAGTTTCTCCATTGGAAAGAAGAGTAATAGGAACCAAATATTTTCCTACTTTATGAAATGACTAATGTCCTTGTCTGAATTTGGTATCCGGATAATGCTAGCCTCAGAAAGAGTTTGGAAGTGTTCCCTGCTATTAAATTTTTTTGAAGATTTTAACAAGAATTGGTATCATTTTTAAAAGATTGATAGATTTCACCACAGCAATCATCCAGTCCCAATTATTCTTTGGAAAACTTTTAATAACTATCTCAATGTTCTTATTTGTTATTCATGGTTGTGTGTGTGTGTGTGTGTGTTCATTCTTTTTATTAATTAATTTTCTAAAGTTTATATATGACAGCAGAATGCATTACAATTCTTATTACATATATAGAGCACAGTTTTTTTATATCTCAGGTTGTATACAAAGTATCTTTACACTAACTGGTGTCTTCATACATGTACTCTGGATAATGATGTCCATCACATTCCACCATCGTTTCTAACTCCTTGCCCCCGCCCTCCTGCTCTTACCCCTCTGCCCTATCTAGAGTCCGTCTATTCCTTCCATGCTTCCCCTCCCTACCCTGTTATTCATGTTTAAACTTGTATTTCTTTATGATTTAGTCTTGGTAATTTAGTGGCTTTAGAATTATCCATTGTGTTTCTAGAATATCCATATTATTGGAGTGTAATCATTCACAGTGGTCCTGTATTATGACTTGTATTTCTGTAATGTAAGCTACAGTATTTAATGTTTTTTTTCTGATTTTATTTGAGTCCTGTCTCTATTAGTCTACCTAAAAGTTTGCTAATCTTGCTTTCTCAAAAAAGATCAACTCTTAGTTTTGTTAATGTTTTTTTTGCAGTTTTCCTAGTCTCTATTTTGAGTATTTCTGCTCAGATTTTCCTTTTAATAAATTTTTGGCATCATTTTCATACATTTTTTTTATTCCTTGAGATGTAAAATTAGGTTGTTTGAAATCTTTCTAAATGTAAGCATTTATCATTTAATTTTGGAACTGCTTTTGCTGTATTTTATAAATTTCAATGAGTTGGCTATCATTTTTGTCTCAATATATATATATATTTTTCTGTCTCTTGTTTTTTTCTTTGAACAATTGGTTGTTCAGGAGGATACTGGTTAATTTCCATATATTTGTGAATTTCCACTTTCATTAAGTTCTAGCTACATACAATATTGGAAAAGATGCTTGATATGATTTCAATCTTAAATTTGTGAACACTTGCCTTGGAACCGTATATATAATTTATCTAGGATACTGTTTTTCTTGTGCTTTAAAAGAATGTGTATTCTGTTTTAGTTGAATGAAGTGTTCTGTATGTGCCTTGGGTTTATTTAGTCTAAAATATAGTTCAAGTTCAGTGTTCAATTTTCTGTTTGGATAACATATTTGTTATTGAAAATGGGGTATTGAAGTCCCCTACCGCTATGATATTGCTATCTATTCCTCCCTTCAGATATGCTAATTGTATATTTAGGTGTTCATATGTTGGATTTTATACATTTATAATTGTTATATCCTTTGGATGAATTGACCTCTTTATCATTACAACATGACTTTGTTTAGTTCCTTTGAGAGTTTTTGGCTTAAAACAATCACAGGACCTAAGTTATTTTGATGAAAATATAGCTCTCCTTCTGTGGGTTTCCACTTACATGAAGGAATGATTGGGTGATGGGAATCTTAATCCAATCAATAAATTAATCCCCTGATAAGGATTAACTGAGTGTTAACTGAAGGCAGGTAGGTTGTGGCTGGAGTAGGTGGGTCCCCAGGAGCATTCTTTTGGGGTATATATTTTGATGATAGAGTCTCTTTCTGGATTTAGACTTCTGAAACTGTAGGTCCCCAATTATACTTTTCCTCCTCTAAAATTACTTATGTTAAGACTTGTAGTCATAGCAGCAAAACAAACAAACAAATAAACAAATATCTGACTAAAACAGAAATTGATACTAAGAAGTGATGTTGTTGCTATGAGTAATCTGACTATATGGTTCATAAGCTTATGGATTATTTTTGAATTGGTGGGAAGAATTTTGACATGTTTAACATTGCAAGGTGGAAATGCTTTAGATGGTTGTACATGGAGCTTAATGACCAATTCTGGTCAGAGTTCAGAAGACCAGAATGCCAAGAGAACCATGGACAGAGAAGACAGGGTTCAAGAAGGTTCAGAGAGGGACTCCATTGGAATTTGGAGTAGAGACCATTTGTGTTATGTTCTGACTGGGAAGTTGCCTGTATTTTGCCTGAGTCCTGAGACTTTCTGTGAGGCTGGTTTTAAAAGTGATGGATTTCTTAATCTGGTGTAAAAAATTTCTAAGCAGCATAGCATTTAGGCAGTGGCAGGAATATTGCTGATGTCTTTTAGAAAAATTATTGTGATATTCAGGAGCAGAAAGCAAAACAGAAACATTTGAAAAACTTGGACTTGTAAGTTGGGAGTAAAACTGGGGCTAAGAAAGTTGCAGTTTTTAAAGACTTTACTTTCACTTAAGAAATGCTAAAGACTTTGCCCAGAGACAATGAAAAAGTTGGCTTGTGGGTATCTTAGGAATTGGCAAGACCATACCCATCTCAGGCTTAATAGCCTTTCAAGGAGTTAAAGTAAAAATTCTCTTGAAAAGAGAACTTTGGGGCACCATCTAGCACGAGGAGGCCTATGAAGTGTTTTCAACATATTCAGCCACCCAGGCACTCAGATCTGCTGCTGCCAGCATCCATGGAGTTTTGGCTACTGCTCAAGAGGGTGGCAGATCTTGGCATAAACCTCTTGATGCTGGTTCTGCAGGAATGAAGGATGCTGGAGTTAGGGTGTCATGTTAGTTTACACCAAGGTTTCAAAGGAAAATCTGCAAGACCAGGCTAGGTGCTTCAGGTTCAGAGTCCCTGTGGGCAGCCACTGAGAGGGCAAAGTGTAGACATGTGAGGAGGAAGCTGAAGCTTCTGTAGAGACTCCTGAGATTAAGAAATGCCAGTAACATGGGACATTGTTCCAGGAAAGCTGCAGGAATTGAGCAGAGAAGAGTCAACAGAAAAACCAGTTGGATGACAACCAACAAGGTTACAGGGGTGGATCTACACAAGCCCTTTGAAGAGACTATCATGATGCCATATGCTCCAGATGCCAGACACAGAACTCTAGGACTTGTTTGGCCAGCTGGATTTCAGTCTTGCTTTGGTCCTATCCCTTCTTTTTATGCCCTTATTTTTGTGAATGGAAATGTTTTCTCTGTACCTTCATATATTGGATTCTTATAAATCACTTTCAATTATTTATAGGACTCATTTTGTGAGCTTGCTCAGAGGAGACTTTAGACTTTAACCTTTTGGCAGTCTTGGAACTGTTGAGACTATGGGGAATCTCAGAAATGGAAAAAATATATTTTGCACTGTGAGATGCTCATGAGTTTTGGGGGGGCCAGGGGAAGAATATTATGGTTCAGATATGAGATGGCCCCAAAAAGCTCATGTGTGAGTCAATGCAAGAAGGCTTAAGGAGAATTGATTGGGTTATAAGAGTCTTAACCCAATCCATGAATTAATCCTCCAATAGAGATTAACTGAATGGTAACTAAAGGCAGGTACTGTGTGGCTGGAGGAGGTGTGTCCATGGAATCCTGCCTTTACGGTTTATATTTTGTATCTGGTGAGTGGAGTTTTTCTCTGTCTCTCTGCTTCTGATCATCATGTGAACTGCTTTCTCTGCCACACTCTTCTGCCATGATGTTCTGCCTCACCTGAAGCCCTGAAGAATGCAGCTGGCTGTCTATGGACTTAAATCTCGGAAACCATAAGCCCCTGAAAATACTTTCCCTCCTCTAAGTTGTTCATGTCAGGTCTTTTAGTTACAGCAGTGAAAAAGCTGACTAAAACCCTCTTCCATAACAATTTGAGGAAATTGAGGGTTTCAGGGACAGGGCACAGTAGAGGAAGAAAAGTAGTAAGGAAGCCACTGTGAGCACTGGCCTGCTACAGAATCCACTCACACAGACACTTACACAGCACAAGAGAGGATTCCAGAAAGAAGAGCTCCCTGTGTGTCCCGGTTCTTGAGGATTTACAGATTATAGCTTTTCCTTTTCATTATTCCTATTCTATAATGCCTCCATTTAGTCTGGTCTGTTTGCAAAATTCTCAAAATTTCCATTCTATGTGGGCATTATCACATTTTAAATTGACTGACAAAGAATAGCAAATTTTTACAGAGCCTTTACTCCATGTCAGACATTGCTATCAGTTTAAAATAATTCATAATGGTATGATACTTGTTTTCCATGCTCGTTTATAGATAAAATAATTGCTGAACAAAGATAAAAACTTGAAAGATAAGTTGCAGAGCTAGAATTCAGTTGTAGGCAGCCCAATAAGAGAGTCCAGTATTGTAAATTACACATCACACTGACTTTGCAGGATTCAGTTTCATTTAATTAAATATAACATTATAGTAAGATACTTTCATAACTTTTTCAATAATAGAAATATTGAACAATAAAGAAACAAAAAAAATAGACTTGGTTGAACACTTTGAATATAATTCCTATCAACTTAAGGAGAAACTGAAGGATGATTTAGTGCCATATATATTAATGTTAAGAAAAATTCTTTACCATTTGAATTCACAAGTAACCCAATAACTTTCAACTTAAGAAGTTATTGGGTGTTGGGGCTGTAGCTCAGTGGCAGCGTGCTTGCCTAGCATGTGTGAGGCACTGGGTTCAATCCTCAGTACCACATAAAAATAAACAAGTAAAAACATTCTGTCCATTTACAACTACAAAAAAAAGTTATTGAAAGAGTTTCATGTAGTCCTGTGCAGCAAATAATTACACAAAGGCATTGATTATCTATTATATACACCATCCAAATAAGCTCATAATATCAATTTATAAAAATCAATACATTTTACTAAGAATTTAATTTACATTTTTGTTACTTAAAAATGTTCATAATTTCATCACTTTTAAAATATATCAATTACATGTAATATATATATATTGTATATAGTTTGTCAAGAAATTAAAAGACTTGTTTATAAATTTTGAAATATATTCATATTGTTATTTGTTAAGCGTTTTGACCGTTACCTTCATGAATCAAAAAGATACTCATTTTGATAGGGATTTATATCTGATGCTCAGTAATTTTCCCCTCATATGTACATGGGACCAAAATTGATTGAACAGCTAAGGGGAAAAAATGACAAAGAATCTCCAGTTTCAAAAAACAGCACAATGTTAAACTCCAATGAAATTTACAAGAAACATCCTTGAACAGATAGTATCAATAAGAAAAGAACACATAACAATTTTCTCATATGAAAATGAAACACTTAGATTTCTCTGCAATTAGAGATAAAAATGGAACAATATTAATGCAACAGGTAAACAAAATTTTAGTATTACTGAAGAATAAATTACAGAGCTGAAAGAATGAAGAACTTTTTCTATACTTTGTATACAACATACAAAAAAGACTACAAGCTATTGTAGGTGTGCTTTGAGTTAAAATATTTATACAGTGGAATTCTAAATGCCAAGAACAGAGATCACAAATGGAGGCAATAATTAAGTAATAATTGGAAAAATCAACTATTCACAGTTTTAGATTCAAAGAGTTATTCTGTTATATGTAAAACTATACACAACAATACCTGGTAAAAAGTTAACTCACCCAGAACAAATGAAAGAACAAAGTTTCTGAGGAATATAAAGACTTCCAACAAAGAAACTTTATTAGATTCTCCTCAACACATGTCTGGAATACTCTAAAATTCTGTGAAAATATTATTTTTGCACCGAGAATTCCAAGTCTAGCAAATAAGACTGTGAAGTGAAAGACAAAGACTCTTTGGAATAGTTACAGACTGTAAATGCTGACATTCAAGAACATAATCCATATTTTATAATAATAACATAAAAGGAACAAAATACAAGTCACCCGCCCACACACATACACTCAAAACCAATATGAGGATGACATATCAGTAAAACATACAGTTCATGCTGCAATATTGAAAAGGTAGCTATGAAGCTTACTTTATTGAAAGAAATATTCCTTAATAAAAGCAAAATAGAAAACCAAAAGAATAAAACTGGTAATTTAAATTTTAGGAAACATCCCAAAGATTCTGACTTAATATAAATCCTGTCTCCTTTAAAATGAAGACAATGTAACTATCGAATTCTTCTTATTGTAATAAGAAAGAGCAGGATAAGTACAGCTGTTTCACATTTAAGTTTACTAAATAAAAGAAAAAGATATAGTTTCCAAAATCCTAAAATAAAACCAAGCAAAAACAACCTAAATTCAATAATGAAAATGAAATGAAAAAGACAAGAAATAATAATAAATATGGACCACAAGAACCACATGTCAGCATTACTAAAGCATTTCATATTTATTGTTTTAAAATGGGATCAATTTCCCTTACAAAATAGTTATTCTGGATTAAAAAGTAAAAGATAAATTATATTGAGTGGTACATAAATGTATTTAATATAGAGAAACATTTACCAAAAACTTGTGATAATAAATATTTTCAAGATATAGAGAACCACATTTCTATAAACAGCAATAAATAAATAAAGGACAATAGAAGAGAGTAAATAGAAATTCTCTGTAAAATAACTGCACTATGTTTAAATCAACATGGTATTATTTGGAGATAGGCATAGATTACTTAAAAAGTTATATTGCAAATTTAGGACAAATGATAAATGTTTGTAAAAGAAGTATAATTGACACAATAAGATAGAGATACAATAAATCATTAAATATTTAGTTAAAACTTAAGAAGACATAAAAGAGGGGAAAGAAAATATGTAGCAAATGAAAACTATGACAGAAATGGGAGGTATTGATCCAACTAGATCAATTATTATTTTAAATATGAAGCATTTAAATATACAAATTTCAAGAAAGAGGTTTGCTGAGCAGAATCACTAAAAGACTAAATTATAGGTCCACAAGTTTGATAACTTCATCAGGTGGGCTAATTCCTGGTAAGAGACAATCACCAAAACTCATAGCAGAAGAAATAAACACTATGAATAGGGCAATATTTATTGAAATAATTGAGTCCTATTTAGAGAGAAAATACCATGGAAGAGTTAGTTTTTCAAAGGAGAAGTATCAGATAACACAGCTTCAAAATGGGAAATTGCTTTGGTCTCAGCCTCCAATCTATTTTACCAAATTCGTAGTAATTTAAGATTTCACAAGTTTGAAATTTTCAACTGCCTTTGCATCCGGAAACAGAGTCAAATCATGACTGAAGAAGCAACCTGGGAATGAGGTGACACTGTGGCCCCCAAATTCAACAACTAGTATTGAGTTCTTTTTTAAAAATTTTATTTGTTCTTTTTAGATATACAAGTCAGTAGAGTATATTTTGACATATTTAAGCAAACACAGAGTATATCTTATTCTAATTAGGAGCCAAGTTTTGTGGTTGTACACGATGTGGAAATCCATTGTGATATATTCACATATGTACATAGGAAAGTTGTGTCAGATTCATTCCACTGTTTTTCCTATTCCTATCTCCCCTCCCTTCCCTTCATTCCCCTTTGTCTAATCCATTGAACTTCCACTCCCCACCTCATTGTGTGTTGATATCCATATATCAGAGAGAATCTTCAACCTTTGTTTTTTTAGGAATTGACTTATTTCACTCAGCATGATAGTCCCCAGATTCATCCATTTACTGGCAAATGTCATAAAATCATCCTTCTTTATGGTTCAGTAAGATTTCACTGTGTACATATACCACACTTTTTTTTTTATCCATTAATTCCTTGAAGGGCACCTAGTTTGGATTATAACCTAGCTATTGTGAATTGAGCTGTTATAAACATTGATGTGACTGCATCACCATAGTATACTGATTTTAAGTCTTTGGGGTATAAACTGAGGAGTGGGATAAACGACTCAAATGGTCATTCCATCCAAGTTTTCTGAGGAATCTCTAAAATGCTTTCCATAGTGGTTGCACCAATTTTTAGCCCTACCATCAATGTATGAGTGTACCCTTTTCCCCACATCCATGCCAGCATTTATTGTCACTTATTTATTGAATGTGCCATTATGACCAGTGTTAAGATGAAACCTCAGTGTAGTTTTAATTTGCATTTCTCTAATTGCTAGAGATGTTGAACATTTTTTTCATATATTTGTTGAAAAATCAGATTTCTTCTTCTGTCAAGTGCCTGTTCAAGTCCTTTGCCCCTTTATTGATTGGGTTATTTGGGTTTTTTTTTTTTTTTGTATTAAGTTGTTTGAGTTCTTCTTTTTTGAGTATATCCTAAAGATTAATGCTCTACCTGAGATGCAGGTGGCAAAGATTTTCTCCCATATGTAGGCTCTCTTTTCATGTTCTTGATTGTTTCCTTTGCCATGAAGAAGCTTTTTAGTTTGTTACCATTTCATGAATTGATTCTTGATTTTCCTTCTTGTACTTCAGGAGTCTTGTTAAGGAAGTTGTTTCCTAAGGTGGCATGATGGAGTGTTGGGCTTATATTTTCTTTGGATGGCAGTGGGAAGCAGCTCAGCTGCAAAGTTGAGATGAAGGGTATTGTTATGTTGCACAAGCCTTCATTTGAGATGACCCCAAGATACTCCATGAAGAAATGGGAGAAAGGACTTTTATAGAATACAAAACAAACTAAAACTTTTCAGAACTATGAATTAGATTCAGATGTATTTAGATCATTCTTCTCATTCATGGTACTATACAGAATTAAATAGACACAAACCTACTATGTTTTCAAGGAATTACTCATGTTACTCATGGAACTCCATGAAAAGCATGCAAAATTTGACTCCTTTGACACATAAGATCATTTTCATATTTTAGAAACTAAATCTACATGAATTAAGACATGAAATAATTTAGATCATCAATATGGACTTATTCTCCATTGACTCTTTCAGATAGTGTAAAAGAGAATAATAAATAAGGAAGAGACTTACAACAAAGAAAGTCAGGGTCACTAAACATAATGGGCAAGTGAGTCTTTCATAGGAATAGAACCAGAGGTTACAATAGGGACTAACTCAGGAATGTTCTCTACTTTTGTACAAGGGGTTTCCCAGTTTTTACAACAGAGTAGGAGAATTGACAGAGATCAATAACTCTATTTGTTTTCCATTATTCCTTAGTCCACTTGGGAGTATTTCTTAGACTTATCCTATTTCTATTTTTCCATAGTATATTAAATGATGGGCAGGTAGAAAGGAAAAAAAAAGTACCTTTTAGTTCTGAATTTTCTTTGAATTTAAAAATAAATTTAAATGACAAGTAAAATGTATATATTCTTAGTGAACCATGTGATATTTTGAAATATGTATATATATGATCAAATTAAACTAACACATCTATCACCTCATATCTTATTATTTTTGTGATGAGATATTCAACATCTATTCTCTTAGTATTTTTCCAGTGTTAACTATATTAACCATGCTATTTAGTGTCTCCAGAATTTATTTCTTCCGTCTAACTTAAATTCTATGCCATTTATTCAATATCTCTCCATTCCCTGCCCTGCCCATTATCCGACCTCCACTCCCTGGTAATTATTATTCTATTCTCTGTTCTACAAGTTTGATTTTGTTTTGTAGATTTTAGGTTATCAGAATGCAAACAGTCATATCCATCCTTGAGTTGCTTGTGTCAAAAACTTCAGAATCATCTATGGCATCCTGTTGCCTCGACATTTACAATTCATGGGCTCCTCACTTTCTTTCACATACACTAAACCAGCACTGACCTTGGACAGTTTATCTCTTGACTGAATTTTTCATTAACCTTCTAACTAATCTCTATCCTTCAATATACTTTCTATAGTCTATTTTCAATGAATCAACAAGGGTAAGATAAGGTAATGTCATTCTTTGGTCAAATATCCTCAGTGCTCACTATCTACATCAATCACAATCATAGAATAAATATGCCACAATGAAGACTATGGACTAATAAAACAAGATTAGTGCCTCACATATAGTAAATGTCCTAAATGTTAGCTATTATCACTTTATAGCATCTTCAGTACTTACAAAAAAATTTAAAGAAAAGCAGTTTTGGGGCTGGGATTGTGGCTCAGAGGTAGAGTGCTTGCTGAGCATGAGTAAGGGTTTGATCCTCAGCATCACATACAAAAGAAAAAAAAAGAAAAGAAAGAAAGAAAATAAAGGTATTGTGTATACCTATAACTAAAAGATAAATATTAAAAAGAAAAAGGCAGTTAGGCAGTTTTACTAGGAATAGAACCACAATTTGACCTGGTTGTGCCACTCCTTGGTATATAGCCAAAGGACTTAAAAATCAGCATACCACAGTGAAACAGTCACATCAATGTTTGTAGCAGCTCAATACATAATAACTTAGCTATGGAAACAACCTAGGTGCCCTTCAACAGATGAATGGATGTTGTGGTATATATACGCAGTGGAACATTACTCCACCATAAAAAGAACTTTAATACTTTTGCTTGTAAATGGATGGAACTGGAGAGTAGCATGCTAAGTGAAATAAGCCCGTCCCCCAAATTGTTCTCTCTAAAATGTGAATGCTAAAACTCAACGAGAGGGGAAGGGGAAGAATGAAAGTTAATTAAATTAGAGAAAGGAGAATGAAGGAAGGGAGGGGGAATAGTAATAGGAAAGACAGTGGAATAAATGGGACATAACTTTCCTATGTTCATATATGAATACACCACCAGTGAAACTCCACATCATGTACAAACTCAGGAATGGGATCTTAATTAGAATAAGTTATACTTCATGTATTTATAATACTCCTACACTCTCCTGTCATGTTTATCTAAAAAATAACGATAACTAAATATTTAAAAAAGAAAAGACAGTTTTAATATTTTTAACATGGCAGATATTTAGATGAGTCTGTTTCATATTACCTATTTAAGCCATAGCAGGCCCAAACTAAGGATTCTAGAAAGTATTCTTTAATTAGATGGCTTCTTTTAAAAGATTTTTAAGCATTTCTAATTTGTGTTTTAGACACTCAGTCCACAGAGAAAGATAACACTTAAGAATTTTTCAAAGTTCTCATCATAGTAAACTTCTTTTAAATTGTAACTGAATGAGAATGTTTATACTTAAAAAATGATGAAAGTCAAACCTTTTTTAACCATTAACTATGCTGTACATTTTCTAGCCTCAGTTTCTTCTTTGATTGCATTTCTCACATCACTCTGCTTTATGAACTTGTTACCAACCCAGTTGGTTTGCTTACTATTCTCCCAAAGTGACAGACCCTTAGTTCTTAGTAATAACTGTTTACTTCTTTGCTGCACTCATCTCCCACATATCCAGATGGTTCAGATGTCATATGTTATATGTTTTTCTTGATTTCCATATTAAAATTCCAGGTCAGGCTTCCTCCACAATTGAATGATATGATAGACTCAATTTGTACAGGCTCATGATAATTAATTGATAATATTTAGAAATTTTCCAAGTTGGTTGATACCATATTAGTCACTTGAAATTGGCTCTTTTCAGAACTAACTTTGAAATACCTACTAGCTTACTACTATCAATTCATCTTACTTCCTTGGTGCTTCATAGTCTCTATGGTCTTCCAAAATACATGTAACATATCAAGGTTTATGTTCCTTATCTATATTTCTCTTCTATTAGAATGTAAAACAAGGGTAGACATTTTAATTTCGTTTGCTGATGTTTCTTTTTGGTAGATATGTACTTATAAACGTGCTCACATTTAGAAGTTACTCAGTAATACAACCCTCTGTATTCATGGATTACATATAAAAAATATAGAGATATGTGTCAATACTGAATGTCTACAGATGTTTTTTTGTCATTATTCCCTAAATAGCATAGTAAACATCTATTTACATTTACATTGTTTGATGTATTAGAAATAATCTAGAGATGACTTAAAATATAAGGGAATATGTTCATAGTCTATCTGTAACTATCATACCATTTTACAAAGGGTCTGAAGCATCCAAAGACTTTGGTATGAGAGGGAGTGCTGCAACCAATCCCCTTGTATCCTGAGGATGAGTGTACTTGTTCAACAATGAATCACTGTTAACAGTATAAGCCCATTTTATGGCAGTGGAAACAAGTATACCAAATGGAAGTTAAAACATGGTCATTGACCCTCTCTGGCCAAAGTGATATTGCCAGAGTGATGTGTTCCACTCTTGTACCATGCCTTTATTGGGAAGAGCTTAGGCATCAAACAATTTAGAGTACAGACATAATTCTGTATCATCTGAGACCATTCATATGGGGTAATGTGGTATGAAATAGACCCGTTCTTTGATTCAGTGATGCTGCAATAATAGCCCTAGACTGATTGTGCTTGGATTATTGTTTAAGAGACAAATAAAGCTATATTTTATTTAAGGCAGTGCTTCACAATATTTTACACTATAACACCTTGGAAATGCTATTTATATGTGTTTCTTGGTAAATATATGAAATAACAGACCAAATGGTTTCAGCTATCAGTGTCCTGTAAACATCCCATGGCACAACTTTCATGGTGTTATTAGCTTTTCATTGTACTCACCAGACTTACATCTGAGTTAACACAGAACATCATCTACTTTAATTATTGATTTACTCAGAATATGTTAGTTGCAACCTCTTCCTTTGTTAGAGGATGACACAATTAAATTTTAAAACAGAAGATTTAGATTCAAGGAACTAGCTCCTTTTCATGTTAAGATATTTACACTTGCTGATTATTCTTACCATAGTATATAATCATTCTGCTCTCCCCTTCCAGGAAATAACTATACATTCTTCAGTTTTGAGTTCAAATATCATTTCTTCAAAATGTGTTTATCTAAACTCTTAGGAAGATCAGTTTCCCATAATTACATGCACATTAGTGTGCTATTTTTTTCATATATATATATATATATATATATGTATGTATATATGAATATATGTCTACATATATTCATAATAAATATATTTTATTTATTTTCTTTCTTTTTTATTTGTTTTTTATATATACATTACAGTAGAGTGGACTTATTGTACATATGTATAGTATCATTTATTCTAATTAGAATCCTATTCTTGTGGTTTTGATTAATATGGAATTACCCTGGACATGTATTCATATACAAGGATAGGAAAGCTATATGTAATTAATTCTACTGTCTTTCCTATTCCAATTTCTCCTCCCTTCTAGTCATTCCCCTTTCTCTAATCCAATGTACTTCTTTTCTTCCCCACCCCTCCCTCTCTTGTTGTGAGTTAGCATCCACATATCAGAGAGAACATTTGGCCTTTGGTTTAGGGGATTGGCTTATTTTACTTAGCATGATAGTCTCCAGTTTCATCCATTTACTGGAAAATGCCATAATGTTCACTTTTCCTTATGGCTAATAATTCATTGTGTATATATACCATGTTTTCTTTATTCCTTCATCTGTTTAAGGGCACCTAGTTTGGTTCCTCAGCTTGGCTATTGTGAATTGAGCTGCTAGAAACATTGATGTGGCCATGATGCTTTAGTATGCAGATTTTAAGTCCTTTGGGCATAAACCAAGAAGTGGGATAACTGGTTCAAATGGTGGTTTCATTTCAAGTTTTCTGAGGAATATCCATAGTGCCTTTCATAGTGGTTGCAACAACTTTCAGTGCCATCAGTAATATGAGTGTATTATTTTCCATACTTCCTTGTCAGCATTTATTGTTGATTGTATTCTTGATAATTGCCATACTGACAGGAGTGAGAAGGAATTTCATTGTCATTTGAATTCACATCTCTCTAATTGCTAGAGATGTTGAACATTTTTCATGTATTTTTGACCATTCGTATTTTTTCTTCCATGAATAGTCAGTTCCTTTGACCATTTATTGATTGGGTTATTTGTATTTTTGGTGTGAAGTTTTTTGAGTTCTTTGTATACCCTGGACATTAAGGCTCTATCTGAGATGTAGATGGCATAGATTTTCTTCCTTGTCTAGGTTCTCTTCATGTTCTTGATTGTTTCCTTTACTGTGAAGAAGCTTTTGAGTTTGATACCATCCCATTAATTGATTCTTGGTTTTATTTCTTGTGCTTTAGGAGTCTTGTTGAGGAAGTTGTTTTCCAATCTGACATGAGGATAATTGAACCTATTTTTCTTGTACTAGGCACATGGTCTCTGGTCTAATGCCTAGATCCTTGGTCCACGTTATGTTTTGTGAAGGGTGAGAGATAAGGGTTCAATTTCATTCTACTACATATAGATTTCTAATTTTCCCAGTTCCATTTGTTGAAGAGGCTATCTTCAATGTATGTTTATGGCACCTTTGTCAAGCATGAGATAACTGAATGTGTATACTGTTTGTGTCTTCTATTCTGTTCCATTGGTTTTTTGTGTCTCTTTTTGGGTCAATGCATGCTGTTTCTGTTACTATGCTCTAGTAAAATTTAAGGTCTGTTATTTTGATATCTCCTGCTTCACTTTTCTTGCTAAGGATTGTTTTGTCTATTCTGGGTCTCTTATTTTTTCAACTAACTTGATGACTACTTTTTCTCTTTTTATGAAGAATGTAATAGGAATTTAATGGGAATTGCATTAAATCTGTTCAGTACTTTTGGTGCTATGGCCAATTTGGCAATATTAATTCTGCTTAACCAAGAAAATGGGAGAGCTTTCCATTTTCTAAGTTCTTCTTCAATTTCTTTCTTTAATGTTCTGTAGTTTTCATTGTAGAGTTCTCTCACCTTTTCTTTGTTAGATCAATTTCCAAGTTTATTTATTTATTTATTTTTTAGGCTATTGTGAATGAGGTAGTTTTTATGATTTCTCTTTCAACTGATTCATGCATTTGATTTATGGGTGTTAATTTTATAGCCTGCTACTTTGATGAATCTGTTTATGAGTTCTAGAAGCTTTCTGGTGGAGATTTTAGGACTTATAAATATGGAATCCTGCTATTGAAAAACAGGGATAGTTTGGGCCCTTGTTTTCCTGTTTGAATCCTTTTAATTTCTTTCTGTAGACTAATTGCTCTGCCTGGAGTTTCAAGGACTATGGTGAATAGGAGTGGTGAAAGAGGGAATCCTGATTTTGTTCCAGGTTTTAGAGGCGATGCTTTCTTTTTTCTTTCTTTTTTTTTTCCATTTAGAATGATGCTGACCTTAAGTTTATCATATATAGCCTTTATAATGTTGAGGTAGGTTCCTATTATCTGTAGTTTTTAGTGTTTTAAACATGAATGAATTCTGAATTTTGTCAAATGCTTTTTCTGCATCTATTGAGATAATCATGTGGTTCTTATCTTTTAGTCTATTAATGTGATGAGTTAAGTTTATTAATTTCCATAAGTTGAAACAACCTTGCATCTTTGGAATGAACCCAATTTGCTAATGGTATACTATCTGTTAAATCTGCTTTTGTATGTGATTTGTCAGTATTTTATTAAGAAATTTTGCATCTATGTTCATCAGGGATATCAGTCTGAAATTTTCTTTCTTTGATGATTCTTTGTCTGGTTTTGGTATCAGAGTGATACTAGCTTCATAGAATAAGTTTTGAAGAGTTCCCTCCTTTTCTATTACATGAAAGAGTTTAGGAATATTTCTGGAAGTTCTTCTTTGAAGGACTGGTAGAACTTGGCCATGTGGTCCTGGGTTCTCTTTCTTAATGGCTTTTGATGGCATCTTCAATTTCACTGCTTGAAATTGATCTATTCAGTTTTCTACGTCATGATATTGGCAAACAGGGATAGCTTTATTTCAATTTTTTTGTAAGTCATATGTCTCTAGAAATTTGTCGATGTCTTCATGATTTTCTATTTTATTGGAGTATAGATTTTCAAAGAAGTTTATGATTATTGTCTATATTTCAATAGTGTCTGTGGTACTATCTCCATTTCATTATGAATTTTAGTAATTTGAGTTTTCCTTGTCTTTTTCTTCATTAACGTGGCTAAAAGTTTATCAATTTTACTTATTTTTTTTCAAAATACCAACTTTTTGTTTTGCCTATTTTTTTGAATTGCTAATTTTTGGTTTTGTTTCATTAATTTTGGCTCTTTTTTTAATTATTTCCTGT
Source organism: Urocitellus parryii (assembly GCF_045843805.1). NCBI lineage: Eukaryota > Metazoa > Chordata > Mammalia > Rodentia > Sciuridae > Urocitellus > Urocitellus parryii. The sequence continues at coordinate 39,765,705 of NC_135540.1, read as the reverse complement.
CTTCTACAGCATTTAGTGTTGATTTGTTCTTTTTTATAGGCTTTTGAGTTGTAAATTTAGTTTATTTACTTGGTCTTTTTAAATTCTTTTTTTTTTTTTAATGAATGAGCTCCATGAAATGGACTTTTCCTTTAGAATTGCCTTCATAGTGTCCCAGGGATTTTGATAAGTTATATCATGGTTCTTATTTACCTCTTAGTATTTTTTTGTTTCTTCACTTTTTAAAAAAAAACTATCCATTGGTCATTCATAGCACATTATTTACTCTGCAGGTGGTAGCTTTTGTTTTTATTTTATCATTAATTTCTGATTTTATTCCATTTTGATCTGATAGAATGCAAGTTATTATCTCTCTCCTTTTTTTGTATATTTTCTAAGTGGTGTTTTGTGGCCTACTCCGTGTGCTGCTGATTAGATACTGTATTCAGTTCTTGATGGGTGAACTATTCTTTATATGTCTATTAGGTCTATATTATTAATTGTATTTATTAGTTCTGTAGCTTCTTTATTTAGCATATTATTAAAGTCACCCAGTATCATTGTGTTGTGGTCCATTTGATTCTTGAAGTTGAGAAGGGTTTATTTGACATATATAGGTGCTTCACTATTTAGGGCATAAATATTTACAGTTGTTATGTCTTGTTGGTATATAATTCCCTTAAGCAGTAGGAAATGCTCTTCTTGGTCCCTTTTGATTAACTTTGGTTTGAAGTCCACTTTATCTGAAATGAAGATAGAAATCCCTGCTTGTTTATGAGATCCAAGTGAGTGATAGGTTTTTCCTATCCTTTTACCTTCAGTTGGCGGATCTCTTTGCTTATGAGGTGAGTCTTATGGTGACAGCATATTGTTGGGTTTTGTTTTTCAATCCAATATGCCAGTCTATATTTTTTGATTGATGGGTTTAGACCATTTACATTGGATTTTATTATGAAGATATGATTTTTATTCCCTGTCATTTTGACTTATTTCTGGTTTTAATTTGAATTAGTTTCTCCTTTGATTGACTATTCTTCTAGTGTAGTTATTCCATTTGCTGGATTTTACTCTTATTTTTCATTTCTTCTTCAAGACATATTTTATTGAGTTTATTTATTGAATAATGCAGGCTTTTTAGTTGTAAATTCTTTTAACTCATTAATCATGGAAGGTTTTTATTTCATTGTCAAGTCTGAAGCTTAATTTTGCTGGATATAGCATTCTGGGCTGGTATCCACATTCTTTCAGTGCTTAATACATATTATTCAAAGACATAGCTCTGAGGTTCTGGGTTGAAAAATCATCTGAGATCCAGACTGGCTTCCCTCTAAATATTACCTGTCACTTTTCCTGCAACTTTACAATTTTATCCTTGTTCTGTATGTTAGACATTTTCATAATAATATTCCTTGGTGTAGGTCTATTGTAATTTTGTGCATTTAGGGTCATGTAAGCCTCCTGTATTAGTTTTTTACTTTATTCTTAAGATTTGGGAAATTTTCTGGCACTATTTCATTGAAAATATTGTGCATTGCTTTTTGTTTGTTTTTGTTTTTGTTTTAAATCTCCAAGGCTTCATCTATTCCAATAAATCTTAAGTTTGGTATTTTTATATTATCCCACATTTTTTGGACGCTTTGTTCATGGTCTCTTAATATCTTTTCTCATGGTCAACTTTATTTTCTAGATTTTATATTTTGTCTTTATTGTCTGAAACTCTGTCTGCCAAGTGGTGTAGTCTGTAGGTGATGCTTTCCATTGAATTTTTAATTTGATTCATTTATTCCTTCATTTAAAGATTTCTGATAGATTCTTCTTCAGGATTTCCTTGTTAAAAATCATCTTTGACTTCTTGCATTTTCTGTCTGATTTAATTTCGTATGTCATCTTTCACCTTGAACTTTCTGAATTCTATCTCTGACATTTCCTCTACTGTGGTGTCAATGGAGTCTATCATTGAGATAGTCTGTGTTATTTGAGATGGCTTATTTCCTTGCTTTTTCATATTGTTTACATGTCTAACCCATCTATCTGGATGGATGTGATACTGTAGAGTTTCTACCTTATGAGTTTATCATGTCCTTCTATACTAATACCTCACAGATTGAGGGAGGCAATGATAGCAACAAAATATGTAAACAACATATAGCAGTAGACTAGGTGCTTAGTTCCTATTTTGATATCTAGTGTTAATTGTACAATATGTAGAGGTAATAGAATTAGCAATTTCAAACAGTAAAAACAGTAAATAATACATTGTATCTAGCTTAAAATTAAACAATAAGTTTTGTCTCTGACTTCTGCCATATTTATTATTGCGGTGACATCTGTAGTAGGAGGAAACATTATATACCTCAATTAATCTTAAGAAGACTAATTAGATTTTACTGTGAGGAAAGAAGAGGAGACAGGATGATAGAAACTGTTTGCAATTTCAAAGGGTGAATAGGGAAGATGTAGTGGTACCTTAGGATATGTTGTTAATGTGAAAGGGGAAGAAAAATTAGAAGAATATAAAGGAGGAGAGAGAATGGAATTTGGGTGTCAGGAATAGAAAAAGAGATAGGAAGGCAAGGGAGGTAGAGTAGTAGCAAAGATGATACAAAACAAAATCAAAATAAGCTAATCAGAAATCCTAACCCTCAAAATACAGAGCATATGAAAATAACACCTTCCAAAAGGGAAAAAAAAAATCTAGGAAAGGGAGACAAATATGAATACGTGTAGAGCCTTGAATCAGTACACATTCAAATAAAACACAAACCCTATAGAGAAAACCAAAAACAAAAAGCAGAACAGAACTACAACAAACAAGCAACAACAAAAAAATAAAAAATAAAAAAATCTTGTTGAAAGTTAAAAAATTAAGGAGTCATATACACTATTGTGTACAAAATACTCAGTAAGCTTATGTGTTCACTGCCTGTGCCCACCTGATTTTCTTTACATTTCATCTTGGGGTATGATCTACATGTGGGAGGATGGGCCGTGGGTTGTTGTGTCCTTCCTTTCTTATTGTTTTGCTCACAGGGTTGAAAGTTGGGGTTTAAGACTTCTCCCTTTCCTTTCTTGGGAGATTGGTGTGGATGGCCAGGGCTACAGACCCAGAGGCTAAGTGGCTGCTAGGGAATCTTGTTGGAGGTGGGTGGTAAGGCTGTGTGCTGGACCAGGCAGGCCTGGTGCTAAAGTGTGTTGCACAAGTAGGGGCTGACCAAGTCTGGGGGTCCGTCTGGCCTACAACAGGTGGGTCAGGGCCAGGTGCTGGGCCCTACAGGTTGACATGAGCTATGTGAGGGAGCAGGTGTGTATGGTGGTGAAGCAGCAGTTTGGCATGTGGCAGCAGAGGAGCAGGCCAGGTCTGGGGCTGGGCATGTTGGTAGTCTGGGGACTGGGGTCTGGAGGGCCCTGATGGGTGCTGGATTAGTGCTGAACCTGGTGAGTTCTGGAGACCCAGGACCAATGGATGCCATACTGGGGAGGGAACTGGGCACCAGGCTGGTGCCAGGACCCAGTTATTGTCAGCCTGGGTGGACCCTAAATGCTCTCACACCCACCCTTCCAAGCTCCCGACCATCCCAGTCAGTCCCTGCCACCTGCAGGACTCACAGGACTGGGGTGAGCCAGATCTCTCCAGCCTATTCAACTTGTGTTCCCCTGGGCCAAATGCTCCCAGTTTCTGACTTTACACATGTTTGTTAGGCTCAGACAGGCCCACCCAGATCTAGCTTCAAACTCACAGATCTGGCTTACCAATTTCTATTGACTCTGATGTGCTGCGGTCCCAAGATCCCAAACCAAAATTGATATGTACTAATCAAACATCTTAGTCCTCAACATATTTATCCATTAAAAATAACTGCCTTCAAAAAATGCTAGAAATGAGAAAAAAATTTAAAATGAGGAAAAGAATAAATAATACTTATGCATCCAGTTAAAGATAGAGCTCTTCAAGAGGAAAGAAGAGATGAGGTCATAGAAAAGGGTTTGTAGATTCAGAAGGTGAATAGGGCAAATGCAGAGGAAAGGTAGGATGTATTTATGATGGGGAGAACAAAAAAAATAGAAATAAAAGGATTAAAGGAAGAGAGAACACTTTCTAACAAGCAAGGAAAAAAAGAGAGAGAAATAGAAACAAAGAAAAACAGAGTTGGAAGGAGACAACAGAAAATCAATCCCAAATATAATAATAAAACCCCCTAACCTTCAATAAACTGAGCACACAAAAAAATACATACCTTCCAGAAATGCTAAAAATGGAAGAGCAGAAACAAATATGTATGTGTACACATGTGTAAACGTCCATCATGTATCAATCAGGGCATTCAAAAACAAAACAAAATAGAACACAAACAAAATAACTGAATACTCAATGAGAGCATTTGCCCTCTGTGCCAAACTGCCTTTCCATTTCTTAGCATCCCTTCTCAGTGGGAGGTGAGAGGAGCTGGGGAAGACACTTTTGTCTTCACTTCTGGGGTATTGTTGCCTCTGGGTTCAGTGAGAGGAACTTCTGTAAGGGAAGTGCCCTGTGGTGGGGATTTGGTCTAGTGTTGCTGCAGGTGTTTCACTGTGTGGGAGTTGTCAGGTGTTAATGAATCAACACTTCCAGGACTTTACTCCACTCTTCTCCCCAGGGCACCACTCCTGGGAAGGGAGAGTTGGTCCTTAGCTGTTTCTGTTTTGGGGGAGGCACTGCCCTTGTTTGGCCTCTCAAGGATGGCTTCTGACCTCTGAGCTCAGTAACTCCTCCCATTAGTTTCCCCCTGCTGTTGGTCCTTTGGGCAGCCAGGTTCCAGAGAGTGCCTCCGGAAGATGGGGCAGGCTTTCTCCAGCCTCTGTGATCTGCATGACCCTCAGGCAAAATGGTCTCTATTTGTAATTCATTCATAAACTAGGCTCAGTTTATATTTAGTGTGTGTGTGTGTGTGTGTGTGTGTGTGTGTGTGTGTGTTTTGGGAGGATCTGGGGGGGGGGGTGCCTGCTGGATTACTGTGTTATTTTCAATCTGGAACTCACAGATCTAAATTCCTTGTCTGAGTTGGCCCTACCATCTCTGGAGGTATTAAAATGTCTCCAGCTTCTTCTGCTTCCCGTGCACCCTTGCTCCACCTTGACTTCTCTAACAAGTTTAATTGGCTGAATAGTCTCTGTGTTGGCCCAGGGCCGGCTGCCCCTTCTGATCCTGGGATTCTCCCACCAAGACTTTCCCAGCACTTTTTGATCTTTTTCAACCTTGTGTATTAATTTCCCCTGCTCACGCCTGGAGCTCAGTTCCACTTCTGTTTCTTAGCCTTGTCTGAGGTAAGCCGAATTTCCGAGTCCTTGCTCAGTATTGAGTATTGGTGGAGCCTTTTTTTGTTTTTGTTCATCCATTCACCTCACAGAAAAGTAGTTTTCTTGCTGTTTGAGTCCCTAGTCACATTGCTATGAGAAAAGTCACTTCCTGCTAGTTCTCCGTATTGTATCACCTTGTGGTTTTATATTCTTTAAAACAGTTTCATTTACTTCTGTGTCACTGATTAAAGTGTTTCTATCTCAGCCAAGACATTCTGAAGTAAGAGTGGACTTACTGCTTAGCACCTGGTAAACGTTCATTTAACATTTGTCAAAGGACACATAAGGAAAATATCTCTAAAAATGGATTTATTTATTAAAGAATGTCATAATATGTTATTATCTGCTATGTCCAGTTGAAGAGTTCATGTGGCTCTTAGTAAGGGGGCAGTATTACTAATACAGTGTAGGATAATGATATGATATATTGCAACATATAATTAAATGATATAAGGATATATTTGTTACATATCAAACATTGTCATAGGTCTCTATACTTTTATTACAAGATCTGATTTTACTTATTTGTCTGCTCTTTTAAATTCTTAATAAAGGTAGAAATATATTTTCCTTTATTTTGTTACCACTTTAAAATTATTGTCATTATACTTTGCATTTATACGTAATTTTGTTATTTATAATCAGAGTGTATTCCTGGTTTGACTGAGTCTTGAACTAAAATAGAATGGAGCTATTGACCTTTTATAAGACTCCAATGAAATCTTTTAATTTTGAGTAAACAAAATAAACAATTTTGAGAATTAATGAACATCTCTAGAATGTAGTAATTCTCCATAAACCATAGTTTTGGACCTAAGTATGTGTGGATCTCATTCCAGATGGTGACCTTTAATCTAAAACTTCCTCGGTTTATGCAATTTGAGCTTCTGAGAATTTCTGTCTACCAGCTGGTAGCAAAACACCATTGCATAAATAAAGACAATCAACCTTCATTAATTGTAGTTCCTAGAATTCATTTATGTACTCTTATTCATCCCTATTAGTCACAAATATTTCATTAATACTTTACTATATTCCAAGCATAATTTTAGTCACTGAATATGTATCAATTTTACACAGTCTCTGTAGTCAGGTGAGTTACAGTCTATTGTGTAGAAAATAAAAGGATAGAATTAAAAGAATATATAGCATTAATATGATAATTCCAGAAAGCGGTACATGGTATGAAGAAAGTTAAATGGGACAGAGAGTGAAATTTGAATAGTATTTCTGCAAAGTTGATGTGATATTGGCAGCTGTGTGAAGTTCTGGATGAGGTGTATCATAGCAGATAGCAAAAAGTCATTAAATAATTTATAAAGTATGTAAAGGATTCTATGCATGTAAATTACATCACACTATGATTGTGCAGACATGGGTAGACAAGAATGAGAAAGTTATGTTCATGAGGATACTGCAGTTCTGGAAATCAGATAAGGTGGTTCAAATCATTGAAATTTCAGTTATTTCTGTAATGTAGGAATAAATTCATAGTATTTTTATGAGCCAAGAGTTTTATGTGTAGGAGAAAGGTAACACAATCATTTGCAAATGATAGGACCTATTAAGTGAATAGTGCTTTTCCCTTTTGTTTGTGTTTATTGGAGTAGAACATCTCACATGGTACAAATATTGGGTATATTCCTAAGAATAAACTTAAAGAATATAAATTTAATTTCTTGATCCTTTATTAATTTCTTGAAATTTATAAATAAATTAAAAGTAAGAAGTTGTTTCTAAAGCTTTGTAAAAAGTATCATCTGGGGTAAGAAGAGCTGTTTTATTTATTTGATTTTGCTGTTTTCCCTCTGGGTTCCTTTTTTTTTTTTTTTTGAATAGTACATTTGAGCCATGATATATTACCTTATTCAATCCTTGAAAACATGGGTGCACAGATGTAAATTGGTCCCAATGGAACTAATAATAGAGTCGCTGGGGAATGTGCTACTAAAACAGAAAAAGTAATTATTTGGCTATTGCTATGGTTTTAAACAACTTGTTTATATCTAGCATGCTTACATATATATCATTTAATATAATTGAATGTCTTCATAGTTATGTTTAGTAATTTAAATATGTATATGTAGAAAGGAACACTGGGAGCATATGTATGGATATCCATACATAAAATATGAATATGCATAGATATAGAAAATATTTTAAAAAATACACATAAGGACATCCATTCATTTGCCCATAAAGGTAGCAAATACATCAAGTACTATTAATTCATATATATGAATATAAATTTGTTGTTTTAGCAAAAAATTTGTCAATCTTCTGTTCATCTTCATGGCATAAAATATAGCCCAAGGGGAATTTTAGCCTGTCGCACATTGTGTTTGGCATAATTTAAAATTAAAGCGGTGAGTGTGAAGATATTTTAGCAAAAGCAAGAACAGGAAAACCAAATGAAACTATTCTAACAGTGTAGGCATCTGTATTCATGCTGAGATTTGTTGTCAATATTTTTAAAAATCCCATTGTGTAATCATGCTTTACTAATAGTAATAGCTTTTTCTTTCCTCTCCAGAGAAAGGAATGATTTTTCAAGATCAGTCAGAAAGAAACTCAAAAAACAAAAAATTCTAAGTTTAGTGCTGCAAAAATAGTTTACTTTGCCAGATATTTTCTGGTTTAAGGCTAAGGCCATCAAATAAATAGTTCAGCAAACTAATGCCTATATTTGTTGTATTCTATGCAGAAAAATGTCTTGTCTGTTTATATGACCAGGATGAGTGCTCATGATTGATATCTGATTAAACAGAGAAGTATACATCATATAGATTGTAAGGAGAATTCAGTATTGTAACAAAATCCTATTATATTATTTAGAAAGGGAAAAAGTCCATGATGAATAGGAAAAAAGCTCCTTTCTCAACTTTACTATCAAGTATGCTTATCATGGCTCAGAAAAAGGTAGGTTTTATTCGAAACTGACAGCATAAAAATGCAAACCATTACTACACCAGAGTCAAGCAGAGTTGACTGCCTTATTATGCAGAAACTGTGTCCATCACGTATTTGATGTCTCTAAGCAAATTACAGGTAAAATTAATTTTGTAAAAATAGTGATACTTAAGTTTTCAAATGGAGCATTTGTCAATTGACACAATTTTTAGGTCTAATTTTCCATCTGTAAATTCATGAAAAGATACCAATGTAATGGTTAAAAACAAAGATAGAGAAATATTTTTTTTCTCTTTTTTTAAAGAACAAAATTCAAATTCTCACTAGAAATTTTCTTAAAAAGACAATAAAATCCAAGAGACAGGCATTGTACCTATCTTTATGTTATATAGTTTTTTTTTCTTTAGAGAAAGAGTGAGAGCTCAAGAGAGAGAGAGAATTTTAATATTTATTTTTTAGTTCTTGGTGGACACAACATCTTTGTTTGTATGTGGTGCTGAGGATCGAACCTGGGCTGCATGCATGCCAGGCGAGCGCTCTACCACTGAGCCACATCCCCAGCCCCAATGTTATATAGTTTTACTGAACTTAATTTTCTTGTTCAAATACAAGTAGACAACAATGAAAATAATTAAGAATATGAAATTTAAGAAATGCATCATGAGAAAACAGAAGTAGTTATATTAATGGGGACAAATTTTTTATATTTTCACTTTATGATAATAATGCCTGTGTTTCTTTTTTAATACCCACTCTTTGTCTTGGGTTCTTTTATAAGGCTGGGGCTGAGGTACACAATGCCTTCACTTGCATGTCCAGTTTCTAAGCCAGGGTGACTGGAACAAATGGGGTTGTGTCATTCTTGTAAACAGAATAATTTGGCTTCTTAAATGTTGGATTATAGCTCCAAGATAGCAAAAGTGGAGGCTGTCAAATGTCACATGGACCTGGCCTGGAATTGATGTACTATCACTCTGTGACATGCTGTTGGTTAAAGCAAGTCACAAGGCCAGCTAGATTCAAAGGACATTGTAAAAGGATTTCACATCTTGAAGAAAGAAGCACTATATGGTTGTAAGGATTGAGCAAGTGTTGGTGACCACATTTGGAGGGGATCTACTGCACAGTGCTGCAGAACATGATAAGATTGACAAGCCAATCCTAGCCATCGGTCATCTAAGAATAGATTCCTACTTACTCAACAGAAATCAGAAAATAAAATCCAATTTCCCAAAACTGCTGCTACCAATGGGGAAAACATATTCAGGTCAGAATCAAAATTCAATATAGAATCAGAAGGAAAAAATAGAGACTAGGAGAGGCAGCTGAAATGAAATTCTTTTGCTACTTGTAATATACTTAGGAGACCAAGAATATACATGCCTAGACTTAGCTCATGAAATACACATTTTGGGTTACACAGTTTCATTGGCTCCAGTACATGAGTCCACATGGACATCATACTATAAAAGGATAATTTTTACAAAGGTAAAAACTCATCTGGAAATAAATAGAAGTGTGTGTCAAAGATTTATTTAATTTATAAATGAAGAAACCAATAAAATGGTGATACTGATTTTAGTCTTACAGGTTTTTTTATTACATAAATTAAGACACTGTGTCCTAGAGAAGTTATTTGCTGAAAATCACATGGGCAATAAGTGTTAGATGTGGGACTAAGATCTAGGACAAATTCTCATTTTACTACAGTCTCCCAAGTGAGATAATTCATTTTTGAAAAACTTATTAAATATTCGGTATGGTATTTAGCTGAAATCCTCAGGACTATAACTTCTAATCACTAATCCTGGTTTTGTGTCTTACAACTATACAATGTACACCTCATTATACATCAGGTGTACTTTTAACAATGTAGAACCCTTATCTGAAATAATTCATACTGGTATGAATAGCTTGGTGGTACAAGTATTTGCCATGTATCCTGTTTTATTAACATTGCTACATTATCGTTAGACTTTTTCTAAGATGTATTTTTTTCACATTAGTTCTTGGTTCAACTAAAAGCATTATATCTTATTGTAATAAGCTACTATGTTAAGTTTTTGCTCACAAAATTTGTATTTATACTTAATTTGTTTTTGAATTTATATATGTATTTTCAATACTTTTCAAATACATATGCATCAGAGTTCTTGATTGCAAATAAAAAGTAATTGATTCTGGTTAATTCAAGAAGAAAATAGACCTATTGCAGTTGTATTCAATAGCTGAAGAATCCACAGGAGACTGGAATGGAAGCGAGAGAAGCAGCTAAGGTCAGGTCCCAGGTACACCCAGGTTAGAATGACAAATTTTCTGTTATTTCTACCACAGAATTTTCTGCAGTGGACTTCTGCTAGGGAATATGTTACACCTTGTTCTCATATTGATAGCATAACTTGTTCAAAATTCACAATACTGAGTGGGGCAACTATTGCCAAGTTAGAGCAGATATCTATCTGCTCCCAAAATGCCAAGGTATATGTAACCCATTTCAATGAACTTTCATACTGGGAGGTAGCATCTCAACAGGTTTTGTTCCGTGTGAAAAAAGTGGGAATTAATACATTTACATTGAAAGATGAATCTACACTCTTCTGGTGGGTAGGTAATATTTACTCATTGTGATGGTCAATGTTATAAGTCAACTTGACTACTTATGGGGTGCCCAGAGTAGACATTATTTCTGGATGTATCTGTGATGGTGTTTACAGTTGAGGTTGGTATCTGAATAAGTGTACTGTGAGAGGGCATCACCACTCTGTTAAAGGTCTGAACAGAACAATCAGAGGAAGGAGGAATTCACCCTTTTGGCTTCCTGCTTAACTATTTGAACTGGAACATATCTCATATTTTCTGACTCTGAGACTGGGATTTATCACATTGCCTCCCCTGGTTCTCAGGCCTGAATTGCTCCACTGGATTTTCAAAGTCTCTGGCTTGCAGAGATGATTGTGAGACTTCTCAAACTCCATAGTAGTTTGAGACCATTCCTTGTAATGAATAAATTTTACCCCAACTCTTTTCTTCACTACTCATTACATGTACTCTTTATTGATTAGCAGTACATTTTTCATTAGGTTTCTTTCCCTGCTAAGGAAATCCAGACATTAATTGTGAACCATAGGGTCAGTTTGTAGGCCATTTGTCTTGCAAAAGTTTACAGTAGACTTTCAGTAAAACTTAACACTTTATACAGTGATCTAAAATGTTGTCAACCAGGTATATCAATACATTTGTTTTCTATGTGGAACCACATAATTTATATCTAGATCACTATTTCTTTAGTGAAAGAGGATATTATTGATAATCACACTCAGACAGCAACTGTGTACAGTGATTTTCTGAATGAATCTAGAAGATTTTTCCTTTCAGTATGTCATTTCACTCATATACCAAACTAGCTATATAGCTGATACACACAATTAATTAGAAGACCAAAAACTTCCATAGCATCAGACCACTGCTTTACTTGTGTTTTTTTTTAATAGAAAATTAGAAAGGTTTGCTTTATTGTGGAATATATGGTATTCCAAGTATGCAGTGTGTCTGAGGATGATTGTGGTGGCACAGTGTGAAGGCCAGGGAATGGGTGTATTCAGAGAGTCCAGCCCTGTGCATCTTTCTAAAACCTTGTTGTCAGCTCATTATAAGTCCCTGACCATTTGGGTCATCTCTTCAATACCTTGAACATTAAGCATAAGCCACAATACATCCTCTCGTTTAGCTGTTTATCCTTTGTGTTAAATGGAAGAAATGACTTATGGCAGTTTGACTCTCCTCACTGCCCTCAAAAGACAGTCCTGAATGTGAATGACATGCAAAAGCCTTCCACCTACTCTTGTTGACAGCATCTCATTGCAGAGCCATTGGTAAGCCAAGGTTCAATTGTTTTCTTCCCTTTGTGCTAATTATAGGAAACTCACCATGGGATGATATTTACAGCTTCAGGTGGGTGCTGCAACATGGCAGAATATAAGTGTTTGTGAAGCATGGAAGCTTTTTTGTGCATTTAGTATGTGATTGGGCCACTTCTTATTTTTATATGTTGATGGTGGCCTGTTGGAAAAGCCAACCTTATGATAGGATGTATGAGATGAGCTATTCAAATGAGACAGCTTAGGTCACGTGGTCCTACACAGTTCCATCTTCATTGGGGACCTGCAATAAGCCAAAATGTATTTCTCAAACATCAAATTTCTAGGAATATACTTTTATTTATTGCATGTACTCTAGATAAAAATATGTTTTGCAACAAGAAGTATCTTTTCAGCTGGGAATATGAAACAAGCCTGTAATCCCAGTGGCTCAGGAGGTGGAGGCAGGAAGATAGTGAGTTTAAAGCCAGCCTCAGCAAAAGCAAGGCGCTAAGCAACTGAGTGAGACTCTACCTATAAATAAAATACAAAATAAGCCGGGGGTGGGGGTGGTGGTGGTGGTTTAGTGTCCACCTCCTAAATTCAATCTCAGTATCCACCGCCCCCCCGCAATGAAGTATCTTGTCTCTATCTTCCATTATTTTTACGATGAAGGTAATTTTAAATTTTCTCCTGACAGTTGTTGTTTTATCTATTTTATATAAATAAGAGTTCTAAATGTCTTTCTTAAGTCTTATCTTTCATACTTTGTGAACTAATTAAAATGTATTGAGTGATACTAGATATAGCCAGCATTCTTGCTACTTAGTGAGCAGCACAGGAAAAGACAAACACACACTCTTGCCCATGTCCTGCGTGGGTAAGGAAATGGGTTCTCTTCTGGAGGGATGGGCTGGCTGAGAAATAAAAGCTAGGAAAAGTAATACTATGAAATAACCACAGGACACAGGAAAATAGCTTCAGAGTGGGGGCAGTGATGGACAAAGCTGACCAGAAGGGTTCAGCTTCAAACAAAGAATGCCTGTGCTTATTTTATTTATATTGGAATAGATCAAAGGGATTCTATAGAAAGTTCTTCACCAAAATAGGATAGAAGTGGGGACAGGTAGGCTGCTGGTTCCTAACAGGTCATGCCCATCTCCAGTACTGCACTGGACCTTTTGACAGAGCAGAGGGGGAGTTCACATGTAATTGGGCATTCTTTTTTTTTTTTTTTTTTTTTTTTTTTAGTGTTGATGGACCTTTATTTTTTTAATTTTTTATTTTTTGGTTGCTCAAAACATTACAATGATCTTGACATATCAAATTTCATACATTTGATTCAAGTGGGGTATGAATTCTTATTTTTACCACGTGTACAGATTGCAGGATCACATTGGTTACACATCCATGTTTATACATATTGCCATACTAGTGTCTGTTGTATTCTGCTGCCCTTCCTATCCCCTTCCTATCCTCCCTCCCCTCCCTTCCCCTCCCATCTTCTCTCTCTACCCCATCTACTGTAACTCATTTCTCTCTCTTTTTTTTTCCTTTCCCCTCACATCCTCTTATATGTAATTTTGTATAACACTGAGGATCTCCTTCCATCTTCCATGCAATTCCCTTCTCTCTCTCATTCCCTCCCATCTCTCATCCCTGCTTAATGGTAATCTTCTTCTCATGCTCTTCCTCCCTGCTCTGTTTTGAGTCACCCTCCTTATATTAATAGAGAGAGTGACACTAAAAGTTCCCAAATACCACATCTACCGCCTCACTGGCTTCAATGATGAAAACGTCTTCACACATTTTAGAGGTAGCTTCCCACAAACCCCTTTTTTTCATAGAATTCCCATTCAAAAGACAGTAACACAGAGTAAACATGCACACACATATAATACATTTCCCAGGAACTTTAAGTAAAAATTATTCAAAATAAAACAATTTGATACTAGACATGGGCAGGAGCACAAGAGAAGCATCAGGAGAGGTCTCTTTGAGAATATGCCTTTATTACCCAGACTTCTAACCCTGCAGCCTTGCTGAGGACTCAGCAGAGTCTCCATTGGGGAGAACTGGCTCATTTGTGCTGGTTCTGCCTCCACACTAGCTGCCAAAGGACTTTGAATTTTCATGGTGGCAGAGAAGACTTCAAAGAAGGCAACAGATTGGAAGAGCCCACAGACATAAAGGAGTCAGACTCTTGTTCTAAAGAAAATATAAATTCTAGTTATTTAATTTGCCTCTTTGTACCTGAGTGTTACTGATTTGTGAACTCTGGATAATAGTTTGGAACAAAGATTAAATAAGGAAATACAATGAAATTTTTAGCACATTTTAGGGAAAATTACAATACTAAATAAATATAGGATGTACATAATAATATAATATTAATGAATAATGATTTTGATAAGTTCTTGTGTGCATTGTACCTAGTCATCAAAGTTAAATCTAATTATTCTACTTATTTTTTTTCCAATTCTCTTCTTTATTACACCACTACTCCAGGAAAAAATATAAAAGGATACAAAATAATAGAAATACCGTCCTTCCCAAATAGAACACTGTATTTTGTTTAGTGTATAGTATATGCTCAATAAAAATAAAACATATGAATCAGGCACAGTGGAACACACCTGTAATTCCAGCAGCTCAGGAGACTGAGGCAGGAGGATGGCAAGTTCAAAGCCAGCCTCAGTAAAAGCAAGGCACTAAGCAATCAGTGAGAACCTGTTTCCAAATAAAACATACAAAATAGGGTTGGGGATATGGCTCACTGGTTGAGAGCTCCTGAATTCAATCTCTGCAGCTTACCCCCTGAAAAAAAAGAAAACATGAATGTGAATATAAGACAAATGAATAAAAATGATAATTCATAAATGAAAATATGAACATCCTCCTACATTCTCATTGTCTTCTTATTTATCAATTCCAGATGAGCAAACAATCCTTTTATATGCTTTTTCTTCTAGTCATTCTCTATCAATGTCTGTCGTTTTTACCTCCTGTTTTACCTTTAATCCTCTTGACATCATTACTAAATATTGTTTCAATGTTTAAAATTCACTGCTTCATATCTCTCCTCCTACATTTTGTCTATGTCATTTTTATATCTGAGCTCTGGAAACTGTTCTCTTTGCAGTGATATTATTTCTTTTTATGACTCACTTTTTGACTCACATAATCTATTTTATGACAATTCTATCAATTTTCGTGTGTGTACAGTTTGCCTTCTCTTATAGGTGATCTTTCATTGCAAGGTCTCTGTCCATGGAGTTACATATATTTTTCATGAATTTATTTAAACCTAATTTCTAATTTGCAAAGGGGATTTGCCTGGAAAAATCTAATAATTTTTTTTACAAGAAGAATATCCTTCTGGGATGTGGGTTAGAAGGATTATGTTTTGAATCCGCACTGTAGCCAACTATCTGTGCCCTACCTCTTTTCCAGGGTAATTATTTTTTAGTAGGAGGAGAGATGAAAACACTTTCCTTAATCTAAATCTTTTCTATTTCTTAGATTGAACTTTAAATTCATTATTTCTTCCCAGAGTCATGCTGACAGAATGGAAAAAAAACAGCTATTGCTAACCTATACATTTTGAGTAAAATGATTTTGGAACTTTACAAATAACTGTAGTTTCTAATTACTGAATCACTTCATGTGCTTGGCACTAGAGAGTTCAGGTCTTGTGCTTTCTGCTCAAGAAACTATAAGAAAATTAACGACAAAAAAATATGGGGACATAGAAATACTCCAAAATATGCAGCTTAATGTTGCCTATTTTAAGGGTATATTAGACTGTAAAAGTGCTTATTTCCCTGTTGCATCAAATGTTCAACAAAATCTGTTTATAACTTGCTTGCCTCAGTTTGTGCTGTAGAGTATGTGAAAAAAGGTCTATTTCAGAAAGGAGGAGTTTGGAAATTTGGTAAGGTTTGCAGCATCTGTTCTGGATAGGCTTCCCCATTGATGTTCAATGTGGTGAAATATTTTGAAGCCCTTGGAGACTCATTGATGTTCCTGGAGTCTGAGGCATCAGCAGTAACCATGAATGCCTCCCTTCATTTGTAAAGTGCTCCAGCCAGAAAATTAAGCTGCAAGATGAAGATCTTGCTCCAGTGATCCATACTCTTGACATATTCAGCCTTTCAACCTGGTATATTTCAAACCTCTTTATTTGAATCTCTCCAGGGAAGCCAGTCAAAGAATAAAAATGGCCCATAAAATAGCAGACTGCCTTTTGAATTGAACAAACAGCATTCTGCAGTGATTTTCTTTACCCTTTGCTCATTGCCAGGACACTTCCAAATATAGGAAAGGCCTTTCTTCTCATTTTCAAAGCATCACATAAGATGAACCCTAGATCCTTCAATAACATCAAACTTCATACCACTATATCAGAATCTGGAATGGCATTGAACTAAAATGACACAAGATTCCTAGAATCCCACATTTTGGAACTTTCTATTAAAAGGACATGTGAGAGAAAAGAGAGCAAAGCATGTTTCACACACTAAAACAAATACTGGAGAAAATTAATGAGTTTAGACAGGTGGTGTACCAAATAATAATTTCCTATTTTAGAAATAATTTCAAGATTAGAAATTGTTGTGCTTGTAAATTTTTAACATAAGTAAATATATTTGTGATCTGTGTGATATACCAGGGTATAAAATATCACCCAGTTTTAAAGTTGTGCTTTTATGGAGTATACTAAGAATATTTTAAATTATGTGCTTTAATTGGGTCACAGCTGTTCATGTGTGGATATCTACTGCATATATTATTGACAAAATGTGGATGCTCTTCTTTTATTTCACATTATAAGTGATCAATATTAATACATTTCTGTATTTATTCTGTATACTAAAACTATGTAGGCACAGTGAGTATATGTTAACACAGAGTTGTCATAGTGATTTGTGAAAATTATGCATCTTACCCAATACTAAACTCTACTGATAATTTCAAGGATACAAGATAGAACAAAGTACAGCTATAATTTTATTTGACAAATCTCAGTCCTACAAAACAGTTTCAAAAAAATTTATTTCTCCCGTATTACAAATAATTTTTAGATTAAGATAACCACAAAAATTCTAAATAGTATATGCAGAAACATTGTTATAAAAAGTCATCTTGTTTTGGAGACTTCCTTATCTATAATTTATTAAGTTACACAGATAGAATATAATTTGCTTTACTTTTTCCAGCCAGCCACGCACCATAAATCAACAAAAATAGGTTTATTTATAATAAGTGGTCTATCCTGCTTAAAAAGTGGTGTTTTTTGTTGTTGTTGTTTTGTTTTGTTTTTTAGACTAGGACCCCATATCCTCTGGGAGCAATTGATACTAACATGTTCACAAGAAGGTCTAGTCAAGATCCTCCCACAAAGAAAAGGAGTAGTTGCTGGCTAAAGTTAACTGATTATTTCCAGAGAGGGAAAATCTATATGAAATGCTTATAGATAAATATTTTAGAGAGGTACAATATTTACATTTTTAAAATATGTTCATCAAAATATATGGACACCATATATAAAATTGATACATTTTATATATTTAATACATATATATATATATATATATATATAGTTGGAATACATACAAGGTTATGTTAATACAAAGTTGAGTTGTCATAGTGATTTGTGAAAATTATTATAATCAAGATTTATTTATTATTTTATTGTAATAATAACATGCTAAGTAAATAAAAAAAAGAAGGATAAATATTAAAATACTACATGTAAGAAAGAAAACATGCATCAAAATTCTAAAAGGGGAAAGTTAATTTCCCCAGGAACAAATTCACTGTTGATTGAATGACAAAATATGACATTGGGTAATAGGTTTATTCACATAATCACTTAAAAAGGAATCTGAATTTGATGTAAGGTTTGAAGGATTTGTAAGACTTGGGCAGGAAATAAAAATATGCAAGAAAAATAATTGTGTCTAGACTGTGTGTGTGTGTGTGTGTGTGTGTGTGTGTGTTCATTGATAATGCATGATAGGAAGAGCATAGTGAGGATCTAAACTTTCCATAATGGAGCATTAGAAGTAGAATAAAATTATGTAGGTAACATCAGGCTAGATATGAAGGAGACTGAAAATTTAACTACAGGTTGATTATATGTAATTAAAGTTAGAGTATAATATGCATACTCTTCATCATGGACTTACTATGACAGCTGTGATATCTTACTGATGCTTAGAAGGGAATTTATTTGTTTCTTTGATTTCTTTGATTGTTTTGGGTTTTGTTTTGTTTTTGTTTTTGGTAAATGGGATTGTATGAGATGGCCCTGTAAACAGGAAGTGTTGCTAATAGGAATAGATGATAGAGAACAAGAGTTTGCTTTTGGTAATAAATCCGAAAATACCAAGAAGCACAAGTGGACGTATTTTAGGTTGTGGTTTAATAGAGTGCAAGAGGAAAGCTAGAAACAATAACAAATTTCAATTTTTTAGATTTTGAGTGTTGTGAACAAAAAACGTTTAGTAAAACCTCTGGTTGATCAGGAAGGACAGGATGAATAAAGTAAATAACTGAGCATTGGGTAAATATATATGTAAAAGAATGCACAAAATAAAGTAGGAGAGACATAAAGCTGTTCATGAGGCTACCACACCAAAGTCACACTGTGAGAGGCAGGAAATAATGTAGCCTTCTTCTATGAGAGGAGGATTTAATGGATAAATGAACTGTGAGGTCAGTAAGCAAACCAGCTGAGATGGTGGTGCAAGAAATGAGGTATAAAAAGTGGAGTAATTTGGGAAACTAAGTTTGAATAGAAAAGCTAAATGGGACTGAACCTGGTAAAGCCTAGAACAAGCCAGTGGAGTGGAGATGACTTCAACAGTGTCATCATGAACTGAATATTTAGGGTTTCAAATTTACCAGGTTCCAAAAGAGAAGGGACAGCTGTAGCCATACTGGAATATTCAGTTCTTGAAGCAGTGAGAACAGAACTAGAAGAGTGGAGCACATGGATTATATCTGAGAAACTCCCATTGTTACAACTACCAGAAAACAAGAACCAGGAAAACACAAAATGAAAAGAATCATTGAGCCCTAATGTCAATAAAACCTAACGATATTTTTGTTAGCATTTATGATGAAATTACATCTCATTAGAAATACCTAGTCACTACAGTTTCCTGGGGTATGTCTCCTGGAAAGAGGCAGAGGAAATACATGGTATGCTGTCACTGATGATTTATTTTTTGTATTAAATTTTTCAAGTAAGGGTATGTGCCATGCAGGTGATCAAAACAAGGTCTATGGCTCTTGAATTAGACATTTATTTAATTATCTGTGTGTGTGTGTGAGTCAAAGTTGGAGGACATAAAATGCAGAGGGTCTTCTTTGTTTTGAGGAGATTTTAATAAACAGCTTTATTTCCAAAGGTTCCATCTCAGGCCTGTAAAAATGATTCATAAGTATATGTTGCCATAACAATTAGCAAATTTTCCCATTACAACTATGGAGGCTTAAATAAATATAAAAGCTCTAGTGTCTCATCAATAAGTTTTTAAATGAAAAAAAGTAAAATGTGAATTGTTTGATTTTTATTTTATTCTACTTATTTTTAACACCTTAATTTTGTTGTAATTGACATTAAATAAATTATGTTTTTTTGTTTTTTTTTAAAGAGAGAGAGAGATGGAATTTTTTAATATTTATTTTTCAGTTTTTGGTGGACAACATCTTTGTTTGTATGTGGTACTGAGGCTCAAACCCAGGCCACACGCATGCCAGGCGAGCGCGCTACTGCTTGAGCCACATCTCCAGCCCCAAATTATGTGTTTTAAACTCTACAACTTGCAAAGTTTTCATTTTTACATCCATGGTTTCTTCATTAAAATCAGAATAATGAACATAGTCACTATACCAAGTATTTTCTCGTGTTCTTTCATAAGTTGTCTTTTCTATTGCCCCGGACCCCAACTTAAGGTGTGCATGATCTACCTTCTGTCACAATACATCAGTTTGCATTTTCTAGAATTTTATGTACATGGTATTATTTTGGAGTGTTGGGTTTGGTTAAGATTCAATGTCTTAATAACATTGGATTTTCTGACATGCACATATTATTTATTTATTTATACCTCTAAAAATATTTCTGTTCTGTAGTGTTCAGTGCCCATGTCTTCTATTAAATTTTATCATGTGCATTTTAATATACTGATCTATTGAAAATCCTATTGTTATTATTGACTCAATTCTCATTTTTTCACTGTTTTATAGAAATACATTTCTGCACTTTAGTCTTGTATATTACAATCTTATTAAATGCACCTGTTTTGGTACATATGTTGCAGATTTCAGAAAATCTTCTCTAAAGTAAATCAGGTCATTTACAAATAAATAAAATTGTATTCTTCTCTTTTTATTATTATTATTATTATTATTATTATTATTATTATTATTATTATTTGTCTTGTTGTACTGGCCAGGACTTCAATATAATGCTAAATAGAAGTGATGGTAGTGGATATCCCTGACTTGCTCTTTATATTAGGGGAAAATATTCAGACTTTCACCATTACATGTAAAGTTTGCTATAGGGTTTCTGTAGTTTTGTTGTTGTTGTTGCTTCTTTTTCTTTGTTGTTGTTTGTTTGTTTGTTTTTGGTACCAGATTTTAAATCTAGGGGTGCTTAACCATCAAGACACATCCCTACCCCTTTTTATATTTTATTTAGAGACAGGGTCTCACTAAGTTGCTTAGGGCCTTGCTAAGTTGCTGAGGCTGGCTTGAACTGACTATCCTCCTGCCTCAGCCTCCTGAGCTGCTGAGATTATAGGCATGTGCCTCCATGCCCAGTTGTAGATATTCTTTATCAGTTTAGAAAACCAATTATATTTCTAGTTTTCTGTTAGTTTTTAATCAAGAATCAATGCTAGAATTGGATAAGTTCTTTCTTCAGGTCCACTAAAATAGTCATTATTTTTTCTCTTTTAATTTGTTATTACTGTGAATTATATTAGTTGATGCTTAATTATTAAACACGAAATTCATGGAATAATCCCCACTGCATCACAATATATTATCTTTTTTTGGTACAGTTTGGATTCTATTTGCTAAAATTTTGTTTGGAATCTTTACATCTCTGTTCATGAAATGTATGGGTAGGCAGTTCTCTTTGCTTGCAATACTCTTCCTATGGTGTTAATATTGGTATAATGCAATCTTTATGAAATAGGGAGTGATCCTCTTCAACTTAGCCAGAAGACTTTGTGTAGAATCTCTTGCTTAAATATTTGGTAAAGTTCACTTGTGAATCCCAAGTATTTTATTTTTTTTTTTGAGGCTATTGTGAATAGAATAGTGTTACTAATTTCTCTTTCAGCTGATTCATCATTAGTATATAGGAGCACAATTAATTTATGGGTGTTGATATCATAGCCTGCCAATTTGATGAATTTGTTTATGAGTTACTTCTAGAAGATTTCTGGTGGAGTTTTCTTTGGGGTCTTCTAAATATAAAATCATATCTGTATTTGGGGTAAAAAATGGGAGTTCATAACCCACTTGAATCAAATGTATGGAAGATGATATGTCATGAACTTTGTAATGTTTTGAACAACCAATAAAAAAAGGAAAAAAAAATAAAATCATGTCATCAGCAAATAGACAGTTTGAGCTCTTACTATTCATATTATTTTATTTTATTTCTTTTTATCTAATTGCTCTGGCAAGGGTTTCACGAACTTATATTGAATAGAAGTGGTGAAAGTGGGCATCCCATCTTATTCCAGTTTATAGAAGAAATGCTTTCAATTTTTTTTTCCATTTAGAATGATGTTGTCCGTAAGTTTACCATATATAGCTTTTACAATATTGAGGTATATTTCTTCTATCCCTAGTTTTTCTAGTGTTTTGAGCATGACTGGGTGCTAAATTTTGTTAAAAGCTTTTCCCATGTCTATTGAGAAAATTATATAATTCTTTTCTTTAAGTCTATTAATGTGATGAACTGTATTTACTTATTTCCATATGTTGAACCAACCTTGTATCCCTAGGATGAACCACAACTTGATCATGGTGAACTATCTTTTTAATATGATTTTATATGAAATATGCCACTATTTTATTCAGAATTTTTGCATTTATTTTCATTAGTGATATTAGTCTGAAGTTTTCTTTTCTTGATGTGTCTTTGTCTGATTTTGCAATCAGGGTGATACTAGCTTTATAGAATGAGTTTGGAAGTGTTAACTCCTTTTCTATTTCATGGGATAATTTGAGGATTATTGATGCAAGCTCTTCCTTGAAGATCTGGTAGATGGCTGAGAATTTATCTGGTTCTGGGCTTTACTTGGTTGGTAGGCTTTTGATGGTGTCTTCCAGTTCAATGCTTGAAATTGATCTGTTTAAATTTTCTATGCCATTGTGTTTCAATTTGGATATTGTCTCTATAATTTGTGTATATGTCTCTAGACCTTTTTAATGTCTTTGTGAATTTCTATTTTATTGGGGTATAGACTTTCAAAATAATTTCTGATTATCATTTGTATTTCCATAGTGTCTGTGGTGTTATTTCCTTTTTCATCACAAATTTTAGTAATTACTGTTTTCTCTCTCTCTTGGAAATCCATCTACCAAAAGAGGTAAAAGACCTCTACAGTGAAAATGACAGAACACCGAAGAAAGAAATTTAAGAAGACCTTGAAGATGGAAAGATCTCCTATGTTCTTGGATAGGCAGAATTAATTTTGTCAAGATGGCTATACTACCAAAAGTGCTATATAGATTTAATGGAATTTCTGTTAAAACTCCAATGACATTCTTCATAAAAGTAGAAATATAAAGTTCAGTTGGAAAAATAAGAGGCCCAGAATAGACAAAGCATTCCTTAGTTAGAAAAGTGAAGCAGGAGGCATAATACCAGACCCTAAATTATACTACAGAGCTATAGTAATAAAAACAGTATGGTATTATCACAAAAACAAACATGAAGACCAATGGAACAGAGTAGAAGACACAGACACAAACCCACACATATACACTTATCTCATAGACAAAGTGATAACTAGACAAAGATGCCACAAAGATACGCTGATGAAAAGATAGCCTCTTCAACAAATGATGCTGGGGAAACTGGAAATCCACATGTAGTAGAATGAAATTGAACCCCTATCTCTCACCCTGCACAAAATTTAACTCAAAGTGTATCAAGGACCTAGACATTAGACCAGATACTCTGTGCCTAGTAGAAGAAAAAGTAGGCCCAACTCTTCCCCATGTCAGCTGAGGGACTGACTTCCTCAACAAGACTACTAAAGTATAATACGTAAGATCATGAATCAATAAATGGGTTGGTATCAAACTAAAAATTTTCCTTACAGCAAAGAAAATGATCAAGAACACGGAGAAAGTACATACACAATGGGAGAAAAAATTTGCCACCTGCACCACAGATTGAGCACTAATCTCCAGGATGTACAAAGAACTCAAAAAACTTAATACCAAAAAACACCTAATGAATCAATAAATGGACAAAGTAACTGATAACCACTTCACAGAAGAAAAAATATGAACGGCCAATATATGAAGAATTGTTCAATGTCACCAGCAATTAGAGAAATGAAAATTAAAACTACACTGAAATTTTATCTCACACCAGTCAAAATGGCACATCCAAGGAATAAGTAACAATAAATGCTGGCAAGAATGTGGGGAAAAGGGTACACTCGTACACTGTGGATAGGACCACTAATTGGTGCAACCACTATGAAAAGTAGTAAGGATATTCCTCAAAAACTTGGACTGCAACCATCATTTGACCCAGTTATCTCACTCCTCAGTATATACCACAAAGACTTAAAATAATTATTCTCCATATATGTATAATACTCCTAAATAAACTCTACTGTCATGTGTATCTAAAAACAACAATAAATATTAATGAAATTTTTTAAAAATCAGATATTATAACCTAAAAAACAAACAAACAAAAAAAAGCAAACTCACTAGTGAAGCTATCTTGGTCTAGATTCTTCTTCACTAGGAGGCTGTGAACTAAAAACTTGGTTTCTTTAATTTTAACTGCCCACTTCATAATTTTCTGATTGGTATAACTTTCAAAAATTATGTTCTTTTTTGCTCAAGTAGTTGAACTTATCATCCTAAAATTGTTGTCATTTCACATGTATTATTGCTGATATTAATAAGCCTTGTCCTCTGTTTTTTTTTCCTAACCAGTCTAGCTCAAAATATATCACTTTTAGCTATCTTCTTAAAGAATGACTTATGGTTTCACTGATTTTCTTATTTTGCTTAACTGACTTTTGATCTGCTATTTTTGTTTCTTTTTTTTTTTTCTACTAACTTGATTCCATTTTTTTTCATTTTCATGTTAATTACTTTAGAATTTCCTATCATAGGCCTTTAATAACATATATTCATCGCAAGTACACTTTTAATCATAATCTACAAGTTCTGTCTTCAGCTTTTTCTTTTTCCTCAAGATGGCTGTGGCTATTATAAATGTTTTCTACCTCCACATGAATTTTAGGATTCTCTGTTCTAATTTAGAGAAGAATGGTACTGGTGATTAGAGCAGCATTACTTTGAATCTGTACAGAACCTTGGGTAGTTTGGGCATTTTAGCAATCTATCTTCCAATTTATAAACATGGAAATCTCTCTACATTTAATGTCTTCTACAATTTCTTTCATCAGTGTTTTGTTATTTTCTTTGAAGATTTTTCTTTCACTTCCTTAGTTAAGTTTATCCTAGGTATGTGTGAGCATGTATCTCTCTCTATCTCTCAGTCTCTGTCTCTCTCTCTCTCTGTGTGTGTGTGTGTTTATGCCTATAAAAAAAAGGATTGCCTTCATGATTTCTTTCTCAGATAATTTATTATTCACTGATTTTTGTATGTTGATTTTATATCCTGACACTTTACTGAATTTGTTCATAAGTTCTCAAAACTATTTGGTGGATACTTTAGGTTTTCTTGCATATACTTTTTTATTATCATTTTTGGTAAGAGGCTAATGATAGCCTCACAGGATTAGCTTGGAAGAACTCCCTCTGTTTCAAGTAGTTGGAATAGTTTAAGAAGCATTGGTAGTAGTCATTCTTAAGTTTTTAAACATTCAACAGTGAAGCCATGCAATCTTCAGAGGTTTTTTTGTTGGAAATAGTGGGGTAGGAAGGGGGAGCATGGGAGGACAGACAAACTCTAAATAGGGCAGAGGGGTGGGAGGTGAAGGAAAGGGGCAGGGGTTTAGGTAGGATGGTGGAATGTGATGGTCGTCATTATCCAAAGTGCATGTATGAAGACACGAATTGGTGTCAACATACTTTATATACAACCAGATATATAAAAAATTGTGCTATATATGTGTGATAAGAATTGTAATGCATTCTGTTGTCATTTATTTTTAAAAATAAAATAAAAAATAAATAAATTAATTAATTTTTAAAAAGTTCCTCCAGTTTTCCCATGCCTCCCCACTCCTCATTATGGATCAGCATCCACTTTTCAGAGAAAACATTCAGCCTTTGTTTTGGGGGGATTGGTTTACTTAACTTCGCATGATATTCTCCAACTCCATCCATTTACCTGCAAATGTCATAATTTTATTTTCTTTTAATGCTGAGTACTATCCCATTGTGTAGATATACCAGTTTCTTTATCTATTCATCTATTTAAGGGCATCTAGGTTGCTTCCACAGTTAACTATTTTGAATTGACCTTCTATGAACACTAATGTGGTTGTGTTACTATAGTATGCTGATTTTAAATCTTTTGGGTCTAGAGTGAGAAGAGGGATGGATAGCTGGGTCAAATGGTGGTTCCATTCCAAGTTTTCTAAGGAATCTCCACACTGCTCTCCAGATACAATGCACCAATTTGTAGTTCCACCAGCAATATATGAGTGTGCCTTTCCCCCTACATTCTCACTGACATTTATCATCTGTATTCTTGACAACTTCCATTATAATTGGTATGAGATGAAATCTTAGAGTAGTTTTGATTTGCATTTCTCTAATTATGGGATGGACTCAAACTAAAAAACTTCTTCTCATAAAAAGAAACAATCAATGAGGTCAATAGAGAGCCTACATTTCAGGAGCAAATTTTGCCCCACACAAGTCAGATAGAGCATTAATCTCCAGGATATATAAAGAACTCAAAAAATTGACACACACACACACACACACACACACACACACACAAACAAAAACAATCAATAAATGGGCTAAGGAGTTGAACAGACACTTCTCATAAGATATACCTTTGGCCAACAAATATATTTTAAAAATGTTCAACATCTCCAATGATCCTTTGAATTTATGTGATATCAGTTGTAATGTCTCCTTTTTTATCTCTAATTTTATTCATTTGGTTCTTCTGTCTCTCTTTTAGTATTTCTAAGGTTTTTCAATTTTTGTTTATATTTTCAAAGAAATAGCAATTTGTTTCACTGATCCTTTTGATTGTTCCTTTAGACTCCATTTCATTTATTTGTGCCCTGATCTTTATTATGGTTTTAACTAATTTGGGGTATAGTTTGTTCTTGACTTTCTAAGACCTTGAAATGCATTGTTGTCTATCAATATATTATTTATTTTTAATCTATTTTTTAATGTAGGTACTTTTTGACATAAAATTCCTCCCATAGTACTGATTTTGATACATTGTCAGGTTTTGGTATGTTGTGTTTTAATTTCCTTTTATTTTAAGGTTTTTATTTCCTTATACCATCAATTTGTAAAAATTTATTAGTTTACTATAGATACACATATTATTGGAGTTAATTCTGACATAATTATACAAGCATGGGATATGAGTTACCTTAATTCAGTCCCCAGTACTTGCTCTCCTCTCTCCTAATATTCCCTTTCCTCCACTCTATTGATCTTTCTTTTATTTATTGATAGGTGCTTTAAGAATTAGTTCCTTTTGGATATGCTTGAAGGTGAGATTCACTGTGGTATATTTATATGTGTACAAAGGAAAGTTTTGGCAGATTTATTCCAACATTCTTCCCTTTTCCCATTTCCCTTCCCTCCCCTCATCCCTTATTTTATTCCACTGATCTCTCTTCAGAGCCAGTGCAGTAAAATATATGTGGGGTTCACAAAATGGGAAAAGTCAGGGTCTTTTAACTCCTGGAGCAGGCCAAATAAAGATAATGTGCCCTTCTTGAGCTCTTGGCTACAGCATTCCCAGGTTCACTGGGAGATCAAGTGGATTCCCTGATTGCTAGGGATGGTGAACATTTTTTCATACACTCGTTGGCCATTTTTATTTCTTCTTTTGAGAAGTGTCTGCTAAGTTCTTTTGCCCATTTATTAGTTTTTTTGGTGTTAAGTTTTTAGTTCTTTATAAATTCTGGATATTAATCCTCTATCACAGAACACAAAGGTCTCCCATTCTATAGCCTCTCTTGTTTCCTTTGCTGTGCATTAGCTTTGTAATTTGATGTTGTCACACTTATTGATTCTTGGTTTTATTTTTTGAGCTTTAAAGGTCCTGTTAATGAAATCAGTGCCTGCACAAAGACCCAGAATAATCAAAGCAATACTAAGCAAGATTCGAAATGCTCTTGGCATGACAATATCTGATTTTAAATTGTACTACAGAGCTAGAATAAGAAAAACAGTGTGATATTGGAGTAAAAGTAGACATGAAGACCAATAGAATAGAAAGAAGACACAGAGACAGCTCCACATAGGTACAGTCACCTGATACTTGACAATGGTTCTAAAACAGCTTGGAGAAAAGATAGCTTTTTGAAAAAGTGATGCCAGGAAAACTGGATATCCATATATAGAATACTGAAGCTAGATCCCTAACTTTCCCTCTGCATAAAAGTCAACTCAAACAGGATCAAAGACCTATGAATTAGAGAAGAAGCTTTCTAACTGCTAGAAGAAAAATATAGGGTCAAAATATTTTTTAATATTTATGTTTATTTTATTTGCTTTTTTCCATAACTGTTCTTTTTATTATTTCAACAATTGTTTAAAATTTATGTTATGTATCTTAAATTACCACCAATATCTACTACTGAGCCTATATACTTTGAGTACATATTATAAAAATCTTAAAGATTTATATTTACATGTCTTTCCTCCCAACATTTGTGCTATTAGGTACATAGATTTTTAACTTAATTTATAAACTTCAGACTATGTTATTTTGTTTATAATAATCTTTAAAAATATTAAATAATAAGAAAAAGTCTTGTGTATTACTCTTGAAGCCATATTTCTGATTTTGTTTGTTTGGTTAACTCTAACACTGTTATCACTTCCAGATCAGTTTCAATAGATTTGGTCTACTCCTCTTTATACAAAATAATTTCCTGTGTTTTTGTATGTCTAGTATTTTTATTAGATGCCAAACACTCTATATTTTATTTTATTATTTTGTATCTTACCTTGTTTAATGAATTTGGATTTCATTAAATCTTCTTAAGGTTTGCTTTGGGATGCAATTATTGACAAGTAGTTTCTGTAATGGTGTTTATGATATTTTAAATGGAATAGGAGCGATGCTCAATATAGGACTGAAGAGATAAGAAACTTCTCTATAGTCTGTCCCATTATGAGGTTTTCCAGCCCTGTGTGAGCACCTCACATTTTCCCCTTTGAGTTCCCTCACTCTGGCCTTTGACTTCAGTTACTTTACACAAATTCATATGCCAATCACTTTCAGCAAAATACTGAGAAAGAGCCACTGTAAATCTCCCAAGGTTGCAAAGTCCTTTTCTACAGTTCTCTGTCTTTTGAACTGTATTGTTTTCCTCTAAGTGGTCTCTCATCTCTATCCTCAACTCATGCAGGCTGCTGGTCTCCATCTAGTTCTCTGATCTGTGGCCTAGAAACTCTCTACAGGTAGGAAGGAGAATTAATTCATTTGTTCTTCATGAATGAAAACAAGAACTAGCATTCTTGTTCTCAAAAAGTTTACCCAATTATTTTGTAGATATCATAGCTAAAAACAACAAGAGAATATGATGATTTTTATGTTAAGTGATTGCCTAGGATATAGTGAAATAATAGGGTATGTAATTTATTTTTGTGGTTCAGAAAATAATTCTTAGAAGAGTATTGAACTGAGTCTTAAAGGACAAAAATTAGAGGATAAATAAAGTGGCAGGTGGCTTTGTAAAGGGTGGTTAGCATGTTCAGAATCACAGAGGTAAAAAATAGAGGAGGCATAAAATTTTATGTGTCAGGAATATGAATTGCATTTGGGGAAACAGTATGACAGGAAGGCCCAGATAAAACAACTTATGCTAAGATATTAATTTATATTTCATGCCAAAAGCTACGAGGAACCTGTAACAACTTTAAGAGGAAGAATGATATAATGAAATTTGTCTTTCATAAAATCATTATAGCACTGAAAAGGGTTAAGACCCTAAAATGGGGATTGAACAGGTTTTTGTGGTAATGTAATGATAAGGTTAAGACCTGCTGCATCCAAAATTCCCAAAGGGATTGATTTCTATATAAGATTTAGATTTGACTGAGCATATGCTCATGTGAAAAAAAATTTAAAAATTGGAAGACAAATGAGGTGGAGGCCTTATGGCAGGTTCTTTGGCTATTTTACTTGGCAACTGCAGATGCAGATTTTCAGTCATTCCATAGTTCAGTAATTGGCTCCATAGTATAGGCACAAAGGTACAAATACAATTTTGCTGTTGCTGGTTACAAAAGGAAAACTATGGTTCTGGAAATAAGGGTTAAAACTAATTTTTTTCCTCATGACAGTATCACCTCCTTCAGCCCTCCCACTAATTTCTTGAACCTTTTAATGTCTTACAATAAATTTAAAATCTTTTTAATATCCTTAAACAAATTCCTTTGTTCCTAAGCTAGCTAAAATGGAATTTCACATTCTAGAGCTAAACTCTGACAAATACAAATAACAGTATTAATTTAGATGATTATACATATTTCATATTAACTATGTTTTCTGTGACTTAATTTAGATAATTATACATATTTCACATTAACTATGTTTTCTGTGACTTTGTCAGTTTTTCCTTGTATATAACAAGTGATAGGCACAGGGAAATTCTCAATATTATATAGATACCTAAATAGAGATAAATGTGAACACTCAAATATTATATCCATGTTTTTTTATTTCAAAATATTCCTTTCTGCTGGAGTATAAACATATCAGCAACAAAAAAGGAGGTGAAATATTTAATGTGAAAGTTTTTTTGAGGAAATATGAAGGTGAACTCTGGCATTGAAAGTATCCTACCTATGCATACATTCCTTTGAAGAAGACAGGCTAACTTTCTATGCATTTTTTTAATGGCAGCTTTACTTGATATCAAAATAACCTTCTGGCAGTGAATAAATTGGTGAATATAATCACAAATTCCTTAACTGATCTGACTGTATAGTTTATTGTTTCTAAACTATGTGATCCTACCAACTTGCAAAGAGTTTCTAGCCCTAAGCTTTTAAATTGACCATCTTTGATTTAGTTTAAAAGCTATTCTTTGGCCTATTGTAAATAAACATTGAAAAGAAAGGAAAAATCTATAAAGTCAAAATTTGGAATATTTGTTATCTACAGGTAGTCATATTGACCATTATTTCACTTTTGTTAAACAGTCAATAGTCTATCATCCATCAAATCACGGGATCATCCTTATACTGTACTTAGACTGAATAGGTAGCCTTCAACCTAATTTTGCCTGAAGAACTAGGCATTGTGGTTAAGCTTTGCACTCTCACTATGTGGATTCAAATCTCAAATCTATCAGTTACTAATCATGCGACCCTGAGTAATTTATATAACTGTTCTGAGGCTGAATGTGCACCTATTAAATATCTGTAAATTCTTCTGAATCTATTCACATGTCATAATTGTTTTAGCAGAATAAGCTCCACAGGAACAACATAAATAGTAAATAGAATTTTCAGTTCCTGAAGCACTTAGTCTAGTGCTTGTCACATAGGGATAGATTCAATAAATGTGACTTTTTAGGATTATCATGGAGCATTTTAGGCACCCTCATTCAAAAATACCCTCATTCGCATAGGTGCACCAATTTTTCCAATTTTCACTTTTAGCATTTGTCTGTAAAGACAGCCTAAGGAAATAGTTTAAATTTATTTAAGCATTACATTGGAACAAATATATTAACTAAACTGTTCTCTGAGTGCTTATGTCAAAGAATGGAATATCTACCTTTTAGAAAACCATGACACTATGCCACAAATGTATATATTTTGGACTGGACTAAGGAAATTAAGGATATTTTATAACTGTAGAGCTGTAAGAGAGTTTTAGAAAAGGAAGAAGTATTTTATTAAAAAGAATCCTGCTTTTTAAACAAATGAATATAATGTTAATAGAATTTTTGAATGTCTAAACAATGTTAACAGAAGTATATTAAAATAGTATGTTAGATACTCATAAAACTATATTTAATGCATAATAGCTACTAGTAATATTTTCTTTGATATTTCTTATATAAATGTTAAAAATAATTAATGATAATTAAAGTTTACAAGATGTTCTCCTTATCCAGTCTTACGTAAAAAGGTTAAAATGATTTCAATTAGTCTTCTAGTTGACTTTTTGCATTTCTTTGGCAAGACGTAATTAATTTTCAATAAATTGCCAAGTAGGTAGTACAGAGGCATTGAATATATTAAATTATTATGACTTATTAATGTATTTATTTCCAACAATTAATTAAAAATGTTTAACAAGGCAGCACATTGCAAAGCTTTTAATATAATCACCAAAGTAATGCACACAGACAAAAAAAACCCTGAAAAAAATATACCTTGGTTGTGGTAATTTTATTAAACATAAAAGATATCATTGTTACACAGAGTAAAGGTGAATTTAAAACAGCATTTCATTTTCTACTACTGTTGGGTGCTATCAGTCACAGTATGGATTTTATCATGAATGGGCACTGGTATTACTGTAAATGTGTTAAGTTCTGATAATATGGGTGCTAACTTATGTCACCACAGGAACAGAATGTGCTAGAGATATGACTTAATTACTTCACACATCCATTTACACTTTTCTCAATATGTTCAATCATAATATTCAAATATCAGTCTCTGTATCACATTAATTCCTTTCTTGGAAAAAATATTTATATATACCTGACTTCTGGGGACTCATGTCACTAAGATCTTTGAATACTGGGGATGTGCCCCGAACAGAAAATTACTACAAATAAATGCTTGCAGAAATTTGCACTGTTTAGGTTGATTTATAACATATTCCCTATGGTTATTATAAAAAAAACTGTGATTTACTTCTCCCCAGAAAGTGATAATTTAGAATTAGGAGACATCTTAAAAATATATGCTATTTATTAAGGGCAGAAAAAGCCTTCATTTATAGAAGATGATTTAAAAAGTAGTTGAAGGTAAGAAACACATAGAGGTTTTCCTATTCATTCCACTTATCTTATTAAAATAATTTGTAGCTTTAAATTGGATAGTCCACAAGATTAATAACAGACTATGATAAAGCTTGTGTGCTTTTTAAATATATTATTAGAATCACTTGGTAAGAGATATTAAGCCATGAGTAATATCTCACCATTAAAAATGATTTGATAAGTTTTTACATTCATGTTACTATCAGCTTAAACATGTACACTGTGATAAAATTTAAAAGTTCTCCTGTTGAGGTTTACTTTGAAGTAATTAAATAGATATTAAAGATGTATTTATGGTTGTATATTTTAAAGAATCACAAGGGTGCACAAACACTTTCTTTTCTTTTTCTACTCATGTTCTTTCAGCTAGCAAGTTACTATTTTTTCTACCATATCCAATACACCTCCCATTCCTTACCCCCTAAAAATAAACCCCAAACAATACTTTTAGGGAAATTGTCTGAAGCATAAATCAAGTCAGACCTTTGTGTTATACAAATTATATGGATCCAAACTGTCATGTAATCATTCTTATAGAAATCTAACCAAAACTATTTTCAATACAGAGAGTAAATATAACTTCTAAAACATTTGATTTGTTGTTTTGATCTCTGTACAGAGGCATGAATCCTTGCATAATGCTTGTTATTCATACCTGCTGTTGAAACAGGGCAGAAAGAAAACACCATTAACAGAGAACTCAGGCTCCTTTTGGGAGATGGCATTATATACCAATATCATAAATATTAACTGCAAAGCATCATGATAGCATGGGGGACATTGAAAATAAAGAGACTTCTTGTAAAAACTACAAAATTATTTACTTTGTGTCTCATAATTCTAGAAATACAGAAGATTGAAAATTTTTTGAGACCCATAACATTTCTCCAATTAATCTACTCATCAATCAGAGGGATATTTATTGGCAATAGAAAATAAAAAAAATCATAGTTCTTTTCCTGAGCCTATGGAAACCAGATGAAATAATAAGAAATTTAATGCAATGAGATTTTCTCCCAAAGTAAGAAATCTCAAAGGAGTGTCACCAAACCACACTCTACTAAAATACTACTTAGAATCTAAACATCAATATTTCAAGGAAGCTATTATTATCCCCATTTTATAGAAGAAACTGCCCTGAAATTCCCCGATTTACTTTAGATTCCAAGTGAATTCAACTCCAGTTGAACCAATAAACTATTCACACTTTGATATGATGTGGTATATGCATATTCATCTTTTCCTATTATTTTGTTCTATTTCATTTTCTCCTCTGGAATTGTCACATCAGAAAATATGGCTAAATTGGTTTATTTATAACTTTTAAATCATAAGTTGGTATCTTGATTAAGAATATTTTAAAAATTTCTTCTATTACATACTGGTCATCATATAATATTGTAAATAGGACCTAACTTTATAACATTTAACTGTAGAAGTACAATTCTATGAAAATACTAAGTACAATTGAGGAATGTTTCATGAAGTCTTTTCTTGAGTACTGTTCCTATTATGTTACATGTTTTTTCCTTAATAACTCAGGGGATCTGTACATGTATTCAACTGTGAAGCATAAAATTGAGTACTTTGATAGAATACTCTTGACTCATCGTAGAGCATATTATAATGCAACTGTTCAAAAAATTATAAGCATTCATATTATTCTTAAATCATACAAGGAAATAGGCAAGAAGTTGAGAACTAATAAAACAAATGAATAAATTTTTGCCTCTGGGAATATGGAGTAGACATAATTTTTCCTTTTCTTCCCACCAAGTACATCTAGAAACTCTTAATATTGTATATAAAACAAGTATAAGAGAACTCTGAAAGGTTAGAAAGATGAAGACAAACTAGCTAAGGACCTCAGGGCCCTAAGGACAAGGCAGTTATAGGTTCTCCCATTTGCTTTTCCCCAGTATATGGCAGATTGATAATAGAAAGGCTGGCAACACAAAATCACTAACTGAAACAGATTTTATTATTATTTTTTTCTTTGGACAGAGTGGATTTTTAAAAAGCTTCAACAAAGAGCTGTTCTCCTTCAACAAAGGACCAAGAATAGAGAAGTCTTGTGATATGGAAAATTTTAAGAAAATATCTACTCAAGTCATAAATCACAACAAAAGTTGTATCCCTACCTGTACCTGTTCCAGGAAAAGGTGAAAAAAGAGTCTGAGATTCCAACCATGCCTTGCTGAAACAAGGTACCTCAACTCTGCTGCAGAGACTTCAGAGATGTTTCAGCAGAGAGCCAGATCATTCATCTCCAGTGGTAATGAGGCTCCAGCTGTGGGGATGGTGATGACTGCATGGGAACCTGGACTCCCATTGCCATCCCAGCTGTAATAAGGAGCTCTTTCAACTCCCACTCCTTACAGGGGCTTGTCAGACAACTCTTAGTGAAGAGTTAGTCAAGAGACACAAGGCAATCACCCTATCTTGTGGTGGCCACCTGGGGAGCAGTAATGAAGCATCCCTCTCCCTCGAATACAGGAGACCTATAGAGGAGCCAAGATTCTCACTCCTACCTGGGATTGATAAAGAACCTCCCCGAAGCTGGATGTGGTGGCTCACACCTGTAATCCTAGTGGCTGGGGAAGCTGAGATAGGAGTATTGCGAGTTCAAATTCAGCCTCAGCAAAAGCAATGCGCTAAGCAACTCAATGAGACCCTGTCTCTAAATAGAATACAAAATAGGGCTGGGGATATGGCTCAGTGGTCCAGTGCCCCTAAATTTACTCCCCGGTACCCAGAAATGAAAAGAACCTCCCCACTTAAGTATCAATGGAGGCTAAGTGGAAATTTTCATCTATGTCCAGAAAAAAATAAATGTCCCACACTCTAGGCCGGGATAATGTCAGAGTAAGCCAGCTTAAACAGGAAACTTAAATGAGATTCAGAGTTGTCCTATATAATGTCCCAAGTATTTAGATTGCAATTAAAAAATACATGCATTATATGTATAATATATATTACATACATATATTTTATATATGTCAAAATATGTCAACTGTGAAATGACAGAGGTGTAAAAATTATGTGACAACATCTTTAAAGTAATCATCATAAAATTGATTCGAGGGAAAACTTACAAAAATATTTACAACACATGAAAAAGTAGTCTCACAAATAAAATCTCAGTTAAGAAACAGAATACAAATCAAATAGATCTTTTAGAGCTGCAAATAAAGCTCAGGAGATAAGACTCACCAAGATTAGGGAGGAGACAGAGGAAAGAACCAATGCCCTGGAAAAGGGAACTATTGAAATTGTCCAGTCTTAACCACAGAGAGAAAATAAATGAATTTAAAATATCATATGAGACTACCATGAATGATAATATTTATGTCATCATATCCCAGAAGGAGTGGAGAAGGAAGATGGGGAAGAAAAATATCCACAGAAACAAAAATAATAACTGAAAGCTTCCTAAATTGCCCAAAGAAATAAACTTACAGATTCTTTGGAGGAAACTCTAGAGATGATATACTCAAATAACTCCATACCTGGACGTAACATAGTTGTGCTTCTAAAATCCAAAGACAGTAAGAGAAACTAAAGCAGAGAGGAAAAGTTGATGACTTACCTGTAAGGGAAAACAATTCAGACGCAGTAGGTTTCTCATCAGGACTGTGGAAGCAAGAACAAAGTATCATACATTTTTAAAGACACTGAAATAAAAGAGCTGTTTACCCAGAACCTCATTTCCAGTGAAAATAGCCTTCAGGAATGAAGGTGAAATCAAGAAATTATACAGTGAAGGAAAATTAAAGAATTTGTCATCAGTAGAGCTATCCTAAAAGAACAGCTGAAGGAAATACGTAGGAAGGCAGTGATAAGAAAATTAAACAAGAAACAAAGAAAGTAAGAAATAACACGACAAGCAGAAAATAAGAGTAAATCCACTATACACCCATTAGCATGGCTAAAATCCAAAACGCTGACATCACCAAATTTTGGTGAGATTATGGACTGCAGGAACTCTCATTTATTGCTGGTGATAATGAGAAATGGCACAACCACACTGGAGTTTTGCAGTTTCTTATAAAGTAAAATGTAATGTGAACTTACTGTGTGATCCAGAAATTTCACTTCCTGGGATTTACCAAAATGCAATTGAAGCAACCAAATTATCCTTTATTATGTAAGTGAATAAATACTGTGAGATATATAGGCATAAAACTGAATATTATTTTATATGATATGACTTATCAAACTATGAAAATGAAGGAATCATAAATGCAGATTGCTGAGTGAAAGGCACTAGTCTGAAAAGGCTGCACTGTATTATTTCAATTTCTTGACACTTTTCAAAAGGCAAAACCTATGGAGACAGTAAAAGATCAGTGGATGCTTGAGATTTATTTGGAGAGAAGGAGTAATGAGCATGTTTTGAACACAGGAAAATTTATGGAAGAGGAATTATTTGAATGGTATTATAATTATGGATATACATTATTATACATTCATCAAAACCTCTAGAATATACAACTCAAAAGAGTAAATCCTAAAATAAATTGTGGTCTTTAGATAATATTAATGTAACAATATGACTTATCAGTTGTAATAAATGTGAAACAATAAGGCAAGATGTCAATAATAGGAGAAACTCTTCGGAATAGTGGTTAGAAGATACATGGTAACCCTCTATAATTCCATCCAATTTTCTATAAATTTCTCTAAAATTTAAAGTCCATTAATTTGAAAGCATAGGTACATACAATAGACTCTCTTGGCCTATTTTTCAGTCTTCCAAATTATTCATATAAGGCAAAAACTGGAAAGAAATCACCTGCTGTGGATTGGTGAAATATTGAACAGAGGCACATTAATACCATGGGCCCTCCCCAGCAATAAGAAGGAGCAAATCACATTTAACAGCTGGATAGCTATTGAGTGAATTATGCTAGGATAAAAATAATGCCAATACCAAAAGTTTGTACATTGCATGATTTCATTTATATAACATTCTTGAAATGACAATACTAAAGAAATAAAGACCAGTTTATGGGCTTGCCAGTTCTGGAGGAGGAAATTCATGGTAAGAAAATACTGATTTCCTGTTTATTATTATTATTAATGCATTATATTATATTTAATATAATATATATTGTTATATATGTAATAATATATATTACATATGTATTATTAATGCATTAATAATGCATTATAATTTATATATGTTTATACACATATATAATACTGATTTCCCTTCTACTATTGTTATTATTATTAGCACATTATGTATGTGTGTGTGTATATATATATATATATATATATATATATATATATATACATTTGTACACACACACACACACACACACACACACAGAGTTCTTTGTTATTGTGTTATAGTCCTACACAGGCATAGCATAACTTGGTAGATTTCCTTCCCCATGTCCTCCCTTCCTTCCTCCCTCTTGATTCTCTTCCTCCAGTCCATTGGTCTATTCTATTTTTGTGTAATATTCTCTCTCTCTCTCTCTCTCTCTCTCTCTCTCTCTCTCTCTCTCTCTCTCTCTCTTTAATTCTTTCCCCCCTACTCTCTGTGGCTTACAAATATAAGAGAAAACATTTGAGTATGGACTTTTTGAATCTGGCTTATTTAATTTATTATGGTGTCCTCCACTTCCATCTTTTTACCAATGTATGACATAATTCACTCCTCTTTATGGCTGAATAAAGCTCTATTGTGTATATATACCACATTCTTTATCCATTTGAGTATTGGTGGTCACCTGGGATAGTTCCATAATTTGGCTCTTATAAATTGTGCTGCTGTAAACATTTTTTGATGTTTAGTAACAATGCAATTTTTTGATAATGTAGTAATGTTAAGGGTGAAATTAAAAAATAGAATTAGAAGTACAAAAACAAATGGTTTTAAGTAGAGTGCAAAATATTGAAATTGAAAATAAATTATGTGTATCACTTCAGGCAAACCAAACTCAACTTTTTTATAATTAAATGTGTGAAGAAACAACAAATACCACTGGTTAAATCTCTTAGTTTAGCTGATTCAAAGCCTTTCAATCCATTCAATCTATTTCTCAATTCAATTTTACCCAGAGTTAAATTCTCCTTTTTGTTCTTCTTTTAGTAACTTTAATGGATGCTACTTCAAAAATAAATTATTAAACAAATTGCAAACTGTACATGTTAAAACTAACAATAAAGAATTTAAGTAAAAATAGAACCTAAAATTACAATAGTAAATTTCCATATACAAACTCCCACTAAATGAAGTGCAGAATAAAAAAGAAACTTAGTGATGAATAAAAGAAGAAGAATTTCAAGAAGAAACAAATAAAAAATGACAGAAATTTTGAGAACTTATGGATAAATCCAAATAAATATCAAATATATAAGTCAGGAATTTTAGTTTTAACATCTTTGGGGTTAAAAATGCCATAGATAATATTAACATCTGTGAAGAAACAGTTAATCTGCAGGAGGACAAAAGATGTTGATTTTCTCTCTCTCTTTCTCTCTCTCTCTCCAAATGAAATATATATATTAAAGTTAAAATAATAGGATTGTAGTTTCAAGTTATAGAGCAAAAATTTTTAAAAACTTCAAGGAGAAATAAACAAATTTGCTCTTCAAGCAAGTGATTACAAATGAGATTTCTCAATAATAAATGGGACACATAGACAAATAATCAAGATTCAAGATATTTTGACATACAATTGGTAAGCTAAAACTAGTGAATTAGAAAGAACATTCAATTGACAACTATAGGTACCTAAATGAGGAAAAGATATACTTTAAAATTAAAGGTTATGTATGAAAAAGAATAAAATTAGTCTTATGTTGTATAAAAATAGACCCCATATTTGTTCAAGATAAATATGTGAAAGAAACTATAAGCAGTTAAAATATAATTCACAAGAATACCATGATCTCAAGACAAGAATGATTAAACAGATATGAAAGCACTGATTGTAAATAAACAGTAAATGTGGTTCTTAAATTGGACTAAACACATATCTTTCTGACTCAAATGGGTCTTTGGAGCACCACATCTGCTGCTTCTCCTCATAGTGTGCTAAAAGTAAAGTCTCTCACATCCTCCTCTCAGTGGTATGTGAGTTTGTCATAAACCTTCAATAGTGTGATATATCACAGACTTTTTACATCATGACAAATATCCAAAATCATAATACATGTAGAACTTTGATAGGGGAAACATGGAAGTCTGCTCAATGCTGTCCTTTCTCCAGGGTTTTATCATTGAAATAATGCAAAATGCTGTAGTACAAAATAAAATATTAATAAATCAAATAGCCTATTTAAAGAATAAATCCAAGTGATAAGGATAAAGACAAAATACAAATGTCAAAATAAGGGAAAAATTCATGCTGCATAGCACAACGAAAGGTTAATTTCACATTATATAAAAAGCTCTTTCAAATAATTAAGACTTCAACAATTCAAAAATTGAGTCTAGATAGAATATAAATAGAACAAAAAAAAACAAAGGCAAATTGTTTTTACAATTCTGTTTTAGTCAGCTTTTTTGCTGCTGTGATTAAAGGATCTGACCAGAACAATTATAGAGGAGGAAGAGTTTATTTGAGGGCTCACGTGTTCAGAGGTCTTAGTCCATAGCAAACTGGCTCCATTCCATAGGGCTTGAAGTGAGACTGAACATCATGGCAGGAGAGGGTGGCAGGGGAAAGCAGCTCCCATCAGGAAGCAGAGAGAGAGACTCCAGCTCCAGATACAAAATATATACCCCATAGCCATGCCCCCAATTAACTGCTCCCTCCAGCCACATCCCACCTGCCTCTAGTGACCACCCAATTAATCCCATCAGGGATTAATTCACATTGGGTTATGGCTCTCACAATCGAATCCTTTTGCCTCTGAACCTTCTTGCATTGTCTCACATGTGAGCTTTTGGGAGACACCTCATATTCAAACTGTACCAATATACAAAACCATCAAGCTCATTTGAATAAAAAATCCATTTCACAAATTAGAATTATCAGAACTGTAGTGACATTGTATAGTCATGTGCCGCATAGTGATGTGTTCATCAAGGGTCAGTGGTGGACTGTCTATGATACAGTGGTTTCATAACACTGTATTGCCTAATGACAT
This sequence comes from Urocitellus parryii, assembly GCF_045843805.1. Lineage (NCBI taxonomy): Eukaryota > Metazoa > Chordata > Mammalia > Rodentia > Sciuridae > Urocitellus > Urocitellus parryii. The sequence goes on along the minus strand of NC_135540.1, from coordinate 39,725,096 downwards.
CTTAACTGTCTCAGTTTGTTTAGGCACACACTGGGGTGTGCAAATAACAAGGAAATCACCCAGTGACACAGTTCTCAGATCATGTTCCTGTCATTAAGTGACATGGTTGCATTACAGGAGGATGGCAACCAGAAAATCTCATTTTTAGGAAGAATATAAGGTGTAATCTCCATGAAGATAATTTGATTCTGTTTATCAAGACTTCCACTAATGATAATATTACTTATACATGTAGGTATGAGGAATAGTGTAGGTGCAAAGTGATTAATGATATCATTCTTTATAATTAAAAAATTTGGAAAAAATAGTTCAGTGGGAAATTTTTTAATAGATTTAAATTAATTACAACACATTCATACTCTAAAATTTTAATGCCAGCTCTCCCCCATCCACCCCCATTAAAATTGAGGCAAACCAGCAAGATGGTGCATGTCTGTTGTCCCAACTACTCATTCAGGAGGTTGAGACAACAGAATCACTTGAGTCCAAGAGTTCAATAGAAACCTGAGCAACATAGCAAGTTTCTTTTTTAGGAGGAAAAAAAGAAAAAAGAAAAAGAAAAAAAGAGAGGGAGAGAGAGAAATGGCTCAATACTATGTGCACTAATGGACTAATTTGTGTGTTTCTGAGTAACTTATTATGATGCAGAACATTCTGTATAGACTACAAAGTACAAATACTAGTTATATAGGAAAGAGCTATGTGGACAGAGCCCCTGAAAAGCTTTTGCTTCATCTGAGGGAGGAAGACAGCTCACAGCAAAACTTTGGGGATAGAGCTCAGATTGTGGTATAGAAGTACCAGAAGGTATTTACACTTGTACTCCACTGAATGAAGCCACCGGAAGCCAGAAGCATAGAAGTACATTGATATACATCAGCATACTGGACATAGAGTAGGGAGGAGAAGGGCAGAAAGCCAATCTAGATTGGAAAATAAAAATACCAGCATATGCATATTAATTATTATTTATATTTCTCCAAACAATAACAATAAATTATCTCTTAAAATCCTAAACACTCATTTATTTTATTTTAAGCATATGACAAAGTTTTGAAATTTGCACAGTAATTACATTGTATAAAAATTAAATATCTTTATTTTCAGGAACTTAGTTCACTCTTGAAATATCCATTTTGGAGATTTGTCCCTTTGTATGAAACAAAGGAAAGAAAACAGGCAATTTAAACTTGTAAATTAATTCTAATTTGCTCTGATTTCTATCCAGGTAAATACTAAAGAAAGCTGAAAGACCCTTACATTAACATAGGGGAGCTTTTCTTCCCTGCCTTAAGGTTTGATTTCTCCCACTTTTATGAATGAATGTGTTTAGGTATAAACAGTTTACCATCTTTGTGACATGTGGTTTGTGGGGCCTGGGAAGGAGGTATGCACAAGGCACAGGGACTATTTGTAGATCCAGGTCTCATCCTTCAGTGCTTGCTGCTCTTTGTTTGGTGGTACTGGTAATGGTTCCTTCAGTCTGACCATTTTGTGTGATTTCCATGCATCTATCTACTGTTCTTCTTAGGATAATAGTTGAACTTATTGTAGATATTCACAAGTCTTGTCTTACCTTCTACAATCTTTATCTTCCCTGGTCATTCACTAGGCCTCTTCCAGACTGATTGTTTCTACTGGGTAACTATCTTTGCTTCCCCACTAGACTGCTAATATTATTTATGAACTCGATGTTGAACAGGACACTATGCAAACACAACTTTTCCCATGCCCTAGAAAGCAAGATTCCCTAAATAAAATCGGAGAACTCTACAATTTCTATTTCCTGGAATTTGACACCATCTGGGCCAGCAAAATCTCATCTCTTTTGCGCCATTGTTCTTTTTCTTCTCTTCCTGAGATATCTCCCTTGGACTGGCTAAATAACTCTTGGAAGGGTTTTCTTCTTCTTGTACTTTGGGAATATCCACTACATGTATACTTAAATCTCCTCTATGCAACAAATAATTCTATGAAAACCTCCTAAATTTCATCCTAGATAAACATTCAGTAATTAATAGTCTTTACAAAATGTTTTTATTTCTTAAATAAGGGATGGTTTCAGTAATATCAGTGTGATACTAAAAAATAGGCAAATATATGGAAATCCTACAAATATGTAAAAATACATAGTAACCAATATATATTGCGTTTTTTTTATATTCTGTATCTTGAGCTTCTTATTTTATTTTTTGGTTGGAACACACGGCTGATCTTGTAAAGAAAAAATAATACAAATTAAAATATTCATTCTAATACAAATAATATTAGAAAATATAATGGAACACCTATTTGAAAAATTTAAAGAGACTTTTGTTCTATAAGTTGTTTTCATTTGGAACTTTACAAAATTACATAACACAGAATCTCTGAATTAGATATTAGATTAGATGATTGGTGAATTCATTCCTAATTGTATCCTTTTGTAAAAAAAAGCAAAAAGAAGAAAAAAGTGTCCGATATGCAATATCGTTAATGTTACTGGTAATTTTTTCTACCCTGTACTTGTTCCTATTAGTGAAAAGTGAGTTTCCTGTTTGGGACTTTGTAATGAACAAAGATACTTTACAAAATAAGAACTTGTTTATGTTGTCAATATTTTTTAATTAATATTTTTTTCTATATGTACTTGAAAGCAGGAGAGTTCTGTTAGAATTTGGAACTTGAGTGTTGCAAAGACATTTATTTTTTGTGCCTTGTAGCAAAACTGTCTAGGAACTGAGAGGCCAAGGTCAAGTTCACTCTTCTCTGGAAAGTAAACAATGAATCTTTTTGAACATTTTGACAGGGAAACAATTGTTTCCAGTTGAAAGAACATGAGTATAGGATGTGTACATTACAGTGCACATGTCAAAATCAGAAACACTGGTGACTTTTGCCTCTAACCTAAGTATCCAGCACTGATGGTTCAGGGCATTTGGATCATAGAACACTGTCCTTATCTTTCTTTACTCTTGTGGGAAGATGGGCAGTGCAAAGCATGTTTACTTTATTTATTCTGAAAAAAATCCCTCCTCTTAAGGTTTATTGATAATGACTCATTTAAATTTTGTTTCCAACTCCTTATTAACTAAATGCAAATGATTTTTCCCCATTTAGCAAAGTTGTAAAAACATCAGAGACGTTTTCTAGACTAAGAACCTGATAAAATGCTTTACCCGGTATGTGTCCTCCATAAATATTTATTGAATTGAACTGAAATTTTCACCTGTTTTATTCAATGATAAGTTAAATTGTGATGCTGATAAGTTTTAATAAGATGAAATTTGTGTGATTAAATATAAACTAGGCGCACACATTTAAAAAGTGTGACCTCTCTGACGTGTTTATTCATCCTAGAATGTGAAGCTGGTGTAAGAAGCATAGAAATGTTCTAACTGCTCTTCCTAGATTAAGACAAGAGAGAATAGCTAAAGAGAAAAATAATGCATTTGCATGAGGATGTACACAGCAATGAAGAGTCATCACCAAATAGCCAAATAAAAACACAAACTGGAGGCTGGGACTGTGGTTCAACTGTGGCACACTTGCCTAGCATGTGTGAGGCACTGTGTTCGATTCTCAGCTCCACATATAAATAAAAAAAATAAAGTCTATCAGCAGTGAAAAATAGGGCTGGGATGTAGCTCAGTGGCAAAGCGTCTGCCTTGCATTCGCAAAGCTCTGGGCTTGACCCCCAGTTCCAAAAAAGACAAAAAAAAAAAAAAAAAAAAAAAGAACCCCACCAAAAAAAATAAATAAATAAGATTAAAAAAACAATGAAAAAATAAAAACAAACAACATCAAAAACACCACACAACCTGAAAAACAACATAGATCTAGTTTACAAACTTTTTCTGAGTCCAAATACTAACATCTTTCTGCCTTTTTAGTGTAAAAGATCTCCCACACCCCCAACAAGATCTCCTTCAATATACTGGCTCAGTTAACTGGATAATTCCACAGAATGCAAATTACTTAAGTGTCATTTTCTCTATTAAATTGCATATTATTTTGCACAACTAAATGCCATCCAAATCATTCACAAAAGTTCAATAACATAACATAGCAGTAATAAATTCATTTTGGCTAGCTAAGGCATTAAAGTTCATAAAAATTCACTTGAAATAGGGCATATGAACCCACATGCACATAAAATGTGGCCTTTTATATTTCCAGAATTGATAAATTGTCCATAAGTACACTAATTTGTGAATTTTAATGAATGCTTATAAACTTAGGTCAATGAATATTTAATGAATATTCACTAATGATTCATGAGTATTTCACATGGATAGTATAAACTTTTTTGAACTTTGCATTAGGAATAGTTTAGAATACATGCAATAATACCGCCGTTATTTAGGTCATATTTTTCATATATGTTATATGCTGTGCTCATATGTATTTATGGCTGTATTTACAGTAAAAAAATGAAATATTGAAAATAAATTCTTTGCCATCCAAGCACTAAGATAATTAATATGGAGATTATAGTACATATGATTCTGAAACGGTTGACTTTTAAATTCTTTAATATATTTTGACCTTTAGTCATTTTAGTGACTATATAGGGTAATTAATTGCTTTATGAGAATTGAATCTCAAAGACGAGTTGAAAAAATATTCAACTTTGTTTAAAGAATATTTCTCTTGCATGATAAATATTTAAATGAATCACAATTTTGTAAAGCCTAGAATTACAAAAATGATAATTTGATGGTGTGCAATATACGCTGTTATAAGTTTCACATTAAATAGTTCATATAGTTAAAATTGTTTTAGTTAAATCAGTTAGTAACTTTAATTATTTATTTTATATTTGTCTTCTTGCAGCATAATTTCCTGAAACTTACCTATTTGGCTAGAATGTGGCAGATAATTCAAAATTTGAAAATGAAGACATTTGTTATGGTTTAGATACGAGGTGTCCCCAAAATCTCATGGTGAGACAATACAAGAAAGTTTAGAGTTGAAATAATTGGGTTTTGAGAGTTTCAATTTAATCAGTGCATCACTCCATTTGAATGGATTAACTGGGTGGTAACTGTAGGCAGGTAGTGTGTGGTTTCAGGAGGTAGGTCATTAAGGCTATGTCTTCAGGATATATACTTTGGTCTTGGTAAGCTGAGCTCTGCTTCCTGGTGCTTTGTCCTGAATTGTATTTTTCCATCACACCCTTTGGCCCTGATGTTCTGCCTCATATTGGGCCCAGAGCAGTGGAGTCTGGTTGTCTGTGGACTGATACCTCTGAAACTGTGAACCCCAAAATAAACTTTTCCTCCTATAATAATTTCTTTTAGGTCTTTTGGTCACAGCAGGAGAAAAAACTGACTAAAACAACATTTTAAAAATTTCGTTGAGATATTATTCATCTGAGCTCTCAGAAAAATGACTTTAAAATTCTATGCTTATATTTTATACAAATATAAAAGGATGCACAACTGGCCCCGAAACCTATTTATGTTACAGCTTATACACTGCCTATCACATTTGATTTAAATTCTGGCAGTGCTTTTCATTTTTTGAAGTTATTAAAATTTAGCTACTAATATATAATAACACCTTGACTATATACCAATAAATAATTTTTGGATATCTTAATATAATACCTATATTTTTTATAAAATTTAATGAAACTTACCAATTTTCAATCAAATCTTCAAAATTTTATGAACATCATTAAATATGGCCTTGATTCTTCCTCTGATATTAGAAGAAAAAATGATAAATTTATCACATAAAATAAATAAAAAGAAAAGAAAGCCAGGTGCTATGGCATGCTCATGTAATCCCAACAGCTTGGAAGGATAAGGTAGGAGGATCACAGTCTCATGCTAAGTGAAATAAGCCAATCTCAAAAAATCAGGGATGGAATGTTTTCTCTGATAAGTGGATCTACTTCATAATGGGGTCAGAGGGAGGCATGGGATGAGTGGAGGAACTTTGGGTGGGGCAAAGCAGGGGTATGGGGTAGTAATGATAGTGGAATGAGACAGACATCAATACCCTAGGTACATATATGATTGCGTGAATGGTATGACTCTACTTCATGTATAACCAGAGAAGCGAAAACTTTTGCTCCATTTGTGTACAATGAATCAAAGAGCTTTCTGCTGTCATGTGTAACTGATTAGAACTAATAAAAAAAAAATTTAAAAAAAATTTAAAAATAGCCTCAGCAACTTAGCCCCTAAGATATTTATCGAGACCCTGTCTCAAAATAAAATATATTTTATTTTATTATATGATATATAATATCATGTATGGCTCAATGGTTAAGCATCCCTGTGTTCAATCCCCGGTACAAAAAAAAAAAAAAAAAAAAAAGGAAAAGAAAGGAAATAAAAAAGAACAGCAACTCTCTACCAATAACTACATTCCATATGTAATGTGTATAGCTCACTTCCCTCCCTTCAGTCCCAAGAAGAATTCGTGAAATCCTAATGGGTGGAAAATTTACTAATAGTGACATATTATCTAATTAGAGCAAAATTTACTATTTTTCCCTCTGCCAAATTACATTTTCCAGTAGTGTTCAATATTTAATGAAATAGTCAGACATAGAAATGGAAGAAAAATTTCAAATTACTTAAGAACTTCAAAAAAAATTGTAATACTTTGTAGGTAAAGGAGACCAAAGACCAAAGTGCATTTAATGTTTTTGATTTGAATATTCAATATCATGTAAGACACCAAATGTAAATGTTTGAAAACCAGGAAGAAATTTATAACAAAGTACATGTCAGTTATAAGAATGATTTCAACAATTCTTCCTGGTTTTTATAATTGTGAGCAAAACACTCTAATAAAGAGTTGCAAAATATTTCCTTACCAAAAATACCAAAACAAACAAAAATTTCAATGATGCAACTATTTAAAAAATTTATTAGAAAACATTTACATTTTGGGCCTTTGAAAATAGCCCCAGTGTATAAAACATTTTTATGACTGATCATATACACTATGTTTATCCTTTAACTATTGCTGCATTAGTAAACTACTTTAAATCCAGTTTCTTCAAATACCAATTATTATTTCCCATGAATCTCTGTGTGGACCAGCCAGTTCTGCTGACATAGGCCTTGTTCTGCTAATGTCAATAGGGCTTGGTTATGCACATCAGTTAGAGGCCAATTAGTCTGTAGCTTGTTGATGTAGGATAGCCTCATTCTTATACCTGTCAATCATGTTATGTAGCAATTGGGATGAGGGGTGATAGGAACATTGTTTTTCATCAGGCAATAGGGTACCTTAGGGAAGTATATTGCAATATCACTAAGAAGGGACAAATTCCAATGCTAAAGTATTTCTCATGTCTCTGTTTCACATTCACTACTTTTCTATTAGCCAAAGCAAACTTCAATGCTATGTTCAGAACCAGTGTGGGAGACAACTATATGAATGGAGAGATGCAAGGAGAAGGGAATAAAGTGTAGCAATCTATGAGAAGTGTTAGACTTTTAAGTAACTTTGTTCTCTCTCACAAATACACATGATATAAAAGATCTTTGCAAATGATTAGGCTGGTGTAGAAAAGAAGGCTGTCTGAGAACTTGGCTGTGACCACAGCAAGAGTGAAACTAATAATAAAAAATGAAGCCAATATTACTGGGTATTGTCAAGAGATGGCTTTCAAAATGATGTTTTACTTCAAAAATTGTTTGCATCTCTATTTTGGTCCCAGTGTAAACATTTATAAGCTATTAAGTTCCTGAGTGATTTGAAATGCAAACTGATCCAACAGGCTAGGAAATCAGTGCCAACACGCTATGAAATAATAACCAGATGACCACATATGGTATGTTGATAGAACTAAACTATGATTTCAGAAAATCTGCAAATATTTTGAAAATTAGATTCAGAATAAAATGGAATATCTGTCCAGATGGCATTTAGACAATTAATAATACCATATATAATTACTTTTTATCTTAGGAAATTGTTTACACCACTCCAATGCCACTATTTTTTGAAGAATGAAGCTTAGCATGGTAGACCATAGACCAAATACCACAATCACTCATTAATGTTTAATGGTTCAGACGTTTGTAAAATTATTTAATTACACAATTTCTTTATGTGTCATTTACATTATGGAGATATTAATGCTGACTTAATAGGATAATTGCAAGAAATACATAACGAATTTTTTATGACACTTTAAACCAAAAAATGCCACATACCTTCTGCTCCACTGCAATTAGATTGGTTCATTCTTGAGAATTGTTCATTATAAAAGCAATATTATAATATGATTGTTTTAGTAGGAAAAAAGACATTAAGGCATTATAAATTCTTTTTTCTCCCTTTCCTAAAGAAGATGCAATATCACTCCACATAATGTGTCAAGTTGGCAAGGCACAACACAGCATTTTTTTCCTGATCTATAGTCATATTCCCAGAAGAGTTTTAGTTCCAAATTGAGTAACAATAAATGTATTCAGTATAACCAAGTCATATTCTATAATTGTAGCTATTATAGCTAGGTTTACATTATAAAAGCTATATATTAAAACATACAAATTAATGTGTAAACACATGAGATGTTTGTTTTTATTATATTCCCACTAGTTAAGCTGTTTGAGGCAATACTTGGGAGTATGTATTTAGCCATAAATTTTGAAATAATTGTTCCCAAGTATGTGTCACAGAATATTATGGGAGAACCTACATTTTTACTTTCTCCTGAGGGCTAAATATTGATGATGTTTTGTGAGTGAATCTCAGGATCCATTGGAGGAAATCTTTGTTTTGCATGTGTGAAAATAATGCCTGACTGTAAATAAAAGTGTTTACTACAGAATGTGGTATGTCAGCATTTCCTTTATTTTAGATTTTTAAAGAATTAAGGAGTTAATATGTATTGAATAGTCTTTCCAGAGCAATATAAATAGGAACTCAATAAAATTTCACAGTACACTTATGAAGTAGTGTGTTAGCACTGTAACTCATTTACAGTGAGAAAATTGAGATAGGTTAAGTAGCATGCAAAAATTCATACAATTATCATGCATTGAAATAAAAAAATCTGACCTTTGAGCTATTTATAAAAGCAGCATTTAAGCTTGAAAATTGAACAGTTTATTTGTGAGATCATATTCTAACCTTTAGTCCATTATCACTCTTTCTCTACAAAATTGAAATGCCTCTATTGGAAAAATACAATGTTGTTATCTTCTTGATATTATTTTCTCAGTGGTCTTTCAAAGGCCTTGATTTTTAAATATCTTTGCCATCTTCAAATAGATGGATTCTTCAATTTTTTTTTCTAATTTTTCTAGCTCTTTCCTGTAATTGGATTGGCCAGCAAGAGGTTTCTTTAGTATCCCTAGCTGCAGAGTTCTTGTACTCTATTTATACAATCTTTTAAGGAAAGCATTTATAATTTAGCCATACCACATTTCTCAATTACTACTTATCCCACCAGTTTGAGCCTATTTCTAATACCCATGAAAATAATTAAGCCACTGCATCATCTCAAGTTTTTCATTTAGCAGTCAGCAGCACAGCATTGCATTTGCAAAAGATTTATTTGGGGAAAATTCCTGTTTAGGATGGAGGAGACGGGGAGCCGGACTAGGGCCCTATTATGCTCAGTTACTAGCTGGGAGCATTCCAGGGCAGGAGGGCATGGCCTGTCAAAAGCACTGTGGCAAATGCAGAAGGCAGAACAGGTGCAGGGTGTCAGCTCAGTGCACTTCTTGCTGCCAGACTTTCCTGATGCAGAACTGAGCAGTGCACTCCCATGGCTGTTACAACCACTAGGTTTACCAGTATTCCTTTGACTTTGCCCTTCTATTATTTTGGTTTTCTCCTCTAAATAAGGAAATAAAGTCCATATTTTAAAGAGTAATGAAAATATCAAATAAGAAAATATAAAAGTATGTATTATGAAACACTTAAAAGGCATTATGCAATTATTAATCATTATGATGTTCCTTAGATATTTCCTTACAAAAAGAGTTCATTTGTAGACATTCAAAAGTGACAATAAACTTTAATTTTTGAAAACTACAGTTCATATTAATGTGGATTAATATGGTAATGTCATATACCTTAAGACATTTCTAATGGAAACGATAGTACTAAAAGACATACTCTCCCTATTCCATAATTAGCTCTTGACATTGCTTTCTATGTTTGCTTAGCTCAAAATAACTCATAATTTTTAATGACCAACACTTGTAAAGTGACTTTAAGTCATTTCAAAACATATAATCAACTTGAATTTCTAAGAGAAAATATAAGGTACCAGTATCAATAGTAATTTCAATTATAGCAAACATAATTAACAAAATTTTTAGAAATACAATACTTCATGTGACTATTTTCTAAACTATTTACAATAAGAAAATATGTTGACAAAATATGTGGACAAAGGCTCTCTTTTTCTTATTTTAAAATATTGAATTGACAAATATCAATTATAGTTAATAATATGATGATAGATATGCACACTAGGTAATGATTATCACAATGAAATCAGCATCTTCATTGCCACTCCTCTCTCACTGTGGTCTGAAACCATTCTGTGCACAGACCCAGAGTCATGCCTCCCTGTATCCCTGAGGCAGGCTTGCTGACCGGGGTCGCACAAAGGCTGTCCTTTACAAAGCCACATATAATTTTCCGGAGTGAGCAAAACTTTATTTTTGAAGTCACTTACATTTTATGAAACTTATGAAATGAGCTATGCTACTAACAAATAACAAAATATTCTGCAGAGTTTTTTTGCATTGTTAAAATTTTAAATCCCAGTAAAAGTCTATCAACATCAATTTCTCCTTATCTCACTAGCTTGTGATATCAGTTTTTTTTTTCCAAAGAGAGAGAGAGAGAGAGAGAGAGAGAGAGAGAGAGAGAGAGAATTTTTTAATATTTATTTTTTAGTTTTCGGTGGACACAACATTTTTATTTTATTTTTATGTGGTGCTGAATATCGAACTCAGCGCCCTGCCCATGCCAGGCGAGCACATTACAGCTTGAACCACATCCCCAGCCCCAAGTTTTTTTTTTAATAATACATATATCTGAAGTATAGAGGAATCTAGAATTATATATAGTATTTATATAATTATATATAATATATTCTTATTATATAATTCTCTCTATATATTCTTATATGTATATTATATATAATTATATATAATATGTATATATATATAAGAATATTTCTCTGTTAGAATAAATTTGATTACTGGCACTGGGTGAATTTTAGAGAATGAGAAAAGGCAATAATTATAAAAATATGACTAATATGTAATATAATATTTAAAATGCATTATTACAAAATATTGAGTAGTGTTAAAAATACGAGTAATAAGAACATGGGTTTCTTGTTTTCAAAAAATTTTCTTATTTTCATAGTATTAGAATAAGCAAGTAAAATTAAATAGCCACCAAACTATGTAGTTTTTATGTTAAATTATCATACATGTGCAATGCCCAGATAACACTTAGCAGTATATATTTATGATTATTTCAAAGGTTTTCATAATACATTCAAATGTAGAAATGTTTATTTGTAGCTTTAGGATATTGGGTTTTGGCTTTCTTGTGTTTTCCTTATATTTTTGATTACATTTTTGTTAATACTTGGAAAATTAAATATTTTCACACACACTAAAAATAAGCGAACTGTTTAAGATCTAGCGAATAAGATGATGTAATGTTAATATTATAATGTTAAATATAAAGCATTGCTTCCTTCTTTTTTGTTACTTTAAGCATCTTCTTAGTATTTGAGCAGAAATTTTGCTTGGACATTCGTTTGTACCCTTACATAGCCATAAGATATTCTGAATGCCAGCTTGAGACTAAACTGAATTTCTTATCTAGAGGTGCTTGCAATAGGCCTCTTATCTCATTTTCCTGGTGGATGGACATCAGTTTAACAGTATGCATACTCACTATAGCAAAGAAACAATTATAAACTGATGTAATAATTGAGAACTCACTCCTAGTTGTGGTACTGAGCTCTGTTTTACCAATGTTAAATATTGTATCCTGGCATCATGAAGCCTTTATAGAATCAATCTTTCAAACTATATGCCAAAAATTACACCTGCAAAAATATACTTATTATTATATTACCTTTCTTTTAACAAGTGCTCTTATGACTCATTTCCACATCGATGAAAATTCTAAAACAACAAATATTACATTTTAATTTCAGGTACTAGTATATCCTTGATAGATTAGTTAAAAGGGTTTTCAGAAAACTGGCCAACACAAAAAATTCAGATAGTAATATTAATAAATTGAGAAAATACACTTCTTTGTGAAAGCTCTCTACAGGATAAAATATTTTGGAACTCAGCTAGAATATCATCCACTGGTTCCAGAAGTTTAGTGAGATAGTGATTTAAAATTCATGCTAACCAAAATAAATCTTATTAGTAATTTATTATATAAGACATATTCCACAGCAAATCTCATCACCACATACATCCACAAGATACTAACTAAAATAAATAAATAAATAAATAAATAAATAAATAAATAAATAAATAGCAGACAGATAAGTAGAGGGAAGGGCGCAGGGGAAGAGAGGAGGGGAAGGGAAGAGGAAGTACTGGGGACTGAATTAAAACAAATTATATTCTATGCCTTTAACGAAACTATGTCAAAATGAAACCTATTGTCATGTATAACTAAAAAGATCCAATATAAAAAAAGAATTAGAGGTTTTTGAGTAATACCAATATGAAAACAGATGTAAATTAAAAGAACCAGAAAGATAGTACTTGAATGTGCCATAACTAGTTTCTATAGGTAACTCTCTCTAAAACCAGACCCCAATTTGTTGCATAAAATCTATTTAAAAGTAATTCTCCAATACTTGGTTATAATCAGGTGCAAAAGTGCAAAAGATGATTTTCCCCTTAGTGGTACAATACCTGAGCTTCTCATCTCTGAATTGAATTTAATAGGTAAGAAATATCTTCTTAATTATCAGTGTTTTCAACTGCATATGCTGTCCAGGTAATTATCCAGCTTCCAACAATGGACAAAATTTATATTAGAACTGGGATCATAAAGGGCACCAAACCAAATATAAACAAAGCAATAATAATAAAATAAATCTGACCATTACTTTCAAGAAAAAATGTCAAACTATTGGGGAGCACTGAAGTATAGTCTGAATTGCTTTATTCCCTATTATAATTTATATAAAACTTTATGACTTTGATCTAATTAAAATAATTCTCTAACCTATTTTTTATGTTCTTTTTAGCTATACATGACTGTAAAGTATATTTTGACATATTTATGCAAACTGAAGTATGTCCTATTCCAATAGGGTCCCAGTCTTGTGGACGGATGTACATGATATGACTGTGGTGTATTCAGATATGTACATAGGAAAGTCATATTATCTCTAACCTATTAATGATTGCATTTCCATTACCTCAGTTTTATAAAACTAAGACTAAAAACATTCTTATGAGTTTGAATTGGTTAAATAAACAAATTTAATGTAAACCCATTCTTCGTTGTGTGCAGTTCATGTTTTTAGGATTAAAGACAATTGAAAATATGTTATGACAGTAGTCTTTTGCAAGGAAATAGAAGTTTTTATCACCACAGCTTTCAGTACTTAGCCTAGAATCCTAAAGAGAAAGTTATAACTGACATGGGAAACTGTTGAGTGCTTGTACCAAAGATATTTATTGCTGAAGAATAATATTTGAGTGAGAAGTTCATATAGTATACCCTTTATAACCCATACTAAAATTCATGCTTGTGACTACCATACTTCTGGAGAGTATGGGATGTACCTGATTAATAATATACTTCAGGCAAATAAAATGTGAGTATAGCAGTATTTTCACTATATAAATATGACCACTATTTTCTCAGAATACATTACATAGTATGTGTAGTAGTATGGAAAAAAATCAATAATATGTAGATTGCAAAATGGCATGAAAAGTACACCAACCTAATACATTTCTAATCAAGCTTTTTCTCTTTTCTACATTTTGTGTTTTAACAAACTTAACAAAAAATTTGCTGAAGCATAAAACACCAATAATTCTAATGTTCTCTCATTCTCCTCAAATTATTTTCTCAATCCGGTTTCCATTGATCTAAAGTGAAAACAAAAGGAAGCATTATGAAATATGGAAAATTTACTTTTCATGGATTGCTTTTATTGAAAAAGCAAATATAAATGGTTTCTTTCTTTACTATAGGAACCCTTTGACAATCAGGGGAAGAAGTTTAAACTTTGGAAAGGATTGGTCTCCTTTTGATTCAAAATACAATTTTTGTAAGGAGAAACATCATTTCATAAGCTTCTGCCAAATTAGAGAAAAACTGTCAGAGGACACTGCTTTGAAAATTACAGGGGAAAGCCCATGACACCTGGAAAGGGATTAACCACAGTCAAGGACCCAAGAATATGACCTATGCATTATAAAATAACTGACATTCAAGATGAGCTAATAATGTTTTGTATTATACATCATTATTACATATATTACATGTTATAAAATACATATTGTATATTTTGTATTATATGTTATATAATTAACATTTTCTGAGTACATTTTGAGATAAAATATATGCTAATACTTAGCAGGTATTAATAACTGTGTATGAATTATATTGGTATTATTTCATTTTATAAATGAGAACAATTTATAAAATGAAAAACAAAACAAGAAGAAAAAAGAGATGAACACAACAAAATGCTGAAGACTTGAAGTATAGCAAGTAGTAAAGGAACAAGATATGTTATTTTTCATATGAATAATAATATATGTTAATATGAGATTAAGAAGGTCATAAATATCTAAAAACAAGGATATCTCTAAAGTTTCAGAAATGGCATAATTTAAAAAAGTCAATATATATACTTAATGCTGAATTTAAGTAGAATCACCAAAAATTAGGATTTTTAAAAATTTTAGTCATATAATTGTGTAAGTCTATTAAATACACTTTAATTGCACTTATTTGCATAAATTGCATTATAAAATTATTTTGTAGCACATAAAATGAAATTACAAAGTTTAAAAAATTTCTGGATGATATGTACAATCTCAAATCAAACCAACTGAAACTTCCCTTTCATTTTAATATTTCTCTAATTCTTATTTATTTCTCTCTTTATCTGTTTATGTATATTCAAAAATTTCTCCCTGACTTCTTTCTCAAGTATTCTTTAGGACTAAAAATATTCAAAATCACACAATATTTTAGACACAATTAAGTACATATTAGATGAAATGTTTTAATAACCATAATCTTTAAAAAATTGTTTTTTATATTAGCCATTTTCTTAAAGATTTGCTTTTATATCATTTCATATATGAATTGAAATGAAATTATTTATAAATCAATAAAATAAATAGAAATTACACAGCATTGAAAATAATGGTTAAAATATTTTAAAAATAATCTAATGCTTGAAGAACTTAAATCTATTATTGATTTACATTTTGTTTTTTATTATCTTTCTGCAATGTGTTTATTCTTCAACTAGCATCTCATTTAGGCTACTGATTTTATTAATGTTTCAGCTTCTCTTTCTAAAACAGCTATGACCATGTGGCATCCCAGAAGATTTGTTGTGCTTCTTTTGCTTATTATTCTAGTTCTAAGTTGTTTTCAATCGCATCTTTTATCTTTTTCTCTTTAGTCTTGATTTACTTAGACGCCTTTAGATTTCAAAGTATGTCAAAGAATATTTTTGGTGGAAATTGGCAATCATATATAGAAGATTATAGCCAAAAGAAGAAGACTAAGGTTAGTGGTCTCTGTCAAATATTAATGCGCACCATGAAATAAGAATAATTAGAACTGTAGAATACTGACAAAGATACATACAAAATGACCACAGCAATAGAATAGATTGTCCAGATAAAGACCCTCATATTTCAAGTTCGATGTGATAGAGGTGATATAGCAAGATTAGTGAGTACAGGATGAGCTGTTTCAAATAAAAGTAAAAAAAAATACAAAGATAGAAAAATAAAATAGGAATAACACTTTGCATTTGACATAGCATTAAGTGATAAATATATTAAGGATGAATATGTCAAAATTTAGACTTGAAAAAAAAAAGGTAAAATTCCTAACAAAACCACTCTGTTTATTGGGGTATCATGGGCATTTTTAAACAAATTCTAAAAACTCTTACTTGATTATATTAATATAAATAACAGTTAATCATTAAAATATACATTATACTAGTTGAAAATAAAGCAAAACACTGGGTAAGATATTTAAAATAATCAATAGAGGACTAGTATCAATAGTCCATAAATAATTCCTACAAATTTGCAAAGAATAATAATTTTATAGGAAAATGGGTAAATGTACATTTAGTTTCTACTTTTAGGGTAAAAGAAACATTCATGGCACATAAACAAATAAATAAAAACTCTTCTTTATTATATATTAAGGAAATATAAATTAATACCAGTTATAATACCAATTCAAAATAGCTTATTTGTCAAAATTAAGAAATATGACAATATTAAATGTTTCCAGAAATACGATTTAACAAGAGTTCTTCAGAATAGATATTTATACATATAAATTAAAAATATTACTTTGAAAAAATATAATATTTGATTATAAAATTTAACAAATTCTATAACTTACATCAACTTTTAGACACATATTCAATAAAATATTTTAGTTGAATGATAGAAACATAAACAGGGGTATTCAAAACAATAGTATTCACACTCAGAAATAATCTAAATACATAAAATGGCATAATAGGAAATGAGATAAATCAGCTATGATAGTTCACAAGAAGAATATTGCATAGTAGTGAAAATTAATTAATATGAGCCTAATATTTTTAATTTTAATAAAATTTAGTGAAAAAAGTAATTTCATGAAGATTTCATACAATGTGACTCTTTTTTTATAATGTAGAATACAAAGACAGGCATGCACAAAATGGACAAAATACTTCTAAAATCAGGTCAATGATAATACTAAATATGGATCATCTTTGGTGATGGAAAGAAAAATAGATGTTATTATACATTACTGTTAGTGGTCTATTTTCAAGTAGTATGTCATCCCAAACTGACACGTTAGCTGTGCTTTACAGAAATTATGCCCAGATCTTACTAGGCTGGTAGGTTCTGGATGGTGTGTTATGGGCATTAAAATAAATTCATAGAATAGAATGAAATAAAGTGTACACAGATACTTAAATTGATTTCTTCCCAGATAGACCTTGAGTTTAAGTCTTGAGGAGCCAGTTCATGTCAGAAATGATCTCAAGCAGTACAAGCTTACGAATTGGAGAGTAGGACAGGAAAGGAAAAGTCACCATAATTGGTGTGTTCATGAGTAAGTTATTCCCTTGAAAAATGTGGGGTAGTCCCACTGAATACTTCATGGAGGAGAACACACCTCAGTGTTCTCCCAAATTGTTCAGAAGTGGCCTATACTACTATAGCAATTGCTTACAATTTGCGTTTGCGTTTGAAATTATTTCCAACTAGAAATCCAGAGTGTGCCACAACAACAAATTTTCCTCATGACTATACAGAATCTCTCAGGTGCAGAGTTACACAACTTGCAGTGGAATCAACCTACTGCAAGAAACAATAGGTGCTGAGTGCTGCGGGACACAAGTAGCATGAACTGCAGTCCATTTATTGCACATCTCAGATACACAAATGTTCCATATTAGATTCATTCTTTCCCCTCACCTGACTGCTCAAGGTTGTTGTTAAAATTTCTCACTGAAAAGATTTTTAACATAATAAATGGAAGAAATTGTATGATGATCAAGGCCCTTATTTTTGAGGCTATATTTGATAAGTGTGCTCTTTGTCCTCTGTGGTTCATTCTGGGATCCACTTATCTTAGCCCAGCATTTGTGTTAGCTTTGATTGATTGTCAATGAAATAACCCATCCTGGAGATGTCTCAGCTCCCTTAACATTATGTTCTTCTTTGGCTATGATTGCTTAAGTTCCCCATCTATGCTCTCAGAATTCTGGATGAAATATAAAAAGGAGCCCAATGAATTATCTGAGTTTATGTAAGACTCTTCCCTGTTTCCATTATGTAACAAGCATTGTAACTCCTAGGGGTAATTAGGATCAATTGTCAATGCCATCATAATAAATTCTCTACTTGCCAATCTACCATTTTGAAGAACACAAATTGACCATATATTAGCCATAGGTCAAGGTTTATCAAAACCCTTATAATTTCCTTTAGTAGAAGCCCCATCAAAGGAAACCAGGAATTAGAAAATCAATAAAGTTAAAAACATAAATTTCACAAATGCTTTACTTGCCATTATGGGAAGAAGAGGCCACTTCTACTTCCATAAATCCATTTATATAACTTTTCTTTTTATTGGTGACCTTTTAGGAAGATTCGTTTTGGGGGAAAAAAACCAAACAAACCTAAAATACTTACAAATAGATTGAACTGAGTAGTGAAAGATCCCCACATTGAAAACTAAAACATGGATGAAAAAAGTTGAAAAAGACAAAAAATGAAGATATTCTTACATAGTGGGTGAATTAATATTTTAAAATATCTATACTACCCAAAATGATCTACAGATTTAATGTAATTCCTATTGAAATTCCTATGACATTCTTCACAGAAGTAGAAAACAATCCTAAAATCTATGAAATCAGAATTGATCCTGAGTTGCCAAAACAATCTTGAATAAAAGGAACAAAACTGGAGGTACCATACTACCTGATTTCAAAATATACTACAAAGCTGCAGTAACCAAAAAAGCAAGGTACTGGCATAAAATTGGACAGCGGACCAGTGGAATGGAACAGAGAACACAGAAGCAAATTCACACATCTACAGCCAATTTGTTATCTAAGTTGACAAGAACACTCAATGAAGAGAGGATAGTCTCTTCAACAATTGGTTCTGGGAAAATTGGATACTGCCACGTAGAACAAGGAAGCTAGAACATATCCTTCACCTCAAAATTAATTAAAGCTTTAAATGTAAAACCCAGAACAATAAAACTCCCAGAAGAAAGCATAAGGGAAATATTTCTAGATATTTATCTGGGCAAGTACATTTTTTAAAAATAAGAGTTTAAAAGCACAGGCAACAAAAGTAAAACTGGACAAATGGAATTACATCAAACTAAAATGATTCTGCACAAGAAACAGTTAACAGAGTGAAGAGACAACTTAAACAGGGAAATATTTGCAAAGTTTGCACTTGCCAAGTATTTATAATGAAAACAGCTCAATAACCAAATTGGCAAAAGAGCCTTTTCAAAAGAAGACATAGCAATATTCAGAAACTATATAAAAATATGCACATCCCTAACCATCAAGGTAATGTAAATTAATAACCACAATGCAGTATCAACCTAACCTAATTAGAATGACTATTATCAAAAAGAAAAAAAAATAACAAATGCTGCTAAGATGTGGAAAAACGGGGACTCCCATACACTGTTGATGGGAATGTAAATATGTATAGCCCTTATGGAAAACAGTATGGTGTTTCTTCAGAAAATTTAAAAATAGAACTACCACATTATTCAGTAATACCATTACTAGATATATATTCAAAGGAAAAGAAATCAATATTTCAAAGACACATCTGCAATCTCACGTTTATTGGCTCACAGTTCACAACAGCCAAGATATAAAATCAATCTTGGTGTTTTGTCAACTGACAAGTGGATAAGAAAAATGTGCTATATGTGTGTTCATACCACACACACACACACACACACACACACATACACACACACCACAAACACACACATACACACACACCACAAACACACATACACATGGGAATATATTCAGCCAAAAAGGAGTGAAATCCTGTCATTGGTGGCATCATGGATGGAACTAGAGGACATTATGTTAAGTGAAATAAGCCAGGCACAGAGAGATAAGCTTTGCATGGTTTTGCTCATATGTGGACTTCAAAGAGGCTAATTTCATAAAATTAGAGAGTAGAAGAATACATACCAGAGGCCACGGAAGGCTTGGGTAGAGGAAATAGGTGAGATTGATTGATGGATACAGAGTTAGAGTTAGGAAGCTTAAGAGTGGCTGTTCATTTGCATAGTGGAGTAACTATGGTTAGCAATATTATATCCAATATTTTAAAGCACCTGGAAGAGTGGATTTTAAATGTTCTTACCACAATGAATATGTGAGGTGATGGATATGTCAAATACTTCAATTCATATATTATGCAATATATGTATGTATCAAAAGATTATATTTTACCCCATACACACACACACACACATACACACACACACACACACACACATATATATATATATATATACATATATATATATATATATATATATATATATATAATATCAATTGAAATAAAGGAAAGAAAGAAAATTCACTAAAAAGATTTATACTAAGACCTTTTAAGATGATTAGGGACCAAGACTATAAAGAGGCCATCTTTCTTTTAGCCACTTGGAATAGGTACCTATAGATAATCACATCAAAAAGTTCCTTTTGCAACGCAAATATCAGAGTTAATTCAAAATGAATAAATATCCACTGTGAATTTTCTATTTTTTCTGAATATTTATGGATTATTTTCAAACATTTTTTTTCAAAAATTTAATAGCAACATCAAACATCCTTATGGACTATTCATTTTTCAGTATCTTTAACTCCTTCAAATGAATTGAAGTCTATACTTTAAAAAATAACTTCCATTCAGACAAATTTAGGCTCCTAGACTTCTGCATAATTAATGCAGCAATTCTTTCATCAGTTTAGGGGTTCTAGTGCTTCCAGGCTTTCTTCAATGTTCCCTTCAGTTAAAACTCATCTAATATTACAGAAAAACAGGGAGAAAAAAAGAATCTCTGGCTATTCCAGGACCCCATGATGGCTTTTCAGCAAGGGAAATACTCTCTACTGTAATTTCACCTTATAATGAAGCCACCATACATTCCAAGCTATAAAAATGGATTAGAGAAAAACTCAAATTATCTTATTTTTCCATAATACTTTAGAAGGAGAAAGAAAAGAGGAAAGGAGCTAATAAGTATTTCAATGTGCTCCAATTTGTTTTCCTATCACTGAGGCAGTTCTAATTACTTTTCTTCTTCTGTCCTCAGTTTTCATGTTTGACTTCAACTTTAGTCATCTCTGTTATATAAGTTGTCTTACATAGGAAGACCTTTTGATATATGAAAATTTTTTACTCATTCTCTTGGCGACTTCATTATTTCAATGGCAACAAATATTGTTCTTTACAAGGTCAAAATGGCTTCTAAAATTCAATCAATCATCTTTGAAAACATTTATTGGATCTTATTGCTACTGTTGAAATCTGGGAGAACTGCAGTTTATGAATTCAGTTTTAACTGTTTCTAGGAACAATATTTTGTTTTTTGATTGTAGGTTTTCCATCTGGTGAAGTTTACCTATTTATTTTCTTGTCATGTATAAGTAATTTTCTTTCTTGGTAGTCTGTTATTCTGCATTACAGTAAAGTAAAACTTTCACAATGCCTCGTTTTGAAATACATTTTACTTCTTTATAGTTCCATTAAAAAGGCATTTAGGGTATCCTTCACTGTGCACAGCTATGTAATGTTTAAAATGTACTGATGCATTACTGTACCTAAAAATACTACATTTGTTTATTTTCATTTCAATAGAAATACCAGGCATGTTTCTATATAATAGACTGAGAGCTTGCTTAGAATATTTTTCTTTAAGAAATTAAGTACACTTTCAAACCATAATGTTAGACCTCCTAATAGAGAATTAAGGCAACACTTCTCATCTGTTAAAATAATTATGTCTAGACAGCTATATTAGTTACTGACCATGCAGCATAAAACTAGATGTGACCTATGGTTTAGGTAATTTCCTTCCCATAAGATGTTAAATGTCTCTTATATATCTGTCTGGCAACAAGACAAGATTTAAACTTTTGTGCAAGGGTTTTTCTTCTTCTTCTCCTCCTCTTCCTCCTCTTCCTCCTTCTCCTTCTTCTTCTCTTCTTAAATGAAAGACATACCCACAAACTAAAATTTTCTGTGTGGCATAATAATGGTAATTTACTTTTCCATAATCAAAGTTGATCCTACTCTGAATGACCATGGGACTACAGTTTTAAACAAGTTGTTCCCTATTATTTTCTGTGAACTATCCCTGCACACACATATGTGCATATGAACATGCACAGACAGATCTGATACCTCCTATGTGTCACCAGTACAACCATTGCAGAAGCTCCATAGCCATGATTTTGGGACTCCAAGAAGACAAATGGAATGACTACATGAAAGTAGACAGTTCTTATGAGGAGGCCTTGGATCCAAGACCACATGCTCTCAGGCATAGTGTTGTGTAGCATTCTACACCATTGGTTATCTTCTTCCATGTCAGCCCCAGATGACAGTAGTTTCAGTAGGAATCCCATTAGCAGATTAGGAAAAAAAGATATAATTTGTAAAATCTTAAAATAAATTGTTAAAAAATGAACACTATAATTGTGGACATTACAATAAAATAAAATTTTAAATAAATAATGATGCCCTTTTAAGTTACTTTTTTCTTTAATAATTTTCTCAAATGCAATTACTCTAGTTCAAAGTAATTTTGCTTTGTGTTTTAACTATAAGTTATTTAGAAGTCCACTGGACCAAGATTTAAAAATCCCCTGGACCTGATGTAGGCATGTGAGGTACTTATTAAAAATGTGGTTCCTATGTCTTCTCCAACAAATTGAATTATACTCTCCAGGAGACAATTTAACAATCCCTGTTTTTAACAAGAGCACTTGATGTACCTTCTCATCAGGTAATTTGCAGGTAACAGTGCCTTAAACTATAGGCTTCAAGTGATCAAGCCCCCTTTTCCATCCACAGTAAGTCTTTGTACATTAGAATGAATGACATTAAGACATAAGTTCTTTTTTCCAACCTAATATGGTTTCTAATAAACATTGTCAGCTATAGCAGCGATTGAAATCTATTATTTGAAGTTGAAACAAACCTAAGTTTTAGGATAGTCTAAGACCTTATTCTGTTGCCTGGGGGGTATTTAGACTCTATTCTTCTATGTATAGTTTATACAATAATTTTCTACAATTTCTAACTTCCTCATGGGCATTTCTCTCCATGATTCCCTACCTCTGAGTTCTTAATGTAAATAAGCAAGTGATACCAAAAATGTATCAATCCTACACATTTTTCCTAATTTATATTATTTACTCAGTCTTATGAAGGAGAGAAATGGAAAGCTACCAATTTCCAAATATCTTCATAATTAATATCTTCATAACAAAAGCATTAAATAACCACCATGCTCCAGTACTTACCCGATTCTTCCAGTATTTGTTTACTCCAGTATTGCCTTGATTTTTTTCTTTATAAAATTGTCTCTTTTCTGTCTTCACCTTAGTTTCATCAGTTTAAGATGAAAGTTAACTGTGACTAACTTATACACTGAGGTGAAGATTAAATAGAAGTAAATAAGAACATACATCATATCTGAACTTCAAAAGAGCATTCATAAGCTGTTTGTAAATGATAATTATTTACCAATTCTGTCATTTACTAAGTGGCATCAGCATCATCTAATAATTTAATCTGAGTCATTATTTCACAACTTTGTTCTGTAAAAACATTTTGAGTACATATGAAACACTACTATTGTGAATAGTTAAACAATGTAGTTTTCTCTACAAGATGTTAACTTGAAAAAATTCCAACCCATTTACAAATAATTTCTGTGACAGAACAATATTGTCAATACCTGGTTTGGCTTTGAAAAGTTGGATATTCTGCCTCTTAAATCTTCTATAAAAACAGAATTACTACAATAAACCTAGTCTTAGTGCAGGGCAGCATTTGCTTAGCCATCTGTTATATTTACATAGCCAGAGTCCAGGCTGCTCCCTGGGGCTCCGCAACTTAATCAAGCACTCTATTTACACAGTCATGTATTCCCTGAGAGCTGCCTCTCCTGATGAAGTTTACACTGCTATATCTATCAATTAGTTCTAGCTACTAGCCAATTAGTTAATAAAACTGGAAGGCTAGCCAGACAGGAAAGTCTTAGTTAAAATTCCCTTGACTATCTAAAGAGATTTTTATCTAAACTCTGAAAGTGTCTAATTATTTTATGTATTGTTATTATTTTGTCATTCAGAATAATCTGTGACTATTATAGGGAATCCTTTAAAACAATGATGTATCAAAAAGTAGGGGTTGTATAGTCTGAAAAAAAAAAAAACAAACCAACAAAACATGCTGCAAATGGTCTGCTTTTTATTACCAACAGTAATTTAGAACATTTTCAGTGACAAAATAGTCATTCCACCAAAACATAACAGTTTGTGACTCAAGTTTTAATTAACAAAATTGCTGTACTTACTGTTGAGTATTATGTAGGTATATAAAAATATATATTTCATATTTATTTGATACTTTTATTTCCATATACAATGATATTAATATTAGTGTAATAAAAATTAATATTAAAAATAGTACATATTTTGTATCACATATATTTCAAACTTGCACAGCTTTAGTTCTTTATTTTAAATTTATTTTTATTAGTTCTAATCAGGTATACATGATAACAGAAAGCTTTTCAATTTGTTGTACACAAATGGAGCACAGCTTTTCACTTCTCTAGTTGTACATGATGTAGAGTTGTACCACATGTGCAGCTATATAGGTACGTAGGGTAATGATATTCATCTCATTCCACCATCTTTCCTACCCCCACACTGCCTCACCTTTCTTTCCTCCCCTTGACCCAATCAAAGTTCCTCCATTCTACCCAAACCCCATTCCCCATTATGTTTCAGCATCCATTTATTAAAACATTTGGCCTTTGGTTTTCTGGCATTGGTTTACTTCACTTAGCTTGATATTCTCCAGCTCTACCCATGTACCTGAAAATGCCACAATTGTATTCTCTTTTAAAGATGAGAATTTTTCCGTTGTGTATATATACTACAATTTATTTATCCTTTAATTTATTGAAGGGCATCTAGGTTGCTTCCACAGTTTAGCTATTGTGAATTGTGCTGCTATACACATTGAAGTTCCAATGTCACTGTAGTATGCTGTTTTTAAGTCCTTTGGGTATAAACCAAAGAGTGGGATAACTGGGTCAAATGGCGGTATTCCATTCTAAGTTTTCTAAGGAATATCCCTACTGCTTTCCAGATTGGAAAACAGAAAGGATATATTTGCAGTCCCACCAGCAACATATGAGTGTGCCTTTTTACTCACATCCTCACCAAAACTTATTGTTTTTTGTATTCCTCATAACTGCCATTCTGAAATTCATTTGGAAAAATAAGTCCCAGAATAGCCAAAACCATCCTTAGCAAGAAAAGTGAAGCAGGAGGCATCACTTTTAAACTATATTAAAAATCTATAGTAACAAAATGGCATGGTATTGGCACCAAAATAGACATAAAGACCAGTGGTACATAATAGAAAACAGAGAGAGACAAATCCAGATCAATACCGTTACCTCATACTAGTCAAAGTTGCCAAAAACATATATTGGAGAAAAGACAGTTCCTTCAACAAATGGTGCAGGGAAAACTGGAAATTCATATGCAGCAAAATGAAACTAAACACCTATCTCTCACCATGCACAATACTCAAATCAAAGTGGATCAAGGATCTAGGAATTAACCAGATACCCTGCACCTAATACAGGAAAAAGTAGGCCCAAATCTTCATCACACTGGAATAGGCCCTGACTTCCTTAACAAGGCTCCTAAAGCTCAAGAAATAAGATCAAGAACTAATAAATGGGATGGATTCAAACTTAAAAGGTTCTTCTCAACAAAAGAAACAATCAAGGACGTGAAGAGAGAGCCTACATTTGGGGAGCAAATTTTTGCCACATGCATGTCAGATAGATCACTAACCTCCAGGATATAAAGAACTCAAAAAATTTATCACCAATAAACAAACAACCCAATCAATAAATGGGCTAAGGGGCTGAACAGACACTTCTCAGAAAAAGATATATAATTGATCAACAAATATATGAAAAAATGTTCCACATCTCTAGTAATTAGAGAAATGCAAATCAAAACTACTTTAAGATTTCATATCACACTAGTACTTTCTTTTTTAAATAAACACCATATTTTTCATGATAGTTAAGGATCCTTCTCCATGTAGAGAAGTTACTACAGCTGAGAAGACTCAGTTAACATTCTCCTCCATGCCCCTTCCCACACCCAGATTTGTGTGTGTGTTTTCTTTCAAGCCAGACAATCAAAACAAAGTTATTGTAAATCCAATGTTGACAGCATTGTCTGTTACTCAACAGAAACTGATTGTTTGAAGTCAGCCATTAATCAACTTCATTTATTAGAAAATTTTAAAGAAAAATTGATGAGACACTACAGATAGTTTACATATAGTCCCTTCACCTGCACCATTTCTATTACTATAAACATTTTGCATTGGTGTAGTATGTTTTTTATAATTAGAAAACCAATATTGATTCATTATTATTTACTAAACTTGATAGTTTCATTGTTTCACTGTGGGCTATAAAATTCTGTGGGTTTTTTCAAATGTGCAATGTGTCAAATATGATATAATAATTTTATTGCTCTAAAAATTCCTGTGCTTTACCTATTCATTCCTCCTCTTGCAGTCCCAAACCTATGATATCTCTTTAATCAATTTGTAATTGCCTCATAGCATATGATGTTGAGCACATTTTTCATATGCTTATTTACCAGAGACTAATATTCAGAATTTTAGAACCTAGGCTAGATGATTTGAAAGTAGTCTTACAAGTCAGGGAACTGCTTAAAATTGGATGGAGTTTCTGACACTATGGATTTGAATTGATTTGTGGTATATAGTGGAGACCTTATAGTGAAATTTGATAAGCAAAGACATTTAAATGGTTTAACATCTAAACTTTCAAGAACAAGTACTATTTTACCAGGAAATATATGTTGGGTTCAGTGCATACAACATATTCTTAATATCCTTAAGTTTCCTTATTTGGAAACTTCATACATTTCTTAGCATCCACAGAAACTCTTGAGAGAATCCACAAAACTTCCTGGCTAAATAGTCTCCTGTGGGCCATTTGTTCTTTTTTTTAATATTTTATTGATTTTATTATTTTTTAAAATACACAACAGCAGTGGAATGCATTACAAATCTTATTACATATATAGAGCACAATTTTTCCTATCTCTGTATATAAAGTATGTTCATACCAATTTATGCCTTTACAGTGCATTTCTTAATACACATACATACCACAATTTTTCATATCATTTTTTGCATATGAAGTATGTTGACATCCAATTCGTGTCTTCATACATGTACTTTGGATAATGAAGTCCATCACATTCCACCATCCTTGCTAATCCCCTGCCCCCTCCCTTTCCCTCCCACCCCTCTTCCCTGTGTAGAATTAATCTAATCCTCCCATGCTCTCCTTCCCTACCCCACTATGAGTTAACTTCCTTATATCAGAGAAAACATTCGGCATTTGTTTTTTGGGGACTGGCTGACTTCACTTAGCATTATCTTCTCCAACACCATCCATTTACCTGCAAAGACCATGATTTTGTTCTTTTTCATTGCTGAGTAAAATTCCATTGTGTATATATGCCACATTCTTTAATCCATTCATCCACTGAAGGACATCTAGATCGACTCCACAGTTTAGCTATTGTGAATTGTGCTGCTATAAACATTGATGTGGCTGTGTCCCTGTAGTATGCTGTTTTTAAGTCCTTTGAATAGGATGACTTCTTGATTTTAATAAAAACTTCAAAACAAAAGAAAAACAATTCTTTAAAAAGTAAAAAATGGGAGTGAGACAAAATGATGACATTTTAATAATTTCTGAGAAAAAATTTCTACATCTCTTTTCCTCTTTTCCTTGTTTTCTTAATATCTTTTAAAGGAAAGCAGCAATACATATGGATACAGTCAAAAAGGAAGGAGATGAAATAAGAGGCAAGAGCACAAATTAAAACATTATCTGTTTGGTAAATGAAAAATAGCTTCAGGGAGCTATGCACATCAAAATATAGTGACCTTGCCTCACCTCAGCAAAACAGGGAATTTTTCTGACAGCTCAGCTCTTTGCAAGCCCTGGAGTACTGCTATCTCTCGAATATAGTTGTCTCAATTTTCACAAACTGTCAGCAATGAGATATGTCTTTTTCTTTTTATATTTATGGATAGCTAAAATTCCTGAGGGGAAGAATTACTCAAGATAGTTAAAGATGGTAAGACAAGAAGTAATGGCCCGAAACATGAAGAGAGAATGCTTAAGCTAGATAAGACCAAGGAATTCTTAGTCATGAGGTCAATGAGGCAATCAAATAGGGTACCCAGGGAGGTAGTCAAGATACTATCACTAAACAGTCTTCAGACTCAAGAGAAAATTAAAGAGAAAAACTCTGGATGGGAGAATGAAAAATCATATTGTTAGAGAAAAAAAATTCTCTTATAGGTAAGCCAAGAAGCAGCTTTTGAATAGTTAGCTCATGCAAAATGTTAATTCTAAGTGGCATTGAAGTACCACATTGTAAAATTTAATTATATATTTCAAAATGATTATTAAAGTCTTCAATCCCCACTTATTCAATAAATATTTACTGAGTGTCTACCATGTAACAGGCATTTTTCTAGGCTTATTTAATATACATTTAGAACATATTGTGGATGTATGAAATGTTGCTTTATAAAGTATGTTGATTATCTTAGTTGGTGACCTCAAACAATATAGAGTTTAAATATACTAAATTCTTCATTCTTCTAGCAGCACACAAAACATATCAGTACTTAATACACATATTTCTCTGAAAACTGCATGCTATTTCTTAATTGCCTTAAATCCCGCCAATCAAAATCAACTAAATTTTCCTACTGTTTCATTATACTAATCAACATAGATAATTAGTGGCCCATGTTTTATTTGTACAGATTAATTTTCTTATCCCATAATAATTAAATATAAGGCCTATATTGAAAATTATACTATAATAGTAATATAAATAGCATTTAATTCATGGATTATATTATGTAAATTTGAGATTATATTTGGCCTATAATTATATACACACACAGCACTGCTATTATATATACACACACACATACCACTGCTATTATTTAAATTATATAATTTGCTAAATTTGATATATGTGCATGACTTGAAATCACTACAACCATGATAATGAGCATATCCATTACAACCCACAGCACTGTTTTAAAATCCTTACCCCTCCCCCATTCATATCCATTATGAGACACCCTTTGGTTTACTTTCTTTCATATATGCTAGTTTGAATATTCTAAAATAGCATGCAATTGGAACCATACATAGTTGTCTAATTACTTTCACTCAGGATAATGTTTTTGAGATCCTTCCATATTTATAATTTCATAAATGAAAGTCCATTCCTTTTCATCACTGAGTACAATTCCATTGTATTGATGTATCATCATGTGCTTACCCATCTTCTACTCCTGGGCACTTTGGATATGTTAGCACTTTGGGGGACATTATAAAAAGAGATGCTATTAATATAGATGTAAAATCTTTTGTACATATATACTTTCACTTATTTTTAATAAACACTTGGAATATGAAAATTAGGACCTACTTTTAAAGTTTTAAGGTACTATCAAACTGTGAAATATGTCATTGACCTACAATTAATGTGTATACTTCTGCTATTATTAAAATTCCATAATATTTATATATATAATGTTGATTTGGTTTGGTATGAAGTATCTCCCAAAAGCTCCTCCATGAATGCAGGTGATGAAAGGATTAGATTATAGGAGCTATAAGCCACTCAAAGGGTTAAGCTATTTGATGGATTAATAATTTGAATGATTAAGGGTGGCCATTGTAATCATTCAGGTGAGACTTGACTGGAGGAAATAAGTCACTTCAGGCATACTTTGAGGATTTTATTTTCTGTTCATAGCTCATTCCATTCTTTCTCTCCACTTCCTGGCTAGATGAAATGAACAATTTTCTCCCACCACACCCTTCTGCCTTGATGTTCCTCCTCACCTCAGGGCCAGAGCAAGGAAGTTGGCTAACCATGGACAGTGACCTCTAAAACCAAGAGCTGCAAATAGACTTCTCTTCATCTCAGGTTGTTTTTGTCAGGTATTTTAGTCACAGTGACAAAAAGCTGACCAACATAGATAAATAGATACATACGTACATACATACATCCATACATCCATACATACATCATTATTATTAATAATATCATTTTATATTTTATTAGCAGTGGGACAATCTTCCTCAGAAGTCCTTATAATTTTAACTATTCTAATAGGTATATAGCAGTACATCACTGTGGTTAAATGACATTCTCCTAATTACTAATGGTGCTGAATATCTCTTAGGTGTTTGTTTGCAATCTCTTTCATGAGGTGTTTCTTAATATTTTGCACGTGTTATTTAGTATATGAATGAGATTAATTTTTCATTTACTTAATGTTCTTCTATGAGTACAACTTGTTAATGCATATGAAGTTCTACTTATCATTTTTTATTACATAGAATACATAGAACATATTTCTGGAGTCCAAGTATTTCTATCTCAAGGTCATATTTTTCTGTGTATCTATCTAGAAATTTGTGTTTTACATTTTACATATAAATATATGATATATTTTGAGTTAATTTTTGGATGTAATAAATGTATATCAAAGTTTGGTTTGCTCACTTGTCTAACGTATGAAATTTCTAAATATTTCAGTAATTTTCAGCAATTACTGACAAAGCTATTTTTCTTCAAAAAATTGCCTGTGTGTTTTGTCCAAAATTAATTGTCATTTATGTATGTGCATCTATTTCTAAACTCATTATTGTGTTCCATTTATCTCAATTGCCTATTTCTACAACAGTAATCCTGGACTTCATTACTATTGTCAGCAACTACACAAAGCCTACTCAGGAATTCTATTGAATCAATATTGAAAGAATTGACCTCCTAATCATATTGTCTTCTAATTGACAAGTGCTTCCCATCTCTTTATACATTTAAATCTTCTTCGAAAGTGATAACATACAGATTATAAAGTATAAACTTTCAAACTTTTATATTTACTCTTAAGTATTTTAGATTCTCATGCTCCATATACAAAGCACTAATTTTAATTTCAATTCTTAATTTTTTATTGTTTGTTTATAGAAACATGATTTATTTAATTTAATTGAATGATTTATTTTTGTTTTTAAATGATAGCTTTAATAATCCTAGTTGTGTGTTTACTATTGTATACTTCCCAACAAATTTAACTGTCATCATTTCATTAGGGGCCTAGTAATAGAAGCATACTGAATGGTGCATGAGAGGCAGATGCTGGTTCACTGACCTGCTCTAGATCCTGTGTTCGTGGTATATAGTTATTTTTAGTAGCAAAATATTACATGTGTGTCATATCTTAGGTTTTACAACAAGCTTTTTTTATTACCTTTCTGACATGCTACACATGAGACAGTTAATTTTTTATAAATTATATTTGTACCTTGGAATTTTGGTAAACATATTTAGTATCTCTAATAGTTTTTGATAGATGTCTTAGAATTCTCTACACAGATGTTCACACCATCTGCAAATAAATTTTTCTTCTTCCTTTCCAATATTGATGTCTTTTATTTATTTTCCTTGCTTATTGCACTGCTTAGAATTATAAGTAAAATTCAGTAGAAGTGTTGAGAGGAGTCATCTGTTCTGGATACTGAACTTAGCAAGAAATTCTTCACTTTCCCATAATTAAGGATATAAAAGAATAAAAGACATGAAGACAAACTCACATAGATAAAGTAATCTGATACTTGACAAAATTGCTAAAAAACATACACTGAATGAAAGATAGACTTTAAAACAAACAAACAAACAAACAATCAAACACGGTGCTGGAAAAACTGAATATCCATATGTAGAAGAACAAAACTAGATCTCTATCCCTCACACTGCAGAAAAGTCAACTTAAAGTGGATCAGAGACCTAAAAATCACACCAGAAATTTTGCAACTGCTAGAAGAAAACAGATTCAACACTGCAACATATTGATGCAAGCACTCACTTCCCGAACAAGACCCTTACAGCACACCACATAAACCCAAGATTCAGTAGCAGGACAGCATCAAATTATGAGACTGCACATCAAAGGAAAGAATGAAGAATATAAAGGGAGAGCTTAAGAAATGGGAGAAAAATCTTTGCCAGCTACTCATCAAACAGGGGATTTATATCCAGAATATATAAAGAACTCATAAAACTTAACACCAGAAAAACAAATGACCCTATGAATAAATGGACAAAAGACTTAAATGGGCATTTCTTCAAACAAAGGAATACAAATGGACAACATATATATGGAAAAAGGATCAATATTCTAAGCAATGGTAGAAATGCAAATCCAAACCATATTCAGATTTTATCTCACTATAGTTAGAATGGCAATCATCAAGAGTGGAAATAATAATAAATACTGACACGGATTTGGGGAAAAGGCACACTCATACATTATTAGTAAGACTGCAAATTAGTACTCCCGTTTTGGAGAGAGTATGGAAATTGCTCAAAAATCTAGGAATGGAACCACCATATAATCCAGTTATCCCACTCCTTGGTATTTATTCTGCATTACAGGCACATCTATGTTTATAGAAGCACAATCCACAGTAGCCAAGTCATGAAAGAGCCCTGGTGCCTGTCAACAGGTAAGTGGATAAAGAAAGTGTGGTATATATCCATGGAGTTTTACTCAGCTGTAAAAAAGAATGATATTATGGATTTGCTGGCAAATAGATAAAAGTAAAGAATATCATATTATGTGAAATAAGCCAAACTCAGAAAGTCAAGAGTCAAATATTTGTTCTCATATGCCAAAGCTAGAGAGAGAAAAAAAAAAAAACAGAGGAGGGGGAACTACTGCCCACATCCTGCATGGGTGGTGGAAATGGGGTTCCCCTCCTGTAGAATGGGCTGGCTGAAAAATAAAAGAAAATAGAACAGCAAAATAACCACAGAACACAGAAAGTAGTTTCAAAGTGGGGGCAGGACGGGCAAGCCGACCAGATGGATCCAGCTTCTGACACACAAAGGGGCCTGATCCTGCTTTATTATATCAGGAAGCCATCAAAGAAATTCTATAGAAATTTCTTCCCCAAGTAGAATGAAGGTGAGGGCACATAGGCTGCTCAGTTCCTAACAGGTTATGTCATCTCCGGTGCTACTCTGAGGGATCTTTCTAGCAGAGCAGAGGAGGTCATGTGCATTTGGTGATCTGTCTGAGCATTCCCAACGCCAGACCTATTCCTTCCCTGGCTGAGAGGTCTAGAGAAGGTCCTCACCCATTTCGCGGATGTCGTCCTGCAAAGGATGGTGTGAGGATCCCATGAAAATACAAGAAAAAAACTGGGATAGAGGTGCTTGCCTGTAAGATCAGCGGCTTGGGAGGCTGAGGCAGAAAGATCACAAGTTCAAAGCCAGCCTCAGTAAAAGCCAGGCACTAAGCAACTCAGTGAGACCCTGTCTCTAAATAAAATATAAAAAAGGGCTGGGGATGTGGCTCAATAGTATAGTGCCCCTGAGTTCAATCCCTGGTACAACCCCCCCCCCCAATAAAAGAAGAAGAAAATAGAAGGGAGATCAGTAGAGTAAAGGAAGGTGATAGAGAAGATGGACAGAAAAGTGAGGAACTACAGAGTTAAATTGACCAAATCATGGTATGTACCTATTATGAATATATCACTATGAATTTCTCCTTTATGTTTATAAATAATGCACACTTTTTAAAAAATAATAAATAAATCAAAGGAAAACCAGGAAGAGAAATTTCTGGGGATTGAATTAGAAGAAACTATATTCTATACATGTATGATTATGTGAACCCTAATATTATGTATAACTATAATTCATTAATAAAACAGTTTTAAAAGCAAAATAACAACAACAACAATAACAACAGCAGAAAAGATTGTTAAAGAAAGAAAATGTAGTTTCCCTAGCTTTTCTTTATCAGGTTTGAAAAGTTCTCCTGTATCAAAGAGTTTTCACTAGAATAAAGTTGCATTTTGTTAGATGTAATTTTGATTACTATTACAAGGGGATATTTTCTGCAATGATTTTTAATATTACCAGTCTTGCTCTTGATTTAAACCAATTGAGAAGGCTACTGGAGATCGTGACAATATTTACAGAACTTTATGTGAGATAATGTCTGAGCATATGCATTAACATTCTTCCCTTCATGTAACTCACACATGATAAAATTTTATAAAATAAATATGGCAATAATAAAGACAAGAAAACTTTGAAAATACAATACAGTATATTTGTGCACCCCTAACAAAAATATCAGTTAGATAATAAATGTTATTATTTGCCTCTAAAGTTTACAAATGATTTTACATTTAATGCAAAATGTCGATGTTATTAAATAAAGTATTTTCTGAATATTTGCCAAGAATGCAAATTAGTTGAGGTTTGGAGATATAATTACAATATGCTATTAGGTAAAACTCCTTATAAAGCCAAATAAGCATCTATGATCATATTTTTGTGGCATAGGTAACAATAAAGATTTCATAAAAATACTAACAATATATGTAATGCATACATATAGATTTTTGAATAAATTATGCTTTATTTTTACTTTATGTTTTTAAATTTGTAAATTTTATGATTTCGTAGTTTGAACTTTATTTTTATATTTTTACTATTGCATTGTACTTAAACATAATAGTGCAGTGCAGTTCATTTTGACATATTTATACATGCATGTGACATAACTTGCTACCTTTCAATTGCCACTATTTCTCATTTCCCTTCCCTTTTCTCTCCTCCTGATCCCCTTCCTCTACTCTACTAGTCTTCTGTTAATTTATTTAATTGATACATTATAGATACAAAAGTGGATTCATTGTAATATATTCATATGTGCATATGACATAGTTTGGTCAATTTCACTCTGTAGTTCCTCACCTATCCCATCCTTCTCCCTCCCTTTGATACCCTTCCTCTACTATACTGTTCTCCCTTATATTTTCATAGGTTCCCTGTTTAAATTAAAAAAAAAAAAAGCTAAAAAGCTTTTATTTCTCTTCAGCTTCTGCCTTTGGTAAAAGCATTCAATACTTCACTTTCTGTGTCTGGCTTCTAATGTAGCTTATTTAGTATGGTGATTCCTCTGAAAACTAGAAATGGAACCACCATATAACCCAGCCATACCATTCCTTTGTATTTATCTAAAATAACTAAATTTAATATAAAATAGTGATACATGCATAATAATATTTATAGCAGTGCAACTTATAACCACCAAGTTTTGAAACCAGCCCAAGTGCCCGTTAACAAACAAATGAATATATAAAGAAAATGTGGTATATATACACAATGGAGTTGTATAAATACTGCACACTAACTTACTGTGCCACTGGAGCTCCTACAATCAGCCATAAAGAAGAATGAAATTATGTCATTTTCTGGTAAATGGATAAAACTGGAGAACATCATGCTAAGTGAAATAAGTCGGCCTCAGAAAGTCAAGTGTCGAATGTAAAATTCCACAAACAGGATAAAAGTTATTGATTTTCATAACCAAGAAGCCCAATAAATTCCAAGTAGGATATATATTAATATACAAATGTATACACACCACAGCAAAAATGCTGAGAAACAAAAAAAAACAGAGAAAAATCTTAAAAGCAGAAAGAATATCAACTTTAAAAGTTATTAAAAGAGTCTAGCAATGTTGAAGAATATAGGATGAATACACAAAAATGAATTGTATTTCTCTGTAAAAGTAATGAACCAACTGAAGATGAAAGTAGAAATCAATTATACTTACAATAGCACTAAAATCCAATAAATAATTAAGAAAGAATTACAAAGGAGTATAAGATATATACTGAAAATAAAACATTGTTGAAAGAAATTTTAAAAAGAATTAAAAGACACACATTCATGACAAAATATTGTGAAGATAGCAGAACTCTCCAAATTTATCTAGAGATTTAATGCATTTCTATAAACTCAAACTTCCACTTTGTAGAAATTAACAAGTTTATTTTTAAAAAATTCATATTTTAAAGCCAGAAAAATCTTGGTAAACGAGTACAATGTTGCAAGAGTAATATGTTAAAATGTATTGCAAAGCTTACAACAAAGCTACAATATATCACATAGCACTCTTATAATGATAGAAAGATAGATCAGTGAAATAGAATAGAGAGTACTGAAATAAACCCATACTTTTATGGTCAAGTGATTTTTGACAAGGGTGACATTAATACTTAATGCAGGAACTGCTATTGGGACAACTGAATATTTGCATACACAAAAATGAATTCAGATGCCTTCTTCTTCCCCAAAAAGAAAAATTATCTCAGAACGGGTAAACATTATAAATATGAGCACTAAAGCCATATAACATTTAGAAAGAAGTATAGTGTAGATCTTCATGATTATGGATTAGACAAGAGTTTCTTAGATGAAACCTAAAACAATCGAATAAATGATGGATAATTTGAACTTTATCAGTACAAAAACTCAAATGAAAAAGAAACCCAGGGAATGACAGAAAACAGTTATAAACAATATATAGCTAATAAGATTTATACAATATATAGCTGATAAGATTCAGAATATAAAAAAGACCTCTCACAAGTCAAAGCAAATAAATAATCCAGTTAAAACCTGAGCACAACCTTGAATATTTCCAAAGAAGGTAAAACTGATCAACAAGCATATGAAAAAAACATGTCCCACATCATTAGTCACTGAAGAAACAAAAAGAAATCTATAATATTTTACTGGTACACAGTCACTAGGACTGCTAATATTAAGGAAAAAGAGGAGGAAAATAAGCGTTGACAAGGTTGTAGAAAAATAAACATTTAGAACCCTTTTCAAATTATTGTTGGGAATCTACAATGGTGAAAGCTGCTGTGTAAAATATTTTGGCAGTTCTTCAAAGGATAAATGTAGTTAAATATATGATCTAACAACTTCACTCCTAGGTTCACAACTATGGAATTTGACAAAATATATCTAGACAAAAAAAACTTACATGAGTGTTCTTAGCAACAGTATTCACAACATCATGAAAATAAAAATAATTCAAAGAGAAGAGGTCAACAAATATCCTGTCTCTTATTATATGATTCCTTTAAAATGCCCTCACATGCTAAAGATCCAGAATATGAACCTCAATCGTCTATTTTTTGGTGGGTATATGATCAATGTTCTTTTACTAATGCTCATTTTGTCATGGAGTCAAGTTATCCATACTTTTCTATACTGATTTTTGTATATTCTGGCTCCATTAATTATTGAGAATGTTTAAATCTCTGATTATAACTTAATTTGTCTATTTATGCTTTCAGGGTTTTTTGTTCCTACAATGTGGCTTCATTTTGGACTTTCATTAAATGCATAAATGTTTTAAAAAGTTTTATTTATTTTTAATGAATTATTTTATTATTAATCCTCTTTATCCTTTGTAATATTCTTTGCTGTAAATTCTTCTTTAATATTAATATACTTAGTATTAATAGAGTATATTTCTAATTTTTATAATCCCCCATCCTTGTGCATTCATTTTGTCTATTTATACAAAAAAATGTTGTCTTACTTTTATAGCGAATGTAGTTGATCTTTACCTTTTAATAGATGTTCTTTAAAAAATTGTGTATTTAAAAGAGTATATGTTCAGCTGGGTTAAAA
Source organism: Urocitellus parryii (assembly GCF_045843805.1). NCBI lineage: Eukaryota > Metazoa > Chordata > Mammalia > Rodentia > Sciuridae > Urocitellus > Urocitellus parryii. The sequence goes on along the minus strand of NC_135540.1, from coordinate 39,687,400 downwards.
CCTGTCATCTTTTTAAAATTTGTTTCATCTCTTTTTAAATTTTTTTCTAGTTTTGCCATTTTGCTCACTTTTTTGCACTCTTTAGCTATAATTTTATTTTTCTCTTTAATTTTTTGTTTTATAAAATACACAATTTATACAATATCACAATCTTGCCCTTCAATTTTCCATCATTGGTGAAGCAACAACATGGTAATTACTTGATGTGTATCTCTCAATTTTGGACTTCCCAGACTCCAGACTTATAAAAAATAAATCTGTCTACTTAATAAATTTTCTAATCTCACATACTCTGCTGTAGCAGCACAAAACATTGTAAGACACAAAATTAACATCCATGAGTGGGGCTCTTGCAACTAAATACCTGAAAATGTAGAAGCACTTTTGGAACCAGGTATTGCGTAGAGGCTGGAAGAATTTGGGGAACTAACCTAAAATAAAAAGAAAAACAAACAATAAACAAGCAAACACCCCCCAAAAAAACAAACAAAAAACCACACCTATATTGCCATGAATGAAGCTTTAAGGGTGATTCTGATAAAAACTCAGAAGAAGAACTATAGGGATAATCTGGGATTTAGAGATTACATAAAAGTTTGTGTTAAAAATGATGGTAGAAATATGAACAGAATAGTCCATTCTGATAAATTCTGCGATAAAAATGAGGAATAAGGTATTAGACTGGGTTATCCTTGGTTATACAATTGGTTATATGAGGTTATCCTTGTTATACAATTGCCAAGAATTTGGCTGAAATTTTTGTTAAAGATGTAATTTAAGAGCAATTAACTGGTATATCTCTCATGGAAGAAATTTCTAGACAAAATATTCAAAGATCTGAGTGCCTAGTTTTAACATCATATTTATAACTAAATGGGAAGCAGAATAGAAAAACTGGGGACAATTCATAGCCTGGTTATTTAAAGAATGAAATGGCTTCTCTAGTAATGCACACCAAGTGTGTGGACTAGAAACACTAGCTAAAGAGATAAGTTTGGATAGAAGGGAACCATGTGCAGTTCTTCAAGAAAATGACACAATAGCCCTAGATGAATTTCAGAGATCTTGGAGTTACCATAGGAACTTGAGGAAAAAATTTCTCGAGAGGTGTTCACAAGCCCTCAACTTTTGCTACCCTGCACAACTTCAATCCTCTGTTCTCCACATTTAGACACAGTGCTCCTTGGTTGGCTTAGCCATGGCTCAAGCAAGCCCACTGTAGCTTGTACCACCACTCCATAAAGTGCAAGCATGAATCTTGGTGATCTCCAGATGGTGCTGTCTCTGCAAATCAGCAGAATTTATAGGTTGGAGCCTTGATGGTCTCTACCTAGATTCAAAAGGATATTGAGAACATCCTATGGAACTAGGCAGGAATTTTTCATGCAGGCATAGCCATTACAGAGAGCCCCTAATAGAGCAATGCAAAGTGTCAATGGGGGAACAGATTCATCCTAGAGTGTTCCCACTAGGGCATTGCCTCAGGGAGCTGTGAAAGTGAGGCCTGTTCATAGACCCTGGAATGCTTCCAGGATTTCACCAGCATGCAACCCCAGCCCAAGAATTCTGCAGGAGCAAAATCTCAAGCCATGGGCTTTGTTGGTGGACTAGCCTAACAAACCCACAGGGGTATAGCTACTTGAGAGGTCTTTGGGGATCCAACCCTGTCCCACTATGCTAGGATTCAGGACATAGAGTCAAAGGAGATTATTCTTCAGCTTTAAGACTTACTGTTATTTTCCCTATTGGGTGTTACACTTACTTTGAATCAGTTATCCCTCTCTTCTTGACTATTTCTTTCATTTGGAATGAGACCATCAGCCCTTTATGTGTTTTGCCTATGTATCATAGGAGCAAATAACATTAATTGTCTCAAAGCAATTTGAGTAGGGATGAATTAGACTTTGAGTATCACCCGTATCTAATTTAGATAAGACCTTAAATTTTGGACTTTTGAGTTGATACTCCAACCAAACTGATTTGTTTTAAAGATTTTATATCTATCTCCAATTATCCATTTTCATGTAGAAAAGTATCCTGTTAAATTTAAACCAAGAATTTTGCGACTCTCTAGCACCTGGTATTGCACTAGAAATGGTTTTATGACTGAAGCTGATCCTATAACCTTAAAAGGAAGAATTTATAGTTCATTTTGGAAAGAAGGTTTTCTTTTCTTCTTCATTCCTATTGAATTGAATTATGAAAAAAATAGAGAAAAACAAAACAAAATAATTTTGTAGGTAATGATCTTGGTGCCATTGGGAGTACCAACCTGAATGTAACAGGGAAAGTAGAACAGAATAAAAGACAAGAATCCTGGGTGTCATCACTAATTAATAGTATTGCAGGTAGTAACTATATTTCCAATAACTTGAGATAGAAACATCTTTATTATTTAAACCATTTTGAATTTTTTTTCTGATATACAATTAACCTCAGAATCTATTAGCAAAAAAATTATTTTATTTTGCTGTTCAAAGTTAAAGCATTTTGAGGAAGTAATTTCTTATTTATTGACCCTGTTTTGTCAAAACATTGGTAAATTACATGTGAAAATGCTTTTTACTAAAGGTTAAAAACATGGTTTAGTAAAACATGGTTTAGTAAATTTAATAATTAAAGTCAGTTAATTCTATATAATTCTTGTGATTTTTAAATCTGTTTTGATAAACTTAATATTAAACATTTATTCAAACCTGTATATTTGTTACCAGAATCATTAAAATGCTCTCCTTGTTTACATTAAAAACATAAAAATGTTTTAAGAAGTATACCTGCATTATATTCATTTTTTCACTATTTAGAAAACATTTCCATTATTGCAAATATCTAATGGAATCACCTACAATTGCTTATTTTTTCTGTAAGCCAAATTCTTAGTTTACCAAAATATCACTCTCTTAATGAGAATTTAATTTATGACAAACATCAGTTATAAAAAAATCATTAATAATTTTCTCATAGCTCAATGCTCTACCAAACACAAAATAATCTTTAATTAAAATAATAATGTATATGGTAGATTGACAATAAGACCTTGGAAATATCGATTCCCAATATATTTACAGTAAATACTTTCCATAATCTTTATGAGAGATAATGTTTTATACATTTTCTCCTAAACACTAATTTAATAAAGGTATATCATAGTGAAATTATAGATAATTGTTCAAATTCTAAGATTATCTCTAATAAGAATCCAGGATTGATACTATGAGAGACATCTTAATTTTCCTTTTCTGGGATTACTTGATAATATTTTTTTGCTTATGAATAAAAAATATGAAGAATTAGCCTATTTAAAAATTGCAGGAAACATTTCTAGATTTTCCCCTCCATTTTTATGTGTTGTAGAGTTCAATGAAAGCCAGATAGGCATTTTAAAAAGATTTGATTACCTTGTGAACATGGATGGCACCTTCTTTGCTAACAAGATAATAGTGACTCAAAGTACAAAACCAATATGTACTTGCTCAAAATAAAACATAACTAATATATTTATATACATCCACTAAAATTATGTGATTAAGACATTTGACAACTAAAGAGGAATGGTACCTTAGTGTAAAACCATAAATTTAGATATTAAAGTGTTTATATCTGACCTTGATAAAGAATTTATAATCAATTAAAAAACACTAAATATTAAAGATTCTTTATCTCCATCAGTCAAAGACCTGTGTAACTCTGATATTCATTCTTTCATTAGGCCAGTATTTATTGAGTTCACTATGGACTACACATTGCTCTAAATGCCAGGGATACATGAATAAACAAATAGTCATAAGGTATTCCATTAACTCCTAGAGCATAGGTCATAGTAATATATTCCATTCCAATATTACTGAATGTAAAGCAATGGTGGCACCTATCTATTTGAGACTAAAGGAGAAAAGAATTTCTTCAACAGCAGCTGTTGTAGATTCTGGAAAAACCCTATCACAGTACAGACCACACTATTTTTAATGTTTGCTATAGGAAATGTCAAATGCTGAAAATGCCTATTTTTATGTCTCTGAACTAGAGTTTTTTGAAAGAGAAAATATATCTTGTTTGGACTTTTATTTTCTAAATATGTAAACATATATTGCAGAAACCATATTTGTCATAAAAGAAAACCCTATAAATTGGTTTGTAAATATATTAAATGTTTTATATAAAAAGTGTTTTGTTGTTGCATTATATCATGAGTCTTATAGAAAATTGATTTAAGAATCCCATTTCATACCTAAATTACTCTCTGTTTTTGGTGGGAGGGTACCATGGATTGAACTCAGGGGCACTTGACCACTGAGCCACATCCAAAGCCCTATTTTTTGTATTTTATTTAGAGACAGATTCACACTGAGATGCTTAGCACCTGGCTTTTTCTAAGGCTGGCTTTGAACTTGAGATCCTCCTGCCTCACCCTAAATTACTCTGAAAATTTCTTCTGGATTTCAGTGAGTTGAATAGTGAGTATCCAAAATTCATATCACTGCAAATTTAAGAATAAAACTGTGTTTGAAAAATTGAATCTTTGCAGGCATAATTAGTTATGATCATATCATACCTGATTTTTATGAGCCCTCAATGGAATGACTGGTACCCTTATTAAAAAGGTCATGTAAATGCAATACACAAGTATAATGTCTTGTGATGTTGGAGCCAATGGAGTGAAGGGCCTTTGAAGAGAACCTATGATTGCCAGAAACTACAAAAACAAAACAAATCACCTGGAGAATATAGAGCTTTCCTCATAGTTTCTATAAATAATCAGTCCTACCAACACTTTTATTTCAGACTTCCAGCTTCTAGAACTCTGAAAGAATAAATTTCATTGATTTACATTATCAACTTTGTTGTTGTTTCAGCAGTTCCAGAAAATTAATATAATGTCGAGAGTAAAATACCATTTTCCTGTTAATTTCATATTAGAAAATATGTTTTTTTTTGTTCAAGAAAGGATGCCACTATTCCATATGAAATTTTTTATTTGTTTAAATAACATTCTGTAAACAACATCTATGACACATACCTATTATTATTTTGGTGTAATAAATAAATTAAAATTTCAGTTATAGTTATTTCCTTTAAATTTAGAAGAAGTAAGACTTCTTTATTTAGATAAAATATTAGAAGTAGTTATAATGATTTTCAAGGTCAAATGAGAGTATGAAAATCCTAAAAATTACGATGAAGATATCAAGTGAGAAATATTAGAAAATAATTAATTTGGGATTTATGAAGCAATGCAAAACTATCAAGCAAAACAGAAATTTTTTTATAAATTTAAAAATGAAGCCTGTTTTTAAACACACATTGAATTGAATAAGCAGAACAGCAAATTACAAGAATTCATTTGAAGCAAAAAAAAGCATCAAATATTTATTGATGTTGGGAATATGAAAAATCAAGCTTATAATATTTTCAGATGATTAGCTTGTTTTAAAGTGACTAAAATAGTACTGAAGAAATGGCTTAGACTTTTAAAAACCTAGGTAGTATCATCATATTGCCATTATAGTCCCAATACTTCAAACAAAAGTATCAATGCAAAGTTACTTCTAAAATTTAAATAAAAAATTTATCATAAGTTACTAATCCAAAATTGGTAGAACAAAAGTTGATAGTATAAGACACATTAAAACTTTCACACAAATTTATGTTCCTTTTTACAAAAATTTCTAAAATTAATAAATTAATTCATCAAAGTAGCAAGATATAAAATTAATACCCATAAATCAAATGCATTTTTATATATCAGTGATAAATTCTCTGAAATAGAAACTAGGAAAACTAGTACATTCACAATAGCCTCAAAAAATAGATAAAATACTTGGGAATCAATTTAATAAAAGAAGTAAAATACCTCTACAATAAAACTACCCAGCACTAAAGACAGAAATTAAAGAAAACCTTAGAAGATGGAAAGATCTCCCATGCTCTTGGATAGCTAGAATTGATATTGTCAAAATGGCCATACTAACCAAAGCACTATACAGATTCAATGTGATTCCAATTAAAATCCCAACACCATTCTTTATAAATAAAGAAAAAGCAAATCATGAAATTTATTTGGAAAAATAAACCAAGAATAGCCAAAGAATCCTTAGCAAGAAGATTGTAGAAGTATCACAATAACAGACCTTAAACTATACTACAAAGCTATAGTAACAAAAACGGAATGGTATTGGCAACAAAATAGACATGTAAACCAATGGTACAGACTTGAAGACAAATCCACAGGAATACAGTTATCTCATACTAGACAAAGGTGCCAAAAACATGCATTGGAGAAAACAGAGTCCCTTCAACAATTGGTGCTAGGAAAACTGGAAATCTATTTGCAGCAAAATAAAACTAAACATCTCTCACTATGCACAAAACTCAACTCAAAGTGAATCAAGAACCTAGGAATTAGACAAAGAGACCCTGCACCTAATAGAAAAAAATGTAGACCCAAATCTTCATCACATTTGATTAGGCCCTGATTTCCTGAACAAGACTCCTAAGGCTCAAGAAATAAAATAAAGAACCAATAAATGGAATGGATTCAAACTAAAAATCTTCTTCTCAGCAAAAGAAACAATCAAGGACCATAAACAGAGGGACACCATTTTGGAAGCAAATTTTTACCACATGCATGTCATATAGAGCACAAATCTCTAGGATATAGAAATAACTCAAAAACCTTAACACCAAAAGACAAACAAACAGCCAACCCAATCAATGAATGGGCTAAGGAGCTGCACGAATACTTCTCAAAAAAAGATATACAATCAATCAACAAATATATAAAAAATGTTCGACATCTCTAGTAATTACAGAGATGCGAATCAAAACTAAAATTTCATCTCTTGCCATTCAGAATAGTAGTTATCAAGAATACAAACAACAATAAGTCCTGGCAAGGATGTGGGGGAAAATGGACTCTCATACACTGCTACGGACTGCAAATTGGTGCAACCACTTAGAAAGCAGTATGGAGATTCCTAGGAAAACTTGAAATGAAATCGCCATTTAACCCCACTACCCACTCCTCAGTCTATACCCAAAGGACTTAAAATCAGCAAAGCATATTAACACAGCCACATCAATGTTTATAGCAGCTCCATTCACAATAGTTAAACTATGGAAACAACATACATGCCCTTAAATAGATGAATGGATAATGAAAATGTGGTATATATACACAATGGAATATTATTCAGCAATAAAAGAAAATAAAATTATGGCATTTGCAGGTATATGGATGGAGTTAGAGAATATCATGCTAAACAAAGTAAGACGATCCCAAAAAACCCAAGGCTGAATGTTCTCTCTGATAAATGGATGCTGATCCATAATGTGGGGGACTTGGCAAAAATGGAGAAACTTTGGGCAAAGGAGAGGGAGGGGAAGAGGGGGGGTATGGGGGGCAGGAAAGATATTGGAATGAGATGTACATTAGTACCTGAGGCACATGTATGATTGCACATATGGTACAATGCTACATTGTGTACAACCAGAGAAATGAAAAGTTGTGCTGCAATTCTGTAAAACGAACCAAAATGCATCCTGTTGTCATATATACCTAATTAGAATAAATAAATAAATAAATAAATAAATAAATAAATGTATTTTTAAAAATAGACCTTAGAACTACAGCTCCACAATGCACCAGTTCCTTTCAACATTCACTATTAATTTTCCTCCTTAAGTCACATTATCAATTGAAGAATATTTTCACAATGCAGTCTCCATTAGTTTGCTACATTTTGCCCTGCTGCCTAGTCCCTGGAGCTTTTTCTTCTTCTTCTTTCTCTTCCTGCTCTCCTTCTCTAATTCTTCTCCTTCTCTTTTTCCATCTTTAGAAAGAAGCCTGACAATTTCTCCCATGCTTTCTAATCATAGTAAAGTCCACACATGATTCATAGCTAAAGAAATTTAATTTAGATGAAAGCCATTCAACAGATAAAATTTAAATGAACAAACCCTAAAATATTTAAAAAATATTTTCTTGCTTTGTTTAGTTGGTGATAGGTCAATACTGGAGAAATTGAAACTAAGCAAATGGTCTTTAAAACTTTCTATCATCTGCCAAAGAAACCAAAAAGAGTTTATTGAAAAATGTCTTGGAAAGAAATTGTGTCTTTAAAAGAGCATTATAACAAAAGGTGAGTGTCAACTTCAACTTTGTTCCTGAATTCTAGAGACCATGCAAACAATGAGTGTGAAGCAATGTTCTATACACATGACAAAAGTAATGGTGCATTATTTGATGGAAGAGTGACTATGTCACAGCTCAGTACAGAACCGTCTAGTGAGAGAATGTGACCATGAAAATCCAGGTATCGTAATTTTCGAATTATGAGATAGAGCTGAATCAGTATTGATCTCTATTTTTAATGTTTACAGAATCAAACAATGCAGGACTGGTAGTAAACTAGTCATATTTGTTTCTAAGATAATTATTTGAAAGTAAAACATGTTGAATTTTCTGAATTTTTATTTCCAATTGTGTGGAAATGGGTATTAACATTTGGATATAGTCCTATGGATTCTGGTTTACAAATAACTTTATGTAGATTTACTGAAGAGCACAATGCAAGAATTACTCAGTCATTCCCCCACACCCATATTTTTCCTATACAAAGAAGATTTATAAAAGGAACTCTTCTTCCATTTACATAATGTTAAGTCATGCTCATGTTTTACATATAAGTCATATTTTTTGATGAATGACAATCAGCCCTGCAAGGTATCAAGAATTTTTTTTTTTTTAAAGAGAATGAGAGAGGAGAGAGAGGAGAGAGAGAGAGAGAGAATTTTTTTTAAAATATTTATTTGTTTTTAGTTCTCGGCGGACACAACATCTTTGTTGGTATGTGGTGCTGAGGATTGAACCCGGGCCGCACGCATGCCAGGCAAGCGCGCTACCGCTTGAGCCACATCCCCAGCCCGGTATCAAGAATTTTATAAACATCTTCCTAGTATGTCCTCTTCTGGGGGAAATGTTTTGGAAAAAAAACAAACAACAACAACAAAAAAAGGATTATTCTATTCCTGATACATTTCTCCTATGTTTTCCAAATTAGTTCTATTAAACTAACTAATAAGTACATATTGGAATTACAAAGAATACCAATAGCAAGAGAACTATCAAAGTAATTTTCTTTCTGCTTAATAGATTTTATCTTGATTTTTCTCTCATGATCAATTTCTCCAAATGATCATTTAATTCTTGGGACTGAACATTGAGATAATGATGTGAAGATAGTGTGTTACTCAATATGCTTTCATCAATGAAATGCACAGATACTGATGCTAATAAATAACTTGGGATCACCCATTTAACCTTTTCATAAATGGAATATGAAAAGCTGATTAAGCTGATTTTTCCTTCTTCACAGTTTCATGTTACCTTTTGTAAGATGTGTATATAAACTGAAGAAAGAGATAAACTCATAAAAATTATTATAGTATTTCATTACAATATTATTAAAATACTTGGCGTGGTTGTCATTTTGTTATAATTAAAGAGTAAGAAATATATAATAATAGATAAAGTACTGAGGTTGTTCTCATGCTTCAGGTAATAGTAATGAAAAATACCTAATCCAAACATTAACAGAAACAATTTAATATGAGCACAAATGTAAGTGCTGTTACTAAGATACGTTTATTAATATACAATTTATTTATATAAGTGAAATTATGACCTACATTGAAGTACAGCGGTCTCTCTAGCCCAAGTTTAACTTTGTATGGTTTCATTTATGTGAGCCAAATATTTTCTAAAAATATTAAATCTAAAACTCCCGAAATAAAAAGCCCATAAATCGTAAGTTGCATCCCATTCTGAGTATTTTGATGGAATTTTATTCCATCCCATTCTGTCTTCCTAGAATATGAATCATTATTTCACCTAGTATCTACATTGTATATATTACCTGCCTGCTAGTCAGTTATTAGCCATTTGGCTATAAAATCAACTATTATACTATTTCAATGCTTAAGGTTAAGTAATCATTATTTTACTTAATAATGGCCCCAAAGTATAAAAGCAGTGTGTAAATCAAACATCTGTATTCATTTGTGTGTGTGTGTGTGTGTGTGTGTGTGTGTTTTAGTTGGCTTTTTTTACTACTGTGACTAAAGGGTCTGACCAGCACAACTGTAGGCAAGAAAAGTTTATTTTTGAGTGCTCTCAGTTTCAGAGGTCTTAGTCCAGAGAAGGCCAGCTCATTCCTCAGGTAAGGCAGAAGAACATCATGGCGAGAAAGTGTGGCAAAGGAGAGCAGCTCACATCAGGAAGCAGAGAGACTCCACTCTCCAGATACAAATATATACGCCAAAGCCACACCCCAATTCCCACTTCCTCCAGCAAAACCCTAACACTTTAATTAATCCCATCTGGGGTTAACTCATTGATTAGGCTAAAGCTATAACCCTATCATTTCTTCTCCAAACCATGCATTTGTCTCACATGTGAGCTTTGGGGGGACACCTCATCTAAATCATGACAAAGGGGAAAAGCATACTGTATATATTTTGGCATTATTTGCATATTTAAACATCCACTGTGGGTCTAGTGATATAGTCCCTGTGGATATGAGGAAACTACTGCATATTCTGATAGAGTGGACTACCCTAATTTTTCTCTGAACTTTATGATTTACTGTATCTGTTTTGTCCAATTTTACTATTTCTTAAATTTACCATTATAACCTGAAGCTCAGCAGTAAATAGTTTTAGTCTGGTTTTGGATAAAGATGTTCTGATATCTACAGTGACACAAGGTGTTAGTGGTTTATATCCAGTATATATAAGGAATGCTTACAGATCAATAGCAAAAGGTAGAAAAATATTTTAAAAAGGCAAAGCCATCAACATTATATTTTTAGCAAAAGAAGAAGTCCAAAAGACCAAACAAAATAAAAAATACAAAGGTCATTCCAATCAAACAGCAATCATAGAAACATGACTTTAAAACTTTAGTGATGTTCTTATATACCTATTTGAAATACTGAAAAATATATAAAATATTTTATAAACTATAACTTAATAACATAAAATGTTGACTCTCGTCTAAGGAAGCCCTTATATATTGTGGATGTTACTTACATTTATATGACTTCTTTTGGAAGTTCTTTGATATTATTTACTAATTATGAACACTTGGACACCCAATGACCCAATATTTCATTCCCAGGTAAATAGCAAAGAAAAATGAGCATGCAAAAATATTAAAAGACAAAACAGGACTATTTGTGTGGAATAATGGCAGAGCTCTTGCCTAGCAAGCATGAAACTCTGGCTTCCATCCCCAGCATTGAAAATAATTCAAAAAATATTCATAGTAACATTACTTATAAAAGCCCCAAACTGTAAAGAATCTAAACAAATATGTACCAATAGATACATTTCCTGATGCAAAAAAACCCCATTAAAACAGTAATGCAAAAAAAAAAATCTGCTATGTACAATGACATGAATGTTATGATCTCACAGACACAAACACTTAACAAATTAAGTCAAGCAAAGGAGGGATATTAGAAAGTGAAATAGGAATCCCTAAATATTTTCAAATATAAACCTGGTCCAAAAGCCTTTATACATTAACATGATGATCCAAAAGACCTTTATAACAACTCTACAAATCAGTATGGAAGAAAGAGAACATCAGCAAAGCTCTAAATCAATAAAAGATGCAGTGAAATTGTTAAGAAAAGTAATTTCATTTCAACCAATTAGCCTCTTGCTCAAGTAGGCACAACTTATATTGAAGAGAAAAAAAAAAAAAAACCCTGCTTTATCAGAGGAAAGGAAAATACTGGGACATACAACTAGTGTTCTGACTTTTTATGGGACTGCCAAAAGATTTGGTTTCTGTGTTAACTTAGAGTTCCCACAAGGAATGGGCATAATTTACATATTTGGTGTTCTCAGAGAACAAAAGACAACTCAATGCTTAAAGTCAGTGTTATGGTCTGGATGTGAGGTGTCCCCCAAAAGCTCACATGTGAGACAATGCAAGCAGGTTTAGAGGAGAAATGATTGGGTTGTAAAAGTCTTAACCCAATCAGTGATTTAATCCCTTGATAAGGATTAACTGAGTGGTAACAAAGTGGTAGGGCGTAGCTGGAGGGGAGGTAGAAATTGTGGCATGGTTTTGGTGTGTATTTTTGTATCTGGCAAGTAGAGACGCCTTCTCTGCTTTCTGATCATGATGTGAGCTGTTTACCTCGAGCACACTCTCCCACCATGATGTTCAGCTTCACCTCAAGCTCCAAGGAATGGAGTCAGCTTTCTGTGGACTAAGACTTCTGAAACTATAAATCCTCAAATAAACTTTTCCTCATTTACAATTGTTCTCATCAGATCTTTTAGTCACAGTAGTGAAAAAGCTGACTAAAACAGGAAGTATCCAACAATTTGTAATTTCAGTGGCAGAAACCAGCTCAGATCATCACAAGTAGAAGGAATAACCCAGTTTGTGGTTTTATCCTTGATAAGAAAAGAGAAAAATGAAAAGTATACCCATATTCTGAATTTTAGTAGATAAATTTGATTAAGGGATTTTATTTTTTCTCTTCTTACTTAGAATAGTGAGAGAAGAGGCATAATTTGGATAGTTGAGACAGAGAAGGAAATATGAGGTACTACCAGAGAACATGCATGACCATACACAGATACCATGGGAACAAAAACAACAAAATTCAAGAAAAATAAAATAAACAAAAAAAAATGGTAAATGTCTGTAATTAAAAATTTGTATGCAAAAGCTCAGAAAAGATGCATCTTCAGAGAATATTGATAAGGTGCCTAGGAGCTCTAGTTAGGCTGATTAGTAAACATCTTCGCCTGTACAAAACTAGTCCATGAAGATGGGTAGAGGTAGGTTGTGTTTTTGGGTTTTTTTTTTTTTTTTGAATTCACAGATTCTAAAACAAAGTTATGAGAAGAAGAAACAATGAAACAATGAAACATGGCTATTATAGTTGAGATGTGAGGTGTCCCCAAAAAGCACATGTGGAGTCAATGCCAAAGGATTAGTAGGTGGAATAATGGGTTATGAAAGCCTTGACCAAATCATTGTGTTAATCCACTGGTTAGGATTAGCTGGATGGTCATTATAGGAAGATAGGGTGTGGTTGGAGAAGGTGGTCATTGGGGCCTTGTCTTAGGGCTTATAATTTATCCTTGTTGAGCAGAGCTGTCTCTCTGCTTCCACATTCTTCCACCATGATGTTCTGCCTCATCCTGGGCTTGAGGAATGGAAGTTGGCCATCTATGGACTAAGAATCCTAAAACAGTGAGCCCCCAAATAAAATATTCATCCTTAAAATTGTTTGTGAGGTCATTTGGTTACATTGTCAAAACAAAACAAAACAAAACAAAAAACAAAAAAACCACTGACTAAAACAATGACCAATCCAAGGAAGTAAATAAATCTCCAGAAATTTACACTAAAGCAATTGAAGGGAGAATGATTCTTGAGGGACTATCCTATCTTGCCCGACGGAGTTAAAACTAGCCATCAAAAAGATGAGAACATGCAGTGAACAATGCACATGATGAAAATACCAAAATATGAGATGGAAACTAAAAAAAGAAACTTAAAAAGTCAAAGTTATAATGTTTTCTCTGATATGCAGAAACTAATCCAAAGTTAGGGAAGGGAAGTTTAAAAAAAAGAATAGAAGAAAGATTAGTTGAGTAGATAAAGTGGAATAAAGGAAAGGGATGAGTGATGAGATAGGAAAAGACAGTGGAATGAATCTAACCTTACTTTCCTATGTTTATATATAAATCTACTACAGTACATATTAGCATTTTATGTACATCCACAAAATGCTAATATAAAAAATAAAATCTGTAAGTAAATAGCAGAAAGATCAGTGGAATAGAGAGAAGGAAACAAGGGGAGGGAGGAAAGAAAAGGAAAGGGAAGTACTAGGGATGAATTAGAACAAATCATGTTCCATAATTTTATAATTATGTCAAAGTGAACCTTATTGTCAAGTATAACTAAAAAGAACAAGTAAAAACTATTTTAAAAAACTCAGAAATTTTGTAGTGCAAGACCACAATAACTGAAATGAAATATTCACTGGAGGGTTTAAAGAGCAGATTTGATCAAGTAGAAGAAAGAATATGCAAATTAAAAGATATATCACTTGAAATTACTTAGTTACAGAAAAAAAATGAATAGAACAAAAACAAGCAAAGAACTAATGGATTAATGAGGCAACATAAAGTTGGCCAATATATACATTACACAAGTCCTAGGAAGAGAAGGAAAAGAGTAAGGAGCAAATAATAGCTGAACACTTTGAAAACCTGATGATGAAAATGTAAATTCAAATCCAAGAAACTAAATGAATTTCAACTAAGATGACCCTCAAACAAACCACATAGAAATATATTAAAATAAAATATGTCAAATAAAAAATAAGATAATTTGAAAATAGCAAGAGAAAAGTGACTCATCACATTAAACATGTCCCTATAAGACTATCAGCAGATATCTTAAAGGAAACCTTGAAAGCCAGAATGAATGAAGTAGAAGGATATATTAAAAAAATAGATATTGTCAACAAAGGATGTTCAACAAAACTGCCCTTAAAAACACCTGCCCAGATGCACAAAAGCTAGGAAGCTAATTTACCACTAGATCTGTCTTGCTTAAAGAGCTAAAGGGAGTCCTTCAAGTTGAAACAAAAGGACACAAGGCAGCAACATAAATGCATGTGAAAATATGAAGCTTGTTGGCAAAATAAAATACAAAGACAAGCACAAAATAAGGTAACACTGTAACAATGGTAAAAGGTCACTTTTTAATTATGGAATAGGAATTCAGTCTATAAAAAGCTATAATAAAATGTTGATAGATGTTAATATCAAAAGATGTCATTTGTGATGTCAGGAGTACAAAGTTTGAGGGCATACAAAAGAGTAGTTTTTGTATGCAAGTGAAAGTACTTGTTATCAGCTTAAAATAGGATGTTAAAGATGTTTATATAGCCCCATGTTAACCATTAATCACTTCTGTAGAAAACAGAAAGAAAATAAGAGAATTAAAATATATTGTTCAAAAAATTTTCAGTGAAAATCAGTCAAATAGCAGAAGAGGAAAAGACAGTCAAAATGCTTTAAGACAGAAAGCAATGAAAAGGCAGATGTCTTTATCAATAATTAAATTATGGCTAGGGAGGCTGAAGCAGAAGGACCTCAAGTTCAAACCTAGCCTCAGCAAAAGCAAGGCGCTAAGCAACTCAGTGAGACCCTGTTTGAAAATAAATTACAAAAAATAGGGTTGGGGATGTGGCTCAGTGGTTGCATGCCCCTGAGTTCATTACCTGGTACTCCCCCCAATAATAAAAATTATGTTAAATTCAAAAGTATTAATTTTGCAAATAACAACAGAGTAGCTGAATGTGTTAATATTGATGAGTATGTACTTTAAAAAGTAGAAGACCAAAAATATGTACCTTACCCTACATTTCAATAAAATAAGAGAAAGGACAAACTAAGTCCAATGTTAGCAAAATAAAGGAAATAACAATGACTGGAGCTGAAATAATTTAATAGAAAGCACAATTAAAAAAATAAGCAAGACTAATGCTTGGCATGGTGGTGCACACCTAAAGTTCCAGTGGCTCAGGAAGTCGAGGCATAAGTATCATGACTTCAAGACCAGCCTCATCAACTTAGAGAGGACCTAAGAAATTTAGTGAAACTCTGTCTCAAAATAAGAAATAAAAAGTGGGTAGGGGTTAAGTGATGCTGGGTTCAATCCCAGGTATCAAATAAATAAGTAAACAAGCAAGCAAAATTAAGAGTTTTTAAAATTCTAATTTGTTATATACAATAGCACAATACATTAAAATTCATATTACATATATAGAGCACAGTTTTTCATATCTCTGGTTGTACACAAAGTAGAGTCACACCATTCGCATCTTCATACATGTACTTAGGATAATGATGTCCATCTTATTCCACCATCTTTCCTACCCCCATGCTCCCTCCCTCCCCTTTGCTCTATCTAGAGTTTCTCTAACCCTCCCATGGTCCCCACCCAGAACCCCATTATGAATCAGTATCCTTATATCAGAGAAAACATTCGGCATTTGGTGTTTTGGGATTGGCTAAGTTCACTTAGCATTATATTCTCCAACTTTATCCATTCATCAACTGATGGGACAACAAAACATAAATCTTTTTGTTAGATTAAGAAAAATTATTTGGGTGAATAAAACCAAATAAGAAAAGTGTACAATAAATTTAGTGCCACAGAAATCAATGAATATGATAAATAGATGCATACATACATAAACTAGCAAAATTATGAATAATTATATGCTAATAAATGGAAAAACTTGAAAGAAATGATAATAGTTTAGAAGAATATTATCTATCAAGACTGAATCATGAAGAAATAAAGTCTGAATATACATGTAACTAAAAAAAAGACTTAATTACTAATAATAATCCTTCCAGAAATGAAATTACCAAGATCAGATTGCTTCATTGGAAGATGTGTTAATATTGATGAGTATGTACTCATTTAATGGACATTTAATGAAGAATTAGTGCTAATTCTTCTCAAAATCTTTAAAAAGTTGAAGGGGGGAAACACCTCCCAGAAAAATCTAGAATGGAATAGATAGGAATGAAATTTAAAAGGCTTCCAACTTTTAAAGGAGGAAGGAAAGTTGTGTATGTTTGCAGATGTAATTATCTTCTATGCAGAAAACATTAAATACGCCAACAAAAAGTGTTATAACTAATAAATTAAGTGGCATTTAAAAATCATTCCAAAAATTGTTTTCATTTCTATATACTAACAATGAACTATCAAGAAAAGAAACAATAGGAATAAATTTAATCAAGCAGCTAAAATATGTGTACACTCAAATCTGAAAAGCATTGATGAAAGAAATTCAAGGAAACACAAATAAATATAGAGCTATTCTGTGTTCATGGATCTGAAGAATCAATACTGTCAAGCATTTGTACAGCACCAAGTAATCTTCAGATTCAATGTGATCCTTATAAAAATTCCAATGTTATTTTTTACAGAAATAGAAAAAAATCTTAAAATTCATATGTAATTACAAAAGATTTCAAACATGTGAAATAATCTTGAGCAGGAAAAACAAATGTGAAGGGCTTATGCTTTCTTATTTCAAATTATATCATGAAATTATGGTGATAACAATATTATGATACTAAAACAAAAACGGATATATAATCCAATAGAATCCCCAAAAGAAATGTACACATTCATGGCCAAGTGACTTTAAACAAAGTACCAAAAAGGCACAAAAGAAAAGAATAACTTTTTCAACATCTTGTGGTGACAAAATTGGATATCCTTATGGAAATATATGAATCAGAATCCTTATCATATGCCACATACAAAAATCAATTCAAAATGCAGTAGTATTGAATGTAAGAATTGAACCTGTAAAATCCTAGTACAAAACAATAGGGAAATGGTCCATGACATTCACCTTGGCAACAACTTTTAATTAAGACACCAATACACAAGTAATTAAAACAAAAACAGACAATTAAAACTAAAAGTCTCTGTACAGCAAAGGCAATAAAAGGGTAAGAAAGTAAATCATGGAATATGGAAATGATTATAAACCATATACCTAATAAGGGGTAAATATCTTTAATGTATGAGAATTTCTACAATTTAATGAAAACAATTTTAAAAAATTGATTAGTAAAAAGCCCAGGACTTGAATAGACATTTCTTCATAGAAAATGTGTAAATAGTCAACAGTTACATGAAGAGATGCTCAGCCTCACTAATCATCAGGCAAGGTGTAAAACAAAGCCACAGTGAGATATCAACTCACACCTGCTAATATCATAATTATAAAATTAGTAAAGAAGAGATGATGAGGATGTGGAGGAATATCTGCAAAAATACAGAATATCTGCAGCTAAGTATTTCAAATTGTTCTTGTTGAGCATAATTCATTAGCACCTCATGTGTAGCAATCTGTGACACATGTTCTAGTGCAATTGCATTTGACAAACTTCATTCATTATTAAACACATTTATGAAAGGTGTAATGAGAAATAATAATTCCCATATGTTGCACATGAAAATAAAATATCCCTTTAAAATACTTTTTTTTCCCTGTTCAGTAGAGTGGATGGAGCTGGATTAAGATCACAAGACCCTGAGAAATGAGTAGAAATTTACAGCTAAGTGCAATTAGGATTGACTCCTTTTGCCCCATTTTAAAATAAAGAAAAAGGATTAATTTTTAAATCCCTCTAAATCAAGAAATATTTTATAATCACTCATAGACTTTCAGCGAAATGTAGGATAGGATTTCCATTCATAATGAGATTTCTATATGATTTCTTATATTTATCATCCACTTGTCAACAGGATGCTTTGTTCTTCACATTATGGGCTTTGGTGTTAAGACAACTTGGAGTTCAAAGGAGATTCAGTCCCTTTCTGTAGCATGTAACAAACTAATTCAGATCGAATGAAACTGCAATGCAGTGATGCCTCCTATAAACCAGGATGATATGATCCAAGTGACTCAGGGCCTAAGCTTGCTCCAGTAGCCAGGATAAGAAATTAGTCTTAAGAATTACTTCTTTGGTTTAATATTTCAGCATTTGCATGAATTTACCTATTCCCTCTTGGTGAATGATGCTATTAGCCAGTTATTTCTATTTGTTATTCTTATTAGTAGTAATAATAAAAGTATTAATATTACTCATTTTTTCTTCAATTAGCCCTGATACCTTCCCTCCCCTATCTTTCAACTTCAGTTGAAATAAACACTGGCTTTATGTAATACTTTCACATTTTTCACTGACAGAATCTTATGGATTTAAGTCAGTCAGCTTTTTCCTTTCAGAAAAAAAAATCATTATTATGTTTTTTTTAATTTATTTTTAAGTGACAAATAATAACTGTATAAATTCATGGGTCACAATATGATGTGATACAATGAGAAGGCCAAGCTAATCAACATATCCACTACCTCACTTACTTATTTTGGGGGAAAGAAGATTTAAAATCTGTTTTAGTAATTTTGAAGTAAATTAAGAAATTTAATAAAGTAATTCAAACAACATATGGATGATATTTCTTTGAGACTATTGTTCTCTTTTGGTCCAATTGACTGTGGTGGCTATAGCAATGTCGAGTTTGGCAGCCTGGCCAGCAATGCTTTGAGAAATAATTAAGGTAGGCCATTGGAAGCTGTGGACAAAAACACACTAAAGGCGATTTTAGAAGTGGAAGACATTACAGAGTTCATCCTATTTGGTGCATCCCCCCAGACATAACAACAACCCCAGAGTGTGTACTCTCTGGCTTGATATTCAATAGTTTTGAATAATTGTACTTAAAAGCAACAAATATTAAATAAGAGTGTTTAGATACACTGTCACTAAAATTAAAATAACTTTACACATGCAAGAAAATCAAAACACTAATTGACAGGAGAGATGAAGATAATTACAATTGTGTATTCTTATTTGATAAAGCCAATCTTTATAAATCTATTATGAAACTACTTTTAAAAAAATATTTGTAACACACAAGAACAATTTGGAAAAGAAGAGATTTACTTTGGGCTAAAGGTTTTAGAGGTCCAGTCAATGGTCAGCAGCATACATCACTCTGGACCCAAGCTGAGGCAGAACATCAGAATGGAAGACTGTAGCAGAGCAAAACTGTTCCACTCATGGAGGCTGGGAAGCAGAGAGAGAGCCAGTCCAAGGAGCACCCACAAACAAAAATGTATAATCCTTGATTCATGATCCTAGTGATCCACTTGCTTTAGCCATGCCCCACCTGCCTAGAGTTTCTACACAGTAATCCATTCAAATTATTAATCCATCAAAACTATTAATCCACTGATTAGGTTACCATTCTTATAGTCTAATCCTTTCACCTCCTGAATTAACACAGGAGCAATTGGAAGAAGCCTCATATCAAAACCATAACAGTTTTTAATGTGCTAAAACTCAATAATCCAATATAAATAATTTACTTAAAAAATACAGTTTCAATGTTAAATAATTGGTGCAATATATATTGATGTGATATCATGATTATGAAAATCTAAGCCAACAAATCTCATAGAAAATATGCAGTATTGTCTTATATTCTGGTTTTGCATAAATACCAACAAAACATTCTGTTAAACTCAAAAGCAGTGTATAAAGTGACTTGGGTATTCCAAAGAAAGGTAGATTTAAATAAAGGATTAAGCTTCCTTTCACATAGAGGAAATACCAAAGATTAAAAAGAGTATAAAAATATATTCAAGAGAAATTCTGCAAAAATAGAATGGCCATTAAAATGTTTTTTGGAGATGTGATTTTATACCAAAGAAATATTCCTAAAGAAAGAAATGGATACATTAAAAATTGTGTCAATGCTAAAATAATAACATTTTATCCTTAACACATAGAGTTATATAGATAATTAGGAGTTAGAATTTTTTTTTCATTTGAAGAAACTTCAGAATCACAATAAATATGATCATCATTTTTTCCTCCAGAAGATAGTGTAGACTAATATAAAACCACAGGGACAAAGAAAGACAAAGATACAGAGAGGAAAATAATAAGTGTTCTTTGGCTCAACAGAGTATCACAGCTGTTAGGGGGATTTCAGTATATGACTCATGAGTCCTCTGTAAATAAATAGTAGCAGTTTTGAATTTGATCCTGAAAGTATACAAAATTGTCAAAGCAACAATCATTTTAATGAGTTACAGAAAATACAGTGCTGGAAATTTTTTACACCTGATAGCAGTGTCAGAAAGAATGGAATTACAAATAATGTGTAGACTCTTATGTAAAACTTGCATATAACATGCTGTACCATGAGAGTTAACATTCAAAATATTATTCATAGGCAAGAAAATGTACATGTTGGATTTAGTCCCTTCCACATATTCAAATATGCAAATTCATCCCTACTAAACTAACATCATATAACCATTAAATTTAGGACATTTTCTTTTTGTTCTTAAATATAAATATTTTTAAAAGAAAAACCATAGGAAAAAATTGATACAATGTCCATTTTTGCAAATCATGCTTCTATTTTCCATACTTCATTCTAATTTTGACTATATACATAATACTTCTTACATGTTAGTAATAGAATATTAAATGTTTAGAGTCTTTATCAAAATCTGTTTTGCAAATGATGCAGGTTAATTTTTATACCTATTAATTTTGTGCCTGTATCTTAGTTGATCAAGTTGATATACTCTCTCCCTACCACTTCTCATTTAGTTTGTTTATCTTGTCTATTATAAATTACACTGCAGTGATATTCATGCTGCACATGTTTTATACGTCTCTTCTATTTTCTCTTCAGAACACAAGCCATTCTGGAAATAGAATTTTTGCTTCATTAAAAGGAATACAGAAGAGAGAGAAATGAAGCAATGAATTGCAAAACATGATTATCTATTTTAAACCAACCATGTTATTTTACTACATGCTTTAATTAATATTGTTGGGTTTTTATCTGAACCATAATTTCAAAGTAAAAGGATTTCATATTATACATTGCACAAATGACTTACAAACAAATATTTTAATTTGAATATAAAATTATTCATCAAGAAATTAATCTGCACCTTGCCTTCCTTAAATTCTTTTGAGACTGGTTGTAAAATGGACAACTAAGGCCAGATAGGAATGTCCTGTTACTCATTCATCCCAGGTCAGTTGTGAGCTTAATGAACAGTTTTTTGGTTAGGTCAAGTTCATGGGTTATGTGTCTTTATTTTTTTATATACTGTTTGTTCCCAAGTCCTTAGTTTATAATAACACCTTCACTAGTCATTCAAGCCTGACTCGACCAAATTTGATGAAGTACCAAAAAACTAGTTTTTCTTCATTAAGTTTACTGTTGAATAAGTCATTTTGAATATAGGAGAATATATTCACTGGAAGGATTAGACAGAGCTTCATGAAGAAAGGAAGGCCTGTAAACAAAATAGATTGAATAGAAGTGAAGACATTCAAGCAAGGAACTAACATTCATAATTTGAAAGATAATGCAAAGTTGTGATTGTTGTAGATTATACTTACACTAAGGTATAATTTAATGCTAGGAAATGTTAACAGTCTTGGTTAAAGTAAGGAATGTAAGTCAAGTTTTGTTCTGAGGACTTGATCCAAAAGCTCTATTAATTTTGGAAGATGAAGTGAGAAATTTTAAGTGGAGTGGTATTGGACTGAATTCAGTGTCTTGGAGGTGAGATGTCTTGTGTGTTGCCAGTATCCAGGGGATGGCTAGGGTGGCATGTGACATCCTGACAAAAAGCCAGTTAAGGATCCTTGATGCTTAGCACTTTAATAGATGGTCCGAAAAGCATCCTGGACTTACTAATACTGGCAAAAGAATAAAAGAATAATATGAATCTTAAATCACCCCCAAAAGAAAAAATTTGAATTAAAACTCTTTTTCAGCTGTTTGTGAGAAAATATTACAGTAAAATAGTTTTTTCTGAAATAAATTACTTTAAAGATAAAAAAAGAACAAACATTAGAATTGTTGATTAAATAGATTATGGCACTAAGTATATGTACATAAAATGGAAATAAATGAAGTGTAAAGTTTAGTTTTTTACTTTTGTGCTGCCCCAGCCCACCCCAAGTGTTTTTCTGTTCTCAACAGGGTGAATAGCAATTCTTTAAAAATGTAATTCACATCTTATTACTACTCTGTGCAAAATCTAATAACTCAATGTACAAACATGATGTGTTTTTTTCCAACAAAATCGGCCCACTGTTAGGACTGACATCCCCTCAACTGCTCCATTTCCTATTCACTCTTACAGATGCAAAATCCCCCTTGAGATTTCTCAAAATCTCATTCAGAATTCACACCTGTCTCACCCTTTAACATGAAATACTTGTCTTTTGAACATCCATTCGGCTATTGCCCTGCCTTCATTTACTCAACAAGTGCTTCCCTGACCATCCTATTTCAGATTGAATCTACCATTCACACAGAAGCATTTCTATATCTTCATTTTAGTTTTTAAAAATAGTAATTACAAATTTTAACATTCATTATAATTTACTTATTTTTAGGCTTATTGTTCATGGTATATCTCCTACAGTCCCAATAGCATGGAAGATACTCCCACCCCCAATTTTTTGTCTACCATTTTCACTGATGTATCTAAAGGGCCTAGAATAGTACTTGCATATAGAAGCTACTTAATAAATATGTTTCTCAAATTTAATACATTAATTGACTTTTAGTGAAGATCTTATGGAAAAATAGATAAATGTGATTTTTATGGTGCCTTTATAGGATAAATAAGTATGCAAACAAAATTTATTACTGAGTATGATTTACTTATTAAAGAGAAAGAGCCAGATTTGGTTATGGCAAAAATAATTGAAGGTGAAATAAAGAACTGAGTAAGATTAAAAAGAAAATCGCTGATAATAAAGCAGGGTGCATACAGCACTAAGGAGGGAGAAGGGATTAGAATGAGTTGAGGAGGTAGGGATGGATTAGGGAGATATGACTGTCCAGGTCAAGGAATAGGCTGAGATGTGTGAGCTAGATGTCTCAGAGGCCCACCAAGAGATTACTCAAGATTAAGATGAGAAAACCTGAATTATTTGTTTTTTCTAAAATCCATAATCGTGTGTATATTAAAGGAATATAAATTGTTAAATTTATATTTATAGTTATCTTTCCTTACTAAACCTCTGTTTTATGTCAGATATGCTACCAGAATTTTTTCATAGTTTATCTCATTTAATACTCTCAAAAGCCCAGCATAAATAAAAGAGATGAATGACTCACTGTATTTCAACATTTGATTAACTTGATTTCCATTTTGACAAACAAATCCTCACCATATTCATCAAGTGTACAAAACGTAGTCTGGGTCTGGTCCTAAGAGTTCAGTTTTTGAAATGTCTTGCTTGTATTATTTAACAGTTTCAAAAACCAATTAAAAGGGAAAATAAGCAATTAAGTAGAAGACATGTTTTTGTCACATGCCAATATTATTAGTAGTACAACACATTTATCTTTAATTAAGATGGGATCTAGAGAACTACATAAATTGCCGTTTATTATTTCTTACCTGAACTCATATTTCTTGTTCCTTTCTAAAAATACCTGCATCTTAAAATATCTCTTTGTTCACATTTCATTTTAAAATTATCATATGCATATTTATAAGGCTATTGGAATCAATTCTGTGAAATATGCATATGGAACTAGTGTTTATATATGTTTTACACTGTTTATAAAAAAATAGACCCATCCATATTAAATAATTGTAAAATATTCCCTAGATAAAAATTCATTCTCAAATGGATAGACTATCAAGAAACTAAATTTTTTTTAAATAAAGCAATTTAGTATCTATCATTGATAACAAATTAAGGCCAAATTATTTCTTATTTAAATAAAGGATAATGTATAACACTCAAACTCAATAAATTCCCTGATAAATATATACCAGGTGCCCAATAAATATATTTAAAGTGTAGCAGCTTGATCTATCAAAATTTCTGTTTAGATGAGAGCATTGGTTAGTAATATTTTATTACTTTTACATTTACATATAGGAATAAACATGGATATTAGTAAAATAAGATGCTGACAAAGAAATAACATTTTACTATAGTCTAGCATTTAAAAATAATATTATTATCCTTATAAATGTCATAAAGAATCATTTGACTTTCATAGTTTCTAAATTTGGGTCATTTAAATAAGTGTTAATTAATTTACTGGACTTTTTCTGATTTTTCCCACTTTTTTTCTGCTTTAGAAACTTGAGGTTTATATTATTGCTATAATTACTTGTTTTAAATTAATTTTATGACATTTAAATATAAAAAATGGTTATTTGATAAAAGAAATTATTTAAGGAAGTAGCAAAATATTTTCCCTGAAAATTACATAATTTGAGAATCACTTTCACCACTTACTTCTGCCATTCTGTCCTTTTCTGAGAGAGAGAGAGAGAGAGAGAGAGAGAGAGAGAGCAAGCTCGAGCATAAGGAGGAAAAGACAAAATATTTGCAGTAATCTTTAGTGATGTTGGATATTTTCTTAACAATTATAAGCAGCACCTAATAAAATATTAACTAATCCATTCACATTTTCTCTTCATTCTCTAATTTTCACTTTTTAAGAATTATTTATAAAAATCAATATTTCTTTTTTCAGATTTCATTGTTCCCTTGAAGAGAAGATACTGTATCTTACATTATTAAAATTTCATTTAAGATCAGAAATAATAATATTAAAATATATAATATATTAAATAAAAAATCAACTTAAATGATCAAGAAGAATAGGATAATAATAGTATAAATACAACTTGAATATTTATGAAATCTTTTAATCACTTAGTGGTCCTTACAAATTTACTCTATTCTCCTCTATAATACCTCCAACAAATTGTCATTCAGCAGACTGCTAAAATACCTTCACTGAAGTAAATCCTTCGTTTAGATTTTTAAATATTTTAATGTGTTCTTTTTAGATATACATGACAGTAAAGTATATTTTGATATGTTATAAATAATGGAATATTTTTTCCCTTTCTTGTTGTTGTACCTGATGTGGGGTTACACTGTCATACACTATATATGAACATAAGAAAGTTATGTCTGATTCATTCTACTGTCTTTCCTAATCCCATACCCCTCCCTTCCTTTTATCCCCCTTTGTCTAATCCAATGAACTTCTATTCTTCCCTCCTCTGTTCCTCTTATTGTGTTAGCATCCATATACCAGAGAGAATATATGGCCTTTGGTTTTGGGGGATTGGCTTATTTCACTTAGCGTGATAGTCTCCAGTTTCATCCATTTACTGGAAGATGCCAAAATATTCACTTTTCCTTATGGTTAATAATTCATTGTGAATATATATCACATTTTTTTATCCTTTCATCTGTCAAAGGGCACCTAGGTTAGTTTCACAGCTTAGCTATTTTGAATCAAGCTACTATAAACATTGATGTGGCTGCACCACTATAGTATGTTGATTTTAAATTCTTTGGGGATATGCCAAGGAGTGGGATAGCTGGGCAAATGGTGGTCCCATACCAAGTTTTCTGAGGAATTCCATACTACTTTCCAGATGGTTGCACCAATTTGCAATCACACTAGCAATGTATGAGTGTACCTCTGTGTCTACATCCTTGCCAACAGTTATTCTTGTATTCTTGATAACTGTTATTCTATCTGGAGTGGATGAAATCTCAGTGTATTTATCATTTGCTTTTCTGTAAATGCTAGAGATGTTGAATATTCTTTTATGGATTTATTGACCGATTATATTTCTTCTACTCTGAAGTACCTGTTCAGTTCCTTTGCCTATTTACTAATTGGGTTTTCTGCCTTTTTTTTTTTTTTGGTGTTACATTTTTTGAGTTCTTTATATATCCTGGAGATTGATGCTTTATCTGAAGTGTAGGTGGAAAAGATTTTCTCCCATTTTGTAGGCTCTCTCTTTGTGTTCTTAATTGTTTCCTTTGCTATAAATAATACTTTCAGTCTGATACATTCCATTTTTTTGGTTATTGATTTTACTTCTTACATTTTAGGAGTTTTGTTGAGGAAATTGGTTCCTAAGCCAACATGATGGAGAGTTGGCCTAGTCTGTCTTCATGTAGGTGCAGGGTCTCTGGTGTAATGCCTAGGTCCTTGATCCACTTTAAGTTTAGTGCATGGTGAGAAATAGGTGCTTAATTGATCTTTCTACCTATGGATTTCCAGTTTTCCCAGTCCCATTTGTTGAAGAGTCTCTCTATTCTGTACCGTTGGTCTTCATGTCTGTTTTGGGCCAATACCATGCTGTTTTGCCACTATAGTAGATAGTGTCACAGTATACTGCAAATCTAGTATTTTAATGCCCTCTGCTTTACTTTTCTTGCTAAAGATCACTTGACCATTTTAGGCCTCTTATTTTTACAAAGAAAAATGACTATTTTTCTGTTTCTATTAAGAATCTCATCAGAACCTTAAAAGGAATTGCGTTAAATCTGTATAGCACTTTTGGTAGTATGGCCATCTTGTTAATATTAATTCTGCCTATCCAAAACATTGGAGATCTTTCCATCTTCTAAGATCTTCTTCAATTTCTTTCTTTAGTGTTCTGTAGTTTTCATAGTAGAGGTCTTTCACCTCTTTTGTTTGATTGATTCCCAAAGATTTTATTTTCTTTGAGTCTATTGTGAATAGAATAGTTTTTTAATGTCTCTTTCAGTTGATTCATCACTGATGTATAGGAATGCGATTGATTTATGGCTATAAATTTTATATGCTGATACTTTGCTGAATTCATTTATGAGTTCTAGAAGTTTTCTGGTGGAGGTTTTTGGATCTTCTAAACATAGAATCATGTAGTTGGAAAATAGAAATAGTTTGAGTTATTTTTCTCCTATTCATAGCCCTTTAATTTATTTCTTCTAATTGTTCTGGCTAGAGTTTCAAGGACTGTATTGAATAGAAGTGGTGAAAAAAGACATCCTTGCCTTGTTTCAGGTTTTAGAAAGAATGCTTTTTTAAAAAAAAAAAAAAAAGAATACTTGAAGTATTTGAAATATCTACCTTATGTAGAACCAAAATATGTTCTAATAATTTTTACGTATTGCTCTGTTGATCATGTTAAAACAAACAAAAAAAAATAATAATTAAGTATCCCCCATCTGTACATTTGTACTGTCTTGTATTATTCATTTAACAAATAATCATTGAATGGGTTTTATTTTTTTTTTGAGGGTAGGGGGGACCAGGGATTGAATTCAGGGGAACTCAACCACTGAGCCAC
This sequence comes from Urocitellus parryii, assembly GCF_045843805.1. Taxonomy (NCBI): domain Eukaryota; kingdom Metazoa; phylum Chordata; class Mammalia; order Rodentia; family Sciuridae; genus Urocitellus; species Urocitellus parryii. The sequence continues at coordinate 39,659,588 of NC_135540.1, read as the reverse complement.
ATCCCCAGCCCTATTGTATTTTTTTATTTAGAGACAGGGTCTCAATGAGTTGCCTAGTGCTTCGCTTTTGCAGATGGTGGAATGGAACTTGAGATCCTTCTGCCTCAGCCTTCCAGAGCCCCTGGGTTCATTGAATGTTTTTATGTACTACATAGATCATGTATTGAGGATGAAGACTTTTAGAAATATATTTCTTCAAATTTTGTTCAGTATCATGGAAAAGACTAAGACAAACAAGATTATTGCAATGTGCTTTGATAAATGTTCTGTGATCTATAGTATTTTACTGAATTTAGCCTGGAAAAAAAAAGAAACTTAATATTTTCAGGGCTTTTGGTCTTTTGGTTTCAGTCAGAGCTCTAGCACAGGGAGGAATGTAGATTTGTGTCTCCCTGTAACTTCAATGTTCTCCAGTAGCAGTGAGTTGCTTTCTGAGATGACTTTGTCCTTCCTATTAAGTATCTCTCAACAGAGAAGCACAAATCACTACAATAATAGAACTCTTACACCTTGATATTGTTATAGGCTTTTTTCATTCTGATAATATTCTTGGATCCTCTTTGTTTCTTGGATATTGCTATTTCTTCAGTTGTGACTTATTCTCCCTTCACTCCAATGGTTCATGATCTTTATTAAAAATCTTTCCCTGATTAACTTTAGGTTTTTAAATTCAGTCTTCTGATTTGCCTCCTAACTTTAACTTTCAGGCAGAATCTTGCCAATTTCCTGAACTGCTTTCTGATTAGCTTTATCGAATTGCCTCAAGCCTACAATCAGAACCCTCCTCCTTTTTCTAAAATTTCCTTTTGGTAATTCCATCTACTTTTAGGGATTTAAAAATAATATCTGCACTTGACTAGAGTCCTTCAGCTCTACCTTTAGGCAAGCCTATGCTTTGGATTATCATATTTTTACATATTTGACGTTTCATATGGGGATCCCAGTGGCATCAGAAAGTCATAAAGTCCAAACATGAAATCTCACTTTTAATCATTTTTAAACTCCACACTCAATCCCCATGATTATAAATTCAAAATATGAATTTATTCTTTTCACATATCTTTATCTTCACTGCCATCTCCTTTGTTCAAACCACCACTGTCTTAAGTCTAGATTATTGCAATAACTTCCTAAGTCATCTTCTCATTTTTTATCCTTTAAATCCCTTAAAATTTATTTTAATATATCTTAGCTACTTTCTTCAGTGAAAATCATCAATTAGTTTTCATTATATTTAAAATGAAATTCAAATTTAATAATACAGCCTATAAGAGCATGAAACGCTAAAACCATGTCCATCTCTTCAGAACTTCTTCTCCTTAGCCTCATTGGTCTCCCTTTATTTCACCAAAAGCACTGATATATATATATATATATATATATATATATATACATATATATATATATATATATATATATACTTTTTTTTCTGCTTTACAGTCTTATATGTAGGCCTTACCCATTTTTATTTTTCTGAACCATTTACCTTTCCTTGTAAAATATTAATAAAAAATATTATAGTACTGGGGATTAAACCCAGGGCACTATGAATACTGGGCAAGTAATTTACCATGGAGCTATATCTTCAGACCTTCTTCTATTTTATTTTAAAACAAGGTGTCACTAAGTTGTCAAGACTGACTTTGAATTTGTATTCATCCTGCTTCCTCTCTTAGCCTCCCAAGTAGCTAGGATTCCAGTTTTGTGCTACCACACCGCTGGTTTAACTATATAAAATTATTTTTTCCAGGTATTGTGTAATGAACCCAGGTCCACCTTGCCACCAAGCTACATTCCCAGCCTTTCTTTTTTTTTATGTTTATTTTGAGAGAAGATCTCACCAAATTGCAGAACCTGGCCTTAAATTTGCAATTCTCCTGACTCAGCTTCCTTAGTCCTTGGGATTACAGGCTTGTGCAACTGTGCTTGACTTGAAACATGTATTTACAATTTTTATTTTAATGTGCACTACAATGTGATTTCAAAAACATACTGAAATGAGTTTGAAACTTGACTGTGCCAATTCTTAACTGTATAATTAACCAACTAGTAATCTATTCTATTGTTTTATGTTGATAAAATGATGATGATAACAAACACTGAACTGATTTGGAAGTACATAGTTGCCAATAAAGTGCAAACATCTGTTTCCTTAGGAGATAAATACTAGAGCAACTTTGAAAGTACATACACTTCCCTTGCATTGTATCATCTAGGGCAAGAAAACCCTCAGATACATATACTCAAATAATATTTTAGGTAAGATGTTTGTAAAAGTTAAATAAGATCAAGTGAACAAGATATCTGAAATGGACATGAAAAGAAGTTCTGGCCTCTTGATTATGATCATCATCTTCTTCCTCATCATCCTCTTTGTAGTCATGTTTGACCTCATTCTTCTAGAAATATGGCAAAAAAAGAAGAAGAAAAGAAAAGAAACTGCACATAGTTTAACCTTAAAGCTATCAATCTGTCATGCTGTCAGTGATTACTAGAGCTTGGAGTAGATTTAAGACAATGAAAATGATTTTGGTCTGGTTTAGTATGGTGACATGAGAACAATCTTGAACTTGGTTCATTTATGTCATAATAGCAAGTTGTTTTCTCTAAAAGATATACTCTGTAAATTTTAACATTTATTTATTTTTTCTTAGTTCTCGGCGGACATAACATCTTCGCCTGCATGTGGTGCTGAGGATCGAACCCGGGCCGCACGCATGACAGGCTAAATTTTAAATGTTTGTGTATACTAAGAAAAATTTTACAAAGAAAATCCACTCAAGAAATCCTCTGTTATAATAATAAAAACAAAACTAATTCAAAGTTGTTCTTAGCTATTTTTACAAGAACTGCAGAATTTGGTTTGACCATAACAAAAAAAAATATTTTGCCTTTAAAATCTTTCTAAAATAATTTGTCGCCAGCCACAGTGTGGCACATTTGTATGTGAAGCTACTTGGAAGACTGAGTCAGGAAGATTACAAGTTCAAGAATGGCCTGGGCAATATAATGTGACCCTATCTCAAAATAAAATAAAAAAGACTTGGGATGTAGCTAAGCGGTAGAGGCCTTCTGGGTTCAATCAATAGTATCACCAAAAATAAACAAAGCAAAACCAAAAGTTTATTTATTGTGGGTATATTTTTAATGATAAATGCATAAAGAAATGATTTAAAATGATAAAATTCTATGTTTTTGTTACAGCTAATATAAATATACTGTTTGTTCTTTTACAGTTTGAGTTCTTAAAACCAGAATATTTTCCTGGTATTTTAGAAACATTCTTAAAAATGGTTGAAGGATATATGAACATTCTACTTCTTGCCCTTGTGGGCTTTTAAAATTATTTCATACAAAATTTAGTGGCACATAATTTATAAACAGTATTTGATAAAAGGTGTTAAAAATTTCACTTTGTATGATCCAACATTTTCTCATTCTCCATATTCACTTGTATTAAAATGAAATAGTAACAAATTTCATTTTATATTTGAGGCAATTTACCTCCACATGAAGGAAAGAGACAGAGAAATACTATAGTAAATTTGATATTTGTTTCCAACATAAATCAGAATGTCTGAGCCATTTCCCAAGGCTCCTTATTATTTAGCTTACTAAAGACATCTACAATTGTGCAGTATATTAAATAAAGCACTTAGGTATAAACCTAGGATTATAAGATATGAGGGAAACAACCTAAGAATTATGAGCTTCAGGTATTATTGTGTGAAGACTAATATAGCTCACATGCCTTACTTTTCTCACAAATGTGAAATAAAATCTTGTGATTGGAGTCTGAGCAAGCCGGATTAAGTAGAATGGCTCACCCATAAAATCTGATGGGAGTTGAAAGGCGGTGATGATCAATGTACAAGTTTTAGTATGATTTTTAGTGAATTTAGACATAATATTATCTATAAGTCAAAAGTGGGTAGAAGAGAACCCTATGGAATCTTTAAACAAAGTAGTTCAGTTTATAGAAAGACATATTTGAGAACTAAAAGCATGGATAATTAAAAGTAATCCAACAGAGCTCTTTTAACACCAAGTTCTCAATATTTTGTATCATAAAAATGAGCCAATCAATAGCAAAATTTAAACCTAAAGAGTAATCCACTTGAAAATTTTAAGAGTTATGAAGAAGAAGGCCTTGATTTCAGAGTTTCCTGAAGGGGAGCATATATTTTATGAATTAAACATTATCATGGTAATAATAAATGTATAAGCAAAGAGCATTATAGATGCCAAATAGTTTTGCTATATTTTAATATTTATTCCCTTTCCTCTAGACTTATTATCATTTTTTTGTGATAAGCATCTCCTCTTATTATTTAGATCATATCTTGTCACTAATCATCTCCAGTCAGCTCTCCAGCTCTGAGCCAGGTGTCTTCCCAGGTCTCCTTCAAGTCTCCTTTACTGCTGCCTTGCCTTCTGGCAAAGACGGTGAGCTCTCTGGCTATGTATGCATAGCTTTTCCAGATATCTAGCCAAGAAACCTTTGAAGAATAATTACATGGGGTATTGTTATATCACATAAAAATATGGTAAAAAGGGATTGTTATTAGTACCTAGACAAAAGGAGCACTGAACAAATTAGTAATTAGAAGGCCTAGAAACAAAGTCACATGTATTTATAGGAAATTCATATATAAGATAACAGGCAGTAATGATTTCTAATGGTGTTGAAAAATGTTACCCATTTAAGAAAAAAATAAATAAATAAATTTGTTCATACCATAAATAAAACTTAATTCTGGAAAGATTAAATAATTATATATAATTTTATGGTGGGAAAGGATTTCTTAGCTGAGATTTAAATGGAATAATATTTAAAAGATGAATAAATTGGACTATAATGAAATTTTTAATGAAAAGACAAAATATTGGAAGATTTTTTTACAACAATTTGTTCTTTGGCAACACATAACAACTGTGTGTGTGTGTATGTGTGTATGTATGAAATAAATGACACATTTATAAAGCATAGTATGTAACATATGAAAAAAATACAGTAATTTTAATTTAAAGCTATTTTTACAATGCTTTTAAAAGTCACAAAATGGATAAAAGGAAAAGGAATAATGCATAAATAAGCATTTTACAGAAGTTTACATATAATTGGTCAATAATATGAAAATACACTGTCTCATTAGTTTCTGAAAATTCAAATGGAACCAGAAAGAGTTATTATTTACTCACTGATTTTACAACACAAAAGGTTGAGAAGAATGTAGAACAAGTGAAATTTTATTTGATGTCAATGGAAATACAAAGTAACTCCACATTGAAAAACCACACAGACTTCAAGACTTTTAGCATATTCTCTAGGGAATATACTTGAATGATGAGATGTGTTACAAGAATGGTTAGTTATTATTGTTTGTAAGAGGAAAAGTATGTAAAAACACAAATGTCCATTGATAAGATATGGATATATCTGTCATATGTTCATAGATTAAAATATGAAGCCCTTTTTTAATGACTAAGATTGAGACCTCAGGAGTCATACTTTATGGATTTAAATTCCAAGTCTTCTACTAATCTTCCTTTATTTTAAATTCTTGGTATATATTTCAATAATTTTTCTGTATTTTGCTTCTGTAGATTCTTTCTGTGATATCTGAGGTATCACAATTTGCTGAGATATAAATTGTGATAATGAAAGTTTCTATCACTCTGATTCTTAAAGAAATAAAATAATGAACATGAGAAGAACATAGAACAATTTCTGGAACATAGTAAGCATTATATAAACACTCGATATTTTAATACTTTTGTATGATGATGAAAATGAATAAACATTCTTTAGGAATAATCTTATGTCATAACAAAATTTCTTGATTTAATGTGAAACCTAAACATATGTGCCAGAAAAATAATGTATAGTGCATCATTATTTTTATGAAGTTCTAAAATGATATTGTTTTGATAAACTTAATTTTGTGATGAAAATACTTAAAGAAGAGCAGGAAAAAAGTAATGACAAATTTCTTTTTTTATGGTTCTCAAAACATTACAATGATCTTGATTTATCATATATCATACATTTGATTCAAATGGGGTACGAATTCTTATTTTTACCATGTGTATAGATTGCAGGATCACATTGGTTATGCATCCGGGTTTATCATACTGCCATACTAGTGTCTGTTGTATTCTGCTTCCCTTCCTATCCCTTTTCTATACCCCCTCCCCTCCTCTCCCTCCCATCATCTCTCTCTACCCCATCTACTGTAACTCATTTCTCTCCTTTTTTCCCCTTTCCCCTCATATCCTCTTATATGTAATTTTGTATAACACTGAGGGTCTCCTTCCATCTTCCATGAAATTCCCCCCTCTCTCTCCCATTCCCGCCCACCTCTTGTCCCTGCATAATGGTAATCTCCTTCTCATGCTCTTCCTCCCTGCTCTGTTTTGAGTTGCCATCCTTATATCAAAGAATACATTTGGCATTTGTTTTTTAGGGATTGGCTAGCTTCACTAAGCATAATCTGCTCTAATGCCATCCATTTCCCTGCAAATGCCATGATTTTGTTATTTTTCAGTGCTGAGTAATATTCCATTGTGTATAACTGCCACATTTTTTAATCCATTCATCTATTGGCGGGCATCTAGGTTGATTACACAATCTAGTTATTGTGAATTGTGCTGCTATGAACATTGATGTAGCTGTATCCCTGTAGTACGTTCTTTTTAGGTCTTTGGGGAATAGTCTGAGAAGGGGAATACCTGGGTCTAATGGTGGTTCCATTCTCAGCTTTCCAGGAATCTCCATACTGCTTTCCAGATTGGCTGCACCAATTTGCAGTCCCACCAGCAATGTACAAGTGTACCCTTTTCCCCACATCCTCACCAGCACTTGTTGTTGTTTGACTTCATAATGGCTGCCATTCTTACTGGAGTGAGATGGTATTTTAGAGTGGTTTTAATTTGCATTTCTCTTATTGCTAGAGACGGTGAGCATTGTTTAGTGTATTTGTTGATTGATTGTATGTCCTTCTCTGAAAAGTGTCTGTTCAGATCCTTGGCCCATTTGTTGATTGGGTTATTTGTTTTCTTATTGTTTAATTTTTTTGACTTCTTTGTGTACTCTGGATATTAGGGCTCTATCTGAAGTGTGAGGAGTAAAAATTTGTTCCCAGGATGTAGGCTCCCTATTTACCTCTCTTATTGTTTCTCTTGCTAAGAAAAAAACTTTTTTAGTTTTAGTATGTCCCATTTGTTGATTATTGATTTTAACTCTTGTGCTATAGATGTCCTATTAAGGAATTTGGAGCCCAACCCCATGAGATGGAGACTAGAGCCAACTTTTTCTTCTATTAGATGCAGAGTCTCTGGTCTGATTCCTAGCTCCTTGATCCATTTTGAGTTAACTTTTGTGCATGGCAAGAGAAAGGGTTTCAGTTTCATTTTGTTGCAATGGATTTCCAGTTTTCCCAGCACCATTTGTTGAAGATGCTATCCTTCCTCCATTGCATGCTTTTAGCCCCTTTGTCAGATATAAGATAGTTTTAATTTTGTGGATTGGTCTCTGTGTCCTCTATTCTGTACCATTAGTCCACCTGCCTGTTTTGGTACCAGTACCATGCTGTTTTTGTTACTATTGCTCTGTAGTATAGTTTAAAGTCATGTATTGCAATATCGCCTGTTTCAGTCTTCCTGCTTAGAATTGCTTTTGCTATTCTGAGTCTTTTATTTTTCCAGATGAATTTCATGATTGCTTTTTGTATTTCTGTGAGAAATGCCATTGGGATTTTGATTGGCATTGCATTAAATCTATAGAGTACTTTTGGTAATATTGCCATTTTAATGATATTAGTTCTGCCTATCCATGAACAAGGTATATCTCTCCATCTTCTAAGGTCTTCTTCTATTTCTCTCTTTAGGGTTCTGTAGTTTTCATTGTAAAGGTCTTTCACCTCGTTTGTTAGGTTGATTCCCAAGTATTTTATTTTATTTTATTTTATTTTATTTTGAGGATATTGTGAATGGGGTGGTTGTCCTCATTTCCATTTCAGAGGATTTGTCACTGATATACAGGAATGCCTTTGATTTACGCGTGTTGATTTTATATCCTGCCACTTTGCTGAATTCATTTACTAGCTCTAGAAGTTTCTTGGTAGAATCTATGGGTCTGCTAGGTATTGGATTATGTCACTGCAAATAGTGCTAATTTAAGTTCTTCTTTTCCTATCTTTATGCCTTTAATTTCTTTCGTCTGTCTAATTGCTCTGGCCAGTGTTTCGAGAACTATGTTGAATAGAAGTGGTGAGAGAGAGCATCCCTGTCTTGTTCTCTGTTTAGAATGATGCTGTCCTGAGGCTTAGCATAGATAGCTTTTACAATGTTGAGGTAAGTTCCTGTTATCCCTAGTTTTTCTAGTGTTTTGAACAAAAAGGGACGCTGTACTTTGTCGAATGCTTTTTCTGCATCTATCGAGATGATCATATGGTTCTTATCTTTAAGTCTATTGATGTGGTGAATAACATTTATTGATTTCCATATATTCTACCAGCCTTGCATCCCAGGGATGAATCCTACTTGATCATGGTGTACAATCTTTTTGATATATTTTTGTATCCGATTTGCCAAAATTTTATTGAAGAGTTTTGCATCTAAGTTCATTAGAGATATTGGTCTGTAGTTTTCTTTCTTTGAAGTGTCTTTTTCTGGTTTAGGAATCAGGGTGATGTTGGCCTCGTAGAATGAATTTGGGAGAGCTCCCTCTTTTTCTATTTCCTGAAATAACTTGAAAAGTATTGGTATTAGTTCTTCTTTAAAGGTTTTGTAAAACTCTGCTGTATACCCATCCGGTCCTGGGCTTTTCTTGGTTGGTAGTCTTTTGATGACTTCTTCTATTTCCTCCATTGATATTGGTCTGTTTAAGTTGTGTGTGTCCTCCTGACTCAATCTGGTCAAATCATATGACTTAAGAAATTTATCAACGTCTTTAATATCTTCTATTTTATTGGAATATAAGGTTTCAAAATAATTTCTAAATATCTTCTGGGATACACCCCCTTTAAACAGGAATGGGAAAAGAAAAGGAAACTTTCTTGAAAGACATTACAAGAGATCAAGGATTTCCTATGTCTTAATGGGTCATGGGTACACCATTACTGTTCATTATTAACTACTGATCGATTACATATTATTTTGTAATATAGAACATTTCTGAAAAAAAGATGGTTCATAACTATGTGTAGCACAGTCACTTTGAGGATGACCATATATAGTGTGGCAAGCCATCCTGGTTTGCTTAGGACTGAAGGAAGGATTGAGACTTGTCTTGGGCAGAGTGGAATGATTAGTCACCCAAGAAATACATGAGCATTATTTACAAGCAACTGTAAATTCCACCACAAAGATAAAAATTGATTGAGCTATTCACTAATTTTATATATTTAATTTCAAACGTACCTCAAATTTTTGATGAAAAATTCCAAAACCTCTATTTATGTCACATTCCAATTGTTTTCATCAGTATCTTTTTAGGAAAAGTAACAGTCATTTTTTGGGGGGAGAGTAGTCTGAAACTATTATTAATTAAGATGGTAAATAAATTCATCCTAAATCCAGAAGCCTCTTAAACAGTAACTACTTCTCTCCAAATTGTATTTGTTGTCATTTGTGATCAAGAGCTTAAATTGCTAATCCTGGTAATTTGCATATGTCCCTTGGAATTTCAATTATTTCCTACTATTAAATAATATATTTTATTACTGAAGTCAGAAAATGGAAGACATATCTTTTTTTTTTTTTTTTTTTTTTCTGCTGGTGATATTTTCTACCATCAATACATCTGATGTATAGTGTCCTGGAACAGTAAAGCTGAACAGGTCAAAGTCTCAAGAGTCACATTTTACTAAAGACAGCTCATTGCTGCATTTACACATCCACTAGTTTAATCCTTTTTCAAGTCACATTTAAACCAAAGATGCCTTGAATGCTAATTGCATTTATTTTAATACCAAAATCCAAAATTTGTACCAAACTTGATATCATCCTTTTCTTTTCCCTAGTTTCTATTTCCCAGCCTTCCTATCCTACTCATTTACTACCCCTCTTACCCGCTCATTCTATTCAGACTTTCCTTCCTGTCATAGAACAAGACAAGCTGGCTTGCACTCCAATGTCTTAGTCCTTTCACAGTAGGTGCTTCTGCCTGGAGTCCAGCACTGTAAGATATTGCTTTTTAAAGGTATCTCTTTCTCTTTTTCTCCCTTTGCATTCAAATTATACCTAATAAAAGAATACTCCGTCTACTAAGTGGAAACACCTTTATTAGAACGAACAAATCTTTCCTTTTGTAATAAAAAGCTTAAAACAACAAATGGAATTGTTGCTGCATATGTCAAATTTCATGTGTGTTTCTGATAAAATTCTTTGAAACTAATTTATTCAAAAGTGGCTTTCTGTTTTTGAGTGTTTTTTTTGTGATCTGTTAGTATAGATATACTATATTTTGATGCCACTTATTAACGTGGCTTAATGGAAAGTTTTCCTCATGGCCATGGATCAGAATGTGTCTTGTCTGCCTTAGTTTAGAGTCACTAGGCTCTTTTGGACTCAGGTCCCTCCATTATAAAGTAGGGATTATAATAATATTAACACTACCCTAAACAGGGAGCAAACAGAATGTTTCTGCTTGCTATCTACTTCATTTCTCATTTTTGTTTGCCTGATTACGTTCTTAGGGATAATACCAGTGTAAGAGAAGAAGTGATTTGAATTTTTTTTTTTTTGGCTGGCCCCAGAAATTGAACCCAGGGACACTTACCCACTGAGCCACATCCCCAGCCACTTTTATATTTTATTTAGAGACAGGGTCTTGTTGGGTTTCTTAAGTCCTCTCTAATTGCAGAGGCTGCTGTGAACTCAAGATCCTCCTGCTTCAGCCTCCTGAGCTGATGGGATTACCACGCCCATCTGGTTTGAAACTTTTTACTAGTTAGTGTGTGAAGATTCTCTATCTTTTTCTATTTGCAGCTTGATTGAGGTAGGATTGTAGTACAATAATTTGCAGATATTTATAGTACATAATTTTATTACTCAAAATAATTATTTTGATACTGATTCTTGTTATTGCAATTCTCAACCTAGTTTTAATGTCTGAATACTATTCTATTATATAAATGTGCTACAACTATTTACTTATTGATAGATGTTTAGTTTGTTTCCAGTTACTTTTTCTTTTCTTTCTTTTTTATTTTTATTTTATTTTTTTGTTTATTACTATTACAAATAAAGCTGCTTGGAATGTTCATACAAAAATACTTACATGAATGCATACTCTCATCATTCTTCTGTAAACTTAATCATATTCTCTATCCTCATTATCTGTGTAATACTGAGTATTCATCTCTATACTCTCCCTCATTCCTATTATTGAAATTGTTTCTGTTTTCTTTCTGTTTCCCCTTGAGCTATCATTTTTTAAATTTGAAAACCTGGCTTTGCTTGCATTCAATTTTTTGTTTGCTTTTATTTTATTTATTTTTAAAATTTATTTTATTTTCTTAAATACATGACTGGAATGCATTACAATGCTTACTACACATATAGAGCACAATTTTTCATATCTCTTTTTGTATATAAAGTATGTTGACCCCTAATTCGTGTCTTCATACATGCATTTTGGATAATGATGTCCATCACATTCCACCATCCTTGCTAATCCCCTGCCCCCTCCCTTTCCTACCCACCCCTCTTCCCTATCTAGAATTCATCTATTCCTCCCATGTTCCCCCTCCTTACCCCACTATGAGTCAGCCTCCTTATATCAGAGAAAACAATCATCATTTGTGTTTTGGGGGATTGGCTAACTTCACTTAGCATTATATTCTCCAATTTTTAATTATTATTTTTCAGTATCTCTTTTAATTCCAAGTATTATTTTCATTTAAGTGTCTTTTGCCTTCTTTGGTCTCAATTTCCTTTTACTTGTTTTTTTTTTCCTGATTTCTTAATTTAGAAAGTTGCATCATAAACTTTAATATTCATACATTAGAATTTTCCCATATGAACATATTGATCAGCACTCAACTGAAGACTTGGAGAAAACAAACACATCCTATGTCTTGTTGCATGTTTTCATCCCAGGTCCCTAGAATTTTACAATCCTCCTAGTAAACAGTAATACCGGCTTTCCCCATTCATGCACTCAGATCTTTTAACTTCCTTACTGGTATTCCACTCCACTTGGCTCAACATCCCAAAGCCTGAATCTGAGAAATTTACAGAAGTGATCAGGAGTGTGGTGTTGATTATGTCTCCAAGTCCCATATTGTGACAAACAACATATTACTCCAGGAGTTAGGGGACAGAAGAGGAAATTTATTTTTTTAAAAAATGTCATTAAAGTAAGTAGGTCAGTCTTTAGATATTTGAAATAGGTCACTACCCTGGTTATATTTTTAAGAGGGTTCACAAATAATAAATATTTCTGTATAAAAATAAAAACACTTTGTGGCTTGATGGTAGAGTGCTTACCTAGCATGTGTGAGGTGCTGGGTTCGATTCTCAGCACTGCATATAAATGAATGAATAAAATAAAAGTCCATTAACAACTAAAAAAATTTTAATAAATAAATAAAAACACTCTGTTTCACATCATGGAAAAACCTACCCTTACTATTACTATGCCATTGTAACCTGTGATCTTCAATATTATTCTTTTAACCATGTACTTTTATTCTCATACCCACATTTAGACTCACAGATACAAACAACACTTTCTTTTCATAGTTTCTTTTAATAGAAAATTCAATAGAAGGAAAAAGTTTTAAAATGTATGATCTTCAAATGTTATACATACACTAACATACACCTAAAAATATAAACTTAAAATATATAATTTGAAAAATCTATAATTAATATGTATGTAAATGTATATACATGCTTAGATTATGTTAAAAATTTAAATTGCAAGTATGAACAAATGAATATAGGAATCAATAAATGCTAAATCAAAAAGTATTTTGGTTTGATTCATCATTTAATGATAAATAGGTAATAATAAAGCGCAGTCTGTGTTTTAGAATCATTTGATATTTCAACAGCAAAGACTTGCAGGTTGAATCCAGAACCTATGCTCACTTATGATTCCCATGAGGTTGCAGAAATCTCCATGAGAATTATGACTGGAAAGTTGTAAAGAAGACATTTCTAACATAACCCAAGTACTACAGGAAGTATAAAATTCTCCTTTCTCTAATCATTTGGTTTTGGTAATTTAAAGATTAGGAGATTATAGAGAAAGCAAGACAAGAGTTTCCTAGCATCAAGAAAATGAAATTTTTCTTAAATTCATACATGCTGCCCAGAATATTTGGTGTTTCCTAGAAATTGTACTAATTCCAGATAGTATAGCAATAATTTTCATTCACTGCAAATTCTGGTAACAATTCTTGTCAGCAAGAGAAGGAAATAGATTTGATCTATTTATTCACTAAAATTGTACTAACTGGAAAGAATTTCTTCTGTGATACTTATTATTCGTCATAGAAATTCTAGTACTTCTGGTTAACATATGAATCACAGGGAAATAATATGCCATTTGTGGCATTTTTGAATTTGCAAATGTTAATGGATGAAGTTACCATTAAGTAAAGGAGATCAAAGATTTAATTGTGACCTTTGTCAAGTATGTCTTAAAATTGTCTTAGAGAAGAAAGAAAGAAAGAAAAAAGAAAAATCATCAGAATCAGAGTTAATTACTAAGTTGATCTAATGTCCCTTTCACACTGACACACTTTATACTACCTTTCATTCTATTTGTCAAAAAACCAGCCTTTTATTCATACAATAGCTACTCGGGGTGGGGGGGGGGTGGAACAAAAGTTTAAAAAAAAAGGCTCACAGAAGTTCAGATCAGAAAGAATCAGATCAGAAAGAACCATGAAAATATCTACTTCAATATCTCCATTTTAAAGTTGATAAAATTTAGCTTAGTTATAATTGAAGAGAGTTCTCCAACATTTACCCTTATTCTGTAAGCCAAATCACATTTATACATTGATTATTTGTACTCATATTCCTTTAAGAAAGGCCCTGACATAGTCTTATATTTATTACTTGTGGTTTGAACTATAAACCGCTGCTTATTTAAAATTGCTGTGAGATTAGATCTTATGTTAAGTGTTCTTATAGATATAATAACAATAAAAGGAGCCAGAGGTAACTTTGTAACATGATGGAGATGTTAATGGCTATGGTGGGTTTGGGAGTATAATTATTCCTACACCCATTGAGATGCATATGTTATTAGATTTGTACAACTTTTTATATGTCAATTATACTTCAATAAAGTAGTTTTAAACAAAAAGTCCAAATGCTTGAACTATATGAAATTTATATATGTATCCTTGCAAAATCTAAAACCTCAGTTAAATGCCCCAATGCAATTCATTTTTATTTTAACCACAAAAAATGAATTGTCATTTTTACTATATATAACACAAACTAAAATTTACTTCTACTTATTTAAAAATCCTTGGTTGCAATGGTTAATTTAAGATCCTTTCCTATCAATTGTTATGAGGGATGGTTCTTTTGTGTTTTTAGAGAAACAAAGCAAAAAAAAATTATACAGTGATTATTTTCATTTGATGATACTCAAAAGAACTATTGAACTGTAAGTGAGTGCTATATTAAAATGACCAATCTGAGGTAAATATCAACAGACCACATTTCTTTTTTCTTTTCTTTTCTTTCTTTCTTTCTTTTTTTTTTTTTTTGGTACAGGGGATTGAAATCAGGGGCATGCAACCACGGAGCTACAACCTCAGCCTTATTTTGTATTTTATTTAGAGGCAGGGTCTCACTGAGTTGCTTAGTGCCTCACTTTTGCTGAGGCTGGCTTTGAACTTCAAATACTCCTGCCTCACTCTCCCTAGCCTCTGGGATCATAGGCATGCACCACTGCCCAGCAACAAGCCACATTTCTTAAAAAATGTTGTCAAAGTAATAAGGAATAATCTTGTTTGGCTGTGATTGTTATTACCTATACATAAAGCCAAATTATCATAAGGGGTAGAAGACAATTTCACTATAAAAATTGATATGATCAATTTTAATTTTATTTAAATGTGCTCTAATTGGCATTAATGAATTGCTAATTCATTGCTAATTAATGAATATTATCTTCAAATAATTTGATATAGCATGATATTAATTCTTCACAAGTCACCATTTCCTTGCTATTTTCCTCTCATAACAAACTCCTGATTTTCCCTTTGGTTACGAGCTACAGCTAAAATCTATTGAAGGAGTTAAAACCATTTCCTTACTATTTTTCTCTCATAATAAGCTCCTGATTTTCCCTTTGGTTATGAGCTACAGCTAAAAATCTATTGAAGGAGTTAAAACCTTTGATATAAAAACCTAGTGTAGTTCAATATTTATTATTGAATGACAATATTGTTTCAGAATCTTATGCCTGTACAAGAGAGGAAAAAAAATAACTTTGTATTCCTCAATCCAGAAGGAATGTATTTTAGTACAAAGCTTTGAATTGCTAACCTTTCACTTAATAAAATAAATATGCATCTTCAACATTCAATGGCATTATATTTAAACACTCTTTTAAACTAGTTTTCTCAGAAACTCTCAGATTGTTTGCACCAAGAATGTGGCTCTAATGAAGATGCCTGATGCAAAGCAGTGTTGTACAATACACTCCATTCCCGATGATCTGTGCTGCTTTTTTTTTTAAATATTAGATACTTCTGTCAATTTTAATTTTATCGTGGTTGAAAATAAAATGGTGTGAAGGCTAAGCAGATGGTTGTCACAAACAGAGGAACACAAATAAAACTTATGGGAAATTTTCCAGTCTGGTAGCAGAAAAGGGAATTAGTCACCAAACTCACTTTATTGTTCATGAGTATTTATGTACCAAATCCTTTCTATTACATAAGAAATATAATCATATTTTCAAAACCAAACAATTTATAAGACGCTTAACTTAATTGCTAATATGCCTGTTTATAAGCATCTAGTAAATGTCAATAGTTTGCATTGGTTTTCTTATGTATAGATAAAAAGAAAATATATACAAAGATCTATATCACAATAGAATGGGTTTAGGAAATGAGAAGTTTATATTTATTCTTGTATTGTTAAGCAATCTTTCTCTTCAACTGAGCTATGATTCATTCAAATATATTTTAGAAGGAAAATAATGCATATTTGTAGTAATGCAGAAGGGTGGGGGCAGATATTTGAGTGTTTACTAGCCTCTTTTTCTTAGAGTAACTTATTCAAAATGTAAATGGATACATTTCTTGAATCTAACCTTTGAAGAATGTAGAAAAAATCAGAGAAAATAGCATGCATTTTTCAAGTATAGAAAAGAAGAGATGCCAATAGTTGTTCTATGTTTTGTAAGTTATTGAGAGAATTCCCATATGCTAATATAGAAAGGCATGAACAAATTGTATTAATTCAGATATTTCTGATACTGTATGTAAATTGGCTCAAGGAACTTATGGAAGATATTCAGTCAAGATATGCTAAATTAAGATGACTTTTCATATATTCCTGAAGTATATTAATTATGTTCTAACAGAATGTTAGGGTCTATAAACAAGTCAGGATGGTGCCTGGCATTTTGCCAGAGGGAGTGGTTTGTGAAGTAATGCCAGCGAGCCATTAAGTGTGGAGATTCCTTATTGGTCGACCACTGTATCTAATTTATGTTAATTAAGGTAAGCTGTGTGTAATGTATATATACCCCTCCTGTCCTACACAAATTGCTTGTCACCTCCCGGTTATTTTGCTGCAGCCAGACTGCAGCAACAGAATAGTATAAACCTCGAATATGAAACATAGCTAAGAACCTAGGGTCACTTCAAACTGGTCGTTCGCCAGGCTCCATCCATGTTCATAAGGACCTCCAGACTCCTATCACTGTTCTTCAGAGATAAACCTCAATGACAAATGCTGAAACACGACTGTACATCATCTACTCTATGGAGAGTTGTGGTGCGAAGCAGCGAAGTCTTCAGGGACATGTAGACCTATAAATTAAATATATTTACCTGAAAAAGTGGAAAAAATCCATGTGTATCAATTATGTAACTCACATGAGGACTTTTTAGGATGTAGTATACCAAAAAGAGCATTCATATCTTAGAAATTTTATTGTATTGATTAATTCTTGTGGAGATCTATATAAAATGTACAAGTCATACTTAATCGCTTCTTACAAAAATATGGATACAAATTGCCTGTATGAAATTAGAGATGATAGGGATGCTATGTAGAAATCATTTGGAATCATTATTGGTTATAACAAAAACCAACACTAACTTTTACTTTTAATTTGGATAGAGTAATTTAGAGTAAACAAAGTCCTCTCTTTGTGAATAATTTGAGAAGATGGTAATTTAAAACAATTCTTGTTAATTGACATCTGAAGGCTGAGAAAAGCCAATATTACTGTGAGAATGGGATCAGAATTGATCCTTATATGTGGTTTTGCCCTGGAGGGGAGGTCTTGTCAATTCTGGATTCAGGTTAAGAGGCTATGAATCCAGGTTTCACCAGGCAGAGCTGCCATTATAGGATGGATAAGATTTCAGAACCCTAGGAAGAATTTCAGGGAGAAAATATAAAGCTAGAAATATTAAGAGATGGCGCTTCATGGCTAGTTTTTCTCTTACCGTGAAACTTTTCCACAGAGACGGAGAACACTGGATTCAGATGACATTTTATTGATCCCCTTGCACTTGCTCATAAACCGTAGTCGGCAGAGTTTCTTCCTTTACAGAAGCTGTTATAAGACTATCATAGCATTAGATGCTAAGGAGGGAAATCCTCAATTTTGGCTTCACTACCACTTGGCGTCTTGATACATTTCATATTAATTTACTGCTTCAACAAAATAGCACAATCCAGATGCCTTTAAACAACAGGAATTTATTGTTTCAGAGTTCAGGAAACTCAAAGTCTGAGACAAAGCAGTGGGTAGGGCCAGTTCCTTCCCAGGACCTACCTGTTCCAGACCTCTTTTGGCTTCTGGTGCTCTACTGGCATTTTTTTTGGTGTTCCCCGGCTTGTAAATAGCCTGATCTCTGTCATTGCATATATGTGGCATTCTCCTTGTGTATCTGTCTCTGCAAACAAATGTCTCCCCTCTAAAGGGATATCTGTAATATTGGATTATGGATTAACTAATGAACTCATTTTAAGTTGATTACTTCTGTTAATACCCTATTCTGAGTATTTTGAGGTACTGGATCAAGTTAGGACCTCAACATATCTTTTCTCCCCATATTTTTATTTGTGCATTGTATTTGTACATAATGGTTGGATTCATTGTTACATATTCATACATGCACAAAACATAACAATATTATTTGGCCTATATCATTCCCTACTATTCCCTCTTTCCTTTCCTTCCTCCCTTCCTTTGGTTCCTTTCCTCTACTCTACTATTCTTCCTTCAATTTGTATAAGATCACTCTCTGCTTCCTTTTCTTTTTCCTCTCTAGCTTCCACATATGAGAGAAGATACACAACCCTTAACTGTCTGAGTTTGGTCTATTTTGCTTAACATAATCGTCTCGGGTTCCCATCCATTTTCCTACAAATGACATAACTTCATTCTTCTTTATGGCTGAATAAAACTCCATTGTGTATATGCACCACGTCTTCATTATCTGATCATCCACTGACTGCCATGTAGTCTGGAATCAGCATAACTTTCTGAAGGAACAGGTATCCATCCATCACGGGGCTCTGATTGGCAGTCTCTCACTCTTCTCCATTCTTCCTTCATAATTGCTGATATTATTACAGTCTTGCTGATGGAAAGTGGCTCCACACTGCATGGGCCTCTTTTGGTGTCATCGTAATAGCATATGATTTAGTTTTGTTGCAGAGTTTTTAGTGAGTTTTATCATGCCTACTTACTCTGTATGAGAATACCTTGAAATTCAATAACTATAACAACACCATACTGCTGTTTGCCTCCTAGTTACTTTTTTTTTCTTACTGAGCACTGATTTTTTTTTTTTTTTGCCTTGGGGAATCATATTCTTCAGTTGATCTAGAAAAATTTCAGTAACTTTCTTTTTAACACATTTTCCCCCTCCATTCTATAATTTTCCTTAACAAATCCTTACAAATGGTTGGGTAAGGATATTTGGGTTATTTTCTCTACCTGTAACTTCATTTCTACATTTTCCTTCTCTTTATTTCTCTACTTTTCATACAAATAGATTTGAAAATTTCTGTCTTTTATATCAGTATTCTCTTTCCATATTAAGACTATAGTTTTATTTATTATTCCAGTATTGTATTTTCATCATTCCCACAAAATTATTTTTTTTAAAAAACATAACCCCTTTTTAACTTAAAACCTTTCATAGAGTTTTTTTTCTTCTTCTTAAAAGTTGGGAATTTACACCATTATTTAACCTGTTTCTCAAATACTACACTCTCTGTACTTTTTTGATTGTATTACATCCTGTTATGTCCTGTTGGGTTTGCACTGCAGGGCATAGAATTTTCTAGTGAATTTCGTAATGTTTTCTGGGATATGGATTTATGTGAAGAGTTTCATATTCTCTATTCAATATTTTTTACCAGTTACTTTATCCCAAGGTCTTTGGAGTTCTTGCCTCCCAAATAAATCTTCCGTCAACAGTTTTGCTTCAGCCCTGCCTCTGTCTAGTCTTTAAGTGTACATTCAGTTCTTTTTCTGGAAATAAGCAACTGCTGTGGTTTGTATCATGTCACCCAAAGGTCTATGCATTAATGGCTTGAGCCTGGGGGTGGCACTCTTGGGAACCTAATAGGTGGGCCACTGGGAGGGGGTGTCTCAGGTCACTGGGGGCAAGTTCTTGGGAGGAGCTGTGGCCCCTGGTGTCCTTCTTTCACTTTTTCATGACACAGTCAACAGGTGAAGAGTTTTGTCACACACTTCACAACAGTCCCAAAGCACCAGTCCCAACCAATACACCAAAACTTCCAAAACTGTGAGCCAAACTATATCTTTTCTAAGCTGGTCGTCTCACAGATTTAGTATAAGTAGCTTACAGCAAACATAAATTTCCTGCTAAATCCTCGGTGAATGTGTGGAGACATTTTTTTTTCCTGGTTGTGCTTCAGAAGCATAGCTGTTCTACCACTGCAAACAAGTAGCTCAGAGTCATCTTCTGGTTCCAATGGTACATATTCCCATAAGGAGTCACTTAGGCATTAACACACTAGTCATTGAAATCAGTATCTTATCCCGCTCTTTATAGGACCTGAGTCATTATTGCAAATGTAAAGACTTAAATTTCCTTTTAGTATGTGTTTATAGAAATATATGTCTTCTTTTTACACATGAACATATGTTTTAATAGACTTTTTAAAAATTATGTCTTCAGAACATGTTTGAAGCCGACTCTAGAGTTTAAAAATGTTCTAGCACTACTATCTTGTCTCAAAATTCCAATGATGTTTACGGGATTTAAAAAGTCCTCTATAGTTAACAAGCATAGGGATTTTCCTCTTAAAAACTGGACCAAGTATTTGCAGTTCTCCTGTTTATCTCAGGTTGAACTAAAACAGATTACCTTCTTACACATAAAGCATATCTTAAATTATTGTTCTGTATCTGATTATTTATCTGTCTCAGCAATATTTCAGTATAACCACAATATCCTCTCAGTTAGTTTAAACATGAATTTGACTATTTCTTTGTCCCAGGAAGACAAAGAATCTGTGAAGGCAAGATAAAGCACTTTCTAGGTAAACACTATAGAGATGAGCAAATTTTTTTCTTCTCTAGGTCACTTGCCCAGATGGATCACCGCATGCATCCTAAATATTCTTTTCATGATTAATGAGTTACTTGGCACAACCAAATGTGGCTTAGTCATAGTTTCAGGAATGAAACCCCTAGAGAACATCCTTTGAACATTAAAAAGGTCACAACTCAGAAATCCGGCTTCATGTGAATTTTCACTAATGGTTGCATAAAATTGACAACATTATTACATTTATGAACATCTTGATTTATCTTAAAATACTAAGTATAATTCATAAAATAATTTTAAAGAATTTAAAATTCACAATTTCAAATAGCATAGTTTTTAGGTTAAGAAGAGTATATTTGTAGTCATCAGTTCTGTCCTCATATGAATATATTTTTCATTCAACTTTTTCTTAAAATAAAATTTCATGTAGAAAATTCAAAATTTTAAATTAGTCCAAAAATAACATAGTGGTAAATCAATGATAGTACATGCCAAGGTAATGTCAGGTTTAATTTTAACAAGCTTGAAGCATTTATTTAACTATCTGCCTACTTGCCTTAGCAATACAGAAAAAATAAATGAAATCACATTGATATCAGTGAATCATAAAAGATAACAGCAGACCTTCAGCAAAACATTTTATTTCTTCAAATACTCTAGGCTAAACTTAGTCTAGATCAAGGGAGTACAAGACTGTAGGAACTTATCAAGTGTAAGTCCATGGCATATATATCAGAATGTTGGCTAGAACAACAACACATAAGACCATTTATTTATATATTAGCCTGAAAATACTATTGTAACTCATCATATACTGCTGAGCCCGTATCCTGAAGTTCACATCAGTCATAAAACAAACCAAATATCCCCAGTTTATATAAAAGCAGTTGTTCTGGCAACTATTTTATTCTTACACCAAACATGTTTTTTTTTTGTGTGGATTTTTCTTTTAGCAAGTTGACAGACATTCCCTTTGTCTGAATAACATTGGCAATAAAAAGGACCAATTTAAGTGAATATCCTTAGAGAATATAGTTGCAAAGTAAATAATTGATATTTTGTTTTGTATTTATCCTAAAAAGTAAGATGAAAAATGAAAGTCAGTAAAGAGCATCAATTATTTAGCAAAATATAGTTTATATTATAATGTGTTAATTTCAAAATTAATTTTTATATATTATATATTATCAAGTAGTTTGATATAATATCCTGAGATTCAAACCTGACTTTTGCAAAAATTATCAAGAGGAATGTTTTTGCAAAGTTATCAGAAATCTAATCTAATTTATAATGAAAATGATTAATCTTTTGATATTCAAATTGGTCACTGAAGTATGTACAATAGTTTTATTTGGTTCAGTGACTGAGCTTTCTTTAACTATACAGTACAACTGGCCACAGACTGTGCCATTACTGTGCTTTTTGTCTGTTGTCCCTTAAGTATTGGAGCTGAGTCTCAAACTATACTGGCCAGGTTTGTTGATAGAGGGCTTCCTCTGGGCACTGCTAGTAGGAAACATTGGTAAGAAATAAAGGCAAAAAGAAGAGAGAAACTTCTGTCTAACTGCTAAGTATGAGTTGCTGGAGTTTGCCTGGTGGCAACAAGGGCAAATAATTATAGTTTCCTGTACCTGAGCAAAGGCTGCACATTGCTCTGCACCTCTAGCCCCATAATCGCTGCCCTTTTTTGGGTGGATTCAAACACAGATGTTATAATGTCTCCAAAGACAAATGGCAACAATTGCAAGGAAAGTTCCCAGTTTCTCAAAGTTACATTTTCTTCCTCTTTGCTCCTCCAATGACTTCTCATTTTGCAGTTGCTCTTGCAGTCCAATCAACAAATTGGAGAAATGTTCTCAGGGTTAAATTCTACAAATTGAGCAGAGTGACCTTTTCTGGACCCCACTGAAATGGGGATCAAAGTATTGAATGTGATAAACAGGCATGGATTCTTACATTAAGTATGGCAGACAGTTACAGTAGACACTTTAAAGTGAACAGTTAAATAGAGAATATTTTGTTGTAAGAACTACTTTTGTTTTCCTAACAACCATTTCCATTAGTACTATGGAACTAATATGATGAATTCTTAAGACATCAGGGATGTCCTTTAAACTGATTGAAGGTTATCATAGAGAAATCATTTTGGGTAAAATGTGGATGTTATAGACTGAATTATGTCCCTCTAAAATACATATATTGAATGCCTTAGCTCTTGCACCTCAGAATGTGATTGTATTTGTAGATGGGACCTAGAGAGAGGGGTGGGGAGAAGGAGGAAGGGTTACATGGAGAAATGGCCATTCAAGGAGAGAAACCCAACTATCAACTTCTTGATCTTGGACTACCAGACATCAGAACTATTAAAAATAATAACTAACTTAAGACCCTCAATCTGTGGTATTATTATGGCAAAACTAACAGTCTTAAAACAATGGGTAAAAGTAAAATAAATAGTTTTTTTCTGCAAATGTTCATTGTGATTTTTTAAATGAGATTCTGCCATGCATTTTCCAAATTGTTCCCTTTTCTCCTTTTTTCTTCTCAAAGAGGAACCTCTTGCAGAAAGAAGGCAGAGCAATCTTTCTAAAGGTTACTAGTTCAAGCTATAATAAATATACCATAAACTAGATGATTTAAATAACAAGTGTATTTCTCATAATTCTGGAGACTAGGGCTTACAGTTGATGCGCTAGCATGATCAGGTTCTCCTAAGGAACCTCTTCCAGGTTTGCAGCTTTCTGTCTTCTCACAGTGTCTTCACATGGTGGAGAGCTGAGAAGAATGTGAGCACTCTGGAGTCTTTGCTTGTAAGAGGCAATAGCACCATGATAAAGGGTCTACTCTCAAGATCTAATTACCTCCCTAAAGCCTCACGTTCTGATCCTATCCCAAAGTGGGTTTATTTTCAACATGTGAATTTCAGGAGGACACATGCAGGCAGTCCGTAAACAGCACTGCCCTAAACAAGTTTGCTCATTGAGTCATTTTCTCCTCCATTGCTAATTCTTCAACTTCTTTAATAAACTGTTCAAGGCTACGATCAAAACACTCAGGGTACTCCAGGTGAACTGGGCTGCACAAAATAATCACACAGAGACAGAGAAATACCTTTTTCTTGGGGTCCTATGATGGCTACTCTGACCTTAGGGGTCTGTGGAAAGAGAGGGCAAGGAGCAGGTGCTGGACTCTTTTATTGGGGAGAAGCCATTCAAATGAGGCAAGGGGTCAGGTTTCAGAGAATTGAGTCTAGCTTCCTGATGTCTGCTGTCAGCAGGTTGATTGACTACTAGGGAGGCCATGCTCATCTCATGAGCTGTGTCGGGGTCATAGGTAGAATAAGTGAAAAGACCAGAGCGAGGCCCACACAAATAGAGGAGCAACAGTTCACTTTGTGCGCTCAGTGCTCACAGTTCACACTCACACAGCCTGTGGCTGGCTTGCCACATCTCCACATTCTTATCACTCAAGGCTAAGGGGCACTCGGTTCCTATGTGGCAGCTTCTGACAGCTAAGTCTCTGAAATCCAACAAGTATTGTTTATGTTTTCATCGTTGTAGCAATGGGCACGCCAGTGGAAGTTCTAATACATTCTCAGACAATTTCTACATCAATTTCTCTCAAATTTGAGGTTCCATCAATGAGCCTGGCTTCATGACTCCCTTATTTCCCTCTCAATATATACCACAACAAATCACAAATTAACAGGAAGCCTTCGAAAAACAAAAGGGCATGTTTAACATAATTTCAACATAATTGAATCTCAAAAAATACTTTCTCTGGTAACTTATTCTGAAATATAAAGTCCATCACAGATTTGGAAGATTCATATCTTCTGTTCTTTGGAAAGAACAGTGCATAATTTTTCTATTGCTATAACAGATTACCTAAATAATGCTAATAAATTACCCCAAAACTTTTTGTTACTTAGACCAACTAATATTTATTATCTATAAGTGAGGAATTTCAAAGCAGCTTAGCTGATAGTTGGGACTGAGAATTTCTCAGGACATTTATTCCAGATGTTTTCTTCAAAGCTTCAGACTTCAGAGGCTTGCTGGGGGATAGAGGATCTATTTCCTAACTCACCAACATGGCTGTCTTTAATGACCTACCCTCAGAAGTGACATATAATCATTTCTGGTATATTCTATTGGCCAAAAAGATAAGACATAATGTAATGTAGGGGGGACTTTATTGTACAAGACTGTGGACACTGGGAGGTCATGATTATTGGGCCATTTTGGAGGTTTTCTACCAACGTTAAGAGAATTGTAAAAGAAATTGCTGAATTAAATTTTGATATCAGTTACTAATATGCCCCTTAAGCTTTTGATTTAAGCATTTTGTCAATATAACCCATGTGTCAGGACTTTTAACTCTGTGACTCTTGATTTTCTCAATATTTCTGAGCAGTTCTAATAATTTTCTATCAACCATAAAA
The DNA here is from genome assembly GCF_045843805.1 of Urocitellus parryii. NCBI lineage: Eukaryota > Metazoa > Chordata > Mammalia > Rodentia > Sciuridae > Urocitellus > Urocitellus parryii. The sequence continues at coordinate 39,634,388 of NC_135540.1, read as the reverse complement.
ACACAATATCAAGTTTTGTTCAAATTTGTGGGAAAAATAGAGGAAGTACTAAATAGATACAAGGCAAGTAGGAATTTGTCTTATAATATTAAATATTCACACATTTACATTTACTTCACACTTTTTGTGTTTTAGAATATTATTTCATAAAGTCTGGAAAATGAACAATAAACTTATTTATTAGACAGTACATATTTTACTACTTCTTATGACTAGAATAATTAAATACAGCAAAAGAAAATACTTTCCTCGTGAGAGTAACCCCTATAATTTGTAACCATCAGGTAACTTCACTGAGTCAATCTCAATTACAGAAGTCGATGGCAATCCCAGCAAATGCCTCATCACACATGTAATTGCTTGAGCTGCAATCTCAGTTATTTTTTATTTCTGCCTTTCCCTATATTAGTCAGATTTTCATTGCTGTGACCAAAATACCTGACAAGAACAACTAAAAGAGAAGAAGTTTATTTTGGCTCAGGGTTTCCAAAGTTCAATCTGGGCCCAAGATGAGACAGAACATTGTGGTAAAGGGAGTGATGAAGGAAAGCTTTTCAGATCCTGGTAGCCAGTAAGAAGAGAGAGGGAATGAAAAGCCCGGGATCAGGATAAAATCTGCAACATCATATTCTCAGTTACCTATGTCGTCCAGCTACACCCTACCTGTCCAGATTTACAAATATTCCATATAAATTGTTCCACTGACTAGACTACAGCTTTCATAATCTAATTATTTTACCCTGAACACTCCTGTGTTTTCTTTAACATGAGCTTGTTGGGGACACTTCATATCCAAACCACAATACTCCCTATCCTCCATAGCCAATTTATCAGCAAACTTTGTTGATTCACCTTCCAAATCATATGAAAAATTCGTCCACTTTTGTTAGTCTTCATCTTTTCCTCCAACTCCATGTCATCAGAATCCCTTGCCTGATCTCGTGTATCCTTGCTTACTCTTTAAAAATTTCCAGTGGCTTCTCATTACATTTGGATTAATATCCAAACTGCTTACAGTGATCTTTTGGGTTGTGCATGATATTTACAGGATATGGCCTCATTCTCTTAAAGTTCCAGACCCACTAGTCTTCTTTCATTTAAAGCATTCAAAGGAAGTGGTTTGATTTTTATTCCTTAAGTTACCCACACATGCATACTGTTCTCTTTGACATAGCCTATATGCCTACTGTTCTTATGATTGCCTTGGCTCATATTGCAATTTTTAATATAAATATTATGTACTCAGAGAGGATTTTTCTGAACTCTCCCTTGATTCAAAAAACAAAAATTCTGTTTCTAGCAGCACATTTTTCAACAAAATATTTCTCTACCTTATTATTCTCTATTACAGGAAACCCCCACTTTATTATTTTGTTTATTCATTTGTCCATTTTCCCATTGATATCCAGTATGTGGAAATACTTTAATTTTCCTGCAAACTTGGTGCATATTACACTGTCCTATTTATTTTTAAATATGCATTTGAATAAATAAATATGCAACCAAATTCATTACAAAGTATTATTGAAGTTGAATAATTGAGTAGTTTCTTCTCATCAGCTCTTTACAGAGCCAGACTATTTGATCAGTTAGTCTGAAACATTCCTTTTCTCTCCCAACTGCGCACACCTTAAGTAAGCGTAGAGTTTTTCAGATTTCACCCAGGTTTTTCCAAATTTTACTATTTACCTGTTTCAGTTTTCAACATAGAAAGTAGTTGTTCATTGCTGCAAATTATTTCAAGTAATTGAAATATTTTACTGGAAGTCAAAAAACCTAAATGCTAACTGGTCTGGAAAGCCAAAAGTAAAATCAATCAATCGATCAATAAATAACTTTAACTTATAAGGACAAGTTGGAGATGAAGCAATTTCCCTGTGTTCTGGAGGTCAGTTAGTCTTCTTAAAATGTTCTTATCCACTGCCACTAATGTGACATTTGAGGCACTAACAACATTTTCACATAGCAGGAAATGACCCAAATGGAAACTAAATAAAAGGTAATAACCACAGTCCACCGTTTACAAGCCTCTTTAAAAATCTTTAGGGTCTTTAATACTCCAGAGCAGACCAAAAATCACATATGCTTTCAACATTTCAGAAACAGCAGACCCAGCAGGATGAAGTGTATGTGTACCTCACTCCTGGATGACCCGTAATCAACAACTGTGTCAGAGTTAAAGAAAATGACTGTCTCACGGCAAACACATATGAGATGATGCAAGCCAGTGAATTTAGAACATAAAAATCCCTAATCAGGAAACATTTCAATAATTTAACTATTTATGGCAACTTTGTGGGTTTTAACCATTATAAAATCATAAGAACAATGAATTTATAGAGCAATGGAAAGAATTTTTACTTTTTCCAGAACCACAACTTACACTGATAGATTTATATGCATATTTATTATTTGCTTATTCTCATTCTAAATCATATATATGATTTTAAAGTTTTTGAAATAGAAACTTAAAGAAAATAAATTATCTCTTTCATATCCTCACAAATAGTTTTACTCTTAATGTTACTCTAGTAAGTCTCATAATGACTTCCATGTATATTTGATATGGGGTCTGTAAAGGATCATACTTTGACTTAGTTCATTCAGTTAAATAGATGGACTTATTGTCTGCCAATCAATACCTAACATTAATTGTATGCCTCTTATGTGCCTTGTGCTTTGTTATGCTCTGTGTGAAATTCAGTCAGATTTATGCCCCTTTCTCTTCTTCTTAGTAAGGAATCAAGCAGGAATAAATCCGAATACCACAAGAACTCACATTGTTTGCCCTAATGACTCCTGAAAAATTTCGTTTTCTATGGAAGTAATTCTACCTTCTGACTATCTCACAGTGAATACACAAGAAATGATGCAAGAGCTGACCTGGGTCAAAGTCACATTCTCCCATCTCTGTTGTTTCTAGAACATCTCCAGAATAGAAAGGGCCTTGAGTTGCCACCTGGAGAAAACACCCATTGTGATCCTGCCTTGTTTATTAGGTTGTGCTAGCAACATGATTTACCTTTAGATCCTTTTAGTTGAACATGACTGAGGGCTTCCACTACACTTTTAATACAAGGAGAATTTGACTGGATGATAGAAAAGTCAGAGCTAAAATGTATGGTATCAAATTGAACTAGACTGAAAATTTGAAACAATCTGACTCTAATATTGACTTTATATCAACATCGTCCTTAAAATTATGGTTTACATAGTATTAAGATAGGAACCCCCTATATAACATTAATAATATATATATTGGTTTAAATGGGGAATTTCATGTTATTCTATAGATATGTTTTGCCACTTTAGCAGTTCACATCCAAAGAAATGATGCTTAAATTATAAGATTTTTCATCGTGAATATTTCAACATATTAACTATGAGGATTTGTCAGGTTGGCTTTTTTTGTTTGTTTGTTTGTTTCAGGTTAATGAAACATCCAAATAACAGAAGGAAGAAAGATATTCCCTCCATCATTGTCAGAAACTAGATGGAAGACTTGACCCATTTAAACAACAAAAACCAAAAAGCGATCTAGATATAGCTTTCATTTCTCTTAGAGGCTTATTAAAGATAACAACAGAAGTATTTGTTTACAACTGAAATACTAGGAGCATAATGAAATACACTCCCAAGGATGCAATCAGTCAGGAAACATCTTGCACAGGAAATCTCTGTGGGATTTTCTGACATTGCTATGGGTCCTCTTGATTTCTCCGATGCCTGGAAACATAATGTAATCTGTGTTTAGGAGGCTTTCACTGATTTATATGAGAATGCTGATCTAACTCTCCTGGCTCAACATTTTGCTCATCAATACTGTTCTGTTATCTTTAACTAAAAAAACTTCAAACCCGTGAGGTATTAATTTGTCTGGATATTCTTTTGAAATGATTGTTAAGAAAAATGATGTGAAAATTACTTCTCTAAAACTGAAAATCAAACCAAAGAAAAATCTTAGATTTTAAGAGGAAATTTATAGAATTTGTACATTTGTGTTAGCACAAACTAAAACTTGAAGATATTTTTCTTAATTAGTGTGTTAGATAAAACTGTAAAAATGTTTCCCCAAGAGTTCTCACCCTGACACTAGGGACTCTGACTGTGAAAACGATATTTCATAGCAGAGAATATGGTATAATCCACACAAACGATCTTTTGCAGATATAATTAAGATTGCTGATCAATTTACTTTAAAACAAAGTTATTATTTTGGATCATCAGGTGAACCTAATCAAATTATATGATACTTTTAAAAGTGAAGTGTTTTTTTTTTTTTTTTTGCCTAGTAAGCACAGAAGAAATCAGAGATGCTGTCCGGCTTAGATTGTTCTGCTATTGCTGGCCAGTGATTGATGGGACAATATGCAAGGACTGGACAGTGACATCTAAAAGCTCAATGTGTGCTAGGGCAGAGGGACTTCTGCAACTCATGGAACTGGATCTGTTGATAATTAAATGAGCCTTAGAGGGAATCCTTATCTGGATTTATTACTCCCTCGTCTAGAGAAGAGCCCATCCTTCCAATACCCTGATTCAAGATAATAAATGAATGTTGTTTAAAGATGATAACTTTGTGACAATTGACATACAACAATAGATAAAATAAACATATTCTAAATTTACCCTTTCATTCTTTTCAGAAATTAATATAGATCCAATGTAATTATCCAAAATAACAAATTTTTATTTAATTTCCTTTGGAATGAGATAAATGAGAATTTTCTTCTATTGTCAAGTTGCCCAATAGCTATTAAGATATTTAGGATATTTTGATTGATGAAGCTTTGATAATTACTTTAAAATATGTCAGCCTACTGTAAAAGTAAGCAAGAATTTAATATAAATGCTAGGCTTTAACTTTTGTTTCCTTTTGAAGTGCTGTGGAATGAACCCAGGACCCTGGGCAGGCCAGCCAAGCATTCTACCTCTGAGCGACACCTCAATCCCAGGCTTCAACTTGTAATGAAAAGTTTAAATGAAACACTTTCATTTTGAAAGTTTTTTAGACATTTTTTACAGCTATTTTCCTTTACCTTAGAGAAAATATGAGAAATGGTCCTTGTGAAATACATTTCTTTTTTTTCAATTAAAATAATCATAGTATTAAAATTTTTTAATGAAAAACCCAACAGTGTATTATATATATTTACTCTGAATTTTCTTGAATAAATTAATTTATAGCCAGGCACATAAGGCAGCACTAATTATAATGTATTAACTCAATTCTAATGTTACTTATGTGCTGTCATTATGCTCTTTTGAAAAGTCAGTTCAAATTATAAATTATGTATAGTGAAGAGAATTTTACTTAGAAAGAAATCATCTATTTAATTCACAGAAGTGTTAATCTATTTTCAGCCCCTTAATTTTATTCTTCAAAGTTTTTTTTTCTTTTGTTTCTTAGACTCAAACCTCTTTACTATTGAAATAATTAATTAAATAATGCCTCAGAAATCTTAGTGAGATACTTATCACCTTTTAATCATTATTATAGATTTCTGAAATCCATCACACTTGAAGCTTTATATCCTTTGGATTAATACTGCTTAAAAGAGTTTGAATCAGCAAATCAAGTAATTAGTTCATTGTATCTTATAATTAGTGCATAAATGTTTATTTCCCTTTCTGTGCTCTCTTTCAAACCAGGCTAAGATTTATGAGTAATTCCAGGAAGTCCTTATCTATACAGCAGTATTGGAGAGATACTTTATAGCCCTAAAAGTATTTCCATTCCTTCCATAATCTCCCTGTAACTCCTCTTTCTAGAAGAGTTTTTTTGGGGGGAAGACATAAAATGTCCTTTCATTCATTTATTTCTTCATCTATGTACACATCTACACATTTATTCTCTATATAAATTTTTATTGAGCATTGATATAGATTGCTAAGGTTAAATTAACGATCAAGAAATATTTGCTGCAATTCTATCCCATTTTGTAGATTACAAAATTGATTATAGTACTATATAATACATGCTAAATTGACAGATGACTAGAGGGTGATATGGGAACATAAATATTATCTTAAAGTTTTAGAAATGCTTCTATAAGAGGTAAAATCTTAAGATTATCCTTAAGAAAAATAAAAGTTATGTAAGTAAAAAATAATTACATTTCTTTCTTTAATATTTACTGGGGAAGAGCAGAACAAACTCTAGGAGTAGAAGGTAGAAGAAGTTAGAGACAGTATGCTACCACAGAAGAACAGGAAGCTTGGTATCTTTGGGGAATATACAGAGCCATTTGGTTCAAATAACTGAACCATGAAATATAAGGGAAGATTTGAGGTTAGGGGAAAAAAAGCCAAAAACCCAAACAGAATAGCCATACAGGAGGGATCTTGCCATGTTACATTTAGAGTGTAGATTTTACACATACCATGTAACAAGTTATCTTATTGTACCTATTTAGATTCTGTTCACACTGTGAAAACTTATCAAAATGAAATTTCTTATGAGATAGAAAAAAATTGAAAGTTACACTAAATGTATCCTTAAGCAGAAAAATTATTTTAATTTATTTTGGAAATGTTTGCTCATACCAATATTAATTAATTTGTTTACTGAATGACTCACTTATGCCAGTAATGGCAAAGTAGTTTGTACTGAAATAAACTTTCTGTAGATAGAGATGAAAATTCTCAATAATATATTTTAAATTTATTTGAAGACACTAGAGAGCAAATAGGCAGGCAGAAATAAAGAGGGGGATATTTGAATCAAATAAAATTTGCATTTATACATCTCTTTGTCTACATCTATCCTTTGTCCTCATGACTCAGAACAGCTGGAACTTAAAAAAAAGAGCCATAGAATTATCGATCTGGAGATAATACATGGAGGTTAGTATTGCCTGGGTAGCTGGGACAATATATAATCAAATATATAAGAAAAGGCAGAGCTACAGAAAGTATAATTCCAAACATCTGGATATAAATTTCATCCTGATACTCAGCTCACTTACAAATTGAGTATTCTATGTAAGATTTTCACCAGGGTATGATTGCTGATGTTAGCTGATTGGCTGGAAGAATTTAGTGGAGATTTCAGTGCTTCCTACCTCCTGGCAAGAGAGTCTTCCAAAATCAAACCTGGTAAATATACCTGCTTTTTAAGCAAAAACTAATACTTTTTGGAGGAGGATAACAAAATTCAGTCTCTAAAATATATATTCCACCATGTGCAGTATATGATAAAAACATTATTATGTAAATAAACTACAAAATGTGAACCATACTAGAGAGAATGTGGGTTAGTTGCAACAGAACATTCTACTTACTGATGATCAAGGAAACAGAAATTTAAATTGGATTAGGATTTGTGAACATTAATTCACCTAATAGAAATATGTTTAAAGACTTACACCAATAGATAACCTCATATAATCTAATATGTTACCACATGATTTTTATCATATATGTCCACATAAATCAAATAGTGTTGTTTGGTACAAATATATTTTAAATATGAAAGAAGAGTTGTTTTTTTTTCCTCATTGTTTTTTGACTTTTTGCTCAAGAATTTATTTAAATATTCATAATTGGAGTGATGTGTACATTTACCCAAGACTTCAAATTTCTCCATCACCCACATATTACCTCATCTCTTTCCCAGGGATAACCACACTGCTGGATTGTATCTCAACAAAAATGATAAGATGAGCATCCTAGTATGTATCCTGTAGGGCCCTGAGTGATAATTTTTTAGACTATGTATCTTAGAATTCTCTGTCATAGAAAGTGTGGATGCTTAGTGAGGTTCAAGTGTTCTTTAGAATGGTTGCACCAATCTACACTGCTGTCAACAGCACATAAGACTTTCTCTATGTCCATGCATTCACTAATACTTGGCATTATTCTGTTCTCTAATTTGTTTCTATCAAATAGATATGAAGGTAAGTCACACTGTAGATTAAGTTTTAAAATGGGCATGCCTCTATCCATATGCATGTTAGCCTTCAGGATTTCCTTCCTCTAAATTAACTTTGCTAATTTTTTTAACAGAGTAGACTTTTTTGAGTTAATATGTAGAAGCAACACAAATTTTTTCAATTTTAGATATTGAAAATGTAATCCCCATAGAATAGAATACACAGAGACATATGTATATTAATACAGTTATCTCATCCTAGACAAAGGCACCATAAACATACATTGGAGATAAGATAGCCTCTTCAACAAATGGTGCTGGGGAAACTGGAAATCCATATATAATAGAATAAAATTGAACCCCTATCTCTCACCCTGCATAACACTCAATTCAAAGTGGATGAAGGTTAGGTATTAGACCAGAGACACTGCACTTATTAGAAGAAAAAGTAGGCACAACTCTCCAACATGTAGGCCTAGGAACCGAATTCCTCAACCAGACTCCTAAAATGCAAAAAGTAAAATCAAGAATCAATAAATGTAAATGGAATGATATCAAACTGAAAAGCTTCTTCACAGCAAAGTAAACAATCAAGAATGTGAAAGAGAGATCCTACAGAATGGGAGAAAATCTTTAGACCAGCACCTTAGATAAGTAATTAATTTCCAAGATATAAAAAGAACTCAAAAAAACTTAACACCAGAAAAGTAAATAATCAAATCAATAAATAGTCAAAGGAAATGAACACCTCACAGAAGAAATATGAATGGTCAAAAAATATATGAAAAAATGTTCAACATTTCTAGCAACGGAGAAATGTAAATTGAAACTACATTGAAATTCCATCTCACTCCAGTCAGAATGGCAACTATCAAGAATACAAGTAACAATAAATGTTGGAGAGTATGTCGGAGAAAGGTACTCTCATATATTGTTGGTGGGACTGCAAATTTGTGAAACCACTATGGAAAGCAATATTCCTTAGAAAACTTGGAAGGGAACCACCATTTGATCCAGTTATCATACTCCTTAGTCTATATGCAAAGGACTTAAAAATAGCATAATACAGTGATGCAGCCACATAAATATAGCAACTCAACTTACAGTACCCAAGATATGGAAACAACCTAGTTGTCATTCATGGATTAATGGATAAAGAAAATTTGATATATATATATATATATATATATATATATACATACACACACACAATGGAATATTACTCATCCATTAAGAAGAATGAAATTATGGCGTTTGCTGGTAAATGGATGGAACTGAAATATATCATGCTAAGTAAAATAAGCCAATCCCCCAAAAAACAAAGGTTGAATATTCTCTCTGATTTGTTCTCAAATTTTGCTCACCCAAAACAAAGGAGATTAGGAAGGAAAATTATAGAAATCAATTGGATTAGACAAAAAGAAATGCAGGGAAGGGAGATGAGAGGGGAATAGGAAAGACAGTAGAATTAATTAGTGATAACTTTCCTAGCCTTGTATTTGAATACATGACCTGGGAAACTCCACTGAAGGTACCACCACAGAGTGGGATGATAAACAGAATCAGTTGTACTCTATACATGTATAATCTGCCACAATACATTCTACTTTCATGTATAACTAAAAGAACAACAACAAAAAATGTAATCCCCCAGTTGTTCATCTGCCCATCAAAGTTGCCCCATGGTATGATGTGTTGAATATAAAGTCTTAACTTTGATGTAATTAAAATTATATTTATATTGTTTGGTGATTTATTTCTGAAATTAAATTTTTGAAGTTTTTCTCAGCTCTAAGTAACAAAGATATTCTCCTAAATTTTCTTTTACTAACTTTTCATTTTTACCTTTCACTTTGTCTTAGTCCATCTGTAGTCCAACTTGTGTGTCTAGTTTTGTTTTAATCAAAACTAAGAAATACTGGTGACCATCAGTTTTGTTCTAAGCTGAATTATGAATTCACATTTCCAGCCATGTAGACAAAGTGTCTTCCAAGAGTTTGTGTTTGTCCTCTTCTTTCCAGAGCTTTGGAGTGATTGCCATATCCATCAACAATTGTCTACAACCTCATCTTTTGTTAGATAAATGAAATCAATGAAAATGTTTCTCCCTGTGGATAAAATATTGTCATTCAGTTTTTAAATTACTTGTTGGCTTCAAATTGCAAGCAAAGCATCTAGTGGTAAATGCTTCCTGGTAAGGCAGAGCCATGTTAGAGACAAAACAAACAAAAAAGCAAAACTCAAATACCTTATCTGGGACCACAAAACATTAATTTCACTCTACCTGTCCTTCCTTCTGATTCTAATTCCTTTTCTCTTGTACAACATGATTTATTAAATAAGAGTTTATCAAACAAAGCAGGAAATTTGAATATAATACTTCAAGGGGGTTTTCAATTCCAAAAGATTAAACTGGAGCCTGAATTTTATGATTTCTATGCTAATTGTCGAGTATGTTAAAATTTTATACATCTTTTGGTGATAATAATACTTTGAAATTTTATCTTTAATCATATATTTTGTGCCATCCTGATATGCCAAAAATACTTTCACTTTTAATGTATAACTATAAATTTTATGACAAATATTACACTGATAATTTTGCCTGAAATGAAGATTGAATGAATAAATTGTACAGTCTAAAGCATAGGAGATTTTCACTGTGATGAAAAAGACAATACTTTTCCTATCTAATAGTCTGTAAGCTTTTCCTTAAGGATTTGTAGAAAGAAATAAATCATAGGTAGTTTTACACTTACATTATCTGTACTTGGAATTTCCTTTAAGTATTACTGCCACTTGCATTTTCCATATAAATGAAACTTCTTTGATTTAGAATAAAATCTTATGTTTCCTTTTTTCTCTTGATACTTGATCTAGTCTTCTTTCGCTTTTTCTAAGTTTGATGTAAAATTTTAGTTGATAAAGTTTAGGCTAAGAAATATGTGTGCATCATGATATTGTTAGGATAGTCTTTGAGCCATCTTGCTGGAAAAATTTTTAAAAATAAATACCCAAGTCAATGTTGCAATTGAAATTTCATTAAAAAGCACATCGTAAAAATGGTGAGTTCTTTTTCAAACACAGTTTTATTATTGCTGGTTGAAAGCTTATCATGGCAAAATAGCAATGCCCCTCTATTTCTTGAAAATGCAAATGCGGTACAGTATAAGGGTCAATGGCTAACACACTAAAACTAAAGACTCCATTTGTACTGACACACAATTTAATGACAGCATTAATCCATCAAGGATTCTAAACCTTATGCAGAAAGAAAAATAGGGGAAAAACATTCTGAGATTGTAATGCTTGGTGTTATGGTTTGGATATGAGGTGACCTTCAAAAACTTAAGGGTTACCTAATATTTCAATGTTCAGAGGTGAAATATTTAGATTATGACAGCTATAACCTAATCATTTGATTAATGAATTTGATGGATTAAAATCTGAAGACACTACTGTACTGGATGTAACTATGTTGGTAGAGTGTGGAGGAGGAAGTAGGTCGCTGTGGGGCATGTCCTAAGAAATTACATGGTTAGTTCTTGTAGCCTCACTCTTTGCTTCTCTGGTGCTATGAGTAGAGCAGCTTTCCTTTGTCCTTCCACCTTATCTCAGATCCAGAGCAATGGAGTTGGCTGCCTATAGACTGAGACCTCTGAATTCATTTTCCTCCTCTAAGTTCTTGTCAAGTATTTTGGTCAAAATGAAGAAAAGTTCACTAACACACTTGGTCTTCAAATACTCAACCTTGGCATAGGAGATTTTTTTATTATAATATACACATACACACAAACACACTCTCATACAACAAAAGTATTATTTCTTCAAAACACATTTAAAGTGTACCAATATAAGTAATGATAATACTGCATTCATTAATGAATAAATGACTGAGACTTTTGGATTTCAGTGGTTCTTATTATCTGTGTAAGAAAATGGTTTAGGTGTTCAAATTATCACAGTTTCTTCTTAAATCAATAATAACCAAAATGACTATGAATGATTTAAACTACATGATCAAAGAAACTGTGATGATAAGATGCTAGTGCTAATACATTGTGCAATTCAGAAAATTTTGGAGTTATGTGTAGGTAAGCAGATTAATAAGAAATAAAGGCAATGCATTTGGATTTAGAGTTTCATAAATCTTTTCCCTGAACAACAGTGGGGATTTATAAAGGATACATCTAAACAGTAGACAGTGCTCCAAAGATAATCAGGGCTTAGAAATCTAATTATAGAATATTCTTCAAGTTTCTATGTTGAATTAAATTCCTGGAAGAAGATTTAATATATTCAACGCTTAAATAGCCATATTAAAACAAGCAAACAAACCAGAATCAACAAGCAAGCAAACAAACAAAAAAGCTTTGTGTGCTACTCAAGGAATTTTCCAGTTCCTAGTAAAACTGTGTGCTTCAAGGTCTTTATTATGCTTTTCTCCTGTAGAATTTCAGTTTCAAATTCAGACCGATCAATAATGTCAATGGTGTCTTAATCTTTGATTCAGAAGAATTTCTTTTATCAAAATCAGTCAGTCTCAAATTTTGTTAAAGAAATAGCCAAAAAAAAATGCTTAAAGTGTGCTTTTCTTCTGTGATGGATAAACTTGTTCAATATTCTTTCCAATCCTCTTAAAGTTGGTGTTCTAAAACTGTTTCTTCAGATTCAGAACTGAAGTATGTGAGACAATTGGAAGGATGCAGGACATTTATTTTGCTTGATTTAATCACAGCAGTGATGGAATAACTCCACAGGCAGAAACTTCTTGACTCCACAGCTTAATACAGCAATGATACCATTTTTTCTGTATCATATCTCTGGTCCCAATGCTGATAGCATTCCTCTCTTGCACAAGTCATTCCTGATGTATCACCGGCAGCTTTCCCATATGTGGCTGTAGAAGAAAAGACTGGGCAGAGCTCAGTTTCAGTGTGTTCACCCTAAAACTTTCTCCTCTGGCCCCTTCAAGGGTTTTGTGTGCAACCATTAAAACTTTCTCCATCACCTAAACCATACATAGATTTGGGGTATATTGTACCTTTATTTGTGCATACATTCTTGTGGGTTTTGGTTGATTTCTTGTAGTGAATGGCTTTTAGATAGTTTGTGTTTCATGGGAATTCCATTTAACATCCTTAACTTATTTCCATCCTGTTGGATGGGATAACAATTTAACTTCAAAAATGTACAAAACCCTTCTCTCATACAACTCCTTGTTCTTCTCTCTGTATCATGTTGTTTTTTGCAAATTACATTTCTATATCATATGCTAAATAATAAAGCTATAATGATATTAGTTGCACTTGTCTTTTAAACCATTTAGGAAATAAAAGTAGAGTCACAAACTAAAAATGCAACTCCAGCTTCTAATCTTGCTTGAGTATTTACCTTATTGGAGATGTCCGTTTCATCACACATTTCTGATTTATTGTCTAGGTTTCCTTCATTTCAATGTGGAAGATTCTCCTTAGCATTTCTTTCCCTCAGTCTATAGTTAACAAACTTCCTCAGTTTGTTCTTATTTAAGAATATGTCGATTTTTCTTTACTCTTTGAAGGACAGTTTGGGCAGATACAGAATTCTTGGCTGACTTTCTCTGTGCTCTTTTGATACATAGCCCATGTCATCTGTTACCTCTGGCCTCTGTGATTGCTCATGAGGAATCACCTATTAATCTTGTTGCAGATTTTTTATACCTGATGTGCAGAAGGATTTCTCTTGTGTTGCTTTCAAGATTCTGTTTCCCTGTCTTTTGACATTTTAATAACAATGCGTTTGATGTAGGTATCTTTGAGTTTGTTTTACCTAGAGTCCCTTAGATGTGTATGTTGATGTCTGTCACCAATATGTTAGGTTTTCAATCCCGTTTCTCCCACTGTTCCTTTTCCCCTGACTCACTTCTTCTTCTGGAAGTCTCACGTACAGGCTTGGCTATTCTCCGTGGTGTCTCACAGGTCCTCTACACTCTACTCAATTTTATTAATTTTTTTTCTGCTCCTTGGACAGGATTATTTCAATTTTTGCATATTCAAGTTTATTGATTCTTTGATCCACCACTCAAATCTGCTGCCAAACCCCTTTAATGAATTCTGCATTTTATCATCTACTTTTCAGCTGTGAAATTTCTGTCTGGATCCTATTTTATAATTTTTATCTTGGTATTGATATTTTTCATTTCATACATAAATCATTTCCCTGATATTATGCAGCTCCTTGGCCATGTTTAAGGCAGTTTATTTAAAGGACTTGTCTAATGAGTATAATGTCTGTGCTTCTTTGGGAGAAGTTTCATTTCTACAGAGAATTGACTATGCTTTCTGCATACTTTGCCTACTTGTAATTTTTGCCTTAAAAGTGACATGTTTTGATGTGGTAATTCTGGAAATCAGATTCTTCCTCATCTGCAGGGCTTGTTTTGTTGTCATTGGTAGGATGCAATTGTTTATTTAGTGACTTTTGTAAAATATTTAAAATATTTTTGTAAATATCTGTATTCTTTGTCATTGTGGTCTCTGGAGCCTGTTTTTGTTTACTTTGTGTTTGACTAGTGTTTTGACAAAGATTTCCCTGAAAACTAGGAGCCAAAAAAAATGAGAGCACAAGGAGAGAGAGAGAGAGAGAGAGAGAGAGAGAGAGAGAGAGAGAGAGAGAGAGAGAAGAGAGAGAAGAGAGAAGGAAGGGGGAAGGAAGAAAAACAGGAGTAGAAGAAGGAGGGGAAGGGTCTTTCCCATTTTTGCAGATGGGCTTTGTGCTGGGGCACTCTTTCTATACTTAGCTGGGCTTTCTCAGGCCTAGAGATCAGCCAAACATGAAAACATAGTGTCTACACAGTTGTGTGTCCTCCCCCACCCCGCCGCCCCTGGAGCCTATGTCCTGTTCTGAGCATATGCAGAATTTTCTAAATCCTCTATTTAAAAAAAATTAATTTGTTTAATTAGTCATGTATACCTGACAGTAGAATACACTTATGCACTTTGATATATTATATGTAAATGGAGTATAATTCCTCATTTTTCTGATTGTACATGTTGTAGAATCACATTGGTCCTGCAGTCATATAGGTTCATAATGTAATAATGTCTGTTTCATTCTACTATCCTTCTTACCTCCATATACTCTCCCCTCCTTTCACTCCCTTCTATCTAATCTAAATTAATTCTATTCTTTCCTCGCCCCAATCCCTATTGTGAATTAGCATCCACATATCAGAGAAAACATTCAGCCTTTGGTTTTCGCTTAGCATATTCTCCAGCTCTATCCATTTACCAGCAAATGCTATAATTTTAATGTTCTTTAAGGCTGAGTCATATTCCATCATACATATATGTCACTTTTTTTATCCACTCATCTATTGAAGGGCACATTGAAAGCGGTATGGAGATTCCTCAGAAAACTTGGAATGGAACCACCATTTGACCCAGCTATCCCACCGCTCTCTTTAAACACAAAGGACTTAAAATCAGCATATTACAGGAAAGCCTCTATTTTTAAATGCCATAATTATCTAAAGAAGCTCTATCTCCTGACATTTTCTCTGATACTACCCAGAGGTAAGTTTATAATTATATGGTCTCACTCTCATTTCACTTAGAACTGATGCACTAACATCTTTCTTTAACTCACTATTGTGGTTTTGTAAGGACTTCTCTATCATCTTGCCACTGAACATGTTGTCTACCTATTGTCACAATAATCTGGGTAGCCAACCCTAAATGAAAGTTACTTAAAGCAATAGTCATTTATTATTTCACACAAATATGTATACTTGGTTATTAAGATTAATTTGGTTTATTCTGTTCTCTGTGAAGTGGACCTGCATTTCACTGCTGATCAAATGGAGCACTTTAGCTTCAACTTTCAGTTTCCAGGGACACTCCATCATATGTTCCTTTCATAGTTCTGGAACCAAAGGACTGTGTTATGTTCTGTAAAAATTTCATACAAATGAGTACAGTAAAGTACCAGGACTAGAAGATCATCATATCAGCAGTGTTCTATTTGGCAAAGTCATGTGGCTATTTCTCACAAAAGGGATGAAAAAATATGCTCTGCTGCCCTAGTGAGAAGATCTGAAAACTACAGAGCAAAACATATTGATGCATGAGAGAGGGAAGAGTTCGAATTGAAGAATTATAGAAATGCATTAGAAATGCAATCTATCTCACTGGATAAGAAAATACTGAAGTGTGGTCCTGTAGCATAAGTGGCACAAGTAGGTATAGGATGAGGAGTGAGCAGGGTTGCAGCCTCACAGAGCTTACCCTGCCAGTGTGGACCTGAGGCATAGTGAGCCAGAGCTGAGAAGAGCCAGGGCAAGCAGACCTGTCTCCTGATGCAGCACAGGACCGGCCAGTGCAGATGCCCACTTCACACATTATTGCAGGAGAATCCAAGAACCAAAGCCTCCTGCTTCTGGACCAACAGCAAGAAAATGAAAGTTCAGACTCAAGGGCTAACCAATACCATTAATACTTTTCCAAACCCTGATTAGCATAAATATGGACCAGTAGTGTTGATCCACGTGATACATAAACCCATAGACCAGCACACTCAGGGGTCAAGCCCTATAGGTTTCCCCCTCACCTCTGCAAGAGTTATGTTTCTGTTCTTCAGTCTTGAATAAATCCTACTTCTTTCACTCTTGGCTCCCATTGTCCTATGAATTTCATTCTTCCAGTTTGTGGGATAAGGACCTGGAAAAAATTTGGCGGTGAACTGTGGGGATCTATTGCCACACTAGAGGTTATAATCTGTCACTTAGAGCTGCAACTTGACACTAAATGGTAGTGGAGAAGAATCAGGCTTTTCCAGCTGTGACCCTCGACCCTTGGAGCAGACCCTGGTAGGCACCCCTGGTTGTGATTAGCTGCTAACACATTAAAATGGGCTTTCTCATCTGAAGAGGCTGCAGCTTGCAGGGGACCCACCTGCCAGCTGAAGTGGAGAATTGAGTTTCGTCTTAAAATTTGGTTTCATTGTCACCCTCCTGAAGGTGATGCTGAAAAAGATCAGGAAAAAGAACTCTTTCCAGAAGACAGAAATCCAAGCTGAACATTCTGCTATTCACTTTTCCGAGGCATGGGGGTGGTGGCTTTTTCTCTGATTGATTGGTGTATATATATACATACAGTTTGGCTTTATGGGTAGAGACTCAGATAAACATCATTCCAGCAATGGTGACAAGGAGAAGCTGTACTGAATGAGCAGTTTGTGAGAATTTGTGCCTTGTGTGAATGCGCCCAATAAGAAGTAGCCAATAAGTGGATGAGACCTCTGTGGGAATCAGTCCTCTTCTCTCAGGAGCATCTTGGGACACCAAGTGTACTCATCAATAAAGGGAACTTTGTGGCAGTGGTAGAGACTTATATTTGGACTTTACAGGATCTTCACTTGCAAAGAGAAGATAGATCTCACTCTTGCCAAAATTGGCTGTTGACTCCTCCAGTTAGCAGCTCAGAGCAGTGCTGTAGTCCTAAAGAAGCTCCACAGATTAACCAAATTTTAGACGCCGTTAAAGCAACAAGGAACAAAAAGTTAACCTGTTGGTGAGGAGATTTATTGAGATAATGATAGTTTCTGCTATGTAAATTGGATGTGGAATGGGAAATATTACATTTGTGGCCAGTATTAAAATATATGGTGACCATATCAAAATAATAGAGGAATATCATCAAAGATTGACAAACATAAAAAATGAAATCTAGGCTATCCCTTCAGAAATAGAACCTGGTTTAGCTAAGGTAATGAGTAGGGCCCAAAATAAATATGCATAGAATAGACATTTTAATAAGTGCTACATAGAAGTTATGGTTTCATATCTATTGTGAAAACAGAGAATATGGGGGCTATTCATACTTTAATCCTCTTACTAGTTGTATACTTTTATAATTTAACTAATTTTCTTCTTTATTTTCCTCTCTCCCATTACATTATCATTTTATATAGGATGGTCTAGTGATGTATAAAATTTATTTTGTAGGTTGCAAGGCACTGAGGACAGATTGGGACTGAACATCACCCATATGTGCAAATGTGACAAATAAGACCTTGAGTTTCCTCTTAGAAAAAGATTTAAAACACACAGGAATTGCATTAAACTTGCTGGTATTAGGCAGTTGTGGCTGAACACTTGTTCAAGATTTAAGCACCAGCAGAAGGGGATTGTATTATATGGATTGCAAAGAAGTTGTTGATTATGGAAAAATAAGATTTGCTCACTCAACATCCATTTCTAATCTCTCTCAGGAGCAGACTTGTAACAGTACATAATCATGATCTCTTTGCATCTAGAGGTTTGAATATAATTTAGTTTATATCAGATATGTTCATTTAAGTCTTCTGTTAGGCAAGAAAGAAGGAGGCCTGGAGTACATTATATTCATTTGACTAGAACAAATCATGGCAACAGTGGAATGCTCTCAAGCTAGTAAGCTCTTGATTCATCAGTGTCTATGTGATGGGGCAACTTCTTCAATTTTGGTAGAGGCAAAATAGGTCTGGGTATTTAAAATTGTACTGGAATTTTAGCCTAGTTACTGACTTTCTGAATTTCAACAATTACATAAACACCTTATTTCCTACATTGTCCTTTTTTTATGGTAAACAGACTATAATGCATTCTATTGTTTGTAGTTGAACACTTTCCAATGCAGTTTCTAAATGAAAACAATTAACTTTATCAAAACAAAGATTCAACTCTAACAAGGGTAATCTGACTAAAAAAATGTCTTAAAGAATCTCGTGCAATGTTTAATGATGGACATACATTTTAAGAAATGCCTTGTGAAGGCAATTCCATTGCTGTTTAAATATCATAGCTTGTGTTTATAGAAAACAAGATCATAAAGGCTACAACACAGTAAGACTTTATGGTGTAGCCATTACTCCTGGGCTACAAACCTGTACAACCTGTTACTTATAGAATATTGTAGCAATTGTAACTCAATGACAGTTGTGTGTCTAAATATTAAAGTGATAGAGTAAAAATTGATATAATGATTAAAAATGATGCATTTATATAGGTACTTATACTGAATAGATCTTGCAGGATTCAAGGTCTCAGTCAGTGGTGAATGATTGTGAATGTGTAGGGCATTACTGTATCCTACTGTAGACTTAATAACACTCTACACTAAATTTTTTAAAAATCTATTCTTCTTTTTTCAATAGTAAATTACCTTAGCTTACTGCAACATTTTCCTCTTAAACTTTTAAAATTATTCTTTAATTTTTTGACTCCTAAAACAATTAACTTAAAACACAAACACATTGTTAGTTGTAAGATTTTTTCTTTCTTTATATCTTTATCCTATAAGCTTTTTCTATTCATATTATTTTAAATTTATAAACTTCTTCATAGGAAAATAAACGCAAGCATACGTATAAGCCCAGGCTAACAAAGGGTCAGGTTCATCAACATTACTCTTTAACCTCCATGTCTCTTCTCACTGGAAGGTCTTCAAGAAACATAACACACATCCAGCTATCATCTCCTATGATAATAATAACTTCTGAAATGCCTCCTGAAGGACTTTCCTGGGGATCTTCTTGAGGAGGTATCATGCTTTTCAGAGTTGTGTTCTATGGGTTTGCCTTGTTTGTTTCTTTTTTTATCATAGATTTGTTTATAAGCAGATAATGCACATTACTATTCATTGTATTAATGAAAACATTTTGGTGTTTGAGTACATGTTTTTAAACTTTTTAAGGAGCTATATAGGTCTGCAAAAGCTTCTGCTAAACCTTTCACTGTGAATCTTCTTGTGTTTGTCTTCTGAAATTTACTTGTGCACATCCTCTTCAGCTGTGAATTCCTGACCCACATCTTGCAATTCCTTGTTAGTTAGTTCATAGGAACCACATCTAGGAGCTACTACATGTTGCCCTCATCCAGGTAAAAGTTGTTTGCCATCTCTATCTCAATATTACTGATTTTTTTTCAACCTCTTCATCCTTGGCAAAAGATAAGATTCTTGCATGTCCTCTTCCAGATGTCATTTATGCACACTTTTTTTTTAGAGAGAGAGAGAGAGAGAGAATTTTTTAATATTTATTTCTTTTTAGTTTTCAGTGGACACAACATCTTTGTTTGTATGTGGTGCTGAGGATCCAACCCGGGCCGTACGCATGCCAGGCGAACGTGCTACTGCTTGAGCCACATCCCCAGCCCCATTTATGCACACTTTAATGGCATCATCCCAAGTCCAAAAAAGTTCATATATCTTGCAATATGTTTACAATCACATCAGTGTCTTCTCAGTATCTTTCTTAGTTGCAGCAATAGCCTGGTCAGAGGTCTACCTTGGGCAGTAGGATTTAAGAGATGCTATAACTCCATTATCCATTAGTTAAATCAAAGAAGTAAAGTTTGAGTGAAAAACATCTCTTTGATATTGAGACAAAGATTACTATAAAAGGAGGACTGTGGAAACTTATTAACAATAAGCAAAACCTTGAAAGGTGTGTTGTTTTCCAAACAGTATTTCTTCATTTTACTGACATAGCAATTTGGGAGGTCATTTTGGAAGAAGAGCAGGGTCATTCAAGACTGCTTAATGCCTCTGTAGTTAACCGGCAATGTGCACTTATTGATATGCTTGGCAGCCTTGAGATTCTCATTGTGGGTTTCAATTTGTAGCCTGTGACATTTCTCACTAGCAAGACTGTTATCCTGTCCTTAAAAGCCTTGAAACATGGCACCGACTTGGCTTCCTTATGGGTAAAAGTCTTTTCAGGCATCTGTTTCCAAAATAAGAAGGTTTCATCTATATTGCATATTTGTTTTGGCAAGCAATTTTCCTCCTCAATCACTTTATCTGCTGTCTTCACATTCACACTAGGATACTCAACACTAATTTTTACATTGTAATAAATAACATTCTTTTATCATTTAAACTACCCAGGTCCAGCAGTAAATTCACCTTTATAGTTGGTTCCAACATTTTCTTTTAACAATTCAAACAAACAAACAAATAAAAAAACCTTTTTGCTTTGGCCATGACTGTCATGGTACAGAGAGGGATATACTTCTGTTCTCGTCTTTAATCCAAAACACTAGAAGTTTCTCCATATGTAATATGGGTTGTTATTAAGTTTTTGATACTCTCAATGCCTTAATGAGATCCTTTGTCAAATTCTGTCACTTTGTTCTTGTTTTTCAAGATCATAGCTATGTTGGAATGAGACATAACTGGCTAGTGAGCAATAACAACCACTCCTGATTTTCCATCTTTATAGACCTTAATCACTTTTAATTTCATTTCCAGGTAAACCACTCACTGTGCCTCTTACTGGCAACATTAACAATGTATTTGTTGCTTAGAAGCCACAATAACAAAACAACTTGAGATTAAATCAAACAGAAGCAAAAATAAATTTATCAATAGACAGAATATAAACAGATGCATGAGGCTGCTGTTATTGTGACACAAGATGCTGTTTTACAGTATGCCATTTTTATAAATTTTGAAGAAGTACATTCTAAAATGATGTTAAAAGAATAGTCTAATACAAATATAGTTATTTATCATATTATCAAATAATATGTATTTTACATGATTGCATGTACTGTAATTTTATACAACAGAGAGTGTCACAATACAGACATGTGAATGATGAGTTGTGCTAGATTTTATAATTACTACATCACTGAGCTATAGGATTTTTTTAAAAACTCCATTATAGTCTTATAGTATCACTGTTGGGTATCAGGTCCATTATAAGCAAAATGTTTTAAGGTGGCACATGATTCTACTTAAAACGATTTCAAGGATAAACGTGGAAAAGCAATTTCATGATGTATCTAATAATATTTTTTCAATCTGCTAAGAGTATAAAAACTATATTCAAATGACCTGGAAAAGTTCCTTTTGAACTATGACTTGAAGAATAACCATTGCAAAAGTAATTTTTTATATCACCCATACTTTTGTACATTTTTAAATACTCCAAATTTCCATTAGAGTTAGCTATTGTTGATATTATATAAATCAATTTTTCCCATTCATGTTAGATAAATAAAGATAAGATAAATTACAATGTTTCTCTAAATTACAAATGGAAATAGAAAATGGAGATAACATTATTGCAATAACCTAATCAACTCTCAAACCTTGAAACCACAATATACAAGTGCAGGCATTGGATAATTGCAAAACAATTTACAATTATCATGGGTTCTCTTTTAGTTATCTAGTAATCTGGTTATATTTTAACCATGAATTTTTCAAACATCATCAGAAATTATAATATGAACCAGAAGCTCTAATGCTTGCATCTTAATACCCTCAAAAACATATGACACGATATTACATAATATGAAGTGTTTAGATGCCATGTGTTCTAGGAAAACCTGGTGTAAAAGAACTGTTTGCCATAGGCAAAAGATGCCATGAGACCTAAGAAACAGGAAGACAAATCCAGAATTTAACAAAATGCAATTTCCCAAGGACTCATCAACAGAAGAATGGTTAGAAGATAGCAAGACCAGCAAATCCCTATAACTTGGGCTACATATGTATATGTGTGTGAGTCTATATGTGTGTGTATGTGTATATAGAGTAGATTATAATTTTTTGATAGTAATTACAATCATCAATGTTATTGTGGACCCAAAATTGAACACTGAAGCATTGCTCTAGGTCAAATGTAGGGCTAGGTTCATGCTGACATATTTTGGTCAGATTTTCATCAATTAATCAGTAAATAATTTGTTTTATGTGTTTAATTTAAAATACATTCTTTTGATATGTATTCTTGGTCCATTAATATTGACTACCTGCCAGTGTCTTAACTAATGTTTAACTACCTAATAGTGTCCTAACTCCAAACTTTTACAACACATATATTTTCTCTGTAAAGCATGTCACAACTTTCTTGTGTTTATTATGATCAATAAATAGCATTTCAACAGTATGCTTGGGGGCCACTTTAGCAATAATGGAAACACTAATGGAAGCTTCAAATGTATGAAACTATGACACTACGTAGACTCTGATAAATCACAGATTTTACATTATACTGAATAAAACAAGAAGGCAGAGTATCTTTTTTAATTTAAGCAGGGAAAATGTACATTGTATGATTCAAATTTTCAATAGTATATGCATGCTCTTGAATGACTGAAAAAGTGGTAAAAATATTGGTTTTTTGAATGACAATTTTTAGCAAATACACACACACATTCTACTTATGTGTATCTGTGTATATGTATACATATATATCATATATACACACATATGTATATGTGCATGTATAATATATATACATTTATAAGTATGCATATGAATGAATATTGTGTATGAGTGTGTATACATAGAAATGTAGCACAAAATAAACAGAACACAGCTTGCAATTTACAAAATTATCCTTTAAATAGTATATCAAAACTATTTTAAAAAGAGATAAAATTGCCAGAATTAAATAACTACCTATGTCCTCAATGGGAAATACATCAGATCACTTCATTTTATTGATGATTGAGGCAGAGAAGAGAAAATATTAAGATATGGAATATTTAATCAATACAATGACAATGTAGATCCATTATCCCCAAGTCTGAGAGCATCTTCATTTTCTTTAAATATAAGTAGAACCTTATAAACATTAACTACATATTAAAATGTAAAGTTAGTTTCAGAGGCTAGGGAGATAGCTCGGTTGGTAGAGTGCTTGCCTAGCATACACAGAGCCCTGAGTTTAATTCCCAGCATCATCAATTTTTTTTTAAGCAAAGTTAGTTTCAATACATTTCAAAGAGATCAGCTCAAGCAAAATTATCTGTCATGCAGTTAAATGAGAAAATATTGACTATTTTTAGGAAATTGATAACACATATTCATGTGAAAAAAAACCAAACCTCTACAACTTCTTATAAACACTTTCTTCAGAGAAAAAAAGAAGAAAATACATCTTAAATGTATTTTATGAGGTTAAACTAATCAAAAACTGTTCAATAAAAATAATAATAATAATCTATCTCAGCAACGTAGATGCAAAACTAAATCCCACGTGTCTATTTTAGCAATGAGAATAGTCATATGATACAATTCCACACTATTCATGACAAAAACTTAAATTAGGAATGGAAGGCAACTCTCCAAACCTAAAAGATATCTACACAAAATCCTGAAGAAAATATTATGCTCAATAGTGAAAAGGCAAGGATGTTTACTTAAACTATGCTTACCCAACATATTACAGTAAGTCAAAACTAGAGATAACAAGGTCGAGATATCTACCATCTATCAATGCATCCATGATAAAGAAGAAAAACTGTGAAAGGGAAGAAACAACTGCTATTATTTTGATTGCAGAAATATCAAATATATAAAAAGTACTCTACTCAGCTTTCCATTACTATGACAAATACCTGAGATAAATAAACATAAAAAAAGGAAAAGTTTATTTTGCTTCATGTTCAGTATCCTCATTGCTTTGGGTGTGTGGTGAAGCAGTACTTCATTGCAGGGATTTGTGGCAGAGGAAATGGCCCACCTCAAGGCAGCTAGAAAGCAAAAGACAGGGGGACTGAGGTCCTCATATCCTCTTTAAGGCCATACCCTAGATGGAATTCACTGCCTCCCACGAGGCCCCACCTCTTACATTTTCCACAATGTTTCAATAATAATATCAGGAAAGTGGGGGAGCTTAGCCTTTAATAAGTGGGCTTTTATGGGACATTCAAGATCCAAACTATATCAACAGCAGACTCTTAAAAAGAATTGTTAAAGACAAAAACGAAGTTTAGCAACTTTGCTGGATGTGACTTGTAATAGGTGAATCCTAAAATTTTAATTTTGTTCTTTCTATGATGCTTAAATTTATTTGTCTACTTGAGTGGACACAGATTCTCCAATGTCTGAGCCCAAATCATTTCTGGTATGCCTGTGATGGTGATTTCAGAAAAGATTAACATTTCAATTGGTGGATTTGATTCAAGCAGACTGCCCTCCCCAAAGTAGTGGACATCTCTCAATCCATGGAAGGGAGGAAAAGAACAAAAAGCAGAGCAAGATTAGATTAGCCTTCAGACTAAGATTGGAATCCACACCACCAACTGCCTGGTCTTCAAATTACATCACCCACTTTCTTAGATTCTCAGATTGCCTGTCATGGGATTTCTCATCCTTCAGAATCAGGTGAGCCAATACATTATAATAAACCTTCAATTCATTACACTTTTTGTTTGTTTTTTTCTTTGAAGAAATTTAACTAGTACACTTTCACATCAATAAGTCATTTAGTAAACTAAATCATATTTCATGCCTTTGAATAAAATGATAAAGTTCACTCCTAAAAAGCATCACATCTTTTACCAGAATTATTTTGAGAGTCTATAGATTTTTACTGTTGAATGATGAATATTTTATGCTATAATTAATGAAAATGAAAATTTCCTAGAGAGAAATATTTGATTCTGTAGACACGTCATTCTACCAATATTAATTTATATTTTTAATGCATTTTTAATTAAAGTTTCAATAAGGTTCTTCACAAAATGTAACATAGATCTGAATTATATAAAGAAGAGCAAAAGATGAAATATATTGAATTTAATTCTAAAGAAAAAGAAAAGTGGGGAAATTCTCCTAGCGGTTATCAATAATACCTCTACTATCTAAGATAATGTGATTTTAAAACAGAAATAAATTTTCAAATTAAGAAAAGAATTATAGAATTCAGAAAAATATTCATGTATCATATATGATAACTTATTTATGACAAGAAAAAGAGGTAGTGTAGGATGTGCAGAAGAGTGGAGAAAATAATATTTTCTAAAATAAATAGAATTTGGACAACATATTCCATTATAATTAGAAAATTGATTCTACCCTAAACTGTAAATAAAAGGCAGGGGATTACAGATGAGAAATAGACTTGTGAAACTTTTTATATAACTTCAAGGTAGAGGTCAATGTGGTTCAATTTTTTGCTCAACTAGAGCAATTATCATTGTGGTATGTTTAAATTATGGTGTATCAATTAGCTATTGTTGCATAACAAAATACCATACAAATAGAAACATATAACAATAACCATTTGCTCATGAGACACAAATGAGATGGGAAATTCTTTTCCAGTCAGGCTTCCTTGATTTTGGTTGGGCTTGTTCATGAATCTTTGGGGAGCTCCTTCCTGGCTCTGATGGGGTCTTGATATGTTGTGAAGGTCTTTTGTGAGATGAATGGGCTCTGCTCCTTGGGGTCTCTCATCCTCCTATGTGTGCACATTAGTTTACACTCACAGTAGAAGCAGAGTTTTTTGACATCTAATATAGTAACTGGCCCAAAGTTGTTTTCTCTAACTGCATTGGCTAAAGCAAGTCAAAATCACAAATACATTTCAAGGACCAGTAAAACAGAATCCAATTTACCATGTGTGGAGCACAAAAACAAAAATATCAATAAGGTACATTCAGAGAAGGGTGCAGAATTGTTTCCAGTTTTGCAAATATTTTATCATAAATGGCATTGTTTCTTCTCCTCTATTAAACTTCTTTTAACCAAAATAAACAAAAAATAAAAATAAAGAAGTTTTTCAGAAGTAAGTCATTTTTTATTTGTTCAATACTATGTATCGATGTCATTCTTGTACCACTAATATGCACTAAATGATCTACTCAAGAAAAAGCAACATAACCTTCTAATCTAAAAAATTTCACCGTAACACCACACTTTCCTATGAATGTTTGTGTTTGTTTCGAAGAATTTAATGAGCACCAAACTATAAGACCATGGGGAGCTAGGATGTAGCTCAGTGGTAGAGTGCTAGCCTAGCAAGCACAGGGCTCTGACTTTAGTCCCCAGTAGCACAAAAGCTATGCAAAAACAAAAACAAAAACATTGGGAATACATTAAGAAAATATGTGTGTTTGTAACTCATCACATTTATTCTGAGCATGCAATATGGAACACAAATTTGTCATAATTCATTTTTATAACAAGTATTTTGGTAATCATATAGGCTTTTTAAAAAGATATATATACACAATTCAGAAAATACATTCAAGTTTCTGTTTAAAAATATTTCAATAACTATTTACATGTTATCAATAGAAGATATTGAAAAAAACTAAATGGTAGGACAAGTGTTTTAAGGTAGTGCCAACTCAAGAAGTTTAAAAATTCAGTATGTAAATAGAGCATTTAAAATATGATGGAAATTATATATGCATAGTAGTCTTAAAAGTATTGTGCATTTCCCTAGATTACATTATATTTTATTTAAATGTCTTAACTTAGAGTAAAAAAAAGTGCCTTATCCTCCATCTAAAATAAAGGTTTCTCATTTTCACCTTTTATTGCATCCTTAAATTACTTTTAAGTAAAATCAGCTTAGCCACATATTTAGAGCAATGAGAGATGAAGAAAACAGTGTTTAGGGATTATTGTGCAGTCATAGATACTCAAATGATAACTATTTACTTCAAAATAGGCTAAACGTTAAATTCTATTAGTTTCTCATAAATTTTGTGATAAACCAATATCAAACATATGTAAAACCAAGTACCTCTCAATATTCTGGGCCTATTATTTAAAGATACACATTAGAAAATTGCTGAAAATGATTTTTATTACAATGCTCATGTAAATACACATTCAGAGTAAGAATATTCACTATATTTAGACTAGTACTATAATAATGCAGTTTGAAAGATAATTATTGCTTTAAAAGAAATGCTAATTTTATCTATAAAGTCATGGAGAATTCATGGAATTTTCAGAAATGTATGTGCTAAGATCAGAAGATAAATCTCTTGAAATTACACTGAAAAGTAATTGTATGCTTGAAGAACATGAAATCATGAAAATTTTCATGATACAAATAGTAATAAAAGAGAAATTTGATCGTTTCCATTCTGAAAATCCAAAACCCCAAAGTGTTCCAAACCTAAATTTTTTGAATGTCAACATTATGCCACACAAGTGGAAAAATTTCACGTTTGAATTCATGTGACAGAGTGTAATCAAAATTCAGGGAAACAGCTTTCCATAATGGTTGCACCAATTTGCAGTCTCACCAGCAATGTATGAGTGAATGGATTAGTCAGTGTTCTCTAGAAGAACTGAATCAACAGGAAATAAAATTACAAAAAAAGGAGATTATTTAGGTTGGCTTACAGGACCAGAAACTGGGTAGTCCACAATGGCCATTTGCAGACTAGAGAGCAGGGAGAACCAGTAGCAGGGCTGTCCAAGAGGCTGTAGCCTCAGAACAAGAGAGATCAACAGTTCTACCCTAATCTGAGACAAAAGGCTTCTGGAAACTCTCTGGACAATCTCTGGAAGAGTCAGATTTGGAAGAGTACTATGTTCTCAGACAATCACAGCAGGAATCAAGAACTAATTCAAGAAGAATCCAGCTTGAATCTGCTGCGGCTTCCCTGTTCTTCCAACTTTTATTCCATCTATGCCATTATCCTATTGGAAGGTGCTTCCCAAGTTTAGGGAAGGTCTCCATTTCAGTTGGCTCTTCCATATGCCAATCATTCCTAGACACATCCTTATTGATCAACCCAGAAGCTGCTTAAAGGCATTTCTTAATCTGATCAAGTTGACAATTCAAATTAATCATTATAGTGTACCTTCTTCCCCACATCTTTGCCAACATTTATTGTTGCTTCTATTCTTGATAATTACCATTCTGATTGAAGTGAGATGAAATCGTGGAGTTGTTTAGATTTGCACTTCTTTAATTGCTAGAGATGATGAACATTTTTTTTTCATATATTTGTTGATTAATTGTATTTCTTCTTCTGTGAAGTGTCTCTTTAGTTCCTTAGCCCATTTATTGATTGGATTATTCAGATTTTGCTTCTGAGTTTTTTGAGTCCCTCAGAAAACTTTGAATGGAACTACCATTTAACCAACCTATCCCACTCCTCAGTTTATACCCAAAGGACTTAAAATCAACCTACTACAGTGAGGAAGCCACATCAATGTTTATAGCAGCTCAATTCATAATAGTTAAACTATGGAAACAAACTAGATGCCCTTCAGCAGATCAATGTGCAACATAAACACCATGAAATATTACTCTGCCTTAAAGAAGAATGAAACAATGACATTTCCTGGTGAATGGATAGAGCTGGAGAATATCATGTTAAGTGAAATAAACCAATCTCCCAAAACCAAAGACTGAATGTTTTCTCTGATTTTTGGAGGCTAATTCACCATAAGTGGGGGAAAACTAGGGAAGAATAAAGTTACTTTGGATTAGGCAGAGGAGAGTGAAAGTGGGGAGGTTCATAGGGATAGGAAGGAAGGAATGAATCAGACATTATTACTCTATGTGCATATATGACTACTTGACTGGTGTGATTCTGCATCATGTACAACCAGAGGAATGGGAAGCTATACTCCATTTATGTATGATGTGTCAAAGTGCATTCTACTGTCACGTGTAACTAATTAGAACAAATTTTTTTAAAAGGGAAAAAAAGAGACTTGCCTAAGGTCACAAAAATTTTTTTTAAAGTTACAGCAAACAAAAATATTGTATAAAATTATCTTTGGGCTATGTGTAGAAGGTACATATAAAACCTAAATAAATTTCATGTTTAGACTTGAGTCCCATCTCTATGATTCATTTGCATTACGTAAATGGACATATGTCAAAATCTGTAAATCCAAATGGCTAAATACTTCCAGTCTCATGTATTTTGGATAAGATATGCTCAGTCTCTTTGCCAAATATATCAGGAATGCAAATCTTAGAATAAAGTTAAAGTCTCATGAAATTTGGTTACCTTGATAAACCATGAGAATAAGATAAAATGTTAGACAACTTTAAATGAATTATAACTTTAAAAGATTTAAATAAACATTACTACATGTTTATTCCTGCAGGGAACAGCATTAAAAAAGGTGAGTAAATTAAAAAGTGAGGTTTTCATTCATATTCTAAAATTTATTCATCATAGACTTTTAATTGAGGTGAAATTTGTATAAAGTAAAATTCACATCCTAAGTGTGGTATTCTTTGATTAACTTCAATAAACAAATGCACTCATGAAACCACTGCATAGTTATTGCTGCATGTTGTGTGCATGTGTGTGTATGACATAGTGAGAAAGATGTATAATATTTTCATCACACCAGAAAGGCCTGCTATGCTTCTTTCAGTGACCTCCCACATCCCTAAGGCAATCATTATTCTGATTCCTAATACCATATTTTCACTTGTTCTTGAACTATATAAATAAATCATATTTTTAAATGAGCTAAATTAGATGTATATACATGTATGGATATTATCTGATAATGTTTCACCTTTGGACTATTGTGGTAAGTTACATTGATTTCGAGCATAACCAAAGAAACAGAAAACCTTGCACATAAATCTGGTTATCATGAATTATTATTGTAAAACACTGCTACATGTGATTTTCTGATATTTTAAGAAAAATTTTCTCCTTGTTATAGAAAACTATTTCATCCAAAATTTCACGTATTTATAATATAATTGTTAAGTGCTGGTATAAGTTTGGAGAAGGTATGTTTTCTAAGAAATCTGTCTGCTTTATTCAAATTGATAAATTTGTTCTAAAATGTTGTTGTTAGTATTGTGTTATGTATGTAGAAGTTTTAATGGAATCACTTATTACATTACACACACACACACACACACACACACACACACACACAGCAATAACTGTGTAGTCCCACTGGGGAACACAAGGCAGCAGTTAGAAGACCTAACCAGGGCATCTAATACCTCACATTCCTTAATATGTGAACCATTATTGAAGCTGTCCATTAAACAAACAAACAAACAAAAACACTGTAATTGGTAAATCATATCTAAATCAAATTTAGGGAAATAAGCTAAACAGGTTTATATGAAAACTGATACCATTCTTGTCTTTTAACAGAAGTTTCAACTTCAATCTTCAGATTTGTTCTTGGTAAAATTACTATATCAGGAGAAAAATCTGAATTCTGTGTTCCTTGAAGTTACACTTGAGAAGAAATTCCTATTCGTACTTAGAAAGAAGTGTAGGGTTTCTTGTAAGATGATAAGTCACCACCAATAACTTATTGACAAAAAAAACCACAAGACCTCTTTATTGATCATTCATTATTGCAGAGATAACATAAGGTAAGTTTTCATTTTCCAGTTTCACTCACTTCTAAGGCATGCTTAAGTCTATAATGAAAGAGAAAAACATCAAAGGAATTTAATTGCGCTAATAAGCAGAGGAGTGTGATTTTTTTTTCTTGCCTTAGCCAGAAACCAGCTTGTATCTAACACTAAGAATTTAAGTTCTTAAAAAATACATATATATACATATATATTTATAATTAACATATATATTTCACATATTCTATTGTTGTGTGTGTGTATATATATATATATATATATATATATATATATTAAGATATATATTAAATACTCTTCTTTTGGTGAATATCACCTCCTGAAAGATAGTGTTCTTCCTAGGAGTTAATGATCATGTCTTCCTTAATAGGAGTCAATTAAACAACTTCATTTCAGAATGTGAATAACGTCACTTTGCTTTTCAAAAAGAAAGAATATCATAGGAGGGAATAAAGAGACTGAAAACTAAAGCACAAAGTTCATTTTAAATCACACTCTACTTGTAGCTTATTAAGTGACGAAATGCAGTCAAAACAGATTGTATTCTCTTTTCCTCAAATATATTCCATAGAATAAGGTATTTGACAGCAATGAATATACTGCTTAATTGTCAAGCAGTCCACAAAAATTTAGTGGCTGACATTTTTTGCTTGATAGAAAAGACAGGATACTTTTCTCATGAAGTTCAGAACACACCTAGAAAAAGAAATGGCTAAATCACAGAACAATGAATGTCAGGGGAAATAGTCAATAGGTATCATAATTAATATTTGGTTGTCTTATGTCCTTGAATTACTAAGATCGGATCACCAATCTGATGGCCCCCTCACTTCCTATGAACTACTTGCTGTCTCTCTGTCACATTCTCCCTGCTATTCCGTTTTCTTCCATCACTTCAATTGTTAGATTCTTAAGGAAACATTCTCTGGTTTCTTTTCTATTAAGGAAACTCCCAAATTTGGATTAAAAGTCCCTAAGTAGGGTTTTATATTACTTGTATAACCTCCATTAGAGTAATTCACATATTCTATTATTATTGCCTACTTATTTGTATGTTAAAAATTTCTACTAGCCAATATTTTATTCTTTTCATCTCATTTATCATCTATTTCCTTCCTTCCTTCCTTCCTTCCTTCCTTCCTTCCTTCCTTCCTTCCTTCCTTTCTCCCTCCCTTCCTCTCTCTCTCTCTCTCTCTCTCTCTCTCTCTCTCTCTCTCTCTCTCTCTTTCTTTCATAGTACTGGAATTGAACCCAGGTATGCTTTACTTCTACACTATATCTCCAGCCCTTTTTATTTTAAGACAGGGTCTTGCTAAGTTGCTGAGGCTGGTCTCAAACTTAGGATCCTCTTGCTTCAGCCTACTGAGTGGCTGGAATTACAGGCATGCTCCACCACACATGGCTTCATGATCTATTTCTTATAAAAACTTGGTGTGATTGGTATAATCACTCCCATTACCTAGATTAGCAAATTGAAATTCAGAGGTGTTGTATACTTGGCAAGATTATACTACTTAGTAAATAGCTAAGTCAAGATCAAACCAATTAAATGAAGGTTCACCACTGTAGGTAACCACAAAGTCACCCCTAACACAATTGTGGTTGACTACATTAAAGAGAACAGATTTCATCTACAAAATTTACAGATTTCATCTACAAAATTTATTCCAAGGTCACAATTTTTGAAATTACCATTCTCAGTTGTGTATTTTTTCAATGTTATCTAGAAGCTTCCCTCTATAAACTACAAACTTTCTTTATAATATAATACATGTA
Organism: Urocitellus parryii; assembly: GCF_045843805.1. Taxonomy (NCBI): domain Eukaryota; kingdom Metazoa; phylum Chordata; class Mammalia; order Rodentia; family Sciuridae; genus Urocitellus; species Urocitellus parryii. The sequence continues at coordinate 39,601,633 of NC_135540.1, read as the reverse complement.
AAATACTTATTTTTATATTAGTTTAGAGCCAGAGGAAACAAGAAAATGCTTTGTTAAATCAAAGACAGACTTTTCAAGACTCTCATAATATCCCTAACATATATTTCTTAGAACTCATAGATTTCCCTTATGGTTTATTTTAATCAAAAGATATACTTTTAGTACCCCACAAGGACTTACACACACATAATATTGCAATTTTAAGAGATAGAAATTACCTTTATTGTATGTTACTTAATTATTGAACATACACTGATCCTCTTGACTGAAAGGAATTTGACTAGAGAGTATGAATAATGCAATATTCAATACATTGATTTCATATTTTTAACAGGGGTCTTTTCCAAGAGTATTTCTGAATAAAATATTGAGTTTTGCCAGGAGATGGTTCATTCTTTGTTACTCTTTCTTTCTTCTATTTTAGTTCTATACATAGTATGAGTAAAACTTTCAGTGACCTCTTCAATTACTAGTAAAATCATATCCTAAGTGGAAAACAACTGATCACATCCACCTATCCATCTATGTAGGAAATGTAAACTATAATCTTAAATGTAATCTATGTGTAGTGAGTCCCAGAAGCCACTAGGAGCTAGTAGAAAAGTTGTGGAATTAAGAGCCTTGCCTTTGCTTTTGGGCTTCCAACTTACAGTTCTATGAGAAAACAGTGTTTTGAAACGTGTAGTTTATAATAATTTTATAGCATCTCTAGAAAACTAATATAGATCCTAACTAACTGTATTCCACAACACTTAATAATTTTTTACTGTCCTTTATTACACTAGTCAATATAAGAAATTGAAAATTGACTTTAAAGGTAAAACAATAAGATTAAACTTGTGTCTCAACTTGACTTTATATTAATTGTGTGAATGTTATGTCCTTAGTTTTTCAAGAAAAACACCAGCTAATAATATTGCAGTAAAGGTGGTGTATATTCTTATGTTCTTACAATTTTAATATTTTACTTTATAAAATGATGTAGTTAAACATTAAAAGATGAGCTAGTAAAATAAAGTTTATTATATAGTAAAGCAGTTATTTAACACTCTGTATCATAAGTTTTGACTCCCAGAAGTTATTTTTTTTCTAAAATAATAAGATGCTTTTTAATGCTGTTTCCTGTGATAATACTACAAATATAAGTGATATAACTACATCACTACATTTTAATTATTAACTTCAGATACTTTGTTTTCTATTAAAGCATTGCAAGATTTAGCATCCTCATTTTCCTCACCTTTGATTTTCTATCTCCCATTCTTAAGTACAGTTTTATTACAATTTTGTTGAAGGTGATAGCATGAGAATCCAAATAGTTTTGACTATGTAAATATTCAATCTAATCCTCATGGTTTGATCTTAAATGTTCCCTGAAGGCTATGTACCAAAGGCTCAGTCACTAGTTAATGATGCTGTTGGAAGGTGACATTGGGAGATGGGGCTAACTAAAGATTAGCTGTTTGAAGCTAGTTGGAGGAAGTTGTTCATAGAGGCCTGCTTTGCAAAGGTTCATTTTCTCCCCAGATCTTCTCTTTCTTTACCTCTCTTTCCTGTCTCTGCCTGAGGACTGCCATGCGGTGAGAAGCTGTCCTCTGATGCACATTTGCCACCATGATATTCTGCCTCCCCACAAGCCCTCAGTGATAGTACCAAATAACTATGGACTGAAACACCTGAAATGTGAGCCAAAATAAATCTTTCCTCCTTTAAGCTGATTTTCTTAGGTGTTTTGTCACAGCAATAGAAAACTAATTAACAAAAAAAAAAATTGCTCCTGGGAATAGGACCAGTATTTTGACTACACCTATGTGGTTCAGAAATCTTTGGAAATAGTTTGTGAAAGGAATTTGTAAAGGTTTGAGGACACAGGCTAGAGAAACCCTAGAATGTTGTAAGTTGAACATGGTGGACAATTCTAGTTTAAACGTGGAAGAAAAGAACAGGGATAAAAATGTGGACAGTAGGACTATGCTCATGAGGCTTTGGATAAGCAAAGATTCCTATTGGGCATTAGATTTGAAGCTATTCCATTTTAGCAATGCACTTGTCTACATTTTGTTCATGCCCTGAAATTTTACATAAGGTTAGGTTTAAAGGTGATGGGCTAATTAATCTAGTGGAGAAAATTTCAAGCAGCACAGTATTTAGCAGTGGGTACTTGTGGCTTGTTTTGGCCATATTTACTGTATCAAGAACAAAAAGCAGAGCAGAAATATTTGAAAAGGTTTTATTTGGCTAAAAACAAAGTATGTGTGAAGTTGGGGTTAGGAAGGTGTGCCTGCTAAAGATAATAGTGCCAGTAAAAAGAAGCCGATTGCACTTTGACAATAAGAAAGATACTTTAGGGCATTTTAGGAATTGACGAGACTTCACCTATCACAGGATCAAGGGTGTAAAATTGTGAACTCCTGTTTAAGTATTTGTATTGAGAAGAGAGTGCTGGGGCATCTTGTTTGCACAGGGTAGCCTAGGAAGTTTTGACCCCAGGAATCATTTCATCCTGCTGAGCCATTCAGGCACTCAGATGCTGTTGCAGCCATGGTCCAAGGGGTCCTGGATACTGTTTTCATTGGTGGCAGACCTCAGTTACCATCCATGTGGTACTGGTGCTGCATGCATTAGCACACAAGAGTTATAGGTCACAAAGGCTTCCTCCAAGACTTCAAAGGAAGCCTGGGATGCCAGGCAGCATGCCTTAGTTTTAAAGTCCCCGAGGGGATGATACATGAAGCTAAGAAAGTAAGGCTGACATCAAAGACCCTGGGAATTAGATATGCCAGGAACAAGGAATGTCTGCTGAGGAAAGGTACAGACAAAAAGCACATTTAGCCAAAAGAGTGTACAGGTGAGGTGAAGCTAGCAAGACCACAGGAGTGGGGCTGCTGAAACCCTTTGGAGCTTACATCATGATTCTTTATGACCCAGATCCTGAAAGTAGAGCTGCAGGACTTAAGTTTTCCCTTCAAGGTTTTGGTCTTGCTTTGGCCCAATACCTCCTTGGTAGTCTTCTATTCCTGCTTAGCCTATGCCATTGTATTCTGGAAGTATGTAACTTGCTTTTCTGTTTTTTGTTTTCTGTTTTTTTTGTCTTTTATAAGGGCTCACAGCCAAGAGTTTGCTTTGAGTCTCAGAGATGTCTTGGACTTAAGACTTCTCAACAATGCCAAAACAGTTAAAATTTAGGGGACTCCTGAGGATGCAATGAATATGTTTTGCATTGTGAGGTAGATATGAACCTTTGGGGGTCAAGGGGAAGAATGTTATGGTTTGGATCTTAAATATCTCCTAAAGGCCATGTGCTAAAGGCTTATATCTTAGCTGATAGCTAGGAGGTGCTGGAAACAGGAGATGGACATCATTGGAGAAAGTAAGTCAGTCAGTGACATGCCTCTGATAGGTTTATTATCTGTCACTATGAAGTGTGCAGCTCTTACCATCATACACTGCCTTTCATAATGCTCTGTCCATAGTTCTAGGGCCAACAGCTATGAACTGAAATCTCTGAAACTGAGAGCTAAAATACATCTTTGCTCCTTCAAGTTGATTCCATTGATATTATACAACTGAAGGGTAATAAAATATATTGTTATATTTCATTTCTCCTGTATGTTTTCCATAGATTTTTTTATAACTAATAATCTATTATATATCAGGATTTCCCCCCAAACTTCCACAGCTAAATATCCATACTACAAAATTTTATTTTTAAATTTATACACTCAAATCCAAACACAAGACATTATATTTTTATCCCTGTTGTCATTTATTCCACAAAGAAGTTTTTTAAGGTGTCCATGGGAGGTATAGTTTAAAAATACAAATGTCAGTAATTCTTTTATCCTGCCTTTACCATTAATTTAAGTTTAAGGTAGATGTAGAATTCTAGTTTAAAAGTCATTCTTTTTCTCCTTATTTTGAAGGTATTGTCTTCTCTATCCAGTGTCATTATTAATTTCTGTTATCATTATTTCTGCTTATGTGGGGTCATATTTACCTTAAGATATCTCCAGTATCTATTTTGGGAATTGCATGAATAATTAAGAGTAAATTAAGTGAGTTAGGTAGAAATTGTTAGGATATGGTCTCCATTGAAAGAGAAACAAAAAAAAAATGGTCTTTTTCTTAGAAGACCCCCAAATGCTGCCCTTCCTACATTCTTTCTGTAGGGCAGAAGAGTTTCTATAAATATTCTTCTGATTGCCTTTCTTTGGTTATACCTCTGTGGTAGAGTAAAGGTGGCTCTGATACTCCAATTTGTAGTCTTAAAATTAATTCCAACTTCTACTATTCTGGGTATCCCAAATATAAGAACTGTGGTTAAATTTATTCAGAAAAAAAATCTCCAGGGTTCTGTAAGTATGGTGAAGACAAAACCAAGATCTTTTAGTCAATACTTTTTTGGCACTTTATTTCATTTAATTTTATTATTTTGTGTCTCTTTTAAATGGTATAATTATCCCAAATCTTTGGATAGTTCAATGTCAGTATGTAGAAATACTAATGAATTTAGTGTATTACTTTTGTATCCCTCAACTTACTGAATTCTTACACAGTTCTAACAGTATTCGGAGTTTCTGGGTTTTTTATCTATAAGATCATGTTTTCAGCACTGAAATTTTCTTTCTTCTTTTCCTACTCAGATGTTTTATCTCTTTTTCTTGTCTGTTTGCTCTAAGGACTTCCAGGAGTATGTTGAATAGAAATGGCAAGAATTAATGTACTAGTCTCATTGAGCCTTACGGGGAAGTGTTTTCATGTTTTATTATTGAGTATACAGATGCTCCTCAACTTATGATGAGATTTTTCTTGTAGGTTGGAAATATTACAAGTTGGAAATGCATTTAAAACATTTAACCTACCAAACACCTCAGCCTAGAAACATAGTGCACTGTATAGCATAGATATTTAGCATTGTGATCATGGCTGACCAGGAGCTGCAATTCAGTACTGCACCTACATTGCAAGAGAGTATGAAAGATGAAAATTCAAAATTTAAATTAGATTTTCTAATAAATGAGTATCACCTTTACATCATGGAAAAGTTATGAAATCATAAATTAAAGCAGTACAAGTTGAGAATGGTATGTAATATTAGTTGTGGGCATCTCATATTTATCTTTTATTCTGTTAGGGTACATTCATTGTACACCTATTTTGGTGAGAGTTTTTAATCACAAAAAATGTTGAATTTTGTCAAATTATTTTTATTCATCTCATAATAATGTATTTTCCTTCATTCTGTTAATGTGATGTGTGATATTTATTGACCTGGGTATGTTGAATCATGTTCTATCTCAGTCAATCCCACTTGATCATGATATTTGATGTCATATTAATAACATCAAATGTTATTATGTTGTTACACTCAGTTTTCTCATATTTAGGGGGAATTTTTGCACTTTGTTCATCAAGGATATTTTATTTGTAGTTTCCTGTAGTATCTTTTTCTGGCTTTGATATGGTAATGCTGTCCTCATAAAAAGAAATTGGAAGTACTCTGTCATCTTCAATTTTTGTAAGAGTTTAAGAAGAATTGGTATGATGTCTTTAAATGTTTCATAGAATTCAGGAGTGAAGCAACCAGGTCTTGGGCTTATCTTTGATGGGAAAATTTTATTGCTGATTCATCTTCCTTTTTATTGGTGAGTTCAGATTTTCTATTTCTTCATAACTCAACATTATGTTGTATTGAGGAATTTGTCCATCTCTTCTAGGTTATCAAATTTGTTGGCATATAATTGTTCATAGTAGTATATTATACTTTTTCGGACTTTGGTGAGATTTGTTTTAACTTTAATATACACTTTGTTTAATATATATATATATATGTATATATATATACGCATATAATATATATTAAATATATATAAACACAAAAGAGAACAGAGATCATCCTGAGCTCTCTTTTACCTTCAATTGTAGGGAATAACTTTTTCAGTTATAATAATTTCATTCTCAGCAGATGTGAGACCCTAAAACTGAAATGAGTTTTTCATAGAAAGCATTTGCCTAAGTCATGCTTTGGTTTGTAGTTAATAACTCTGTTTAAATCAATGAAGAGTTTATTCATATTCAAGATAATTGTAGATAAAGAGTTATTATTGCTATGTTTATTTATTTATTTTTTCTGGTTGTTTTAAACATTTTTTGTTTATTCTTACTGTCTTCCCTTTTGGTTTTACAGTTTTGTTGTTGTTTATTTCTTTTTGTAGTGATATGCTTTGAATGTTTTGCTTTTGATTTGTACCTCTATTAAATGTTTTTGCTTTGTTAATCATGAGACTCACAGAGAATAACTTATAGTAATAAAAACCTATTTTGGGCTGGGGATGTGGCTCAAGCAGTAGTGGCTGGAGCGCTGGGTTCCATCCTCAGCACCACATAAAAAAATAAAATACAGATGTTGTGTCCACTGAAAACTAAAAAATAAATGTTAAAAAATTCTCTCTCTCTCTCTCTCAAAAAAAGCCAATTTAAAGCCAATAACAAGTTAACTTTTATTGCATTTACCCTCACATTATTTTATAATATATATAATTTGATAATTTAAATATAGGTTTAATTAAGTTTATCTTTTCAACTTAATACTAGGGATACAATTGCTTTTCAGAACATCATTACAATTCTGGAGTTTTCTGAATATGTCTCTGTTTTACTTAGGCTATTGAATTTTATGCTTTTGTATGTTTCATGTCATTATTAGCAGCTCAATGAACTCCCTTTAACATTTACTGTAAAAAAATGATCGGGGCTAGGGATGTGGCTCAAGTGGTAACGCGCTCTCCTGGCATGCGTGGGGTGCTGGGTTCAATCCTCAGAATCACATAAAAATAAAATAAAGATGTGTGTCCACTGAAAACTGAAAAATAAATATTAAATCTCTTTCTCTCTCCCTCTCTCTCTCTTCTATCTTTAAAAAAATGTTCAATTGCTCTGATTTCTTAACTTTTATTTGTATGAGAAAGTTTTTATATTTCTGTCATTTCTGAAAGGCAGTAAGACAGATTTGCTGGGTAATATATATTTTTTCTGCAGTTTGTTTTTATTTTTCTTTAGCACTTTGAATACATTCCACTCTCAGCTGACCTATGGGTTTTCTGCTAAGAAATTTTCTGATAGTTGTTTTGGCATTCATTTTTGTGTGATTTTTAAAAATATCTGCTGCTCTCAGATTTTTTTTTGTCTTTGATATTTGATAGTTTTAATATAATGTTTTTTTCTTCTTTGGCTTAAATTTGATAGAAGACTTCTGTGATTTCTCTATCTGGATGTCAATATCTACTTATTAGGGAAATTTTTACTGATTAATATTATGATTTTTAAATTTTTCTTCTTTCACTCCTGTTATGCAAAGTTTAATGCCTTGGTATTGTGCCTTAATTTTCCAGGCTTTCTGCACTCATTTTCATTCTCCTGTGTCTTTACTCCTCTGACTGGAGAATTTCAAAATTCTGTCTTTCAGTAAATTGATTCTATTTACTGCTTGGTAAAGTCTGCTACTGAAGCTTTCTATTGATCTTTTATTTTTATAATTCAGTTATTATATTCTCTATCTGTAGGATTTTTATTTATTTTTTATTATTTCTAATTGCTTACTAAAATTTTAACTGTACCTTTTCTCTAAATTTTTTGGCTCTTATATTTGTAACTCACTGAAATTCATTAGAGGATTATTCTCAATTCTTTATCAGTCATTTCACGGATCTTCACTTTTTGGGGCTCCATTGATGCAGCTTTCTTTTGGAAGTGACATGATTCCTTGATTCTTCATAATGTTGTGCCTTTGCATTGTTGTTTGCAATTTTTAGGAAATTTTCTCTTCTGTCCTTTAGAGGTGATACTTGGTGTGGATATACCTTCACCATTTAGCCTGAACTATGTTGGGGACCATGGGCAGGTAAGATATATTTGTGGATTCTTAATTTGGGGGCACTGCCTTTGCTCTGATGTTGGTTGGGGTTGCTCTTTGAGTATAGCAACAGCTTCTTGTATATTGTCAGGATATATTTTCTGGCACGCAATTTTTATATTTCTGCAAGGACGCAGGATGGGCTTCAAAGCTAGAAAGAATTGCTGTCAACATAGGCTTGACCAGAAGCTATGCTCCCTAGAATTGCATGATTGAGGATTGTCTTCCTCCTGTGATGGAGCCAAGGGGTGGACTTTTGATGGAATCAATCATCTGTTTGCCTTCCTGAGTTCAAACCTATCTGGTGCCTATACTTCTCCTAAATGTATAGCAGTCTCCTTGACAGTACAGGCTTTTTGGTTGAAGAGAACCAATTTGACTTCCTAAGTGAAACAAATCTAGCCACTACACTCCTCTAAAATTGGCAGAGGATGATGTCTCTCTGCTTATGTACGCCATTAGGGTAAGTTCTGAGGCTGGGCAAGGGCAGTAACTGACAAGGGTCTCAAGCTGAAGTTTCCAGTGTGCTTCTGAAGGTAACCAGCTAAGCTTTGTGAGAGGGATATGAAGTTGGCTGTTATATTTAGCTGGGCACCATAGCAGGAAGGAACAAGGAGCTGCAAAGATCTACATGCTGGTCACTATAAGCTCTGCCTATTTTCTTCATTCCTACCTCATATCAGGCCGTGTAGCTATATTATCCCCAGTATCCCCCATGAATTGAAATACGAGTGGGTTTCCCAGGAAGCATTTCAGAGTGTTGGGGAAGTAAGTTACTGCTTTTTGAGTCTCTTTCCTCCTGTATTAAGTATGCTAAGTCTTTTCTGTCTAGTGTTATACTAACTTGGAGGATGGGAAGAGTTGGTCCCATCATATCACAACCATTCTTTTTACTCTTATAATTCATTTTCATTTCTGCACACCATGTGAAGGTATATTAGGTTTTTTTTGTTGTTGTTTTTGTTTTTGTTTTTCCAAATAGGGATTTCAAAAACATGTTCAGATTTGTGGACAGTTGCTAGTGAACTGTATGCATGTGTCAGTGGTGGGAATACAGCCCGAAACTTCCTATTTCAACATCTTGCTTACATCCAAATTTCTTTTGGATGATCTTACATGAATTTAGGTTAACTAGAATCCAAGAATCCCATTTTTGGAGAATCTTTCTGTTTCATAGAGGAATGCCTCTGCTTTATCTATGCAATTACATCACCAGGAAGATGAGGCTTTAAGCAAATCTTTGTTATAGTCTTATGAGTATATTTTCCTCTAATTTGTGTGTTTCTAAAAACAAAAGAAAACATGGTTTTGCAGAACCATAAGCACTCTACAGATTAACAATTTGTATACAAAAGAACAACATCATTTTGAGGCTTGCATGCCAAGCAATTCTCATTCACATTGTCAGTTCAAATATAAAAGCTGTCACTAAATTATTCTATCTTGTGATTTCAAATGGTGCATCAATATATAGGAATTAATTTTTTATGAAGAAAACCATCACATTTTTTGACAAAATACTAGCTTGATGTAAACATAACTTTCCTCTTCAGACTAAATTTATGAGGCATTTTTAGTCCAACACATCTAACGTTTGCTTTAAAGAGCACCTCAGTGACAGAATTCTCAACAATTAGATACAATGGATGCAGGAAATTCTTTCAGAAGTTCTAAATTGTCTCAAATATGAAAGGACAGTGTCATAACTGTTTTTACTCAGTTGTCACTTCTTCTATACATATTGATGAAATTGTGAAAATAAATTACAAAGAAGTTTTTTAAAACTGATTGTTTTACCTACCAAGATGAATAAATTAAAGGCATCCTCAGGCAATTTTTTTAACTGGACATATTTTTGAAGTTGGCGAATAGTAAGTGTGTACATTATGAATACAGTGCAATTTTTGATATCAGTGGGTGCAATCAATGATTAAGTCATTACATATCTATCACTTCACATGCTTGTTTTGTGGTGAGATCATTCAAAATACTCTATTTTAGCTATTTAAAATATTTATTATCAGTAACTATAGTCCATGCTGTGCAATAAATTTCTAAAACTTGCTTCTCCTAACTAAAACTTTGTACCCTTTGGACAATATCATTTACTTTACATCCTTAGTTCTTCTAGTTTCTGGTAACCACCATCTTATTTTCTACTTCTGTGAATATGACTATTCATATTCTGCATATAACTGATAATGTGAGAATTATATTTCTGTACCTGGCTTGTTTCATTTAACATACATTAGCTCTATCCATTGTTAAAATGACAATTTTCTTCTTTTCTGAGGTGAATAGAATTCCAATGTATGTGTGTGTGTGTGTGTGTGTGTGTGTATCACATTTTCTTTATCCATCTGTTGATGGACACTTATGACATGATAATTTCAAATTATTTAGATAGATACCAAGAAATGGAATTGTTCTATCAAAAGGTGCTCTTGTTTGAATATTTATCCTCTACAAAACTCATACTGAAATTTAATAACCATTGTCACAGCTTTAAGGGGTGGGAACTTTGAAAAGTCATTAGGCCCCACATTAGATATGATAATTCTATTTTTAGGTTTTGAGGAATTTGTTTATTATGCACTATAATATTTGTATTAATTTATATTCCTACCAACAAAGTAAAACTATTGCCTCTTATGTACATCATCATGAATACTTTCTTTCATCTTTTTTACCTATTATAACATGCATAAGGTAAAATATCATTCTGATTTTAATTTGCATATACCCGATGATGATTAGTGATGTGGAATGTTTTTCATTTGATTGTTTGGTATTGTATTTCTTCTTTTTAAAAAATATCTATTAAGATCACTTCTCTGTATTTAAATCAGATTATTTGGTTTTTTATTGAAGTTTGAGTTACTTACGTATGTTGCATATCATCCCTTTATTAGAAGAATGGTTCATAAATGTTTACTACCAATCCAAAGGATATCACTTCACTCTATCAATTGTTTCCTCTATGATGCAGAGGGTTTTTAAATTGATATGATCTCTTTTGTTTATTTTTTCTTTTCATTTCCTTCCTTTCTTCCTTCCTTCCTTCCTTCCTTCCTTCCTTCCTTCCTTCCTTCCTTCCTTCCTTTCTTTCTTTTTTCTTTGCCTATGCTTTGGGGATCATATTCAAGAAATCATTGTCCAGAAAAGTACTATGGAATTTTCTCCCATATGTTGTTCTGGTAATTGTACAGTTTTGAGTCTTACATATAAATCTTTTACCCATTTTGAATTGATTTCTGTCTGTGGTGTGAAACAAGGATCTACTTTCATTATTTGGCATCTGAATTCCTACCTCTTCAACACAATAATCAGTATGTCAGTTTCAAAATTAGAGTATTATTAAACCATCAGTATATTAAAATGCTGGGTGGAAATTTCAAAACCATGCCAAAAGGAACTCCTTATTCTGCAAAGCAAAGCTGTCAAACCAGCAATCTTGGCACTAGTTGGAAGACTTGCTGGAAACTTATAATCTAAAACCACATCCCAGATTTAATGAATCAAGTTCTGAATTTTAACAAGATTCTACAGATGATTCAAAGTCACCTTGAATTTCAGAAAGCATACCTAGTTCATACACTTCCTTAAATGTGTTGGATATTATGAAGGAACTATGTGTCACAAATTTGAGACAGAACTGGCATTAAGTCTTAATTCTGTGGACTTTTGCTGTCCGTTCTCTGCTCTAACAACCCTTATTTCTCATCAAAATAAGAAATAAAATTTTGGAGAATAGTTACCTAAGATGAACTGTTAATTTAAGTATCAGAACTCATCATGGAATGTGACTTCATTTCTGAATTCCATTTAGCTTTTCCACAGTAAGATAAAAGAGGCACCCGTATTCAATAAAACATTCTTCCATACTGCTATTAATTGAAAACACCCCCCCCACACACACACACAAGATCAATTTTAGGAAAGCAGGCAAAAAGGGCCTGTTAATTAACTATGAAAATATAGCTAAAACCAACCTCTATATGAACAAGGCAGAAATACTTGACATATAGACACTCATTGGCAAACTTTTTTTCTTGGAGTTTTAGAGTCACATAGTAGGAAATCAATGAATTTGTTGTGATGATCATGACACAATCTGTTCAATGATTTTCTAAATCCAAGGCAGAGTAATTCTGCAATTAAGCTGAGCTGGTTTAGTTCACATTTGAATTTCTCATTAGTATGCACAATTTAATTGTAATTTTGGTCCTCTTGATTGTACAAAATTATAAAAGCAATATTGCTTGATTTGAAGTTCTTGCTTTCTAATATTATGTGAAATTTTAACTAAAAACTCAGTATTCTCAAAGGTCATAGGCACTAAGTATTACAACTTATTAAATACTTGTTACAGAAGAATAGAATCAATTTGAACAGTTCCACATTCATGTATATGTGTCATTTCTCTCCCATTGAAATATAAAAGGCATGTAAAAATCAACAAACCTTAACTTTGGGAAATTCTTAAGGGATAGCGACTATAATGTTTGATCTGACTTTTTAGTCAAGCAATTAACAAGAGATTAATATGCTTTCACCAGTTAAAGAACATTTTAATTCAATAATAGGTTCAGGCTTTGAGTTATCTTTATGCAGTATCTGTTAATTTCAAAGGTTTAAAGGTTTTACTACTTTAAACAATCCTTGAATCTCAAAATTTAAATATAGAGCTTTTGTATTAGAAACTGACTCTATGCATGTGTGTGTGTGCATGTGTGTGTGTGGGTTCACACTCAGACACCAATGATTATAAAACCAAGGCAGTAAAATGTTGCTCTGTCTTCATAAATTATTTAGTCAGTTTTAACTTTTTAATGATCCTAAATTTCCAAATGAATCTGGAATAATTTCACATAGCCATACAAAAACTCCCATGTCATTTACCAGGAATCTTCATGGTCCAATGGAAGTGACTAGTTATACCCAAGAGCAGATTTGCCCAAAAGCAACTCAAGATATTTTTCTCATACTTTTACTCTATATGCACCTTAAAAAATATGCCAAGAGCCACATCTTGCCAGTTTCTGGAATGACTTTCATAATTATTTGCAACTATGTCCCTCTGAATATCAAAAGGTTAAAATTAGTTGAGACCATGCTTAGTGTGGATGCTGTTAAAGGCTTCTTTTTTTTTTTGTCATTTTAACAGGATTACTTTTCTACTCCTATTTCTTTAGACAAGCTTGAGACATCATTCTTAATGCTATTCTACACTGCTTTATATTGATTTTGTTGTTGTTGTTTATTGTGTTTGAATTAAATACTTTTTAGAATGCTTAAAGGTAAGAGTATTGTTATCTTTCTATAATGAATAATTTATTTTTTCTTTTAAAATTGCTTAAGATTCCAAATATTTGCCTCATTATATGTATCTAGAATGTTTAATTTTGTGGAATTTTCAATAAGATAGATAAGAAATATTTACATTTTTTCAATGTTTTATTTTTACATTTTTTGATTTTTATAGAAGAAATCTGATATTATATTTCCCATGTTAATACTGTTGGAGAGCAAAACTTATACACACCTATACGTTAAAGGTCATGGAAAGTGCCAGATATATACTTTGGTATCACTGAGAGACAAGGTAGGTTAATAATATCATTAAGAGATCATACATTGCTGGGGTTGTATCTCTGTGGTAGAGTACTTGCCTAGCATGTGTGAGACACTGGGTTCGATCCTCGGTGCCACATAAAAATAAATAAATAAATAAAATAAAGGTTTTGCATCCATCTACAACTAAAAATTACATATTACAAAAAAAAGAGGTCATATAGTTAGGCATGGTGATCCACGCCTGTAATCCCATGGACTCAGGAGGCTAAGACAGGAGGATCTCAAGTTCAAAGCCAGCCTCAGCAATGGTGAGTCACTAAGCAACTCAGTGAAACTCTGTAAATAAATAAAGATACAAAATAGGGCTGGGGAAGTGGCTCAGTGGTTGAGTGCCCTCTTGTCATTTGGCCAGATATTTTTTTTTTCTTGTAGGGAGCACTCTTATGCAATGTAAAATTAGTAGGATCTATGACCTTTAAACACTAGAAGCCAGGAACATATTCTTCCTCTGCTCCACTCCCAGTATGTGACTTTTTTTTCCTGGAAGGACAAAATTACCCACCCCAGGATGAGAACTGCTGGCTTAGAAAAGAGTGGGGGAAAGGGTATTTAAAACTAGGAAAATCACAGTGGAACTCGGAAAGCAAAGAAAGGGTGAAACATGATAATCATAAAACACTCTTAAGATGATAAAGCTTCAATTTATAATTCACATGTCTTAGCTTGGCTAACATAACAAGTTACCATATACTGGGTGACTTGGATTTCAACGTATGCATTACTGCAGTACGGTACTGAATCCTTAATATGGTCATAATAGTTTCTTAATTGATATAACTTGAAGACAAGTTCTTTCCTTTCCAGGATGTGTGATGGTATGTGAGTAATTTACAGTTTCAAACATATTCAGAGGCATAATGTAAGACTACAGATACAAAGGAGGCAAGACTAACTGGAGAAAATGCTTTACTGGTGTATCCTATAAAACATTTAAAAAAAGATAATCAATATCAATTCTTCTCAAAATCTTCCAAAATTAGAAGAAAATTGGTTACTTCCTGACAAAGTCTATGATGACACTGATATCCCAATCCAAAACTAGATTAAAAATATAACAAGAAAATATAACTACTGATCAATATCTCTTTTGAATGTAGATGAAAACATCATTAACCATAGATGGCAGTAACATTTAAATGTTCTCAAAATTAAGTGAGTGTTTTAACAATTAGATATCAATTCACCAATCATAGCTACCACAAATTAAAAATTGATAATAGTCAGAGTTGATAAATATCTGCCCAGGCTTCTTTCTCTGAAATGAGAATTTCCTATTACGGGAAGCTTGTGCTAGCTTTCTTGAGACGAAGGTGCCAGGATATGAAAAGTGAAGAAAAGAAGGATAGGGCTGCAAAATTTAGGTAAAAAAGGTACAGTTAGCTGGAGACCAGCCTCAGCCTCACCCCATGAGATCTCCAGAGCACAGCTGCAGCAGCTTAGCCCTACCGTGAGACGTTTTGTCAGTTCTTAGTTGTGGGTCCCCCTAAGACTGGAGTTGCAATCAGTAAATGTAATCCAGACAGGGCACTGGTACAGCTACTACAACAAATGTTTAAAAAGTAGTTGTTTTCAGACCCTATCAGAATATGCATTGTATACATAAAAGAATGATTTCTCCATACTTAAATTCATATGTTTATTTTAGCAGTTTATTTTAGCACATAAATTCTACTTATACACATATAAATTACATAAATATTGTACTTCCTTCTTGGAGAAAAAAATAAATATATTGCAAGATGTAGTAGGTAGAATAATAGGACCTCTTTGTCCTATTCCCCAAATCTGTGGTATGTTAGTTTACATGACAAAGGGGAATTCAAGCAGAAAATGGAATTAAGATTGGTGATCAAATGACATTAATGTTGGAAGATTATCCTGGATTGTCCAGGTGAGCCCAGTTTAAATAAGTAAGAGTCTTTTAAATGAGTGAGAATCAGAGTTATGCTGTACTGGAAAGATTCTATGTGCCTTGTTACATTTTTAGTTTGGATGATTCAATGTGTCCATGAGCCAGATGATGTTGGTGACCTCCACAAACTGGAGAAGGCAAGAAAACCAAGATTCCTTACAATTTTTAAAAAGTAATATGGCCCTGTAGACACCTGGGTTCTAGCCTCATGAAATCTCTTTCATGCTCCTGACCCTCAAACTATAAAGCAAAACAATGAATACCATAAAGCAAAATAAATCAGTGGCAATTTATTCAACAATCATTGAAAACTATTAGGATTATTGAAATCATCTCTACTAAGAAAGAATCATGTTACTGACAATGCAGATGGAAGAAAGAGTAGAAGGTTAAGTGTATGATATATCTGTTTGACCTGATACTTGATTTAATATTGCTTACTAATGTTACCATTACAAAAAATATAATTGTGAAAAAATAGCTCCTTGGGTTTGTTTTATTGAAATGGAACTTTACGAAGTATAATAAATTTGGGGTCTCACTATGACATTTGGATGGGAAGATGGCAGAGAGACAAGAATGAAGCTTCAGTTTCAGTACTGGTTGAGCACTGAATAAATGGAAGGAAATAAAAGCCATATATATTTAACTACTTCTGGAAAATTGGCTGTGAAAAAATGTAAGGGATTTTGTGTGGGTGTTCAAAGAGGTAGAGAGAATTTAACGAGCTGATAAGGTAAAATAAAGAATCCAGGGCAGAAGAAGAATTTTAAGTTTAAAGAAAAGCTAGATAATTGATCATCTTCTTAAAAGAAGTATGCAATGATAATATATGGGGTCTAGACAAGAATATTACTACTGTCTTAATTTCACTTGCTTTTATTAAAGGCAATTGTAAATAAATGAAAATTCTGTAAAAATGAGTGGGACAATATTGGTAACTGTTTACCATCTGTGTTGAAACATAGCTAAGATGTTTCTAATTTCAGTTATTCCAGTTTATACAATAAAATGCTTTTATTCATTTTCCTGTTGAATACCCATGAAAAATTAGGTCAAACAAAAAGAACAATACGTCTTTTTTAATTGGTTGTGTGGCTTTGCCTCTGCTTTCTCAGTATGTTGCAATGTTAAACACTCAGGTTAAATGATTCATAAATTTTGGAGGGAATCAAACAAATTGTGATTAAGATTGTTAATAGAACTTATCTAACTGGCTTATTGAGAAGCAGACCAAACTTCTAATACTTTATGTAAGACAGTATTAAACTTTCAAATAGAAAAAAATCTACAATATTTTATTTATATAGTTATATGCAAGTGTATCTATTTGTATATATGCATGCATGTGTATGTGTATATCCCCAAACTTAATAATTAGAAGCATTATAGAAGATTTATGGAATTCAAGTATGTTTGTAGGTTATTAATTGTGGTTAAGCACAGTGGAAAGAGATGTATTTCCAGAGCACAGAATTCTTTTGAGGGTAATGTGATGCAATGTTTATAAAGATGTTGTTGTGGTTCAGATATTAGGTGTCCACAGAAGCTCATATGAGAGACAATAGACGGAAATGTCGAGTTGAAATGACTGGGCTCTGAGAGCCTTAACCTAATCAGTGCAATAATTGAATGATGGGGATTACCTGGATGGTAACTTTAGGAAGAGTGTGGTTGCAGAAGGTAGGTCTGAGGGGGCGTGCCTTTATGGTTTATATATTGTCCCTGATGAGTGGAGCTTACTCTCTCTCTCTCTGCTTCCTGTCATGTGGTAAGCTGCTTTCCTCCATCACAGCCTTCTGTCCTGATGTTCTACCTTACCTCAGGCCCAGAGCAATGGAGTCCTTTAGCTATATACTGAGAACTCTGAAAACATGAGCACCAAATAAATGTTTCCTCCTTCTCTATTGTTCTTGTCAGATATTTTGGTTACAGTGATGAAAAAACCTGACTAAAAGAAATGTCAAGTATATAAATATATTTACAAAACACACTAGACATATAGAGAGATAAATGATGATTTAAAGGTTCATGCTATAGTAATCTACAGAAGAACTTTGATACGTTGCAAAGACAAAGTGAAACAACCTCCAAGATTATAGTTGAAATGCCCTGCAGTTCCTTTGCCTCCAAGATAATGAAAACATGAGAAACATGTGCCTCCCAGGAAACAGAGAGAGTGAATCAACATGTTTATGGATCATGGAAGTCTGTACAATGTAATAAGAATGGACTATCATGAACTAACAATAAGGCGACTTATTTTATCCACAGTATTTGGTGTGTGGGGGGGCAATTAGGTCAATACCCTGAAACTCTTTACCCCTGAGCTACAGCATCAGTTCTCCCCTCCCCTCCATTTTTTTTTAATTTTAATTGAGGCAGGTTCTTGTTAAATTGCTGAGCCTGTCCTCACAATCTTCTTTCCTCAGTCTCCTGAGTCTCTGGGATTACAGGAATGCACCACCACACCCAGCTTATCCACAGTGTTTTTAAGATTGAAGAGGAAAAATTTAGAGAAGAGCCAAAGCTCTGGCCATGCAGCCTTCAGTAGAGTCCACACAGAAAAGACAACTTAGATGGAATATGTATTATATGCATTATGATAGGCTGGGTCCCATTATTGGGGCCATATGTGATTAGAAAAATTTGGATTTTTGTGGATGGTGGTTCTTTCCCCATCTCCTGAATATTTAATTGAAATGGGCATGAATGGTAATTAGTAGAATTCTATTTTGGATTCTTTGTTTGTGGGTTAAGAATGATACAGTAGTTAGAAAAACCAATGTAAGACTTTGAAATTACTCTCCCCGTCAATCAAGACAGTCAAACAAAAGTAAGATAGTATCACATGCTGAAAACTTTGGTGGACATTTGTGCTACTTTTAAATATTTACAGGATACATTTGTGATGGTCTCCACCATATTCCCATTAAATTTATTTGTCTGAAATTGCACAAAAGTGAAGGATTATGTAAAATGTCAGTGGACTCAAATAACTCATGCCATAATTGCAGCTTCAAGGCCAGCAGATTAACACATCTTCTGGTACACAGTGTGTCACCATTGTTGTGACAGATGGATTTTTTTCCATTCCTTGTAGAGAAGATCAGAAATGGTTAAAATTCACATGAAACTAGATAATATATAGTTTTTTCCTAGGACTATCCTATGTCCCTCATCCAATGATACAATGTAGTCCAAATATATCTGACCTTCTTGACATACTACATTTTTAATATCATATTACATATGATATTACATAGCAAGCCAGTTGACCCATTTAAACATCAGCTGTTTAATATATTGGATGTTTTGGTGACATGTGTGTATTGTATTATGGTTTGAATCTAGAATGTTCCCATAATCTCAAATGTCAAGGGCTTGGTACTCAGTGCAGCAATATTCAGAGGTGAGACTTTTGGGAACTGATTGTATTGTGAAAGCTCATACTTCATCATTGGATTAATCCATTGATAATTGAATAGACTACCTGGAGGTGGTGAAAACTGTAGGTAGTCAGTTATGGTTAGAGCAAGTAGTTCGCTGGTGGTGTGTCCTGTAAGGTTATTTCTTGTATTTCTCCTTCTCTCCCTATTTCCTGGCTGTCATGAGGTGAGAAACTGTCCTCTACCATGCCTTCCAAATTCATGTTCTGCCTCATCTCAGACCCAAACCAATGGAGGCTGCCAACCATGAACTGAAACCTCTGAAACTGTGAGTCAAAGTAAAGCTTTACTCCTGTAGGTAGTCTCTCACGGGTTTTTATCACAACAATGAAAAGCTGACTAGCACAGGATCTTATCACTGAGGGACAGTGTCTGTGAAGTTTTACCACATACACATATTTATGGTGTCAGATGTTGGCCTGACACAGCCTTTCATCTGAAGTGAAAAATAAGTGTTTTTTAATCTTACACTGCTTATCCTGAAGACGAAAGCACCAAATGTATGGACCTGTTTGGGTTTTTGAGGCAGCATATTTCACAACTCAGAAGATTGTCCCAAATCATACTTCATGACACAAGAAACTTCTAGCACTGAGCAGAGATTAGAGTGAAAAAAAAAAAAAAAGAGAATGTGGCAAATGCAGCCATCAGCGGTAGGAAAAGATTATTTGTGAGGTTTTGGCATGTCCGCTGGAGAAATTACACAGTAGAACTCAGAGATTTTTAAGTCAGGTTGCACCATACTTGTGTTCTTCTGAACTAAAAGATCATGTTACTACAACTGCTCCATAAAACAAGCTCTCCTAGATCCTCATGGTCAGAAGTTTGGGATGTATTCAGAAGCAGACCATTTTGAAGTAGACATTTAAGATCTAGAATAGACAAGTCAAGAGAAGAAAAGCAATCTGTACAAATAGCCCAACTGTCAAGTCATACACAACTGTTGCACCAGTGCCTACCTTCCCACTTCTATGCATGCCATGATCTATATATCTCTGTGTTTGATTTCAAGTTGAAAGTGATGACATATAGTCTAGCCCATCTCAGGAGACGCCTGAAAGACAGTGAAAAAATCAAAATATTCCCAATTTCCAAAGCTTTCTTAGTCAATTTGTTAATTCATTTCACATAGATAGTGAAGTAATTGAGGTGAGAATACATATAGTCATGAAAACTGGGAAATCACTTCACTGGTGGTAAGAGTCCTCAAAGGAGAAATACTAAAATCATCTTTCAGTCAACCTAGAATAGAAACATGTGGTTATATATTTGGATTTGGGTGCAATGATGAAAACTTTCATATCACGTGGAAAGGACAATAAAGACTGTGCTAACAGAAGAGGCATTCAACAACCAAACACAAAAAAAATAACTTCACCAGCTTTTCTCAGCCACTCTTTGTCACTTGCCCTCCAAATATTGAAATAATGAGCACAAGAACTGAGTGTTTATTGTGACAGGAATGGAGGCTAACCAAGGGCAGCAACTGATTTGTCCAGTGCCTGTACTGAATGTCTAACCTATTAATAATATAGGTCATCGCTAAGTCTATAATAACGTACCATTTTTCTAAGGAAACAAACCAGTACTTAGTGGCAAGTAAGCAATATTGACCCCTGTACCTTGGAAGGATCAGTGACTCATTCTGACAGAAATAGACATATATTCTGCATATGGCTCAATCAAGAGTGGCAAATGAGTGATGGTGTTTGAGCTGCCCAGAGACAGAGGTGACACCACTCTTGGAAATTTCTCTGTGCAAAGGTGCCAAAAAACTGCCCAGTTGTATGGTGATGTCCTGTTCAAAGGGAAATTCCATGGTTACCATGAAGTTTATCAGTTCATGACCTAAGGTTCAAACAGTAGCCACCCAGGGATGAAGAACCGTGGGCTCAAGCTGATGATTGTAATTGAACTGTTCAAACTTTTGACCTTGGTTCTGTTTGTTTTAAAGTAACTTTCTCACAGTGAATCCCTTTGATGTTGAAACATATATAATAAACATCCTGAGCTGACTCATCTGTCAAGAGTGTGGTGCCCACCGGTCTCAGCTTTTTCTCTCTGTTCATTTTTTCTAACCCCTCATTGCCCCCTCCATTTTCCTGAGTTAACTGTTGTGCAGGTCACATCTTGGCTCTGTCTTTTCTGCCTTCATGGTCTTGCCAACACTATTACCTGCAAACTTAACAGATTGCTTGATCCAATGGCATGGAATACCATTGGGGGGGGGGGTACCAGGGATTGAACTCAGGGGCACTTGACCACTGAGCCACATCCCCCAGCCCTATTTTGTGTCTTATTTAGAGACAGGGTCTCACTGGATTGCTTAGCGCCTCATCATTGCTGAGACTGGCTTTGAACTTGCAATTTCTCTGTCTCAGCCTCCTCAGCAGCTGGGATTATAAGTGTTTACCACTTCAGCCAGCTGAAATACCATTTAATATCATGTCAGACCAGTTTACAACAAAGGGGATGTGAGAGTAGGGCTATAATTATTGCCTAATACAGTATAGGAATCACTGGCTGAGGGCATAGATGAAGTGCCAGTTCAGAAATAATAGTTTACAAGGATTTCGTGTCATCCTCCAGAATGCATTTTATTCACATCAAATCAGAGACATTCGTATGGCATTACTCAAAGGTGGAGATACATCAGTCTAGGAAATAAAGAGAAGAAAGAAAAAGCATCCAGTTGCTGTCACTCTGAGTGACTCACAGAATTTGTATATCCCATTTCCACAATTCTGAACTATTCAGCATTATAATCCTGATTCCCAAGGTATAGAAAATCTTCCAGAAGTTTCATCAAGAGTGTGATTACATTATAAAATGTGTCTGCTTCTTGATCACTTTAGAATTCTTGTATTAAGGGGCTTGCAGACAAGAGGAGAAATTGCTATCTTAGCAAATATAATTGATGCAGATCATCAGGAAGAGACGAGGCCAGAGTTTTCTGTTTATTAACCACGTTTTACACTTGGCTGCCTCTAAGTCCTCACTACCTAGTTCAAAGCTGAAAATAATTAAATAAGCACAGAGACATCCACCAGGGAAATACAGGCGTAACAAGTATGTATAACAATTATTACATGCCAGCGAAGGTTGTTAGAACTTTAGAAAGATTAGGGAGATCAGGCAGTTTGCCTAAGGTCACACTGTAAGTGACAAAACCAATTTTTATACTCAAGTGAACTCAACCCATATATCATTAAGGAGTGTTTGATGAACTATGTGTATGTACCTGACAAGTATTTCTTTCTCTTTCTAATATAAGAGCAAGTACATAGTCCAAACAGATTCTTGCACAGATCTTACTGATTATTACCAATTGGTACTAGATTTCACCACAAATTATATCAAGTTACGAGCATCTTCCAACTTAGTCCAGATAGCCCAGAAGAGTTCTTTCCGTTTAGTTGACACCCACATCAGAATTTTCTGTCTTGGAATATTTCTAATAGAAATTTGGAGAGCAGCACAGCATCAAAAATAGATTTGACCATATGTAGAATTTTATCTAACTTCATTCTCTCACTTCCACACAGCACGGAGTGCTAAATTCTGAACTCATTGAGACTGATGTCACTGTAAAAAGTCTGTTCCATTACTTTAAGTGCTGTTTGGGTACCTAGTATAAATAAATAAATAAGTAGAATATTTTTTGGTGTTATTTATGTCCTTTGAATAGTTGTGACTATTTAAATGATTTTTAAAAATTCTACAAAATTGTTGAAAGGGATGCTCCCTCTCTATGCTATACCTTGGGATAAAAGGTAAGGCTTGTCACTGCTGATGAAAAACTCTAAATCTACTTCCTAAATGTAATGTCAAAGTTCCCTTTTTGGACTTTATTTTTACAGATAAAATACGAATTTGGTATTTATCATGAAAAAAAATCACAATTTTTGAAGAAAGGACAATAAGCAATGTGTTTCGTTGTGTGTAATATATTGATTTGAAAAGGACACATCAGGAGACAAAATATTTACTATCACAGCACCAATTTAACTGAATACAACAAATGCTATATCAGAATTATACATATAATAAGAATAAGCCAATAGTAAAGCACGGACTAATATTTGCAATAAGAAAAGATGACTGGATTGTCATGATTTCACAAAGTACTTTCATATTTTTTATAAAAACCAAAGAAAAGCAAAAACCTCATGCTTTCATATTATCATTTAATGGTTAACTTTTTCCCTGCTTCTAACTATTCATTGCAAAGAGAAACATTCTTTAAAGACTTATTTCAATTTCTTATCTTTGGCAATCCTAGCAGTCATTTTTCTCTACAAAACTTTGTTCCATATCATTGGATATGTATCATTCCATAAGGCATTTAAATATCAAATGAACCCCGTCCATGCTACTGGGATTAATTTTTTTTTTGTTTTTGTTTTTCTTTTTAATAAACTATCAGATGTTGCTGTATCAAGGGAAAGAATATGTCACAGACCATAGTTACACACATTTTTAAATATATGCCCAAAGTATCCTAATTCCATCTGATTACAGAATTTTCTCCTCCTGTACTTAATACTGTGTAAAACCAAAATAGTCCAAGAACAAGCCTATAGAACTCATTTGCCACAGTCTGGCTGGGAACAAAATAACCGAGACACCACACACCTTGTAGATTCAAATAGCAACTCTTTATTCCCGAACTCTCACCACCGGCACTCTACAGGCACATTCTGGGAAAATACACTCCCTCCCCTGGGCTCTGTGTACCAATACTCTCAGAACCCTGCAAGAACTCCACGGGAACTCAAGGAGCAGGCGCCTGAGGCAGCAGGATACACCCTATTCCCAGCAGGATCCACCCTAAACCCAGAGCCACCCTAATCCAGCAGGATCCACCCTAAACCTGGAGCCACCCTAATCCCTGGGCAGGGTCACCTTTCAACCAAAAATGCCATGCATCATTCTTACTTGGCTATGGCTCTCAGCACTCATTGGATACAGAAACCATGTAATGATGTCATACTCAGTCTCTGTCTCATTGTCCTAAACAATGGAGAAAAAACCCACCATCAAATAAAACCATGAGCTTTTCTTTTATGAAAGGATTTACAAAGGACCTTACAGAATCATTAGGGATAAGATGATTACTTTTATATAAGTCACATTATGTCTCCTTAATCCATTGCTGGTACAGAATCGATATAAATAAAGAGATGATATTTAAAAAGTAGTTTGTGATTTAGAAGACCCATCATCATTGATTTTCATGGTGACAGAAAATTTTCCCAGTTAAATTATAAGTTAATGTTGCTTGTAGCCCATTTGGTAATTACAAATGGAAACAGATGATTCCTACTGAGAAAAAAAAATAATTAATAATTCTCATACAAAAAACATCCTCATCAAAAGCATAATTAAGTAGGTATGTGGTCCCTGTAGTTAAATAAAGAGTGAGTAATCATCCCACATGGTAAATTATGTTATTTCTTTAAAATTAGATCTTCCATAAATCTCTTTTTAAAAAGAAAAATGTAACTTGAACAATTTAAATTTAAAAATATGACTTTTTTCATTAGCAGCATCTATCTGAATTTTTGGGTAGTTTGTACCAATTGAGATTTAATAGTGAATATTAAAATACTATATATACTATGGTGACTTTCAAGATCAAGATTTGTCTTTTCCTTGAGTTAACTGCTTTATCTCATAACATTGAAAATTAGAATTAGCCTATTTCCCCTTTTTATTAATATTTTATCAGATAATTAAATTAAAAAGTTGTTGAAATACGATTTTCCTTTATTAATAGGCACGTTGACCAGCAGATACCAGATATCTGTTTACCAAACTCTTCACTTCTTGCAGCTGGATATATATCTAGTCTGTATCCCCTACTTTTATGGTTTAATGTGACTTATAGGACTGAGTTCTGGCCTTGGGAATGTGTGTAGAAATAGGCAGTGCATCAATGCTTAGTCTATTCAAATTTCCCTGGATGTTTCGGATGTGATTCTCCTCTCTGGTGAACCTGGAAATGTCTTTTTGAAGAAGATGGAACTCTGACACAGAAGAAAGCCACATCACTTAATCATTGCTTGCTGGAGAAGCTGCCCATCAGAAATAACTATTTCATATTTCATGTCAACAAGAAATATATTTCTATCATTGAAAGCTATTGATATTTTGGAGTTCATTGCTATGATAGCAAACATTAATTAATATCTGTTACAAATGTCATCTCTCTTATGGTAGGCAAATAATAGTCCTACCCACCCACCAAGATTATTCACATCTCTATCCCAGAAATCCTATGTTATTTTATGATTCAAATGAGATTTAGCAGATGCAAATAAATTAAAATATTTAAATGAGGAGATTATCCTGGATTATACAAGTGAGTCCAATATAATCATAAAGGTTACTATAAGAGGAAGGCAGGCACACCACCATCATAGAAGAAGATTTAAAAATGGGAGCAGGCTCAGAACAATTCAGGACCAAAAGCCAGCAAATCTAGACAGCTTCTAGATGTGGAAGAAGACAAAGAAATGGTATCTCTCCTGCAGCCTCCAGAAATAATACACTCTGATAATACACTTGAGCCTTTGGACCTCCAGAGCTATAGGATAGTACATTTCCATTATTTTAAGCAATTATGTCTGTAGTATTTAGTACTGTACCAATAGAAGACTCTGTAACTTTTCAATATGTAGATAGATTAGAAAATATGAGTAGTTTATACATAAGCCCATATTCATAGATGATTCATGTCTTATAAGATTTGTACTAGGTGCTTCTGAAGTGTAGAATCATATGGATTATATCATAAATTTTTATTTCATGTTTCAGGTGGTGTAGTTTATTAACCCATATTAGAGTCAGTGATTATCTTCATATAGGTTACTATTGTTAAATGTGGTGTCTTATGACTTTTCTGAATTTAGATGAATATCAGGCACAACCAAGACTCAGATATTGATTTTCAGTTGAAACTGTTCTTCTGGATCTCGGACCTATACATCAAAATGCATTTTGAAACTTTGTGTTCGGGTGAACTATAGCCATTTCAAACTAAATATATAAAAAATTAATTTCATCTTCTTTTGTTTAATTTGTTTTTCTGCCAATTTATTCTTTATTTAGTTAATAATATCACCATGCACCCAATCACTCTAATAAGAAGCCTAGAAATTTTCTTTTTCTCATTCCCCATATAGAGTCAAAATCCTATATGACACAAATCCTGTACTCTAGTTAGTAAACCTGTTTCTCACAGAGTACATATTAGCAAGTGTGAAACTATCTTATATGTATACTTGGTTAGAATAAGTAAATATATTATAAATAATAAGGGTCAAGCTTCTCATAGAGAAAAACTTTATAAATAAAATGTTAATATAGAATGAGCTAATGGGACCAAACTGGAGTCTGAGATATATGTATGGACATGTATATTATATACATACCTGCAGAGTGCATACAGGTGCATGCATGTAACCAGATGTATATATCTTAAAAATAAATGTGTGTATATGAATATACATATCAACATACATGTGTTCTGGCACATAAACATATATTTCCTTGCTCTGTCCTAGAGAGGGCCTTAATGAAGATGCTTCAAAGTAGCAATAGTAATATTAGGACCATATCTTGTTTTCTAAATATCCTTCTAAAATAAAAGTTACCAAGGTTTCTTATAGGATGATAATAAAGAGGTCAGGAAAATGAAAGATTAGCACTGAACACATTTTGGTGTCAAAATAAATGCAGCCGGGCACCACGCCTATAATACCAGTGGCTCCAGAGACTGAGGCAGGAGGATGAAGAATTCAAAGTCAGCTTCTGCAAAAAGCAAGATGCTAAGCAAGTCAGTGAGATTCTGTCTCTAAATAAAATACAAAATAAGACTGGGGATGTGGCTCAATGGTTGAGTGCCCCTGAGTTTAATCCCTAGTATCCCCCCTGCAAAAAAATAACCCAAAGTAAAATCAGGAAACTCATATATATTTATATTTACTTTATAATTTATACTCTGTGTCAGAATTGCACCAATATTAATTTCTTAGTTTTGATAATTTTAAGTAATGGATTATGTAAGATGCTACTTAAAATATTAACATTTAAGAAAGTAAGTGATAAGTACTCAAGAACTCTCTGTACTATCTTAGAAATGCTGCTGTATTAAATGCTGTCTTAAATTATTTTAAAATCAAAAGCTACAGAAATTTTGAGGAAGCATCCTGCTGAATGCATCCTAAATATACTTTGTTTATTTCTCATCCCTTCTTCTGCTTGATGTATTGAGGTAATTGTCAATTCACATATAATTATCAAAACTGACTTCCCTGTCTCTTACCTTTCTTTTTTCTATCCTCCAATACAATCACTGGCAAAAATATTATATATTATTTGAACAAAATTTCAGAATACTGCCCATGGTTTACATTACCTACCATATTTCTCAGCTTCATTTCCCTCTGCTTTTCTGTCTGTAACTGATAGTTTTCCAATTCTCTGCATCTGCCAATCTCACATCTTTGTTTTCTCATACCTGAGATTCTTTCTGCTAAAGTTATTTCCTTATCAATTCATTAAGTAGTTAATTCTTTCTTCCCCATGTCACTCACCACACCAAAAAAAAAAAAAATTCCCAGGAATCATATTTCCCAGCATCCTCTTCAGGCATTCTAGTGTAAATTCTGTTGTCCCTGAATGTAATGTATTAGCAGAAGGAAATTTATCTTACACACAACCCCTTCTCCTCCCTGGTGCTTGGTGTGTGTGTGTGTGTGTGTGTGTGTGTGTGTGAGAGAGAGAGAGAGAGAGAGAGAGAGAGAGAGAGAGAGAGAGAGAAAGAGTTTTTATTCAAGTTTTATGGAGAACTGAGATCGGTTATATAAATACTAAAGTAAATGCAAATGGAAACATAAATTCAAATCTAATAAGGAGTAATAAGAATGTGTGGGTAAAGAGTAAAATTTTGCATAATAATCATATGATTCTCTTAAGATGGTCATTTAAAATTCTAAATATTATCAGAGGTCTGGACAAAAATGCCATGAATAAGTTAGGATTATTATTTGTTCAAGAACATGTGACAGGGAGACATCCTTTGAGAAAACTGACCCCAGGGACCTCTTGCTGTGTAAGATGGGCATTTTAGTGACAGAGGAATCAGGTGCATGTTTATGTATATACATTTGAGCTCTGCAGTCTAAAAATCAAGTGCCAAGTGTCACAAAATGGCCTTTCCTTTTTCAGAAACACCAGGACTCCACAACTCAAAGCTCATCTTAATTTTCAAGGCCATGTCCCAGAAGATCCATTCAGAAGGCTTTTAAGGCTGCTATTGGCTCCAGTGGGACAATCTGGACAAGTCATTCATCTTCAGTTATTCAGAGTCAGCAAAGAAATTCCAGGGGAATGACATGAAAGACATTTTTATCTAAGAAACAGATAGAACAGACCTAGCCGGTATAAGGTCCTTTTTAAATCCAGAAATCGTGGATCAATTTATTTCACTCATTGTCAAATAAGCATGTTCATTATATTTTTGAGTTGACTTCTAAAAAGTTAATTTGGGTTTCCCCTCCGTTATGTACTGACTATTCTGCATTAAAGCTTGCTTATTTCTTCATGCATAATGTCAAAATTACATCTAGTATATGTATTTCCTTGCTTTACATATTGTATTGAGGAAAGTAATGTTGAAAGTGTCAGTGATCAAAGCCAAGGCCAAGCCTGAATTTTTTAATGCATTTTCTTCTTAGTTTTATATAGTAGGGTTACCATGGAAACTGGTGAAGGAGCTAAATTACTTGTTGATTCTGTATATGCCTTATCTACTGTCCTCCTATTTGATATTTAAGTGAGAAACTGAACAGGTAGGACTTTACATCTTCATCTCCTTTTAAATGGAGACTATTTCCTTCGATATTCTAAAGTTAGAAGTGCAAGGCAATTTTATTTTATTTTTAATTTTAAAACACATTTTTATATTTCAATGCATCCTTTTCAGTGACCCTAGTCCATGATTTCATTATCATCACACAATTTCTGAATTTGGGGGATGTACAGAGTAGAGTTTATTGCTTAATATTCTCCAAAATGTGCCAGCTGTTGAGGTAATACAATGTCAGTGCACTGCATTCAAATGTGTATGCCCAGAGTGGGTGGATATGGGAAGAGAGCCAGTAATGACTCCTGCTGCCTGATCTTAAGAACAATATATTAAAGAAAATGTGATTAATTTTTCAGGCTGGATAACTGTCATTATCAAAGACACAAAAAATCCGTATTACTAATAATTTGCAGTGACAAGCTGCAAAATATAGCAATGAAATATCAGGAAGGGCCATGGATATGAAACAAAAAGTAGCAAGTCTCTTAAGGAAAAACATAATATGATAAAATGGAGCTGATTCAGTAACATGAAGGATATTCTTGCAGTATTACTGAAAGTACTAGAAATGAATAATTCTAGGATAATGGGTTTAAGAATCTATATGTAGAATTCAGTGTCTAGTTATGAAAATTTTAAAAGTAGATTCAAAAATGGCTCCTCGGGGTAGGAACCTTAGGTGAGAATGGTTTATTATGGAGATTGTGTGCTTTCTAACTTTCTCATGCACATATCCCCAAGGGATCTCTGTATGAATGTGATTTCTCAGTTTGAAAAGTGATATCTCTAGAGTGAGAAAACTAACCATGCTAAGAAAGGGCATCCCAGGAGAGAAAGCACTATACAGAGATGAAAACTACAGGGAATTAGTATATGCCTCAAGGTATAAACACACAGGAAATCAAGCACTGGTAGAATAGATAAGTAAAAGTATTATGTACAAATGGCATGTATTATATACAAATATATGTCTCAGCAGAGTTTAAAGTAATGATCCAGATTTACATATAGTTACGTTAATAGAGCTCAAAAACATCACATTCCAGAGAAAAGTGAAACCAGCAACATGTTTTACAGCATAAAAACAGCAACATATATTTTTCAAGGATGTGAATACTTAACACAATCATGGAGGCTGAATGAGAGGGGATAGGTTTGGGATTAGGGATGGAGTACTGTTAGGTATAGTTATGATACAAATTAAATTTATCAACTTCCAAGGATATTTTGAATGTGAAAAGAAAAAAAAATAAAATTCACCAAAGCCAGAATCACTCATTTAATTGTGAAGAATGAAAAGGGACACAGGAATGCTCACATGTATTGAAGGAGCAGTCAGAGGATGGTAGGCTGCATTTCATCTACAGCACAAGATATCAAGGAGCTGATTCTACCTCAGGGAGGACCCTCTGTCATTTGAGGAGACTCCAGGGAGTTAAAGTTCACTGGAAAGAGATCTTAGAATTTTTGTACACTTGACTTTCTTCCTACATTTCGTTTCTCTAAATATGCTCATAATATCTTTCACTTTTTTTTTAAGAAGTAAATTACCATGAAGACTTTGCTTTAAGGAGATCTCTAGTGAGGTTTTGGTAGATTGATCACTATTCTATTGCACCTGGCTTGGGAAGCTGTTGTGAGCAGAAATTCGGTGGAGCTCTGCTGTCCATGGTTCCTGAGGTAGAGTTGCCATGCCCATGAGGTGAACATCTTTTCTAATGTGTACAAAGATATGGAGAGCTTGCCAATCTGTCTACTTTCAGAGCTTCTTCCATTCAAAGGAGACAGGTATGCGCTACCCCATTTGGAGCAAAAGTGTCTGGTGGGATTTAGTGGTCCAGAGTTTAACTTGCCCCTCCCACCAAATGTATACTAATGGTTCTGTATAAATGCAGTTCAGCAAGATAATCTTTTTGTTACAATTAGAAATTAAAGAAGAAAATACATTAGCAGAAATAGAAGCTCAAGGCTAATTATTTATTTGATCCCCAGAGGGTTCTTATTCCCCTGCCTGAATTATCCCTGAGTATGTTCTTAGGTCTGTAATATTAGGACTAAAGAAAAAGTGATTACTTTTTGACAATTGAATGTAGAATTTTTTTCAATTTTTTTCTCACATATATTATAGAAACTTTATAGAACAAAGCAAAAAGGACTGAGGATTAAGTAAATAAGAAGCTCACTTTTGAAATTCAAATCATTATTTGCCCTTCATCACTATAAAATATATCCTAAATAAATTAAGTAAAAAGTTTAAAATATTATTTTCTAGTAGGACTTTTAAAATAATTCTCAGATGCATAAAAGACTTTCCAACCAGCATAAGAATCTCCAAAAGTCATGAAAGAAAATAATAACAGAAAAAATCTAATTTGTTTTATCTCTTATATAAAAAGAGGTTCACTTAAATTAAAAAAAAATGAATGTATGCTGGCAAAAATATTTTGCATGTATATAATATAAAAGCAGTCAACTTCTGGGACTGGTGGCACATGCTGGTGATCCCAAGAGACTTGAGGCAGGAGTATTTCAAGTTTGAGGATGGCCTGGGCAACTTAGCAAGACCCTTTCCTTGAAATAAAGTTTTAAAAGGAGGCTGAGGATGGAGCTCAGTGGTAGATTACTTGCTTAGGATGTAGGAAACCCTGGGTTTAATCTCCAGTAAAACACACACACACACACACACACACACACACACACACACACACACAACACACACTGATTTTATAGAACTAGAGACAGAATATTAGTTACTAGAGGTTAGGAAAGATCGTGGAATGGAAGGATATGGGGAAGCTGGATAACAGATAACAGACACAGAAATCCAGTTACATAGAAATGTTCTCATGCTGTACGGTATAGTAGGATGATAGTTCACCATACATTATGTACTTTATAAAGATTTAGGAAAAAAGAGTCCAAAGCTTCCCAACAAAAAGAAAAGAAGTACTTAAGTCGAGAATGCTAATTACCCTGGTATATTATTACCCATGGTATACATGTGTTCAATTACTACACACTACCCCATAAATATCTATAGTTATTATATGTCAATTAAAACAAAAGTAGGGAGCTGGGTTTGTGGCACACTCCTATAATCCCAGTGGCTCTGGAGGTTGAGGCAGGAGAATCCCAAGTTCAAAGTGAGCCTCAGCAATTTAGCGAGGCACTTAGCAACTCAGGGAGACCCTGACTCTAAATAAAATTTAAAAATAAGGTTTGGCGATGTGGCTATGTGGCTAAGCACTCCTGGGTTGGATCTTCAGTACCTAAAAAAAAAAAAAAAAAAAAAAAAAGTAAAAGTAGGGACTGGAATGATGTTTACCATGGGCTTGAGGCAAGGGGAAGTGGGGGAGGGAAGCAATGGAAAGTTGTTGGTCAAAAGGTACAAAGGTTCAGATAGGAAGAATAAGTTTTGAGATTTACTTCACTTTAGGGTGATGATTATCAATAATAATGTGTAGTATATTTCAAAATAACTGAGAATAAATTTCAAATATCTAATCCCCAAAACGATTTGTAGTGGTGATCTATTAATCAGATTGATTTTGTCATTTCACATTATATAGCATATATCAAGGCATCACATGGAACCCCATAAATGTATACAGTTGTGATGTCAATTAAAAATAATGTTAACAAAATTAATAAAGTTAAAAAATATATTGCTGTAGAAATGCTACTTTAATGGAAAAAATGAGATTCTCACAAAGATGGAAGTTTATATACCATAAATGAAAGAACAAAAGAAAATGCCTTAAGGAATAATAATAAAGGTTAGGATAGTAATTAAAATAATAGCTAACATTTGTTGACCACTGTGCCAGGAACAGTTGCAAGCAATATACATAGGCTTATTTATTAGTATTTTCAACAATTTTGGGGGGGTATCATTTATCCCTGTTTTTCTGAAGAGGAAACTGAGGCCCAAAGATTTTAAGTCATTTGCTAAAGCCCACAGCCAGTATGAGAAAAAATACCTTATGAAATGTTACCTACACAATAATAAAGACTACCTGAACCACTTAAGGAATCAATTAAAAAGCTGTTAAAATTGCATTTGGTAAGCTTAAAGAATGTGAAAATATATAGGAGAAAATGAATTTGGCTAAGAAAACCAGGGAGGAGAGCCTAAAATCTAAATTGTCTTTTGATAAAGAACTGCAGATGCAATTGTGGTAGTGGCTATTATTTCCATTTGACCGCAAAGTAGCTTAGAAGGATAACAATGTATTGCCACACATAATCATGGAAAAAGCAAGGGTGCAGCTAAGCCACAGTAAAAAGATATAGTGTGCCCTCACAATAGAAAAATGCATGGCACTCCACTTGAGAGATTTTTATTTTGCTTCTAACAACATGCTTTATAGGATTTTTTGATTAGCACTTATCTCATAGGAATCCAGCAGTAACTCTGAGTTTGTTCCATGAGGAAAAATTATGTGAACAACTGAGTTATAAAAAAAGGAGTTACTAATCAATTGGCACAAAGTTTCAGTTGAACAAGATGAATAAATTCTGGAGATCTGTGTTGCAACATTTACTTAGAGTCAACAATGTAATATCAGACACTTAAAACTGTAAAAGTGTAGATCCCATGTTAAGTTTGCTTATCACAATAAAATAAAATGAGAAAAAATTAAATGGTAGGAATAGTAATATATGCTAATAGAAATCTCTTCTACCCTAGAGCAAATAATATATATTTGTATGTGCAATGATTATCTCTGTAAAACTCTGTGAAGTTACCAGATCTGTGAAAGATCTAAAGAAGGCAACTGAAATGATAAGGAAATCAGTGGGCTTCTAAATAAGAACAAATAAAAAAGCAGTTCTTTGTAGGGATTTTAGTTTGATATCAAACTGAAAGATTAGAAAACTGGTATTACCACTCCCACTTGAGATTTCAAAAAGATATGATTAAGACAAATAAAATTATATACTATAACTCTAGAGAGCATTATGTATAATGCATTTTATTATAATTAAAGTTAGTACAAAGTAGTACAAAGTATATTTAGTTTTAGAAAAGTCTTTTTCAAGAGTAGATTTTTATAGAAATAGTAGTTGCATTTCTGTTCAATTATTTTTCTGCCTCTCCCTATAGGATAATTTTACATATCTTCCCATTGATATCAGGTATGCCAAGGGAGCTTTCCTCGGACAACATATATAAAGTGAAATGTCTTCTTTTCAAAGGAAGAAAGCTTTGAGAGAAAATGCTTTGATAGATCACATTTCCATCAGTTCTAAAATCAACAACATTCTCAACAGAGGCTGATCCATTTACCTCGTTCCATAATGAAGATGACACAAACTGCAGAGTCACAGCCAGTCCAATATAGACATGTTGAATGAAAGAGAAGTGAATATAGGTACACAAACCAATGAGGTTTACAGTTGTTGTTGGGGCAATTTAACTTGCCTTTCTGGACCCAGTAGACTTAGCGAGAGTTCTCCACATCAACTGAAAAGTATGGAGTTATCCAAACTAGAACAATTTCCAGAAAGTTTATTATAAGCAAGGTTCTATGCTAGATACTAGAGAAACAAAAACCAATGTCCAATCCTTACATAATTCAAAGCCTACTATAGAAACAAATATAATAGCAATTTTTACAAGGACCTGCCTATATAAATATATAACTAGATACTCTATGTTTTTAAATGTGAAATTTAAAGGATATACTTACTTAATAGAAAGAGTTTTCTTATCTTAAGGAAATATGTGTGTGTATACATATATATTTTAGAACACCAATAATTTTGTTATAATGATGCCAATGGAAGCTTGTACCACTACGTACCTAACCCTGAGTGCTGGACAAATTTTACTCATTCATTACAACAATCTTTGGAAAGAAAAAGATACTATAATATACTTATTTGACAGCCCTGGAAATAAAGCATAAAAGATTTAGCAATTTCTAAAACTACAAGAATTTTAAGTAAGATATTGAGTTGAACACATGCATTAACCTCAGTGTTTTCTAAAATCCTGCTATAGTAATAGTAAAGATGCTTTCAAAAATACATAAGAACAACAAAAACTATGAACAAATACAGTTTTATAAGCCAAAGAGCCATTCCTTGCTGTGAAAGTAAATGTCCTTCCATCACCTCTTTAAAAAACTAAAAGTTTATAAAACATAATCATTAATACCCTCAAAGATAAGAGAAGATATTACATTCTTGAAGTAAAATCTGAGTGCTATATGAAAGAAGAATGGCAAGCAAATTATATATAAGTCTTCACAAGATTAGAAATCAATATCCTGTATGAATATATATGCAAAATTCTTCATTAAAGTACTAGCAAATAAATTCCATCAACATATAAAAACAATTTTCATAACAAAGTGAGATTTGTTCCAGGAATTAAATGATGGTTTAACATACAAAATTCAACTAATGTAATTCTCATATTAATAAAATAAAGGGGGGAGAAACTTATTATCTCAGTAGGTAGAGAAAAAAAATTGATAAATTCCAATATCCTTTCATGATGGAACTTCTCAAAGCTATAGTAATAAGGGAAATTTTTCAACTTGTTATTGGATTTCAACAACAAAAAACCCATAGTTGACACCTTACTTTACTTGATGGTAAAATTGTAGATGTTTTTCCCCAAAAGCAAGAATTAGACAGTTTCCAACTCTCAATACCTCTAGTGTACTGGAGGAATAGCCAGGGAAGGTAGCCAAGAAAAATAAACATAAATCAACTAAATTCAAAAGAAAAAAATAAATACTCATCTTCATCCTTATTGGTATGTAGTTTTACATAGAAAATTATAAATCTTTCGAAAAAAACCTATTAGGACTAGTAAAAAAGTTCAGCAGGTTGCATATTGACACAAGATCAATATGCAATAATAAAGTTACATTATAAATTTATAATGTATCAATTAAAGAGTACATTTATAACTAACTTAAAAATTTGTAAGTTTAATTTTAAAATACCATTTTCAATAGTGTCAAAATACAAAGATATATATTTAAGCACACATGTACAAATTTGGTTTTTCAAAAACTGAGAAACCAAAGGAGACCAGGTACAGTATTTTTGTTAATGAGAAGATTCAACATGATAGTATATTCACTGTCTTCTAATTTATTATAATTGGAATCCAGGAAGCAATGAGAAGTAATTAACACCATATGTAAATTATAATAACATTATTAATCTTCAACATACAGTATTAAAACAAAAAATCTTATATAGCACAACACAATTTATGTGAAATACATATTCACATAAAATGTATTTTTGAAACATGAATAGCCACTATGATTGAGTTAGTTACATTTTATGCTATATCTGGAAATAGCAAAATGTGCCTATAGGGCAAATATGACTAATCATTTCATATTTTTAAATGAAGATTTATTGAAACATAGTTATGCCCATCCATTTATGATTATCTCTTTTCAGACAAAAAAGGAAGAGCTGGGGTAGAGTTGTATAGTTTCAGCAGAAGCTATATAGGCTACATAAGTGAAAATATTTACCATCTGTTCTTTTATAGGAAAAGTTTGCCAACTCTTTGGCTAGCCTGTTGTGATTAAAAAGAAATCTTAAAATATAGAGACTCAAACTATCATAGTAGTTTTTAAATTTTATTTTCACTTTACTGTGTAGTCAGACATTGCAGGGCCAAAAAAACAGTTATGTTGCAACCACAAAAATTACTGTATCTTGTGCTTTGCAGATCTAGTCTGTATATGAAATTGCATTCATCTTCTTCACTGAAGCTGTCTTATAAGCATTATACACATTTTCCCATGAACAGGTAGAAAGAGTGAAAACCAAGGGCAAGCGTGTCTCCTATAAATAAATGACATGAAAGTTGTATGAATTAATTTCATTCATAATTGGGGAGAATTTAGTCACATGGCTATACCTAGGTACAAAAATTGGCTGCTTAGTCTAAACCATGCTAAATCTTTAGGAATACTGTTTTGTAAATCAATAGAAAGCAACAAAATATGTATATGTAAATATGTATAGGTAAATTTATTTTTCAGTACTACAAATTTATTCAACACTTTAGAGAAAATGTCTAAACAGGAAAAGTGAATAAAAGTTGAAATTGTGCTTGAAGAGAAAAAAAATGATAATAAAGAGAACTGGGAAAACAGAAATTCTTGATCCACTTGTGTAATGAGAACATGTCAATGCCTAAGTTATACCTCATTATTAGGAGGATGTGTGGCAGTTTTCAATCTCTAGAAGAGTTCTGCATGCTAAGTTGAGGGCCAAGGGGCTTCAGTTAACTTAAAACTTTCCTTGAGTGTGGCAAATGGAGCCTTTCTTTTAGATATTTCCTCTATTTTGAGCAGTTGTAAGTCTCTGTGAAAACAAACTTTGGAAAACCTGTAAGCTTCTACCTCTGTGTGTGAGCATGCTGTGCTGTTTCCTAATTAATTATATTTCTAAGTTTCTATTTCTTTTGCCATTAAAGAGACATTACTTCCTTACCCATGTCTGTTTTACTGCCAAGCATAGTACTGTCCTGTTGTGACAACCAAACAAATACTAAATTAAAGGAAAAGTTCTTTCTTAGACACTTCTAATGAAGTAGATAAGTCCTGAGTAAACTTGATTAGGAGGGGAAGAAAAAGAGGAAAAATCACATAATTTTAGAATGACCAAAGAGATATAGCCACATATATGGAGGAGATAAAAATAATAATTGAGCCAAGCGCAGTGGCACACACCTGTAATCCCAGAGGCTTGGGGGGCTGAAGCAAGAGGATAGGGAGTTCAAAGCCAGCCTAAGTAACTTAGCAAGGCACTAAGCAACTCTGTCTCTAAATAAAATACAAACAATGGGGCTGGAGATGTGGCTCAGTAGTAGAGTGCCCTTGAGTTCAATCCCTGGTACTTCCCCCCCAAAAATAATAATTGAAATATTTGTATGAGAATAAATTAATTTTCAGGATAACACAAAAACAACTAAATAGATAAAGTGCACAATTAGGTAAGGTAATCCACTGAAAAGCAAAACCAAAAAACAAGCACTATATAATGTTACTAACATTATATAGTGTTTGTTCTGATTGCTATTCAAATTACAAGTATTACATCTTTCAGATTAGAAAACACTAAAATAACCAAAACTAATATCATTCAATACTAGTAAAGATGAACAGATACTTTTAATGCTTTTGCAGCAGAAATGAAACAACATTCATTAAAATTTAAGATGCACATACTTTTTGACTGTAAATTCCACTTTTGAGAACTTATTCCATAGCGGGGGAAAGGCATTAATATATCAGCATATTTGAACAAAAATGTTTATTACTGAAGTTTTCTCTATACAGAAACCCTGGATGTAATTAAATATTTGTTCAGAAAGAATTGATAAAATTGTGGTTTGGTCATATTAAACAATATAGGTATTAAAAATGTGTTATTAAAAAATAGCAAATTGAATTTGTACGTAATTATCAAAGATTAGGACCATTTGTTTAAATGCAATGACACTTGACCCTCTGTATGATTCTCATATTTTTTTATTTGAGCTACCATGAAGCATTGTGTAAAAGATCACCCATTATTATTGTCTCAATGTGTCCTCCAAGGAGCATATAGTGGCAACTTAATCCCCAGTGCAATAGCTTTAGGAAGTGGGGCATAAGAAAGGATGATTAGGCCATGAGGGTGGAGTGAATAAATGTTACTACAGAAGTGGGTTTGTAATTGCAGGAATGAATTTCTTATGAAAGTACAAGTTGATCCCATCTTATCTCTCTATTACCTTTATTTTTTTTTTTTTAATGAGATAGTTCAACAGGATGCCTTCATTGTACATTGATCTTTAGATCTTGGACTTTCTACCCTTGAGAACTAATATATGCCAATAAATTTCCATTCATTCTAAATAATCCATTCTCAGGTATTTTATTATAGGACCACTAAATAGGCAGAGGCACCTGCCAAAATTTGACATTTGTTTTGTCAAAGTTATAGGTATGTTTGTGCAAGAAAGATTGAAATTATTATTTTATTTATTTATCTTCATTTTTTTTATTTAATTCAATAGGAAATACATCATTTTGTAATTTAAAACATGAGAAAAAATGACTTGTGATCGTAAGTGGAAAAAGATAAATGAAGACAGATGGGCAGGAAGTAGGGCAGAAAGAAGTTCACAGAGTCATTTGTTAGAAATGCACTCATGGAAGTCACATTTACAATCTCAGTGTTAAATCCAATGTCCAAATTTCTATCTCTCATTATAGTTGACCAATAAGCAGCATTTGACAGAGAAGTCCACACCTTCCTTATTGATAGTCTTCATTAGCATTTTAGATGTCATATTTAGAAATAAAATGTTTCCCTCACTTCACTGGATGCTCTTTCTCAATATCTTTCTCTCTCTCTCTTTCTGCCCCCCACTGTGTGTGTGTGTGTGTGTGTGTGTGTGTGTGTGTTTATTTGTTTTCATAGGTCTATTTGACCAATTCCTAATATCTACTTTTAACAAAGAAACCAAGGTGATTCAAATGTAAGTAAGCACAAGTCTCTCCTCTGTTATAAATCAAAATGGTTGACCATTTATTCACAGAAGAATCCCAAAGTCTTTAAACTATCTTCAGGTCTTTAGGGGCACTGGGTTTGAATGACATCTCTGGTTTCTATTACTTCTCACTCCTAGCTAACCACACTGCCGCCCACTGCCTCTAATCACTTCCTGCAACACACCAAGTAAACTACTAGATCAGCTTTTCATCACTGTGACCAACATAGCTGACAAGAGCAACTTACAGGTTGGAAAGACTTTTGAGGGGCTCACAGTTTCAGAAGTTCAGTCCAAGGGGCCAATGCCATTGCCCTGGGCCCTACTGAGTAGATTAATCCACTGATCAGTTTTCAATTATTATAATGTAGTTCTTTCACCTTGGAACATTCCCAAATTTTATATATATATATACACATGAGCTGTTGTTAGGGGATACCTCATATCCAAACCTTATCTTAACCTTTTTTCAGATTTATGCTCTACCTCTCCCTTATATCTCTACTTCTTATACTTTTTTTTCCTGTAAAATTCAACATCATCTACCTATTTTTTCTTATTCATTACATTATTTGTTTATCTCCCTTAGCTAGAATGTAAATTCCCCCTTAACAAAGATCTCTGTTTAGTTCTCCAAT
Source organism: Urocitellus parryii (assembly GCF_045843805.1). NCBI lineage: Eukaryota > Metazoa > Chordata > Mammalia > Rodentia > Sciuridae > Urocitellus > Urocitellus parryii. The sequence goes on along the minus strand of NC_135540.1, from coordinate 39,561,683 downwards.
ATATTCATTTCCTAGAACAGTACCTGGCACACAGTAGTCACTCAGTAAATTTTAGAAGAATGGATGGATGGATGGATGAAGGCATAAAGAAGTCAGAACAAACTTTAAAGGAAATTCTTGGTTATAATCGTAAATGTTTAGTAACCCCCAAGTAAATAGGTTCAAGACCTTTATTAAATGTGAATTTTATGAAATGATAAAATTAATTTATAAAAATGTATAAACTGCAGGCCTTTTTCTATAAGACATTACAAAGAATAAAAAAAAATTTCTCAAAATAGAACCTGAGTATTGTTTATAGCCATGGACAGAAAGAAGCACCTCTGAAAATTTTTGCTTGAATAAAAAAACGTAAATGTACCCCACATTTATGTTGCACAGTTATTTCACATAATATAATAGAAAAAAACATCCCTCTCTAGTTCTTTAAGAATGCATGCCATTATCAAAGATGGGGAAGAACAACATACATTTATAAAATGAAAATAGTATTTACCAATTTAGAGTGCATCTTTCTCCATATTTTCATATAAAAAAGAAAATGCGAATGGCATATGGAACTTTTCTTTAGTACAGGCTAATACAGCTTTAGCCTTTAAAATTATTTATATACTGGAAATTTTAGATTCTTTTTATATAAAGAGCAATATTTGATTTCCCATACATACTGGATCATGCGATGACAACTGGCAGGTTGTTTTCTGAGAATTTAATGAATAAAAATGATATACATAATGAGAAATATAGTTTATATCTGTCAGAACCTCATATTTATACTTGAATTATACTTAACAAAAAAAGAGTAACCTTATGATCTTAGGTACATAAAATCCTCAAAATGTATAATTAGCCATATCAGTTTCATCAGTCAAACCAAACACAGAATTTAATGTTTAATTAAACTATATGACTGTCTTCTTACATATTTCAGCACTTACTTTGCTGATATAAAATACAGTATAGGAGAAAGAACAGGAAACTTCTGAGGAAATCATTCCCAAATTCTGGTCTGGCTGATAATGCATGCAGGACACCCAGGAAACTCTGGAACAGATGTAGTTTGGGGAATAATTATTCCCTTTCCAAAGTGGTTACTAACCACATTTAACATCCTTTCAAGTTTTCTGCCATGAGAAAACGAGTTCATTCACAGCTTTTCAAAAATTTTATTGCAGTGCAAATTCAGAGCTTACATGTATTTCTTGTGTGTTTTCCATATACCCTGAGTGTGTTTCACAATATTAGTGATTCTAAACTATTGAAGCACAAATTTATTCACAAACGAACATTAGTGGAGATCCAAAAGAGGATCTGCACAAAGAACAAAACTAACAAGTGGAGAGCTGCATTTTGAGGTATGTGGTCATGGGAGAGCGCTGGCTATCAGCAGGAGAGAGACTGGAGTCTTGAAAGATTCAGATACTGGGACAAAACTAAATACCACAGCATCTGCCACCCTGTGTCCACTGCCTGGGGAAGGAGAAGCTTCCCTTTGTTGCAGTAAAGGTGAGAGAATCCTAGCAAATTTTGTCAGTGCATATGCTGGTAGTTCCATCTATTGGAAAGCATCACAATCCTCACACACGCGCAGCCCACTCATACAAGTAACCTGAAATCTGCCCAGTAAAGTTGGCTTGGAAAAGGATCTTACAACATCTGCTAGTAAACACCCAGGATGACATAGAAACCATCATCAAAAAGACTCCATTGCCCTGGCTTGGAGGTAGCTGCCTTGTGAACCCAACTTGGCCCAGAAGAGTGAAGTAAATTAAGTTCTCTCTGTGCTAGATTGTGGAGGATGGGCGTTGTGATATTAAGAGGAATTAAGGGTGTCATCCTTGAGAACCATGAAATCACCCTGGTGCTCTGGTGCTGCTTTAGTCAGTTTTTTTCTGCTGCTGAAAATTAAAGACCTGACCAGAACAACTGTCGAGGAGGAAGGGTTTATTTAGGGGCTCACATTTTCAGAAGTCTCAATCCATAGACAGCAGATTCCATTCCTCGGGGCTCAAGGTGAGTCTGAACAACATGGAGGAAGAATGTTGCAGAGGGAAGCAGCTCACATGATGATCAGCAAGCTAAGAGAGTGATTCTACTCTCCAGATACAAAATATACATGCATAGCCACGCCCCTAATGAAGCACTTCCTCCAGCCACACCCCAGCTGCCTCCAGTTACCATGCAGTTAATCTCATGAGGGATTAATTCACTGATTAGTTTAAGGCTATAGCCCAATCATTTCTCCTCTGAACTTTCTTGCATTGCCTCACACCTGAGCTTTTGTGGGACATCCCACATCTAAACCACTACAGGTGCACATCTATAATCCCAGCAGCCAGGGAGGCTGAAGCAAGAGGGAGGATTGCAAATTCAAATCCAGCCTCAGCAATCTTAGCGAGGCCCTCAGAAACTTATTAAGACCCTGTCTCTAAATATATATATATATATAAAGGTCTCAGGATATGGCTCAGTAGATAAGGGCCCTTGGGTTCAATCTCTAGTACCCACCCCCAACCCCCCAACCCCTCAAAAAAGAAAAGAGAACCATCAGATCAGAATGCTTGTCTCCTGAGCCAAGAATGTGGTCATCTGGCAGTGGACTCAGACCAATGGCAGGAATGAACCAAGAGGTCAGCTTGGTTCCTCCTAAACCACCCCCATGTGCTGTGTTAAAATGCCTGTTGCTGACAGGACAGGAAGGGAACGCTATGGCTCCTGCTGCTGTCCCAGCCACAGTGACATCCTCAGGGAGCCTTCAGCAACTCTATGGCTCTAGCTGATGCCTCACCCTCAGGCACAAACTACAGCAGAAGGAGTCAGAGGAGGAGAAAGGTCAGGGCTCCTTTCTCTGGGTTTCATCACCTTCCTGCAGAAACATAAAGCCACAGAGAGTGAGAGGACATAATCCCACTTCTCTGCCACTGGCAAAGAAGAACATCATGGTTCCTACTGCCACCACCCCCCTGCACTTTATCTGACTACACACTGCTTCAAGACTGAATGTGAGGGCCACAGAGGGAATGCTACTGTTTCTACCACATGGTGTCTGGGCCCATACCTGTAAGAGGTCAGAGGATAAAGGCTCATGAGTCCTCACCACAGCTGGGGCTGCTAGTGACAGAGGCCCTTGCCAATGGCATAGCTAACATCAACAGAGCCTGAGGAAATCCTCATTCATCCAGTAGGTATCACCAGTCACATTATAGGAGCAGCCAGAGTGAGTAACCCATATACACTTTTATTTGCACCACATGAGTCTCCCTGATTCTGCCATGGCATGTACTGTGCCCAAAATCATTCTTAACAAGCAAAGAAAAAAAGAAAAAAAAAAAAAAAGAAAAACCTCAACTTGCATAAAAAGTGATAGATCAAGATAAAACTTCAGGAGAAAGCTGCTTACTAGAAGGCCAGCCCATAAAATTGCTGAGATACCTGGTCCAACAGGTGGGAAAATCTCAACGTAGGTGCACATGAAATATCTCTATAATATTCTATTATGCATATGGGAACACATTTTATATTCTTAAAGCTTAACATTCATTGTCAGTACATTACCCAGAAACCTTCAGAGCTCCTCACTGTTTATGACTTGCAAAGCTAGTAGCCTGATTTCTAGCCCCCTCCCATAACTTGATCTTAATCTTGGTGTACAAACATTGGTTTCCTTATCATTTATCCTATTATGTAACTCTTTATTCCTAATGCTATGGATTCTCAACCAGGAGTGATCCCTTCTTCCCCACGGTGACATTGGCAATCTGGGAAGGTTAACCCTATACGGGATAGAATGAGCTAGTAGCAACTAGTAGGTAGCCTAAAAGAATGCAGTTAAACATCCTAAGAAAGCAGCTAATAATCCTATAATGCACAAGATGGCCACTCACAACAAAAAATTATTTCATTAACAGTTAATCATAACTAAGAACTGTTAATAGGGCCTCCCTTGGTTGAGAAATTCTGCAATAGTTTAAATCCTAGCAAGTGTTTCTCTTAGAAAGACCCTTTCCTATTTTCTCTGTTATTTATCTTTCAATCTTCAGCAGATGTTCTATATGATGTTTGAAAACATTGGTCCACTGAGATCACTCTATCTTTTGTATACTGTAACCACACTTTTGTTGTTGCTGGTGGATCTGTTTGGCACTGATCACATACTATATTGGTATGCAAAAATCAAATTTTTATGTGCACAATGTGTATTTACCAAACATATTCTGAACACTTTTAGCAAAGTCATAGATTTTTTTAAATGCTTTTTTAAAAAATAGGTATTCTGAAGATTTCATTCTTCAGAATTGTATGTATGAAATTCAAAAATATATCTGAAAATCTGATTCGTTCATATGCTACTATTAATGAGTAATGATGGCAATTAGAATTAATTTAGTATAATAATTAGAATTTAATAATGAAGTTAAAAGAGCTCTTCAATTAATATATTTGACAATTAGCTTATAGGCCGAGTGTGGTTTGATCACACCATCATTTATACATAATTCTTAATTTGTAGGGTTAAAAAATATTATTTCTTTCTTCAGTTTTAAATAAATAGTCTATTTCCAAACTATACCTGATTTCCCTATTTCTGTTTTAAACTTAACTCTTGTAACACTTAAAATTAACTTTAGTGCTGCCTACCAATTTTGCCCTAAAGAATTTCATCTCTTTTCTCCTTAAGTATTTGCTTCTGACAATGAAAGGAAAGACTCATAAAGAAGAAAGTGAATAATGATGGCATTTTTTCACTTGCTTTTTAAAGAAAGTGTGGCTCTTCATGAAAGTCCATTCAGTAAAAATTTACATGATGGAAAATGAGGAATAAACTACTGCTTTTCTGCATCATGAAATCCATGTACTTTTTTATGCAGCTGTAAAATACATGACTGCTTCCCATAATGCATACGGATAGCAAGCCAATCTACATGCACCCCACTGAATCCCAAGTGTTAAAAACAGCCCACTTGAGCAAGGATTGGGGGAAGGAAACTCATCTAATCTTTTGAGTTTTGTTCTGCAAAGATGCATCCAGTTCCTGCTCTCAAGCATAATCCTACTTTGGGAATGGAAATGAACATTCTAGAGGAATGCTGATTGTTAAAAGGCACACTGATTTTTATTAAAACCATTTCTTCTCCCTCTTGCTTACTTCAAAGAAAAACTGATTATTTCAAAGTCTGAGCAGAGCTTGCTGATCTCCATTCATTAGCTTAAGGAGAAAGGTCTATAACTCTGAAATAGAAAAACAACTGTCAAATTGTACCACTTGTAAAGAGATACATGGAAATTTTTCTCCCAAAAGGTATAATCAGATGCATATGTAGAGCGGTTGGTTTGTTAAAAAAAAAAAAAAAAAAAAGAAAGAAAGAAAAAAAAAGGAAGAAAGAAACATGATTTTTCAAAAAAAAATGGGTTTTCAAAGCCATGTAAAGAATCATTGATATTTGAAATCCCTTTTAAAAATTCTTGATGTTGGAGTGTCTTTGCACATGTAGATGAGCACCATTGCATGATCCAACAACCTTGATGTCTAAGCCAGTTAATTGACTTTATCAACTTAAGACTCAACTTGCAATGGAATTGTTTCTGCATATGTTACTGATACTCTAGTCCCCAAGCTATTAAAACCATAAATACCACATTCTCTTTGACTCTTCCTAGTCCTATCCCCAAACTTCTACATAGTGATAGGATTAGTATCAACCCAGACCTCATAAATCACATGAATTATTCAATTGGAAAATTAGGTGAATGACTAATCTTGACTGATCTTGACTCCTATCACCCTTTCATTATTCTTTTGCAACTTTTATGGATAATTATTTTACCTTTTGTTGGTAACTTTCAATTAAAACATAATAGAGTATCAATATTGAAACGATTTTTATGTGTTATTTCATTTAAATATCATTGTAATATTGTTCTTCATTTCAGGCATCAGTGTATTACAATTTATTTTCTGTATTTGTTTCACAGTTTCATTTGTTTCTTCCAGCTAGGACTGGCCAGAAAATATTTTCTTAACCAAACTTATTACCTTCTCCATTTTATAGAAGGTAAAATGAGGCAGAGATAGATCACGTTCCTATCAAAACCAGTAGTGTAAGGGTTAAAATTTCAAGCTGGCAATTTTTTTTTTTTTTGTAACAAACAAGATCATCTTTTTCAGATGTGCTAGCACGTTAAAATATTGCATTTCTTTTAAACATGGCTAAACCACCATATAGATACTTCAAAAAAAGATATCTTTGAAGATATATCTTAAAAGACATGAAGATAGTAAAAATAACAACCTGTTGACATACATTGAAAGGATAGTACTGGATGAAAAATGTATAGGCATGACACATTATATAATTTTTAAACAATTCCATTGTGAATAAATAAGGCTATGGAAGAACTGGGAAAGGCATTGGTTTCCTATGAAGACATGCTACTAAGTTTTAAATATTTTGCCTCGGACTTACATAGTTATGCCTTCTATTTCACTGACATTCAGTAAACAACTAAGGTGTCTTACTGTCAAGAAATAGATTTTTAAATCATTAAAAAAATGTAATGACTATATGCCAAGCATATAAGGCATGTCTTCACACTAGAAAAACTTATATTCTCAATATCAAAATTCAATCTTTCTAATCCTTATATTTTTTGTTTTATATTCCTTTTCTGCCCATACATATCCTCAGATCAATACTGTCTAGCTACATAAAATACAAACTTTATCACCCATCTATACAAAAAATGGAAAGTCTCAAGTTTCTGTGGGAAGGGGTGAGATGCTATATAACATGCCTTATGATCTTTGCCAATAACCTCCATGTTCCTTTAAATCAAGAATCTAGTTTCCTCCCTCCTTTAAAAGTTAACCCAAGAGGTAATATAGTACTTTATTTGTAGCAATTAATCCTCAACTCCATTTTCTCATATGGTGAACTTTAAAATGTATGTGAATTATAATATTCTTCCTTACCAGGATATTGATCTTATATCTCTTAAAAAAGAAACTGAACTTAACATCGTTGAAATTGTTCTAATTAAACTAAAGCTCAAAACATCATATACATAGTTTTTCATCAATGTGATCACAAATATTGATGTAATTTGATATTAATTTTAAGACATATTCTAATTTTGGAATCCTTGATATGTGAAATAAATGTGTCTTATAACAAAATAAACACATTAGCTGTTTTTCTGTGCATCAGTTAGTACACAGTATGTTGCACATCTATTTTCTATGTAAGTACATAAGTATATTTCAATTGAATATGTACCAACTTATGTGTACAACCAATTAATTTTATAATATTAACATTTTAGGATGCCCATATATTTTTATTTTTTACTTATTTTATTTTATTTTTTTGGTGCTGGGGATTGAACCCAGGACCTTGTCAGGCAAGGCAAGCACTCTACCAACTGAGCTATATCCACAGCCCTCCTATATCTTTTTATTAATTGCAATTAAAAAATAAATCCTCTTAAAGTATATGAGTTATTAGATAAAAAGAGTAAAATACAAGCTATATTAAGTGTGATAATTAAAAATAGTTTTTGTAACCAAGCATGGTGGGATATACCTCTAATCCCCGTGACTCAGGAGAATGGGATGTGAAAATCACAAGTTTAAGGCCAGCCTCAACAACTTAGTGAGACCCTATCCCAAAAGAAAAAAAAACAATGACTGAGAATATAGCTCAGTGGTAAAATGGCCTGGGGTTCAGTTCCCCAATACAAAATAATAAAATTTTCTCCTCTCAGAAACCAACCTGTAAAAATTTTAACAGGTATTACTTTTCTAAGAACAATAAAGTTTAATCAATAAAAATATTTACATATTTAAAATCACTTCTACTAGGTTAGTATTGTATTTTTAGTCAATTTTACCAGGTTATAGATAAATCCATTTTAGTTCTGAAATGATGTGTGTTATTAATATAAGACGTAAATATTTCTTATTTACTTCATAAATTTGAATAATTAAACTCAGCCTTATGAAATACATTTTATTGAGAAAACAAATTTTCCTTACCTGAATAAAGAACTGTCTTTAAATATGAGAATTACATGTATTTCTAAGATTTATACTATAATTTGATGCAAGTTTTTGTTTGAAAGCCAACTTATAGTTCTTATTTTTTAATGATGTGTGAGGTTTTTAAAAAATTTGAGCAAAGAATACAGAGTTTCTGTATACCTCCTATTCTCCCCCATTCCTTTGATTTTTACTATTATTAATACCTTCTGTTAATATGATACATTTGTTACAATTGATTAGCCAATATTTATGTATTACTAGTGAGTGACTCAAGTTCATAATTTACATTAGGGTTTACTTAGTGTCATTCCATAGGGTTTGATAAATGTATATTGACATGTACCTACTATTGAAGTATCATACAGAATAATTTTACGGTCCTAAAAGTGCCCTGTACTCCATTTATTCATCTTTCTTTCCCTCCTCCTGAACCACTAATCCTTTTACGGACTTCATAGTTTTGCTTTTTTCCAGAATACCATGTAATTGGAGACGTATAGTCAGTAGTCTTTTCAGATTGGCTTCTTTCACTTAGAAATATGTATTTAAGTTTCCTCCCTGTCTTTTTGGGATTTCACAGCTCATTTTTTTCTATCACTGAATAATATCACAGCATTCAGATGCACCATATTTTCTGTATTCATTCACCTGTGAAAGACATCTGCTTCCCGATTTTGACAATTATGTATAAAACTCTAAACATTCATGTACAACTTGTTTTGTGGATGTAAGTTTTCAACTCATTTGTGTAAATACCTAGAAGCATAAATGCATGGTAAGAGTATGTTTAGTTTTGTAAGAAACACACTAAATTTTCTAAAGTGGCTATACATTTTGCATTCCCACCAGCAAGGAGTAGCAGCTCATACTCTCCACAACCTCACCTTCAATTATGGTGAAACTTGTTTCCTCTTCCCACCCCACCCACCTCTTCTAACTAGTTACCTTACCTCCTCCAAACACCTCCAAGTAATTCGATTGTGCAATCCCTGTTCTTTATACCTCATTTTACTAATGATCTCTTAAATTCAATAAGTGAAATTTTTTATTTGAAATTCGATCTTGAGGTATTATTTATCTAGAGAGTAATTAATGTATATCAGAGTCAGTCTGATCATTTAATGACTGATCTTCATATGGAAATAAAGTTGTATCTTCATATGGAAATAAAGTTCTTGCTTTCAATTTAAATATCAAACAAATGCAAATAATCTTATCAGCTGTGCATAAATCTGGTAACATTATTTGAGGGAGAAAAAAAGAAGAATTTCTGAGAAGAGATATCACATAATTTCTGAGAAGAGATACCACAAAATCGTGCTTTAGTGTCCATATTTAATTTAGAATTTATAAATTAGTAACAGACAAGGTTTGTTTACTTATGTAATCATAAATAGTTCTCAATGATTACTTTTTAGGACAACCACTGCCCAAGGATCTGAAATTTAAAAAAATTAAAGATGCTAAAAATGATCTCTTCTAGGAAGCTGTGGTGAATTTTAGAATTTTCTTAGGAACTCCGATGACTGATTTTTTTTTAATGTGAAATATTAGCTAAGACTGTCATCCCAAACCATAGGGGAATTCTCTTTATTGAGGCATTTTCCCCCTCAAACTGCATTTTTCAGTGTGCATTTATTACCTAGCAACCAAACCATAAAAAACTAATGTTAGATCTTAGATTGATAGGGGTTTTTGGTAGCTGCAGTATAAAATATTTTTTATGATGAAACCCACAGAAATTTCCTCCACAACAACAAAGGATTTAAGAATTATTGTACCAGCTTGCTCACTTCAGGAAAACACATTTTAGCTTTCAGGGATTCCTGATTGATATTCTTTGAAATGCTGAAAATACCACACTAGTAAATGATACCCTACAGACTCAAATCATCTTTTCATCTGTAGAACTATAGGCCAACCTAGTATAAACCTTCCTGTGACAGACCAACTACAGCCCACTTGGCATCAAATGATAGCATCATTTCAGATCATGGTAGAAGCCTCCACAAAGCCAGCCAGTGAGAGATATGTACCCTGGGCAATGCTGCCCATTTGGCTTTCCGTGGATATGTGTGTAATCTTGTGAAACCTTTTTACTCCTGTCTAAGAATGAATACCACTCTGAAACCTGTTTTATGACCTCAAAACAGTTAAGATTAACCTTGAGATGCAATGCACTCAGTTATCAAGACCTTGGTTTCTACAGTCATGCTGGCTAAGTTTAAATCATGACTCTTTCATCCCAGCTGTGTGACCTTTAATGATTTACTACTTAACACTCTGTGCCTCGGTATTTTCCTTTTACAAACCAATAAAATTAGATCACTTATCTCATAAGAGTGCTTTGAAACTAAATTGAGGTTACTCATGTAAAACACATAATTATTCAATAAATGGCAGCAATTTTTATGAAATTCATGTATCTCTTTGGAGGGTCAAGACACCTAACTGGGATCTTGATCTTGCCTGGTCATCTTTGTATTTACTGTAAACTGATTTCTTCTACCATTTCCAAAAGGGGCCCTTTGAAGAGCTTTCTGCAACTATCAAACCCTCAGCAACAACTTTCACATTCAGTCTATGAACTTCCAACAATTTTGCTTTCTAATGACCTTCAACAACCTCTTTTCCGTTTGAAAACACATATGGACCATGGAGTTACTCTAATGCTACTGATGGAGAGGAAGAGCAGTTCTTTCTTATCAAAGCCAGCCACTTCATTTGTATTCTTGATTCATTCTCTCCTCCCTCCTCAATGGACTTCTTTAATTGTTAGCAACTACATATCCTACAATTGCCTCCAAGCTCATTCTTCTTGTTTAGATTAACTATATATCCAGCATTTGGTGGACAATTATATGATTTTCTTAGGAACTATTGGAATCCTAGACCAGAAGCCCAATTCTGGAGATCTCAACAAATCAGGTTTGGTTTCTTGCCACCAAAAACAAATGGAAAAAGTATACAGCTATACCAGGAAGACAAAGGATACCAGCATTTCCAGCCTTGCCTTTAGGGTACTGGCGTGAGTTTCCATATCATGTCAAGAAACGGGACTGGAAATGCACATAATCAAGCAGTCTTGCTCAGACTGTAGTCTGGTTGATCATTACCTAAGGAATAGTCAGGCTGGGGCTTTGTCAGAGATAAGAAAAGTTGCTGTTGCCTGGGAGGTAGCTCTTACTTATCACAAGATGTTCATAGATTAGGCCTGTTCTTCCTGAAATCCAAGGTGACTGACTTCAAGAAAAGCAGGAAGATGCTAAAAAAAAAAAAAAATGGCAAAGGTGACAAGTTTTTTTTGTTTGTTTTGTTCTTTCATCTACAGGCTTAATTGTCAGTATTTTTAGTAAAAGCAGTCTCTCTGGAGGTTTCTCTAAATCTCCAGATTGATAGTATGGTTATTGTTTGTCATCTCCTTTCACTCTCAAAAATGCCCTAGTTTGGACAAGTTACAGGGTCATCCTAGCGTAGGCCACAAATACACCTCTCTCTTCCTTTGCCCAAAAAGTGTGAAGATATTTTCCCCCTTAACACTAATACCTTATCCCTGTCTTGATTCTGCTTTCATTCTCAAAATTTTAAGTAACTTCTTTTCCTCTTCTAGTGCCTATGGATATTAACAATTTGATACTCCTCTTTTTTGCCTCTTCTGTCCTCTTTGCATTGTTCTTTCTATCTTCTGTATTTCCACCACTCCCTCTCTGCCTGGGAGCCTTCAGTATATTTCTCTATTTTCACTAAAAACTCTACTGAATCTCCGTCCTGCAATTTCACCTCCTTTCTGTATATCTTCCCTCTATAACATTCCTGCTCTTTAAAACCAAATCGGGTTTTCAGTTTACTTATTTCCAGGAAGCAGGGCTTTATTCTGCAATATAGAGGAAACATGCTTTGCCCACCTGCCCCAGACATAAATCATTACCACTCAGGAACTGGTCAGGGTCCCCTTGTGGACCCCTTGCAGGGTTCTATGGACAAACCAGAGCCCGTAAATTATTTCTTCCCTTAAACACACCCATATCATTATTTACAGAATTCACTTTCATACTGGTATCAAAAATTATACCAAAAATTTATCACTAAACTAACTTTATTATATTTTTTTCCCTCTCAAATTTCCTTGCTAAATATCTTCCTGTCCTGGTGATTTCCAGTTTTCTTGGTGTACCCTTGGTCCTCACCCTTCTTTAGGTTTTCTGCACATCACTTGGCACCTTGAGTAACTCAGATTCACTCTCCAATCTAGGCTTCATGCCTGGCTTGCTGGACCTCAGATACCTGAAGTCTGAATTTGTGGTTGCTCCTTTCTCTTCCTGGCTCCTCATGGGGCCTGCCATGCTTTTCTCCCTCACTTCCTCCTTTGCTGTGTGAAGCTGGGGAATCTGATTCTATCTTCCAGATCTCAAGCACATTCTCTTTTTCCCTGACTTTGTCCATAGACATGGGGTTTCTCATCTCCATCACCTGGGTTCTGTAGCTCAGCTGCATCTCCTGGGAGGTTTTCTTGGGCTTCTTTTCCTGTCTCTTCATTTTTATCTTTTCTGCTGATATAGTAATCTCTGGTCTTTGCTCTTCTCCTTCAGTTTTATTTTGGTGTCTGTTGCAGCAACATTCCCTAATCTACAGGCACTTCATGTTCTACTTCATGTTCCTTTTTTTCGGCTTCCCTGTTGGGGTTGTGTTCTTCCACAAGTTCAATTCAGTTTATTAAAATTTTTAGACCCTTATTCATTATCAAAGGCTCAGGAGATCTGCCTCTGTCCCTCGGAGCAGCCCTCTTTTCCCCATGGACTGCCTTGGCCTGTACAGTGTCCTAGTGTCACAGGAAGCCACTCACACACCCAGAGTACCAGGAGGTGATGATAAAGTCATCAGAGCTTTCGAGGAGCCTGCACAGCAGGCCCTGCACCCAGCAACAAAGGTAACAGGGAGCAAGCAGCAGCCAGGGGCAACCAGGAAGAAAGCCCAGCCTCTGGAGGACCTGACTGACTTCCAAAAGCTCTTCCAAACACCAGGTGGTGGCGAGGACCCAAAGACTGCTGGAGAAACCACAGATACACCTTGCAAATCTATAGGATCAGAACCCAGGAGTATGCTAACATCATCAAAGAGACAGCCAAGGACAAGTGTACAGAAAGTGGAGGAGAAGGAAGAACTCTCACCAGTGATAAAACTAAAGCACATCTTAGGGGGATGCTGCACACACAGAGGCAGAATCTACAGGTGATGATAAAGGTGTTAAGATGTTTAAGAAACCTGCAAAGCAGAAACTGGATGCTGCAGAAAAGTAACTGGCAACAAGAAGCCCCCTGGGGGGGTACCTGAAGAAAAGGCCCAGCCCCTGGAGGAAATGGCTGGCTCCAAACAAGCAATCCTAACACCAGGCCCCACTGAGGAACCCACAAGTGACGAGAAGACCACAGAAATCATCTGCAGATCTCCACAACCAGAACCAGGGACAAGCCAACAAGCACAAAGAGACAGCCCAGGATGCGGCTCTGGACAGCAGAGGTGAAACAGGAACCCTGAGCAGTGAGGAAGCCAATGTGGACATCATGAGCCACCATGCACAGCACCATGAGGTGAGGTCCAAGAGAGCAGAACTTCTGAGGGGTCTGCACAGTAGGTCCTGGTCCCAGCAGCAAGAGCAACTGGCAGCAGGTGGCTGCGAGGGGGTACCTGAGGACCATTCCCAGGCACTGGAAGATATGGCTGGCTCCAAAGAAGCAATCCAAGCACTAGACCCCACTAAGGGATGGACAGGTGAAGAAAAAAACACAGAAAAACCCTGTAAATCTCCACAACCAGATGTGGGAGACCAACCTTACAAGTGACTGAGTCACACTCTCTGGCTGGGTGCTGAGGCGCTCAGTCGCAGAAATGTGGCAGAGCTTTCCCCACCCTTCTTGGGTGGGAGGGTCAATGTCTGGTGCATGGGGGTGTCTTCCTACAGCCCTATGGGTGGAGCTATGCTCACCTGTTCCTTTGTAATATAACCCCTTGCCCTGTTTAGGATAGAATCTTCCATGGAAGTGCCTTGTGTGTGTCCCCTTCTCTTACTAAGCCTTGTCCTGGGCTGCCCTTAGGTGTGGCCTACCCAGGTGTCAGTCAACCTGCTGACAGTGGACATCATGAAGATACTCAGCCCCCTGAAACCTGACCCCTTGCCTCATTTGAGTAGCTTCTCCTCAATAAAAGGGGTCAGCGTGTGCTCTCCCTCTCTCTTTCTGCAGATCCTTAAGGTCAGAGGAGCCGCCACAGAGACCCCAAAGAAAAAGGTATTTGTGTCTCTTGTGTGGTTATTTCATGCAGCCCAGTTAGCCCAGTTTAACTGGAGTGACCCTTGAGCCTTTTAGTCACCAGAACCAGTGGGAACTCCAGTACCCGCTAAGAGACAGCCCAGGACAAGGCTCAGGAAAGCACCTGTAACAGAAGAGATCTCAGTGCAGGGAGAGGTAGCAGGGACATCAGCTGACCCATGCACACATACCAAGAACCCAAAGGTGATAGTAAAAATATCAAAGTGCTCAAAGAACCTGTAAAGTGGCAACTGGATCCTACTGCAGGTGTGACTGGCATCAAGAGGCGCCGAGGGGCATCTGAGAGAAAGGCCCAGCCCCTGGAGGACCTGGCTGGCTCCAAAGAACCAATCTGTTTATTTATTTATTTTTTTACTGAAGAATAATCCAATGAACTTCTACCTGATCTCTAGTGTTTTGTAACAAAGACCTAGACCCTTCACTTGGGTCTGCAAATGTCCAATTGGATTTAAAATTTTGGCATCTCTTCCTCCATTTTGAATCTTTCTTTTTTGCTCTTATTCATCTTGGATTCCAGGAGGAACAAAGTCTGATTGAGAAATATCTTGTGGTGAGTGGCAGCAGCAGTATTTTTATTATCATCTAAAGATGTCTGTCTGACAAATACCAAGATAATCAGCCAGACCAGTTTAATGAAGACTTCTTGATGCCGATGTGACCTCTAATCCCAGAGATTTAGGAGGCTGAGCAGGAAGAGTATTGCAAGTTCCAACCTAGTCTCAGCAACTTAGTGATATCCTGTCTCAAAATAAAAAGGAATGGGGATATAGTTTAGTGATAGAAGAGTGCCCCTGGGTTCAATCCCCAGTACTGAGAAAAAAAAAAAAAAAAGACCTCTGGAGATAGAGAGATAGAGCTGGAAATGTTGGTCTTCTTTGTCTTCCTGATAGAGCTATTCTGATTAAAATTTATTTCCTGCTTTTCACTATTACTTTTTCCATTTTTTTTTGGGGGGGTGACATAGAACCAAAGCTGATTTGTTGGGATTCCCAAAGTTGGGTCTAAGGCTCAGGTCTCTGGTAGTATCTTTTCCTCTAATTCACTCTTATTTACAGTCAGAATAATTTCTGGAAACAGTAATACCTAGTGCTTGGAAAAAAATGGGCACCAGAAGTGTTCACAAGTAACAACAAAAGAAGTCCTTGGTAATTTTAAGCAATATAAACACACTGAATGGATGTTTTTTGACCAACATATTAAGAGAAGTTTAGTCGGAAACTCAACTGTACTTCCTGATATTTCTGCATTATTTGATATAGTTAATACTCTCTCATTTTCTCAGTTATCTTTCAAGATACAATGCATAGATGGGGTGTAACTCAGTGGTAGAGCACTTGCCCAGTTTTCATAAGTCCCTGGGTTTTATCCCTTCAGTGTACATACACACATACATGCACACACACACATACATGCACACACAGGTGTGTGCACATACACTTTTTGTCTCAACTTATTTTCCATTTCTCCTCAGTTTTACTTGTATTTTCTCACACAGCATCTTGTCTTTGATTCTCAACTTCTTTTCCCCAATTGTCACTCTAGATATTATCATGAAGTCCCATGATTTAAATGGAATCTTCCTGGTAAGGAACCCAAAATTGGTGACAGCCTCAACATATCTCTTGATACACCACAATAGAACGAAATGCATTCTCATCTTTTCCATTTGAATGTCTAAAAATCTTCTCAGAATTAACCAATACAAAACATAAGTGATAAGTACACTGCACTTGCCACATAAAAAAGCAAACCAAAGCATTCATCATGCTATCACCCTATACTAATGTTGTTACCTATATCTAATTTTTGTCAGGCCCAACCTGGGATTTGTTCTCAATTTATCTTTATCCTTTGGCTCTATATCCTATGCAGAAGAGACATTTATGAAAGAGCTATCTTCAAAATATAAACCAAACAAAATTTAATCCATAATCATTTTGTGGAATACCAAACTTTTCTGTTTCCTCATCTGAACTCTTAACCTCCTATAAACTTATAATCTTCACATATTAGTTAGAACTTTATTTATATGTTTGTTTATTTATTTACTTATTTATTTATGGTACTGGGTATGAACCCTGAGGCTCACACAGGCTAGGCAAGTGCTCTACAAGTGAGCTATCCCCAGTTCTTTTTTTAAAAAATATATTTTATTAAGACAAGTTCTTAGTTGCCCAAGGTGACCCCAAACTTGTAATCCTTCTGTCTCAGCCTCCAGAATAGCTGAGATTTTAGGCATGTACCACTTCTTTGCATGACAGAACATTATAAAAATCATCATATGAGGTTATATCATTTTCCTGCCCAACCTTCCAAAGTCTTTTGTGAATAATTAGAAAAAAATCAAAATCGCTTTCCATGTTCTTGAAGGCCTTTCATACTCCTACTCCTTGGACCTCTTTAAATTTATCTCCCATAACTCTCCCCTAAATCATTCTTTTCATCCCATGATGATGGTTTTTATTTTTTTATTTTTTTGTTAAATGCATCAAATTGCTTTTTTCTCTTGCTCCTTCTATTCCTCCACATGTTTTCCTGGTTTGCTCTATTGTTTCACTCAGATTGATGCCCAGCTATTTTATTCCTCAGGCAATTCTTTCCATTAAAAGTCAGCATTATCTTCCATCTTTCTGTAACATTCTCTATGCTTCTTTACTCTACAATTTATTATAACGTTGCATTCTGTATTTATTTACTTATTTGTTCATTGTTCAAATTTTTCAGTAAAATGTGTTTTTTGTGTGGAAAAACACATTTTTGGTCCCCAAAAACACTCTTGGTCCCCAAAATATGAATGGTATTGTTAATTAATGTCTTCCACAGATACCCAATAAATACTGTTTGACAAAGTTAAAATGAACTATGAATTGTAGAATTTCTTCAAGATGTACCATGACTTGCATTATCTGTTCTGTGTTCTGTGAAGTGCTATGTTTTACTCAATACAGAATTGTATGAAATGCTAGTAGCTTCAAGCTTAATTTTCATGTAACATTTATGATAATTATTAAATCTAGAGTTTAAAAGAAGTTATAAATGACCAACAATTCATATGCTATGTCTTCTAAACTTGTATTTTAATTACAAATCTTTGTACCTACTACCTTCCAACCCAGTCCTAATTATGAGAAAATTATTTTGTATTTTCAGTTACTCATTTTAAAAAATGTTGAATTATCTAGGCTCTTGATCCAAATGATTTCAACCTATTAGTTTTGGTTTACATTTAAAATGTGCCTCTGTAATAAACAATTCATAATATTTTTGCACTTTAATTAGGAAGCCATTTTTTAAAAAATGTCCCTATTTCTGAAGCCACAGAACATTAGATAATGCTGTTTGAACAAAAGGCACTTGACATTTTTATTCAGGCACACTTGACATGGCCATAAAAACAACCTACACCATTAGAGGTCAGATTGTTTTGCCTTCTTGTATTTTTTTTTTAATAATTAATGTGAAGAACAGACATTGTAACACCATCCCTAAGCTTTACCCTTTCTACATCTTTACATCAACATTACATCCCATCCCCAAATTTCACTGTATTTCCAACATAATTGGGGAATAAAAGTCAGAAGTTCAATAAAAGCCAGTAATTTCTGTTGTACACATCATTTAGTTGTAAGAGTTAATGTCTTTGAAAGTAAGACAAGTTAAAACAACTGCATGTCAAAGTGACTATACTAGTTGGTACATTCCAAAGTGTCCTACTTTGTTCATGGCAATAAAGTGAATATATTACTATTTTTATATAAATATTTTTCTTCTAGCATGTAGGAAATGCTGAGGGCTTGTAGCAGGTAAGGCATGTCAGGGTCAGCTAGCTACTTGACAGTGTTAACGGGGTGTGAGTTAACTGCAGTAAACCAGTTAGCAATTTGGATCCAATTTGAGTCTCCAGTTTTGAGCAAGCGGCAAAGAGCAGAAGTGAGGAAGGTCTTCCATTTTAGCCATTTATGAGAGTCACAGATAAGTCTGGTCAACTATTGGAAAAATTACTGCCACAGCCAACTATAGGAGCTTATCATAGCTTTTGGTGTCATATTTGGCTCTCTTAGTAGATTATATATATTAAGTTTCTGTATGATGATTTTGTTGGATTTCCTCTTGCTCTTTTAACATTTTATGAAGGAGGTTAAAGAAAGAAGAGTATGTAATATGATTAGACATATGTTGAGACATATATTGGCATATCTTTTCTTCCACTGCATTTTTTCCAAATTATTTATTCTTTCCTTTGAAAAGTTGAAAAACTAGAAAACTAAACAGTGTTATTCATAGCTCTGTTGAATTGAGGGTCAACTACCACATAGATCATGTGTTCACTTGAGTCAAATGAAAATCAAATTTTCATCCACTCTGTTTCATACATTTATTCATTCATTCAAGAATCTGTATGTTCTGGGTGTTTTAAAAAGAGGTAAAATCACTGATCTCATACAGACTATTTAAGCAAATTCAGAACTATAAAGATTTAGAACATTGATCATTAGCTACTGTAAATCTACTTTTAGAAATGTTTTATAGTCCTATTAACATTGTTATTTATGGGGCTGGGGATATAGCTCAGTTGGTAGAGTGCTTGCCTTGTATGCACAAGGCCCTAGATTTGATCCCCAGCACCAAAAGAAAAAAAAATAGTTATTTATGGCACAGGTTGTCTCATTAGGTATTCTATTTTTTCTCATTTTCCCCTAAGCAAAAGCCTCTTTTCAAGTAGGTATATTAGGAAAGGTTCTCCAAAGAGAGAATCTATAAGATACATAAAAATAAAATTAGTTTTACTGTGAGGAGTTGGCTCATGCTGAGATATCCCAAGATCTAATGTCCACATATTGGGAAGCCTGTGATATAATGCAGTCTAAAACTACGAGAGCAATGCTACTCATGTGAATCCCATTTTGATAATAGGAGAAGATGAAATGTCCCAATTCAAGCAGTGAGTCAAGAAAAAAGCTGTAATTTCCTTGTTCCTCTACCTTCTGTTTAATTTTGCCCTCTGTGGATTGGCTGTTGCCCATCCCCATTGGAGAGGGTAACACTTTACCCAAATTCACTTACTCAAATGTGGATCTCATCTGCAAAAACTCACATAGACACACCCAGAAATAACATTTTATCTGAGCACCGATGGCCCACTCAAGATACACATTAAAGGATCCATCACAGTAGATATGGCCATAGACTAAATACTGAATGATAGAATATGAGCAGGGGTTATATTCATGACTTTCAAATGTGAGTTATGAGAACCCTCTACATAGGATTTTCTATATATTTTTTCCCTTTCTGCAAAATTGATGCAGGAAGCACAGTGATTTTGGAAGGCATGTGGTATAGATGGTAGAGCCATTATATGAAAAGCACCTGAATCTCTTAATCAGTCCTTGGAATAAAGACATCCATAATTAGGAGCTATTCTTTTGTTCTTCACATGAACAACAAATAAGCTACTGAGATCTTAAAGTTAATTTTTAAAATGATTAGTGCTACCTTATTAATGAGTCATGCTTACTGTCTTTTACTCTATATGGAATACTATCAAAATCACAATACTTAGAGAAACTTAAATATTTAAATTTAGGAAACAAGAAAAGAGGCACTGAAGAAAATTTGCGTTCTTCAGGCTCAGTCACATAAGCCTATAATCCCAGCAACTTGGCTGGCTGAAGCAGGAATATCTCATGTTCAAGGCCATTTTGAGCAATTTACCAAGATCTTTAACAATGTAGCAAGACCCTGTCTCAAAACAAAAATATAAAGTACCAGGGCTATATTTCAGTTGTCTGGCATGCTTGAGGCCCTGGGTCCAATGTCTCTAACTCTTTAATAAAAACAATCAGAAAAACCTGTTAAGTGAATGGTAAATGTTTTAATTTCTAGTATTCAGTGTCTCAGTCTAATCATTATAATATCCTTATTCAACATAAACACATCTTAACATGACAATTGATTACAGAGCTGTCAACTTAGGCACTAACAAGTTCTCTCATTTCCAGTAAATATGCTTAATTGTCTACAATACTGCTAATGTAGCTAATCATCAAGAATTCCTAAGAGTGACACCAAATCTGGCATCTGTTCCTCATTTCAATATTTAAGAAATCATTTTAGGGTTTTTGTTTGTTTGTTTTGTTTTTAATAAGGCTGAGGGATGGAGAAGCAAATCTTGAAGGGAACAGACTAACAGAGAAAGGGGAAAGTGAATTTAATCATTAAGATTGAACTTCAGGAAAAAAAAATTCTGAAGACCACAAGTATGCCCCAGCTTACTCCTTTGGCCTCTTTGCACACTTGGACGCAAGATGGGTCACCAATAACTCTACTGGAACCACCCATGAAAATTAAGCCAGGGTTCTCACTCTTGCCCTATCTGCTCAAACCAGCATGGTCTGATCCAGTACTACAGCCTCAACATACACTGGCAGTGTTTCTGTCAGTATGCAAAGGATATAGGCACTAAGTGATCCTCCTTGAATAGATTGCCTAAGACAGATACTCAATGAGACCATCTAACTCTTTGCACATAAAATAAAATTCTAAAAAACCTCAACAAACTCTTTAGATTTAATAAAATGTTAAAATAATTTTGATTTTCTTAAATAAATGTTTTGCAATAAAAAAAAAACCCACAAATAACACCCTTTACACATGTTGAGAAAACTGAGTAAAGAATGGCAAATCTACCAGTACATCTACAGTGCTTGCCATTCAACTGTGGTTTCATGGAACCTTAGAGCTCTCTTCTTCAAGGTGTAGTGATTGAACTAAAGATATAGAAAGAGATAGAGATATACAGATATAGTTTGTTTAAACATCATATATTGTGTCGTACTGGCACTTGCAGTGATGGCAAGAACTGAGAAACCCATTAGCATGTCATGGGAGGATTTTCCAATCCTAGTGAAATGGAAGTAGGACCATATTCGGTTGGTTGAATTGATTCTCAGATTCTGATGTGATGGTGATGTAGATGTAGCCATAGATGTAATGTAGAGGTGAACACAGTACTGCACAGAAGGAAGTATGACTGGCTTGTGGCATCAGACTTTTCTCATGAATTACCTTCCCAGTCTTTCTTTACAAACACAAATTCCCTCAGAGCAAGTGAAAAATCAAAGGTAAATGCTTATTCCAAAAATGGAAGTTGAAATTGTATGTCCTGCTAGTCTTCAGCTCATTCTACTGGAGTGTTGTAATTGTTATAAAACTTGTGACTATTGGATGTGAATCATCACATGATGGTTTTATACTTTGGTGGTGTTTCTTTGATGGTTATTTATTATACACTTCTATTTATTTTATTACTGTTTGTGCTTTTAAATATTCATGGTGGTTTGATGAAATAATTTTTGAAGGTATGTTATAATATGGAAAAAGAAGACTCCAGGTCTTATTCTATGGATAAATATTAGAAATTTAAAGATGAATGATCATATGACTGTTTGAATATATTAAATATGCTGAATAGTATACTCAAAAGTAGTAAATTTTATGGTAAGTAAATTATATCTCAGCAAGTTCCTATATAAAAATTAATGATGGAGAATTATGATCTCCTGAGTCATTTCGCTGCACAAACGTCATGAGAGACATGTACACAAAAAAGTGTCATGCTCATGACTGATGCTTACTCATGGAAACACTAATCCAAAGAATATGAGAGAAACAATGTACAAGTGCAGCACAAATTCAGGAAGATTGAAACAATATTTACCTATAAATTATAGGCATTTGAAAATCAAAGGGGCACATTTCTTAAGGTCACTATTAGAATATGAAAATGGGTATAGTAAAGCTTTTATTTGTACATTCAATTCAGTGAAAAGACAGAACACAAATTATTTAATACCAGAACTTATCATTAAGGACAATCAAAGTTAAGTAATTGGTGAGAAACTAAAAACTAACTAAATAAATGTGAACCTATAAAATTACAGGAAGTAAAATACTTGTGTGATGTAGACTGGATAAAAAGTAATCTCGCAAAAAGTATATTAGGGCAGTGTATTGATAACGTATTAAGTTATGCTGAAGAAAATTTAGATGACAACTAAAAAATTACAGCTTCTCTATGCAGGTTGTTGAGTCAGCATATTTTACCAATAAATGAACTATTGAGTGTTATTTAATATAATGTAAATAGTGCTACCTTAGCAACGTTGTATTGCACACCTATTAAGAATATGGTATGCCTAGATGTAGATTTTTTTAACTTTATGTCTTAGTGTTCTCAGAACTTCTTGAATCTAAACTAGTGTCTGTCATTGATTTTTGGATAACCAACATTCTACTTTATTTTTGTGAGTGACATTGTCTTATAACCTACATACACCTACTTAATGCTGGTTTGAATGGTTTGAATACATGTTCCTCTCCAAAATTCAAGTGAAATCATTAAGAAGTGGGGTTTTTTGAGTAGTAATTTTGTTCGGAGGGCTTTGCCCTCGTGAATAGGATTAAGGCCCCTGTAATGTTTCCTAACTTCTTTTTTTTTATAATCCTCACTTTCCACTATATTACAACACAGAATTTATCCCCTCTAGAGGATATAGCCATAAGTACCATACCAGACATGAAATCTGCCAGCATCATGATCTTAATTTACCAGTCTCCAAATCTGTGAGAAACAAATTTCTATTATTTATAAATTACTTAATTTCTGATATTTTGTTATAGCAAATCTACCCAGAAGAGAGATGTCTGAATTATATCATAGCACTATTTTAATATTTTGAGGAATCTCCACAATGTTGATTATCATGGCTATAAACTTAACATTGCTTCAACCAAGTATAAGCTATGTAAATGGTCCCTGCTATTCACATCCTCACTAATCCTTGTCACCTTTTGATTTTTTGTTAATAGACACCCTAACAAGAGTGAGGAAATATCACATTGTGATTCCGATTTGCATTTCCCAGATGATTCGTGATGTTGAACAGTTTTTCTTGTGTTTCTTGGCCATCTTTTATTTTTCTTATGGAAAAATATCTACTTAGGGCCTTTACCTTATTTTTCATCAGGTTATTTATATTATTCTGATATTAAGTTGTATGTATTACTTACACATTTTGATATTAAGCTTTTTTAAAGTATATGATTCATAAATATTTTCTTTTATTCTGTGGGTTTCTTGTTGTTGTTGTTGTTGTTTTCTGTGCAAAGCAGAAACTTTTGAGTTTGATGTACTTCCATTTGTTAGTTTTGGGTTCTTATTGTCTGTGCTTTTATAATTATACAAAAAATGCACAAAATAAAAAATTCCCTTGTATTTTCTCCTAGGAGTTTTATGGTTTTCCTTTTTTTTTTCCTGTAGCTGAATAATTTGAAATGTCCTTCCTTCAAGTCCATAGATTCTTTCTTAGGTTTGATAGATTCTGACATTTGTATTCTTCAGCTCCAGAATTTCTCTTTCATCTTCTTAAAATGTTGTGTCTCTTGGTTGTTCTGAATTTGTTCATGTATTATTTTCATGAAACCAATGAATTATCTATCTGCATCATCTTGTAAATCCCTGAGTTTACGTAAAACAATTCTTTCCTTTTTTAATTGGTTCTTTTAATTATATGTGATAGTAGAAAACAATTATTTTGAATTCTTTATCTACAATTTGTAAGTCTCCATTCTTTGGGGTTGGTAAGTAACTAGAACATTATTCTTTTTTTGGTGATATCATATTTCCTTGATTTGTCATATTACTTATTACATTGCATTAATGTCTGCATATATGATATATCTGTTACTTATTTCAGAATTGTAAACTACTTCTGGTGAGGTAAGACATTCACCTACAGGTGGTGGAGAGAGTACTGTCCCCACTACTGCAAGGGCATAGCATCACAGCCTCTGTGAAGCTCTGTTAGTGCTGGTGAAGTTTGCAGAGGTCTTTAAAAGCTAAGGCTATGGGTGTTAACAGCAAGGACCACTGTGGTTTGGGTGTTGAGAGATGCTGAGGTTTTTTTTTCATCTTTTCACTTCTAGGGGAAAATTGTGCCCAAAGGATCCCTCTTAATTCTGACTCTGGCTTGTTGGCATACTGGCAATGGTGGCAACAATGGTATCCATTTATGGTGCCTGTGGAGTGGCCATGGAGCTGGGTCTGGAGTGTGGGTCCACATGAAGGGACTTCAGCTCCAGGTCAGGACACAGGCATTTCCACTGTAATGTGTGTACAATGTATAGTTGCTTATGTAGCAACTGGGAAGCCAGGTTCCAGAGTATGTACATAGTTATATTGGCTTCAGGGTCTGGAAGCAGGAGTTCCTTCTGCAACCACGGCTCTGGTGTCCTAGGCATATCTCAGACCAGTGTAATGAACATGTACAGAATTACCATAGCTCTGGATTTGTGAGGTGTGCATATGCCTATTGTGGTTCTGGCTCTTCAGTCCTTGAGGTGTCTATAAAGCAGCCTCAGAAACAGACCATGGTATATCACATTTGTGGGAGGAGTGGCTACAGTGTTCAGTGCACTGTCTAGCCCACTCTGACAGTGGCTCCAATATCTGTTTCAAGGGCAATCACAGAGCAGCTGTACAGAAAGCAACCAAACCTCCTGGATCTGGCATGCATAAGGAGTGGGAAGAGGTCCCAGGGCAATATAACAGCAGCTCCAGTTTGGGTGTGGCTACGGTGGTGATGATGGTTGGTTACCTCAGTGTTGAAAGCTATTGCTGTTCTCTATAGAGTAGTCCACAGTGTTCTAAACTGATGAGCCCAAAGGAAGCTGCAATATGAGAGCAGTGGTGAGTCACAAGTGTTGCCACATGGGTTACTTAGAACCTCAGTGGTAAAGTCTGTCAAGGTCCTCTGCAGAACAGGCACTAGAATGATGCTGACACCTGCCACGTCCTAAGTTGATAGCCGTGCTCTTGTTTTTTTTCCTAGCTCTCTCCATACATCTCAGGTGTGTTGACTTTCTGGCAATACTTTCTGTAAAATTGCTCTTCATCTTTTGCTCCACTGTGTTGCTGGATTTCTTCACTTTTCAGTCATCACAGGGCCATTTCCTTTCTTGATTAGCTTTTGAATTTCTGTTGCTCTTATTCCTTTTTTGGAGGGGAAGGCATAGAAAATGGAAGCTGGTATCTACTACTCTGCCACCTTACTCCATCTACTTTGCTTTTATTTATTTATTTTTTTCTCCTTCTGTTATTCCAATTATACATAGGCATACACTTTAAAAATTTCCCCCATACCTCTTAAGTTTTGTTTTCTGTTTTTATTCATTGAAGTTTCCCTCTTTTCATTTATTTTGGGGCATTACTATTGTATTGTCTTCCTGTCAAGCTCATTGATTCTCTACTCTGTTATGTCTAATCTACCGAGGAGCTCACCTGAGGCATTTTTTACTTCTGTTGCAATGTTTTTGAAATTTGTTATTTCCTTCTTTTGTTTGTTTTATATCTCTGCTTAGATTATCCACTTGTTCTTGAAATGTTTCTACTTATCTCATTAGATTCCTTTACATATTAATAAAACGTTTTCATATCCCCTTCCTGATTGTTTCAAAATCTGCTATACCTGAGTCTGATCCTGATGTTTCTCTTTGTTTATTTGGAGTGCTTTTCTCCCCTTGCTTTTTAACATGCCTAATTTATTGTTAAAATGTATGTTGAAAGCCAGACTTGATGTATCAGGTAAGAATTGAGGTAAATGACATGAGGATTTACATTAATCTGGCTCATTGGCTTGATTATAGCTCTAGGTGCCAGAGGCTCTGCATTCCTTTGTTTCCTTGTTTTCATCTCATTTGTTGACTTACACTTCCCTAAATACTTCCCTTCAGACTGGATCTTGCAGCAATTTCAGCTGTCATCCTCTATTACATTGGAACCCTATTGGTTTAGTGATAAGTAGTGAGAATGGAGAAAACTCTTATAATCTTATGTTAAAGTTCAGTTCTTTGTCCCAAGGTCATGACCTTCACAAATTTATCTTAACTTTTCACCATCCCTTAAGTAAGAGAGAAAGGCCAGAGGAGACTGGGGTGGAAGAAATGCCCTTCCCCTAGGTAAGATCAGTTTCCAGTAATATCTTTTCCCTAGAGCCTAGAGAATAGGCCTTGTAAAAGAGAATGCTGGGAATTGTTAGGTCCTTAGGCCAAAATAACTCCATTTTGAAAATCAGCACCTGCCCACCTAGGCATGATCTTCCTGTTAGACCTGCCATGAAAGAGTCCTTAACTACCGAAAAGACAGCAATGACATCAAGTAACAATCACAGAACCAGACAGGTTATCTTTTAACTGCTCCATTGTACTTGAGTACATAGTTAAGAAGTTTCTCCCAGCAGGCTGCTTCGCGCCTCCTAGAAGTACAGCCTGGCAGATATTCTCTGTCAATAAACCTTTGCTTGAACTCAGAGATATGTCTCTCGTGGATATTTGCGCCACCTACCCTAACAGGAATATATTTCACAATGTTTACTTTTCTTCCTCAGTCAAAGGCAAGAGATCATTCTTGGATCTCTATAGTGAGAATTTGATGGGTTTCCTGGAGGTGAACTTCACAAAGGTATATAGCATTCTCGATTTTTCTTCATGTTTTTTCTTCTATTCCCACGGACTTCTCACTATTAAGCTAGTCCATACTCAAACTCATGCACTTCGTTTAAATCACCACTTAAGTATTTCTACCAGTTTCCCTATTTATTCAGTGGTCTCTGTTCAAAGTAAGCTGATTTTGGCTATGATTCTTTGAATTTGACTCTTTGCATTTTAAGACTTGTTATTTGCCTTGCAACCTAGTTCTTTTTCCCAGGATCCAAGAAAAGTAACCAGCTTTCATTTCATTTAGCCATTTTTATAAGGATGGCAATGTTAATTTCCAAAACGTTTAAGCGATCGTGTTAGGTTCTTCCTTGTATAACATCTAATTTAATCTTCAAAAATAACTTTTGTGGGCAGAATAATCAACTGCATTTTGATATGTAAGAGAATTTAATATTCACCAAAAAATTGGCAATTTTTTCATGTCTATATAAACAGCAGTTATAAGCTGAGATTCATTTACTACTCTCTTAACTCCAAACTCCATGGTCACAAACATTTTTTCCACAATATCAGGTAAGGTATTGCTAATATAATTTATAATGGTTCTATTTTTTATCTCAAAACTCTATTTAATAAAGGTGACTATGCAGAATATATACAAACCTTTCTTAACAGCAACTGTGGAAGAAATAATCCTGTTCTAGTCTACGGTTTGTATATAACACCATTATCTGATAAAAGAGCCATTTAGGCCATGTCACTTTGGACAAGTTCCTACTCCTATTGTTCTCAAAGGCAAAATAGGAATAATAATATGAATATCCATAGACCTCTTAGGATTAAATAAGAAAATTCAGGCAAAGCATTTAGTATAGAGCCTATCTAGATTGAGCATGACTCAGTGTTTTGGGGACATTACTAAAATTAAAAGAATCCATTCCAGATCACTCAACAGAGCTCCTATTTTTATGTGACTAAATAAAACATATGCAAAATAGCTTAAATATACATAAATTATCATTTTCTCTTCATATCCCAAGCATAGAGCATACTATTTGAGAGACACTCTAACCAGGGTATATATGGATTGCATAAATGCATCAACAAAGCTGGTCATGCATAGAATGTAATGATGTTAACAGGATGGCTTAATTCAAGAATGTTGAAATTGTCCCTAATTAAAAAAATAAATTCTTTTCAAGTATAATTCTTCTGAATGACTGCAATCTTATTATTTTAAAATCCTATATTCAGTTTTTATTTTACCTGCTCCAAAGCATGGATTATAAGGGCTTTCGACATTAGAACTTTCAGTGGAAAATTTAGAATTGATTATTACTAATCTAAGCTTTAAGGCTTTCACACACGCATTGAGGAAAGGCTTAATGGGAGGTAATTTATGAGACTGCTGTCTCATTAAGGAATTATTGGAGAGATAGAATTGGAACACCCTGAATCTTTAAAATGCAATATAATAAAATAGCAAAGCAAAGACTTTGGTCATTTGTATATATTCCTATCCTTTTCATAATGAGCTTCTCAATTGTTAAACACATGGCATTTCTCTGCCTTTTTCGATAGTCCGTTAAGCATAGCATCAATACTCACCAATACTGTTAAGAGGCAGTCTTTTCCGTTCATCATTATATACTATTACACTCTTGAAAGTCAATAAGAAAGGATTCTCATGAATTTACTTTTTAATAGATAATGAAGCAGCTCAGCACAAGAAGCAATTTTTATTTTTGAGGAATAAAACAGAAAAAATTACATAGTTCTGTAGAAGTTTGCAACAATTGTTTTAAACATGTTGTAGACTCATTATATTTGAACATGACCTTATCCTCAGCAAAATAGTCATCAGCCAAATATGAGATAGTACCCTAAACCTTGGAAACCTTGACAACTAAAGGTAAGGTTTTCCTTTAAAAAAAAAAGAGGGGGAGAATTTCAGAACTCTGTACAAATTTATCCATTGTCAAAACAATGTTTGGATTCTGAAATTTTTTGAAATTTATGAATAATCTGAGTTCTAAAAATTGTAGAAGTTCAGATGAAATTTTGCTGGGGATTTATCTTAAAGAGGAACAGAATTTTCTTCTCTAATGGAGGAGCATTATCAGTGACTATGAGTTGACAGACTTAGGCAAAGTAGTACAAGGAGTTCACACCTATCAGAAGGGTCAAATGCTTGGATTGAGAAAACATGGAAGTATCTTTGATTCTGTGCAAGACACCATTTTTCGGTACTTTATGAGTATTAACTTATTTAATATCCATGGAATTCACATAAGCTGGGTCTTATGTGAATTCCATAGGTAGAAAATCAAATTTGAAATTGCCCCAAGGGCACACATCAAGAAACTGTTCTAACTGGGGATTGAACTCAGTGGTAAGCTTCCTTCAACCACTCTATTCACAAAGTATTTCACTCTCATTTTTCCAACACATTTTTGAATTGGCCCAAATGCATATGAGTAGCTGATTTAAGGGCACATTGTTTGGCCAGATCATAATTATTCAATTTATTTTCTTGCTTTTAACTACAATGACAAAATAACTTCCCTCCTGACCACTTTTTCCAGGAGTCTTACAATTCATAATATATTTCAACAAAGTGTTTGACCACTGCCTGGAGTAGAGAGGTCCAAAGAGTATAAACATTTGAACCTTAAGTCCTAATATGCAAAAGAAAAAAATTATAAAAGGTGTTTGTAATGCTTCTTTGAAAAATGAATATAATAAACCTTTTTGGTATTATGTCAAATTGCATATTAAAAAATAACTCAAATTTTATGTTTTATGCATTAGATTGATTTTCCTGAGTTATTTAATGAGCTTACATGTCCTAAGAAAGAGTTAAACTGAAGGCTTTATCAGTTCTTAGACTTTAGGAAAAACTCTGGAAACTTCTGCTTTCAACCCTGCATCTAAAATCAGGCACTGATGTAACTTTAATTGAATAATTAGATGTTGGTTTGTCTCAGTTGATCTAGAAATACTCTGTATCAACTGCCTATGTTTTCTGAATCTTTTTGATAAGCTCTCTGACTTCACATTATGATTAAGACAAAATTAAACTACTTCTTTAATTTCAATAACTGGCCAACATCTATCCTCAAGTGATTATAAATGCCAGCCTTCATTATAGTTTCTGCATACAAGACAATCCTTCTATGTAGCGTTTAAACTCTTAAATTTGTAGTTTATAGCAACATGGGAGATTCTGAAAATAAGCCATATTTTCTTATGAATAAATGTTTTCATGATGAAACTGAAAGAAAAATTGTTTGGGGCTGGTAAGATGGTGCTACAGTTTATCAAATATATTTAAATGTTATTTGTTTGTGTTTGAAGATTGGCCAAACTGAAGCCATTGTCTGTATTGGTGTGAGTAAACCCTTGGTAGCATCTGACCCTCAAATATTCAGCATAACTCACTTAGTTGAGTGAGTTTAGCTCAAATTTTGGGAGTATGCTTATATTTCATGTTTCACCAGGAAAGTTCAAGATTGGGTATATATACATACTTCTCCTCTTGTCTAGCTTTCCCTTAATAGAAAATATGTAGCATTGAGCCAACAGTGTTACTAGATAAAAGTTACTTTTACTTAAATATTTTTCTTTTCATATATAAAAATCCATAAAGTAATAAACAAACAAAGCAAAGTGAAACCTTAGCAGTGAATCACAAAATTCAAAAAAACACCTTCTGGTATAATTTTGTTACTATATGCCCTGCCCCCCGTCATATGGTTACCAGTATATTCTAAGTAATACTTTTAAATATAGCAATATTCTCTCTCATTGTGAAATTCCAGGTTGCAGGCCTGCATATGCAACTAAATCAAGAATTAACTGATATTAAGTTTCTGTATATGTTTCCTACTTTCACAGATTTATTTTGAAGAATGATAAGAGTTTTAAATGTCCCTAAAATCATATTAATTTCTGTACATTTAATGCTATGATGCCTAGCCATTAGTAATATTTCTACAAATGTCAAAACATTGGCTATCTTAGAGAAATAAGAACCATAAAAGGGAATGAGATATGTAAGAGCCATATAAAATAAGATTAAAATGAGAATAAAGTATATATAAATAATAATTATGAATAATAATTGTCAGTGCTTTTAGGTTTATAGACATCAACAAGGTAAAGTACTACAGAAATTCCCAGCTAACTAGAAGGGTTGGTGAAATAATAAGTATTGTGTACATTAAAATTCCACTCTAAGTACTTTTTGAAAACTGATTGTTTTCCAACATAAATTTGAAAGAGAAATATCTGCAATTCATTTTCAAGAAATGGCAAGCCTGATGTGGTGGTGCATACTTGTGCACATAGGCTTGGGAGGTTGAGGAAGGAATATCATAATTTCAAAGACAGCCTCAGAAACTTAGCAAGGCCCTAAGCAACTTAGCGAGAACCTGTCTCTAAATAAAAGTATAAAAAAGGGCTGGGGATGTGGCTCAGTGATTAAGTGCCCCTGGGTTCAATTCTTGGTACAAAAATAAGAAGAAAGAGAAAAAGAGAAGGAGAGGAGGAGGAGGAGGAGGAGGAGGAGGAGGAGGAGGAGGAGGAGAAGTGGCACATTGATTATAAGCATAACCAAAGAATTTACAAAAGATTAACAACAGTCTTGTAAGTATTGATAAAGTTTTCAAATTTAGCCTCTTCAACAAAAATGGTGCTGGGAAAACTGGAAGTTCATATGTTAGTAAAATGAAATTGAAACCCTCTCTATCACCCTGCATGAAACTCAACTCAAAGTGGTTGAAGAACCTAGGCATTAGACCAGAGACCCTGCCTCTAACAGAAGAAACTATAGGCTCAACCCTCCATCATGTCAGTTTAGGAACCAACTTCCTCAACAAGACACCTAAAGTGGAAGAAGTAAAATCAAGAATCAACAAATGGGATGGTATCAAACTAAAAAACTTCTTCAAAGCAAAGGAAACAAATAGAATGTGAAGATAGAGCCTTCAGAATGGGTGAAAATATTTTCCACCTGTACCTCAGATAGAGCATTAATCTCTAGAATATATAAATAACTTAAAAAAGTTAACACCAGAAAAAGAAGAAGGGAAGAAATAACTCAATAAATAAAATAAGCAAAGGAACAGAAGTAGTATTTCACAGAAGAAATACAAATGGTCAAAAAAAATAAAATAAAAAGAAAGAAAAAATGTCCAAAATCTCTAGGACTTAGAGAAAGGCAAATTAAAAACTACACTGAGATCTGATCTCACTCCAGTCAGAAAGGCAATTATAAAGATTACAAGTAACAATAAATTTTGGCAAGGATGTAGGGGAAAAGTTTCACTTGTATATTGCTAGTGGGACTGTAAATTGGTGCAACCACTATGGAAAGCAGTATGGAGATTTCTTAGAAAACTTGGAATGGAGCCACAATTTGACCAGTTTTCCCACTCCTTGGGTTATCCCCAAAGGACTTAAAATCAGCATACTCCAGTGACACAGCCATATCAATGTTTATTAGAAGCTCAATTCAACTGTCCTTCAACTGATGAGTGGATAAAGAAATGTGGTATTTATACACAATGGAATATTTTTCAGCTATAAAGAAGAATGAAATTATGGCATTTGCCAGTAAATGGATGGAACTAGAGACTAGCATGTCAAATGAAATAAGCCAATCCCAAAAACCAAAAGTCAAATATTCTCTCTGATATGCAGATGCTAATACATAATAAGGGAGCAGCAGGGAAGAATAGAAATTCATTGGATTAGACAAAGGGGAATGAAGGGAAGGGAGGTGAATTGGAATAGGGAAGACAGTAGAATGAATTGGACATAACTTTCCTGTGTTCATATATGAATATACAACCAATGTAACTCTACATCACATACAACCACAAGAATGGGATCCTAATTAGATTAAGTGATACTCTATGTATTATATGTCAAAATACACTCTATTGTCATGTATATCTAAAAAGAACAATGAAAAAACTTCAAGTTTTCAAAATAACCTCTAATATTTAATATCTACAATGATAAAAATCAACATGGTGATTCTTGATATTCTTTGCAGAAAACTATATTCTTTTATGTAATAAAGAATAGACAAACAGAGTTTTTTTTTTTTTTATTGGTCGTTCATAACATTACATAGTTCTTAATACATCATATTACACGGTTGATTCACGTGGATTATGAACTCCCGCTTTTACCCCGTATACAAATTGCTGTATCACATCAGTTTCCCTTCCATTGGTTGACATATTGCCTTTCTAGTGTCTGATGTATTCTGCTGTCTGTCCTATTCTCTACTATCCCCCCCTCCCCTCCCCTCCCCTCGCCTCCCCTTTTCTCTCTCTAC
The DNA here is from genome assembly GCF_045843805.1 of Urocitellus parryii. NCBI lineage: Eukaryota > Metazoa > Chordata > Mammalia > Rodentia > Sciuridae > Urocitellus > Urocitellus parryii. Next base: position 39,528,472 of record NC_135540.1, on the reverse strand, counting down.
CCCTTCTACTGTAAATCATTACTTCCATTTGTATTATCTTGTCTTGCCCCTCCTTTCCTCTTATATGACATTTTGTATAACCCTGAGGATCGCCTTCCATTTCCATGCAATTTCCCTTCTCACTCCCTTTCCCTCCCACCTCTCATCCCTGTTTAATGTAAATCTTCTTCTCAAGCTCTTCGTCCCTATCCTGTCCTTGTTTACTCCCCTTATATCAAAGGAGTCATTTGGTATTTGTTTTTTAAAGATTGACTAGCTTCACTTAGCATAATCTGCTCTAATGCCATCCATTTCCCTCCAAATTCTATGATTTTGTCATTTTTTAATGCAGAGTAATACTCCATAGTATATAAATAAAATACTTGGGAATCAACCTAACAAAAGAGGTGAAAGATTTATACAATGAAAATTACAGAACCCTAAAGAAAGACATAGAAGAAGACCTTAGAAGATGGAAAAATATACCCTGCTCATAGATAGGCAGAACTAACATCATCAAAATGGCGATATTACCAAAAGTCCTATATAAGTTCAATGCAATGCCAATCAAAATCCCAACAGCATATCTTGTAGAAATCGATAAAAGAATCATGAAATTCATATGGAATAATAAAAGACCCAGAATAGCAAAAACAATGCTAAGCAGGAAGTGTGAATCAGGCGGTATAGCGATACCAGACTTCAAACTATACTACAGAGCAATAGTAACAAAAACAGCATGGTACTGGTACCAAAACAGGCGGGTGGACCAATGGTACAGAATAGAGGACACAGTAACCAATCCACAAAACTACAACTATCTTATATTTGATAAAGGGGCTAAAAGCATGCAATGGAGGAAGGATAGCATCTTCAACAAATGGTGCTGGGAAAACTGGAAATCCATTTGCACCAAAATGAATCTGAATCCCTATCTCTCGCCCTGCACAAAAGTTAACTCAAAATGGATCAAGGAGCTTGATATTAAATCAGAGACATGGCATCTGATAGAAGAAAAAGTTGGTTATGATCTACACGCTGTGGGATCGGGCTCCAAATTCCTCAATAGGACACCCATAGCGCTAGAGTTAACAAATAGAATCAACAAATGGGACTTACTCAAACTAAAAAGTTTTTTCTCAGCAAAAGAAACAATAAGAGAGATAAACAGGGAGCCTACATCCTGGGAACAAATCTTTACTCCACACACTTCAGATAGAGCCCTAATAACCAGAATATACAAAGAACTCAAAAAATTAGACAATAAGATAACAAATAACCCAATCAATAAATGGGCCAAGGACCTGAACAGACACTTCTCAGAGGAGGACATACAATCAATCAACAAGTACATGAAAAAATGCTCACCATCGCTAGCAGTCAGAGAAATGCAAATCAAAACTACCCTAAGATACCATCTCACTCCAGTAAGACTGGCAGCCATTAGGAAGTCAAACAACAATAAGTGCTGGAGAGGATGCGGGGAAAAGGGCACTCTTGTTCATTGCTGGTGGGACTGCAAATTGGTGCAGCCAATTTGGAAAGCAGTATGGAGATTTCTTGGAAAGCTGGGAATGGAACCACCATTTGACCCAGCTATTCCCCTTCTCGGTCTATTCCCTAAAGCCCTAACAAGAGCATGCTACAGGGACACTGCTACATTGATGTTCATAGCAGCTCAATTCACGATAGCAAGACTGTGGAACCAGCCTAGATGCCCTTCAGTAGATGAATGGACAAACAGAGTTTTTAAAAATAGAAAGTACAAAATTGTGAGATATATTTTGAATTGTGAGCAGTTGTAAAAAAATAAAATGAAATGGAGAAAAAAAGAATATACCAGGCAGGAGGATGGCAAGATTGAGCCTGGGTTCCTCCATTTATCAAGGCCATGTTTCAAAATAAAAATTAAAAATTAAATAAAATGGCTGGGGATGTAACTCAGTGGTATAGTTCTTCTGGATTTAATCCCCAGTACTGCAAAAAAAAAAAAAAAAAAAAAAAAAAAAAAGAAAGAAAGAAAAGAAATTTACTAGAATGAAGACATTACACATGTCCATTGAAATTAAATATAGCAACATACTTCTGTAATGATTTTTGGGATAATGCACTTCATGTTTTTTGAAAGCAATCTATACCACATTTTTTTAAAAATTATTACTAGTGAGAAATATGCATGTTTTTCTAATCACCATGCTTACATGTATCAATCTTCTCTCAGAACATTAGGAACGTGGTGAAATAACCATTTGTCAAAAATCACTGTATTTATTGGGAAATGAAGTGCCACAAAATAAGACCACTGCATTTAATATTACTTAAAATTGTAATATGCAGAGTAATTGTCTGTTTATTATCTTTCTCATTAAAGGTTTAGCATTTTGAAGATGAAACTAGAAAATATTGTTACAAATGTTAATCATTTCAGGCCATTATATTTCAGAATGAATCATACAAAGTGTTTGTATTTTTTCTCCTAAAAACAGAGTCTAGCTAATATTCAAATTATTTTGATTTCTGAAAACAAGGTTTTGGAAGACAGAATTTATGGTATGACCATAGCTTATTCAGATATTATTTTGGTATATATGATTAACCAAAATATTGAATATATTTTAGTTAAAATTTAGGACAATTAAATTTGTATTCACATTTAATTTTGACTTCTTCTAAATATTTGAGAAAATTTAAGATCATCTACAAGTTTTGTCCCTAAACATAAATATCTAAAATATTATTAGAAAGATATTATTTTTTTAAAAAAATGTATACAAGGCATACAGACATTTGACTTTAATGCAATGAGAAAATAAAGGAACAATTCGGATAATCAAATGACTAGGCTATACAATTGATTAGCTCTGCACTTTGAAAAATATAACATGAAGTATTTCCTTAGTACTTTTCCCAATTGCTTTCAAGAAAAGAAAATTAGGATGTGAGTTTTTCTAGGAGATAACCTTGAAATAGAAGAAGAGCCTGCCTCTTACAATTATATATGTATTGATCAGAACTTCAATGGATTTTTCTAAAATTGCTTTTGAATTAAGTTTTTCTAAAGTTGAACATTATCCAGATTTCTTCTCTAGTAATATCACTGGAATTTTAAGAGTGAAGGAGATTGAGGTGGCATATGTTTGTTTGAACCACTTTGACCCTGGAGAGAGTCTACTTTGGAGGTTAGTATGATATGACAAAAAAGTCAAGGGCTATGGAATTCAGTTTAGTTAGACATGCAAGCTATGTGTCCTTGGCAAATTACCTTCTAGTCTATGAAAGAATAAAAAACTAACTTCTTTCCCAGTTTGTTGTGAGATGAAAATGAGTGTTATATACTAAATGTGTCCTCCTTAAATTTATATGTCAAAGCCGTAACAGGAAATGTGAAGTGATGGTGTTTGGAGGTGGAGCCTATAAGTGGTAATTAGGTTTAGATGAGGTCATGAGGGTGGCCCCCTATGATGGGATGAGTGTCCCTAAGAAGAAGAAGACACCAAATTTCTCTACCATTTGAGGACACAACAAGAAAGTGCACTTCTTCAAGACCCTCACCTGGAACTGATTCTGCTGGCACCTTGATCTTGGATTTTTCAGCCTCCATAATGGTGAGAAATAAATCTTTTATTTGAGTCTTCCCCCCAAAAGGTATTTCATTACAGAAAACTGAGACTACTAAAGCAACGAAGCAATGTTTTGGAAAGAAGATGTAAGAGGCTTTTTTTTTTTTTCTTGAATTATAAGAGGAAAAGGCAATTACATTAACCTAGAGAAGTTATGAGGCTACACTGAAAATGCCATGGAAAAAACCAGTATTTCATTACTGTAATGTAAAGTACCTGAGATAAGTTACTTACAAAGAAAAAAGGTTTATTTAGGCCACAGTTTGGGGATCAATGGCTTGGCACCTAAGTCAGCTTAAATCAGGTGAAAGCCCCATGGCAGATGGTAGATGGTAGATGGTAATGGCAGGAGTGTGCTTTGGCAAGTGGTCACATCTTGAGCCAGGAAGCAGAGAGCTGATGGGCCAGGCTTGCTTCATTTATAAGAAGTGCATGAGAACTGCCTTTTAAAGGCATACCCTTAATGACCTTCAGATTTCCCATTAGGGCCCAGCTCTCAAAGTTTCCATAGCACCTCCCAGTACTTGCCATCTCATATGAAACTGGAGATCAAATCTCCAATCATATGAACAACCTTTGGGAAATATCCAAATCACTGCACGTAAATTCCAAATCATGTATTCAAATGGAAAAAAAATGACCCTGTATAGTTAAGTATTTTTATTGTACCTTAATTTGTTGTTGTTGTTGTTGTTGTTGTTGGGAAATTCTCTAGATCATAGTGAACAAGTGGATTACCTCCATTGTTTTCCATACAGAATGCAACTACAGGATGAGCTATTCTTACTTGTGCTGTACTCCTCAGACTAGAACTAGATTCTAGCAAAATTTTAAATGTATCATAAACAAATTGTCCATGGATATGTTTTTAGTTCTTTCTATTGATGAAACAACTTGACAAAAGAGAAAATTTTAAAAATAAAGATTTGATGATGGTGATGTATCTTAATGGAGAAGTGAACTTATTTTGTTTGGTTTTTGGTTACTTAGCTTCTTGCAATTATACTACAATGCAGTTCATCTTTTGATAAAAACAAATACTAGTTTATATATTCTAACATCCCTGCTGTGCAATTACATAGAGCCTAGAGTTGACGTGACAAAATTAGAACATGGGGGAAAAAAACAAGAAATTTTTAAAAAGTTTTAATTCTAGAAGTAGCAAATTTCTAAAATACCATGTGCTTGAAATATTCTTATATAGAAATATATGTTTATATGAAAATATGTAAAAACTGATAATAATGCCTAAATACAGTCAGATGTTAGAATGCAATAAAAATACTTTTAAAAATGAATCATTGCTACCTTTAAGCAGATCCATTAGTGAGGAAAACTCTTCTAGACATTGGGAATGTGATTTAGTCACATGGGTGATAATCTTAGACACCAGATTTGTGTGCATCCGTTTTCTGTTCAGCTGTCATGTATACTTGGTTCAGCGGAGTCTTAGGACACTGTGAAGTACTTCCTCCTTCTATAGCTTTTCATATTACAAATTTCTAAACGTGGTTCAAGATTACAAAAAAGGGGGTTGAGACTATTAAAAAATGTTGTGAGATTATAAGATTATGCCCATTATTAAAAATGACCACAGATATGGTTTACTATCCCTTGATAATGAGGAAGGTAATCATGACAGGGACATAGAGAAACAGCACTTGCCATCCAATAACTGTTCCTGGTGTTTCAGTAACTAAATGATCAAGAAAGTACCTAGAAGGCTAATAGAATATGATCATATATTTTAGGGACATAGTCTTTAAATACCTAATAAGAAAGCAAAGTTTCTGGGAGAGGGAGTGTTAGTATTATCTCTATAGAGCATACAAGGTGAACAAAACAAAAAGGGAAATTTGAATTCAATAGGAGCTCAATGCTGAGAAAATAATACAATGGGTTTGGATTAAATATTGGAAAACAAATAAAACCCAGATCATAACCCCCAATTAAGTATGAAAACCTTTAGAAACAATTTAAATCATGTAAATATATAAATGCTTATAATTGTCAGATAACTATTATATATGTTATATATTATACTATATATACTGTATATATATATGAAATGCCTTGAATAACCTGTATCTCTAAGGCTCTTATCCTGAGCATACTGATCCTGCTAAATTTCTACCTTTCACAATACAGCATCAATTTCATGGTGTCATTTGAACAAAGATCTCTAAGGCTCTTATCCTGAGCATACTGATCCTGCTAAATTTCTACCTTTCACAATACAGCATCAATTTCATGGTGTCATTTGAACAAAGGTGTTCCAAAAAAAGCCAAAATAATTTCAGAGATAATTCATAGCTTTATGGTGACACTGTTAGTGTATAAAATCATCTGAAAAAAAATCACTGAGTTCAAAGAAATACATAGACATATGCCAGTCATTACAAAAGTGTGTATAGTTTATTTCAGGTAGAAACAGCTTTCCTTCAAGGGAGGTCTCTTCATAATTGTCCTTTAAAACACATTCTGGGTTTCGAAGAGACAGTTTGCAGCAGAAATTTTACAGGGTTACTTAGGGTTAGCTACACATATACATGCACAAAAGAAAGAAGAAGGAAAAGGCAAGACCACTGCTTCATCAGAAAAACAAGCACTTTTTCCCCTGGTGTCATGTCTTTGGATATGTACTGCCTTGGAGAGATGTATAAATCATTTTTATACATTGAACTGTCTTAGAAAACTAGAGATTTTAGTACAAAGATTTCAGTTTGCTGAAAGAATGCCCACATGCCATTATTAGGACAGAATATCTACACAAGAGGAACTTACAAAAGACCCCTGTCTTACAGTTAGTGATCTACATTAACACAGTGGGCTTACACCTTCTCCAGGCCTGAGTTACACTGAGTATTACAAATAATATTATAACAATGCTGAAAATACTGATACAAAACTGCTTTAAGATGATATTTCCAAAAAATACCCCTCCTTTTAAAATTGAACGGTTTAGTCCAGGTTTTCTTTTGAATGTTTCAGCTTTAAAAAAGATTTTTCAAGAAAATACTAGTGTTTAAAACATCTCTTAAAATGTCTATTAAATGACAGATTTTCTTAAATAGATTATTTTTTACAAAGTATAATTCAAAAGTCTATATTCCAGGAAAACAAAACTATAAACTCCAAAAGTCCAAATCAAAAACATTATTTGTGATACATAGTTTTTCCATATCCTGGGAAAAAAAGCCTTGATTATTTTGTCATGCTTATTTATTTACAGGTATAAAATATTCTAGCAACACACAGGAACTTTCAATACAAATCAAGCTGAATTCCACAACTAATAATTATATTTTTTTCTATAATTTCTTAAATATTGTCCTGCCCCAAATGTATATCTGCATTAGTATTATAGTTTCTAAAATATGGTGGGAATTTTAGACAGCAGTCTCATTAAGTCAAGCAAATTGCAATGTGTATTGTTCTTTTTTGGCAGAATTGCAAACATACAAAGAAAGAAGACGTTTGACAAATGTTTGTCTTGATGCACATGTCTTCTTTGGAAAATCGAAATTACAAGTACAAGATATTCTCTGTACTCCTGACTGACAATTCTAATAAAAGTTTGAAAATTTATCAAAGTTCAATAGTTAAAACTGGGAAGTGGGGATCTAATGGTTTTCCCCCCAAAGCCTAGAGCTCAAATACATTTTTATATTAGGAGATGCATTTCACATATAGTTTTGATTTAAGCAGGTTAGTCAGATGCCATGCTAAAACTGCTATCTCAATTTCCCTTTATTCATCTCATTTGTGCATGCTGATGGATTTTGTCTGTTAGAGAATGTAAGGGAAACAGATCATGCAGTGGGTATGACAGTTTCAATTTGCATGGACTCTACCTAATGTGGATATAGTTACCAGTTCTGATCTTTATATAAAAGAACTGCAGCCCTGATTCCCAATTGTCCTTTTAAAATTACTTATTTATGCATTTATGTCTACCATTGATACTGCTCTATTACTATTAAACATGAAATTATTTTATTTAGATTTATTGATCTATCCCTTGTGCACTTAAGTATACAACATATTAAACCTTACTTGTCAGAAAGAAATATTTACCATCAAATGAGTTTTAAATATTTCTGTTAGAAGTTTATTTCTAAGATCAAATTACCAAAATTCACATATATTTTCCATTTTTACTAAATCTAGATGACTGCAGTCAGAGTATTGTATCCAGGAATAAAAAATTCATCTTCTGTTCCTCAATTTATAGTCTTATGTGTTGATATATATAAAGCAAAATAATGTACATAAAAATAAATGCACATTTAAAAATACAAGAAAAGGGAAGCAAATGAATATTTTTCTTAGAATACTTTATCCCTGAAATTTTTTAAAAATGTGATGATATGTTTAGGACAGTGATTCAAAGAACATGGGATGTCATGCCTTGTGAACCATTTTTTAAAAATTCAGCTGACTTTACCACCTCACCATGTTATAATGTGGTACTTCTATATCAATAGCTAAAACTAAAAGCAAAATTTTGTGACAATGAGAGCTGTTATTCCCTATTTAGCTCACAATTACTCTGTCTGGAATCCTTTGTTAACTAGTCTAAATTAAAAATTTAAGGAATAAAACAAACAGTTCTCCACCCTGCCAATAGTATTTCAAACTTGAATGCATGTAATAGAGACAAACACATCTCTAGGTTACAAACAAGCTTCATCCCTCAAATAAACACACCACCAAATATAAGACTTTAAAATCCTTCTGTTTTCCTCCTTCTATTAACTATGTAGTTTAATACTCTTTACAATTCCTTTACCTATTTATACTTCATATCTATTTTTACAGTAACACCATCAACATAGTGAACAGAGTGCTATTTGATATTACGTTCTGAAACCTCAATGCCTCAATACACATCAGAAAGTGATAGAGATAAAAGATCAATAAATTATGGACTATATAAACCAGCAAGATGGTCCCACTTATTATACATATACATAGTAGATTCTTCAAGGCCATTCAATCTAAATCAATTAACATGCTTAAACCCTCATTCTTCAAAATAAAAATAATTTTTAAAATCCCACGGGTCTTTGTTTATGACTAAAAATAAATGTAATAAAAAGTACATGACAATTAAATATGAACTATGCACGAAAAACGTGAACCATCTTTATGCTACCCAGAGACACAAATGGGATGACTTAATTACCCATCCTGCTGGCCCAGAGTCTGAAGCTCAGTGGTGTGTAAATTGTGGTGCAGAAAAACATTCTTCCTGCTGTACATGTGTAAAGAGATTGGCCCTCTTGGTGGCTGTCCAAACCTGCCTGTAAAGGTTGAATGCTGGCGGCCCACAGCAGCCTGGTCCTTTGGTTTCTCTAACAATGTGGAGAGTCCCTCTGTCTTAGCTGTTGGCTTCAGGGAGCTCTGCCCAACAGTGGTTCGTAAATTTTGTGTAACTTCTGAAGTGAGAGTTTCATAAGTTCCTCTGGAGTGTTTGATAACTTCTGCTAGTTCCTTGTCTTTCAAGAAATTACTGAAACATAAACTTGATAGTTGACAGGCCTTGTTTTTGTAAGGGCTTGTCTGGTCGGCTGCTGCGTATCTAAAACGGTCCTCTGTGGGAGTATGGATTGCTTTTCTGTCCCTTGTGCTGAGACTTTGGCTCACAATTCGATTTCGATATGTAGCCTAGAATAAAATACAGAGAGGGAAAGATGTTTTTAAGAACACATTCATAGTACACATAAGAATGCAGAGTAGTATTTATACCTTGGTGCTCAAAACCTCAACTTCTCCGAGGTTGAGAAAAACATCAGTAGAAATGTCCATTACAGTAAATTTTTCTGTGCAATACTACTACATATAGTGGTTAAATGGTTAATTTACTATAAAAGGCATTTTGAAATCAATGCATCTAATTTCCTAAATTTGAATTTAATCTGAAAATATAGGCTATTTTACTAAGTAATGAATATTAATACATGAAGCAGTTATTTTGTGTTGGCTTAGTGTTTTACGTTTTGAAGTACATTATTGAAGTATATACCCAGAGTGTTACTAGAAATGCATGTTAGACATGGCTTATTGAATCATGCTGTGTAGGAGGCAGAGTCAAAGCTGGTACTCAAATTCCTCTGAAGTTTACAGTATCTTGGTTTAGAAAAATACATTGAGGTAGGAAATCAAACTAGGGGGCTCATTGTACAGGTGGAAGTAAAAGTGAAAAACATAATATGCTATAAAGAATGAGAAGAAAATTGAGAGAAAGAGGTAGGGGGAGAGAGAGGAGCTACCGAGGCGGCAGTAGATGGTACAGCATATGCTGAAGGAACCAGAGGAAATTTCCGCTAACTTGACATCCAAATGGCTTACACTTTAAAATGTCCATATTTTCATTTTCCCTTGAAAATCTGCAAATCTAATCTCTTCTTAGACCCCCGTTTGCTTATCCAGCCACCATCACTGTTGTATAATGAATATCACTCATTTGACATCAAACCAAAAAAAAAAAAAAATTAATTTTTAACTGTGAAACTTATTCTTCCCTGAGTATTTCCCTCTTACTAAAAGGTACTTGTCAGGCTGACATCTTAAAATTATCTTTGTTTTCTTCAGACCCTTTAAAGTCAAGTGCTTGCTACTCTACTGTGAAAATGCAATCTCCAGTCAAGGTCAACAAATTTCCTTAATATCTAATCTCCTGACCCAATGCTTGGCACCTATCAAGCATTTAACAAACATTTGCTGAATAAAGTTTATCTGTTAGTGATAATAATACATAATATGTACTTAATGTGTATTTTGTCTAGCATTCTGATTATGGTTTTTTTAACATCTGTTGTTTAAATTTATTTAAAGCAACCCTTCCATATTTTCTTTCTTTTTTTTTATTGGTTGTTCAAAACATTACAAAGCTCATGACATATCATCTTCCATACATTTGATTCAAGTGGGTTATGAACTCCCATTTTTTTTTTTACCCCAAATACAAGTTCTGATAATGTTTTTATATAGTGGATCTTCATGAGAGTCTTTTGAAGTAGCTTCTCTTACTCCTTATGAGAATTTTCTTGGGGGTAAGAGCAATAAAATATTTCCATTCACTTTTCATTGTTAAGGAAACTTGTAACTTACTCTTCTTTTAATTAGGGCTTTATAGTTACACATAGTACTTGGGTTCATCCCAACAAACTCATACATGCATGGGAATCAATTTCAGTTCAGGATCCCCCCTTTCCCCTTCTGTCTTCCCTCCCCTCTCCTATTCTCCTTCCTCTGCTCTACTAGACTTCCTTTCACTCATCTACTAATTTGTATTTGATTGGTTCTTTATGTTATTAGCTTTCTTTGTCTTCATGACTAATTTTCAGCATTCTAGGTTTAGGACCTACTTAGAAATGTGAGCTTTTAATTTCTCTCCATCTCTGTGACAGGACCACAGATGTTTTCTTAATTGTTGAATTTGTTCCTAATGGATACTCAATCAACCTGTGTTTAGTTTCTGCAGCCAAATGCTAGACCATCTCATGGGTACTACTTGAGAGTATCATGAGAAAAACATTTGGGGACAAAGGAGACATTAGTAAATCTATGATGAGAACACCAACAGTGAGATGTCTTTTTCTAATAGTATTATTTTTAACTTTCAGACCATTATTCTATACATTTATGGGGTACAATGTGATGTTTTGATATATGTATACAAAGGTAAATGTTTAAATAAAACTGATTAACATATCCATCATCTCTATTATTTATTTATTTTTTGTGGTGATCTTTTTTTTACCATGCCACTTAGGAAAGTTGAGAAGGTAGATAGATACTTCATATCCATTTCTCTAATATTACATTTTGGGACAAATTCATTTCCTTTCCCTTCCTTCCTCCTTCCTTCCATTCTTCCTTCCTCTGTTACTGGAGACTGAACACAGAGCACTCTATCACTGAGCTGCACTTGTAACCCCTTTTCATTATTTATTTTGAGACAGGGTCTTGTTAAATTGCTGAGGCTGGCCTTGAACTTGTGACTCTCCTCAAACTGCTGAGTTGTTGGGATTACAGGCATGCGCCACAGTTCATTGTTCTCTTTATGCAATTGTTTTACCCCTTCTGGGATGTATTAGATTGAACACACAGTTTTAATAAATTCATGTTAAAAAAGATCAAATAACTCAAGCCCACAGGGAGTGGGCTCTCAAATATTATATCAGGTGCCTACAAAATACACGAGAATCTACCACAGAAAATGAGAAATATCACTTGCAATTTTTAAAGAAAAATACATATTTAAATCACTTATTCCTATCTATTTCACATAGATTTTTTTTCATAAAGTTCTCTGTTTTGTTCACCATTAAGTGCAGGATTCATATGGAGATGGAAGATTGTATAGCCTAGGGATTAAAATTAAATTTATTAATTCACCTATTCGTATGGTAAATATTTATTGACTACTACTGAAGGGAAGGTGCTGCCTAAATACTTGGAAATCATTCTGTTCAAAAGAGATCTAGATATTGCCTTCAGGCAGCTTAAAATTCAATGGGAGAATAAACTAGAATCACACATTTTCTAACTGAGTGACTATAGCAAGTCAGTCAATTTTCCTGTTTCCAATTTCCTCATCTGTGAAAGAAAGATTTATATTTATACCTGTGTCTTTATACTGAATTTTTTTTAATAGGTAAGGAACTATTGTGTGCAAAATACCTAACATTATATCTTGAACATACTTATCTTGGTAGCAGCCACAGTAATAATAACAACAAAAACAATATAAAGTGACCAATAGACCATGAAATTACTTTGATAGGTGTTTATTTCATCCTTCAGAATTTAAAGCACTCCTATCTAAATTTAAAATGAAAGTAATTTTCTCCAGAATATTCTAATAATTTTGTTTATTATTGTAGTTTGGCTTCGAAGAACACAAGTCTATAACAGATTTTACCAAGAAGTTTACTGGGAATTTTCTCTAAGCCAACCCCTATGGAGGAATGAAGAAAGCAGAGTCAGGCAGAGGGTGAGATTAAATTAACTTATCTCAATTGATGATAAAGGGAGGTCTGAATTTGGGATGGTTCTTCATAATTCTCCCCAATTCAGGCAAGTAGTTGGGATTTTTTTTTTTGTAGTTGCAAATGGACAGAATGCCTTGATTTTATTTGTTTATTTTTATGTGATGCTAAGGATCAAACTTAGTGCTTCACCTATGCTAGGAAAGCACTCTGCCACTGAGCTACAGTGGCATCCCAAGTAGGTGGGAATTTTATATGTGTAAGTCAACCTGCTACTGAACTACTATGGACTCTGGTAAGGGGAATTCCCTATGGTGAATAGCTTTTCTTTTTTTCCCCCCAGAGAAATTTCTTGAGAGGAATATTCTTGAGAGCTATCAATTGCCAACATTTTCAGCAAATGTGAAAATGAAAGCCTGAGTTCTGAAAGTGTGGAGTTCGGGTAGAGGGAGGAGGAAGTCACATCACATCAAGATACTTAATGCTACATTAAGTATCTTGTTCATGTTTAATATATTATGGGACAATTTGGCATAATGGAAAAAGCAATGACTCTTTAGCCAAAAGACTCCAATCTTGGCTATGCCACTATTGAACTACGTGACCTTGCATACACATACATATACACAGATCTTCGGAATCAAAGCCATTCAATGAGACACCAAAATAGAAAATGGAACTAGATCCAAGAAACACTAACAATCATTCACTTCTTTTGCTTCTAAAATTATAATTTTAGAATATATGTTTAATTTGACAAATTTGAAACATGTTTAGAAAAATACAGGGAAAGTTCCCTTGATTGAAAAAAAAGTGAAAACACACACACACACACACACACACACACACACACACATTTGTTTGCTTTGGCCTAGAGGAAAATAAATAACTCATTCGTGTTAATTCCTTTGAAGCTCTTGGAATCACTTCCTTGAAATGAATTTTCAGAGCATATGCCTAAGCCACATTTTCCTCAAAATCAGAATTGTTTCCCCAAACTCAAATGTCTATGTTAGTCTTTGGACAATTTAGCAATGAAACAGCTATTCCTAGAGTTTCTGGCAGAGGACAGAAGAATAAAAAAATCTAGTGATGAATCAGTCAAGTCTGCACCTTGAATATATGTACTTGACTTCCTGTGATTCCCCCCCCCTACCACCACACACACACACACACACACACACACACACACAGGAGCCTATTGCCAATATTTCATAAAATTCAAGATGCCACTGATTTTAACATGCATTATTATTTTTCATATCACTAAGAAAGAAAAAACAAGCAAGCAAGCACAATATGGGGCACTAGTGTGAAACAAGCAAACAAGCCATGCACTTTAATTTCAGTTTTTATGATCCATTAATTAGTCATACCAGGTTCTCATTGCAATTTCTTTTGTCTTTTGTTGCTTGGCATTTGATAGTTTTTTGAATTTATCTCAATGATTAAGTTTCATCCTCATGTAGGTATAGTTCCTCTTTATATTACAAAAACTATTTGGAGACAGTGTGACATGAAGGCATTCCAATTGCAAATATTTGTGTCACTAATACTCTGATTCTTTCTTTCTTGGTTTTCTATACACAAAATTACCTTTGTCATAATACTAAAACTTGGTAAAACTCATCCTTAAAGAAGATTTAAATCATGGCATTTGCCAGTAAATGGATGGGATTGGAGAATATCATGCTAAGTGAAATAAGCCAATCCCAAAGAACCAAAGGCAGAATGTTTTATCTGATATGTGAATGCTAATTCATAATAAGGGGATAGGGGGCTGGAGAGAAGAATAGAGATACTTTGGATTAGACAGAGGGAAGTGAAGGGAGGGGAGGGATTATAGGGGTATGAATGATAGTAGAATGAATTGGACATTATTATCCTATTTTGTGCACCTATGATTGCACTACCAGTGTAACCCTACATCATGTACAACTAGAAGAATGAGAAATTATACTCCATTTATATATAATGTGTCAAATGCATTCTACTGTCATGTTTAACTAATTAGAAGAAAATAACTTTAAATTTTTTGAAAATATTATTATTATCATTATTATTATGTTTAATTTTTGAAAGAAGTCTTGCTATATCACCCTGGTTGGGCTAGCCCTTGTGATCCTCCAGAGTAGCTGGGATGATAGGTATGCACCATAGCACCTGGCTTGAAAATATTTTTGAGTGGTAACTCTACAAGTATACCACCAATATGCACACTTACAAACTTCTTGAGAAAATAATTTATTAGCATGATTCCTAACTGAAACAATCTATCTAGTATGGAATGTTCTTTCCATTGAAAATTCCCTTTCATTGGTAGGTTGGTAAATTTGGTCCATAGAGGTTAACATGTTACCTGAGTCTTAAATTACCATGCACTGAGCATGTGTATATTGTTTTTGTTTGTTTGTTTGTTTGTTTTCTGAAAAGTAGTTGGGAGTGTCTTTCCCAAGAGAGAGGTCAGCCTTTCAGAGGTGTTTTGTAGCCTCACTCCCCTTTACTTGTACCTTCCCCCATAAGAAATATCATGTAACTACAACATATGCCTGAAGAAACAACAAGCCTTTCATAACTGTCAAAGCAATATGACAGAGATCTATAACATTAGAGATCAACACAACTGAAAAAAGAATCACTTTAAGGACATTTTGTCAATACTGTAGAAAATGAATCAAAGGACAGATACCGTAGAGCGACAGTTCTTAATCTCTTTCTTCTCCATTGTACAAACGTGACAGATGGAGACACATTTCCTTGGCCAAAGCCAGGGGTATGAAAATACTCCCATTAAAATATCTTTAACTCAATAATGTGTTTTAAAATCAGCGTCATCTTGCATTTCACTATCACCATTCATGCAAACATTTTGGATTTTGAAATGTAAATGCCAGTGGTCAGAATAAGTTCCAATTTGTAAAAATAAAAAAAAATAAAATTTGGTATTTTAGTAATAGCAGCAACATATTAGTTAAAGATTCAACAAATGACTGACCCTCCTGATAACGGTCTTGTAGTGTCAAGATTGAAGCAGTCACTTCATTAGTTCAGACACAGTAGCTCAAATTGTGAATACCTTATCAGTAAACAAATGATAAACTCTAAAGTGCCTATGTTAATTTAACACAGATACATCAATATATGAACCAAAAATAATAGGAACCTGCAATATTATGATGTCGAAAAACGTGTTGCTAAAGATGATTGTATATGTGAAAATTGCTTTGAATAAAGGCATATACAATAATATTCATTAAATGCAATTGGAAATCTCTAAGTATTTAATGTATTTTCATTTTCTGTATTGTTTGTATATTAGTTTCTTTGAATTGTTTTGTTATCTAATCCCAAAACAATTCAGATTATATTGTCTTTTTTTAACAAAAAAAATTTTCCCCAAATATCAGCAAAGTTGCACATACTAGAATAATGTTTCTACACCATTAGATAATAGTTTTAGATTCATTTTCCTCATTGTGTTTTCAATCTAATCCTGATCTTCACTATTATTTTGTTTTTGTTCATGAAAGCTAAGTTAGGCCTGGAGATACTTAAGGATCTCTTTACCAATCCTTTTCTAATGATCTTGGTAAATTATTTTAAGAAAATGAAATTAGCACTATGACATGTTTTAAGTAAGAATTCATTGGAAGTATCCCTGGTCTAAGTCCCCTTCTCATTGACGCACATCACTTAGAGGAAACTTATAGTTTCTACAGTGTTCCGGATGAAATGTGGTATTATCTAGAGGATCTGCTATTGGAGACATAAAGATCTTTTCTTGTAAAAATCCATCCTACTAGTTTCTAATCTAGTTTTAATGAAGGCCATAATTGGCTTAAACTTGAGCCTGTCAGAATAAAGTAATTTAAAATGTTGTCAAGGAAAAGAAAATAGTAGGTTTCCTATTATTGATAAAGCTTCATAAAATTTCAAGCATGTCTTGCATTCAGACAAAACAAATTTACTGTCAACAACAAATATTCAACAAGCTAGGGATAGGTGTTTTCAACACGTTTATCTGATATCTAAAGTTGAAAGGAAACAGGGTGGGAAAGGACTCTCATTCTGAACTCAGAGGTTACATTGTATAAGTTTAGAATTCTAGAAAACTGATGTCATTTTGTATAACATCTAAGATTTAGTGAATATTTGTGATGTGACAAGATATGTGCCATTTTATATGTCATCATTTTTTATATTTATTAGATGTCTTTGATTTGTTTTAAAGACAAGAAAACAGAAACTTTGGCCCTTAAGTACTTATCTAGGATTCCAGGGTCAGTGGATAACAGAATGTAAATAGGAGCTTAAATGTTTGAATACCACAATTTAGCTCTCAGCTAAGGGTTCCAAATTATTGACATATGGCATTATTGAAAGTTGGAATCGTGCAATTCTTTGTTGTAGGAGTCTGTCCTATTTATTGAAGGGTGTTAAACAGCCTCCTTGGCTAGTACCTAGCAGTGTCAGCTGCACCTACACCCAGTTGTTACAACCCAAAAAGTCTCTAGACATTGCCAAATATCCCCTAGTGGGAGTGGGTAAATTGCCCGCAGTTGAGAACCACTGCCCTAAACTATGATGCTTCCCTAAATTAGATAAAAAGATAAAAGTCTAAAGCAAGTACATGTCAAAAAGAAAAGCCATTATACATAAACTCATATCCTTGTTTTTAAATACTATGGCCATTATAACAGCAAAATAATAAGTCTTTTACTTAACCAATTCAATGTACTAATAGACATTAGAAGCATTTGTAAACATAAATCTTGCTCAACAATGACACATGAACGATTATACAGCACGGTGCATAAAGTCTGAAGATTTCTTTATTCAGACTAACCGAGGAGCATTAGAGTTTCAATGAGTTTAATTAGCAGCATTTCACTTAGTGCTCTAAAAAAGATCTTAAAAATAACAACAACAATTTTTACAAATAGAGAAAGGAGGCAACCTAGAGTGTCCTAAACTACTTGAAAAACAAATGTCCCCTTTGATTTGCACCACATAATGTGTTGGTGTGATGTAAACAGATGCAATCAAAATGTTCCTCTTTCTAAATCACTACCACTGAACTGTCAATGGCGACTCTGACTACGATTATTAAAAGTAACAGACTGCCCTTTTCCTGTCAGCATTGAGGGATATAATTTCTAAAGCAGTTATGAATATCAGGTCATGTCTTTGTGGAAGGTTTTGGACTGTTGCACATGTGTCTGCGACCTTAGCTGTGAAATGTGTTTTCAGTGATAAAAGAAGAGTTTTGTTAAGGTCTAGGAAACACTCTACCACAGAGAGATTGTATACAAAAGCAGTTACTGCTTTGCAAGTAGGAAGCTCTGTAATAAATTCATGTATTAACCAAAAAGAGAAATTCAAAGGTGTTGAAACATAAGAACTGTTACTTTCAGATTGCACAAATTACCAAGAAGTATAAAATGGAAAACATTTATCTGGAGTTAAATTACTCCTTTGGCTCAACCTCACTCCTAAATCCTACAGGGGATACTATATTGTCCTGCTGGGTATTAGGACTCAAAAAGGGTTAGAGAATATGCACAGAATAAGCAAGGCAAATGTTAATATGGCTGGCAAGGGTCTGGTTACCAGGAGAGAAAGATCTCCTCATCTCACTCTCCTCTAGAGCAAAGTGAGAACATGGACCAGTTTCCTCATAAGTAACCAGGCATATGCTTCCCTGCTCTGTTCTTTAACTAGAGTGAAGGAACTCTGGGTAGATCTAAGTCCTGGAAAATAACAAGTGTTTGTAAAACTAATAGGTCTGTATGGGGGGGGGGCGGTGAGCAGCTCCTGTGAGTAATTCTCCTTAGTTAAAAGGTGACTCAAATGAGAATATCAGATGATGCTTATAATAGCAATAAGGGGACTGCTATCAGAAAAGGACTCAGTCCAGAAGACAGCTGAGAAAGTATTACTCTGCTCAGCTGAAATTCCAAGAAAAGTAGGATTTATAAATATAAAGGATGAGTGAGGGTTTAAGCCTAAGAGAAATAAGTAGGAACTAATTTTTTATGTTTACAATTGTCGTGGCTCTATAGCATCAACTTAAAAAACGAGTCTCCTATCCAGGCACAAAGATGTCTAACACCTAGCACATGTGAGATTTCAAAATATTTACTGGAGAATAATATTCAGAGAATAATATTCAAAGAATAATCTCAAAAACATCCTTAAATGCACATGATGTCTTTTGTGTGAATAATTCATAGGCTTTATAGCCAATTGCTATTGCTTTATAAGGTAAAAGTATTTCTTGTATTGAATAAATGAATAAATACATACAATAACACTGATTAAGTAAATCTAGATTATTGTTATTCTTCTTGTTTTCTAGACCTAATTACCATGATAAAATAACATGAGCCCTAATTTTTTTTTTTTTTGCTTAAATTATTGTTTGAATAATTTTACCCTACAAGCTCTGGTGAGAGATTTTTAAAGTAATACGTTATTTACCTAATCTAATAGATAACAGGAGAAAGGAAGTGAACTAAAAATACAACAATTCCACACTGGAATTTGTTGTTTTATATCAGGATTATGTAATGCAGGTATAATTTTATTTTTAGGAATAACCTTGACCCATTGAGTAAAGACACTACGTTCCTAAATGCAATGTATAATTTGAGGATACTATAAGTGTAAACATAATTATAGTGCTCCATTGACAGTGCAGTTTAAATTTTATGAATTCTTTTTACATAACCATCCCAATTTATCCTCATAAAAAGATGTTAAGACTGAATCTTAATGCTTCATTTCATTTTGTAGATGGAAAACTGAGACTCTTGATTGACTTAAGATGATTCAGACAGTAACATATGGTCTTTAGATTCCAAGTCCCCTATAATTTATACTGTCTCTTTGTCAAAAATTTAACTACACATGCTCAATTGTTTTGACATTAAAATTTCATTTTTTGTTTAAATTCCTTTAGGTATTAAATTTTTTTTTCTTATTTTGGATTAAGTTTAGTAGGCAAAATAAATCCAGAATAAGACACATAACTACCAGATATGTTTAAGAAGTTAAAAGTTAGTCTTTCAACTTTTTCTATGAAGCACATTATTGTTAGAGAAGTGGTTTAAAAGAAATTATGGGGAGAGGAAACATCCAGAAGATACAGGAAATTTGAAAGTAGATAAGAATAATGTTAAAGAAAAGGGACACAGGAAGTAGCAAAAGAGTTCATCCATAGTAATATCGATCCCCTCCCCCCAGAGGAAATGTCAATGTAGTTAGTGTGAAAGAAGTATTATCCCAATGACATCAACCCACTTAGAGTCTTTGCTGAATTCATTGACCATTTTTTCACAATATTATTTTCTTAGTTTACGTTAAATGTTTTGAAGATCCATTTATATTCAAGTTTTTTTTAAAAAAAAATTCAAAATATACTTCAGAAGTGATTTTTATGTAATCACCCATCTTGTATTATTACATTTGGCTATGTTATCTTTCAGAAGCTTGCACAATTTAAGGCTGAGCAGACATCATTCATGAAAGTTCTGGAAACATAATACAACAAGGCAGTGATGTGACAGAGAAAAACACATGTTTCTGCTTGATGGTTTGGTGACTTTATAAATTTAAAAGTGCTTCAAAGAATTTAGAACTCCAAAAAGTATTATAAACATATGTATGGAAATGTATAGTATGGAGAATTCCTTGTGATTTGTGATGAAGTATATTCATTTTTCCCAGCCTAATATTCTGAAATGTTTTCACATAGAATAAATAAGAAATAAGATACAGCAGAAAATAAATTATGGTATGGAAAGTTATGGCCAGGATATCATTACCTGCAAGTTACAAACAATTTTTGAAGAAGCATCGAATTTCATGAATACATTCTTTCACTGTGTAAAGGGTTGAGCCTTAGAGATAATAAGTTTATTTAATAATAGCAATTTTTAAAATAACCACTCATTTTTTTCTACTTAGGATGAGTTTATGGGTGTTAGAAACACTTACTATAGAGTGTAAAAAGAAATTCTAAGGCTATTTTTTCTTTTGAAACCTGCTTTATCAAAGCAAATAATTTTCTTTACAAACTCAAGAGTAACCTCAAAAAGTCTGCTTAACAAAGAGAAAACAGATGGGCTGACAGCTTCAAAGTTAGTCATCCTTAAAAAGATCTAAAATTGATTTTTAAATAGAAAAAAAATCAACAAAGCACAAAATTCAATGAGAGTCAGATGAAACTTACAAATTGCTAAGATTTAAAAATGTTATTGTCACTTATCTTCATTTGAATTAATATCAGTTATTGTCCTATAATTAATTCCATATATCATAACAAGTTTCTCACTGAAAATATGAATGTTTTCACTTATTTTTATTTATCAATAAAGAATCCAAGATGCTAGATAGGATATAAAGCTAACGTATTTTCCCTGGATTTTATAAGGAAACTATGGCTAGAGTGGATAAGTGACTTGCCCTGAATTATAACAATTATTAGTAGTAATAATCAACAACCAGTTCAAGATTTCCCATAGCTTTTGTTTGCTTAGTGTTTCCATACAGAACCATTAACTTTCACATCAATGCATGGACATAAGTTGTGCATCTGATCTAAAAAAACAAAGGGTCAAAGGATGCATAATGGAATATCCAATTACAAATGCTAAACATTATTTCATATTTTAGCAACACTCATGAACTGTAGATATGTAAATGAGATTATAGCTGTTAAGTTTGTGTACTAAAAATGACAAATGAATAGACAAATTCTTAAGGTAGTGCATGGCAGATATTTTATGCTGATTTATGAGAAAGGAAAGGAAAGGGGTAAGTGTGTGGTGATAAAGCCTACCTACATAAATAACCACTGACCTTTGCTAGTTGTGCTGTAATTAGCTGTAATTTAAAAGGAATGATGTGATAACAGGATGTTGGCTAAGCGTAGCCCTATCTGCATTTTTTGGACTGAAGTTGTCTAGTGGCAGAAAGAGTAATTCTTCCCCCGCTACAGAGGTGAGGTCTCCCACATTTCAATAAAGGCAATGTTGGAATTGGAATTTAGAGCTGAGGTGAATCAATACAGTAGCCATAAGTTGGTGGTTTTCACTCTAATATCAGTATAGATTGCCAGATGCTACTTGGTAGCAAATGAGTTTTCCAAGAAACCAACTCAATAGACTGAGTGTGTGCTATTACTGAATAATTTGGGCAATTTCCTACAAATAACTATTGGTGGAAGGCTGTCTGAGGAGGATTAAAATCCAAAAGTAGTTCAAAAGGACAGGGCATGTCCCTTATTATTATTTTTTTGTATTTCTTATTTTTTCTCCCTTTTACTAGTCATTCATTCATCCATTCATACTCTTAATTTAAATCAAACATACATTATTTTTGCTTAAGAAATTCAACTAATACAAATAAAAATAAAAAATAAGTAAGTCACTACAATAGTAAAAGTGTTTCAAGTCAATACCAATAGTGAAAAACGTGTGGTAAATATAATTCCTATGTCAAAAGTGTTCCCAAAAGAATTCTTTCTTTGGTTGTTACAACTTCTCAATTCCTTCTTATCTATTATCCCACTATCATTTGACTTTTACTCCTCCTGAAGACCTATAAATTAAGATGAAAACTTGGAATAGAACCACCATTTGACCCAGCTATCCCACTCCTCAATTTATACCCAAAGACTTAAAAACAGCATATGACACTGCCACATTAATGTTTACAGAAGCACAATTCACAATAGCTAAATTATGGAAACAACTTAGATACCCTTCAGTTGATGAATGGATAAAGAAACTGTGGTATATATATATACACAATGGAATATTTCTCAGAATTAAAAGAGAATAAAATCATGGCATTTTCAGGTAAATGGGTGAAGTTGGAGAATATCATGCTAAGTGAAGTAAGCCAATCCCCCAAAACCAAAGGCCAAATGTTTTCTCTGACAAGTGGATAACGATCCATAATGGATCCATAATGGGGTGGGATGGGAGGAAGGGAGTGATTTTGGATAGGGCAAAGGGGAGGGAGGGTAAGGGAGAGGGCATGGGGGTAGGAAAGAGAGTAGAATGAGATGGACATTATTACTCTAGGTACATGTATGAAGACACAAATGGTGTGACTCTACTTTGTGTACAACCAGAAAAATAAAAAATTATGCTTCATTTGTGTAGTATGACTTGAAGTGCATTTTGCTGTCATGTATAACAAATTCAAACAAAAAAAACAAATTTTAAAACAAAAAAAGCAAACAAAGTAACACCTTACACATTGTTCTGCATTAAGGGCTGGGGTTGTGGCTCGCCTCGCCTCTGCGAGACCCTGGGTTCAAGCCTCAGCACCACATAAAAATAAATAAGTGAAATAAAGGTATTGTGTCCAACTACAACTAAAAAATAAACATATTTTAAAAAAGAGTATTTTTTTTAAAAAAAAGAAGTCCTTAAGAGGAGTAAGCAACCTCATCTTAAATTCTGTGATCTTTTGGGATTTGTGGCATCTCAGACCTTTATTTTGGTTTGCTTCTTTGATCACTATTAGCCAAAATCCTTTGGTACACACTTTTCCAACTAAGTATTTGGGTCACAATGGCATAGTCTAGATTTACATTCTTCTTAGAAGCTAGGTGCACTACTTTTAATCTTATATTTCAACTTACATTACTTTTCATAATTTTACTCATCTAACTCCATGACTATATCACAAATATCTCAATCTTATTTTCCTACCTGAATTCAGAATAATTGTATCATATCTGGTTTGCATATTAGTAATTTCAATAATATTCATTGAACAAATGAATGAATGGAGACCACAGAGGAAATCTAGATTTGTCCTTTTCTCTTTTTTTCACTCCCTATCATTCCATCCATCATGATTTCACAGTGATTCTATCTCTATTCTGCTCACATCTCTCTCCCTCTATCCTTCTGGTTCAATACTTTATTATATCATGCTAGTTTTATTGCATCAATACTTTTGGACCTTCATGTAATACACAGAACACAAACAGCAATATAAATATTTTTAAAATGCAAAGAAATCATGAATTGACTTCTAATATCTTTCCAGGAAATTTCAAGAAGATTTGAATTCTTTGGTGATCTATATAATCCTGATGATCTAACCCCATCTACCTCTCTTAATTTCTTCCCAGTATAATTTTCCTCAATCATTGAACTTCCAACAACACTAAGCACCTTCACATTTTTAAATGTGAAAAGCTAACTCCTTCCTCAGTTCCTTTAATTTTTATCTTTGAGCCTCTGCCTAGATGTTCCTCTCTTTACTTTTACTAGAGAGCCATAACTCAGTACCCTGAACATTTTAAAGCATTTTCACACTCTACAATTTAAATCAAGATAAAATGTTTTAAAAAGCTCTTGACACAAATACAATCCATAATTTTTCTTTATAGCAGTTATATGTATATGCATATATGTTGTGTATTATTTATTTAATATCTGTCACACATTGAAACAAAATGTCTATGGAAGTAATAATTTTGTCAAATGTTTCATGGCTGTATTCCCAGCACCAAGACTAGTTCCTGATATAAAGTGTTTGATAAACATATGTTAAAAATAAATGAAAAAGGAGAGAGCTTGGGTGAAATAAAGGAAAAAGAGAAAAAACATAAAGTAGTGATCTCAACTATATCCTCCAAAATTTGGATTTCTGCTAAGTTAATAAAGCATTTCTGTCATTAGGAAATAGTAGCTGGTATATATTCACAAGGCCTGTTTTGGGAATTGTTAGTAATACACTTTCTTGCTAAAGTGGAGTAGGACATGCACATAGTTATTTTTCATTTTGCTCACATGGCTGGTATCCTGAACACAGGGCTTCAGGCATGCGAAGCAAATGCTCTAGCACAGAACTGCAACCCAGGCCAGAATGTTCACATAGGGATGGAGCAAGAGAACATCATGTATTTAAGTTGTCTGTGTTGGGTAGATTCATAGCTGCTAATTTAAACAGTCTGTAATTTTAAATCCATTGAAGATGTATTTAAAGTTTATGAGTTCAATGACACAACAAAGCACCATTTTAGGAAGGTTGATTGAACAACTGAATGTTGATTGATGTCTAAATAAGGCAAATTAGAGTAAATACACTTGTTAGGAATAGAAATGTGTTACAAACAGTGGGATATTTAAACTTCCACGTTACACTTGATTCAAATGCCTCATGTAAGAGGCAAGGATCAAAATTTTTTAAAACTCTAGGAAAAAATGCAAACCCTAAAATAAGTATTATAAGAAACTTATTGATGTTTATACACAGAGTAAAAGTACAGAGAAAACATAAAGAAAAAATATATGGACATCAAATCAATTTTAATTCTCCAAGATAAAAAAATGACCACATGTTCGATTTATTACCTACATATTTCAACACCAAAGGTAATATTTTATTTGCTTGCAGGGTTTAAAGAAGACTTTTACTGATATTCCCCAGTAATATGAACAAATGATGAAATACTTTGAAGTAAATATATGTACAATTTTCCTAGAATATTTTTAATATGGAAAGATCTATTGACAGAAAAGTAATCTGCATAGTATCAGGGTGTTCTTGACTGGATACCATTGCTCAGAGCCTTTCCAATACAAAATAAACTCTTCCATAAATATTTATACTGTGTCAGTGAGGGTGCTTTGCCAGTACTCATCCACATCAGTCAGAGAAATCATGCTTCTTTGTAGAAAGTCTAGTAAGTCTAAAGTACAAGAAGCCTTGAACTTTGAAATTTATTCTTTCTCTAGAGTTTGCAAATTAGCTGATTTGGTGTGGGGATGAAGGGTAGAGAAATAGGCCTCCAACCCCTGAAATAAAACTCCACATAGAAAAGGGGATCACTGTAGTTCGGACTTTGACATGTAGTATTTAATTATTGAATTTATCTTTGTTAAGTAAATAAAGAATACAGAGTTCATGGTCTTTCCCAGTACTTACTGCTTTTCATGATTTTATTTTACTACATATAGCTGATATTTTTAAAAAATACAGGGTTGCTAACAAAGCATGCTATATAGACATTTGGTAGGTAGATAAACCAAATTCTATAGCATTCTAGTATCCAGAATGCTTCAAAAATTATATTGTAGATGCTTTATTAGTTCTTCACTCATCGGATCAAGGCAATGCCCTATCAAGTTCATAACCAAAGGTTGAAGATATGTATAAAGCTGTAGGGCTCCTAAAAGCAGAGTGTGCATGGTATCTTTTGAATCTTTTCTTCCATCTAACTCCAGGAGATAACTCTGGTCTGTCACAATGTTTTAAATTTTGTGTAGCTCTTATATAAATCTATGCATAAATTCAAATGTAATCCTCAAGAAGAAAGCAAAACCCTACTGCTATGTTTATCTTATGGCCAATTGAAATAAAATTTTGGGATACACATACACCAGAGTATCTCCTCATTAGTTCTGGGTTTGGGCTCTGTTTTTGAATTACAACATGCACTCCATATGATCCTATGACCAGCAGCATACTTGGAGAGAAATACTTCCCTAAGGTAAATAATCCCATCAGATCTATCTTTTCTATTTATATATGTGTATGGGCTTATATATAAAAAGAGAGACAGACAGACTAGATGACCCCTGGCCAGCTGTGGTTAAATTTATGATTGTTAACTCAAAGAGTCATCCCTGTTATGAAGTCTTTCCATAATCAGATAACATGCTACCTATCAATCAAAGGACACATCTCCTTGAGTGTTGTATCATACCAATTAATGCAGAGGTAAATCCTAAATGTGGATAACTCTAGCTATAGAAGACTTTATTTCAAGTGGGAGTTTGATGATGCAAAAATCATTTTGAATTGAGTACAAATCCTGCATTACAATAAATTTTCAGGGACTGTTTCATATAGGGGCTTGGACTCACAAAATCTGAACAACTCTGTCAAGATTTGAATATTCAGAATGATACACCAAAAATACTATTATCCTCCTCCTGTCCCTTATAGAGAGAGGTTGTTGCACGAACATATCTTTGCCTATATGTATTACATATTTTACAAAAAGAATAGTAATATCTTCAATCACAGGGATACAATATTTAAATGAAACCAATACACCTACGCAAAAGACAATAATCTGAGTGGAAAGGAATTCTAAATATTTTGAGATTTACTCTCAAATTAGATAATAATGGCAAAAATTCCTGTCTTCCATCATGTCTATATAAAAAGGCCTTCATTTCTATCTATCTCAGAATCATACCAGGAAAGAAACACAAATATGAATATGTTAAGAATATGAACATGTTATGAATCAAGTTAAAATTTTTGGTTAGTAAGTAATTCTCAGTTGAGGCAATCGGCCTCTTAGGGAAAATTTTTCTTATATTCATAATGGGTGTGTGACTATTAATATCCCAGTGGTAGGAGATAGAGATGCCACCCTGCCTAGGTCAGATAGGACAAAAAGAATTAACTAGTCCAACATGTCAATAGTGCTGAGGTTGAGATATTTGCCATAAGCTAAAACTACGATTCTTACTAATATTTTTGTGCATTTTCTCAAGAATTCAATAAGAAACCATTTTCCAGACTCTGACAGTCTGTATAACTACAGATCTAATTTACCAATTCAGGTTAAATCATCTCTTTGGTACACACCATTTGTAACCATGTCAACTGCTTATCCTGCAGCCCCTCAGTTTGGTGTCTATCAGCCTCCAGCAACGACAATGATCCAACACAGGATGTCATTTAGCTGCAGTAAGTAATTGCTCTTCATTTCACTCTGTTAAGAAGCACTCTTCCTTATTGATTTTGGGCTGCACCTGAAGCATCACTACAATTTTTTTCCCCAACAACCTGAATCTATTCCTATTGATCAATTAATGCTGCCCTTCTGGCAAAATCTGCTACACCGAAGACACAGAGCAGGAAAATAATGCATATAAAGTAAAACTGCTATAGGAAGAAGCTAGTAACTGGCACTTGCTTATCTAACACCACTACTGATGAAGCAGGCTAAAAAAATGGAACAAATTAGAAGGACTTACTATCCCATGTTTCCTTTTGTCCTCTACTTATTCACTAACGTCAAAATAATTATGTTATTAAATTGTTTTAAATAGAATCTCTCATTTACTTTTGCACAGTTGTCCAGGGGGTATGTTAGTAAAGTCCTTATCTGTGGAACATTTTACTCTGGCTAATAAAAAAAAATGTTAGTAAAGCAACTAATTAACAGTTTATGCTTTGAGAAAGGCAGTTATTAGTTTATATTTTTACTTTAGTTACTATATAGTACTAGGTAAATTAACATCTTTGAGTTTATTTGGCTCAACTGTAAAATGAAGATACGGTTGATTCCAAAGGATGATTTTGCAATTAATGAAAAGATATAAATAAATAAATATATGGCATCTATAAAATAGGAAGGTTGTTGCTAGGAGTTTGGATCTGGAGTATCTCCCAAGGACCCATATGTTAGAGGCTTGGTCCCCAATATTGGTAGATGGTAGAAACTTCAAGAGGAGGGAACTGATAGGGAGTCTGCCTATCATTGAGACATGTCCTTGAAGTAGTCAATAATCATTCTCTTCCATCTCTTTGCATTTCATTCATAAGGTAAACAGTTTGCTCCACCATGCACTCACCACCATGATGTGCTGTCCTGCCATAGGACAATGGGGCCAGTTATTCATGAACTGAAACCTCCAATACTGTGGGCCAAATAAATCTTCCCTCTTTATATGCTAATTATCTATAGTATTCTATAGTTTTCTGTTACAGTAATGGCAGTGGTTAAGCAGATAGTTGTTTTAAGTGAGAAACAACTGCATGGTCTACCAGAAAGTTGCAGACTTTCCACTCCCTAAGTCCCTTTAAAGAAGTACTAGTTTTATTGTTAATCAGATGGGGTTTTTATATAGTCCCTTAATGCACAGTTAAGATTCTAGCTATGTGATTCTCTGTTTAACAGGCTTCAGCAACTGATGCAAAATTCTTCAGACCATTCCTGAGCTTCTACAATAAGACTGGATAGATTATAGGTTAATTTCTCAACCACAACATCTCTCATCAGCTCAGATATCAGGCTTTCCATGGGCTCAGCCCACACACATAAAGGGATATAACAAAATACCTTACTTTAAGGGAGGATTACATAATCAAAATGAGATACTAAATGTGCTAAACGTGATGCTTGTGCACAAAGAAAAGATAAGATGATGCTCATTGTACCTGAGAATGTCGACATAGTGAGCAAGATGTGTACAACACAAATAAGGATGTTTAATATTTCACCCAAATAAAATCTTCATGGAATTTTTAAGCTTTGTCATTAATAAAGTACAACTCTGCCAAAAATATGAATAAGTTTGCAATAATGTAAGGAAATCATTGAATTTTCCCTCACCTTGATCTGAAGCAAGTTTCAATAATTCACTACTATCCTCAAGATGATAGCTGTCTTCCTGTAATAAGAAGTTTTTCCCATTATTCCCAAATTGCAGATATATCCAGGAAACTTGGGAAGTTATTTCTTCTATCCCTCATCACTAAATCAACATGAAACTTGTAACTCATTGCACTACTTTGGAGCTATAGGTCAATCCTTCTTTAAAATGAAAAATTTTCATAAGCATAGGTAGTTTTAGGGTTAAACCTCAAGTTATTTTGTGTTATGATTTACAAAAAAGGTTTAAGCCACTTTTAAAATTCAGCTTTTCATGACCGTGATTTCCACTTGCTGCGGATGAATCTATACATGCTATAGTTCTGCATATTCACTTGTAGAATTAGCCATTGTATAAAAGATGTTTCAGGCTTTCTGTCATTTGATAAGGCTATTCAGAGTTTTGGAATTTATAAATTATTTTAATGCTCCCAATGCACTGACTAACAACACGAATAGTGAACTAATTAACTAACTTACAACACAATTAGTGAACAAGTCCCTCCTTTCTAGAAGCCACTGTGTCAGTTCTCTAACACGTTCTCTGGAAAAAAAATCCTTATTGTGCACATATGCCCTCCCTTTAATTTAGTCATAATGTTGCAGCTAAATTTTGTTTGTATTCTGTAGCTACCATTGCATGGCATGGGTTATCTAAGGAAGAGAATCACTTCTTTTTAAATATGTATTCCAAACAACTAGTAGATATCTGTACATACTGCATGTGCTCAGAAGAAAAGAATAGAAGAGAGAAGGATGATACAAAGGAGGAAGTGTGTGTTAAGCTGAGTAACCAAGCTGGCTGCAGGAAACATGTTAGCCAATCTTCATAAATAGATTTCAGCCATAAAGCACTTATTTGTCTGATATACCAATAATATAGATAAATACAGATAAATATAGATGGACAGATATATATATATATATATATATATATATATATATATATCTCCAGCTCCAGTGGGTATTACTTTATGCATAAGTAATTTGTGTATCAAATATAAAAAATATAAATATGCCCACTTATCTTCATCTTGTCCTGAGGTGTCTATTAACCTATATAATTGTTGCCAGTTGTAGACTAATCAATTTACTTTGCACATTGGGGAAAAAGGACACTCCTCAGATGATATGAAGGCATAAATTTTCTAAAGATTGTTGGAAGTAGTATTCCAGAACATATTAACTTCATTTTAACCATGAGTATGCAGTGTTTCTCATAAAACTAAAACTATACTATGACTCACTTGACTGATTAAAAAAATTAAATTTATGTGATAACCTAAGAAACAAGCTAGTCATCCATTTTCTGATACCAGTGATTTAAAATTTTAAAGGGACTCAGTCACCTGAGGTGCGAGCAAAAATGAAAGACTTTCACCCTCAAAAAATTCAGTTATTAATCTGCTATATTAAGACCTGGTTTCTGAATTTTTTAACATATTTTTCAGCAATCTAATACATGTATTTAATAAATATTTTCTGAGTACTTCTTATGATAAATATTTTGGATATTTAAAAAACTCATATTGGAAATGATAACGTACCAAAAATGTAAAAGATTTGAGATATTATTTTGCTTACAAACTAACAATTGACCCTCTGGTTTTATGCATGCTGACAGCAGACAGGAGATTATGGGGTCAAGAACCAGGAACATCATTACTCATGGCAAAGCAGCCAGCATAAGCTTTATGTGCACATTGTTCCCCATGTACCCAAGTCCCAAGGGGGCTATACACAGCAGCCCTGGTGGATTCTACACATAACAATAGATTTGCATCATAGTGAAAAAGCCCAATCGTCTTAGGTGGCTTGCTAAAAATATTCTCAACTTGTAGTTTTAGGGTGATATTTTGAAAATGAATGCAGATGTTCCAAGAGCATATGTATTTTTTTTTTAATCAGAAGAAGCATCCAGAATTTCCAACAGATAATTTTGCCCTAGAAAAATTAATATAATTACAAAAATGTGTTCATATTTCCCTGAGTCATTTGAAATTTTATTTTTTTATGATATAAGGATGGAAAGAAATATATTCCTGTAATAAAAGGCAGTAGAATCTGCTGGCTCAATTGCTGAGGGAGTATTAGAATTTTGAGTGAAATGCAATATTTAAATATTCTCAAGTGTCACTTAAAGGAATGTTAGATGAGAATACATTGAAGATGTTTCTGCAGGATCTGTAGAAGGTTCTTAAACATGGTTAGATATGGTATCTTTTTAATGTTTAATTCAATCTGATAATATAATTGATCTAATACTGTTCATTGGAATTAATTTTATTCTTCCTGATAATATGATATAAAATGCTAGAGTGAATTGTAACTTCTGAGACATTTTTTTTTCTTTCTCTGTCTCATTGGAAAGGTTATTGAATCCCCAATAAGATCTCTTCAAAAAGTAATTTTAGTGTGATTTAGACTCCTTGGCAGTTATCCTAGTGTCTCTAGAAATACAGGTCTTTCCTCTCCTCCTTCTTCTAAGTACTTTCAAATATCATATATCTTTATCTATGCCCCTCAAGGTCTCACTGGCAGCCTAGCATAATAACAGTAACTAGAGCCCTGCCAGGCAGATACCCATGAGCTGAATGAACATGAAGCAAAGCAGAAGTCTCAGAGCATAATCAGAGATTTTTTTTTTAAGGTATAAAGGCCTAGGATCAATATCAGATTTCTGATATTGATCAATTTAACATGCTTCTTCAAATCTCCTAAAGTATGTTAAATATGCTATCTGGTAAAATTATCTGTAAGATTCCACTCCAAGTAGTAAAACGATGACACTTTTTCTAGCTTTATTTAAGCACAATTGAAAATAAAACTTGAATATATTTGACTTGTACAATTTGATATAAATAGATAGAAACCGAAATGAGTACCTTAATCAAGGAAAGGAACATATATATCACCTCACATGATTACTATTTCTGTGTAAGTGCATGTGTATGTATGTATGTGATAAAATACTTTATATCTACTATCTTAGCACATTTCAAGATTATAATACATTGTTTTAAATCATAATCACCACGTGTACATTAGATCTCCGGAACTTATGCATCTTATAACTGAGTCCATACCTTGTGACCCACCTCCCAGACCCTAGTAACCATCATCCTACTGTTTCTGTGTTTGATTTTTGTAGATTTTACATTTCACTGAGATCATGTGGTTTTTACCTTTGTTGCTCTTTTCTTTCACTAAGTATAATGTCCTCCAAGTTTGTCTTTATTGTTGGAAACAGCAGAATGTCCTTTTTAAAGACAAAATAATGTTCCAGTGTATCAAGATAGACAGATGAATGGAAAAAGAAGTGTAATATCTGTGGGTCTATCAGTGGACCAAACTCTTGGTATGTGTCTAACTCTATGGCAAAACTTTTTCCTCTGGGTGCTTCTCTCTGTTCTCAGAACTTCTATGTTGATATTCCTCCAGGTGTTTTTTTAAAAATTTTTATATACAGAAAACTCTAACATCTACATACTTTTCATAGATCTCATAATTAAGGTCAAGACCCACATGTTTTTGGTTTTCTGAAATCCATGTCTGAGTATCTTACAAATGTGTAACCCTCAACAGGTTCAAAACTTAATTCACTTTCTTTCCTCTAGATTACTCTATTTCTGAATCTTTGGATTTATCAACTTCAAAAGGCAGCATCATTTCTATGGCTACAACAATCACATTACTGGGAGCCACTATTCTCAATCCTAATCTAATACATCATTCAATTGTATAATTGTATAATAACACTTTACATTTTGCGTCCTCTTCTACTGCAGACCATGATCACTAAGTACTACAAAAGGTTCTTTCTGTCTCATCTTGTCCGTATCGCTCCACTTCATTATACACACTATAAATTAAGGCAGTTTTGTAAAAAAAAATGATTATAATTTCATCATTCCCTTGAGAGCTCTAAAGTCTCCCTTTGTTCTCAGATTAAAGTTCATATATCATAAAATATTTGAATCAATAATGGCTATGCCAATTTATGTCTCCAGCAACAATGTATAAGTATTCCCTTTCTTCACATCTCACTAGTATTTATCTTTTCTATTTTGATAATAGATATTCTCATGGGTATGAGTTGCTGTCTCATTTGTGATTTTGATTTGCATTTCTCTGATGATTAGTGATGTTGGGCATTATAATGAAGAATTTAAATTGTCTCCAATATTTTTCTGGTCTTCTTGGTCATTTTTATTGTTTTTATACTCTTGATTCCAGTAATGTTATGTCTTTTACTTCCTAAACTGAAGAAAGTTCTCTCACCTCTGTTTTGTCTTTGATAGTGACTTTTTAAAGTCCCTCTTCACTTAGCTAACTTGTATTTATTCTTCAAGTTGGAGAATAAATATTTCTTTGAGGAAGTTTTCCCTAAATGCACAAATTCTGATTAAGTATACTGAGTAAGTGCTCTCTTGGTAGCCTGTGTTTCTCAGCTATCACTGAGACCAAATAACTGAAAGAATCAACTTTTAAAAAGGAAAGATTTATTGTGGCTCATGGTTTTGGAAGTGTAAGCATTTAATCCCATGGTCAATTGGCCTGCTGCTTTGGGACATGTAATAAGGCAGAATTCATGGTCACAGCATGTAGCAGAGGATAGTCCTCACCTCATGGTCGCCAGGAAGTAAAGAGAACAGAAGGCCAGGGAAAGAGAAAGGGACTAGGGTTACAGTACCCTCTTCTAGGGCATGGCCCTATTGACTAACTTTCTCCCAGTAAGCTCCATCTCTCAAAGGTCCAACTGCCTCCCATTAGTACCACTGGATGCTGACCAAGTCTTAAACCTTTGGGCCTTCAAGGGACACATATTCAAACCATAGTAAATACTATTTAAATAAATCAAGTAATGATATTGCAATTTTCCACCGAATGTTTTCTCAACTAGATTGCAGAAATTATGATAACTCTGTTTATATTGTGTAGTTGTATTCTTACTGCCTGCCACATGTGTGATACAAGTAGATTCCTTTATAAACATTTACTTAATGCAGTATGTTAGCACACTATACCAGGAATATTATGGTAAATTCCTGAATAGTAAATTAATTAATTAATTAAATGTAATACAATCTTTCCTTAGGCATTTTGATATTAAATCATCTCAAAATAATTTTAAATATGAAAGGAATAGTCACAATATAAGTAGCTAATTGGCTGAATATACCAAGAAATATACCAAGAAAGAGCTCAACAGTACCATTCAAATACATCTTTCCAATTGGCCAGGCACCTGGGGTTCTTCAGCTGTTTTCTCCATAGAGGTTCCAGATGCTCAGTATTGGGTACTCATTCATAATGTGGACTTATTTTTTGATGTTAGAATTTTTGAAATAAAAAAAAATTAGTCTAATCTTGACTTTTGGCAGGAAATATTTAAAGTGAAAATTAAGTAATATTTGAGAAACTACAACATTTTGAGGGGTAAATGAATACAAAGATGACTAAGGCAAAGAACCTATTCTCAAGCAGCCCACAGTGTAGAGGCAAAGCAAGTATATAGGAGGGATAATACAATGAAAATGAACAATAGCTTTAAGAGGTGTCATGGAGACAAAGGGCTGGCAATATCACTTTCAACAAGTTTACAGGGGGTAGGGATATGGAAAAGGGTCTGGAAAATATCACATGAAGTCTTGGTATTGGATAAAATGTGGATGTGTAGATAAAGCAGAGAAGACTAAAATGGAGAGGGAGTAGCATTATGATCAAAGTCTTGGATTGAAACAAGAGAATGCAAGGTGTAAGGAAAATAAAAGGAGACACAGAGACAAGATGCAAAGGCAGGAAAAGAAGTGTCTCCTCCTCCAAGCAGCCACATTTATTTATATCAAAAGTTACAATAGGTCATCAGTACCATGACTACATTATTATTTAGTATTCCTTTAATCCCAGATGCTATAAAAATTGAGATCAAAATCCAGGCTGATTAAGACACAGAGCCCTTTTCTCTAAGGACATTACCATAGAAACTAGATACAACACCTGTATAGTTATTTTACTAGCTTCAAGGAGAAACTGCTGAGCATTTCAAGTGTGGGAAACAGAGTGCCTGTTTCCCCCACTTGAGTTTGCTCACCAGAGGAACACTTCCCTGTACATTTAGACTGTCAGAATACCTACATGCATCCCTATATTTCCAGGAGCTGTGTGCCTGAGATGAAAGTCAAAACTGATAAGACTCCAACACAGAATTTCCGCATGAAGGACACTGCTATAGCAGCCAAGCATCCTGCATCTTTGCACTGGAGTTTCCCAGCAGCCAGGCATTCCATGTCACTGCACAGAAATTCCTAGTAGCCAGGCGTCCTGTCTTTGCACAGAAACTTCCTAGTCACTAGCATGCCACAATCACAAAGTTGATGAGAGACCCCAATCCCAACCACACAACCCCTACAGCAAGGCCTGTTTGAAGAACACCACCAATATCCAGATGGGTGTAGCAAACCTTTAATTAGAAAGACAGGGATGAGGTAAAGTAGAGTTGTTGATGAGACTAGAAAGTAGAACTTGAGTGGGATACTAGTAAAGACTTTGGCCCATGGGTAACAAGGATCCACTTAAACTTTCTAATCAATGGAACCATTATTTAGGAAAGAAGAAAGAAAGACAAATAATTAAATGGTTGAGGTTGACTCTTTTTTGACATTTTCTTTAAGCTATATGAATTTTGTAGAAACTGCCTATCTCACAATTTGATGTGCCCCTCCAGAAATAAAGAGGGAGATTAAAGTAATTTGAATAGTACAATGAAAATATGCACCATTGAAATGTTAATGTGGATGCAGCTTTTGCTGAAGTGAATTTTTGATTGTGAGATATGTAGATTTCAAGAACAAGAGATTTTACTTTTTTATTTGAAAAATACATTGAAGATTATAACTGTTATAATATCTTTAATGAATCATTTCTGTGGCTTATTTTTTTCTCATTTCCTATGCCATCTTCACATAGAAGAATCATCAATTGTTCTTTAACTGCATGTATGATGTTAGAAGAACAAAGGAAGTATTTGTAATTCTTCAATCCTTTTCCTTAACTACCAATCAGTTCCTGATCTCAGAGAAATTATATAAAATATCTTTGAAATCTGTGATGGGTTATGGTAAAATAACATTCAACCCATTTTATTACACTGGGAATTTTCCTGTTTGCTCCTTAGCAAAGGAGCTGAAGAGAAAATAAAGGACATAAAGGACACAGCAAATAAACTGATTACACTGCAAAGTATAATTGAAAACATGTGCACTGAAGTATTTGAGTAAATGGCAGTCACATAATTGCCAGTTCTTCTTTGTTTAAAGTAGGCATATGGATAACAGGAAATAAGTTTGAAATAATCTTTATGTAGAAGCAAAATTGCTTCTGCTGTAGTATTCATTTCTCAGCAGAATCTTTAACATGCTCTGTATTTGAATATAAAGGATCTATTTGACACACATTGATGATATGTGATTGAAGTAAACTCAGCATACATAGGTAGTCCTCAAACTATATATTCCACTGTATAATCCATAATAAAAGGTATTATTTAATTGAAAATATCCTCTAGATTAACATTTTTTATTTCAAAATAAAGTGTCACCACTTTGAAGTGTATAAATTGGATTTTACAAAGGCCTATCAACACATTACTGGTAAATTTTGTAGCCATCATGAACCCTTTCAATTGTAAGTTCAGTTCATAATTCATAGTGTTCTTCTATAACCACTTATTAAGGAGAATTTTAATTCATATTTTATTTCAAGAACTCAATTTCTAACTTTTATTTCAAGACAGTTGAGTTTCACATTCTTATATATTTTATGCTTATCTTTGAACAGATTTTATTTTGTTAATGTACAATGTGTATTAAAATAATGTTTTATATATTATCATATGAATAATTGATCAAGATCACATTCATTAAAAAACTACAAAATATAATTCTTCATTACTTTAAAGATGATGTCATGGCTTACTGAAACCTGTCATTCTAAGAAATACTGATGGATTTGGGGCTTCTATTAGGGGACAAGAAGCTGTATAGTTTATGTATAGTAGCTATTTTAAAATGTGTCATCTCTTTTTTTTACATACTATAATTTTGTTTATTTATTTGTTTTTATGTGTGCTGAGGGTCAAACCCAATGCCTCACACGTGCAAGACATGACCTCTACCACTGAGCCACAACCTCAGCTCCAATGTATATCTCTTACTGATGGCAATTTAACATGGGTAGATGTAGCATATATTTGGCATTAGGCAGCTCTGGATTAGTACTTTGGCTGTAGAATATATTCTATTCTGTAACTTTTGGTAAATTACATAAAGTATCAGAAATTCTGTTCCTTACATATTATGGCCAACCCTTAATTTCTAAATATCCTATGACAATATGTAAAGTGCACAGAACAGAGTCTATTAGGTACATATTTACTACTGGCACTGGCTTCATACACAGGCAACACTATGACCTTATTTCCTTTAACATCAGGAAATCTGTTTTATACCCTTACTTGATTATTACACTTAATATATGAGTTACCATAATATATCCAATAGGGATGCACAGATATCATGCCTCGCCCTCAAAAAAGAAATCTATTTTAGGCTCAGGTGTTTGAAATGTAATTGAATCACAATGAGTCTCAAAAATAAAAAAGACAGACTCCTATGCATCAATAAAAAAGTGTATATATATTTATGAGTAAACTTTTTTATAATTACAAACTCAAAATTGCACATTTTGGTGGGGAGAGAAACAGATGGAAGCATCACAGTTGTGCACATGCTGCCTCCACATTCAAAATGTCAGTAAAGTTCTGAACTCTAGTACCCCTGAAACCTCTAAATCAAACCTTCCTTCAAGATTTCAATTATATGAACAGCAGTGACATTGCAGAGAGTTCCAGATATTATATCTGTATTCTGGACAAAGAATTAATATCTTATCCAAGTAGGATAGATATGATGCAAGATTCATGACTTCCTTAACATTAACTTGGTCTTTTCCCACCCAGTTTAGGTATAGCATTCTAGAAATAAGGGGCTTCAGAAGGGCCTATTCTGCCTCCAGGTGCTTAAAATTTAAATTTGGCACTCTTTTACAGGACAACAGCTGCTCTCTTTGCAAGAGGTGGAGCATGGAAAGAAGATAAACCCTTATTCTATATAGGGCACAAACAACAGCTTGAAGTAGAATGCATTGAAAACAATGATATTTAATACAGGCTACAAAAGAGATTACATAAGATCTAGTTTAAGACTTTTTAAGGGCAGCATTACAATATCCAATTTTAAGGACATGAAAGAGTTCACAATTTTGAATAACTATATTTAAAAAATGTCTCTAAAGATAAAGGTATCATCATTTTTTCAATATCTTAAAAAATTCTAATAGCAAGTGTTGAACACAAGATTTTGAACTACTGTGACAGACAGAAGGAAATAACTTTGCTAAAATGTGATAAAAGTTACATTAACCCTATTTTCTATATGTTTCAAATATCATCACTGTTGTACAATTCTCACTAAGATTATGGCTTCTTGTATACAGATGTAATCTAGTTTAGCCAAGTCTTGAATAAACTGTGAAATTTCTCAAAGGAGGTCAGATAAAATGAGATATAGACATATAGAATCCAATGTAAATAAATACTGCCCTAATGTTTTTTTTAATAAATATACTGCTAAATTATACCCATGGTATATGTTGTAGAAGTAATCTCTGTAAAAATTATGTGTTCTTCAGAATTCTACCATTGAAAATTTTAAGAGAGAATATTGAGACAGTGATGAAGAAATAGGAAAAAAAAATCTGAATACAGATTTAATAACTTTAATCCAATGGCCTAATTTTTATCTGTTTGTAAGACTACTACTATTCATTGATCTCCTACCAAATATTAATTGATCATTCCCCTACTAAATTCTAGACACTATTCTATCCACTAGTGATGAACCTGAACAAGACCAAGTTTTGCCCTCCAAGTTTTACATTCCATAGTGTTCACTAGATGTAAGGGAGACTAAAAACTATCTATAAATAAGAATATTCCTGTATTGCTATAAGCTGTGAAGAAAATTTACAATTGTAATGAGCTAGAGGATGAGCAGACAAAGGAATGGATGCTAATCTAGAGGAGCAGCAAAGAATCTTGTCAAAGAAAGAACAGTTTGATTTGAAATATGCACCACTAGTGGAGACCATCATACAATGATCCCAGAAAAAGGTAATATTAACTGTCAGAAAACCTCCGAGCTAAACATGAAGCCTGGTGAGTTTGCCGAGGAGGAACTGAGAAAAGAAAGAAACAAACAATATTAGAAAAGTACTCACGAGACATGTCATGCAGCCTCTTGGTAAGGATTATTTTCTAATATAATTACATCAAAGTATTGGAAATTATAAGCTTGAGAGAATGATAGGATACATCACTTTGAAAAATGACTGCTTTTTGTTTAAAAAGTGGATCTCCTGTGTGAGAGTGAGAAGACATAGTAGCTATGACTGAAGGCCAGGAGAAAGAGGACTTGGAATTTTAGAGCTTCTAAATATGTTTGGACATGTAAGTATGAGTTTTAAAGAATGTGTATATATAAATATTTGTTTTCATGCTTTGGAGTCAGTAGTTTGTTTTCAGATATCGAATGTCTTGCATATGGCCTTGAAAAGCATATGCCTACAATATCTACCGAGCAAAACAGTCTTGATATTATCTTTTCTTTGCTTCTGAAGTTCAGTGTGGTGCTGCCTCCCTAGGTGTCATGCAAAAGAATTTCAGCATAATGAATTAACAAATAAAAGAACTTGAAAAGTTTATAGATGTGGTCAGCTCACAAAAAAAGTAGGCTAGGCTGAAGGGCTAAATAATTTCCCGAAGAAATGAGTTTCTATGTGTGACTAAATTTTTTTTTTCATTCAATAAATACATACTAATGGCC
This sequence comes from Urocitellus parryii, assembly GCF_045843805.1. Taxonomy (NCBI): domain Eukaryota; kingdom Metazoa; phylum Chordata; class Mammalia; order Rodentia; family Sciuridae; genus Urocitellus; species Urocitellus parryii. The sequence continues at coordinate 39,488,505 of NC_135540.1, read as the reverse complement.
TCTCTTTCATAATATTGAGCAATAAACAGTGACATATATAACAAGAAACAAAAATATCCTGCAAGTAACCTCATGAAAATTTTGAATTTTCCAGTCAGACAACCATGGACAAATGTTACTTCTGTTGAAAGTATTTTGTTCTGTTTTTTTTTGTTGTTGTTGTTTTAAATGAAGAGTGACATTTAGCTGTGTTCATACATCCACCGAACAACCCATTTATTAAACTTTTAGTTATAAATCACTCACTATGTTTCAAACAAAATATCAATGTCAGATAATTAGGCTTCAAAAGAATTTTTAATAGTATGGTGATTTTGCTGAGAATTTTCAGTAAATATTTTCAGTAAATATGTGTTCTCTGAAGTAAACTGAGGAAGAATTGGAAATTACACAGTAGTAATATCAAACCAACTTCTAGATTATGCAACTGATTTTACTTTGGTACTAGTGCTAAAAATGGGACTTTTTTCATTAAGATGAAACTTTTAAAAAATAATTTGAAGTGACTAAAATACATGTACTTAGCATTCTGCATACTGTTTGCTCATTTCCTCTTCAATTTACTTCTTTGTCAATTGATGATTTGCCATAGGTAGTTAAAAGCTTTGTTGATGGGGACAATATTGCAAAAATTTGATTTGTTTTTAGTATTTTTGAGGGTTTTTTTTCCTTTTTTCCCTTTATTTTTCCAGTAATATTCATTGATTAAAACACAGAATGATACATTGAGACATTTCCAGCTTCATTAATGACTTAAAGATTTCAAAATATACTAGCATTTAAAAATTTGTGTAACTAACATTAAAAGTATGAAAAGTAATCCCTATAATGAGGATTTTAAAAATTACATATTAGAGGATTGATTTTCTGATAGTCTGACTTTTAGAATTGGGAAATTAACCTTTTAATAAATTATGTGAAAATTTTTTCAAGGCAGATAGAAAAACTAGAATTTAATTTTGATATTTCTGTATGATTTGTGGGAAATATGAAATCATATATATAAAAATCAGAATTCTGTTCTTAGTCCCTTGGATTCAAATTAAATTGGCAGGTGGATATTATTAACCCCCTTTTGATAAACTCATGTATTAAAACCAGTGCTAAGAGGGTTAAGATATTTCAAAAAAATTTTTTCCTACTTCTCAAGAGAACAAAAAGACTTTCATGATATAAACCCTTATCTTACTGCATAGAAAAAAATAATTTATGGAATGGCTGACAATGTGAAGACAAATTATATGATTTGATTTTCTTTGGATAACTCTGGAGTATACTCAACCTGTATGGGAAAAGAAAAAAAATATTTGAATTTTTAATTACTTTTATACTGTTTTGAAGGAAATAAAATTTTTAGATTGGCACCCAACCCCAAACTTTATCTCTATCTCTCCTGTGTGTGTGTGTGTGTGTGTGTGTGTGTGTGTGTGTGTGTCTGTCTCAGGTGCTCTGAGTGTTTCAGTAAAGAATGTTTCATCTTTAAAGTTCCATCACAGAATGACTGACTGAGTTACACATCTAAATTTTGTTAGTTTAGTTAATAAGTTTAGTTAATATAAGATAAAAAGACACATACTCAACTGGATATTTGTAAGCATATCATAGTACAACTGAAAACAAAGGAAGTGATGTGGAGATGACCCTTCTTTTGCTCCTCAGATTACCTCTTTGGTAGTCCTCAAATGAGGAAAAATTAATGACAACTTCATTACAGCAGATAAGAAATTTCTTAAGCAACTAGAAATTACTAGTTGACCATTTTTAATGATGAACTTTATCATATATACATATTATGATTCAAAACAATGGAAAGTGACATCATGGAAACAAAAGACAATAAACTACTTATTCTAAGGAGTACTACTTCCAACTGCTTTGAAGTCAATGATGTAGTTTCTTTTTTTGGGGGGGTGAGGTGGGGATTGAACTCATATGCACTCAACCACCAAACCACATCCCAGCCTTATTTTGTATTTTATTTAGAGATAGGGTCTTATTGAGTTTCTTAGTGCCACACTTTTGCTGAGATTGGCTTTGAACTTGTGATCCTCCTGCCTCAGCCTCCCAAGCTGCTGGAATTACAGGCATGCACCACCTAGCCTGACCTTTTTTAAAAAATTTTTAGATCTGGGAGTTGGGGATATAGCTCAGTTGGTAGAGTGCTTGCCTCACATGCACAAGGTCCTGGGTTTTATCCCCAGCACCACGAAAAAATAAAAAGAACTTTTAGAACTATGTGGTTTGGGAAGAAAACATAACCACTGGGTGAGATGACTTTTAAGACTAAGCACCTAGAAAATTTGAATATTCTGTCAAACTTTCCAAGAATAATACAATGAATTTGATCATTCTCATTAAAATATACTTATTATATTAAACACTATTATATTGAGAGTTAAAATTATATCATCATACATGAAATAAGATTTTTAAATATTTAAGCTACTATTAGATGCATTTACTTTTTATTTTGTTTATTTCTATTTTGTGCACTTAATCATGGCTGTAGTACATATGTCAAGTCATGACTTCATGTAATTAAATACTATATTTGCAAAATATATTTATTGGTAGAATTATGAAATCAAAATACTTTGGCAACTGCTTTCTTATAAGAAAATATCCACAGAAAAATGTCAGTCATTGACTATAAATTTATTTAATCTTTACAAAACTTTTTCACTGTATTACTTGTAAATCCCTGATCACATTATCCACTTTCACTCTGGGATTCTATAAAAATTATCATTAGGGAAATGCCCTTGTTACCACATTAGAAACTCATCTGTTTTTTAAGATATTGCTCAAATATCTCCTCTTCAGTGAAATATTCTAGTGGCCCCAGGCAAAATTAAACACTTTCTTCAACTATGTATATCCCATTATTTATTCATTCTAATTGCTATCATAGTATTATCAAACTGCATTACTCTTGTTCATAAATCAGTTCTTTGAAAATACAGACAGTGTCTTGTTTACTTTAGTTTCCAAAATTTAGTAAGGTCCCTGTACATAGAAGATATTCAGTAAAATGTTGATGCATTTATAAAATGCACTTAAAAAATAAATACAGGAGGATAAATTCAATGTTCCAAAATAATTTCAGTGAGAACCATTATAGGCTATTTTATAAACTTCAGTGAAAAGGCACTAAGTGTTCAATTCAGGGAAATATTATGTAGAAAAATCCCTGGAACTTTACAGAAACAGCTAATTGGATAGTACATGGAGAAACGGAGAGCTCCTGAGGACAGATCCCAAAACTTAGGGGTTTTGATGCTAAGCAAAATTCTCAGTGTTGAATGCTCTGTAAATTCTGTGATATATCCTCAGAGTAAAGAAGGAATTACTGAGTGTAATTACTGAATGGATGGCAAAAGTATATATTTTATTTTCACTTAATAGGGCCAATAAGAATAAAGAATAATGATAAAAAAATGTTTAAAATACTTAGAAGGCTCATCATAAACTCATACTAAGATTCAGGAAATATCTAACAATGATTTGGATTTTTTGACATATCCATTTAAAAAATTGTAATTACTTTATATATACCTACATTGAAAGAATTCACAAGTTTTCCCTAAAATACTTTTTAATATAAGGCATTTATACCAATTATCTAAATTATTTATACATACCATATGTGCACTTTTTTCTTTTAAAAATAAATGAAACATTGTGCAATATTTGGATGGTATTTTCAAATTAAAAATAGGAACTTTAGTGTATCTCTTAACTCCCCCAGGATCATGAAGTCAGCAGATTTTCCTTTGATATAGCATATATCATCATGTAATTATTAATATATATTCTCTCTAGGTAATTTTGAACATCCACTTCCTTAGCTTTTAATGAAAAATTACTCTAGTTTAACTCTAATTGCCTGTGAATATTATGGTCAGAATTTTCACCGTGCCCTCTAAATTTACTAATAACCTACTTGTTTCTATAAGAAGGTTAGATCCATTCATTTTAGATAGAAGAGATTCTTTAATAAAGAGTTCATAGATAATTTGGATAATATTCAATTTTAAATAGAAGTAAATATATAACTTTAAAAGATTTAACTCCCAACGAGCTTTCCAAATTAGATCTAAACTAGCATTTCTTGGGCCTTTCATTTCTTTCAAAATATTAAGTTAAAATAACAGCAAAATCATACTGTCCTTGATACATCATATGCTTGCTAAGAGCATGAATCACATTTCATTATTTAAACTTTTTTACCAACATTGTTTTAGTTGAAGATATTTATTTGAAACACTACTCTTGCCCCAGAAATCACATCCATAACCTTGAAAATTTTTGCATCTACAATGGGTTAATTGGAGGTTTGGTTATTGCATTTCAAATGACAGGACAAAGTTGTTTATACATCTTAGCTTTAAATTTCTTCACCTGTATAATATATTACACACCCCTAGGGATGCTGTAAGGATTAATGAGTTTGAAAAGTACACTGACCTTTCTGATGAAACATGCTCTATAAGTACAAAGTGCTATTTTACTGTGCTCCAAATAAGATACATTGCAAAAAATATGAATGTAAAAGGAGATCAAATTGAGGCAGATTGGTAACACAGATACATTCTAAATGGAAATTCTTGTCTCAAATAAGACCTTGTCCTACCTTGCAAAGTTTGTTCTTGTCCCCAATACCTCTCTTTTTAATAGTTTTATTTCTATATCTCTAATGTGTGAATTTAGGTCATTTATTTTAACGTATATAACATTAATGTTAGTGCTTCACAGCTAAATTGAACATCCTCACTCTATTTGTCTCTAAAAAATAAATAAGATTTTAATTAATACAATGCATCTGAATTACTGCTTTTGATTGGATAGTAGGTGCTAGGCATTGGGCTTTATACTAGCTATAGATTATTTAATTCAAGTCATACAATTTATAATGAGATAAGACAATCTGTATGATAACTTATCATGGCTGCTCAGTAATAACAATATTTTTGAAGTAATAAATAGTAATACACAGAAGTAGATGTCTAGCATAGACAAACATAACTTGGAAAAGATGGATTTGGTGGTAGATTTCAGCACAGTTCACAAAAAAGGAAATGATAAATTTGAAGCCAATTTGCAAATTTGTATGGATATTCAGCTCTTCTGCTCAAATATTATGTACCTACAAACAAATATCTTTTAACTTGCTTATCTTCCTACAAAGAACTTCGATACGTTAATAATAGAAGATGAGCTAAACTATAAAAGATGTGTGGGTTTTGAATTCTAGTTCATAAATTTGTAAATTAGTGTCCTGGTTTATGTACTATGGCACTATGTAAAAATTAACATGATTCATGAGTTTATTCATATCTGACTTTACTCATATTCAGAATTTTGACGTCTTCTGTTTGAACCTTCAAATTTACAGACTGAGAATAAATTTTAAATAACTTTCTTTATCTCATCTTTCAATACTTAAAAAAAATCATAGTATAATCAGGCACAATGGCTCATACCTATAATCCCAGAGACTTGAGATGCTTTGCAATAGAATCACAAGTTTGAGGCCAACCTGGGAAATTTAAGAGTAATATATCAAGATAAAAAATAAAAAAACTGGGGGATGTGTCTCAGTGGTACAGCACCCCTTGTTTTGAAAACTCTGGTACTGCAAAGAAAAAAATGTGCTAAAAGTGTCAATAGTGTAAATTGAACGTTAAAAGAATATCAAAATGTAGCAGTTCTCAAATTTTTTTCCATTTAAATAATGTTAATGATAGAAAAGAGTATGATTTTTCAGGTGGCAAATATATGGAATGAAAAAATAGGTATCTTTCACACACATTTATGTTGAAATTTAGTTGAAATCTCTTACATTTTAATGTAATGTTTTTAAACAGTTCATAATTTATATTCCATTCAATATTAAATGATTTGTAATTCATCATAAAATGTTTTCTCAAAACTTTGAAAAGAAAATCTATATATCAGGAAGTCTCATTATATTCTCTGCAACTTCAAGGCATTCTAATGAATATAGTCAATATCCCAGAATTACAAGTATTTGTTTGAGAATCATCCCAGTAAGGAATAGGTAAGATATTGAAAAGCCTGGCTATAAAATATATTTCAAATAAAAAATGCTATTATGTTGAATTCTATCAACAAATCAATAAAAGAAGTGAATAAAAATTAGGATTGGTTCTCATTTATAAATTACAAAGAATTATCACACCCACATACATAAAAATAGACATTTATCATATAACAAAAAAGAACACACTAAGCATAACTTTATAGATGCTTCTCAATTTACAATGGGTTTACATTCCAATAAATACACTGCAAGTTGAGATTATTATACGTGAAAATTCATTTAATTCTTCTAACCTATAAGTATTTTTGCTTAGCAACACAATACATTCTAGAATATCTGCTGTTTACTGTTCTTATATCATAGCTCACTGAGATCTCCCTGAACTGCCCACTATCCAGGGGATTATTGTATGACATAATACTAGCCTGGGAAATGATTAAATTTCAAAACCTGTAGTACAAGTTCTACTGAATACTCATCACTTTTGAACTATTATAAAGTTGAAAAGTCATTTCAAAACATCATAAGCCAGGAACCATCTGTGTTATGTTCAATGTCACAAAATCAAAGAACAGCAAATCAAATTGTGGTATTAGAATTTCTAACAATGTGATCATTTGCCTCACCATGATGTTTGTATTTAATCAGAATGGAGGGAATATTACTTTGTAGTTAAAAATTAAGACTCTAAGAATGAAATGTCTGGCATAAGAATTCTATTTTTACCTTCATCTTTTGTGTCATCTTTGACAAATTATTTTAGCTTCATTAAGACACAATTTCTTTATTATTAAAAGCCATTTAATGAATTTAGCAGTCCATGGGATATTCTAATTTTAATTTCTGCTCTATATTGCAGAATTAAAATTAGCATTTTATAATGATATCAATTATATACCCCAAGTATGTATATAAAACTTTAATAATATGCACTTAAATTATTTTATAATTTATAGGTAAACTTATTGTACATATTTTTTTAAAAAAATATACAATATTTACTTTAAGGTTCCTGAATGTTCTAAGGATACATAAGCACAAATATTTAGTATATGTATATTTGTAAAATATTTTTCCTAAAGTTGATGAGACTAATTTAACCTTATGGCACACTAGAAGTTCTCATCAGAAGAAGACTGATTTTATGTTCATATTACAGATATGAAATCATTAGTATTTTTGGAATGCATTCTAGCCATGTGAACTTCTTTATGTTCCCTACTTTCTTGTATATAATTAACAAATAAAAATTACATATTTAATTAATATATAATTCTATATTTATATTAAAATATAAATTTATATTTATATTATTAATATATAATTATATATTTATGTTATTAATATATAATTATATAAAACATGGTATGGTATTGGCACAAAAGTAGACTTGTATATCAATGATACAGAACAGAGGACACAGATATAAACCCACATAAATATGGTTATGTCATAATAGACAAAGGTGCCATTCGCTGGAGAAAAGAGCCTAGTCAACAAGTGGTGCTGGCAAAATTGGAAATTCCTATATACCAAAATGAAATTAAACCTCTCTCTCTCATCCTGCACAAAAATCAACTCAAAGTGGATCAAATACTTGGGCACTAGAACAGAGACACTGCACCTAATAGAAGAAAAAATAGGCCCAAATCTTCACCACGTTGGCCTAGGATCTGACTTCCTTAATAAGACTCCTAAAGCGCAAGAAGTAAAACCAAGAATTAATAAATGGGATGGATTCAAATTAAAAATCTTTTTCTCAGCAAAGAAAACAATAAAGTGAGGAGAAAGCCTACAGATTGGGAGAAAATCTTTACCACATGCACCTCTGATAAAGCATTAATCTTTAGAATATATAAAGAACTCAAAAAATTAACACCAAAATAACAAATAACCCCATCAAAAAATGGGATAAAGAACTGAACAGACACTTTACATAAAAAGAAATACAATTGATTAACAAATATATGAAAAAGTGTTCAACATCTCTAGCAATTAGAGAAATGCAAATCAAAACTACTCTAAGATTTCATATCACTCCTGTCAGAATGGCAATCATCAAGAATAGAGGCAACAATAAATATTGGCATGGATGTGATGAAAACGGTACACTCATACATTGCTGGTGTGACTGTAAATTGGTGCAACCACTATGGAAAGCAGTATGGAGATTCCTCAGAAAATTGGGAATGGAACCACCATTTGACCCAGTATCCCACTCCTTGTTTATACCCAAAGGATAAGCATACTATAGTGATGCAGCCACATTAATGTTTATAGCATTGTTCATTTCACAATATCTAGAGTATGGAACCAACCTAGGTGTCCCTCAATAGATGAATGGATAAATAAAATGTGATACATATACTCAATAGAATAATACTCAGCTTTAAAGAAGGGTAAAATTATAGCATTTACCAGTAAATGGTTGGAGCTGGAGAATATCATGCAAAGTGAAATAAGCCAATCCCACAAAACCAAAAGCCCAATGTTTTCTCTAAAATGCAGATGCTAATTCACAATAAGACAGGGAGCACTATGGAAGAGTATTGCTACCTTAGAATTGGTAGAGGGAAATGATGGGAGGAAAGGGAGGGAAATGTAGGGATAGGAAATATAGTAGAATGAAAACACATATATACTTTATATATATACTTGACTAATATGATTCTGCAACATGTACACTGAGAAAAATAAGAAATTATATCCCATCTATGTATGATATATCAAAGCATTCTACTGTCATGTATAACTAATTAAAAAAATTAAAAAAAAATTTTAAAGATATATAGATGTGATAGGAAGAAAAACATAATTATATATGATGTATTAATATATAATTATATATTTAATTAATGTGTCTACAAAACGAGGTTCTGATAAACATATACATTATAAAATACTTAAATAAGCAAGATACAGTAATTAAAATATGATTCATCTTGTATAAATACTATTTGTGTGTGTGTGTGTGTGTTTGTGTATGGGCAAGGGCTGTGTATGAACTGTCTCTGTTTTTCAGAAGAGAAGATTATTTTTACAGTATATGTTGAAATCAGACAGTATGCTGAAATTGCTCAGTTGGCAATTTTTAATCTTTTGTGGTTCTATATGAATTTTAGAATGGATTTATCCTATTTCAATGAAAAACATCATTGGGATTTTGGTATAGCTTGTATGAATTTGTAGAACATTCTATGTAGAGATGTTTTAGCAATATTAATTATTTCAACCAGGAAATCTTTAAATTTATTTGTGTCTTTAAATTTTATCATTGTTTTATTTTCTATTTTTATTATTTTGCAGTTCTGGGGATTGAATCAGAGCCTCATGCATGTTAGGCAAGGACTCTATCACTGAGCCACATCCCAGTTCTATCAAAGTTTTTAGTTTTTATTTTTTTTCACTTTCTGTATTTGTTCTTAAATTTATTTGTTTAAATTTATGCCTAAAAATTTTAATTTTTGATGTCATTTTAAATGGGATTGTTTTCTTAGTTTTTCTAAGATAGTTCATTATAAGCCCCAAATGGGTCTAATAGACATATACAAAATATCTCAACCAATAGCAGCAGGAAACATTCTTTTCAAGAACACAGGGTATATTTTTCAAGATAAATCATACATTGGGAACACGTTTAAAAATTTTGAAATTAAAATAATTATCTCTTCTTGACATATACCATGTATCTAGAAATCAGTAACAAGACAAAAACTGAAAATAAGCATATATGTGGAAATTAATATCATGCTGCTGATTGATCAATGAAGACATTAAAAAAGAACTGAAGGGCTGGAGTTGTGGCTCAGCAGTAGAGTGCTCACCTAGCATTTGCAAGGCCCTGGGTTTGATCCTCGGCACCACATTAAAATAAATAAATAAAATAAAGGTGTTGCATCCAACTACAACTAAAAAATAAATATGAAAAAAGAAGAATTGCAAAATATCTAGGGAGAAATGAAAATGAAAATACCACCTACTGAAACAAAGAATACATGACACAAGCAGTTCCAAGAAATTAGTTTATAGTGATAGATGCCTATGTTGAGAATAAAAAAAAAAATTTCAACTAATCTATTAGTACAGCCGAAGTGAAAAAAAAAAAAAAACTGAGACAAAAGTTAAAAGAAGAAAAGAAACAGTAAATATTAGACCAAAACTATGCTAAATAGAGACTAAAATATCGATCAGCTAAACTGAATTGTTTTTTCTGGAAAGATAAAGTTGACAAATTTTGGTCAAATTAAGAAGAAAAGAGTGGTGATATATAAAATTCTAAATGACAGAGGAGATATTATGCTTGATAACACAGATATTTTTTAAAAGAGTTATAAGAGACTATATCCCCCCAAAACTATAAAATTAGTAAACAAGTTTAATAAAATTGCAGGATACAAAATAAACATATTAAACACATTTTTTGTTTTGTTTTTAACAGGCCCAGGTGATTCCATGGTCAGTCTCTTATGTGCTGTTTTTACTGTCTTGATCACTCTATTCATAGCCCTTCATAGTTCCTTTTTGTCATATGGGTTGCAGTACAAATGGCCTGCCACAGAAAGATCTTTGAATTCTAAATGTAAGGAAATAACCTGCCATGCTGTCATTCTCTATGATATCACACAAAATTATCACATTATATAAAAGTGTCAATGATATGATTAGTTATAGATTACTAATTTCCACTGACAAGAAAGTAAGGTCCTTGAAAACAAGGGAAGTATCTGTTTTGCTCCTTCATATATCCTCAGAACTTAAAATAGTGCCTGTTAATAATAAATACATGGAAATATTTGTTGAATTAAAAAATGAATGAATAAATAATATTTGAGAGGCTCTAATTACATGTTACACATATAAGTTTATGAATTGTAGATGATTATTAAGCATCATTGAATAAAATATTATTAATCTGTAGATATGTAACTCTTTCTTGCCTTTGAAAATTTTGGATACTTTAGCCACCTGCAATATTTTTTTGAATTTAAGTGTTGATGTAATACAAAACAAATCACAATTCAAATTTCTCTTCAGAAACAAATTATTTTATATCTGTTTACCACATAGTGGAAAAAATACTGATTTTTATTTTTAAAAATAAGAATTTCTTATTATTTTGCAAATTTTCAAAATTCAAATAATCATCACATTTTTTTTTCTTTTGTGCTTTGCCTCTATTTTATTTTGAAATATAATTGTAAATTTTGAAGGAGGAGAAACACTTTTTGCAGCATTGAAGGGAAAGAAGTTCATGTTCAAAAATAAAAATGTTCATTAATATGCAAAGAAAAGACCTGATGTGTGGTGTGCAAAGGATCTGTTCCTTGCAATTATAAACTTGTAAAATTCTAGTTAAATGGTAGTATATTTCACAGACTTTTATCTCAGAGATTGAGTTTTATCTATGATTTCTTTTTCTTTTTTGCTTGCTACTTCAGAGGAAATTAAAGGATCAGACAATATTGTAAAAAAAAACAAAAAACAAAAACCTGAGCCTATTAAAAACTTCACTTGTATCATGAGTTGGTGTGGATAAATTTCTTGCTTCAATCATTGTCTTTGGAAGTCTTTATTTTATTTTATTCAGTGGCTTTGTCTTCTACATACTATAAAAACCTAACAGGAACACCTGCGACCTATTGAATAAAGCTGTTCAATGAGGCTTTGCAGCAGGTTGGGTACTGGGCTTACTATGCTTGTTGTTTATCAAGCAAAAAATAATAACCTCTATGTTTTGTGAAATTTCATAGCTCGTTATTGTTTATTTGTATATAAGCCACAGATGTTTAAGAAAATTCACCATTAACCTATAAAGGTACTTTCTGGGAAACTACATCCGAAGCAGTTAACAAAATACATAGTGTTGTTTTTCATATAATTATTTGTAAAAAGCTATTTAAAGAAAATACTTTAACCTCAAATGTATATGAATTATTGCTTTACATTTTGCTTCCCTAAATATGTGTTGTATAAATAAAATAATACAACAAAAAGTCTTGACACCATCTCTTGAAATATATTATTTTGAAATTGTAGATGATTAAGCTTTTCATTTTCATAGAATAAATCTGGAGTTGTTATTTATATCAAAAAGAAATTATCAAAATTAAACTATACGCAATGGAGTCTCAGTATTATTTCATATAAATATATTTAATACCCACAAATATTCAAAATAGTTTGTTGAAAGTGTAAACTTGGACCTTTTGTGTAAAAATCATATTACTGAAGATGGAAATTTGATTTGAAATTATTCATAGAATTTATAAGCATTCTAAATTAACATTAACAATAGCATAACATTTCATTAATTTATTCTTCCATCCCTTGTACATCCATTAGTATCATTTCTACTCTAGGCACAAAAATGCAATCATTAATATATAAATAATTCTGTTTTCAAGAAGTAGTCGATAAGTTTTAAGTATATTTCTCTTTCTAAAAAGTTTCAAAACAGATTTCAGTTTTCTGTTCCATGACATAAAGATCCTAAAAGTTTTTTCTTTATCCTAAAAATGAATTAAAAACAAGTAGATCATCTTATATCCATAGAAGTGACATCAAAGGGCAAACCATTGCCCACAGAATATGAAAGAGACACAGATACTGAGAACTATACTTAGAGCAGAAACTTCCATTGGAAGCAGTTCTGGGGTAAAAAAATATGAACTCTAATTGATGAATTGCTAGTGACTCGCTGCAGACAAGTCTATGTTAAAATCTCTAAAAGACAAATTTATGGGCACAGCATGCTGCACTATTGATAGATTTACCTGCAGAAGTTCAACCACACCTTCACAGTGAATAGTAGGGGAAAACTTCATCATTCTTTTGGCAAGAGAAAGGGTAGAGGGAAAATTATAAAATATAACAAGGTATTTTGTTATCCATAAGACCAATAATAAAATTATTTTCTGTGCGACTAAACTACTGGGGTTTTATAAAAGTTTTGTCTACTTGAGGAAATAGAAATCCCCAATTCTACCTCTTCTCTTCATCTCATCCCAACTAAAAGAAAACAAAGAAACAAACAATAACAACAAAAAGTCTGAGAAGTTCACAGTCTAGGGACACAGGCTTATCAAAAGACTAAAACCTAATAACAAAATTATGGAATGCACTCTTTCTCTTACAGCATACCACCAAGTCACTAAGGGTCTATTTACCATAGTTGATTTACCACAAATAATATTCACCTTTCAAAACTTTACAAAGCATGCCCAAAGGTAATAAACACAAGTTGGAGAAAATGAACAAACATCAGAACTAGAGTCAGATATGGCAGGAATGGTGAAACTACAAACCAGACATTTTTAAAAATTATGATTATCATGCTTATAAAATGCTTTAGTGGAAAAATAGACAAAAATCTAATAACAGATGGAAAACATAAGAAGAGAGATGAATTCCAGGAAAGAATAAAAAATAATGCTAGAGACCAAAAATGCTGTAACAGAAATAGTTTACTTTGATGGATATTAGTCAACTGGATGTGGCTAAGGAAAGAATCTCCGAGCATTGATAATATAAAAAAAAATTTAAAAATTGTAAAACAAAGATAAAATTTTAAAAACCCAAGAAATAATGTCAAAGAACTTTGGGATAATAATGAAAGGTGTAATACACACATAATGAAAATACCAAAAGGAGAAGAAAGAGAGAAGGAACAGATGTAATATTTGAAATATCAATGACTAATAATTTCTGTAAATTAATATAAGACAACATGTCACATATCCAGAAACCTCAGAGAATACCAAGTCAGATAAATCAAAAAGAACTGCATTTAGTGACATCATATTCAAATTTAATAAAACCAAGTGAAAAGAAAAATCATGAAAGTAGGCAGAGAAGGAAAAATTTGTTATCTAAATTGGAGCAAAAATGAGAATCACATGTAACTCCTAAGAACCAATAGGAACAAGAAGATAGTTGTGTGAAATATTCAAAGTATTGAGAGAAAAAAAAATGAACACATAATTATGTATGGTGAGAAAATACCCCTCGAAATTGAAGGAGAAAAAAGGACTTTCTCAGGAAAAACAAAAATTGAGGGAATTCATTGTCATTAGACCTGCCTTAGCAGAAATATTTAAGAAAAATCTGAGAAGGAAATTAATAAAGAAGAGAAACATGAATACAAGTAAGGAGAGGAAGAATATCAAAGAAAGAATAAGTAAACATAAGATAGAAATTTTAATTTTTCTTATTTTTAATTTTGATCTAATACATAACTGTTCCAATTAATAATGCCAGCAATTTATTTGGCTATGCATATAATATGCGTGTATGATTATGTATAAGTAATGATGATAATGATAAAGGGACAAAAGAAAGGAATAGGAATATTTTGTTATTATAAGTTACCATATTACCTGTGAAATGGCACGGTGTTATTTAAAAACAGATTTAGATTGATTATAAATGTATATTAAAAACTTTAGGAAAATCACTAAATATTATTAAAAGTATAATTTATATGCAGAGAAATGAGAGAAAATGGAGTCATCTGAAATGCACAATTACAACCATAAAAAGTAGAAAAAGAGGGGCTAGGGTTATGGCTCCGGGTTAGAGGGCTTGCCAGGATGAGTGAGGCCCTGGGTTTGATCCTCAGCACCACATTAAAACAAATAAACTGCAACAAGCAAATAAATAAAATAAAGGTTAAATTCTTTAAAAATAAATAAATAAGGCAGAAAACGTGCAGAAGAGAAAAATAGGAGTAAAGAATCAGGTCAAAATAGAAAATTAAACCAATACAATAGGTATATTAATCAGATTTTTCATCAATGTGACAAAATTATCTGCCTAGAACAACTTAGAGGAGGAAACGTTTCATGATTCATGGTTTCAGACTTTCATTCCCCAGGCAATACCATTGCTATGGGCTATCAGTAAGGTAGAACATCATGGTGGAAGGGCATGGCAGCCAGGAAGGAGAGAGAGAGAGAGAGAGAGAGAGAGAGAGAGAGAGAGAGAGAGAGAGAGAGAGATGCACACACCCCTAGTTATCTACTTCCTCTAGCAATGCCCCACCTGCCTCCAATTACCACCTACTTAGTCCATTTGATTGAGGATGCACAGATTAGGTTATAGCTCTCATAATCTAATCATTTCATCCTGAGGATACCTGCCTTAACACAGAAGTTTTGGGGGCCATACTTCATATCAACCTAAACCCAAAGAGTAAAAATTACTCCAATTATATCAATAACCAATTTAAACATCAATGATCTAAATGCAACAATTAAATGATCCAGCAGGCAGAAAATCTAAAAGGACATTGTCAAACTTAATAGCCCCATCAACCAACTGGATATAACTGCCATCTATGATTTACTTCATCCAACAATAGAAAATTATACATTTTCCTTGATCTCGTATGGAAGATTAATCAAGTTAAACCACATTCTTGGACACTAAACACAACATATTTAAAATAACAAATCATACATTGTTTATTCACAGACTACAATGCAGATTAAAATTGAAATTAGTTACAGAAAATAGTTGGAAATTCCAAAATCCTTGGGAATTAATCTACACATTTATATAGAACACATGGGCCAGAAAGAAATATCAAGAGAAATATAAAAATTATTAGTAAATAAAAATTAAAATACAATGTTCGTAAGTTTGCTTTTGTGGGGTATTTCCTCAGGTTCAAAACTTTGTGAGATGAAGGGAAAATAGTGTATAGTAGAACATATATACAATTGAATAAATATATCAGAAAAGATGTCCTAAAATCAATCACATAAGCTTAGAATTTGTAAAAGAACAAATTAAATTCAAAATGAGCAAAAGAAAAAAAGTAATAAAAGAATGGAAATTAACAAAACTGAATACAGAAAAATCAATGGAGCTTGATCAAATCAAAGGCAAGTACTTTACAAAAATCTATACAATCAATAAGCCTCTAATCAGAGTAATAAAAAAGTGAAGACACAAAGTTACTAATATTAAAAACAGAACAGGAGAAGTAATTACAGATTCATGGGCATTAAAAGGATAATAAAAAGATATTAGGCATAAGTCTATGGTTAAAATTTGAGCATATGGAAAAAATGATCAGTTTATTTAAAGGAAAAAAAATATCTGCCAAGACTAACACAAGATGAAATAAACAATCTAAAAAGTCATATATATATATATATAAAAGAGATTGAATCAACAAATAATCTTCCAAAAAAGAGAGCACCAGACCCAGATGTGTTTATTGGTGAATTCTAACCCTTGAGTAAATTATACCAAAACTTTTTACCAGAAGTAGAAGCAGAGGTAATATTACCCAATGAAAACTTTGAGATTAGCCTTTTCTCTAATATAAAAACCAAAGAAAGGCATTAAAAGAAATAAAAAAAAAACTTACATACCAACATCTCTCACTAACATTTGCAAACATTCTAAAAAAATTAGCAGATTAAATTTGACATAAAAACAATTATAAACCACAACCAAGTAGGATTTCTGCCTTGGCTAGATAATTTGCCTAGGCTAAATAATTTTTTTTCATAATCAATCAACATATCAGTAAGCAAAAGAAGAAAAAATATGATAATATCAGTAGTTGCAGAAAAAAGCTTTTGACCCTATCCCAAACCCAGCCATGGTAAAAATTTTCTGCAAACTAGAAATAGCTGTGCTACCCCAAAATGATAAAAAAGAAATCCAATAGCACACACAAAATTTATAACTTTCACCATACTCGATGAGAAATTAATTTTTCTCACTAAAATCAGAAACAAGGATGTCTCTTCTTACCACTGTTTCAACATTTAACTGAAAATCTAGCTAATGCAATAAGTTATGAAAAGAAAAGGAAAAACACAAAGAGTTTGAGGGAAAAAAAGTAAAATTGTCTTGTTTGCAGATATGATTATCTACAGAGAAAGTAAAAAATTCAACAAAATCTTCTAGAACTAACAAGTGATTATAGAAAGGCGTTAGGACACAAAGTTAACATATGAAGGTCAGTAATTTCCCTATATGCCAGCAAGAGTAGAATTTGAAATTTAAAATAAAATCCCCATTTACATTAGCACACTCCCCCAAATTAAATGTTTAGATGTGGATCTACTCTCTATATAGTAATTCATCTCTTAATGATGGTGATATATTGCATCATTGAGAAATTTTATAATTGCTGTGAACATCCTAGCCTACATTTACCAAAACTAAGATGATTAAAAATCACTAGGAAATATAATCTTTTGGAACCGTGGTCATATATGCATCCATACTTGGTCAAAACATTACTACATGACACATTTTTACACATGTAAAATTGATAGGAGGAAGACTACAAAGCTGTGATGAAAAACAACAAAAATAAATGGGGAGCTATTCCATGTTCATGGATAGGAAGAGTCAATACTCTCAAGATGTCAGATTCCAACTAGTTCAATAAACTTAATGTAATATCAATCAAAATTACAGCCATTTTTTTGTAAATATTAACAATTTTTTCTAAAATTTCTAGGGAGAGGCAAAAGATCCAGAAAGCCAACTCAGTATTGAAGGAGAAAAACAAAGTTGGAGGAGTAAGAAGATGAAATTGAAGATTTACTATAAAATTACAGTAAGCAATACAATGTGTTATTGTAGAAAGTATAAACAGATTAATGGCATGAAGTACAGAGACCACATATGTAAAATTGTATAAATTTTGCCAATTGTATAAATTTTCCTGTGCACCTCTGATGCACAGGAAATACAATAGAGTACAGGTAGCACTTTTAACAAATGATACTGCTGAAACTAAACCAATTAGACATCCAGATTGAAAAAAAAATCTAGTTAGAACTTTTGTTCTTCACACATACAAAAAAATTTCAAACTGAATCATAGACCTAACTATCATCCACTAAATTATAAAACTCTTCATAGGAGAAAACTTAGATTACCTTGCATATGGCAAATATTTATATATATATATATATATATATATATATATATATATATATATATATATATATGACACCAAAGGTAATTGGCCATGAAAGAAGCAGGTTATCATTATTAACATTAAAAAAAAACCCAAAACAAAAAACTTCTGTCTTACTAAATAATGTCACAACAAAGAGAAACTACAGACTGGGTAAAATGTACTTGCAAATGGCAGATGTGATAAAGGACTATTATCAAAATATATATAGTACTCAAAATGCAACAATAAGAAAACAATATGATTTTAAAATGGGCAAAAAAACAAAACAAAACAAGGAAACACCTCAGTAAGAAGCTATACAGATGGCAGATAAGCATATGAGGACATGGTCTTTATCATGCTATTAAGGAAATGCAAATAAAAACAATAATACGATAACAATACATATTAGAGTTGCTAGAATCTAAAATATTGACAGTACAAAAAGCTGGTGAAAATGTGAAACAAAAGGAACTCTCAGTTTTGCTAGTGGGAATGCAAAACAGAAGAGCCACTTTGGGAAAGAGTTTATCAGTTTCTTTCCAAATTTTCCACTCTTACCATATAATTCAACAATTATGTTGCTTGGTATTTACCCAAATAAATTTAAAAACTTCCAATGTACACACAAGAACCTCTACACAGATACATTTATTCTCCCTATTAATTGCCAAAATGGAACATCAACCAAAACAAAATTCAGTAGGCAAACAGATTAATTGTAGTACATCTGAACAATGGAAAATTAATTACTTGTAAAATCAAATGAGAAACCAAGCTTGAAAAGATATGGTGCAAGTTTAAAATGTTTAAGACTAAATGATAAAAGCCAACATGAAAAGGCTGCATACTGTATGATTCCAACATATGACATTCTCAAAAATACAAAACTATGAAGAGGAAAAAGGTCAGAGGGTGCCAGGTATTAGTGGGGAGAGAGTAGGTAGAAAACATGAATTTTAGAAAAGTGAAGCTCCTGTATAGAATACTACAATGGTGGATATATGTAATTTACTTTGTCCAAATCCATAGAAAGTAACACACCAAGAAAAAAATCCTGATATGAATTATTGACCTTGCATTATTAAAATGTGTCAATTTATGTTTGATTGTAACAAATGTACCACTGAGATATAGTGTGGGGAATTTTTCAGGTGAGGAAACAGAGTAAATGGGAATTCTATGCTTCCTTCTCAATTTTTCTGTGAACCTAAAGCTATTCTAAAAGTTAAGTTTCATTATGTTTTTAAAATTGCAAAAATAGTCTTAGAAATTTGTGAATTCTTATTAGATAATTTTAAAAGACATGTTTCATCACCTATAAAGGCAAATACTAACAATCAGTCATTTCATTTTTTCTACTCATACCGAAGTAAACTTAAAATCATTCACATCATTGGTTTGTGAATGGCTTTAAATGATCAAGATTCTAAGCAGCAGCCCCAATGATTCAGTAACCTGTGCACTACTCTAGTTTCTCATGAATAAATTTGCAAAGTGAGAGAAATGTAGCAGTAGGTAGAGTGAAGGGAAGGTGGTAGTGATATATAATGATAGACAGATGATAGAGATAAAGATAGATAAAGACAGGTATCCTGATTACAGAGGTAATAATGCATAACACTGATTTCTAAAATTCAGTAAGGCTATATCTGAGAACGAAGGCACCAGACCACAGATACTATTAAATTCCGTCAGAATTGCCTGATGAGTCAGATACATCCTTAAAATCTTTCTCAACACTGTGATCCAGGAAATCACTTACAGAGCCATGGATGAACAAATTCAACCAATATTTATTGAACTTTACCTAACCACAGGGTAGGATGTATGAGGTTAATTTTATTGCAAACTCCCATCGCAAAGCAGTTGTTTAGAAAAAAAATGCAGATAAAAGAGTATATCTGAAAATTTTTAAGGTACTTCCGAAAAAAAATGACATCTATAGATGGATAAAAATCTGCACTAAAACATTTCCAAAAATTACTTGGTTTGGATAGAAAACTAATCTGGAAATACAAACTACTA
Organism: Urocitellus parryii; assembly: GCF_045843805.1. NCBI lineage: Eukaryota > Metazoa > Chordata > Mammalia > Rodentia > Sciuridae > Urocitellus > Urocitellus parryii. Next base: position 39,468,481 of record NC_135540.1, on the reverse strand, counting down.
ATGGAACAAAACCAGCCTCAGCTACTTAGTGAAGTCCTAAGCAACTTTTGGAGACCCTATCTAAAAATATAAAAGGCATGGAGATATGATTCTGTAGTTGAGCTCCCCTTGGTTCAATCTCTGGTATTAAAAAAAAATGGATTGTTCATTTTGGATAAGGTAAAAGCAAAAACAACAATAAAAAAATCAATTCCATTAACTAAACTAAAAGTACCATTAGACTGAAAATAGTGATTATCTATCTTTTAAATGTTCTAACAAAAACAGAGAGAGAGAGAGAGAGAGAGAGAGAGAGAGAGAGAGAGAGAGAGAAATGTACTTAAGTCACACTATGCAGAGTTTAGAAATGAGACAAACTTCTGAAAATAATGGTTGTTTAAACATTAGAATGGACTACACTAAGAGACTCTTTCTAGAAGGTTTCAAATAGGACAAGTACTTATTGGTCTTCCCTGAAGAGTTACTGTTACTTAGGATCAAAATAACAAAATTGTTGATTTTTTAATTTGCCTCCACAAAGTTCCACAGGGACTTTTAATAAATATATTAAAATTGGACACAATGCACAATTTTGATGGTACTGATGGATGTGCATCTGCTTAACTGAAATGCATGTTTGTGTAGGGAAGTGTGCGGGGCAGGAGACCAGGGACTAGAATGGAATGAAGGTATGATTAGTCTTACTCTTTGAGGCTAGTTTTCCCTTCCATATCTGTAGTCCTGAACTTTTGATGACTTCCTTGTTTTTCTTAACCCTGAGAGACAGTTAAGACTTCCCTAGCTTTTCTTAGTAGTGAGGAGTCTTGTTGTAGATGATGTTTGTTTTGATTCTTTTCTTGAAGTACATGTTTTATTTTTAACCATTTCAGAACAAACTGATTTCATGACTGATGCTTACAAATATAGAAAGCTGATTCATGCAGGCTAATTAAGAAACAACTTAGATTTTTTTATCATCATCTATAAAATTGAGAAGAAAATGTACTTCCCCTTTTCCATTTATTCTAAGCTTAAAATTAAAATTCAGAATTATTTAGTTTGCATCATCTATGAAGTTCATTTTCTTGCTCATCCCTCATACATACAAATGCCATTCACAAGGGAAGAATTTCCCTCATTAGAGTAAACAAAACAATTTAAGCTTTTGCTTAAGACTGTTATGCTCCCTACATGATTAAATAGTTGCTGTACTAATTAATATGCCTGATGTGAATACTCTTCAGTCCCTTCAAGAACAGTTATTTTTAAAACTAATCAGTGTCTATCTGACTATAATCAATTCTGCCAAACATAACAGTACTATGAATTAATGCTTCCTCTCATGCCTACACCCAAAAAGTAAAATTTAAAATGTAGAACCAAGGAACATCTTGTTTTGTTTTATGAGAAGAGATATCAACTCTTCAAATTCTTATATATGAATTGTTTAATTTATTTTAGTTTAACAGATAAGTAAAAAAAAAACACTGAGGTTTTCTGGAGAAATATACTCTATAGTTCCATCAAAGTTAATTGTTTATTGGGATAATTTATTTTTTACTTTAAGTGATTATTTATAAAAAATTTAACTTTTGGGGCTGAGGATGTGGCTCAAGCGGTAGCGCGCTTGCCTGTCATGCGTGTGGCCCGGGTTCTATCCTCAGCACCACATACAAACAAAGATGTTGTGTCCACCAAAAACTAAAAAAATAAATAAATATTAAAATTCTCTCTCTCTGTCTCTCTCTCTCTCTTTCTCTTAAAAAAATTAACTTTATATGAGAGCAGATCATCAGAGTCAAAATAAATTCTTTATAAAATTTTTATATATATTATTTATTTGTTTTGTGTCCTAAATATACATTGCTTTAATGGCTTCTTACAATGCACACAAAGTTGTAAGTGTTAGGTATAGTCCTTTAGGTTTTAAAAATTTCATACCTTTATGTTTATTTTATCAATAAGTATTATACTGCCACATATTCTTTTAAAATGTTTAAAGCACCTCTTCTAAAACAAACCAAAGAAAACCCTAGAACTACAATTAAATGCAAATTAAATGCATATGAAAATTTTAGTATTAAATGGCTTCTCTAGTGGGAAACTAGAATGTTATATATACATATATTTTTTTTTCTTTTCATGGTTAATATTGGTCATTCTGCAGTCAGACTTCTCCAATGAAGCTCTATAGTATACAACACTGGGTGTGGCCAGAAGCATGGCATCCTTAGCTTTGATTTAATCTCACCATGCTGCTCACCAGTTTTGTGACTTTGCAAAGACATTTGATCTCTGAAAGCCTCGATTTTTTCATTTTAAAATGGTAATAATTATGGTATCTATTTCAAAGGACTGCTCTAAGCTAATGTGATCAAGTCTTTTATAGTACTACCTGAAGATTTATGAACACATAGTAATTGTTAGCTACTCTTTTAGTTCTATAGTTATTAGTATATATTAATCAAATGAAAAAGAAATATATTAAAAATTGGAAACATCACCAGCCAGAGAGAAAATCAATATTTAAAAGTGAAATCTCACTGGCACCAGGGATTCCAGTAATTAAGAAGTATCTGTCTATCCATCTATTGTACTTAAGTTTACAGGAGAAAACAGATGGAACACTCAAATTAGAATGCTTAAAGAAAGGTTGTAAAAAAGGACTACTTACAAATATATGGGCAAAACCTAGGCACTAAAAGTGCCCTGAGCTAGTAACAATGGATTCTTTTAACATTCTCTAATGAGAAAAGAGTGAGCAGTCACCAAAATCTGGTGATTAAAAGAATTTTGTTGATACAGCTACATGATAGGAATGGAGACCTCTGTTCAACAGAAGCAGGCCACCTGCTAAGATTCTCCGTATTATATGTCAGGGAAATAATCTTTCAAAAATCATTGTCCTCATTCCCTCTAATACTTCTCTTAGCGGAGAAGAGATGTTGCTCTTAGTGGAAATTCAACTGGAAGTCAGGGGGCAAAGGAGCCCACTGATGAGTTACCAGAGGCCAAACTTCCAGGGATAAAGATACAGACTATACCCACAGGAGATAACAGAATCTAACCTTCCCTGTCTTAAATCAATAAATCAATCTCTCTCTCTCTCTCTCTCTCTCTCTCTCTCTCTCTCTCTCTCCACACACACACACACACACACACACACACACACACACACTATTGAATACTTGAGAATATTAATTTTACTTCTGGAGAATATGAATCTCTACATATTAAAATTATTAGAAGTCAATAAACACCTCAAATTTTCAAAAAAATGCCAGTGTTTACTTAGTTTAATGCTTTACTTAGTCCATAAATAAGCAAAGTTTTTCATTGAAGATTTTATTCTTACAACTGAGAATTATTTCACTGTAAAATCTTCACCATCTCCTTCAATTTCCCAAACCTTTTATGTTGAAAACGATGATCCTCCTGAAAATTCAAATAGTTCTAGAAGAAGGTTAGAATAATTAATATTCTAAATTGTGACTAAGAGAAAAAGAGGGGGAAAATTGGCTCATGAAGAGACAAAGAAAAAATTACAAAAGAAAAATTCAAGTAAAGGAGGTATCAAAGTTGCTTTTACCTTAATGTGGCCTTTGTGGACTTTCTAAGTGCCCTATATGGCTTGTTTCACTCAGGGGCATGTTTGTATAGCCTTCTTTTCCGGTTTAAATGTATCAAGTTAATACATGTACATGAATTAAAATTCAAACCTTATTATAAGGATTAGGATAAGACACACTCCTCTTCTGATTTAACTTCCCTTTGAATACTCTCTCCCTGGAGGACATAAAATATAATATGTATATGTATATTATTTTAAATTTTTCTTATATTTGCTTCCTTGTTTTTACCTGTTCTTTAAAATTCTATTTCATAATTTTAAAACTGAGAAATGCATAGAAATGAACAGAAATTGCCTCATAAAACTTCTTTTATACTTTTACTTATTGATTGAGTGAATTTTTATTAAACTCCCACTATTTATGTGTAAACAAATCTAGACTATCAATGTGAGGTAGAATAGAAGAAATAAGAAGTAAGTAGAAAGGATACATAAAAGAAGGGCAGGGCAGGAAAATGAAATTTTCATTCAGAAGTTCTGTGAATTTTCAGATAAGCCAATCTTTTCTCTAGGTATGTCACTCCCAGATTCCTGGGAAAGCTATAAAACTAACTCTGCATTGTTAATTCATTCTTAATAAGTAGATTAAGAGATATATGATATTTTGAGAAACCTATAATTGAGGGAACTTTCTGGCACTATATTCCAAGGAGATAAAGAAAGCCACACCAGCTCTAGGTCCACATAAGGACCAGACCACTAGAAAATGCATTGAAGCTACCAGACTGCTGTCATTCCCACATATCTTCCTATGACCACCCCTAAGTAATCTGCCTTTAAAAAGAAGAGTTCGGAATTCCCAAAAGGCATCTCTCATTCACAAGATGGCCTGCATTTTTCCTTGAATGTGATCTATTTTGCTAAATAAATGTCTGACTGGCATCTGCTAGAAATCTCTTTTCTGTTGCCAAGAAGCCTACTGATCCTAAGTCACGTTTCCACTACTCTCTGGAAATTCCTTGCATCATTCTTCAGACACCTCTTCTGCGACAAATAAATTATCCTACTATTTTACTTAGATCTGAAGTTGTTTAACTATTAGTTTGATAGATATTATACACTTTAAAATGAGAGGTATTATCATACACTTAAAAGAGATTAAAACACAATATCTAAGAAATGCCTAATAATAATTAGGTTTGTTGGCACATAGCTTAACAATAACGACAATACTAATATTAGCAACAGCAACAATTCTTAGAGCATGTTTATATTTTCTGTGTATTAGCTCACTTAATTCCTAAAAGAACCTCACCTTACATGATATGACTACTCTTGCCTCCAATTATGAAGAGGAAAGATAAGGTACAAAGATCTTTTGAGATTTGTCCAGGCACATAAAGCTACCAGGTATCACATAAACTGACTCCCAAGAACTATGCCACAAAGTACATGGTAGTAAATAAGAAGGTAAAATTTAGACTGATTTTTAAACTGTCTTGTACCTTTAGACAGTGAAGGAAATTAAAAGACATTGGTCAATTAGAGAAATTAACATGAGCAAAATAATGAAGACAGAAATGAACATGGTGTAGCACTTCTGCATTGTAGCAGGTATGTCTCATAGCATTGAGAAACTGTGTCCAATTACATTGTATGACTAGCTATTTGGAAAAAAAGCACAAATAAGAAGTTGGTAGTGACTGATGAGAATTTATTTCAAATTTAAATAAGTTTTGTAAAATGGTTGGTTGTAGATTGTGGTCACCTTGAATGAAAAGTTAGAGCAATAAATTTGGTTTTAAATGTGAAGGTAATTGTCACATCTCCTGAAGAAAGTCTTTGCTTATGTGCAACACAATCTTCAGGTAAAAGTATTCACATAATATTCATTTCCAGTCCTGCAACAAGTAAAGAAATATACCACATAGCTAACTGGAGACACTTTAAATTTTTCAATGCTACAGTCATGACACAATTCAAAAGCACATGAATAATTTTAACTCAGCATTTTTTTTAGTTACTAAAATCTATTAATTGGAAATTTTTGAGGTAATAGACTTACAAAGAAACAGTCATGGATTCTTAATGTACTTTGATATACACATAGGATTCAACTGCTATAAATCAGCAAAAAAGATCTTTATTCAAATTCAAGTGCTCAGCAATTTATTCTAAAATCACTGAAATCTTTATATTTGATTACTTGACTTACCCTGGTTTATACCAATAATCATAGCCAGGCTTCCATAAAATTGAGAGGAAGAGCTATTTGTCTTACAAATCTATTCTCATTCATTTTTCTCACCCTTCTTCTCTCTATATTTCAGCTCCCTTAATCAATCTCTTTATTCCCTCTGCATCTCCATTGAGGAGGTCATAAAAGAAATTCCAACACACTTTCCAAAGTTGAATAAAGTATATCCAAAAGTTCCTTGAAGGTGTATCTGAAATCCTATAATCTTAATGAAAACTTATGGCTGACTTTATAAAGAAGCGATAGAGATGCTAGTAATTGTCAAATGAAAAATAACTTAATTAAACTATTCATATTTTAAAACTTCTGTAACTAAAATTAGGTGTAAAGTTGAAATAATACTGTAATAAATAGTATAATATAATTCCTTTGTTTAAAAAAAGTGAGATGGAATTATTAAGGTTTCTGGTATACATTGATTAAATTATATAATAATAATTAGTTGCCTCTGCTTTTATATGAATATATTTAAATGCTTTAATCTTTGCATTGCCTGTGTCAAATACACAGTGTTTAATAGGTAGATAATAATGTTCTTCTATGAATGAACGATGAAAAATAAAACTGCAGCCAGGTGTGATGGCACATGCCTCTAATCCCAGTGGCTTGGGAGGCTGAGTCAGGAAGATTACAAGTTCAAATCCAGCCTTAGCAACTTAGTGAGGCCCTAAGCAACACAAGAATCTGCCTCAAAATGAAAAATAAAAAGGGCTGGGAATGTGACTTTACTATTAAGTGCCTCTGAGTTCAATTCATGTTGACAAAAAAAGCAAAAATAATTTAAAACAGAATGAATTGAAATAATTATATGATCTGAATTTCAACTTGGTAGTTTTCAAGTTAATTTTAATAAATATTTTTTTTAGCAGTTATCAAAACTTTGATATTTTATCAATGATGTTTCTATATGATTCCTCTGCAAAAGGAGATAGACATAAAATCAGATTCTCTAATAGTAACTTTTAGAGAAAGATATGCAAACCATGAATATGTTCACTGTCTGTATAGTATCTACCTCATACTATACTTATGCTAGCTGAATAATTTCAAACCATTAGAAAGTAAAATAATTATCCATTAAATGGTACTTTTTAATCCTCTTCTTTAAGTTAGAACTGCATTTAAAATTCTATTACTAAAAATCTTAATCAATGATAGTCAGAAAAGAGTAGCTGTAGCTTTTGCTTTTTCCTTTTTCTAATTTTTTCCCAGATACTGGGGATTGAACCCTAAAGCCATGTACCACTGAGATACAAACCTAGCTCTTTTTATTTGATTTTGAGAGAGGGTCTCACTAAGTTGCTGAAGCTAGCTGGCCTCAAACTTGTGATCCTCCTGACTCAGACCCCCAGATTGCCAAGATTACAGGTGTGCCTCAAAACACCTGACTTGAAGCCTTCTCTTTATAATTTATCACTCTAGGTAAAAAAAAAAAAAAAATCTGAAATTCCTTTCCAGCATGAAGCTCAGGGATATCTTCAGTTGATTTTATTTAAGTTGTATAGATAATTGAAAAGTTTGTTTCTTGACTTTTGTCTTGGCTTTCTCAACTCTGCATAACGATATTAGTTATAAATAGCATAGTGATTAAAAATTGGTTATTACATTTCATTGATTTAAGAATTTGTGTATTTTGCAATCTAAATACTGTGTAAATGTCCAAAGGAAATGAAATCAATATGAGAACATATCAACACTCTCATGTTTATTGCAACATTGAGTCATCCTAAGTAAACATCCATGGATAGTGATGAAGAAAATGTGGTATATAAACACAATGGAATACTATTCAGTTCTAAAAGAAGGGAATTCTATCATTTGTGATGGTGTGAATAAGCCAGGAGGATATTATCTCAAGTAAAATAATCCAGGAACAGAAATACAAATACAGCAAGAACCCCCCTCCTATGTAGAACTTTAAAAAGTTGATCTTATAAAATTAGAAAGCTGAATGTTGGTCACCAGATAATGTGATGGTTGGGGTTGGGATGAGAATTGGGGAGATGTCAGTCATAGGATATAAATATACAGTTAGGATGAGTAAGTTCAATAGATCTATTCTATAGCTTGGTGATTTTAGTTGATGATATATTGTAGTATTAAAAAATTCTGAGAGCAAATGTTAAATATTCTCATTATGAAAATGTTAAATACGTTAGATCATAACATTAATTACATGATACATACATATAATTTGTTAATTTAAAATAAATAAATTTGACAAAGTGAGCCTAAATGCTCCTAATATTAGGTTACCAATTTCATTATAAAAGAGTCAAAATTTAATATACTTTAAGACAGGCACAGCTCAGAAAATATAGCTGAAATTCCATAAAATTTTTGTTACTATATATAACTAATCTTTGTATTATTTTTCCATTTTTTAAATAAATAAAATGCATTCTTAGTATCCACTTTAAGCATGTATAATAGTTAAATTGCATGCATACTGATGCATTTAAACTGTGAGAAGTTATGAAATGCTTATTACGTTCTTTGAGTGTGAAAATTGTATTTTTTAGTGTCAGTGGAAAGTAAAAATGTTTCTGGGTAGGTTTTTACATTTTACCTAAGGATACAATCCTTTGTTGAATATTTGAAATTCAGCTAAGTATAGCAAAATTATATATAAGATGTTTTTAGCAATAGTGGGCCACAGCTGTAGCTCAGTGGTAGGGCATGTTTTTAGCATGCATGATGTCCTGGATTCAATCCCCAGTGTACACACCCATGTACACACAAAGATATGCTTAGCCTTAATCATGTGATCTTTTCATTTCATATATCAAAATGTCCAACATGTATGAAATTTACTTTGGGTTTGAAATTCATGTGCAAATCATGCTTTATAATTAAATGCCATTCAGTATAAAGCTGTTTTTCAGGTTAGAAAGCACAATTAGAATGAATGACTGTAGCAGTCTACTATTTCATAAAATGGTACAAACAATTTTTCCTCTTATAATTCACAGTCTTCTAAAAAGCCTTATAGTTTTTAATGTGACTGCATTTATACTTAGCATGATAAAGGCATCTGATGTGTGAAACATTTAATATATTATTCCATAATATTTCATAAAACACTTTATTGCATAATTTCAGAATGCTACTAACTCAGCCATCATGGTATTTCTTAGACAACACGGGTTCCCTCAAATATTATAGTTATATTTTTTATTTTCAAAAGAGTATTTCTATGAAAGAAAAGCGACATCAACCTCCAACTGACAGTAATATTTTAAAAATAATCATAGTGGAAAACTACTATGAACTATTCTGCCAAAGAAACACAATTAAATAGCTTTTGGGGTTTCATTATAACTAAGTTGTTTCTGTAAACAACTTTTTCTATTCACATTTTAAAAATATAAACTTTTCCCCTAGTCATCTAAGTTTGATTTCCTTTACTGAGTCTCTTATTTATAAGAAAACAATTTTCTAAATATTTACTATAGCAGAATATTTAAAAACATAAGATCCAGGACAACATGGGAAAGACTATGGAAAAGGAAAGATAGGTCAGGAGGAGAAAACAGACTATATTAAAATACACTTAATGATTTAGAGAAGTTTTAAAAACAAATAGGCATTTTTTAATGGTAATTGGAAGAATGGGGTGGGGCTGGAATATTACTTCTTTCTTGGATACCTGATTAACCACTAGAATCAAGCCTTCTAAGTATCTACTTTTAATCAGTACCATTAATTTGTAATAAAATGTTTTCTGCATTGTAACACATTTTGTGCTCTTGGGAACTCACTTGCTAATAACATTTTAAGCTTTTATTCTCTGCTATAATATAACCTCTATGAGAACATTGTTTGTTAGATGATTTTGATAAGGAGTACTCTAGACTGAATGTTTGTTTATCCCTAAAATTTATATGTAGATTCTTAAACCCCAATTCAATTGTATCAAGAAGTAGAGCCTCTAGGAGGATATTAGATCATGAGCAGCCCTCATTAAAGGAATCAATGTCCTTATAAAAAGAGATGCTCCTAGCTCATTCCCCTTTTCTGCCATACAAAAGCAACCAAGAAAGACCCATCTTGGAAGCAGAACAGTCTTACTAGACACCAAGTCGCTGGCATCTTGATCTTGGAATTCTCAACCTCCAGAACTGTGAACAGTGAATATGTGTTGCAAATTATCAGTCTAAGGTATTTTATTTATTGGGCAGGACAAACTAAGACATGTAGTAACCATTGACTCTCAAACTTGTATCCATAAAGTAATTTAAATACCTTTTTTTTAAAAGAGAGAGTAAGAGAGAGAGGGAGAGAGAGAGAGAGAATTTTAACATGTATTTATTTATTTTTTAAGTTTTTGGCAGACATAACATCTTTGTTCGTATGTGGTGCTGAGGATCGAACCCGGGCCACACGCATGCCAGGCAAGCGCACCACCTCTTGAGCCACATCCCCAGCCCATGATTCTCTTTTCCTTGATACTTGAACTCTAAAAATATATAATTGAAGAATTTGCCACATTAAAACTAGAGAACAGAATACATCCAGTTTATGAAAACTCCAACTACTATATTCCTTTAATACGCTTGACATATTTTAGGCATCAGGAAAATTAACATATTTTATATAGTGATTATTACCAGATAGATTTTTCTTCTGAATAGAGAAACTCTTCAATTAACTTTTAACAATGTACATAATTGAATATATTTTCAGTGTTTTGGGTTAAAGAAAACTTTTTGTTGATGATACTGACATTGAACCCAAGGGCACAGTACTACTGAGCTACATGCCCAATCCTTTTTAATTTTTATTTAAAGACAAGTTCTGGATAAATTGCTGATACTGACCTCAAACTTTCTTTCTTCTTGCAACCCTTTGCCATATTGCAATTATTTTTTTTTCAATGTCTTAGCCTAATTACTACTGGTACACATTAAAGACAAACTGTCTTAATCATTTTGATATTTTCAGGGTCTCATAAAGTACCTGTATATCTTAAATATATATGAATTATTTGTTGAAGAAGAAAGGGGTTGTTAACAACAAATACAAGTTCTTTAAAGCAGACTTCATTTCCTTGTGTCTTATTTCAGCCGAATATGCATGATTTTGCAGATGGATAAACTAGAAAAGGGAGGAAAATTGTGGTGGTTCAATATTCAATATTTGGTTTGTCTAGGAAGTTAATAATGAACCTTTTAAAAAATACTTTTTTTTAGTTGTTGTTATACCTTTATTTTATGTATTTCTTTATATGTGGTGCTGAGAATCGAACCCAGTGCCTCACACGTGCCAGGCAAGTGTGCTACCGCTGAGCCACAACCTCAGCCCCAATAATGAACTTTTTACAAAATTCTTAATTTGTAAAAATAACAACACTTATAACTAGTCTGGTATGAAACATACTAAACTCAAATTAAATTCAGGAGCCAGGTAAAGAGCATAGAACAGTCCTTGAGGTGATATTATTTCATTTTTATTGCAGAATAAGTGGCCAGGAGCACAGATCAGGGGCCACTCACAGCGAACATGGCTAACATGAACCTAGCTGCCTGGAAGCTGAGGGGTCTCAGGGAAATGGGACAGAAGCAAGACCAAGGCCACCAGGGTCTAGGAACCTGGTCCAGTGTCTGGGTCCCAAGTGAAGGTTTAGTCAGCACTGAAATATCTATTATTTTGAGTTTCACATTCTAATTTGAATAAATTGATTAAAATTATTCTATGGCAAATTTTTTGGTAAAATGCTGAGTTTTCATGTCAAAAGAAAAAACAAGAAATATCAAAGTATGAGGAAATGGACAATGCACATATTTGTAAGAATAAAGCCCAATTAAACAGCATTATGGCATAATTGTGCAAAGGGTAAAAAAAATAGGAATAGATACAAAAAACAGGAATACAAGTATTATCAGAAAAATTATGAACTAACAATCGGTTTGTTTATTTATTGTCACTTTTGTTTCTGTAATAATGCAATAGACCATGATTGGCTTTAATAAAAAATTATCTGAATAATCTTAAATTATGTATTATACTGGACTAAAACTAAAATTAACTTCATTTTCCAATAACATTGTTTGATTAGAAGACTTCTCACATTGTTCAAATGTAATCTAAATATTATTTTGAAACATTGAATATCTGATAATCATATGTTGATGCATTCATTCTGTTTTGTATATGTTTGAGTGAATGTTTTGTGTATGTTTGAGTGCATGTTTTAATCTAAATATTATTTTGAAACATTGAATATCTGATAATCATATGTTGATGCATTCATTCTGTTTTGTGTATGTTTGAGTGCATGTTTTTAATAAAGTCACAGGCCTTTTTTCAGACCTATGTCAATTTTATTTATCATTTTATTTCTTTATTATCATTGTGAGATGAACTGTTTCACTTATTCATTTAGATTGAGAATAGTACTCAAGCACTGTTCCCCTATTGTCAAAGAAATAAAGCATTTGCTTGTCCAGATGCTTTTTGTTTCTGACTAATTTACATGAGTTTCAGTGTTCAGCAGATATAGCAACAGTGTGTAATGAGAAAAAACACTCCTGGGATATGAAATTGCTTCAGGGAAGGATATAATATACATTCAGAAAGTAAATAAATTCCCTGTGCCTGCCCTCTGATACAGATTCTAGTAAATATCTACAACCTGTTCTGTCAATAATAATGATCACAACATTAATCAGAGATGTGTAAAAGGAGAGAACATACGCAGATAAAAATCTATTAAGTCCCTTTAGCTGGTCAACAGAAATCAAAGGAAGACTTCCTGATTAGGGAGAGATAATAGCTTAGATCTCTCTGGCAACTGCTAATCTAATAAACTGTTAAGTAGCTTACCATAAAAGATGATCTCAGATATATATAAATAAAGAAAAAAGAATTAAAAAGCAACCTGATTTTTCTACAATGAACAGTAACCATCAGTACTAGTGATTTCTGTATGATGCCCAAGCTGTTACAAAAAAAATTAAGAAGACAGTATAAAAAATAATAGGTAAGTAGTATATAAATGATTTAAATATATGAAAGCAAATCAATTAAAATAATTTCTATTTAATTTGACTCATCAAAATATTATTAACAAAACTGATTGCATAGAGTCAAAATTTAATTTGGAATTCCTTCTTTCTTTACATAGGACTTGCTGGGACAAAAATTATCCCTATCACTACAGAAAGTATGGTAATAAATTACAATTTAATAACAAAGATACACACTAATAAATGTACTATAAGTCTCTGGCTTTTGTTTTTGAAATCTATAACAATTTAGCTGTTATTGAAATAATCCATTCAGAATTTTAATTCATAAACCTAAAACTAATTTAATCGACAGGTATGTTAATGTAGTTAAATAAAATTCACTGCCAAGGGAATAATTAAAAGGAGTAATTTGATCAAATATTTGATATTAGTGAAGACTTGAGAAACAAAATGGTTATCTTTTAAATACCATCAATATTTCCATCTCATAATTTAATATATCTTTTTCTCATTACAAATTGGCCTTTTTAGTTTAATGTATTAGTTAAAGACTAATGTGGTTTGATGAAGTTCTGATACAGTATTCCTCTCTAGGTCCCTGAAGTCCTGGGAACGTATATTGTGTATTATATCCAGGTATTCTTTCCACGCTGCATAATTTTCTATGAATCCTATATTTATTTACATAGTTTTATTTTTATGGACTACTGTAACTTGAATGTGTTTTCCAAACTCATGTTGAAATTTAATTGCCTTTGAAACAGTATTAAGATTTGGAAGCTTTATGAGGTGATTAGGTCATGAGTCCCCACCCTCACTGATGGAGTCAGGCTGTTAACATAGTGTGGGTTTGTGTCCTGGGAGATAGGTAGTCATAAAAGGGGAACATTTGGTGCCTTTTCCTCTTTACCTAACCCATGCTTACTTGCCTTTCTGCCATGTGATGGCATAGTGTGAACAGCTTCACTGAATGTTAACATAATCTTGGATTTCCCAGCTTCCAGAACCCTATGCTAAACAAACGATTACTCTGTATAAATTACCCAGTCTGTGATATTTTGTTACAGCAGAGAAAAATGGATTTAGGAGCAGGTACTGCCAGAGTATATAACACTAAAGAAAGATCAGACCTTACACAGAAGGGTTATTCCGAAAACAAAGGGCAGAATGACTACCCAGGACTGATCTTTTGCCTCTAACACTCATTATTACACTACTTTCATTAAATGACAACAACAGTCATGCCCGACATGTTATAATAATTGTGCTGAACATAGAGTTATGAAATATATACCAATATTATTCTCAGTCTTCATGAAAAATATTTTAAAGTACCATAGGGTCCCAAGGAAGTGAAAAACAAAGAACAAATACTGGCATGGCTTAGAGAGATTGTGGGTCCAATTCCAGACCACAGAAAATAAGTGAATATCAGAATAAAAACGACTCACACAAACTTTTTGGTTTCCCATATAAAACCTACATTAACACGATTCCCTAGTGTTTTATGTGGGCGATAGCATTATGTCTAAAAATCAACATTATTTTTTTATTTAAAAATTTTATTGCCAAAATGCAATAAATGAATATCTGAGTATTCTGCAAAGTTGCAATTTTTTTTTTTTTTTTTTTTGCTGGTGGAAGGTCCTGCCTCAATCTTGATGGCCACTAGCAGATCAGGGCAGTTGTTGCTGAAGGTTGTGTTAATTGAGGCAATTTCTTAAAAGAAGAGAACAATAAAGACTAAAGCACTGATGGATTCTTCCTTTCACTAAAGATTTCTCTAAGGCATGCAATGCTTTTCATAGCAATTTACCTAGAGTAAAATATCAAATTGAGGACTCCGTCCTTTCAAACCCTGCTGCTGCTTCATCAACTAAATTAATATAATTTTCTAAAGTTTTATTGGCTTTTCACATATGTTCACAGAATCTTCAACTGGAATAGATTCCACCACAAGAAACCATTTTCTTTGTTTAACCATAAGAAAAAAACCTATAACTGCTAATGTTTTATCATTACATTCCAAAATGTATTCACATCTGTAGTCTCCACTTCCATTTCTAGTTCTCTTGCTGTTTCCAATCACATTTCCACCACTGAAGCCTTGAACCCTTCAAAGCCATCCAGGACTGTTGGATTCAACTTCTTTCAACTTTATATTAATATTAATGTTTTAACCTCTTCTCATTAGTCACTAATATCTTAATGGCCTCTAGAATGATGAATCCTTGAAGAAAGTTTTTGACTGACCATGCCCAAATTCCTCAGAGGGCTTACTATCAAAGATAGCAATAGATTTATGAAATGTATCTTAAATAGCAAGACTTGAACATTGAAATTACTCTTTTGATACATATACTGTAACATGAACGTGGTATTAGCATGCAGAAGAACAACGTTAATCTTATTGTCTGTCTCCATCAGAGCTGTTGGATGACAAAGTGCATCATCAATGAACAGAAACATTTTGAAAGGAATTTTTGTTTCCTGAGGTTTGGATCTAAACAGTGGGCTTAAAATGTTCACTAACCAGGTTGTAAACAGATGTCCTGTCATCCATACTTGGTTATTCATTTATAAAGAACAGGCAAAAAAGAATAAATAAAATTCTTGAGGGTCCTGGGATTTTAGAATGGTAAATGAGCATTAGATTTAACTTAAACTTTGACCAGTGACATTAGCCCATGATGAGAGTCAGCGTGTCCTTTGAAGCTTTGAAGATAGGCATTGACAACTTCTCTCTATGTATGAAAATCCAACATGGCCTCTTCTAATATCAGGGTGTTTTTTCCACATGAGAATCTCCCATTGAGTGTGGCCACCTTCATCAGTTATCTTACCTAGATTTTCTGGGTAACTGGTGGCAGATTCTACAATGGCATTTGCTGCTTCACTTCCACTTTTATGTGGTGGACACAGCCTCTTTACTTAAACCACATGAACCAACCTCTACTAGATGCAAACTTTTATTCTACAGCTTCCTCACTTCTGTCAGTCTTCAGAGACGTGATGAGATTGAGGGCCTTGTTATGCATAAGAAATGGTTGAGGATGGATTGATCATCTATTCAGACCACTTAAACTTTTTTCATATCAGCAAGAAGGCAGCTTCACTTTCATATCATTTTTGTGTTTACTGGAGCAGAGATTTTTATTTCCTTCAAGAACTTTTCCTTTGCATTTACAACTTGGCTGTTGAGCATAAGAGGACTAGCTTTTGGGCTGTCTGAGCTCTCCACATGCCATCCTTACTGAGCTTAATCATTTACAGTTTTTAATTTAAAGTAAAAGATATGTGACTCATTTTTTTAAAGGAGTAGAATTTTATTCAAGTGTGAAGAATAGAAACAACTCTTGCAGGAACAAGAGAGGACTTGATAACAGGTTGTTTTGTGTGACTCTTTTTTTTTAACTTAAGGGCTTAGAAATAATGGTGGGAAAATTAATTTTCATAATTCGAATATCACTGTATCTAAGGGAAGAGGAGTATCGAGAGGGAGAGAGAGAGAGAGAGAGAGAGAGAGAGAGAGAGAGAGAGAGAGAGAGAGAGAGAGATGGAGAGATGGTGGAATAGCCAGCCAGAAGCTGGAACATTCAGAACTCACAAATATTATGTGATTAATTTCACCATCTTACATGGGTGCAGTTTATAGCACTCTAAAACTATTACTATAGTAACATCAAAGATTTTGATCACAGATCACCATAACAGGTGCAATAATCATTATGAAGATTCTGAAATATTGTAAAAGTTATCAAAAATGTGACATCAAGACACAAAATAAGCAGATGCTATAGGAAAAATGGTATAGATATACTTGCTGATTGCAGGGTTGCTTGAAGCCTTCAATTTATTAAAAAACACAGTATTTTTAAAGTGCAATAAAATGAAATACGTTGTATATCCTTATGATAAAGGAGAGCTAAAAATAAGATCCTTCAAAGAAATCATCACCATGGCTGGGTGCAGTAGCATACACCTGTAATCCCAGCAGCTCAGGAGGCTGAGTCAGGAAGATCGTGAATTCAAAGACAGCAAAAGCAAAGAACTAGGCAACTCAGTGAGACCCTTGTCTCTAAATAAATTACTATGTTTGGGGATGTGGCTCAGTGTCGAGGGCCCCTGAGTTCAATCCTCACTACCTCCCCCCCAAAAAAAAAAATCGTCACCATGAAGAATATTGGACAACCACTGGGAATTAGAAGAACATTGCACTAAAAGTTAGAGTTGGAGGTTTCAAAAGATAAAACTTGTGCTTTACATTTTGGTGCTACCCTGGCAATAATGCTTTAATAAATTAAAGAGTGCTGAGTACTTTGAAATTAAAGATGATCCTTCATTGGGAGGATCCTTCTCAATACAATGCATAAAGAACTTCTTTGAAAGAATGTACTCTATAATAAAGCAGTTGACTGTATTCCCAAAGGAATATATCTAGTTTTTCAGATTTATTTGGACACATAAAACATTCAGGACTACACTAATATTAGTAGATAGAAAATGCTGTATTTGGTAAGTGTTCAAGATAAAAGACCTCTTAAAACTCATTGTAAGTATATCATAAGCATGTAATTTATTAACACACAGGCTTATGAACCCAGGGACACTAAACCACTGAACCATATGCCCAGCCCTCTGTATTTATTTTCATTTTGAGACAAGGTCTCTCTAAATTGCTTAGGGCCTCACTGAGTTGCAGAAGCTGGTTTTGAACTCACAATCCTCCTGCCTCACACTCCCAAGCTGCTGGGATTACAAGTTCGCACCAGTGCGCCTGTCAGCTAATAGGCTTTAAACACACAAATAACAATATATAATCAAAATAAGAGAAATTATTTTGCAAATTGCTTTTTCCAAAAAGAGATGTATTTGGTAAAAATAGCAATGTTGACATAAATTTCCCATCATAATGTTTACTAGAGACAGTTCAAAAACTAAGCCAAAATTGCAACTGGCAACTAGTTAAAAGGTTTCCTTCTTTTTCAATTTGTCACCTACTTTGGCCCAGAAAACAATATGAACATAGAGAATATTTTTGGAAGAAATGTCAACACTACACTTGAAATATTGTATTCCACCACCTTCTGAGTTATTAATGATTTATAATTTAGACATTAAGGAGGAAGCCACTATAAGTAAATGCATTATGAGCAAATAAAGCAAATATATTAACACTTGTGAAACCAACTGACTTGGTACCATGGAAACAAGAATCTCCCTGGACTTTTGTGTCCAGATTAATAGTTCTAGATGACCTTTCCTGTGTTAGCTTCTGCCCTGAATTTTTATTTGCTTTTGGGTAGTTATTGTACTAATCTTCTTTGTTACTCCATTACTTGTTACTGTGAGAAAATACGAGAGAAAAGCAACTCAAAATAGGAAAGATTTATTTTGGTTTATGGCTGGCTCTATTGCTTTGGGCTTAAGGTGAGGTAAAACATCATGGCAGAAGATGTTGTGGAGAAATGATGTTCATTTTGTGGGCAGCCAGGAAGGAGGGGGAGAGGGAGAGGGAGAGGGAGAGGGAGAGGGAGAGGGAGAGGGAGAGGGAGAGGGAGAGGGAGAGGGAGAGGGAGAGGGAGAGGGAGAGGGAGAGAGAGAGAGAACATGAACAAGATAAAGTCCCCAAGGACATACCCCAAAGGATCAACTGCTTCAATTATCTCCTACCTCCTACAACTATGTCATCAAATTATTAATCCACCAATGAGGTCCGAGCCCTCATAATCTAATCACATCCCCAAAGTTCCACCATTGAATGTTGCAGCATTAGAGATCACACCTTCAGCAAATTAGCATTTGGGAAACACTTCATATCCAAACCATAACATCTTCATCCTATTCTACATACTAACATGTTAAAACAATATTTATTCATACTTTCACAAATATAATCTCATTTTAATAGTCTATCATATAAGAAGTTCTGACCCATTTATTTCATAGGGAAACAAATATTATTGCTATGCTTCCCCTTTCATATAATCTAAAACTGCAACTTATTGATACTATTTCCAAACTATTCCCATTTTTTTCTACTTTTTCTATTGCTATATCATTTCCCATAATACTTTCATCTCTTATTTGGCTATTACTGTAAGCTCTACTAATCATTTTCCTTCAAATACTATATTCTTCAAGGTTATTTTGCCCAACACAAATCTGATCATATTAGTCACACTCAAACATCTTTAGAGACTTATATTGCTGATCAAAAAGGTAATAATTTTTTAGCATTGAATATAACACATTTCAGATTCTGACACTAAACTGTATTTTCTACTTGATCTCAGACCAAGTTCTCCTTGGCATATGTACACTATAACTTCCACAGTAGATGATTCATTGTTCCTAAAATGCTATGCACTTCTCGACCCAAGAAGACTTTATTCAAATAAGCCCATCTGCCTAAGAGTGCATTTTCTCTATATACATCTGTCATGTCCTAATCATCTTATAAAGATTAGCTCACACATTACCACTGATCTTCCCAAGATTAATTCATTGCTTCCTTTGCCTGTGCACGTTTACTTTTTGTTTAACTCTGCTGTGTTCATTATATTACGTTGATGATGAAGAGAAGACAAAGGGGATTAAGGTTGGGTCTGGCCAGTTTCATGACAGACCAAGCAGCTGTGTGTTAGGTGTTAGTTTATGTGAATTGGCAAAGAGAAAATGATGTTTTCTGTTCAAGAGCATAGATAGAGAGAAGGATAAGCAACATTAAAGAAAATGGATTGAAGCTACATATATGTAAACAAGGAAGCACTCCAGTAAGAGCTTAGATTATATTCAGAGTTAGAGACTGAGAGTTCAGAGCTTCCGTGCAGATATTTACCATATAAAGTTCTGATGCAAATGAGAGGAGGAGCTTTCTGGGTGACAAGTAGTCTCACCTTACTTCTCAGTAAGCACAGTGACTAGATTAAAGGGTCAGAGAAAAACAAGACTGATGATTAGACCTCTTGTACAGTTTTTTCAGGATAAAACAATTTCTTATGCATAGTTGATTATCTGTTTGAATTAATATCAATGGAAACATCGATAAACAGGTATCAAAAGTCTATAATAGTCCAAAAAAACCCACTAGAAATCAATGAATCTCCCTGATGTTTCTGTCTTCGTTATGTAGATTGTTACCATTTTTTTGAATAATTACCTAACAATTCATGGATATCTTCTTTCTAGTAATTTCAATCCACAATAGCTGCCACTCTTCTATGTCTTTTTTGTGTCTCAAAATATATCTTGCTTCTTCTCCAGCTCTTTCTTTGTAACATTAGTGGTATCTCCTGTATATTCCTTACTTTGATCAGCCTCAGCCACTCAAATCTAGATCTTCTTCACCAGCCCCCAAATTCCCTGAGGGAAGCATCTCATGCTTCATAGAGCTCTCTGATGTGAAAGTGTTTCCTCTCTTCTTATTCTTTGTTTACCCCTTTTTTGGTCCACTCTACATATTATACACTTATGCCTTCCTGTAGCCTCAATCTGTCTTAGTTGCCAGTGGAAATAAATTGTGCATTCTGTCAAGAATTTCTTCATGATCCCTGGTCAGCAAGGGAAGAGATTTAGAGTCCCAGTGACTCTGTGTGATGACAGTAAAGCTCTTTGTTACCTTGGAAGATGGACAACATACCTATCCTCCTTGTTAAAAAGCTCACATTAACATGTTTTTTTTTTTATATGCTTTTAGTTAGTGATAGAACCAAAGTGGAAAATTTGCTTCCTGTGGTGTAATCACTCTTGGTTAATTGTTTTAGCAAACTCCTTGTTTCCTCTTGGGATCTGTTCATCCACAGGCTCCTAGAGCTGCAATGGCTTGGTTTCCTTTTCTCATTTTGTGTCGATCTTTTCCTCCACTTGGCACAACCACTAGGTATTACCAGAAAATTACCACCAATTAATATGAAACTGAGATAACTACTAGATTTTTACTTACTAAAAACTGGGTGTAAAAATATCTAAATATTTTACAGATGTTCAAAAAATGTTAGGAACTAGCTGTACCATCTTGTAACTATACCTCATTTAGTTTTGTATTTTTATCCTAAGCTGATTTACTTTTTATCCTGATAAACTAAATTTTTTTCATTTATTTTTATTTATAATTAGTTAGCATTCATAAAAGCAATATGAGCATAATAACTGAAAGTACTCCTTTAAAAAAGAGAGAGCTCATAACCACTGTTATTACAATGTGATAAAATGAAGCGACCTCTCAGAAATACTCAGGAAATGTTAAATGATGTCCTTCAATATAGTGGAAACACTTCACAATTCATGATGCATATGACATTGAGGTGAAGCTCAATTTAATAAATTACCAGTTGAATGACAGGAAAAGTTACTTCAGTCTTAGTAATCTTAGTACTTATCTAACAAGTACATTGGAGTCCTGCTTCTTCAAAGAGATATTCATAAGATTGAAATAATGTCAAGGCACGGATAACAGTTTTGAGCTTGAATGTCCCTCAGTTCCATGTGTTAAAAGGATTGGTTCCCCAGATGGCACTATTGGGAGGCATTGAAAATTTGGGGGCCTGGTAGGAGGTCTTTGGGTAACTGGGGAATGCCCCTAAAGGGGTTTATGGAATACTAGTCTATTCCTCTTTCTACCTTTTGCTTCCTGACCAAGAGATGAGCAACTTTGATTTTCTTGCCATGTTATGTTGATTTGGCATAGGCCTAAGCCTAAAGTGATAGGGCCAATTGGTCCCAGACTAGAACCTCTAAAATTCTGAGCCAAAATAAACCTTTTCTCCTTATAAGCAGCATAATGCAGTATTTTGTTATAGTGACAGAAAGCTAACCCAAGAAGTTTATAAAATGTTAGAGTTCTTCCAATGCTAGACTTATTTTTGCTTAATATGTAAACTGAATTTCAACTGGTGATTTTGGTTATTCTAATTTGTATATCACTTCATTTTTAAAACTGACCTATTTTCTAATAGTCATTAAAACTTCATAAAATGAGTATACAAGATTCAGAAAAGGGGAAATGAAATGATGATATAAAAAGTAAGACACTGCAAGTTTAAAAAAATGTGAAATAAATTTTCTGCTTGCAGATCTTTCATTTAAAAAACTAACAGGTGTCCTTCAGACTGAAATTAATAGACACCACATAGAAACTTGAATCTACATAAAGACGTAATAAGCACTAGTAAAAGTAATGCCAAAGGTAAATAGAAAACATGGTGAAAAAAATGCTATTGTTTTAATTCTTTTCTTCTCATATCTAATTTTTAAATAATTGCAAAAAGAAATGATTATAAAATAATGTTGATAGGTTATGATACATAAAGATGCAATTTTCATGACAATAAGCACTAATAAAGGGGAGAGAAAAATATATCAAAGCAAAGCTTTGTATACTATTGAAATTGTTGGCATTAATCTGTTCAAAATTATTTTATGTGAAGATGTTTATTATAATCACTAGGGCAATCATTAAGAAAATATTTCAAAAATATGTAAAAAGTAAGACACAAAGACATCAACTGGTATGCTAGCGGATGTCTATCTCAAAATCAGGCATTAATGAATAAATACAGGAACAAAAAAAGAGAGATGTACAGAAAAGATAGAAAATGACAAAGATAAATGCTTCTTCATTGATAAATACAGATCATAAAAATTGACTACATTTTTAAACAAGAATAAGATATTGGCACAATGTGTTTTAGAAAAAGCAGGATCAAACTTTATGCTGTCTATAAGAGACCAGCCTGCTCTATACTCAAAAGACTCAAATAGTTTGAAAGTGAAAGGATGAAACAAAATTTATGTTAATTAAATATGTCAATTTGACTGGGCCACAGGGGGCCCAGATACTTTGTCAAAGATTATTTTGGGGTATTTCTGTGAGAGTGATATAGCATGAGATTAACAATTAAATCAGTAAAGCAAATTTCCTTCCCTACTGCAGATGGGTCTCTCCCAACTATTCAATTGAAAGCCTGAATTGAACTCAAAGCCTGACCTTCCCCTGAGAAAGAGAAAATCCTGCCTAATTGGCATTGAACTGAGACCCTGTTTCCTCCTGCTTTTGGACCTACTTTCCTTCATACAGAATCTATCACAACAACTCTTGGTTCTCAGACCTGCAGACTGATGAGAACTTAATCAAACTTGTTCTTCTGGGTTTCTATCTTGCTGACTCACCCTGGAGATGTTGAAACTTGCCAGCCTCTATAGTGCATAAGTCAGATTTAATAATAAAACTCTTGTTACATATATGCATATCTTATTGACTTTCTCTGGAGGATCCTGACTAACACACTGTGAAAACAACAACCAAAAAAAGAGGTGGAATAGGATCTCTAATAACAGACCAAAATCTGACAAAATTGAAGGGAAAAAATAACCATGTGTAGCAAGAGCTGGAGATTTTACTTCAAATATTGGATAGAACAACTAGGAAGAAGGTAAGCAAAGAAATGGAAGATATGAAAAACACCACATATTAATTAGATTACAAAAACGCATAGAATACCCCATCATGCAATAGCAGCAGTGATAATTAAGCAGTAATGATAATTAAGCCATGGTCTAAAATAAGCCTCAATAAATTTAAAATGATTGAAATCCTGTAAAATATGTTTTTCAACCAAAATAGAGTTAAATTAGAAACCAATAATGAGAGAAAACTGTAGAATTTACAAATGTGAGAAAATTAAATAACAGATTCCTAATAACCAGTGGATCAAGGAAGAGATCACATCGAACAACTTAAGATGAATGTAAAAGAAACCATATAACAAAACAAAGATATGTGTTTTTGTTTTAATAGAGCTTACAGGAAAATCTGCAGCTATAGATGTCTGTGAAAACACCTTAGGAAGCTAGAAAAAAGATCATAAAGCAAAACCCAAAGAAAGGAGAAGAAAGAAAATAGCAAAGATTAAGATCAAAATAAATGAAATAAAAATTGAAAGTTGAAAATAAATCTGAAAGTTACATCTTTGAAAAGAACAACAAAATTGACTAAGCTTTCCTTAGAGTGACTGTAAAGAGATTTTTGGAATTTCCAAAATCACAAGTGAAAATTGTGCATGGCACCAGTCTTACAGAAGAGAGAATTATTATAAGGAAATATTAGGAAAAACTGTTTACCAAAAAGTTAGATAATCTAGATGAAATGGACAAATCCCTCAAAAGACACTAAAAAATATCTGAATAGACTTAACTTCGTGAAGAAACTGAATTTGTTAAATAATAACAATAGTAACTCCCATGAAAAGTCTGGACTGAGACAATTTCCTTGGTGAATTCTGTTAAGTATTCTAAACCAGTTTTTCACAAGTTCATCTCAAAAGTAGAAGAAGAAGTACTTCTAAAATTTTTCTATAAGTCCAATATTTCATTTAAATCAATACCAGAGTTTTCACAAGAAAATAAAATGACATATACTAGCCTATATGAAGACAGATATAAAAATCTTTATCAAACTACTAGTAAATTAGGTCCAACAACATTTCATATCATGATCAAGTGGAATTTATCTTGAAAATGCAATGGAGGTTTAACATACAAAATTAAATTAATATAGTATATCATATTAATAGAATAAAAAATAATGATCATTTCAATAAATACAGAAAACATGATAAATTCCATCTTCTTTTCATAATAGTAATACCAAGACTCAAGAATGAAAGGGAATATCCTCAACTTCCATATACAAAGGGCAGCTATGAAAACACAGCTAACCACACACCCAATGGTGAAGGATCGAATGTTGCTTCTCAGATCAGGAAAAAGACAAGGATATCTGTACTCCTTATTTCTGCTCAACATTGTACAGGAGTCTTTAGACAGGGAAATCAGACAAGAAAAGAAAGAAAGGCAGCTAATTATAAAGTAAAGAGTAAAACTATAATGAAAGCTGACATGATTTTGTGTTTTAAAAATCCTAAGATTTGAACAAATGTCTATCAGAACTAATAAAATAGAAATGTTGCAGGATATATAAAATATATATAAATCAATTATATTTCTATATACTTGCAAAAAACCACCTAAAAATGGGATACTAAAACACAATAGGAAGACGTCTTCGTGATCTTGAATTTGATGATATTTTCCTAGACTTAAAAAAAGCATATGTGGCAAAAGAAAATACAGATACACTGATTTCATCAAAATTTAAAAATGTATTTTTCAAAGGACACCATGAAAAAAGTGAAACTACTACTGCAGAAGAGGAGAAAATCTTTTCAAGTTACGTACATGTAAATAATTTTTATCCATAACCCTGAGAGTCAACAATTAAAAGTCATTTCTTAAAAAATGATTCACAAATTGCCAATAGACATATAAGAAGATGCACAACATTATGAATCATTAGGAATTGCAAATCAAACTTATGGTATATCACCTCACACCTATTAGAATGGCTAAAACAAACAAGGCAGACTATAACAAATGTTGGTAAGAATGTGAAGATATTCAAATCCTTATCCACTTCTGTCAGGATTGTAAAATTGGGTTGCATTTTAGAAAACTATTTGACATTTCCTCAAATTTTAAGCATAAATTGATGACATATATGATATGATATAGGATTTCCACTGTTAAAATAGCCAAAAGCATGTCTAAAAAAAATCTATGTAAATGTACTTTGAAGCACTATCCATTATAGTCAAAAATGAAAATAATCCAGATGTTCATCAACTGATGAATTGTATATAAAATAAATATCTGAGTTTAAGTAACATTAAAAAGGAATGAAGCATTAATGCATGCTACAACATGGATGAATCTCAAAAATGTTGTGTGAAGTAAACGAAGTCCATCACAAAAGACCACATAGTGTACATTTCCATGCATATAAATATTCAGAATAGACAAATTCATTGAGACAGAAAGTAGATTAATGGCCAGGGGTGGGACAGTAGAGAATGGGGAGTGACTATTAATGAAATTAGAAATGAGATATTTAAAATGTTCTAAATGAGACAGTAGTGATGGTTGCTTAACTCTAAATACATTGAAAAAATTGAATTGCACATTTTAAAAGAGTGAAGAAGTATATGGTATGTAAGTTATATCTCAATAATGGAAATGAAAAGGAATGTTACAAAAAGGTCATTAATCCTATTTTAATTTCTAATAAAATCAGAATGACAGAATTTAAATTTTATCAGCAAAAGTAAAATAATTTGAGAGGTTAAGAAGACATCAAGTGAACAAATGAATGGTGAAAGTCAGATGGGCATGCTAATAATTCATTTGGTTCACCACTTGGGTGAACACTACTTGTCACTATGGTAATATTGACCGTTAAACAGTTTTAAAATACATTCATATTTAGTCAGGTTTTCTGTAATTCATATCTATGTTGGTCTATTGGCCAAACAATGATTCAAACAAGTAATAAACAAGAAAACTGATTTTAACATAAAAATTAGTGAATCAAAAAAAATGGTAATAACTTTTGCAATTATTTCTTAATTTAAATAATGAGTATACAGGAAATTACTATCATGTATCATTTTAACAAACCATATGCAGTTACATGATGGTATATTATACATGAAAACTCTATGATATTGTTAATCTATAAATGCTTTGTGTTTTTTATGAGTTAAAGGCCAGCATTGCAACCAAGACATGAAATTTTGTTAGTAGGTAGACAAAGACTAATTTTGGGATAAAGCTGAGCTATTACTATGGTTTAATTGTAATCTGTTGATGTAGGAAATTTTAGGTTTATTTTTTAAAACAATTGATAGAAGAAGAAAAGATTAGTTTAAAAAATACTTGGTGTGTCTACATTTAAAATGTAGTTAAAAATGTTCAGTTTCATATTTGTGACTCTCAAAAGTATACCCCTTTTTCTAATTATTATACATTATCCTAGTCTCAATGTTAGTTGTGATCTCTTCTACAGACTTACATTTAGCCTATTTTAGTATTTCTTGAAAAATGCCTTTCTATAACATGTAGCTCTTCACCTGTAATCCTATGCATTTATAATCTAACATTTCAGGGTAATTTTAATTTAATGCAGTTCAACAACCATATAAAAAGGATTTTTACATTCAGAGTGGACCATAATAAAAGAATCCTATGTGATATAAATCCATTATGCTCATTCACTAAATATTACTTCTCATTAAACTCTGATTATATATTGCCAAAGACAAGGATCCAGGAAACCTGTGAAAATAGTCAATAATATTCTATTATTTCTCACTACTCTTAAACTACTTGTGGTTTATCTTTTAGATAGGGAATATTTTTGGTTCTTAATGCATAATACTTATTCTTCTTCATTTTCAATCTTATAAATATTGAATTCAGTACTCTCCTGAAAGTGACTTTTTAAATTATTTTCCTGTATTTTTATTATGCTAATTCTGATGATTCCACCAAAATAAACCTTGAAGGCATGTTTTATTGTCACAATGCATTGAAACACAAAAGAGGTTACCAACTATTCATTGCTTTATATCATTTCAGACATTTCAAAAAGGCACTTAGGTAATGCTAAATTTTTGATTAAATATCAAGGATAATATTCATTTTCCTTTGTACTATTTACTTAAATTAAGTCTCAATGATTATGTAAATACCTTAGTTACTATAAAAGTACTATCAAGGTCTCTGTCACATTTAAAAATTTTCTTGATTTGGAGATTTACAATTTATCTTATAAAAAATCCATGCTCAAAAAAAAAACCACTTTTATTTCTAGTAAAGTTTGGATTTTCATCAAATATGAAATAGCCATCAGATCTTGTACCAACAATCAGTAATTGATTTTCATGGTTTGCTTTTAAGAGCAAATTATTTTTAGGACACATTTTTTCAAAGCTATATAAAGTATTCACTATAGTTTTTCAGTTTTTCTTATAGCATATTTTGTTCATCAAAATCTTTACTTATTTAAGTGATATCGTTTTAGCTGCAACCTTAGATATTATTCATATATTCTAATTTTATGTGTAGTTTACGTATTTTAGTATGATAATCAGTAGTATTACAACATTTTAAAAAATTTTGCGGATAAAATTATGTAGACCACCACCTCATTCTCTCACCCAATTCACTCTACTGCAAACCAG
Source organism: Urocitellus parryii (assembly GCF_045843805.1). Classification (NCBI taxonomy): domain Eukaryota; kingdom Metazoa; phylum Chordata; class Mammalia; order Rodentia; family Sciuridae; genus Urocitellus; species Urocitellus parryii. The sequence continues at coordinate 39,440,626 of NC_135540.1, read as the reverse complement.
GGTAGTGGAGGTTTGAAAACAGATTCTTTAAACCAGACAACCTGGATTAATGCCTCAATTTAACCCAATAATGGCCATGTGAGTCCGAAGTAGATTAAACTTTTTGGTTTGGACTTCACTACCACTAAAGGGAGATTATTAATAGTAGCTATTTCTTAGGATTACAATGTTAATAAATGAGTTAGCAATCTGACATGTGGGAAGTATTTAATAATATTTGTTAACTAGTATTATTATTATATGCTTAGAACATGTTTGCTATAAATTTATTTATTTTTATTAAGCATTAAGAAAATTTCCAAACACTAGAATTTCTAACTTGTCCTTAAAACAGCATCTGTTTTTAACAGCTTGAATTCAGGAACAAATTAAATGTCACAAAATCCACCCACTGTAAGTGTACAACTCAATGATTTTAATTAATTTAGATATTTGTTGCACCATCAAAACAATATTTAAGAAATTTTCATCACCCCAAAATATCCCTTTATGCCTGTTTTCTGACAATCCCAGAAACACTCCTAGTCCCAGGTGACCACTGATTTTATTTGTGTCTATAAATCTGTCTTTTAAACACATTCTGTAGAGATGCAATCATATAATAACAACCTTCTGCATCTGGCTCCTTTCATTTAACATAATGTCTTCAAGGTATATCCATGTCGTTGCATGTATCAGTAGCATGCTCCATTTTACTTCTGAACAGTACTCATTTTATTGCTGAAAACCATGCATTTTATTTATTCATTCATCAGTTCAACAACATATGGATTATTTCCAGTTTTTTACAAACATGAAAAATGTTGCCATGAAAATTCATGTAAAAATATTTTTTCAAACATATGCTTTTATTTCTCTAGGGGAGATGGATAGGACTGGAAATAATGAGTTGTATAATAGGTTTATATTTAACTTTTTAATAAATGTCTCTAATAAATGCCAAAATGTTTTCCAGTACTTTGGAAGTACTTTGCCTCTCACCAGCAATGTGTAAGTGATGCAGTTTCTCCACATTTTGGACAACACTCGGTATTATCTGTCATTTGATGATAGCCATTCCTGCAGTATCCATTTGTGCTCTCAATTTGTACTTTCCTAATGCCAAATGACAGTTAGCATGTTTGTGTATGTTTCTTGCCATTCCAATATTGATTTTGAAAGCTCTGTCCAGCCATTATTATTTTAAAGTTTCTACTATAATTTGAATCAATCTATTGGTCCACCAGGGGAATATCATATAGAATAGTTACAATGCCCTCAAAATCCACTTTGCTCAGCCAGGTATGGTGGTGCATGCCTGAATCCTAGAAGCTTGCAAGGCTATAACAAGAGGATCACAAGTTCAAACCCAGCCTCAGCAAAGGTGAGGTGCTAAGAAACTCAGTGAGAGCTTGTCTCTTAAAAATACAAAGTAGGGCTGGGGATATGGCTTAGTGGTTGAGAGCCCCCGAGTTCAATCCTCAATACCCTCCTCCCCCCCCAAAAAAAATCCTCTTTTCTCTGCTTATTCCTTTATCCCTAACAGCTGGCAACCTCTGATCTTTTTACTATGTTCAGAGTTTTGCCTTTTCCATGCAAACTATCTATTTTGGGTATTGATTATATCAGTACAAGTTCAAGGACTATAACACACACACAACAAATATTAATATATTATTTGTGGCACAGGATGTTAATGTGAGGTAGTTGTGCTCATGTGGGGAAGGGAGTATATAAAAAAAATCTCTATAACTTCCCTCAATTTTTCTATGAACCTAAATTTTCTCTTAAAATAAAAGAGATCCATATATCTGGAGCCTTAATAATAAATAGTATCTATACCATGCTCAGAATACAATGTAAATATATGAATACTCTAAATTTATGTATACAAACATTAATCCTTAAATGAAAATTTAGATCATTAAATTAAATCTGTCTATAAATGAAGTGAAATGTAATATATCCTTTAACCCAGTTATTTCACTCACAGATTTAAGTTTAGGAAAATTCCTGCACAAGTTTGCAAGGATACATAGACATGGATGCTTTATTTGGCACTGTTCACAGAAGTGCCAGAATTAGGATAATCAAGAGAAGTTGGAAGTTGGAGACAATGTTAATAAAATGAATAAGTAAATTATACTGGATTTGTACATGGATACATGTACAATCACCATCATATAAACAATTTCATATGTATAAAATTGAATTATAGCTATATGAATTAAGCACAGAGGACTTATTTAATGGGACATACTTTATATGATAAGTACTTTTCAAAGTACATACATAAAACTCATTAGACAACTGCATAAACAGAGAAGTGGGGATTAGGGTGGAAGAATAAGAAAAAGGTGAGTTAGGAGAATAGCGTGAGACAAAATGCAGAATATCATGAGATGAACTCTGTGTACCTGAGATGAACACAAAAGAGAAACAATTACAAATTTATTTACCTAAATAAAAATTTTTCACCAATTATTAATCATTTTATTCTGTTAGGAAAATAGTCTATAAATTTATTTGTTTATTATTTTCATTGTACTTACTTAAGATGGAGAAAGAAAAGTATGGAAAAACATTCTTTCTCACGGTAACTCAGAGAGTGGAAAAGCATAAATGGAACAATGATCATGGATGACTTCTTGAGTAATATTTTATCACCATTTTCTCTCATTAGAGTAAATACAAGAGGAAAAATGTTAGGAAATAAAAGTATAAAATCATTCCAGAGGAATAATACGCAGTGTAAATAATTCCTCCTTTTTATCTCTAGTGACAAAAATCAAGGAATTATTTTACAAAAAAGCGAAAAGGAGAAGAAATATATGAATTTTCTTTAACTGATTTCTTTTTTTTTATTTTAACTTCATTGTGTAGTAGAACAGATTTCTCATTTTGAAACCAACAAAGTGTGGCATTTTGGCTTTCCCACTCTAACCGTGTGTGGATTTTCTATTTGCATATTCCATCTCAACTGCAGTATTTCTCAGTATCAAGGACTAGATACACAGCAGAGATGTGCTTCTTAATGTATCATCTGTTCACAATGGTTTTGCATAATGGCTCTGTGTTGCTTAGAGATGTGCACTTAATAGCAGCAATCCATACAACACGCTGTAATGCTCCACACTTAAATTAGCTCTTCCACATATTAAGGGAAGGGGGAGGTGAGGGAAAAATTCATCTAGAGGTTAAAGGAGAATTCACATAGCTTTTCCACAACTAATATGTCATAAAATATTAAATGACAGTTCATTTACTCTTACTGGCCCCTTTCATTAAGAACTTTTTGAAGAGTAAAGTATGAATAAATTCTACACATCTTTTGTTGCAGTGGGAGGGAAATAGTTTATTTAAAACAAGGGCAAACTGAGGAAAAAGTATCCTATTTTAATCTCAAATTTAATGCATATGTACTTCATGTTGGCTTTCAAAATCTAAAATTAGCATAGATAACTGGACATGCTACTGTTTTAATAAAAATATCATTCATTATAACATTCTTTAAAGATCACTATTGAACCACAGTTGGCTATTATTTCACATTTAGAAATGTCAATTTTAGCTGTTTAATTTGATAAGGTAAACTGTAGAGAGAAAACAACCTATGCTGATAGCACAGAAATTTTTTTATTAAAAATTTCAAATTTATTAAAATTTGTTTATGCTCAGTCTTTGTCAGTGCTAGATTTTTTTCTCTTTCATAAAAATAAATTTTAAAATATATTTCTGATAGTATTTAAAATGCAAACAAGTAATATTAAAGATACACTAAGACATTATTAACAAATAGAGTTAGCATCTATGGCCTCAAAAAAGGTTAAGAAACGTGATGGAGAACAAATACTAAATGGAAATCTGGGATTTAAGCCCAAGCAATTTAACTTCAGGGAGTGTATTTTTAATTAATATAATAGGCTGTCAGTAAGACCATCTGCAGAGAGATTGAGCTTGATTCTGAGTACTGAATGGAGAATAGCACTAAGGATGGTCAGAATGGAGAAAGACATACATAAGTTTATACAACTTCCTGTTTTACCCTAAAGTGCATACTTCAAGTGAATTTCTCAAGTACATTTAGCTTGGAATATATGTTAGCACTGCATATTTGTCCATTGATAAATGAAACTGATAACTGAATTATAACTGAATGAAAGGTTCAGAAAAATGGGGGGGAAAAAGACCAGAAAAGAAATATTCAGACCATTCTTTTAGATATTTTACTGATATCAAATTTCTTTATATATCATGAAGTTATGATTAGGATGAAGTTATGATATGATTCAATCTATTATGCTAACCAAGGTATAACTGATTGCATGGATTCTATGACCTATATTAAAATGAATTAAATTTTAATCATTTATTTCGTCATGACAACAATCTATATTATAACATAAAAAATAAAGATCCTTTTGGTTCATAAGTGTGATGATTACTGAGTGTTCAAGTGGCTGTTCTGGGAGATGTGCCTTGTTCTGAACCTTGTTACCACATCTGCACATTACCCATCTGTTGTTAAAAAAAATGCTATGGAAGATATTTTTCTTAGGTAAATTTAAACTCCTTCATTTTCTCCTGAGTTCTTATTTCTTTTTAATAAATGATATTATTCCACCTTACTCTGATCTCCCCTCCTGTGGCCCATTAGTCACCCTAGAAATTGTCTAAAAAGAACAAAAAATTATCTTTCTTATTACCTTCCAATACCTATCATACATGGTCGTGTTCAATTTTCAATTTTTTATCTTTTTTCATTTTTTTTTACAATTCTATAACAACTAAAGGATAAAGTCTAACTCTAAATAATGACAGATCTGATAGTTCACGATCTCTTTCTCCTCTATACATAATTCCAGGATATTATATTTTCACTTCCCTGAACACAGTTGCTTCAAAATGTGTTCAGGCTTCATCTCCTGGGTAAAAATTACAGACTAGCCCTGGCAAACTACCCTAAAAAGAGTTTAATTATTGTATTTGCACATAAAGGTGAACACTAAAAATTTTCATTATGTGGACTCATCATTTTCTGTATGTTAACAGTTTTTGTATGAAAGTCAATGTTAATTTTTTTCTTATAAGCATAAATACCAAAAGAAGTTTATAGATAATTCTTTCAAGTTATTAATGTACCAACTAAGTATAACATAACTAACTTTATCATTTACACCATTTTCATTAAATAGATGGAAGGCTGATGGCTTTGATAAGTAGATAACACAGAAAACAAGATTCAGGGAGGGCAGGAGAGAAAGAGAGAGAGAAGCACACAGGCAACTGCACTTAAAGTGTAGCTTTGAGTACTAAATAGTTAATTTTTTAACCAATAAATCTCTAAAACAACATGGATCTGAAAGTTTTTATAATTCTTACACATTTTTTAATGCTAAGTCAAGAACTTTCACAATATTTTAACAAGAAAATGTTATTAACAAAGTTAAATCTTTCATAAAAAATTAAAATATACTTTTTATAAATGTAGAAAATTATTCCCTAAGAAATTGACTAATCAAATTTTCTTCAAAGAAAATATTTAAGAAAATAACTGAGAACATGTTTTATGTTCAACTTTGAGATGCCTATATTGAAATAAAAGAAGTATTAAAAATATCATTTCTCATTCTTCATATAGTTTCCATAACTGGTTTTTATATATTATATATGAATATATAAGTATGTATAATATTATATTGTGTATACTGTATATATCATATATATATTTTATATATGTATAAATATTTATACATTATATAATTATAAATAACTCTTAAACATCTATATATCTATATATGTTATATGTATACACAGCTTTCACAGCAATAGTTCATATCAATGGCAGCAATGTTTCTTTTCAAGATAATCTATCTAGTATGAATGATGAAACAAAAGCCTATTGACTGATAGCTGTGAAACAGCAAATGTCTACCAGAAAAAAAAGACAGGAAGTTGGATAGGATGGCTGTTCAATAAGGCTCTGTCACATAAATATAGCATTCAGCAGCCAATACTTAAAGCAACCCACTAACTGTTAGCCACTAGTTGTGGTTTTCAGACCTTCTAAAATTTAGATTTAGGATAAATTGCAATTTTCCATTTTTCTTTTTTTTTCCTGCTTTCGTTCTCCCCACGTTCCACCCCTTTTCTTTTCTATATTTATGGGAGGGAACAAGGATATGGGCAAAAGTAAAAAAGAAAAAAAAAAAGCAACAACATCAACAAAACCTCTCTCCATTAGATATTTTGTGGAGATCTGAAATTGTATTTAAGTTCATGTTACATAACACCGAATCAAGAAATTACTCTCTCACTGCCATTAAGAGAAAATAATTGTTTGCTGTATAACAGTATGGCAAATTGGGCTGTGGTTGTAGCTCAGTGGTAGAGTGATTGCTTAGCATGTGTGAGGCACTGGGTTTGATTCTCAGCACCACATATAAATAAATTAAAGATCCATCAACAACTAAAAGAAAATAGTAAAATATATATATATATATATATATATATATATATATATATATATATATATATATATATTTAAAGAGATACATAACACAACCTAAAGTAGGCCACAAAAGAAACCAGATGACAGAAAGAAAACTTGTCTGACAATGAAAACACAGAAACAATATAAACATCAAATTATATTTACAAAGCCTAATGAAGAAAAGCAAAACCTCGGTGGTACAATTAATAATAGGACTTTTTACTTTTTTATATTTTTTTCTTTGTTTATCATTAGTGCTGGTGGTGCTGAGAATGGAAACCAGGGCCTTAGGCATGCTAGAACATGGGAATCGACCATTGAGATACAACCTTAGTCCCAGGGTTTTTATCCTTTAGATTGACAATATGGCCTGATAAAATAAGATCCAAGCCCAAAGAGTACAATGCAGAACAAATAAAGTATGGGACACAAAAAAAGAGTATTAGAACCAGAAACAAAGCCCAAAAGACATCCTAATTGAATGCTGCCTTGAGGTGTAATATTAAGCCATGTATCACCCTAAAAATAAGATGTTTTAAACTAATGTCCTCTTTCTTGGAAAAGGTGTCATTTTTTGACAAAATAAAAATATATCCCACTCTATATCGATACAGATTAGACTGAGAAATGCTTTCTTAAAATTCTATTTTTTAAGCTTGAAAAAATTAAATCATTAAGCATTATTATGAAGGAAAATCAATGTCCACCATATTATGTGAAAATTTTAGCTTCAAGAAATCAGTTTACTGATAATTCCATTCCATTGAATATTTACCCAGTGAGTTACCGTGGATACATCTAAAGGTTATATTCTAAATAATCTTTTTGTAATAATACATTTTTTATATGCAAAATATAGAACAGATAATATTTTAACAAATTTGGGCAAAAATTTCTCAATTACCTGAGTTAAAGATTCATGGACATATTAAATGAATATCTCATGATACACATTAGAAACCACATTTAATCTTAGGAGTCAAAACGGTGTGAAGAGATATTACCTCATTGTAAATTTAGAGCGAAATATTGCTTTACTATTCTCCTGAGTTGCTTATATATCTAGCATTTCAACTGCGCATGTTGTCTTGATGGACTTGTTCCACAGACAACAAAATATGTGAGAAAGAATAATTTATAAAGAAGAGAAATTTATTTTTTACAATTCTCTAAGTCAAAGATCAAAATGCCAGCAGATTTGGTGTGTGGGAAGGGCTACTCTCTCCTTGCACAGCAGTGCCTCCCAGTAGCATCCACAGAGCTGAGGTAGAAGCAAAAGGGCATAGGGTGCTCTCTTCAACCTCGCTCACAGGGTCACTAATCCCATTCACAAGGGCCCTACCCCCATCACTTAATCACCTCCTAAAGACCCAGTCTCTTAACACGATATATCACACTGGAGATTGAGTTTCAACCTATAAATTTTGAAGGACACAGACTGCAGGACCCGTCAGACATTGGAAAATGTCTACAGTAGAAGGAAAGTCCCACCCAGCTGCATAGTGATATCTAGCCCACTTTGTTAGCTTTCTACTTTTCTGGGAATCCCTTTTTTAACTCAGTCCTCCTTACAAAATATATCTCTGTGATCTCTAGAAAACAAATCAATGAGATCATTAGTTCATTGATGAAGATACAAATAATAGGAATAAAACCCCACTATAAAATTTCAAAGTAAACTAAGATCCTTCTTATCAGGATATCTGTACCCCGCAGGACAGTGTCCTAGGGTTTTCCTCAATCCACTGGTTTGGGCACCCAGTTTGCAGGTGATTAGAAATAATAGCTAGTACTACAGATGAGTCACAGAAGAATGTATTAAAAATAGAAGTGGCAGCCCGACAGAATAGCGACATAATTCAGAAAGACTGTAATTTTACTATAACAATATGTTTTCATAATGGTAATTCTTAATCACCAAGAAAAATGAAATAATATATTCTGTAATTACTGCCTTCTTAATTGTAATGGAAAAATAGTGATGATCACTTTGTAAGAAGTAGTTCATTTAAGAGGATACTTGTAGATTTTATTTGACTTTAAACATTTTGGCACTTGAACACGTAGGAATCAGTATATTAATAAAAAATAACTTATACCAAACTACCCATTCATTATTTAATAACACAAAATATATTGACTTTCAATTTTAGGTCTAATTATTTACTACTGTATTCTTTATTAGATACTAGAGGAGACAAACTATATTCTCAGAAGGTGGTATAGGAAAACAATATATTTGAATACATATACATTTAAAATATTTTTAAACTCTGACATGAAGGATATAACAATATATACACTAGAATACTGGGCTAAATAAAATTACTCAGAGGCTCACATTAATTAGATTTATATATTTAATTATCTTTTATTTCTGTTTCTAAACATATATTTACCATAAATTTATATATATTTTAAGGGAAATATTTTTTTAATTTTCAAGACATTTGGGTGATTATGAATTTGCTTATCACAAGATTGTAATGGTAAATACAAAGTAAAGCCTTCACTATGTAGAATGAGAACTTGGATTTCCAGCACTATTTCTCAATGTGCTATTTTGCACATTCAGTGATACCAGAACATACAATAGCTTCTTGTTTCCTAAGTTCACCATGTGTTATAACTTAGATATGAGGTATCTACCAAATGTTCATGTGTGATACAATGCAAGGAAGTTTAGAGGTTAAATGATCGGGTTATAAGAGCCTTAACCTAATTGAGTGCATTTAATCCTCTGTTAGGGATTAACTTGTGTGAAAAATGTAGGCAGGTGGGGTACAACTAGAAGAGGTTCTCATTGTGAGCATGCCTTTGGAGTATGTATTTTGTTCTTGGTGAATAGAGGTCTCTCTGCTTCTAGGTGGCCATGTCCTGGGCTTGCTTTCCATCATCACATTCCCTACCATGATGATCTTCTGTACCATCTCAGGCCCTGAGGAATGAAGTTAGCTATCTATGGACTGAGACCTCTGAGAGCATGAGCCTTAAAATAAACTTTTCCTCATCTAATTGTTCTTATTGGGTCTTTGTGTCACTGCAGTAAAAAGGCTGACTAAAACACCATGTACTCTCTCAAATCTATAAATTCCTCTCCTCTGGAATGATCCTATAAAATAACCTGACATAAAATGGCTGGGTTCAAAGATCACTACTTCTATGAAGATCGTCTTCTCTTTCTTCAATCAGAAAAACTGTTCATGAAAAGCCTAAGACCTGAGAGAAATTGCCCGTGAGAATTCTCATAACATAAATCAATAAACAACTTCAAGAACATCTTTATTGCAAGTTTAATAATGCACTACTTCTTATATAGTGGTCTTTAGTACAGGCAATCCCATCATCTCAAAGCATAGATCTACATGGACTGGTAATTTATAGTTGAAAAGTAAAAATCCCTGATAGCCAGGCTTATACAGGGATACAATGCAAAATATCAGATAGTACAGAGGTTGTTCCCCAGATCTAAGGTTGTCTTGAGACTAACTGGTAATACAGAATTGTTCTAGTTTATATAAGGACAATAACAGCTGTATGTTATTGTAAATTTGACTTTAAGATTTTATTTAAAGGAAAGAATAGGCAGCTAATAATTAGCTTGAAAACAATTGATCCAGAAAATGGATGGACTAGCTTTTTGCTGAGCCTCTCATAGATTTGGGGGCAGCAGCAAGTTAAATTTTCCATTATTCCATGTTGCCAATTACACTGTGTTTACATTCCTACAGACAGTGGAGTTTGGGGTAGAGTTGATATGTTTTTGTTAAATCCCAGCCATTGTAATGAATTCCTAGAATAAAGCCATCCACTTCCTGTGAATTAGCCAAGAACAGGCCCACAGGGAGGACTGGAATTATGCTAATTAAATAATGATACACATCAAGAGTATATTAAAAACCTTGCCAAAGAATATTATTTACAAGGTTCAGAAATAACATTTTATTTTTTTCAAATAGAAACTGTCATTATTAAACATATAACTACATTGCAAATAAAAAATATTAGCAAATGACTTATTCTACTCTTTTCTTACATATTCATGATTGTTGGGAGTAGCAAATGAATTATGATCCTTGAACTGTCTGGAGGCAGAGGTGATGCCCCTCCTGGGAACTCTGGGGTGCAAATGCATCAATTTGAGTCTGCCCACCTGCTGTGGTGCTGCCCTGTTCAAAGGGAAATTCCTTGCCAGCTGTGGATTACCAGTCCTTAACCTTGGTTCAAATGCCAGCTGCCAGGGGTAGAGAATTATGGGCACAAGCTGATAGTTCTAATTGGACTGTTTATACCCTCAGTTTGGGTTCTGTTTATCTTGAAGAAACTGTCTCACAATAAATCATTTTGATGTTTAAACCTATATAATATATGTATCAAACTTGCTTGTTGACATTATTTCCCTATCAAGATTTAGTGACCCATCAGGCCCCAGTTTTTTCTCTATTTGGGTATCTGTTTGTCTTTTCTCCATCCCCTCACCTCCCAGTCCAGAGACCTGAAGCAATGGCCATGCAGGATAAGGCACATGCTCATAATCATTTGAGCTGAGTAAAATGCTGGGATAACATGAAGAACTGTAAATAATTCTGTTTTTATCATTTATCATCATCATCATTGGAATAACTTCAATTTGTTGGTCCATCTTGTATGATAACCAGTTATATATGTAAGTCTTTAGTTTAATGACAAGGAAAATTACTCTTCAGCTCCATCTGGCCAGATTTAAAACAAACTCTTATAATTTAACTCAGAATGTTTCAAAATTCTAACTACAAAAATATATGCATTTAGAAAACAGATAAGGTGAGTAATTTTTGTTTTTTAAATGTGCGCATGTGTCTAGCATATGGCTTAGTTTTTTCCATGTGGTGATCAAACAGTACCCTGAGCATGAAGTACTATGATGTAATAAAAAATATATTCATTTCCATGAAATTATCCTTTGTGTTGAGGTGTATTATTCAAGGTAGATTATAATATTAAGATAATAATCATAGTTGACATCTGCTAAGTGGTCATCATATAAAAAGCTTTATGTCAAATACTTGTTGTGTAATTTCTCATTTAATTTTGAGGAAGCTGTTATAGTGGTTCACATTTTATAAATAAGTTCACTGAGTCAGTTAAGGTAAATTGCCTCTCACCTCAAGTTTAAAAGTGATGCAAGTGGCACATGAAGATTGATCAGCACAGATTACAGTTAAACTCCATATATAAAATCTTAAATGTTTGGCTAAAAATTCCATTTCATGTAATTAATGAGAGGAATAACAATTTCCCCAAATTCTATATTTCACCTGTAAGTAGGTGAATGATAAAATTTGTCCAATAGGGTTAATGTGAAAAATGATTAGTTAACAGAGAAAACATTAAATGATAGCCATTATTACACTGGAGTTTCTCAGTTTTGATCAAGGAAGAACATTATCCAGGAAGTCTTTTGTGAATGTAAATTTTATAATAAGGGAAAAGAGGAGATCTTCCAGACACTGGCTTTGGACATCTACCTTTTCCAGAGACTGTATAAATAGCTCATCAATAAAAGAGTAATGGACTATTGAAAGTAGGAGGCCCTCAGAGAGAAAGGAAACAGTATGGAAAACATAAAAAAAAAAAAAAACCAAACTCTAATTTCTTTCATATTGCCCAGAATAAAACTGAAAAGTCTTGGGGGGTCTACAAGTCTTGGCAGTGTTTGTTCCTTCTCCCCGTCATATTTCTGATTTCATTTTTTCCCGCTACTACCTCTTCTAAACTTCTCTGTCTTGGTCACTTGATTCTGGTCACAATCCCTCATTCCTTTTCTTCCCAAAGGAACTTCATGTTTCTGCTTCAGTAATGTGTCCTATGGCTGGCTCAGTTGCTTCTTCCAGGAATCCATGTAAATATTTCCACTTGAAAGGAAACTTTTCTGATTGCAAAATAACACTTCTTACCACTTTAGACAATTCTTTTCATTTAAACATTTTGATGCTTAAACTTAACATTTCCTAACAAATTTCATGTTCAGTGGTTTAGTTTTACCATCCATCTTTCCCTGAACCTTCCACTCTAATGTAAGTCCCATGACTATAGGAATTTTGTTTGTTTCACTGCTGTATCACTAGCTATTAGATAAGTGTCTGCCACACAGTAGTTCCAATACTCTCTAAATACTTCTTGAATTGACTTCTAACATCATTTGAATCAATCAATTGGATTGACTGTGGAAAATTCATATTTTAGAATCCATGAAAAATTAGGGCTGATTTTAAATGTTTATTTTTTAACAATAATGCTTATATTTTAACAATCATTTGAAGTATCATATGATGAAGAGAATAGATCTAAAAATACAAATAATTTTAGGTTCCAATATATTGACCAAGCATTCCATACTTTTTTCTTTTTTAAGTACATTCTCAATATTATGCAAGCATGTAAGCAAGCATGTAAAAGCATTTCAATTTTCAAATACATTCTATTAAATTATTTTTAAAAAATCACAATCATTTGAAATCAGTTTCATGCAAATTTTCAATAATTTTATACCTTGTGTTAAAGCATTTCATGTAAAATTAATTTTATAATGGCATCAAAGGGTAACATTTTAGATAATATATAAAATTTGTGATATTTTAGAAAATGTAGAAAAATATGTGATATTTCCACTTTAAAAAAAAAACCTTTCCTATGCAAGATAGCACTTTATTTTAAACTGTGAATATTTAAAACAATCTTATAGATTATTTTATGTTAAACATAGTCATTCTTGTTAAATAATCTATAACATGTATACAGAATTTACATCATAAATATTCCAAAATTTAAGTGTATAAATGAATATCATTTAGAGGAAATCAAAATAATGACAAAATTTAGTTTACACACTCTTACAACTGTTGAACAAGTGAGCAACTGTGTAGCTCTGCTTTTTTTTTTTTTTTTTTTGCCTGTGCAAACTATTGGCAATAATAATCTAAATCAAATTAGGTCAATACTCTGATTCATTTAATTTTTTGATAGTGAAGAACCATTTCTTCACTAATACCTGTGCCACTATAACTTTTCATTACAATATTTTTATTTATTTGAAAGCACACAAATAATTTAGTTTTCTCTTTTTTCTTTACACCATGACACTTTGAACCTATTTCTTTCCATTCACAGAATCTTTCTACAACAAAAGAGCAGTGAGATTTGTGCAAATTAGTTTCCCTTGGGTTCACAGGATGCCTTGCAAGTAGACTGCACACACTCTACCTGCTGCCTCTGACTCTTGTTTGCCAAGATCTGAGCTATCTTAAACATAAAACACCAAAAAATGCCAAAAGCAGAAACCTCAATCTATAATGTAATTGAAACTCTAATGTCAACTCACTTGGCCACAGCGTAGACAAATCCCACATTTTCTATTACTATAACCAATGCATAATTATATTCTATAATGGTTTTGTAAGAGAATGTATCATTTCTCTTTATAGATCAATAGAGCTTGTGCATTAATGGCTGTAAGCACTGGAAATATGAATGACCTTTTAAAGCACATGTATATACCATCTGTGCATTATTGTTTCATAATCACATTATGTTTAGTTTAGATGTATTTCAACAGTTGCTACAAAGTGAAAAACATTTTTACATTGACTAATATTATATATTATGATCACTTTCTGTGGGAAAAGTTAAAGAGGAAAATTGAAAATATCTAATGATTACAACTTTAAAAGTATTTTTCTTTTGTGTATTTTTCTGCCTGAGCAATTAAAATGACTAATTTGATTTTATTATTAATACCTGGAATAATTAAATCCTTGAATGCCAAAACTTTTACAGGTTATAATAATATTTTTAAAAATTGTCTTGATCTACCACAAAGACATTATTGTAAGTCACATTAAATTTATGCTTTTATCAATAAAAGACATGCCATTGTTTGCTCAGAAGTAAAATCTTCTTTCCAATTTATCTGTGCCATATCTTATATGTTATTTATAATAAATAAATTTTGATATAACTGATATTACAAAATATCAAATGATAAAAAATTATAAAACATTTTTTCATAGGAATCAAGCTTTCAACATACATTGTCAATATTATGAGAAATTCCTGGACAATCCAGTAGAAAGTGTTAATTCTCAAGAATTATGTTGAGTTGGGATATATATAAAAATGGTATAAAAGAACAAGTTCATATTTTAAAACTTCAAGAGTTGTTTTGAATTCCACTTTTGTCATAAAGTCTACTTCCCTGCATATCAAAACTTGAAAACTTATAATTTTTAAAATATGATATATTTACATAGTCTATATATGTATATGTACCTATATTCATATTTTAAAAGAAATTCTTATTCGTGTTTATATATTTTGTGCAATATTCCTTGTGCTTATTCCCAAATGCTTTCAATCATTGCTATTTTTTTTTTGTTTTATCTTTTTTATTGGAAGATGAATGTACAAAGTACTTGAAGAAATGAAAATAATGCGTTGTTTTTAAGAACCAAGGATTTCTGCCGGAACTAGAAAGATGTGCCTGAACGTGGTAGTAGCTCTCTCTTTTAAGTATAGTATGTTACTGAGCAGAAATGTTTTGACAACACAGGCAGCTTGCAAAGGTTAGGTAATAATTGCATTGCAGATTGCAGTCCTGTTTGTAGGGCAAGAAGAATACACGTGAGTTCAGTACAGGTGCAGATAAAAGGCAGAAGGGTATTCAATCACTGGCTCCTGCTTCTTCAATAATACATGTTACTTTTTCCCTTTTCAAAAAAACAGGCTCATATTTTTGTCATAGTGTAAAAACAATGAGGTTCCTCTCTTATAATTTTATTATCTTTGTGCCACAAAAGAAGGGTGACATATATTATGTGAATTTCAAACATTTATTCATAACATAAATCTATCATAATTCTGGAACAAAATATTTCCCCGACATTTCAGAGTCTTTTTGGAGCTTGCCAAATCACTGCTTTGTCCTCTACCAGAGCTCTGTAATAACATATTTGTGAAAATGATATTTAAGAAATGACAGCAAGGTTGATGAATCGGTGCTGGGTTATTGTCATTTCCTATTCATTTTTTCCCTGTCCCATACCAAAGAAATGTAGTGAAAAATAGCTTTTTATCCACGTACTAGGAAATGAACCCAAGTCTACATTGATTTCAGCTGAGAAATTAGGTGTATTGCTCCTGTATTAGTCTGAGATGCCAAGTCCATGAAAGGAATTATAAATCAGAAGTGATATAAGATTGATTTTCTGCAATTATACCAGTAGCCTATAAAATCTCGAAAGAAATTCAAATGTGTTTAAGTGGCAATACTACTGTTTTAATTCTAACTTCTGTGAGTGTTGATTTAGATTTTTTTGTTAGGTAAACCAGAGGCTGACAAGAGTCCACAGAAAAGTTGGCAAGCCACAGATAATTGGAACTCTCTCCTTGTTTTCTGAGTCAGTGGTTCTTGGGTGGAACCCCAAACCTCTTTCTAGTAGTTTTCCAGATTATGCTCAGGCTGCTGTTTGGGGCACCATACTTTGAGAGTCACTGATGTAAAGTATTAACCAATGAGACCCTTGGAAGCTAAGAAAAACTTATTTTCAGGTAGAAGAGAGTGTGCACTCATAAATTACACATATTACAGGAAAACGTATGGTCAGTTACTATCTTCAGTTTTTAGACAATGTTTACTTGAATCCTGGCAAATTATGGCTATTTTAATAAAATGTATTTTTATTGTTCATTTCTCAGATATTCTACAGAATACAGGATTATTTCATCGATTTACTGATTTTGTTTAGTAAATAAATATTCCACTAGTCCCAAGGAACATGAGTTATTTTTCTGTGTTGGTAGCTTCTGAGGATGGTGACAAGTGAGCACTTTAACAAGATTAATCAGGTAAATTCTTGGAGAAGTAGACATTTGACCTGGAATATATGAAGAATTGAATTTTGCAAGATCTAAGAACTAAATGAGCATGAGTTCAAGTTTCTGAAGTAAAAACAAGCTTGACCTGAGTGGAATTGTTTTCGGTTCATTAAAAAATGTCATACAAAGTGCTATGTGGGTAACAATTAAGATGGAGCTAGAGTTTTCACGGGAAAATAAATTAGAAATAGCTAGTGGAATTTATGTATTCAATAATGCAAACATTTTCACAGAATGGGAAGAACCAGACTCAATCGCATTTACTAAATGAGTCACAAGCACATACAGGAAGATGCCAAAGAGCTGGGCTGTCTGCTTAGGCAGGGCTATCTGAGATCTCATGCTGGATTGTTAAACACACACAAAGCCAGCCTGTTCATTTACATTTGAGAATTTTCCTACCCTGGAACTGGAATATTTATGTTCGCTCTCTATGAAATTCTCATTGTTAAGATGTATGAGGAGTTGAATTTCAGAATAAATTACTCTTGACAAAAATGGAATCAGAGTAAATTAAAAGGGGACAATAGTATTGCAATCCAACTGACTTATTTGAGCCGCTATGAATCAAGTAAGATCCATGAAAGAGGATATATTTTTATAGTAGCTAGAGAGTATAACAGTTCCTTCACCTTGACCTCAGCTGAGAACACGCTGGAAATTTAACATCAAGTTCTTACTCTTTTGGCTGCTATTCTCTAGTTTCTGTACAAACCATCATCACCCTCTGCCAAAACATTTATTTTTATTTTTTAATCAGAAGGAGTATGACACAATTTTCTAAGCCTGATTTTAGATTTGCCAATAAAGTAACGCTTTCTGAAGAGTTTTCCTGGGTCACTATAATAATATGCTTCTCAGGAATCCTCAAATCCTTTAATTCCTCATATATTTAGATTTTGGGATATCGTTGTTTATAGCAATGACTAAACTCTCTAATTTTTTTTATAATTTACATTTTAGAGTGCTGCCTAATGCTATTTTGTGGTATACTTTATAACCCACATGTTATCAACTGAATTTTGAACCCCCAAAATGCGTGTGGAAGTCCTAACTCTCATTACCAAAGACAGTGACAACATTTGGAGATAGGTCATTTAAAGAAGTGATTAAAATAAAATGAGGCCTTTGGGGTGATCCTTAAACCAATGTGATTTGTATCTTTAAAAGAGGAAAATTGAACACCAGAAGAGACACCAAGTATGTATGCACTCAGAGTAAAGACCAAGTAAAGGCAGAGAGAGGCCTGGGGAGAAATCAGTCCTGCCAAACATTGATTTTTGGACTTTTAGCCACCAGAACAGTGAGAAAACAAGTTCCTGTTTTAGCCACCTAGCATGTGGGACTTTATCATGGCAGCACTGGCAAATTAATATACCTCATCATTTCTGACTGCAAAATCATTAATACAATATGCATTACAGTGATTGAGATGACATTTGATTCCATGAGACAGCCCTTTGTTGGAGGGGGAAGCCAAGGAAGAAGAAAAGAGGGGAACAGCCAGTGAATGCAATTTCTTTCTGTTATAAACAGAAATAAAATCAAAAGATGAGAGCTAAGTGTATCGGTCTCACATGCTCGCCCCCTCTTCTCTCTCTCTCTCTCTCTCTCTCTCCTCTCTTTCTAGCCTCCCCACATCCCTAAACCAAAAAATTTTAAAAAATCACCTGACAAAAAAGTATTCCTAGTAGAACAATGATCTACAGGTTGAGGAATTGAGGACTTTTTTTGAATTCCACGATTATTGAGAAGACACTTGCAACATATTAACAATTTCCTTAGGAGTGAGAAATGTCAGATTCTATCTTTTAGAATTAAGAATAGCATTTTAAAACAGTTGTGCTCTAGACTACAGTTTTCAATGTGGCAAAAATTCTCCTGCTTTTATGTGACATTTAAAAAATATTTTTAAAATATGACTTTAGTCTTCTGCTACTCAGTAAACCTTTGGAACCTGGCAAGGATTTGTGAAGTGCTCTTGCAAAACAAGGCATATAAACATGAAACATTTCTGTCAGCATGCAGAAACAAGAGAGACTAAAACAAAGACGGTTTTCCATCTTGATAGAATTCAGGTTTGTTATGGTGGAGAAAGTAAAATATTTTATTTGTTGGTGTCAGTTTTATCATTTCATGATATATCCTTACATTCTAGTATTATTTTAATTTCTTTAAATCCTGTGCATGATGCTTATGCTTCTAATAACTTGTCAAACTACATTTGCAGTTGTGCTAATTACATAAAATGTACATATATTAATAAAATAAATAAAGTCATGCCAGACACCATGAGGCATGCCTGTAATCCCAATGCCTCTGGAGGCTGAAGCTAGAGGATTAAGAGTTCAAAGCCAACCTCAACTAAAGCAAGGTACTAATCAACTCAGTGAGATCCTGTCTCTAAATAAAATACAAAACAAGGCTGGGAATTTGGCTCAATGATGAAGTGCCCCTGAGTTTAATTCCTGGTACACCCCACACACACAAAAAAATAAGGTCATAAGTACATAAGTATTTTCAAATGTGTTTGGGCTAATAATGCAGTTTAAACTAACAGATTATGTATTTCATAAAGTACCACTAAAAATATTTGCAAAAACAATCCAATTGTTCTTGTTATAGAAAAATGTCATTTAATTCAATATCATATGAAACTGTTTTAAAAGTGTAAACAGTTAACTTTTTATTAAGAAAATGTTGAACAGGTATGATGGTTCACTCTTGTAATTCCAGTGGCTCGGAAGGCTGAGACAGGAGATCACAAGTTCATAGACAACTTCAGCAATTTAGTGAGACTCTTTCTCAAAATAAAAAAAATAAAAAGGAGTATGATTTAGTGGTTAAGAGCCTCTTGGTTCAATCCTTCATTTAAAGAAAAATTTTTTTAGATAGCCCCAGTAAAAAAATCTTCACAGAAAGAGACAAAAGTTTGTTAAAAATCATAAAAATCTCTAAATGATGGTGAAATGTGAGGGACATTATTATCCAAAGTACATGTATAAGGACACAAATTGGTGTGAATATACTTTGAATACAATCAGAGATATGAAAAAATTGCGCGCTATATGTGTAATAAAAATTGTAATGCATTCTGCGGTCAAATATAAATAATAATTTTTAAAAAAACAGAAGATAAAAACAAAATATTAAAAAATAAAGCTCCCATATCAAGTATCTCTTTACATAAAAAAAAATCTATAAAGATTCTATATTCAAGGCCAGGCACAGTGGTACACACCTATAATCCCAGCTACTCAGGAGGTTGAGGCAAGGAGGATAGCAAGTTCAAGGCCAACCTCAGCAATTTAGGGAGTCCCTGCCTCAAAACATAAAAAGGACTGGGGATGGGGAGCAGTGGTCAAGTGCCTCTGTGTTCAATCCTTAGTATCAAAAACCACAAAAACATACAAATAAAAAACAAAGATTCTACATTCAGATTGTTATGTGAATGTCTTAAATTGTAGCTCCATTTGAATGCTAAAAATAGATCAGAAGCCTCTGTTGTGGTGGCCTGTAATCCCCAGGGCTCCAGAGGCTAAGGCAAGAGGATGAATTTAAGGCCAGCCTCAGCAATTTAGCAGGGCCCAAAACAATGTAGGGAGACTGTCTCAAAACAACAACAAAAAATTTTAAAAGGGCTGGGGATATTGCTCAGTGGTTGAATAACCCCTGAGTTCAATCCCTGGTAACTGTCCCCCAAAAATCAAAATCAAGAAATTATAGGTATATAATTATAGGGTATAGGGTAAACAAGGAAATATAGGGTAATTATAAGGTATGGGAAATACATTGTGACATATTCAACCAAATATTTTTGAACCTAATTTTCTTACCATCAAAATTTGAAATGATAAATTATGAGGGAATTCTGAATATGTGTGTGGAGATATATGAATATACATATATATGTGTGTTTGCATTGACTATGTACATTTTTCTGTAACAAGAACAAGTAAATTGCTTACTTTTGGTATTAAAAGAAATTCATTCTTGATTAGCAAATATTTTTATTGGCAAAACCATATAATTGTCCAGTTGATAAAATGTAGCTGGAGATCTCTGAGTTTACATATTGCAGGGATAATCACTCATTGGATTTTATAAAATAATCGAAGTGAGTGAGTTATGACACAAGTCTGAGGTCAGAGAGGTCTTGGTGAAGCAGTTCTCAGTACCCCTAGATTCCTTTTCATGATCCTAAGAAATGACTACAATCTTCTAACCAATAAATATAATTTTGCTTTCTCACCTAAAACTTAAGATTATTGTCTAATGGTAAATAAAGCTGAAATGTAGTTATAATTCTTCATCCTATGACCTTGGATTATTCATGTACTAATTTTCTTATTTTTCTACTATTTATAAAATAAGGATTAAGAGACAAGCTTTCTAGCTCAAAGGTACCAAAATGAAAAAATTGGTACACATATACTAACCAAGTAACAGTTGACTTTGTGTAAGTGCTTTTTAAGAAGGTACTTATAACATGAAAATATTATCATTTTCTCTTCCACCTTAGGAAAGTCATAAGGGAAGGATAAAACTATTAGTTGTCAGCAAAATTCAGAAGTTATTTTAATAAATTCCATTTTAATTGATTCAATTATTTTTTTAATCTTTGATCAGTTGTTTAGTATCATGACCATAACTTAATAAATAGGAGGGAAGGCAAATGAGAAATACCTAGAAGACTTAATTATAGACTATGATATTATTAAACATCTAAGTCACAGCAAAGGGCATCATGTTTAATCTTTCCTTAGAAAATAGAGTAAAAATATTAGAAAAAGAATTGGAGCTATAAAGAATTTTTCAAAACATTAAATCCAGACTTTGCATTTGATAGCTGAAATTAATTAAGCCAAATATTACAGTTGATTAGTAACCCATAGACTAGGACCTAGGTTCAGTGTTTATTCTACCAACCACATTATGGTATCTTCAGAAGGAAATAAGTTAAAAGAATCTTCCTGAAATTATATGACAGTTTGAAATGATGGTCTTCTTCATCAAGATAAACAAAAAATTTGACTTTGGTTTATCAATAATGTAAGATTATACATATATCTTATACTTTTTCAAAAATCACCTTTGAGCCTATTTTCATATTTTTATGCATCTAGTTTAATGAGTTACATATGATTAATATTTCTTCTTCAAAACTTAAACAATGCTTATGTAATTTGTATTAAAATATATTCAAATAATATTCAATTAATATAAAATTTCTGGTAAAACTCTTCTTGACCTAGTATTGAAATATAGCACATTCTTTACTTTGCTAAACTAAGTAACTTCCTCTACACAGTCTTTCTCTATATATTACTTGTTCTTCATTCAAAATGTTTATTTTACTCTCTTTGTATATTGTGTTATCATAACCATCTTTTAAGCTTTTTATGGAAGTCATAATGATTTTAATTCATTAAATTAATATTTTTGATTAGAAAATGCAAATATTGCTATTGTAGGCTAAAAATAATACATGTCCTTCACATAAAAGGGAGAGAAAAGGTTAGGGAAATGAGTTTTACTGAATATATGCAAGGCCTGTGATTCTTGACACACATTATTTAAAGCTTTGTGTACATATAATCCACTGGAAGATACTATTACTCTCTTTTTATTAATGAGGAAGCTGAAGTTAACAAGTTGGAGATATTGGTAGTAAAATGCCTGGAACTTCATTTGAGTCCAACATTAAAATACCTGCCCTCACACTTGTTCTGAAATTGCATTAAAATTTTCAAATTTATTTGATGTATGCTTCATTATAATCCTTGAATAAGCCTATGAAGTAAAGGCACTTCTTATTTACTATGCCCATTTTACAGAAAATAATGGTGATTGTTCAGGGTCTAAAGGAGAGGCTTAGCCACACCTAGACACATGAAAGTAAAATCAATGCACATCAAACACACATAAAAATAAAGTGGTCTAAAAATAAATCACTTAAAAAGTAATGACCACTATATTTGACTGCATATATCTCCTGAGCAGCAATGAACCTCTGTGGAAATGTTCATGAATCATTGCCTCTTTATCTGAGTTTATTTGACCTTCATTCCGACATGGACTTCTATAAAAGAGAAGCCTTACAGAATACTAACTCGTACTAAAAAACACTTAAAACTAATTGCATATTATGTGTAAGTTATAAATACATAAACATGCAATGACCAACACACAAATAAGTATAAAACTGAAGGTGAAATTTTACTGTGAACCATATGGATATATTCTGCTCGTTTCTCTTGTACCCCTTCTCCTTGGGGGGGGGGCACAGGTATGTATGTGTACACACACACACACACACACACAAGTGTTTGTGTATGTGTGTTCCTGAGTTTAGCTACAAGAAGACTGAGAGAAGGAAATAAGGATACATTAGGGGAAGCCCTCCAAAATGAAGAGTGTGTTCTTAGACTGCAACATAGCTCCTCCTCAGACAACTTGGTATCTGTGGTAAAATGTCCATGAGACCTAGTAGGTATCATAGTTAGTAGCTTATATTTATTGGCCTTTTTTTCTCCACCCATAAAAGCAACATAATAATTATCCCATTCAAGGTTCTTTTAAGGTTAGAAAAAAAAAGATTTGTATGATAATAATTTATAAATTATACAATTCTATGTCCATATCAGAATTTTAAAATATTATGTATATTTGTTAAGTATATTATTAAATATGTGGCCATATGCAATATTTGACACTAGATAAGGCAAAGTAAGTAATAATATATTATTTGTCCATTTTTACTTTCTAGTCTAGAAGGATTTATATTATTCGTGAACATGTGAATTCAGCTCTCAATCCATTTTGTAATGTTATGTAGGGTGAGATGAAACCACAGTACATGAGGCAGCACATGAAGTTTCTCCTTCTAATTGTGAATCAAATTCTACCAGGTTTCATATTGAAGAACCCCAAAGTAACAATACTACTTTCAATACAATATATGAATTATACATTTCTTTTTTTCTTTCTTTTATTTATTTATTTTTTTGTACTATGAATTAAAACCATGGGTACTTTAACACTAAGCCACAGCCCCAATCTTGTTTTAAATTTTCAGATTGAATCTTGCTAAATTGCCGACTCTGTCTTCCAACTTATGATCCTCCTGCTTCAGCCACTTTAGTCACTGGGATTACAAGCATGTGCTGCCAGATCCAGCTTATGAATTATATTCTGTAAAATGGTTGAGAAATGTCATTTGAGAAAATAATACCTGCTTTCTTAATACTCTCTTTGAATTGATGAACAAAGTAAGAGACCCTAAGAAGCTGAGTAAAACAAGACTGGAACTGTAGGCAGGTCTGCATACCTAATCCACTCACTCAAAAGAAGATCCACATTGGAAATAAAAGTAGGAAAATGACATATCTATAGTTTCTGAATCTCATATATTGATACTGAAAATCATAGCCTGATTTTCTGAATGCTGACTATGAGTCAGGCGTTGGGCCAACCTCTTCAAATACAGCCTTAATTTATTCTCACACACAAGCCTTAGAAGTATGTATCATGATCACAGTTTTATAAATAAGGAAACTGAAAATCAAATGCTAAATTGTGCAAGATCAAAGAGCTAGTAACTCATTGGGCACAAATTTTAATCTTGGGTCTATGAACTCCCAAACCTCATTTTTTCCACTGTAGCATGGTCCTTCTGAAACACCATCATGATAATTAAGACATTGCAGACCAATAAGGCACAAAACCACAGTCTCTAATAAAAGAGGCAAGTCTTGACCTCTGTTCTTTCACGATTTCTACTAAGCAGTACTTAAGAAAGTATTCTATGAGAAATGGTTTCAACTATGCAAGGACTTAAGCTTCCTTGGAATCACCAGGTACTTTCTTTTCTTTGTACGCCCTACCCAGAAACTTTAATAATGAAGTGTGTTCTCAAAGCATATGTCCTTTTAAAGTTATCTTTTTTCACTAGTTAAAAATGTTTATGATGAAGAATAACTTTCCCCACATTCCATATGTTTGCTCATCTCAGGGAGAAGCTCTTCAGATTTTGTCTGGAACTGGTTGAAGCAAAGAATTATGTTTCTCCTGATATAGAGAGAGTTATGATTCTCATGTAATACTGGGCATTGGCAGAATACACCATGTAAAATCAAGTTAAAGTCAGGAGAATCTGGACTTAGTAGTAACCACAACTTAACTGGGATAGCTTAAATCACAGATTGTCACAGAAAGAAATAAAGTTTCAAAAAGGCATTTGTCTCCAATCTGCCTGTCTGCCTCTTTTAGTGACGGTTCTATTATATGATATAATGGTTATGATGATGGATAAAGAGGACAGAACAGTTTCCAGGAAAGCAATGTGTGGGGAAAGCACCCATCTAACAAACTTTTGTGCAAGTTTCCTGCTGTAGTCAAGGACTGTCATGGGGTATTATCTTACTCTGTGATATTGCTAAAAGAAATGGTCAATAAAATCTTCCAAGATTCTGTCAAGTAGACCTTGTAAAGGCCTGCCTCTATTTTCATATTATTCCAAGGCCAAAACAAACTAAAGTAGGACCAGCTGGACATATTGGGCCCATGAGACTGTCTTGGTACTAGTAAAAGAAATGACAATATAGAGAAGTCAGTGGTTATTAAAGAAAAAGATTTTCCCTTAAACTCAAAACTTGTCACTTTCTAATTATGAGCAAATAATTTTTTTCTATATAAAAAATTTCATGTTACAACTACAAATAGGATTTAGAAACCTCATAATATCATGTGAAACAAAAAGGTTTTGTACTTTTGATCAGCTCAAAAACAAACAAAAGAATCAGGGGGTTACTACTGATTGATCTTGGTGGAAAAAAATAATCTGAAATCTTGACCAAGTAACGCTGCACACTGCGGGGAGAACACATTTAGACTCTCCAGTTCCCTTTGTTCACATTGAGATCAATCCCAGCGGAAATGTTTTACAGGTAGTTTTAATTGTTTTGCAGCCATTTGGGAAGGCTGTCATAGTGCAGCACTTAGAGACGCTATCTTGATAGCCTGCCTCAAGGAAGCCTTCACGAAGCTTGGAAAGGAAAGCTCACCAGTTGGCAAAGTCACAGACTGATAAAGTAGAAAGTAAATTGTAATCCACCTGGTAAATAAAAGCTCCTCGTCATTTAAAAACAATGAAGAACAAGCCCCTTGCTTTCTTGCATGCCAATCGAATTTTAAAAGGAAACTATTAATTTCTTACTAAGGACTTGGTTAAATAAAATGGTAAGTGTATTTACAGCAACGTGACAAAAGTGCATTATCGTACCTCCCCCCCCCACACACACACACCGATAGCATATGACACACAGAGCCTGCTTAATGCTGGAGCTATCTCTGAAAGCCTCCTAAATCAGTCTGAAGGGAAGAGAATATCACCACCAAGTGCTGCCAGTTCTAGTGAGAAAGCTGTTTACTACATGCAGCAAAACAAGCAGACCGTGGCTCTGGGGAGCTCGACATCACAGCTTTCTTAATGGCCTATCCATATCACCTTGTGACAACTCTGAATGCAGCACATCCAGATCTACCTGCTCCGGCTGGGTCATGGTGAACCTGAGTGATCTCATCTGCTAGGTGTGGGTCTGGCTGTTCTAGCCTTCTGTGATCAGTCAGACTCCAGCAACTTATTTGGGTAGATTCCTCTGGTCCTGAAGCCTTTGGACAGGGTTTTCACTCGATAGACTTTCTTCCTAATGATGTTGTTATCTTTCAAATTCAATGATGAGGCGACTGAAAGTTTTCTTGTGACACCTTATATCATGCATTCATCCCTAATATCTCACACCACTGGTAACCTTATTTACAGAGTACTGGGTCAATATTCCTAATTTGTTTTGGGAGTAAAGCATTTTTCTTTTTCCTCAGTTGAATGATTTGGCCAAATTAGTCTCATGATTTAGTGCTTAAGCAAATATTGAATTGGAAAATATACTAAAATAGAGCTTTTAGTCCATAGCATTGTCGAAGACATTTGAGCATTAGGTATAAAAGTATGTAATTTGTATCTACAGATCCAAAAGTTTTACTTTCAACCTGAAAATCCATGAAAGTAAGCTGTAATTTGTTTAAGACCCAAATTTGAATCATATACATCAAAAAGAGCAGGAGTGAGTTTCTCACCTGGTAAATGAGCAAAGCAGAGGGACTAGGATTCATACATCAGTACTACTGACTCTTTGTGTATATATATTTTTGCAGAAGAAAGGGAGGATTATATGTTTTTATTTGAATATACGGATTTGCAGAGTCTTCTGAAAATCCCTTGTAAAAATCAGGGATTTGCTGCCACATGGTAAATACCAAGAACCCATAGCAGATAGAGTTTATTAATCTTCCTCTTTTCTGAGATCATATTTAAATTAAGATTCCTCCTTACACAGCCCTCCAGGTAATCATTACTAATCTCTTAGAACTGGCATGAGAGAGCCATCTATTTGATATCCCTTGTCTGCAGTTTATGAAGAGACACTGGAAGGTTCTCTTTTATTTTGTTATTTCCATTTTCATTTTAGCCTTCTACAATGGAAATATTGTTAAAATGAAAACAGGTTAATTATATTAAAAGGAGGGGCAAAGTGGTAACAGTTACTTTTCAACTACAAAGGATTTAGGTACCTTCAATATTAGCTTATTAACTTTGAAAAATACTTTCAGAAAACTTAAATGTAAAAACAAAATCCTGGCTAACTATAATCTAATCAATACCTCAGATCTAAAGGACCATAATTTCACTTTGAATTCAACATTCAAGTAAACATGGGGTCTTGTTAAACTTCTAGGATTGAACCCTGTGGTAAAAGTCACCTGGGACTTACTAGTACTTCCAAAACACAAAATCCTCTTTTGTTGTGATCTGGAGATATTTACACTTGATAAATATCACAGAATCAGAGTGCCCTGGCTTCTACAACAAGTGTGGGAAGCTGCAAATGAACTGTGGGTGTGTCTAAGCCTTCTCTAAGCGGAAACTCTGGGTGTAATATCTCCAATCTCACACTGCTTTGTTGCCTTGGCAAATGTCCTACTCAAAGATAATTCTATGATACTTCAAAATTTATTGGCTCAGACAGCCCTAGGTTGAAAGGCAACTCCTGGGAGGTAGAGAGATAGATACCAGTGCCCCAACTAGCCTTGTGGTGCTTGCTGCCTGGAGGACAAAGAATTAACTGTGCAAGTGATAAGTCCCCAACCAGGCCAACTTCCCCAGAGCTTCTCCCTTCTTGTTTACCTTGAAGAATACCTCCTCACAGTAAATGCCTTTGGTGTGTTCCACTATAAATAAAGCATTCTCAGGTTTTCCCCTTTGTTAGGATCAGACCCATCAGGTCTTTTCCACCTGTCAAGGACCTGCTTTCAATACAAATATTTTACATGTCTTTTACTTTATTTCTTGACATTACTTTTCATCCTTTTATTTCCAGCCAGCCCACACCTCCTAGTGATACCAATTCCCTCCCCACACAGGTCGAGGGTGTTCAAGCCAATCCACCCAGGGTGGTCCAGCCAATCCACCCAGGATTCAGCAAGAATGAAATGTAAATAAATGCTTAGTTAGCTAAGCATTAGTACACAAGGTCTTATGTATCTGACTTAGGTCAACTAAGAGAGATTTCCTAGTCCCCAGGGTAAAGTGGCACGGGTATCCTCCACCCTTATCTTTTAAGCATACCGAGACATTCAAGTTGGAGTGCAAGAAAACAGAAAAAAAAATTGCCATTTTGTGGGTACCCAAAGAAGAGAAACAGAATAAACAGGGCACTAGCTGACAGGTTTCCAAAAGACTACTTTTTAAATGGACCAAAGCTCCTCTTCAAGACATCATTCAGTACAAATAAATGCATTCTTTCTTTAAAGCTGTATTCTATTGAATTGATTTTTAAAGTACATCATGTCTTATTGTTACCTCATTTTATAGTAAGCCAGTGGGATTTTTCAGCTGAAATGTCAGGTTTATAATTAGGATTCCCCTGATATAAAGTTTATCTTGCCTAAAGACATGGATAGCGTTTCAAAGATTTGAAATCTGTAATATACCAATTAGATAAATCTTCATTGAACCTTTCACATTATACTTTAATTTTATACCACATCTTTTTTTTTCTTTTGACCTTTCTAATAAAATAATAAACTATTCTGAATAGTGAACTTAAAGATTCATAAAACAAAACTGAGATGGGATAATTTACTTAGAGGATGAAATTTTCACCTAGTAAATTTTGTAGAAATATTTATTATAATTGCCTTATTTTTACCACTGAAATAGGGGCCAATTATGTAACATTTGAAATATATGAATATTTAATACAACCCTTTATTATTTTTCTGATGTTTCTACTACCTAGAGCATAGTTACATCTTCCCCAGTAAACTGATTTATTCCCTTTGCAGCTATAGAATTAAGTCTATATTTTAAAATAATTTCAATAATTTTTATAATTTGAGTTATGTCTAAGTACAAACTTTTAAACTTCATAACTATATATAACCTAAACAAAAAAAGCATCCTCATTTCTTGGATAAGATTTATTATTGTGATTGCTTCCTTTCCCTCAAGTTAACTATTCCTATGGTGGCAAAACATGTTTTATTTTATTCATTTTTTTTGTTTTATAGAAATGTTCAGCAAGAATAAAATGTAAAGTTGCAGAAAATGGTTTCAATATCTGATATCTATGTATACTATAATGACTTGTATTTGAATAAAATACTATGAATAAGGAAGGATTTAAACTGTGTGATAAGGAGAAAACTAGGTCAGTTGAAAAATTTCACTTTCAATCTCAGAGTGAAAAATTCTCATCTATTCAGGATTTTTATTAATTCAGAATTCATGACAATTAGGGCAATGACTAGATTGAAATTTACACTTATATAATCTCTGAAGAAAAGTTTTAACTTACCCTTGAATACCTTTAGTCCTAATTGGGAGTGTGCTTTTGTTTTAGTAAGCATCAACAGGACACAGGAATTAGACTTTATATTTAAGCAAATTAAACAAATGATGGAAAACCACTTAATTTCTCCATAATACATGCATTTTCACCAGTTATTTCTTTCTTGGTTTACTCCACAAATGGGCTATGGCTCCTAGGAGGAAAGAAGTATAGACTCCTAATCTCCATTAGAGTTCTTCCACACCGTGTACTATGTTCTTCATTGTTGGCACAAAGATAGTTATTAAGGCCTCTGTCTTGAATATCACCTAACTATGTTAGATTTTAGGGGCACTCAAAAATAGACAAGATAAAACCTCTAGCTCAAAGGTATTGTACCTCTCTTCTAATTGTAAATCAATTGAATTCATTTATATTGTGTGGTGCTGCTGCAGTAGAAAATTCAGAGAAGTGAGCTTATCTGTATAAAGGGTGGTCAGGAAGCCTGATACAAGAGTGATAATAGTGATGGGGGACAGACAGATGTGAATGGTAGGAACATGAGGTTAAGGGAATCATTTCATAAACTGGGCCCACTGTGCTTATCCTCATGCTTTGTTTTCTTTTCTATTTTTTTTTGTTTTAGAGTATATGACAGTAGAGTGTATTTTGACATATTATATCTACATGGAGTATAACATTCTAATTAGGATCCTACTCCTGTGGTTGAACATGATGTGGTGTTACACTGGTCCCTTATTCATATATGAACATAGAAACATTATGTCTGAGTCATTCCTCTCCCTTATCTATTCCCCTCCTTCTCCCTTCTGTTCATTCCCCTTTGTCTAATCCAATGAACTTCTAGTCTACCCACACACACACTTACTATATTATTAGTATCAGCATATCAAAGACAACATTGGGCCTTTGGTTTGGGGACTGGTTTATTTCAATTAGTGTGATTATTCTCCAGTTCAATCTATTTACCAGCAAATGCCATAATTTCATTCTTTTTTATATCAGTGTAATATTCCATTTGGGTATAAATACCACATTTTATTTATTCATTCATCTATTGAAGAGTACCCTAGGTTGGTTCTATATCTTACTGAATAAACTATAAACATTGGTGTGGATGCATCTGTGCTTTCTTTTCTAAGAAGTAAATTACCTGCAGCCCTGTCTGGCTTAAGTTACATTACTCAGCAACCTATTATCTGCAAGGGAAAAACGTCCATAAAAAGAACACAAGTTACCCTGAATGGGACAATGTTTATAACCCTTACACAGACCAGATCCAACACTAGGGGAGATAAGGGTGATTCCCCCAAATCATAAAATCTGTTAATAATGGTTCAATTAGAATTGGTCAGCATGGGTCAAAGTAACCAGAGTTGTCATACATAATGGGGAATTGATAGTCTGATGTCACCCTAAGTCAGTCAAAAGTCGAAAGGTCAACAACATGGATGGGACTCTGGACACCCACAATAAGACTGAAGGACAGGAGAACCGCACTGTTCATCTACACTCTGAGAGGACCCACACTCTCCCTTGAGAGTGTTCCCTTTTCCCCATTCCTCCTAATAAACTCATGCCTTTTATCTGAGCCACATGTCTGACATTTGACTTGATTGCAAGACCTGGGGATGAAGAGGGTCTTTGATGCCTCAGTTTCACAGAAGGGCCCCAGGGCTCTATAACAACCGTACTTCCTAGTTAGGTGTTGAGACAGGCCCAAAATAGCTAGAGTTAGGCTCCCTTGCCGAGGCTTCTGGAAGGCTATGTTATGCTTTTAGTATGCAGTCAAGGTCACGAATTGTTTGTTATGATTAGTGTGTAGTCAAGGTCATAAAAACTCTGAGTTAGTATATGTACTCAAGGTTATAAATATTTGCTGTGAGCAGGCGCCCACTGATGTAACCTGTTGGCAATGTGCCGCCTTTGACCTGCATTTAAAAAAAAATTTTTAAAAAGCCTATGGAAAAGAATGGGAGGTAGGGCAAAATTAAACTGGCTGGGGGTTAAAGCTGAAGCTAGAGGCTATTGCCACCTCTGCATAAAACATGTCTACTATCCTCACTTCATCTTGCATTTTCTTCCACCTACTGAGCCCTAAATCTTGCTTCCTGGACCTGAGCCTCACCCTCCACTCAACAATTAGTATAGCTGGCAGAAGATTCAATGGGGGAGAGATGATAGACCCAGTGAATGGGAGAAAGTTATGGCCAGCAAGCAGCACATAGCACTCAGTTTTCAAGGTCCTATTAACATGGACTACTGTGTAGAGTTGAGGAACAGTGGATGCATTCCCTGTGAGCATAGAGAAGACTTCTGATTGCCCTGTGGTGAATATGGACCTGGCAGAGCAGACTGTGAGCTGAGCAGCAGAACGCAGGCACCAGCCCGTGGCCAAGGACAAAGAAGATAATAGAAGTGAAGATGAGATAGAGAAACAGCCTGAGGAGCTACACAAATGGCCACTGAGGTCATGAAATGAATGTTTCTTACAGTTTTGAGAGCAAAATCTGATGCAGCTTTACCAGAGACAATCAAGATGAGGGAGTTACAAAATAAGGAAGAGACCTTGGAGAGCCAGCATAGGATCACTAGAGGAGGACCTGTGTACCTTGAAAATGCCCCCCAGCCTCCCACACAGTCCTGAGAGAGTCCAAAGAGGGACATAAACTTCTGCAAGTCCAGCCAGATGTAATGCACAAAATGAAACAGCGGCAGTTGGTGGCTCTAATGGCAGCTACCTGCAGGGCTGGCCTAGGAAACCAACTTACCATGTTCCACCAGTCAAGCAGAGTTGGTAGGCTTGGGAAAACAATCTGGACAGAGACTAGGAGGGCCCTGGCCACTTGGTTGTCATGCCTGTGAAATTAGGGGCACCAGGAGCAAAAAGGGACAAGGCACCCCATGTGCTACCTGTTATTGCCTGTACTACCTATGACTTAGATGTATTAGGACTTGGAAGGGGCCAAGAGAGAGCCCAAGTGTATTAGGAGCCAGTAGGGCCCAAAAAAAAGTACCAGGTGTGCTAGGAGGCAGCAGGGACCAGAGACTTCAGGAAGTGCTAGGGCCTAATATGTAAGTTGATTGAAACAAGCCCAGGCCTTGGAGGGCTCTACTGTTCAGTGGTTAGCACACAGATGACTACAGCAGCGGACATGTGGATGGCAGTGGCTATGGAAAGGGAAACAGACACTGTCTGGTTTGATTCCTATATAAGACAAAATAGCCAGTGAGCTGAGCTGAATGTTGATAGCAAATGAAGCATCCCCTATAGTGATATGTATGACAGTTGTTCTGTATATTGTGGGTAAGTTCTGTGGCAAGAGCTCTGAGAGTCAAGCTGCCAGGAACAGGTGACTTTAGGGCATGCTACCAGCCATATTCCCTTAATTAGCCCCAGAATGATGCTTTAGCTAGGGAGCAGTGGTTAGAATGGGTGCCTCCAATGGACCTGGCAGCTGGGTTGCAGTGACACCTACAGCACACAGAGGTGAAAACTAGGTGGAATGTAGTCAAACAGTGGGGGCTGCCTGTAACATGGAATGCCCTGGTAATGGCCTGCCAGGCATGTGTGGTTGTGCTCAAGAGTATCCACACCCCTGATGCTTTGGAGCTATGTATGCCTGATAATGCATAGATGCATCTCTTTGACATGATTGTGGGTTGATTACATTGGTCCTTTACCAAAGTCAGAAGGAGCCAGGTTCACCTTGATGATAATGAATACAGCTTCAGGCTTGTTGTTTGCCTGGCCCAATGGTCAAGTGAATCAGTGGGCTACAATTCACACCTAGACAGTGTTGTCCGCCATTACCATAGAGTGATCAGGGTACCTGTTTCACAGGTCAGGATGTGCACTGATGGGCAACTCAGTTACAGATTCAATGGAAGCTGCATGTCCCTATAATCTACTGGCTGTAGGCATGACAGAAGGATATAATGGCCTGTTTAAGCAAGAATTTAGGACTGCAGTTAATCCACATTCTATGAAGGAGTGGGCGCAGCATCCGTGAGCAGTTGTCGAGCTCTGAATGAGCATTGCTGACAAGGGGGGCCAGCTCCAGACTACCCTGGTGAATCCAGACTGAGTTAATGGATAATTGGATATGGCTGGGAAAGCTTTCATTACACCTCAATATGGGATGAAACTGGCAATGGTTTTTAGTAATCTTAGGTGATGGGGATTATTTTCTGATTATATGTTGCATGTAACCTATGGACACAGGACTTACTAAGGGATCACTGTGGAAGATTGTACAGCAAGGAATCCTAAAGGGGTAGATTGTTGGAACAGGCCCAAAACTGCTAAAGTTAAGCCAAGGCTCCTGGTGGGCTATGTTATGTCTTTGTATAGAGCCAAGGTTATGAATTGGTTATGTTATGGTCAGTGTGTAGTTAAGGTCATAAACACTCAGTGATTGATCTCGAGGTCATAAACAGTGCCCACTGATGTAGCCTGCAGCAACGTGCTTTCTTTGGCATGCATATAAAAGAAACCTATCTGAGGAGGGGATAGGGAATAGAACTGACTGGAGGATAAAGCTGAAGATGGAGGCAGTTACCATCTCTGAATAAAATATGTCACTAAACTCACTGCATTCTGGCATCTTCTACCTGCACAGCCCTGAAACTCACTTCCTGGGCCTGAGTCTCCCCTTCTACTCAACATAAGGGATTTAACAATAGAAAGGTCATTTTTTATGCCACTACTCTACTCTCCCATACCTTAAGCATACAGTTAGCATACTCTGGGATCAAACAACTACATTCAAATTCTATCTGTGCCAATTTCTACCTGTATGACCAAAGATGCTTATTAACTTCTTTGTGTCTATTTCCTCATTCAAGCAGCAATAGCCTCACCAATAGTGGAGATTAACAAAATACTATAAATTCTAAGTAAAAGACTGAGAATAGTTTTGATGCATGACAAGTGCTGGGTATATACTAACCATTATCATCATCATTATCATTTGTGGAGAGTTAAGAAAATATTTCAGTGTTCCACAGCATACTTGCTAAATAAATTATTTTGAAAAACACAAGATCCCGAACCATGAACAAACCTTTGGAAGGAAATTTACAACTGCATGGATGGTGAGAGACCTCAAAAGAGATTCACCTAACTCAAAGAGCTCTGTGTTTACATTTCAAGAGAGACTAAGACCCAGGACCCTGGAGACATCTCTAGTCATACAAGTCAGAGACAATGAGGTTTATCTGTCCTTTGGAGAGATTTACACTCCAAAAGGTTAGAGTAAGAATCTAACCTTATCCTTTTCTTCTCATCTCCAAAAAACAGAAAATTTTCTGCCTTCTTTTGAGATTTGTGGGGAAGGCAGCTGTCCTTTTCTACTATATACACAGGGATAAAATCCACTTTCTTTCACACCTCACCCAGGGAGTATGAGACCACCCACACAGAAGACTTCACCACCTAGCTTTCATTGTATAGTTCTGAAGTGAACAATTCCATGCAGTTATTATGTAAATACTAATTGCTAAATTGACTCTGATCCAGAATACCTTAGGTGTACATTTAGGATAAAATTAACATAGATGATTATTTCAAACACAATAAAATAAAATCACGGGCATCATCATCAGGGCAGAGACTAGGTAAGATCTAAGTGCTAAATATACAAAAGGTTTTGTTTGTTTGTTTGTTTGTTTGTTTCCGGGCACAGGTCTAGACTATTTTCCAACCTTTGTTGCACATCATCCTTTTTTTTTTTCTGTGTTCAATCCAATTGAACATTAGTTCTAGCACTATGGTGAATTTTTCCACACTTTTCCATTTTCCAGTGCATTTTCTTTCAAGAGAGAGAAGTAAAAGGCCCTTCATGGAGTGTACACTATGAACCAGGCACTTTATAAGTGTGCTATTATCTTATTTAACCCCATAAGAGTGATTAAATATAAATGTGTTGTAAAGTATCACTTTTCTTGTCTTAGTTTTTATAATGAAAAGACATTTCCAAGCCATCTGAAAAGCAAAAAATGTGAACTTTTGACCTTTTAAAATACTGCATGATAATTTAAGAAACAGACCACTCCATTCTTTCATCCAATTGCCAACTTCTTCCATGGGTTAGAGATCCAGAAAGTTGTAGATTTAGGGACAGGGAGGGAGTTAAGCATAATCTGTGGATAAAGTACTGAGGCCCTCCCTTATCTGTAGAGGATACATTCAAAGTCCCCCAGTGGATACCTGAAACCAAAGATAGTACAGAATCCTATGTATACTATGATACAAAACAGTGATATAGTTTAATTTATATATTATTCTCAGTAAGAATATTGTTAATCAATGATTAATAATAAAATAGTAAAATAGAATAAACTATAACAATATATTTTATTACAAGTTATTTAAAACTTAGGAATTGCTTATTTCTCAAATTTTCCATTAAAAAATGTTGGACCCATTGTTGAACACTGTTAACTGAAATCATGGAAATCAAAACCATGGATGAGAGGTGACTATGGTACAGTTCTCATGGGAAGTTTCTTCTTAGTCTGAAAAAATCACTTATCTTGGATAGCCTGCCACTTAAATATTCTGATTTCTTCTTTAAACTTGTAACCACAATATTTTATTTATTTGGATCAATGTAAAATGAGAAAAAAAATACACATATGTTTTTTCATTTGCAGATTTAAAAGACCAGTTTACTGATTAGGTTTGTATCTCCTCACTGAAGTGACCCTGATTTCTCCTGCTTGGTCAAATGATCCTGGATTGTGATCCTACATCACTTGATGGTTAATTTACCCCTTGACACAATGCAGAAGAGGGCTATATACTTCCCTTCAAAACGTTCTACTTGTACTGCCTGTGGCTGAGTTGCTGTGGCATTTCTGTCCCTGAGGCTATTTTCTCAGTCAATGACAATCACAAGTAACAAGGAAGGTGAGCAGCTGTTTTTCACCATAGGATGGTTATTATGTTCAGGTGTAAAATAATCAAGTAAGCAAGTGAACAGCAGCATGTTATAAGCTAGAATAGCTGCAATGAAAAAAATTAGTGACTGATGTTAAGAGGAAAGGGCAGGTCTTGAAATAAAATCTGATTTTAAGGTCATAGATACTTGAGTAAGATCCACTCTCTGATATAGAGATACAAGAAATTGTACATTGGTCCTAAAGTTGCAATTACCTCTAAGGTAGTAGAAGGATGTCAGCATTTTTTTCTTTAAGAACTTTTGATTGTAAATTGCTGCAGAAACCCAGCAGCCCAGGAACTATGTTACCACAATCTCTGAATATTCATCCCAGTATCCATTAATCCTTCTCCCTACCTAAAACTAATAATTATAGGATGTACTCAAAGATCTAAGATGCATGTATATTACAGCTTTATGGTCTCCTAATCCTGTATTATATGATAGTCTTAGCATACCTGAAGTTACTGTTCTCTTTCATTTTGCTAAGTGCCAGGATGTTGCCTTTTAGAGTAGACTATTTTATGTGTATTCATCCCATTCCCAGACACTTATGCAGGTGCATTCAAACACACATTTTCCTATTAAGCCCAGACCTGATTGTGCTTCTCCAATCACTCAAGACTTCATTTCACATAACACTAATCAAAAAAGAACTAAATAATACAATCATTACCATCCTAATATTTGGTTTTCCCCAATGATTTTTAATTTTTTTTTCACTAAGTCATTTCTGTTAAACAAAACAAGAGCCAGGAGCAGTGGTGCCCTCCTGTAATTCCAACAAGTCAGGAGGCTGAGGCAGGAGAATCCAGAGTTCAAAGCCAGCCTCAGCAATTTAATGAGGCACTTAGCAACTGAGCAAGACCTGGTCTCCAAATAAAATATAAAAAAGGACTGGGATGTGCCTATGTGGTTAAGAACCACTGGGTTTAATCCCAGGTACACCCCCCCCCAAAAAAAAAAACCTTGCATAAGAGTATGATGTGATAAATAAATTGGTATAAATCAATTTGTTACACATTTTTTTTTCAATTTATACAATTCATTGTTTCAAATCTTAAGGTTTAATACAAGAAACCTGTAATGCACCTTGTAGGAAACTTTTCACAAAAATGTCTAATTATTCTGATATCTTGTTCTTTTATTTGTTCAACAAATATTTATGATAACTTAAAATTAATTTAAGGTAGAGAGTTACTAGGTGCAAGTCACCAGTCATTTTTTTCCCAAAATATCAGTATCACATCAGAATAAATATTAAAGACATAACATCTTAAAAATTGATCACTATATAAAGTCACTTTTCCATTATATTTTTAAATCTTCATCAAAAATAACAGACCAAGTCGGACATCATATGCCATCCAATTGTATCTAATATAGATTTTCTATTATATTTTAGTTTTTCTTAGAACACACAAAACAGTTTATGAATTAATATGTTACCATTCTTTAATATAATATCTCTTGAATATTGAAACCTGCTTAAAGAAGAAACTTCTCCACTCTTTGGTTGAAAGCAAAATAAAAATAATCAACAATTATATTAAAATTAGCATGCTGGGTATACCCTCAAATCAAACAAGTAAGTGTCTTCTGTGCTGAAGCAAAAACAGAATATTAAGATATTATTGAACTGTAATAATCAAGTTAGAAAAAAATTACAATGAGAAAAAAAACATTTTCAGCCAAAATAGACTTTTAGAACCGATTAAATATATTTGAATAATTTAGTCATAAAATTTCTTCACAGTAAGCCAGAGAAATAATTAGTTGGAACTTATAATTGATGTTTAGGTGTGACAGAAGAGAGAAGGGAGACATTAGACATGCTTTGGGACAAGGTGTATTGGGGAGACCATGAAACTCAAGTGAAGATACAAATATTAAAACACATGGATCGTGCACTCATTTCAGTGCTATGCATTAAGTAGAGTCCCATAAAATACTTCTTGAATTAAAAAAATCAAATAATTAATTTTTTTTACTTCAGTCTGAACACAGGGATTATGATAGAGAGGTGCAATCAGAAAGAATGACTTGGACTAAGCAAGGGCTAAATTGATAAACTGGCATTTTTACAGAGTGAAATTGGTAGTAATGACAAATTTAATTTACCCAGATCTGCAAACAAGAGAACATTTATTGGATGCAATAAAAATGCCAAGATTAGTATTTGAGCGAATCTGATTACTAAACAAATTAAACATATTCCTGAAACAATGAGGAAAATGATATTAAAATATAAATGCTGAAAGTATGACTGACTGGTGACTTGCACCTAGTAACTTGGACTCACAGAATACACAGACTGACAGAAATATTGCTTGAAGAGGTGGAATATAATTTAAAAACTCCAGTTTTCAAAATGACTACCTCAAGATGTAGAAAAAAATTCAAAAGTGAATACAATTTACAAATGTTATTTCCAACCTGAACAATAAATATAGTTAAAAATGCATAAAAAGGTGGTAAGCAAGTACATTAAGAATCTAGTTTTCAGTGTATTTCCCTTCTGCCCACCTGCTTTTCTCTTTTCCTTAATATTAATTGATTAAGCCATTGCAATAGACTGAATGTGTCTGCCCAAAACTTATGTATTGAACATGGTGGTACTTGTGGATGGGATCTTTGGGAGATGATTAGGTCAAGAAAATGAAGTATTTCATAAGATGAAAGCTTTTGCAAGATGAAGCCAGAGAACTACCTATTTCTCTTTCGATTACGGAAGGGTACAAGAAGTCAGTAATCTGCAATCTACAAGAGAGTTCTCACCAGAACTTGACCATGCTGGCATGCTGATCTCAGACTTTCAGCCTCCAGAACTGTGAGAAATAAATTTCTCTTATTTATAAGGCTTCCAATTTATGGGATTTTATTATAGCATTCCAGACTGCCTGACATTACCATGATTCAGGTTCTCATTATCTTAGATCAGAATTACAGGAATAGCTTATCTGGTTTATCTCCTTGTCTCTGCACTCTCTTTTACTGTTCATTATTTGATAAGGTTTGCAGATAAAAATTTTCCCCTTGGCTTTAAAGAATCTTAACAATGAGCCATTTTTATTGTATGCTTTCCCCTCATTTCCCCCTCATATGCATTGTCACTTTAATCAGATTCACATCTCATATCTATAATATTCAATCTAATACAAATGGCTTCCATTGGATACAAATATTTGTTCTACAAGTGTATCCCAGACATAGTACTGGGAGTTAGAACTGTAAAGAGAAGGTACAACCATGTGATACTTAAGTGGCCCAAGCATGGTATATATTATGTGAGGATACAGGGATCCCATGGCAAGTGACACATGTACTTCTTCTCACTGCTATTCATGTGATATTTCCACTTGGATTGGTTTCCCACATCACCTTCACTGATTTTTATCATGCTCATTTTTAAAAATGATTAACTTAAACATTTTAGCTTCTCTTTCATACAGAACACAATTTAATACTTGTATTCCTTTTAAAAAGATATTAGTTGGAATAAATCGAAATTGAGAAATAAATGGAAAATACTATCCATTAAGATGGGCCCCCATAAATTCAAAAAATTACTCTTGTAATTGAAACTGCTAATGGTGGCAAATAGAACTATGGCTGTTTAAAAATAAAGATATACAAAGGGAGAAGAAATCAAGAATCAGAAAGAAGAGGATTAAGACAAGGAGGTTGTCAATGTCTACCACGCCTAAGATTTCATCAGTTTCTCAGGAGGCAGATGTTGAAGTTGACATCAGAACACATTATTTAATGTTAATAGTTGATCCATTTAAATGTTTAGATTAACTCTTTAAATAAATAATGTGGTCTCTAATTCGCACTGGACATAATCATTCACAATTAATCACTTTATTTAAAAAATTAAAATCCTGAGTTAAGGTGGTGCTTCACATACTATAGGAGCCTGAGTAAGGACCCCCAAAGAAACCCATACCCTAATTTCTTGAACCTATGAATACCAACATTTTTAACAAAAGTGTCTTTGAAAATGTGATTAAGGGTCTAAGATAAGGAGATGATCCTGTGTTATGCAAGAAAGCTAAATAAAGAGGAAGACAGAGGGAAAGAGTCAGAAAGCTGCATGACAACTGAAGCAAGAGGACATTACTGGCCTTAAAGATGAGGGAGCCATAAGCTAGGGATGCAGCTCTGGAAGCCCCCAAACACCAGGAAACTGATTGTCTCCTCAGAGCCTCTGCAAGGAACACAGGCAGCCCTGCAGATACCTTGATGTAGGCCTAGCAGAATCGATTCCAGACTCTGACCTCCAGAACTCAAAGAGAGTAAATATGTATTGTTTTAAGACAAGTTTGTGGTAAATTGTTACAATTGTCTAGGAAACCAATACAAACACTATGAAAAAGAGAACTACTTCCTTGAAAAACTCTAAAAGTTAAATCATAGATATTAAAGTTCTCAAGTCCACCCATAGATATGAGATTAAGAAAAACTAAGGACAGAACATTGTCTTAGCCATGCTTATTTCTAGCTACTTCTTCGAGACAGAAAGCATGTCAGACACCAATATATGCTTATTAACTATTCAGTCCTTTTCTTCTATACATACATTCATTTATGTAATCAGGAATATTACTTTGGTAAATGACCTGCCATCAGAATAAAATATATGTTATAGTCATAAAGCCACATAGATGTTCTTCCATATATTTTTGTCAGTCTCTTCCAAACCTAGTCTGGACTCATCTCACTATGCTGGAAAATCAGCACAGATTCAGCCAAGATATATAACATCTGTCAGATATGCCTGGGCTCTTTGGAGGATAGTGCTGGGCTGGCTGGTAAAGGTGAAGTCTTGGATGCAATTTATCTGGAACGAATAGAAAACTTAGTACACATCATTGATTTTATATGCTCCAAATACTTAGGTTTAAAAGTCAGTAAACCTGACAAAGGAGAGATGGCAAGACATTTAAATGGATGCAAAATTTTCTTAAGTAAAAAAGAAGTCCTCTGGAAAAAGTAAACAATTTTAACAGTGAAATAAAAAGGAGCCACTCGATTTCACAGGAAGCAATCTTGAGAGACCTTCTGTGGCCCGACATACAAATTACCTGGCTGAAAGTAGAAATCAAAATACCGTGGAGAAAAACAAATCACC
The DNA here is from genome assembly GCF_045843805.1 of Urocitellus parryii. Classification (NCBI taxonomy): domain Eukaryota; kingdom Metazoa; phylum Chordata; class Mammalia; order Rodentia; family Sciuridae; genus Urocitellus; species Urocitellus parryii. Next base: position 39,399,253 of record NC_135540.1, on the reverse strand, counting down.
TGTAAATGAACACAATGACTTTCTCAAGTAGACAGTGCTATAAGGTTGATTGAAGTTGTATTCTTGGTTCTTCTAATTTGCAGAATGGTATTGTCACCAAGAAAAGGCAAATCCCCCCTCATGCTAGGAAGAATAGAGACAATTATTGATGAAATGAGCAGAAATGTCATGAAATATTATCAAATCTGACTCCAAATTATCAATGATCATGTAGAAATCAAAATCCATAGTGGGCTCAAATCTTTCATTCAGAAGCGGATTTTCTTTATTTAAGTAAATTAGGAAATAGGAAACCGAATGGCATGACAGGTAATGAAATGCATTAATTTCCAAAATCTGAATGTTGCTCCAATTCTACCTACAAAGAACACTTGATATGTGAAGGGTTATTTGAACAATTAATTCTTAACTTCACACTCAGCAACAGTTACCTAAGGTTAGTGATCTTATTTTTCATAACTAAGGATGAGGTAAGGCAAAGATTCCATTTGCAAGAAAATGAGCTAGAAAATAATCTTATTAGGAATGTTCTTCAGCTTGAACTGCAACCAGAGAGCTCAACAGTCCTTGTCAAGAACAAAGTGAGGTCTCCAGTCTTTATTAGCTTTACAGGTCAAACATCAAACCTGCTGTGACTAAAAAATGAAGGAATTCATTCAGTTGTTTTAAAGGATGAATTTCATTCTCTAAGTTTAGCTTCTATAGTAGCTCAGGACATATGCAAGAAAATGTGCAGTTATTTACCTTTTATATTATCGTTATGGCTGCATAATTTCTAGAAATGAGGCTGAATGAGTGGCATAGACATAATTTGGATGTGCTTGACATATATGTGTCATGTGTGAATGGCTATATGGGTATTTATTAGTATTTCTGGCCCTATGTGATTGATTATAGTGCACTTGTTGCTAGATAGGTTTATCAAGGCAAAATGACATAAAAGATAATGTGTATCTGCCTTTGGACTTTTACAGTCAAGCAGGATCCTTGCAGCTCAGGAAACTTCGAAAAACTTTCTTACAAGGCTGGAGTCACAAACTCACATTATTTTCAGAGGCTGATTATCATGAAATGTGTGGCAAGATGAAGAAGTCAAGCCCCTCATGAAAACACTCAAATTCAACTTTAATTGTGCCAGCAAAAAAGAGGACTTATATGTACCAGTTTTGTCTTGTTTGTATGGATCATCATTTTGGAACTCCTGCCATAGCAACTACCTTCAGGATGTGTTGAGAACACCGAAGTCCACACTCTGTAATGAGATATTCTTACTAAACATGTACCACCACATCCAGTGTTCAGATGTAAATCCTCACTGTAAAATAGGCCAAAGTGAGCTTGTTCACCTCTTCTGTCATGGAAGAGCATAGCTAGAAACAGAACTAAGAACTAAAATCTCATGTTCATCAGACACAATATCTGTCAGTGCCTTAGTCTTGTCTTCTCAAATTCCACAATTATGAGAAATAAAATGTTTCCTATAAGCTCAGCTCAATATATACTATATATGTAGTATATATTGTGTTCAAAAACAATATATACATATATAATATTAAACATAAATATATAAATAATATATAAATACATTATATAATAACAATATATAAATAAAATATATACATATATAATATTAAACATAAATATATAAATAATATATAAATATATTATATATATGTATATATATGTATATATATATAATATAGTGTGTTATAATGTGTGTGTGTTGCTGAGGTTTGAACCCAGGGCCTTATGCATGCAAAGTTTGCACTTTACCAACTGAGCCATATCCCCAGCTCTCTGTGATATTTCATGATATTTTCTTAAAGCAGCCCCACTGCTTCAGAAACTACTGAGGCATGATTCCCCCAAGTATTATAAACTTTCCCCACTCTGCCTATGAGAAATGCAAATTATTCCTAGTCTCCTGTGAGCTTCTGAGAATTGTTCCACTCATTCTTTGTATTTTCGTCAAAGAAATGGTCTGATTAGTTCTGAGCCTAAGACTAAGTGAACCATCTGCAAACCTCTGAGGCCCATGTGCAGTTCACTCCCATCTCGTGCATGACCCTGTTGATTCCAGCCACCTCAGCCTCCCCAAATAGTCTTGTCTTCTCAACACAGGGGGACCACTGAGATCTGTGTGGACTCCTTGTCTCTACACTTCAGCCTGGAAAATCTGCAGCCCACTTTCTTACCTTCTTCTTAATCTAAGATAGCTTTCAGTATTTGAAAGTTGTTGTTTTATGGATTTCATATAGATTTTTAGTTATTTAAAGACCACGAATAAATTTGATCCATGTTATTTCAACATAACAACAAACAGAAGTCCTTCCTGAGGTTTTGTAAATAGCTGTCCAATTCAGACAATTTTATCTTATTTTTTTCATTTTTTAAATTTGTTTTAATTAGATACACATAAAAGTATAATGATCTTGACATGTACAATATGTCAGACAATTTTAAATGTGATTTTTTTCTCATAAATCATCTGTGTTCAAAAACAATGCTTTGAAAGAAATCCATGATTTTCCATGTGTGAGGAGGAAACATAAAAACTCTTGTTTAACAGGAAGAATTTCTCTATAAGGAGTGAGAAATAAGATAACTATCCTCTTGGACAGTATGGTGACCTGTCAGCAATGTTTAGGATCATTAAACAACCTCTACCTATAGTAGTGGTTTGTTTTAGCATATAACTTGCCAGTTCATGGTTATAAGGTACTAATAAATCCCATCAACAGATAAAGACAATCTGAAAAGAAATAAAGCAAAACTAAAAATAAATTAAAAAAAAATAACAAATGCTTTCTCAATATAACACTGCAATATTGAAAATCATTATTTTAACTCTTCAAAATGAAAAGACCTAAGAGATTCCTTGGAAATCTGGTAATGAAACCACCATTTGACTCAGCTATCCCTTTCCTTGGTATATACCCCAAAGACTTAAAACAGCATACTACAGGGACACAGTCACATCAATGTTTATAGCAGCACAATTCACAATAGCTAAACTGTGGAGCCAACCTAGATGCCCTTCAGTGGATGAATGGATAAAAGAAATATGGCATATATACACAATGGAATTATTTTCAGCAATAAAAGATAATAAAATTTTCAGGAAAATGGATGGCATTGAAGAAGATAATGCTAAGTGAAGTTAGCCAATCCCCCTAAAACAAATGCCATATGTTTTCTCTGATATAAAGAGGCTGATTCATAGTGGGGTAGGGAGGGGGAGCATGCCAGGAATACATGAATTCTAGATGGGGCGGAGGGGTGGGAGGGAAAGGGGAAAGGGTCAGGGGATTAGCAAGGATGGTGGAATGTGACAGACATCAATTATCCAAAGTACATGTATAAAGATACAAATTGGTGTCAACATACTTTATATACAACCTAAGAAGTGAAAAATTGTGCTGTATACATGTAATAAGAATTGTAATGCATTCCACTGTCATTTATTTTTTTAAAAAAATCAATAAAAAAATAAAAATAAAGAAAAAAAGACCTAATAGCATTAAAATATTTGCCTTTTTAAAATTTAGTTTACCAGTGATCAACTCTATATTTTCCTAAAAACAATATAATCCTTGCAAGAATTCATGAAATTTCAAGTAGAAATGTTAGTCACTTTCAGTCCCTAATATGCTTTCAAATAGGAAATAAACATTTTATTTTTATTTTTCTAAGGATCGACAAACTGAATATTAAAAACCTGATAAACTTTAGACTGATGTCTTATGATGCCAAATGATTCAGAAACATCTGAGTTTCCTATTTCAATCATACCTTTGAAATCAGGTATAAATCTGGAGCTCTCAATTATTTTAATTGCTTTTCTCATGTTTTCCCTTAATATAAACTTCCTCATAGACCAGTTATGACTAGTAATCACTGGCTTGAAAACTATTAGCATGTCTACTCCAGGAGCATAGGGGAGGGAATGTTGTATTTTGTGTTGGAGGCAGCTTCATAGGAGGATAAAATTTGATGAATACAGACACTGAATTTATGTATTCAATATTTAAAATAGGGCTACATTAACCTTGGAATAATAAGAACAGAAAAACAGAATTCCTGCTGAGTGTTTTACTCTCTCTCTCTCCCCCCTACATTGGGAATAATGCAGGGTGCCTGCTCAGGGTTGAATTTGTTGTTCTCTTTCCTAGAACACTCCTTCTCCCAATAACTAATGACCCACTCTCTCCTGTCCTACAAGTCCCCACAGGTATGCCACATGGTGAGTGAGTCTTCCCATTCCCCTCTGCACAATAGTAAACCATGCTTACCCCACCAGTGCCATCCTTCTGTATGTTCATTCCCTTTCATTTTAATTTTTCAAAGCTCTATTTCCTGTAGTTCTATATATTCATTTTTATTTTTATTATCTCCCTCTTCTCACTCTACAAAAGCAATCACTTTATCCATTTTTTCCATGATTATACTACTGGTTCCTATGCTGCTAATTGGCACATAGTAGGTACTCTACCATGGTACTGAGTGTCTGAATTTATCTGTCAATCAATGAAGCAAGCAGTCAACATTGTGCTTATAATGTAAGACTTCAGTCAAATTACAAATGACTTTTTGACATCATCATCATTATTATTAGATTTAATTATTCTAAGATGTGAAATACTTCCATGACTTTTTTTTGCATGGATATATATGGAAATAATATGAAAATAGAGATTAATTTTTTTGTCCCTCAAAATGAGGAATACATACTGTGTGACTTAAAATTAACTTTGAAACAGCACTTATAGATAAACATCCCATATGTGTGATTGTTTGTTCTTGGCAGGTATGTTTTAAACCATTTGAACTGTAATTTGATGATTTATTGAAGTCAGTAATTTGAGATTTAGTTGAATAAAATTCTTTGGAGCTACGGAATTGAACTTGATATGTTTACAAGTGAGTAAGAAAAAAAATTAATGTTAACAATGTTGTTTAAGTGTGAGCTGAAAAATTAAATTTATTGAAAAGCAAGAGAATTGAAGAAATGAATATGTCCAATGCAAATATTTAAAAATTAGAAAACAAACAATATAAGTTGATAATACTAAAAGCAAAGTTACAACATTAATAAAAAATGAGACATATTTCAAATAAAATGTTCCAATTTGAATTCATGCTTTTATTCTGCTGTAAATCACTACTTTCTAAAGTATTAAGTTACTTCTCTAAAATATTGATAATTACATTACTCATTATTTATACCTAAATAATATAATAAGCTCATATACACATCTAACAGAAAACAAAAGATAATAAACACTTATAGGACACTTTATGAGGCAAGGTTAAAAAATGATAAGGACATAATCTTTCTGTTGAAAGGCTCAAATTCTGTTGGATTTGCACATGTAAACAAGTAAATGTATTTCACTATGGGTTCTACATTACTGCACTTTCTAGACTTTAAACTTCATGGGCCAGAGTGATTTTAATTAAATAGAGAAGATTAAAAAAAAGGAATTAGACAGGTTAAATTTTTTAATATTTTTTACCTAAAGAAGTATTCATCTTAAAAATTCAACTTGCCTTCTAACATCATTAAGTAAATGGTAATACAACATCAAAAATAATAGGAAAACTTAACATAATCATTAATTAAAATAATTTAGCATTTTCTAAACTAACCTTAATTTCTCTGTCATTACTTTTCAAAGGAACCTAAATTTCAGCACAAACTTGCACATCATTGTTTTCAGCAACACTGCTATAACAGAAATGTTGACAGCCACACGGAAGTGGGGGGTGATGTAGTTTTTTTTTTGCGGGGGGGGGGGGGAGTACCAGGAATTGAACTCAAGGGCCCTCGACCACTGAGCCATATCCGTGCCCTATTTTGTATTTTATTTAGAGACAAGGGTTTCACTGAGTTGCTTAGCACCTTGTTTTTGTTGAGGCTGGCTCTGAACTCAAGATCCTCCTGCCTCAGCCTCCAGAGCCTCTGGGATTACAGGCGTGTGCAACTACGCCTGGAAAAGATGATGTATTCTGTTCTAGGAACAGATTCATAGAAGGAAAACATCTGAACCACAAATCAAGATGAGTAATAAGAAGAAATAGCAATTTGGGGTTTCAAACTAGTAAGTGACAGAGCCAACACTATGAAGGGTGACAAGGAAAGGAGCAAAAGACAAGTAGTACTAGTCATGGACAGAAGAGAATTGGAAAATCAACTATCAAGAGTAAAAGAAGAAAAAGAAGCATCATGTTTTAGACATGCAGCAGACAACTTCTGGCATTGCAATATTTTATGTTGTCTTAAATGTCATTGGACTTCTTAACACTCTAACTCCTTGTCAGTCTCAAGAGATTTTCCTAGCAGGCTTAAGACACCCAAATTATGGAAAATAGGAAGAGGTAGGAAAGCCCCTGATGTCACATGTCAAGCACTGGTTGAAAGCACATGTCCTGTGCTAAAACACAAATTCCATTGCCATTTTGCTATCTTTGATTCAGGGAAAGAATTTTTTTATTCAACATAAGAGTCCATCTCCATGCACTGCTTTAATTGCACTAAATCAAGAAAAAAAAATGTGAACCTGAATTCAAAACAAAAATCTATACTTAAAAATAAATACCTGTAGTTGATATCATAATCTCAAATTAAAAATAGCCTCAATTCTAATAAAAAATATTTTATACAACTGTTTATTATAACAATAAAATTATACTGACCAATGATTTTTTTTAGATTACAGCAATTTTAAAAATAAAATATGTGAAAAGAATGCAGGATTATTTTATGAATGCATACACACACATGTATATATTCAGACAACATATTCAGTGCACATATATTTTACATATTCATTATTGTATACAGAGAAACACACAGGCTCACACTACAAATGATTGAAAGGAAAATAGCAGAATCTCATTAGCTGCTATATACTAATTGGGGGTTATGAGCCTTAAAAATATCTAAAAGGTTTTCTGAAATTTTTAAAGCTTCTATAATGAATATGCATAACTTTTAAAATATAAAAACACTGTAGGATTTCTAAAATATACTCTAACAGTATATAAATCAGTGGCATGTAAATGATTAGTTTTCATTGTCTAGAAATTAGGTAGTTTAAAATGTCTGAAGAGATTACAACCAATTACAATCAATGTGTTCTCAGAAACAATTTTGCTTTTGGCTATTTTTGATATGACTTAATTTTCCAAGATCCTATCCTTATCATCTGGCAAAAAAATATGAGGAAAGAAGAGTTATTAAAATTATTGTTCTCCTCACAGAGAAAACTAAATAAGTAAACAAAGAATATCCAACATTTGTACTGCTCTAAGAATACAAAACAAAAAGAACAACGAGGTCAAAATCAATTATATGTACCTTTTGAAACTATACATCAATTTATACACTTTTTTCTTACTAATGATATACATTTTGTCCAATTCGAAAAGAAAAAATAGTAATTTATGTGTAATTACCAGTATGAGAAATTGTTCCTATTCAAAAAGTACTATTGGAATGTAGGGTAGTAGATTTGGAAGTTACACATAGGTAAAGACAAGAAACAGAGAAGACTTTGAAAAAACATGCAATCAACAATGTTAAAAGGTTACTATGATACTACTATGTTTCATACTTGACTAACATAGGCTAACATTTTGTTAATAGAAGTTGCCTTTGCATATATAACCAAAGGATTTAAAATCAGCATACTATAGGTATGAGGCCACATCAATATTTGTAGCAGCTAAATTCGAAAAAGCTAAGCTATGGAACCAACATAGGTGCCCTTCAACAGATGAATGGATAAAGAAAATGTGGTACATATACACAATGGAATATTACTTAGCCATAAAGATAAATGAAGTTATGACACTTGTCAGTAAATGGATGTAACTGGAGAATATCATGCTAAGTGAAATGATCCAATCCCAAAATACCAAAGGCCCAATCTTCTTCTAATGTGCAGATACTAACATAAAATAAGCAGGTGAGGTAAGAATAGAAGTTCATTGGGATTAGACAGAAGAGAATGAAGGGAAGGGAGAGGGATGGGAATAGGAAAGACAGTAGAATTATTCAGACATAATTTTCCTATCTTCACATATGAATAAATGACCAGTGTAACTCCACATCCTATACAACAACAAGAATGGGAAGTTATACTTCATATATGTTTGATATTTCAAAATACATTCTACTGCCATGCATAATGAAAAGAATGAATAGAAAAATAAAATTTTTTAAAAAGTTGCCATTGCAAATTTTGGGTTAATATGCATTAAATGGAAGGTGGATAATTAAATTGAAAGATAAATGGTAGAGCCTGATCAATCAATCAATAGATGATAGGTGGATGATTGAAGAGAGAGACAAAATAGATGAGTTGTAAAATGAGAGGGAGAAGAAGGGGTGAGAGGAGAGAGACTGATTTTGTATACATAAGTATTAGACCTTTACATTTTCATCTAATTTAAAATGTGTCGTCTGCATTTTCCACCTGCCTCTCTATCTTTATGACTCCCAGGTATGGGGCCCGTGTGGCTGTTTGGCAGAGAATGGCTTTGCTGTTGGGTGTCAGAGAAAGCGCAAGAGATATCCACACTGAGAAAAAATAAATTAAGGTTCATCATCACAATTGGGCACACATTTCACTTCCCTCTCTCCTTCCAATATGAAAACTGCTGCAAAACGATTGAAACTCTTGACAACGCCACCGTATCATAATATCATAAGAATAGATGAAATCTCTTAAAGATCTCAACTCTATATAAAATTCTTGAAAGGGCATTGCACAAAGGCAAGGGAAGACCCAGTGGATTATTTTGTGTTGAAGCAGAAGAGAGATTGCTATCTTCCAGAGGTGACTTCAGGGGCAGAAAAGCTCTCTCACATACAAAGTATAAGAGAAAAAAAATACTTCTTCAAGAATTTATGTACTCATATTTTCAGATATACCTTCATATTATGAAATAGAGATATCCATAATTTCTCTTTGCTTTTAACAACATACCTTCTTTCCTATCATACTGGTTTTTTTTTTCCAAACTACACCCTGGAACATAATGAATCAAATCAAATGTTAAGCCACAGAGTGAGGAATGCCACTAGATTTTAATAATTGGCCCCCTCGTTAGTATTAACTACTACTGACAAGGACAAGCAAGGAAAACTAATGATGAACAAAGAAGCATTCTCCCCATCATTTGCCATTTTATTCACAGTGGCCCCTTCACTTAAAAAGCAGAAGACTCATGCTCAGTTCACTCACAAATGTTGTTATCACTTGGCTTTCCTGCTATTTATGATGACTTCCTCATACACTTTATGAATTCCAGAACTCCCCAATGAAATATGCAGAGCTAGATTCATATTGAAGAATCTGTTCTCCTGAACAATTGAATAATTTATCTCATGGTACTCTTTTAAGTGGCTACCAAGTTTTCACACAGCTGACCAGCAGATTCTCCCATGTTCTTGTCATCATTTTTACCACTAGGAACAGAGCAGATGCCACTCTGAGACTGAGAAAAATATTCAGTATAAGTGATCATACACTGTCCATAAAGCTCATCCTTACATAGTAATATGTGTTTTAAATACATGCATTACTTTTTTAAAAAGTCTTGAGAAATTGAATGAGGGAAAGTATGTCTCAAGTATACTTGCACCTTTTTATTTTTCCTTAGACACCCATCCAAAGCGGGACATGTACTATTTTATTTTTAAATAATATATTGCATACATATTCTGTCATACTGATTTTTGAAAATATCTTTATTTTTGTTTATTTATTTTTGTGTGTTGCTGAGGATTGAACCCATTGCCTCTCATGTGCGAGGCAAGTGCTCTGCCACTGAGCTACAATCCCAGCCCCGGACATGGACTTTAACCAAGTGCATATCCTCATGCTCAGTGAGACTATTATTAAATTTATCATTATTAACTTTAGGGAGAATTCTAGCCTCTATCTTTTCAGGTAAACAATTAATGATTCTTAATTGTTAAATAAGTATAAATTTAGGTGTTAAATATATATATAATAGTTATCTAATCAGAAATAACTCAAAGTCCCACTATTATTTGCTTAGAATTTTTATCTTAAATGAACTACATAGCTCCCTATACTTATTAAAAATTCTCTTGATTGCTATTATTTTAGGCATCAAATCTGAAATCATAATGCTCCGGGAGTCTATTTATTATTACAGTTATTTTTGACCTATAATAAAGTAGTTGCAAATTATGGGATACCTCCTCAATATTTTCTTCATTTAATTACATCATCTCTCATTGAAATCACATAATATTTAGTTTTACATAATTTCATGCCATAACAGTTAAATTCTTTTTTTTTCTAATAAACCAGATTTACTTCTCCAAGGGTATGGGATACATTTATTTAATCTTTACTTAGTAGCCTTCTATTCTGATATTTAGAAATAAACTAAGAATATAAGTTTTATTCTTGGCTCAGTTAACAGAATCAGATATTTGTTAATCATATCTACCTTTTTCTTCCAAAGTCCCAATACTAATTTGAATGAAAAAGTGGGTACATGAAGCACATTCTTTTCATTTTCTCCAGTTACTAACACCTAGTGTGAGAGTGAATGGAGATAATATCCAGGGCTTTGATAATTCCATGTATGACCAACCTGATTTAGGAGGCAAATAGGAAAAGTCTCAGCAGGCCTTCATTCACATCTTATGTGCAAATATCAAGAAGACAGATCACATGTGAAATTAGAAAGTCACAGACATGAAAACATTTTCATACATCTTTATCTTAATGGCTTAAGATAAGTACAAACATTTAAGATAAATTGATTTATTTTCATACATATTTTTAGAAATTATTGTGTGAATAATTGAGACACTGCAGTTTTTTTTTTCCGGTTATCCTTCTCTGAGTATGCCTTCTACATAGCTTTAACTTATTTTCCTAATTTCCTAATCTATAATCATTTGTCTGTCCATTTCCCCAACTGAGCTCCTCTCTTGGTTAAATGTAGGAAACACAAACCTGGGTAGCAGAGACCTGAATCTGAATTTGTAGTCTTGAGCAGTATGTCAAAGAAAGAGTATAGTCCTCTCTCTCACTACCTGTATGATCTTAAGTGAACAATTTAACCTTCCTAGTTCTCATTTCTTATTTACTTCCCTATGGTTATTAACATTAACATCACCTTGTGTTTGTTAAAATTATATAGCTGCATAAATACACCTGCATTTATGTGTCTTAAATCTGCAGAATTTCAATCCAAATCTGAAGTCATCATCAACTTTCCTATATTTTCTACTATCTCCAAAACATTAAACCCCATTGAGGTTAAGAGGGATGTAGGGAGGATTTCTGGACTGCATGGTACTTGACCTCAGTCTTAAGTTATTCCTTCTCTTTTCTTGACAAGTACTTAGATAAACTAAATAGTAATACATTTTTTGAAATCTTGTTATATGCTATGCATTCTTAAGAGTAATTTACATGTACTTCTCTTTTTTCCATATTAACAATTATTTTTAGTTTTCTGCTTAAAAAAAAAAAAAACCTCTGTCTTCTATGGTGGCACATTCTGATAAAACCATCAATTCAGGAGTGTGGGGCAGGAGAATTGCAAGTTCAAGGTCAGCCTCAGCAGGCCCTAAGCAACTTATTGAGACCCTGTCTCAAAGTTTAAAAAATAAATAAATAAAAAGGTCTGGGGATATGGCTTAGTTGCAAAGCACCCCTACATTAAATCTCCAGTATCAAAAAAAAATAAAAATACATAAATAAATAAACAACTTCAGCCACACCCTGAAAAATTAAATGAACAATTTTATATATTCTCATTATGGAATACATACAATATTAAATTCTGTTGTTCACAAAATATAAATTAGCATGGTATGTGTACTTACATTTTTAGTCAATAATTTGGATTATATTTAATATAGGAATACAGATATTCTCTTTGCCTGTGTCATATTTAATGCATGTTCTTAATGTAAATGCTACCAACTGAGAATGACATTTTGGCAAAATGAAATAAATCCAATGTACCTAGAGCAGAGAAAGTAAGAGGGGAAAAATGGCATGAAATAAGAACAGAGAAATAGGCAAGGGTCCTAGACATGGTGGATATTACATGAAAATGTTAAAGATTTCATTTTTAATAGACATAAGAAGTATTAATATCATAAATGTGGAGTGATAACATAATTATTCTTCCTTCAGGGATAACAATTGATTAGAGAGGTCAAAATTAGATGTGAAAACATCAGCAAAAAGACTGTTGCTCAAAAAAAAAAAAAAGCCAATCCATGGAGCTGTCTCTTATTACTTCAGCATAGTTTATTTTAGTCACTTATCTATTTATTTATTTTTGCTAGGCAAGTGTCCTACCACTGAGCTATATCCATTGCAGTATCTCTATAATTTATGAAGTTGTTTTTCAGTAGTACTCATATGAGTAATCTGGTAAAAGGTAGAGGTTTGATCCTAGTGAAAATAAGACAAAAATAAAATTACAGGCTGGGATTGAAAGTAAGAGCTCCAAATGAAAGTTTTATTACACGTAAGCACGCCAAATTAATTAGAGGAGCTACCTCAAATAGATTTCAACTAGTACAGATACTTTATTTCTCTTCTCTGCATCTAATTAAAATTATTTGCATTAATAATTCCCTGTAACACATCATAAGTTATTTAGAAATACCTGGAAAGGGCCATATATAAATCTACAAATGCATTAAGAAGCATGAAATGGAGCTGGAAAACTTTTTCAATAATTGTTTCTTATCCCTCAGAAGTTTAACATAAGAGAAGTATATTTGAGTTTCCAAAATGGTTTGACTCTTTTTCATACATAAAACAGCACAAGGAGTGTTCGCTGAGTATTGCCTCCCTGAGAACAAAATGCTCAGCTTCTGTCATCAAACTCAGATACCATCCATGGTTTGGCCAGCAGGTAAGTTCACTGGATAACATATAGACAAGAAAACCTTCATTGCCACATTTGGAAGAAACCAGTTTGTTTTAGAAAAGGCTTGAAATAAACTTAAATCTTGGCAATAAAGAATATAAACTCACATAAAACTGTTTGATGCCATCACCATTGGACTATGTCCACCACCACCATTTCTAGATCAGAGAATCTTGGGATGGCTCTTGAACTATGAAGAAAAGTTACAAAATAAAGTTCTGTGCTATTTATTGCACAAAAAAATGCTGTGGCAAATTCAGATTCAGGTCTCCATTAAATTCTATAAAACAACTGCTACTGATATTTAGAACATAAATAAAATAGAAAAGTTAGTGTCCATTCAATTATGAAAAGATACAGCTGTTCTGGATTATGATTACACTCAAGAGTGGAAAGAACATTTAAATTATTTTTCCTTTGTTAAAATGAACTGAGAAGCTTAGACTTTCTGCTTTTCTAGGTTTCCTACATTGACTCTACAGATCATCCCCCCTCCCCTTTTAACCCTTTTTGCATCAGGTACATTTCAGTTAAGGTTCTCTATACCTTGGAATATGTTGTTGTTTTTAACCCAGGATCTTTTGTATTAATTTCCAACCTAGTAGAAATTATCAGTCTTGGTCAAAATCATAACATATAACTTGAAACTTACTACAGATATCTCAATCAGAATCAGGAACTCCTGTCCTACCATTCCCCTGCTATTGAAAATAGCAGCCATTCCAACAAAACCCTGGCAACTAAGAAGTCTGCTTTTGCATTTTTCCTTCAACATGTTTAGCAGACCTTTTACTTTCTTACCCTTAGTTTCTTAATCTGCCTAATATGACTATATTGGTCGAAATAATAATAGAGTTAAGTGAACAAATAACACAAGTAACACAACAATGCACAGAATTTGGCACATTCCTGAGTTGTTAATAAGTTTGTATTTTAGTGTCAAATGACATTTTCTGTACTTTTATCGTGAATAGCTAAATATTATTTTCACACTCTTTAATTAACGTTTCTAAAAGTTAAAGTATAATTATCTCATTATAAAATCTATAATTTTGTGATTTCAAACATATTTAAATTAAAAAGATGTAGATATTGACACCACATAATAGGAGCCAAGAGTATCTGAAATTATCTTTCTAAATGATTAGAATATGATCTAAAATTTTTAAAGGGCAAATAAGGTAGAACCAGAAAGTTACATGGGCATTTTAGTCTGAAATAAATATAAAAATGATATAATAGTTTGATAAAGACTAGTCTAACAAAAATAATAGAATCAATAGCTCCTTAATTTGAAAGAAGACAAATTTACATTCTGTTTATTCATGTCTTTGGGTTATAATAAAATTTCCTCAAAATTATCATTTTGCTCATCTTTTCAAAATTTAGAAGCATAGAGGACTTCATAGAAGTAGAGAAAAACTGGCACAAATAAATATATGTAAATACAACATTGTTCTCATTTAAAAAGATTTTGAAAAATAATTAATGCACAATAGAGTTGGTGATTAATAAAGTGGTTTTTCATAGTAGGAATTTCAAACAATGATCAAATGCAATAACAAATTAAAAGGAGAGAAGCATGTGTGCATATAAACCTAAGAAACATTATAAGTAAAGGAAGTAAGAACAGAAACTATACTCACAAACATTAAAAAGTGCATATTTTAGTCAACACATATAGAATATGGAGGATGGGTTGAAAATACAGAGTTTGGTGAGAAATCTGAAATGGGAGCTGATAAGCATCCAGTTGGGTATGTACCTGGACCAGCAGTGCCAATGGCCCAGTCTGAATTAGGTCCACAAACCTAAAAATGCCTAACTTTCCAATAGCAAGGCATCTAATTAGCTATACTACCATGATTCAAATTTGTTCACTAGTCTAGTACTTTTTTGTAATTGTAGAGTGTTAAAAAAATGACAAAGAAGTCTAGACTATTGTGTTTAACCCTATTTTATTATAGAAAAGGACAATGTGTAAAATTATGTTTTGCTTTTTCAAAATCCAATACCAACAGAAAGCAATATTGCTTATGAAAAGCCATAAAGAAGGAATATTGTAAGTGGACGGATGTGCATTTTTATGTGGCTATAAAATGCTATAGTAAAGAACATAAGCTCTGTGGAAATCTACTTTATTAGCCTGTTTTTATAGCAAGATAAACAAAATCTTATCAGGTGTCAAGTATCACCAAATCCAATTTCATTAGAAAATAATGAAACAGAACTTCAACTTGGATTTAAAATGAGTATAGAACCACCTTTCCACCCTTTCAAGATGTGAATCACCTGCAGGGCGCCTGGGATTTCAGGAGCATCAGGAGCTAAATTAAAATTATATCCCTAAGTATGGTATTTATATTTATACACAAAATATATTGAAGATAATTAAAAACATACTAATGAAAGTCCCACCACAATTATTTAAAATTCCCTGTCATTTTAAATTAAGTTCACCCAGTAATAAATTGCATGGCAAATAGTCATTTTGCAATTGGGTCAAAGGAGATATATATATATATATATATATTGTGTGTGTGTATTTTTTAGAGTAAAAAATATTTATTATTTTATAATAGTAAGAAACTTTCATTGAGCACTCAATAAAATATACACATAGTAAATAAAATGAACATTATGGAAACAGATAACTTTTATTGAACACTTGATAAAATATTTATGCTTACAGTAATTAAAATAATCATTATTCTCATAAGAATTACAAGATTTATTGAACATTTATCAGCTAGTTCATTCTTACCATCATTCCATAAAGTAGATTATTTTCATCTCCTGATTTTTGTTTAACTGGTGATGTTATCAGGATTCTACACCAAAATAAAAGTCAGAATCTAGACCTCTGCCCTAAAGGCTTATATTTTTCCCCTTTTTATTCTATTCTGTTCCCTCTATATAGCTTAAACTGGTATTTTAAAATCATTTTAGAACTTAATCTAATATGGCCATTTTACAGATAGGAAAATTGAATCCTCAATTGAATAACAATATCATACAGGTTTGTAGTTATCAACACAGAATCTTTTTCTGATTTGGTTTTAAATTTACTTGAGAGGTAAGAAGATTCAAATGCAAGCTTTTGAAAAAAGCACTTGACACAATGTTATATACTGGGTAAATAACACACGGAAAAAGTGGGTAATTTTTCAAAGTAATAAACTGCATGGCAGCAGGATGGATCATGGGGAATTTTTATTCACTTGTACTCATTCTCTTGGAGACACAAATGTATTCCAGCTGAAAAGTAGAATATTAAAGTGTAAATTTATTGAATAAATGTGTCGCTGTTTGACAATTCATAGAAAAACAAAGCTTCCATCTTCTTTATCTAGTTTCTGTTTGGATGAAGGGGTAAGCATGGTGATTAAGAAAATGCTGGCACCTCAACATCACTAATTCACCGTTACAGTGTGGTGTAGGAACAGTCATTATACACAGTGCCTCAGCCAGAAAATGAGGATGTAAAATAACTACTTTGGAGATAGTCAGAGGGCTTAGTCATCTAAGACATTTATAAGAGTTGCTAACTCAAAGTACTCAGTAAATGCAACAACCTCAGTACCTAGCATAGTGTAAGCATCCCAACAGTTGGACCCATCATTTTTTAAAATGTAAACTCGATTTTTTGAGGGGTATCCAAAGTATGCATAGGTATGTGCACATACTTAAATCAGATATTAAAAAATAACAACTGACAGTGGTGGAGCACATGCCTTGCACATGTGAGGCACTGGGTTCCTTCCTCAGCACCACATAAAAATAAATAAAGGTATTGTGTCTATCTAAAACTAAAAAAAAATATTTAAAAAAAACAACTGACACTTGAGATTCAATTAAAATTACTTTTAAAATTACATACATTATATCTTTTAGATTTCAAGTTAAAATTGGCATTAAATAGAATAGACTTTTTAAAAAAATTGAGTATGTAAAATTTCATCCTGAAGTTTCTGGAACAGCTCAATATTTTTTATTTTTAAATTGTGTTAAGAACATTTCACCTGAGATTTATCCCTGCCCCATCCCCAGTACTAGAAATTGGTCTTAGAGGTGTTCTCCAACTGAGCTCCACCTACAGCCCTTTTCACTTTTTATTTTGAGATAGGATCTCACTAAAGTTGCCCTGACTGACCTGGAACTCACCATCCTCCGGCTTCAGCCTCCTGAGTAGCTAGGAAAGACCTATCATTTTAACAAGCATACAATACAGTTTTGTTAACTACAAGTACAATGCTGTACAGTGCTCTTTGGCACTTGTTGATCTTGCATAACTGAAATTTTATAATTGGTGAATAACAACTCCACATTTTCTTGTCCTCCAGCACTTAAAACCACCATCCTGCTCTGCTTCTATGAGTTTGGTTGTTTTAGATACCTATTATTCATCTTAACTTTGATAAGAATTGTAGCTTAGGATATCAATTCTATTGGACACATTCTTCTTCAGGACCACTTTCTACTAAAAAACATAATATATAAATTATTGCTGCTTAACTACACCACTGTTGTATCTACAAGCTAAATTAAAACACACATTACATAATAATTACCATATCCTGGCAGTACATATGTATGATTCCCAGGTAATTTATAAGAGTATGTAATTGTTATGTGCTTGGAAGTTTAAGAGATTTCATTTTTTTAGTGGATATAAAATTCGCATGAAAATAAAAGCAAATTCTTATAACTCAGCCTCCTGAGTTACTGGAATTACAGGGGTGTGACAAAACTTCCAGCTCAGTTTTATGTTTTAAGATTGAAATGTTTAAGATCCCCATTAAATCTAAATTTAAAAGAAAGAAAAAAATGTAAGAAATGTAACAAGTTCACTCAAACATATCAATATCTTCTTTTTTTAAGTCAAAGTATTTAAAATTTAGACTTCTAATGTTTATAACTTAATACATAAATATTAAACAAATTAATTCATTAATCCTGTAATCAGTAAATTACTTATATACTTTATGTATGCATAAGGTAATTTTATTCAACTAAGCATATTTGAAATCTTAAAAGTCCAATTAACTCAAAATAATTTGAATATAAGGTATTTAACTGATATCGATAATCTTAAAATTTGATTCTCATTAAAAAAAAGAACTATGGTTTGAATGTTCAACCACAATCTCACATTCCTAAAAATCATTTCAGAAAATGATTTAAATGAAAATACCAATTCCTGTGGTATTTATTCTCTTTTATCTGAAACATTTTCTAACTTTAACAAGCCCTACCAATTCAACAGTAGCTATTACTTACCTATACTCAGAAAGAGATAATATTTATTTCTGTGAAAGCAAGGCATATTTTGCTTTGAATGAAATTTGCATTTTATTATATCAGCTCCTCAGAATAAAATAGTATTATATAAATGTTAGCAGTTGTTGAACAATTGCTATGTGGTAACCAATGTTCTAAATGCTTTTGATATAGAAACACATGCAATAAAATAACCCTATGAGACAGAGACTATTATATTAGTAAGAAGAACACTGAGGTAGAGTGCTTAAGTACCTATCCAAGCACACAGAGCTACAAATGTTGACAAAGGTGAAACTGGCAGAGTGGTTGTAAGACAGTGAGAAGGAAGTAGGTAATTTTGTTTGGGAACATAACAAAATTACTTCACAGAGCAAAAATAACTGTTGACCTAGATATTGAAGGGTTGAAGGACAGGGGGTAAATTGTAGGATGATATTCAAAGTTGTTTTCTCAGAATCTACTCCATTTATGAAGTCCTTAGTGTTCTTTCCCACCTTTGCATGCAGAATGTTCTTATGAATTAATTCTTTGAACAAATATTTACTGAACACCTAACATAGGGAATTAAAAGATGAAAACCAAACAGGTCTCACTGGTGAAGAGTACATAATGTAGAGTGCATCAAAACATTTAGCACTGATTAATGTAATGTTACATAGTCTTCGCCATTATTCTCTTAGGTAGATTTCTCCTATCATTAACTATGTGACAGGCTTTCTGGGCACCACACTGCATCTCATACTCTTATACATGACCTTTCTCTGTCTGTTTGTTAAATCCTCAGTATCTAGCATGAATGGCTCACAAAAGAAGGACTGGGTAAGCACTAGATGGTAGATTTGGATATATTTTCTTAGATCTCTTTCAAAGTTCTAAGTATTGACCTGTATTTTTCATAGGATACATGTGATATTTTAAAATTCTAATGATCAGTCTTGGATGTATTTAGCTACAGAGCACAAGCAACACAAAACAAACAATAAACAAACAAACAAACAAACAAAACACAGATCAGACAAGTAACAGGGCAAAAGTATTTTGAAGAAAGTACATGTGTTAGCATTTCCTATAATCTATATTTCCTATAATCTAAGCATCTGCATCCTATGTGGTTTTATTGATAAAATATGTGTCTTGGTTTTACAAGCTGTGTGTTAGAATTAGTTTCAAGTCCATGTTGGGTAATAAGAAATATTATTGGTCACTTATACTTATTTTTAAGCTGATGATTTTCAGGTTCCTAATGATGTATACACTTTTTCTCCACATCAACCAAACCTACATTTGATGTAGGTTTGGAAAAACAATGAGCATGTTCTTACGATGGATTTAAAGAACATCATTTACTGTTACTCCAATTGGAACAGTTACAATTTCTAGAAAAAATACTAGCAGAATATTGCTAAGGTTTGGATATGATGGGAGTTGTCCCCCAAAGGTTCATATGCTAAAAGTATGGTCCAAGTATGGTGACATCTAAGTGGAAGAACTGAGGTCCAGTGGAACGTAATTAGGCAATGGGACTCTACCCTCAAAGGGGTTAGTGCTACAGAATAGGTTGCTTTAAGGGAGCTTTGCAACTTCCACTGAATCCCTCTTCCACATTCACAATTTCCTATTTTAACACATGATCCCACTATTGTGGTGCCATACTACCTAATGCTTTCATCAGAGCCTAGCAGATACCATAATCATGCCCTGGAATCTCCAGAATTGTGTGATAAATAAGTCTTCTTTGGTTATAAGGTACCTAGCCTTAGATATTTTTTATAGCAACATAAAACAGACTAAGACAAGTAGTATATTAATCTTTGGTACATTTTTAATAGTTACAAGTATAAAAACATTTCCATTATTAATTATAGAGTCTTATATGTTAAAAAGTTGATGTCAAATTCACTTCAAAAAAATCTTTAGCCTTGGACTGGTTTATAAGTCCCTGATAGAGGGCTTGCCTAATATGTGCAAGACACTAGGTTGAATCCCCACATACAAAACCCTTTAGCCTTTCCAATTGCCTGTCAGTCCTAAATAAATTATTTATTCATTGCTAACACTAGCCACTTTACTGTTTTAGCACTTGAACTAGAGCTCCTGCTCTAAAAGATTTGTGTGACTTGATTTTTATGGTTGGTTTCTTTTTGACACTTTACTGGACACCGAAAAGGAAATGTACAGGATCCTTTTCTCTAAACACCTCTATTTTTTATTAGAAAAGTAAAAAAAAAAAAAAAAAACAGATTCTGTTTAACAATATTGGAAATTTCTTTTAAGGCGCTAAACAAGCATTAGTTGATTAGTCTAAAATTTTCAAAAACTAATAGAATAAGAATTCAATAAATGAACATTTCATAAAAACCAACATACCTCTAATTCTATCCTTGAAAGCCTATGTAGAAAACAAAATACATGCACAGAAATTTATTATTCAACATTATGTAACAATGTTGTTAAATGTTACTTAAAATCAGGAAATAAGGCAATATAAAAATAATGTAGCACAGCTTAAGACAAGTCCAAGAAGAAAACCATCTTTTCAAGCTGGAATCATAAAAAAAGTCCCTGTGGTGTGGTGTGCTTAAGCTGAGCCTAGATGTTTGAGTATGGGCATCTGAAAAAAGAAAATCATGTTTAATATAAAGAGAAAAGATGGAACAAATATATTCAATCACATAGCCATTAATTCATCATATCAGTTTTCTATTGTAGCTATAACAAATTACTACAAACTTTATGGTGCATGATATTTTGGATATGACCTCCAAAGCACAGAAAACAAAGCAAAAATAGACAAATGGGATAACATAAAATTAAAAATCTTCTGCAGAACAAAGAAAATGTTCAATGGAGTGAAAAGATAACTTGTAGCATGGAAGAAAATATTTGCCAACTATTTTTTAGACAAAGGGTTAATTATCTAGAACATATAACAATCCACTTTAAAAAGTGGGCGAATGATCTGAATAAACACATCTCAAAAGAATAAACACAAATGGCCAATGTATATGAAAAAATTCTCAACATTTCTAGCCATTAGAGAAATGCAAATCAAAACTCAGTAAGATATCATTTCATTACAGTTAGAAAGGCTATCATAAGACAAGTTGAGGAATGCTGTTCAGGATGAGGAGGAAAATGAACTCTTAAACACTGCTATCAGGAATGTAAATTAGTACAGCTATTATGAAGAATAGTGTGGATGGTCCATGAAAAACTAAAAAAAAAATAGCTAACATATGATCCAGCTATCACATTTTGGGGTGTATATCCAAAGGAAATGACACCAACATATTGAAAAAAACAAAACAAAACAAAAAACTGCATGTCCATGTTCCTCCTGGCACTATTCACAATAGCTAAGATGTGGAATCAACCTGAGTGCCCATTAAAAAAATTAATGGATGAAGAAAGTGTGGTATACACAATGGAATATTATTCATCCATAAAGGAGAATGAAATCCTCTCATTTGCAGTGAAATGGATAAAACTGGAAGATATAGTGAAATAAACTAGACACAGAAAGGTAAGCACAGCATATTCTTTCTCATTTATGGAAATTAAAAAGTCAACCTGAATGCAGAAATAGGGATTACTAGAGATTCAGAAGGGAGCATGGAAAAGGTGGATAAAAAGACATGGGATTTGATTTGTGCATGCTGTGCACATTTGTGGAATTATCAAGTTGAACTCCATTAAGGAATTTAAAATAGCCCAGAAAGAGAATGATTAGTTGAATGATAATTTTAGAAATCTATATTATAGGCTCCCTGTTTATCTCTCTTATTGTTTCTTTTGCTAAGAAAAAACTTTTTAGTTTGAGTAAGTCCCATTTGTTGATTCTAGTTGTTAACTCTTGCGCTATGGGTGTCCTATTGAGGAATTTGGAGCCTGATCCCACAGTGTGTAGATCATAACCAACTTTTTCTTCTATCAGATGCCGTGTCTCTGATTTAATATCAAGCTCCTTGATCCTACATCCTGGGAACAAATCTTTACTCCACACATTTCGGATAGAGCCCTAATAACCAGAATATATAAAGAACTCAAAAAATTAGAGAATAAGATAACAAATAACCCAATCAACAAATGGGCAAAGGACCTGAACAGACACTTCTCAGAGGAGGACATACAATCAATCAATAAGTACATAAAAAAATGCTCACCATCGCTAGCAGTCAGAGAAATGCAAATCAAAACTACCCTAAGATACCATCTCACTCCAGTAAGATTGGCAGCCATTAGGAAGTCAAACAACAATAAGTGCTGGAGAGGATGCGGGGAAAAGGGCACTCTTGTTCATTGCTGGTGGGACTGCAAACTGGTGCAGCCAATTTGGAAAGCAGTATGGAGATTTCTTGGAAAGCTGGGAATGGAACCACCATTTGACCCAGCTATCCCCCTTCTCGGTCTATTCCCTAAAGACCTAATAAGAGCATGCTACAGGGATACTGCTACATCGATGTTCATAGCAGCTCAATTCACGATAGCAAGATTGTGGAATCAGCCTAGATGCCCTTCAATAGATAAATGGATAAAAAAATGTGGCATTTATACACAATGGAGTATTACTCTGCATTAAAAAATGACAAAATCATAAAATTTGGAGGGAAATGGATGGCATTAGAGCAGATTATGCTAAATGAAGCTAGTCAATCTTTAAAAAAACAAATACCAAATGACTCCTTTGATATAAGGGGAGTAAACAAGGACAGGGTAGGGACGAAGAGCTTGAGAAGAAGATTTACATTAACAGGGTTGAGAGGAGGGAGGGAAAGGAAGTGAGAAGGGAAATTGCATGGAAATGGAAGGCGATCCTCAGGGTTATACAAAATGACATATAAGAGGAAAGGAGGGGTAAGACAATACAATACAAATGGAAGAAATGATTTACAGTAGAAGTGGTAGAGAGAGAAAAGGGGAGGGGAGGGGAGGGGAAGGGAGGGGGGATAGTAGAGAATAGGACAGACAGCAGAATACATCAGACACTAGAAAGGCAATATGTCAATCAATGGAAGGGTAACCGATTTGATACAGCAATCTGTATACGGGGTAAAATTGGGAGTTCATAACCCACTTGAATCAAACTGTGAAATATGATGTATTAAGAACTATGTAACATTTTGAACGACCAACAATAAAAAAAAGAAAGAAAAAAAAGAAATCTATATTATAGAAAAATCCACAAAATTTTGTAAAATTTTAAAAGTACAATAAATCTGACCACAGATTATTATCTTCATATAAAATATAAATATCTCAGTTTGGGATCAAGTGATTTCTTATACCAAACAAAATACTAGGTAGCCTATTACTACTAAGGTCACTAAAGCCTTAACTTCTGTATGTACATTTTTAAAAAATAAATTAAGTACTATTGGTTTTACATAATGAATAAAAAAAAATTGCCTTAAATCATGTTTGCCTAGAAAAGATTCAGAAAGAAGCTAAAATAAAATAGACCAGGAAACTAATAAATTGATATATTGTTGAATCACAACCAAGGAGAATAAACAAGATAAATTACATAAAGGCAAAGATAAAACCATACATTCCTTTTGCCTTCGTTGCCTGATATGCCTCACTTTATTTCATCAACTATAATAAAATGTTTTCCTTAATAAAAAAAGGCAGAAAACATTTAAGTTTCTAAAGGAACAGTATTATCATTGGCATAGCTGGGAACTTGGTAACTGAGGAATTCCTTCTGTAGAAATATGTTCTTTGGCTTAGGAAAGACTCAGGAAACCAAAGTACAAAAGCACACATGCCTAGCACATTTTTCATGAAATTCATTCAACTGTTTCAAAGCAGCAAACATAAAAGAGGCCTTTAAAATTTTTCGTAGATCAAAAAAGGATATAAGTAAATTTCATCCTGTATTTCTTTGTCAGCTCATAATGCACCTGAAGTTATCATATGCATGATGAAAATAGAAGAAAGGCAGCATTTAATGTTGTAAGTGATGGTGGTGGGGATTTAGGTTTGAATATGATAAGAAATGAAACTTAAATGTTAACTCCTCTATAATTTAGCCAAGTTATGTGTTAGAAACAACAGTGAGATTTCCTACAAAACTTTGGGGTTGGCAATGTTTTGGAAATAGGAAATAAATTAATAAATTCCAATGTTCAAACAAAACAAAAACTACTGAGTAAAATTTTGATTCATTACATGTTCTCCTTTCCCCAACCACATTAATATATTGATTCTGATAAGGCTATGGAAATTCTTCAAAGAAAGTGAAAACTACTACTAATCTGTTTCTTTTACAGAATCTAGAACATGTCTAATGAAGGACTTCCAGTTATATTTATGAGAATTAAGAGAAAATAACAATTTTTTAATTTGAAAACAATATTCCTTAATTATACTATACTTCTGGTTGCTATAAAGTTTTGAGTGCATAACAGTATTCCATGGGAAGAATAAAATCTTGCATCAATAAATGAAATAATGGGTTTTTTTTATTGTTGGTCTTTCAAAACATTACATCTAACTTGATATATATTTCACAGTTTGATTCAAAAGGGTTATGAACTCCCATTTTTACCCCGTATACAGATTGCTGAATCACATCAGTTACATCACATCTCAAAATCTTTCTAAATGTAGCATATAGAGAAGACAAAGGACTTTTTTGGCTTAAAAAAAGAAAAATTTGGAAAATTATAGAGACATTTCAATCTCAAAAAAAGAATATAAAAATAGGTATTATTGGACATACCAATGTAAATTAAATTTTATTAATGGCCTATAATGAATGGAGATAAAAAGAAAGGCAAAAATTATGTAAATCGAGGTTAAAAGGTACTAAGATTAATAAATTGAACAATATGAGGGCATGTTATATGATAATTAAAATCATTCAAATAAATGTCAGCATCAATTATGAACTGTTTAGTTGTTCCTAATGAAGAATTCATTAGGAAGTGTGCTTAATCTTTATTGATTTGGAAACAAGGCTTCCTAAGATTCACACTTCTAGGTGATTTTTTTTTTCTGTTCTTGCCAATCTGTTTGAGTGTTTTTACACAAATCTAGATAACGCCAAATGAACAACATTTGTCTAAGTTTCAGGTGACTGCTTTGTCAGAATGGAGTATGATGTGCTTGGATGAAACTCTTCTTGCAATCAGTAAATAAGGTGCCAGAAAAAGACATAGCCTGTGAGCTGTGACTATCCAGCTCTGATCTGGATAGTCACAGCTCACGGTCACATTATTACTACTTTTCTAGATTAATATAGGAGCAGACTATGGTTGGCTTACTGTTCTGAATGTTATCATTGTCTAATCTTAAAGCAACAACTCTAATTATGTCAGCCAGTTTAAATAACTGTTACGTTAAAAGCTGTATCTTCCCACCTGTCTGATATATTTTATTTTATTTCTTTATAAATGTTGTATAAGCTGGTATTCATAAATACAAGGCTTATGGAAATTATAATGGGTTTTGAGACAAGTCATGAGAATTGTTGCATGCCCAGGAGCAAAACCAACAAGAGAAAAATATTTAGATGACTATGAGTATCTCTTTTAGATTTCATGGGAATAAAATGTAATAATAAGTGTAAACATTTAAAATGAAAGTTTTTGAGGAACTAAGTCCAAGGATTCAGTATCCTCCCCCAAATAAGAAAGAAAGAAAATGGCTAATATATTTATAAGGTTGAGTGCAGTACATTTGCTTATAGGTATGTAGGCAATCAACACAAAAAGGCAAAGAGCTGGTTGATACAGATAAGTGGTTAGGTACTGAACACTTGTTTTCTCTCTCCTCATGAAATCTGTTATTTTTATATAATTGATAATAACAGAATTATGCTACCTTTGCACTGTTATGTGAAAAGCACTTTTAATTATATCTTAATACTTCCATACACAGACACATATTTGAAAATTCATTACTATAAAAAATAAAAGGTCATTGAAATTTTCTGGAAGATTGTCTTGCAGTGTGGGAGAACTGGAAGGGCTGCAGCACCTACCACCCTTACTCAAACAGCAATGATCAGCGACAAAGAGGGAGGTTGTGGGTAAATTCTACAGCCCCCCACCCGCCAAGATGGGATCCCTTGGAAGCCTGTCCCGCACACTATTACCCAGCCTTCCTCAGCAGCACTGAGCCCCAATAAGCTACAGTGATAAGTGGCTTGAAAGGTCACTTCTCACAACTTCCTTTCTTTCCCCCTTTCCTTCCCACTCTCCTATTGTCATTTCCTAAGATCATGTCCCAAATGAACTTCTTGAAATAAAATCTATCTCAGGGTCAACTTCTGGGGAAACACAAACCAAGACACAGAGTTACTTTGCCCATAAAATTAGATGATAATATTGATTTTAAGGAAGTATTGTGAGTGCTAAGTTAGAGAACAGAAAGGTCAACAGCAGGGAACTTAACCTACTTTGCCCTTATTCTCAGCTGCTGAGCTATTTGCACTCAGTAATTGGTGAGTGAACGAAATCATATGGTCCATAGGTAAGGAAAACCTAAAAATTAAAAATTGCCTGTTTCCACAGGAAGAAGCCTTTCTGTTGTAACAGACATGGATTTAATTCAGATTTTGGAAAAAAAAATATATAATCAATATAAAAAACACCTGTGCTAACATACTTTAAAACAAAAATATATTGATTCTTCTAAAAATGTTAAGTTGCCAGTTCCATGTTTAAAAGAGAAGTTTTTAAGAAATGAAAATATATGAAGATACTTATAATACAATGCTTGAACCACTCGATAATAGTTATTTTAGTATCTGTCACCTTATTAAACTGTAAAAATGTTAGATATGAAGATTTTCTTTCCCCTACCCCTAGAACGTGCTACCATTTTTTTGAATAAGGGAAAAACAAAATTCCCACACATGAGAGTCAAACACTTGAAGTTGGTTTAATAAAGATAAGTGGCTTCCTTTTCACAGGAACCAAATATATTGAGGCTGCTGACTTCTTGCCTCATGCTGTCATTTTATTAGAATTTTCTGTTCAGTCTGATCAGATTAGCCATTCATTCTTTCATTGCATATCACTCTATATGCTTAAGACAACATTCAATAGAAAGGGGTCAGTGAGTCCTTGAACTCCTAGGGACTTATTTGTCAAGAGTTCATTTCAACTCTTGAGTATAACCTGCTTATAAACACATGCCACTCTCTACAGATCACATGTTAACAAGGCAAAGTTTTTTTTTTTTGCCTATTACATTTGCATACAGCCTGTTTCTGCAGACTTGCTTTCATATCTTAATTTTTAAAACCCTTGAGAGCTTTAATAATTTGGATATCCAGTTATTTAAAGCAATTTGTATACTTATTTTATCCCTTCTGGTTATTTATTTTTTCTTGTATGTTGTTTAGAAAAGGCCAAGCATGAAATTGGAGCTGCAAAGAAAGAACAAATTTATTGATATGAAACTACTCTGAAAACTCAATAGGTGTGCAGCAAAGCAAGAAGGGTAAAAGGGCTGAATAATTCATTGAACCTTTAAGCATCGATAAATAACACTTACAGTGAGCAATGTCTGCTTTGCAACATTAGGTATGGAATGTGTGTATAAAATAAAAGACATCTTTAAAGTGCCATGCTTCGAGAATATTCAAATAAACAAAGGTTGTTTTTTCATTAATAATTCTGTGGATAATAACACTGTGAAGAAATAACTTCAGGACTGGGAAACAGATTATTTTGTGAGTTGCCTCAACTTCTGTCTATGAATTAATGATTTAAAAGATTTGTAAAAGACATAATAAAAGCAGAATGTTTTATTTAAGCAGAAAGACATAAAATCAAGAGGGTATTATTATTGTAACTATGAATCAGAGTCATTTATGACATTGTAGAGTATGTACCAGAAAGAAGGTATTAATATATGGTAAACTGTATTTAAAACAATACAAATGACAAATCCTTATATAACATACAAATAACTAGTATTCCTGTTACTATCAATTCTATTATTAGTAGAGTGTAGTAGAGTAAATTTGTGGAACTGCTTATTTATAAAAAGATCAGTACCAATGGTGATGAATAAATATTTAACAACTTTAAAAAGCAGACTAAATATTGATGTAGTTTGCAGGATTTCTATTAATAAAACAGCCAAATTGCATGAAGAAATGAATTAACAAATAAATTAACCAGATTGTAGGAAAATAATATGATAGTGGAAACAGCATATGCACTTTAGAATTGAGAGATTCAGCTGCTTGATTTACTAAATTTATTAACTTAGGCAAGCTACTCAATTTCTCTGATTTGGAGTTTCTTCATTTTTATCTGTGTTAATAGTTCCATCTATATCCCATAGATTTGTTGTTAGGATAAGAATATGCATACATATATCTTAGAACATAATTATCATCTACAATATAAAACTCTATTAGCTGTCCAGTAACTATTAGTTATTTATTATTCTTAGTAGTAGTAGTAGTAGTAAAATATTTAATATGTTTGAAAATCAAGTAAAAACAAAGACATTGTTATGGATATGGATGAGTATGTGTCCAGAACAAGTTAAATATATTAAATAGTTTATCACTCTCCAGCTATGACTTCTCTCCCATTCTTCACTTTTTATTTATCTTGATGTAGAATACAGCACAACATGGCACTGTAAAGATGTCTTTTATTTTATATTCACATTCCATACCTAAGGGTTGTAATTGTAAGTAAAATAAGTTGCAAATGGTTCTTAACTATTTTATTTTGGTACTGAGGATTGAACCCCAGCTGTGCTTAACCACTGAGCCACATCCACAGCACCACTTCCCAACTCCATTTTTTTTTTTTTCAGACAGGGTCTCAGTTACTAAGGCTGGCTTTGAATTTCTGAAGTTCCAGCCATAGGCATTCAAGTCACTGGTATTACAGGCATGGGCCACTGTGTCCAGCTCTGATTCTAAACTTTGAACTGGTTTAATGTCACAATTTTATCCAACTAAATGATAGGATATTTTCAGTGGCATGAATCTCAACAATCTTTATGATTTAGTCATGTGCTACTTCTCTTTTCTTTTTTCCTATAGAAAACAAAGAAGCTAAAAAAAAAAACTCAGGAGGATGTAAGTGTATAGGCTTAGAATTAAATTAAACACTATATAATTGATTTATGGGAATAGATTCAAAATATACATTTCATAAGCAGGTGATACCTTCATTTTCTAGACATGTACAGATATTGTATAGATGATTATTATAAAAGAATCTGCAAAGTACTTGCCTTGAAGTTATGCTTTCAGACAGGAGACACAAAGAAATTAGATGGTGACCCAAAGACTAGTACAAATATAAATATTTTATATACAGTTATTTTATATGATCATCAGCTTCATATTTCACACGAAATATAAATAAATGGATTGTGATTTAAAGACAAATACATATTCGAAATGATGGCATCCTAGAAGATAAATGACCCTATGTATACAGATGTATTAGCTAGTCTATAGGGCTTGGCAAAGAACATGGTATATGAAGGCAACAAAAAGCACAGATTGCTTATAATCTAGAAGTAATTCATTGTACTTTTTAAAAGATAAATCTGTAAAGATATGCCATGCTTTGAATCTATGGCCTCCTACATTCTGTAATTTCTCTACTTAATACTACCTTGTTTTTAAAGGTAATGGTATAGAAATTACTAAGTTCAATAAAATGATTTATGGAACAGGAAAAATGTTTACAGAATAGCTGAAACATGAAAGTGTTTATTTTAAAACCAAACAGTAAAATAAACTTCATGTGTAGGAAATCCAGTTTCTAAAAGGGAGAAAAAATTGTATAGATATTAAATGATAGCAATTGCATATTTGCATGTTTGTGAAACAGAAGCGTTAGTCTTGCCATGATGTAAGAAAGAAGAGGTGGCTTAAGTCACTGTTTTGGTCAAGGCAACAATTTGTCTCTCTCAAATCTTATTAATCAGAATCAGAGAGACAGAAATATGTAAATTTTATATATTTCAGAACTACAAGATTTCTCTATTAAAAAATAGGAAAATGGTGAAATTATGCTTTAAACAGGAAATGTTTAGAGGAAAGGGTGGAGAATGACTGAAAAATGCAGGAAAGTTATTTCAGCATGCGTAAATATTTACTTCAGCAGTCATAGCTTTGAACACTAGTAAGTGGGGTTTATATTTGCACTCTTCCCAGAACCTGCTGACTGATAGGAGAAATAAAACTAAGACTACAACAGAAAGGAATTGGAGAAAACATGACAAATAAGTGATGCTAAAAAAAAAATTGTTGTATTTGAAAGCTGGGAATAAATGTTAACTGACATCCCAGGTTATAGAAAGCTAAAACCTAGACTTGAGGAGCAGGAAGCTAATAAAATGCTACAGCTGTATGACCCTTCTCCCCTAGGAGAAGCTCATTGCGTAGATCCATCAAGCACCTATCAGAGACAGGTGGAAAAGATCAAGGTGAAAACTGAACGGCTTTATAGATACAACTGACAGTTGTGAACTTTAAATGTTCCCTCCCACTTCTTTTAATGTTTTTCACTTCTTGAGTGTAACTTGGCACACATTAAAGAGTTAAGTCTACCTTTATGTCAACCTAGAGTTACACACCTATCTTTGAATTACAGACCTAGTGTTTTAGCTATGTTTGGGAACAAGAAGAAAATCACACTGGACTTATAAATTGCCTGTATTTACTTAAAAAATAATTATTTAATCACATTTAATCACCTACTCTGAGGGCTTATACTTCCTCCCTTTGAGAATTCTCCTCTAACTTTTCTTAAATACTCTAGACTCTTCTTTTTCATGATTTAATTCTGTGAATATACTTCTTGGTGTTTCTCTATGCCTATTTCTTAAAAGACTTTTTTTTTCACTTCTCATAATTTCTTTTATTGTTTGCATTTATTTTCAGAATTTTACTTATTATCAACATAAGTCAATATTTTGAATTTATAATTTTCTATTAATTTCTGGATTACTGATCCTCAGAGTTGTATGTGGGCTGGCCCCTCATCCCTGAATAATTCCGAACTTTTTTTTTTTAAGTAAATATTGCTTGATGAAGAAAATAATGTGCTCATTTACTTTCTGGTGCAAACTTTTCTCTTTGGATTACTAGACCTAGGGGTTAGCATTCCTTTGGGACCATATAATTCTCTATGTTAAAATGCTACATATTTCAATATGTAAAAATAAATTAAAGCATTTCATTTTCTCTACAATGTACTATCTTATTAATGAATACTAACATCCCAGTAATTAATGTTACTTTCTACTTTAATGAATTGATTTTTAAATGAATGATAGTAATTGTACACCCCAAAACACTGGTGATATTAACTTCCTCTCTCTCCATATCACAACTGCTTCTCATATCTTATGACTTCTATTTTTAATAATCACTTAAATTATCACTATTTCCCTTGAACACTCTTAATAGCTTAAAAGTAAACTATTTAACTTTTAATTTTAAGTTATTTTAAATTTAGTATTTAAATTACATGAAGTTAGTAGATAGACTATCATAAAATCCTCTTAAATTGTCTTCACATCTGGTATTCTTCATTTCCAGCCCTTACTTCCTCTATACCAGAGTTGCCTTTTCACAATGCAATTAGTGTTACTTAATTGCTTTAACATTTTCCCATGGTTCTCAAATATTCAATCTTAATGCATATAAAAAGCATAACCACAGTAGATCTAGTCATGCTTAGTACCATGTGGCTCCCTATGGGCCCCACATGGTACTAAGCAATTATACATATATATATATACTTAAACTGCAAAGCTATTATAATTACAATTTTACAAATGAGGAAACTGAGGCCAAAAAGTTTAAATAAATGAATTTTTCACTCAATGTTGCCCATGTAGTATGCTAAGACTTTTGGCACATGGAATAAAGTACTTATTTCTCTGCAACAACTAAAGGCCCTTGGTTTTCTAGATTTTCTGAGACTATGTTCTCGCTTTTGATCATGTAAGCAGCACAAAATTTATCCTGGTAGTACTGAGCCCAGATTTGTTAATTATATAAATAAATAAATTGATAAGGGCCTAAGAATAGATAAAAGTCACTTACAAAATAATGTGAAGAAGATGACAATTTCAAGAAATATTTAACACTTTGGACTAATAGGGCTGGGAGGTACATTGTAACACTGAGGATAAGCACGACAGATGCCTCTGTCTCACTTGGTTGCCTAGTGAGGTAGAAATGGTTGGGGTTTAGGGCTGGAGTTGTAGCTCAGTGGTAGAGCACTTGCCTCACATGCATGAGACAATGGGTTCAATCCTCAGCATCAAGTAAAAATAAAGATGTTGTGTCCATCTACAGCTAAAAAAAAATAAGAAGAAGAAGAAGAAAAAAAAAGAAGTGGTTGGGTTTCATAGGTTGAGTTACCTCTCTTATGTCAGGTGGAATGTCATTGGTCCTTTACAATTTATTTGTGCTTTCAGAAAGAAGACTTCAGATGAATTTCATGATTGCTTTTTCTATTTCTCGGAGTAATGCTATTTGGTTTTTTATCTGAATTACATTAAATCTGTATAGTGCTTTTGGTAGTATGGTCATTTTATAATATTAATTCTGCCTATCTAAGAGAAAGGTAGATCTTTCCATCTTCAAAGGTCTTCTTTGATTTCTTTCTTTAGGGTTCTGTAGTTTTCATTTTATAGATCTTTCACCTGTTTCATTAATAAGATACTTGATTCCCAAGTATCTTAATTTGTTTTTTAGGTAATTGTAAACTGGGTAGTTTTCCTCATTTCTCTGAGGATTTGTCACTGATATACACAAATGCCTTTGATTTATGGGTGTTGGTTTTATATTCTGCTACTTTGCTAAATTCATTTACTAGAAGTTCTAGAAGTTTTCTGCTGGAGCTTTTAGAGTCTTCTAGGTATAGAATCATATTGTCAGCAAATAGTGCTAATTTAAGTTCTACTTTTCCTATACATATCCCTTTAATTTCTTTAATCTGTCTTATTGCTCTGGCCAGTGTTTCAAGAACTATGTTGAATATAATTAGTGAGAATAGCTAAAGCAATCCTTAGCAGGAAGAGTGAAGCAGGTGGCATCACTATACCAGACCTTAAACTATATTACAGAGCAATAGTAACAAAAACAGCATGGTATTGGCACCAAAACAGACTGGTAGACTAATGGTAAAGACTAGAGGACACAGCCACTAACCCACAAAATTACAATTATCTTATATTAGATAAAGGTGCAAAAAACAGGCATTGGAGAAAAGATAGCATCTTCAACAAATGTGCTGGGAAAACTGGAAATCCATATGCAACAAAATGAAATTAAACCCCTATCTCTCACCATGCACAAAACTCAACTCAAAGTGGATCAAGGACCTAGGAATTAAACCAGAGACTCTGTGTCTAATAGAAAAAAAAGTAGGCCCTAATCTTCATTATGTGGGATTAGGACCCAACTTCCTTAATAAGACTCCTATACTGTAAGAATTAAAACCAAGAATCAATAAATGGGGTGGAATCAAACTAAAAAGTTTCTTCTCAGCAAAAGAAAACATCTATGAGGTGAATAGAGAGCCTACATCCTGAGAGAAAATTTTTATCCCTCACATATCAGATACACACTAATCTTTAGGGTATATATATAATTCAAAAAGCTAAGCACCAAAAAAAACAAATAACCCAATCAACAAATGGGCTAAGGACTGGAACAGACACTTCCCAGAAGAGAATAAACAATCAATCAACAAATATATGAAAAAATGTTCATTATTTCTAGCAATCAGAAAAATGCAAATCAAAACTACTCTAAGATATCATCTCTTTCCAGTCAGAATGGCAGCTATTATGAAGACAAACAACAGTGTTGGTGAGGATGTAGGGAAAAAGGTACACTCATACATTGCTGGTGGGCCTGTAAATTGGTGCAGCCAATATGGAAAGCAGTATGGAGATTCCTTGGAAACCTGGGAGTGGAACCACCATTTGACCCAGCTATTCCTCTCCTTGGACTCTACCCAAAGGACTTAAAAACAGCATACCACAGGGACACAGCCACATCAATGTTTATAGCAGCACAATTCACAATAGCTAAACTGTGGAGCTAACTTAGATGCCCTTCAGTGGATGAGTGGATAAAAAAATGTGGCATATATATATATATATATATATATATATATATATATATACACACACACAATGTAATTGTACTCAGCAATAAAAGAGAATAAAATCATGGCATTTGCAGGAAAATGGATGGTGTCAGAGAAAATAATTCTAAGTGAAGTTTGCCAATCCCCCCCCCAAAAAAAAATGCTCAATGTTTTCTCTGATATAAGGAGGATGACTCATAGTGGGGTAGGGAGGGGCAGCATGGGAGGGACAGATGAATTCTAGATAGTGCTGAGGGGTGGGAGGGAAAAGGAGGGTCAGGGGATTAGCAAGGATGTGGAATGTGATAGACATCATTATCCAAAGTACATGTATGAAGAAAAGAATTGTGTCAACATACTTTATATACAACCAGAGATATGAAAAATTATGCTGTATATGTGTAATAAGAATTGTAATACATTCCACTGTCATTTTTTTTTAAATCAGAAAGAAAGAAAGAAAGAAAGAAAGAAAGAAAGAAAGAAAGAAAGAAAGAAAGAAAGAAAGAAAGAAAGAAAGAAAGAAAGCTAGCTTGCTTCTAGGGGCTGGGGTTTTGGCTCATTGATAGAGGGCTCACCTAGCATGTGCAAGGCACTGGGTGTAATCCTCAGCACCACATAAAAATAAATAAATGATAATTTAAAAAGAAAGAAAGAAAGATGACCTCTACCTCTCAAGGCTTTTATTTGGATCCACAATGTTCTCTGAACACAGTACACAGTTCTTGTCTTACAATTAGTGTTAAAATATTTGATTTATGAATGGTTGAATCTAATAGGTAGATGTCAAAGAAAACCTCTTTATTATTCTGTTTCCCTTGAAACACTCAAAAGGCATATATTCTCCAGCAAAATATCACAATCAGTGAATGACTGTTTAAAAACTGTATATGAGAATGTGTCCTCAGGGTATATGACATATGGCTGGGTAAGTTCAATTATGATAACACAATACAACCATCTGTGTTGTTATTGTTTAAAGATGAATAATATATCTCTAAGCCAAATGTGCTCCTATTTTGACCAGCTAACTGAGATTGTAGGTACATCCTAGTACAACTTGCCAAAAAGAAAGTTCAACTAAACATACTTTGCATTTAAAATGTTACCATCACAGCAGTTCTCATAAATACATAACTAATAGCTTACAAGGTTCCAGAATCTAAAGTCTAACCATTTTATATATCACCATTAGGTTTACAGTTTCCTACCAGGAAAATTTCAGAACATAACCCATGGCTACAATACATTTATTATAATATGTTGGAAAAATATTTCTTCATTTCATAAATATATTTAAGAACCATATTTGCTCACATAAGGGTTATCTTCTTCTAATAATCACAAATTTATTTTTGAGTAGAAAACAGGCCACTAATACCTTTGAAAAGTTCACAGAACCCAGTTAGTTGCCTTAGGCAATGAATTAAAAAGCAGCAAGTTTTGTATATAACTCATATTTATTTTGAATGACAGGTCTCACACTTAATGATGAATCATTCTAGAAACTAAAACACAGATATGGGGAGCACAAAGAATCATGGGGAAGCATGAAGAGCCAAGCAAACATTGATTCTTTTTATTTTATCCTGTGCAAAAAATAACTAGCTACATCCAATGGCTCTTTATGACATTTGGAAAAGCTGGAGATCTGTGAAGTTGGAGTGAGATGAGTTTTTTAAAAGTAGAAATTTGAGACAAGACTCTTGAGCCCTATAAAACCAAGTTATTTTCTTGTGGAGGAGAGTAACCAGTCAAGCAGAGAATTTTTCCCTTTCCCTCATGTATGCATTACTGACTTGGCATTCCTTAAAGCCTCCAGATTCTCTTCAGGAACATAAAAATGAGTAAGACTCCTGGGCTACACTAAGCACTCTATTTTCACTTTCCAGGGGGAGATATATATATATATATATATATATATATGTGTGTGTGTGTGTGTGTGTGTGTGTGTGTGTGTGTGGTGTGTGTGTGTGTGTGTTAATCTGAGAGATACAGGACAATTTAGGTGGTCGACCTTGTTGCTTAGAGCTTATCCTATATACCTTCCAAATTCTTCAGCTGTCTCTACTCTGATAAGGTTTCTTCAGACCCACCTGAGTCCACAAATCCATCCCATTTCTAAAATAGGGACTTTGCATGCTCCATTGGATTCACCTGGAAAGTAATTAAACCTACACTGTTTCTTTACCAACAAATAATACATTCTTTGAGTTTGTCATCTAACAATGTCTTCACTCTTTTCAAATACTCAACTCCCTCTCTGGTGACGTGTGAAGGTGTAATACAACATCTATATAGTTCTGGGAAACCTGTGTTGGTGTAACTGACCAGCAGAGAGAGAAGCTCAGTCTTCCTGAGAGACCTTCAAGTAAGCAGTGCACCTGAAGCTTTGCTGATTAGACAAGTGCATAAAGAAAACCATGTTGAATAATTATGCACGACATGTACTGTTTTGAAAGTTTTCTCTTTGGGAAAGTATTGGTCTAATCATAGACCAAGAATATTAGGGAAGAGAAAATAGGTCCACACTTACACCTATTCTTTTACAATGTGCCTACTTTTCAATAGTGCTATTGGATTTAAAGATGTTTTCTTCATCTCGTAACATGTACAAACTTTTCAATTTATACAGAAGATGTGAAGAAATATAGGTCCCTCACCAGAGGTGAATTTGCAAATTTAAAAAGCAATGTGATAAAAAGCTCTATTTCTAATTTCTTTAATATTATAGAAAGAAGCATTTCTATAAATCTAGATACTTTTGGTTGATGTGTTAGAGAATGACTTTACTGACTTCATACTTCAGCTACTCTTGCACTTCATTAACTTTGGTGCTTTTTTGTTTTCTGTCATGTAGAATAGATATAAAGGAAATAATTAATCCCATTAAATTTGCAAACCTCTTTTAAAAAAACCAGTTTTCTATAAATGTGACCAAATCAATGATTCTCATGTTTGGTGCTATTAATTCCTGCTCTATTGCCACCTACTCCTAGCTCCTAAATGACCTGTATACATTCAATTTTTAACTGCTGAACCAATTTGTAGTTAACTGTCAATGATGCTGATGGAATAGAAACATATAGAGCTGTTTTAAATCTCTCTAAAGAAATTACCAAGCTGTTTTACTTTTAACAATCAGTTGAAATGAATTATTGTTATTGACCATAGTGAGGAACTTATTCTAATAATGGTATTGCGAAACTTAAAAATAATTACCTCTTGATAATTCTACCCTCACTTATCTTGCTGGCAGTATCTATGATATTTAATGCTTTACTACATTTTCAACTTCAATGCTTTATTTTTTTCTTTTGGAAAATGTTATATCCTTGTATGACTAACCTGTCAAAGTCTAGCTATGATATTAAACATTCCTGAATTACTGGAAACAAGTAGGCCAGATTGTTTCTCAGGTTAGGTTCACCTTATTCTGAGAAACTACATCAACTTAGAATAGAAGAATACTCTTTTAAGGCAATCTCCATGAAGTATCAGAGATCATAAGAATCTCAATTTGCCTTGAGATTCTTTCAGATCCAGGAATCTTGCAAATGTATAGAGAGAAAACGAAAAAGAGGAAAAAACAAAACAAAACAAAACAATGACATACAATGTCAAGTTCCTAGTCAGTCTGCAAATCCTCATTTAGTTGACTCTCTCCCAGCACCAGCTGCAACCCAATTAAATTCAACAGTGCACAGGTGTTCACAGGAATGACTAACACAAAAGCATACTTCCCTTTAGGGCTCTTAAAAAATTAGAGTTCTTTAATTTCCATACACCTTCAAAACCAAAACCAAACAATAAAATATTGGGAAAAAAAGAAATTAGATACAGCAGGAGAAAAACACAATCAGCATGAGCTATAACCCAATTAAGCTCAATAGCACTCAGGTGTTCGCAAGAGCGCACTCAAATTTTACTGACACAAATCAACTATCTCTAAGACATTTGAGATTGATGGTAGACATCCATTTGTCTTAAGATTACTTTGAGATAAGAGTATTCCAAAT
Organism: Urocitellus parryii; assembly: GCF_045843805.1. Taxonomy (NCBI): domain Eukaryota; kingdom Metazoa; phylum Chordata; class Mammalia; order Rodentia; family Sciuridae; genus Urocitellus; species Urocitellus parryii. The sequence continues at coordinate 39,360,894 of NC_135540.1, read as the reverse complement.
TCTAGTTCTTAAAAGAAGATCTCATTGCAAAACAATGTGGATAAAATAACTACAGATTTTTATCAAAATAGTCCAGCCGGGACAGTTAAGGTTTTAAAATATTTGTTTTAGTGTAGCAGAGGTATTCAACACAAGTTTTAATTTTTACTTACATTCTTCAAATTCCATGCATGATTGAGAATATACTCCTCCTGTCCAGAGAAAGAATCCAACTGCTTGAAGTGTTTTCCCTAATTTTTATAAACTATTGTAAAATCAAGATATGATTCATTCAAGTAGAATGAATATGTGTTTCTCATGCATTATACAATGGGTATTTTTAATACCAACGCTATCAGTACCAAGTTACGGTAGTTACTTTATTTTAATATGAATATGCAAAGCTGTCAGCTCTATACATGTTTCAAATTTGCTGGGTGGTAATAATTTTATTCTCTTTTTGGGGGAAATACTTTCATTTTCACTTCATTGGTTTGCGAAGTATGATCCCAAATTAGCAGCATCAGTGACATTTTCGAATTTGTTTCAAATGCACAACCTTGGCCCTATCTTAGACTTGCTTTATCAAACCCCCAGCATGGGTCCCAGTCATGTCCATCACATTAAGTAAAACTTGCAGGTGATTCTAACGCATTCTTAAGTTTGAGAACCACTCCTTATATCCATTCTATTTCTGCCTCATAATATACTATAAAAATGTGGCAAACTTGCATTTAAACTGTGTGACCTTTGGAATAAATCAGAATATATCATATCATTACAGTTTTTCTACCTCCACACACATGACTAAATCCAAATGCATCATATATATATTTGTGAGTTTTTAACCAGTAGTGACAAAACTTTCTTGGTTTATAGATAATTGTTTAATGATGCATCTGGGCTAATATGACTCTAAATGAAAAACCCAGAGATAAGTATACAATTATTATTTGAAACGTAGTATTATGCATGGATATATGAATTGATTATATTATTATTAATAGTTTTGTCTTGAACTGAATTGTACAGTTGATAGAAATCTTTATAAAATTAATTCTAATATTTTATAAAATTTAAACTTACTCCTTATGTCTAATTCAAATATAAATGCAACAAACATCACCAAGAAACACAAGAGAAAATAGATTAAACTGGCATAGTGGTTGTGGTATGTGTGTTTGTGATTTATATTTCTAACTTAAGGATATTCATTTTGGTTCTTTGTTTTTCTACATCACAGAGGAAATCTTTTTAAATAGGAATATTCTACTGTTTCAGTTCTAACTCTATGTCTATTACAAGAGAATCAATTTGTAAAAATATTTTTAATACTGAGTTGCAAAAATACTTCACAATTTTGAAAAATTGTTTCCTTTATATAATAATCAAAAAATAATTAATAAACTCATCTGTAATCCCAGTGGCTCAGGAGGCAGAGCAAGAGGATCATGAATTCAAAGCCAGCCTCAGCAAAAGGGAGGCAGTAAGCAACTCAGTGAGACCCTGTCTCAAAACAAAAATAAAAAGGGCTAGGGATGTGGCTCAGTGGTTGAGTGCCCCTGAGTTCAATCCCCGGTACAGAAAGAAAGGAAGGAAGGAAGGAAGGAAGGAAGGAAGGAAGGAAGGAAGGAAGGAAGGAAGGAAGGACGGACGGACTACGATGAAACATTATTGGTTTCAGATGTATATACAACATCCTAGAAGCTTCAAAAGCTGAAAAATTAATGAGAAAAATTCAGTGAAAATTATCCATTGCCAACAACAGTGAATTACACATTCTTCCCAAGCTTGCATAAAACCCTTTCTAAAATAGACCAAATTCTGGGCCATAAAACACACCTTGAAACATTTAGAAGAATATTTACAGAAGTAAACACACAATAAACATTTTTTAAAAAATTAAAGTAAAAATGCCTTTTGAGTGTGAGAGATATATAATGCTAGAGAGGAAGAAAGACCACTGAGAACTGAAGTAAACATTGAAACAAAGATAAGGATTTAAAAATCCAGTGGAGAAAGGAGGTAACTTCCAGGAAAGTAAAAGAAAGTCAATGCCATGTGCTGTGCTTACTTGGCTGGTGTGGGGTGAAAGGTTGATATTCAGGGGAAGCAGATGATGAGGGATCTTTTGTACAGACAATGCCACATGTGAATAAATCAGAATATATCATATCATTACATTTTTTGGATAATTCTACCCTCACCTTGCTGGCAGTAACTATGATATTTAATGGCAGTATCTATGATATGTTTAGTATTTATCACATACTAAATGACAACACACAGTAACAGTGTGCTATCCACTTGGATGTTCAATGGGAAGGGTTGATACTAGGTGAGGATCAAGAGTTGGACAAGAACCTGGAGGGTGTCAAAACACTTGAGTAATAGTGAAGGCTTGCGCTAAGGTGAAAGTTGGGAGAAGGAAGGAAGAGACAAAGAAGGCTTCTGCAAGCACAATCCAGGAACTTCCATGTCTGGGTTTGTCTGAGAGCAGAGAGAACATTCAAAGATGATAAGCAGTCTAAAGAGATCACCAAAATAATAGAGGTGTGCCTGACACCAGGGTCAATGCAATAAATTCACATTATATTGAGACAGTTTTAATGGATTTGGATTTTTTAAATAAAATTAGTCACATTGTCTCTCGGTCTCCTTTATCTTCCCCCCCCCCGTAAGTATAAATCTCATAATTTATTCAGTTCATTCAATACTAATATTTACTTGAATCCTATTATGTGCTAGGCAAACACTAGACCCTGGGAATACAAAGATTATAAAATATAGCATTTGATTTCATGGAGTTAATATTCTACTGGGTGAAACAGAAATATTAGTAACTAATTATATGACAGTAAGTGCTCTTGGAGAAGTACATGGAAAGTGCTATAAGAATGCAGAGAATAAAACCTTTCAAATTAATGTTCCCTATGCAATTGTTAGCTCCATATCTTACAAAAGAAATACAGAATATATAAAATATACATGAATGACTTAAGTAATATATTTATATCTCACTTATTAAACTAAATATCCAGGTAATACTAAAATATTAAAAACATGAGAAAATAGTAATAATATATAGAAGGGAAAAATAATACAATAAAAACTTTTTGAGAAGCCTTCACATTTAGTATACCCAGAAAAAAAAACAGTAGTGTTTTCAAATATATTGTCAAAATTTCCAAGACAGATGAATTAAGAAAATATGAATTTATATGGTGACAGTACAGTTTGCTCCTCAAAAATTAGTTATGTATTTATACATTTAGAGGTATTTAATATAAGTCCTTCTATTAAAGCTAAAGTGTACTGTTTTACAAATTTTGATCATCTTCTTAAACGTCCAATCTTTTAGACAAGTTGTAAAAATGGAGGAAAATAACAAATTTCATGCAGAAATCAGTAATGGTTAACATTTACCCATTTACTTCATCTGTTTCACTATGCTCATGTATGCATATGTATACATACATATATACACATATATATGTTTGTATTTTTTTTTCTGAACAACTTTAGAATAAAGTGCATGCAACAGACCTTTTCATCCTTAAATACTAAATGCTTCTTCAATATGCATTTCCAAGCAACATCTTGCATAATCACAATTCAGCTACTGACTTCAATTAATTTAACCAAATATAATATTTTCATTCACCCTATCATCCTCATTCACATAGTGTAAATTCTATTAACATTGCTTTTATCACAATACTTTTGTTCTTTCCTTCCATACAGGATCCAGTGCTAGATTTTGTATTGCATTTGGTTTGCATGTCTCTGGTCTCCATTAAATTTGATATTTCCTCATCCTTTCTTTCTTTTTCATGACATTGACATTTTTGAAGAAATGCAAGATTTTGTGTGCACTTTGTTTGTTTTCTTAATGAACTGTTCCACATTTTTAATTTGTCAGATGTTTCCTCATACTTACATGGATGTTATTTATCCCTGGTAGGACAGTTACATTAGTGATGCTCTGTGCTTTTTAGCACGGAGGAGGCCAAGTTCACATGCCCTCATTAATGATCACTTGGCCAAGGAACCCCCCAGCTTAGAGTTATCTTTTTGCTTTTGCAACTTATTAATATTTAAGTAGATACTTTTAGACCATGCTTTTCAACAAAATATACATATATGATCCTTATCGAAACTAATCTTTAATGATAGAATTTTTTAAAGGTATGATTTTTCAATTCTAGTACCCTTTACACATTTATTAACTGACTTTCTATTGTAAGGAAGAGACCCTTCATGTTCTACAATATTGTATTTATTATTGTTTTAGCCAGCTATTTCACTGTGGCGACTACCAAACCAACAAGAACAATATTAGAGAAGGAAAGATTTACTTGAGGACTCGTGGTTTCAAAGGTCTTAGTCCATAGAAGGCTGGCTCTATTCCTCCTAGCTGGAGGTAAGGCAGGACAACATGACAGAAGAGTGTGGCAGAGGGAAGCAGTTCACATGATAATTGGGAAGCAGAGAGAAAGAGACTCCTCTCTCCAGATACAAAATATATACCCCATAGCCATGACCCCAATGAACCACTTCCTCCAGCCACACCTCACCTGCCTCCAGTTACCACTCAGTTAATCCTATTAGGGATTAATTCATTGATTATGTTAAGGTCCTCATTACCCAATCATTTCTCCACCAAATTTCTTGCATTTTCTCACACTGAGCTTTTGAGGGACACCTCACATCCAAACTATAACAATTATCAATGCATATATTTGCAATCTCTTTAATACTAATATAAATTCTGTTTTTAATAATTTATTATTTATTACTATAATTATCAAAGATTAAATATCTCAGATTTTACCAGTGGGAAGTCTTCCATGATGTCATTTGTATCCTCTTGAAAAACTCCCATTGTTTTTTTTTTAACTCTAATTTTTTTTCTCGTATTATAAAAGATTTTCCAGGCTTACATTGGACTCTTGCTGCCCCAGCCCTGTAATCAGCCATTTCTTGGAGAAGCCCTGGGTCCTTTCACTGGGAAATGGTTTTTAAAAATAAGACCTAGCATTAAATTGCTCATTACTACTGAATGTCAGAGCCTGGATAGCTATTCATTGAAGGATCTACAAGTATGTACTAGTGCATATGCACACACACCCACACACATCTCTCCCTACACATAAACACAAACATGTGCATTTTTCTATCAGGAAGCAGGAATTCCTACTAATAATTTTAATTCTAATTTATCTTGCGGGGTCTTTTCCTGCTTTTCCCCATTCTGTATTTGTATCTTCTTTCTTCTAAAAATACACAAAGAATTTCAGAACTTCAGAATTGCTTCACTGATACCACTAAAATAAGAAATCACATGCCCACAAAATTGTTGGCCCATTTCTCCCCTACCCCATAAGGACAAAGAAAGCATAATTTCAAATCTGAAGTCATGAAAAGTTAAGGGAATTATTCTTTTTTCCTATTTCCCCTATCAGTGGACTTATGTTCTTTGCTTGAATATAAGTGTGTTCATTTGTTCATGTGTTCATTTGTTTTATTTTAGCTTTTGGTTTATTTCTTATATTTTCTCTCATTTTTTAAGCATATGCATATTAACTTCTACCCGAAAGTCAAGAGTCATTACTCAGTATCCAGAGGAGCTTGGTTACAGGAGTCCTCATAGACACTAAAATCTGCAGATACTTAAGTCCCTTATATAAAAATCATACTATTTACATATAGCCTGTTTATTCTCTCTAGTATGTCTTAAGTCATTTATAGATTACTTACAAACATAATGCAAAGTGAATGCAATGCAAATAATTCTTATATTGTATTCTTTAGAGAATGACAAAAAAAAAAAGCTTTCACATGTTCATTACAGACTTAGTTTTGTTTGGTTGGTTGTTTGGTTTTGCTTTTTGTTGTTGTTTGTCTGTTTTTGGTACCAGGGATTGTATCCAGGGGCACTTAACCACTGGACTACACTACCTGCTCTTTTTGTTTCGTATTTTGAGACTAGGTTCCCCAAGTTGCTTAGGGCCTCACTAAGCTGCTGAGGCTGGCTTTGAACTTGGGATCCTCCTGCATCAGCTCCCACACTACTAGGCTTACAGGCATGAGCCACTGCACCTGACCAGACTTAATTTTTTAAAAATAGTTTTCAATTTACACATGATTGAATCCACATATGCAAAAACTAAGAATGTGAAGGGCTGAGAGAAGTAGACTCAGAAGAATGAGCTATATCTAGTTCCCTCTTCCTCTTAGTCCCTAGTATGTCTGCTTGTACTGGCTTACCCTTCCTATTTCTTGTTATTCAGAACAATAGACTCATCTATTTTATTTCGCATTTTTTAACTTCCTCAAACTCACACACTCTATTTTTATTCATTTTTTTCTCACTTAAAAATATCTCTTGAGCCAGGCACAGTGGTGCATGCCTGTAATCCCAGCATCTTTGGAGGCTGAGGCAGGAGGATCACAAATTCAAAGACAGCCTCAGCAACAACAAGGCTCAAAGCAACTCAGTGACACCCTGTCTCCAAATAAAATACAAAATAGGGCTGGGGATGTGGCTCAGTGGTTGAGTACCTCTCAGTTCAATCCCTGGTACAAACAAACAAACAAAAAACTCTTGAAAAATAATCACACTATTTCATAGATATATTCTTCATTCATTTTTGAAAATGCATAGTGCCCCAATGTATTAATTCACCATAGTTTATTAGTTTATATATTTCAGTAATTTCCAATATTATTTTATGATTACAAATAATGCATCAATTAATAAATTTGTGAATTGTTGGGAGCCGGCGACCGCACCCTGAAAATGGCGCTGGCTTCTTGCATCTGATAACTTAGCGGTTAGAGTTGTTAGAAGTAAACAACTCCTTGTAAGGCTGTGGGCTGGGCTCTGGCCTGCTTCCGCTGCGCTGTACCTATTAGACTTTGCTGCGTGGTGCTAGTTCATTGGCAAGGCTGGGTACTTAAGCTAGGGCAGACCGACCGCTCGCTCTCTTGTTCCTGTTTTCTCATCATGATTCAAAGGTCCTGAGTAAACTGCTGAAAGAAGAATCCTGTGTCGTGTTTCCCTTACTGGCGAGGGGTCGCGACAGTGAATGTGAATTTTTTGTGCCATTGAACTGTGTCTTCAGGATAAATTCCTGGAAGTGGGAATCCTGTATTGAAAGATAAATGTGTAATTTTTTTTTAGATATGGCCAGATTTTTATATGGTTTAACCACTTTTCATTCCCACCTACAATGTAAAAGAGGTACTATTTCCTACAACCTTGCTTCCAGAGCACATTTTAAAATTTCTGAAGCACTGTCATTATCATAGGTATCTTAGTTTTCTTTTTTAATCACTTATATTTAATTTTTGTCATTTTTTGAAAACTTAGATTGACCAAAACTATACATACTTATCATGTTCATCATGATGTTTTGAAATACATATACAATATGGAATAGCTGAATATAGTTGGTTAAAATATGCATTACCACACATATCCCTAATAATCAGGGAAATAAAAATTTAAACCACAATGAGATATCACATTGCTCCTACTAAAATGAATATTGTGGATAAATGAAAGAAACGATGGAAGGAAGGAAAGGAGGGAGGGAGGAAGAAGTAAATAAAGAGTGGAAATGGAGCCCTTATATACTATTGGTGGGAATATGAACTATTATGGAAATATAAGCTATTATGGAAAACAGTATGGAGGTTTCTCAACAAAGCTAAAATTAGAACTACCTTAAGATCCAGTGATCCCACTCCTGAGTATGTATCCATAGGGAATAAAAACCAATATGATAAAGATATACATGCAATTCCATGTTTAGTGTAGCATTATTCACAATAGCCAAGAAATGGAAACAAGCTAAGTGTTCATCAATAGATGAATGGGAAAAGACAGTGGAATAGTATTTATTAAATAAAACAGATGAAATCTTGTCTTTTGTGACAATGCAAATGGAACTTGGGGAATCTAAAGCAGCTGATCTCACAGGAATAGAGAGTAGAAATGTGGTTATTAGAAGCTGGGTCAGCTGGGAGGAGGAGATATAGTCAAAGAATACAAAATCACAGGTAACCTCAGGAACATTTTTTACAGTATGGTGATTATAATTGATGATATACTCTTTAAGATGCTAAAAGAGTGAATGGTAAGTATTCTTTTATTAAAGATTCATCTCTTTTCACATACTTAAAGGGCATTTTGAAATCCTCTTTGGGGATAATTGTCCATTTATATTTTTAAAGTATTTCCTTCCAATATTTTATTTGTCTTTTGATGGCTTGAGGGTGATACTGTGTTATGTAAAATTTTTTAAGTCTACCTAGTTAAATTTAACAGTCTTTAATTTTATTGCATGTGATTATTGAGCCAATTTAGAAAGCAACCCAAATAATATAAGTATATACCCTTGATTTTTTTCTAGAACTTAAAAGTGTCATTGTTCATACTTATTCAAACCATTTTAGTTTAATCATGTGCATGTTGTGAGCAATAAAAACAATTTTATTTTATTTTAAATGATATCTTATTACAATAATGACATTTATTTTGAAAAAATAATTTTTCATTAGTTCAAGTAACTTCAGAAGTATATTTGAAAATGTGATTTGATGTCATAGCCCATTTGAATCTCATGAAATGAATATTGGAAACACTCATTCATTGGTATTTTTGGTAAAGATTCTAATTTGTTCCCAATCACATTAACAGTCTCAAAATTTAAGCTTATTTATCTGCAGTGCATTTATACCAACCATGGCTTCACTCACCCAACTACAAAGATTTTATAGACCTAGGTGTTATGTTTTCTGTGCCCCAGTAAGGATCCAATTTAATATCACTTATGTACAGTGGCTCATTGGGATCCTCTCCCACAAAAGAAGACTAAATTAACCAGCAATATTTAGGGCAAACATCCATTATGCAGCTGTTGGAAGCACGGATAAAAGAAATTTACTTTAGCTGCAGCAACTGGAAACAGAAATAGATTACCCACTGGGAGTCAAAGCTGGTTCCTTAACAAAAGCTGCAGGTTTCCTCATTCAGCGACCACCATCATCTTCAGCAGTTTTGGGATCTTAAAATTGAGTCTAATCCTGAGACCCATTGCAGACATGGGTACCTTTTGTGATTTATAAAGTGAAAATTACTGTTTGGTGTCCAATGGTTTTCCCTCAAGATGGCAACAATTTCCTATAATGTAACACAAAGAAATATTCAGCTTTATTCCTTTATTTTCTCTTCATTATTTCAATCTCGTGCCCTGTCTTCAAATCAGAACAAATAAAGTAAAATGGGATTAGTAATCTTTTTTCTGTACCAAGTAACATAGTAAATGTATTAGGCCTTAGAAGCCATATGGCTTCTGTTACAACTGCTCAGCTTTGCAATTGTAACACAAAAGTGGCTCCAGTTTGTCTTAAAAGGCATTACTGTGAGCTATTTGTATTGAACCCTTTTAAAGCATCATTATTATTTGCAGATGTAAATATGATTAAAATAGATTTCAGGGCTGGGGCTGGGGCTCAGTGGTAGAGCACTTGCTTAGTACGTGTGAGGCACTGGGTTCGATCCTCATCACTACATAAATAAATAAAATAAAAGTATTGTGTCCACCTACAATTAAACAATATATAAAAATAAAAATAAAAAATAGATTCCAGTGGAAATTTTCTTTTTTGTACCAGGAATTGAACTTAGGGCTCTTAACCACTGAGCCATGTCCACAGCCCTTTTCTGTATTTGCTAAATTGCTGAGGTTAGCTTTGAACTTGTGATCTTCCTGCCTCAGCCTCCCAAACCACTGGGATTACAGGTGTATGCAATGTTCCTGGCCTGGTGAAATTTAATTTACTGAGAATCATAAATTCAAAGAAAGAGCCAAGTCAGGGTGTTCTGCTGACACTACACCATGAGATTATCCCAGTACAGTTAAAGTGATGTACAGTGTGCATTTTAGGAGACAGGACGAATGAACCTCAGTACATGGTGGTTGTCCTCTCTCCAAGTAGGGGTAGTGTGAAGAAAGAATGTTCCAGCTGGCTTTGTAGAAATGCAAAGCTTTGGTATGCATAGAAACATGGTTATACTTTTAATCAATAGAGCTCAATGATCAAAAGCAATAAAATGAATATATACATTTAGAAATATATCAAAGACAATTTTACATGAATTAATCTAGTTAAAAATACATTTTTATTGTAGAAAATTTAATGGTTGAAAATAAGATGGTATCTATTTGAGAGGTAAAGTTCAACTTGACCCTATATTCTGGGATTCTGAATATTTTGAAAGCTTGGTTGGGACCTTCTTAGGCCTCTTTTTGTCCCTTTTATTTATAAAAACTTGGGATCAGAAGCATTGGCCTTATGTCATAAGGTAGAAAATTTCACAGTGCTGATTATAGGTTCAAGAGATTTCTTCCTTAAACTATAGAAGAAATTGTAATATGAGATTATCAGTGTGTTTTGATTCTTCACTCCAAATTACGTGGAACTAAAGATCACCAAGAATGAAAGCTGCTAACTTGGTTACACAAATACAAGAAATAGTATATTTAGGTTTCCAAATGGTTTGAACATTGGTTCCTGCATTTCTCAATTACATTTTATAGTTGGCTTAAAACATTAATCTAGTAAAGTCTATGTTTTATTTCATGGGAATTTCTTGAACAGTGGCAATTTGTGTAATTATTATGTCTGTCAAATGTTACTTCATGAAAAATTCAATAACTTCCAAACATTTTTTCTCACTCATCCTTTTAAGTGTAGACTTTCTCAGCTGTAGAACTAACATGGACATTTAATATTTTATATCCCAAAATTAATCACTCTTTTAAAAGGCAATATAGAGCATTTTGTCTAATGGTTATGAAATAAAGGATAAATAACCTATTGTCAACTTTAAGAAACCACAACTATCGTATGTTTAGAAGAAATGGTTCACTAGCCTAATATTAAAAAGTTCTGCCTAACTCAAAATTCTGAGCTACTTTTAACCTAGAGAGTGTATTGTCTAGGTTGAATAGTTTGTCCAATTAATAATATTCCATCTCTTCATTATATTATTAATTTTATTATAAAAATACTTATTAAAGACTACTTTGTATAAAATATAAAATAAATAGAAATTAAAGAAATTAAAACTACAATTATAATTTTGAAGAAAAAGATACCAAAGAGGGAATTGTTCAAAAATTTCTATAAATTGCAAAATTAAAAATTTATTAACTTTGCTGCTGTAACAAGTCACAAACCTCAGTGGATTATAATACCAAGTATTTCTAATATTAATTATTTGCCATCTCTTATCTACATGTAGTCTTTTTCATCATGCAGGCTGGAAGAGAGACCACCTTTGGATTGTCTTTTATTCAAGGCAGAGGAAAAGAGCAAAAGATCTGAAAAAAAAACTAGCAGTGCCTGTTAACTCTTCTGATGCGATGTAAAATAAATCATATTTGCTCACATTCCACTGGCCAAAGTGAGTGACAGAGCCAAAAATAAACCAAGGGACTTGGATAAATGCTCTACCTGCAAGCACACAGAATGTAACCAAATTGATGTGAGAGCCCTCTTATTGAAAAAGGAGAGGTGCTGGGAACAAGGAAAGCAATCCAGCACAGGATTCTGTTTTTCCATCACAGCAAGAGTGAGTGGTCAGCTTATCATCTTGGACCTCTTCACACTTCCTTTTCATTTTAAGAATGAGTTTGCAATTGCATATTTGTATTATGTTGTCCACTTAGGTAGGTCACCCAGAGTAAATTTATTGTTAATTCTGAAAAGGTAGTGATCCATTTTACACTTTATATAAGAAAATGGCTTGTAAACTTTATAGTAAACTCTTTTTTTTCTCTCCAGTGTAATACTGATCAAAATAAAATCACACACAAAAAAATAATTCTAATACAGGAGAAAATAGACGAGGTCAATTGAGTCTTAAAGAAGTAAATAAATAAAGCAGAATGAAATCTTGATCATGATATATGTATCTTATGTGTCTTAAAATGAAGAGGAACAACTAAAATGTATAATTTTGTGAAGTAGGAAAATGTGTAAATCTGCCTAGAATTCTAGAAGCTGGTAAAGTCAAACAGCAAAGAAAAAATACATTAAGCATTTAACAAGTCTGTTGTTTTGAACATTGTAGTCTTCCTGCTGTTATATTTGCTAAAGGGTATAAAACTATTATTAAGTAGGAGCAAAAATCTCAGTGCAGACTAAATGGAGCATATTACTGTGAGTAAATATTTGAGAATATTGAATTTAATATTAGCTTCTATTGAGCAAGAACAAACCTCAGTGTAAGTTATAGATCTGACCACACATTTGTCATAGGAGTTTTAGTTATCTCATCTGACATCCTAGGGAGAAAATAGAAGGGAATGTAACAATGGGGGGAAATTTTTCTTTATGCAAGTTCAGAATATTTTCCCTTAAAATTCACCCACACATGGAAAAATATTATCATTATTTTTTAGCAAATATCCACACAAGAAAATTGTACATACTGCATTTATCCCTATCCATTTTATATAACAACAGAGGCTAAGAAGAAATAGCTACCAAGCCAACTAAAAATGGAAGACATGTTTGCTATTCAAAACATTTTTGAAAAGTATGTAAACTCTGTAAACTCGCCAGGTCTTCCTTTAGAAGGGCTGCCATAGGCAGAGCTCTTTATATAACAGTCACTAGAATCTAGGGAGCAATTCCAGGTGATGCTTCTTATTGACAGATGAAAAGGATGGTGAATATGTGACCCAAGATCTTCCAGTATAGAGTAAGTCAATGACCAAAAGATGAAGAGCAGTAGTATCCAGAGAAGAAAGTAATTGAGACTGGAAGGTAAGGGCCAAGGTCCATGGTGTAATAACATGTAGGACAGGCCAAGATGCTCTTTATATAAAACAAAATTGTAAGAGAACAGAAGTTATGACCAGACTCAAAAGGCTACTGGTAAAGAAAGAAGAGGACAAACATGAAAGAGAAGCCAAGATTCAAGAAAAGGATAAAACAAAGAGGTATGGCATTCTCAAGACCAGCCTAGGCTCCAGTTCCATTGCCAGGATACTTGTAACTTATAAGTAATAAGAATTACTAATAATAGTAAAACTTAATAATTATAATAATAATCCAATCTTTCTAGGAAATTTCCATGAGTCTCATTTTTTTAAATGAAAGATTCCAATTCATATGTATATTTTATATTTGACTTTTAAACATATCATATACTATAAAATAACCTATTGAGCTTAATGTATGATTTTTCAACTACAAAATAAATCAAAAAGTAAACCAAATTGACAAGCTGCATTTGGTAATTATGTTGTTTATTGTAGTGTCAGTCATGTATACTTAAACTACTTTTTATATACTATGAAATAAAGAAAATTGTTTTATTAAGAATCAGGATTATCAGCATAAAGAGAAATAATGTTGCAAGTTCAATAGGGTTATGTAAAAGCCCTGTAGATCTAATTTTAAATTGAATGCATCCCTACCACACTTAACATGTAGTGTGCATGTGTGAGTGTGTGTGTGTGTGTGAAAGAGAGAGACACAGAGAGAGAGAGAGAGAGAGAGAGAGAGAGAGAGAGAGAGAGAGACTATCAGCTAGTTGTGTTCCCTCAAAAAAACAATAGAGAAAGATTTATTGAAAAGATTTAAGAAACTTACCAATTTCACTGTCCTTTATTTGAAATCTGAGTCAAACTCTTCAAAGACAAGACAAATATTCAGTGGACCCTGGCTAAATATTTGATGATATCTTAAAAAGCAAGACTACATTTTCTTTGTGTGATAATGGTATTATGAGGTTTTGTTGTGGTGGTTTTTGTTGTGGTGGTTGTTTTAGAAATGCACACTAAAACACATAAATGATACAATATTATGATTTGTTTCCAATTCTTAGCAATAAAATACTATTGATTAGGGAATTAGAGGAAATACTATTGATTAGGGACCAGTAATTTTGCAGTCAGTGGATGCATATACAATTATGTATTATACTAACCTTGCTACTTTTTTGCATCTATTTAAAGTTTTTTAGAATAAAATTTTATTTTTGTTTACCAGCAAAGTATCACTAATGTACTATCTTGCCTAGAAATGATAGAAATGTTATTAATGTTATTATAGTTTTTAAATGATATTTTAAAACTCTTTTAAAAATATCTTAAGGATGAACACCAAGTCAACCTAGAACATTCACACTCAAATAAATAAACAATTATTTCTTAGGAAAAATAAAGAGATGAGAATGGAAGGCTTTGGCCATATTGATATCCCAATTTTACAAAAATCATTTATATAAGTCCTTTGGGAACTTATGCCATGACTTATGCATTGTGCTACACAGTGGATAATGCATTTATGTCTAAAACATAAATCTGTTGTTCAAAACATTAATTCCCCATGTTAGGGCTCCAACATCTCCCCCTTCAATATCCCCAACTCTGTCTCCATCACAAGTTAGTCCTATGCCATGTTACTGACACTGACACTTAGTATGGACTCTACAAATATTTTTGGATTAATTAAGGAAATAATTAATGACTTAAATAACTCCTATCATTAATATTCCTTTATGAATTACTACTTTGGCCTTTTGTTTAATACACATATATATTATTACTTTAGCTTTAAAGATTAATTCTATCTTACTAAATCAAATTATCTCAATGGTTTCTCAAGACATTCTAAAAATGTTTTTCTTAGATTTTAAAAAAAATTACCTGTTTTGTGATATAAAGATATAAAATTTAACATAGCATTAAAATAATATTTAAAGTTATATTTTAGATATAACTAAATTATCAATTTAGGATGTATTTGAGAGAAAGGCATACAATGTTTTGAAATTACTAATGTTGCACAATGAAAGGAAAGAGATGCAATGAGACAATAAGGTCAAAGACTTGTCTAGTTAAACAGCCAACCTCTCACCCAGCTTCTCCTTTTGGACAAATATTTATTGGGCATCCAATGAATTCTTTATTGCGTTAGTGAAGTAATTTCTTTACTGGAATATATTAGTCTGCTGAGTCAGAAAATGAACAGGTTTATATTATGTATGCATGTATGCATGTCCCGTCATATTCTCTGCTTACCTCAGGTTAGCCTACTTATACACATAGTAATATTCCCCAATGCTCCAATGACACAGATGTGGAAAAATATTGAAAGCCTCTCCTAAACAATTAAAATGCTAATATCCTTTAAAGCTAGCACTTTATAAATAGAAGTTTAGTATAACTAAACTTGCCTCAAATACTAAACTTACAAATACAATTTGATAGAAGTGGAATGCACTCTTCTTCCCTAAAGATATTATCTTCCATTCCTCTCCTATAGTGTAGATATCAGATTAACCTGCTGGAATGTTGTTTTTGTGAGACTGAGAATTAATCTGATGGTCCTCTCTATCTCTTTATACAATCTCCACTCCTAAGAAAGTTCAAAGAAGACCCATCAGAAGAAAATCTCAGAATTAATGGTGTTAGTTAAGAAAATTAAATTTTATAATTTGATGCCTTTAAATTTAGCCCAGAGTCACAACTTTATGATAAATATCTTCAAATTTGGGGGGAAATGCAATCAATTATAGAAAATAATTGATTCTTTGACAAAGGGACAGGTAATCACAAATTAATAACCTGAATTATGGATCTTCTGGACAGAAGAAGAAAGACCTAATAAAATATTTAAAGATACTAACTCAGCAACTCCTGTTAAAAAAAAAAATCTTTACAGACAAAATACAAGAATGAACTCTTCATATAATATCACATAGTTAGGAACATGTTAGATGAAAACATCAATGCAATTTAAAAATCACTAATTTTGTGGTGGTAGTGGGGTAACCAGTAACATTTGTTAGACAGATTTCTCATGGATAGCAATGCTAGAAACACCAACATATTGAACAATAACCACACATTTGGAAGCATGTATTTAGTTACAAAATCATTAATTAATTAATTAGTACCCCAATGGTATTTATTTAAAATACTAAAACTTAAAAAAATCTAATGTGAACTTCCAATGAAAATGCTTTATCAAGTTAATTTAAAATATTACAGGAGATTTCAATGTCTCTAATAAAATTGAGGCTAACTGCATTTCAAAAAAAAAAAAATGAGCTACTGAACCATACTATTTAAAACATTTTTAAAACATAAATCAAAACAATTATTTAAACACTTAAAAGCAATAGTTCTTTTGCAGTTGACCGTAGTATGTCTTCAAGAAGATTATTCAGTTTTTATAATAATTTCTGAGAACATCATGTGTGTCCTGGAATCCATGGAGTTAAATTATGTCAATACTCTTCCAAAATGTGCTGAGACGTCAAGGAGACTATTAGTTAGAATCTGCTGTGTAACAGCTTTGCATTCATTCAAAGTCATATGAACCCCGCACTAAAAAGTCATTTATTCTTTAGTTAAAGGAATAAAAAGATTGCTTCTGGCCTTAAGAAAATACTCTTGTTTAACAGATGCAGAGCGATAAGAGTTTGATCAAAGAATATAGATGTGAATATATAGAAATTAACATATGCAACAGAACCACTGACTCCTTTAACCAAAGAGAATGATGCAAATATTTTCTTCAAGGGTTATTCTTAAAAAGCTCTGTCCATCTCTCTCTATATTTGTAGATATGCTATTGGGCACTATCTGTCAGACATGACTATGTGCTTTATGTGTACAGCTTTTCTTAATTAAAGACAGATAGATGGAAAAAGGGCAAAAAACAGACAACACGATAACAACCAGCTGCCTTCCCCTTGCATTTGATTGATTCCTTGACAAGTCAATTCAGTTACTGAGTCAGCTGTTTCACCAGTTCTCTGCTCAGTTATTTTTAGGAACTGCATATTTTATGTCTTCTCTTCCTATTTTTTGGTACCTCATATATTAATACGTATATACACGCGAACACACCCTATGCTTCTATCAATCTAGATTACCTCTGTTTCTAATTCAATTCAGCAAAAAAATTATCCAGAGTAAGTCACTCTGCTAGAGGTAAAAAAAAAAAAAAAAAAAAAAAAAAAAAAAACAGATCCTGTCTTCAATGATTTTACAGACTCCTAAATCAATCGCACGATGCTAGATTCCTTTCAGATGTGTGTCCTAAGTGTAGAAGAGAGTATTTTCTCTACCCTGGCTTCTGGAGGAAATAAACCTATGAATGAACATTTGTAGGAAAGTGGAAGAATGTCTCATGGACAATAAAGAGAGAGGAAGGTGGCACAGGATGATCTCTAAGGAGTCTGATGTAGCAACCCAGGACTGACTGGTCGGAAACCAAGCTTGATTTGCTTTTTAAAATGATAAGGGTCAGAAGCTTTTTCAGGAGTTCTCCTTATATTCAATAAGTGGTACATGCCCATAACTAATCGCAGCATAAGATGCAATTAAACAAGAAGTAGAATAGAGGAATCTATGGCAAAGCAAATAATTAGTTCTGATTGTTGAAGGGAAAATGGATTTTTTTATTACTAGTAGCTTCACAAAAACAGTAACCTTTGAGCTGGGTCTTGGATAATTTGTCAGGCTTTAACCTGTAAAAAGGAAGAGGAGGAGAGGAAGGAAAGCATATTCAGGCTCTGGGTACCCTTAGGGTTTCTGTGCCAGATCTGATCTCATTGTACCAGGTCTTTGTGGGCAATTGCACAAACTCATATAACCTTAGACCCTACCACTTTTCCCACGTTAATTAACATTAAGTTAAACTGTGACTAATAGAAACACAAAATAATTGAGGCTTTTAAGAATGCATTTCTCTCACACACACACATAAGACAGCTGTGCTCACAAATGTTCAAGCATCTGCAAGGTGAGTCCCCAGTTCTATTTGTTTAAAATGATTGTCATCACATCTGCATTCAAGACAACAGGATGGAGGAAAAAGAAAAGAAGAGGAGAGCAAATGACAGACCATCAATATGCTAAGCGCTTCAGCCTAGACACTTCCACTCACTTGGGCTTCAAGGTAAATGTTTTTTTTTTTTTTTTTTTTTTTTTTCTTTTTAACGTGAAGTTCCACACATGTCCACCACCAAAGTACAAAGTAATCTTTATTCCGGTTGTCTTGTCACTTCAGTGAAAACATCTGTCATCACAGAAAAAGGGAAAGGTTGTTTCAAGAGAATAGTGCGGCCTCCTATGTGGTCCCTAAAGTTCATTTCTCGACTTCCAGTCTAGAATTTTGAAGGCATTCAACTCTGATTTGTCTCCCTTGGACCTCTTCCCTACAGCCCTTGCAGCCACATAGGTTTGGTTCCTAGGTATGTCCCCTCTGTCTCAGAATCCTTGTTTCTCTCTTTCACCTGCCTGAAATCCTCTTTCCTCAGATACCCTCATGACTTCCTCCCTCTTCAGGTATTTGCTCTGAGAGGCTTTCTCTAACAAGAACTGTAAAATAACAACCTCAAATCCCCATTTATAATTTTAGCTGCCACAGATACTGTACATATACCTTTAACTATTGATGTTTTACATCCTGCTACTTAACATAAGGTCAATGACAGCAGGAGATTTGTCTAGAGCAGAATGGGCTCATAGTCAATAAATAGTTTTTGAAATCATATATCAACAAATGTTGGTCTTCATTGTTAAAACACTTCAGGTTCTCCAACACATGTCTCCAAAGCAAATTAATTAGTGTCCTCACAGATGTCCCTCATACCTCTTACCTAATAATATATTCCTTATTCTGTATTTGATATCTTTGTATATAAATTCTCCACTTTTATCAAATATCAGTGGACCTATGTTGATGATTCCATCTCCATCATACTCTCCATCATTTCATTTCTCAAGACTTGCCAATTGTTACTCCACTGTATCTCCAGATCTTTGTACTTTCATTCATTCCCATAACAGTTATACCAGTTAAGACTATTCATCCCTCAACTCTGCAATAGCCTTTTTCTGTCAAAAAAAATAATGAATTAACTAAATGAAAATGTTTCTAGCTGGTGTTGCCTGTTTTAATCTCTCACGCCTAAAGTCTATGTTTCTTTCTGATTATGCAATGTTCTTCCTAAAGTGAAATTCACATCATGTGATTTTTTCATTATTTCTACTAGACCCTAAAAGAGGATATCAAAACTCCTTAAACTTTGGGGATTTAATAATTATATTAATATATGTATTTTTTGAAGTTAATGACCTAAAACCAGATAAGCAATTTTCTCCTTAAGCTAATAAAATACACCTGTAAATTTCTTGTATCTATACTAGACTCCCAATATAGTCAGTTTCTCCCCTTCTGTGTGACAAGGTTTGACTGCATTGGTCTAGATGTTGTTCTTCAAAATCTTAAATACTTGTGAAATTTGGAACATTGCATCAACTCCAAGCTTAGATTTTAATCTTAATTCACATAGCCACACCATATAAATGAGGTCTTCCTAGCATATTCAAAATTCCCAGCTCATCCTCCTCTATCCTATTAGAATTTTCAAATACAGGTAATAGAAAACCTGTTCAACCTATCCATAAATAGATGGTAGTTTTATAGTTTGATAGTCTGAAGCTAAAGGATAAGAAAAGCCCTATCAAAAACTCAGGGATCTGGGGCGGGGGGATGAAATGCTTGATAGAAGGGTGACTTAATGGATGAATCTTCAAAAATCTATTATATTCATTAAATCTGATTGGTTGTCTGGCATATCCAGTTTTTTTTTCTTTTTTTATAGTATTTTTCTTGCACGAGTTTAGTCATTCGCCCATTTTCAATGGGGGAATGTTTTTGCTTATGTTTCTGATGTTTGAAGGTTGTCTCTAAACCATTTCCATTTTATCTATCCACAGCATATAAAATAATGAAGAGCACTTAGTATGAACTACCTTATTAAAGTTTGTTCACTGAATTTAAACAAACTTTTAGAGTTGTTCAATATTTTTCATGATATTTTTTACATATTTACCCATTTGTTTATCAGAAAAAAAATCTGGAAGAAAAATGGCTCTGGTGTGCTTACTTTACAAACTCGGGGTACAGAAGTATCTTTTTCATACATCAAATGCCTAACATAATCAACTCTAAAACTTGGGATTTCCAAATACACTTTTGATTTTAAGTCTCAAATTCTGTGGTGCCATCGTATGATTAATCATAGTGAATGAGACTTTTTCTTAAAAATACCATGAACTGGGGAAGAGATTCAACTGATTCTGAGTACCTTCTCTGAAATTCTTTCCAGTTGTGACCTTAAGAGAGTTGCTTAACTCTTCCAAGTTCAGCACCCTCATTCTGGATCCACCCTTAAAATTTGTTTGGAGAAATAAAAAAGATAAGTCACACTTGGCACTATTCCCGGAACATAGACAGTGGTCTTTCCAGGCTTTCTATCAGCAAAAAGTTTCCCACCATTACTGTGCCAACAACACTGCTAGTTCTATCAGAATATCCCTTTGATGATTACTGCAGGACACAGATTATATACCAGTAGTCAGCATCATGTAATTTCTACAAGCAAAAATAAAATTATGTTGGTCTTTGTTTTACTACAGCTAAGCATGATTGTTCGATTTTTTTCAATATGCTTTCCTGTCCTGACTCTCCTCAACCAAATTGTGAAATCTGAGATTCTGACTGTTTTAAATTTTGTTGTTGTCTATTGTTAACAAGAAGCAATGGCTTCAAACTACTTTGAATTTACCTAAAAAAGGAAACTATTCTAAAATAATGTGCTCAGACAATTTCAATAGGTTGTACCTTTTGCCATCATACATTTATCAGTCACTATTTCACGTTAAATGTTGGGTTTGTCCTTTGCATGTGTTGCTTCTAACAAGAAAATTGTTCCCTTAGATTTTCATATTGACTCTATTCTATTGTCTCTGTTGGAAGAACTTCCTAATCACCCTGCATCATATCTCACTCTTTCTGACTCCCTTCCATTTACTGCTTCCCTTTTCAACACTGCATTTCATTTTGCCTGATTGATTGTTTATATTCCTTTATACTCTACTCTCTCACATTCCTATTAGATATTAGTTTTGAGAGTACTTAGAAAACACATGCTATGTACATTTCTCTGTCCCCCATGGCTTGAAGAGCTCTTGACACATGGTACATTTTCAGTACATTTTTTTTTAGTTTAGGTAAATTGTCTCTGAAATGGTTCACCCCTAATTCCACATTACATTTCTCATTATATAACACTTATATCTCTTACTCTTAATGTGTAATATAAATTAAGAAACTAAATTTTATCCAGCAGATGTAAGAATGCTTTCTGTATCTGATCATTGCATGGTAAATTTTATAATCATTAAACCAATATTCTGCTGTGTTTGTTGTGTGTTTGTGTATTCATTTATAAATGATTTTTTCCAAACTCATTACCCAGTAAGCAAAGTTCAGTTAAAAGTACTTAAAATCTTTATAACAAAACCCATAGCAACCAGGTATATACATTGTCATATCATATAGCTGTTATCAAATCATAAATTGACTTTGTTTTTTTTTAAACAAAAAAACTTATAATAACTTTTGTGAATAACTTATAATCAATTCTTAGAAATTTAGTACACAAAAGTCCCTTTTGTTTGGTTTTGACCACTGGTATTTTTGTGTTTCCCACTGAATTTAATCTGAACAGAAAAATATTATTATGATCAATTATATTATGAGATATTAATAATGTTTTATAGAATATATTTGGGAGATTCCCAAAAAATAAACTTCAGATTAGAAAACTCCAAGGAAAGTAACATGAAACAAAACAGGACAAATGGATATTTCCCCTAGAAAATTCAAACAGTGTACAACAAATTTTATATAAAAAATATAACTTATGTAGACAAGCAAGATGACTTGACTGAAATGATCAGTAAATTGAAGAAGAGCAAATTTTGCTTTTGATTGAAATAGCTATTCTACAGGGTAATCATTAAATACAATAGTTGAACAAAGGAATAAACTAAAGATGTGATAAAAATAAAATTGAAAATATAGAAGTTAATTATCATTAAAGTATCATGAATTTAAGTTAATGTAAAAGTTAATTTAGTTTCTGCCTAACATTATTGTTAGGGACATTTGACATGATTGCAAATGAAAGATATCTAAGGTGATCAACAGGAAAAATATCCCAATACTTTGTTCTTAAAAATTACTTAATAAAAGCCTAATTTGAGGTTGGCATAATGCTTGGCACAGTATTTTATAACATCCATTCACTTTGGGTAAATATTTTTGTAGAATTTATTTTCCTAGAGTTTATATTCTGCCTTAGCAAACCAATAATTTGTACTCAGAAGAACTTTAACCACCCCCCCCAAAAAACCCTTTATTCATCTCATTATTAAAAAACAGAGCAATAACCAGAGCAAACTTTACTTCAGCAAAGGAAAAACCCCCAAATATTGTTTGGTTTTGATCTGGATTGTCACCCAGAATTTTGCATGTTGAAGCTTTGGTCCTCAATACAGCCATGTTCAGAGGTAGGGCCTTTGGGAAGTGGTTGGATCATGAGGGCTCTTACTTCATCAGTGAATTGATCCTGGGATGGCTGAATGAACTACTGAGAAGTGGTGGCAACTCTAAGCAGGTGGGGCATGCCTGTAGGAAGTAGATTGCTGAAGGCATGCCTGGGGATACTCTATACCTTCTCCCTCATCCCTGGCCCCTTCCTCTCTCCCTCTCCCTGTTTCCCAGCTGCCATGAGCTTAAGAGCTTCCCTGCGCCTTGCCTTTCCACCATGATGTTCAGTTTCAGTTGAGGCTCAGAGCAAAGGAGCAACCAACCACGGATTGAAACTTCTGAAACCTTGAACCAAAGCAAAACTTTCTTCCTTCAAGTTGTCAAAAAGCTGGGTAACACAATGATAAATCTTAATTCTCTATATAAATCTATTGAAAATTAGGATTATTTCACTGGAGACATTATAAGCATTAGAGTGACAGCAACCTCACAGCTGTATTTCACATGCCCCCCCACACACACAGACACACACACATACATGGATATATGAAGAAAAACGATATTCTGTATCACTGAGGTAAAGCTGTAAAAGAGCTGTCTTGAGAAGAAAAAAGGGTTTCCTAGATAATGTCAAGATGCAAAAGTTCTCTCCATGCTATGGATTTCCTTCCTTCCCTTATTTCCACCCAGGGAATCCGACAACCAGAGCCAACTTTACTTGAGGCCCATTTAAACTAGTAAGCATCAAAACAAGCAGCTTTAATTCCCATTGAAAACAAGCTGGTGTACAAATAAACACACACATAGGAGTCCCATATCCTGGTTCCTCAAAAGTCTATGGCTTTGAACACTGTGGTGTGTTTTTCTTCCTTAGTCAGGATTATTTAATTTCACAAATAAATTTTCTATTTGTTTATTTCACTCCTCATAGATGACATAAAGTTGGAGGCAGTTTTTTTTCTCACATTTCATATCAAAGCAAATATTTTGATGTGGAAATCAACCACTGTAACATGATTAACAATGTAGCCTATTATGTGCATAATATTAGAAAACATAAAAATGACAATAACATCAGTAGGCTTGAATTTACAAAGCAATTTGTACTTCTATGTTTATTAATATTCTTAATATTTTAGCCATCCTGAATTTCAAACTGATGCTAATGTATTTGTCAATGTTTACACTACACATATCCTGTAGTCAAGTGTTTAAAACTGCAAATATGTTCAAATTGACACCTAGTAAGTATGAGAATAAACAAATTAAGTTTTTCTTCACTATACAAAAATAACCATGAATGTCATCTATGTGGCATTTTCCTGGGTGATAGTCCCCTACTCTTATATATCAGTTAACAACCCTTTCCTGCTTGTGACAAAAAAAAAAGGCTAAATAACACTTAAAATGAGGTACTTTAATGTCAGGCATCAAAGAATTTATAAATTTATAAAAATAAAGCAATCATTTTTATGAATTTAGTTTTTGAAAGAAAATGAGATGTTCAGGCAGAGTGTGATGGCACACACTTGTAATCCCAGCAGCTTGGGAGGCTGAGGCAGGAGTATCACAAGTTCATAATCAATCTCAGCATCTTATCAAGGCTCAAAGCAACTTAATGAGACCCTGTCTCAAAATTTTGAAAATTTCAAAAAAGAAAAAGAAAATGAGATGTTCAGGATCATTATAATAATCAACTTCCAAAGCGTGTGATTTATGTATTTAGTTTTTCTTTAAATTTGCAGTTCAAAGGAAAAAAATGCAAACTGATAGGTTCAGATCTAAATTTATTTTGCAAGTTTATTTTAATAGAGTAATGCTAACCCATTTTTAATGATTAAAAACAAGTTTACATGGGAAGAAAAATAAAAACCATAACACTGTAAACTTGTAATTTAAAAGTTTAACTCATAACTTCCAGTTTCCAATTGGACATGTAAGTAAACTGGAGATTGTCACTCCAATTCTCCCAGTGAAACAAAGCTGACCAAGCCAAAATAAACAACTGTCCTCTTAGAGTGATCAAAGAAGTGAACCCACAGGACAATCTGTTGCTCCCAAAATTGAGATATGGACACACTGAGAGACAGAATCATACTTTAATGGAGTAGAAGCCAAGAAGCAGAATCTCCCTGGGAACCAGTATACAGTAGAAAAATCTGAACTGTAATTGATGAACCACTGAAGGTACAGTGTGGACAAACTAAAAACTCCTAGGAAATCCAGCCTTAAATGGTTTCCTACACTTTCGTAAATTTTCCCTTTATGATCCCTACCAAATTCTAGAAGTGAAAAAGCTAAGGGGAAAACAAAAGTCTCATGCTTCCAGCAAGGACAAGGAATAAGTAACCATTCTGAAAGAAGCACACTCTTCTTAACCTGCCAGCCCTCAAGAGAAACCAAGATACAAAAAGGCCTTAGCTCCTGTGGTTTAACCAGAGCCTAATCAACCTGCATAAAGGGAAACATACAACTCCAGGCTTCTTACCCTTCCTGTTTCCTTCCTGTGAAGGGGAAGCAAAACTAAACAAGAGACAAAGAAAACTGAGAAGCCCTTCTATGAAGGTCGCAGCCTTGGAACACAGGTTCACTGATTGACTGAGACCTAATATAGAATTTTAGATCATTTCTCCTCCTGCTACACGGAACTATTGTATCAATGTCTGGTGTCCTGTATAATAACGAAAAATACAAGCTATAGAATTACACATCTCAGAAGGCAGAGATACTAGAGGAAATTTTAACTTATGACACTGACAGATTTGGTTAACAGTTGATAACATATGACCTTCTGCCAATAAGCTTCAACCTCATAGTAAAAGCATTTTTACTAGAGGTCCTTTTGCCTAATTCAGCATTAGTCCAACTTTTACCATTAAAAAAAATTACAGGGAATTCTGAAGACAAAAATCATAGGCTCAGGGGGCTGGGGCTGGGGCTGGGGCTCAGTGGTAGCGCACTTGTGGCACTTGGCTGGCATGGGTTCGATCCTCAGCACTACATATGAATAAACAAAAAAGGTCTATCAGCAATTAAAAAAACCATAGGCTCTGGACAAAGCATGCAAAATCTAAAGTTGGAGATGTTGGAATTAACAGGGAATTTAAGGAAACTATGATTAAGATGCTGATGTCGCTAACACAAGCAGGCAATATGAAAGAATAGATAGGTAATGTAAACAGACAGAAACTCTACAAAAGAATCAAAAAGAATACAGAAATGTTAGATCATAAATTCAACCTCCTTCATGGTGGGTGAGGAGATAGGGACAGAATGCTAGAAATCTAAAGCACTGGAAGAGAAATGCAAAGAGCTTCTGATGGCTCATCAGCATACAACACCCAAGAGGGAGGAATCCATGATCTTAAAGACAAGTCAATAGAAAGTTCTGTGAAAGGAAAAAAGAAAAAAGAACAAAAAAAGACACAACAAAATAAATAATTGTGTTCACGAAAGAGAACCTTTATACACTGTTGGTAGCAATGTAAATTATTATGGTCATCATGGAAAAGAGTATGGAGTTTCTGCAGAAAACTAAAAGAAGAATTAATTCAACATCCAGGAATCCCACCAATGAGCATATATCCAAAGCAAATAAAATTAGTATGTCAAAGAATAACTTCATTCCCATGTTTCTTACAACACTATTCACAATAACCAAGATTAAAATCAGGGCTAGAGCTCAGTGAATAGAGTGCTTGACTAGCATGCACAAGGCTCTGTGTTCAATCCCCAGCACCACACACACACACACACACACACACACACACACACATTAAAATCAGTTTAAGTTGTCCATCAATGGATGAATGGATAAGGGAAATGTGGCATATAGATACAATATAATGTATTAGTTCATTCATGAAGTCAGAGCTTTAGCCAGCTCTTAGAGATGCCAGCAGGTTCCACCTCTTTATCTCATAGTGGGGACTAGTGGGTAAGTAGGTCCTGAGGACTCTACTCCTCAAAAACAGGATTAGTGACTTTGTAAAAGAGGTCTGAGAGAATCTTCATTTATGTGAGGACATGCAGAAGGTGATGTCTGAGGTAAAAAACCCTCACCAGACACTAAATTTGCTGGTCCCTTGATCTTAGATATTCTAGTTTCCAAAATTGTGAAAAACAAAACAAAACTGTTGTGTATAAGATCCAGGGCATTTTGTTATAGCAGCCAGTAGTACCTAAGACATTAGTATAATAATTATGACATACAAAGATTTCATTCCACATTCTAGAATGTAATGAGAAAAGAAGAAGTAATTGTGATGTAATAGTATATTTGTGGTAATATAAGTGGCTTTTCATTAGTGAGGAATATTGGAAAATTTACCATTCTTTGGGGAAAATAGTAAAATATTAAGGTATAGGTACTTGAAGAAACAAAATTGGAAATTTACTTTTTGTTTAATTTTTTAATCTCAAATTTAAGAGATCTCATTTGAAGGGGTAGAGAATGGAATTTAGATTTTTCTTTTAAGCAGCTTTATTAAGATGTAATTTACATATCATACAATTCATCCATTTAAAGTGTACCATCCAATAGTGTATGGCATGGTCACAGAGTTGTGAAACATCAACAATCAATTTTAGAATATTTTAATCACCAAAAAGCAACTCCATAAACAATTAGTGGTCATCCTCCATCACCCCGAAATCCCTGCCCAATAATATTAATTACCTTCTAGTTCTGGTACCAAGGCAATCACTTATCTAGTTTTTCTACATACTTTCCTATTTTTGACATTTAAAAAAATTCTCCTTTACTGTAATTGTACATGTTTGAACAATATTCTCCCATCCTTCTCCCCCTACTTATCTCCAAGCCTCTGGTAAATACCATTTTACTCTCTACTTGGGTGAGATCAACTTTTCAGATTTCACATATGAATGAGATCATGCAATATTTGTCTTTCTGTGCCTGGATTTTTTCACTTAATATAATGTTCTCCAGGTTCATACATAATATCATAAAGGATTTTGCTCTATTTTAGTGAATAGCATGGAGAATAAGAAAATTTTCAGAAGAAATTCGGCAAGAGACAAATTATTTAGCTCTTTTTTACTACCAGGTAGGTGACAGTAAATATTTTATTATAAATTTGTATTTAAAATATATTCTTTTACACAGATGTTAACCAATTCAAAAAGCATTTCTCTCACCATGATTTTGATAGCTTTGTACCACTGACATTTTATTTGC
Source organism: Urocitellus parryii (assembly GCF_045843805.1). Taxonomy (NCBI): domain Eukaryota; kingdom Metazoa; phylum Chordata; class Mammalia; order Rodentia; family Sciuridae; genus Urocitellus; species Urocitellus parryii. The sequence goes on along the minus strand of NC_135540.1, from coordinate 39,333,269 downwards.
TTGCTTACATTTTATATATATATATGGTTTCAATTTCTAGCTATACCACTGGACTGAAGAATCTTGTTAATTTGGTAAACTTCTCTGAGCTTTAATTTCTTTATCTAAGAATAAATGTGTTAATATTAAATATCTTACTATCTTTCTTTGAATAAAGTTCATGTGAAATGCTTACAAAGTACTTAACTCTTAATCCTTTCTTTTACATTTTCCTTCATATCATCATTTTCTCCCACTGTAAAATAATAATATTCTTAATATTTAAATATTAAGAATTTAAAAACTTGACATTTAATAGTTATTTTTCAATGAATTCCATAGAATAGTTGTGGCTTTATAACACTTTTAAAATATTCATATAACTTTTTCTTATTTTTTTCTGCTCTTAGGGGTTATGTTTGTGTGTCAGTCTTTTCCTAAATTTTAAATCATAGTTTTTCTCTGTAAAAATGTCTACAGTTCCTAAAAATATTGTTGAAGGATACTTTTATTTCATGTTTCTCCTTCATAAAAATTTACTTTCACAGAGATTTAGATTTTAGAGACACTGGACCAATATGGGTCAATATAGATTTAAGAGCAGGCTATAGAATCTATTACATAAATTCAAATTCTGACTCCAATTCTTATGTGACCTTAGACAAGCTACTTATTATAAGACTTAGCTCCTTATCCGCAAAATGAGGACATTATTACTTACCCTGAAAGGATATTATAAGCACTAAATAAGACATTATATAAGAAACTTGGAATGATGCCTATTAGGTCTCAGGGTTCAAAAGAACATAGGACATTACAATAAATTATGTATTAAAAAATAAAACACAAGGGAATGCATAATAACAATAATGAAGTTTGTACACTTTTTCCTCCAGAAATAAGTTTTCTAATCTTGAGTTTTCAGCCTACTGACTATTATGCAGTAAAACAGGTGAATGAGAACATCAAAATACAGAATTAAAACTTTTTCTCTCTGATTAGATTTAATTGCATCCTTTCCTCTTATTCTGTGCCCTTTCCTATTTTCAAGTATGATAATTATTAATGTAGAAGCACAAAAACATTAAAAACAATTTGACAAAAATATACAGTGCAAAAGCCCTTGTAAAGGCCTTGTAATTTCCAAGTAAAAGAAATACACACTCAATAACTATCATTTTATCCTAAATACACAGGCTAAAGTGTATTTTCAATTAAATTCAACTTTTTTTCTCGATGAGAAACCATTAAAACTACTTTTAAATTTAATTGCAGTTAGTTATATTCTGAAACTAATAATTAGAAGCTATTTTTTAAGCTGAAACTCTTTGTAGTTCCAAGCATATCATCCTATATAGTAGCATTATTCAATCCATAGTTCAGAAAAGCAAAATCACAAAATTAATCAATGCATTTTTGTTTTTCCTTCTCTGTGGTGCCCTTTTGTAGCTTTCAATTATAAAGAGAAAATTATGAAAATAAAATAAAAACCCAAGTCACCCTAGAAAGCAATGATCTGAAAAACAGAGTCAAAGGACTGAAATCATTTTAATAAACTTCATAAATGTTGAGAATAAAATAGAAGACAGCAGAATGAAATCATAGCCCAGCCCTCTGAGATCTGGGCAGCAAATTTACCATGCTACTCCACAAGTCATTTAATATTTTCATTAAAATGGAAAAACTTAACAGGAGTTTCAATTATGTCCATTATGCTCAGGAGACCAACTTTTGAAACTAGGCCAACAGATCCTGACTAACTGATAAAAGCTAAGTGGTTTTTTATTTTAATTGTACAGTATTAAAGCCAGGAAGAAATACTTAAATAAATTTAAACTGATCAGGCTCTATTTCACTGAGTCCCTATAATTTCATATTCTGGTACTCACTATGAATTAATATAGAAATTCCTGTGCAGGAAATACAAAGTTTAACCTAAAATAAGAGCCAGAGAAAGAAGTGTAAGCCTAACAATGAAACTGCATACAGTTCATTAAATTAGAACACAAAAATAAGTAATAATTCTTTATGATACATCATCAAAGTATGGTAGAAGACAGCATGTGTAACTTGACAATTGACAATTTACTAAATTAATGACATGATGATGGAATTAGTCTCTTTCATATGAACGCATAATTTCCTGACACTAATAAGTATTATTCATGTATAAAACATAATTCCCAAAGTAATACAGACATACATATTCTTCTTGAAGACTATAGCAAATGACTTTTCTCCTTCCCAGATAGCATCTTTTGTGTAGTTCTTTCAGGGAACCATGTCCAAATTTTCCTCTGTAAAAACATTCAATTTGATTCAATTCATCTGCTGGAATTCACTTATCAAGTGAATCCAGGACTATTTTCTGGGCCACAGTTACTGATCTATTGGTGTCTATTTGCCCAGTCAGAACCAAAAGTACAGCATGAGTTTTTTGTTGTAGATTTGGGGAAAGAAAAAAGTGATATTTGTCTTTGGATTAAAATCGGAGAGGATGAAGAATGCTACAAGTGCTGCTGTCATCTTATCACCATACAAAGCCAGAGGCTAGAGTCATACACAGGAAAAAGGAGCCAAGTTATAAAGAGATGCCCAAACTTGATATCTCTGCTTATTTCTGTAGACAGCTGCCTGAAGTCAGCCCTACCTACAAAATTCACTCTGATTAAGCAACTTCAGCCTGAGTTTTTTATCACCTCCTCTTCCCCAATTTTTTAAATATTTATTCAAAAGTAAAGATTATTAAGTGACCACAAATAAGAACAGGTTCTATAAGTGAATCCTGTAAGTTATTTATTTTATGCATTCATTATTATATTTATTATATATCCATTAGGAATCTGGCAATATAGCAAATGCTAAATATTTTAAATTTATTCATAATGATTTTATTCCTCATTTAGTTTTTCCCTTCCCATATACCAAGGCTTATTAAAACAAAAATGTTCTTACTTGATGTAATATGAAGTCTATAATATCAAAATAATTGTAGCATCAAGATGAAGTTATATGTGCTAGTCAGGAGTCAAGCAAATATATATCATTGGAACAAGTCTTGCTCAATAGCCAAGTTTAATAGACTGACATCACATGAAATTTCACCTATCTAAAATGTCTCAATACATTGAACCTATTTTTAGAAACTTACATTATAATCTTAATACTGAGTTAATTCCTTTTACAAATGACTGATCACTTGTATAGAATCCTTTTTAAAAGAAAAAAAAATCATAGCATCTTATGCTACAAGAAAAAAAATTTTTTGAAAAGCATAGGTCTGGGATAATACCTGATTTTATTTCTTCTAACTCTAACAGTTCTAGATAGTATGAACTTGGTCCATTCCCTGCCCTTTTACAGATTCAGGCTTCCCATTTGTTATGTGAAGAAAACAATGCAAACCTTTCTTGTGTGCCATTTGATAAGGCTGCAAATTATAGGGACTATGAAGCATGAAGCACATGATCTGACATCCAATATTCAACAGTCGCCAGTTTCAAAAATTATTATGAAAGTAAAGGAGTATAAGAATACATTAATCTGGAATTGGGAGAAAAGAGAATAGAGATATCTAAATGGAAAATAATAAGGTTTAATTTTAATTTTTCATAGTTTCAATTATCTTTCAATAATTTTGCACTTGGCTTCTTTATTTTTTCTTTAATGATACACAGAGTTAACAATTTAGTGCAGCTTATCAAATAATAATTTAGAACTATTCACGAAATTGAGATAATGCAGCTCTACAAAAAAAGAAATCAATTCATAACAGTTTGTTTCCTTTAATTTTGCCTCTTTATTATGTGATCTGTCAAATATAGCATAAAAGAAACATTATCTGAAAAGTTAGAAATATAAAAGGATAGTTTTTTTTTAAGAGAGAGAGAGAGAGAGAGAGAGAGAGAATTTTTATTATTTATTTTTTAGTTTTGGGCGGACACAACTTCTTTATTTGTATGTGCTGCTGAAAATCGAACCATGCCAGACGAGCACGTTACCGCTTGAGCCACATCCCCAGCCCAAAAAGGATAGTTTTCAAACTCATTATATGCTGAAGAAGTCAGGAGAAAAATTGAGCGGCAAAGGACTTCAAAAAATGTAGTAGTTTTGAATAAAATGTCTTTTTTCAAAAGACTATTAAATGGTTTTAACTAGTTTGTGCTTTCTTTAAAACAGATTTAAAAAAAATATTTCAAGGGATATAATAGCATGTGTGCATCCTAAGGAACTTTTATAGACTCCAGTATTTGAGTCTTTGCTTTTTAAAATATGCTGTTAACGTTTAACTAAAGAGATATTGAAAAAAATCACATAAGTGGCTTTCACATATATACAAAGTCTTTTAAGTTATTTAATGTGCACAACTTTTTTCTAATTCTTATATATAAACATATATATATATAAACTTACATTGTAAGTACATTTTAGTTCATTTACTAAGACTATATTTTGATGTTCTATTTTAAGAGACTTAAAACTATGTTTTCTTCTCAGTTGTATCCATGCATTACAATATTTTCAGGTCATCTTGTTTGTAAAATCCAGCTCTCATGTTATTTTCAATGCCTTCTCTGAATTAAAAGCCAACAAACTAACACAAGTGTTAGGTCCTCATCCTTCCCTTCCCCCTCCCCTTTCATGGCCCCTGCGGATGGGGACTTTTCACCTGGCTGAGGAGACTCAAAACGGCCAATCAGAAGCTGACCTGGCAACAGACCCCAGCCACCACGTTTCCCACCAGCAGAAGAAACCGCCCTGTCAGTTCCATCAGCCCTGACCAACCTGTGACAGACAGGATCCCCTAAACTCTGCTTGGCCAACCTGCCATCAATAGCTGCAATTTATATGGCTTAGGCCCTCCTACCTCTAATGTCCCTTATTAGCATTGTTCATGCTTTTCCCACCCTTGACTTCTTGGGAACACCTTCCCAATAAATCTTCTTTTGGTGCCTCATTCTTGTTCCATGGTTCCTGATCTTGCGCCCCTTTCTGCTTTGTGAAAAGTAAAACTTATTATACAATGGCACTTGAACTTTGATGCTTTAAGATTTACGGAGTTGTTTCCTTGATTTTCCTTGACTCCATGGGTCATACCCAGAAGAAGATTCAGTATTCAAATTTAAGAGAGCTAAGTAATCTTTAATCTGCTCAGGGCTATTCTCCAGGGACTTCCAATGAAGGACATAGGTATGGTGAAGTACTTATAAGGCTGGACCCAAGACACTACAAATATTGTTTTCCCCTGTCCTCACTGCCACACACACCAGCCTCCTGTAGAATTTAATATTTAAACAGTAACAAAATTTAAACACAACAAAATCTTTAAGGAGTCCTGATTCTCCTACCATGGCCTATTCATTTTTTAAAATATGAAACCCACATACAGTGGTAATTTATAAAAGGCCTAATCTGCTAGATGGTGTCTGCTAATCAGCCCTAGTTCCTGGAAGTGCCTGAGTTGTAGCTACAACTTCGAGCAAAAAGCCTTGAAGGTAAAGGACAAGATTGGTTCATCCTGGCTGGAGTTCCCTCTAAGTCGGACTCAGAAAGGACCAAGAGTAGGAATTTAGCAGCAGTAGGAATTTAAAGGTCTGGCAGAGGAGCTGGTCTTAGACATTAGAGGTGGAATCAAAACACTGCAGCTCAGTGTTCATGAGACAAACAAGCACTGGGCACCAACATTGCAGAAGCCAGACTGGACTCATATTCAATGTGAAAACCAGGCAGTCTAATATATTTCCAATTAGGTTAAGGAAATAGAGCTAATTCTACTGGATATAGCCTTTATATCAGAAGATGATAAAGCAAGACTTTAGCACAGCATAGAAAATTTTGCTTCTTGTGTATTTCTTGGCTCCAATGTGTTTGTAGTAAATTAGAAAACTCTTCAATGAATATTCAGGCAATAAAAATAAACGTTATCATTCAAAATTATATTCAGTTCAAGTACATTCATTAAAAGACATTGTCTAAATTTTTCAAGAAAGATAAACTTCCCTCTCTGAACTGATTACAATAGCTAGCACCAAAAATCTAAACTTGAATTTTCCTGAAAATGTGCACATTTTAACATAATTAGCATATTCTGGCAAACTAACATGTACAATACCTTTTGAGAATCATCATCATGGTGACTAGTGTAATTATGCAACAATTTCTATGAAAATGATCTAAAACTGACTCTGTATTTTATGTGCATTTGTACTTACATCTTGAATACAGGAATATATTCACATGTTTAATAGGGGATGCACTCATATGTTAATTTATTATTAAATCAATGCCTAAGTATTGTATTACCAAACTGTTAATAGTTACATTTTCTGAAGGTAGAAATGTGGAGGTCAGTCAAGTTCAACATTATGCTTGTGAAATGTATAATAGGTCAATATTCATTATAAATATAAGAGATATTTTAACTGAAGTATAATTTAAGACAACTCAAATCAAAGTTAATTCTAATTAGGACAAATGTAAATAAATAATTATTCAATGATTACCAAAAACCTGTGGTGTGTGTGTGTGTGTGTGTGTGTGTGTGTGTGTTGTATGTGTAGCAATATCAATTATTTTAGGTATCAAATTTGATTTTTTTTAAATTTTTTTTCCAAAGTTAGTCTCTTCCACATTTCCTACAGTATAAGTTCTGAATCCTCACTGTTTATATAGTTCATTTTATTAAAAATGTTTCTTACATACAATATGCCTCCAGTTGAAGCAATTATTAAAGGAAAAGACATAGAAAAGCAAATATGAGCTAACATCTTCCTGTGAATTAATAACTAAGTTTTAAAGGCAAGTAACTGCCTGCTGAGCAGTTCTATTGAATTTATAGCTTCGTAGAATATTAAATATTTGTATAAGAAACATTGGCAATTAGTTAAAACTGAATTTTAATTTTAATTTTTAAATATGCTCCAAATCAAAATATAATAAATTTTATTGCAATATCCAAGGCACATGGAGACATAACTACTTTGGGCTGTATGTACTGAAATGCAGCTAGAGGAGATAGAACTTAACAACTGTTAATGAATGCATATAGACACAAATGCCATTAGAATTGAATTTCAAATCTGCTTTCCTCATTCTGTGTTCAAACACCCTCTGCCTTTGTTCTCAGCTATGTTATACAAAAGCAAGGCTTTGCTGAATTTGCCCTTTTTAATTCACAACCAAAGCTATGAATAAGAAAAGGAGAAAAAATAATGAAAGCACAGTAAATGGGAAGTAAAATATGGCCAGAAATGATTTTGTGGGTCTTTATGTAAGGCAACTTGTTAGAATGTAAATGTATATACACACTGAAATTACTCTTCATTGTTGGCAGTGATGGACACAGACAGGCAATCATTTTTTGGTGTGTGTGGTGGGGGTACTGAGGATTGAACTCAGGAGCAATCGACCACTGAGAAACATCCCTAGCCCCCTTTTGTATTTTATTTAGAGACAGAGTCTCAACTGAGTTACTTAGCATCTTCCTTTTGCAGAGGCTGACTTTGAACTCTGATCCTCCTGTCTCAGCCTCCTGAGCCACTGGGATTACAGGCATGTAATTTTTATCACCTTTAATTCTGAACCAACTCCTAAATAATGTGATTTAAGCACACTTGTATCCTTGTTTCTTCATGATCCTGTTAAAGAAATGACCACGATCCCTGGTAAACCTCAACTTGAGGATCCAAGTGTTGTAATTTCTTCCATCTAAAATCTTCCCTTGACTTTTTTTTTTCTTTTTTGAAAATATTTATTTCTTAGATTTAGGTGGACACAATATCTTCATTTTACATTTAGGTGATGCCGAGGATCAAACCTTGTGCCTTGTGCATGCTAGGGAGCACTCTACCACTGAGCCACAACTTCAGCTCCCTCTCCCTTGACTTTTCTTACAGGCAGGAAATCAGTTCCACTGAATGAAGTCCTCAAGTCTCCTGTCTTCACTTAATATTTTGAATAATGATTAAAATACTTTTTCATTATCCATAGAAGGGAAAGGATTTCTACTCTACACCCAGGAGAGAAAATTACCTTCCTTCAACCTGCCTTATTTCTCCAAATAGAAAGAGTAGAATGAGTAAATTATTTTATTTACACCATAGAGAAAATAGCCAATTTTCCCATTCAGTGTTTTTGGACCCATGTCTTTTATTTTTTAAGAGGTGTGGGTCCTTACTGATGTCTCTTCTTTGAACAGCTAACTCCAGAGAGAGAAAGAGTGCCCAGCAGAGAGTGGAGATGGGGTAGAAGGTGGCCATTCCCCAGCTGCTACCACTTTGATGGGGGTGGACAAGTTCTAAGTCTGGGATGAGGAAGAGAGAGAGCATATTTTCCGCTTTGTTTCATGCTGTGACTCCTTTCCAGCTTTCCAGGATCTCCCCCTCCCTTACTCCAGAGACTAGTTTCCAGGCACTCAGAACACTTATAACCTATATAGAACTGGGAGGCTCCAGGCTGCATGCTGAAAAAAAAATCCCAACTCAGAAATGCCTATTCTCATTCCTGTAATATAAAGAACTGATATTAATTTTACTCAGGATAACAGCAGTTTTTTAATTAAAAAAAATTTGAGGCTTTATTTCATCTCAGTAAGAAAACCCTCAGGGTAGAATTCAAGACATGAGAAAACTAAGGATTTCTTTCTCTTAAATTCCAGCTCATGCTAGTTTTTCTCTACCTAGATAAATATATATTCACCAACCGGTGAGCTTCATAGATGCAGGAGGCACAAAACAGTTTTGACTTCAATACAAAAACACAAACGTACACAGAAAAACAACTGAAAAGAGAAATGGTCCCACTCAACTAAATCTCCATAACCACATGTAAATACACTTATAAATGACCTCCATCCCCTTAAAGAAAGAAACCAATACAGAAATACAACATATGGTTTAAATGTGCTCAGTAGTGCACATGCCTTTGAGTTCCTCCAGTAAATAGATAGTGTTCTCTACTACCCTGTTTTATATGTTTTCTTTGCGTGCACACATGTTTAAGAGAAAAATAGGAGAGGAAATGTATAGGCTCTTTCAGCGGCCTTTAGAAGATGGCAGCAACTGCCTTCCTCTGTATCTCCACCCAGGACTGCAAATTGCAACACATTGCATATATAGATACTTATTCATATCTTAGTATATTTTTAGTGAATTAAGGAACACAACTAGGTAAAATGTTATGGACATAAAGAAAGATCTACAGAGACATACCCCCAAAGATGTGAAATTGAGAGAACTGTGTGATGCTGAAGGAGTTTGAGAAGGTATGAGCAAGTGAGAAATGGTTAGAACAAGAAGAAATGGGGTATTAAACAGTAAGGCTGGCTAACAGAGCAAATTTGTGATTTTAATATTAATTATTATGGAATTAGGTTCTCCAGAATCTCACAGAATGATTAAACATGATTCCTTTACTTACGTAAACATTACAATATTTAGGAAAATAACAAATGTTCTTTTAGTATAACTATTTTAAGTCTCTTATGTTATTTAACTTTTATTAACTATTTTATAGTATGATGCTTGCATCATGTCCATTTTCCAAAACATTAATAATTTCTCAGTAATTGTTTGTATTTATTGTAAGGAAAAGTATTTAAAATACAGAAAAAATAACTGTTATTCCATCAATATTCTTTAAGAACTAATATCACATCTATTTTTAATGTGATTACCCAGACTTACCTCAGTCACAACATGTAATGGTGCCTTGTTCTTTTGTTGTTCATATGTCTTTCTTATATCAGATCTAAACTCCCACCTTCTTTACACAATAAGAGGATTATATAAACTAAACTCTATTTTATGACTATATATATATGTTTTATATATATATATATGTTTTATATATATATATATGTGTGTGTGTGTGTGTGTGTGTGTGTGTGTGTGTCTTGTCTCACCATTTTGAGTTTAATAGGGTATGTGTAATTATGTATTGCATCTAAAACAGGTATTTTACTTTATTCAACTTTTCAGTCCTGAAAGCCATAGTCTAAGGAAGTAGAAGATGCAGGTAATATGCAGGTAAGTTTAAAAATGAAAATCTGCCATTATGTTTTTGCCTTCTATAATGAAGAGAGGGAAGGATAACAAATTATTGCCTTAAAAGTACAAATCAAAGAATGATTTACAGATAGCTAGAGTCCTTCCAGAGCATATAATGCTTTGCTCAGCGAATAAGTTGATTGCAAATGAATAATTTTTTCAGGTGACATAACATTTGCAACTCAAGAAGACAACTCACATTTCAATTCTGAAGAATTCTATGATAAACAAGTCATTTTATCTGATATACAGTGACAGATGATTAAGACAGTGCATTATACTGTATTCAGAATTCTTTTTTTCAGGACTATCAATCCAGCCATAATGGTATGTTATAAAAACATGCACACTTGGACAATTCCTTTCATAACAATAGCATCCCAAATGTCTCTGCAGATGTTTGGTGAAGATTGCCTTTGTGACGAGAATGGATGTTTAGATGCCTATAAGCATAAAAATCTAACATAAGAACAAGGAGAAACGTTCCAACATGAGAGTTCAGTTTGCTCTCTCAAGTAGTTTGGAACCTGAAGTTTCAATATGAACATTGAGTTTAATAAGCTTTTGTATATTATATGAAATAATGTGAAGTATATTTCCATTTTTAACAGAGCAGCCTTTTCCCCCAGAAAGGAACTTTATTTAAGATTTTCAGAGGAAAAATATTAAGGATATATTATATGGGAAACAAATTCAGACTCCACTTGGTTATTTAGCCGCAGGATAGTAGGTGATGTCACCTGTAAACTTAATCAGCAGTGTAAAGAGCACCTAATGATCCACAGACCTGTAGTTGGCCTAATAAAGCTGCTATTGATTTTAATGGTCATTTCAATTACTAATAATCTTACCTCTCTTATTTTCCTTCTGTAGCATTATATGTGTTCACAACTGAGATAAGCTGTGTTCCCTCTTTTTAATGGAAACATATGGCATATCTAACATATATCTATTATGTATAAGAAATATAAAGAGCTCATCTGAGGTACCTAGGCAGTAATGGAGTTGTTAATGACAATGGCAATTTTCCATTATCCAAGTGTGTTTTTCTTACATCCATTTTAAAGTTACTGTTATTTACTATTTACATCTAAATTTTTTTCCACTTTGATGTATTTCCTCATGGGGTTTATAAACACTCAATAATGTTGATAATGAGACTGATATTATCACCAATAGAAGCAATGCCTTCCAGATTAAAGAAAATTAAATTTTAATTATCAAGGAAAACACCATTTTGTGTTAAGAGTTCTTCAATTATACTATATAAGATCATATTGTTTTAATATAACAACATTGAATCAGAAAACAAGATTAATTATAAATTGAAATTAGTTTTTAATGAGCATTCTAAATGGTTTTAACAATAGAAAACCATGTCAAATAAACCAATATAATGCATTTTTAGAAATTAGCAAGTCTTCAATAAGTTAATGAGAATCTGATGTCTCATGATTATTCATTTTTATTGACTTTGGTATTTGAAAATCCAGTGAAGTATTTATATGAATCAGCCTAATTTTGATGGAGATGAAAACAACTATATGTGACCAGTACATTGCAGAGTTTCTATTGATAATACAGATTGGTACATTTGAAAGATACAGGACTTGCAATTGGTTTACTTGGTAACCTGGAAATATTTATTAGTGAATAAATGTCCTGTGTCAGATATGGTTTTGCATATAGCTTATTTGAAGACATTCTATCTGCTTGCTGATGGACTTTATAGCCTAGTGGGTGGGACACACTATCAAATTTAATCACACCCTCCTAAAAGTGAAAATAAACATTAAAATTAAAAAAATGGAGATTCTATTTCCATTATTTTACCCGACTTATAAAAGACATTGACAGGGGGTGAAGGTGTGCTTTCTTAAGGGACTGCTGAAAGACTGAGATCTGAAAAACAGGTAGGAATCGAGTGGGTAAGAGGAAGGACAAGAGGGTAAATGTAAATGCCTAAAGCGGGCAAGCATCAGGAAGGAAAAGTGCATTATGGCAGAGCAAAGAGCCAAGAGAAGCCTGGCAAGGCAAGGCTAAGACAGGGAGACAGGACAGATCTTGCAAGCCCTTGGAGATCCAAAAGCTTCTTTATGGGCAAGGTGGGTCTATAATGGGATGATTAGATTTGCATTTCAAAATACAAAGCAAGGGGCTGGGATTGTGGCTCAGTGATAGAATACTTGCCTAACATGTATGAGGCACTAGGTTCAATTCTCAACACCATATATAAATAAATAAAATAAAGGTCCATAGTGGGATGCAAAACAGCAGAAAAGTAGATGAGACAAGGTTATTGAAGAAACAGCAGTAAGAAATTTAAGTTACATCACTCCTCTGAATGTTTTCCTCAAATAGAAACTATAAAATGAAATTATAAAAAATATACTGTTGGATTGGCTACTTCTAAGATCCCTTCCATTTCTAACATTCTATGAATCATATAAGGTGGAAATGAAACCTGCACTTAACGGGCAGGATACTGTACTGGTTGTAGAAAGTAAAGTACTAAAAGCTCAGGCAGCCATCTCTCCAGAGCAAATGGTCTCCTTGATTCTATTGCCACAGAGATATCTTAAATTAGAACTGAAAAGATAATGAAGAGTTATTTCTATTTCCAGCCAAATTGTATGAGGCTTCCCCAAGGGAAAGATAAATAAGCCCTCTCTTAGGCCAGCTAAATAGTTACTTTAATGTTTTGGGGAATAATAAGAAAAAGTTCTGCAAATTGGAAAAAAATAAAGATAAATAGAAAACTTCCAAGACTCTTTAAGAGCTATTTTGGGCTCTTTTCTCATTCCACAGTTGCCGTAGAGATCAGTGAACCCACTCCATGACTTTAAATATTAACTCTGAGTATTAATCTCAAATTTTTGCCTTCAATGTTAATCTATGCCTGTAATTTCAATTCCATATTTTCTACTACCTTCTAACCATAAATAAGCAAAAAATGATAAATAATAGATGAGAAAATTAAATATTCTTCTAAATACATAATGATCCTCATGCACATTATAAAATCCTTTGCTCTGTGGATAAAAATAAAATACTGCTACTATTTATAGATGTGGTGAAAGCAAAACTCAGAGGGAACTATATGAGACCTAAAGGATTAGTTTAGAAAAAAATTAAAGCAAAAAAATTAATAAATTGAAAAGGAGAACAGAAGAATAAATCCAACCAACACAGCAGAGAGAATAATAATTCTTTTTTTTTTGGGGGGGGTACTTAGTTTAACTTCAGGGCCTAATGCAAGCACTATACTACTAAACGATAACCCCAGCACTTCTTATTTTAAGACAAAGTCTTGCTTTGTCCAGGCCAGTCTTGAACTTGTAGTTCTTCTGCCTCAGCTTCCCAAGTAGCTAGGATCACAGGCATGCATCAACTCAGTCAGTAATTAATATTCTAAGTGCATAAATTAATGAAAGGGGAAAAAAAAGAAAGAACCAAACTGACTAATAAAATTAGTAATCCCATGGTGAAAAAAGCACTGACTAATAAACTGACTAATAAAATTAATAATCCTCTGGTGAGAGAAGAAAAACATAAATAACACTGGGAATTGAAAAGAGGAATGCCTGTATGTTTAAGAATGAGTTACAAGCAGGGAATATCAACAATTTTACACACAAAAAAATATTTAAAGGTCGGGCCTCTGGGAGGTAATTAGGTAGGAGGGTAGAGTTCTGGTGAATAGAATTAGTTGCATTACAAGACACACAGGAGACTTGCAGGATCTCTCTCTCAGACACTGCCATGCTAGGGTGCAGTAAGAATGCAGCCATCGGCAAACTAGGGGAAGGCACTGACCAGACTCAAAATATCCTGGCAACTTGGTCTTGGATTTCCCAGTCTCCAGAATTTGAGAAATAAAGTTTTACTTTTGAAAGCCACTCAGTTTTAGAGCAGCCCAAATTGAAAAAGATACAAAACTAAATTCAGCAAATTGCTTTTTAAAATAATGTTAGTTTAAAAAGTATTTCCATTGAAGTCAGGAATAAGGAAAATATGCCAGTGCTATTCAATAGTGTACTGTGAATTCTAGTTAGTGACTTATGCACAAAAATTAACAAAAAAACACTAGAAAATCTGAATTGTCCTTATTTGCAAATAATATGAATTTTTAAAAAAATAATATTAATAGTTTGCTAGATATAAATAAGATCAATATGTCCCAAATATTTTCTATATATATTTCAATTTGTTAATTTTCACAGGTATTTTAATTATCATTTTAATGTGGGTAAACTGAATGATATATGATGTGAAATTACAATTATAATGTACAAATTAGAAAAAAGTAAGTATATTCTTTAATAATAAAATGTAAATGAATTATGTCTGTGTGGCTGATGGTCAAAAATGTTTTGCTTGACAGCATCCTTTATCACATGTATATGTAATTAAAGTTTTAATTTTTAACTAATATGTATAAATTATTCAAATCCTAAATCAAGAGACTCAGTAAATATTTATGTTGTTATAACAATCGAGTTTATTTCTATTTTTCTCTATATATGTTAATTTAATCAATACAAGCCTTTTTTTACTAAATAACATTATATAAAACGATCTTAAATATGCATATCTATTACATAGTCCCAATCTCAGTGTTCAAAACTCAGGAAAGCAACTTCAACTATCTTAAAATAAAACTATTCACACAAAGGAATCTCAACAAATTTTGAAAATAAACATAGCTAAATTGATTCATTAATTTATAACCGATGAATAAACATCTTCATCTCTCAAACAAAAACTAATCAATCTTTTATTCTGAGGAAATACTGCTATAGGCTATAAATATTTAATTGCATTTTCCATCCATTTTTCTGAGAAAGTGTTGTGAAGACTTTACACTGCTGTCAATGTTTTATGTAGCATTGATACAGGACCTGTAATAGGATAAATGCAAAGATAAGTGAATTGGTTCCACTAGTAGTCATATGGCAGACAGCCAACTCTAACTCTGAGAAGTGTTGTGCAGAATTGGGTGTAGTCATAGATCAAAGAGAGTATTTTCTTTTCATCAAACTCTTGCTGCTGAGATTTGATCTTTGGGCTAAAAATCTACAACACTGTTAATCTAGATCCAAAGCTCATGCCTATTTGGTCTTTTTCTTTTTCTTTTCCTTTCCTTTCCTCCATTCCTCCCTTTCTTTTTTTCTTTCTTCATCTAATTATTCCCTGTGGCAGCCACTTGTAACTGTTTATATTATACTGGTTGTCCCTTCCTGCAAATGGAAACAATCTCATTTTTTTTAGCTGAAAATCCTTGCTTCTCCAGCTTTCTTTCATCTATAGATGACAGGTGGCGCACTTGTGAACAATGAAATATTAGCAAAAATCCCCATCCAATGTTAAATGAAGCTTCTCTGGGAGAAAACTTTGGGTCTTGTCTTTATTACTCCTGTGTCCAATGCATATGCAAAGGTTTGGATAAACCACTGGTGAAAGAAGGCAGAGAGAGGGTACCACTGACAACTCACTTGCAACTTCAGAAGTGGGAAATAATGGGCAAATGGTAGACCCAAGGTATTCTATCTCATTTTCCAACAGCTCAGATGGCCTTTTCCAGATCCTAGGCTGTTCTGCATTGCACAGGATCCCTAAAATGAAAAGTCCAGGACCTTGCTGATTCACTGAGGCCCTGTATCAGCTCTGGATTGCCACTTCCCGATGCTTGAAGCAATACACTTTATTTAAATTACTGTCAAATATAGATAATTCTGGTTTCTTACAGCCCAAGGCATCACCAACAGATGGCATAGTCCATTGCTATTTATCTGTTAATGATAATATATTCAAATATAAACTATTATATACCTTTCAAAAGAATATCACTCTATGTACACTTTTATTTAAACATGAACTATTTTTTTCTTTGGAAATTCAAATTTAAATAAGCAATGTTTTCAAAACTTGTCATCAGCATTTTGTTCACGTGGACAAATATATTGCACACAGGCAGCAATGCTGAGTTCCTCTCTCAACAAGCACAATAAGCAATAAGTTGTTTCTACTCTGACCTATAGCAGATGGACATGGGAAGATCTTAGAGACTCATACTCCCCAAATTGTGAGAGAGTAAACCTATTAAGCAATATAAGAATAAAATCAAATTTTGAAGATAGAGCACTTAAATTCAAAATTAAACACCATATGGACCAATCTTAGACCTGTCTCTATTCCGTTACTTCCATTATAGAGTCAGGAAATGATCTTGAGCTTTAATAACAGTCTTTAAGAAGCTGAAATTAAAAGTGACATCTTGATGATCCTGTATATAAAAATTCATTTGTTTGTTCAAAATGTATTTAAACAATTGGGAATGGAGAAGGCAAAATTTACACAATCCAGAATGTCTAGTGCAAGTTCTCAGAGATACAGAAACTGAAAGAGTCCTTAGCCTTTAAGTCTGGATTTTTGTTGGCAAGAACTTTCAGCATTAGGAAAACTGAATTCCAATCAGGGAATGGTTCATGAGCTTCACCAGAAGATCCAACTTTCAATGTTCAGAAAATTTATCCTTAACTGACCATAATGGGTTGCTGAAAACTTCAAATTAGACTTTAAAGATTATTGGAAATTTAAGTAAAGTATTATCTGTTTTTTATTTGTTAAAGAAATGGTTCACATTGAAACCCAGCTCAATATCCTAGTGTAAGCATCCTCTATGTACAAGTATATAAAATTCTCTTAATTCAAAGAGTTATGCATGTATACACACACACACACACACACACACAGAGAGAGAGAGAGAGAGAGAGAGAGAGAGAGAGAGAGAGAAAGTATTCATTCATTCATTAGCAAAAGTTCAATATACTTGAGAAAAGGAATTTAATGTTTCTTAAATTTGTAAAACTTCTGAAAAAAGTCATTGGGTCATCAAACTTTTCTGGGGATCAGTTTAATACACAGAATCCTGGCTATAACCTAAACTTACAGAATCACAAAATTAAGTCCCGTGTATCTGTATTTTCAATAAGCTTTCTGGGTGATGCACCCTAAAGCTGGAGAACTACTGCTCTTAATCTTTTTATAACAGAGACCATCTGTTTATCTGTGTTGAAAGGGCAAACTGGCCTGTCACCAAACACCTGCTCTTGTGATTGCCAGGTACTGTGCCCTCCAGTCTGGTTGGATTTTTTCCTGTTGGCTATAGCGGAGTCCAGTCCCCAAGTGCCTACTCAAGCCTAATGGATATTATTCTTTTGCAGGTTTGACTAATAAATATTGGTACTTAAAGTCTCTTCTCTAGCTAAATTCTTATTACTTCTCTTCTGCAGATCTTCATGTATCTAAAAAGAAAAAAAAAACAACAGAACCTTATCTTGCTATTTTTTTTTTTTAAATCATGCTGAGAGTCCATTTTGGATTCCAACCTCATTACTATCTTTTTTTTTTTAACTTCCATTCTTACAATCTACTTGATCAAGGAGTCCTTTTTCTAAGATAGTCCAGTGAGACCTGCAATCTGACATATTCCCTGGGTTTTCATTTATTCATTTTTGCATATTTAATAGGCCTTGTTTCTACTTAAGCTGTCAGGATGTTTTATGTCTATTTTGTAAATCAAAGCTTAGTCATATACCAAAACCATATTCTGTATAATGGCTAAATATGAAATTTCTGTAGAAGCTCATAAATATTCATGTTTCCTTTTATTTCAATTGATATAATTTCTTTTCTTTTCTTTCTTTCTTTCTTTCTTTCTTTCTTTCTTTCTTTCTTTCTTTCTTTCTTTCTTTCTTTTCTTTCTGGAATTGAACACAGGGCCTTGAACATGCAAAGCAGGCAATCTACCAACTAAACTATATCCCCAGCCCA
The DNA here is from genome assembly GCF_045843805.1 of Urocitellus parryii. Classification (NCBI taxonomy): domain Eukaryota; kingdom Metazoa; phylum Chordata; class Mammalia; order Rodentia; family Sciuridae; genus Urocitellus; species Urocitellus parryii. The sequence continues at coordinate 39,315,408 of NC_135540.1, read as the reverse complement.
TAATTTCTTTTCAAAACATTCATCTACCAAAATTTTATTGAGTATCTACTATGTGCTAGTTCTTCTGTTAAATCACAGAAAAACAAAAATGAACAAAATAAAACATGGGCCCCTTCTTTTTGTAGGTAATCATTTTATAACAAATTCATAAATGTTCATGTATACTTTTAAAAATTATATTCACTATTATAACACATGCTTGAATATTAACAGAAGAGATGGGGAAAAGCTGATTCTCAAAAGATAGATGTCTAAAAACTGACTAAATTATTGAATTGGATGAATTTGTGAGAAGAAGCAAATTGAGTCACAATGCAGGGAAAAATCAGTAATGTGAGCCATTCTTGAAAAATATTATAATATTTATAAGAAAAAAAGAAGACCAATTTCCTTGCGAAAGGCAAAACAATTTTGGGAAAGATTGGTTTTGTTGAAAATTTCATATTCAATGGCATTTCCAATAATTCATTTGTTTATCCAATATTCATTCAGCACCTATTTCAAATCCTCACTAATTTATGCCACAGTGCTAAGTATTAAATAAGAAATAAAAATCCGCATTTCCTGTACTTACGCTAATTTTAAGGGAGATGATGATGTTCATCCAACAATAATTAAAAATGCAATTCCTATAAAATGAAAACTTTTACTGTGGAAACTCTCATTGGGATAAAACAGAAAAGGAGGGACTGGTCTGGTCCAGAAGATGCTGCAAGGATCTTGTAGGGACATGAGGACATGGTCTGCTGTAGGAGGGAAGAGAGCAGAGTTAAAGAGAAGATAACTGAGAGAAGACTCCTTGCTGAACTACTCTGCAAGGGAAATAGAACATTTGGGGAGATGAGCATAACCTTAATTTGATTTTTAAAAATTAAATAATAAAAGCAAGTATCAGTTGAAAGCTGAATCTTGGATCTACTGCCTAATAAAAATGGAGTTTTAAGAAGGAGAATATTTCCTGAATGATAAAGAAATTAAAAAAGTTAAACTGGTTAACTTCAAATGACACTACCACAAATAATAAGGCAAAATGGTTGCTTTGGAGTACACTTGCTCTTTAAGAACTCCACAATTGCTCAGGTCAAGGTGCAATCAGCACCTTTTTGCCATTCTACTTCTCAAATGGTGTGGGCCTTGAACTTCTGAAAGGAGTTTCTCCTACCAAATATAGGCCATGGAGTACATTTTGGCTACTTGTTACAAATTTTTAAATGATTTAAATTATAGACTCTCTCTCTTTCATAATTGACATTAATAAATGCATAGTCAATGTTATGGGATAAGGATTAAGTCCCTCCTCTTCTACTAGTTAGTCTGGGGTCCCAGATGAAATTCATTTACTTCTCTAGTTAGCACCAGAGAGGTTTAGATTGAAACTAATCCCAAAACATAAGACAAGGTAAAAAAAAAAATCCCAATTCCAAAGCTTCTTTGAAACTTTCAGACTGAATTCATTTCTGTTATTCTTCCTGTCTGCTAGTATTCCCCAAACCATGACTGCACTCAACCTTTCACTTTATGCTTTTTAAAAGTGGAAAATTGACCTTGATTTTCAAATAGACTGAACTTGACTATTATCTTTCAAGAAGAAAATATTATGAAGCAATAGAAATCAACTGTACTAGAAAGATGGGCTAAAGATAGAAATGGAACACCTTGTTTTCTTATTTATTAAAACAGGAGATTCATTTGTATATGCAAAAGCTCCATTTTTGTAAGTCATCACTTGTCGGCTGGTGTACAGAAGATGTTCACTTTAAAGTGCATTTAAATGTTAAATATTGCACTCTAGCTCACCAAGGATGAACAGCAGGCTTTTATAAAAGCCTATTTCAAAGGAAATGAAGGTAATCAAGGAAATCTTTTCATCTCTTTGCCTCAGAATAAAGCACTTCTTCACTCTAGATAATTTAATCAAGTCTAGATGATTTAATAGTTAACAGTATATAGAAATATGTTTTCCTAATAGCTTTCAAGGAGAATCAGTCCATAACTAGAATCATATCAGGAAGATAACGACTGATTGCGCATTTAATTCAGAAGGTATATGGGGAAAATGGAACTAAGAGAAAATTATTGATGCCAAGGATCATCAGTATCAGAGCCTCAGGAATATGACACAGAGGGCCCCAGGAAGCTGCCTCTGGATGAGGAACAGAGAATATATGTGGAAGGACAAAACATGTGGAGGACTTGGGAAGAATTTCAGTCTAAGAAATTTAAGGAGAATTGGAAAGTTTGGCTTTAGTTACAAACAACAACAATATTTATTGACAGCTCTGTGCCAAACATTTTTCTAGGAGCTGAGGAAATAGTAGAGAGTAAAACAAATAAGGACATAAACTGCCTGGATATACTATTTTGTCAGGAGAAAAATAAAACAGCAAGATAAACAAGTAAACTATGTCATATTCCAGCTGCTCTTTACCAAGATAGTATGTTGTATTTTAATAGTAATAAGCACTAAAAGGGAAAGTTAAGCCAACAGAAGGATTGGCTTTAAATGCTATTAGAGTGATACCATCCAAACACAAATCCTCACACCACATCTCTATCCTGAACTCTGGACTTAGATATTCAACTCCGTACTTGAAATGGATGACTAATCACTTGATTGACTAATGGATGCCTCAAAATTAAACTTGTCTGCACGCACTCCAGGAAGTAATAATAATAATCACTTGACTGCATCTGGAGCCAGTTAATGGCTGCTCCAACCTTTCAGTTATTCCAATCAGCATCTTGCGATTTTTTTTCACTTCTTCCTTTTCTCTACCTTCAAATCTTTTGGGAAATCCCTTGATACTCACTCCATTGCTACTCCCTGGGGAGAAGCCATCATCTGTCTCTTCTATCAGTAAAATAAACTTTCACTCTTGTCCTTCTACAACAAGGTGTCCTCACCCCAGTAGAATGATCATTTTAAAATCTAAATCATACCATGGCACTCCTCTGCTCACACCTTTCAAAGGCTTCCCATGTCCCTCAGCCTAAAAGCCTTTTTTAAACTTAAAGAGGCCAAGAGTAGAATGAAGGTTACCAGAGGCTAGATGCAGGGACTGGGGAGGACCAAAAAAGAGGAGATGTCAGTCAATAGGCAGAAACTTTCAATTAGGAGGATTCAATAATACTGATATATTTGCTATGGGGACTAGAGTTAATAATAATTTATTGAAAATTTCAAAACTGTTGAAACAGTGGATTTTAAATGTTCTCAACAAAAAGCAGCAAAATATATATGCACTGATAGATGTGTTAATTAGCTTGATTCATCAAATGTTCCACAATGTAGATTTATGTCACAACATCACATTCCATACATACAGACTATGATTATATGTTAAGCAAAACCCAAAACTAAATAAAAAAAGATAAGGACCCAAGTATGGTCGTCTCTCTGAAATCCTTTCCTACTATAGCCTCTCGATAAGGCTCCAGTCAAACTGGCATTTGCAATTACTCTGACATACCTTTTGACCTTTGCACTTTTACCCCAGATATCCTCCAGGATATCTTTCTTACCTCTTTGAAATCTCAGTCCAAATGCCTTAAATAACTACTCAAATAGTTTCCTTTGCATTGAGAAGAAAACTACCCTATTTAAAATTTTAAGTCCCACCCTCCCCATTCTCTTTCACCTTGTTATACTATCTATTTGATCTATTATTTATTTTCTACTCCTTTTCCCCACTGATATCAACTTTGGGAAGGTGGAACTCTTTTTTGTTTATAGAAGCTGCTCAGGTTTGCCTAGAAAAGTGCCTAGAGTACATCTTCCAAGTCTCAATATCATTTGAAAACAAAGTGTGTGACATTGTATGCATGTGTGCCTGTAAAATCTGCATCCTAACCAAAGCTCCCAACACCAACAGACATTGTAATGGGAATAAACTTGGAAGAGACCTTCAAGAAAATATCAGCTCTGGTACTTAGCAACCCTTTGAAGTACCCCAAGCTTCCTGGAATAATGTATTTGGATAATAAGCATAAGAACCTTTCAGTCTGAAAAAAATGAAACAAGTGGAAATAGTAAAACTGATTAGTAAACTAATATTAGTAAAACTCATAATTTAGAATGGCAGCATGAGAACTGTCAGTGAGCCTGGGTGTGATCACGCATGCACCTGTAGTGCTTTGCTCTTTTTGGATCAGGTGACAAATATTTTAAACCTATAGAAGATATTCTTCACTCCATCAGAGAGGGTTGGCAGTATTTTTGAAGAAGCAGAGCTTTTTGTAGACAGAAGACAAAACATGAAGTTGTCCTAAAGGTGTGTTCAATGTCCATGATTGATTGTTATGGCACATGGTTCAACCCCAGGGGTGGAAGAGATTTATGGTGCCCTCCACAGGAAGATTCTAGCAGACTGATGTGAGAGACAACCACAGGAGCAGCACATTCAAACAAACAAACAAACAAACAAACAATCAAAAACTCTTGATATTTTCGTAGGGAATTATTTTGCCCACAAACTGGCTAAAGATTTTAGGGAATCACTGATATTAATATTTTATATTCTACTGTCAGAATAAAAGCAAATAATTTGTATAGGTCCATAAAGTTTCATTGTTTTCTAATGATTTTTTCCATTGAATTATTCAGAATACCAGCATGACTTTTCTTAATTGCCTACGGAATCTGAATAGATAATGATACTAGAAAGATCTTGAGTGTCAGTATAATTTCTGGGTTTAACTTGTGATTCTGCCAGTTACCAATCATATGACTAGGGAACAGAGAAAGTTTTTTTTTTTTCAGAGTTAGGTGTCTCATTACTGAAATGAATGCTACCCAAGTGAGATTGTTATGAAGACTAAATGAGGATAATGTGAAAGTTCCAATGTCTCATAGAAGTGCAATTACTAGGTTTTTTCCCTTACAATTATAGATGTTACTTCTTTAAACAAAAGACAGAACAAGGAAAACTGGGAATATCTGTTATCCATGTTGTGTTTTGAATGTAGTTTCTATCCAAATGTCCAAACATTGAATATTCAAGTTAGTAGTTTTCTTGCATGCTTTAACTAAGTTCTTGAGCACTTTCCATCTTCTAGGCTCTACTTTATATTTGGAAGACAAAGCTACCTTCTTAACTTTCAGATTGTGCATATTACTCCAAAAGCATTTTACTTTCATTTTTAAAGAATTTCACAGAGAGAGAAAGATGAGGTACTGTGGTGAGCCGTTTCTGTGAACTGTGGCCGCCATTACAAGATGGCGCTGGTTTCCCCTGTAGTCTGTGACAAACAACTCCTTATCAGAATGAGTTGGCACGCTGTGACTTGGCACCCTATGAGAAAAGTCCACGTGGCAGTTGTGCATTGGGGCTTTATCTGCTTTATTAAGGCTGGGGCACACAGGAGCAGTAGTAGTGGCAGTAGTAGTAGCAGTAGTAGTAGTGGCAGTAGGAGTAGCAGTAGAAGTAGTAGTAGGAGTAGCAGTAGAAGCTAAAATACAAAGGCCTGAATAAACAGCTGAAAGAAGAAAAAGTATCAAGGACCTGAATAAACTGCTGAAAGAAGATTCCTGAGTTGCGTCTTCCTTGCGGGCAAGGGGTCGCGACAAGTGGTGCCGAAACCCGGGAACCAGAACTTTCAGTCAGTCAGGGGTGGTGCACCGGTTAGTCCCAGGTAAGTGGGATCTGCGATCAAAGCAGGGATAGTCCCAGTAAGTGGGATCCGCGTCCAAAGCGGGGTCAGCTCCTCTACAAAGAAAGAGAGAGCCTCATATTTATTGCAGCTGCACTGTGTACTTTCACTTTTGTTTTCTGTGTTTCTTTTGTTGTGTCATTTCGCATTTGTTTTTTGTGTTTCTTTTGTTGTTGTGTCCTCTGTAGATAAAGAGAGAGCGGGGAAAAAATAAATAAATAAATAAGACGCTCCTCTGTAGATAAAGAGAGAGCGGAGTTTTGTATTTTCACTTTCTTTATACTGCTTGGAACAGTATGGGTGCTACTCCCTCAAGCCCAATTTTGCTGGCCTTGGACGGGTTACTGCGTTCTAAGGGACTTAAAGTGAAGCAGTGCACATTACAGTGGTTTTTAGAAGAGATTGACTCTGTATCTCCTTGGTTTGCTTTTTCAGGGAGTCTCACGATTCCCAGTTGGGACAAATTAGGGAAAGATCTGGATTTCGCTTACAAACAAGGAACTTTAAGGGGCGGTACCATTCCGCTTTGGAAATTAGTGAGGGGGTGTATAATGGATGGTAAATGCCAGAAAGCTGTGAGCGAGGGTCAGGCCATTCTTGAGCAATTGCATGAAGAAAAATCGGAGGGGTCACATAGCAAGGTAGCAGAAAGTATTAGGAGTAAGAGTGGTGAACAGATAAGGGAGTCTGAAGTTAAACAGAGGAGAAGGCTCTATCCGGACTTGACTGAGTTAAAAACTCCCAAGGACACAAGTAGCTCGGACAGTTCTGAGGAATTAGATCCACCCTAGCCGCTCTCAACCCCGCCTTCTCATCTTCCCCCTCCCTATCAGGCCCACAGAAAAGTCTTAATTGACCTTCTCCAGAATATTCACCATGGCTTATTTTAGGACTTTCAGCAAAAGAATCTCTACAAAAAGGTTTAATGTAGATAAACTTCCTATTTTCATGTTGCCCTGTTTTATTTGGCTACTGTCTAAAAAAATCAGCATTCCAGGCACTGGACACTCCCTTACTAGTTTTTCACAAAAATATGTAACAAGGCCTCTGGCCTTGAGCTGGGCTTCACAGTGCTGACTACATTTCTAAGATAAGGGAGTTACTAACTGGGCTCCATGGTAACAGCTGGCAGGAGGAAGAATTGGAAAGGGAGATAGAGGAACTGGAGGGTCGATTGAAAAAGTCAAGATTTAAAGCACCTACAGCCCCGATCGCTGTCACGCTCTCTCCTTATAACCCCGTTTGGGACAAGGACAACCCCAGAAGGCTGGGGGGTGTTCGGTGGCAGCCTAAGACGGCCCAAACTTCCCAATAATTAAAAACTTGGATGCCGATGGACAGCCGGCCAGAGTACATGTTCCTTTAGCCTTTAAGGATATTAAACAACTAAAGGAGGCAGTTACTAATTACGGATCCCATGCCCCCTTTACATTGACTCTCTTCGAGTCTTTCTCTGCCAATCAGCTGACACCTAGTGACTGGCAACAGCTTTGCATGGCTGTGTTGTCCGGAGGGGATTTTTTGTTGTGGAAAAGTAAAAATCAAGAGAGGTGTCGTGAGCTAGCCCGAGTCAATCAGGACGCCGGCTTCCCACGGAGTAACCTTGAAATGTTAACAGGCTTGGGACTATATGCTATCATAAATCAGCAAATTGATTACGATCCTGGGGTCTATGCTCAGATAGCTACAGCAGCCATTTGGGCTTGGAAGGCTCTACTTATTTCAAATGCTAAAACAAAAATTTCAAAAATTGCTCAAGGACCCTCTGAGCCTTATTCTGACTTCCTTGCCTGATTGATACAGGTAGCAGAAAAAATATTCCCTAACTTGGAACAAGCCATGCCGGTCATTAAGCAATTGGCTCTTAAATATGCAAATTCCTATTGCCAAAATGCCATTAAATCTACCAGAGCAAAGAGTGTTGATGACATGATTCGAGCTTGTAAGGATATTGATGGAGCTCATATTACAGGACAGGTTCTGGCCGATGCCCTCAAAACGGAAACAGGGGCCCGGCCCGGGCCCCGGAAGCCTAGGTGTATGGGGCAATCCAGGGACGGAATGGTACCCCGGGGAGTGGGCGACTTCGTCACCTCCCAGGGACCAACCCCTTTCTATCTGTAGACTCCCTAGGGGAATGCCAGGAAGTACAGGATGTACAACTGCAACCGCAGGTCGCAGAGACAGAACAAGCTGCTACCGCAGTAAGATCTTGGCCAGGCGGGGGAAAATGCAGACAAAATCAAACAAAATACAATCGGCTAAGAAAACTTGGAGAACTTTTGCCCTGAAAATGGGCACCAGACTCCATGTTGTTTGCATCACCATGGTAACCATGGGGTGCCTGGCCGGCATAGCTGCTTCCTGGTCCCACCTCCCACACTTTTGCGGGCTTCTGATTGGTTCTTCCACAGTCACTCAGACAGGACTTCTAGTCCCGCTTTCCAGCCACTAACCTGTACTGCTGTGTTTCAGGTTTCTACCGGAGCTGCTCAGAGCCTGTATTTTTTTTACAAAAAAATGCCTACCTGTAAATGCTAATGAAAGATATCTTTTTCAGACAAAATTTAATTCCACAGGTTTCTATGTTACAGTCCTAAATTTAAGCTAGTTCTAAGTTAAATAACCTGACTTTTTCTCTATAGTTGTGTTACTAAATAATGTTCTATTGATGGGAGATATCAAATATGCTTCTTTATATTTTACTTTTAATTTTGAAGGTTATGAGGATGCATTTGCTCGCCACAGGAACAAGCCGGCAAAGTTCCTGTGATGACCAAAAAATCCTTATTTTCATTGCTAACTATAAAAATAAAAATGTATACTCAAGGATCTTATTTCAGTTACATCAAGTGACGTCACATAGAAGAGTGCACTCCTAGTTAAAAATAAATTTAAATGGATCCAAATATTTTAAGACCACGTGGTTACATAAAGTTAATACAATTATAAGTTATGTTCTTATTCTTTATATATATATATATATATATATATATATATATATATATTTTAGATATTTAGATAACCTATATTTGTTAATCTATAAATTAATTAGCACATGCCTAATTAATTAGTTAAGTTAATATATATTTGCCTAATTGTTTTTCTTCAACAGAAAACCTATAATTTATGTTTTATATTTACATTTATTAGATACTCTGCCTTTTCAGTTACAGATATTTGAGATAAATGTGTTTACTATAAATTTGCTTTTAAGTAAAAATACAATCAAGTAATTTCTAATTCTCAAGGTTATTGTTCAAACTCATAAAATGATAAATTATTATAATTATTTCTCCAAAATATCTAAAGGTTTTAACTTTCTTTTCATTGATATTTCTTCTCAAAATATGATAATTTGTTTATAGATTCTAAGGTTTTCAAAAATTGTTCCAAAGTATAAAAAGAAATTTAAAAAAACAAAAAAGGCACACATGCCTCCTCCTGGATAAAGAACCTTGGTGTCCTGTGATTTTTTTTTATTATTTTTTAACCTCGACGTCTCTCGCCAGACTCTGTTTCCGTTAGCCGGACTTGGCATCTGGAGGTCCTTACCGAGATTCAGAAAGCAGAGGTAAGTGGAGGAGGCTCACCTTCTAAGGGAGAAGGGGGAGGATTGGATCAAAGATAATTTAAAGAGACAGGGTACATACCATGGGTAACTCAACAGTGAAACTTCGTCTGGCCAACGAAGTTAAAGAACTGTTAAACAAACAAGGAACAGGAATAAAAACCAAGACAGCAACTGAATTCGTTGAAGCTATAGCCCAGGCTTGTCCTTGGTTTCTGACGGGAGGCTTTCTTAATAACAGTGATTGGGATTTGGTAAAGCAGGATCTCCAAAAGTTGTTGAGGGACCAGGGTCCAGATAGAGTCCCGATTGCTACTTTCTCTCTATGGAGATTGGTAAAGGATGCTCTTTTAACTGATAAAGTGAAGATTAAGGAGCAGCTTGCTGAATGCAAACAGGCTCTTAATCAGGTCCAAACTGCTGCCACTATTAATCAGGTTATTCAACAAACTTCCAACATACTCGAATCTCAAAGTAAAATTAATCAACATATTTTGTCAGGGATTTTAGCTGCCAACCAAAGAATAGATTTACTCCAAGCTCAGGTAGAAGAATTGGCTGACTTGGTGCTTTTGGGTTGTGTTGACCAACATGCACATTTATGCATAACCTCTGTCAGATTTAATAATTCCAGGAATGCTTCCCGCATCATCGGAGAGTACTTGGCCGGAAATTGGTCCATGGTGGCAGAAAATTTGATCCAGTCTCAACTGACTCAGATAGCTGTTTTGAACAACACCCATGTCGTACCAGTGACTTTGGGACAATTCACCCTTTGGATTTCTTCTACCTTTTCCTTTTTTAAGGAATGGGTGGGAATAGGCATTTTTGGTGCAATGTGTTGCTTTGGTATGTTTCTCTGCTTGTAGTTTCTCTGTCGCCTCAAGGCCCGCAGTGCTCACGATAAGGCTATGATCATACAAGCTCTTGCTGCTTTAGAAAATGGCAACTCGCCACAAGTCTGGCTTGTGCATCTTAAACAGTAAACCTTTGACATGGTCGTTGCACCCCAAGTTATTATAACATTGCACTGGGATCGACATGTCTTTCTTTTGTCATTCTTCTGGTGCTGGAACTTCTACCATATCTTTCCTTTGTGCATACCTCTCCTCCCTGCCTTTCTGCACTAGGATCTTTGCTAGCTAATCTTACGGTTCAACTACATCTGCCATTTGATGGTGATGGTCATGGGTCCTGTTTATGGAGGCGGTTAAACATTTACCATAATAATGTCCTGTTGGCCACAACACCTGAGCTGATCTTGTAGTACCCAGAGACGGGCAACTTCCACGCTTGCGCTGCAACCTAAGCCAGGGGAATGGGGCCTCCCCAGAGACGGGTAAGCAGTGCAGGGGCGGTGGACGACCTAAGACAGGGGCTACTTGATTCCCTTTGACATGCAATAAACAAAAGAGGGGAACTTGCTGATAGCAGGCCTTCCCTGGCCCCCGGGGCCCAGCCCCCAATTCCTTGTTCTGCATGTCAAAGTGGCCAGTTCACAAGGCCATGACATATGTGCTCCACGGGAACGTCTTGACCTTTATCTAACAATGGCAGATGTCACAACCAAATTTCTCCCCCTCTCTATTGTCCGTGCCTTTCTCTTAGGGTGTTGCCAACTTAATTTTGTCTGCACTACAAAGACAGCCTCAGCTGTCCCCCTTTGTCTACCATCGTCACGATACAGGATGCGAGGCAAGGCACTGCACTTGAGGGATCCACTTGAGTGGACCTCAAGGGGAGCATGTCCTATTGCATGCGGGTTTGATGTCCACGCCCCGCCCCACGAAAAAAGGCGTCGGCTGATATGGCCTCAGGTTTGGGGAAGGGCCCTCCTTAAGGCTGGGCCATACTATGCAGCCACTTCTGCACAGTGGGATAGGACCTCTACTCTCGCCTGTATTGTCGTAATAAAACAAAAAAGGGGGAACTGTGGTGAGCCGTTTCTGTGAACTGTGGCCGCCATTACAAGATGGCGCTGGTTTCCCCTGTAGTCTGTGACAAACAACTCCTTATCAGAATGAGTTGGCACGCTGTGACTTGGCACCCTATGAGAAAAGTCCACGTGGCAGTTGTGCATTGGGGCTTTATCTGCTTTATTAAGGCTGGGGCACACGGGAGCAGTAGTAGTGGCAGTAGTAGTAGCAGTAGTAGTAGTGGCAGTAGGAGTAGCAGTAGAAGTAGTGGCAGTAGGAGTAGCAGTAGAAGTAGTAGTAGGAGTAGCAGTAGAAGCTAAAAGACATGTCAATACAAAGGCCTGAATAAACAGCTGAAAGAAGAAAAAGTATCAAGGACCTGAATAAACTGCTGAAAGAAGATTCCTGAGTTGCGTCTTCCTTGCGGGCAAGGGGTCGCGACAAGGTACTATCATGCATAGTCTTGGCCAGAGGGAATACACCATGCAGATAGGAGATGCTTTTCAGAAATTTCAGGACTACCAGAAAGACAACTTTTAGATTCCTCCAGTGTCACATTTTCAATCATCTCCCGAACTTGTTTTTGCTACAAAACATTAGGAGAGAAGATAATGGCTTCTTGATAAATTTTCTAAAGTGGAAAAATAAAATAAGATGACTCATACGTTTACATGAAGAAAGCCAGAGAGAATAGAATACCAGCTTGAAGGCAGAAAACGTGAAAAACAAAATGAAACCTGCTTTTTTCATTATTCTCAAATTTTATCATGACTTTCACACAAGATATGATTCAATCATGCTCCCAATCGAATGAAGGGACAATCTCCTAGTAGCAAAATGCAGTCCTGAGTTCCAGTATTGAAAAATTTATGACCGGAAATCTCTGTGTTCATCTCAAGTCTACCATCAATCCACATGTGCTAGTGTTTTTAATCAAAAGACAATAGTGTTCATTATGTGTGAAGGCCTATAGAATTTGACAAAGTGATTTTGACATTCCCTCATGGGACGTTTTAATGGATAAAAAATTGGTTGAAATATATAAAATACATTAATGCTCATATGAAAAAAAGTAAAGAAGAGAAGTTAAAAAGGAGCAATAGGAAACTGATCTATGAGACCCCAACCTTGATTCTGTCTTCCCTATTTAGTTGTCTGGTCTCCCTGTGTGTACCTTCAATTTCTCTGCAATGGAGGACAGAAGCAGCATTTGTTTACCCACCTGTCAGCTCCTTCCCTTATGCTCTGCATCCCACTGGGCACTGCAGGGTCAGAACACTGAGAAATATATGGCCCAGGGCCACTGCTTTAATTAGTCATGATTGTGAGTAATCATAGCAGACAAATACAATGCAAATAAAAATCTTCCTCCTAATATGAAGCCTGTCTTTTAGGGTATACCTCTTCCTAGTAAATGCTTTCCTTTTCTTATTATTAGCTTTTGCTAATGGCTTGTGCTCTTACTTCCAAAACACAAGCATACATACCTAAGACAATATTGCCTATTCGATGTCATAATATAATCATAGTGTATTCTACATTACAATTATAAAAATCTAATGTAAGTGTGAAAAATTTTTGTTGAAAAAACATGAATCAAACACAGTTCTTGCTTTTTTGTTGGGCACACAGATGTATAGCCATTATATTCTTTGAAAATGAGTTAAATCTCCTCCAAGAAATTCTGGTATTTAATAGCAGGCCCTGTTTCACATTCCTTGGATTTATTAATTGATCTATCATTCAGACCCTTATGAAGTAAAATTATTATGCTTCTTTCACAGAATAGAGACCTTAGACAACTTGCCCAAGGTCACATGTCTTAAAAGTGGAAGAATTAACAACTGAACCAAGACAGCCAGATACTGAACCTGTTCTATTAACTGCTGTGCTGAACTATTAATTATAAATAGTTGAAAGTGACTAGGCATGTGGTATGATTAATGCAATGTTCATTGATCCCTACTTTTTGAAAATTGATTATTACTGATTAAGTTGATTGGCCCTCTGAGGTATTTTTTTCCTCAAATTTCTAGTATAAATAATTGAAATTGTTTATTCTTACTCCAGCTCAATGAATTAACACCAATAAAGAGCATACAACAATGGCTGGCATATAGAAAATAAATGATTGTTGTAAGCTAATATGATAACAATTATTTTTCATTTTTTAACTTATTCATTCAACAATTATAGATGTGGTTCCAATATACTGCCAAGCACCAGCTTAGGCAGTGAAAATATAAAAAATTATGACGCTGTCTCTGCCCAAAAGGAGTTTTAAAAATGTAACAAGGTATAACATTTTTTTTTTATTAATGTCATGCCCTTATCTCTGGGGCCATACCATTTTAATGTATAGGAGTTGGCTTTTATCTATACTGGTTTTTCTGAGGGCTGTATCAAAGGCCAAAGAAAGGTATGTAGCCCTTTCCTCAGATAGACCATAAGATTGATCAATCTCTCTCTCTCTCTCTCTCTCTCTCTCTCTCTCTTTCTCACACACACACACACACACACACACACACACACACACACATACACACGTCCCATATAAGAGTAATCCACACCTAATGACTGATATTGGCATATAAATACCATAGATGCTTTATCTTTGAGGAGAAGTCATTCTGAGGTTTATACTCTACCTCTGTTCAGAGATTTCCAGAAGTTTCAGTGACCCACAGGAGTATCTGGCTTGAATGTCCCACCTTATTGGCTGTCCTTCAGTGTCTCCCATTCCCATGCCTCCACAGTAGTTTCCTAGGTTTATGTGCCAAATTACATACTTGCACTTGAATCACTATCATCTTAGAGCCCTGCTTCTAGGGACATCTTAACTACCACACAAGGAAACAGACATTGCATAAAGAAGAAAAACAGATCTAGTGACTGATCCTACAATGGACATCTGTACTTGGTACAGTACAGATTTTGAGGGGTACAAAAATGTCAATCATCCTGAAAATCCCAGAAAGCAATGAAGACGTTAGGAAAAGTGGGGGGCTTGAGTAGATGCAGAGTGCCAGAAAGGCTATTGGTGTTGCGTTAAGTTCGGAATGGCTGCAGCATGGTATGCTGTGGAGGGAAGCAGCTGGATAGGTTGTCAGGTGTGAATCAGAGACAGACTTCCTTGGCTTGATGAGGAAGTTAGACTACTGTTTTATAGGAAATGGCAACTCATGAAGTCAAACTTAATTGGTATTTTAATCAACTTTAAATAAAATGATATGTAGCTTGTATTTTTGAAAAGTTCATTTCTTACCAATATAAAAGAACAATGGTTCCATGGATACATCAAGAGAGGCCATCAGAAGAAACTTGCAAAACCAAAAATGTCATAAAATGTGAAAGTAGGAATTCAATCAAAGTGAAAATGGAGCAGTGAGTAGTGATGAGAGAGATATTAGGAGGTATGATCCCTTGACCCTGGTCACCTGGTGATAGAGTATGGGAAGGAAAAAAACCAGCGATAGCTGCTTCATTTTTGTTCTAATAACAGGGTGGGTGGAAGTGTCATTCACTAACATGGAGAGGAAATAGGCAATCATTTATGGATTAGAAAGGAGAAGCTGCAAGATAATGAGTTTTGAAGATGTTGGTATTAAGTACCCCTAGGGCATCTGAGATTCTGATATTACAGATGCTATTCACTAGGCAACTACAGGTAGTTTTGAAATCTGGGGAATATCAACCATACAGGTAAGGACTAAAGCCACGAAAGCAGCGGATCAGAAGCCAAATTAAAGATTTACAGACATAAGGAACCAAAAAATAAAACAAGACAGAAGGGTCCAAAAAGCCAAATTCTTTCTAAAAGAAAGGAATATTAGGCCAGGAATGCAGCTCTGTGGTGGAGTGCTTCCTAGCATGTATGAAGCTCTGGGATCAATCCCCAGCACCTAAAGGAAAAAGAAAAAAAAAAAAAAAGAACAATATGGTGGTGCACATCTGCCTACAACCCCAGTAAGTCAGGAACCTGAAGCAGGAGGATTGCAAATTCAAGGTGAGCCTGGGCAACGTACCAATACCCTGTCTCAAAACTAATAAAAAGTGCTGAAGATGTACCTTAGTTGTAGTGCCCTCATGGATTTCAGAGAGAGAGAAAAAGAAGAAAGAGGTGTTTAATGCATCAAAAATCTCAGAAAGAACTGGTAAGAGAACAAAAAAATCAATTATAGTATCTGTTAAAATATTAATTAAATAGAGAAGATAAGAGAAAAATATGTTAAGTAATTATTGTCTTCTAAATACAGAAAAAAAATTTTGATTTTTTCATATATATGAATTTGTAGGTAAGTACACTAAGCATAAAAATGTGTTGTGCCTGGATAAAAATCCTTAAATGTCATGGAACAGAAATATCAGTTCAAAGGGAATAAAGAAAATGAGTGCATATTTTCTAAATGTTAAAGAAGAATTGGCCTTATAATTTTTTTAATGTTGGAAAAAGTATCAAATAATTATTATTTTTAGACTATTTTAAATACACTTCAGGGTAAAATAGCATTTTATGCTCTTTTTTTCCTTTAGAGCACTTATTTTAGATTTACTCTGGATTTCATGTTTTTCTCTTAAAATATTTCATTATGAAAAATTACATTTTTATTTCCTTACAAAATTATCATGTTCAATATAATGTCTTCATTATTTCACAAACACTAAATTATCCATCTTTATTAATACTAGGTGTTTTCAGAGATGATTTGTTGTACACCTTACAAATGTCATACACATAGTTTCATATAGTTGTTAAAAACTATAGTCCACTACTTATGAAAAAGCTGTTTCAGTCTTAAAAGTTTTCATATATTTGATGGCTTTTAATTTCGTTTTTTTTAATAAAAACCATTTTTCTTTTACCTTCATTCTTCAAAACTTGATTATTGTCCCTCCTATTTAGGATCACTATTCAATATTATACCAGTTGATAATAAGATAAAGTAAATAGCACTTTCAAAGGAGAACCATGCTTTCATAGATGTGTTTTCTACACTATTGCATAGTGACAAATTTATGTGGCACTGGCTTTAAGACCTATAAATCATTCTCACTGGATGTGAGTTCGTGATTATAGATTTAATTTTAGAAATATTTAAAAAAATTGCATAGTTACTTTGGGTAAAAGAAGTGAACTCAAAAGTAAGTACTTAAGATTACATTTGCCACAGAATTCTAATAACAATTGAACAAATGTAAAAGACATATGTTTAATGAAAGAATGGATAAGCAAATAAACTTTGCTGTTGTTATTGTTGGTGAAAATTTATCTTATATTTGTCTACAGTTAGGTGGGAAACCTATGTTAAAGTGTTTTCATTAAAAATAACAACAAACAAACTCTAATGTTTTCCTGACAGGTACAAAATATTGTAATTTTGATGCCCCTTGCCAATTGCACTAGAAAACAATTTCAAATAACTTAAGGTTTGATATAAAAGTTTACAGATCACTTTAGTCACTAAAATAAGCATATGTAAAACTTTTCATCAAGTACCTAAAGGTCATGAAAACTACAGATTAAAGAATTTCTAACCAAAGATATATAAGGGCCACAGTTTTTAACATTTATTTTAATTGATATCTAATAATTGTACAATTCTTTGGAGCACATTGTGAAGCTGAATACAAGTATATCATAAGCTATTTATGTGGGCACATTTTTAAAACATGATTTTAACAGGTCACAGATGATCCTATGTCTATAAATACATAATGATTTTAAGAGATAATGTAATAGTTACATGAAAGCTGTTTTTTTTCTTTACACCACTGTTAAAGAAAGTAACAGTGATGTTAAAAGAATTTAATCAGCCCAAAATTGTCCAAAAGCAGATCTGCTTCAACAGTTTCCTTCTAAATGTCAATGAACTAGTACTTTAATTCAAGAAATTGTTATCACCTTCTAGAAGCTACCTGAGGGGGAAAAAAAAAAGGACCCAGGAGTTCATTGGGTCAGATGAAGATGTACACTTAGCCAATATAATTCAATTTGTATAGAGAACATGAAAGTAATGCATGCTAACTCTACCAGAACTCGAGTTTGGAATTCAGGAGATCAGAGTTAGAAATAAGAGAACTTAAAATGGAATACTCATCAAGAAATCATTGTTGGAAATGGGAATACGAAAGATAGTTGAATTAATCAGACATAAGTTTCTTATGATCATATATACATACACACAACCAGTGTAATTCCACATCATGTACGACCACAAGATTGGAAAGTTATGCTCCATGTAAGAATGATATGTCAAAATACTTTCTACTCTCATATATAACTAAAAAGACCAAATAAAAAGTTGGGAGAAAAAAAAAAGAAGAAGCAGCAGGTATTGCTGGAGGTGATGCAAGAAGGTACAGCAGGGCAGGAAAGCACAAGGCTGAGGGAATGACAATAAATGGCAGCAGGTAAGAGCAAGGCTGCAGTCAAAAGAACTCAAATAAGAGCAACAGAGCACAGAACACTCTGAGGATGTAGGGTAGAACTACCTGAAAATAGCTAAGCTTCAGCTGAGATTGTAGTAAGGTGGGCCTGTAATCCAATATCACTGATATCCTTATAAAATGGGTAAATTCATAAAGAAACATCCTCCTACTATGTGCAGGTTAAAATTATGCTGACACAAGCTAACGAACTATGAGAAGCTAAAAGAGAGAGGCCTGAAATGCATTGTTTCCTACAGGAGAAGAATGAGCATGCCAACACCTTGAACTTGGAATTTCAGCTTCCAGAACTGTGAGGAAACAAATTTTGCTACTTAAGCCACCCAGTTTGTGTGGCCCTTTGTAATAGCGAACTTAAGAAACCAACACACAAACCTATCATCCCACATCCAAAATCTCACCCTGGCAAGGCACTCAAGAGCTCCAATTCATAAACTTTTACAAAATCAAATTTCAATCTAAATACATATATGAAAGAGGAAGAAAAGATGGACCGGCTTTGGTTTTACATTCCTTTGCTCACTATGAGCTGCTTTGTTCCTTGTAGAATACAAGAGCTGCAAGCCTTTTGTGTAGAATTGCTCTATAACATGTAGCACTGTATCTTAAGCAAACATTCATTTGTGGCAAGTCAATATCACAAATGAAATATTGTTGGCGGAGAAAGGAAAATCAATATCCACCTTTAGGGTCATTAAATTTTGATAAGGGTTTTCTGCAAACATCAATATACTACCAAAAAGATACGTATTTTATGCTTTTTCTTTCCTTTTGTTTCTTTCTTTCTATTTAATGAAATCTGGGAACTCACTTCAGCTCACATGTAAGCAAGCTCACACACGCTCAGAACACACACATACACAAGATTTGTACAGAAATATCAGTGTCCTCCTTAAAGATTTTTGTTTTTAATTTTTTTTAACTAGCTGTATTAACAAAATATCAATATAGTCATTGGAAGGAGAAGAAGTACTAGGCCAGCCAGAGACCTACATGCACTTCAATGTGTGGATAGTAGTTGTCGAATTAGAAAAGAACTGTCCATTATAATGATGGAGGTTTAAAATACTCCCTTTCCATATTAGAGAAATATGTTGGCAATTTTTAAAGAGGAAGAAAAAGGCTTTAGAGTAATAAGTAAAGTGTAAAACTCAGCATGTAAATGAGAGCTAAATAATGTGTCCAAAAGCTGGACGGCTCACTTTTCATGGGGTTTGGACCAGTAACTTGAGAAATTATTGTTTTTGGACTAGTTCATATCATCTCAAGTATTTTTCATAAACATTTCCCATTCATAAGAAATCATAAACCATTACTAGATATAAGAAAAAAGCATTTTGCTAAATTATATTTAATATATTAATTTTCTTGCTTTAAAATATCTTAGCCTCCCACAATATTTTTTCTTATATTTTTAATACCATGAACTTAGGTATACATAGCTGTGGGCTAATTATCTTTACCCTATTCCACTCAATGTGTGATGAACATTTCTTATAAAAACACGCTAATGACAATTCAGATGTCCTATGGTAGTAATCCTTAAACTCTCATTTCAGGTTCCCCTTGAGAAATGTGTATTCTCATGGCACAGCAAGGATATAATTTTTGGAAATGAGAATGCAGTGAGTAAATAAGCTCCTAAAGGATAGCCTCTGTGGAAATGTTTGGCATGCCAGAAAGACATACTACTTTAGCAAATATTCTTCCACTTGTTGCCAATCCCCTGAGGTCACAGTAGGTCCAACAGCATTGCTTGCAGAAAATGTCCATAAAAATGTTTGCAAAGCTCTCCAATCTAGTGTTGTATTTGATGTACTTTATAGTAATGAAGGACTTCTACTGACACCTAATTATGTATGGATCTTTACCTTCATTTTTTCTGGAACATTTCCTTTGAAGTTCCTCTGCTTATCCTGAAACATTTAATATACAGCATGATATTCTCTCTTTTTTTTGTCACTTTAGGGCAGGTTCACCAAATTATAAATGGAGAGATCACAACTCAGCAATCAGCAAGCTGTACAGAACACTCAGAATATAGCAGTGTAAAATGTCTTTATGTGCAACCACACTTTCAAATGTGTTCATGCCCACTCAAAAGTAATGCATTTTTGGAATGGGAATGCAAAAAACTTAGGTGAGGGCAGAGATGACTATTATCAAAGACCTTAGCAGTAAAGGGATCTATTATCCTCAGATAGAAGATATTTAACTTAAGATTTCATTGGTTGAAAGCTTTTCATAGCCCTCAGATTACAGTGTAAATGTAAGATGGTACTGTACTCTAATGAGACATAAAAAAAAAAAAAAAACGAAATTACAGCATGTTAGTATTGCATGGGTACCATTTAAAAAGGTGCAAATGACGGATATTTTACATATCACTCTTGAGGAATTTAAAGGGTCAAAACAGTACAAAACAGGTCAGCAGTGATTACAGTGCAAATGTTACTATGCCCAAAAAAATGCTCATGGCTCTTCTTCTGGCACACACACTCCTGTCCTCATTGTACTTCTGTGAGAACCTGTTCTTTTCTAGTCTCTCCTGCACCTCACCTAAAAAAACCTTCACCTTTAAGAGACTTAATATGCATATCAAGTCATGGCAAAATTATATAACAATTTGCTTACTGTTTAAAAGCACAACAGTAACAGATTAATGAAAACACATAAATCTATGGTATTTAAGTTAAAATTATTCATTTAGACATGAACAAAAAAGGCATCATAGAATTGGTGCTGGAAAGGAAAGGAAGTAGAAAGAGGAAGTAGGACTACGCAGAGTTAAAAAAAAATTAGCTATTTTCTGGATCTGTTCAGATTTTCTCCTTACTTAGTTTCATAATTTTTCTTTATGAAAATCACTGCACCATTTATATGGTGATACAAGAAAATATAGAAATATTTGCTGAATTGATATAATATACTTTCATATATCATTGAGTTTCTAATATAGTCATCTGAAAAAATCATGGATTATTGTGATGCTTACTCTTAAGGAATGAAATTTGGATGTCTTAGAGAACATGATACTCTAAAGAAAACACTCCTCCCCCCCCCCCCCCCCCCCCCGGTACTGGGGATCAAACTACATTTTCAGTCCATTTTACTATTTTGAGATAAGGCCTCTCTAAGTTGCTGAGGGAGGCTTCAAACTTGAGATCTTACTGCTTTAGCCTCCTGAACCACTGGTATCATAGACCAGAGCCATCACACTCTGGACTACGGAAAACCTAAATTAGTACTAAATATATTTCAATGAAGAATGTAATCTCTTCTAAGTACCTTTACAAATTGCTTGAATGTTGTTTAGATGACAATGGTATGTCAGTCATTATTTGCCTTTAATAAAGTGAAACATCTTCCTTAGAGTACAACAAAAAGAGAAGCCAAAATGAGCAAATGACTTATCTATCTAAAAGTTCTGAAAGAGTTGCCTCAAAACTTAGCGCAAACTGACAGTTGTATTAGTATTATGTCTGCTACTTGTAAAATAATGGAATCACACCTTAGTCTGAGAATAGTGGAACATAGGCAAATATAAGGAGACGACTAAGAATAAAAATATAGGTTGCTGAAGGCCAAGAGTGAAACAGAGAAGACAGAGAGAAAGGAAGAGATGGAGAGTGACTAAAAATGGTTATGGATGTTCTTGTTTCATGTGCTGAAAACTTTTGTATTTTATATTTTGTATTCTATTTAGAGACAGGGTCTCACTGAGTTGCTTTGCCCCTTGATTTTGCTGAGGCTGGCTTTGAATTTATAATCCTCTGCCTCAGCCTGCAAGCTGCTGGGATTACAGGCATGGGCAGTGGCCACAAATAAACCTTTAAACACAGTTTGGGAAGCATTTTACACAATTTCCACAATACTGATTACATTGCAATTATCTTTTCTTATGTAATGTTATCCCAAATAATTTACATTTTCTTAATTTACAATTCATTCTAACTTGAGACATGCAGAGATATATATTTTATAATAGAAATTTCTGCATCTTAGACTAGCAAATGATGGCTTTTGACCTTTTCCACAAACATTTTGTATACCAAATGAATATCATTTAATGTTCTATTTATTTTATTTTGCTTACAAAAATGTATAGGGGCTTCAATCACAAGGCTTTTTTTTTCATTTTATAAAATTAGCAGGATGTTAAAAAGATCAGTAGCCTTGCTTTAGGTGCAAAAATAAACTTTTGAATGCATCTATAAAAAGTCTAATAACTTATAAATAAGGACAATATGGAAAATGAGCCACACATTAACACATGAATTACATGGATATTTCTACCTGAATCAAAACTTTGTTAATTTTTGGCAGGAAGAATGAAGAGATCTAAATGGTTCCTGTGTGGCTAAAGCTTCATATGTTTTATATAGCATTAAGCATAAATCAAGCATAATGTGCTACAAAAAGGAACAATAATCTAGCTTTGTAGGAAGAGAATGAGGATTTTTTCCCTACTATCTACAATTGAGAAATGAGTCCTAAGGGAAACATGTATCACCACATAATTGTATTTTCTATTTTAGTATTAATTCTACAAAGCATTTAGTTTATTGACACTCTTTTTATATTCCACTAAAGAAGGCAAGTGTACTTTTACAAATGAAAACAATAAATAATAAATATATATTTCCAGTAACATGTTGGGGTTTTGTGTGATTTGTTTGGTGTTAATGGTGTCTAGGTAAACATCTGAAACAATATATGCTATTAATTAAAAGACAGTAGATCCTGTGGTGTGAACTCTGTGATCTAATTAAATTCTGGCTGCCCTCCATTATGGAAGAGGAAAGTATGTGATGTGTGAAAATGTGAAAATTAAACTAGATTACTAAACCCTTGAACCATTATTGGGTTGCTAAGGTAAGATGTTTTTGATGATCTGGGGCATATAAAATGATGAATGAAGGGATAAAACTCACATAATGTAGATATACATATTGTGTCAAATGATCTGAATTAGCATGACAAAGTTAAATTTAGCCAATGTACCAAAAAATCATGAGAAAGGAAAATTCAAGACAAATGGTTGGTATTTCTATTCAACAGAATTTTAGTCTAATTAAGTTATAGATCATTTTTATAATTTTCTTAATCTTTTAATAGTTCTATATGATCAACCTGTATAAAATTCCAAGGCAATAAATAAATAAATACTCATTTATTCTTTCAGGCAATTATAATAATAAATTCAGGCAATTATAATAATATCATCATTTTAGATTATTTTAATTTAAATTAAAATAATAAGAGGCCACATTCTTATTCACCATTAAGGTTTAAATATTTATTTTCATTTAAATTCACCTTTTTTTTTTAAATTGATGCACTGAAATAATTTTGGAAAAAACAATAGGCGTCATTATAACATATTAATGGTGACTTGGCTCTTGCCCAAACAGATTCTTGTTCATTAGCTTTGATATAAAGATCTAGCTTTCAGTGAAATTCAAAATTTCATTTTAATTAACTATTTCCAGAAAGCCACTGTCCATAATGTTCTTTATGGCATTAAACAACTGAAACATAATACTTAATTGGCAAGATCATTAGTAAATTTTTGCTTCAGTTAGAAGAGGCAAAGATGACTTTATTGAGAATGCATTTGACTAAGGATTAATGCTGCAGTGATCTTTAATATTTGTGATTTTCTAGCTGTTAAGGCAAAGCTAGTCTCAAATTTATTTTTTGATTGATAGACTTCATTTTAGAATAGTATTAGTTCTTTGTTTTTTTAAAAAGCACAAGTTTCTCTCAATTATTAACACTTATATTTATCTGATACAATTGTTACAAATAATGAGCCAATGTTGATACATTATTTTTAATTAAGTCCATGATTCTTTTAGATTTCTTTATTTTTAGCCTAAGTTCCAGTGTTTCCATCTGGTTTATCATATTACATTTCATTGTCTTAAGTTCTTCTTGGCTATGAGATAGATCTTTCTTAAAATTTCCTTTATGTAAGATTGGTTTAACACCTACCATCATGGGTTCCTGGGCAGCAGCACTGACAGCATTTATGCATTTAACTTCCTAAGATTGCTGTTGGTGTCTATTTTGAAGGACCTTAATAAATGATTTTTAACTTGAACCATGCATTCAAGGAACTGAGCATCATCACTAACATCAACTAGATTATTAAGATCAGTATCTGTTCTCTCCCAATGCCTATTGTGACTTTCAGCATTTCCTTTGAACTTTTTTTTACTGGTAAACTATAAGAATGGAACAAAATTTATGGTAATTTATTTAAGTGACAATTACTGAATAATTAACATGTGCTGGACACTCTGATGGAACTGAATATGTGATGGTAAATAAACCAGAAAAATTACTTGTTTTCATTGGATTTATTCCCTAGTTAGGAAAATAAATAAGAAGTTAAATAATTTATTATATAATTTCAGATATTAACAAATGTGACAAAAATAAAAAATTGAACTGATACTGAAATGACAGAAAAATTTCTTGTGAAAAAATTTCTAGCCAGCATAGCAAATGCAAAGTTTTGAGGCATAAGCAAGTTTAGAAATCAAGCCACTCTGGCAGGAATGTGATGGCAGAGAAAAGAGAAAGTAATTGCAAGTCAGAGAAGTAATAAAGACCAGACTAGACTAATAAGGCCCTTTAAGCTATGGTAAGAAGTTTGGATTTATATCACAATAAATAAGCCATAGGAGAATTTCAAATAGAGAAGAGTTTATGCAGAAAGCTTATCTGATCTGATTTATGTTTTAAAAAGATTATTCCCCTGCCCTGCGGAGATTAGATTTGGAGGGAAACAAGTGTAGAAAATAGATGATCAGTCATGATGAGATTCTGGAAGTTGGAAATGATGTTGGCTTGGATTTTCAATGGTCAGAGTAGAAATAAACTTAAGTGGAAGAATTTAGATTGTGTTTTGAAGGTAGAGTTAACAGGATTTGCAGCTTAAATAAATGCTGAGGTGAAGGAAGAACAAGGAATCCAAGAGTTCTCTTAGGTTTTTTTTTTTTTTTCCCTCAAAAACAGGTCACTGTTTACTGAAGTGGACAATGTTCAAAGTTCATATGAACATTTTATTTTGGTATTCACAATTGTTAGATGATTGCATCTATATCCCCCAAAGAAGATTTCAGTTTGGCAAGGGACATTGCTATCCTTTGTGGGAACTCGGTTTCTACTAAGCAATATATTTCACAGTGCCAGGTGAGAAAGAAATAAAAAGGGATAGATAAAAGAGAAATAAGAAGGAAAAGGAGGAATGGAAGAAGGAAAAAGGGAGGGAGGGAGGGATAGAAGGGAAATAAGAAAGGAAGAAGGGAAGGAAGGAGGAAGGGAAGCAGGAAATGGGGGAATCAGAGTAACTGATTGAGTCCAGCTCCCAGAAACAATCAGAAGAGCAAAATCAATGGGAAGAGAGCGATCCATTCTTCCTCATTGATTTTCACCATTCAGAGAGTCCTGTCTGCCTGATGGTTGCTTTAATTACTTTCTACTGCTCTTTGCTGTTGTCTTGGGCATGCTGTACTCTAAGCCTTGGTGCTTTGAACTGATTCTTAATCATCATGAACTCTTTTTTAAATATAAAATACCAACCTGAAACAGTCAAGACAATATCAATAAAAAAATCAGTTTTGATAGAAAAAAAACCACATTTTGTTTTTACCAATGAGAGGACAAAGTATTTAATCATCCTTACGTTCAATTTTGGAAAAATATTTTTTCATATGAATACAGGAAAAAAATGCACCCAGACACACCTATTTTACAAGGGAAATAGAAATTATTTCCTTTTATAAATTCAGAGTCAAATGCTTAAAAAGGTGAGCACATTTTCATTGACTTGGTATCAATGATAGTTATAGTTGATAATTCATGCATTTCCTTTCTAAATTTAAAAACTGTCCTGATTCTAAAATCATAAGACAAATTTTCTCATTTCTGTAGGCAATGTAGTAATTAAAATATATATACTATGTATATAGTAAAGGAAAAGACCTATATAGTAAAGGAAAAGACCTATGCAGCTGTTAGGATTCTGATAATGACTTGACCTTTTTCCATACTCTGCATAACCGAACACTTCACTATCAAGCAATCGCATGTGTACCAATCCATCATGATTTGTGTAACTTACCTATGCCTAATATACAAAGCCATCTTACCCTAGTATTGCTGAGAATATCATATGAAAATATTTGCACTCAACTAAAACTCAAGTCTCTTTCTTTTAGGATGAAGAGAGCACAATTTTATACTTCTAAAAATCCTCCATAAAGATGAACCCTTTAAAATTACTAATACGAGCAAAGATAAATACAAAGTTCTGGAATATATCCTAAACACTGGCCGGAGTAATTGAAAATTCACTTCAGTGATAAATTCTCACAATAATCAACTTTACGTCTTAGCATTGACTATAACTTTTCATATTCTTGTTGAGTTGGCACTAGTACTTGGTTAAACTCAGAATTTTGAAAATATCACCATTCTCAATGATATATTAAATCAATTTTTGAGGAAAAAAATGTGCTCCTCTAAACATGAGCTGGGAATATCATTTTTATAAAATTATTGTAGTAATTTATTTTTTGTGTTTAAATAATTAACTATATTTTAAGCAATACCATTAAATTAGTATCTACCTGAGACACAGATGTCTCAGTTTCTGAAAGCAATTAACTCTTTTATATATTATTTCCCTAATAGAACTGATGGTGGCTTCATTTTCACTGCCAAGAGCATACATTACTTTATTTCCTTGGCACTAAAAAATGGTGCCTTCAAGTCCTATTCAGAGTTGCAATTTATCTAATATAATGAGTAGATAGAAAAACTAGACATTTTAATAAACCATTTTATAAAATTCCCATTATCAGAAAGCTGTTCACACAGCAGATAACAGAAAAATAGAATTGCAAATAGTTATAGTTCAGATATATGATCATATAAATATTGTTTGCAATAATTGTATAATAGGCCCCAGTGATATCACTGAAATTGGTTACATTGAAAGACTCATTAATTCTCTTTCAAAAGGATTATTGACTCCCTGAGTCTTAAAACTTTATTCCAAAGTCAAGGCAACAAAATGGCCCATTACTTCCAGAGAAGAGGAAAGCAAGCCCAAGGAAAAGCATGAGTTTATACCAAGTTCCTAACTCAGCAATGATTTGTTTTGTCTCCTTTCTGTCTTTTACTTATGTTACTGTGTCTTCAACTGGAAATTAGACATCAGAGAAACAAGTGATTCATTAAAAGCAACTATCATTTAACATAGTCTGATTTTAAAGCCAATTTTAACTTAGCAATATTATGAGGGCTAATATTTGCAATTGTTTAACTTTTAGGGAGAAAAATTCTAGGCTAAAATTTGATTATATTTGTAGAAACTTATCATTTTCCAACTTAGTAGATGTGCATAAAAAGAAAAATTTTACTTTTTATTTTTTAAGAGAGATATAGAATAAAAAAAAATATTCTTGTAATGTTGTTTTCTATGCCAAATGGTAGGGTTTGAGTCAAACTAATTAGTGTCTCGGTTCTACCAATTTCTCATTTGTCTAAAGGGGCCAATAATAATAATGGTAGCTATCATACAAGTGAATCTTCAATTAGTACAGATTTAGCGTCCTTAATAGTGCTTGACATATAGTAAGAGCTATAATAATCAGCTATTACTATTTTACTGTAAAACTATATACTTGAAATTTTGTTCTAAATGAAATCAGGCAATAATTTCTCAAATGGCATTATTTGTGCTTCTTAAAACACAGTTTAATACATTACATTTTTACATACTTAAAAATATTAAGAAAAATGCACTTTAATGCAGTGTAATTTCACTACATTCAGTGCATGCTTCACTCTTTTAAGGGTATTATGGAGTTTAACTATTTTAATATAAAATTATATTAATGATAGACTTTTTTTGTTACCTAAAAATGGGGCTTCTCAAACTATAGCAAGCATCAGCATTACCTTGGGAGTTTGTCAAAACACAAATGCTGGCCCAACCCATAAAATTTTGATATTGTAGGTCTGGGTTAGCTCCCAAGAGACTGCCGTTCTAACCAATTCCCAGGTACTTTCACTGCTGATGCCCCTGGACAAGACACTACACTGCAGATCCAGCATGCTAAAACATGGGATTGATTTCCCTCTTCTAGCTTCTGGGAACTACAACTATAGCACTCTAAGCACTGGACTGCTCTGTGACCCAGCTCTCACCAATGGTTTGGAGGGGGCAAGGACTATGTAGGGGCATCAAGTTGGCCTCGTATTTCTCCTTGTATTTGGTTCTGTGTATTGGGGCTGCTATAGGCATGTGGGCCTGGACACTTGAAGGTCAATAAAAATGCACTAGCCAAAGTCTTATTTAAAACTGTAAATCATGTTTCTTTATGATCTCTTCACCTCTCATTTTCATATTTTTTGCACTTGCTTATCAGACTCCATCCCCATCTCCTTCTATGTTTTTCCTTGTTTCTAAAGGACTAGATCCTAGGAATTAAATTTCCCACCTTTCCTTGTTGCCAAAGACTCTACCAATGAGATGCAGGAATGCAAAACTTGATAGGCAAAAGGCAAGGATGGTGTCTGACGTATCCACTTCAACACACAACTGCTATATTCTGCTTTGTGGTCATTGGGAGCCCTGAACAGCTGTGATATTAAAGCCAGTCCCCTAACTTCTGCATCTCGGCTATGTTGGCATGACGTGACAATGACTGGAGACTCTTCATTTCCTATTCAGTAGCATTTCTGACAATTATGAGATTTCCTATTTTAAGTAGTTGCAGATCCTGCACTGAAATCTGACTGATTCATCCTTCTAATACTTGTTTTTATTTCCTGCCCATCCCTTTTTTCTGTATTTCAGGATCACAATTACAACTTATTATCAGTCATTCCTGCCATTTTCATTCAAGTTCATCAATTTCCTCCTCATGCTTTTCGTTTTCTCCCTTGACATTGTCCATTATTTCATTTGGAATCCTTTCATTTTCTAAACATGTCAATGGAATTGTATCTAATTTCTCTAACTCCATGCAACCCTCACACACCTTTCTCAGGGTCAGGTTCTGGATTAAATACCTTTGTGGTTACATGTCACTTATTCCAAAATATCATTCTTAGCACATTGCCTCAACTATTCTTCTCCTTTCAAATCTACTCTAGTTTCTTCCTTTATATATTTTCTTATCTGCTACCTGCTCACATACTTGTTTTTGTTGAGAACGTCACTGACTGATCAAAAGTTTTCAGTTCTTTGACAACTAACTCCTGCAGCCAACTCTGTGATATTTTTTTTCCTTCTGTTCTACATTCTAACCTCGAACTCCTCCCTTCAATTACTTTCGGCCCTACTTCAGTCAGTCTTCCAGGCTCAGGCATGCAGCTTGGCCATGGCACTATCTGGATTGGACTATAGAATATTGAATTCAGAGATACATATCTCCTTATTCATCTACTGTAATTGCATCTACTCTCATAATCACACCGATGACTTGTTCTTCCCTTTCATCCATGCCTCTCCCTGTCTTTATCTATCTGCACCCATTCTACCAATTTTAGCAAAAAACTTTTGACTTTTCTCTTTTCCTCTTTAGGAGAAAAGCCAAACAACCTTTTTTTTTTTTCCTGCTCCCAATCTCTCTGCATCTCAGTTTTTAAAATGTGCTTATCCTTAGTACAATAGAAGAAGAAAGTTAAATAAAAAGATATTTCCAGAGGGTAAATACACACTTTTTAGCCTTGGCTCTTCAGAGTCAAACTTAGACTTCCATTCAAGCTTCATCGAATCCTGAACTTTCATTTACATTCTTTAATTCCATCTTCTGCCTGGGATGTTCGCATCGCCATGGCAACCTGCTACCACCTTTAAGGAACATTTGAGATAGCCAATCTTGTAGACATTTTAAATTCCAAATAAGAACAACATTTTGATGTATTTTTCCAAAATATAGATAAAGGTAAAAATTTCTCTTTAAAAACAGTGATAAATTAAAAACATGGTTGTAATAAGTCAACCTGTATATTGTGTTTTGCTATTTGTATTTCTTGATAAATTCCTAAATATTTGTGGTGAGACAATAAAAACCCTTTAGCCCAGTAAATTATTTCCAATATATATTCCATAAAATCTTAATTTCATCAAATGTTAATAAGTAGTCTTAAAAGGGTGATATTATTTGGAATTGGGTATATATACATACAGATAATTACAGATGTAATATACACATTAACTATACATAATCACTTATAATTAACTACACAAAACTATCTAGTTGAATTTGTACTATATATATATATATCCATATATGTATGTGTATATTCATATCTGTATGTATATAATATAAAGAGACCTGTATAAACAGATATACATGTTGCATTTATATAGTATGAAGAGACATGTATGTGTATTTATATATACATACAGAATAATTTTAAGACTTTACTATGATAATGTACATAGTAAGTTTCTGGGAAGAGAAAATATAGTATGTGTAATTTTCCAAAGTGATTTGATCCCAATTCTGTCTCTCATACTTTATTAATAATGTCTTTAAAGGAATAGAATTCTATGGAAAAACTTAGAAGAATTTTTTTTCCTAACAAAATGAACATTTTTTTTTCTTTTGGCTGCCAGGAAACGTAAGTCACATTTAATATTGGTATCAGGTATATAAAACAATCTATTTCTTAACTTTTTGTCTCCTTGACTTACTATTGTCTCATTTTATAAAGGCATTATGCTCAGACCTGAGAAATTGCATGGGACAAATGGAAAGCTCCATGAACAATTGGCTGTGTGACCTTGGATAAGTTACTTGACATCTCTGTTGCCTCAATTATTTATTTATTATTGAGAATTTTTGAAGGCTCGTCTTATCCTTTTCAGAATTATATACATTTATATATCAAAATAAATATTTTAGTAATGTGTATCTATGAAAGCATCAGATTGGTTTTCATGCTCTGTTATATTATTTTTGATAGATCAAAGAAAACATAGAATTGAATTTAATCAAAGCATCCAAAGTGGAGATTCATAACAAAAATATTCAATTTTGCTATCTATAGTCATGATTGTTAAAGTTCAATTTTATTTTGAATTATTTCAGAATAGGTTAATGATCAAAGTAAGACGACTCAATTCTAAATTGCAAATAATAATTTTCTTTAGTTTATTACCCTATTTAAAAATTAAGAAAGTGGATGATACTATCCATGTGGCTCATAATATCACAAATAAAGTATATATCTTTACTCCTATATCATATTTTAAACAATATGTTAAAGTCTAGGCATTTTATCTTATTTGTAAATTTACACTGCAACAATATGGTATGTTAAAGATTTGCCTTGTATGAATCTTTAAAGCAGAAATTAACATAAAATCCATTATTTACTATTATGACTTTAATGGGTTGTATTAAAAATCAATCTATTAAATTCTTCAACTTATTAAGTTGAATTAAATTAAATCTTGGTGGCTTCTTTTAACATGCCAATTATATTCTGAGTTACATATTAAAAGCTTGCTGAATAAGTGAATCAAATCTGTATCCTTTTTTATAGGATGAATTATAGAAAATAACTAACAATTTGTGAAAGATTAAAGAATCAATTCTATCATTCATCACTCTCATCAATTATCACTTCCTTTTAAATGGTACCCAAATGTCCCAGACACAGGAGCGGACCTTCTAGCTGTCTATAATCTCAGTTCATTTATGCTTTTATTTTGCAGCTTAATATGCAGGACAATAATTGCTAATTTCCTTATCTTCTACCTCCACCGAACCAGGTTATTCTCCAGGTGCAGTAAATATCTCATAACTGAACAAATGAGATAATGACAGTAAATTGGATCAATACAGATCCTAATTGCTGAGAAATCCAGTAATACAATAGGAAGGAAACAGTTATTTGTTCTCCCTATCAGATATGAATTTTCAGGATTTAGTTAGTATGAATTTTTCATTCTTTTGACTTATCATTCTGCATAGTATATATCAGCCATTCATCTACACCTGATTTTGTGTTACTCAGCTTTGAGTTGCTGTAGCCAAAATATCTAACAAGAACAAATTAGAGGAGGGAAATGATTTCCTGGGCTTCACAGTTTCAGTGTCTTTGGATGATCAACTCCATGGCTGTGTGCCCAAGGTGAAGCTGGGCATCATGGTCAAAGGAGAGACAGAGGGAAGTTGCTTATATCATGGTAGCTGGAAAGCAGGGGTGGAAGGAAGGAGTCACAGGGAAGATGTATCCTTTCAGGTCACGCCCCCAAGGATTCACCTCCTCCAGCCAGGGCCCACCTGTTGATGGTCCATAGTAGGTTCATTTTCCCCTCAGCCTGTTTCCCAGCCCTCTCTGCTTCTTGGTCACCAGGAGAGGAGCAGCTTTCCTCTGCCAAGCCCTCAGTCATGATCTGCTGCTCACTGGGGGTCCAGAACAATGAAGTCAGCCATCTATGAACTGAGATCTCTAAAACTGTGAGCTCCAAATAAACATTTCCTCCCCTCAGTTGCTCTTGTCAGGTACTTTGGTCATAGCAACACAGACTAACACACACTTGTTTTTTTAGCAAAGGAGGAAAGTTAGAAAAATTCTAAGAAATATTTATGCAAAACAGTCTTTGATTTAATGCATATGGATTGGCCTCCGTTTCTAAAACTTAGAATTCACTGTGCCAGGTGGAGAGAGAGAAGGTATGAAGAGGCAGGAATAAGGGAATTGAAAG
Organism: Urocitellus parryii; assembly: GCF_045843805.1. Lineage (NCBI taxonomy): Eukaryota > Metazoa > Chordata > Mammalia > Rodentia > Sciuridae > Urocitellus > Urocitellus parryii. The sequence goes on along the minus strand of NC_135540.1, from coordinate 39,283,076 downwards.
GGAGGGAGCTAGACATAAATGAGGAAGAAAAACAAAAACTGGAATCACTTCTTCTTAGAGTGATAAATACAGGCATTTTAATATTTTGACTCTCAATTTTCTATATTTGCTTTCTTTCTGGTTTTGTGCGCCATGTTCCACATCTACTCCTATACTTCCTCTTACAAAATCTCTGGATTCATTGCTTAGAATCGGTAACTTTCTATCTTTAAAGTTAATGAAAAATTTGTAATTCAAACCTAATTTCAAATGAATATTTGGATGAACCACTTTAATATTTCATTTTTAATTACCACATTGCCATAAAAATACTTTTACAGAGCGTTAAACTTGTAGACATACATCTTTATTTAGTTACTACAAAGTCACTCTAGCAAAGTTGTTTTTGTAATTATTCCCTACAAAATAATCCTAATCTGAAACATATTCAAATGGCATTTAAAACGGGCTATTTATATTCAGTTCCTGCCCTGTATGTGAAAATTCAGGCTGCTTAGTTCATAGCATGATGCTTAACACAAAAGAACAGAGAGGTCAACCATGATCCTATCACTAATGAGCCATTATTTTCTAGACTAATGAAAAGACATCAGCAACAAAAACCAACCAAACAACCTAGAGATTCACATTGAATGCATTAATAATATTTTCACATACATGAATATGAATACTTCCTTATAACTATTAGGTTTATATTTTTCCAAAATAACTCCTCATGATCTTCATAAAATAACATAAATTGATATTTTAATATTTCAAAATACTTAATTTCTCAGAGTTTTAGTAAATATTAACATTGCTTTCCTTAAAAAAAATACCATGTGACCTTTTGGGTCATATAACTTAGTCTGTTTCTAATAGATTTTATACGCAAAATATTTATGGTACTCTTAGAGTCTTTTTAATAATAGTTAGCATTTATTTCCTTTAACAGGTTAATATTTCTTCAAAAATTTTTTCTACATGGTTTAACTTTATGATATAAAAAAATTTAGACATCTCTTTGATTTCTTTTAACAACTAATACTCATTGTATTTAGTAGAACTTTTTCTTTGTGCTGACTTATATATGATAAGCAATAAAAGTAATACTTAGCCAAAGGGGTAATATATGGTATTATATTTCATTAGTAGTTTAAATTATATTTTCTCTACCTAATTATAGTTTTTCTAAATTAAAGAGCCACACCTATTTCACTCCTTAAATAACTCCTTAAAGGCAGGGATTATGTTTGGTCATTTTGTTAGAAGTATATTGTTATTGAGTTGGAATAGAACAATGGAAAGCATTTGTACTATAAAGTTAGAAAAAAAATTCAATGTGAATTCTAATCATTGCACAGTATAGTAAACGTTTGAATCACTACCTCAAAATATATTTACAAGTCATAATCCCTACTATCTTAGGTGACCTTATATGGAATAAAGATCTCTATTCTGTAAAGTTAAGGATCTCCAGACAATATGACAGTGTTATGTTTTAGATAGGATTGTCCCACAAAGCTCATTTGTGAGACAATGTAAGAAAGTTTAGAGATGAAATGATTGGGTTCTGAGAGCCTTAAGGTAATCAGTGCATTAATCCCCTGATAGGGATTAACTGGGTGGTAACTGTAGGCAGGTAGGATGTGGTTGGAAGGGGTACATCATTGAGGGCATGCCTTTGGAGTATATATTTTTTCCCATAGAGTGGGACAAAATATGAATACTCATATATGAATACTCTGCTTCTTGGTGGCCATGTCCTGAGCCACTTTCCTTCACCACACTCTTCCTCCATGATGTTCTGCCTCATTGTGGGCACAAAGTCACAGAGTCGGCTGTGTATGGACTAAGACCTCTGTATCCATGAATTCCAAATGAACCTTTCCTCTTCTAAAATTATTTTTTTCTGCTCTTTTGGTTGCGTCAGCAAAAAAGCAGACTAAAATAGTACCCTGGATTAAGAATGTCCCTAAATTTAATGTTCTTAGAGGAGACAAAATGAAAAAAAAAAAAAAAGAGACCCACAGAGGAAAGAACATTTGAAAGCAGATGTAGAGATTGGAGTGGAGCCCACCAATCAAGAAACACCAAGAATCACTGGCAGCCACCAGATGCAGCAGACTGGCCAGAATGGGAATCTCCTTTGAGCCTCCAGAAGGAACCAGTCCTGCCTACAGCCTGACTTTGAACTTCTGGCCTCCAAAATGGTGGGAAAACACATGAGGGGGGTGTACTAATTTATCATGGCATCATAGGAATATATATTCAGCGAGAGTTAGCTGTCTCCTTTAAAAATTAGTGAATGTCTACTTTTCAGATCTGTTAGGAAGATCAAATAACACACAAGAGGGGGAAAGTGAACTCAAGAAGTGTAAGAGCTGACAGGCTATGGTTTTGCACGCTGACAAGCAGCACTGATATTTAACCATAGGGTTTTGCAGTTACTAACAGGTACCTTACAGATAACCACAGCAGCAGATACAGAAAACAAGTAGCAGAGACAGAACAATCCCCTTTAGGCTTAGTGCAAAAAAAGTCCCTAAGCTGTATGATCTGAATCCCTAGGCTATCCACAAGCTTGTACCCATACAAGGAATGTAGAATGCACCCCCAATAGAATTGCACCAATTCCATAACCTTGATATACCCCAAACTTGTTTATATATAAAAACAAAAGCCCTGCTGTGTTTGGGGCTCAGCCTTTGGAAATTATCCCACTGGGCCATGGCACCACTAATAAGGTATTGCTTCCAGATCTCAGTGTTCTGATATTTGTTTCCCACTACAACAGTAGAATCGATCTGACATAACCTTCCTATGTTCATATATGAATACACAACCAGTTAAACCCCATGTCACACACTACTACAAGAATGGGAAGTTATTCTCCATGTATGCATGATATGTCAAAATACACTCTACTGTCATGTCTATCTAAAGATAAAAAAATAATAATTATAATAAAAAGATCAAATAAGACAGTAAGTCTCCACTAAGATTTCCCAAAGAACATGTCTAAGATATGTTTCTAAGATGTATAAATATAATTTGTATAAGTTTTAAAAACTACAACCCATTAAAGGGTGATTTTCGTGTATTGCTAATGATATAAAAATGAATAATAAGAAAATTCAGTTAAATTCAGTGAATATTTGTTATTAAGCAATTATATAGCACTTTTAAGTCTCTTATAATATCAAAAAGTTTGATAGTTAATTAGTTTTAAGCTATTTCCCTGCATGTTTGATTTCTTGCCTTTTATATAATAGCTACTCTCAGTAGCATTAACTAAATTGTATAGTGAAAGAATGAAAAGATTTTTTTTAAAAAAGGAAGATTCTAAATTCCCAACACCTGAGTGACCAAAGGAAAACTTTCATAATTTAAAGACTAATACTCTAAATTTTTTGCAGATTGCAAAAATAGATGTAAGTTTCAATAGCTTTTAAACTTGACAGTGCTTTTGCTATTATTTTTAATGAAAGAAAAAGCTATCTGTATATCACATTTTCTAATGAAATAATATCTGGTAAAAAATTTTTTTAAATCCAAAGGATAGAAACACAGGAGTACTCTGAAATATGATGAATAGATTTCGACCATGTTTAAAAAAATGCTCAATGTTCCATACCTATTTGTGTTTACGAAGTATTAATTTTTTTTTCTTATGTCAGTTGAAACTAAACCGGTGGTTAATAAATAATTTATTAATTTCAGGTAATAATTGACATTTCATAGATAAAAAATTATACTTTACAAAAAGACTCATAATACCAATGATTCTCTTTAATCTGTTAAAATTAAATTTTGATCATAAATGTTGCTCAATCAATCAAGTGATTGTTTGGCATCTTCTATACCTACCAATCTTCCAAATGCTATACATTTCCAAAATCAGATACTAATACAATGATATGTATACTTTTTCATACTGCTTTAAACAGTTTGAGTCTGTACAACAAGGTTTTTGAGGGATGATGTGGTATAAGAAAAGGACATTAAGGGTGCAACTATGGACATCTTCCAAGGAAACTTTATCTCAGTGAGTTTTTAGTCTCCTAAAAATTAACCTTGGTATTTTCATATTTGAAAACAGACCAAGAATGAACTTTTTTTAACAGATGGTTAACAGGTTCATGTGAAAGTTGTATAAAATGTGATTCCAATTTATTAATTTCCAATTTGAACTGTCACCGCTATGAAGAATAGATATGTAAGGGCCCCAGGCTCAATCCTTATGTTCTTTCTGTGGATGTCATATGGGAAGGCAGAGCACAGACAATAATAAGAATGGTGCATATGGAGTATGGAATAATTCAGAAAAGAGTGTGTCTAAGCATCAAATGAAGTTAATTAAGGTATATTATTTGCAGAATAAATTTTGTCTAATACAAGGATCAACAATTCAAGTTACCTTCTGGAGCATACATAAAGGGATACTTGAACTATAGAAAACTCAACATCTCCTTTTTGACCTGTTATAATGACTACCAGATTTATCAGGTCATCTGAGTACAAATGGAGTGATGCATATAGAATTCTTACCAGATTAAAAGTATTGCCCACCCAGAGATTATATGTGGGATTTCAAATACAATTCATTTTATTTAATTGATATTTTAAATTATCAAAAATTACAAGCCAGGGGCTGGGGATGTGGCTCAAGCAGTAGCTAGCTCGCCTGTCATGTGTGCGGCACGGGTTCGATCCTCAGCACCACATACCAACAAAGATGTTGTGTCCGCCGAAAACTAAAAAATGAATATTAAAAACTCTCTCTCTCTCTCTCTCTCTCTCTCTCTCTCTCTCTCTCTCTCTCTTAAAAAAAAATTACAAGCCAGGCATTGTTGAGAGCCATCTGTGGGCTGTATGTGGAGTACACTGGCATCGAAGCCAGGGAGGGGATAGGTCTTGCATTGGGAACTTCCTGTGGCACTCCCACAGGGATAGACTGACTGATGCAGGTGTACCTCCCCCTCTGCTCTGTGAAAGGTCCCACACAGCACTGAAGATGGGGAGACCTGCTATAGCCATACAGCCCCATTGAGATGGATGTGACCTTCCAAGATGCCAATGATGCTTATTATTGTCTGTGCTCTGCCTTCCCATGTGACATCCATATGAACCATATGAACCTGCTGTCTGCAACACTCCACCCCTGAAACCTTATTCCTACCTTTGACATAGCCCCTTAATGAAACCTGAGGAGCCATTTTCTAATTGGGTACCTCCAGCTCCTGTGTGGACTGTATGTATCAGGAGCTGCATCTTTTGAAAATATCTTTCTGACTTTGTATTTTGTTCTTCACTAATTGTTATAGACTTAAATTTCTTAGGTGGCTTACACCTCCTTGGTGGAAGAAGAACCCCCTAAAGAGGCACTGGATGCCTTGCCATAGGGCATGGTGGTACATGCCTTAATCCCAGTGGCTCAGGAGGCTGAGATAGGAGGAAAGGACATGTCTAATGATGTGGATTGTTTAGAATAGACAATGTCCAGGACCATTAACAATTGCATATTGTAAGCCCATGGTAATTTTTTATATTTCTGTCTACTTGGAGATTTTGAATCATTTGTATTTCTATAAAGGTCATAATAGATTAAATTCACCTCCAAAATTCATATCAATGCATCCTAATTACTAAATCTAAACTATATTGACTAACATATCTCTTTTATATATTACCTCATTCTGGACTTTAATATGTACATTATCAGTGGTTTCAGCAATGATGGGTAAGCTTTAGTAAATAGAATCTGGTAACTTTGGGGTGTTTAGATATTTACAAATAATGTGGAAAGTACAAGAATTATCATATCTATTAATAAGCACAGGAAAAATAGTGACTAGTTTGATAATGAGATGCTTGTCTAAAGTTCTAAGAGGTTATTCTGATTATTTGTAATTGCTAAGACAAGAATTTACTTAGCAAGTTTGCTAATTATTTAAAAGAACAATACAAAAGCAGTATCATTTTTTATTATATGACATTAGATTACCCAACAATATTTCTTATCTATTAAATTGACTATTTCTATTTTCTATCTTTAAATGTTGTCATTCCGTTTTAGAATAATATCACAAGAGGCAAGAGTCCACTGACTGATGAAAAGTTTTGTTAATGCATTTGACAATATAAAATTAGTATTGCCATTCAAACAGTTCAAATATTTTGATGTTTAATTAGAATAAGAATATGTCAACTTGGGGTTGGAGGGAATTGTAAAAACATGACAATACATGAAATCATTATTGAGGTTTATAAGTATGAGATAGCAAACTAATTACTGTATCATTTAGGTTTCAACAGTATTGGTTCTTATCTCTCTTCTGTATCATATTGGTGTACAGTTTCTGCTTTATCGTTATTATTTAATTATATTTTGTAGTACTGATGATTACACCACAGAGCCTCAAGCATAATAGGCAAATAACCTATCATTGAATTACATACCCAGCCCTTTCATCATTAATTTTAATGTTAATTATAAAACTCTATTGACATATTTATGTCATATATACATTTACACAAAAATATGCCTACAAAACAACTATTATAAAGTATAAAAACACTAAATAAGATAATTTTAATATTTTATGTAATAATAATATGCATAGTATTTTAGCAGTGAACATAATTTAATATAACTTGGGGTTCACAAGTTAACTCATGATATAAACTTGAAATCATATATGACTCTATGTATGATAATTCTGATAGTATCATTCATCCATTCCCAGGCCCTTTATTTCTTCACAATTACTGACAGTGCAGGTCTTTTCGCAATATATTTTCCTAGTATCTGTTTCAGAACTCTTTCATTTCTGAAAGACAGATTCCTCGACTGTGCAAGGCTCTGTAGATATTTTGTTTGTTTTCCCTTTCTAAACATTACAGCAGTCACTTCATTTTCTGTTACAGTGTTCTTGGTAAATATTCTGTAATTCTTTGTACCTTTATATGTTATGGGGGCTATCTTCAGAGAGGTCTGAAGATCTCTCTTTGCTTTTCAGTGGATTGAATATTATATGCCTGGGCTTTGCTTTTCTTTTTTTTTTTTTTTCTTGCTCCACTGTTTCTTTTTCTACTTTTTTTTTTTTAAGCTTTCTGAATCTGTCATTTTGTCTGTGCCATTATTTTCTAAACCTATCACCATTTTTGTTTTGTTTACACTTCTGTGTTTTGGTTGGATCATTTCTACGGGCCTGTAGAAATTTTTCCTTGGTTGTGTTGAGTTTACAGATGAGATCATCAGAAACATTCATCATCTCTGTTACTGAGCTTTTAGTATATACAATTTCCATTCAATTCATATCTTACATCTCCCTCTCTCTGCTGAAATTGGACATTTGTTCCTTCATTTTGTTAAATTTTCCAGAGTATTTATCACATTAATTACGGGTATTTTAATTCCAATTTCTGATGGTTCTAACATGCACATAATTTGATTCCATTTATACCTTTGTCACTTGGCAATGTATTGTTTTTTTCTGCTTTTCTGTTAGCCACAGAATTTGTGGAAAGCCATATCTTTTGTGTAGGCCATTAGAGACTTAGATAAGCAAACTTTATATCTAGAAATAGGTATATGTTTCCTCCTACGAGAAATGTAATGTGGGATTTGGAGCAAGCTAGGCAGGCGTAGGGTAGAGTTTATTATTATTGCTTGTGTTATTCCCAGGCTTCAAATTTCTCCCAGTATACCTGTCTTTAGAGTAAGGGCCAGCTTGCTGTAGCCTTTTCTTAACCCATTCCCTTCCTTCAGCTTTAGGCCTCTCCTTTGCACTATGTTTTAGAAAGTGTCTCTTCCTACTCTAGTAACTTTCCCAGTCCTGTGGCAGGATTACTTGTAGCACAATGCTTGCTAGTCTGTGGAGCAGAGACAGGTTGTCTGCCTCCTTCTGATTAATACTGAATCTTAAGGAAGCTCTGTGTCCCTGATTCTCAGATATGGCTGTTTTAATGCTTCAGCCTCTCTTCTGTCTATAGTTTTGGACCCATCATGTATTCCTGTCCCTGTCCCAAGAGTAAAGGGTCTTTGTCTTTTCCTCCTCCTGCTGCAGTAAGTTTCCATCTGGATCCTAAGGGTGACTGTGTGTTGCTCTTCCTTTTTCATTTTAGGTTTTGTTCTGTATAGAGAACTCTGGGTAGTTTCCTGTCTTTCCTGCAGCAGCTATTTTCCCTTCTTCAAGGCTTTCACACAAGGGACACTTTCTCAGGAACAGTCCTAATATTTTTATGTGAATATACAATGAGGTTTGTGGATAGGAGCTTGTAAGGGTGTGCACATTCTTGTTATATTTATATTCCCTGCCAGCCCATGTTCAACCTTATCAATGTGTTAATCATTTTTGCAGAATTCGTATTATCACTTAGGTGTGTCTAGTACATCTGCTCTTCCCTTACCAGTGTGTGTCTTCACTTATACCCAGGGTAGTTGATTGATCTGTAATTTTGGCTTTGTGGGTTCAAGAAAATTTGTGAATTTATATTTTCTCCACATTTTTTTATTGTTAAGTAAGAATGAGAACAAAGCTCTCTCCAGCCTTATATTATCCACTGAAATCAGGGAGGAAAATGCACATACACACACACACACACACACACACACACACACACATTATTTCAAATAAACTCAAAAGCCTAGAATAATAATTACTATTGTCTATATGTAAAAGGAAATGCCAATTAATTTTTCTTTTTACGGGAACTGAGCATAGCTTCTAATAATTTTTAGTACCTCAAAATTGTAAGTTCAATTACATGCAAAACTATTACTTTGGTCTCAAAAGAAAAGCAATATTCAGTATTTGGCTTCCAAGGGATTATAACATAGATTCAATTTTCTTTTGTGCCTTTTCTTCTTTCTAATTATCTATTGCATTAGTTTGGCTTCTACTGGAGATATACTCATGATTTCATCAGGCAAATTAAAGCTTTTCTTTGCTATTCTGCTTCTGACTAAAATCTATTCTGAAGACTGGAACTTCCTTAATCCCAGATACATATGTGCATTTACATGTGAATTTATAAGCACAATGCCCTTGCCTTTGCTCCCCAAGAACAGCCAAATAAGCATTTGTTTACTCATGTGATGTTTGAAGCAACCTCAGCAGACAGGCATTACAAAAGTGTATTTTAAAGATGGTTACAGAAAAAGTTCTGTTGATTCTCACTACTGTTGAAACTTGTTCCCTTTGCTGTGTAAAATCATGACAAGAAATGGGGAAAAGAAGTAAAATGAAAGCGACAACCAAATAGGATGATAAATAATGCAAAGACACTGTGTGGGACATTAGAGAGACAAAAGAAATGGAAATGACAGGAAATAAACTGATAAGTCAAGAAGCAAAGGGAGTAAATCACAAGGTACAATGGAAAAACTATTTTGCAACATCTGTTCTTACAAAAAGCACCTGAGCATCTTTGAATCATCCTTTTTGATGTTAAGATTGATATTATTTTAAATAAATACTATCATGCCTTTATTCTTGCATTTTTATTATTTTTTCATCAATTTGGGATACAAAAATTGTTATTCAGCTATAGAAAGAAAGGGAATTTTTTGAAAATTTGAGGGAATAAGTAAAAGCAATTAAGAGGGAAACATACTGTAGAAAATTAATGCCAAAAAGCATTTATCAACTTTATCAAAACTGATCACTATTTCATGATATATTTTCATGTCTTCAAGGATATATTGAAGTCAAATCTTACATAATCATGTAATCTTTCATTCACATGTAACAAAGAATTTTGCTTTATATTTAGGATAATTCTTCAAATATTTATTTAATAAACCATAAAAAATTTCAGGCATACTCTTAGATACATTCTTTCAGTCCCATTTCTACTATAGATGTAGCTGCAGATTCTGAATAAGAAGGCAGTAATTTTTTCATGTATAGTCAGCTCAGCTATATTGATGACATGCAACCATTAGAAGAATGATTCAGCTAAATTAGATAACTACCTTTGAATACACTGCTTATAAATATTTGGTGAAACTTTCATAAGTGGGAAATATGAACGGTATATGAAATACGAAAGCAAGATTCCTACATATAATTATTTTAACTGAATCTTAAGTGTTGTCTATATTATGAAACTTTACATTTACATTCACTTTTTTTCAATGAAAATATATTCATTGTTCATTAAATTTTAGAATTAATTTATTAGATAGACCTTAATTATTTCTCTGAAAATGATAATGTGTGTGTTTGTTAAAAATATGTTTCTGTAATTTGGAACTCTTAAAATGCTAATTATAGTCACAAAATGAAAAAAACAATAACCAAGTTAAAATCAGTTACAGTAATTTGAATTGTTGGGACAATATTTTATGGGTCAAGTCTGTGAAAAATTTCATTCAAATGTTGTAGATCTCAATTCATATCAAATATAGACTCAGTTGTACTGACATCTGATAGATCTTCACTTACTGAGAATGATTTTAACATAAACAAATAGAAATTTGAGAAGTCAGTCTTATTTGAGAAAGTGATGTATACATCTCACATTTAAATTTAAAATGTAGTATTAACATTCAAATAACTTTTAAGACTCCTACTCCAAGCATTCTTCAAGCATTTTCTCCAAAAGTGAAAAATATTAACCAAGATCATATTATTCCAATTTAACTTTGATTCTTACTAACAACTAAAGGCATATTTGAGTGAGCATCTTAATTAAAAGCTACATGCTGTTTCCCAAGTTTCCCAAGATGGAGATGTGAATTCTCTCATTGAAGATTTACAGCCTCCCTAATTACCTCATCATGTAAGCAATCCCTCCCTGTACTAGATTCTGTTTCAGGATTTTGTTAAAAAAAATTATTTAACTGGGTATATTTTTGAGTTAAAGGAACAGCCATAAAACAAGGAAGTCCTCAGTATAAAAAAAGGAATAATACATTGTTAGTTGTACCTTCAAGAAAGCATTATCAGAGTTTTAGATATAGTTAAAAATGTATAAAACTAGAATCAGAAATCAACTCTAAGATGTGTAGATAGGCACTGATACCAGAGTAGGAAAGGAGATGTTAAATATCAATATTCTGACATTTATGTGTGGATATCCTCCTATGTGATATCTTTGATAAGTGCCACAATGATATATATTTATGAAGACTCCACTAATGTGTAATTTAGAGACCTTAAAATGCCTTGACCAAAGGCAAGATGATAATTAGCATGCTGAATTTGTGAGTCTTGTAAGCTGTTTCTTAGACATGTGTTTAGTAGGGTAACATGTACTTTGAGTTTGTAAAGTAAGGAATTAAGTAATTCAAATTAATACTTCCATATTCTTTGTCTTTCTATTTGTTGTTTTATGGCACATATTCACATTCCCTAAGTTTCTAGTAATCATATGCTCTCTATTTTCATAAGAACATTTCTCTAATCTTCAGTGCAATATAACTTGCATACACAGTCATAATTTGTTCCTCTTAAAAAGAGAAAAATATACAAGCAAAATATTTCTCATCTCATTGAAGTTTTGGCTCCAGTTTTTAATTTTAATCAATTAATACAGCATTAAATACCTAAATGAAAGAAACCTTTATTTTCAGTGTACTTTAGAAATTTAGGCAATTGATAGTTTGATAAAAAGAAAATAACATTAAATTTAGACTCAGTTGTACCCATACCCATGATGATTTAACTGTAGGTATTTTAAAAATATATATATATATATATTTAAAATCACATCTTCTTTTTATGTCAGCAGTTCTTTCTGCTACAACTTTATTCGTAAGAATCTAAACCTCTAAATTTCTTTCTCAAGAAAGGAATTAGTGAAGCTCATAATTTTTGTTTGCTGTATGGGTGGCTTTATAATGGTACCAAGTGCTGCATTGTTTTTTATTGATTCACAAATCTTCCTCAGTGAATGTCATCAAATCATACGTTTCTTCTGTCAATATCGAAGAAAAACATTATGCAAACAGGACTTTACCTTTGATCACCTTTAACATATTAGTAAGATGAATCTATTTGGCATTTATTGCTAGACACAACAATTAGAATCATGTGGGTGCATTGTTGTAGCAGTCAATAATGGAGGTAAATAGCCATAATTAACTGATGAATACCAGCGTGGGCAAGAAGAAAAGACACGGATGGAATGCACAATGAAAATAGCTTTCTCAAAGTCTGATGGCACTTTGAAGATTCTACATATTAAATTTACATATACATCTCTCATTAATAAAAAGTTCATGCTAAAGCAGACAAGCTATCAAAGAAATCTCCTGAAATGAAGAACAGGTATCTGATTCTGCCAAGGTGCATATATTTATAACATAGCTAGCAAGATTGTAAAATCTGGGATTTCTATCTAAAAAAAATTTAGATTAATTTGAAATATGTGATTTAGAAATAAAACAACATGGTTAGAAAGGCAAGTTTGTTTTAAATTCACTAGAAGTAAGATTTCTAAAAAAATGAATTTACTTGGAAAGCTTCCATTAACTATGGCAAAACCACAACTTTGTATGATGTGAGAATTCTTTGAACCAATAAGTAAAAGAAGTTGGGATTTAAGAAAGGTTAAGATTTAGATTTTGACAGAGAAAGTGCTAAATAAAATAAAATAAAATTAGATTAGAGCCACTTCTTTCTTTGCCCCAGACTTTGAGCCATTGCTAAAGTCTCAACGCAGTTGGCCATATTGCAATGCAGTTTTCTTAAATGGCTGGAAAATGACAAACAGATAAGGAAGAGGCAAAGGGAACCATTTACTACAAACACAGTATAGGTAATATACAACACTGGGGATTGCATATTGACCTTCGGGCATTTGATCTCGATCAGCATGCCATGCTACAGCACAGGGACACAGAGTCATGTTTACAACACAGAGCTGAATTTAAGAGACTCACATAACTGCCTGCGAGAAGATACAGGAGCACTTCCATAAGCCGTGCCCTGTAAATAAAACACATTTTTTTTTTTTTTTGCAGCAAATGATGTCAGCATTTGTAACAGTAGGAAGTGGTGGAAAATTTAATAAAAATGAATAAAAATATGAAATCAATGAAGTTTTGGGGGCTACTTTAATGAAATAAGGTCATGAGTTATTATATTTGACAGACAAATATATATTAAGGTAGTACTGGTAAGAAATGAAATAAAAAGAATACACCAAAATAAGGAAGTAAAATAAAAAAAGTGTGACAAAAGATAGAATCATTTAACTTTGACAGGAAAGAAGTTTGTGAAAAGTAGAACACACGTGATATTTATGATGTGGCCTCCTTACAAAGTAGGTTCCCTTGCCCCAAATCCTTAGCTGATACAAACACTTTTTTTTCAAAGCCTTTTATACTGAGCTGTGCATGGTTATTGCTCTTTTCTTTTTCTATCTCAAATGTTATACAAAGGAAAAAAAGTAGACTTCAATAAAATTGTCCTAATCTTTATACCAACAAAAATTGATCATAGAGAAACAGTATAATTTAACAGGAAAAGTTATCAAATGAAAACATTAATTGTGTATGATACCAAAGTTAGAATGACCACACAATGAGTACATGCATTATCCCTCTTGTTAACAATGTTCTTTACAAACACACATTGCAAATTAAGTTGTATGTTTTTATTGCTACCACTGATCTATGACACAAAATTATGTTATTACTGTAACTCTAAGAGGTGTTTTCCACATAGTAAGTAAATAAGAATCTCTGTAAAAATCAATAGTTCATTGTAAATATAATTCACAAAAGAAATACTTTTCGAAAAAGAGTAGTATTTATTAAATACTTTCTCTGTAGAGTCCCTATGCTCTGCCCAAGAAAAACATTATCTCCACAAGTTCCCACAACAGTCTCTGAGGTAGTTACCATTTTTTACTTATACTTATTTATTCCCATTTTGCTGGTGAAAAGGTCTTTTAAGATTGGTCAAGTAACATTAGACTCAGTTTAGAATCAGTTAGAAAATAATACAAGTTTTTTAGGCTAATTAAGTATTTCTGCCACATGATCCCTCTTGCTGGAATTTAATGAATTTTGCTTCTGATAAGGGATAGTAAAAAGGAAATAGGACATGTAAATGTCTTATTTAAATTTCCTTTGTCCAAGAGTATGTTTGTATCTCTGATGGGTTTGGGGAGAGGCATGTCCTTTTGACTATATTCAATTGGGATTTGCCTGGGAAAAGCTTAAATAAATTTTACTTTACATAGCTATTTTGTGAGGAAATTTGATCAAAGATTTGCCACCTCCACTTGGAAGAAATCACAGTATTCCAAAAACTTGCTACAGAAGCACTGGGTAGAATATTTATTAGTACCATACCCATCAGTCACTCACCTGCAACAATATTGAACAATTCAAGATGGAATTTTGAATACACTGATTGTTACTAAAAATTATTTCCAAGGCCTGAAGTCTGTTAGGACTTATATTTATTAGAGATTTTACTAGAGAAAGATGAACAAGTTCACTCCTGAAATAAATCAGAAACAAACTTGCTATTGTAGTAAAATGTAAAACATGGGGATGTAATATCTTTATAAAGCCCTGAGAGAACCTAGTTAGTCTCCTAATTTCTAAACTTCAAGTTTAGGATAATTCACAATTAGGTAAACCCACAAGAGCTCAATAGAAATATGACAAAGAAAAACTTGGCTTTAAATTTTTATATAAGGTCTCCAAACAATTTTATGCATGATACTTTTTCCTAAACTATAAAAACAGATGTCTCATGATCTAGGTCCTCCAGATTTCTCCCCATATCACAATTCTCCCTTCAGTTACCTATTTCTGCATTAATTAAGATTATTTTTGACTGTACCCTGTGCAGGTAGTAGCTTTGTATTTGTGTTTTTCATTACATTTTCAGAATGATTTAATTAATTTTATGTTTATATCAGTGGAATGTTTTGCGATTAAAAATGTCATCCACATAGCACCATAGAAACTGAAATTTCCATTTCCAAAATGTTCACTTATTAGATACAGACTTTATAAACTAATACATTTACGTCAGTTAAGAATAAAGGGGAGCAAATATGACATTTTTCCAAGTGAAATGCATTAAATTGATTGGAGACATTATATAAAAATTTAAAGCCAAGTTTTTCTTTGTCAGATTTCTATTGAGCTCTTGTGGATTTACCTAAAGGAGACATTACCAAAAGGAGATTAATCATTGCTAGAAAAATAATTGTGCTTGAGAAACTGCTTAACATAACAAATTAAGAAGATACTTAAAGGAGATGTGATGACTAAGCCTACTTTCTCCAGGTTATTCATGATTTTTTTCCCCTAAATTATTTTATTTCTAAACAGTTGATTTTTAAAAACCCATCTATAATTTGAAAGTGTCAATTGAAACAAAATTTAGTAATATTTATTGTATTAATGAATCCAAATTAAGGCATAGAACTACATCATCCAACCACGGTAAAGAACAAGACAGTGTTCAATTGCAGGGGCTTAATAAATTCAGTAGAGGAGTACTCTACCAATAGAGTTGTTTTCCTTTACATATATATTTTTAACAAGAATAGTATAGTTCATTGGTATCATTATCTTTATTTAAGTAATAACTTCACAGTGCTTTACAATACTCTGGGAGCTTATTGCTTATGTATTACTGTATTAGCATATGCCATTATTTCCATATGATATAATGTCATTCCAATTCTCACAAACGGGAAAGATGAAGTATCAAAATATATTTCCGTGGCTACAAAACCAGGACATGGCATTGACAGGCATAGAGCTGAGATCCTTGGGCTCCTAAGATCCTGGAGCTTACCTACCAGATGCTAAGCCTTTAGATCACCTGAATACAAGGACAGAACCACAAAATGAGAAGCTATTCTGGGAATTATGTGCATGTGGTATTTTTGTTTTTAAACTATCTTAGTTGTAAACAATACCAGAAATTAACCCAAGATTCTGGAGCAAAACAAATATGAAAACCAGAGATCCACGAAAGAAGGCAATAATCACCTTCTCTCTCTCTCTCTCTCTCTCTCTCTCTCTCTCTCTCTCTCTCTCTCTCACACACACACACACACACACACACACACACACACACACACACACAAATTTGACAAAACTTCTTAATACCTTCTTAATCCTCTGGAAGCATTTCACAAAAATAGGTTTTAGGCATAGCTCAGAATATAAATATAGAAAATAAGAATGTACAGTCTGGTAGGGATAAGAGTCAATACCATTTTTTACCTGGGAAAAACATTAAAATAAAATCTCAACGATGATTTTTAAATGAGCACCCATTCACTGTCTTGAGGCACACATACAAGCAAACAATGCTTTACATGGAATATAAATATTAATATAAGAAAATTTCTAAATCCAAATATCCAAAAGCCTTTGGGCCAAGTGTTTTTCAGAATTCAGAAGTATTTAGAATTTATAAAATAATACCCCTAGCTAAATGTACAGTGGAAATAATCAGACATTAACATTTCTAGAGCAAAAATATAACCCCATTATGATTAAAAAACTGTAAACAACTTCTTGTCAATTCAGATCAAGTCAGATTTGGCCACCAAATAGTTCATAAAAGAACTTCAAGTTTTCAAGGGATTTTGTTTATTTTTTCTTTTGAATATCAGACTTGTAGATAAGAGATTAAAGGGCTATCTTTTATTAAAAATTACATAATTATAACCAAAGAGGAGCATGAAAGTATTAGAAAATTAGAGTTTTAATTACATTACATTAAACCCTCGTAAAGCTAAAATTCTCTTGACAGTGAAATAGTTTAAAAAGCATTTATTAGTTCAAAAATATAGTTGTTTAAGATTGTTTAAGCATTGAGAAGATTAATTGACTTCTGAAATGATTACTCATGAATAAAAGGAAAACTTGGCCTTGGTACCTTCATGATGTGTGTTGTGTGTGTGTGTGCCCGCACTCACACATGCACAGTAGGATTTAGTTAATATAGTTAATATCATTATTTTAGATGTTGTAGAATGATATGACTTTAAATAATGACAAGACATTTATGATAAATATATTGACATTCTTATGTTCTTTCATGCTCTTTGGAAAAATTTATATTCAAACTTATAAGAATAATGAAGGTTGAAGTCTCTTCAAAGCTAATTAAGATACATGGGTTAATAATTCAGGAAATACGTAATTTGTAAAATAATTGCCAATTCCTTGCAATTGAAAACTAGTTGAGTGTGGGTATTTTAGTTACCTGGGTTACATAAGAAATGACTACTAATTTTGTGCTTATTTATATTATTGCTCTGATATTTATTTTAACCCTTAAAATAAAACACATAAAAATATTATTTCTCTTGAAATCCCTGTTGAGACATAGACCTGCCTAAGGCATGGCTTTCATTTGCCACCTTGGTTGACATACATTGATAAAGTCACTTGCTCATTAATCAGATCAGGCAGTGTACAGAACTTGCAAGGCAAAATGCTTTAAATAGACTGCATGTTTTGTACTCAACACGTTATCTTTATAAGACCAAAAATAGTGTTAATCAGGCTGAATTTCTACTGTTAGCATTTCAGAGCTCATTTCAACAATAATTCCTTCACCATGTTTAAAGGTATGTATTAATACTTGAGATGATATAGTGAGTAGGATTTGGTGTTAGATCTCTTAATTACCAGAAAGGGAGAAAAATGAGATTAATAAAGAAAAAATATATAACATGGATACTTTTCTTTATTTTTTTCAACAGTCTCATAGAAACGCAGAAACAAAAACTTGTAAGAATAACGATGAATCACATCTTTTCAGCCCCCCAATAATGCTGTTAAGTCTAACTACTTCTATTTCTATTAAGAAAAAAACCGACAATGAAATGAATAAAATTGAAAGCATACCCTTTTTATCTGCCTCTAATGGTATTTAGCATAATCACACACATAGAAAATAAAAATTCACTACAAATATTTTAACATTCTACTACAAATTTTCATATCATTAATTTTGAACAGTGATAGTTTTATGAGATCCATATAATTGAGCTATATAAAATATATAAATTTTCTTATATGAACTTAGTTTTAAATTCTTTTTTCTTTTCTAAAATAGCCTCTTCAAATGATGATTCCTCTGCAATTTTAAAAAACACATCTTCAACTATTTCCTCAGTAAGAAACCCTGGAAAGAGGGAAGGAACTCTGATGGTACACTGAGAATTGAAATGCAGTATCATCCATAAGGAAAATATAAATTCCTCCTCGTACTTTAGATCATTTTAACTTATAATAGTAATCACAACTTACTGTATTTCCTGGGGATTTCTCAAGGCACAGCCAAAGGCAGTCAGTTTCTCCTAGCTAGTCATAAATGTCCTGTGTTTCTTTCATTGCTTAAATATTGCCCTAAGCCCTTTTCTTTTATTATATCCCTTTGAAATGGAGCGGACCATTTCCCAACAGACACTTATCAAGGAGAAGGTTGACATTTGCAACAATAAGAAGCAGCATGCACTGTATATAAATATGAGGGCCTGAAAGACTTGACATGCATCCGTTTAATTATTTTAGATTTCTCTTCTCTGGTTCTGAGTTCATTTAGTATCAATAGAAATTAAAGTCCATTAAATGTCAGTGTTCTTCACACTACACTAGGAGGGAAAATAAGTTAATGCTGAGGACAATCTATTGAGGTTTTATGTTTTTTGTAGAAACAAACATTCACTTGAAACTTATTTTTTTCTGCAAAATTAAATACATGCACATATGTGTGTGTTTGTGTATGTATGTATGTGTATATATACATACATACAACCTGATTCACACACATATATAGGTGTATGTGTGCGCACACACACACACATATATATATATATATATATATATATATATATATATATATATATATATATATATATATATTTGTCCTTCTAAAAACACACCTGACATATACAAATGCATCCAAAAACCTTTAGTGACTCACCAGGAATGGTAGAATTCCAAAAACTTTGCTTGACCCTCAGCTTTTTATGTAAGCTTACCTTTACCTGCTCTTTAAATTTATCTATCACTTTCTAAATAACATTCAAACTGGTTGTTAAATAAAATAGGAAATGGGGAAATCTATAGATTTTTGCAGGTAGAGAGGAGGGAGATCATTCTGCCAAGTTTGTTTTCAGAGGCTAAATTTGACTCTATCTGATTAAGTTCATATATTGAGGATATAGTAATACTCCGATTATCAAGACTCTGGTATCCAAAATATTCAGAAGCTTGAGAGAAATGTGGGAAATGGTCCATAAGTAGTAGTATGAAAAAAATCACATCATTGCACTATTTCATGGCCAAAGAATAAACTTTCTTCCGGTTATAACATTACATAAAATACATTAAATCAGTGCCCTCTCATTTGACAAGATGAGAACCAGCTGGCCACTAGAGAAAGACTATAAAATCAGGCATCATAAACCTGCATTTCCATATGTTAAAACATTTTAATTTAAAATACATAGAAGTACTTTCCTTCATCTATATTCTAACATGGGACTGAGAGCTTTTCTGAGTGAGGGCTTTCTTCATGACTCTTTCCTCTTTCTTGCATAGTGACAGAGTAATATATCTCCCTCAAATTCCAGTTTAAGTTAAAGAGGTCCTAGAGCTTTAATTTCCTTGAAAAGCAAGGAAATTGATATTGATTCTTTTTATGCATTTAATTATTTTACCCTGATTTTTCCATGTTTTAAGTACTTTCTAAAACATTTGACTTGACTTTGTTTTTTCTTTTTACTTGCTTATTTCATGTATATCTAATATTGAGCTATTTTACCTAATAACAATAATATTTAAAATTACAATTAAAACTAGAATAAACACATATTGGAAAAGATCTCAAGAGACAGACATAAGCAAACCAACAGGGAGAGGTGGGCTTATTGCTTCAGTGTGGTGACCTTACAGAGGAATCCTGGCATTCAGTCAACCTAGTAAGTAGATTAAGTGGAGAACCCCAATGCTCTGGAATGATCAAACAAGGGTTAACTTTGCTCAATGATTTGGTTCCTTTTTTTGTCCCCTGTGGTACCATGACTGAATCTAGGAGTGCTTAACCACTGAGCCAGGTCCCCAGCCCTTTTTAGCTTTTATTTGGAGTCAGGATCTCAGTAAGTTGCTTAGGACCTTACTAAATTGCTGAGGCCACTTTGAATTTGTAATCCTCCTGCCTCAGTCTCCAAATCTTAGTTCCCTCATTTTTTAACATCAATATAAATTATTGTGGGAATATATTTGATCAAAATTGATTTTCCAATACTTGTATGATAATTTTAAGTTACCTGGAAATTTCCCGTAATGCATAGTACCTCAACCCTTGTGATGGTAGGGCTTTTGTACATATTAGTATATTTTATGGTTGTATAAATCACAGTTAATTTAATGTTAATTTTAATTTTCAAATCAGTTTTTAAGTAAAATATTCAATAATATATTCAATAGCTTATGATTCATTTTTACAGAGTAGTTCTAAATTAATATCAATTTCAAAGAATGATATTAAAGACCAATATCCAAGTTTAGTATTAGTATGTGAAATTAGTTTGTCATTTCTCTCAGGGACTAAAAATTTAAATCAGTGGCTATGAAAATTCAAATACAATTTTGAAGGAAATGTCATTAAATTACTTCTCATATTTCTTTCTTATGACTATTCATATCAATAACAAGAAAAACAATTCAAACACAACTAAAGCTATTCATAAGATGTCATTGTAACCAAACCTCAGAAAATAAACACATGTAGTAAAGAAATATTAGAAATATCTAGATTAGGTATGCTTACTTTCATATTGATGCTATAATCTATAAAATTTCAGGGAAATTCTTTATGAATCAGGAAGTTGCCCTCTTAGTCATAATCAGACTTTACTTTCCATAGCCACAATCATGTGGATAGTAGCTAAACTAGTAGACAATCTTTTCAATATTCTCCCTAACAAACAATGATATAATTTTAATAGTCATCCTGTTAATAAGATATAGGTCTCACAATTTTACTAAGAGTGTTTCATGGGGGAAAAATTCAGGATTGCATAAAGGAATAAAGGAAATTTTAAGCATTAGAGAACAGTGGCATAATTCTTTTCAGAAAATGCTCTATTCATTAAAGGACAAGCTAGTTTGGAATT
Source organism: Urocitellus parryii (assembly GCF_045843805.1). Taxonomy (NCBI): domain Eukaryota; kingdom Metazoa; phylum Chordata; class Mammalia; order Rodentia; family Sciuridae; genus Urocitellus; species Urocitellus parryii. Next base: position 39,261,965 of record NC_135540.1, on the reverse strand, counting down.
ACTCTAAGTAAACAATAAGGCATAGTCACTTATTACTAAAAAAAAAAGCCATATATCTTTAAAATGTTAGAAAGTAGAAAGATGACAAACTTTATATCCAATGTTAACTACAATGATGTATTTATTGTGCAAGCAACTATTCTTTACTCATTATGTTTTAAAATGATAAAACTGCAGGAGGCATTTAAATTCTCAAAATGAAAAGAAAGAGCAGCACTTTTTTTTTTACAGTTCTTGGGTAATAAAAAATAATTTGTGCTCTCCTGAGAAAGACGTTCTATAAATGCAATATAAATGTGCTTTAGGAAAATTACCAGACACTCTAGCTCACCCATCATTAGTTTTTCATCCTGGCGGTTTGTTAAGGCTGCAGGGAGCATATTTATGGTTATGGTACATGGTAGTGTAATTATTTCACTCTTTTCCTCATTTGTCCATGCTAACACACACACACACACACACACACACACACACACACACGTCTATGTATTCTTCATTGGATATAAGCAACATCCCTGTGAAATGGATGACATTAAAAGGAATATCAAGTTGTCATTTTAACAATATAGATTTTAAAATATATACCACCATGCTCCAATTTTATACATACTAAGGTGAAGGTTAAAAAAAAGGTGGGGAGTTTTCATTTCTAGAATTTTCCAATAATTGAACCAGGAGAATTCTTCCAGTATTTATTTTAGAAAGGTTTTACAATTTTAATGATTATCATCATTATTTTTCTATCAGACTTTGCTTTTCAGACTAAACTACCCTAGATCTTCTACTTTCTTTTTATGGATATGAGCTTTCAAATCTTCTAATGCATAATATTTAACTCTGTTCCAATATATATCAAATGTCATCTTGGCTTATAAAGTAGAAAAGTAGAAGCAAATTTAGACTTAGATAGCTAAAAGACTCTGCCAGAGATGTGCGTTAGGGTAATAGCTATAAAAATGTGGGTCAGTTATTTTACAGAACTCAGTGTCCTCTGAATTTGCAGTCTGTGTGCTCATTTTATAATATAACTTTCAAGTGATATATATATTTAGGAAAATCAATAGTTTGAGATTGTACTGTAGGCAGATGAAGCAAAATGAATATACTTGAATTTTTAAAATTGGCAGTAGGCTATAAAAACTTAAGGGCAGAGTGTCATAATTAAAATTAACCTCTTCTGACCCATAACAAGGAGGAAATGCAGATACTTTTTTCTCATATTAGTTATATTTGAAGCAAATAAGCATTCTAAAACACTCACTATCATAATGTTCAATCAAGTTTATTGAGGGTATTCTTTAAACATTGGACAAAGCCACTTTAACTAGCTTTTGTCTAGGATATGCTTAGACATGCAGTAATTCTCACATAGTTTATCATATATGCATGTATATTTCAGGACATTTTCACATTTGCAACTTCATTTGCTTCTTAAAAAATCCCCATGAGCTAGATAATATTACCCCCATTTTTCAGATAATGACACTAAGACCCAGAATAATCAAATGAGTTGGGGAAAGTTCATGAGTTAATAGTAGAGTGAGTTTGATGGTAAAGGGATTTGGACTATGCTAAACTGAGTTAAGATGAGCAATTAAGTGAATTTTTTTTTTCATGGGATAAGAGCTTCAAGCTTAAATCATAAAGATTAAAATTTAATTATCATACTCTTCTATAATTTTCAGTGAGTTTAGAAATGTTTTTGAAAATTTTGCCCCACAGTATTGTCCTTATTCAGGCATAGTAAGAATACTTCAAGTGTGACTAGATACTCATAAAAAGAGAGTAAGGAGATTTCTAATTTTTTAAAACTTTGTAATTCAATTGGAATTTAGTTTGAAATTTGGAGTGAGAATGAAATACAAACATGGTTTCATGTTATAATCATTAGCACTATGAAATAATACCAATATGGAAAAAAGTAAATTTTAGTTGAGGGAAGTTACACACTTTTACATCCATTCACTCATTCATTCAACTTATCTTCTTAAGCACTTAAAATCCACAGGTACTATTTGATAATTTTAGTTATGTGTTCAACTATGGGCACCCTCCCCTAAAAAACAATATATGCTGCCATACCTTGAATGCCTACCAAGTGCCAGAAGTCTACGTGTCCACTAAAAACTGTTATAATAATAAAGATAGGTGTTACCGTTCATTGAGATAATTATTTTTCACTAACTATATTAAGAGAATTATTTTAAACTCACAACACACTTAATATATACATATATAAACACACACACATATATGTTTTTTGCATCCCTATCTTCCAGTAAGGAAATACACAGAAAGATATTGAATAATTTGCCAAAGTTTCCTTAGAGCCACAAACTACAAGTTGAGATTTGAAACCAAATAGTTCAACATCAGATCCATGTTCTTAACCACCATACTCTGTGAATTTTGGTCATTTACAATAAAATCACATTTTTATAATATTTATTTTAATCTTCACAATAATCCTCTGAGGCAAATATTACCTGCATTTTACAGCTTATCAAAAGCTTAAGTAAGAGTTGAAATAAACAACTTGCATGAAGTCTTACTAACCCATCCTGCTCTCAAGTCTACCATACACATTTCCATTAGGACTATTTATTCTAATATCACACAGGAGCATGTTAATTATATTTGGGGGGCATAGGCAAGATAAATGTACAAAAAAGGCCATATACATTTTAAATATTGTATTCTTGCTGTTTAAAATTTCAAAAATCATCATTATCATCAATGGAGAAAAAGACTATAACTTAATTGGATTTCTTGGCTGTCATTGTCTGGCTTAGTATCATTTTGATTTGAATTATGTTTGTAAGGGGTGGAGTAAGCAACAATGAAACACTAGAATTTTCAGTGCTTAGACCTTTCAAAAGTCTTACGCATATTCTGTTTATCTCATTTAATAGTTACAGTCATCAAAAATGAGATAGTATTACTTGTGGAAGAGAGGAAACTGAGAAAATTCAAAAGCATTATTCAAGTTCACAAGATTAGATAGCAGTAGGTATGGAATTTCAGGGGATTATGACTCCAAAATCTAAATTATTTCCAATATATCATACTAATAACTAGTTTACTCAAAAGAAAATTAGTGGGATAATGTGGAAACATAAAATCATGTCATAAGAGACACAGTTAAGAGAAATAAAAATATTATTTTAGAGAAGAGAAAACTCAGGTACTATAAAACTGACTTATTATCCCAAATAAGACAGGGTAAGCAACAAAAGATGGATGAGAACAGTACCAGATTTTGAATTAACCTAAGATAAGAAATGTATTGACTGTCTAAGCTATTATCAGTTAGTTGTATGGGGTAAAGACTCTAAAATCACATTGGTGCTGTAAAAAGACTATAAGAACAATTATGGAAGGAAGGACAAGGCTTCTAGAAAACTGGCTTTCAAAACATGATTATATAAACAAAAAGAAAATACTCACACCTACATACCACCTCCTGTTATTTTGACGTAATTGGAATGGGGTATGCCCTAGCCATCAGGATTTGAAAAAACTTCCCAAGTATTCAGTTCTAATGTTTGACAACCACTAGACTAGAAGTCCTGTGAAGTGTTTATGACCATAGGGAGTCTTCTGCCATAAGATAACTCAAATCTAAGTAGAACTTGGCGAAACAGCACTTTCGAAAATTGGTTTTTAACAAGGAATAATTTTCCTAGTATAATAGTTTAGACCCCAAATTTGGAACCATACTGAGCAGAATTCTGCCTCTGCCAACAGTCTCTCGGAGGCTCACTTGTTTCATCTACACAGGGGATACCAGTATTTCTCCCCTTATGGACTAGTTAAGAGGACTAATGTAAGATCTAGCACAACACCTATAAAATAGTTGTTATTACTTACATGATTAATTCCAGTGAGGTAGAAAGTACTACTGAGGACCTTTTACTCCTCTTTCAGTGCCCAAGTATGAGGGTGCACGTGTATCCTGGGGAAGTGATGAGAACCGTGGGGGATGCTCTTGGATAATTAGTGATTTTTTTTCTCCTCAGCACTCTATTGCATATTTTTCATGCCCCTCAAGCTTATAGAGTGTGCTATTATTTTTAAATCGACAATGTAAAGCTCACCCAGGTGAGCTATTAAAAGTAATAGTATATAGGATCTGAGGTCATAAGTACCAGGCTGTATATCCACATCAACCCTAGAAGTTAATTCTGCTATGAATTGTATTAATTTGGAAGTTTATGCTCCTGTGACGCTAACACATAATAATATATGTGAAAGCATAAACATATTTGAACATTTATCTATCCTTACTTGTATTTTGGAATCCTCTGGAAAATTAAAAAAAATACTCATGCCTACAAACCACCTCCTATCATTTGGACTTAATTGGTATGGGATGTGTCCTAGCCATCAGGATTTGAAGAAACTTCCCAAATAATCAGTTCTAATGTTTGAAAACCACTAGACTTGAAGTCCTGTGAAGTGTCTATGATTATAGGGAGTCCTTGGCCATGACATAATTCAAACCTTAGTAGAATTTGGTGAAGTCCTTTGTTTTTATTCTTTTTTTGCAACTTCTTCCTTTTCCAAATGCATCTAAGTTGAGAAAATTCTCTTCTGTAAGAATATCAAGGTCTTCTTCAAGTTTGTAAAGCTCAAGTCCTTTCAAAAATATCACAGCTTCTTTTAAGACTGTCAGAAAAATTAATATCAGAAAATGGGCCCACATAAATGCTGTGAGAGCAAATATCCATCCTATTTCATCTAAGCTATTTAATTAAAACAAAATTATGAAACTCATGTTTTTGTTTTCAAAGAAAGGAACATGGCAATTGATTTGCCAGGTAGCTCAAATGTGTGTCTTTACTATGACAATCACGCAGAGCATTTCATTTCTCTCATGATACTTTGGAAACTTGCTTCCATCTAGACTATTTTTTTAATAATGCTATTTTAACTTTCATTTATCTTCATATTTTTTTATTATTTCTTTATAAATGCTTTTTTCATTATTTTCCCAAACCTCTCTCTCATAATATATAATTGTTTTTGTAGCAGGTTTAATTTAGATTGTATTTGCATATTATTTTCATAATATAAAACCATTTTAAGTTATGGTTTTAATAAGGTTCTTATTTCATATCTTATGGAATGAAGGAGAGAAGTATTGTGTTACAACACATCAGTTCTTCTGACTCTACCTGTGCTATGTTGGTGACCTTTGGCTAGTTACATTCTTGCTTAAGTTTTCACTTGTAAATTAATTAAATGAATAGTGCTTGTAAAATACTTAAATTATTGTTCAGTATTTAGTAAGACTGTATAAATAAGCACGATGGTTTTATTTCTGTACAGAGGTGCAGGCCCTGACGTGTAATACATGTCAATGGATAAATACGAGGTCAGTCACTTACATCTACAGTTAATTATTTGTATGTGATCCTCAGTTATTACAATCTCTTTGAGCTTCAATAACCTTACCCTAACCACAAAGATAATAACACCTGCTTTATCACAGGATTTCTATGATCATTGGTCAAATACTGAAATAAGTGAGACCAGTTTTTAAAAAACTAAAATGCTCTACATATGCAAGCTCTTATTAATATTGACATTAATTCCGTTTATCTGATAATGTGTACAATGTGTTTTCATGTATCACGTAAAAAGACTTTGCTTAACTCAGGGGACACAGAATTGGGAACCACACAGTTCCCCTTGGGAGGTTATGCCTTATCAACAATACTGTCTGGAAATATTGCTGACTTTTTTTTTAAACTGCATCCTATTATATCTTATTGTGAACAAATATTAGCTACCCAAAGTTGTCAAACGTAATGTCATGTAATTTTGTGTGTTTTATAATTTTTTGTATGGTCTACCTTTTCACATTGTAATAAAATATATTTCTACTCAGCTGATTCTAAATGAGCACAAATTCTGAATTAGTGACATCTACAGTAGTAAAATTAATTGAATAATCACTGCATTTGTTTGCATAAAATGCATAAAGTGATAACTGATGTTTATATAAAAGTATTGTGTATCATATTTCACATCCCACTGAAAATCTCACCAATTTCTTTTTTCTCTTTTGGAAAATGATGTCTTACTAAGGCAAAATCGTTAATCCTAAACAGCCTCCAGTTAAATGCTTAAATATTGAAATAAATCTTTTCTTTCTACAAATAATTCTCAGAGTAAAGTTATAGTGCAATAAGGAAGATGTATTTTGATCTTAAGGTTAACATTAAATATTTTTCTTCTGGTCTCCTGGCACACTGGCAGCGCCTATAAAAGTAGCATTTGCATGTGCTTTTCTACAGTGGGATTTTAGTACTAAGGTGAATCATTCTAATTCAGAATAAGCCGAATTGTTTCTTTGCAAATACAAAAACCTAAATTTAAGTATACGGTGAAGTCACAACACACACAAAAAAGGATTATTTTGATTATGTACCATTTGTCCTTTTTATTCTTAGTAAGATCCTTTTTTTTTGAAAAAAAAATTACTTGCTTAATTTTAGAAGGTCATTTAAACACTGTGTGATAAAAAGCCTGCTTCATGGTTTGCTTTACATTGGAATATGATTCTAGGCATGCAGAAACATTTGTGTGTATGCATGTGTGTATTTCAATGAGGTATGCAAATTAAAATGTGAATGTTAAAATCTATTTTTCATGTTGAGCCTAGCTTGATGCTAAAAAATTTAGGATTAATCATTGGCTGAATTTCCTTTTTAATAAATAAAGCAAACATTGAAGTGTACCATGTGAATTTCACTTTATCAGTGGGATATTTAAGAACATGCCAAAATTTATTAAGATAGTACAAAAGTTAGTGAAAATTTAATTATTTTTCTAGCATTTCCAATTACATGCTAATAACTCTTTGAGTTGCGAATTTTTTACTCATGATGTCATTTTCTACTTTATCTAAGGTAAACAGTGTTAGTGTTTGGGGGCTACTGTGATACTTTCTAGCCACATATGAACTTGGAAAGAGTGGGGAAAGGTTTTACTCTTAAAATATATAAATAGACTGAAATAATGAAAAGTCTCCATAAAGTGACAGGATGATTTCTAGGCCTTTAGGACTATGTCATGATTGACTATATAAAAATACCTAAAGCAAAAATGTGACAGAAGGGAGTTTATTTTTTAGTCCAGGAAGCACAGCATTGTGAAAGACATGAAATCCTCCCAGGGATAGGGTCTTCTGTTTTGATGTCACTGTCTTGCAAGTTTACTTTTAGCATAATTCTCCTTAAAATGAAAATCAAACCACTGAGTCCTTAATCAACATGCACTTTAGGCCTCTTATACTCTAAGATGGCTTTCTCTATGCCACCTACAAGAAGACACATTTGAATAAATCAGCTGCTTTCTTAATTCAGTTAGTGTTCTAACAAAAAATGATTAAATCAGAATCTTGAATTTATACATCAGTCACATAAACTCAGTTTTTGTGAGTTTGCCTGTGAGTGATGGATTTGCTCCTGGAATGCTAAAAGTAGTTGATCATCCTGCAAGGTTGACAGACACTTGAACTTTGGAAAAAAAAAACCCTACTGACTATGACATTCATTCAGTAATAATAATAATAGTAGACACTTACGTAGGTCTAACTTGTGAAACACTGCTGTACTTCTAATATATTCTATGGCCATTGGAGTCCTGTAAGTTAAATATTTTTTATTAAATCCTCTTTTTGGAGGAAGAAACTTAGTTGTAACAGTAAATAGTAGAGGTAGGCATCAAACCCAGGCACCCTGGTCCCCAAAACTGTGTCCCTGATGTTTGTGTACATAAGAACTGACAGAGTACTTGTTAAAAGAATCAATATTATTCAATGTCTATTAATATCACATTAATATTATTTCCTTTTTTTTATCTTTCATCCTGTAGTTGTTTTCATAATTTTCATATAGCTAAATCTAGTTTTATAACAAGGCTAATAAAACTTAAATTTTCTTTTTACTTTAGTGGGTTCTAAAGATACTATGAGATTCTACTTTCAATCAGATATTAAAATTATTAGAAAAATAAAAATATTTTGAAAAATTTTTAGAATAATTGGCTGGCAAGCATATTAAAGTTACAGAAATTTCAAGAATATAAACTTCCTGTATTTTGCTCAATTTTAAAAAATTGTACTAAAGTATAACTGAAAAAATTACCATCTTGAACTTTTTTGATTGCAGAGTTTAGTGGTATTAAATACATTCAAAATGGAAAGCAATCACCAGGGCCATCCATCTCCAGAATCTTTTCTATCTTGTGAACTGATCATCTGTACCCATTAAAGAGTAGCTCCTCCTTCTCAGTCCCTAGAAACCACCACTCTACTTGCTATTTAACTACTTAAGTATCACATTCAGTGTAAGCACCTTTTATTTGTTATTTGTTACTGGTTTATTTATTTTCACTTTCACATAATGTCCAAAAGGTGAATCTAGGTCATAGCATGTCAAAATTTCTTCCTTTTTTTCTTTTTTATTGTATACTGTAATTATACGTAATAGTAGGATTTATTATGCCATATTCATGCATGCACATAACATAATGTGATCAGTCTCATTCCCCAGAAAATTTACTCTTTTCCTAAGGCTGCATAATAATACATCGTATGTGTATACATATATAATTCTGACTAAATTGTCAATTTGTTTTAATCCCATCATTTCATCATATAATTATTTACATTATGGGTTTAATGGTAATGAAATACCTCAGATTTTGTTTGTCTGGTAATGTTTTAATGTCACACTTTTGAGGAAATATTTTCCCAGATGAAAAATTCTCAGTTGATAGGGTGGTTTTTGTTTTGTTTTGTTTTGTTTTTCTGTCCTTAGTTCTTTGAATGTATTCATCCATTGCTCTTTGGCCTCCAAAACATGAGAAACTGCTGATAATCTTATTGCAGATCCCATATATGTAATATATTACTTCTTTCTTGCTGTTTTCAAGATTTTTTTTATTCTTTTGAAAATTTTATTCCAATGTGTCTCAGTGTGGGTCTCTTTGAGTTTATCTTTGTTGGAGTTCAATGAACTTCTTGAATGTTTATATTCACATCTTTTATCAAATTGGGGAAAATTTTAGCCATCATTCCTTCAAATATTTTCTCTGCCATACCCCTCTCAATTCTCCTTCTGTGATTTTCCTAATACATATGTTAATCCGCTTGATGGTTCTTTAGTTTATGTTCAGTTTTCTTCAGTTCTTGTGTGTGTTTTCTTTGTGCTCAATAATATCCATTTTCCTATTTTTAATTCCACAGATTCTTTTTTAAATCCTTGTAGTGAAACTTTCATTTCATTTATTGCACTCTGATTTTCAAATATTTAATTTTTTTAAATTTTAGCTTTTAGGAGTTTTTCAGGTTTTCCATTTCTTTCTTGATATTTCAGTTTATTCTTATAGGATTTTCTTGAATATCTCCAAATGTTGCTGTATAACTTAAAAAACAGTTATTTAAAATTGTGTCTAGTAAGTCAATCATCAGGCCTTTCATAGGGAGTGTTTATGCTGGTCTATTTATTTCTTTGAATGGCCTATAGTTTCCTGTTTCTTTCTTTTTTAAATATTTTTTTAATTGTAGATGGACACAATACCTTTACTTTATTTATTTATTTATTTATTTTTAATGTGATTCTGGGGATGGAACCCAGTGCCGCATGCATGCTAAGTAAGCACTCTACCAATGAGTCACCTATGGCCCTCCTGTTTCTTTTTAAGCCTCATGATTTGTTGTTGTTGTTCAGAAATGGGCATTTGAATCTAATAATGTGGAAAATCTTGAAATCAGATTGTTCTTCTTCCCCGGGGATTTCTGGGTTTAGTTATTATCTGTATTTCTATAAACTGTTTGTGTCAAGGACCAATCTGAGATATAAACTTAAGTTCTTATCAGATCTTTTCTGAATTCTCATTCTGGGAATGCATGGTCACTTTCTAATTTTCCCTGTATATATGGTTGCTTTTGAATGTCCTAATATTTACTGTTTGTCTCTCAAATAGTAGGTGTTTGGGTGGGTGGGGGATAAAAATGAAAATGTGGTTAAAAAAAAAAAGGTTTCTACCCTTTAAAGTGCCCTGGCAGTCACTACAGATTTAGGGATAGGAATTTGCAGTTATGAGGAAGTGTAACTGCGATGGCCACTCACTTCTTTGCTAGCATGTCTTGGATGAGGAGCAATAATTGGTGACAGGGTCCTTTTAGCTCTCTCTGACTCCCAGAAGCTACATGTAAGCTCCTCTAAAAACATGTGTATAGCTAACTGCCATGTGGCTGAGGATGGAGGATGGGTAGTTGCCATTGTGCTAAGAGCTGAAAATCAACTAAAATTAATCATATTTTATCATCAAAAAATTTCCCCTGGAAATTATAAGCTTTCAATAGACTACAAAATTCCAAAATAATTGCATTAGACAGATTCTGCAGGTGCAATGTTGTCTAGCCAGGGTGACAGATTCCTTCTGCTTCCTGCTCTGCCATCTTCTCAGAATACTCTTAGTATTTTTAAAAGGATTTTAAAACCAAACCTTCACCCACTGTAATGTAGTAATTATATAAGCTAATATAGGAAATTAGAACTTATCTCCAATATGATGTTTTCTGGGGGTGAGACTTTGGGATATAATTAGTCATGAGAGAGGGGAACCCTTGTGCATGGAATCAATACCCACAGAATAAGGGACATAAGAATGATTTCATCTCTCCACCTTGTGAAGATGCAGCAAGAAGGTAGTAGGTTCAGGAACCAGGAAGAGGACCTTCACCAGAATTCATCCATGCTGCATGCCTGGACTTCTAGCCTCCAGACCTGTGGGAAATGAATTTCTGGTGTTGAAGCTACCAGAGCCTATGGTAGTTTTATAGCAGCTGAACTGACAAAGACAGTGACTTTGACAATTTCTCTTTGCTTTGGCATTCTCATCTCTTTAATGAAAATAATGACTGCACCTAATTCAAAAGGTTTGGGGGATAGCATCAGGGACAAATAATGCTTAAATGTTCAGCATTGTGCAAAAAACAAAGGTTTCTATAAATGTCACCATGTTTATAATTATGAATAAGATATTACATGCCTTTGTTTTGACCTTGACCAATTATAAATGCAAATTTGAAGTATCCCTTTGATAATCCATGTGATATTTCTTTTTTTTTTTGTCTTAACAACAATGGTTTAGAATTGCTTGAGGAGAAAAATAACAGTAAATTTTCCAGTACCACTTATAGGTTTGCATTGCTTTTCTTTTTTCCTCAAGTTCAGTTTTATCACTTTGGAAGATACACTGACAACTGAACAACAAGAAAATATGATGTAATTAAAATATGGAAGATGTGAGCAGTGCCTAATTTCTCATATGTTGGAAAAACCTGTTTCAAATCCAGACTACACAAAATATTAAGACTTGTTTTTAAATTTGCTTACATATTTAAATCACACTTCTGAATTTGGGGGAATTTAAATGAATGAAATGTTCCTATTTGCCTAATTATGTCTATATTTCACACACAAAATTATGTCTGTAAAATTAAACAGGAAAAAATAAGAAACCATATTGAGACTTTACTTCACTTTAATTTTAGTTCATAATTTTATTTAATTCTACTGAACTGAGTGAACAACAATAAACCCATACAAACCCACACTTCTATATTAGAATTATACAAAGTAATCAAACATAGAATAGTGTGTTTTGTAAACCACCAATATGAAACAAGAATACAACCTATTTATTAAAATAAGGAGAAATTTTCATTTTTTTCTTAAGCCATTTGGATGGATGATAGGAGGAACCTGAATTTCAAACCAGTATTAGACCTATGTGAAAGGTTTGTGCCCCTATTTTATTTTTTGATCATGTAAGACAAGTTCATCTGAAGGGCCTTCAGCAGCTGAAAATAGACAACTGAAAGGCCAAGAAGTTTAAGGAAAATCATACCGTGAGAGAAAAATATGTATCATGAAGCCAGGAAAATGAATAATCCTTGAAAAATTTTCAGTTTTGAACATTTGCATTTGGAAAAGAAACTCTTCTCTATTCAGGACCAAGAACTCATTTTTTTTTTTCCTTCTCAGAACACTTACTATATGCCAAGGACTCTGCCATGTCCTAGAGGCTAAGATGAATAAGAATGTTCTCCACCTTCAAGTAGCCAACAGTTCCTGCTGAGAAGCTCTGAGCAGATGCTCAGCATATTGAGTATCTGATGCCCAGGAGAAGCTCAATAAATATTTGCTTACTTAGTGCAGATTATACATAAGCTACCAAAAGATCAGAAGGTAGTAATCATCCAAACTTAGGATGCAGAACTTTCTGACAAAGATGAAAACTGATTTGTGAAGGAAACAGATTTTGAGACTGAGGGAACAACTTAAGTAAAAGCCTAGAACATAAACTCTGTCTTGTGCTGATCGAGCTGATTGATATTACAATGGTATTTTGTAGGGTAGGAAAAAGTAAGTCTATCTTTGGAGACAGATAGTGAGGCAATATTGATGGTCAGGTAGTCTAAAAATGCCAGTTCATCTACTAATGGTAATAGGAAGTGAACCTTAGAGCGCCACGGTTTCATTAAATTTTGTGTTTTGAGAATTACTTAGAGTGGGAGCCTATGTTCTCATGTGGCCACATTTCCCACAATTCCCCTTAGTAAGTAAAACTTAAATTATTGAGAAAAAGAAAAGAAAAACAGGGGCTAGGGTTGTGGCTCAGTGGTAGAGAGCTTGCCTAGCATGTGTAAGGCACTGGGTTTGATCCTTAGCACCACATAAAAATAAATAAATAAATGTATTGCGTACATCTAAAACTAAAAAAAAATATTAAATAGAAAAAAGAAAGAAAAGAAAAACATTTCTTTCTCTTGTAAACAATACTAGTACTCTTTCCATCTTCCAAAACCCATGACACTTGATGTCTTAAAAAAAGCCAACCAACTCAAAACTTCAAATTCTAGAAAACAATATAAAAACTATACCATGGGTTCTTTTAAAAAAATGTTTTATTTTAGAATAGTTTTAGATTTAAGAAAATTTCAATCATAGTTTCTACTCTATTTACATTATTTATAACATAAAAAATTGAGTTTTTAAAATTCTACAGTGTATTAAGACTAAAGAGCAAAATAGAAAATTCAATTTATAAGTAGATCTACTACCAAACCATACCAACCTAGAGTATATAAGGGAGTCTTTCCCATCTTCATCAGAAGTTGTAAAATTTTTCATTAATATTACCTTAGATTTAGATTTACAAAAAATAAAAATAAACATGATGATAGTACAGAATTCCCAGGGACCCCACCTCAGTTTCCACAATTAACAACATCATACATTTGTATATTTGTAATGATTAATAATGAATATTGATATGCTATTTATTATCTAATATCCATATTCTATTCAGATGGTTTTTAGTTTTTACCTTGTGTCCTTTTTCTGCTCCAGGAGCACATTCAGATTATATTCAGTCATCAAATCTTTTAGGGTCCTCTGGCTGATATAGTTTTTCTCAGACATTCTGTGATTTTGAATGACTTGATGATTTATAGGAGCTCTGCTCAGGCATTCTGTTGATTATACTCTCGTTGGGATTTATCAGATGTTATTTTCATGATTGGATTGAAATTATCATTTTTTGGGGGGGGAGAAAAACCATAGTATGCACACAACCAATATGACTCATTTCTGTTGATGTTGAGGCAGTGTTTTCCTGGTTTCTCCATTGGAAAGTTAGTCTTTTTTCCTTTTCCATACTGTACTCTTTAGAAGGAATTCCTATGCATAGCTCATGTGTAAACATAAAGTGTGAGGTCATTGTTCCACCTCCTAAGGAAGAAATAGCTACATAAATTATTTGGAAATTTTCAGCACGGAAATTTTCCCTATTTGTTATTCTTTATTTATATGCATGTGGACTTAAGAGTAATTATTATTTGGATTATAATCAATACCATTTTCTTTGTTCTATAAATTGTTTCAGCATTGAGAGCTTTTTCCATTGGCTCTTGTGCCTGTTTGACATGCTTAAAAATATGTGGTTTTATATTTGAATGCTCCTTGAGTATGGCCTTACTTTCTAGCTTCTACTCTATACAAGATGCTGCAGGGTCATCTTGTATTTTCCTGACTAAGTTGTACCTAGAGTCAGCCATTTATCCAAGAATAGAATTAGAATCCAAGCTGTGCCCCTATTGGAGTATTGTTGCTTCTAAAAAGTAAGCTGAGAGATTAAAGAAATACATGTGTTTCTAGCATCCTATCTAGCTAAACATGAATCATAGTGATGTTTCCAGCCCTGATCCATTACTGGCATCCTTCCTCCCTTATTTATTACCTCCTATTCTAAGTAAAAATCCTGGATTCTAAAACTTTATCCATTTATTTAATGGTTTGATGCCAGTATACATGTATCATGGTTTCAGAACTGTTAACCTTTACATCCTTGTCTGCAAATGATACTAACAGGTTTCAGACTCCAGCCATCCTAATTGGTAAATAACAGTATGTCATTGTTGTTTAATTTTCATTCCCCTAATGTGAAATGACATTGTCTTTTTGTGTGCTTACTTGACATCTGTATATCTTCTTTTGTGAGGAAACTTCAGATCTTTTTGTCCATTTTTTCAGTGGAATTTTTTCTAATTATTATTATTATTATTATTATTATTCAATTTTAAGACTTCCCTGTAGAATTTGGATTTAATTACTTTCTCAAGTGTTATTTTGAAAATATTTCCCCTAGTCTGTGGCTTGTATTTTTATTAAAAATTATATTTCACAGGGAAGATTTTTTAATCATTTAATAAAGTCCAAATTACCATTTTTTATTTTATTGAATCATCTTCTAGTTTTGTATTTAAATCTAAACTCTCTGTGATTTTCTCATAATTTCTTTGTAAAGTTTTAAAGTTTATCATTTAGATCTATGATCCATTCAGGAGAAGTTTTACCAAAGGTATAAGGTCTAACACTGAATTTTAAAAGTGAACCTATATGAAAATAACCAGATAGTATAAGGCCAACCATTTATCATTTAGTTTAAATTTGTTTTCCTCTTCTTATCTTTCATTCTTTTGGATCTTATTCCTTATAATTCTTATCAGGATATATAATTTGCAAATGTATATGTACACATGGAAAGACTTGGATATGTGTGCTTATATTAGTATAATTTGTGCAAATATAAATATACAGAGAAAAAGCTTTCTTTATGCTAAAGTATCCATGATGCTATGAATTATGAGTTTTTATTACAATATATGCACTGCCTAGTTCAAAAACCTAACATTTTCCAGAGCTTCAATATGTTTTTATATAATAATTAAGTCAATCTACACTTCACTTTAAAATGTAAAGGAAAGGTTTATATGTAAATAAAACTTAAAATGAAAAAATGTAGACAAAAATTATAAAGAGCAAAGCCTATGAGAAAACAAAGTTATAAGAGTAATTACATTAAAGTATATAAAAGATTATTTTATGAGTTGAGATTTAAATAGTCAAACATTCTGAAACAGGCACATAGCCTTAATCATTAGCAAAGAGTGAAAAAATATATACTACAAATATTTGCTAACTTAGTGAGAAGGCCTCACTGCTTTACTCTAATAAATTGGCATATTATCCTGAAGATAATATTAATAAAAAATATTCTCTGTGTGTGTCCTGACTCTTTTCACAAATTGATTTTTTTCCTTAGGCTCATTATTTTATAGTCAATGAAATCTACAGAAAACCATGACAGATAATAATAGCTCATAATGACAGACTAGAAAGTTCTAAAATAAGAACTACAATGAATCACATATGTATTAATGTTATATTTTACTCATAACAAAAATCCCCAATACTGAAAATCTTGTAACAAGCCATTCCCTGTGAACCTTTAGTAATTTTCTTTCTGTCAATGTAATTTCTGATGATAGCCATTCAGCACATAAGGCCTTGTAATTTTTCATAAAGTTCCTCTATAAACATTCATGTTCAGAAGCAGTGACTTCTTTAACCCATATCTCTGAAACTTTGCTGATGAGAGCTGTCATTTTTGTTATAGGGCACAGCATCTCAGAATTATTAATCATGAGAATTATGAAATATTTCTTAAGTAGTGTGAGAAAATTTCATACACTGAAACCTCTACAATTTACCAGAGAATTAAGGGAGCTGCCTGACTTCACAATATAACATTTGAATATGTGACCAGAACTTACTTGTTCAATAACATTCTGCAAAGCTGTTTTGGGAGAGGCAATATATAAAGGTTTCAACACACACACTTCAAAGCTAGACCTTGAGACTTCTAAAAATCTAGTGTGGCTCCCTAACTTTGTGATCTTCCACAAATTACTTACCTTCTCTGTGCTCAAGCACAGAGACCTTAAGGTAAGGTCTATGATGAATAGATAATTTATGAAAAATGCTTTAAATGATATCTACCACTTAGTGCTCAGTAAATTCTAGCTATGATTATTATTTGGTCTACCTAAATGGGGTACCAGATTTTGAAATGACTTGGTTAAAAAGGCCTATTAATGAGTACTCCATATCTGATAATTACTGGGCAACCAATTGGATTCTATCCATTAATGATTTTAAATTAAAACAATAACAACCATAACAACACAGAGAAAGCAAGTCACTGAGAGAAGATCATGGAATCTTCTTTGATTTTAATTTCTGTGTATCCAATTATTGCAAATTCCTTGGTTTAAAAGAGTTATCTCACAGTTTCTACCCGGATTCTTACGCAGAGTCTAACAAAGCTGAAATCAAGGTATTGACCTGAAGCACTGGTATCCTCTGAATTTTGAAGTAATGAATAATTTTGTCAGATTTTGGAAGAATTTATTTCCTTATAGCCACATACCTGATGTTCCCAATCTTTCCTATCTCCTCCAAGGGCTGCTGTCCATAACTACATGCCACTCTGAGGTTCCAGTAATGAGGCTCCTCTACTGACCTTATGCTCTGAATCTCTTTTTTAGGAAGGAATTTATCCCTTTTAACCATTCTTCTGATTGGGTCAGGGCCATCCAGAACCACCTCCCTTTTGATCACCTTACAGTCCACTGATCATGGGCACGATATCCCATCATGCACTATTCTCAGGTCCTGCCCTCACTCAAGACCAAGGGCACAAGTCAGTTGGCTCTTGGGTGAATCCTGCACTACATGAGAGGAGCACTTTGCGCATTTTACTGCTCTCTCTATCCCCAGAAGCTTCCTGCTATATAATACATACAAAGGAGATTTCTAGATTGTATGAAAATTAATTCAAATGTCAGTTGTTCTCTTTTGGAATGATTTTACTGCTCTTAAATAAGTTTACTGCTCTCAAATAAATTTTCAAACACTGGTCAAAAAATAGAATTTTCTAAAGATGTCTTTGGAGGCAATGAAAGAATTTTCTGTTTGTTTTTTCCATTAGTACCTTTTAGCAATGCATACTGTTAGGGCTCATTTTGTCATAATTATGCCAAAATGGAATACAATTTTCTTAATTCAGCTCCTAGTATTTACTCTTACCCTCTCCTCCTCCCTTGCCTTGTTCACTTCCCTCTACTGATCTCTCTGCTATTAACTTAAAGGTTTTTTATTTTTAATTAGTGCCTTGTAGATATACATGGTGGTGAGACTCACTGTGGTATATTCATATATGTACATAGGAAAGTTAGGTCAGATTCATTGTACCATTCCTATTTTCCTGTGTGCCTCCCCTCCCCTTGATCTCCTTCTCATACTCCACTAACTGATCTCTCTTTGATTTTCATGGTGTCCCCCACTCCATTTTCTTTTCTTTATTACTTTTTTCTTTCTTTCTTTTATCTTTGTTTTCTCAATTTTGGTCTAGCTTTTGTATATCAGAGAAAACATTCAACCTTTTATTTTCTGGATATGACTTATTTTCATTTAGCATGATGATCTTGTTTCATCCATTTATCAGAAAATGCCATGATTTCATTCTTAAGACTGAGTAATATTCCATTGTGTGTATGCCACATCTGTTGATGGGCGCTAAGGTTATTCCATTGTTTGGATATTGTGAATTGTGCTGCTATAAACATAGGTATGGCTGCATACATATAATATGCCAATTTTAGATGTTTGGAATATATACAAAGGAGTGGGATAACTGGGTCATATGATAGTTTCATTCCTAGTTTTTTGAGGAATCTCCATACTGTTTTCCACAGTACTTGTACTAATTTGTAGTTCCACCAACAATGTATGAGTGCGCCTTTTCCCCCACATCCTTGCCATTTATTATTATTTTAAAATTAATTTTATTTCTATATATTATTATTAGTATTCATTATTATTTCTACTATTATTTAGATTCTTAATAATCGCCATTCTGCCCAAAGTGGCATGAAATCTTAATGTAGTTTTGATTTGCATTCCCCTTACTGTTGAAATGTTAAACACTTGTCTCATATATTAATTGTCCATTTGTATTTTTTCTTAAGAAGTGTCTCTTTAGCTATTTTGACCATTTATTAATTGGGTTATTGGTGAGCTTGGGTGTTAAGTTTTTGGAGTTCTTAATATATTCTGAATATTAATCTCCTATCTGAGGAGCAGGTAGTAAAGATCTTCTCAATCTGTAGGCTCTCACTTCATGCTCTTGATTGTTTCTGCCATGCAGAAGCTCATTAATTTGATGTCATCCCACATATTGATTCTGGTTTCATTTCTTGACCTTTAGGAGTCTTGTTAAGGAAGTCGGTGCCTGTGCTAATATGTTCAAGTGCTGGGGAAAGGCCTTTCTAGTGCACAGTTCAGAGAACTTCTTTAAAAATCCTTCATATTTCCATTAGTGCTTCTCCCTTTCTCTGTTACTCTGTCCCCTTTCCAGTTTTGTCAAAATCCTTCAATTGGGTTAATGGCAGTGCTCATTCCTGATCCTCTAAATGGGGCATTGGCATCTATCTCCTTATAGTGTTGTCCCCCAGGATTTCCAAAGATCTTTAGTAAAGCTATGGATTTGCTCTATCTTGGCCTCTATGTTCAAAAGTTCAAATAAGAATAAAAAGAAATGAGTTAAGTGAAATAGGAAAGAAAACACAAAAGTGAGACAAATTAAATGTCATATACACTTACAGGGATGAAATAATGTCATATATACTTACAGGCATGACAGGGCTTACCTTTGAATTTGACACTTTGATTTGCTTACGTTCTCTTGTTCTTGAGTAAGGAGTGTTACAGTAAGTCAAGCTTATTTTTGTGACATGATATATAAAGGTAAGTTTTATTTTTGGTAATGTTTTCTCAAGTTGGTTTTCATAGATCAATTAGAAACAAATCAGTAATGTTTCTTTCACTAATTATAATAGATTTCTAAATATCTTGACTTAAATTTCAGAAAAAGCATTTAATTTATATCAAAATATAAACAAATTGCCTTAAGCACAAAAATTGATGGGCATAAAAATAGTTAGGATGAAAAAGAATGAACATATGATATTCATTGATTATGATTAAAAATATTAATGACTGTATGATAAATATGATGGGCTTATAACCTACAAAGAAAGTAAAACCTTGAATTTAAAACAGATTCAGTGAGAGCTTTATATGATTGAATAGCAAGTAGTGGTCCAAATAAAAGTACTAAACAATAAAGTTAAAAATCCTTATCTAGAATTTAAAACTCCTGCAAAATTGGGCCTAAAGCATCTGGTATTAGTCCTGTCAGTGACTTTACAGAGGTACAACCAACCATTCAAGTCTTTGCTGCTTTATTTCAACACAGCCTAGATTTCAGTCTAGCATTTATACCCAATGTTTCACAAAACATTTCCAATTCTGGCCATTTGAAACCTTTCTCTTACTTTTTGAACATTTTATATCAACTATTATCTACCCTTCTCAAAATATAAACAAATAATAAGCTCAGTAGGCTCCCATTTCTGTGAGAGAGAAATTTCAAGATCTCCTGTGGATGCCTGAAACTGTGGATAGCATGGAATTCCATACTTTATTAAATATTTTCCATCTTAGCTGAACACTTAAACACTCACTATAATCAAAACTTTTGTAATTTGAGATGTGACAGCAAAACAAGTGTGAATTTCTTTTTCTTTTTCACAATTTCACAAATTACAGATTTGTTCTGATAGATAGATAGATCTTAGCAACCCTGACATATGCTTTTTTTTTATTTAACTTTTTTTCTTTGATTCTGGGACTTACAACTTTTCTCTTTAGAAAAGAACTTTACAGCTTCTTAGCATACCTGAATTGCCAACACCATTACTCTTACCCTTTGCAATTGTTAAGTAAAGTAAGGGTGACTTAATAAGAACTGTGACAATCTACCTGACATTCTTGGCAGTGTGAAATACTGGACAATAGGCCCCATTCATCCCAGACAGAGCAGAGTGAGTTGTCACAAGATTTCATTATGCTACTCAAATAGCATGCAACTTAAAATGTATAAACTATTGGTTACTGGGATTTTCCTTTTAGTATTTTAGAACACAGTTGACTGCAGGTAATTGAAGTCATGAAAATCAAAACGGTAGGGAAGGGGGAATTACTGTACCATATATAAACTTTTCTTTTTAAGTTGTAGATGGACACAATGCCTTTATTTTATTCATTCTTTTTTATGTGGTGCTGAAGATCGAACCCACTACCTCACACATGCAAGGCAAGTACTCTACCACTGAGTGAACAACCCCAGCCCCTATATATAAACTTTCAAAATATAAATATGTTTATGAAACATATATAAATACATATGAATGTAAAACATTTATATATATATATATATATATATATATATATATATATATAATATTTTTTTCAAAACTAGAGAATAAGTTCTGCAATTTTATTTATGGACTCATTAGATAAATATGCAGCATGGAGCCACTGTTTATTAGGTAGGGAAAAAAAATTCAAAACATAATAATTATATCAGTTTCTTGGCTTTAAAGTCTATACCTCACCTATTCCCAAATTATGCATTATAATATTATGCAAACAATAAATATTTTTGATTATCAGATTTAATAAACATGAAACAAAAAATGCAAGTAAATTATTTTATATTAAGTTCCCTAATGGTTTTAGATAAGAATGCAGTAAATATGCTTATTCCTATAACACTCAAATAACTCAATCTTTATATAATTATTTTAGTCTCATAGTACATTTTATCATTCATTCACCCATGTGATTTTTTTTTTGTCTTGGAGTACAATAAATTATGATTGCTTCAACAGACAAGTTTCTAAAACTCAAAATTCATTTATCATTGTCCATGCTGAAGTTATCTTAAGAAATGGGTCAATATAAAAACTATGATAATTATGTCAGTTAAAAACTACATTTAGCTTTGAAAATAGCTTGGCATTTTATAAATTTTTCCCTGTGGCACCTTAATGTGCCGCATTTGAAAAATGACCGGACGAAACATCATGAGATTTGGTTTAAACTTGGCCATGGAAATTGTGTCACTGTGGGCAAATCACTTAGTTCCCTCTCCTGTAAGAGATACATTTGAATTCAAGGTTATTACTCCCCAAATTATAAAACTGATTTAATGATGTTAAAACACTTCCTGGCTGAGAACTAAATACCAGCCTCTGTTCATAATAAGAGAACAGCTCTTTGATTGACTTGGTCTTCTTACTTGTCTAGAGTCGAAATAATCACACAACTTGTTTAAACTTTAAAGTTCTGACTTCATTTAAGTCATTCTTATCCATGAGTAAATGTCATTTAAAAAAAATTCACTAGCAAGGCAGACTTCAGAGGGATGTTGACAAATCTGACTTCAACTTGTAAAATCACATACTGTGGATGAGATTAATTATCAAAATAATTCCTTAGGGGCAGCATCTCTCAGAATGTTATCTCTGGTCTCTTTCCCAGAAAAACAAAATCTGGGATAAACCCCCTGGTGAATCCAATTTGAAGTCTGTGGAACAGTGTTCCAGGAGAAAGGTTTGCCTTTTAAACAATGGCAGAAGGGACAAACAATATAGCTTATTGTCTCATCAAATTCTGAGGTTAATTCTGATCATTTTAATTTAAATATCAAAACCAATTTTTCAAAAATTGTCTGACTGAAAACTAGAAAAGGGAATCCAGAGGAGAACACTATTGACAGGGGAGAGCTTTATGTTATTTGACAAGGGATTCTATTTTGTTTTGCAATTATACACCTGTATGAAAATGAAGCCATGAGGTTTTCTTAGCTCAGTGTCTTATCCTTTAAGTTCACTCAAGTGAACTTTACCCAATTACTTATACTCTGGTAATTCAGTTATCACCAAGTATGCTCTTAGATTTTTCTACTGATATGAATGTGCTAACATAGCACATTAGTGCCCTATTTTTCTTAGCAGTAATGTCCCCAAATCAATACGTTATGAGCTATAATTGCTTATGAGTTTGGTTATCATGAATTATTTACAACAAAGTGCCTGAGATTACTTACAAATTGGAAGAATTGAATGGGGACTATGAAACCCCATAAAGGAAATTCCGCCTAGGCTTTTCTTTTCTCTAATAACTTTAATCCTGATTAACTTAGCATACTTATTTTAACTTCACACACCTCTCAATATCCAGATACAGTGATGCCTCCAAATATTACAGAAGAACGTCCTTATATTCTTTCTCACCCTTGCCCAAACTAAGGGTGAAATTATGGTTATTAGAACCATTGCTTTGTCCTGCAAAAACATGTTATTTCCTTTCATACACATGCAGGACAGGAAGTGAGCCCACTTGTTCATTTGTCCTTAAAGTTGGGGGGGAAAAAAGATTTTGGACAGAGTGAGTTACCAGGTCCCTTTCTGTATTCTAACTGCTGAATTTACAGTAATTTGACAGAAAGCTTCAGGAATGTACCATATCATCCCTTTGTCTTTTGCAAGAACTTAATTTATAGGCTGAAATATAAATACTTTAGTTTCATTATTGGTTCAATATCCATTGTTAATTCATCTCACCTCCTAAATGACACATTCTTACATGGTATGTATTGCCTAACGACTTGAAGACTTGAGGAAATATATTCCCTGTATAATGAGGAAAAGATATCTAGACTCATGACAGAAAATGTGCTAAGATATTCAATTAATGAATATGTTCAGGATTTCACTACACTTGTCAAGTGGAATATATTTTTCATATGCTTTGTTGTTTTGTTGCAGGTCAATCTATTATTAAGAAGCAAATACTTACATAATACCTAGAGCAAGACATTTAATCCCATTGGCCTCTTAACTTAGAAATAGTTCAGCACATTCTGTGTAAAACAAACTATGAAATCTATAAAGCAATTTACGGGAATATGATGACTTCTGCTTTCAACCCCTGACTCAAATGCTGACTCCTTTCATTCAGTAAAGTTCCAAGAGTAGAAAGGATTAAAGGAACACCGCCATATGCCCAAAAGCCCTTCTCTAGCATCCACAGTAGCCACATTTCCTCAGTTGTCATGCTACATGATAGCCAGTTCATCAAGCCAGGGCTAATTTCAGGGCTTAGTTTGCTTGGATTGCTTTGCTTTAGAAAGGCCCAGAACTATTGTATGACAATAAAGTAATCTTGAAATTACTAACCCTCTCATATTCATGGAACCAACATTACCTAAAGCATGATAAATTGTGCATGCAATGAAACATGTTCTCCATGCAAACTCTAGGCACATCACAATGATTAAAATAAGTCTGGTACCAAATGCCAGAGTCTGACATTTCCATTTTAGACAATTATTTAACTTTGATTTTTTTCATGGAGAACAATCCACATGTTCGTATTGCAGTCTAACTTCAAGACTGTGATGAAAAAAAAAGGGGAGTATCACTCAAGTGGCTTTTGTCTTTGCGTATAAAATAAATTTCCTGATGTAGAATTGACCAAACAGGAAATGAAAAAAAAATAGGAGAAGGGAAAAGATAATAGCAAAAAGTGATGATATCAAAAGACAGAAAAATGAGGAGATATAGTCTATCATTTATACACATTTACTAGGTGAAAGTATTTTTATATATAGAACAAGGGTGAGATGGATGACAAGAAGCATGTGGTCAAAGTGCAACTTAGTGTGAAGTCTGCTTATTCGATTTGTGAGTTATTTAAGAGATGCAAGAGTTATTTGAGGGGGTGGTACCTGCATCAATTCTTTTCACCTATACATATTATTTAGGAAAAAATATTTAGCCCACTTTAATATTTTTTATTCTTGGTTAAATAATGCCATGCAAAAATGTGACTAACTCAATTAAAGAGAACAATTGGTACCATGGCAACTGAAGTAATCAACTTATTAATAGTAATTATGATTCACTCACCATAAAATAAAGTTTTATTTTGATGCAGGAGCCCCAGAAATAACATTTTTTTCTAATAATTTCAATCATTCTATACTTATACAATGCATAACTATATATAGTTCTGATAGTTAATATTACTCAATCGCAAATGGAATACATTGACACAAGTCAAAAAAATGCTTTCTAATTGACCTGATTACTCCCAAATGACCTCAGTACAGTTTCTACACAAGGCCTGTCCCCTATTAAGAAAAAATGAGGCTGCCCTACTTTGAATAAGTACAGGACATGAACCTTTATTTTAAACTATAAAAAGATATGCTGGTTTTCGTCCCAATTTAAATCTAATCTACCACAAAGATAGAACAGTGCTACACAAATAAGATCAAATAAAATAAACTCTCTGCACTGTTTTACTAAAATTCAAGAGTGAATAATTACCAAACCCAGGCTAGAGCAGAAATGACTCAAAGACTTCAAATGAACATAGATTGGAAAAAGTTTCTTTAACTTCTAGAAACACAACTTCAGTTTGTTTTCAAGGGTTCTTCTATAAAACACCTGAGGAAAGGATCCCGGGTGTACTAGGAATTCATGTAAAATATGCTACAAATTTTAGCTTATGTTTTATAAGTATATCATCAGTCAATATGAATATGTTAATTTCCATTCCAATATAGGGAAAGACGTATTCTTATTTTAGCCTAGATTTAAGGTAGAATGGTTCAGACAAAAAATGAAAAGCAGAACTTGCATAGTGTGTTATGTACTGAACACGGCTGGATGTGCTTGGCTCATATTGATCATGAAGGTTTTCTTCCACTTTTCAGATTAAGAAAACACAGCTGGAAATATATGATCCAAGATGCAAAGCCTGATTTGAGTTGGCGTGCTCTTAATCTCTAGACTATCTTGCCTATCAAAGGGTAGGCTAAAGCCCTGAAATTGTGGGCTGATCATACCCCCAAAATGATTATGGAATGCCACATGTTATAATTTAACAGGGGCATTGACTATATGAGAGTTTCTAGGGACGGTAGGTGAAAATTCTAGAAACCATGCCACTGAGTATGAGGAACTGGCAATATTCACATTATTTTAGTCAATTTTTCTCACTGCTGTGACTAAAAGACCTAATCAGTGCACAATTGTAGAAGAGAATAATAGGTTTATTCTGGGGCTCACAGTTTCAGAGGTCTCCATCCAAAGACAGCAGGTTTCATTCCTTGAGGCTCCGGGTTAGACTGAATATCATGGTGGAATATTTGGCAGAGGGAAGCCGTTCACATGGTGATAAAGAAGCAGAGAGAGAGAGACTCCACTTGCCAGATACAAATGTATACCTAAAGCCAAATCCCGATTCCCACCTCCTCTAGCCACGTCCTTACCACTTCAGTTACCACTCATTTAATCCCTAAAAGGGGATTAAATCACTGATTGGGTTAAGACTCTTACAACCTAATAATTTCTCCTCTGAACTTTCTTGCATTGTTTCACATATGAGCTTTTGGGGGACATCTCCACATCCAAACCACTACACACATTTTGAAATTGAGGACATACAGCTTTCACATATTTGAAATTAGATTTACTCAAAATATAATGTGACTAAGATAAAATATTTTTACTTTATTTCTATAAATTCTCAAAATTACATCTGGACATTTAAGTAGCAAAAAGTTATACCTATATAACTGTATATTATCATACACAGTTATATAGGTTTATATATATATATATATATATATATATAAACTGTGTATTATCATATCCCATAAATTATTTTATTGTGTTTAAATTTAGTTCCAATTACATAAAATTCAGCCTGCAATCTGCAAAATATAACTATTTCTGTCTGTTAGGTTATTCTATAATCTCTGCTCTAGGGTTAAGAGTGTTTGCTTTTTGTTAGCAAATCTTTAATTGAACTATCTGCTCAAACCCTAGGATTTATTTTTAATTGAAACATCTATTAGAACCATAGCAGAATAAGAAAAATAAAGCAAATTGATGAGTATCTTAAGGAAATAAATTAGAATCAGGGTAAATGTTGAATGGCAAGATTGAATTTTAAATATTTACAGTTCTTGTTTATCAAAGCTAATGGAAGAAGAAAGATGACATTGCAGTGAACACTGAGAACTGACTGGAAAACTAATAATGCTACATTGAAATTCTCATGACATACTGACAGGTGGATTTTACACAATTAAAATTCAACATTATATCCTATTTTCTTTTGACTTTAATTCTGCTTTTGTCTTCTTATATAATGCCTCCAATGTTCATGCTTTTTTGTCTATTGTTGAAAATATTTTAAAAAATCATAAAATAAGAAAACATACAAGTTAATACTGAAAGAGTTCATTGAATGCCCTTTAAAAGAGCATATTACCTTCAAAATATAAGGAATTAACAGTTTATTTTGAATAGATTTATAAATTTCACTAAATTATAAATTATTTTTGAAGACATATACTTTTATTCTTTTACAAATGCCAAATGTTGCATCTATAAAAGAAGGTGAAAAAATAACACCTCAAAATGTACTTCAAATGATGAATGTGGATCATTAAACTGAATTTATATCTTAAATAGGCCATCTGTTGAGACCAGAGATACATTTTTAGTGTTTTCTTTTGTTTAGCTTGTTGGCTAGAGTTTGGTTTTAGTACTTAAGTGAAAATCTTGGGTTTAAATTATCAGCCTTTCTATAGGACAGTATTGTTCAATGTTTCAAATTAGTAAAAGGAAAAGTTAGCAAACAGAAAAACCTTAATAGCATTTTAATGGTGTATTTTGGTAATGACCTAATCAGCATTTTACACAAACTTATCCTTTAAATTAGGCATTAGGTGTTGTGCTTGAGAGAATTGAGGAATGCATCCCATTCAATAATTTAAATAAAATCCACACTCAGCGACTCTTCTTAAATCCCAAGGAGATGTCCTTTAGTAAGGGTACTTCTCTGTAAATTATTATTACATTCGGTCTTTCACTTTCACTTCACTGTTCCAAAGTGGGATCTCTATTATGCATATTTATTTTAAAAATGATTACTTTAACAAAGACTGCCACTGACAAGAGAAACTGATCTATCAGTTACTTTCAGAAGTTTGGTCTCTTAGAGAATAGTACTTTCTCATTGTTTTGGAGTAGAAGAATTCATTTTCTTTCTCCTTTTCCCTCTCTACCTTCCTACCTTCCTTTCTTTTTAATAAAATGAAAATATGGCTATATTTTAAAAATTCAATCGAAAATTATATATAGTACCAATAAACCTCTCTCCCTCTAATCCGCTTAATCTCAAGTAGCTGAGTGCCACTCCTCGGAGATCACTACTTTTAAGACTTTCTTGAGTGCCATAATTGAATTTTTTAATGCTTATGTATAGCAATATTGTTAGTCTATTTCCAATTATTGTACTGTTATCCCACATTATGCACATAGTTATATTTGAGCATGTAGTTTTTCTAAGTACCTTTTATCTAGTATACTTATAGTAATAACATTTTATCTATTTAGTTATTTTCATTATAAAAGAACCCCCTTCACTTTCCTCATTCCCTTTTCTCCAAAATCTTGTAAGTAGTTCTATATTTTCACTGTAGTCTCTGTGTATATGAGTATCCTAGAATCACAGTTCTTGTTCTCCTGTTAATTGGATTCAAACTCTATGTCATTCATTTGGCTATTGAGTACAGTTTCTCTCTTCATCCCTTGGTTGACTTAAGTTTATGCTCTAGAACTTTCTTATCAGCTCATGAGAAGTTTTTCCTTCAATTTTTGAATGTTCAAAACTATCGCTTTAATATTTGAATGAATGTGTTCTGGGTGCAAAAATCAGATCAACTTTAAAAAAACTTTGTAAGAATTAGTTTTCTAAGTTCTATAATGAAATTTCCCCCAGGAAGAATAATACAATTTTTATCACCTCAGGTCTCTAGAGAATTTTCCCTAAATACTATTTTATATTTTAAAATTTCTAGTACTCAAAATATAGAGAGAAATTATGTATTTTTCATCATTTGAGTTTTGTTAGTTTATTTATTTATTTTGATAGGGGTTCTGATACCAGGGTCATATTTATCACTAGCAGTCTTCCTTCTATTTAATTTAGAAGTTGCATGTAACACAGGCTCTGTGTGGGAATTGTGTTCTTTTAACCTTTTTTTCTTACTCAATGGAGATTGGCAGCCGCCTGCTGCACAAACTTCCTGTGCCTTGAATTTGAACAACCAAAGATTCAAGGAAAATCTTCCCAATTGGGATTTATCATCAGTCTATTCTGTTAAGATTATTGTTTGCTAAATTAGTTCTAGAAAGCTCTCCAAGCTATCCTGTTCAGATTCCTGGCATTCCAAAATAAGGATTGCTTTCTTTCCAAGATTTGTAGCATACTTTAAAATATTATGCTTAGCTTGTTTTATCTAAGATAAGTACCCCAGGGATATGTTAATGCTGTCCCTATAACCCTGTTAGCATTCAAGGTATTTGTCTGCTTTCTCTCTCATATTTTTTGCTTCACTGATACACACAGACTTTGTTTTACACATATTTGTACATAATTTTCCTTGTTCTTATTTTATGGCTATCTTTTTAAATAATAGTTATTTGTAAAGATGAAAATACTTTTTGTGGTATGAATGGAAATTAATATAAAAATGGCCTTATCATTTCTGCTTTCTAATGTGTTATATATATAATTTATTTGAGGGATATAATGCCTTTAAATAAAATCTATTTAAAAGAAGTATAATTTAAAATTGTTTTTGTTTATTAAAACATTGGTATATTTGGTCTGGGGTTGTAGCTCAGTGATAGACCACTTGCCTTGAATGTGTGAGGCACTGGATTTGATTCTCAGCACCACATAAAAATAAATAAAATAAAGGTCCATCAACAAGTAAAAAAAATATTTTTTAAAAACCATTAGTTTATTTGACTAATCTGTTCACATTATGTTTTTTTTTAAATCTTAATGGTGATAGAATTTACACAAGAAGATGAAAATTATTTTAAATTTTCAGTATTTATATATGTGTGTGTTTCTTTTGTAAATAATTTTAAAAATGATTTTTAAAGCAAGAAATAGTAGTTTGCTGCCAAAAAATAGATAATATAATTTTTATAAAAACATGTTTACTAGTTTTCAAGAACACTGGATAATTACTGTATTTAAAAATTCTATCTTACTTTAAGAAAGTAGCAGGATTCCTCAGCGTATGTTTATCTAAATTATGGAAATCTTTCAATTTTCCTCAATTTTTTTTTGTTTATTGCTCTCTTCAAACTATGGTTTCATGGTTCCTTTTATGATTGAAGAGGAGCAGGATGTTCCCTGGGAAGGTGAATGGATCTGTCCAGGAGAGAAATGAGTAAAAAAAAAAAGAAAATGTCATAGGACTGCATGCCCAGAAAAAAATGCTCACTGGATACAATTTTATATACTGAAACTGAAAAGCAATTAGATGGTGAAACTACATTTCTTAATTTTAATTTTTTTCTCTTTGCTTATGAATACAATCTGTACTTAATAGTGCACATCATATTATAAAATACATAATCCTCAACCCCCTAAGTTTAGAGTAGGAGTCAACTACAGAGTTACAGAGTTATAGAGTTATTTCCTCAAAACAGACAAGATTTCAACCATAAAACCCCAAAATGCAAAATTCCAATTTTTAGAATCTGTAATTTAAATATTTTATGAAATGTTCTTCCTTTGCAAAACATTATTACAAATAAAAATATTTGGGCCTTTATAAATTCACGCATGTAATCAAATGTTATTAGATCAGAACACAAATTTAATGTTCTGAAGAACAAAAACTACAATAAAGAAAAACCACTACATGTTATTTTTGTACCCTATTTTCTGCTTGCTGGATTCTTTTATTTATTATTAAATATTGCTATCATTTTAAATTATACCTATTTTTCAACTCCTTAATGTTAAACTTTATTTCTGAACTGCTATGTAAACCTAGTATTCATGTATTATATGCTTTAGATAACTAAAAATAAATTGTAGAATACAGTTTATTAGTACATTGGGGTTCCTTATACAACAACAGTCTTAAAAAGATAAACTAATGGGTATATGTTATGGTTTAGATATGAGGCTCTCCCAAAAGCTTATTGTGAGACAATTCAAGAAAGCTTAGAGGTGAAATGATTGGGTTCTGAGAGCCTAAACCTCATCAGTGCATTTAATCCTTTGATAGGAATTAACTGGCCTGTAATGGTAGCTGCAGGTAAATAGGGTGTGGCTGGAGAAGTGTGTCATTGGGGGAGTACCCTTTTGGCATATATTTTGTCCATGGAGAGGGAAGTACCATCTGTTTCCTGATCACTGTATCTTGAGCTGTTTTCCTCCCCCACATTCTTCTGCCATGATCTTCTGCATCACTTCCAGCCTAGAGCAATGAGCCAATTCTCTATGTACTGAGATCTTTGAAACTCTGAGCCTCAAATAAACTTTCCCTTTTTCAAAATTGTTCTGATCAGTTCTTTTGGTCAGAGTGTTGAAAAAATTTGACTAAAATGGTATATCAAATAACATTAGATGATAAGAATAGAGGACAAATTTGAGTATGCAGATACATTGAGGATGTGATTATTATGGCCATTTTATAGATGATGGAACTGAGACATTAATTTGCTCAAGGTTTTATGGCTATTAACTTTTACAGTTATATTCCAACTGACAGAGTCTTAATTAAAAGTACATAGGGGGTATGGGGTTATTCCTCGGCAGTAAAGCATTCATCTAGCATGTGCAAGGCCCTAAATTCAATCCTCAGCTCCACATAAAAATAAATAAAATAAAGGTATGGCATCCAACTACAACTAAAAAATAAATATTTAAAAAAGAAAGAAGAGTATATAGGACTCTACACCATTGGACCATACAAGTTTTTTATTTTTATTTTTTGTACTTAAACTGCAAATCCCATTGTGCATTTCAAATGTACTTAGATTTAGCCAATAAACTCACCACAAGAAAAAAAATACATGAATTTTATTCAAAGTCACACAATATGTTGAAATCATGTTTGTACACAGTTATACTCTGATGTGCATTGTGCCTATATTAACTACACTATAAAACTATTGCATGTGGGTATCTGATTAGGAAACTCTTCCAATAGTCTAGTAAATGCTTATTTAGATTTATCCAAAAAACACAATGGAATTTTGATCTACTAGATTTTACATTTAAAGAAATAATCTTTCCTTTCATTCACTAGCATAATACTTTCTCTTTTACTTTAGTTTCAGATTTTAAAACCTTTTTATTTTTTGGCTTTTCAAAATTCCAAGGGTATACACTAACTATATTTTACAAATAACTGCATACAAAATACTACTAAATAAACGTCTCCAAATGAACCAATCCATCTTTTCTTATGTATTGTGAATCTATCTCTGAATCTCTATCATGCATTGTCTTAATCTTTCCTTGAGTACTACTTTAATGTATGTTTCAGTCTCTTCTTCATTTATTCTTTTTCTTCCTTTAGTGAGCACACAAGGATTAAATACTCATATTCTGCCTAAAGAATCATCTATGTTCCTGTTCTCCACAGGTCCCTTTCCAAAGTTTTCTCTGAATTTGCAATGTTACACAATTTATTCAATATCACAAGATTGAAAGTAACAGTAGTCACATTTCAAAAAAAATAATCACATGTGACTAGTGACTATTGATGGAAAATGTAGACATAAACTATTTCCATTATGGAACATAGACCTACCAGACAAGCATGAAAAGAACACGGAAAAGAATTAGGATTTAAAGCAAACTCTGACTATAAAACTTAAGAATACATATATTAGAGATAGAAAACTAATTCCCATAATGTTATAGCAACAAAACTCATATGTCAAGGCAGAAAGAATTAGACTATGGATCTTCTATCTTCCATTGTGGGTATTGACAGTATTTGATTACAAAGTTTAATATCTATGTTAAGAAGTATTCTAGAAACTAAATAATACTTTATAAATTATAGGCATTATGAATATACATGAATTTATAACTCATAGCCTTGAAATATTATTAATTTCTTTTATATCTCTTGCTCCAAGATAAGATATTAATACCATTTGGGGGGGGGGGGTACTGAAGATTGAATCCAGGGATGCTTAACCACTGAGCCAAATTCAAAGCCCCTTTTTAAAATTTTGTATTCTGAGACAAGGGCTTGTCAAGTTGGTTAGGGGCTCACTAAGTTGCTGAGGCTGGCTTCAAACTTGTGATTCTACTGACTCAACCTTCTGAGTCCCTGGGATTACAGACATATTACACCATGCCTGGCAAAGATCTTAATACCATTTTAAGAATTCATACTGACATGAGCTGCAAAAAAACATTGCTATTTTTACAAATAAGATCAAGACAATTAACAGAATATTATAAAATCGTTTGATTTGATATAAAAGATTTTTCCAGGAGAGAAGCCATATTAAAGACAACTTCAATAGATAACTTTGCAGATATTTGAAATTGCCTCATCTAACATTAATCTCTTGTAAGCATGTTTCACTCTTAATCTCTGGGATTCAACATCAAGTCTATTGTTTAAATTTGCTTTCTCCTGTGGTCTCCCCCAAGGACTTAATTCATAGTTGAAATTTTATTTTACAGTGAGAAAAATGCATATGGACTTCAAAATACTCTCTATATTTAATGCCTAAATCATTTTAACAGGGATTGAGCACATTTAAAGGTGGATATACTGCTGTTTATTAAGACTATTACGTTACTAATTTCAAAATGTACACCTCATCTTTCAGATTTCCTAATTATTAATAGTTTTATCTTATAAATATGAATGGATCCTCAACAAGTACAATTTGATAGTATAGACAGTTTAAATTTAAATTAATTAAAACAAAATATTCAGTTAGCAATAGTAGTCACATTTTTAAAAAGTAATCACATATGACTAGTGACTCTTGATAGAAAATATAGACCTAAAATATTTCCATTACTGAATATAGACCTACCAGACAAGTATAAAAAGAACATGGGAAAACTTTTTTGGTTTTTGCTATTTAGTCACAGAATTATTGTAAATGAACATTAACCACAGACTTATGTCTTTGCCTAAAGGTAATTTACAGTTTTATTTTCTTTTTTCTTGTTGGGCTACTGCATACATTTGCATTAAAATACCAATTTATTAAATATATTTAAGCAGCATGGTACATAAAGGCAAATTGGGTTAAAGAGTAAATTTGCAAGCAATGTTAATAGGAAAAGTTTTAGTAAACTTGTTTTCTAAGCCAGGTAAAGTTTTTATTTGTTCTTTCACTCACATTTGTTCCAAGAGCTATTTTTAGGAATACCTCATACACAGCGCTGTATCTGCCAAAAAAAAGCCACTTGACCAACTTATGAAGTGGCTGCAGTTCAGGCTTCCTTCCAAATACAAAAATGTTTAGAAAGCATTTTTTAGTTATAAAAAAGGTAGTTTAACATTAATATTTTATACCTAATAAATATTTTATTTTTGACAGACAAACTTCATTGCTTAGACAGAGTAAGTCCCAGAAAGTATTAGAATTGACCAGTACCTCTAGAATTGACCATTTAACAGATCCAGGGCCTTGTCAGAATCTCTATCATGGGTCACTTAAGAATGATTTCCTACAACTCAAGTCAAGTTTATTTTGTTTTACAAATAATGAAGTATAAATTCCTCAGTCGCCCTCAGTAAGTTCAGTATGTTTCCAGTCTTCCTTCTTTAGAATTTCCACTGCCTGTTCCTATGTAGTCCTATAGATTTTCTCAGTATCCATCCTTGGCTGTTTTCCCTTCCAAAAGTTCGTTTTTCTACCTTGAAAATTTTCTAGGTCCTACCTAAATTTCTTTTGTGCTTTCTTAAGCCACTTGATCCCAGAATGGTTTTTCCATTTTTTTGAAATTATCGCAGCACTTACTGATTTTGCTAAATCATTCATTCTCTATCACATGGTTATAATTATTATTTGCATATTCTAATTACTTTTTAAACCAACTTCTTGAGATCAGAATGATTGTCTAAAATGCTTACCAGTTGTATTTAACAATGATGTATTTGACAAAATATCATGTGCTTTCAGACATATATTCAATATTTGTTTTCTGAACAATTATATTTCTCTACAAAATAGAAAGTCCTTATCTTTGCTTACTGTTTGATAGTTTTTTTTCTGTGTGTATGTACTTGATTTGTTTTGTTCTACCTTTTGTTTTTGTTTTGTTCAGTAAAACTAATATGACTTGAGATTGGAAACCTACTTAGGGTTTCTTTGAAGTTTTTCTATACTTTTGAGTACATGATAAGCTAAGGAAAAAATGACATTGTTTTGTGATATCTGCTTTAAAAAAAATTCTCATAAACCAGGGAGACATTCAATGCCCACAAGAAAATAAGAAAGAGGTCTGATTTCTGACACTCAACATAGTAATGATTATATCTCTACTTTTTGCAGGTATATTCTAAGTTTATGTTGTCTGTCATGAGCCCCAAGCCACATGTGGGTATTCAAATTCAGATTCAGGAAAATTAATTAAAGTTAAAAATGTAGTCACCTCATCACAATTAACTTCAAGTGTTCAACAGTCACCTGTATCTAGTGGCCAGCACCCTCGACAGCATAGAATGAGTATTTTCATTATCATATAAAGTTCTATCAAACAGCAGTGCTCTTGGAAAATATTCTGCAATTCAAAGCAATTTCTTCTATCAGGTCAGCCTCCTCAGAGACTCAAATGCAGCAATCTAACTTTCAAGTTGAATTTAGAAATGTAGGTCTTACATTCAAAACCATTAAAATACTAGATGGGAAAGATGTTTGAGATTGCTAAGGAAGCTCATCTGTACTCTGTTATCAGGCAGCCAAAGGGACAGTACAAGGAATATATAGTTTGTAAAAAGTACTGATTTCTATTCTTTATTTATTGAAAATATTTACCTGTCTTAATTAAAGCTCTTGGGGCTACAAGTAGTAGAAAATAAGTTGAACTAATGTAAATAGAAAAGTGGCAGATTAAAACTTCAGGAAGATTTCTTTTACACCCATACCAAGCCCTCAGCCTCCATTTCACTCCAGACTACACCACTCTTTGCCTCTGCTTTCTATCCTCTGCGTATTATTTTCTCTCAACTTGGAAGAGTATCCTGGATTACTCATTTCACAAGACATAACCAACCAGTGGGCAGTAAGAGCCCTGCCTTCCCTCACCTGCATCTCCTCTGCTTACCTTTATGTGTGTGTGTGTGTGTGTGTGTGTGTGCGCACAGGCGCCCACACGCACATGTATCTGAGAAATACAGAAATAAACGTGATTTTTCTGCTTATCTTTGCAACTCTTTTATTGTGTGTATTTTCTTCATAGTAAAAACTTAAGAAAACATATTTAATAGATCCAGAATATTTATATTAGAATGCAATTATTTATTATAATGTATTATTTAATAATTTTTCTATTGAACAAAGTTTTATTGCTAATTTTTTCTTATAAAAAATGATCTACAATATACCATATATCTCTTAGCATACACTTATCGCACTCTTATACACTCTATAGTTGTTTAAAGATTGTTTCCAACATTATAATACGTATAATGAGTGCAGTCACAGTGTACAACTTGGTCATGTCTGAACCAACAATGTTTGTTAGTAAACCTGAACATCTTCTTATCTCTGTTTTAAATGTACAACTAAAATACCTGTGAAAGGCAGTAATTATTTTACATATCAGTTCAAATACACGTATTTGGCCTAATGAATGAAATGTTATGGTAATAAGAAGTAAATGAAGTTATTATAATTTTATTACTGACAAACATTATTTTCCTTTCTAATGCATGTCTAGATACTTTTATTTCATTGAAAATATACAAATCTTAATTTTATTCAAACAAGTGTAACTTTTTATTTGAAGCTTTCAATGTTATAAATCTGTTCAATAAATATGTGTGATTGGATCAATACTATCCATGTACTTTAAGAATGGAGATAACAAAATCAGAGATACTGACCAGGCTTTGCCAAACAAATGACTATATATAAATAATTTGACTATTTCAAAAAAATTGATCATTAATTAATAACTCTTAATTTATAGCAAATGGCATAAGATAATTTCTTATGTGTAAGTTGACTCTATTGTCTGATTACTGTGATATTTAGAAGAAAACAATTGTATGACAAAAAATACAAATTAATACAAATTAAAAGCTGCTGTTAATTATTAAAGGCTGACATTAATTTGACAGATTACATAAAATGCTATGTATTCCAACATAAAATTATCCCACCATATCTTTAATTATTTTTATCTCATAGAATACTAGAATGCCAAATTATAATAGGAGTAGTTTAATTCTGTAGAGATATGTTTACTTACCTAAATTAAAATATATTTGTATTAATTATGTTAGTCAATTTTTCAGCCACACTCAATCTTTTCTACATGCTTTATACATTTATTCAATAAAGGATGAGCAGCTGTTTCAGCAAGGGAAATAGCTCATCCACAATCTAAAGCACTACCTCTTCAAAAACCTGAAACAAAGGACCAGGTAGAAAAATATTTCCTATGGATAGAACTGTCAAGGTACACCAAGAACAGTCCTTTTACTTCTCAACACTAATGTTATATTTTTGAAAAACAATAGATAGTCCATATCAGTTTTATTATCTGACTCTGTGTGTGTGTGTGTGTGTGTGTGTGTGTGTGTGTGTGTGTTGGTGTGTAGATGTGAAGGAAACAAAGTTTATACCATCATGAGATCTGAACAATACAGACAGCATTAAAAGCTGTCTGGGTGACAGAGGAGGAGAAACAAAGTGTTCCAAGAGAAGAATCTTGAGGACACTGGAAAGAGAACTATACCATCTAGTTGGTAAATTGATTTAAGATTTTCTGTGCAGAATGGAGTATGATCCACTCAATAGATACCTATACTATATGATGATAATTTTAGAGATGGATTGTTTTCTAAGTTGATTCATGTTGAGAACAGATGTTGCAAACCATTCCAATGACTATGATTATTCATGGATGGATAAAGCTTATCTGGTCAGCACTGGTGTGAATAACAAAAAGCCAAAGCAATACAAAAGCCTCAAGGTTTACATTTTGAAAAAATAAGTGAAGGTGGTCCTCAAAAGGAAGAATATATTGGACACACTGGGAAGTAGAAGAAAATAAAATACCACGACTCTCTCCAAAGACAAATGTACCTAGGTTTTTATTTTTTACTTTCTATTTCCAGGTCCTGGTCCATGAAGCCTACTTCATTTCCTGTCCCAATTGTCCCTGAAACTTCCCACAGAATTATTACTATAAACTCATCTTATTGTCTGAGAAAATTAGAGTGGTTTTCTGATTTTTTCAACTTGAGACTTGAAGAAAAAGAATATCATTAGGAAAAGATTAAGAAAATGAAGTTTGATTAGATATAAAAATGAATTTTCATACACCAAGTCTGGGAACTTCTTTATACTACCATATTCCTTGACATATCTTTCTTCCTTTATGATACAAACAAAAGATGCTTTATAAGAGACACCCTAAATTTTGTCATGTCTCAGAGTCAGACAGTAACATAAGCTTTGTAAAAAAGACATTCATGATTCATATAATTCAGCAGCAGTTGTACTCCTTGGTATTAACCCCAAAGACTTGAACTTGTATCCACACTGAAATCTGCAAATGGATGTTTGCCGCAGTTTTATTAATAATTTTCATAATTTAGAAACAAACAAGATGTCCTCCAATAGTGGAATGGATAGATAAAGTGTGGTAAATCTACACAAGAAAATATTATTCAGTAATAAAATAAACAAGGTAACAATGCTCAAAAGACACTGAGTAAACATGAATGCATATACTAAGTGGGAAAAAGCAGTTTTATAGGTTAAATACTGGATAAATCCAAGAACACAACATTCTTGAAAAGGCAAAACTCTGGAAACAGTAAAAAGATAAGTGACTGATAAAGGTTCAAGTGAGGAAGGATGAATAAGCATAGCTCACAGGATTTCAGGGCAGGGAAACTACTATGATACATGATTCTATAATTATGGAAACACAGCATTAAAAGCATGTTCGAATCCATAGTATGTCTAACACAAACAGTGAACCTTCATGTAAACTATGGATGTTGAATGATAATGATGTATTAAAGAAGGTTCATCAATCATTTATAATAAATGCACCACCCTGGTAGAGGGTGTTGATATTGAGAGAGGTTATATAGATGCAGGGGGTAAGCAGTATATGGGAAATCTTTATACTTTCTCATCAGTTTTACTCTGAACCTAAGAAAAGTACTATATTAAATTGTATTCAAGTATCTGTCATAAAAATGCCACACTACTATGTTATTGCTAAAATATGTATAATAGATAATTTTTATCTAACTCAAACATGCTATTGCAAGGCTACTAAAAATCAACTTTATTTACATACTGTCAGAGTATTATCCCAGAAACTTAAACATGGTTCTTATTTTTAAATAACTTAGGTTTATTTAACAGTGAATACTGATTTTGATTTCTCATTTTAAATCAGACTCTTAAGAATAAAATACATTATTAATATGAAAGAAAAAGGAGGACTGAGTCAATGTTGACTCATGGGCTTAGATATTCACTGGTTTCCTTTGGTGTAGAGCTATAATCACCTGAATCATCTCCTCTAGATTAACATACATTAAGAACACATTGATTATCCATAGAATACTAAAGCCAAAGAAAATTTTATAATGATAGATAGCATGCAGGTTGAGCACTTTAGGGAAAGGAATTATTTACCATATCAATGGTTCAAAAAAAATCAAATATCAAAAATAATACAGCAAACACTGCCATCCAAGAAAACTTCACTTGGATTAGAAAACATTTGTATTTTGGCATTATTTCTTAACAATTTTTTAACTCAAGAAGTAGAAAATAATAGGGAAAGCTTAATTTCATTTTTATTTTCATTCCCAGTATGAACAATTCCCTCCCTTACCTGAAAAAATATTATCAGAAATATGGATTGCTTCCTTCTGGTCTACGTTTTCACTTTTTACCTCATCATTTCTCAAATATTTTGCTTCTAGAACTCCTTGACTCAAAATTTTTAGGGAATTTTAAGTGTTTTTAGTCTATGCTGATTATATCACATTTATAAACTAGATTTTATAAATATATATGTATTAATTGATTTAATATAAAATAATAAACACATGACATTACCATACCTAGAATTTTTCTGAAAATAACTATTTAAAATATTTTGGAAACATTTAAAATATCTGCTTAAATATAAGAAAGCCTGCTTTCTTATATTTAAGAATCCTGTTCTTGTATCTGTTTATGCAACAAATCTGCTGTAGTATGTGGTTCTTGTCAAAATTTATGAAGAAAATCTGGCTCAGCATAGATACATAATAGGGAAAAGAAAGATTTCTCAGACATCAAAATATCTTAAGGGCCCTAGAAGTTCTGTGACCATGCTTTGAGAATTTCTGATTTAATTATTTATACATCTCTTTTTGAGTAACATGCGAATATTTCTTTGTATAAACAGTAGTATAGTATATGAACCATTATGAGAAAATTTTGAGGTCTTTTCATTGATAAATTTGTTTTCATTTATTTTAACTGTTCGATGATAACTCACACGCCATTTTATTTCTGGAAGGACAGATTTTATTTCTTAACGGAACAGATCACAGAGCCCTGAAGAAGGCCTAAGCTTATGTGGACACTTGGTTATGATGGGAGAGTGATGGTCTTTCCAATTAGTATTTATAATACTTAGCACCCAGGTGCTAAATAGCTGTCTGTGCTAATCATTAAGAAAGATCACAAGAGGTAGACTGCTGTTAAAAAAATAAAATAAAATAAAAAATATATCAGGTGCCTGGAACAGAAGAATGAAAATAAGGAGGGAAGAAGATGAAGCTTCTTGATAAGATTAGTGTCTTTTATTGATCAAGGCACTACCAGACATCTAGCTCCCCAGGCAGTAAATAGTGTAACCTACACAAGTCACTGTGCTTCAGTGTCTTTCTGGGATTTTTAAATTTGTTTTTTATTTGTTTTTATGTTTAAGGTGTCTAACATGTTTTGAGATACATATAGTCAATTGATTATTACAATTAAGCAAACTAACATATTCATAATCACAGAGTCCCCTCCTTTATCTTTTCTTGTCTTTTATTTATTTATTTTGTACACTTATTTATTTTTGTATGTGGTAAGTGTACCTAAAATCTGTGATGGCAAATTTATTTCTAGCTCTTCCTTTAGAGAGATTAACAGCAAAGTAATGTGGAATAAGCCAGAAATAAGAAGGAGATACTGTTGCAGTTTTGGGACTAGTAAATTGCTTATGGAACAGTAAACTACTTACTAAAGTAAATTTTGTATGCCAATTCCCTCTAACCCACTCCATTTAGTTTAGATGTTTCTGAATTATCACTGTATTTTTGATGAAGACGACAGCTATTCCAAACCTCTATTGTATTCCAGCTTTTAGTAAACAATATTTTTAAGGAGTTATTCTCATTAGTCACCTAATCATAAAAATCAATTCTTAAATGTTTCATTAACTAGGTGATCATTCAGGCAGAATAAATTCTTTGTCCCATCTGTCAGATCATTGCCACCTCTTCAGTGAGCAGAGCAGCATGCAAGGAACTAGCATACATTTCCAGAGGCAATTATTACTAGAAAAACAAAACAAAAACCTGCTCTTCAATGTATGACATTGAAAGAGATAATACCCAACCCCATGATGTGAGGGTGATAAAAATACACTACCTTGGTGCAACAATAGTCTCTTTGACCCTTCCCTTTTATGCACATTTAAAAAAATCTCTGTGGATTTGAAACAGCTTCACTGAACTCTGTGTCTTACCCTAAAGTGACTTAGCAGTGAAGGGTGAAGAGGGCAGAGCCATGGTTCTCCCTTTCTCACACCAACCAGACCAATGACAGGAACTTAACTGATTTATGTATGCACCTTTGGGTAAATTTAAACATTAAGAAAGGTTTTTTTTTTTTTTTGCCAAAAGATAAAATAAAATTATTAAAAACGTTGGTCAAACAGATATAGGAAAATCATTCTATATCTACCTGCATGAATTTCTTCTCATAAGTCAGATATGAATGACAGATACAAAGGCTCCTAATCATAGGCTTGTTACTAAAATTAGTGGATTCTTGTTGGTAAAAATATATATTCTCCATGATTTTTATAAATAGATTATCTTAGAAGCAATAGTTCTGGTTTAAAAAAAAAAAAAGACATGCTAAAAACAAGAATCTGTTCCCAAAGCTGTTGTGGCCTAAGGAAAGTTGTTGAGAATATTTTCCTACCTCTCCCTTCTGACAAATTTTAAATATAAACATTACTATTTAATTGCAAAATGGGAACATATAGTCTTTACTCTTAATTGTTCAAATAAAATGGTCCATGTAGGGATCATATGTTAGGCTGGACATGCACTGTCTTTGATGACAGTTTTATTTGAAAATTGATTTTGAGCTATGTTTTGAACAATGATTGAAATAAATTTAAGAAACCATGTATTATAGTTCAACAACTCCAAAGAATTTAGGCTAAAAAGACTCATAAAACTGAGATGTCCAGGAATGTTTGGACTGACAAGATTCAGGATGGGAAAGATGTTATTAGAACTTCTTTCTTCATATTCTGCCTGTCCTCCCTGCTTAATTTTTAATCAGATCTGTGGTGGTTTAGATATGAGGTGACTGCAAAAATCTCCAATGACAGACAATGCAATAAAGTTTAGAAGTGAAATGTTCAGGTTTTGAGAACCTTAACCTAATCAGTGCACTAATCCACTTGAATGGATTAACTGGGTAATGGCTGTAGACAGGTAGG
This sequence comes from Urocitellus parryii, assembly GCF_045843805.1. NCBI lineage: Eukaryota > Metazoa > Chordata > Mammalia > Rodentia > Sciuridae > Urocitellus > Urocitellus parryii. The sequence goes on along the minus strand of NC_135540.1, from coordinate 39,219,768 downwards.
GTGTGTCTGGAGGAGGTGGGTCACTGGGGACATGCCTTTGGTTTATACTTTTTGTTCCTGGTGAGTGAAGTTTAGCCTGTGCTGCTTTATATCATGTTCTAAGCTGGTTTCCTCAGGCATTCCTTTGCCACAGTGTTCTGACTCACCTCCAACCCTGAGCAATAGAGTTAATTGCTCAGGACTGAGACCTCAGAAACCATAAGCCCCCAAATCAACTTTTCCATCTCTAAAATTGTTCTTGTCAGATTTTTTTTTCTTCTCTTTGTGATTCCAAAATGGTCAGAGCAGCTATAGGTTGGCAAGATAATTATTGATTATGTAAGTTCATCACCAAAAGAGGGATTTCTAATTGGCTTTGCTTGGTGTACCTGTCAGTCCTAAATCCATCACAGTTGCTAAAGGTAATCTGGTGGGTCAGCATTGGTCATTTATGTTAATAAGGAGGACACTATTACTGAAATTCTTATCTTGGGGGAAATCAATGGTGTCCCAAAGAAAGAGAAGGGTTCTGTCTTCAGAAAGGGGGTAAAAGAAGGCTAACTCTCTAGGAAGAGATTAATCCAACAAGTCAATGAAATTGCTTCAAAGTATTCGAGTGTAATATATCATTAAGTTCTAATTATTAAGCTTTTATAAGAATCAGTTTTATCAAGTTTAATCCCATTTAAATCCTGGTTCAATTTATTTATTTAGTATATGTGTATGTACATGTATATGTGGGGGGGGTGAGAGAGAGAGAGAGAGAGAGAGAGAGAAACAGAGAGAGAGACAGAGAGACAGAGACAGAGAGCATTCCAAAGGACAATCGGCAGATAATTAAAAAGATGAAATTCAAGCATATAGAATTTGTATATTTGCCCCTTTCACTTACTCATTCATTCATTCATTCATTGATGAGACAACAAATGAGTAAACCAACACATGCATATTTAATTATAGCTGATAAAAAGAGAATTATGAAAAAAGAAACAAGGCTAAATGATATAGGAAAGAATATATCCTATGCATAGTAAGAAAGAAAGTTAAGTGAAAAACCTTTTTGAAACATAAAGAATGAGAACAGGACATCACGAGTCCAGATGGATAGATTAGTGTTTCCCTGCTCAATTGCACCATGTTACTTCCGGAAAATTATAAAAGTTTTTGCACACTGGTATACACTGTCATGAGGGAATCAGAGGCTGACTTTGAGGCTGCAGGTGGGAGAATTCCCTTCTCCTCTAAATCATATCTATCCAGAAGTTTAGGTTAGATGCCTCATTTGAAAAATGTTACATTGTGGAAATATCTAAGAAGAAAATAAAGAATGAATTTAGGGGTCAAGCGAACATTTGTAACCCCAAGAAGCAAAATTCTTGAGAAGAAAAGAATAAATGGAATGCAGAACTCAGAACACTTTTCACAGAGAAAGAGGAACAACGAAAAGGAGTCTGATATTTGAAGGTCTGATGGAGAAAATTAAGTCATTTTCAATCCTCAAGTTTAACTACTTCAAGAATCTTTAGGGTAATACAAACTACTGCTGTTTGAGATCTATCAGAGGATTTTAATAATTGCATTGATCTCTGTTGGGCTCTGTCCAATTAATAACTTTTAAAAATCTGTAGAGTATTTTTTTAAAGGCACATATCTTTTATCCAGCCAGTGGAGTTTTTCAAGGGAAATCCAAGTGCAAACACTGTTTATCAATTGTTATTACCTAGTTCAAAGTGGTCCTATGATTTAGTGTTTGAAAAACAACTTTAGAAACCAACATTTTTTTTAACCAATGCTCACCAAGTGTAAGGTACTAAGGTATACCTATGATAACATCGGTGATGTACAAAAAAAAGGTGAATGTTCTCTTAAACAAAACTGACTATCCTGTATTTAAGAATGGATTACTGATAGACAAATATGTTAAATAGCTATATTAAAAACCTTAAGACTTTATCAAATCAATTTTCATTTTCTGTACACAATACATTTCAGAATCTTGCGATTTCTCAGTATGTTCATTGTGAATTTAAATTATATTATACATCTGGAGTTCCAGTTATCTGAATATATTTGGTTAATGAAATCTCAAATAAGAGGATGTCAATGAAATGACCACAAAAATTTACTTAAAAATTTGTGATTATTTTTGAGATATAAACAGCTTTTCTAATCTTCCTTATAGCAAAAAAAGTGAAGAAATTTCTTTTTTTACTTTTGAAAACAATCAGTTCTAGAACAGAAAATCTTACTCCATATAAAAGAAACTGATCTTTCTTTGTTTTTGTTTTTGGTACTGGGGATTGAACCCAGGGACACTTAACCTCTCAGCCCTTTTTATTTTTTAAGTTCTCAGAGTCTCACTAAGTTGCTGAGGCTGGCCCCAAACTTGTAGTCTTCCTGTCTCAGCCTCCAGAGTAACTGGAATTTCAGGCATGCATCACTGTCCCCAGCTGAGACTGATGTTTTTATTCATTCAAAATAGTGAGCATGCTCTCCTCTAGGCACATTTTAACCAGTTGTTTAGATGTGAAATAGAGACAAAGTCTCTCATGAGTTTCTTCATTTCAGTCGAAGTGGAGAAATAAATACAAAAAAAAAAAATAAGAAAAAAAGTAAGTTAAAAAATAAGACAATTGCAGCTAACACTAAGAGATGTGAAAATAATAAATTATCATAAGAGATGAACAGAGTGGTTTAGGAATCACTTTAACTAGCTGGCAATCTCTTCATAGGGGCCAGTACAGAAATTGTATTCGGATATGGAATGTTGCGCTGGGTTTTTTTAAACTAATTAATCTCTAATTGCAATCTATTACAAAAATGCACTGTGATTTCATTAAACACATAGGTGGGTAATCTTATTAGTTGGTTAGGAATGTAGGATAATTCAAATCAGAATAAACTTGCATGAGATCCCTCACTGACTTCCACATTATTATATGTTCTTATATTACCTCTGGCAATATTTTGGTAAAGGAAGTGAGGCAAAATACCTAAGAGTGAAATTTATGTTCTCTTTTAGAACCCAAAACCCCAGCAAACAATCTAGGTCTCTAAGTAGAGGAAAGGTTTGTTTATGATTCAAGTTGACAAAGCCTATCTGGCATCTCCATAGAAACAATAAGGTTGCTATGTGAGACAATATAACAAGCAAAATGGTAAACAGTTAAGGCTTCCCCAGGGAAGATTCCCTAACAAAGTGGTAATCCAGAAGTTGGAGATGGCATGATATACCAACCCACTAAGGATGAACAATTAGGGTAAAGTTACTAAGGTTTAGAGACTTGACTTTCCTAAATTTGTTAAAGGGTCATATGCCATGTGCATGGATGAATATATAACAAACCCCACCATTATCTATAAATATCATTAACCAATAAAAATATGAGGGAAAAAAAGGATTACAACAATATTAGTGTCAAACAAACTGAGATTTATGAATTCAAGTTGCAAATACATCCCACTGTCTTTCTACTACCTTCATTATTCAGGTTAATCCCCAGATCAAAAGCATGAGCAGGGTAAGAGCCTTTTCTCACAAAAGACTTACACACTTCTAGAAGTGTGCCACAAATCACAAATATGAGATCCATTTTATAGAGGATGAGGATAATTTATTTTATATTTGTCAAGCCTAAAATTCACAGATTAATTTATAAAAATCACATAGTTAGGAAGAATTTCAAACAGAATTTTATCTACTATATCACTATAAAACTACTAGTTATCCTTGAAGCTGGCAGACAGACTCTAGGCTTCATGAGAATGAAATGTACCTCTTTAGCTACATTTCCCCTGGTTCTAAGATAAGTGCCTAGAATACGTAATAAATAAATAAATAAATAAATAAATAAATAAATAAATAAACAAATATCTATATAAACATTTGAGACATTTATTTTTTAAAAAAACATTCATAAAATACTTCAAATCTCTTTGTGGGTTACTTAAAAAGCTCGGGTAACTTCCACTGTTATTTCCTTTTACAATTACAGTTGCTGCAAAAATAAATATCAAAAGTTAATGGACAGAACTGAAATGATTCTTTCCATTTAATTCTACATGTTCCCTCTTGCTCCATTAAAATATACCATCCTGTTGGTTCTGAATTCTCAGACACAGGTGGCATTCCTGCTGACATATCAGGAGTGAGAACAATGCATCAGTCATTAGGAAATTATATCAGACATACACTGGAACCACTTAGCAGCTGAAACACTGAAGGGACAGCATTAGAGAGGAAAGATAAAAAGGACTGGCAGAGAGAGAATGTGGATGCATCTCCACATTCCAAACCACCAAGGATCTCAAAAGCAGCTAGGCAAGAGCTTAATGGGGCGCAGTTCAATTTTACAATTAAGAACAACTGTTTTCAAACGAGCCCTAGCATAATGATTAGGCATACTAAACAGAGAATACAAAATTAGATTAGGAAGGAAGGCATTGAAAAAAAGTATGTTCTGTTCTAAGCAACAAGAACATTCACCTCTCTGGAGTGAATATTATACCAAACACTTGCATCAAAAATTTTGGAAACACAGATGTAATTTAAAGCAATAATCCTGAGCCAATGTAGTATTGGAAGTTTTAAATATTTTCATCCTTTCAATTCAAGAAAACTACAGGATATGTGCATAATTTATGAGATTTAAAAATGCTATTAGAAATTTCCAAAAATTTCAAAGCTAATTCTTGAGAACAATTTACATATTTCTTCCTTTTTTTCCACATACTTTTAAAATTAAATAATTGCTTAAAAATTTAAGTAATTTCTTCAGTTTAAAACAAAATCATCTATTAGAAGTTTGGGGTACTATCATGCAAGGCTCCTTACACAACTGCTTACTACTAAGGGCAATTTCAACAATATGAATGCATAGCTTAATTTTGTACTTTGCATTTCCAATTAATTCATAAGCAATTCTGTGATGTGGATACTATTATTATCCCACATTTTGTTTATGAGGACACCGAATTATTAGAATTTGAGCACCTTGTCCAAAATTATAATTAGCCTAGCTAAATGTAAAATCACTTCTAATAACATAATATTTACTCCAACCACTGTGCTATTACTTCCCATACTCTTACTTACAGAAACAATAAGCAATATCATTGTCAAGGTTTTTGTAAGAGACATAGTTCTATAATTTTTGACTAGTTTATTTCTCAGTAATTCTAATTATTTTTCAGAATATTGTTGCAGTATCATTTCACGACCATTAAGTTGTGGAAGAAGTATTACCAGAAGAGGAAAATGCACGTGTTAAAGACAGCCACTGAAATCAATGCCTGAGGACTAGAAAACCTTTATAAATGCTTGAAGTCATCTTTGATGACTTTCTGTCTTTTCTTCATACTCTTTATCTAGCAAGTTTTGTTGGTTATCACCTTGAAGATTCATATCCAAATGATTCTTACTACCTCCTCCATTAAATAGCTAGAGTTCAAACCACCATTATCTTCCTCTGAATGGTTGCAATGGCATTTCAACTTCTTTCTCTTTTTTGACATTTGTCTACTCTCCATCCTCACTGAAAGCAGCCATCATGTTTATTTTCAAATACAGGAAAATCATTTAATCCCTGGAACAAATTCACCAATGGTTTCCCATCACAATTCTTTTTATTTCAATTTAAAATAAGCTTAAATATACATAAAAGTGCCAAGTCTAATACTAAAAATATTACTTCTCCTAAACCTTATTTGCAAACATTATGCTATCTCACACCTGAATATTTAGTTTGTGTTTCCTTAAAAAAAGTAAATAATTTAAAAAAAGGACATAATTACAACACAATCATCAATATCAGGTACTTACATGACATTGACATTACTGCAATCTAACCCTAAGAACCCATTTGAATTTCACCAATAGTCTAGATAATGTTCTTTAAAGCAAAAAGTTTTGCCTGAGGAATCGTATTGCATTAATTAATTATCATGTCTCTTTTGTCTTATTTGGTCAACATAGTTCCTCAGGTTTTCTCAACTTTGATGTCCATAACATTTTCCAAGATTTTGAAGTTATTTTGTGAATGCCCCATTACTTGGTTTGTGTAATTTTTCTTTTGTTCATAATATGATTACTTGGGAGGAACATTTCAGAGAGGACCATGTATTGTCACCTGCATCCCATTAGGTGATAAACAGTTTGATTTGTCCCATTAGCAATGCTGTCACCTTGATCATTTGATTAACTTTCTCCTGGTAATTTTACACTTTTGTCCTTGAAATTAAGAAATGTTTTATGAGGAGATACTTTGAAACTCTGTAAATATATGACCCTTCATCAAACTTTATTTTATCCCTTTCCTTGTACCAGGGTGGATTCCTGGTTTCCTATTTCTTCAGTGGACTCTAATGTATTAATATCACTTATTAAGAGCTTGATTTGTCCCATATTAGGCAAGTTGGACCCTTTTGAGCAGGGTTCTATGTCATTTGTTTATACCCCCACCATCATTTAAGTGTTTATTTGTTTATTAATATTAGATATTCCAGGATCATCTTGTTCTTTCCATGTCCCAGTTCTGGAATCAAACATTTCCCCAATAATTCCTTGTTTCAGTAAATAAATTTAGAAATTCAGATAATGGTGCTAGGTGTCCTCATTGCTACTGAGGTATTGCTATTCCCACTGTCCTCAGTGGACAGAAACAGAAAATGTTTTCTACGCTTGTTCTCTCCACACCACTTTGAGCTTTGATATCCCACACTGGGCCATCATTTCATATGGAAGCTCAGCTCATCCATTTGTGATCCTCACCTCATTATTATGGTTCCTGAATACTACCCATTTGTGTAGATTCCTTTCCTATCTCAATTGGACTACGATACCCACACATTATTCATTGCTTTTATGGGGACTTCTACTTGTTTGAGCTCCTAGGCTTGATCTGATTCACCATAGCCCACTTTTCCAGGTGTGTGTGTGCCTACATCACTCTACTCCACCTAATGACTTTGGAACAGAAAGACTCAGGAAGGGAAGAAGAAGAGGATAAGCTTCAGATAGCAATCTGATTAAAAGACAACACTATTATTTGGATCTCTAAGATCTCTCATATACTGAATGATATATAACTTTCCAAATCATTTTTTACCCTCTGGTCACAAAGTCCCTCTTGCTGTATACCTTGAACACAGTGAGCACAATCTTGCTTCAAGATTTTTGCAACCGCTATTGCATCTACCTAGAAAATGCTTCCAATATTCCTTTAAGTCCCATCACCTCCCCAGCTGACTCAAATACTCTCCATCAGCTTACCCTAATTTATGGAAAAATATTATACTTTTCATTCACTTTTATGCAATCTTTTAATTGTTCCTCTGTTCCCTTGAACTAGAATATAAGTATGAGCTGCAAGAACAGAGCTCCTGTTTGTTCAATTTAGTGCAATATTTTCAGCATCTAGAAGAGGTCCTCTATAAAATATGTATGTCTCCATACCATGTGTAAATAGGTAGGTGACATATGGGTTTTCAGCCCCTCCCCCTGCCCGTGCCCATTGAAGATTTTTGTCTTTGAACTCTTACTATGTACTTATGATTATTGTATCATTTTTCTATTCATTTACAGCTGTGAGATATGCCTTTACCTCTATTTTTTCTTAAATTTGCTTAACTAATTTGTATGCCCAGACTGAAAACTGGAATATTTTTTGAGCATATTTATGGTCATCCTTGAACAGCCTTAAGTCATTTTTATCCCCAAGTAGTAAGCAAGTCAGGTACTGAGCTTTGGCCTGGAATAGATAGGTCAAATCATATCTACAGAAGTTTATTTTCATTTTCTTTCCATCATTGCATTAATTTATTTCAATATTTTGTTTAGAAAATTTCTATTTCCTTAAAAAGGAAGGCCTTAAAAAGGAAATTCTGACACTTAATACATCTTGGATCAACCTTGAGGATATTATGCTAAGTTAAATATGCCAATATAAAAATGACAATCAGTGAGACCCTGTCTGTGGTTCTCCTTGGTGTGAGGTACTTCCAGTCAAAATAAGACAAAATAGAATCGTGGTTGCCAGGGAATAGGGAGTTAGTTAAATGGGTACATACAGTTTTTGTTTTACAAAATGAGGTATGAAAATGAAATAGTGATGGTTTCACATTATGAATATGGTAAAACACCACCAAATGTACACTTAAAAATGGTTAAGTTTTATGTGTATTTTACCATAATAAAAATTGAAGAAAGAAAAAGAAAAAAATTCTATTTCCTTATTGTTTTAATCAGCTTATTCACTCCTATGACTAAAAGATCTGACCATAACAATTTTAAGGGAGGAAAAGTTTATTTGAGGTCTCCTGGTTTCAGAGGTCTCAGTCCACAGAGAGCAGGCTCCTTTCCTTGGGGCTGGAGTTGAGGCTAAACATCATGGATAAAGAGTGTAGCAGAGAGAAGCAGCTCACATGATGATCAGAAAGAATAAGATCCACTCTCCAGATATAAAATATATACCCCAGAGCCATGCCCCCAATGAACCACTGCCTCCAGCTACATCCCACCTGCCTCCAGTTACCAGTCAGTTAATCCCATGAGGGGTTAAGGCTATAACCCAATCATTTCTCCTCCAAACTTTCTTGCATTGTCTCACACATGAGATTCTGGGGGCCACCTTACACCCAAACCCTAACACTCATTTATGTGCAAAATAGAAGTGCTTGTCAGAAACACGAAGATTAGCTTATCAAAAATCTTATAATATCTTAGATTAAGAATGACTTCACTTTCCTCCCAGACAATCAGTTTGGGCTCAAATAGTAATATAAGAACAAACAGTTTGCATTAAACATCATTGTAATGAAGAAACACTGTTTCCCCACTTCCAATATTTCTCTTTTTATGCAGGAATAACCTTTAGTGTAATTTCTGGCAAACTTCACCCTTTGCTCTCTCAAGAGAAAGCAGACTGAGCACATGAGTGGAAAACTTGAGAAAAGTTAACCAATTGTGCTTATCTCAACAGTGTGTTTCTTTTTGAAGGGTTTGATGATCTTCCCATGGAAGGAAAGTCTTCTCTGACTGAGGATGCCAGCTATTAGATGGCTGGTTTTCCTAGTTCAAAAAGTTAAGTATTAGGAAATCTCATTTTTACTAGTTAATGAAGGTACTATTCTGGCATTTAACACAGTTCTTTCATGTATCTCACATTGTTATAGACCTAGACCTGGAGCTCGCCATGAACTTTTCTTGTTCTAGTGGTTCTGATTCTTAGTTGAAAATGAAAATTAGGTAACTGCTCAGAATACAAACTGGTTTACTCTTAGAAAGAGACCTATCACACACAAAAAAACAACAAATAGCAATTTCTTCCTGTGTGCATTTTGAGTGCGCTTCTTTTGTCTCTGCAAATATATTACTGTGGCAGGTGGCAGGAGAATTTACTTACATTGTGATCTCCTTGCTACAAGGCATTTGAAATAATGAAAGCTATTTTTTTCTTCCTCAATAATACAAAGGTGGCTAGGCCTTGGTCTGATAAGCATGGAGATCCCTGCTTCAAAGGGTTAATAATGGCTTTTTTTTTTTCTTTTTAAAATCAGAGATAAAAAGTTACTAGGCACTTGACAGTAAGGGGCAAAAGACTGACAGTGTAAGAAGAGAAGCCATAAGTGTCTGTTCTGAGGAGGATAAAGTGAATTCTATTGCTCAACAGGAAGAGTATAAAAATGTAAAGATTTCATCAAATGATGTGTGTGAGTGTATGTGCATGTATTTTCTTTTCTCTTTTGAGACAGGTCACTATGATGTCCAGGCTGTTGTCAAACTTCTGGGTTAAACCATCCTCCTGGCTCATTCTCTCAAGTACTCGGGATGATAGCATATACTATTATAGTCTTGCATATTATATTATACAATCTTGCATATTGCATAAGCATATGGCAATTACCAATCATATCTGGCCTCATCTATGATCTCACTGAGGCAATGGCACCTTCAAAAAAGATAAAGGATTAGGTTTTATGCCGATCTGGTGACCAGAAAGAAATATCATAAATATGCAGGAAACTGAGCCCTCTCATTTTATTAATATCATGTGAATTCTATCAACATTGAAATGATCTTCAGGAATGGGGAAAACTTCAAAAAATAATTACATATTTTTTTTTCTTTTGCCAACAGAAGGAACTCAAATTGAATTTAAAACAAAATACAATAATATTCTTTTCATCAAAACACTGTAAAGAAAGTCTACCATTATTTTAAATCATTTTGTTTATAGTAATTTTTAAATTTTGAAGTAGAATTTATATATGATGGAATGTCTGTCAATAACCAATACTGCTGTCACAGGATCATTAGATGATATGATGTTGTTATCACCACTCCATGAGTTCTTCAGCCCATGCCCTGCCCCCATCCACAGGGACCACTATGGTTCATTTGTTAGTGATCAAAATTGATTAGTTCTACTTGTTCTAGAATTTAGTAGAAATGAAATACAACATATAATCTTCTGCATATGGCTACTCTCACTCAGAATTATGTTTTGACATTCATCTCCGTTGCCTCACACACCAGGGTTTCATTATTCTTTATGCTGAGAAGTATCTCATTGTACAAATATTTCACCATTTATTTTCCATTGTCCTATTGATAGACACTTAGTCGACTTTCCATTTCCATGATGAATAAAACTGCTATAAATATTCTAAATGTATTTGGAAATCTAAGGTTTTGGGGGATTGTGTGTGGAAAATGTCTAAGATCAGATTTGCTTAGTAATAAGTTCTGTTTTATAAGAAACTAATATTTTTGCAAAGAGATTGTGACATTTTACACTTCTACCAACAATGTATGAGAGTTCTGCTTGTTTACATTACCACCAGAATCTGGTTCCTCAGTCTTTTTAATTTTAATCATTCTGTCAAGTATTTAAATTGAATAATAATTTAATATAAGCAAATTAAAATAAACTAAAATTTTATAATAAAGCCTTATATGTTCTTATAAGAAAGAAACACATCTTTTTTTTTTCTTATACTAGGGATTTAACCCAAGGGGACTTAACCATTTAGCAATATTCCCATCCCTTCCTATTTTTTATTATGAAACAGGCTCTCACTAGGTTGCTTACAGGCTCACTAAGTTGCTAAGATTGTCTTTGAACCTGCAATCCTCCTGCCTCAGCCTCCCGAACTGCTGAGATTACAGGCATGTGCCACCATGCCCAGCATGGAGCATACCTCTTTGGCTTACCATCAAGAAAGGTGTTGTCTGAATTGCTGTGCCTGTGCACAATAAATATTTATTGAAAAATAAAAGAAATATCCCTATGCCAGCCAAAGCCCCAGAAGTGAGTTTTGACCAAAATTTGCTGTGTTGTTCACTTTACAAGAATCCTTAAAAATCTTTAAAAATCCTCCTCTGTTTTCCACACCTTCTAGGCATAGAAAGCTAACTTCATCTCATAAACACAAAGACAAATTTACTCATTAGACGTAGGGATTTTCTTACGTATACAAGAGTGATTACTGACCTCTTTGGGTGAATATGATTTAAATCTGAATCTTGTCTTCTCAAAACCAAAAATATTCCATTGAATCTTCAAAGAGCATTGTTATAAAGCCTTGGTAAAATTCTTCTCTGTTTATACAATGAGCAATGTCTTTTTTCACACTTTGAATTCTCTGTAACGTTTCTTATATATTTATCTATTTCTTCAGATTTCTCTTTAAACAATTTTTCCAAAGTTGATTTTGATAAGTGTATTAGTTTTTTTTTGATGAGTTTTCCTCTAATTCTCTATATTCTCATTTTGTAAAATGTTACTTTACTTTTATTTCTTTAAAGACTGTTTTTATTGTTAGGGTCTTATTGATCCTGTCCTTTGCTTTATTCCCAATACTTTTCAAAAAGTACCTGGTACAGAGCTATACTTTCATAAATGCTCATAGAAGGATTGAGTGAAATGCCAAATAATTCTTTAAACATATAAATTGTTATATCTTCAACCCAGAAATGATGTTATAGAACTAAAGGAGAATCAAAGAGGGGAATGTATAGGGTAAGAGAGAGAGAGGCAGGGAGGGTGGGAGGGAGAGAAGGAGGAAGAAAAGAATGAAGGAAGGAAGGAGGAATAGAATGGGGCAAGAGGATAAAAGGAGGGAAAGAAAATAATCAAGGTACAGATTTTGAATAATAAAAGTGTCAGTGAAAATTTAGGCCTAAAATTCAGACTGCATTTTGTCAGTTTACATGAAAATGATAAGGATTCTTGTCATTGACTGTTTTCAATATCACTCCTATGGAATGTACTTAATTTTTCTGACCTCAAGTTAAAGAGGCATGAAATGTCTGTAATTAAAGATAATACTTATATTTCAAGCATCACTAGAAACACTTATATCAATAAAGAAATTAATATTAGTAATAATTGAGGTCATGCATTTCCTCCTGAAACAATGTGTGTGTACATCCATAGATACTAGGCAGCCTACAAGCTTTTTAATGAGTAAAGTTGTCAGCTAAAGATTTTAATTCAATTTTAACTTATTATTTGAGAGAAACTTAATTACTAAATTTTGTCAAGTCTTTTCAGAATATCTTAATAACATGGTTAAGAGTATTTTCAGATTTCATTATCAGAAAATATTTTGACATTTGATTTCTAAGTAAACGGTCTGATAAAAAATTTTATATAAAATAATGAATACCATTTTAATTTATCTGTGTGAAAAATTTAATGAAATAAGCATGCTGAATTAAGCAATATTAAAACTTTATATCCATGCGAGTTTTTAAGTGTTGTCCTTTATTTTTGTTGAAATGTCATACAAATGTTTAATTTGAAGTTATTTTCAACTAATTTCAGTATTTTTTTTAAATCAGGAATTATGTTAGAAGAAAACCCATGTTTTAATAAGTTTATTAAGAAAATATCTGGCAACTAATAATGATGAACATTTTAGGAGAATGCATGTTGTTCATGATATTCATAATGTGGATAAAAAGGTAAATTCTGCAGAAAGAAAAGTGTCTTATTTTCATGAGAACCTGTTCATGATCAAAATAGTTGTATTTTTTTCATGTAATTTACTTGTACACAATTGCATTATAAAGCAAAACATCCATATCTGGAAAAAAAAAGTTTTAAAGAGCTGATTTTTAAAATTCGTCAGAGCAGATGTTTTATGTACTATGAATCTCTTATATTTAGTTTCAAATATAAATACTGTTTAAAAGACAGTAATAAAAATAGATTTTCGGGGTATGGGAAAGGGTTTTCTGAAATGACACATTAACTGAAACCCTCAGAATTTTACAGCAGAGCAGAATGAAGTTAAATGTTTTTATGTTATTTTATGGTTTAAATCAATCTCATTTTCTATTTATGCAAACTCCTTCAGGAGGTCAAAAGTCAGTTCAAAGGTCTCTGATGGATTCCTTCCCACAAATAGACTTGCATACTTCCCTGTTTTTGCTTGCTTTGTGCCCTGAACAGGTTTCTATTATTGCCAAGGTAATGTTTTACTATACTAACTTCTTTAAAGTCACCCCCTTGAGGAAACAGACCATTCCTATGCTTTATACTCATACTGGCAAAATGACTAAAGTGTCTGAGGTTGTACAATGTGGTAATAATGAAGCTGGTAACCACATTATTTTCTGTCCAAATATTTAGTGATTTAATCATAGTTATAATAAGCTATGATCCCACTCAATATTTCAAGGTATAGAACTACCTAAATATTAAATTCTTATAAAATGACCATAAAGCTTTTTAGGAAGAGATGTATGTCAAATTCTGTTTTTCCTCTTTCTTAAACATTCCACTAATTAATTCTTAAACTAATATTTTAAAATATAAAATTTGCACATAATAGTGGTGTGTCATGTGGTAATTCAACACATATATTTTGAATGATGTTTAAATCAGGTTAAACACATCTATTTCCTCGAACATTTGCCATTTTTATATGGTGAAAACATTCAAAATCTTTTCTTGCAGATTTTTGAAATACATGGTACTTTTGTGTCATCTATATTTAGGCTATAACGTCCCTAAGAAGTGCTATCCAGGTATCACTGAGTAGCCACTAGTCACCCTTTTCTTATCCCTCCCTCTCTGCTCTGCCCCAGCCACTGCTAACTTCTACTCTACTCTCAACTTCAATAATATCAACATTTTTTTATTCCATATCTGACTGAGATTATGCAGTACTTTTTCTTTTTTACCTGACTTATTGCACTATCTGTGTTGTCACAAATGACAGGATTTCCATTTGTTTTTATGGAGAATGGTGGAGATATATATGTATATTTGTGTGTGTATATACTACATGTATATAACTCTTGCATATATTTTCCACATTTTCTTTTTGTTTCATTTATTGATGGACACTTGTGTTGTTTTCATTTCTTGGTTATTGGACGCAGTGCTACAACAAAGATGTGAGTGCAGATGTCTTCTCAACATACTCATTTCACTTCCTTTGGGTGAGTGCTCAGTAGTGAAATTATTGAATCATATAGTAGATATATTTTAAATATTCTGGAAGAACCTCAATACCATAATCTATAATGGCTATATTAATACCTATTCCTACCAACAGTGTGCTAATTCCCTTTTCTCCACATCCTTGCCAGCAGTGTTTTAATAATGGCCATTCTTGGTAGGATTAGAGTTACCACATTCCATCACTTTAGAAAATTCTGTTCTACAATTAGACAATGATGTTTAACTGCCAATCATTACTGAACTCTCAGATCTACTAAATTTCATATTGAGTAAACAGTAATGACTATGGCCAAAACATCCCAGAATTTAGAAATGACTTAGTATCAATCCTTCAAAATCTGATGGGATCTTGTAGTTGATTCACAATGTTTCCATTTTCATCAGGTTTCATCTTAGAGGATCATTTATCATCCCTTTATCACAGAGGTTTTTACTCTCCTACACAAGCACGTGGTTTCCCACCTACTCTTTCTCTTAACAGCACATCTGCATGCATATTTTAGCATACAATATATCTGTTTGTAAGCAATATGCATATATATACACACCTCTGGAACAGAAAAATAGCACCAATCAAAGTATATTTGTTTAATGAATACATAATAGCTACAATAATTTTTGAAAATTTCTTTCAACTGGAACAGTTCCTAATTATACTTATAAAACTCCTCTTAATTGAAAAAAAATTTTTCTTCTAATTTCATCAGTTAGTATTCTGTAGTAATAGCAAAAGTCTAGCAATAGAAAGTTAAAATAAACATTTGTACTGCTTTAGATATATGTATATGATAGCTATTTTCCAGGATCAAATATTAAAATTAATTTATATTAAACTAACCAATGTATTGATAGGTAGTCATATAATATTGAAACAGTTAATCCAAAAGAACCATTTTAAAGCTCAATTGTCGGGTTTTTGGCTTACTAAATCCAATAGCATGCAATTCTTAAAATATTTTTCAACAAATGCATACTGAAATCCTTTCATGGACATAATAACCAGATGGATTACATCTGCCCAAAGAATGTAGGGTATTTTTTTGATGCTAAGAACAATTTAACAGTCTATTATGATTTAGATAAAGATTTCTCCAAAAATAGCTCTATTGACATTTTGAGCTAGATATTCTTCATTGTGGGTTGTTGTGGGCAGTATAGGATGCTCAGCAGTATCCTTGGGTTCTCTACCTGTTATTTGCATGTAGTATCTCTGCCTCAGTTGAGATATTTGAAATTAAACATGTCTCCAGACATTATTGAATATTTCCAATCGTGAAAAACCTCCCAAGTTGAGAATCAACGGTTAATGAAAATAATCTTTTTTCAAGAACCTTTAAGCCACAATTAATCTAGGATTACATAGAAAATTCTATAAATTTGTCCCATATTATTATATCTTTTATAAAGTTCTAATTAAAAACGGTGCCTTCTAATATTTATTTTCTTATTCAGGAACCAAACCATTATTCTTGATCACCATTAGTACAGAGAAAAAGGTTTTTCTTCATAAATAAATGAAAACTATGAGGTAAAACATAACTATATATGAATGAAGGTATAAATGCATATGTGCATATACATATGGAACAAACATTACCTCCTACATATACATACACATGCATATATACATGTGATGAACATATGTATAATGGGAACTAAATTTCAGTTTTCTTTGACTCTCACTTCAGTTTTACCCTTTATTTCCTGTGGATCCTTAATGACATCAGGGACTTCCAAGGCTATATAAGGGAGAGATGAAATTGAAGAAAATTGACCTGTCATTCCTAGCTAGGTAAAATAACTTCATCTTTAATAGTAAATGTCTGTCAGTATATTAACAAGATAGTAAAGTGGATACAAATGCTGGTAAATTTTGTGAGGCATTATATAATAAGCACTAATCACCAATGAAAGAAGAATTTTAAAGGCATTAAAAAAAGAATAAATATACATATGTATTATATATGTATATACATAGAGGCATATATGTATATACATATATATATATATGAACATTGTTATATTTTATGCAGTAAAAAATAAAATTATAGGTGTGTATTATATTCCAAGATTTGCCACTCTAATGTGGTCAATGGATTCCAATATAAATTTAAGACCTGTATAAACCTTCACATTGATAGTGACACCTTGCATTTCCATGTGCAAGCAAGCATTTTATTGAATTCATCTCTCTTACTTACATCTAAAACTGTTTTAGATTGTGTGACTGTGCTCATAAACTTCAACATGTTAACAGAATCTTTCATTCATTTATTCACAGAAGCTGAATTTTCAGGTCATGTCTACACATAAAATGGATCGTCCATTTTCACTCTGCTGAGCTTCAAGGGGCAGGCTTGAGCTAATCAGCTTCAGGCCTAGCAACTGGGTTAGCAGCTCCCTGGAAATACAGGTAAGTTGAATTCTTACAAAGTATGGCATGAAAAAGTATTTAGCAAGCATGTTGTTTATGAGGATTCTAGAAGGTGCTACATCAACAGATTGTTGTAAAGATGGACTGAAACTGATACACCCAGGGTTTAATCCAGTGTCAGGTGCACAGTGTCAATAAATATTAGTTGTAAATTGTTCTTACTATTTTTCTGTTTCACTTAGCCAACCAGGTTTTTTAAAAAAATATTTATTTTTTAGTTGTAGTTGTACACAATATCTTTATTTCACTTATTTATTTTTATATGGTGCTGAGGATGGAACCCAGTGTCTTGCACATGCTAGGCGAGTGCTCCACTGGTGAGCCACAACCCCAGATCCAACCAGGTACTTTTTAAATACCTGACAGTTTTTAAATTAGAATTTTGAAATTGCAATAAAAAATTAATAACTGATAGGATTTTATGAACTATGTGATGCCTATTAAACAATTAAACACAATCTAACATTTTATACATTAATATATAACTCAAATATGAACCTGAGATTAATAACAATTTAATATATCCTATATTGACTACAGTTTCTTTTTTGGCATGTGGATAATCCAATTTTTATTCCTTGCTGATGTTCTATTCACTGTACTTATATCATGTCAGGGTAGTAAAATTTTTTCTCATATATTACATACTGATTACATAAAATCAATCTTTCTATAATTGGTTAGGGATTATTTTTATTATAATATTTTTTATATAATAAAAATTATTTAGGGATTAAATTACAAAGTTCTCAGTAACAAATTTTCAATCTAACTCTAGCATTTAAAGCTTCTATTTGTTGAGCTGCAATGAGTTCTATGAAACTGTTGAAGACTTACTCCTTGAAGTCGCCTATCATTTATTCCAAAATGCATTCTTTCTTGCCTCCCAGATCTGAGAGAACTTTAAAGATGATTTGTATGCAAAGAGAAAGGCCTCTGGATTCTTCTTTAATTTAAGATATACCCAGGGCTGAAGCTGTAGCTCAGTGGTAAAGAGCTTACCTAGTTCATGCTAGGCATGAGGCACTGGGATTGATACTCAGCACCACATATAAATAAATAAATAAATATATATATATATATATATATATATATATATATATATATATATATATATCCATGTAAAACTTAAAAAAAATTTAAAAAGATGTACTCAAATCCTGCAAGGTTTTTTTTTTTTTCAATCCCTGCCACCACACACTAAGTCCACTAAGAAGCAATGTGCTATTTGATGACTTCCTTTGTCATTTATAAATGACTCATCCTATCTGCAGTATTTATTGTATCATGTTTGACTAATACATTTTTACCCCATGCAGATATTTTAAAAGAAATATATTCTATTAGTTTCACAAAAATCCATTGAGAAAACAATCCTTCAGAAGAAATATTGTAAAGTCAATTTAAATAATAATAGATATAAATGCCTTCATTAAATACAAAATAATTTTAAAATACTTTCTTTCAAAAATATAAGATTGATAGAAAACACAGAACACAAAGAATGATGGCTGAGAAGTAATAAAACAGTAAGGAGTTCAATCACATGTATTTGTCAAAATATTTTGAAAATGTAACTTTAAGGAGGAAAAATGTGTATTGACCCAATAAATTAAGAAACTCTGCATCTAGGAACATTGATGCACTTGTTCACTGGAATGCAAAATCCTCAATTATTATTATTGACTCAATTTAGAGTTACTTCATGCAATATAGTTTTTTTAAATGAGTCACGATTAAAGAAAAAGGCAAATCAATGAGTCAGAAATAATTCTTTTTCAAAAAAATACCTATTTTAGTATTTTTTTAAAAAATTTAGGTTTAGTTGAATATCATGGCAATTTATTAAATGGGAGAAAAATGTATCCAATTTCTATTTTAAAAACAAATAATTATTGTCATGTATCATTTCAGACATTTCAGATGAAGTGGGGTGATTTACTGTCTGCAACATTAAGCATGTTATTAAAATTCATATTGATCTTTAAATATACTTTTTTTTTCAAATGTATTATAATTTATATTCTACAATCTGTAGTAATGATTCTTAAACTATTTCTGTAGGAGCATCCTTATAAATAGTACAGAGTAAAAATATTTTCCAGAAAACTGAAACTTGATCTCAAAACAAGCTCCAAATGGTTTGAAATTTTTTATTTTTATCAAAAAATTTTTAATTTTATTTTTATGTCAATCATATGTTCTTATAAATTTAACAGAAATTAAAGGTTAAAAATACATTCAACCCATTTTTATTTATTCTAAGAATTAACAAGTACTTGAAATTAGAAACTAAAATAAGAAATATAGTCATATATAATAGATTAATTTTCCCAAGTAAGATACAGTCAAATATTTCTTTATTTATGTTTAAATTTTACTCCCTCTGCTATGAACACTTATTTTTGATTATTAACCTTCTATTAACCATGATTCTGTTAATAGCTCTCAGTTATTATTTTCAGAGAAAGGGAAATCTCTCCCAGTGTAAATTTCTCTTTTCTGTGGGGCATGGCAAGTGGTCATTCTCACAAGTGTGCAGTATACAACAAGCATTATACTTAGATTCTTCTGGCCTCAATGACTGGTTCTGAGTTGGGCGTATTACCCAAAGGTAGAGTGAGTTCCAGAGGTTTTTTTTATTATTTTCTTTTGACTTAAATCATCTTGAAGATGGTGCAGCCATCCTGCCTTTTGGAGAGAAGAGCATACATGAGGATTGAGCCTACTTAGTGGAAAACAAGGTAGGGAATGAGAGAAGAGGGGAGAGAAAAAATTTTGGTGACATCATTTGAACCCTGAAGTCCATTCACATCTTAAATCCTTTTTGACTCTTTTTTAAAATTATTAAGTCAACCAATAAACAGCCATTTTCTTAAATTCCAGTTACACTTTTTATTTTTTAAATAAATATCTTTCTTGCTATATAATTTGAAATTTGTCTCTAATTATCTCATCACCCTTCCAAATAACTTTGGGGGAAAATCATGTTCCTTTTAATATTACATTCATCCTCTAACTTCTGAAACTACCACCTTCCTGTTTCTTCCCTTGTCCCATACCTTTCTGTTCATATGATGTATAGGATGGCACAGATTCTACTGTATTGTTACTCTTCCTAGAGCACCTAACACATAGCCTCCTCCCCTACTTTCATAAAAGCATAAAAACGTTGAAATATTTTCTACTACATTTCCTCATTAAACAAAACCAAACTTCCTATTTGAGTTAATTATTTTCCTCTTTGTTTTGCAACAGATATGAAATGAGGTTTTAATCTCTTATTTATTCTAAAATTAATAACACTAAACTTTCTCTCATATTGAAACAGAAAAATATAATCTTTAACTCCCTGAGAAATTTGTTGCTGTGATATTGTTGCATCTGTATGGAAATCTATTTTTAGAATTATTATGTTGTCATGGCACCTCTAATGAAAATTTCAGGAAGCTCTTTTTCTTATTTTCTGTCTCCACTTAAAAAAGTAAACTAAAGAAAGTAATATAATGTGTAAAGGAAAGGTAAATTCAATTATCAGTCATTTGAAATTTAAGCAATGGTTAAAATTAATAACAAAACTCTAACTTATTTAGAAGTAATGTATTGATTTAAAAAATAATAAAATCTCAACACAAGATTTACCTTAAGCTCCAAAAGTTTCTTGCCCTTTTTCATAAAATATATTTTTAGAATTAGTTATTCATTCATTCATTTAGCATAATTTTATTTCCTTTTCTATGGGTAATTTGCTAGGGAAATCAATGGTAACAAAAACACAGCATTTCCACTCATCATTTTACAAGCTAGAGGACAAGACAAATATGAAAGTAATTATGACTAAAAGAACTATGTGAAAATGAAGATTAAGGAAATATCGACTACTATGTGAACATATATAATACGGTTTAGCCTAATATATGGGGTTAGGGTACCACTGTCTCATAAGAAATATAATATCTCACATTTATAGTTTTAAATTTTCCCATAGATAAATTTTAAAAAGGAAAATGTAAATGCATGTTAGAATTAAGCTGTGATATTTTATATGTTGAAACCCTTCAAGTGAAACAGTTTTCCAAAACAACAAAGTTGTATTTAATAGGAAACAAACATTTTTACTGCTTTATATTTAAAATTTAAATTAATTAACATCAGACAAAGAGAATAATTCAATTCCTCAGGTATTCAACCCACATTTCAAGTACTCTGTAGTCAAATGTGACTCCAGACCAACATAGGACAGGCTTAGCAGATTATTTGAATTGACTCTCTCAAGCTGAACATAGAAAGCCTAAAACTCTATTTTCTCATCTCTCTAGATGCTAGGATGGGTCCTTTCAATCAAATGTACTTATATAATAATAATGCTTGCATGCAGAAATGAATTAGGGGATGAAAGCAAAGACATATGGCAGCTCTCTTGCTGGCATGGATCATGATAGAGGCTGTGTAGTTCTGGGTCCAGATGCTTTGGTGGTGCTTCATGATAATGAAGCTTTTTGAACTTGACAGAGGACACAGCTCCTTGGACAGCACAGTTCTCTGGTATGGTTGTGGGACTTGTTCAGGAAAGGTTAGTCCAGAGTCATCTACTTCAGTTAATCCCATGTTTTCAAGGGTTATCAGTACTCCAACAAATCCTCTGATGTATAGGATTATTAGGGTGGATTACCCTTTCGGAATTAAGATCCCTGACCAATACAGGGGCTAAAGAAGGCCTCTCAGAAAACTGAATTTTAAACTTGTATCTGAAGAATAACAGCTCAGTCTATTGAACAGTAAAAAGAAGTGGATTTTAGCCAAAAGGAAACATTTAGTAATGCTAAGTAAGAGTGAATACTAATTAGAAGAGCCAAAGAAATTGAATATGGTTAGATTTCTAAAGGAAAGGGTGAAATTGACATAAAATCTAGCTTTAGTTCAATGCACAGAAAGCCATTTCCCCAAACGGGCAATTCACTGAAAGCAGCATATCACCAAATGACCTGTTTCTTTCAGTTATTTACAAAGCTTATGTAATGTAAAGTAGATGGCTTAGTAGCATGTGGGCAGGTAGGTTGTGGTGACCCTTCAGACTTTTCTCAACAGAAGTGAATTACCTTTCTCCTGTTTTCCTTTCTTTTTACAAAACTATGTTCATAAAAGAATGTTTTTTAAAGAAACAAATCTAATCTCTCTTCCTTGTTTTTATACAAATTGAGCATGTTTCCTTCTTTCATGTTGAACAGATTATTGATTATATAATCAAGAAGAATATTTCTAAGTTTTGAGTAAATGGGCAAATTTGGTGAATTTAGAAAACTGGTAAATTAACCCTGTAGCTACATTAGCCTTGGGCAAGAAATGAGATAGAAGAGAAACTTATTTTTTTGTTGTTGGTTTTTTTTTTAGGGGGGAGGGGTGGTCTTTTTAAAGAACTGGTGCTCATCTTAAGATCAAGGTTGAGTTTTTGAAGAGTCCCAGGAAGAGGAATGGTGTAGAACACTGCAGAGGACAAGACTGAAGGGGGGCATTTGGGTATTTGATGACAGTCACCTGGCTATGACCTCTGGCAATGCACAGGATGGATTTGACAGGTAGATATAGAGAAAATATTTCAGTGTTTTCTCTTTAAGAAGGAATATGAAAATCACTAAAATTGAAACATTACAAAAACCTCAAGCTGTAGAATGCATGAAAATAATAGTAACTCTAAGAATGTTAGGCATTTCTAACTTCAGAAGATAGTTTCTTTGTGAAATCATTTTCTTCTACCTGTTACTCATAGGTTTTATTAATATTCTTTAGTAGACCTGGAGGAAGATTGTGTACTATCATAACACTCTCCCACAAAATTTCCCCTGAAGTTAGTAAAGGTTGATTATATCCTTAACTCCTGGCAGATCTCTAAAATACCATCACTTTATATATTTGATTTCTATACTAGTGAGAATTTGAGCCATAACCACAGGGATCACTCAAATATTTTAAAAGCATTTTAACATTGGCCACCCTTGCTTTAAAAGAGCACATCCAATGATAGTCATCTCCCTACAAACACATTTTTTTAAATCTCTATTTCTACTAATTGGCATTGCAATGTTCTGAATTGCTTAAACATTTGCATCAGGGTCAAGTGTTAATAGCTCCCTCAGCACAGATAACCTATTTCTATTAGTGAGAATCATTATTACTGCTGGCTATTCACTGATGCTCAAAAACATGGACTTCAACATCTATTTTAAAATATTTCAAATTCTACAATTAGGCATATAAACATACAGCAGCTTCAGTATCACTTTCTTCCTTTATTTAATTATATTCAAGTGAAAGTTTTTAACTAATCCTATTTTCTGTAGATATAGCCTGTGAGATATTTATTAAAAGTAACAAAAACAATCAGATTTTCCTCTGGTAAAGACTCCATTGAATTACATGAATATGTGCAAGCCATGCTTTCACAGAGGGTGAAATGATTTGAACATTTGCCATTACCTTATATGATGAAATCTTATAATAAGATGCATCATAAATTACATTTAACAATGAAATCCAACTTATGTGCAAAAAAAAAAACACCTTCTAGGATGTGTATATGTGTGTGTGCACACATCTATGTATTCAACTACACACGTCTTTTTTAATGAAACAAAGGAAACAGAATGTTGTCTAAAGTTATTCTTGTTTCACATTCATGTGACATGATTCACTGTGCTAACAATGCTTATGACAACCAATAATTTTTCTTTTCAATTTTTACTATTCATCCCCAAATACCGCCTCTTTCGTATGAAGACTTTTATTAATGTCACTATTTACCCAGATTTTATTTCCTTCTTTCTGAATTCTTATATCATTTTTACTTTTTATTCACATTTACTAAATTCTTTTTTGATGTGTTATTACATTTGGATTTGATGTATCCTTCATTCCTCTTAGGTGCCATCATCTACTGTGTCCAGACATTGTTAATTTAATATATAAATATTGGCTTAAACTGGTTTAGAATAAATATTGATTCAAAATAAGAATAGGAATTAAAGTTTGAGTTCCTTTTGACTCTGTGAAGAATGCTCTCAGACTAAAATACAATAGTAAAACCCCTACTTTAAAAAAAAACCCTATTACAAAAACCAGCAATCATAAGGGTAGAATTAGGCCAGGAGCACCTAAAAAAGACTTCTTTTGTAAAAAAAAATATTTTTATTAGGAAAAAATCATTACAACTGTATTTTAGGAGGTTAATGTTTGCCACAAGTGGATTCAATACAAAATCAAAGTCAGTAGGGGATAAAATGGAAAGTGAAGGAAGCATTTCTCAGCTCTCAGTAACTGAGAAAATACCATTAACTAAAATGGAATATCTCCTAGGAGGAGCAGGTTTAGAGGGCAGGCCCAGTTTGGACCACATTAAGTCTGAAATATATATGCTACATAAGGAGTTAGTCAGTAAGCATTTTGAAATCTGGGTATGCTTTCCAATTAAAAAACAAACAATAAACATGGCTTATGAGATGGAATTGGAAACATCAAAGAGAAAACAAAATTTGTAGGAGTAGAATTCCTCTTCTAAGGAAAATTGTAATAATATGGTGAGAAAATTGGCAAAGGAAAAATCAGGGAACACAACCACAGTTAAAAGGCAGACCCATGGAAAGAAGAAAGAGGCATATTACTGGAAATCAGGAGTCAGAGGCAAGAAAAGACTCACAGAAGAAGCTAATATTTTGCTAGAAGGAATAACCAATGTTATTGTCCTGTGTTACAATGAGCTCTGTATGATTAGAAGGGTGACTTTGTTATTTGGCATGGTGAGGTCACTTCACCATGCAAGAAAACAGCTTTGCTGCAAAGGAAACCTAGTTGCCATAGAGTGTAAGGTGGAACAGAGCGTTGAGGACATAAAGCGGAGAAAATATGCTGTTCTTTCTTATTTCAGTCAGAGTTCTTGGCTGTAAGCAATAGAAACTAACCTGACTGTTTGAAAATGAATTTATTAAAAGGATGTTGAATGGTGGTCAGACTTGAAAGAAGGACTGGGAACCAATCAGGGCCATGCATGCCATGATAGGGATCCCTGGAGGCCACAGTGACATCATATATTAGCATTCAGTAGTAAAGTTTGCACTTTTAAGTCAGTCAGCTCTACACAAACAATGGTACAGTAATACTGCTGCTACCACTGCCCCAAGCCTTAAACCTCCCTGAAACTGTGAAGACTCCTTTGAAAGCAGTTGCCTGTGACTGCATCACTAGAATATGTACATCAGGTTAATGAAGCCTGGTCCTCTGCCCCCTCTCCAGTAGTAAAGGAAACTGGAGAAGTATCCAGCCTTTTCAGCTGCAAGTGAAGTGAGAGACACTCACTTACCAAGATTCATAAACCATGGTAACTCTGCAGAGCTAGTAAGTGGTTCAAAGGCTGGGCAATAACAAAAGTACCTATGTTCAATGTATATTCATGAAGTTTGGCAGAAAGAAGAAGAAACCCTGAAGCAGAAATTGGCAATTTCTTTAGAACAGTGGAGATTTAAATAAAGGAGAGTCAGTGAAAAGAGAGTGTTATTTGAATATGAGCTGTCCTGCAAAACCTTCTGCTAATACAGGAATATTCAGAGGTGAAATGATTAGATCATTAGAACTGTACACCAATGGGTCCCTCCTAGGTTGAATGGACTGATTGGGCAGTAACTATAGGCAAATGTTTTAGGTTTTTTTGGTTTGTTTGTTTTGTTTTTGCTTTGACTAAAAGATCTGACCAGAACAATTTTAGATGTCTTTTTTTTTTTTTTTACTACGGACCCACAATTTTAACCACAGACCCACAATTCCAGCCCTTTTCATATTTTTATTTAGAGACAAGGTCTCACTGAGTAGGGTCTTGCTAAGTTGCTGAGGCTGGCTTTGAATTTGCAATCCTTCTGCCTCAGCCTTCTGAGCTTCTGGGATTACAGGCATGCACCACTGTGTCCTTTTTATTTTTATTATTACTTACACTATACCAAACCTTTTTGTACTTATTTTTACTTGTAGTTGAACACAAATACCTTTACTTTATTCATTTATTTTTTTTTTTTTTTAGGGAGAGAATTTTTTTAATATTTTATTTTTTAGTTTTCAGTGAACACAACATCTTTATTTTATTTTTTAAGCGGCACTAGGGATCGAACTCAGCGCCTCACACATGCTAGGTGAATGCTCTAACGCTGAGCCACAACCCCTGACCAGAACAATTTTAGAGGAAGAAAAGTTTATTTGGGGTCTCACAGTTTCAGAGGTCGACATCCATAGATGGCAAGCTCCATTCCTTGGGGCGCCAGGTGAGGCAGGACATCATGGCAGAAGAGTGTGGTAGCGGGAAGCAGCTCACATGATGATTAGGAAGCAGAGAGAGAGATCTCCACTTGCCAGATACAAATATATACCCCAAAGCCACGCCCCAAGGCCCCACCTCCTCCAACCACACCCACCTGTCTCCAGTCACCACCCAGTTAATCCCATCAGGGATTGATTCACTGACTGGTTTAAGGCTCTGACAACCTAATCAATTCCCCTCTGAACTTTCTCATGTTGTTTCAATGTGAGCTTTTGGGGGCCACCTCACATACAAACCATAATAAATGGGTCACTGGGTACATGCCCTGAAAGGAGAGTTCTTCCCGTGATCCATTCCTGTCTCTCTCCTTCCTGACCCCTCCATGAGAGAAGCCCTTCTTTCAGGAGTTTCTACCCCTCCTTAGGCCCAGAACAATGGAGTCAGCTGTCTATGGACCAAGATCTCTGAAACTGTGAACTCCAAATGAACTTTTCCTCTTCTAAAGTGTTCTGTTGGTTATTTGGGTCACAGCAATGCAAAAGCTGATGAAAATAGGAAGAAATGGAAGACACAACAGAAACAGCAGAGGTTTAATGACACAGTCTATGTAGGAGTCAGGAAATCATGCTTCCTAGAGAAGAGGTAAGGAAGTTGGCTTTAAAAGGAAAGGAAAACAAGAGAGGTAAATAAATCCCCCTGGGAGAAATTTCTGAATGTAACTATGATGCTTGGGATTTACCTACATCTTAACCTTACTAATCAAACAGCATGATTAAGTATTACACATTAAATTCTCTCCCTATAGTAGTGTTAACAGCATCTGTTGTAAAGTATCTCTTACTTTCAGATGGCATCCTAGCTAACTCATTTAATGCTAATAACAACCACGTAGCCATTGTTATTGACATTTACACAGGAGGAAACTGTAGTATCAGAGTCTTTCTGAGTATTCATGAAGTTAGAATTCAAACTAAATTTTATAGATTGGTTTAAGACTTGGTTTAAGTATAAAATAATAAGTAATACACATTTAGAGGGGACAAAAATTTGAAACCACGAAACAAATTGCTTTTTATTCATTGTAAATCATATTGGCCTATGGCACTTCCCCCCCCCCCTTTAGCTCACTGGTATTCATTTTTGGAGAAAAGGTATGTGAATACAGTTTCATACAGAAAGGTCATTGCACAGCTCTAAGTTTCAATTTAGATTCTTTTTTATGTCTTTAAAAGATTTCATCTTGAAAGTCAGGCTTTGTGGAAAAGAAAGAATTCTTAAGTTCAAAAATTCCTTTTACATATCAAGAGCAAGGCTTAGATGTCTGCATTTCCAGTTTTGCTATAAGAAACAGCATTGAAAGGACAAAGGATAGGATATATAAGAAGATATGTAAGTTCTTGCCACATTGAAGAGGAAATACTACTTTGGTATTCCAAGGAGCTTGCTGAAAATTGGGAGAGATCAGAGTAGGAAAAAGATGATGCTCAGGTCCCTGGGGGTAATAGCACTCAAGAGAAACCTAGTAATTGGAGATAAAATCCAGTAGCATGATTCTAGCATGTATACAGTAATATGAAACTGACTGGGCAAGTTTTCCCGAGATTGTACATCTTATTCATCTTCATCACATAAAAAATGCTGGTAGAGGAAGCAGGTGCACTATGTGAACCTGTGGACATGAAGGGAATACACTTAGGATCATGAAATTCTGAGTGCAGGTATCCATCCAGTCAACAAAGGCTATGAAACAGGAGCCACAGGGAACACCTGGGAAATGTCCACCAGACCTGTGGACATCTGGTGCTATAGCATGGACTCAGCTACATAGCTGCTCAGGGACCTGCCTATAGGACAGCAGAGGACACACTTTTGTTGCCAACAGAATATTTCCAGTTTTAGTAATAAAAATAATTAAAATAGTTAAAAAATAAATAAAACCTCTCATTTAAATTTAAATGTTAATAAATTATTCACACAACTTAAAATTCAAACAATGAATGTTGGAATTAAGTTTGACATTAATTTTTAAAAATCCATACATCTATAAATGAACACATAACCTTTGGGGAAGTAAAAAAATTATAAATTTAAAGAAATTAATTAATAAGTAACCAGAATTAACCAAATGGCACTTCACTGTGGTTGTGAGATTTTTCATGTGGATTCACAAAACTATTGGGCCAAGGACATGGGGATTATTCAGACCGTTTCTAAATGTATTTAGAGAGGCTTACTATTATCAATGACTATAATTCAAATGAGGTCATACAGAGAAATTTTCTCAACTATTCCCAAATTCAGGTTAGACAATGACTCCAGGCCACTGGAGACCAGATGCTACAGGAGGAGAATTATTAGCCTTATCACTAAGTAAGTTTTCAGCATCTCCTGTCCTAATTAAGCATGAACAGAGAGGCATCAAAATAAGTACATCTATGTGCTCCAAACCTGATTTTTAAATCCAGGGCACAATATCTCTTGGAACACTTGGATTCTATCTAAATCTAATGAATAAAAAGAAACAATTACAACCATAAATATTTTTTGTTCATAAAAACAAGATTGTAATAACTTGACTATTGAGCTAAAGATCTGGCAAGTTTAGGTACCACCTTTTTTTTTAACCTGCTAAAGAGAGTTTCTAGAAAGGTGAAATTCTAAAAATAATAATTCTAACAGTTTAGAATTCTCTCTATCCATAACTCTTTTGCCCTATTGCTTCAGCAATTCAATAATTTTTTTTTTATTTTTGTTATAGTTAGAGACCAACCCATCTACCCTTGTGAAGCACATAAAACAAGTAGGCATTTGGCTCTAACATTTTCAATGTTAATAGCTATAGGATGTTAGTGTTGTTCCAAGGGATACACAATCCAGTTAACATTTTTCTAGGCTTATGTTTTCTCAGTATGTGTATAATGCTTGAATCACAAATGTATTATGCATACAAGTAGTTAGATCATTTGTTCAAGTAGTAGTTATTGAATATTTCCAGAATATGTACTCAATGTAAATTTACATCCTTGGATTCACCAGTGAAGAAAACTAAATCACTGCTCCTGTTCTATCTAAGTCCAGGGACGAAAAAATATTTCTCACTAATTATGAAAAGTATAGTGACAAAGTTTTACCAAGTGTTAGCTATTCTTATATATTAATAATACTTTTAACAGGTTCCCATTATCATATTTTCCCATAGGAGCTCTAAATAAAATCTTCCTTAATCTTTAAAGACTATCTTGAGAAAAGTGATAATAATAATCAAGGTGGTAGAACATTTATGATAAATTAGTTAGAAATACATTTAGGATACCATTATCCAAAAAAATCAAAACACCTTAACATCAACACTAAGAAATGATTATTACATAAAAATATATAAACATATATTCATAAAGTATATGAAATCAAGGAAATTATTTTTTCAGTTCAACTCCAGCATGCAGAATACTGTCTGACATCCAGTAGGGACATAATAAATAATTGTTGAATGACTAATAATGATAGCTATAACTATCATACTCTGCTAAACATCTCATAGAAAATGAACCAATTAATAATCACACACAAAAATGAAATGACTCATACAACTAAACATACACAGTATTTTTATACATAATGATTTCTGAAAACTGAGAAGAGGATAAACATTTGGTAAGTGCTATAACTGAAGTATTAAAACAAAAGCATTTCCAACTTTCACAAAATACTCGAAATATGAGACAAGTTTCTACACAAAGGTCTATACAAGTCAATAGCTACAGATAATGAATCATAGTAAATGTTGTCTATGTTTATGATTTCTTTATGAATACACATGCACATATATTTGTTCCTTTTCTAGGATTGCTTAAATAATTTTCTTATAATTTTGACTCTCTTCAACTACATTTTTATATTAAGATAGTTGTAATAGGAAATTATGAGGATAAGGATAAACATTGCACTCTTAAACAAATTAGGGGAAAATCTGTTCTCATGATTCAAAAACATGTATATTACATGAAATTTTCCTTCTCTTTTGTCAACCTGAGTAAAAATTTTGATTTTATAGATAAGGCTAAATTTCTTGATATCTATGTTCAAAATTCTTATTTTGGAGAATTTATCAATCAAATTTCTGAGGAAACTGCTTAAGATCTCTAGAATTTTGTTTTTATTATAATTCTTTATAAGCAAAATGGCTCACAATTTTGAAAATTCCTCCAAATTGAAATGTCTATGATTACTATTACATATGTACAAATAAATGACAGAAACATGTTAGAGAAGAAAATCAATTGAGCATGGGGACCTATCTCAGAAGAGGTGCTTAATAAATGTTTGAAATAAGTAAATAGCTAAAGGAAGATAATACAAATGACACTCAGATGATCTGACTTTATCAATAGCATGACAACATTAAACATTAGATGGCAAGATAATAAAACTGAATCCCTTTCTCTCGCCATGCACAAAAGTTAACTCAAAATGGATCAAGGAGCTTGATATCAAATCAGAGACACTGCGTCTGATAGAAGAAAAAGTTGGCTATGATCTACATACTGTGGGGTTGGGCTCCAAATTCCTCAATAGGACACCCATAGTGCAAGAGTTAATAACTAGAATCAACAAATGGGACTTACTCAAACTAAAAAGTTTTTTCTCAGCAAAAGAAACAATAAGAGAGGTAAATAGGGAGCCTACATCCTGGGAACAAATCTTTACTCCTCACACTTCAGATAGAGCCCTAATATCCAGAGTATACAAAGAACTCAAAAAAATAGACAATAAGATAACAAATAACCCAATCAACAAATGGGTCAACGACCTGAACAGACACTTCTCAGAGGAGGACATACAATCAATCAATAAGTACATGAAAAAATGCTCACCATCGCTAGCAATCAGAGAAATGCAAATCAAAACCACCCTAAGATACCATCTCACTCCAGTAAGATTGGCAGCCATTATGAAGTCAAACAACAACAAGTGCTGTCGAGGATGTGGGGAAAAGGGTACACTTGTTCATTGTTGGTGGGACTGCAAATTGGTGCAGCCAATTTGGAAAGCAGTATGGAGATTTCTTGGAAAGCTGGGAATGGAACCTCCATTTGACCCAGCTATTCCCCTTCTCGGTCTATTCCCTAAAGACCTAATAAGAGCATGCTACAGGGACACTGCTACATCGATGTTCATAGCAGCACAATTCACGATAGCAAGATTATGGAACCAACCTAGATGCCCTTCAATAGATGAATGGATAAAAAAATGTGGCATTTATACACAATGGAGTATTACTCTGCATTAAAAAAATGACAAAATCATAGAATTTGGAGGGAAATGGATGGCATTAGAGCAGATTATGCTAAGTGAAGCTAGCCAATCCCTAAAAAACAAATGCCAAATGTCTTCTTTGATATAAGGGGAGTAACTAAGGACAGAGTAGGGAGGAAGAGCATGAGAAGGAGATTAACATTAAACAGGGATGAGAGGTGGGAGGGAAAGGGAGAGAGAAGGGAAATTGCATGGAAATGGAAGGTGATCCTCAGGGTTATACAAAATTACATACAAGAGGAAGTGAGGGGTAAGGGAAGAATAATACAAGTGGAAGAAATGATTTACAGTAGAGAGGGTAGAGAGAGAAGAGGGGAGGGGAGGGGAGGGGAGGGGGAATAGTAGAGGATAGGAAAGGCAGCAGAATACAACAGACACTAGAATGGCAATGTGTAAATCAATGGAAGTGTAACTGATGTGATTCAGCAATCTGTATTCAGGGTAAAATGGGAGTTCATAACCCACTTGAATCAAACTGTGAAATATGATATATCAAGAACTATGTAATGTTTTGAATGACCAACAATAAAAAAAGAAAAAAAAAACAAAAAACAAACAAAAAAAAGACATTGAATCACCTAAACATTTTATTTTCCAAGTTCTCTTTTAGGAACACATCCCTAGATGAATTCAAAATAGCCTTAAAGTATAAAAACTGCTTCTGCTTCATGTGTGATATCTATTCACATCAGAAGAGTCTGGGATGTTATGATCACTAAATAAAGCATTGGGTATAGAATGCTCAGCAAAGCATCTGGTACATGAGATAATGTTGAATTAATATTAGTTATTGCCTACAAGGTCAAGGAAAGCTAGCCTACCTTTAAAGCCTCAAGTTCTGATTTTCTTACCTATTCAGGACTGAGCAGCATTTCCCAGAACTTTCAGACTTTAGGGGCTCTACCCATGCAACTCCCTTTGCATAGAATGCCCTTCAACCAATCCATTCATTACAAAAATCCATGAAGACCCAGCTTCAAAGTTGTTTTTCTTTACCTCCTCCAACACTCTGGTTACACTAAATTTGGCTCTAGCACTATGTTTGTTATTTCAGATTGATTCTTTAGGTAAACAAACAGTAAATTTAGATAATAGAACCTAAAATTCTGATTTCTAACCTCAATTCTATTAGTAACATGTGACAAGACTTTGTGAAGGTCATAGATTTTCTTACATCACTACTTCATATGACATTTAAAAATAATATCAATTTTTACTGATGGGCTGCTATAAAAGTTTGGTAAAAAAATTCAAGGTGCTTTTTAGCAGGAATATTATCAGAACCTAGAAATTTTTATTTTATTTGGATATAAAGTATATGAAAATATTTGGGGAGAGAAAATATGTACCAAGAATTGAAGAATAACCCTGATTTATTTTTTTAGAGACAGAGAAAGAGAGAATTTTTTTATATTTATTTTTTAGCTTTCATCGGACACAACATCTTCGTTTGTATGTGTTGCTGAGGATCAAACCCGGGCCACACACATGCCAGGTGAGCGTGCTACTGCTTGAGCCACATCCCCAGGCCCAACCCTGAATTTTTTTAAGGAGGAAGAGAACATCATAAAAATTTAAATGGAGTGAAATAATAAAATAATACTAAAATGCATTAAACCTACCCTATTCAAAATTATTTTTCATGGTGACAGTTTTATGATTCATAGGTTAACAAAATAATTATGTATATTAGATTATTTTATTACAGGCAATTGTCAGGTGAATATCACATTCAGATTTTGCCTAGATATTTCACTCTTTTATATGAGATATATAATTTAGATTAAAAAATCATACAGAGAAGTGTCATATTCCTTAGAATGAAAAATTGAGCTCAGTGGAATCAAATTATGCAAGGCCTCCAGTACTATGACTATTTAGAAAAAACTCTAAAACAGAAATTCCAGGATGCTGTGTGTGTTTATAAAGTTGACTAGGTAGAAAATAAGTTAAGCTGACAATTAGTTAAAGGCCCATTTCAGAAATATTTCTCTGACTTAATATTTCTGTGACTTCAGAATACACCAGTTTATTTTGCTTACTTTGTGACTCAGCCGAATTTCACCACTAATTTAGAAAGCTAGACCACTCAAGAGAAATCTCTCTAAAATTAAGCAAACAGATGTTTGCTGATATAATTTGGTAAGTAATTATTTATACTAAACAATTAGCTGGACTAGTGTAAACAATAACTTAGACTTTTAGAGCTCTAGGCATAATTTTGTAGTGTAAACCTCCAGCTACATTATTTTATCAAATGAAAATGGCAAATATTTAGGGATGAAATATATTTTTTAAAATTTGTGTCCATATTCAGATTTTCTTTCTACTTGTAGAGTAGAAAGGAGTCCTGGTTTGGATGTGATAAAAACTATCACACTGATTACTTAGCAAAGATATTTTTCTTCTATTTTGGAAAAAAGTTATTCATCAAATAAATTTGAGACCCAAGTTTGTTCATGTGTTGTGTGGCAGCACTCAGAAATCCTTTAAGAATCAGGAGAGGCCCTGTAGCCAGCAACTTCTCCTGTCACTTATGGATGGCATCCATGGTGCAGAAGTTGAGTGGTGCCTAGGAAAGATCATATAACTTTATCCTGTCCAGTCAATGGTATAGCATTAGCTGGTGCCTTAGAAAATGGTTATTAATTTCCTAGCCCAGGACACCATGGCTTGCTAGCAAGTAGGTAGGAACCAAGCTTGTGTTGTACAGTCGATGATATGAATCTCTCTAACTCACCAATAAGTATCAGTCATAGGAGATAGTGTGGATGCATGTGTGTATAATTTTTACAATAAGTATCTCTTAAAATCTTCCTAGGACAAAATGGTTTTGAGTGTACAAGGAGAAAACTTGGAAAATAACAA
The DNA here is from genome assembly GCF_045843805.1 of Urocitellus parryii. Lineage (NCBI taxonomy): Eukaryota > Metazoa > Chordata > Mammalia > Rodentia > Sciuridae > Urocitellus > Urocitellus parryii. The sequence continues at coordinate 39,185,402 of NC_135540.1, read as the reverse complement.
CTTAAAATGTTGCAAACTTAGAACTGTCTTGAATCAAATTCTATTACAGGCAAAACTTCACACCCTAAATATGAGAGATTTCTCTCTTTCAGGTAGGGGTTACCCACCATTCTTCTCATTTTAGTAAGATCAGTAAATATCACATGTTTCCAGGCACAAGTATAAATTCTTCTCCTTGTGTTTGTTTCTGTCCTTTTTTGTTGTTGTTACATTAGTATATACTTTTCTTGTTCTTTTTTTTAAATTAATTTTTATACAATATATGACCACCATGCACTATGTAACTACATTTAAGTATTGGGTTTGTATTAATGTAACAAAATATCCAGATAATAGGATATCATACAAAATAGAGATACTTCTCTCTTTAACATAAACTGAAGTCTGGAAGTAGGCTTCAGATGTCAGGGGAAAAATTCTTTTCAATTCTTCCATGATTGGCTGCACATGCCTGTAATCCCAGCTACTCAGGAGACTGAGACATGAGGATTGCAAGTTACAAGCCAGCCTGGGCACTGGAGAATTTAGCAAGACCCTGTCTCAAAACAAAATGAAAAGTGCTGGGTACAGCTAAATGGTAGCATGTTTAAGGCCCTGAGCTCAATCCCCAGTACCAAAAAGGAAAAAACAAAATAAAACTTTTTTCTAGATGATAGCTGTACCTTTAACCATCATGACTACTTTTATGCAGAAAAAAACTTAAAAAGGTACAGACCAATCAATATGTCTCCATTTTAAAAGCACGTTTCAACTTTTATTTAAGCACAGTGATCATAATAAGGGAACATGCTCATATTACCTGAAAGGGAAACTCAGAAGCGTTTTTAGTTGAGGATTCGACTTTATCAACTCGACTGAGGTTGCTGGGCACAGTGGTGCACACCTACAGTCCCAGCAGCTTGGGAAGTTGAGACAGGAGAATCAAGAGTTCAAAGCCAGCCTCAGCAAAGGCAAGGCACTGAGCAATTCAGTGAGACCCAGTCTCTATATAAAATGCAAAATAGGGATTCGGATGTGCTTAGTGGTCCAGTGCCCCTGAGTTCAATCCTGTTACCAAAACTAAAACAATTGAGGTTTATCAAGTAAAAAAAAAAAAAAAATGGGATAGGCAGCTAGCAATCTCTTTCCCAGCACTCACAGAAACAAGTAAGTTTGTGAGATGAGCAGTTACAAAGTAATTTGTTTATTAAAGCATACCATTTCTTATTTACATTGTGTCATTAGATACATAATAACAAATATGGCAAAGTAGAAAGAGACCCAAATTCCATTTTGGCTCCACTCTAAACTAGCTGTGTGAATTCAAAGAAAAAAATACATATAAATTGAACCTTAATTCTTCAAGTATAGAATTTCACACTTCTATCTATAAATTTTAAATGAACATTTGAATAATTAAAAAGGTAATAAAGCTGTATACAAGATGCATATGTAATCACAATTCAATTTAAATATTTAGAGTAAATGAGTTGTGTTACAATTGCTTTGTATTTAATAAATAAAAATGCAACATTGACAACTGTCATAATTTCCAAATCAATTAAAATGAATGGATGAAATATTGAAAGTATCAATTTTAAACCCATGAATTCTTATCATATAGTTAATTTATATAATTCTTAAATTCTGAAAATAATATCAACAAATAGAATTATTGGTAAAACTACAGTCATACATGGGACAGTTTATTTTATAGACATCTGTTATCTGTACTTCAGAGGGTAAAAACTACTTTAATATAAGTTGCCTTTAATTTTCTTTATTATATGCACCATTACATATAAATATAAAGAAGTTAAGGCATGGAAAACTATATATCAATAATTATTTATAACATTGTATTATGTAATCATATATAATTATGTATAGTATGTATTTTGGTCAGCTTTTTCACTCCTGTGTCTAAAAGACTTGACCAGAACAATTGGAGAGAAGGAATATTTATTTGGGAGCTCACGGTTTCAGAATGTCTCAGTCCATAGATAGCTGACTACATTCCTCTGGGCTCAAGGTGAGACTGAACCTCATGGCAGAAGAGTGTGGTAGAGGGAAGCAGCTCACATGATGATCACAAGAGAGCCTCCACATGCCAGATACAAAATATATACCCCAAAGGTATCCCGGCCCAATGCCAACCTCCTCCACCCACACCCTACTCAACTTTAGTCAACATAAATTAATCTCATCACAGCAACAATTGACTGATTGGGTTAAGACTCTCATAACTCAATCATTTCTCTTCTAAACCTTCTTGCATTGCCCCACACGTGAGCTTCTAGGGGACACCTCACATTCAAACTGTAACATTCTACCCCTGGCCCCCAAAAGCTCATGGTCATCTCACAATCCAAATACATTTTGTCCCCATAGTCTCAATAGTTCCAAGATTGCCCAAAAGTTCAACTCCAAAGTCTCCTCTGAGACTCAGGGCAAGCATGCATTGTAAGCTCTTGTAAAATCAAATGTGATTTAAAAGGATCCAATATATAAAGGTACCTAGTAAACGTTTCCTTTCACAAATATAGGGTCATAGAAAGAAGGGATGGGACCAAAAGCAAGACCAAAATCCAACTGGGCAAACAAGTCCTATAGATCCACATACACATCTGGGCCATATTACAGGGTCCAAAGGGATTGTGTGGCTTTGTACCTGTGACTTTGTTGGTTGCAGCCCAAGTAGCTTTGCTGTTACTGTGTCTCTGTTCAATTCCTGCATCTTTCCTAAGACAATGTCCACATAACTGGCATTTCTTAATCTCAGAAATCTCCAATGAGGCTTGAGCTTCCTCTTCGCACAGGGACTTTGTCCCTGCTTGCACTTTGCCTAGCTTCCCAGGCCTTCCTTTGAAATATTAGTGGAAGCCTCCATGAATCCCTAACTCCAGAATCCTGCATTCCTGTAGAACCAGCACCATGTGGTTGACAACAATGTCTGCTGCCATCTCAAGCAGGTAGCCAATCCTCCAGAGACCCTGGCTGCAGCAGCCTATGAGTGCCTGAGTAGCTGGGTACATTGAAAAATCTTCCTAGGCCCCCTTGTTCAAGACAGGTACCCCATGGTCTCAAGATAAATTTTTACTTTTACCCCCTGGAGTCTGAGGTGGATATGATCTTGCCAAATCCTGAGATGCCCTCAAGCCATCTTTCTTATTGTCTCTGAGCAAAATCTTTAGCATTTCTTCAGTGGCATTAATGTCTTTAACAACTGCAACTTTCTTAGCCCCAGTTTTACTTCCACTTTTCAAATCCAATTTTTTCAAATATTTCTGCTCAGCTTTCTACTCATGATCATCACAATAAATTTGCCAAAAACTGTCAGCATACCCATACCACTGCCTGAATTCTATGCTGTCTAGAAATTTCTTCTGCCAGATTAAAAAGTCCAACACTTTTAAAACCATCCTCACAGAAAGACTCAGGATATGGGCAATGCAGACAATTTCTCAGCAAAAACATAACACAATTAGCTTTTAGTTTGACTTCCAACAGAGTCCTTCTCTGAACACTCTTGAGCCCTGTCTTCACTGACCACACTCCTATTGGCATTCCGGTCTTCTGAGCTTCTACCAGAATCATCCATTAAACTCCGTTCACAATGGTCTAAAGCATTTCCAGTTTGCATTACTTAAGCATCTCAAAATTTCTCTCACCAATTCCAAAAAGCTCCAAAAGCTTCTGAAACACATGATCAGATTAGTCATAGCAACAACCCCACTTCTTGGTACCAACTTCTATTTTAGTCAGCATTTATGCTGCTGTGATCAAAAGACCAAGAACAATTTTAGAGGAGGAAAAGTTCATTTAGAGGTGCAAGGTTTCAGAGGTCCTAGCCCATAGATAGCTGGTTCCATTCCTTATGGCTTGAGGTGAGGTAGAGCATTATGGCAGAAGAGTGTGGCAGAGGGAAGCAACTTACATGATGATCACCAAGCAAAGAGAGCCTCTACTTGCCAGTTACAAAATATATATCCCAAAGGCATGCCCCCAATGCCTAAGTCATCCAGCCCTACCCTACCTGCCTTCAATTAGCACTCATTTAATCCCATAATGGATTTAATTCACCGATTAAGACTCTCATAATTTAGTCATTTCTCCTCTAAATCTTCTTGCATTGTCTCACACATGAGCTTCTGGGAGACACCTCACATCCAAACCATAACAGTATGTAATTTAATAAATTCTACTCTCCTATGTTTGAAGATGGCTGCTAAAGCTTCAACCATCATGTCTTTGTTCCATACAGAAAAGAGATGGACATATTGAAAGTCAAAAAGGTGCAGGTCAGTCAAATGTTATATAATTGTAATTATATAATAATTATATAATAATATGATATGAATTAATAATTATAAAGCAATAATATATAAACATATATATGTTATATATATGTTATGTTATATAATTTCCATGTCTTAACATTTAGTCTTGTCTTTATATATTTTTATAGAAAATTAGTTCAAAATCAAGCATATATTGGAATTTGTTATAAGGAAATGTTTTTCAGGGTTTTTTAAAGTTATTCCTGTATAATAAGTGAAGAAGTGAACCAAAGTAAATGAAAGATTAAAGCAAAAATGAAAGCATTAAATTCATATTTCCATGCAAAAACATGAAAAGTTGTTTTTACAAAAGGCTAGCTTTTGCATTAATTATTTTTTCTTTTTCTTTTTTCTTTTTCCCCCCACAGAAAAGAAAATTGAACCCAAGAGTGCTTAATCACTGAGCCACCTCTCCATTTCTTTTTAATATTTTATTTAGAAACAGGATTTTGGTAAGTTGCTTAAGGCCTAGCTAAGTTTCTGAGGCTGGCTTTGAATTCGAGATCCTCTTGCATCAGTTTCCTGAGCTGCTGGAATTATGGATGCATTAAAGACATGCATCACAGCACCAGCACCACCTTCCTCTTTACTCCTCCCTCCTCTATTCCTCTCCTTCTACTCTAATGATCTTTCTGTGATTTATTTCTATTTTTTTTTAAATTAGTGTCCTGTGGGCATACTTGATATCAGGATTTACCATGGTATATTCATGTATGTGCATATAAGAGTTCAAAAGTTCAAATTCGTTCCTCTGTTCTTTCCTTTCTGTCCCTCATGGCTCCCCCTCAATCATCTCATTGTCTACTCTACTGACCTTTCCTCTATTTTAATGGAACTTCCTTTTCCCCCCACTTTCTCTCTTTCTTCCCCTCACTCCTTCCCATTGCAGAGAAAACATTCTACCTTTGACTTTTAGGGACTGCCTTATTTCACTTAGCATGATGATCTCCAGTTCCATCCATCTACTTACAAGTGCCATAACTTAATTCTTCTTTATAGTTGAGTGATACTAAAAAAGTTTTAATGTACATTTCCACCAAACATGTTTTCTCACCTAAATTTGCAGTGTTAGCGACATGCCACAAAGTAGAAAACACGTTATTACTCCAGGAGAAAATATAACTTATAAATCAAAATAACTTATAAATCAAAATGGTTACTAAATATGCTTCGGTGCATGGATATAAAAGCCTCATTTTAGATATAATTTTTAATTAGGTACACATAAGATATTACTATTCATTATTTACTTATGGTCCATTGAAAGCTCTTCAGACTTTCTGTCTGGGCAATATTCTTCCCAACAGTAATAACATCAGTTTAAAATGAATACTTGGTAACAGCAAAGAACATGTCTGTTTTTATCACCAATACACATCACAGTAGCTGGCACAGTTGAGGCTTGACAAATATTTTCTGAATTAATGAATAAATGAAAATTTATAGGATAGGAAAGATTTTGATTTTTAAATGTTATATTAATCTTTTTGTGAATTAATACATCCCTTGCCAAAATCACTAACAATTTAAATACAACAAAATTTTTTATTATTGTATTTAATTATTGAAGATTACCTCATTTTTTGTATGAACTCAGTAATAAAATTGTAACTTTAAAAGCATCTCAAAATTTTAGCCTTCATGATTGTCTAAAACTCATGGTTATATAATCATAAAATAATTATATTAAAATCTTTTTAAATTTGATTAAGTATGCTTACTTTTTTGCATTAAAATTATGTTGTCATCTTTGCAGAACAGAAAACTTCTAAACCTATTCATTGATTTCAATTTTTTGAAATTATTCTCTCCTGTACACTCTTGCTGATAAATCACTAAAGAATGGTAGAAATACATGTGTGTGTGTGTGTGAACGTATAAATATATCCAACAATATCTTTCCCATATTAGTAATTAATATTTCAAATTTCCAAGTTTATTTTAAAAGGTAATATGCACTATTAATGTCAATTATCATTTTATTTTTAAGATTGGCATCTCTCTAATTTTTTAAGTTATTTCCTATGAAGTGTACAATGACAAGAATGTAAGAGAGTGAGACAAGTTCCATGTGGAACATGAAATGAGCGTTAACCTGGTTTCCCATTTCTTTGGGGCCAAATGCTTATAGCATGGCAATGATTTTACATGGACATTAGAGAGTTGTGGAGAATGTGACAAGCAGAATTCCAAAGAGACACATTCTAATTAGAGGAAAGGGGTATTGCCAAAGTAGGAAAGTGTGGGCTGCTGATGTTCATGGAACATATGGGAGAAAGAATTGTAAAGTATGGACTTATCTGTTAGAAATACCTCAAACCCTAAAATTCAGACAAACTCTTAATTGAACAGGCAGTAAGAAATCTTAAGGGAAGCAATATGCTCTGAGATGTCTTACGGGAAGTTTAAATGGCATGAGAGCCCAGGATGAGAGGAAGAGGTGGCAACAAAAAAGTTAAAAGCTATTGTCTTGGTAAAAGTGTAAAGGACTTAATATTTCTGATGTAGCAAGCCAATGTGCTTCTGTTCTTAATAATGTGTAGGTCCTAATTCTTTTGTGGCTATCCCATTAATTGTTTTAATTACTTCATGAGAATCACAAGATTGAGCAAGGAATATGGAGTCACTATTCTACTTTGAGATGCAAATAGGAATTACTGAGACTCTTACTGAACAAAACTAAAGTCTTAAAGTCTGCATACTTGAGTGTGCTTGTGTGTGTGTGTGTGTGTGTGTGACAGAGAGAGTGAAGGGGGAAGAGAGAGAGAGAGGGAGAGAGAGAGAGAGAAAGAGAGAGAGAAAGGGAAAAAAGGAGGGAAAGGGAGGGGAGGGAAGAGAGAGAGATTTTCTAAATTTCTAGTTTTTCCCATTATAAATCATAAAAGAGTTTTGGTAAACTGTGCTCATGGGTTTGTTATGTGCCACATGGTAGAGACAAATAAGTATATATTACCAAATTATAGCCAGATTTTTTGTTAATGATAAAAGAAATAAAGTTTATTTAAAAATTAATAAATGTGAATATAATAGTTCTAGAGTGAAGATTATTGATTTTTCTGAGAAGGAACCACATTATTATCTCTTCCCATACTTTCAAAAAGAAACTACCTTGCATAGTGCTCTATGCTAACAAGGGTAACACTTAAAGAGCAAAAAAAGCATGATTAGGCAAAGAGAGAACATCAAATGGTACTACCGGTTTATTTTAACCATCAAGTAGCACGTTTAATATTAACTGATAGATATTCCAATGATTTGAAAGTGCCAAGTGCTACTCCTTTCCTCCCTTAAGCAAAAAGCATTCAACCCTGGAGCCCCTAAATCTAACATTTTGATAGTTCATCTAATCTAAAACGAATCCTTTTTCTTTCATTTCACAGAGACTATAGGCTCAGTAGATGCAAATATCAAAATGAATATTACATCTTACCAAATATGACCTTCTGAGACAAGGAATATATTGCTTTTATTCCCTGCTTTATAATTTATTACAAATTCAAGCAGAAGCAAAGAATAAGATCCTCCTATTAGCTGGGGAAAAATGCTTTAATAACTTTTAGAGATCTCTTTTGCCTGTTCTCCACTAAATATAAGAAGACATTGAAAAAGGACATGGACAATCACAAAGGTTTCTGAAGGCTTATTATGCTACCTGCGAAGTACAGCTGGAACAAGCCAGGGAGATAGAGCTCCCAGACTGGGTGCTGTACTTAGACCATCAGGTTTGACATTTCATTTGCAATAAAAGTTACAAATGCTGGAAAGACAAGACTCAGCCAAGTGGGAGTAGGTTCTCTAAGTGCTATCCCTGACATTACCATATAGATGGAGATATAAATATAAATGAAGCATGCTATCACCTATCACCTGTTGGATCACATTGTATGTGATGTTCAGACAGTTTTAAGATTTCGGCATAATGAATATCAAAGTACAATAAAAAGTATCTATTATACACATTTAAGTCAGAAGTGAAAAATCATTATTGGAGAGATGATAATCCTAATAATTATACCAGAATAATATTTAATTAGATGAAGAGAAAATTCCTCATAATATAAAGCTTCTGGACTCATATGAAGCTAAAGAAAACCAAAGGTATTATCTTACTCATTAAATTCAACTTACAAATTAAGCATTTTCTTTCTCAATATTTTCTCAAAATGACTATTAATATTCAAGTTCTACAAAATAAATCTTGTTTTGAAAAAGAATATGGGGAAAACTTTTGACTGTTCAAGGACATTACCATGCACAGATAAGTTAGGACTACTCTGTCTACAGTTGTTTATTTTTCCATCAGTCAGCATTATGGATAAATTCAAGTGAGGCCAAAGATGCAGAAGGCCTGAGCTGGTGATGGGTCGACTGGACAATTCATCTGTGCTGACTGAACTTTCTCGAAGGAGTTTACTTTCATAAAAGACTGAAATTGAAATAAGATCGATGTGATTAAAGAGTAAGTTGTATTTCATTGAAGTAATGTGTGGAAAAAGATACAGAGGTGAGGAAGAACTTTCTTTTTCTTCTTTTTTAGCATTAGGGTTACAGTATTATGTACTATTAAGAAGAAATCAGAAAGAATAAAGTGAAGATGCAGAAGAAGAACCGGTAAAACAAAATACATCAGGGGGGAAGGCAGCAAATGAAACTTAGAGTTTAAGAAGCAGGTGGAGGGGCACGCCTTGCATATTACAAAAGGGAAGAGAGAACTCCTGTACAGATGTAGGGAGATTTATGGATTTGGTTTCAGAAGGATGAAGTTCTATTCTATAGCTTTTATTTATGGTCAGTCATCTCAACTGGACACGCATCATTACACAATATTTGAGAAAGTTTTAAAACATTTCTTAACTTTAAAACATATTATTTAAAAGACTCTAAAAATGCCATGAAAAAAATGAAGAATACATAGGTGAAATTTTAGCGAGACAGCATTCATAATAACATAAAAATAAGTTTTCAAGCATCAGAAAAGTTGTAAGATTTTTTCAAAAGTAATAAATGTTATTCTTAGAGAAAGTGAAAACTAGCGGGAGTGAAGATGTAGCAGTGACTTTGCAGAGCAGAAATAAATATCCTATGGTTGATCAGACAAGATAACAACCCAGGACTATTTCATTTATTATATTTTAATGTTTTATATTATACTGTAATCTGTTTTTAATTCTTTTATTGGAAAACTCCATGCATATGCAATAGTAGAATAGTATAATGAACCCCTACTTGTTCATCACCCAGTTTCAACAATTACCAATTCGTGAACAATATTATTTATCTCTGTCTCCAACTTCTTACTCACTGTATTATTTGAAGTACATCCCAGACACTGCATTTACTTATCCATAAGTATTCAAAATTATTTCTAAAAGATAAAGATCTTTAAGTTTTGTTCCTATATCTTTAAAATATTAAATATTAAATTTAATATTAAAATATCAAGTTTTTTTGGTAATATCAGTATTCCATTTTTAAAAGTACTTTTAAACAGAAGTTTCTATGATTCTAATGAAAAGGATTATTGGTATTTAATATTTTACTAGAAAACTGTCAGCAGTCCCAAATTCTATAAGGTAATATTTCTATAATTGGAGTAGTTTTTCCTTCTCTTCAATGTCCTGTTCCCCTTTCTACCCTACTAATTTTTATCTTTTGATAGCTCCATCAGGAGACTACTAGAATAAAGGAAGATATGATTAATGATTTTCAAATATATAAAGACATAGCAAGTAGAAGAGAGATAATTTGTTCTATGTCACCCAAAAAGATAAAATTAGGATCATTAGATGGAATTGACCAGGAAAGCTAACTTTTCTGTATGCTTCTGACTTCCAAATTGGACCCTTATCTCTGACAATTCAACAGAACTAGACACTCATATTTTAAAATTTCTTGACATCTCCAAAAGTAGTCATCTCAAATGTATCATGACCAACCCTCAGGAGTATGGGATATTGTTTAAAATCTCTATGCTTTAGAATTTTTTTAATGCCACAAAAGTACATACTGCCTTAGTAATATACATGTGCTTTGGCAGAAAAAAACTGCTTAGGGTCAACTGAATTCTGGCCTTGCTACTTGACAGCTGTGTAATTTCAACAGGTTATATGCCCCTCTGTGCCCTTATTTCTTCATCTGTAAATTGGGGATTGTGTTAACAGAGTGCCAACAGATGAACTCTTTGAACTTTAACTGACACCAAACAATACTTTAAAAAAATAATAAAAATCAGGCAACAATAATTTTTATATGACCGGATTTCAATTTGCTAGAAAGCTTTTATCATAATCTGGTATCTGTCTTATGCGTATAGTTCTTTATTTATTTACTTCTATCTTTTTAAAATTTATGTATTTACAATGGCTGACACCATAGGCTTTCAAGAAATACTGGTGAAAATGAATGATTTAAAAATAAGCTCTATGGGGTGCTAGGGCTGTGATTCACCAGTAGTGCACTTCCCTGTCATGTGTGAGACACTGGGTTCGATTCTCAGAACCATTTATAAATAAATAAAACAAAGATATACCAACAACTAAAAAAAAATAAATAAATAAGCTCTATGGTATGGAGATTCCTTAGGAAACTTGGAATAGAACTACCATTTGACCCAGCTATCCCACTCCTCAGTCTATACCCAAGGGATTTAAAAACAGCTTACTACAGTGACACAGCCACATCAATGTTTATAGCAGCACAATTCACAATAGCTAAGTTGTGAAATCAACCTAGATGCTCTTAAGTAGATGAATGGATAAAGAAACTGTATGTATGTATGTATATATATACACAAACACACATACATACATACATATATACACACATACACACACAAACATACATACATACATACCCACACACACAATGGAATATTATTCAGCATTAAAAGACAACAAAATTATGGCATTTGCAGGTAAATGGATGGAACTGGAGATTATCATGCTAAGTGAAGTAAGCCAATCCCAAAAAACCAAAGGCCAAATGTTTTCCCTGATTAGTGGATGCTAATTCATAATGTGGGTGGGGGAGGGGAGTATGGGAGGAATGGAGGAACTTTGGATAGGATAAAGGGGAGGGAGGGGAAGGGAGGGAGGACTGGGATAGGAAAGATGGTGGAATGAGATGGACATCATTACCCTAGGTACATGTATGAAGACACAAATGGTAGGACTCTATTTGTATACAACTAGAGAAATGACAAATTGGGCTCCATATGTATACTATGAATCAAAATGCATTCTACTGTCATGTATAACAAATTAGAACTAATTAATTAAATAATTAAAAGAAATAAAAATAAACTACTATTAACAGAGTCAAGCTTCTTAAGGATAGGAGCCCAGTCTGTGTTTCCTGACAACATCCCAATTCTCAGAGCCATGCCTGATATATCTTAAGAGCCTGATAAACCTTTGCTCAATAAATAAATGAGTCTCCATTGAAGAGAAGACTTAAGAGCAATAAAAGGTGCATAAAAATGAATTAGGCTGCCTGGTGACATGCAGTAATCCATCACTGATGCAGGAATTACCTTTAATGATTGTTATGGTAAAGGTTTTTCACTGTACATATTACATGACCATAAATTTACATAAATTATAAAGACATTATAAGATCACCTCAATTTAAATTGTATGATATTACTTCTGTTAAGCTAGAACAAAGCCAGGCATTAAAATAACACTGAATTCTAGGTAGATACACACTTGTCTGTATCTTCAAATATACTCTACCCGTACTAAAAAGATGTATGGAAGTCGACAGAAAACATCACTTTTAAAGAAAGAAGCAGTTGTATGTGAAACTATCCTGTCTAGGAATATGTTGCAGCTGTTAAAGCATAAAATATCCCTTCAATTAATGTTTTTATCTACCATTTTGTTCCTCATGACAGAGACTATGTTTTGTTATGAATATATTTAACCATTTTCTGTTATGTTTTCTGGATATCATTTGGATTTGGGGGAAAGATTAAAATGGGACTGAAGTAGATAGTCTCATGAATGAAGGACTACATTAGAATGTCATGTGGGGATGGAGTTTAACCATCAGTCGCAATCAATACATGATTCATAACTCCTAAATTCTATTGCCAAAAATGATGTCACTCTGGATAAATAATTTTCACTAGGAGGAAGATGCAGATTGTATGGAATACTTAATATTCTCTCCTTATTCAAACATGATGGGTTAATGCTTACTTATATTCCAAAAGGTAAAGAATTTGCTTTATATTTTTATAGACTCAGACAACAGAAATGCAAATATATTAGAATTTCAAAAATATAGAGTGATTGATAATATATACCTTCCAAAATTTATGCCAAATCTAAAAAACTAAATAAGAGCTTAGAAAATTGTATTATTATAGTTCTAAGGAACTATTATTAAATAATATTACTAGTAAAATGCTATTTTACAAAAAAATTAGTATTTTGAGAACAGTGTAATTAACTCTAAACATGAAAATCATTTAATTTTTTTCTTCCCTATTTTTTATCATTATTATACTACATTTTCAAATAGTAAATGATGTGGCATAAGAAAAGAATAACTTTGCCTACTAATCAAAATGAGCATGATGTATAAAAAATAATTTCATATACTATATCTAAACAATCATTAGGAATTAACCATAACATCAATGAGATCATTTTTCATTTTTCTATACATCTACAGAGAAATCATTTAATAAAAATCATTTCATCTTGACAACATTCAACAAAAAATATTTTATTTATTCCTAGGATACAAGTAATTTCTCTTCAGTTAACTGTTTCTCATGACCAAGGACTTTCTCTTTTTTCAAAACAGGAGGCTGTAAAGAAAACTAGTCCCAATGGGCCAGCAGAAAATAAGTAGCAGCAAATTTATTTGAAAGCTTTCTGGGAGTCAATTGATGCTGCTCTTAATTTTAATCATGGTTCTTTGGCTGACCACAAATCTATACTACACACCAGTTCAGTGTCTAGTTTAATACTATCTCTAAATGTAATTTTTTTAGATTGCACTTATCAACTTTACTCGTAAAATGTTACCTCAAATATTTGTAATATTTTTCTATGCATTTGGCTGTAAGCACTGAAAAATAGCTGTATTAATCAGAATACTTCAGGACTGTAACTAACCCTTATTCTTGCAAAGATCCAACTACAATGAATAAAAGTGTACCTTTTTCTGCATTCTGCTACCTCTTGTATTTTTTCTTTTTTTGTTCAATATGTGCCAAGAGAAAAATGCAAATCTCAGATGGTGCAGTAAGCAATAATGAAGTCTCTTGTTCTAATTTGCTTTGCCCACAAATTAAGGGAAATAAATCCTTCTAAAATGGTTGTTCTGAGGAAGTAAATACCAAAATGCTCAGCACAAAATAGACAATAAATAGTATTTGGGCCATTTTCTTATATAATTGAATTTTATTCAATGTCTACCAAATTTATCTGCATTTCTGGCCATTTTCCCTAAACTCTTCCCTACATAATAGGTGGAATTGGGAGTGTCTTATGAAAACATTTCTTTAAAAGTATTTTCTACCCATCAATACCTCTCCCAACCACTTTTCTTTCCCAAGACTAGTGCCTTACAGCCCATATTGCTTTATAGCTCTTAAAAAAAATGAAAGAGAGAAATAGAAAGAGAGGGAAGGGCCATGGGTCCAGCTTTAACATGAGAGATTTTAGTATAAATGAAATTAAATATATATGTACTAGAATGTGCTCCAATCTTATAACTTTAGTCAAAATTAATTTACAATAAAATTTGTTTGAACAGACAGTAACAAGGTAAAAATGCCTATTTACTATGCCTTGACAATTTGTATTTATTTGAATTGAATTTATTTAATAAAGCAGTAAAACATTTTAAATTAAAAAAAACCCTTACAAACTTAACAGTAGAAAAGAGGATATACCTAACCAGTTATCTATTGCTAAATCTTGGGCATAGTGAGATTTCCTGGGTATTACTTCCATTAATTGGCAATTTAATGTGTGAAAAAACTTAATGAACACAGAGAATCGTGATGAGCTCAGGTATGAAATTTTGGAGATCCCTTTGTAATTTGTCCTCTTGACTACCACAGGAATTATTAAATATCTAGGATTTGTGATTCCCAATATTATGCTCTCCTAAGCCCATTAATTTATAATGAATTAATAATTACATGAATTAAACATAATAATAAATTAAAATTATATTTTAATTAAAATTCGTCATCATTGAATCAATAGGTCATAATACACTCCCATTTTAGAAACTAAGGTATGGAGACAATAAATAACATGAAGAATTTGTAAGAAAACTTTTTAAAAAACTGAAACTCAGTCTTAATTTTCATAAATTCCAACATTGTGATGATATAAGAATATGCAAAAACACACACTAGGCCCACAGATATTTAAGGAAAGTATTAGCAATTAGCAGTGAAAAAGTTTTGTATTCTATTTGATGTATTTAAATCTTAGTTCTGTTTATGGTGTTAGGCCAGAAAGCTAAAATAGTAATAATACATTTTAGGAAAATATAAACGAATATTGGAGAGAAAACAGGAGGACAGGAAGGTAAAACAAAAAGAGGAAGATTGAAAAAAAGAGACATAAAAGTAAAGGAACGCTTAACTTAATAATTTATAATCTTTTAAAACAAAAGTTATTTGCCTTTAATTCAATATTTGTAACACATTAAAACTCCATGAAGATAGTTACAGAGATTTATAAAATTTATAAGGATATTAGTCTGTATTTGGTGAATAAAGGTAATCAATATATTAGAGGGAGTTATATGAGAAAGTGTTGTTTTAGTAGTTTTTAACCCAAAGAAGCATGAGTTGGAGTGTGGAAAAATAATCACCCACAATCCTATTCAGTAGAAAGTATAAGAGTTTCCTCAAATAGAAAGATTGTGGATAACTGTTAAAAATTTCCAGCACGATGCTCCACAAATTTACTTACAACATATTAGTCTCAATTCTCCAAGAATATAGTATGATTTGAAATCCTTTCCAAATGCATTCCAGTGACAATAATAATATGTCACATAGACTATTTACACAAAAGCCACCACTTCTTTACAATAAGGAAATAAGATGATATACTCAAAAAAAATTTAACAGCACTTGCATTAATTACAATTTAGAATCTGTTTTGAACTCTCCATTAAGTCCAGGTTTTTAGTTTGGGGCAAAACTACCAAATTTTAATTTTTTAATTATAAAAATTAATTGTGCAATAAAAATTTAAGGATAATAGGCAGTAAAAATGGAAAAACCAAATCACAGTTGTTACTACACTGTGTAATTTGATGTGAATTGTGACCAAAAATAAGAAACTAAATTCACAAGTAATATGATAAAAACCAAGAACAACATTCAAAATGAAGAAGTAGTTTTTGAATAAAGAAACTCTACCTTTATTATCTATGATATCTCACATGGAGAAACATTGGGAAAAATATGCTTTTTTTTCTAGGTACAATTTTGTAATATTACCTTACAATTTAAATTTAAAATATAATCAGAAAACAGACAACATGGAATTCTCCTAATGTCAGATAGTGTATTTTTACATACACTTATAGATTTCATAATGTATAAAAAGATTTTTAGAGCATCTCTTCGAGGTTAATCGAGGTTAGATTTAGAGATGGAGGAGATGTAGGCTGCATAAAGACACTGAGATAAAAGATGTTAAACAAGCCCACAGGCTGGTGGCAACAGAGCCACTAGTCAGTTAAGCCACAGTTACCAGTGCTGAGACAGGTAGTCACTCAATATTGGTGACAGGAGCACAGGTCAGTGAAAGACACAAGCCAGGGAAGGTCAGATGAGGATCAGTGAAAAGAAGACATTGTAGATAGTGTTTGAGAGATGTGAGGGGTTGTTTTAGTCAGCTTGTTTTGCTGCTGTGATTAAAAGACCTTCCAGAACAATTGTGGGGGAGGAAAAGTTTATTTGAGGGCTCACAGTTTCAGAAGGACTGCTCCATTCCTCGGGGCTCAAGGTGAGGCAGGACATCATGGTGGAACAGTGTGGCAGAAGGAAGTGGCTCATAAGGTGTTCAGAAAGCAGAGAGGTCTCCAATGGCCAGATACAAATATACACCCCAAAGCCACGCCTCAATTCCCATGTCCTCCAACCACACCTTACCACTTCAGTTACCATTCAGTTAATCCTTATCAGGGTATTAATTCACTGATAGCGTTAAGGCTCTTACAGCCCATAGCTCCATCCCATAACTCAATCATTTCTCCTTTTAACCTTCTTTGCATTGTCCCACACATCAGCTTTTGGTGGACACCTCACATCCAAATCATAACAGAGGTGATGTTGTGGTGGGCTGTACAATGATCAGTGCAGGTGCAGTCAGAAGTTTACCTGGGATGGAGGCAGATAATTGGAACAGAAGGTCCAGAAATGTCAGGTGCTGAGGAATTTTGGATGATAAAACATATGGATATTATCATCTAGAAAAAAGTGTTAATGAACTAAAATATTGTACCATAATCAATTATTATTTTCAATAATAATAAATGTCAGTGAAAAAGTTAGAATTTTAATGTCCTGCAACATTAAACAGGTATGCCACTAACCCAACATTTAAGTCCATTCAAATATCTGGACATTTTATTCAGGTTTACACTTTGGTCTACTTATGAGTTATTTTGTGTAAAATAAACTCATAGTAAAGTCACAAATAACTGAGTAACTTCCTTTTCTAGGACACATACCTTCTACTTGTCAATATATTTCCACTTTGCTTCTCATTACCTATCTTCTACCTTTCTTTCTTTTCTCTTTACTTAATGTGTATGTGTGGGTTGTGTGTGTGTGTGTGTGTGTGTGTGTGTGTGTATGCATCTAACATTTCTTATTTAATTTAATGTAAGTTGCAGATAGGATATAATATTAGCCCTAAAAATTTTAGCTTGAGTTTCCTAAGGTAAAAGAATATTTTCTACATGATCATAGCACAACCATTTAAATCAGAAAGTTAACATTGAAAATAATCCCACCATGTAGACTATCACTCAGTACATACAATCCAAATTTCAACAATTATCCCAATGATTAGCTTTTTTTATGCTTTTTTTTCCTTTTCTTGTCTAAAATCCAATCCAAGATTATTTCTCGAATTATTTTCAACTAGAACAGTTCCTAAATCTTGCCTTCTCATTTGTAATTTTAATACTTCTTATAAAGAGTATGGTAGTTAGTTTATAGAATACCTTTTTATTTGAATTTATTAAATATTTCTTGATTATTAGTTTCAAATTCTGCAATTCTATCACAGACACACATAAAAAAAGATATATACTTGTCTAATTACTAGTAGCATTCAGTTGAGATGATAATAGTTTCAAACATCATTGCAAATGTGCTGGGTTTTTTTTTTTTCGTTTGAAATTAAAAATTGGGGTAATAAGGGGACCATTTTGAGACTGTAAATATTCTGTTCTCAACAAATTTCCACTGTCCAGTTTTAGCATCCATTGAGGATTGTTGGCTGGTTTTATTATCTTAGTGAAGGTTGCCAGAATTACTGAATGAAGACCCTCCAAAGCTGGTTTCCACTTTTTTAGGGGGTGGGGATTAACAACCCATCAGATATTGAGCACAACCTTTACAAGCATGATATTTTGGGCTTATGTTGGACTTCACTGCCCTATTCCTGTAACACTCATTACTTTCACAGCCCTGTTGCCTTCCAGAGAATGATATTTAATATTCAGGTACTTGGTAGAATCATTACTTATGGGATACTACTACTATTTGGACCCCTTAAAACACACAGCTAGAAAATGTATGTGTTATGAGCATGCACATATACACCTTTCTCTACGTATATACAGAGGTATATATGTTCATATATATATGTGTGTGTGTGTATATATACACAAACACACACATACATATACATCAGAAAGCTAACACTGATGCGTCTAAATCTAATCCAAACAAGAAGCTTAGTATGTCCCTACTTGCAAATCTTCTCCAGCAGTTAAGTGATCTGATACACAATATATAACATTATCATGTTATATATTTACTAATGTTCTCTTTTCCTTTGTGACCCCATTAGCTATTCCTCACACCAGTGTTTCTCAGCCCACACTCATTCATGGCATCTCTTGGTCCCTAAATCCTGTATTCCTGGCTCATCAGACCTTACTTCAAAAGGATGGAAGAGAGAGGAGGAAAAGGAGGAAAATGTAAGAAAAGGGAAAGTGGAAGAAGCAGAAAGAGAAGAAAAGAGAAAGGAACCAATTCATACATTTTAAGAAAAGATTGGAGAATAGAAGGTTAAGAACAGAAGACACAGAAGAACAGAAAAGAGGAGTTTCTTTGATAATATTATCCACAGCATCTCAACCAAACATTTAAAAACTACTTTTTGAAAAGTTGCAGTTAAGCTTAGTTGCAGTTAAGTGAACTTTCTTCACCCACAGATGAAGTCCCAACCAATTCAGGAGGCAAGCATTTTAAAGGAGCACAAACCTAATGTTTACTAGGAAGAATTATTATAGTATATATTTTCTTATTACTTTTGACCTTATAAAAATGAAAAGAAAAAGAAGCTTAAGTCTTCAAGGGGTCATATAGTTTTAGATAAGAAATAGGTTTTTTCCCCTCTAACATTTGAAATTGTCTGTTCACAACTAAAAGTTATATCTCAACTTAAATGCTTCTACTTTCACCAAAGTTTTCTAATACTCCCAGTAATGTCGATAAGCTGTTTCAAAGGAGCATTCAAATTCAGGAGCTAACCCGAGGAGGAAGATGTAATTGACTATGGAGAAAGATGTGAACTCCTTGGAGGTAAGAATGTTCTTCTCATTTGTTTTTATATTGCAACACTAGTTGAGGGTTTAGAAGATAAAAGGAGCTCCACAAATATATGTCTCAGAATGAATGGGTCAGATCTTCAGATCTCATTTTCATTTCAGGAAGATTGTGAAGTCAGTCTAGAGTGCAGAGGGCATTCTCCAGTGCTGGTACATAAGTACTTCCATATCTCAGAAACTTCCAAACAGATTCAGCACCTTGTTTTTCACAGACTTACATTTAATGTCCTCTATGACTTTTTGTACACCTTAACAATCCTTATTCATCTTTATTGATTTCCTAAATTAATTAGCTCTGTACTAGTCACCCCTTGAACTCCATCTAATTTACAGTCACCAAGGTCATTTCAAGTATGCAAAATTCATTTCTCTAAATGAACAACAGGATAATTTATACTTCTGTTATTTTCCAAATGATGGACATATTTTTTTTTATTTTCTGAGTCTATATCTAAAGTATTAGAGTGTACTGGGCTTCTGGGTTGAAAAGAATCTGTATTTGTTTTGATATTCTGTATCTTTTCTGCTTTGTGAAAAGTTTGCATTTCTATTACCATTTTCAATCTTTAAAATAATATGAACTAGGAATTATCATCTTAATTTCAAGGAAATCAGATATTTTCAATAATTCATCCAAAATCATATAGCCAGCTAGTGATGAAGGGCTACCTGACCTTAGCATATCAACTCCATGTCACAGCCTTTCACTATTCCAACCCAGTGGTTTTTGTCAGTTTTTTATTTTGAAATAGTACAGAAAAACAGAAAGACTAGTTCATGAATAATTTCTGTACCCTTCATCTAGATTCACTAATTGTTATTATTTGCTTTTTCTCTCTAAATTTCATTCTTTTCTCATGCTCTCTTTGGAAATGTGTGGATGCAGATATATAGCCAAATGGATTATTTTTCTTTTGCTGAAGTATGTGGAAGTAGTTGCATTCATTTTGATGCTTCTCAAATAACTCACCATGTATGTCCTGAAAATAAGGCATTATATGCTGCTTATACACACCACATATGTAGTATGTTTGCTACAAATATTTAACCTGGTTCAAATAATGAAGAAATGGTCAAAGTAGATTAAATGATGTTCTATACACAATAAAAACAAAATCTTCGAAAACACTGATATCAAAGAATACCAAAAGAGAGAGAAAAGGTAAGAAAAATTAAATATTGTAAAACCTAAATACAATGCATTTGTGATGGTTAATTTGAATTGTCAACTTGACTGAATCAAGAGATACCTAATATTAACAGGCTTAAGGAAACAAGCTGAATTTTTCCTAACAGAAAAAAATCTTAACAAAGAACATGGGAAAAAATAAAATTCTATTATTTTAGGACATTATTGGTTGATAATATGATGCTTGAAATTAATTCAGCCATTTAGAAACAATGAGTGGATGAAGAAGAGGTAAAGCTATGTTTTCACTGAATGATTGAATTCACCACACCTGGATCCACCTTATCACCATGCCTCTTGTTTTATGAGATAATAAATGCTCTAAATTTTCTTTCAGCCAGATCTTCTGTTACTTGAGGCATAAATACCTTAATTCCATTTAGAATGCCTGATGTTGTCCCTAATTACTCATACGAGAAAATTTACAAGGTTTGGTGTAGAATCCAGGCCTTCTTGAATCATCATTTTGGCTCTAATCTAACTCTGTTTTTCATATGACCACATTCCTCTCAGCTTGGCATCACACAGAACATTCAGAAATTTGGAGTCATGGGTCCTTACACTTCACTGCATCTTTTGTACTGTTGCCTGAGTGAAAGATGTCTGCTGCCTCACTTTCTCCATTTCAATGCCAAGCCTTGCATCATTCCCTGGTTGCATTTATTTTTAAATTTTATATCTCCCAAAACAAATTACTTACTTTTTTTTTAACTTCACAATTACATCATGCTTGCATTTAGTATCTCCTCCAGTTACACCACTAGGATATACTACTGGTTTGGGGAGATTTTTGTTCAGCCTGAAGAAAAATTAGAAAGACAATGGTGAAGCGTTGGAGTTTACAAGTCATTGTAAAATTTGCAAATTATTTCTTTTAAAGTTGAAAGAATTGAATTGCATATAATAGCCACTTGAAATGAAGAAAGCCCTAAGGGTTATGAAAAGATGTCAGAGATTTTGCTTGTTTTTGTTTTAGTGACAGAATTCAGACAGGACATGGAGGCAGAAATTTAAGGGACAGTTTCAGAAGTAGAGGCAGGGAGTAGCCTGAAACAGACTTAATTGGAAGGTGACATCAAGCAGGAAAGCCTTCTTGCAGCAGAGTTCTGATTACTGACATGACAGGTCCATGGTAGCACACAGACACCAGCAATAGGACTAACAGAATCAGATGTATGGTTAAACACCTGAGACTCTCCAGGGCTTGCCACAAGTATGTCATGGGGAGACTTTTCAACAGGATTGAGAACCTGGAAGAGCTGTAGGCACAGTAGAAATTTGAACCAGAATGTTAATACGACTTGGTTTGTGCTCAAAAGAATCACATTTGTCATTTGAGAAATATCTATATTATACTACATCATTTCCAATGACTTACACCTAGAAGGCATGTAAAAATAACTATTTGATGAAACTAAATAACGTTCTCTAAGTCTTTAATTAACCATGATCAGCCTTGGTTATCCAACTTATCCTGAGTTGGAAAATATTTTCTTAACATCAAAGCAATTTTACAAAACAAATGCACCTGTATAATGCTCACAAAGGAACTGAGGATAGTGATAGTTTTCCTTTCTCTGTTTTTCAGGAGCAATATGTATAAATGGTAGTAAATGTAGTAAAAGATGTAGCAAGGCCACTGGAAATCTCCAATATGTTGAATTTTTTTAAATTACCATACTGCAAATGCAAATTTGTGCCTGCAACAGTTTGCTGTCAAGAGAAATTGATCTCTGTATGAATGATAATCCTTAAGCTTGTGGCCTCTCTGAGGAAATGCACCTGCAGCAGAATGACAAACGAGGGGTGGTGGTTATTTGGCACATGATCTCTACGGTTACAGGAACCTGTTTGGAAATAGAAAGAGCACAATCTCCTGAACAGTAGAGCTGATTAAATTCATATTTTTCAGGATCTCTCTCAGTTCTATTTCATATATTGCCTGAACTTACTTTATCCATAGGGTGTCCTTGGCAATATCTGAGAGGAATCACAGGGATTTGTAGATTATTTGCAGATTCAGATTTAAAGCACCACAGCTCTTTCGCCAACCATATCCCTCTGATTGCCCTTTTATGAGATGACACATTGTTCAGCTTGTTGCTATCCAGGAGATGATGACAGAGACAGGGACTAAGTCAATTTCAAAGAGCTCTTTCCAATCTGAGGATAAATAGCCTTTGTCATAAGGCATCTTCTTAGATACCATTGCTTTCATGACTTTATTTGCCTCTTGAGTGACAACAAAAATATATCCTGAAATTTTTTATACTGTCTGTTTCAAGTTTCTGCATACAGGCTCTATGTCTTCAATCAGATAGATAGATAGATAGATAGATAGATAGATAGATAGATGAATACTTTATCATCTGTGCTCATTATTTTGATTTTAAGCACATAGTACTACACAGTGAATGAATATAGTATATTTAATAATTCCAAACTTGTACCAGGCTCTAAAACCAGTTAATTCAGCCTTTCCTCCATAAAATTCACATGAAAACATCCATTTTTATCTTGTCTATTCAGTAACAGATTATGTAACACATTTTAAAAAACTCTAACATTATAAATTATGCCTATCTATTAACAAATTTAATGGCATGCATTTCATTTTATTGAAAGACAACATAATTTTATGCTTACAACCTTCCTTAATTTTTATTTTATGACTAAGTTCTTTACAGTAAGTAAATTAGAGAAATATTTGTGTAAATTTAATGTGGACATTGACACATATTCAGATATTCTTGTTATTGGGAAAGGATAAAAATACAAATTGTATGATCTTGTGCTGTACACACACAGAAAGGAAAGAAAAATGGAAAATGGAAAACACTAGTGATTAATTTAGTTGTGTGCTCTGAGATTATGGTTTGTTTCTTTGTAGGCAAAACAGGCAAATAGAAACTCACCTCCTACTTATTAAAGAGTTAACCAGGGTATCTTCAATTTCACAAATATTTCATTGACATTTTATTTTATTTATTTTGTTTATGTGAATTTTCTAAACTTATCAAGATGAATTTAAATTACTTTTATTATTTGAAAATGATAGCATTAAAACATATCAAAAAGATATTTTTAGATGGAAAAATATGCATAAGTCTCTCTGTAATTTATCTATAGCTTCCTTATCCTATGAGCAAAATAAATGATATACCAAGTGATTATATAATGAAATATACTTTCAGTCTATTCACTATCTAAAATTTCCATGAAAGCACTTTTCCTAAAAAAGGAGAAGATATATTTACTATATTCTGGGCTCAAACCCAGAATTTAATTAGGCTTCTTATGATTTAATGAAATTCTGAAACTGAAAAAAAAAATTAAAAGAGCTGATTCTCTTGTCTCAGTAAAATGGACTTCATGGGGAGTCTATGCAGATTGTTTTTTAAAAAAAAATATAATTATGTATAACAGTTATCTGGGATAAAATGAAAATTCCTTCCTTTTTTCTAATTCATGTTTATTTGTAAACCATAAAATAGATACATTCTCTATGAGTCAAGTAGCTCATTTAACCATACTTATGTGACATAAGAGATGAATTTCCGAAAATTTTGTCTGTATCATTTTGCATAAATCTTGGTGTTTTCTAAAGACACTAGTGAAACTGGATAGATAAGAAATATTTTTAAAGCAAAAATGCCCTCTTCTAAAGGAAATATGTCTTCATCTGCTTTTAAAAATAAATGTTCATACACTACTTATTTTTAATTTTAATACACTATTTATTTCTTATGGATCTCTGATGCTGGATAAATTTTGATATTCCCTATAGAAGTTATTGATATCTATGTTTATCAAAGTTGCCAAAATAATAACAATAAAATTGCCATGAGATATGTTTTTGGTAGTAATTATGTTAGATTTTATTGCAAAGCAAGCTTCTCTAAATGAATTTCCTATAATGAATTTATTCTGAAGATGTACATTATTACATACAGTAAGCAATGCCAATAGTACCTAAGTAGTAATTATCTCATAACTCCTGAAGAAATGCATACTTCAAATTTTTCTATTAAATTTAACTGGTACATAAAAACATCAATGTTGTACATATTAATGAGGTGACCTGTGATACAATGCTTTTAAAAAATGAATTTAAATATATGTTTTAATTTGACACAGTGATTAAAGAAGAAGCAAGTTTTAATCTCATGTAATAAGTTTAACAAAAAAAAGTTTTTAATTTTAGTTTACAGAGAATTTAGTCCAAATTTAATATTTTATTTACATTTTCAATCTATAAAGGATTTACTTTCCAAGAAGTTTAAAAGATATATTAAGCTTACTTTAGCTTAAAAGCAAGTGGCATGTAAAGAAAAGTAGTTTTTAAAAAGTAGAAAAGGTAAAGTATAATTGTTCAAGGTAAGTCAGGGAAAATGTTTAGAGGTGGTTCTGGATGTAGTTCAGTGGGGAAGTTCTTGTTGGGGCCTGAAGTTCAACATATATGTGTGTGTATATAGATATATCTATATTGTTTCAGGTCAGTAGGATATATCTCATAGGAAAAAATATGCAACATTATTCTTTTTTCCAAACCAAACATAGTTTTTAAAATAAACAGGGAGGATTTCCTGTTGCTATATTTATAGTATCTCCCTCCTAAAGAGGATTAATGACAATGTCTGAAATTTTTTTATGACAATGACAATCTATTACAGTTTAATGACATTTAGAAAAAGAAATGAATTCTTAAGTGGTATGCAGCATGTACATCAGGAAAAGACACATTAAATTTACTTTAGTGTATTATGAATACTGTATTTTGTCCAAATATATCAGTAATGAAATACATCAGAGTCATGAAAAAGACAGATGCTAACATACAAAACAATTCTATCACTGAACTTAATTTGTGCTAGAGTGTTCTGCTCACAGTGAATATGAGCTCTTTTTAATGGTATATAATTAGATAAACCAAGAATGGATGGCAGAAAATATTGAGACAATGCCAGTACATGAGTTCTGGGTTTAATTAAATTAGGTTGACACTTTGTCAATGTTAGCTCTAAAATACTGACTCTAATTTCATAAATACATAAATCTGTCTTAGCTACATACTGAAAATTCTAAGGTATTTTCCTTTTGTAAATTGTTGTAGAGACAAATTGAATACCTTAAGTTAAAGTCCTTTCAAGTAATAAAAAAAAAAAAAAAAAAAAAACCACCTGTAAGGAAATAGAACCAGGGATATCACATGGTTATTCTGAAAGAAAATCTATATTCCCACAAATGCACCAAGTGATTAAAAAAAAAAAACAAAAAAAAAAAACTTACTTCCTGAGAAGTTAAACAACATGCCCAGAATCAAAGTCAGTATTTAGAAAATCAAGAAATATTTAGTGGATGCCTATTCTGTGCCAGAATTTGTGTCAGATCCCAGGCTTCTTGAGTCCAGACTTTTACCAATTGTAACATGAAGTTTCTGAATACCTTCATTACTTAATGAAACACAGAGATGACTGTATTGATCAGCTTTCTCTTACTATAACAAAACACTTGAGGCAACTGAGTGCTACAGAGAAATGGCTTATTTTTGATTCATGATTTTGGAAGTTCAAGTCCAAGACTGGCCCTATTGTTTGAGGCCTGTGTTAAGGTGGCACATCATGGTGGTAGCACATGGCAGAGTAAACCATTAACCTCATCAGTCAGGTAGCAAAGCCACAGGAAGAAAAAAAGGAGGAGCTGTGGTCACACATTCTCCATCAAGGGCATGCCCCTGTGACCTAATGACCTCCCTCAAAGTTTCATCTAATATTCCACTGACCTCCCAACAGCATTAAGTTAGTGTCCAAACCTTTAACATATGAACTTTTGGAGAACATTCAACATCCAAACTACAGCAATTTCTATCTCATTTTACATTAAATAGCTTCCCTTATTTACTAGTAAAACTCCTATACTCCTTTCAAAGTTCTGATTCCCTGAAAAGCACTAAATTGGAAAACTAATTACAATACTTTAGTAAATATTTTACTGATTGTTTTGTATTTTTTATAATGAGCAACTCGTTGAATGAAAGCCATTTCTAAGCTGCAGTGCTGTAATGATCCTAACTAATCACTCTGTAGAGTGAATAATGAGACAAAATGTAAAATATTTAACTAAAACATAGACTTCGTCCATATGTTCCTTGGAACAGATATAATAAAAGAGATGAAACAAAATATACTTGCTTTTATTAAAAAGATACAATTGAATAAGCATGATTGTAGCTTAGTCAAGGCTCAACTTTGTCCTACTGTTGCTCTAATAATATATTCAATGGAATAGTAGTCTCCTATCCCATATAAGAATTGGGTAAGGTTGCATAAATTTTCTGCTAACAGATAAAGTCATTTGAATTAACACAATAGCCTTGATTCAGAAAATAAAATTGTGTGCTCTAAGCTGTTAATTAAGACCACAGTGTTAGGTAAGATTTGCTCTCTCCCATGTTCAGAACAGACTTGTATTTAGTGGCTGCAACCCTTCAGGGGAGGCAGGCATTGGGTCCTTACCCTTTTCCATACATGCCATCTGTCCTAACATGCTAAGTCAAGCACACGCAAAAAAAATATTCTTTGTTTTCAACATTCTTGATCATGATGTTAAAGATGCTAAATCTTTGGAATGAAAAGGCAAAAATAAACCTACTATAAAGGAATATGATACATATTTGTAGTAATAGGTTGTGGTTATCACTTTCCTTAAATCAATATTTGAGAGGTTTTTCTTTCTTCTAGTTTTGGTAGTTTGTGTCACTTAAAAATAGAAACTCGGGGCTCGGGATGTGGCTCAAGTGGTATCGCACTGGCCTGGCATGCGTGCAGCGGGGGTTCGATCCTCAGCACCACATACAAACAAAGATGTTGTGTCCGCCGAGAACTAAAAAATAAATATTAAAAATTTTCTCTCTCTCTCCTCTCTCACTCTCTCTTTAAAAAAAATAGAAACTCTTGAGAATCACGTTTAACTATGAGAAAATATGTTTGACATTTGCATAATGTTTTTCAAATTGTCCATGAGTGAGGCACCAAAATATGTGGCGAGTTCAGAAAACAATGAGGAAGTTGCTGGAATATAATGCACCTTAGTTGTGAATTATACCTTCAAAGAAATGTTGACCATTAAGCCCACAAATGGGCATCACTAGTAAATTACCCTAAGTTCGATCAATACTCATTTCAGCATATACAAGTCTGCAGAATTAACAGTGATTAAGATGATACATTGATAGTATCAAGAGGTTCATTTCTACTTACTATCGACATTTCCATCCAAATATTGACCAATCAGAACTCATTTTTTTAAAATAACATTTAAAGACACATATTTTCCAAAGCATTGCTAGTTCATCAGAATCCAGATTTCACTTCAAGTACCAAAGGTGATGAGGAAAAACAAATCACACATTTTCTTCATTCTCTCTGAAAGAAGTTAGAAATTTTCTTGTTGTTTTTGCTAGGAGGAATTGAACCCAGGGGCACTTTACCACTGAGCCACATTCCTAGCCTTTTTTTATATTTTATTTACAGACAGGGTCTCACTGAGTTGCTTAGGGCCTTGCTAAGTTGCTGAGGCTAGCTCTGAACTTGTATCCTCCTGCCTCAGCCTCCTGAGCCCCTGGGATTACAGGAGTGTACCACCATGCCTGGGGAAGTGAGAATCTTGTACAACAAACAATTTCTTACATGTAAAATTGACTGGAGTGACATGTTTTATATATATTGTAAATCACAACTGATTTAGAAATGATCAATTTGTGAATCACAAAATAAATCCAGTAAGAATTATTTTATGTGGAAAAGATAACATAATCAAAATAATTTTAATGCTAACAAATAATTTTTTAAAATTATTTTCTTTTTAAAGGACAAGATTATATTTTTAAATAGTATTTCTTGGTGTAAATTCATTCAAAAATTTAAAATAAGTAAGTAGACTTTGGCTCAAAATCTATATTTATGATTAGATACTAAAAATAATAATGCATATTTTGAAAATCTGAAATTTTCATTTAGTTAATAGAGATATAGCACATTACCTTAATATTTCACTTTGTTCATATAGTATGTTATGTTTTTTAAATGATGAAAGTAATTATTGATAACAAGAGTCTTCCACTATAAGGGAAGAAAATGTGGAAAATTTACCTTTAGATACCTACTTTAGCTAACACAGCAGGTAGATTCTTATAGACTTTGATGAAAGTGTCAGAATTCTTTTGATCTGTATGAATACCATAATATTATTAATATTTGGGAATGTGGACCAGGAAGGAAAACAAGTCATATATCATTATTACTTTGCCATCACGAAACCAATCATCAAATTGGTGGATAGTAGAATAAAAGTTGTAAGAAGTAGCCTGCTTTGCTGATCTTGGTGATGATGTAAATCTCCGATAGGGAGTGAGAGTCAGGAGACATATTTAAAGGTTTTACAGGAGGATGAAAGATGTTAGCAAATACTGCATGTAAAAATCTATATTTTAGTTGAAGAAGTCCAGATCTCCTAATTTAAACTATTAAATGCTTTTATTAAAATGTTTTTATTAAACACCTACTTCTGTATGGCCTTTTTTTTCAAGAAAGACTAGAAGGGAAAGAAAGGGACAGAGGCAGAGAGAATTTAGAATATAAAGGATGGAAACAGGTAGTGTAGAGGTGCTCATTCTTTCCTTTCTCCTCTTTCTTTCTTTCTTTTTTTATATTTATTTTTTAGCAGCAGTTGGACACAATACTTTTATTTTATTTCTTTCTTTATTTTTATTTGGTGCTAGGTCAAACCCAGGTCCTTGCACACGCTAGGCGACTGCTCTACTGCTGAGCCACAATCTCAACCCCCTTTCCCTGCTTTTTTGAAACACTTACCCTGATCCTGGTTTCATTTTAGTTTCTAATTGGTATTTACCTATCTCCACCTTAAGTTCCTTTTCTTGCTCATTGTGCACTTGTAAACATTGTCAAAACCCCATCTATCGTGTGACTTGGCTGCTTTTCTTTTACCTTAAAAATCTTATTTTCCCTCCACGATTCCACTGCCTCCTGTCCGTAGCTGACTTACCAGAATTTTCCCCAAATTGTCATTTTCTGACAGATTCCTCTCATGCAATAAGCAGCGAGAATTTCTACTAGTAGTTACCTTGTTATCTTTTTAAAAAGTACAAGACGGAACGATTATCCTGCATTTTAACTTTCCTCAGAGCCTTCTTAAACTTGTCATGCAGTTAGCCCTTTTCTCTCAAACTTAAAATTTTGCAATAATCTTTGCTTCTTCCTTTGAAGTGTCTGAAATGTGTCAAGTCATTCATTATATTAACCCTGCCCCCACTGTCTTTCCATTTTCATCCTCCTCACGCTGATGTAAAACTACAAAATCATATGGCAGAACTCTCAGTTTCTGAAATATGTCTCACATAACCACCTCCACAAACCAAAGGTGTGTTTTGCTGCAACTAGACTTTAGTCAAACATCAAGTTCCCAAGTTTACTTAACTCTACCCGAGTTCTTTGATCACAGTAAGAATTTAGCACTAAATGGAAACTGGCATAGTCATTGGCACCTGAATATGATACACAAATTACCATTGTGCTTTATTAAATAATATAAATATCTTTCCCCCCATCCTGTTGGGGCTTTAAAATCCACATATTAAAACCAAACTATTTTAGTCGTTATGCATAAACTAAGTTGTACAACTCACCTTTATGATCTTTGAAATTATGTAGGTAGAACTAGATAATCTGTGAAACTCCATTAAGTGTGAACATCCTCCAATTTTCTAATACATGGTAAATTCTGACAATTTTTTTCCATCATAGATTACTGAGGAATTTTAAAATTATATTATATGTAAATGTTTATAAATGTAAAGTATACAATATTCAATATGTCTTATACGCCAAAATTGCGTCAAAATACATATCTATTCATGTATAGGAACCTTTATATAGGAACTTATCATTAATTCACTAAGCTCTATATACATTGAAAGTAGTCTATACAGTAAATAAATTAACACATCTTAGGTTTTTTTTCTATTTACATACATGTAATTTCAAATGTCTTCTTAGCTTGCATATTGTTAGCTCTAGCCTGACTTAACCAGCCATTTATTTTTATTTTAAAAGTATATTGTGAAAATGTTAATTTACTATGGTTTTAACTTAGTAGATTTTTAAAGATCTTTTAAGGTTTTAAGCTTTTTATCAAATCAAAGAAATCTATCTGTGGCTATGAGAATTCTACGAGAGAAGATTAATGTTAAAAAAACAATCAAATCCCTTAGAATATTCATATATAAATAATTTTTATTGTCTGAAATACTTTTGAATTGATAGTTCATTTAGTCTTAATTCTATGAACTAAAGTTTGTAAGAGAGGAAAAACTAAAAAAAAGTGGTTGAAAGAATGTGACATTTCATTCTAAATAGCTAACCTTTCTTTCCTTTGTTCACCAATGGAGTTTAATCAATGTTTTCCTGAAACCTTCTGCCAAGACTTAGCAAGTAAGCATATTCATCTCTGAATATAGGGTAAATGTATTATGGGTATGATTTAGCAGAAAAGAACATCTGCCTTCTTTTGTACATGAATATCAAAACTGCAGATTACAACTTGAATAACTCATTCCTTCCCATCGTTTTTTAAAAAGGAAATTTAAGTTATCTTTTAAACAGTGACTGACAGATTCACTGAGAATCCTAAAGCAGATTTTCCTTACCTAGACTGCCTGTGGAGGAAATGATTCTATATTATAAAGGTTTCTAAATTTGAATAATTTATCTAAATTTTACTACAGCAAACATCTACAAAAACTATTGGAAAATGTTAATCATAATACTCATCTTTGGAATGATACTTTCTAACACTTGTAACAGTGAGAAAGTTGCAAGTTAGATATTATGCAAAACAGCCAGAAAGAGCACTGTAATATAATTATGAAAAGCTTTTGTTCAAATAAACAGAAGATATTCTTTGACAATTTAAAAGAAAGATGTTATCCATAAAAGTTTCTTTTCTATTCAGAACACTAGTTTCCTATGAAGTAATTTCTGAAGAAAGCTTTATGATTAGTCTGTAAAACAATATTTTTGCTCCATCCATGGAAAAAAAGACAGCCACATAAACAGAAAAAAAAAATAGACAATTCAGGGCTAATTGCTAATTAACATTTACTCAAATTCATTACCTTTATTTTTAGAGTATCAATATATTCATAAAATTACATGAATCTTTCCATCATATCAGTGATTAGAAGAAAATTTTGAATCTGGAATATATCAACAATAGAATATTTATTTGACATAAGTAATGCTAATTCTTTGCTACTCAATAAAACATAAAATTTAGATTCATATAAATTTTATATCATATAAAATGTTTTAAATATATATTGGAATTAGTTTTGAAATATTAAAGGTGGAAAGATAAATCACTTGAGAATCACAGAAAAATCATTGAATTTTGCTAGGAAGTAAATATGGATGATAAAAATCACAAATATTTTTCAGTGCTCACCATTGAACTAAAATCAAAACCAGGTTAGAGACTATAAGTCACTTGTTTAAGGCCATATTACTTATGAGCAGAAAGGCTAGGATTTTAAAAATGTTCTTGATACACAAAACTGATACTTTTAATAATCTTTCTTTCTTTAGAGACAGGGTCTCATTAAGTGGATTAGGGTCTCTCTAAATCGCTGAGGCTGGCTTTGAATTTGTGATCCTCCTGCTCAACCTCCCAAGTTGCTGGGAATACAGGAGGATTCCAACATGCCCCACTTAATAATTTTTCTTTTCTGCCTTATTGTATTGGTCAATTGAGGCTATCGGAAATATCCCAATACAAAGCTAATTTACAAAATTGAGCTACTTATCAGAGAGTATACAGCTGTGCGAAAAATCTGATAAACCTCTAATATGTTTTTAGAATATGGTTTGGGCTCCAGCACAGTGGTGCATGGCTATAATCCTCTTGACTCAGAAGGCTGAGACAGCAGGATTGCATGTTGTAGGTCAGCCTCGGAAAATTAGTGAGGGCCTCAGTGAGATCCTGTTTAAAAAAGAAGGGGGGCTGGGCTGTAGTTCAGTGGTAAAGTTTTCCTGGATTCAATCACTAGTACCAGAAATGGAAAAAAAAAAAAAAAAAAAAGTTTGGTTTGGGCTTCTTGAACTCCACTGAATCTAGTGTGCAAAAAAGTACTTCTTTTTGTATTACAAGCATTTACAGAGCACATCAGGTACTATTCCAAGCATTTTATAAATATAAGCTATTTAATCCATAAAATCTTTGAGGTATGTATTAGACAAGGAGTGTGAGGTGTGAAGCAGTTATATAGTTTACTTATGGTCAACTCAACAGCTAGTAAGAGGTGAAGTTCAGGTAGACAATACAATGCTCCCTTAGGAAACTTTCACCTTTGCTGATCATACTTATGATATCCAGTTATTTTCTAATTTGGTTAAACTTCAGGTTCATTTATGTGAAGCCAAGATTTATACAAATAAGTGGATGTTGCTGTTAAGAATGCTACCTTATGGTTTCCATTTGTGAGCTTAGACTAAAGGCTTATCATTTCTGGTTAGCTTTTGCCTGCAATTGGTACATTCTGCCAATAGGTGGTACCTTCTTTATGGCTTCTGACCTGAATGGAGGTTTTTTTAGGTATGATTTAATGAGACTCATAAATGAGATTTGTATTCAATATTTCTTTAAAGCAAGCAAATATAAAAGCTTAACTATATTAAAATAGATAAGTATAATAATTTTTTATTTATTTTTTATTCTAATTTGTTATATATGACAGCAGAATGCATTACAATTCATATTACACATAGCACATTTTTTCATATCTCTGGTTGTATCACACCATTCATGTCTTCATACATGTACTTAGGGTAAAAATTGACTAATCTAGCCAGGTGCATAGGTGCATACCTGTAATCCCAGCGGCTCAGGAGACCAAGACAGGAGGATCCTAAGTTCAAAGCCAGCCTCAGCCACTTAGCTAGGCAGTAGGCAACTCAGACCTTGTCTCTAAATAAAATGCAAAATAGGGCTGAGGATGTGGCTCAGTGGTCGAGTGCCACTGAGTTCAATTCCCAGTACCAAAAACAAGAACAACAAAATCACTAACATGTAAGCTTAGGAAAGATCTTTTTTTTTTTTTTTTTTTTTTAATCATTATTTCCCTTTAGAAATTTTACAAACAGACAAACTTCCAAAATTGCCTACTCAGTGAATCTTATGCTTCATGCAGATAGGAATGAAAAGGAACCTGTGTGTTTTGTTTATAACTTGGGTACAAAACAAGGAAACTTATTGGATCTGGATCCTTTGTTTCTAACCTCTTTGAGCCACACACATTTCCTTAACAATAACAATAGCAGCAATAACAATGGAATCTCTAAAGCATTTACATAAATTACACATTGCCCTAAGGGATTTGCATATTCTGACTCATTTAATCTTCACAATAACCCTCTGAGATAATATTGCTCATACTTCCCAGTATTAGGAGTTGGAACTGAGGCACATTACTGTTGTTAATGCTTTGCTATGTTATTACAGGAATTAATAAGTGATCTGGCTGGGATTTGCTCCTGGCATTCTTGCTTGCTAGACTACAGTATGTCACTACTAGTTCCTCCTGTTTGTCTTCTGCCAAATCAGGCCTTGCAACCTGTGCTCTGTGGATTCCTGGAGTTTCCTTGGTGGTTTCTCTGTGTGAATGCCAAGGATGGGCAGGGCAGCAAGAGGAGGAAGCCCTAGAGAGATCACTAAATTTTACTCTGTTTTTGATTTATTCAACTATTCATTATTCATGAATTCAAAATTTCTATACAATTTTCTTGAGTATGTACCCCATGATGAGCAAAAGAGGAAAGATGGAAGGCATATCTACACAGAGCATTTACCTAGACTTTATAAGTACAAAAAACAAATGTTGATGTTTTCTAACCAGAAAGGAGTAGAAACTGGGCATTTTTTATTTGAGAAACATGTTGCTAATTGACTTCTTTAATTTAAAACATATAATTCAATGCAAAGTTGATGGGGATTTGAGCTTACTTCCTTAAAGACATCCCTTTGTAGAAGTAACATAGCACAATTTCTTGTCACAATGGCCCTTTCACTATGAGAACATGCTATTCTTTATGCAATGTCATATGGGAAGTTAAAATTATTTCTAATATTTGAAATGAATTTTGTCTTATTTTATATTGCTAACTTTCAAATTCTTATAATTTAATTTTACACAATATACAAACATACCACATACCTACAAAATAAGGGAGATAAACTGTTCCCAAGACTGCACTAGTTCCTTATCTTTTAAAATCTGTGGGGAAAATTTTCACCTTGTAAATAAATATACACTCCTAACTTAGTTGATGGATTTTAACTTCTTTAAATAATTAACAATAGCAGAAGCAAAAATACTAACAACGAGTGAGTTGGTGGAAAATTTAAACAGTTTAATATAATGTTGAAATTGAGTAAATGAAAGAGAAGCCGTAAAATTTAAGAAGAGTCAGGAGCCACCTACCTTCCTTTTATTTTTCTTTTGCATATTGGCTGCCTATTTTTGTGCCACCATCTGCACAAGGCAAGAAGGCAGGACTGACTTAGTCCAAACACTGCATCCAGACCTCAGCAGCATTTCATCATCTTGTCTTAAAATGTTCTGACGGGAAAGAGTTTCTACTTGAGTTACTCCTCAAGTTCTGGGTCTCATTTGAGACTCTTCAAAGACACAGTTAAGAATTACAAAATAAGATGACATTGCCCAGGAAGAAACATAGTGGAATGTCAGCATACTTAGGAGATATGCTTCTGTGTATTTAAGATCAAAGAATACATGAGTCCCATTTTCTAAGAGATTAGTATCTATGGAGGCTTTTTGATTCCAAACTCTTAGAGTAAATATACCCCACAGTAAGAGAAACTTTGGATCAAGGAGACATCATAGGATAAATAAATTGCTTGAAGGTAAGAACTGTATTTTATTCATGTGTCCATATCTAATTATAAGTTTATCATCTTATAAACAGACATCCAATGCCAAATGGAAAATAAGACTTTAACAACAACAAAATAACAATATAATAGAAATTTATCTGTTCCTCCTTAAAACAGATATTCTTATGTTTAATTAAAAAGATTTCTCTGAATGGCTATTTGTTTTATACTCAGTATAAACATTACATTAACCAAGTCATTTTTTACTCAAAGGTTGTTAGAATGTGTGGTCCAATAATAGCTTATTTTGTCAATAAAGATCTGTTTGTAAAGGTGACGTATGATATGTATAATTTTTAGGCCAGAAATTCAATCATCACAAAAGAAACAGAATGTAGCTGGCACTATGGGAAAATTCTGGATCAATGGCAGATATTTAGAAATTTTAATTCCACTTCCACATCCTACTTGCTGTATAAAATAGTAATGATTCTAAGCAGGGTGGAATTTTGATAGTAGGGTAACCTCATAGAATTCTTCAAAGGGGCTTGGCACATAGTAGGGCCTCAGAAAAGGTTAGTTCTTCGTTCCTGAAGCTCACTATCAGAAATGTGCTAGTGACATCTAGTGGTATCTTCTACAAACCTCAAGCAGGCCACCCTTGAAACACAGAGCTTCCCAGGCAGTGTCACACATCAACAAATGTTTATTAAACATCTTCTGTGTTTCAGGCTCTCAAAAAAATTCCCAGTATTGAAAAGGTGTAAAGGACACAGTGGCTACACTAGAGAGTCTCTGCATTTAATAGAACAGACACATGTAAGCCAGTTGCTATAATAAATGTAATCATTTCTACACCAGCAGTGAGAAAAAAGTGCTAATGTATTATAGAATGGGTAACTTACTCTGCTGAAGAAGATGGTAAGTTAAAGACTAAAATTCCCTCATAATTAATTAGAGCTGAAGTGATGAGGAAATTTGGAGACTTGTTTCACGGTAAGTTAAGGACTATTGGCCAAAGTCTTGGTTGATATGCTAAAGAGAAAGGAAATAGCATTTTTTTTTTTTTTTTTGCTTAGGAAGTTTCATAGTTATATTCAGGTAAGAGCATGAAGGATAGATTAGAGATGGAAGAAAACAGAGGCTGGAGAGTTAGCCAGGAGTTATTATAATCATCCCTTCAAGAGATGGAAAGCCAAAGTCAATCAATAGAACTGGCACAGACAGAAGAAAATATAACTGCAAGACTTCTCTGAAGTCAGGACTGCATCATGAACTTGAGGATGTGGAGCATGAGGAAAGAAAAATGAGGTTGCTTCTGTGTTTTCTGGAATGAGTGATTGTTAACCTCATTAAAAAAGAATACTGAGCAGAAGAAGCTGTATGGAGAAGGGAAGAGAAGAAAATCAAGATTCTGTTTTCATTCTATCTGTGTATAATTTTTTAAAATAGAATATTTAAATAAAAGTGTGCAGTAAGTAAATAAACACATAGGTCTGGAGAGTGACCTGGAAGGAGACCAAAACTTAGGAACAATTAGCACACATTACAACCACAATGGATGAGATTTTCCAGAAAGAAAAAAAAAATGTATGAAAAGAGTAAAGGACGGAGAGACAAGGTGAGACCTTGGAAACATCATTATTTAATGAGTATGCCCCGAATAAGAACCAGATTTACTGTCAATTCGCTCAGAAGGGCCTATGAGTAAGTTAGAAACATGCTTAGACTGCAGAATGGCTTTGGAAATTGCATGGCGACAGAAGTGTCCCAGAAACATCAGAACATAACTTTTAAAAACATGTTTAAACTGACTTTAGGGTTTAAAAGCAGAGCTATAAAGTGCTTTCCTTACAGTTCCATGGAATAAGGCATATTTGAATTTTCCTCTCATAATATATGCTTTAAGTCTTTCCCCAGGTCAGAGGCAAAGCTTTATCTGACTGCATATAAAATGCACAGCTTTTCTACTTACACCATTAAATTTGGCCATCCATTTTTTTTCTTTTTGTTTTATTTTCTCTCTCTCTCTCTCTCTCTCTCTCTCTCTCTCTCTCTCTCTCTCTCTCTCTCTCTCTTGTTCCCTTTTCCTCTCTTCTGATGTATGTATTTCTTGCTTCAGCGATTTTCTGGGAGAAGAGCCCAGTTGGTTTAATGTTTATTATTACAGACTACCTCACAAATATAGGTTATTAACTCTACAATGGTAGTGTCATCCTCTTGGAAAAGGAGAGTTATGCATGCAACTTAATACCTACAAATTTATGACTTCCAAAAATATATAATCTGTTTTATTTTTAACATTCAAATTATTCTCTTGCACCTTTTATCATGTCAGGAGAAATGATAAAATAAATTATTCTATCAATTAATTTTATTGCCTTCTGAATAATATTTTTAATATGCTAATGCTCAGGATCTCTTGATTTTCATATTCATATATCACTTTTGTGTCAATTTAAAGAGTGACCTTTTTTAATTATCACAGATTAGTTTAAATACCATTTAACTATGCCATTTTAAAATCCATGTACTAAAACTGCATGCATTATATAACTTTGAGCAATTAACACTCTCTGCACCTCAATCAACCTTATTTATTCAAAAGGGAATTATGGCTCAGGGTAGTCACATTAGATGAAAGTGATGAGTACCTAAAGACTTTGCATAATTTAATCCTGATAAAGGAAAATGGGTAATTTAACCAGTTAAATGAGTCCCATCCTAAAACAGTCTAATAACACTTTAAAGTTCACTTGGATCACCAGCTTTGAAATTAAGAAAATTGGCAAATTTCTTTAAAAAAAAACCCAACCATATGAAAAGATTTTCCCTTAAAATGATTTATAGAAATATTTGTTTTTCTTACTATTTCAATATTTTAACTCAAATGTATCTAAAATATGGTCAAGAATTATTCTTTCATTTTAAGTGCAATATAATGGCAATAAAAATCAAACATACCTAACTTTTATATTTAATTATAAAGAAACCTAATATATAGTAATTAAATATGTGAAAGGCAAAAAGAATAAATCAATGAACTACATAGAAAGAAAACAGTATAAGTTGCTCTGAACCCAAATTTTACTGATCTAAAAAGAAACAGTAAACAACATTGATTAGGTGCTTATTATATATTAGAAATTATACAGTGTTTATGGATACAAGTTGAATAGGATTCTGTTTTTCAAGAACTCATCATCTGTAAGACAAACTGACAGATAAACAAAAAGAATCATGATACCATGTGATGAGCATAACTATATGATAGAACAAGGCATCCAGAACAATTTTTGCAACTAGGGAATCCCTGGGAACTTTCTCTCAAACAGTCAACATTTGGCCTGAGATGAGGTGCTGGGTAAGTGGCTTTATATTCAGAGTAGTGTATCTGTTATCTTCAATTAAGTCAAGGGCATGGTAGCAGTAACAATGATATACTAAAAACTTGCTTATTGAGTATTTTTATTGTCAGCAGACATTGAGATCATTATTTATCATATGCAATTTCATTTTGTCTATTTATAATAATACTATAAGGTAAAGTACAACTGCTAATCTTACTTTTTAAAATAATGAAACTGAAGCACAAATGAGTTAGGCGATTTGCTCAACATCACATTGCTGAGCAAAGGGCAAAACCTGATATCCAAATTCTGTGTTCTGTAACAAATCTGCTGTGTTGTCTTGACTTATATGATATACTCATTCCTTGGTTTAGGGGAAATTGAATGTGTCACATGTCTTTCTCTACAACAAAATACAAATTTATCACAAACTACTTTATGATACTATTGAAACCAGTAGCACCATTAATACCTAAATCATGCGCAGTTTTCTTTGACATCAGGATGTCTCAGTTATACATAAACCTAGCTACAAATTACTCCATTTTCAGGAAATGAATAGTGAAGCTATTATGTTCTCCAAGAAGCTGCAATCGTTTTTAAATTCCTTTCACTTGCCAGTTTCTTAAATATGCTTTCTCAATTCATTTTCTGTTTTTTAATATTTGTTTTTAGTTGTAGGTGGACACAATAACCTTTATTTTATTTTTTTTTATGAGGTGCTGCAGATTGAACCCAGTGCCTCATGCATGCTAGGCAAGCTCTCCACGGCTGAGCCACAACCCCAGGTTCCCCTATTTTCTTGTTGCCAACTCTTCAACTCTTCTCAACATGACTGTCACCTGTTCCACTCCATCAGATGTCATTCACTAAGATTAATAATGTGCT
Organism: Urocitellus parryii; assembly: GCF_045843805.1. Classification (NCBI taxonomy): domain Eukaryota; kingdom Metazoa; phylum Chordata; class Mammalia; order Rodentia; family Sciuridae; genus Urocitellus; species Urocitellus parryii. The sequence goes on along the minus strand of NC_135540.1, from coordinate 39,145,854 downwards.
TTACAAGGCAAAAATTTAAGGTCGTTTGCTCTCCTTGATGGCTTTGGACTTTACACTCTTGTTGTTTTGTTGCAACCACGTACTACTTACTTACTCTCAAAATACCTTCTGACCTTTATTTCAAGGCAATGTACTAAAAACTAGTAAGTTACTAAACCTAACTTGTCAGAAGAGAAAGTAAGGAAGTCTTTGATAGGCCACAGTTGGAAGCAAGAAATGGATAACAATCATTTCTTCGTTTTTTGGAAAAGGTGATGAACACTTTGCACACAGTGTGCACAAAATCTTAAACTTAAACCCACATGTTTCAACAAATGTGTTAATTTTCCAGGACTCTCTATCACAAAATAAATCTATATTTCCATTATTTTTTATATAACCAAGCATGGGAAAAAACGATTTAGTTTGACAATCCTCTCAGTTAATAGCAGATGAGTTGAAATTACAAAATTTCATTAATTTATTCATCTTAAATCTTAATACTTTTGAGTATTTACAAATAAGAATACAAATCCAAATAAACTATATATTTTCCCTCAACTATTATAAAGAATAGTCTTCAAAGTCCTATTTGGGTCTCTTTAATGCTGAGGCCATGAAGAAGTGGACAAGTAAGTATGTTATGAATTTTCCCATGTAAAATGTTGTCGGAGCTCCTCTACTTTGTCTTGTTAGGCCATGTTTAGGATACGTATTTCAGGAAGGATTTAATTCAAGAAATATTTTGGATCACATCAGTGATATCTGGATAGAAAACTTTTAATTTGCTATGTTGCCAACATAGGTCTTCCTCTATAGGGTAAGCCATTTTTAGTGAACAAAAGATAAGATTCCCACTCCACTCTAGTTATAATAGACATGGAGAAGAGAAATAATTGAGAAGCCAACATTGCAATGATGATCAGAGCTTAGTTGAGAAGAAGGGGAATGAAGAGCAAAAGCTACTAGATTTTATAAACTGCTGGTTTCAGACAATTTCATATTTTCCTAACTCTATCTCTGTTAATTGAAAAATTAAAAACAGAAAGTTGTAGACAGCAGTCTTAGTCAGCTTTTTATCCCTGGGACAAAGTACTTGACATAAATGACTCAAAACTTGAAAGATTTATTTCCAGCTCATAGTATCAGAGGTTTCAGCCCATGTTTGGCTGGCTCCATTGTTTCTGAACGTGTGGTGAAGGTGTAGTAGAAGGGTATGACAAAGCAAAGATGCTCATTTGATGACAGAGAGGAGGCAGAAAGAGCAAGGGGTCAGGGATAAAAAGTATCCCTCTAAAGGCACAGCCCTATTATCCTACCTTTCCCCACAAGACCTCCTAAAATTTCCACCACTTCCCTATAGTGCTATCAGCTGGGGGAAAAAGTCTTCAAAATATGAGCCTTTGAGGAACTTTCCAGACTCAAACTATAACATCAACCTTCATTTGGTAAAGGTAGTATATGTCCCCTAAAAATGAGTGCCTTAGTAAGTCTTTCCCGAAAACAAGACATCAGATTTATGAAAATCTCCTCCCATTCCCTTGGGGGTAAATTAAAAGGGCTAAATGGCAATTTTATCATATGAATCATTTCTCCCTTCAAAAATCAAAAAAACGAGGAAAGAAGGGGGAAAAAAAGAAAATATAGGCCCTTTTGGAAATCCTAGTTCCTGTTGCCAAACATAATTATTTGATGGGAACATGTGGCTCAAGCAGGGTAAATCATACCACACTGTCTAAAATCAGAAGTGATTATCCAACTACAGAGTAAGTAGCTTAGACAATCATTTGGAGATGGTCATGAGGGAAAAGGGTTAGCAAAAAATTAAAGATGCTATATAGCTTACACAAAGCAGAATGGCTACAACTGGAGAAGTGAGAAACAGAAAAACAGAATAGACTATTTTCCATTTTCCAAAAGAACAATAAATCATCCCTGCAAACTGATGCACTTAACACTATCTACTTTGCCTGAATTTTTAAGTAGGTTTCTATCCTTTATACTCAATCACATAACAAAATAATAGATACAGTCATATCTCAGAAGAGATAACACTTATATGCAACTGATAGGTAAACAAGAAGATAGATCAGGAAAGAGCCAGGGAAAAAAAGAAAGAATATAAATGTTTAGTAAGTGGAGATTAGCTAATTCCCCTGAGAAATACCAGAAGACCAAGCTATCCAACTTTGTCCTACCTATTCATTTCTTTCAAGTCACAAGTCAATGTGGAAACTTGACTCTCGTGTTGTATTTCTTACATCTGTATTCTGGCCTCACTGCTTACCAATATAAGACTTCTGGTAAGTTATTTAAATTCAGACTTTATTTTTTTATTATTTGAAATGAGAACAATATGTTGTTGTGAAGATTAAATGAATATGTGTAAGTGCTTATTACAGCAATACCTGTTTTGCTAATTGTTTAGAGTAAAATGTGTTCTATTATATAACTGTGATTCCTCATCCACAATTCTTAAAGTCAAATGTAACTGGCAATTCAGAATTAATTTAATATTAGAATAGTCATATAGAGCATATTCCATATCTTTTGAATGTCTCCATTAGGGTCTGGTAATGCAAACCATACAAATACACCTTTGTTATTTCTGCAACAAAACACATAAATGTTCATGTGAAGTGGGAAAACCAAAGACTGTAAATAGGTCTTTTAGTCAAGTCAAATAAAATTGAGCCTTCCTTTTAGAAAGAAAAATCAGTTTTCATAGCACTTAGAATATCAGAGTTGCTGATAATATGCTGTTTACAATTTTTAAATAATAATTCTGTTTATTGTTGATGGTTAGAATTTAGGTGTAATCAAATTTCAAGATTATAAAAGAGAATATGTTGAAGTCCTGATCCCTAGTAACTCTATTAATCAGCTTTCCCTTACTATAATAAAATATCTGAGATGATCAATTTATAAAGAGGAAAGGTTTGTTTTGGCTTACAGTTTTGGAGGTATTATTGCTTTGAACCTGTAGTGAGGGAAGTGCAGAGTTGGGAATGAACTGATTAATTCATAGCCAGGATATGAAAAAAGAGAGGTGAGGAACTGACCGGAGTCTCCCAAATCACCTTCAAGGGTATGGCCCCAGTGACCTGAAACCTTCCTCTAATCCTCACCTGTTAAACTGTCCACTACTTCCCAATAGTGCAAAGCTAGGGACTGAGCCTTCAAGGTATGGTCCTTTGGGAAACATTTAAGAACAAAAATATAACAACTGTAAAATATGATTACATTTAGGAATTAATATTAAGATAAAATGTCACTTTTATGAGGGGTCCTAATTTAGCCAATCTGATGGGTGTGTTCATGAGAATAAATTTGGACACACAAAGACATACCAGGCATACACATGATCAGAGGGAATATCATGTAAGGACACACCAAGAAGACGGCGGTCATCTGTACACCAAGGACAGCAACCAATCTGCCAACACTGACACTGGCCTTAAAGACATCTAATCTCCAGAACAGTGATAAAATAAATCTCTGCTGTTAAAGCCATCCCACTCTGTGGTACTTCTTCACAGCAGCCATAGCAAATTAATACACTATGTATTAGGAAATTGTTCTTAGAGCTGTTACTTTGAACAACTAATAGTATAAGACTGAAAGTCTTTGATCCTTGAATTTTTAATCTAGTTCAGATAATTATTTATATGATACTTTGATAGCACAATGTTTCTTAGGAGCTAAAGAATTATAAATACATTTTTCTCATGTTAGGTAATCTTTATTTACAAGTTTTAGATTGCACGTGGATAATGATGCAGAAAGCACTAGCAAGGGACTGAGGTGTCTTAGGATAATAGCAGAATTCACAAGAGGTACTCATCTTCATTGGGCTGACTGGGGACTGATGCATGCACAATTGTCTCAAAGTGGTTTGAGAAAAATATATGGACAATGAAAATTATGTCAAATAACTATCTTACAAACAGGAATGACCACAGGATGGGAAGAGATCTGGGGATCTATTTCTTAGCTTAGAGAAGAAAGAGCAGCAAATTCTGCAGAGAATAAAAGCAACATGTTCCCATTGTAGATTTATAGGAATAAAATATGATAGCCAGTGAAGCCAATAATTAAACATTTAGAAGTTTGAAAATATAAATCCAAATAGAAAAGATAATTTCTTACTAAGTTATGGGTCAGCATGAAAATAATGAAAATATTTTTATTTCTGTATATTTTTGAGGTAGCAATTAGTTTCTATTCGTAAGAGTGGAATCATAAGAGTTCTTCACTTATGTATAATTGAATATTTCTCTAATGAAAGAACATTGAATCAGTTCAACCACCTTGATTAGTATTTTCCTTTTACATTAATTGACACAGTTAAGGGGCAAGAAATAAATGTATAATCAGTTGCATACACAAATAAAAATAAGAATACAAAAAAGAATCTGTAATAATTTTGTTTAAGAATATACTGTCGAATAAAAATATAATGGAGAAAAATGAACACAATTTGTTAATGCCTTTTCAAAATAAAATAATTTCCTGGTTCAACTGATTCTAAAAACAATATATGTTCCTTATAAAAACAGAAATCAATCGGTAGCGCGCTCGCCTGGCATGCGTGCGGCCCAGGTTCGATCCTCAGCACCACATATAAACAGAGATGTTGTGTCCGCCGAAAACTAAAAAATAAATATTAAAATTCTCTCTCTGTCTCTCTCTCTCTCTCTCTCTTTTAAAAAAAAAAGTCCTTCTACTGTAATCCTTCTAGCCTTTAATTCCTAGTAAAATGAACTCTAAAATAATAAGTCCTTACTTATATCCAGATTGTTTTTTAAAAATATCAAAGCAAAGAAAATATCTTGCATTCAAGAATCTTGGAGTCATAATCTCTATTCATTTCATCTTGCTGTTGAAAGCTGTCATGTCATAAAACCTGCCTGATAGAGTAGTAGTACTCCTTACAGTTCAATGACCTAGGCTGGGCTTCAACATAATGTAAATATCCTCTTCTATTTCGACACTTAGAGACCTGCAAAAATTTTATCAATCAATTGTTCTTTTTTATTGCATTGGGTCTACTAAATTTAGCTTCGCTTGATCAATAGATTTTTTTTTCTTTATGCTTTTGTTTTTTTTCTAAGGTCAATGGTCAAGCATCCTGGTGATACAATGGAGTTGTAATTGGATCCCCTCTGCAGCTTCAGAAGTTCTTCTGCTTGAAGTACTTTCCCAGCAGTCTCTAAAGTCTCCCATTCAGCGGTTCTTGTGACTATCTGACTACAACAGTGAGGTCAATCCTGCTTGAGGACTATCTAAACTTACTTTCCATCAATCTCCCCAATGCAAAATTTCTGCCTCCTAATTATGAAAAAGATTTTTAGTAACACTTTGATTATCTAAGCAACTGAAAATGCTTACATTTAATGAAAACCTTACTCTGTTATTTACAACACTACTGTTTGACTGTTTTGTGACTCTCCTAGTGAATCAAGAAGAGGAGTCTAATGCTGATCACTCCAGAACTCAAAAATCTTGTCATACTGATGTCCTTCACAAAAACTTTACTCTGATTAACTTCCTGAAACCTCATTAGGATTTTCCTCACTCTTGTCTTCATTTTTTCCACTTAGTTTCATTTTGCTTGAAGGTAAACACGTTTTAGGCCTCCAACCTCATGGTTGGCCAGGTTCTTAAAACAGGAGATTGCCCTAATTTTCACATTTATTTGATCCTTTAGTAAACTCTTGCTTAATTTATATGTTAAATCCTGCACAGACTTGCTAAGTGGCATTACTCTGCCCTCTACCACAATCTAAACTTGCTGCATCCATTTTAGGGAATGATATCAGGAACATAATTATTGGAATTTTTCTTAATAGAATTCAAACTATTATTTAAAACTGTTGTAAATACTCTTTTATTGTGACGGTTTGTGATAGATTTTCTATCTTTAAGGCTTCTTTTATCATTCCACAGTGATGATTTCAAATCTGTCAGAAGCTGGCTTCCTCTCAGTTGTTTCCTTCCCTCCCCACCACCTGCACCCCCCCCCTTTTTTTTTCCTCTGCATCTCTTGGGAAATACTGCTCTGTCACTGTGTGCATACTCCAGATATTTAATCAAACATTTGCAAAGGAAAGAGAAAAAGACATTAAACTGTGTGCACTTCCTCTGATTTTATTTTCCCACTTATGATGCTACTAAAACTGTGTTCTTTTTTTTACTGAAGTAGAAATAATAAGCTTAGTTTTGCTTGATTGACATGCTTCTTTTGGGTAGCTTCTTAGAATATCAATGTTCTATAAACACTAATGAGATCTTCAAAATTCATTATTAACATCATCTATAAATTTGGAGGCTATGCCCTCTGTAAACAATGTTTTGAGTGGAAAATGTAAATTTTCTCTCATCTGTAATGTGTAATACGTAAGTAAACATTGTTGAGGTTAAATGATGGATTCAGTTTACAATGGACATTCCTTAGGAGACAGGCTTGGCATAAGACATTATTGATTCTCATGGTTCTAACTAGTTCCATGTAGATGGTAAAATCTCCCAGTAACATGATCCTCAAATTCCAATAGAAGCAAAGATGAAAAGTAGAGCAGATAATATAAACAAAAATAATAGCAACTGCTGCCATTAACTGATTGCTTCCTATAGGTCAGACACTACTCAAAGAACTTTATACATGTTAATTTACCCACTAAACAACATTTTGAAACAGGAACAGTTATTTTGGTCTTATGAATTATAATTCTTTCTATAAATATTGATTTGTAAACATAAAATCTTCTTATTTTCTTTATTGCCTATCAATTTTAAAAAAGAAAATTAGAAACATTTTTTTTTTGCTAAGGCCTTATAGCCATACCATATATTTGATACATCCTGGGGGCAAACTCTAGGCACTAAACAATTCAAAAAAATTATGTGCATTTTCATACATGGCATAATGAATAGCACTGATACATATAATTATAATGCACCAATACAAATTTGAAAAAAGAAAAAAAGGGCTTTCTGTGTCTTAGCTTTTTATAACTTAAATAAGAGTATACTATTAGTTCATATATATTTCAAAAAATTTACAATCACTGAGGATAATAAAATCTCATTTTATAAAACTATATAGAGACCATGTCTATGAGAGACCAAGCATGGAATATCTGAAGCTGAATAAAAGAGGAGAATTTAAATTCCATATTCTAAATATTAGAAAATAAAGAAAATAGCCAAATGAAAACAAGTATTATAGAAAATTATTAAGATCATGGTAATCATGATCACCATCTTGTGTAAGATGTTTTAATTTAATGTACAAAGTTATGAAATAATTATAGTCATCGTATGTCATTTCAAAATTACACAAAATATCAGATCTTAAGAAAATAATACCACTTCAACACTTTTCACTAACTCTTATCTCTATGAACAGTACACTTTCTTCTATTTGAGTTCTAATTTTTGAAATCATATAATTTTTCTTTATTCCCTTCTTTAGAAAACTATTTTCTTCTGTGGTCTGTGGATATGGAAAAGTTAAGAGTGAATTTTTTTTAATTCAAATATTAACCAAGTCTAAAAGTTGTCTTCTTAATATTCTTATTAAGTTATAAATGGAAACATAAATCAATGGTGATTTTTATTCCATTCCACTTGAAGTCATGGTTGTGCTAACAGTCTGGGCAGATAAATTATTGTGAAAATCGGAATGTACTTTATCTCATTCTCTGAATTTTCTTCATTTCAGAGACCAGATTTAAATATATAATTTGTCAAAGTATAAAAAAGTAAAAACTATCTAATTCTATTAGCAAAGACATGAAGACAACAGAATAAAATAATTACCTTTCTTATCTTATTTTGTTATTTTATATTTAAATATTTCTTATCATTAATAGAAAAACCATAAAATGATTAAGACATGTAAATATAAAATAAAGTTAGAACACAGTTTAGTATTTAACTAAACATCTGATTTTCAATTTACTCTTTTTAAATATCTTTGATTAATTGTATCTCTGTCAGAGATTCATATTACTTGTAATTTCCCATTTGTGGTTTTCAAGGGAAAAAAAGAAAGATCATTGTCATCCAACAGAGGAAATTGGTAGTCTACTAGATGACAAAACCAATTAGGCTCTAAAACAAGTTGGTCCTGTTTCTTCAAATTAACATATAAGTGAGCCATTTTAATGACTTGAAATGTCCACTTTTTCCTAACTATATGTCTATCAGAGCCTATCTGTATTTGTCATCCCACAAGTAAAAGTAGGGTTTTCCCTACATAAATGGCAGAACCAAATATTACCAATAGAACAATTTCTAAAATACAATTGGGAATTTCTGCAGTAAAGGGATGAGATGAATATATATTTAATGCTTTTTTTTTTTTTTTTTGGTGGGATGTGTACCAGGAATTGAGCTCAAGGGCACTCAACCACTGAGCCACTTCCCCAGCCCTATTTTGTATTTTATTAGAGACAGGATATCTCACAGAGTTGCTTAGTGCCTGGCTTAGTGCCTTGCTGGGGCTGGTTTAGAACTCAGAATCCTCCTGTCTCAGCCTTTCCCCAGCTGCTGCGATTATAGCATGTGGCACTGCACCCAGCTATATCTTTAATGTCTTGATAACTTTTCTAAAGAATCCTTAGAAGGTATTGAAAGTTAGTTTTCTTTCATAAGTTTAAGAAGCATAGTTATAATCTGGTTTATGAGTATGAAATTATTTATTTTAAATATCAAATGTACCAATATGAATCTTATCTTCAGAATTCCATGATTTCTGTTTATGTTCATCATTTTGGGAAATCTGAGCTCCACAAATTACGAAAAAGTAATCCTAGAGCATTATACACTTGCACTTTATTTGCATAGTCTCTCTGGCTATGGAATCTCTGTAACCTTCAACAACATAGTCAATCTGAAATTCCCTGTATCTATCCTCCCTCACATTCCCTTATCACATTTAGTAGTTTCTAAAGATAAATATTTAATCCTGGTTTACATAGCCAACTATAATTAGTTTTCTTCATTCATGGGATAAAATTACATATCATGTGACTTTGAGTGGTGATTTAAGGTACTTAGAAGACTAACAGCCAGACATATTTAAGGTAAAATGGAAGTAGAGAGAGTCTGCCATTCAAAATTAGTGTATACACACACACACACACAGAGACCCACACACACACACACACACACACACACACACACAGCTGAATCCATAATAAGTTTACAAGTACTGCATTTTGAAAAATATGATACTATTTAAAACAATAGGATTACAATCTTTAAAAAATCTTAGTTTTATCGACATTTAACAATAAGTGCATGATAGGGAAGAAAAATACTTTTTGAAGAAAGAAATATAATGACTGATGTGATTTTACCCAATAAAACTTTTAAAATACTTTTTTCAGTTGTAGATGGACACAATATCTGTTTATTCATTTATTTTTATGTGGTGCTGAGGATTGAACCCAGTGCCTCACATGTGTGAGGCAAGTGCTCTACCACTGAGCAACAGCCACAGCCTTACCCCAAGAAATTTGACTGAGTTTTTTTTTCTGAGTCACAAGATTGTCCCAGACATAGGAATTGTGTTCATAGTCACTTAAAAATGTCTGTTAAATACTCACATTCTATACAGCATTCCTCTACTCTTCTTCTTCTATTTTTTTTGGAGGGAGGGGTAACAGGGATTGAATTCAGGGGCACTTAACCACTGAGCCCTTTTTTATATTTTATTTAGAGACAGAGTCTCACCAAGTTGCTTAGTGACTCACTAAATTGCTAGGGCTGGCTTTGAACTCTAATCCTCCTGCCTCAGCCTCCGGAGCCACTGGGATAACAAGTGTGTGCCATGGTGCCCAGCTCTCAAAGTACCTTTTAAAGAAAATTCACAATTATTATCTCTTACGATCAGTCCCCTCACTTTACACACAGAATATACATGTTGAAATATTCAAACATACTAGTATAACTGAATTTTTAGACAATTAATATCTATTTTCAAATACTTCATAAAAATGCAAGCAGCTTAATTGGTACCCATCTTTAGTTACTTGAGAAAAAATAATTTACACTTTAATCACTTCTTAATTTATATTTTTATACAGTATGTAGTGTTCAAATATAGCCTTCCTACCTAGCAATTAGTTCTTTAGTAGTATTTACAACTTAACTAAATGGCATATTACTGCCTGCTTCAATTTTCTATGCATGCTCTAACTGTTGTCATTACCTCAATAAGTAAATAGAACATTTTAAATTACACTTCTTAAACCTTCTTATAAATATTTGGTATTAGGCCCTTAGTATTACATCCATCAACACCTATTGGGAATATCTGCCATTTGAACTAAGACAAAGTAATTCATCTTAAGAAGTAATCATTGTCATTAATTCTTCATCAATCATGACAGTGTTGCAATAAGAAATTCTAAAACAGGGTTTGGGGGAAGAGTTTTTTTTTAAGTCATCACATTAAAATTTAACATACTCAAAAGTACATTGTACATCTTTATAATGCACACTTGCAATAGGACACAGCAAATATGAATCAGGGAGAAACCTGTCACATCTCCAAAGCAAGAGAGATCACCGGGTCCTTATCGTAGTAATTGCATTCTTTGTGTACGGATCATCTACCACTGAGACTTGACAGAACAGTTTCCACAATACTTTTCACCTAATTATTTTATGCTTCTTTATGGTTTCTTACCATAAAACACAATAGGTTTCACTGGCATAGAGAAAGCTAAACTGAGTGGTTAGCTTGAGTACAAGCAAGCTAAATTAACCAGTGCTTCTTCACCAGAGGAAGTAAAGAGGTTGTTTTGCATTCAGTAGTCCATATTTGTATCCAATGCATGAATCAAAGGTGTCAAGCAGAGAAGACATTACTGAACTATGGTTAATTTGACACTCTTACCTTTTTTGCAATTATTTTCACTAACCTTAGTAAGAAAGCCCAGAGCAGGGTTGTCCTCTCTATGAAGATTTATATACCATAGGGCAAATTGTTAGAAATTTGAACTTCACATTAACAGTAAAATAGTTTGATGAAAACATTTTTTTAAATTTAAGAAACATTTTTTATTGACATGTTCTTTACCCATACATACACTTATAATAAAAATAAAATCAGAGGAACTGAGAAAATAAGCAATAAATGTTTACAGGTTATGGTTTTAATAAAAAACAATAATGATGTCTTCAAAAGTTACATGGAAAGCCACAAAATCTTAATAAAAAGAATGAAGAAATTTGCCATGGTCTAGCAATGCCATTATATGGATATGTGGATTTTAAGTTTTCCTTCATGTGACACAAAGTTGCTATTGGACTAAGACCCAGAAGGAAAAGTTAAGTAACTCCATATTGTAAATCTCCAAAGCATTAAATCAGCATAGATAAATTGTGGCAGCTTTGCTTGGTTGAATTTGCACTTATGAGGTGAGGGATTTATTTATTTCTCCAAGTTGATCCATTTTGATGCTGTCTGAGAGAAAGCAGCTACCCTCACAAAATCAGAAGGCTCTGAGGGCCTCCAGACAGAGTGAACACTTTTCCCCAAACTGAAGACTATGTAGAATATCTTACTTTCCTACAACATGAAAAATAACTGAACATTTATCTGTATTTTACCCTCTTAAGCACTTCTGCTAATGCAAGCCAACAAGTGTGAATCCCACAAAAAAGAGGTTGTTGTGGATAGAAAAAGGCAGACAAAAGTAAAGAGGTCCTAAATGACAAGTTTACTAGGAACTAAAAGGTCCTATACCAATAATACACAACTGAAAATTAAAACAGCAAGGAACGGGAAAAGACGGCTCAGTTAATAGAAAAGAAATCTGTACAGAAGAACAAAGCACAAATGGTGAGAGGAATAAGATTTTTTCATTTTGTAAGAGAAAATAGCTTCATTTTGACCCAAAATTTGTTAGATTAGTATCACTCAAAAAGCGAGATTACTTTCTATTTAAAGAGAAAGTATTGACTTATTGAATTAAATATTCCCCCAAGCAATCTACATTAGAATAATTATAGCATTTACACATTTAGCAAGGGAAGAATTTTAATTGATGTTATCTTAGAGGGACACTCTTAAACATACTTTAATAACAAACATAATGTGGCATTATATTTTGTACTATTAAGAGTGTCCCTTTTCAAAGTATCAGAGATAGTCAGCAATAAAGAAGTTTTAAAATCTCTAGAATTATCAAAGCAACTTCAGACCATCTGAAGATGCATCCCAGCCTACTAACATGTGTCTATGGCCTCTGATATGAAAGGCAAGAATCTCAGATGTCATAAAATATATGCATTGTTGGAATTTTGCTAATTTCTCAGCAAATCATTATAAATAGTTCATTGCAAAATTGGCTTAAACAGACTTTTCTGCAGCCTCGGAGGGCCATGCTGCTGCAGAAATCAATTTTATCAGAAACAATACTTTCTTAAACCTAAGAAACAATATTTTCTTCAGCCTCAGAGACACAAGCACAAATAATACATTTGTAAAATATGCATAAAATGTGCTTTTGCTAGAATGAATGGGAGTGTATGTACACATAATTCTTCTCAAAACATGTCCAACTACAATTATCAATATCATCAATCAGCATCCCCACATCACTGTACCATGTTCTTCTCTTCATCCTGTTCCCTTAAATACTCTTACCTCTCTCCCTCCTTGTGCTGTTTCCAGTCTTTTCAGGCTTAAACCCTGAAAGAAAAAAAAAATACACACATATATATATTTATTTATTTTTGTCGACAAAGTAAAAGTAGCTACTAATAAGTACACCTGCAAGAACATTGCAGTAAAGAAGTCCTTTAAGAGAGAACATCTGTATGCTGAGGAATACCTCACACATATGCACGTATATGGTGTGTGCATCTATAAAGTAAATCTTCAAAGGCGATACTTCTGTGTTTCTCTCTAAACCCTAAAGCCATGTGTAAAACTAAAATGCAATGCATCTATTTTAAGCAATGATTGCCTGCCATTGAGTGAGACCATAATTTAGAATGTGCTGTTTAAACTTGAAGCAGTATGTGCAGTATGTGTTTTATTCTTATTCTCCCTCATCGCACTTGGCACATGTTGGGCCTCAAACATTAAGTGAGGTTGATAAAAAGAAGCAGAAACCCTTGTAACACTGGTATCCATCTAGAAAATGTTCAGGGTTTATTTTTTAAATCATGTATTTAAAAAAAAAATACTCAGGACTTAGTTCTGATGAAAGACTTACTTTCCCCTCTGTGTTCTCATAACTGCTGCCCACAGGAGAAAGGAAGGACCCGCCTTAAGTCTCTAATGCTATGCTTCATTAAAATGAAGAAAAGTTCATCTTTCTTTTAGCAAGCCAGAAAATTGTACTTATGGCACAAGATGAAGAACCATAGAGTGATTTATCTATTAATCCATCCATAATCTTTATCTACTGTGACTGGATTAATGTTATTTAGTAAAGCAATAGAGTGAAAAACTATTTATTTTTCTATAAACTTAATACATGCTTCAATTCCTGTTATTTTTCCTGTAGTTGCTTCATGTCTTGATAGGATGATGTGAAAATTGCAGAAATTTTGATCTTACAGTACTTAATATTTCTATTTTTCTTCTTCCTTACCTTCTATTTTTTCTCCCTTCTTCTTTTCTCCCTCCTTACCTTTAATTATTTTGCAATATATATTTATTAAATACTTGCTATAAGTCAGACATCTTGTGAGACATTGGGAATATCAAAATAAATAATAATATTCCAAGTGTAAAAGATCATTGACATAAAGGTATAGATAAAACTTAAGGAGATTGATGTCAGATATGTAAAAAATTCCCAGATCACAATAAAAGGCCAACTCTGCCTGGGATGGACCTCCACATAGAAGAGCATAAGAAGAACCATTTATGAATGGTATTAGGCTGAGGAGGGAAAGGGAGACAGAAAAGGGCAGGGCCCAAGAGACATCAAATGCTGGAAAGGTCTAACTGCTCACAGCCTGGTGCCTGGATCAACAACATTGCCTGGGAATTCATGAATAAAGCATGTACCAGAATGTACCTCAGACCAATTGAGCCACAAACTGCAATTCAATACAATTTCCAGGTGATTAATATGCACATTAAAGCTTGAGAATCACTGCTGTAAGAGTGCTAGAAAAGATGAATGGTTTCCTTAACATTTTAGTGCTTAGGGTAGAACAGAGCGGGGTGGGGGAAATAAGGTGAAAATTTGGCCAAATTGTGAAGTCTTTCAAAGGAAAGATTTTAGACTTTTTTAGGCAAATGCTTACTTATATAGCAGTTTGGGAGACAAGGCATAAAATTTATAAAATAGTAAAAACAGATAAAAATGAAGTTTCACGTATTCTTTAAATTTAGCCTTGTATCTGCTTTCCTTTTCTCTATCATTTTGAAATGCAATCAGGAAAAATGGAAAAGAATACATATATGTATTGGTATTTATATTTATTGCAAATATTTTTTAATATTTCACCACAAAGAAATGATAAATATTTGAGATAATATTTTACCTGTATTATGTGCCATTTAAAAATAAAGTAAAATAACTAAGTTAAAAAGCATGCATTTTTTTTACATGGCTCTAAATAATTTAACATGGCTTTGGAAAATATAAATTTAATGTTTTTCACTATGCCATTAAGAATTTTTATTCAAGTATTTATTTATGAGGAAAATATGAATAACTAAATACCTAACTCAAACTACATGTTTGCATTGGCATGGACACATCTACCAAAAAAAAAAAAAAAGGAAAAACATGAGCTGTAAGAAAGATATAGTAGACTTAAATATTGTGTTCTAGCATTGTATTCTTCAATTAAGCAACACCTTGAAAGTGTAATAACTAAGTTATTAGTACATTGTTCTAATTAGTACATTGTTCTAACAAAAATATAGGATAAAATTATTTCCTTTGGTCACAGCATTTATGTCTAAAAGGTTTTTCAGAGTTGTTGAAAAAAAGCTATCACTTCCTATATATAACTCATTTCTTGAATCGTTTTTATGAAATCATAGGAAAACAAGTATTTTCTAAGCCCATTTAAAGTAAAAACAGACATTACATTGTTGTCTCTAGAAAAGATTGTAGAATCAACCGAGTAAACCAGTTGTTTTTGTATAAACAAATGGGGAGCCTGGCTTCTCAATATAGAAAATCATCAACATTTACAGAACACCTTTTAAAGATCCTAAATTCCTTTTTTAAAGGACCTAAAAATATTAAAACATTTTTGTCACAAGCATTGAATAAACCATTGCTTTGAACTCTGTAGCCCTGGACAGTGAGACTCTGCTTCTGGGAATCTTTCCCGTGATAAGATTGAGAGAAACGCCCATTCGCAGGTGGCCACTGTTAATGGGACAAATTCCAAGCCTGGCTTGGAATTTATGGGTTCAACAGTTTTGGGTCCCAACGCCAGCTGCCCAGAGGTAGAAGAAACATGGGCATGCTCATAATCTTGAGAAACAGGCTGGCTGGAGCTAGAGAAGACATCCGCAAGCTGCTCAGCCCCAGTTAGTCTGTTCCTGCTCACAACCTCGCTTTGGTTTACCTTGAAGAAGTTTTCTCACAATAAATCCTTTTTATGTTAAAACCTACATAATAAACGTGCGGAGTCTCCCTATTTGTTCAATCAGACCCCATTAGACTGCCTCCCCATCGGTCCCGCTTTTACCTATTTTTGTCTTTATTTCTTATTCTCCCTATATTTTCCAATCTTCTCATCGCCCATATATGGAGAACTCTTGGCTACGCAGGTTTCTTTAACCTGAAAATTTAAGCTAGAAGAATTCTGAAGTGGCATTTGTGCTCATGATTTTTAGGATCTGGGAGTGCTTCTGAATTCCAAATGATGGGTTTAAATATCTAGTTTGTCACTTTCTTTTGGTGTGCCTGCCAACAAATTCCATAATATCTCTCAATATAATCTTTATTAAAAATACACTACATGTAACAGCTCTTACATGTCTGTCTTGAAGATTAAATGAGATAGCATATGTGTAGCACATAGCAGAGGGTCAAAGTTTCTACCAAAATGATAATTATTGACTTTTTCTTCTCCTTCTTCGTCTTCCCATCCTCCTCTTATTATTAATTTTATTATCATTATTATATACACAAAATATAAACTTATAAGGTCAATTTAAATAAAACAACTCTGTTTTTATTTTATTTACAGAATGCATATTATGTTGAGAATATTTATACAAATAAACAAAGAATATTCATTTTGACTTGGCAAGTTTTAAAATACTTTTTGCACACATATTCTCATTTGATAATTTTCTGACAATTTTTTGAGGTATGTGTTAATTTTGTAATACTTTTTGGGGAAAATGGCCATTATTTCTTCAATCTTTCTGTTCCTCAGTTTTCCTACCATCTATTTCTGGAAATTAAATGTTAAATTGCTTTTTTTTTTTGGTCTCATGTATCTTTGGTGCTATTTACTTTTAAAGTCTTTCTTTTAGTGCCTCATTTTGTATATTTTCTCTAGTGGCACCTTCAACTTCATTGATCTTTTATTCTGTAGTGTCTAATCTGTTGCTCTTCTCAAACAGTGAAATTTTTATTTCACATTTTGATACTATTTTGTATTTTTCTCATCATAGTCTTACTTTTCCATAAATCCTTGACATATTTATATTTATAATGGTGTTTTGATTGTCTTTTCTATTAACTTTACAACCTGACATTTCCAGGCCTGTTTCTATAGATTGAATTGTCTCCTGGCTGTAAATTTCTCTTTTCTATTTCTCCTCCAGACCAGTAATTTTCTATTAGTTGACAAATGTGCATTTGCTTAGTACTAGATTTGATTGAATCCCCTTAGAGACAGTTAGAAATGGTTCTTGCAGAGGATTATGTTTCTTGTGAGTCAGACTGACTATTCTGATGTTGATTTTAAAAACTATGAAGGTAATAAATATGAAATGGTATCTAGAGTTAATATATCACTATTACTAAGATTTGACCCTTCTGTGCCCTTTACTGAATACCCCATCTATCAGTGAAGGCTCACTACTTTGGCTATTAGGGATTCCTAAGATTCCCTAGACTTGTGAGAACACTGGGGATGCTTCTACTTCCAGTTCTCTGGCAATTACTGTTTTGCAGAAGATGTCCTTCACATTATATATGAATTTCACACTATATATGTGGAGACTACTATTCGAACAAAGACCCAAGCGCCCAAAACATAGACTGACACAGGGAACTCCCTATAAAAATACCTTTCAGTAGATGAATTGATAAAGAAAATGAGGTATATATACACAATGGAATATTACTCAGCATTAAAAGAGAATAAAATCATGGCATTTGCTGCAGGTAAATGGATGGAGTTGGAGAATATAATGCTAAGCAAAGTAAGCCAATCCCAAAAAACCAAATGCCAGTGTCATCTCTGATATAAGGATGCTGATTCGTAATGGAGATGGGGAGGCATGGGAGGAATAGATGAACTTTTAGATAGGGCAAAGGGGAAGGAGGGGAAGGGAGAGGGGATGAGGGTAAAAAAGATGGTGGAATGAAATGGACATCATTACCCTAAGTGCATGTATGAAAACATGAATGGTGTAACTCTACTTTGTATACAACTAGAGACATGAAAAATTGTGCTCTATATATGTAATATGAATTGAATTGCATTCTGCTGTCATATTTAACTAATTAGAATAAATAAAGTTTAAAAAATTTTTTAAAAAAATTCTAGAGCTATTAGTCTGAGTAATTTCTCCTCTGTCCCTCCAAATCCTAGTTGCCTTGTTCTCTCCAAACTCAGATCACTGTCTTTTCAACTACAAAATTTAAAGACCATAAAATCCTATTTTAGATGTCTCTCCTTAGACCATTGCCCCCCCAAAATGCCTTTGGGCAGAAATCCAGGGATTGTAACTTTCTCTTTATTTGTTCCCTTCTCTCAGGGAATAGAGTGTTTCATCCCTGTTTTTTAATGTCTGAAAATGTTTCATATATTTAGTCCAGGTTTCTAAACATTATTGTGGTAGGACAAATCTCACTGATATTATTCTCATGAATAAAAACAGAATTCAAAGTAAGAATTATTTTAAGCTTATTTTTTTTTTGAGGGAGAAAATTGAAACTTATGAAATTCTAAGTAAGTGACCTAAGTGCCACTTGTGGTAATTACAGAAATAAAATTTAAACCAATATTTTCAAGACTTAGATTCTTTAGTTCATCCTTTCATCCTCAGTGGAGTTTCTTCAAACTCACAAAAGTCAAAATGTTTATTCATTAAGACAACACACAGTGACTAACAGTTCCTGGGTACTGGGATTTACCAAAACTTAAAAAAGAAGAAGAAGAAAAAAGAAGAAGAAGAAGAAGAAAAGAGGGAAAAAAAGCCTACACGTGTGGCTTCCATATGGGTTACCATAGTAGAAATGACACACCATATAAACTATGTAAAAAGCTTGATCATAATTTTAGTCACTACATTACTGAAAGACCAAACTTCATGTTGAAAAAAAAATGAGGTGGAGCTTCTAAAGGCAAGAATTTGGGAGCTATATATGGTCAAAGAATAATGATCTAAATGGATTATCCATTCTGTAACACTGCCTTAGGCAAGATAACATATCAGTGGATAAATCAGATGATCTAGGGTGTAGTGAGATTCAGTAGGGATTCTTGAGGTATGATTTGGGAAATGTGATGCCCTAGTTGGTATTGGGGACTTAGTCTGAGTATTATAGGAAAACTGAGTCTTTTAATTTGGAAGGTCAGGTGGCTTGAATGGGGAAAGTTATTAGGGAAAATATCATCTGTGATTTGCCATCTCTACAAAAAAATTTATAGCAACCTTGATTTCTGTAGTCTCTTACTGATAGTGAATGGGTCAATTTGCTTTGAAAGATCACAATGTAGTATCATCCCAATTAACCAAGCAACAATATTTAAGGCAAGGGATATTTTCAAAAGAAATATTAATCTCAAAATATTGAAATCCTTTTTCTATGTCATTTACATATATAGCACATAATGAAAAATCTTTTGCATTTTTATATTTTGTATAATTTCTGCTAAAAGACATATTGAAATAATTTAGAAACAAAATGTTTTAATTCTTTTAACTAAGATAATCTGGTTCTCAGAGTTGCAGTGAAAAGACAGTCAAATTATTCATGTATATATGTTTAAATATGTATATGTATTGATTGACTCTTAAAACTTATTTAAGATTACAAAATTTTAATTGATTTAGAATCCACTTCATTATTCTTTAGTAGTATAGATATAATATTTATGCAGCATGTCTAAGGAAAATTATATTTTAAAATACTCTGGGGATACGGTTGGGAAAAATACAGTTTCCTTACTATAAATATTTTCTCACCAGAGAATATAAACTCTTTGCATTGATCAAAATTAATCACCAGAGACCAAACTAAAATGTTATAAATTGTAGGTAGGGAAAAAAAATTACCCTGAAGCAAATGTTCTGCAGTGTGCTAAATTAAGATGGTTTAGAAAGGAATTAAGAAGGAAAAGCTATTAACTGAAAATATAGAATTTCCTACCAAAATCTCTCCTGCATTCAGACATTTGCATGAACAACCCAGTGACTTTGTTGGGTATGAGGTCATCTCTAGCTAAAGTATGAATGTGGAGAAAGATCTTCCTCTTTATAATGATTATAAGTAAACCTTCCCAATTTTCTATCTGGTCATAAGGATTTCCCCTGCTACCCTGTAACATAAAGTCAGATACATACTAATCAATATCTTGGATTTGGTTGACTTATTTTTATGATATGGAAAAATATGAAATGGACAAGTGGAATGGATACCTTCTGTCCAGCACAGCAGAGAATACATTGGATAACTTTTCTTAAAATGGAGAAAGTATTTATGATTTAACTATATAGAATTGTAATTAATTATTAAACACTTCAAATAACTGTGTGATTTTCTAACATTTAGCTTCAGCTTTGGAGACACTTGGAAGAACTAGAAGAAACTTTAAATAACTTAGAATTCAACCTTTACATTTGACAGAAAAGGAGACTTGCACCCAGGGAAGTTGATTTATATCAGGTGGCAGTTTCAGAATTCAGACTCTGGTCATTGAGTGCCAGATCCAGAACTATCTTTGTTTAACCAAATTCTTTTAATATTTCTATCATAAATCATTGTCTTAAAAGCTGTATGACCTTTGGAGCATTCATTAACCACACTTCATGTGCCACATTTCACTGCTTTAAAATTGAAATAATTTTTAAAATAAAAATCCATTATAAAGCACCAAACAGTGCTTCATCCACAGTTAACTGCAGTACAGACTGAATTTTATTAGTAGTTTAAGATCTGACTACTCATGGTACTATCCTATTTGGATAATATCCTATTTGGCTAAGATCAATTGCTACTACAGTTTTAAAAATACCTATTATTTTTAAGTATTGTCTGTGAACCAAGTACTGTTCCAAAAGTGTTTTACCTGGATTTGTTCTATTCTTACAATAACCTTATTAGATGTTATAACAAAATAGTTCTTTACACATTGGGCTGAAATAAAAATTACTTTCCAGTTGTTCCACTCTGTTTTTGAACTGATTTCTTGAGACAAAATAAGACACACACATTATCAGTTCTTTTTATTGTTAGTTTCACTTTTCAGCTATGGCATGTTACCCAATGTAATGACAGAACTGTCTATAAACCACTCTGACTGCCCTGCTCCTACCGCCAATTGCCAATTTCTTCATTTGCAGAAGAGAAATATACTCCTGGAGAGTGTAGATAATGTTAACTCTCTGGGTCTTGGTTTACCTATTATAAAAATGATGGTAATGAGGAGGGAGAAGAGGAAGTTGTAATGGAGCTCCACAGAGCTTTAAAACGTAACAACTATGCTACATTTTCATTTTTAAAATTGGTAGATTATTTATTATAGGTTCTTTTAATGCACCTTTCTACCTAGCATGACTTCTCAGTTAAACTGATGAAACTACTCAAGAAGTTAAGAAATTCCAAGGTTGAGCACAGCTTTCTATACACCTACTGTCAGTTTTATCGGGTCTCAAATTCAAACTTTTTAAAATTTGGACATCTAGTTTTCCTTCTATTAGCTTGCTCTGCAGCTTTATGTTTAGTATTAATTTTATTTTTTTTATAAAAACATTCCTTGTATATATGAATATCAAAACTTAGCCTTAATTAAGATCATTTTGTAAGTGACAGTATTGAGAGGTGACAAGTTATAGGCTTACTGAGTTGACTCATGAAGTCAGTTTTCCAAAGCTGCTTAACCTAGTTGTAAACTGCAAAAATTCACTCTCACATTTAATTTCTAGTAAAGTTAACGAACATAGTTTAAGTATCTTTGAGATTCCCCTCTCTCTCTCTTTTATCCATTATATTTGATTTTTTTCTTACACAATATCCATTGAAATTATAAGTCACCTGGGTACGGTGGTGCCATCCTGTAATCCCAGAGGCTTGACAGGCTGAGACAGGAATATCTTGAGTTCAAAGCCAGCCTTAGCAAAAGCAAGGCACTAAGCAACTCAATGAGACCCTGTCTTTAAATAAAATACAAAATGTGTCTTAGTGATCAAGTGCCCCTGAGTTCTATTGATGATACCTCCCTCTCAAAAAAAGAAAATTAAAAAAAATTAGAAGTCATAGATTTATAAAAAGCACATGTTGGAAAACTTTATAAAGTTCATAAGCATTTGGGTTTTAAAATATGAAAATTTGTCAAATACTATTTTATTGGTACTTTTTAGTTATACATAACATTAGGATTCATTCTGACATAATTTTAAAAGCAAGGGATATAATGTGTTCTAATTCATTCCCCAGTACTTCCCCTTTCCTCCCCTCCCCACTCTCCCTGTTCCATTTCATCTGCTCTACTGATCCTTCTGATATTTACTATTTACTTATAGCTTATTTTTTAAATTAGTGTCTCTTGGATATACATGATGAGATTTGCTGTGGTGTACTTATATATTTACATGGGAAAGTTAGGTCAGATTCATTCCAGTGTCTTCCCTATCCCTTCTCTTCACTCCACTTTGTCTACTCCACTACTCAAATACTTTTTTTTCTTTTGTCAAAGTAATTCTAATTACTACCAAAAGCCTATATCATAATATCTATAATCCAGTCTCTGGAAATTCTGAATTACTCATCCTCCTTTCCAAAAATGAAGATATGTCATTATTTTCAGTCCACCATTCTTCATGATTAAGTTCTGTTTTTATGTGGTAAATGGAAAATCCTCACTTATTGTCTTAAGCAATATTATATCCATATCACAGTGTAGGTCTAATGGTACATGTATGTAAATAACAAAAATAGTTACATTTATTATCTAGACATATGTGCAAGGTACATACATGAATGAGCTTGTTTTTAATTCAGAATTATATTGTGTGGCAAGTGATGTTGTTAATGCCCATTTTTGTGACAGGAAAATTGAGTCCAATAGAGGTTAATTAGCTTGCCTGCAGAGGCACAGCTGAAAGGAAGTAATTTGAATATTAAGCCTAGTATCTCATTATACATCTCTTTTGGCAATTAATACATATACTACCTCCAGAAGTAATTACTACTTTTTATGTGTGTTCAGATGAATATCTAATTTGAATTAGATAAATGAGTTTAATGAATGGATGATTGAATAACTAAATGAGAAACCCTAATTCCAGAATTAAATTAACATCCAAGGAATAAAACCTAAACTATGTCACTTTTACATATTGAAGAAGTAAATGGAAGGTAACAAATTATTGGTTTTGAAATCATTTGAGATTTGGAAATAACAGTTAAAAAGAAAGTTAAGGAAATGACATTGGGTTCCAGAGTCCTCAATTTGTTGCAAAGAAATGTGAAATTCAATTGAAATATTTCCTGGGGCAGACAAAGATTAAAAGAAAATTAATGTTACTGTATGAGCACAAATAACATTTCATAGAGTTTGTGATCACCGTTGCTCTAGGCTAACCAAAATATTAAACTAGTAGAGTACTTCCATATCCCCAGTTTTCTAGTTGTTCTCATCTTGCTCTACTGCGTAAGGTAAATTTCTTCTGCTTCAGGGGTGTGGGTCCTCATGCATTATGATACATTTTTGCTGAATCTGGATTATTTCCAGTGTTTCTGATATTCACAGCTGTGTGGTCAATGAAGCATATATTCAATCATGGTGAAAAAACAGTCTAACAATGAATTTCAACATGTAAGGACAGGATGAGCACCTATATGTGTAGCACATGATAGGTATCATGAAAGGTAATTATGTTACTATTTGAAAACCCATTTTTGATGATACCAAGCTTATTGAATTGGTTTATCTGATAAGCTATTTTATTCATACCATCGAACATAAAAAGAGAGGTTGTACTAAAGTAGTTCAAGAGAGGGTTGACTAGAATGTAGTTATTTAGCCACCATCTGTCTATAGACCCATCTCTTTCTATACCCATCCCCACCACCCCATGACAACAGTCTGGTTCTCTTGATAGATGCCACACATCTTTCACCACAGCCCTTTGGGATAAATGTTTATCCTGCCTGGAACTCTTTTCACTCAACTAGCTGTAGCACCAACCCTCACAATTTCTAAAGTTTTCACTTATTTCTCACCTTCTCAGTAAAGCCTAGTCCAATGTCCCTGTTTAATATTACACTCTACTGCCTACTTCATTTATAGGCAGACTGAAAATATTTAAACATATAGCACAATTTATTAGTATCATATATTATTTATCTATACATGAAATAAGGACCACAAGACAGGGATCTTTGTTTTTCTGATTTTTGAATTATCTTAAATGCTCAGATAGTACTTGGTACCTAGTAAGGGCTAAAAAAGTATTTCAATATATGTTGAATAAATAGAACATGTACTTTTAGATTGTCTATGAATTTAATGAGTTCTACCTAATTTGTACTGCACTAATTTATAGCTGAAAGTAATATCAGTGGTATTGACTTTAGTGATCTATCAGGTAAAATAAACTTATATGCTCCTATTAAAACAAAATATAATAATATAAAATATAAAATTTATAAATTTATAAATATAAATTTAACTTAAAATTTTAGGAAATTCAACAGTTTCTTACCACACTACAGCTGATTAGAACACCAAAGAAAGTCTGCCATCTTATTTATGTTTTTGTTTTGTGTGAGCTACTAGGGAATGACCCCAGGGGCACTTTCCTACTGCGATACCCACCTAACACCTTTTATTTTTTTATTTTGAGACAGATTCTTGTTAAGATGTTGAGTCTGGCCTTGAACTTGCGATCCTCCTGCCTCAGTCTTCCTCGTTGCTGGGGTTACAGGTGGATGCCACCATAATCAACCCATCACTTATTATGTTGTTATTATATGACTAAGACTTTATAAAAGGAAAATTGTTGATTTCACATAACCCATTAGAGCACGATTCTTAATTGGACAGGGTCCCTTTCTATCAAACTCTCAATGATAATTTCAGGATTGAAACTAAGCTAAGTATGCAAAATTTAGTGACATAAGTTGAATTCAAGTATAATAAAGAGCATCGTTCACAGGAACTTATCACCATACTCCCAAGTACTTATCTAATTTTAATTATGATCTAAGAAATCAAACAGGTTCTATCAGAAAGACTGAGTCTATATTATAAATTGAGGACAGTAATTTATAAAATCACAAAATTACTTATGATTCTGTACAATAAATTCTAAATGACAATTGTTGGGGGCCGCCCTGAACAGGAATTGAGCATGCCCCCTTGGCCTTGAGTAATGGGGGTGTGGAACTGGCATCACATGCAGTGCGAAGCAAGTGGACCTCACCTTCGCTTGGCAAGGAAGTGCAGTTCTGGGATTGGGCGTCACCCAATGTGAGTGGGCTACACCCCCATTTGTTGTAACACAATCCCTTGCCTTATTTGGGTGGAATATTCCATCAAATGTCTTTTCCCTAATAAATTCATGGGTTCAGGGTGCACTTGCTCTCTTGCCTCCCTTGTTCCTCTTGCCCTCCAGTGTGGGAGCTGACCCCTGAGGTCCCAGAGCCATCCCTGACCCCCCAAAAAGGTAATTTGAGTTTGTGTGGTCTTTTTGTTGCCAGCCTAATTCATGCAGAGTGACCCTGACTCCATCTCCCACGAGGGACTGGGTGATAGACAATAGGTTTCAGATACTGAGAGATGTTTCAGATGACACTGTCAATTACTTCTTGTTAAAGAGAATCTCTTGATGAAAATTCAAAAGTGGCTGAAAAAAATGGTTCTATTTAACTTTTCTTCCATCTTCTTGACTGACCTAGACTGAGTCTATGTTTTCATCTTCTTTCCTATGTTCCTAGTCTTTCTTCTCTCATGGTAACCTGTGTTACAGATGTATGTTCTCTTATCAGGTCACTATTATTTGCAGAAGCCTCCACATCTGCAGTTCCTCAGAGTTCCCTTTATACAAGGAGTCCATGTAAATTGCTAACAGGGGCCCACTACTTGCCTGCTGCTACTTCTATGTTGCCCAGTCTAGATGTCTCATGACTGACTTGTTAAATGTTTCCCATTTTCTGCTGGGTTTGCAGGATCTGTGGCCAGTTTCTCTATACCACCTCTGTTTCCTTCACTGAACCAACAGAAGGAATTTACATGCTGCTTCTTTAGGAAAAGAGACTTACTCATTTCAAAGCAAGTAAAAAAGAAATCACTGTTGTACAAAAACATAGATTCTTCTGTACTCAAATGTTTACCACTGTTAAACATCATTGAGGGTTGCTGCAACTTAACAATGGTACCTGCCTATACATTGCACAACAATAATGGAGATTACATGTGCAAGAGCATCACTTATTTGCAAGACTCTCTTCTAGGCTCTGGGATACAGCCATGAATAAAACAAATAGCAACCTTACCCTTATGGAGTTTACAGTGTAATGATCATAATTATATCAGTTTGTGTTTTTATATTTGTAAATTTTGTGCTCAAAATCATTTTGTTATTTCACTGGAAAATGTTTATTGGGTTCCTGCTTTAATTTACATGAAAATATAGTATATTTAACAAATCTATGCTTCTAGTATCAGATTTGAGAGCAGATACCAGTAATGGACTCATAGTAGATTCATAAATGGCAAGATCTATGTGGAAAAAATTTTAGCTCCCTTCTTTTATTTACCAAATTACTAAATATTTACCAAAATATTTAGATGGGCACATTTTTAGGGACTTAGAAAAAACAAATAATCAATTATGAATTAATTAGTAATAGTAGATCCACATTTTTTATTTACATTTAAAAAACAACAAAATATGGGGAACATTTCTCTTCTTGATTAATTGCCTTTCAAATATTTATAGTAACTTCAGTACATTGCTTGCATATGTTTAAGTGAATTAGTTGTCTCTTTTATTACTTATTAATTTACTTTTTAGTTATGCACACCCTAAAACTACCAACTAGAGAGCTACCTTAAAACCAGTAACTGCTTAATATCATGAGTACATGAGCATTTCTTTGAAATTGATCTTATGAAGAAAATATTACTTTTGCCAGTAAGATCATGTCTAACCAAACCAAAAACAACAACAATAATCCATCATCCTTTTATTCTTCAGTGTCACACATTATTTCTTCACCATTGACAACAATTTTTTAAAAGGCTTTTTCTCATAAAATGCAGCTGTCTTTTAGAAGCATTTGAAATTCAAGTACAATAATGTCTATGTATTTTATTTTCTGAAGTTGCCATCTTTTTAATGGATGGTGCTATGGTTTGGATATGATTTGAATGTGTCCCTCAAGAGTTGATCTGCTTGAAGCTTATCTGCAATGTGGAAACATGAGAGGTGGTACAATCTCTAAAAGATAAAACCTGACAGAAGGTAATTATATCATTATGGAACTACACTCAGAAGAGATTAATGTTGGGCTTATGAAGTAAATTCACTTTCACAAGAGTGAGATGTTATAAAAGAATGAGCATGGCCTGTGAATCTCTCTGGCTTCCTGTCTCACCATATGGTCTCTTCAGCATACCTCCTTGTCATTATAATATCATCCACCATGAAATCTTACCAGAGGCCGAACTGATGGCACAGTGCAGTCATGGACTTTCAGCTTTCTATGAGAGTTAAATAAGGCCTTTTTCCTTTTTAACTACTCTGACTAGGTATTTTGTTATAGCAACAGAAAACAGACTAATACACATGGCTTTTCTCACTATTCTCTTTTACTTTCTGTAGTTATGTCATTTCCTAGAATAACTAGCCCACAGACACCAATCTGGTTAATGCCAAGATATTAGTTCACTCATACTTAAATACAAAGAGATTTGGGTAATTTCAAGCTTTTAAGCTAATGAAGTTTAAGGGACTCTTGGATATTTTAGATTTGGGCATTGAAATGACCATCATTCTTGAGATGAGAATTCTTGGTTCATACAGTGAAAAGAATTTATCCAAAGACATATAATTATATACTTTGAAAATCCATTTTCCACTTCAAGTGCTACCTTTCCACAAGATGCATCTTAGAGTACACTACTTACACATCTTCAAAGATAGTTCATCTCCTCCCAAAGTTTTTCTTGAGTCCTTAATGATAACAGGGACTTGCATATGATGCTTATTGTATATGACAACTAATAATGCTTTGGGGAGCTTCTCACAATTACTCTAAAATTTTCATCCAGAAAATTGCAGACTCAGGGAGGCCCTCATTGTCTTGAGCTTGTCACTTTTCTACTTCAGTTTCCCTCTTATTTCTTTTTTATACAGCTCAGTATCCAAAACCTATCATTTTCATCAGGCTGATGCAGAGACCTTTCAACTCTTTGACCCTTTCTTCCTCTGTTGTACTTCCCTATCAAAGCCTGAACTCTGGATATCATATACAAAAGGTATTAATGTGTAAAACAAATATTTGTTGCTGGAGAAAGAGTATTTAGGGCCACAAATTTCAAATTTTCTCTCAACATTTCTTAAAATCAATCTTTCGTACTTCAGAGATTTTGTACCAGCTGTTCTCTTCTTCTAATATCTCTCCCCACACTCTTCATGGGATTATAAGGTTATCCCCTTGTCATTCAATTCTCTGTATAAATTTCTTGTGTCAGAGGTTTTCCATGAACATGGAATTAAAATAGACCTTGACTTGCTTACTGTTCCATCACCCAATTTCAATGATCTGCTTAGGACTTTCTACTAAAATATTTTTTTTATTATTTTGTGTACTAGCAATTTCCTTCTACCAGAATGTGAAGTGAATGACAATAAACACCTTGTCTGTCTTATAAAGCTATACCCCAATACTTAGAACAGTGTCTGGCACTTAATTGGATGTTCACCTTCTGATAATGTAAGTTAATAAGCTCTTTTTCTTTTTAACTCCCCCAATTTTAGGTATTTTGTTATAGTAACATAAAATTAACACAGATGGCATTGAGTAGGTGCTAAGATATTTATTAAATCAACTAAATGAATAAACTATTATAATTCTTATAAAACATATATTATTTACCTTTTTAAATGAATATGGTATTAATATGTAGATTATAATATTTGCAGTTCAATTCATTCAGAAGAAAGAGTTCTTTTTCTTGGACAAATCAAATCATAACTCTGAGACCATATTCTTTTTCATGAAAGTTGAAAAATTGCATTTCTTTTATTATCTCTAAAATTTTGGGATTGTCTATTCATTTAGAAACTTTAATTTTAATATTTGAGCTTTGTTGTATAGTCAAATTCAGCACAAGAATTTTTATTAATAAGTGTGGCTTTTGCCTATATCAAATTAGTATCTCAATGTTTTACTTTAAAAATATTCCTTAATTCTTCTAAGAGGTCTCCAAAACAATTAATAAGTAACCAGTGGCTGTATAAGACTTCGATATTTAATGGTTCTTTTATATACTTTGTATTTTAATATTATTACTCAATACTGTGGCAAAGCTTTCTGTACATCCATTTAAAGTCCCCATCTACAAATGTAGCATTGATAATGTACAACTCCATATTGTCTGAGCAACCCTATGGAAGCCTCAATGTTAAACAAATAAATAAAACTGTGTCAAAATTCACTATCCACAAACATGTTTAATTATATCATTATCAATTTCTATATATATCAAAGCAGAAAAGGAAAATTAATGTATATGGAATCAGACTGCAAGTCAAAAGTGCACAAAGGCTTAAATTTTTATCTGACAGATCAATATTCTAGATTATAATTTAATGCTCAAACCCAAAGACCTAAGTAAAAATAAAATGACCACTTTCATTTCCCTATAGCATCTACTCCAATTTAACAGAATTTGCATCATGAATTTCTGGAAATTAGATTTCTCTAGGAAATCCATGATCACTAAGGAGAGAATGTTAAAGCTAATCGAGTATATTTTAACTCTCCCAAGCTGATATTAGCATAACATCTTTAAAAAGTCAGTTGATGTTTTAAATTCATAATTTGCTATCATAGGCTTCATTCAGACCAGTACTTTTATTCATTAGAGTATGAAGGAACTAATTAAATAAATTCCAAGGCTACATTTAGTAGGGGTTAGTCATGAGATACCAGTCCCATTAATAGATTTTGAAATTAACTCTGGATATTAACAGTAAGGATGCTATTCTTTGATTTGTGCAACTTGAAAGTATATCCATGGAAAAGGTAGGAATTATTCTTTATGCAATACCAATTTGAAGCAATTTGCCTTCTATGCAGAGAACTGGTCAGAAAAGATTTCTTTAGTTTTAAAGTCTTCAAACCACTTTGTAGCTTTTCCAACCAGAAATATGCAAACCTGCAAGAAACTTTAAAACTCCCTGAGAACTCTCTTCTTACCCCTTCCCTGTTCATCATCACCAGTGATGCAGTTTATTTAAATAAATAAATAAATAAATAAATAAATAAATAAATAAATAAATAAATAAATAAAAGATAAGCCAGGCACAGTGGTGCACACCTGAAACTCCAGCAATTTAGCTACTTGGGAGACTCAAGCAGGATGAACCCAAATTCAAGGCCAGCCTCAGTGAATTAATGAGGCTTTCAGCAACTTAGTGAGACCCTGTCTCAAACTACAAAATGTAAAGGTTTGGAGATGCAGCTCAGTGGTAAAGCACAACTGGATTCAATCCTCTGTACCAACCAAAAAAAAAAAAAAAAAAAACTTAACACAGCAACCTTTCACCTTTATCTCCTGACTTTTTCATTCAATAAAAATTGTACTGACTCTGGACAGTAACTGTTCTATGTGCTGTCGAGGCAGAGGGTTGATCATGCTGGTTACATTAAAATATTTCACAAGTATGTCCTTCTAGATAGACTTACAAAACATGATCATTAAAAAATGGCTTATTTCATTTATAAAATGCCCCCTTTATTTCATATATGAAAAAACTGGGCTTAGAAACAGGGCCTTCTGAAGATTATGCAGTCAGTTAGTGAAGGTCCACAGTATATACGATGCCAGCATCTTCTCATAAGCAGAAGTATGATCACAACTGCTTTGTAAAATGTTCCTTTCTCCTTATTTTTTTCACTGTGTTCTGGTTATTCCTTCACTA
Organism: Urocitellus parryii; assembly: GCF_045843805.1. NCBI lineage: Eukaryota > Metazoa > Chordata > Mammalia > Rodentia > Sciuridae > Urocitellus > Urocitellus parryii. Next base: position 39,115,307 of record NC_135540.1, on the reverse strand, counting down.
TGACGGGGATGACCTGTTTGAGAGAGCTACACTTTCCATTTTGCCCTTTTCTGAGTCACCTTCAATTTCAGGAGTTTTAATTGTTGTCTGACACCATAGGAACAATCTTGGCTGCAAAGGAGGCCAGGTGAATCCCCAAGGTTTACAGCTCTGTGCTTCATTTCTCTTCTGTCGCTAACTGTGAGGCCATTTGGCAACAGTTGACTCAGAGCCGTGAGATAATTAGCTTTTTCTCAGAATGGCATGGATTTTAAGGAGGAAAGTACACAACATTTGTTTGAAAACCCAAATCTATCATTTGTAGACTGTGACCCATTTTGGGGACTCTGATATGTTTTAAAATACTTAACATGAATAGTGTCCTTGATAAAGTGATATCCTTATAGCTTTGCTTCTCAATTATTTCTAGTACCATCCCAAGCACATCTTGTTCCAATTGAAGAGAAGTAGAAAAAAACTTGATAGAGAAATATAAAATACTACAAAATGGATATAAAATGCAAAGAGAATTTTAATTAAAGTAGATGAATAATCTTTAACATAGTAATTGCACACTTCATATAATTTCATTTTCATAGATATAAGTATACTTAGCACTTAGTATTTAGAATAAAGTACTACATATTGAATCTATCAGTGTTTTCCTAACATTTTAATTCAGTTATGATAATGTAGGAAGACATATTCAAATGAGTTCTAAAAGGATGACTATAATTTTTTAGTGTGAAAGGGTAAAATATTATTAACAATTTCTACATATATATGCATATTGATAATAATCTAAGTCCAAAGAAGTCACAATATTTTTATTAATAAATGGGAAAGAATTCCTCAAGGAATTTGTCTAAACATACCAGAACAATTAGATCATGTCTTGCTAAAAGTTTTTATTATTTATTCTATATATATTAAGTCAGAAACCATGTCCACATGATACATTAAAAAATAAAAAGGGCTATCACAGTATTTTATAACATTGTTGGAAATCATGTGCTGCCTAATAGCAATTGAAAGTTTTCCCTTTATGATGGAATAGGTCAACCAATCCCTTTGTTATGGCATTTGAAAACCTTGCAGCTTCAGATCAAGTCCTACTTCTGACCTCATTTGCAACTAGTATCAATAATACAACATGAATATAATATCATAACATTAATATTACACTAATTTATATAATGTCTATCATTGAATCAGATTATATTATATAAAAAAGCTCCATGTTTCCCCAAATTCTGTGCATTCAGTTCTCTTTGTTCCCAGTAACAAGAATGTCATTGTACAATCTTTGCCACAGAAATCTTTAAAGATGTCAGAGCTCAAATGTCAATGCTTGCTGGAGCTTTTTTAGCTTTTCTAAAAGAGGATTCACATTGCCTTTCCTTATACTTCCTAACTCCTTTCAGCACTGACTAAAGTATGTGACAGTGTTCATTCTGTACATTAAACCCATGTGCATCCCTCTCAATTACTATGGCTTAAGGTTTAAAAAAAAAAAAACTACACTTTTTTTTTAATGTGCTGCACAAAATGGCAAAAAAGATCTTAATAAATATATTATTGAGTTATATTTAAGCATATTGACTTTTGCTGTCTTTATAATATAAATAAAATTCTAAAGAAATTTTGGAAATTTAAGTTTACTTTCTTGATCTTTCTCTTGATAACAGACACTTATTACCATTAATTGGTACTCTTTCTCTTACTATTGTTGTGTATCTTGTTTCAAAATTCTGCCCCACATCTTCACACTGAAAAACCTACAGGAGAGGGATAACACAGTGTGTCCAACATTGTTCATTAGAAGGGCTTGCATAAAGGGCAACATGTTGGCTCATGTCAGGGAACCTGGCTTTTGAAGTTCCTTATGCTGTTTGCCTGGGACACTGAATTAGCTTTTCTAGATGTCTGATTTATGGTAAACACCTGCTTCCTTTCTGAGAATCTGGAATTTGGGGGATTATGTCTTATCACACAAGCAGAGAGTGTCTGTATGACCAATTCTCCACAAAATGTTGGGCTCTGAGCCCAGAGGAGAGTTTTCTGGGCAGAAACACTCTATATGGCTCTTTATACTTAGCTGCTAGAGGAAGGATCACATTCTGTGTGGCCCCTTCTATGAATAGATTCCTTTAGATTCTGCCCCTGTGAATGTATCTTTTCCAAAGGTGTTCCTGTTGTGTGTCCTTTCACTATAGTAAACCATGGCCATGGGTACAGTATCTTTGAGCTGTGTAAAGTCCTAGTGAATCATTCAACATGCAGAAATTCTCAGGACTCATAATACAGGAGGAAGTTACTTAAATGGCCTCTTGGCAAACTTTTACAATCCTTGGTACTCTTATTAAAAAAGATGAGTAGTCCAGTTTCACACAGAAAAATTAATTCCTCTTTTACCTTCTAACATTTCACTCTTCTATTAGCAAACTCCTACTTGTTCACAATAATAGCATGGTTTATACATGGTTTTCCCATTTTGAAAGATGAGAGTGTGAAAGAAAGGTGAAGCAAAATGTGTTTTTTTAAGATTAAGCTGTGTTTTTAAAGATAATGAGGAGATAATGCAGTAGAAAAGGTACCATCACCAGATGTTATGATCAACTTACTATCCTCCCATCTCCCAGACATGAGACCTTAGGGAAATCATTTAACCTTGTTGGAAACCAATTCTGAATATGTGCAATAGAATAATAAATCTTTCCTATCACTCTTATAGGGATGCTGAGAAGATCAAATAAGTTAAATTGTGTGAAATACAGCTTAAACATTGTTATATTTATTTATGATATGCTTTCTTTCATTTCTCAGTTTTAGTCTTAAACCAAGGAAGAATCAAGAAATGTAGTTCCATTCAAGTCTGATATTTCCCTGCAAGATTAGAAATATATAGGTTCTGTACTCTTACTTTAGCTAAAACGAGGATGTATCAGAAATACGAAAAGGAGTTAACATATATAGTAGTTGTTCATGAGTAAGAAAATAAATTCTAAATATCATTTCTATAATGCACCAGCAAGCTCCATTAGAAAGTATCTAATGAAAAAAAACAGTTTCATAATTACTATGTAACAATTTTGTCTTTATTTTCATTTTCAAATGTATATGTTAGACAATAACTATGATAATAAAAGTAATAGTAACAATCTTCATTGAGTATGTTTTAATCCCAGAACTCAGTTGCTAAATGCATTTCTTGCTCTATTTCATTTAATCCTATGTATCATGTTAGAGACCCAGAAGAGTAAATATAGAGGGACTTTGTAACACAATTTCTTTTTACCAAAGCTGTAACATTTTTCTTTTCCTCTGCTTTTGCTTGGAACACAAAGATTTAGTATTTTCTATATTTTATTTAATGTCTGTTCATGTCATAGCTAAATATCAGTTTTCAGTATTAGTATTTTCATAATGTGAATGTGAATATTATTTGATCTCTTGGTGTAGTCAAATAGAGTACAAAAATAGGCCTAACAAAATCATTGGTTATTCCTGGAATTTTTCGTTTCAAGTTACCCTTGCCACATCTACAGTAATTTTTATATGTAAACAATAAACAAACAAACAAAAACAAAAAACAAGATCTAATAATGTTAAGGCAGACTTAGTACTTGGAAAGCCACACTAGAGATTTTAAGTCTTCTTCAGTGAGAGTTGACAAAAAATTATTGTAAAGTTACTAATCATAGTGGCTTCTAAACAATGTGTCAAGAGTCAAGCCTTATAATTTGCTCTTACATGAACAAACTTGACAGAAAAGAGCTATACTTGATTAAAATGATAATAATAACTAAAATGACAATAATAACAATGAGCTTGACTTCTAGCTATGGGTCAGACACTCAAGAGAGGGGAAAAAGTGCTCTGATGTGGTATACACTCGAAATGTTGTCCAAGTTAGCACTCGGGGACCACCTACTGAAGGGAGATGATGGTATAGGCTTTGTACAAGTTTAGGAACAAGAAGACAAAGTATGAGAAATCTTCACCTAAGATGTGACTTAAAGTTGTTTCTCATAATCTGTGAGGGACTAAGTGAACCTATACAATGAACTAGATCCATAAGCAACAAAAAGGGTCTATTGGATTGTGCATAATTGGTATCAGTGATTGACAATGCAAGACAATAATAATCGTTAGATGGACGAGAAGAAAAATTCTAGTTTTCCCTCTGCCTGGGTGAAGAAATCAAATTGATCTTTTTCAGGGCTATAAATTCTGGAGTAGCCTGAATAATCAATGGAATGGCAAAGTTTAACACAGAGATTCTGAATTTTAAGTTGATTTAAGAAAAATATAAGATATTTTTTGGCATCTAAATTTGATAATGAGTAAATATGGTGCACTTATGACTGTTACATGTATAGTAAAACCTAGAGAGATAAGGTATGAAAAGTACTAACATAATGAATGACAAATTATTTATAGCTTAAATAATTCCCACAGTAAATTCTGGGCTTAGAAAGAGTTGATAGCCTCAAGTACCCAACTGCACCCAAATAAAATACCAATTTCCATATGAAACCAATTATATGAACTTCCTCACTATTACTTCACAATCAAACATTTAAATGCCTATTACATTCAAGGGACTTGTCTATATTGTGCTACACAGAGGAACAGAATATCGCAAATCATCTACTCTAAGGATCTTATATTCTAAATATTTATTGTTTATTATTCCACTTATACATTGTTGTGAAGAAGTCATAGAAAAGTCTATCTATGTTAGTTATTTGTTACCATAACAGATATATGAGGTATTCAACTTTAAAAAATAAAAAGGTTATTTTGACTCAGAATTTTGGAGGTTGAAGTCAATGATCAATTGGCCCCATTGCTTTGGGCAAGGTAGTACACTACGGCAGGAACATATAGCAGGAAAAAAATGCTCACCTTGTAGCCTGGAAACAAGAAAGAGAAAAAGAGGAAAGGACCAGGATCCCACAGTCAGCTTCAAGGGCATGCCCCCAAAGACTTGAAGAACTCTCATGAGGCTCTACCTCTTAAAGATTCTGTCACCTCCCAATAGCCTCTTCCTAGGACCAAACCATTACTCACATGGACTTTTGGAGGTCACAGCAGATCAAACCATAGCATCAGCAATACATAGGACCTCTTTGCCAACATGAATTAAACTGGAAGTGAACATGAGACTGAATACAGGTAATAGAGGTAAAAGGAGCTTGTGATAATTTTAGAAAATTTAAGTTTGAATCCTAAGTTAGCCATAAAGAGAGACAGTCTCATCCCTTGGGCATTTCCTTGAAAAAATCAGTAACTCCTATAATTATTTCATTCTCAGTCTAGTAACAATACACACACACACCCCACACACAAAAAAATCATAGTGGAAATTGACAAGAAAGTTTCAAGGAAGTCGATTTGGATTTGGAAGCATTGAATATTGAATACACTCAGTCGTGGGGCTGGGTATATAGCTCAGTTGATAGAATCCTTGCCTCACACACAAGGCCCTGGGTTCAATCCCCAGCACTACAAAAAAAAAAAAAAAAAAAAAAAAAAAAAGAAAAAGAAAAGAAAAGAAAGAAAGAAAAAAGAATATACTCAGCCTTAAAGTTTACTTTCTATTTCATGTAAACTAATACATTTCCTTATTATTTATGTAAGATTGACTTGGATTTTATTATTTCCAGTTGAAAGTTTCTGAACTGATATAGTCTTTCATAAAGTCATTTAACCTCATAATATCTTTTTCATTTACCATGTCAGCCCTAAGGATATAAGAGGTTTATTATGAATATCTAATGAAATGATGTTTGTCATTGTGCACTGTAATCTATAAACTACAAAACATTGCAAAATCATTATTCAGGCATATGCACAAAATGAAAAAAAAATCATCAGATTTATCTTCATTCTTTATAAAGTCATTCCTGTGCCAACTAGCAAAAATATGCCTGCATGTTACCTTTCATATAGAAGAATTAAGAAACAAAAATTATCAATTTTTTTATGGAAACTATCAACAATATAACTGGACCTTTTATGAAAACTTTCATTTCAAAATGTTTACTCATTTACTTTGCAAGATGTAGACAACATCACTGAGGGGAAATATGTGAAAAACTATTTTGAAAACTTATAGTAGATAAATAAAGATGAATTTTTCCTATTAATGTACCAGATATTAGCATATGTAAATATTTATACCATCACAAGCCCATCTTAAATTGTTGAAATAGGAAACACACTACATGGATGGATGAGGACATAGGGCCTAGCACTTGGGTTGGGTAAGGAAAAAGCAAACTTAACAGAACAGAGCAACTAATCAGTCCTGAAGAAGACCTACAGTTTGGATGTGTTATAAGAGGCAAAAACAAATGAAGTAGAGCAGCTCAGTTGTAGAAAAAGCTGGAGAGGTTAAGAACTCATTCAATGACATTTTGAAAGAACTTGCTTTAGAGAATTTCCCAGTAGATACATAAATTCTAATGCCAAGTTTGCATTTTATCTCTGTAACTTTGAAAATTTTATGCATTTTTCTTTTTAAGGAACATCGTATTTATAATGCACATTAAATTATCACAATTTGCCTATGGGCAAAGAATAGAGTTATATTTTGAAAAAGGAATGTCCGATTCTTTGTTTATTAAGTAGAAAATTTTTAGCATATCCTAATAAATACACTCTGTCATTTATTTATCTGTACTTAATAATGCTTAAAGCTCCTCAACTAAATTGCAAGAAAGAATATAAATTTTAACATCATAATGAGAGCTGGTTTAATACTTTATTAATATTATAATAGTTCATGAGTAATTTCAAATATATTTAACAAAAAGAGAAAATTTTCAGAATTAACCAAATATTAGTAAATTTTCATGGATTCAATACTGACACCAGGAGGGGGTATAAAGAGTTTTTTAAAGGACCATGACTAAAAGACTGATTGAATGATCACTCAGTAGACTGAACTATGGCAAGAAAATTGATCCTAGAGCAAAAAAGCAATTACTATTTTTGTTGGCATTTCAGCAGTGATAGAGAGGTCTGTGTGAACCTGTCACTACTCAGACTAATGAGGAGGTTTTTAGAGGCCTGTAATACAGGGTTCTTTGAAAATCATGATTGTCCTAAAGCATACAAACACATTTCATTATGGTACTGGTCATGTCTTGTATAGATGTCTTTGGGAAAAGCTTGCCAGGTGTAAACTCATACTAGGTGAAATTAGTTTTTCTAAAAAGTGAAAAACAGTCACATAAAATGGCACTATGATTGATGGACTTCTAAAACAATTATCAGTTGCTGGAGTGCTGGGGGTTGTTGTTTGAGCTAATTATTGACTGCTGATTTTACTTCTTTGTCTATCTTGCTAATAGAATTCCTGTTGTATGGCTTTTATTTTAAGAACAAAGTACACACTTCCATCTTATCAATCATATTTTGCTCAAATTTTTTTTTATTTAAACTATTAAAAGGCATAAAATTATTGCCATAAATAGAGAGGTATTTAATATTCACCATTCGGATTAGTAGTTTGGAGATTTTATATATATATATATATATATATATATATATATATATATGTTTAAAAAGTACACAAATCAAAGCACTCATTAAAAAATAATGGTCCTTAATAAAAACAAACAACAACAAAAAGCACACCTGTTTATATTACGTATAAGCAAAGCCAAGAACTAGTAGGGTTTTAAGTAAATTCCTGATTAATGTAAAAAGAACATAAATCAAAGTAGAATGTGACATAAAGTAAAAATGTTACCAGGCTGGTTGTTTGTCCATCTTAAAATACTATGAAAGCAATATAATATTGTTTCAAATTCCATGAGTTTTTCATTTTTCACTTAAAATACACATATATCACTTTCTACCACCAGCACAGCTTTTCTCATTTTAAATGGGGAATAGTTCTGGTATTCTGTATGTTGCGGGGGCAGGGGAAGATTAGGAATTATAGAGAAGGATACAAATTATGATAGATCAGTCTTCTAAACTCCTCACTGCAAATGATGCTTTTGAGTTTGGAAAAGGCATTTTTTTTTCATACTGATTAAATATAGTTCAATTCTCAAATCGTCCACTTAAAGAGCAATATGCCCCAAAGCAAGCTACTTAAACTTTATAAGTGACAGTGCTCTTACCTATAAGAGAGGAAAAGGAGTAGTAACTGAAAAGTTTTTTCACAAACTAATATGTTAAGTTCAGGGATCCAAAAGCCTAGAGCAAAAGAGACTTAGAGAAGAAATGGAGAAAAATATGCTTTCTAAGCTAGAGAGAGAGAAAAAAAATAGAATAATAGGAAGAGAATAAAACTTCCGGAGGTAAGAGTGACAAAGTTATAGTTGAATAAGAAGATAATATAAGATTGGAAGTCTGGCCTAAAACAAGAGTCATTTTGATTTTTCTTTTTTTCATCAAGAACTTGTTTGACATGAGAGATAGCCTGTCTCAATACCAGATTATAGTAGCCATCCTGTAGAACACAGACAAGGGTGAACTGCGTAGGCTATGAAGAAAGATTTTTAAGATGCTGGATTTTTATAAGAAGCAGAAGGGGAAGTGGATGTTATAATCAGATGAATTTAGCATGAGTGCTACCTTATCCATTGTTTAATGTGTGCTAATGGTAAATTTACTTAGGCTCATAATCCCCCAATCTATTTATTAACTTATCTTCATAGAGTTGTTTTGAGAAGATGGAAAAAAGCAAAATTATTACAAATTCACACATATGTATTGTGATAATGTAATTTTCATTGAATAAACTGATAGTTTACTGTTACTTTTACAGTGATGGTCACTTTTTTATTTTTATTAATTTGTTTTCTAGTACAGGGGATTGAACCCAGGGGCACTTAACCACTGAGCAACATCTTCAGCTCTTTTTAAATATTTGATTTAGAGACAGGGTCTTGCTGAGTTGCTTGGGGTCTCACTAAGTTGCTGAAGCTGGCTTTGAACTTGGATCCTCCTGCCTTAGCTTGTGGAGCTGCTGTGCCACTGCACCCAGCTGTTATGGTCACTCTTAACCTAGATCTATCAAATCTTAAAATTAGGACAACTCTGTGAAACAGCAATTTGAACAGTTGGTAAGCTGCTTCTTAGAGCAAAACTCAAGAATTATCTACATGAACATTAATGAAAGAGCAGCCTCAAGAAAAAAGGAGCATTTCAAATTCCACTTGCCTTTCAGTGAAGACCACAAACAACTACTGCTGCTTTTTGTTATCACTCTATAACTTCCTGATCATTTTCCACTTATTGTAGCCCTTTTTTTCTGTTTATCTGAGACTTCTAGAAATAATAAAATCTCAATTCAAAAAGAGCAGAGAGGGTTGGAATCTGGAAAGACGGCAGCAATTATTCATCCCATCCAGAAAGCAATTATGTTAGCAGAATCTGTCTAATGTAACAGTTTTGAAATTTTGGAGGGCTTTGAGCAGACAGACGGTTTGGAGAGTTAACTTCAGTCAATTTCAGCTCTTACATTGGTGATGGCTAACTATCACATACCTATATCCATCCCCAAGCCAAGCAGTCATGTGTGTCTTCCTGGAACAGCTAATATGCAGTTGACAGGAGCCAGAATGGAAATAAGGACTCCATTCTCCAAATATTAGTAATCTGTGTTCTAATTGCTGATTGCTGCTTCTGATCATGGAGCAGCAATGAGGTGATTCATCATAATTTTTGGATTTCTAGCTCATTGTTGCAAGATCCTTCCTCCACTGGATCAAGAGACCTCCAGATGATTTAAAGGGTAGGCATTTTTTTCTCAAGTTTAATTTCCTCTTTTTTCTTCTTTGAAGAGACAAACATTAAAGACTCATATATTGAAAAGCAAGTGTGTACATAGGAAAATTAGAAAATCACGAAACATGCTCAGAGAAAGACATAGGTCTGGGGAGGGAAAAAAAAAAAAAAAACTGACAAGAACTTAACGTTATGCTCCAGGATAATCCTCAGCACCAAGATAGCCTATAGCAACAAAATGAACCAAAACATCAAACTCTGGGGAAGGGGAAGAATCTGATTTATACAGTTACCACATTGTTATATTTAAATATAACACAATATATATTTGTTATATATATTAAATACAGTATATATTATATATAAAATTGTTAAATATAACATAATATTTAATTGTTATATTTAAATATAACTGTGGTAACTGTATAAATCAGATTCTTCCCAATAAACAAAATCAAAGCCCATATGTTATGGTCCCAATGGAACTGTGTTTCAAGTGTGGGGAATGTGGGCCTTTGAGGATGTGTTTAGGTCATAAGGATTCTGTCCTTACAGATCAATTAATCCTGTTGTAAAAGAGCCTGTCAAAGGGAGTTTGGTTTCTCTTACCCTTCCATCTTCTGCTATCTGAAGATACTGCATTCCTCCCTCCCTAGTACACAGTGTCATCTTGAAAACAAACAACAGCCCTCTGCAGATGCTTTGATCTTGGATTTCCCAGACCTTAAAACTCAGAAAAACAAGTTTTTTTTTTCCTTTTCTTTCAAAATTACCCAGTCTCAAGGAATCTGTTATGGCTATGCAAAATGGACTAAGGCAGTATTTAAAGAAGTGGTGAATGTATAGCCACTCAAACAAAAAAATAAACCAACAGTATTGTCTGTAAGAGAGATGATAGCAGTCCTTTAGAAAAATACTTTAAAGGAGTGACCTTAAAGATACTCAAATATCTAAAGAAGATATTGGGGGGGGGCAAGAAAAACCAGGAATGGTCAAAGTGGAGGATCAATAAACAGATTAAAAAAAAAAAACTTCAAATATAAACAAAAAGAAATTCTAGCACTAAAATGTATAATAACTGAATGAGAAAAAGATGACTAGAGGGATTCCAAAGCATATTTGAACAGGTAGAAGAAAGGATCAGTAAACCTGAAGGTAAGCAAATTGAAATTATGGAATGTGAAGAAAAGGAATAAAACATCGAAGAAAATGAACAGAGCATAAGGTGCCCATGGGATCCTATCAAACAGAACTATGTAAGCATTGCAAGTTCCAGAAGAAAAGGAGAGGGAGGGAAGAGAATATTTGAAAATAAAATGACCAGAAATTCCCCCAAATTTTCACAAGACATAAATATAAATGTTCATAAATTTCATTTATCTCCATGCAGGATAAACTCAAAAAGACTCAGTGAGACAAATGATAATTAAACTGTTGAATGACAGAGAATCTGCAAATAGAGAACAATTCAACTCCTACCAAAGTTCCTTAACAAAAAGACCAGCAGATTTCTCAGCAGAAAGTTTGGAGGCCACAAGCCAGTGGGACTTACATGAAAGTGCTAAAAATAAAACCTGTAAAACTAAGAATTCTATATGTAGCAAAATGTTCTACATAATTTAAGAGACTGGTGCATTGAAAATACACAATTATTTATTAGTGCTTTTGGACACACATTTTATGAAGTTGTAATTTTGAGACATTAAACACTGACAGACTTGGAAATGTTCCTGTATTCGAATGATCCCTTCAGCAGCAGCCATTTCCCTGAAAGGACAAAGGAGCTTTGGGTTAGCTGGTGGGAGGGCCTAGTGGGACTGGGTGTGGGAACTGACAGGAGAAGAGAGGAGTGAGTGGGGGGAGGGGGAGGGGTTTGTCAATAGAAGAGGTGAGCAGAGCTGGGGAGGAGGAGCTGTGTCATCAGGAGAAGGGGGAGGAGGCTCAGAGGGCTTCCTTGATGGGAGTGGGTGGGGACAAGTCCGCCCTTGGAGCCTCCTCTCCCTTCTCCTGTTGACACAGCTCCTCCTTCCTTGCTGCTGAAGGGATCATTCCAATACACATCCCATTCCCACTTCAAGATCTTTCCCAGAATCCAGATGAAAATCTAGCCTTATTTCTTAACTGCCTTACAGAGGCCCTAACCAAATACACTAAGCTGGATCTTGAGTCTCCCACCAGGGCTACAGTGTTAACAACCCATCTCATTACTCAATCGGCCCATGATATTAGAAAAAGCTCAAATGAGCTAAGGAGGGCCCTCAGACCCCTTTCTGAGATCTGATGAAAATGACCTTTAAAGCTGGCTCCATTATAGAAAAAGGTAACACCCCAAACCCAGGCCTTGGCAGTGGCCCTGAGGCCTATATCTCCAACAAAACCTTCATAGGGGACCAGCATTCCTCTTCACCAAAGGCTTGCCTCAAATGTGGATGCGAAGGTCACTGGGCTTGCCAATGCTCAAACGCACAGCACCCCTTTTCGAGGCCATGCCCCACCTGTTAGTAGACAGGACATTGGAAGAGTAACTGCCCCCATGGCTGGTCCTTCCTCGGCACCTCTATGTGGGGGTATGACCAGCCAGGAAGTCCCTTCTTGAACTATTGGGGTTCCCAGAAGACTGAAGAAGCCCACACTCAAAAACCCCCATCTGTTGAGAGCCACAGCCGAGTCAGAATGACGCCTGGCATATTGCCAGAGGAAATGGTTGAAAGGTGATGGCAGGGAACCATCGAGATGATGATTTGAGTTAAGCTGTATGTAATTGCTGTGATGCTGGATAGATTGAGTTGTATATGGGCCCTGATCCGGGAATAGGGCGGCTCCGGGAATCTGCCTGGGTGCCCGCTAACTTTGGAGTTCTGGTGGGGGTGTGGTGTTTTCCTGGAGAAGCCACTGGGAGGCACTTGGGAGGGTTCCTGGGGAGTGTGTGCATGGAGTGCTGGTGGAGTTCAGGCAATAAAGTTTCCTGTTTGAAGATACAAGTGCTTTGTGGCGGCTCGTGATTTGTGCCCAGCCAGATGGCGGCACCCATCACCCTCGCAGAGCCCATGGTAACACTTCAGGCAATGGGTAAGTCCATAACCTTACTTGTGGACAGGGAGGTTACCTATTCTGTCTTGCCTGTCCACTCTGGGCCTCTGTTTTATTCCCAGGTCTCAGTTATGGGGATTGATGGCAAACCTTCCTCCCTAAACCGAACTGCTAAACTGGCCTGTGCCCTGGAGGGACACTCTTTCACACACTCTTTTCTGCTCATTCTATCCAGTCTGGTTCCTCTCCTAGGCAGAGATGTTCTACAATTATTAGGAGCCACCCTCCAACTATACCCCAAGAATATTATTACATATCTTCTGTCTCTAATCCTTACTCTCTCTAATAACCTGACAGTATCTACCATGCTGTTGTCCCATGACCCTAGTCGATCCTCGGGTCTGGAATATCTCCATGCCATTCATAGCTTCCCACCACAGTCCATATCCAGCTGGAACCCCAAACTAAATTTCCTTCGCGTCCCCAATTTCCCATCACCAAAACCCACAGGGAGGTACTTAAACCTATCATAGACCAGTTACTTGCCCAGAGACTCCTAATCCTTACTGACTCCCCCTGCAACACTCCCATATTGTGCCTATCACTTAGTCCAGGACCTCCGCCTAATTAATGAGGCAGTTATTCCCATCCACCCGGTGGTTTCAACCCTCATGCTTTTCTTTCTCATATCCCACCTTTGACCACTCACTTTACTGTCCTGGATCTTAAAGATGCCTTCTTCACAGTGCCCCTCCAACCTGACTCTTATTACCTCTTTGCCTTCATATGGGAAGACCCTATATCCTTTAGGTCTCAACAGCTGACATGGACAGTCCTAACCCAAGGCTTCAGAGACAAGTCTTGACACAGGATCTTACTGCTTGTAATTTGGGGGATAGCACTCTCCAGTTGGATAAAAGCCTTTCCTACTTCCAGGGCAACTGCTGACACCATTGCCTCTATCCTCATGGAGCAGATCATTTCCAGGATTGGACTTCCTACCTCCATCCAGTCTGACAACCGTCCGGCCTTCACTTCTCAGGTTGTTCATCTAGTCTCCAAAGTCCTCAACATCACTTGGAGGCTCCACATCCCCCAATGACCCCAATCCTCAGGTAAGGTTGACAGAGCTAACAGAATTCTCAAGAATCATCTCACTAAATTTGCAATTGAACTCAGGCTATCCTGGCAGTCCCTAAAGCCCCCTCAGGCCTTAGCCCCCTTTGAGCTACTCTATGGGTGCCCTTCCTTAATCAACCGAAGGTCTCCTGTTACTCCTCCTCCTCCCCTTGTGTCATCCTACCTGACCTATCTCACACTTCTACACAAACTCCTAAGGGAACACATAGATCGGTGTCTTCCTGTGCCATCCATTACCTCTGTCCCAATACAACCAGGAACTGAATCAGACCCTCTTCACCTGAGTGAAGCAGTCTTACTTCTAGAGCTGCATCCTCCATCATTGGAACCTCTCTGGACAGGGACTCCATACAGTCATACTTCTACCACTCTGGGACCCACCAAACTCAAGGTTTCTCACCAACCCTCTCCTTCTCTTACTAATCATTAATCTCTCTCAAGCTTCTACCCCAACCCATAGATGGCGCTTCTACATCCAAGCGACATGGCAGCAGGATGGCACCACCCACTCTCAGTTTATGGGTAAAGGCAATTGCCCTTCCACTGGCTGCAGTTGGGCGGGCATCCTTAACATTACTGGATTCAACCAGTCCACCTCGTCCCACTTATATTCAGCAGTGGTGTGCTTCATAGAAGACCAAACTGAGGAATCCTGTAAGTGCTCGCCTGACACTTAAGGCAGGTGCCCTTATATTTCATGCAAGAAATGCTTCCTAGATGAGCCTTTCTATAAGAATCAAGCATACACCAAATTAACTATTTGGGACACATGGGACCCGAAATGGGCTTCTGAGTTGATGGCAAATTTTATTCGTAGGGTTTTGCCAAGCACCCCTCAGCTTCTATCATAAAGTCCTCTCACCTTTAAGACTTGGCCACTAGAGATACGCTTATCCTCCCTTCCCCTCTCTTCTCTCCATCCCTGGGAGACTCTGGACCCTCCAGGAGGGGTCCCAAAAAGCCTTGGCCAAGGTCTCCCACAACTCCAGCCCCATCCAGGACGGGAGCCTTGACTGTCAGGATTTGGTGACCATCAATCTCTGTAGCTTGAACCTGCCACTAGGTACTGTCTGACTCTTGGCTCTAGGGGGTATGCTTTTGCCAATAAATGAGTTCCTTCCCCTTCCCTTATACTACATTTGTGACATGGGTAATGTGTCCTCTCTGCTGGTCGACTCTCTCTTACAATGCCTTTTAGACAACCTCAAAACCCTCTCCTTGACAGCAGACATCAATATACAAGTGTTCCCTCAAATTCACATAACCATCCAGGAGCAAGGGAAGGAACTCCAACACCAGCTGGATGCAGTTGCCCATCCTAAAGCTGACCCTTTATCATGGATGGCCCTAATACATCAGGGCCTTCAGCTTCTCAATTTATCCAAAGTTAATAACATTTCAGACTGTTTCCTCTGCACAGGTTTGAATCATACTGCAATTCCCATTGAGGAAGTACTTCTGTTTTGTAACTCATCAGGGAATTTTCCTTGCTGCTACACTGCCTCTGGTTCAGCACCCTTGACCAGGTCATTCGAATTTCTTCCCCAACCTTTGTTTCACCAGGTTTCTTTTTCTGGTGTAATGGTACCCTAACAAAAATCTAACCGCAACTCAGAAGCTTAAACAACAACTTCTGGAATGGGTAGAGGCATTTGCTGCCTCTCTCGTTTCCCTACAAAGGCAAATAAAATCTTTGCTCAAGTTTCATTCATTACAGAACCATGGAGCCCTAAACCTCCTGACAGCAGACAAAGGAGAACCTGTCTATTCCTGAGAGAAGAAAGCTGCTATTATATTAATGAAACTGGATTAGTTGAAAAAAGGTCAACACCCTCCATCGATTGGGTGAAAGGCTTAAACAGCAACAATCAAATGACCCTTAGCCAGGCTAGCTAAACTCAACCTCATTACCTGGCTGACTCCCATTCTCACTCCTATATTATTAATAGGTCTTCTGTTAATGATTGCTCCCTGCCTCCTCAAGTTTGCTCAAAAGTGCATGAATGAAATTGCCAGAGAGACCTACAAACAGATGCTCCTACACCCCTACAGTTGCCTACCCACCTAACCGACACCTGAGCCATTCCCTTCCCCCTGGTGCCCCTAAGCTAGCAAGAAGTAGCTAGATGAAATTCTCTACCCTAGATCATCAAAAAGGCCAAATGTCAGGTTGGTGGCAGTGACTTAAGACAAAGCAGCCTGCACAGGAAAGAAACATCAATCAGGAAACAACAGAAACGCCTGTCAATCAGCAGGATCTCCTGACTAATGCCGATCAATCAGCAGGACACCCTGGCCAATCCTGGAGTTCTGTCAGCTCTCCCCAAACAACTCAATGGGACAAGGGACTCTAAAAACACCTTTTCCTGTCCTAAGCCCTTCCCTTCCTGCTGTAAGCCTCATAAAAGTCCAGTCTGGTTAAGCTTCCACACAGTTTCTCCTCAGACCCTTCTCCTGTCCACTCTGTCTGTCTGATCGAGTTCTGCCTGGGAGTGATATCTCAAATAAAGCCTCCTTTGGTGGCCTTTTTAAATCTGCCTCCTTCGGCGCTACCTGCCTCGCCTGATCTTACACAGATGTTTTTCACTCATGCTCTTTCCATGGTGGATACGACAGCTGAAAAACTGAAGTGGAGAAAAACCCTAACCATTTCCCACTCCTTGAACATGCACAGCCCTGAGAAGAACTCACCGGGCTTCGGCTTTTCTGGATCCCAATTGCTTCCTGATAGTTTAGCTGAAAGGGTCATGGAAGATAATCCTTAATTTTTCCCCATTCTCCAGGCTTTTACAGCTGGTGGGGGCCCCAAGGTCCTACTCCTTGGTGGCCACTCACACAGAATTAGCAGAGAAGCATGCCACAGTTCCTACTACCACCATACCTATGTGGTTCCCACCACCAGAGGTACCTGCCTTTTGTCTAACAATGCACTGCTGTGAGGACTGTGGGTGAGCACCACAGACGGATACTGTGGTTCCTGCCACTGCCTCTCCCCATGCGGCACCTGGACCCATACCACTGTTTGGCCCACATCAATGGGACTGTGCTTCAGGCCTCTCACTACTACTGGTGAAGCCAATGCTGGAGACCCTTATAAGAACAGAGCAAGCACCAAGAGTATCTGAGGAAATCCCTACATCCAATAGGTGCCCTCAGATCCATTGTAGTAGTAGTTATGCAGTGTACAACTAACACACTTAACTCAATTATTGGTGTCTGTACTTTTTAATGGACAATAGGTCTCTCCAACTCCAACCTGGTATGTGCTTTGCTCAAACTAGGCTAGAACTCAGTGATCACAGTCAAAGCAACTTCAGGGAAACTACTCTTTCGGGCTCAGTTGGAAGCAAATCCAACACTGCCCAACAAACTGCTTTCAATACAAAGGCGAATGGAACAAATATTTGGAATTCAGACTGAGGAGGAACAGAATGAATGTGAAGTCAACCTAGCACCACTCAGGAATCCCCAAGTTGAAAAGATGATTTTAGTTTGTTTGTTTGTTTGTTGTTGTTGTTTGTAATTATTTCTCACTCCATTTCCATGTGTCTAAATCAAACAAAACCTAGCTGGAAAGAGTTACCATCTTGCTACAGTTAATAGCAGGTCTGTACAAAAGTTTTCTCCATTATAACTTTATGTGATGGTACAATTTTGGTCATATGCATAATTAGAAAAAAGGTTTTTTCAAAAGACCATGGCATCTTCAAGGGCATCTTTCTCCATACATTTGTTCTCAAACTTCTTTTGGTCCAATGTCAATGTAACAAATAAAAACTATTTTGTTTAAATATTCATTATGATTCTACTTCATCTTGGGTTGTTTTCCATTATTTTAATGATTTATATATGCTAAACAACCTTGCGAGAGAAGAATACCTATGTAGCCCAACCATGAATTTAATATACTATAAATACATAAAGCTGTATGAAAAGGCTCTTCTATCTTATTTTCAAAGATTTTAAAAGTCATGCCATGTGTAAAGATGTAATCTCAGGTATTTAAAAGGAGGTTTGAAGACTTGATAATCAAAATTTTATCTTCTAGTACTGTCTTGAATAGATTAAGTATATCTTTTATCCTATATCAAGATTCTTTTATCCTTCTTTAAATGGAAAGGAGAAAATTTATAGCTATTCTTGCAATATCATATTAATTATTTATCTGTATCTTTATAAATAGATATCTTTATAAACAGAGACAGGTAGATATAGATGGATGTTTATGTCAAAAGGCACAAAATTTCTTTTCCATTAAAGTTTATCTCCAAAAGTCTTTTGCACCCTTTGCTGCCAAAGTATCCAGGAAACAGATTTTGGGTCCTCAAGCGCTTCACAGCAGGAAGCAGTGTGCAGTCTGAACTATTTGTCATACACAGATGATCAAATAAAGCCTTCTGGTTACCATTAAAGAGCAAGTATTTAATAAGCATCATGAGTCTAAACAGTTTTCCACATTTATGAAACCAGGTTTTTATCTAAAAAAAATGGGGAGTTTTTAGCAATAACTCTGGAAATTATATGAGTTGGCTATGTAGATATTATCATTGCATTTTAAAAGTTTAAAACATTTTAATATTAGAAAAGAAAAGGATGGTCAAAGAAAGCAAACAAGTTTATTGTGTTAACCTTCATCATGGTTAGAACATAAACAATGCTTCCTGCCTCCTAACACCTACTTGTGTAACATCCATGTCAACACAGAATACAAACCTATGAGGTTATAGCCAAAGATCTTAATTTGATTCAGTGGCTTTTGAGCTCATTTTGAAGTTATGGCTGAGGAAAATTATGCAAAGAAAAAGAACAGAATATGCTTTCCCATCTACTCCTTTAGTCACAGAATATGCTTTCCAATCTACTCCTTTAGCCACTATAATATTTCAATTTAAATCAAACTACATTATATATCTTAGAATTCACCACCTGATATACTATCTACACTTCAGCACCAGAAATACTTTTATCAAGTTTAATTTTAGTGTAGGGACTTTTAAAAAAATAGCATTGATATAAATAATGCCTATAAAGAAATTAGTCTTGCAATTTCTATTGGTGGTAGTGGAAAACAATTTTTTTTTAGATTGGTATCTCATTGGAGGTCTAATAAATGAAAGATTGTTTTAATTTATTGTCTTTATACATAGTACCTGTGTAATTATACAATTTAGAAACAAATCACTTGAAAAACATTTCTTTCTTTTGAATAATTACATGTTCTCCTTGACGTATGATGGCAAAAATATTCCAATAAACCCATATAAGTTGAATATATTGTTAGCCAAAAATGTATTTAATATACCTAAACTACTGAACATAAAATCTTAGACTATCTTAAACATGCCCAGAACACACTAGAGAGACAGGCAAAATCAACCTATCTATTTTGTAATAAAGTATTGAATGTATTATGTAATTTATTGAATACCTATATCCAGAAAAATTGCTGGCAACATAGTACAATGAAGAATACTGATTACCCCCTTGATTAATGGTGGCCTAAGAACTGCAGTTTGCTGCCACGGCCCATCATCACAAGAGTATCATACCTCATATCACTTGCTCAGGAAAAGATCAAAATTCAAAATTCAAGTATGGTTTCTACTGAATGCCTATCACTTTTGCACCGTTTTTTCCCCCAGTGCTGGGGATTGAACCCAGGGCCTTGTGCCCTCCCTCTACCATATCCCCAGCCCTGCACCATTTTAAAGTTAAAAAAAGTCATAAATCAAACTATCATAAATCAGAGACCATCTGTAGTATGTTTCCTCTGGGCACTGAGGGTTAGTGTGTTCATTATGCTTTCTACTCTTTCTAGATCTATAACATGCAAACTTCAACATATAATGATTACAAAACTATATTAACGTAAGCTGTTTCAAATGCTACTTGCAAATAGAAAGTATGTATTTTAAGTTGAATTCAAATCTTAAACAAAGATACTCAAAAATTTCAAGCACATACAGAATACATATAAGAGTTTAAAATTTTCTTTTGAGAGCATGAAAAAAAGCATGTCCCAGGAAAATAACTTCCAAAATTTTTATAATCATGGAAGGGTCAGAATTGTGTGTGGAATATTAATTGCAGCATTAAAAATATATTGTAGCCTTAAGTGTCACAATAAGTTTTTAAATTGTTCTTTGATTTTAAGTTTATACCTCCTTCATTTTAGTGTTCTTTAGGTATTTCTGCATTGCAAATTTTATATCAATATCATCATAAAAAAGTTTTTTACTGGAAAATGTTAGCAACTTAAATGTTTATATTACTTTGTAGTAATTCTTCAGTATATAATATTTATCTTGATATTCCTGGAACCACTCAGCCTTAGAAATAATCCAACAACTTAAGTAGAGAATGGTAAAATTAAAGTAAATACAAAAAATCAATTCTGCTATGCTAATCTTTCTAGAAGTTTATTTCTAAATAATGATATCATATAACTTGTTAAAAGTAAGGATTATATTCCTGTTCAATTCAATCTATGCATCAATCAGAACTGAAATCAATTAAGGAATATCATATTACTTTCCTCAAAAAACTAGTTTCATAAAAATTATATTAAGAATTTATTTCAAATAATATCTTGTATTTTCTCATAGGCATTTTAAAAAATTGGGTTTATATTTTCTGATGAAGCTTAAAGAAAAAAAACTGTGTGCCTTTTCCTACAAACTGAATAATCATACATAGTAAATTTTAAAACATGATTATTCAAGTACAATATTAATTAAAAAACATGTCTGGTAGAATATTATTAACAATTTTATTACTATCTTTAATTTGTAATCACTGATGTTTTAATATTTGCATACAATAAAACAACATTTGTGATATAATACATAAATCAAAATATTTATTCAATAATTGTGACATGAAATAATAATATTACATTGTGAATGCATACAAATCTCTTAAAGAAAAATGTCCATTCTTCAGAAAACTAAATGCCTGAGTTCTATCCTTCCTCTTAATCTGCATTATATCCCATGGTCTGAACCCAGCACAATTTGCCAAGCTATTCAAATACTAATGAACCATTAATCCATTTTTTTAATCTTCCCACTATACAGCATACTGCAAATAAATAATTGTACATACATCTCTGAGTATCTGTGATTTAACATCTACATGATGATTCTGAGGAGCAGGTTCCCAGGTCAAATGTTGACAAAAACACTTTTAAAAATGGTTTGTGAAAATTCAAATTTTACCACCAACATGTGAATTTTTCCTGCATCCCACTCAGAAATTGATGTTTCTGGCTTTTAAATTTTTTGTTTGCAAATTTAATGAGTAAAATGATAACATGTAACTACAAATAGTATTTTGATAACTAGTAAATTGGGTACCTTTCATACTTATCTTCTATTTGAATGTGTTTTTTTTTTATTTGTGTGTTTATATGATTTGCATTCGTTGCTTTGTCACTTTTTGAATGCCTGGGAAGAGATCTTTGCCTGTTATAGATAATAACACTCTGTCCTCTCTGTTTCAAATATTTTTATCCAACCACTACTATACTCAAAACAGACAGAAATATGTAAAATAACACTCTGAATCATGAAGTTTTCCTGTCTATGAATCCAGCCCTATGTGCCTTAAAAAGAAATATCTTAAAATGAAATAAAAAGCCCTTTGTTAGAGAATATCATCAGCAGCGAAGAAAAAAAATCCAGGGTTTTCCCTACTGTTTTACAAATATTGTATGAGAAAAAAATGAAATGTTAATAAACAGGAGGTGTTTTGAACTTCTTATTTGTTGAAACTTAGCTATTCAAAAAGGATACACACCACCTTTAAAGAAGAAGCTGTGGGTTACCTGTCCTAAAAAAAAAAAAAAAAATGGGATTCATAGAGCCTCAGAAGATAATTCACAAGTTATATACTTACCCAGTCTGATTTTTGCTGCTTTGTCTTTGTAAGGTAGTTCTTTAGGTTTCTTTCCAAAGAATGTTCTGCTACACTAATCAAAGCAAAGGAAGGCTAACTAGAATGGCAAAGTGACTTTGCTAAATATGTGCTTTTGTTCCTTTGTAAATTTTTTTTATTGTACTGAGGATTGAAACTGGGGTGCTCTACCACTGCAATTCTTGAGCCTCAACCTCATGATAGCTGCGATTAGAGGTATAGGCCACCATGCCCTGCATTATTACTTTGCAAATTTAATGTATCTAACATAACATTTAGACTATCAAATCAAAGAGTTTTTGGCAGTGAAAAGTGTTACTTCAACATTAGTACCATTTTAAGTGAAGCTAAGCAATTTACACAAAAAGTAGCAGGGTATAAAATAATTTCATATATGCATTTTTTTGTTTTCAATTATATGCATACATATGTGTGTGTGTGTGTGTGTGTGTGTGTGTGTGTGTGTGTGTGTACTCTTGTCTTTCGGTATCAGGGTATCAGTAGTGGATATGAAGGAAGTCTGGTACTAGTGGATCCAATAAGATCCACCTGAAGATAATGAAATCTACCTATGCCTAAATCCTAAGCATGGTATTGGCAAATAAACTACTCATATACTCTTGCATACTTTAAATTATCTATTGATTGCCTATTGTACCAAAGACAATGTAAGTGCTATGTAAATAGTTGTCATACATTTTTTTGTTTAGGAAATAATAAGAAAAGACTATTCCTGTTAAGCACAGACACAATTTTAAAAATATTTTTGATCTATATTTGGTTGAATGCGTGGATGCGGGACCTGTAGATATGGAGGATCAACAGTATATGCATATACAAATGTGTGTGCATACAAAATGCCCCACTGGATCAGGAAAATGAACCCAGGACCTAGGTAAAATGAAAATTAAATGCCTTATTTCACATTAGAGGACAGATACTCAAGTTCAGAAAGGTAACTAACTAGTCAATCGTCAAAAAGTGAATGAGTACGAGACTAGATGGATGCCCCAGGTTATGGTCAATTGATTGATGTTCTAGACATCTAAGATCATCAAGTTATGATATAAATATGCAACTGGAAAATGTTTCAAAAATTAGAAATGAAGCAGTGGTTGCTTTTGCTGTCTAGGAGGAGTTCTTGGGATAAGACTTGTTATTGCACAGGTAAAATGGTGTCCCTAACTGTCAGGGTGCAGCTGGTGCTCTAGTTTGCCAGGTCCCCATGCAGAATGATGGTGAAATTTGTTTCACTCACATAGAGTGATACTATTTAGTGGCTTTTTTTTTTCTCCACCAACTTATATTGCTCCTGTATCCTACAAGTACCTTTATTTATTTTGTTTACTTTGGCATTTTACTTTGCAAAAAATTAATAAATAAAATAACAGATGAGAAAGGAGAAATACCACTGAGTAAGGTATCATAATGTCCTTAAAAATGCAAGACCTTTCCTTTTTGTGTTTGTTATCCTCTATTTCCAGAAGCTTCCACTAAATTCAGGCTGAAATCTGATGGCCAGGATTAAATTCTCAATGTTACCATTTATTTGTTATGTGACATTCCTTAAGTTAGTTAACCCCTCTGATGTTTAGCTTTACCATTGGCAAAAACTCATAGGGTTTGCTACATTAAAGACTCAACAGATACATTGAACAGACCTTATATCAACATGTTTTAAAACTTATTGCTAATGAACTCTATTTACAACTCTACTAACTACTGAGAAAAGTGAGTGATAAATAATATAGAATAGACTGAAAAGTTAAGGATTAATGATGGTATACTTCATTTTAAATTATATTGGAGAAAGGAGGAAACAGAATGAAAAAAAAAGAAATAAAGGGCTGGGGAGACAAGGGTGAAAGAAGAAAAAAAGGAGGTGAAAAGGAGAGAGATGGGAGGGGAATGGGGAAGAGAGATATAAAGAGAATTCAATTAATTGAATAATATGTGAAATTAATTTGAACCATGAAAAAACAAACAAGAAGGAAAGATACAACAAAACACTTTATATGGAACAGCTAATAGAATAATCATTAAAAGATTAAGTCTTCTTCAGGAATTTAAAATGGAGACACTTCTTTTGCATATCCTCATACAGGTATAGATGGCCCTTGGGGTTTTCAGGGCTTTGGGGAGGCAGCACACAACACAGCTTGAGGTTTCCTGGCAGCTGAGGTAAGAGATGGATGCTGGGTCTGATGTGCAAAGTGGAGGCTAGGTTATGGGGTGAGGGAGGATGGTTGGGGCATGGTAGGAGCAGGGTGGCCATAGGGGTAAAAGTCCTCCCTAAGCACTGCCCACTCTTGCAGATATACACAGTGGAGGTCACTCCCTGGGAATTTCCTGCACTCTGCTCTGCTCCATTAGACTCCCATTGCAGACACTAGAGAAAGTGAGTGAGATCTGTTTTCAGATCATAGAGATTTCACTACATGGGTTACTTAGTCAGCCTGCTTCAAAGGTATCCCCTGTGCTATTAACTGGTATTTCTAGGTGAGAGAAGACTGTAGCAATTTAATCTCTTTTCAATCTGTAAACTTAGATGTAGTGTCTGCAAAATGGCTGCCCACCCAGCTCTCTGCCAGCAACTTGAGAAAAATAGAGCTCTTCTTATTTACCACATGGTTTTCAGCTCCTATCCCATCTTAACTCAGCCTGGCTTTCTCTTCTACCACTGTTCCCTAAGCAGGCTTATCAGTTTGGCCACTTCCTCCAGACCAGCCCTGATGTTGCTTAGACTGATTTGGGGTTAACGAATTGTTTGGGGTTAACAAATTCTTTCCTGTTTTCTGTTCTAGTAAGCAGAGTTCTTGAATCCCTCCAATTCTCTGACCTTCCAATATTGTGAATCAGTGCATTCCCTCTTTCTTACCCACCTCTCCTGATAAGCTGTTCCTTCACTGCTTTGATCCCAAACTGTGCAGTAGTTGAATTCTGCAGCCTACCTCATTCCTGCCATCTTGGATCTCGACTAAGATCTTTGTTTTCAAGAACTTTATTAGCTGCCCTAGATCTTCCCAAGTCATTTGTTAATTTTTCCAAGAAAAATATTACCTCTTCCAGTTTTTTTTCTTCCATACTTTTTTCCTTCTCTGTGTTAGATTTCTAACTGCTAGAAACTGTCCTCAAATGAAGACCACCACTGGTTCAAAAAATAGCTTTTCAATTAGTTTTTTTTTTTTAAATTAAAGTCTCATGTCTTACGGTGATATCCTTCAAACCTAGAGTTTCTAAATCACATGCCTCTCTGGTGCTCTACAGTTAGCTTATTTCTTTCTCAAGCTACATGGTTCTCTGCCTGTACAATAGGCTTCCAATGTTCCTCACTCTTCCTGGAACCATGCTTCCATAATCTTCTATTTTCTAGAAATTTATTATCTCCCATATTTGGAGGGCACTCAATGACTCTATGGTAGTTACAGAATAATACTCTTTTAAAAAAATTATCTTACAGATATTTCAAAGGGACCCTAGGAATGTAAGCAAAATTTTAAAATCTGTTAAAACAAAAGTCCCAAGAATTCCAGGTGTCTTACAGGAGCAATTGACTGGGTGGGTAATTGCAATATTTAACAATGTGGCAACACAGGAATAGGAACGAATTTTAGAAGACTATGTACATAACATTAGGAAAAGACTGAGATTACCTTATATTTTCATTAATGCATGTAGAGACATGCTTTGTAAACCTAATAAGGAAGAATCTAGTTGATTTTACCTGTAAAATTAAGTACTTTTGGTAAACAAAAACCACCATAAAAAATTAAGGCAATGTATTTTTCTTTCTTCCAGTTTAGATTCTATAGCTTAATATAAAAGGTCAGTTAACATATCCAAAGATAATAAGTAGCTGCAAAAGCATATTTTCTGATAAACAAAGAACTCAAAATTGGATCTCAGATGTGACTACTTCAATCAGTCAAATGATGACTGCTCATCCTCAGGAGCTTGGCAAAAATCCACACTGCTGCTCAAGTACCTGAGGTGCATATGAGTGATTTATAAGAACAGAAGATGGGGGAACATTATAATTCATGTGGACTGAAACAGGTTGTTTAGTCCTTAGTTAAAACAGCTGGAATTTACTTTGTTGAAACGTAAGCCAGGCATTTTATGCTGGCAGAATCTGTTCTGCTTCATTTGTGAAGGTGCTTACATTTTTTCCCCCTTTTACTTCAAAAACAAGTAAGCCTGTAACACCTGGTAGCTGTCATGTCAAACTCAAGTCTGCAAGTGGTGGCATCATCCATATATGGGGATCTGTTGTGCAAAGTCATGAAGATTCTTTGCTTCTAATTATCTCCAAGTGATGCATGTCTCTTCCATATTCCATAGTTAGAACTGTGCATCAGACGTGAAAACGTAAGCTTTTCAGAGATTCTCCAGTGTAAATCACAAAGCAATTCTAATTCATAGAGTATTCAAAAAGCAAAAAAGAAAAGTTATCTAGAAGTATAAAAACAAGATTTAATTACACAATTTATCATTTCTAAGGTGGTTGAACTGTCACTGACCAAAATGAATAGTGTGGGAAAACAGTAAAAGAAGCAAACAACTGTTTAAACAAAATTCACATGACAAGCATAACATCTTACTAAGGTAAGATGAGAACTGTGGACCCATGGTTCGGATAGCTTATATCATACAATACTAAAATTCTATAATGAAATCCTTTGCTTTCCTTAATATTTTTCCATAGTCCATCTAATTCTTTGTTGCTGGACAAAATTCAACAATTCAACACAAATAATGTTTACTAAGTTTGCTTCTCCCCTCTTCAAATACTTTTAGGAGTATTCCACTGCAAAGTATAAAACTAGCAGTGAAAGCTCTGAGGTCTGGCTCTATCCTGGGTTCCTAAATTTTATGTCCTTCTTTGAATCCTCAGTGTTCCTCCTAGTATGACAAATCATTCTCCAGATTATGGTTTTTGTCCAGTTAGGAAACCCTTGCTTTTTTGCCTCCCCTCCCTCCATCCTACATACCTAACAGTTCTCTGAATCTAAAAGCCCACTGAAAAGTTCCAACCCAGCCTATATTGAACAATTTTTGTGCATATGTTTCAAACATTATTTGTATTTTCCTTTCTCCTTAAGATGATTTGTGTTTTTTTTTTACTGCTCTGGTTTTTATACTATTAATATTTGGTAATTGATTAAAGATTATATTGTTCTTACAATATACATTCATTACAGACTATGTGGTACAGGATATTAGCTCTATCTGGTTACTCAGATCATCAGTTGTATATGAATCTTATATCAAACATCTTTGTTTGGCTATTACTATATTGTCTATGCCTCCAAAATCAACAATTCTAAAAAAGGCAAAATTTGTTTTTTTTTAATTTATTTCATGATGTTAGTTCTGCCTATCCATGAACAGGGTATATCTTTCCATTTTCTAAGATCTTCTTCTACTTCTCTTTTTAGGGTTTTGTAGTTTTCATTGTATAAATCTTTCACCTCTTTTGTTAGGTTGATTCCCAAGTATTTTATTTTTTTTGAGGATATTGTGAATGGAGTGGTTTTCCTTATTTCCATTTCAGAGGTTTTGTTGCTGATATACAGAAATGCCTTTGATTTGTGCGTGTTGATTTTATATCCTGCCACTTTGCTGAATTCATTTATTAGTTCTAGTAGTTTTTTTGTAGACCCTTTTGGGTCTTCTAGGTATAGAATCATATCATCTGCAAATAGTGATAATTTAAGTTCTTCCTTTCCAATTTTTATGCCTTTAATTTTTTTCGTTTGTCTAATTGCTCTGGCCAGTGTTTCGAGAACTATATTGAATAGAAGTGGTGATAGAGGGCATCCCTGTCTTGTTCCTGATTTTAGGGGGAATGCCTTCAATTTTTCTCCATTCAGAATGATGCTAGCCTGGGGCTTAGCGTAGATAGCTTTTACAATATCAAGGTAAGGTCCTGTTATCCCTAGTTTTTCTAATGTTTTGAACATAAAGGGATGCTGTACTTTGTCTAATGCTTTTTCTGCGTCTATCGAGATGATCATGTGGTTCTTATCTTTAAGTCTATTGATATGGTGAATAACATTTATTGATTTCCGTATATTGAACCATCCCTGCATCCCATGGATGAATCCTACTTGATCATGGTGCACAATTTTTTTGATGTGCCATTGTATCTGATTCGCCAGAATTTTATTGAGGATTTTTGCATCTAGGTTCATCAGAGATATTGGTCTGTAGTTTTCTTTCTTTGATCATCAAAATGTCGATATTACCAAAAGTCCTCTATAGGTTTAATGCAATGCCAATCAAAATTCCAATGGCATTCCTTGTAGAAATAGATAAAGCAATCATGAAATTCATATGGAAAAATAAAAGACCCAGAATAGCAAAAGCAATTCTAAGCAGGAAGTGTGAATCAGGTGGTATAGCAATACCAGATTTCAAACTATACTACAGAGCAATAGTAACAAAAACAGCATGGTACTGGTACCAAAACAGGCGGGTGGACCAATGGTACAGAATAGAGGATACAGAGACTAATCCACAAAGTTACAACTATCTTATATTCGATAAAGGGGCTAAAAGCATGCAATGGAGGAAGGATAGCATCTTCAACAAATGGTGTTGGGAAAACTGGAAATCCATATGCAACAAAATGAAACTGAATCCCCTCCTCTTACCATGCACAAAAATTAGCTCAAAATGGATCAAGGACCTTGATATCAAATCAGAGACTCTGTGTATGATAGAAGAAAAAGTTGGCTACGATCTACATATCGTGGGATCAGGCTCCAAATTCCTTAACAGGACACCCATAGCACAAGAGTTAATAGCAAGAATCAACAAATGGGACTTACTTAAACTAAAAAGTTTTTTCACAGCAAGAGAAACAATAAGAGAAGTAAATCGGGAGCCTACATCATGGGAACAAATTTTTACCCCTCACACTTCAGATAGAGCCTTAATATCCAGGGTTTACAAAGAACTCAAAAAATTAGACAATAAGACAACAAGTAACCCAATCAACAAATGGGCCAAGGACCTGAACAGACACTTCTCAGAGGAGGACATACAATCAATCAACAAATACATGAAAAAATGCTCACCATCTCTAGCAGTCAGAGAAATGCAAATCAAAACTACCCTAAGATACCATCTCACTCTAGTAAGATTGGCAGCCATTATGAAGTCAAACAATAACATGTGCTGGAGAGGATGTGGGGAAAAGGGTACTCTTGTACATTGCTGGTGGGACTGCAAATTGGTGCGGCCAATTTGGAAAGCAGTATGGAGATTCCTGGGAAAGCTAGGAATGGAACCACCATTTGACCCAGTTATTGCCCTTCTTGGTCTATTCCCTGAAGACCTTAAAAGAGCGTACTACAGGGATACTGCCACATCGATGTTCATAGCAGCACAATTCACAATAGCTAGACTGTGGAACCAACCCAGATGCCCTTCAATGGATGAATGGATTAAAATATGTGGCATTTATACACTATGGAGTATTACGCAGCACTAAAAAATGACAAAATCATGGAATTTGCAGGGAAATGGATGGCACTAGAGCAGATTATGCTTAGTGAAGCTAGCCAATCCCTAAAAAACAAATACCAAATGTCTTCTTTGATATAATGAGAGCAACTAAGAATAGAGAAGGG
The DNA here is from genome assembly GCF_045843805.1 of Urocitellus parryii. Taxonomy (NCBI): domain Eukaryota; kingdom Metazoa; phylum Chordata; class Mammalia; order Rodentia; family Sciuridae; genus Urocitellus; species Urocitellus parryii. The sequence continues at coordinate 39,085,851 of NC_135540.1, read as the reverse complement.
AGGAAGAGCAGGAAGAAAAGATTGACATTAAACAGAGGCACGAGATGGGAGGGAAAGAGAGAGAAAAGGTGAATTGCATGGAAATGGAAAGAGACCCTCATTGTTATAAAAAACTACATAAAAGAGGTTGTGAGGGGAATTGGAAGAAAAGCAAGGAGAGAAATGAATTACAGTAGATGGGATAGAAAGAGAAGATGGGGGGAGGGGGATAGTAGAGGATAGGAAAGGTAGCAGAATACAACAGTCACTAGTATGGCATTATGTAAAAATGTGAATGTGTAACAGATGTGATTCTGCAATCTGTATTTGGGGTAAAAATGGGAGTTCATAACTCACTTGAAACTAATGTTTGAAATATGATATGTCAAGAGCTTTGTAAGGTTTTGAACAACCAATAAAAAAAATTTATTTCAAAGTTTCTTTTGATTAAAATAGTAAATAAACAAGTAAAATCTCTAAAGGTTGGAAAGTATTAATGCTACTTTAAAAAAATATTTGTAATGATATTGCTATTATTAGCATTAAAACTAGTAGTTGTATTTGTGCTTCGATATTCTTATATATGACATTTATTTATGACATTGATGTGCATATCTATAGAGCTGTGATCATGAGCAAATAGTATTTAATTATTTAAGCTTTGAATTTCTTACTATAAACTTGTATTCCATTTTAATTCCTTTCTTCACAACAAATTCAACCGACATCAAAGAATCAAACAAAATTTTAAGTAATAAAATATTAGAACAAAACTAGAGTTGTTTTAAATTTTGGAGTAAAGTAAGTCTTTCCATGCATGATAACAAATATAGAAAACAAATTAAGTTGAATATGTAAATATTTTCCAAACCTTAAAGAATGTATACTCAGCACAGTAATTTTATTTTAAATAATTTTTCCTATCGACACACTGCTCAGATATATATACATATTATATATACATATTACATATATAATTTTACTTTAAAATTTTCTTTACACATATATCAAGGATATATATATGTATATATATATATATACACACACACATATGTATATGTACATTTTAGATATATAGATATCTCTACAAAAACATATTATGGATATGCGTGATGCGTGTGGTATACACACACACACACACACACACACACATATATACATTCTTTATTGACTACATATTTCTTTACTATAAAGTGAATGTAATGAAAACTTATTGCACCAACAATAAACTGTAGACATTTAACAAGAACAATCTGTACTGCTTGCCCACATAGGGGCGATGAATTCTCTATGTTAGTGGTAGCAATATGTATGTATATATATATATATATATATATATATATATAGAGAGAGAGAGAGAGAGAGAGAGAGATACACACACACACACACACACATATATATATACAGAAAAACACAAAATTTTTGTATCATTTAATAAATGTAACCAAGTAGAAATAATCTAAATACCTAAGAATAAGTGAACAGACAGATATAATTTTACTATTTCCATACAATTAGCTATTGTACAGCTATTAAAGAATCAAATAGGCTTTATGGACTGGTATGGGAGAGATGTCCAGAACATATTCTGAAAACAAACATTTCATCTTATACCAGAATAATCCTTTCATAGAACAGGATCTCATGTTGGCCAAAGGATATGAAAATGATACTTAGTGGAATTGATTCATAGTGTGGAACTAACAAATTATAATTTTCAAAGCTATGAGTAGTACTAAGGTTAGTCTGTTTAGGTTTCCAAGATCCAACTACCATTTCTTTTTTTTTTTTTTTTGGAAAAATTCTTTTTTTTTTTTTTTAATTATTGGTCGTTCATAACATTACATAGTTCTTAATACATCATATTACACGGTTTGATTCAAGTGGATTATGAACTCTCGCTTTTACCCCGTATACAAATTGCTGTATCACATCAGTTACCCTTCCATTGATTGACATATTGCCTTTCTAGTGTCTGATGTATTCTGCTGTCTGTCCTATTCTCTACTATCCCCCCTCCCCTCCCCTCCCCTCCCCTCCCCTTTTCTCTCTCTACCCCTTCTACTGTAAATCATTTCTTCCATTTGTATTATCTTGTCTTACCCCTCCTTTCCTCTTATATGACATTTTGTATAACCCTGAGGATCGCCTTCCATTTCCATGCAATTTCCCTTCTCACTCCCTTTCCCTCCCACCTCTCATCCCTGTTTACTGTAAATATTCTTCTCAAGCTCTTAGTCCCTACCCTGTCCTTGTTAACTCCCCTTATATCAAAGGAGTCATTTGGTATTTGTTTTTTAAAGATTGACTAGCTTCACTTAGCATAATCTGCTCTAATGCCATCCATTTCCCTCCAAATTCTATGATTTTGTCATTTTTTAATGCACAATAATACTCCATTGTATATAAATGCCACATTTTTTTTTTATCCATTCATCTATTGAAGGGCATCTACCAGCCCTAGCTTTGCTTTCACTACATACTCTCCCTCACCATCATAAGATATTTAAATCCCATCTTATGCTTCACCCTTCAGGAAACATTCCTTCTATATCATCTTCATTTTCACTTGAGACTGTAAATTAAGCAAAGAAAGGACTGTACAATATATGTGGGATAAAAGTGGGAAAATACGTAAAGATGAATTTCTCTTATTTTATATGGGCTAATCCAACAATGTTTGAATCAAATTAAATTCTAAACCATAATTAAAAGATATAGTTTGAAAAATAAAGTTCAAGATCAATTTTTATTCAATTATAATTAATTATTGCTGATACTCTTTTGTTTTTTACTTACCCCACTTAATGAGGATGATAAATTGGATCAAATATTTCTAACATCAGAAGTATGTTTTAAGAAATTTATTCTATTCATTTGAAATGTTCCCCACCCCCATACCCTTATGCTTTTCTGTTAACTGCATATTTGTATTCTGAATGACACATTAGCAACTATTTTGAACCTCTTACTTAAAACATAGTCTACTTTAATCACATATTCTTTTCAAGCACTTGGAAACTTTGTAGTTTTTCATTTATAGAGTATTCAAATGAGCAATGTTTCTTTATTGACTATATATTTTTATTATAAAGTGAATATAATGAAAACTTATTGCACCAACAATAAACTTGAGACATTCAACAAGGACAATCTGTACTGCTTGCCCACATAGGGGTGATGAATTCCCTCTATGTTAATGGTAGCAATTGGCCCTCTGGACTTCCTGGTGAAGAATCTCCAGTGAACACACTATTATTCAATTGACTTTATTGGTGTGATACTGTTGTCAGGTTCCCCATTAAGGAGCTGAAATATTAATATGTATCTATTTCTTAATTCAGAAATAAGTGTGTGTTTATTGCAAATATGACATACAAAGAATGGTTTAAGTAAATTTTTCATATTTCTATTATCCAAAGATACAACATGCTGTATATCAATATATCTCTCACAAAAAATGATTCATTGTAAAAATATTACTCTGAAATTACCATATTCCTTCTAAAATATTTTGTAATTATTAAATCAAGATATAACATTTATTTTTATCATATACTATATCTAAAATGAAAGAAATACATTAAGTGACTTATAAATATATGTATTTAAAAACATGCACATCACTCTTTGTTCACGGAATTGTCTTTCTTTTCATTTTCAAGAGAAATAGAGCAGAGAAACAACAGTGTTAAAATAGTCAAAATAAGGGACACATTGGAAAGCAAGAAGGAGAAAGAAGACACTGAGAGAAACATGATAGTAAATCAGAAAAGACTGGTACTAAAATGCAGGTGAAAGTGGCATATAATTTAAAAAATGCTTCAAATAAAATCTATCAGCAGAGAGACAGCCTTTGTCACTTCCCAGAAGTTTAATTTTCTGCAGCTATGTCTGAGATGCCCTATGGGGTAGAGCAGGGGAAAGAGTGGCTCCTGCCAACCATCGACAACCCTCCCCCTGCTACTTGTTCTTTGGGGTCACAGAGGGGATGTAGGTGGCCTGGCTCTGACCAAAGGCACACCTGTGTGGAGAGCAGTATGGAAAGAGAATGCAGAGGCACCCCTTGGTGGGCTTCCTCTGACAGTTTGTTTTCAACTTCAGATTACCCTCCATTACCTTAAATTTTGGTCTTCATTTTTCTAACTCATTATTTTCATTTTTGCTTCTATTCTAATTTTTTATCCTTAAAATGTCTCCATCTTTCATATTTCTGGTTTCATGTTTTATACCATACCCTCATTTTGAGTTTTCATCATTTTGGAAATGAAATGAAGGGACTATATATTGTAGGTGAATGACAAAATTTAGGTCCATGCTTTTCGTTTTGAACACATGGTACAGTTTCATGTACCAAGGTAACAGATATTCCAATTTGGGGAAGCAGGAGTTTTTAGCAGAATGTAAAAGTCTGGAATTTTATTTTGGATACATTCACTTTTTCATATCTTTAAGATATTGAATGAAATATCAAGAAGAAAGCTGCATTTTAAAATCAATGACTTTAAAGAGAAATAGTCATTTTAAAACAATCACCATTTTGTATTTTGTAAATAAGAATGCTACAAAATTCTGTTTCATGTCAAATGAGCTTGTTAAAAATAGTAATTCTCAATGAAGGAAGTCTGGCTTTTTAAGCAGCACCAATACTTTTGTGAAATTATATATTGTAGCACTTTTAACATCCTTGGTCATAGCTTACCAAGCACCAATGGTCCATTCAATCTGTGTGGTGACCAAGGATTCCCTTCCTAAACATATATATATCATCTGATGCCCCCAAGAAAGTGTACCTATTTCCACCCCTGTGGGTGAAACAAAGTCCAAAATGATTCTTTACTTCAAGACTTTGAAGGTTTGATAAATCATGTGTACTGTGAATTACCAGAATGATCTATAGGTTGCATTCTCAAAATCTATCATTGAATATTTTGTGGCATTCTATTAGTGAGTTTTAATAATGTTTTGTAACCACTGAAAGAGAACATGAGGCCCTTGATCAGACAATAAGTTGACTGTTAAGAAAACCCAAAGTTACTTACTACTTTGTTCTTTATTTCAATTTGTTGTGGAGTTCTTTAAGATTTTATTTTTAGTTTTTTTTTCTCCCTTATTTTTTTTGCAGTATTTCATAAGATTGATCCCAGGGCTTTGTGCACATGATGTAAGTAAGTGCTTTACCAGTGAGCTACCACCCCAGCCCTAGAAGATTTTTTAAAGATTAAAGCTATCCATTATTTTGTAAAAAGTTTTAAAAGTATGAAACACATAAATAAAAAAGAGAAATACCCAATAGCCCATTCCATTACAATATCCCAACACACAGATAATAATGCTGTTAACAGTTTGAAGTGAATTTTCCAGATATTTACAGAATTCCTTCTTTACCTATGTTGAGATCCACCTTCCCACTTGATAAGAGATGCAATGGGCTTTAATGTGGGCATCTGTCACAGCTTGTCAATCATAGCCCCTGCCTGACTGACCATTAAATCAAATGGCCTTAGATCAGAGAAAGGGCACTTGCCATCACATTAAACACTTGACAGCAGCCATCAAAAGCTCAGTCTAGAGCAACAAAACTTATAGTGGATTTTCTGAAAAAACACGCAGTCCTTTTTTTCTTGGACATTTTTAAAGTGTGTCTTTTGATTAAGCCACTCTAAGAAAGTCACATATTTCAATGATAATGAGCCCCTGTGGTGCTGGCTTGCAGAGCTGTGCTATGGCATGGTGCCCCCTCCACTTTGATGGAGGGAAATATCCAATTGCATTTTGCATTTACCCTAAGAATGTCACTGTTCACTGCATTAAGATACATCATCTTCTAAGAGGACAAAGGATGGATGTTTTCTCTGGACTCAGTTCCAGAAATAGTTTTGCTTCCCTTGACTAATTCATCTTTTTTTTTCCCTTTTGTGTGACTCACATCATAATTTTTGGAGGGTCCTGTACCTAAAATAAAATTTTGTTCAGGTTCTAGAATTTTTGGAACTAACCTTGTGGCCTAATTCCTGCAAGTGAAGAGGCTCTTGTGGCATATTTATAGTCTATTTGAATCCTGATTTCATGTCATTTCCCATTCCTGACCCTTACCTTTCTCCTTAGTGCCTCATTTCTTTAGTCTTACACTTCTGTTAATTACAACTTGATATTCCTTACACAGTTTGCAAGTCACTTGGAAGGATTTAAAAAAAAAAATAAGCCTCACATACTTATGTATATGCTCATACATGCACATTTGTTTTACTTTGGTTTTATAATCCTGAGGAAAATATCAAGCTATTGTTCTCCTTTCTCTCTCACTATGTACTCAGGAGAAATTAAGATTATTTAATTCCAGTAAATATTTATGATAACTTCTAATTTAGTTAAATATAATACAAACTATTTGATTTTCTATCATATAAAAGATAATGCAATTAATTATAAGAATTGGAATTAAAATTTATAGCCTGCTTTTCAATTTGCTAATTTTTATTATCCTTTATGTATTTGATCCTAATGATATCACCTAAAGATAAGTTAGAGAAGTCATTTTACAGAGAAGATAAGAAAGACAAAAATGACTTTAAATCAAGCAACTTACAGAAATGCATAATAGCTATTCAGCTATTCCATGGCCAGAGTCCATATAAACTTTTTTTTTCAATAATTCACTAGAATTAGCAGTAAAGTGCTTCAGACCACAGTGTAAAATGTTTAGTTATTCTTAACTATAATATCAAATATAATAAGTAACTCATTGTACTCTGAATGTTCAAGGCTCATATTGTAAAAATAAAGGAACTATTCATGGAAAGATGAGTATTTGAGAAGAAACTTAACATATTTTAACAAGCAGCTATAGAATTAGAAAAAATAGTTTCAGGAAAAGAAATTTCATGAACAAAAATGTGAAGAAAGTTGAAAATCTGGCATTTTGGGTGAAAAACAACTTGGTTTGTCTTATACTGGGGAGTTAGTACATTTTGAAAAGTCATAAGACTTAAGGCTAAGAAGACAATTGGGATCCTCCTATCACCCTGAATGTCAGACATCATCTTTTTGCTATCACCAGGCAGTAAGTTCTGCCTCTGCTCTTGCTTTAGAAAATCTGGAGAGACTACAGGAAGAGATCCTAAAAGGATTGAAATGATAAAGGCAATCCCCTGTTTGTGACTGAGAATTGTAAAATAGCACTGGTATTTATCACACTGAACTACCTTTAGGTATTTAAAACGAATTCTAAAGGGTGCTTTCCTCTTTGATGATGGGACAACTAAGCTCTTATTGCCTTCTTGGTATTTATACAACAGCCTCAGGGCCTTAGAAGTCAACTCCAAGAGAAAGAGCAAATCGTCCCTGTGCAGCTCAAATTGGACAATCATTTATCTCCTTATATTCAGAGCAAACAACAGGCTTTTAACAGCATTTTTGAGTTATGAGAGTTTCTGCTGAAGGTTTTGCGGAAGCAGGAATATTTGAACTTTTGCCCAACTGATAAAGAGGCTCTAAAAACACTTCTGAGTTTTTAGTTCAAGCAATTAGACTGCTCATCTCATCTCCATGCTGCTGGATGCTCACTCTGTTGCTCTCCAAATACCAAGGCACAGAATAGAAAAGATAGGTGTTGATGTGATGATAGCTTTAGTAGCAAACTGGGAGAGGGCTGAAAATGAACAGGAGTGAAAGCAGAATCAGTTCCCTCCATTATAATATTCAGCCTTTCTTGAAATTTCCCGTGCCCCTGAACATTGACCACCCTGGCTGTCTCACCCAGGTACACCATTGCACAATGGTGTTAAAGGGTTGGTTAAAGGTTGAAGGAGTCAGTAGTAGGAGATGGAAATCAAGGAAAGAGAAGCTGAGGTGTTTATCTGCACCTCTTCCCCCTGTTCCAAGGCTTCTTTGACAATGAAAAATTTTCAGCTCCTTTCTACTGGTCAGCCTCAACTTCAAGACTCAAGCTTTACTTGGGCTTTGTAGCATTCCTTCAACATACACTAATCACCAAGGGGCTGGCATTGGCGTCCAGCTACTTCAACTCTGTCCATATTTCTTTTAAGTATCTCTTCATTAAATCTATTTATTTAAACCATCTGTGGCATTGTGTTTCCTGCCAAGACCCTGACAGACACAGAGAGAACAGTATTATAATTTCAAGTAATTCTTACCTTATTAAAGATCTAATTTTGTGTGCTTGTATGGGTTTTCTTTTAGATTTGTCTCTCAGAGAGTGTTTCAATATACTTTCCAAGTTGTTTCAATATACTTTCCAAGTTAATGCAAGGGAAAAAAATTAACCTTATTTGTTTCCATTCCCTTATCAGGGTGTTGGAAGGAAATAACAATGGGAATGTTTTGCTCTAGACCAGTGGTTTGCCAAAAGTGATCCCAAGCTACAAGCATTGGTATCATCTGGGAGCTAGTTAAAAAAGAAAATTCTCAGGCCCCATTTCAGATTTAACTGAGTGCACCTTTTTTCCCACATTCTTGCCAACACTTATTGTTGTTTCTCTTCATAATAGCTGCCATTCTGACTGGAATGAGATGAAATCCTAGAGTAGTTTTGAATTGCATTTCTCTAATTGCTAGTGATGATAAACATTTTTTCATATATTTGTTGATTAATTGTATATCATCTTCTGAGAAGTGTCTGTTCAGGTCCTTGACCCATTTATTGATTGGATTATTTGTGGTTTTGGTGCTTAGCTTTTTGAGTTCTTTATATACCCTAGAGACAAGTGTTCTATCTGATGTGTGAGGGGTAAAAAATTGTTCCCAAGATATAGGCTCTCTGTTTACCTCACAAATTGTTTCTTTTGCAAATTGGTGCACCCAAGAGGGAAAGTAGTATAAAGATTCTTTGGAAAACTGGGAATGGAACCACCATTTGACCCAGCTATCCCTCTCCTTGGACTCTATCCAAAGGACCTAAAAACAGCATACCACAGGGACACACCACATCAATGTTTACAGCAGCACAATTCACAATAACTAAACTGTGGAGCCAACCTAGATGTCCTTTGGTGGATGAATGGATAAAAAAAATGTAGCATATATACACAATGGAATTTTACTCAGCAATAAAAGAGAATAAAATCATGTCATTAGCAGGAAAATGGATGGAGTTAGAGAAGCTAATGCTAAGTTAGCTAATCCCCTCAAAACCAAATGCCAAATGTTTTCTCTGATATAAGGAGACTGACTCATAGTGGGATAGGGAGGAGGAGCATGGGAGAAAAATAGATGAACTCTAGATAGGGCAGAGAGTTGGGAGGGGAAGAGAGGGGGAAGGGGGTTATCAATGATGGTGGAATCTGATGGATATCCATCCAAAGTACATGTATGAAGACATGAATTGGTGTGAATATACTTTATATACAAACAGAGATATGAAAAATTATGCTCTATATGTGTAGTAAGAATTGTAATGCAGTCCGCTGTCATGTATTTTAAAAATAAAATCAATTAAGATTTAACTGAATCAGAAACTGTGCTTTAAAATGCTTTCCAGGGAATTCTGCTACATGCTGAACTGACAGTAAGAAACAATGCTTCCTATTTCCTGTAAATTAAAAATCTTCAGTGTCTATTTCCTAAAATAATTTCTAATCATAATTTAAAACATCTTGAAGTCTACTACAACCTACCTTGGTCTGTGTTCCCTTCTTATCTATTGAAATCCTACTTATTCCTTGAAGTCTAAAATAAATGCCATTTGCCCTTAAAATCTTTCCTGCTTTTTAAAGTCCAGGCAGATCTTTCTTTTTTTCTGGAATGTTGTATGTTCTGGTGCAGCCTTATAACATCTGGATGCATATTTTTCTTCTCCTCTTCACAGTCTTTGCATAGTACTTTTTTTGTTCCTACTAGACAGTTGTTGAAAGTACAAACATGTCTTCAATTTTCCTTGAATTATTTATTCTAACTTTAGAAAATGTGGACAGGTCAGATATTATTTTAGTATTGTTTGACACATCCAATTTATCATCAGAACACAAAAATGCACATCACAACACTCACTCTTCAGGATAAAGTTCTTGGAAGAAATCTAGAATGTGACAATAATATAAATAAAGTCTTCACAATTAATAAAAGCATAATATTAAAACAACATAAAGAGTTATGTAAAGGTATCACACATTTTCCTTTCTTTCAATTCTAGACAATTGCTTTGTAACAAATACTGCTGCAGAATATATGTACTAATGTAGGAGGATAGAGTCAGAACTGATAAGGTGTCAAAAATCCATTTGTTAACTTAGGCTCTAAAATAGTTATGATTTAGAAATAATCAGTGTTACTGAAAAAGAAACATTTATCAAGATTCAATAATATAGGAAAAAGAATCTATGTGACACAAGAACAAATTTGTGATAAAAGATAAATGTTACAGCATGCCTTTTTAGGTTTTACTTATTCATTTCATTTATTTGATACTACACATTATAAAAATCATTTGAAATTAATGCTATATCATTTGAAAATAATGCTATAAACAATATGTGGTATTGAAAATATTTACAAAATTTATAGGACTCCAAAGAACATCTTAATTCTCAGAAAAACAAGTAATTCTAAAGGAAAAAAATAAAGCTGAAATTACCAAAAAAAAGAGGAGTGATCAAAAACATCAGTAATTTAAAATTTTTTAAAAACTTACAAAAATACAGTCAAATGAAACAAAATAAAATTTAAATTTTCGTATGTAAGAGATTTGACACTATGAATTTTGCAGGCATAATTTTTAAGATCCAACATCTTAAAATAAGCATTTGCAAATCCTTGTTATAAATCAATAACCAGAGGGAAAAAGCACCTTGAAAATAAAATCCATTTGTTAACTAAATATTTACTGTAAAAAAATATGCTTTCCCTGGTGCTACAGTAGACCCACTACATAAACTACTTACTGAGGGGCAAGGAGGGTACTCTAGGGCACTAAATTGAGTAAGAACTTATTCTAAGGTAGCCTAATATATGGTATAGTTCAAGGTTCTACACGGCTATGTGACAAAATTACTTGCACATTTTATGACAAAATCAGCTCATCCTAGAAACAGCATCTGTTATAATTCAACTTATTTTATATCCTGTTCATATGTGAAGACTACAGTAATAAGCCACAGTTAAAGGTCTGAAACTTCAGTCTCTTAAAAGAAATACATTTTTGCACTAGAAATATACTGTTGCTTCTAATTTTTCCTATAAGCAAAGGCAAATATTTATGAGATAGCTAGCTGGTCGACAGTCTGAACTTTCAGAGGACAGAATGTGTGACCCTTGAAGATTAGACAACTGCTGTAAACAATTGTGCAAAACAGATACAATAAAAATAAAACTATGTCTAAAAGAATAATGCATAATCATAAAAGAGACTTTCAAAGTGGAATGATGTATTTTTATTCATCTTTTTCATTTACAGATGAAGAAAATATGCAACAGAGAGGTTAATTAATTGCCTCCATATATTCTTTTTTTCTTTTTCTTTTTCCCAGAGAATCTGGAATCTGAGAATTTGTAGTTAAACACACCCAACATGACCTTAATGGCAATCAAGTTGAGACCTCCATATACTCTTCCTATTTTGGTTTTCCATCTTAGATTCATTTAGAAGTCACTTTCTTTCTAGAGAAATGAAGGACCAATAAGCTTTTCTCAGGGGTGCTCCCTCCAAAGCTCTGTTTCTAGGGTAACATAGGCTTTCCCTTGTTGCTCCTTTAAAGATGCCCCTGTCTCAGAGCCATATGCAGACACTTAAATTTAAATCACAATAAAGTACAAAGTGCAGTTCCTCTGTTACAACACCACATTTCTGGTGCTCAATATCTATATGTAGATTATGACTCTTCTATTTGGTATAGGATAGAAAACATTTCCACCATGGTTCAGTTGGACTGAGTTAGTTTTTCAATTAAATTTGCTATTTCTTTAGTTTTTCCTAGGACATTAAAATGCAAAATGTACATTCAGAAAAATAAAAAATTATATCCCATCCATGTATGATATATTAAAGTACATAAATGCATTTTACTGTCATGTATAACTAATTAAAACAATTGTTTTTTAAAAAAATGTGGTTTTCTTGATTTGTTTTTTAATTAAGGAACTTCAATTCCCAATTCCACAATTTTCTATAGTCTCTAGTGAGTTACTTAGCACACTTAATAGACTATATTTTGTATTACTAATGATTGTATAATAGTTATAGCATTTATGACTTGTGTGTTCCTTTCTTTTAATTGATGTAGTTCACAAGAAATATCACATGAAGGAATACAGTTAATATTACAAAGACAATAAATAAATCAAGACCAATAATGTAGTGCTACAAATGTTTGTACATTGTTAGCCAATGAATTCAATGTCCAATTTTCTATGATATATTAAAGTAAATATGAATTTATACACTTACATTGAACTTACTATGCACCATGCACTATTCTTAGTGCCTTATATTCCATTGACTCCACCATCAGAACAACCAGGTAAAGTAGGTACAATGATTATTTGTGTTTTATAAAATACGAAATGGAGGCAATCGAAATACAGATGTTCTCTATACACCTTTTCCTATTTGGAATTTGTTTCAGGACACTTATATAAAATTTTTTTTAGTTCATATACTAAAATTAATTATGGAATAATAATGTTACTCTTTAGTGGAGCTTTTAGTAATGAGTAACTTCATTCTCCTCCTGGATCTTTATTTTTTGTTTCCCAGAGCTTATAATTGTCTTGAACATGGTATTAATATGTATTAAAGCTTCTAAATGATGTTTCTGCTACATTGTGATGTGGATGCAAAAGCATTCCCCATGGTTATAGCTGCATCTGTCTCGAACCAACAATCTAATTTTTTCAGATCCATGGGGAACCGTACTCATTATATTCACCAGGTTTAGGGCTTCAAGCATTAATTTTTTTCTGGACACATGAATAATCAAGGAACTGTTAACAAGCACTGAAAAACAAGCAGATTACTTTTGTGTATTAATACAGCATTATATGGCTCAATAAGATTGTATTGCTAATAGGCATGTGTCATGCTCTCTTTTGTTCAAATTGTTATTTATTGGCATGGTTGAGAAGTATTACATACCAATATGTGTAGATAATAAAAATACTGTAGTTTTTGTTAGCTAATGACGACTGGTCTATTGGCAGTAGAATATGTCCTTTGAGATATTTTGTACCAATAGTAAAGTGTACTAATCCAGAAACAGTCCCCTTTTAACTTGATCATATCAAAGGCAGCATTTGTATGTATTACCTACAATTCCATCTAATCTTCTCCACAGTTTACCCATAATAGGAATCTAATATTTGTAGGCAGTAAACAAATTCTCCTCAACTTACAATGAGGTTACACCTCAATAAACCCCTCATACCTTGAAAATATGATATATATGTTTATCCATAAATATATAATATAAATGTATAGAATATAAATATATAATGAATGCAAAGATGCATTTATTAATGCACTTCACCTACTGAACATCTTAGCTTAGTTTTGCCTAACTTAAATATGATCAGAATACTTACATTAGCCTACAATTATGCAGAGTCATCTCAAATAAAGTCTATTTTATAGTAAAGTTTTAAATAGCTCATGTAATTTATTAACTAATACTCTAAAGTCTAAATATGAATGGTTTCATGCATACATTTTGTAACCATCATAAAATCATAATTACAACATATATAAATAAATACCTACATATAAAATTTAGATATACAAACAGAAATTTCTGACAGAAATTTGGAAATCTTAGTTATTACAAACAAAAGTATGTTCAGTTAAAATTATAGGATTTACTCTAATAAATCAATATTGTTCTAGAGCTAAATTTTTGCATATATAATAGTTCTATCTCCCTTTATCCTTGAGCAATAAGTTCAAAGACCCCCATTTGATGCTTGAAACTACATATAGTACCAAATACTATATATGATTTTCCTATACATACATACCTATGATAAAGTCTAATGTATATATTAGGAATAATAATAATAATAATAATAATAGAATAATTATAATATACTGTAATAAAATTGTGTATGTAGAATCTCCCTCCCCATATAATATCTCAATGTACTATGCCCATCTTTTTTGTGATATTGATAATAATTTAAGGAGGTACTTTAAGGCTTCTTTCTTGGGAATCTGAGTTTCTATTATCATTACTTTGAGGCTATTATTCTGTAAAATAAGGTTTACTTGAACACAATTACTGTGATATTATTACAGTCAATTTGATAACTGTGATAGTTACAAATGGTTTAAAAGATACATAATGCATACAGAGTAGACACACTGGACAAAGGAAAGATTCATATTCCATATAGAGCAGAAAGGTGCAAGATTTCATCACAATACTACGAAGGGTACACAATTTAAAACATGAGTTTCTAACTTTTGGAATTTTCCATTTAGTATTTTCAAACCATGATTGACTACATCTAACTAAAAGGGCACTACTTTTAGTAGTGCTTTACCCATTCTTCTATTTCTCTTCTCTGTGTTCCAGAATGAGCAGAATTAGAATGACTGGAATATATTTAGCAGAATTAGATTTTAACAGTTTAAAACACAGAAGCTATTCTAGCTTCTTTGTCAACGTAGTTGCTTTTGCTTCTCTATGATTTTGAATTCTATGTGGTTTTGACACATTTATCAATGACTATTGCCAAGATTCAACATAAAGTCTGATCTCCAAAGAAAACAGTTACCAGCTCAGGCTAACCCAGATGCAAACTCACAGGAAAATATGCCCCACTGAAACCATGCACTTCCTGATCCACCCATAGTGGCTAAAAAGAATGTTGTATTTGAAGTTAGGAAGAAGGAGAATTTATCATTCCTATAACATTACTACTAAGCTCATCCCACCTGAGCAGGATAGGTACTCTAAAATATATACTGACAGTCACAAACATTCAATGGATTGGCTTACAAGTTTTCAATATTATGTTGATGCAAAATGATAAGCATTCAGTAGAAACCTTACTTCAAAATTTGAAGTTTGATCTTTTCCTGGACTTGATGCTGAGCAATGGAAGTGAGCTTCAGTTCCACATGTAATCACAAGGATAAGCAACTGACATTCCATAGTGTATTGTGTTGTCAGCATTTTTCATAGATTCAATAGATTACATGAGAGATCCAGCAATTTATTATAAAATAAGCTTTTTGTTAGATGATTTTGCCTAACTATAGGCTAATGTGTGTGTTTTAAGCATATTAATGGTAGGCTAAGCTAAGCAATAGGTTTGGTAGGTTAATTGTATTAAATTCATTTTTGGCTTAAATATTTTCAACCTACAGTGGTTTCATCAGAAAGTAACTGTCGAAGTCAAGAAAGATCTGTATACCATACCCCTAGAAGACATTTCACTTCATTTGTTTAGCTACAAAAGAAATATTTTCAAATAAATATTCTATCCTTTTAAATTTACTAATAATTAGAGCAAAAAGACAATTAAACATGCATTTTTTCTACATAAACATGTATCATATTGGGGGAATGATTTCTATTTTCTTAATGAACAAAGAATTGATAGTCATCTTTCCTATTCTCATGTAAACCTACTAATAAATATTTACTGATCAAAATTGAAGAAGCATGTCTATGCAAAGATTTGGGCTAAAATGTTCAAATCAACTTAATTTATAATACAATAAAATTAGGTACAACCCAAAATGTTATAACCAGGGAACAGATAAACAAACTCATATTAAAACATGAACTATTGCTAAGTAATAAAAAAGAAAGAGCAATTTTTACTCATGATAACAGAAAAATATTGAAATAAAGAATGAATGAAGCTAATATTCAGATTCATCACTCATCAATTCTATGATTATCTTCCTTAGAACCTGGCTTTAGATTACACATAGAGGAGCGCATGTCACTACTGATATGATTTGGGGCCATTATTAAGTAAAGTAAGTGTCCTGTGAACACAAGTGCAGTGATATTCAGGACTCACCTAACAACCAAGAAACTTCCGGCAAATGGTGAGGCAGTGGGTGGTGAATTGTAGGTGAACAATATAAATACATCATACATAATGTTTGTGACAAACTTATTTTTAAAATTGTTTGTTGTAAGATTTAACTCTGGATCCCTGTATTTTATCTGGTAGCCCTTTATGACTGTAGTTTTATGTGGGTGGTTACTAATAGTATTTGTTTAAACACTACTCTTTCAGCAATACCACTGAGGGAATATGGTATTCTTCATAGTTTTGCTTTTGAAATTAGCAGAGTAATAAGAAATTTTCAATTTAACGTAGAACTGTACTTTGTCTATAGGCTTCATGCCAAACCTGGACCTTTCCTGTCCAAATGAATACCTTTTTTCATCTTTATTGCCTGATAAGCCATAACTTTTATTAATACCTTTCAGCTAATGGTGTATAAAAACATGCCTTCTTCCTTTAAACAAGATTGTTTAAATCCACTTAATAGCCTTTTACACCTTACACTAAAGCTATTAACTCAGAATGTACTCACAGAATAAGTGCTAAAAGGGTACATAATGGGGTTTAATTGAAGAATAATCAAATAGGATCAACCTATTATCTGTGTATGCATAACCAAATGTTTTAGTTTCTTATCTTGAAAAATTCTTTATGGATTTGGAACATTTTATGTTTTAAAATGTATTTATAATCATATACTCCAAAATAATTTAGTATAATGATAAACCACCAGACCATAAATATTAGTCAGAACAGCAAAAAAAAAAAAATGTTTTCATGAGATGTTGAAAATTCAGACACTTGGAAAACCAGTAATTTTTAAAACATGACATACAACATGGCTTTCAATTCTATCTTCTTTGAAACTTTAATTCATTAAGACCAAATAATTTTGATCACTTTATCATTTCTTCAATAAGGATAAACCATAATAATACACTTTAAAGTGGACACATAAAAAAAAAAAACTTATAGGAAAACAAACAAAAAAGGGAGCCATGGTAAAATTCATGATCATATATAATTTTATATGCATGGAATATGAAGTAAGTTTAGGTATATGTAGAAAACCACAAGTGGAGTTATTTTGTTTTGTTTTTGCAGAGTTAGGGATCCTAGTGCATACTTGGCTAGCAGTCTACCACTGAGCTGCACACCAGACCAACAAATGGTGTTTTAAGAAATGCTTATGTGTATACCAAGTTCATTTTGTGCCTAATTCGTGCTTACCCTGAGATACAGAATGTGTTTGGCCTTCCAGTGCCAGTTTACATGATGGTAACAAAAACACCATTGGAAAGTCAAGGTTATGAGCTCAGTGGGCTGAAGCTGCTTCAGCAAATGGCCCTATTATTTTTTTTTTTCAGACTGAGGTTTATTCACCAGTACTCAGTGAGCCCATGATATATTCCTAGAAAGAGATATTAAAAGTAAACAGGCAGGTAAATGAAATCAAAACCAAACACATGCAAACATATATACAAAGCAAAATAAAAAACTAAAGGAGATGTTTTGACACAATAATGTGTAAATAAGAGTTTTGAGTCCTTAAACAATGTGACACAGAAAAGAATTTCCCCATTTTTAACTCAGAACACTGGATGTTTCTGTTCCAATAATCATGTCTGCAAAGCACCCTGGTGTCTTTGGCACAGTGTGATAGTTCTCACAGAGCAGAGTGTTTCAGGGAGGCTTAGAACTGCCAGAAAATGACCTAAGCCAACACTAACAGGACTGCCTGCAGCCATCACTTGCAGTGGTGCAAATACTGCCTGGCCTTAACACTAGAAGAAAAATGTACCTACACAGGTGCATTCCTGGAATTCCTGACTTGCTAGGTTGCAGAAGCCTTAGTTAGCATCTAATATCATCTAAAAGTACCAGAGCAGAAATTGGAGAAAGAATGAATGACATGAAAATGGAAGATTCTAACTGTATTTTTAAGAATATATAGAGAGTTCTTGAAGACTCTTAGAAATAAGAAAATGTGACTTTAAAGAGATAAAGTTTCCATAAAAGTCAATGAGAGACTGCTAGCATAATATGGCTTCCTCAACTACTATTTTTTTCTATTTTTTTTTCTTTTTTTAATCCAAGGCCAGGCATCTTAGAAAACATAAACTATATGAGTCAAAATTGGTATGAAAAATATTTGAGTCTATTAGATCAAGTCTATAAGATCTTCAGAATGCACACACTACTGCAAAATGATTTTATAAAGCTGTTAGCTTCTGTGCAGAAATATTCACCGTAAATATTTTGCTCACTCTTAACTACATATTAACTGTGGCAGATTCCTCTGTAAAATATTGCACTTAAAAATAAAAATACAATTGTGCTCCTTTTGAGTTTTCTTTTTTTTGTTATTTTTAGTTATACATGATGGTAGAATATATTTTTGGCATATTATACATACTTGGAGTATAACTTCCCATTCTTGTGGTTGTACATGGTGTGGAATTACTGGTCATGGAAACATATATGAACTTAGGAAAGTTATGTCCAATTCATTCTACTGTCTTTCTAATTCCCATTTTCTCCCTTCCTCCCATTTGCCACTGTCTGATCGAGTGAACCTCCTCTCTTTCCTCCCTCCTCTCCTGCCTATTGTTAATCAGTCAACTATTAGAGAGAAAATTCCACCTTTGTTCTTTTTTTGGGGGGGGGGAGGGGAATTGGCTTATTTCACTTAGCATGATAAGTCTCCAGTTGCATCCATTTACCGGCAAATGTCATAATTTCATTCTTCTTTGTGATTGAGTTAATATTCCATTGTGTATAGTACTACATTTTCTTCATCCATTTATCTATTGAAGGGCACCTAGGGTGCCTTGGTGGTGCTAACAGTTTGGCTATTGTGAACTGAGTTGCTATGAACATTGATGTGGCTGCATTATCAGAGTATGCTGATATTAAATCCTTTGAGTATAAACCACGGAATGGGATAGCTGGGTCAAATGGTGATTCCATTCCACATTTTCTAAGAAATCGTCATACTGCTTTCCAGAGTGGTGTACCAATTTGCAATCTCACTAGCAAGGTATAAGTGTCCCTTTTTCCCTGTGTCCTTGCCAATATTTACCGTTACTTGTATTCTTGATAATTGTCATTCTGACTGGAATGAGATGAAATCTCAGTGTAATTTTAATTTACATTTCTCTAATTGCTAGAGATGGCGAATAAATATTTTCATATATTTGTTGACCATTCATATTTCTTCTTCTGTGAAGTGTCTGCTTAGTTCCTTTGCCCATGTATTGATTGGGTTATTTGGGGTTTTGGTGTTAAGTTTTCTGAATTCTTTATATATCTTGGAGATAAATGCTCTGTTTGAGGCCCAGGCATGTAGAAAGGATTTTCTCCCATTCTGTAGGCTATCCCTTCATGTACTTGACTGTTTATTTTACTGTGAAAAAAGCTTTTTAGTTTGATACTGTCCCATTTATTGATTTTTTATTTTACTTCTTGTGCTTTAGGAGTCTTGTTGAAGAATTCAGTTCCTAAGCCAACATGATGGACATTTGGACCTACTTTTTCTTCTAGTAGGCTCAGGGTCTCTGGTCTAATGCCAAGGTCCTTGATCCACTTAGAGTTGAGTTTTGTGCAGGGTGTGAGATAGGGGTCCAATTTCACTTTATTACATATGGATTTCCAGTTTTCCCAGCACCATTTGTTGAAGAGAATATTTTTTTTGTCCAATGTTTGTTTATGGCACCTTTGTCTAGTATGAGATAACTGTATTTAGGTGGGTTTGTCTCTGTATTTTCTATTCTGTACCATTGGTCTTCATGTGCATCTTCGTGCCAATAGCATGTCATTTTTGTTACTATGGCTCTGTAGTATAGTTTGAGATCTGGTATTATAATATCTCCTGCTTCCCTTTCTTGCAAAGAATTGCTGTGGCAATTCTGGGACTCTTATTTGTTCAAATGAATTTCATGACTGCTCTTCTATAAAGAACATCATCGGAACCTTGATTAAAATTTGTATAGTGCTTTTGGTAGTATGGCAATTTTAACAATATTAAATCTGCCTATCCAAGAAGATGAGAGATCTTTCCATCTTAAGGTCTTCAATTTCTTTATTTATTATTCTGTAGTTTTCATTATAGAGATATTTCACCTATTTTGTTATATTGATTCCCAAATATTTTATTTTCTTTGAGGCTATTGTGAGTGGGATAGATTTCCTAATTTCCCCTTCAGTTGATTCATCACTGATATATAGAAATGCAATCAATTTATGGATGTTAATTTTTATATCTCGCTACTTGGCTGAATTCATTTATGAATTTCTGAAGTTTTTTTTGGTGTAGATTTTGGGTCTTCTAAATATAGATTCACATTGTCAGCAAATGGGGATTGTTTGAGTTCTTCTTTTTCTATTAGTATTTCTTTTAATTTCTTCTTCTGTGTAATTGCTCTGGCTAGAATTTCCAGGATTATATTGCATGGAAATGTTGTCTTATTCCAATTTTTGGAGGGAATCCTTTCAATTTTTTCCCATTTAGACTGATGTTGGTCTTGGGTTTAGCATAGATAGCTTTTACAAAGTTGTTCCTACTATCTATAGTTTTATCGAGTTTTGAACATAAATAGATGCTCTATTTTGTCAAATGCTTTTCTGCATCTATTGAGATAATTGTCTGATTATTGTCTCTAAGTCTATTGATGTGATGAATTACATTTCTTGATTTCCATATGTTGAACCAGCCTTGCATCCTTGGGAAGAACCCCACTTGATCATGGTGCACTATCTTCTTGGTATGTTTTTATAACAATTTTATTAAATATTGTTATGTCTATGTTCTTCAGGGATATTGGCCTGAAGTTTTCCTTCTTTGATGTGTCTTTATCTGCTTTTGGTATCAAAGTGATACTAGCTTCATAAATTGAGTTTGGAGGAAATCCCACCTTTTCTAATTCATGGAATAATTTGAGGAGGATTGGTTTTAGTTCTTCTTTGAAGGTTAGCTAGTAGTTGGCTGAGAATCCATTTGGTCCTGGGCTTTTCATTGATGGCATCTTTAATTTCTTCTCTTGAAATTTTCTGTTTAACTTTTCTATGTCTTCCTGCTTCAATTTGGGTATTTTATATGTCTCTAGAAATTTGTCAATATCTTCAAATTTTTTTATATTATTGAAGTGTAAGTTTTCAAAATAGTTTCTGATTATCCTCTTTATTTCAGTGGTGTTGGTGGTGATACTGCCTTTTCAATCACTGATTTTACATATTTGAGTTTTTTTGTCCCCCCTCTTTCTTTTTGTTAGTCTGGCAAAGATTTATCATTTTTATTTATTTTTTCAAAGAACCAAATTTCTGTTTTGTTGATTTTGGGGATTTTTTTTGTTTCAGTTTCATTGATTTCAGCTCTGTTTTTTAATTATTTTCTGTCTTCTACTGCTTTTAGTGTTGATTTGTTCTTTTTCCTGGGCTATAAGACGTAAATATTAAGTTATTTATTTGTTGACTTTCTATTCTTTTAATGAATGAGCTCAATGCAATAAACTTTTCTCATAGCACTGCCTTCATAGTGTCCCAGAGATTTTGACATGTTGTATGGCTATTCCCATTTATCTCTAAGTATTTTTTAAATTTCATCACTGATTTTTATCTGCTATCCATTCGTCATTTAGTAGCATATTATTTAGTCTACAGGTGTTAGAGTAGCTTCCATTATTTATTTTATCATTGATTTTTTGTTTTCTTCCATTATGATCTGATAGAATTCAAGGTATTATCTGTATTTTTCTGTATTTGCTAAGAGTTGCTTTGTAGGCTAAGATATGGTCTATTTTAGCGAAGGATCCATGTGCTACTGAGAAGAAGGTGTATTCAGTCATTGACAAATGAAATATACTCTATATATCTGTTAAGACTAAATTATTAATTATTATATTTTTTAGTTCTATAGCTTCTTCATTTTTTGTTTGGAGGATCTATCCTATGGTTAGAGAGGCGTGTTAAAGTCACCCAGTATTATTGTGTTGGGCTTTATTTGATTCTTGAAATTGAGAAGGATTTGTTTGATGTACACAGATGCTCTACTGTTTGGGACATAAATATTTATAATTGTTATATCTTGATGATATAATTCTCTTAAGCAGTATTAAATGTCCTTTTTTGTCCCTTCTGATTAATTTGGCTTTAAGTCTACTTTATCTGATACAGGATTAGAAATCCTTACTTGTTTACAAGATCCGTGTGAATGATATTTTTCCCATCCTTTTGCCTTTAGTCTGTGGATGTCTTTGTATAAGTAGTGAGTCTCTTGGAGACAGCATATTGTTGGGTTTTTAATTAAATCTGCCAATTTACATCTTTTAATTGATGAGGTTAGCCATTTACATTCAAGGTTATTATAGAAATATGATTTTTATTCCCTGTCATTTTAATTTATTTTTGGTTTTTAATTTAAACTTGTTTCTCCATTGATTCACTGTTCTTTTAGTATAGTTCCTCTTTTGCTGCATTTCACTTTTATTTTTCATTTCCTCTTCATGGAATATTTTGTTGAGTATGTTCTGTAGTTCAGGCTTTCTAGTTGTGAATTATTTTAATTTTTCCTTATCAGGTAAGGTTTTAATTTCATCATCTATTCTGAAGCTTAATTTTGTAGGGTATAGTGTTCTTGGCTGGCATTTATCTTTTTTCATATCTTAGTATATGTTATTCCAAGACCTCTGAGCTTTGAGGGTCTGGGCTGAATGATCAGGTGAGATCAGATTGGTTTCCCTCTAAATGTTACCTATTATTTTTCTCTGGAAGCTTTTAAAATTCTGTCCCTACTCTATGTGTTAGGCATTTTTCATAAAAGTATGCCTTGGTGTGTATCTGTAACAATTTATATATTTTGGGTCCTATAAGCTTCCTTTATTTGATTTACCACTTCATTCTTTAGGTTTGGGAAATTTTCTGATATTATTTCATTCTAAAGATTGTGCATTCCTTTTGTTTGAATCTCTGAGCATTCATCTATCCGCATAAATCTTCAATTTGTTTCTTCATTTATCTCATATGTTCATGGTCTCTTAACATCTTTTCTCTGTGGTCAACTTTGTTTTCAAAATTATATATTTTTTCTTCATTGCCAAAACTCTGTCTTTCAAGTAATCTAGTCTGTTGCCAATGATTTCAGTTTAATCTTTAATTTTGTTTATAGATTCCTTTATTTCACAGATTTCTGGTTGTTTGTGTTTTTCTTTTCTTCAGAATCTCTTTTTATTGAAAAGATTTTTCACTTCCTGTGTTTTCTTTCTGATTTTATTCCTTATGTGTCCTTTACTTTCCAGATCAGTTTAACTTTGTACATTCTGAACTCTTTCCCTGACATTTCTTCCACTGTGGTATCAATGGATACTGTTAATGGAGTATCTTTGTTTGAAGTAATTTGTCACCTTGCTTTTTCATATTGTTTGCATGTCTTCCCATCTAACAGTATGGATGTGATGCAGTAGAGTTCCTACCCTGTGGATTTATAGAGTCCCTGAAGGTTTTCAGTATATCACTTGCTGAGAAGCTGCCTGTCTGCTTTCTCAATTTCAAGCCATGGAATAGCCAGAAAGTGAAATCCTCTCTTTCCCCATCTTGAAAACCTCCTCTTTTTTGAGCTTTCTTATTATATGATTGTAGGGTAATTTAAATAAAAGTGAATTATAGCCAGGTGCAGTTGCATACACCTGTGGCTTGGGAGGCTAAGGCAGGAGGATCACAAGTTCAAAGCCAGCCTCAGCAACAGTGAGAAGCTAAGCTACTCAGTGGAATCTTGTCTCTAAATGAAATACAAAGTAGGACTGGGGATGTGTCTCAGTGGCTAAGTGCCCTCTGAGTTCAATCCCTGGTACCAAATAAATAAATAAATAAATAAAAATTTAATTATGTGTAGCTACTAAATTCAAGTGTCTACATGCTTCATTATGCCTATGAGTAAATATCAAAATAAGAGATAAAATCTCATTCAACATAATTTGGATATATTAACCTTGTTTTGTATAACAAAACTAAGTAAGTCAGGTACCTTTTTAAAAATTTTCTTGCTAGGGTTGATTAAGGTTGATTATCTCAACCCAGTAATTGATATTTAGAAAATAAGAAAACCATTTTGTGTAAATTATGATATTGATTCCAATCAAAGGATTTTAGTATTCATAGATTTTATATAGTTTTACTAACAAAAGGCAAAAATATTAATTTCTCATTAAAATTCTTCTTTTATAATTAAAAAATTAATATTTCTCGCCATTTAAAACATTTAATTTTCAAAGACTGATGTTTTATAAAATAATACAAATCAATTCTAATAATAAAACTAAAAAAAGAACACAAAAAATGGAAGTCTCACTTCAAAAAAAAAATAGATTCAGCACACAAAATTACTGTTATTTATTTTTGTAAGAATTTGAAAATATTTCACTGTGTCTCTTAACATCTATCATTTTGTAACAGCAAGAAGCATACTTTCAGAAATATTAGATAAAATGCCAATTATATACTGATTTTTGAATTACAATTTAAAAATTTAAAACCTGTCATGCTTCTATATGCGGAACTTCTGTTTCTATGTGTTCATGCATGTGTACATACATTAACTGAAACCAAATTAATGATTATTATTCTTTAAAAATCCCAGCCCAACTTCCACTTTGCTTTCTGGAATGCTATAATTCCTCCCACCAATTGAGATGGCCTATTATGCTGAATTTGTGAGAACAAGTTTAGAGGAGATTCATTTGTTCCTGAGTCTTTTGTAGTTTCTGGGATATAGCAGACGGCCAATTAATCAGTGTTGAGTAACTGAAGAGTTCAGCCTAAGTTTCATTTAGCCAAAAGGAAAACATAAAATATTTCTACTGGAAAAGAACACACAAAACTACATGTTTTTGAATAAAATGGGGAAAATAATTAGGCTTCAATTTATCCAGTGCTTAACAAAATATATGTGTATTGAACAATTAGATCAAAAATTTACACTTTGCAAATTATTTTTTTTAATCATGTATTGTCTAAAGGTCAGTTTGAAATGCTTATGGTTTATATAATCAACCTAAAATTTATATGTTTTTTCCAGTGTATCGTTTCCCACATCTGTATTAAAGCAACCTACAGAAATAGTTCTTGATTTTTATCACATATACTCTCTTGGAAAGTTACATTTCAGGCACTTGGCACAATATGTGTTGTTATTTCTCTTTCCTCCTAACGCTGACTTAGAAGGCAGTGAGGAAGAAGGAAGCTAGGTAAGTAGAAAGAGAGAAAGGGAGGGAGGCAAGAAGAAGAGACAAAAGTTAGATATTTGCTTACTTATATGATGAGAAATTTAAAAATTGCCTCATATAAGGTTAAGAGCCAACCTCACCCATTATTCCTCTTATCTAAGATTTAATTTTTAAAAGTCAGTTGCTTTTTTATTGGCCTAATCTCTTAATGGAAAGATGTTACCTATAAAAACTTTTTATTAAGACACTACCTTAGAAGTAATTCATTTTCTTAAAGATGGAATGGAATGTTGGTAGCAATCTGGATTACTTATAACACAAGTGGTTTTCTGTTGCAATAGGTATAACGTATAGTACCATCATGTTTAAATAAGGCTCAAGTCCTGAGACTTAGTTACAAAGTAGAAAAAAAAAACTGAGATAAAATAAAAACAAAGAAAACATTAGATACTTTCCTTCGATAACAAATTAGAAAATAAATGTGATCTAAAACCAAATATATTTTAGTCACTGACAAACTACAGATTTCCTAGTATCTGGTTTTTCCTGTTACAAAGTTGGTAAATGCTTTTAAAGAGTGGCCTAGTATTTATTAAATTCAGATTAAAAACTAGAACATACTTATAAAAAGGCCACATGTCATTTTGGAAACAAGTATGTATATCTTTGCAAGGAATATGCAGTTTAGAGCAATATTAATCACTTCTAGTTTTATATGAAAACTTAAATATAAAATCCTCAAACAAAACTCAATCTTAAGCAAACATTTATATTTGAAGTGAAACTTCTGAAAACTTTTAATCTTGGTTTCTTAATACCTTTTCTCTCCAAAGAACTGTAGGTACACTATAATTTTAACTCTCAGTAAATGGTAGCTCTAACTTTTCTTTAATTAAAATTCATGAACATTTCCATTCTTGAAAAGTCTCATCAGTTTAAAATATAAACACACACAACACACACACACACACACACACACACACCCTCCCCTTGGAAGCTCTTAGGTGAATATTCCAAATTTGTATGCAGTAACCCATAATTGAAAAAGCAAGTCTAAAAAAACCCACTGAATGACAACAAAATTACTTATTTACTTATGGGAAGAACCATTATGCTGTCTAAAGCTAGTCTGGCATGTACTATGCCATAAGGATGCCATTTATCAATGATTTCTGTGTCATTTCAGAAGGAATTTTATTGTCATTCATTTCTAATGCCCATGCCATAGGCCTATTCTGAATAAGCTACATATATTTCCTTCATTGTTATTGATTACTCTTCTAGTGATAAGTAAAAGATGCAAATCTATTTATGAAAACGAAGAAACACTTTAAATCATCATGTGGACTTTCAACAAACAAAAAATAATGCTAATAATGTTAATTTTCTATGCTCTTGATATTGAACAACATCCATAGTCATCAAACCAAACTCTAATGAAGAATTCTCTCATATATTAAGTTAAAATCATGTATGTATTTCAAATCAATGAGACATGATTATATATTAATAGAATACTAATTATTAACTAAAATGAATTCTAAATAGTTTTACATACAATCCATAAACATTAGGTCAAAATTTGGAACTAGCCAATCTAGATATTTTAAGTGAAACGCTCTGTTAATGGTTTGCATATTATGTTCCCCAAAGACTCAGGTGTTAGAGCATTGGTCCACAATGCAGTAGTGTTCAGAGGTTTAGGCTTTTAGGAAATGATTGGATCATGAGGATAATCACCTAAACTGGTTAGTGGATTAATCCGTTTGATGGGTTAGTAATTGAAATAGATTATGGGAAAGTGGTGAAAACTATCCAAAGTCAGGCCTAGTTTCAGTAAATGGGCCACTGTGGGGTATGTTTTGGGAGGGTTAAATATTATTCACAGTTTTCTGACTGCCATAAGCAGAACTGAGGAGCTTCCATCTGCTGCACCCTTCTATGATATTCTGCCTCACCTCAGGTCCAAAACAATGGAGCCAGCCATGGACTGAAATCTCTGAAACCATGAGCCAAAGTAATTTTTTACTGCTTTAAGTTGTTTATGCCAGATACTATAGTCACAGTAATGAAAAGCTAATTAATACAGAATTAGTCCAAAATTGATTTTATAAATCAACTTAAATCATCTGTAGATACATACTAATGACCTTGTCCCCAGATAGGAATAATTATTGAAAGGAAGTATGTTAACATAGCAAATTGAGAGAAAAACTGAAATCAGGAACAGTAAAAATAAAAATATCCAATATCATATTTGAACTGAAAGCATACCAGTCTTCACTTAATAGCCATTTGTTGAGAGGCAGGGCAAGATATTGCACCAAATGACGGAGAAAAGCAGATAGACTGTGCTTTTACACAGAGCAGTGTAGTAAGGCAAACAGAAAACTAAACAAGTTATTACCACAATGACATCCGATAAATACAATCAAATGGGGAAGTGTAGAACACTGCAAGAACAGAGAGGGGCAACCAACAGTTTCTCAATAATGAGAGATCTCTGTTGAAAGTAGCATTTAAATTACAGCTGTACAACAAGTAAGATTTGGCTCAGGTGAAGGTAAGGATTTAAGAAATAATGTACCAAGCTAAGGTAGCCAGCATGAGAAAAAGTCTCAGAGTTCTAAAAACTTGAAATTGAATAAAAGGAAAAATCTGTAGATCAAGAGCTTAGCATACAGGAAGTATCACAAGCAATGAAGGATGGGTAAATGTTAAATTATGGAGGGTTTCATAACCCAGTTAAGGAGGGATATTTTATCCTGAGGCCAATGGAAATCTGCTAAGGACCTAAAACTAGGTATAACATGAATGAATGCACTTATTAGTAAGATAATCCTGCCCACTGAAGATGGCGGAGAATGGCATCCATGGAAAATAAATAATTTAGAAATTCCAGTATTCCAAATAAGAGTTGAAACTGAAGGTATATTTGGAGTTAAATTCAATAAGACCCAATAATTGAGTCAAAGCAGGGAAGCAAGGGGAGGGAGTGGTATTCTGGCTTCAACTGTAGCCACTTATTTGGAAAGAAAATACTAGAGAAAATGCAGTTTTGTTTTAGAGAAGATACATTTAGTTTAAGAGATGCTGAAGGTGAGAAAAGCAAATCAGAAGCTTGTGGTAGAGGCCTAAGCTGAAGAAACCAATGAAGGAATAGGGAAGAGGATTAATCTATAGCTAAAACCATGGCTGTGAGTGAGATTGCCCAGGGAGAAAACAGTTATTTGATAATTCTATATATTTTGTTTACTGGGAACTTTCTAAGAGAAACTGTGCTACTTATTGCATTTCCTTCTCATCTAAATACAAAATTAAATCACCATAATAATGGTACCCCACAATGTTTTTTTTTTTATAAAAGATTATCAAATCCCTGATCGGAGTGACCTAGACTAGACTAGAAACCACAGAAAAGAGTTTCTCCTCTTGGCTACCTGAATTTATCTGTGACAAGAATATAATAAGTTAACAACCCAGTAGTGCTGGCCTTAGGACAAAGCAAATGTCGGATTCCAGGATATATAGCAAACTTCAGTTAGATAATTTGCTGATTGATGGAGTTTCATCAAAGCTATCCAAATGTACTTCACTGACTTTCCTGAGCCATCCTATTTAACTTTTCGTCATATTCTCATACAAATTAGAAGTAAGGAATGTCATTTGTTCCTATGGGTAGAACAACCTGAACTTAATAATCTGACATATTCATTTGATAGGGAAAGAATAATCTTCCTGCTTAAATTCAATCTATAATTGAAAGAAAAAAACTGGTGATGTGATGTAGTAATGTAGTGGTGGTATATAAAGATCGGGTGTTAATGTAGAATGTCATTAGTAAATTCCTAATCTTTCCATAGCTCTCTTTCTATTCTTTCCCCCAACATTACCACTATATTTGTCTCCAAACTTACTTATTTTCCTCAGGCCTCTACTTCTTCATCAGAAGAAGGGTGGAAAGAGTTAAGAGGTCTTGAGAGCTGATCTGAATTTCTGATTTCCTTAAGAAAATATTGTCCAATAGGTATAAAAGCCCTCAATTTGTTTCCTTCATTATAGTAACCAGGCTCTTCCCTAATTATCTTATCAATTTATTCACTTATTCTTATACCCTTGGGAGAGAGGGACTTCAACAGGGACCAGTTTCCCAGCTGGGGATCTTTTATCAGCTATTTTCAAACTCTTTTTCCTCATTACTGTTTTCTCATTGGTACATGAAAATGCTTACTTACTTCAGTCACCCTGTACAGACAAAGCAAACTACTTAACTAACTAAAGTAAAGCAAAGAGCAACAATTAAAAATTAAAAATCTTTCTAATTTCTTATTTTTCTCCACTAGAGACTTATTGGAGTACACATTAATCATTGCCTAAGAAAGCTTGCAGCAAGATAAGAAAGAATCTACAGAATGTGATAATAAAGCAAATGGAGAGGGGAAGCTAGCCAGATGTTGGGGGTAACCATTAATCAGTACCTGGGAAAGCTTGCAGTGAGCAAAAAAAGAACTCTAAAGAAAGATCAGTAGAGAAGAGGGGAGGGAATAAAGTGTGGGGAGAGGGGAAGGCAAGGAAAGGTACTGGGGACTGAATTAGAATGAGATCCATTCCACAATTTTATAATTATGTCAAAATCGATTCTACTGTCGTGAATAATTACAAAGAACCAATATATTTTTTTTAAATTACAGATAAGTAACAAACTTTAATATAAGTATGTTTCATTGAGTTTTAGGGGACATACATATTTAAAAAAAAATGTGATGAAAATGAAGAAAAGAGTTGCCCTTGTCTCCAATCTTTAGGGGAGGACCCAAGCAGAGTGACCTTGGCTGTAAAGCAAAAGAATACACTCACATAAAACATCCGAGGAAATCCACCTGTGTGGTGGGCACACAACCTAAAGTATGTATTCCCTCTGCTTGCAGATGCAGTATGGCCCTCCCATTGTATTTTGGCCTGCCACCAAAAAGGAGCACGTGGGTAATAAAATGTCCAAACCCCCTCTGGTGAATCCTCCAAATTCTTTTTTGAGGATTGATAAACAGTATTCTTGGGACATTTTCAGCCCTGGAGTTAAGTAACACTAAGCAAGAAGTTACTCAAGTTTAGCGGCACACCAATTGTATCTGCAGGTAGAACATCTAGGATACTACATTTATGCACCTAAGAGAAATTCCTTATTTCATTTCCTTCTCATCTAAATACAAAATTAAATAACCATAATAATGGTTCTCCACGTTTTTTTTTTATAAAATATTATCAAACCCCTGAGCAGAGTGACCTAGACTAGGCTAGAAACCATGATGCAGGTGCATCTTCCACTCTAGCCCTGCCTAAGATCCCACACAGCACCTGAGATGTGATCTGCCAAGATGTCAATCAATCTGCTGACCACAAGACATCACAAAGCAAGACTCCACCCTGGAAAACTTATCCCTGCCTCTGATGTCCCTGCTATAAAATAAATGAAACATGGGCTCACACTCTCTTTCCAGTGCTCTTTTTCCAGCATGAAAGCTGACCCTTAAGGTCACAGAGCCCTCTGCACTTGATTTGAAAAACTTGTCTGTTTTGTGCGATTTTTCACTGCTTTCTTAATTTAATGTTGCAGCCAGCTGTTTTAAACCCAGTTTGTCTTGTCTGTGTGGGTCGTGGGTGATACACACCCGCATACACACACACACACACACACACACACACATATATATTCTTCCTGTTTTAAAGAATATCATTATCATGAAAGCTATTAGCAATAGTAGTTGGAGTAAAAAAAAAGATTCATTTTATTTGCTGCCTTGACTGGAATGGGAAATAACTATTACCATGTTCATAATCATGGTAAGGGTGACAGTAAAAAATGATGATGATAATAATACTCATAATAAAAATATGATGTTGATTATTATTAAATTGGCAATTGTTTATCAGGCTGTTGTGTGTTCAAAGGATACTTGGGGATTGAACCCAGAGATGCTCAACCACTGAGCTAAATTCCCAGCTCCCCACCCCTTTTTTTTTTTTTTTATTGAGGTAGGGTCTTTTTAAGTTGTCCAGGCTGGCCTCAATTTTGTAATCCTCTTGATTCAGCCTCCCAAGTCACTAGGATCAGAGATGTGCACCACCATTCCTGGCTAAAATCGGCAATTATTTAGAATATATATCTGAACTCTGCAGCATATTTAAAACATGTAAGAAATAATTATCCTATGGCTTATTCAGTTGAAATAATCATGTTTTAATTTATTCTGCTGGTACATTCAGGATGAGTTTCAGGAAATTTTATACACATAAAATAATATCAAACTTTTAAAAATACACTAAGATTAAATTTATTTTGTTACTATCACTTTTGAAAAAATAAAAAATTACATCTTCATAAAACTAAGAGCTATTCAACAACATTCAGTCAACTTCAAATGAAATTGGATAGATACTAAAATACTTGTTTTTTAGAAATATCTCCTACTTTTTAAAACCAACAATTTGAATAAATTACATGAATGCAGACAGAGGATTCTTGATCCAAATAAGAAATCTGTTCAGTAATAACTATTCTTAGAAGAATGAACATAATTTTTTAGAATATTTGGCATATTATTAAATCAAGTGCCAAGAGTACATATATAAATATAATATTTTTCATGTTTAAAAACATGATTAAATTTGTTTTTTAACATTTTTATAGTTGCATAATTCTAAGGTTCCTGTAATTGTGAAGTTCAAAATACTCTCATATTATGGAATATAACACATAGATTAATTAGCTATGAATCTTTTCAGACACTGAAATTAAACTTTATTCTGTAATTATTACTGAATTGCCTTGACTACACTTGGTTTAAAACAAAGTTCATTAGATTTTTGCATGAGTAAAGGCAACCTTTCATAAAATAAATCAGCTACTAATATTAATACAGGCTTTACAATAAGTACGTTTATAGAGACATAAAACTGTATTCTTTCAACCATAATTATCAATTTTGATAATAAGTCAACTATACCAAAATGAACATGAGAAAAATTAATCCTATAACTTAAATGACTTATTTTAAAAGATTGGTTTAACATTTATAGTTTCACATCCAAAAACAATGTGCTTCATGCTTTTTCAGGCCCTTTGTCAAAATTAATTTCTTTTCTGTTGTTCTTCTGTTTGATTAAATAATAAGGATCCTGACTCCTTGTGATGAACAGAGAATACCAGCTAGTCACCACACTAAATTGAACAGAGATACCAGCTAGTTACCACACCAAATTGGTTAAAACAAATTGTTGAAACCTAAGTATTTGAAAAGTAGATTAAATTAAATTTTATTATTATTATTATTTCCCTGCTATAACTTTACTTTTACTAATATAATAGAGCAGATAGAAAGAACTTGGCTTGTATGTAGTATACCTCACTTGAAGGTAACATCAAATATTTTAAATGAACATAAAATTAATCTTTCTGGAATGTTATTATATTCACATTATATAATGGTAAGATGAGTTATAGTTAATAAAATAGATGTACAGACTACCACCAGATGATAAATGCTGGATAGATATAATTACAAATTATTAATTTCCCTCAGAAAATGCTTAAGTATGGTTTTACAGTGAGCTGTAAAAGAACTTAGCATTTATATTGTACTTTTCCCTTTAAAATAATAAAAAATTTTGAAGAGCCATTTTCCTCACAATTTTCATTAAGCTAAACTGTGAGTTTAATTCTCTCCAAACTTGAAATTTCTGCATCAAATATGTCCTTCCAATCCCACTTGCACAGAAGTTAATTATGTTTAGTGGAATGATGCTAATTTTGAATTACAGGAAACTAAAATAATATGCAATAAGTGTTTACAATAGTTGTTAATTTTAGAAAAAAATTTATATCAAATATTTGATTTTTACCAATCTCCAATCCAGTGTTCGGTGTGAAACAGAGACATACTTATATTTTTAAATGCATGCTTACAGTTGTTTTGACCTTGTCAAGATACAAGAATCTGGCTTCATTAAAGAAAAATACAGCAATAAAATTTTGCATCATGCAGTGAATCAAACTGTTTCAGGAGAGGGCATTTACAGGAGCTTATATGCATAGTACTCAAAAGAATTCATTAGGCTATAAAATAGAACACAACTATTGTAGAATATAGCACTTGAAGAATGTAGCAGCTTTTATGACACAAATTTAGAAAGGGCTGGTGCTGGTGCAGAGAAGGAGAATCAGGAAGAGTAAGAGAGGTAGTTCAAATATAGGTGAAACAACCAATTATAAAGAAAAGGCTGATGTCATTTTTGCTTTCACCAAACCAATGAGAATCATTTGTCATAAGTGTTTCTTTTATTGTTTCATATGGCAATATTTGAAAGTTTTAATGTTCGTTAAAAATAGCTATAGATTTCTATGGCATGAAGGAGATTAGAAAAACTAAATAAAGGGTCACCAGGATCAATCCTCCATGTTCATCAGATATAATAAGGGATGAAGAAAAGTTCCCAGAAAATATTAAAAGCCTGCCATAGAACATTTTTCAAAGACTTTACTCCCTTAGCAGTAAATGACATCCTGGCTTATATATGTATGAAAGATATAACATGATGGACTTTTGCTAGTGTATGGTTTTTTCAAACTGGCAGCATTAAATTTCAGAGGGGAATGACAATGTCTCACTACCATCAGGAAGAGAAAGAAAAAATAAATCAATAAAAAACCACATGACAGCTGAGAAGGCTTGTTAGTTAACACACATGGGATAAACTCCAAGGTTCCAGAAAACCCTGTGGGTGGCTTTAAATGGATCTGTAGTAGGGTGAGAGTTAGTGAGAGTCGGACAAAAGTTGTATTTCACTTGGTTGAATTTCTATTAGCATCACTCCATTTTCTCTCCAGGCTATTGGCGCTTGTGTGATCTTGATCCACTTACTTAACTCTTTGAGGTAAACACATTTTCTCTCAGGGATTCACCTATGGATAATTCCTTCTTTCTCCTAGAGGTTAATCCTTCTTTAGAAAGATCCTAGCAATGACATAAAAAAGATGCCAGAGTAGGATGTCCTAGTTCTCCCTTACCCTGTAGAGACATCCATCCAACAATGATACACAATACAATGTTATGAGAAACCCAGAAACCAGTTTAGGCTCCTAAGAACAAAAATTGCAGTTTGAATAACATTGCCCCTTTACCTCATTCCTCATTGCCCCTTTACCTCATTCCTCATTGCCCCTTTACCTCACCTTAGACAGAGTAAGCGGGAGAAAACTTCTGGTTTCTCCCTGAGAAGGAAAAGAACTGGAGTGTGTGCACTCAAACTCCAGCATTTGGTGGGGTTGCTTGAGGTTTTTTTTTTTTTTTTCTGTCTGACCTGACTCAGAGCAACAGCAGGACTGTTGTATATTCTCCATGCCTGGAGGACATTGAAAATGGAAAAATACCTGAGTGGTTTACTACCCTTCCAGAAGACCTGCACTGTAGATGACAGAGGGGATACAGCCTCTTTCCTGGGGAGTGAAGGGAAAAATAATGTGTGCATATCAGCTTCTAGCATCTCAAGGGGCTGTCTGAAGAAATTGCTACATGTTGCCACTGTCAGAATACTCATGATTCCCAGAATACCCCAGAAAAATGAATAAGAAATACAGAAATAATAAATGAAGGCTGAGGAATTCATTACTATTTTATAGGAAATGGTTAAAGAAGTTCTTTTAGTTGAAATGATAAAAGATAGCACACAGAAGCAGACAAAAGTATAAAATGTGCTGGAAAAGAAAATATATACACAAATTCAGAATACAGTAATGCTTAATGATGATGCAAAAATCAATTTTTCCCTCAGGGTTAGAGTTTATAAAAAGTATCAAAATAAAAATGCTACAAAATATATTAATAAATACAAAATATAAAATATTTGTTTGACATCAATAGCATAGATGTGTGGGGGGGGGGAGGATAGCAGAATTTTTTATGCTGTTGAAGTTAAGTTGTTACAGCGGAAAACAGATTATAATGAATATGAGATATTTTATATGAGCTCCATGAAAACTACAAAGAAAGCGCTTATAGATATACACCATAAAAGAAAATTAGAAAGGAATCAAAAGGTCACTACAAAAAAAAAAAAATCAATGGAACTCAAAGGAAGATAATCAGACAAGAAAAGAAGAATAAAAGGAATTATAAGATATGCAGATAAAAATGACCAAATAGTAACCCTAAGTCCTTTCCTGGCAGAAATTAGACTCTGCCCCCCCCCAAATTAAAAGTATAATAAGAGTAATAAACAAAATATGTCCCAATATATGCTGTCTCCAAGATACTTCATACTTTAGGACACATGTAGGCTTAAAGTGTAAGTCCAAAAAAAAAATATTCCTTATGCATAGTAACCTAAAAGGGGTAGAACTAGTAATACTTAGTTATATCATACAAATACATTTTGGTGAAAACTGTCATAAGAGGAAAAAAAAAACCTGACATTACATTCATAAAATGACAGATTTCCAGGAAAATGTAAGAATTATAAATAGTATACATACACATATATACTGATCCTTTGGGTACCACTATGAAACAAGCATTGACAGCATTGGAGAAATAGCAACATAATACACAGTAGTTGGAGATTTAAATACTCTAATTTCAATAATGGTTAGGAAAAAAGCATTCAAAAGATCATAAGTTAACAGAGGAATTGAAGAAAACTATAGACTGTACAAAGCTAATATATGTAAAGAAGATTCTACCCAACAAGAATAGAATACGTATTCTTCTCCAGTGAACATGGAACTTTAAGACAGATCACATGTTAGGTTGCAAGGCAAGCCTTAACAAATTTAAGGTGCTTGTGATCATATCAAATGTCTTTTTGACTAGAATGGAATGAAACTAAAACTCAATAGCAGAAGGATAATTGGGAAATCACAAATATGTAAAAATAAATCCACACATTCTTAAACAAAGAAGAAATCCAAAGGTGAACTTATAATTATCAGAGATACATTAAACAACAACAAAAATCCTAAATATATGGGATGCTGCAAAGGCAGTACTAAAACACAAGTTTATATAAGCACCATGTTAAGAAAGATTTCAAGCAATCTAACATCACAAACTATGTGAACAAACTAAGCCTTAGGGGCACAGAAAGAAAGAAATAATGAAGAACAGAGCAGAAATAAATGAAATCGACAGCAACAAAAAAATAACAAGAGAAATCAACAAAACTTGGATCAATTTTTTCTGGAAAGAAACAAAATTGACAAATTCTTATCTAGGCTAAGGGGAAAAATGAAAGAAGATTCAAATAAAAGTAGAAATAAAAGAGAAAACATATAACTGATGCCACAAAGATGTAAAAGAATGTAAGAGATCACTATGAACAATTTATGTACCCAAATTTAATTAATCTAAAAGAAATGGGTAAATTCCTACCAATACTGAATCATTAAGACAGAGAAAATCTGAACATACCTATAACCAGTTATGATTTGGATATGAGGTATTCCACAAAAGCTCATGTGTGAGACAATGCAAGAAGGTTTAAAAGAGAAATGATTGGGTTGTGAAAGCCTTAACCTAATCAGTGAATTAACCCCCCTAATGGGATTAATTTTGTGATAACTGCAGGCAGGTAGGGTGAGGATGGAGGAGGTGGGTCATTTGGGGCCATGCCTTTGGGGTATATATTTGATAAACTGAGCTTAGTCTCTCTCTTGACTGATAATAATGTGAGCTGCTTTTTTTCTACCATGCTCTTCTGCCATGATGTTCTTCCTCACCTCAACTGACCCTTGAGGAACAGAGCCTGCTGTCTATAGACTGAGACCTCTGAAACTGTAAGGGCCCAAGTAAACTTTTCTCCCCTAAAATTGTTTTGGTTTGTCTTTAGTCATAGCAGTGAAAAAAACACTGACAAAAAAAAAAAAAAAAAAACAAACTAGTAAGATATTGAACTAATAATCAAACAAAGAAAAGCCCAAGACCAGATGGCTTCTCTGGAAAATACTATAAAACAATTTAAAGAAGAATCAATAGTAATCCTTCTCAAATTTATCCAACAATCTGAAGAGGAGAGAAAATTCCAGAATCGTTATTTGTGGCCAGCATGACCCTGCTACCAAAGCCAGACAAGATCACTTCAAAAACAGAAAATTACAAGCAAAGTTTTGATGTGTATAGAGGCAAAAATCCTTAATAAAATAGAAGCAAATCTAATTTACCAGCACATTAAAAGGGATGTACACCATGCACAAGTGGTGTTTATTCCTGTACTACAAAAATCTTTCAACATATGAAAACTAATCAGTGTGATACAGCACATTAACAGAAGAAGGGATAAAGTCATATGATCAACTGACTAGATGCAGATAAGGAATTTGATAAAATTTTATCTTAATGGTAAGATAAAACACTGAACAAACTAGTAATAGAAGAAAATCAGCTCAGCGTAACAAAGGCCATGTACCACAAGCTCAAAGATAGCATCATACTCAGTGGTGAAAAATTCAAAGCTTTCCTGCTAAGATCAGTAACAAGATAAGGATATGCACTTGAGTCACCTCTATTAAACAGAATACTGGATGCCCGAACAAGCAAAGTTAGGCAAGAAATAGGAATGATTATGCATGCAAATCAGACAGAAAGAAGAAAAATTATCTCTGGCTTCAGATATCATGGCATTATATATAGAAAACCTAAAAATTATACACATACACACAAACACACACACACACACACACACACACACACACACCCTGGATTTAGAAATAATAAATTTAGAAATTTCAGGCTATTAAACCAACATATATAAATCAATCATTTTTACATACATAATATTGAATGAGAACAAAAGATACTAAGAAAATTATACATCCTACCAAAAATTATTTATAGATTCAATGCAATACCTACCAAAATCCTTAGTATTTCTTTGCAAAAGTAGAAAATAATTTTAAAATTCACAAGGAACCACGAAGGATACAGAATAACCAACATCTTGAAAAAATACGGTTGGAAGTTTCACCCTTACTGAAGTCAAAACACCACAAAGCTACAGTAATTAAAACACTGGAAAAAAGCAGACCCATATGGTCCAATGGATCAGAATACACAACCTAAAGTAAAAATAATTCTATATTTTACTTTCAAGTGATCTTCAACAAGAGTGACAAAACAATACATGGAGGAAAAAATGGCCTTTACAAGAAATTGTGCTGGGAAAACTGGATACCCATGCACAAAATAAAGCAACTGGATGCTTCACTTGACACTACACAAATAAATCAACTGGATTTGAGATAAATCAACTGAAGTAGAGACTTAAATGTAAGACCAGAATGTAAGACCTTATATGTAAATGTAAGACCTTAAACTAAATAGAAGTAGTCAATAGAGGAGTTGTTACCAGGGACTTGGGTGAAGGAGAAATGGGGAATTTTGAGTGATGGGTATAGTTTCAGTCATGCAGGGTGAAAAACATGTACATAGTGAACTATACTGTACTGTACATTTAAAAAATATTGGATAGATTTCATATTACATATTTACCACAATAAAAAATTTAAAAATATCCCAGATTGCATGAGAGTGCATTGGTGTAAGCCTAGGAGTTCTTTGGGTTCTTAACAATTTGAGGCTTTATTCCCATCTTGCCAAATTCTAGTATGAGTTGTGTGTGCATGTGCATTTGTGTGTGTACAGTGAGTGGTATGTAAAACACAATAAAATAATAAGTTGTCTTAATATGCCAGTTATCCCATAGTTTTCACTGGAGACTAACCCAAAACCTCACAGTGTAACACTAACAATATTTTATTCTCTCTTCTGACAGAAGGCCTTTTCTTTAGTTTCATACCATTTATTAGGCTGTGTTAACTCTTGCCATAAGTTGAGGTCAAGTGACCTTTATGGGTATTGACTTGAAAGGTAGATAAATTTGAATAAAAGTGTTATTTCCTAGGGTGACGCCAAAATTCAGACATAGAAGATGTCTGATGCACAGTGTTCAGACTGAATTTAAAAAGAAGTCTTCAGGACTATGCTCTCTCTCATGCTTCTCTTTCCAAGTCCTTTCTCTGGTTGATATAGGACACTATAAATGTTTCTCATTTCCATTTGTACTAAGGCATAACAAGAGGCAAGACCTCAGATAGTCTAGGACTATTTCATCAAGGCCTCAGATAGTCTAGGACTATTTCATCAACAATCTAGGATGGTTTCATCAACCCAAATAAAGCTGTAAAAAATTAGAAATAATATCTATAACTAAATAAATAAATCATAGAGATATACAAAATAGAAATATCAATGATAAAACATTTTCACTCATGAGAAAATCAGGCAATACTTAAATATTAAATCTAGAACTGTTAGAAAATATTTTATAAGTACAAATCTTTAGTGTTTGAAAGCTCTGATCACAGTTTTTTTTTTCTCATAAAATTATATTGATCTACACATTGGCTTGAATGCTCAATGTTAAAACAAAATTACATTTCAGATGCCTTTTGGGAATGTTCCTAAGTCTAATACTTTATTTTTCATTTGACTGATGGAACTCAAGAAAGTAATTACACTGGCTGAATGAATTTTGTGCATGTACACTTGATCTTGTTATGAAAAAAGGTGAAAATTATTTAATAATTTATTAATTATTATCTTTTTACTATAAAGTTCAGTTAAATGTAGTTTAATGACAGAGTGGCAATGGCCTTCTGTTAAAAATTAGATAGATTTATACAGAGAATTGTGGTCACAAAATAAGACTTTATAGAAACCACTTTATAGAAACCACTCATAATTAATTATATATAATTAAGTTATAAAATCAGGTAGATTTTTTAGAATATCATATACTTTATTTATTATATAGTGTAAGAGAAGATTCCTGACATTTATGATTAACTTATAATTTGTTTGGATATTCTCCTAACACCTAGGCTTTCTTTATTTATGAATAAAAGGGTTAAGAATCTATCATTTATTGGGAAGTTTAAGAAACTTCAAAGATGTGTCAATAGCTATTAAATAAACAGAAGAGGGGAAAAAATGAATGCACCTACATGCTAGATGTGTTAGATATAAGGTTTCCCCTGAAAAGCTCATGTTAGGCAATGCAAGAGTGTTCAGAGGTGAAATGATTAGATTATGAAATCTGCAGTGGATTGATCCATATTGCAGATTAATAATTTGAATGTATTACTGGGTGGTAACTATAGATAAGTGGGGTGTGACTGAGCGTAGTAAGTCACTAGGGGTGTGCCCTTAGGAATTATATTTTGTTCTTGAATATCCTCTCCTTCTCTCCCCTCTCCCCTTTTCCTTACCCTCCCCCACCTCCCACTCTCTCTCTGTCCTTCTTGGATGACAAGATTTTCTGTGATGTACCCTTCTGCCATGATATCTAACTCACTTTGTGCCCACAGCCATGTAATAAGCCCACCATGGATTGAATCTCTGAAACCATAATCCCAGAATAAATTTCTCATCTTCTAAATTGCCCTTGTCGGTTGGTTATAATGATAAAAACCTGACAAACAAAAGATGTTTCCATTTTCATCACTATAGAAACAAATAATCAATTTCTTATTATGCTCCCAAATTTTTAAGAAAGAAAATATAATCACTATATATTTTAAATGATCTTTCAAACTGCATTATCATTTATAAATTCTGATCCATCTACTCAGAAAATGTGCTCTTTGAATTTTTTTGCCTGGCAATGGCAACAGATTAATTTTACACCATGTCTCTCCAACAATAAACCACTGTCATTATTGTAAACTATGTTATTTTTTAGATAATTTTCTGAGTTAAATGTATAGTGTTGCAAATATAAAACCTAAAAGATCAAAAGACAATAGATTCTGAGTCTTTGACCTTAGGACCACGAGTTTTCAATAATTTGCAATGATTCAAGCTATGTTCATCACTCAATGCACTTCTCAGTTTTGTCCATAGTGTTTCTTCTGTGTATTGTCATGACACCCATTGGTAATTGCCATTATCCAATTCAATAATGACAAATCAAATAATATACAAGAATGACTTATTTTCAATAAAACTAATAGGAAAGAAAAGGCAGCTAAGCATTTTGAATGCTGAGGCCAAAAGGAAAGGGGCCAGAACTTACTATTTTGCTTACATTATTTTTAGGATGGTTCCATTATGCCAGGACCACTGCCTGCCACTGAATTGGTGGTATATGGTACAACTCTAAGGCTGTGCAGTACACAACCAGCAGTACTATATGCAATGACCTTGCTTGTTAATGCTGAAACTATTAAGATGAATGTATCTTTGGGATAATTTTTATAGTTGTTAACTGTAACCAATGCCCACAGTAATAAGGGTGGTATTTTATTTGGAAAAGCATTATAACTTGAACCCATGGAAAGAATAAAAGTTCAGAAAACTGCTTTCCAGGAAAATGTTATTCACTTATCTTTCCTTTGTCATGGTTTTTATTGGAAAACAAGAACGAACTGTTGCTGTAAAACATCTTCAGAATCAATAATAATAAAATCATTCCTTTTAGAATTAAAATATCTGCTCTGCATTACCAAATGGTAATGTTGAATAGAAGTTGGATAGTTGGCTCTTTACTTATTTGTATTTAGATGGAAAGAAAATACATAAAAAAGTCAAATAGTTCAGGTCGTGGTTCAAAGTCACATTACCTCCTCTGAGAGGTCCTACCCCTTAACAATGCTGATGTGCCTATTATGGGAATTACAGCTCTCTGTGGTAATTTTTAGATAGGTTTCTGTCTCCATGAATAGAATGTTCTTCTAAGTCACAGACTGGCTCTTGTTCAACTTGATATGTCCTCTAAAGACTATGTTTTAAGAAATATCTAAGAACAAAATAAATATTGGAGAATGAGTCATAAATGTGCTTTTGAAACACTCTCCTAAAAGTTTCATTTTTTATTATATGCCAATGATATTAGTCATAATAATTCTTGCCAAAGAGCAATAATTTTATTCAAGCATGTCTTGACAAATACTTATTGCATATCCTGTTTGTGCCAGCCTATTTGTCTAAGGCCTGAGGTAAAAAATTAAAGAAGACATGTTGAAATTCTTCTACTAAACAGATTTAATTATAGATGCAAAAGAGGAATTATCCACTAAGCACAATAAAATGCTTTAATACCTATGACAGTGGTCGTAGAGGGTGCTATTTGAATATGCAGCAGGGAGAACTATTCTAGAATGAGAAAGTCTGAGATGCAGAACACAAGTAAAAATTGCCCAAAAATAAAAGGTTAAGGGAGAGGAAAAGATAAAAATATTCTGTGTAGAAAGTTAGATGTGAGGATGTAAATCTATGGCAAACTGCCTTAACCTTTTAAAATATAATGTCCAAATAATAACATTGTTTCCAAAATTTAAAGCTTATTTTTAGAGCAACTGATAACAGATTTTTGCATATTTTACACTAATCATTTTATTTTTGCAAATTAAGTAGTTAAAAATGAAGCATGAATCCCCTTAGAAAATGTAATTGAAAAGTCAATATAATTTCACAATTTTTCCTAATGATTTGAAGAAAATGTGGGAAATAATTTAACATGAAGAAAACTTTTTGAGAGGAAAAAAATCTGTTGAAAATATAATAACTGGTAATTACCTCATGCTCATTTTATTCAATATGCAAAATTTCGGTTCTGGGATACATGAATAATTTGGGTAAATGGAATTTTTGGACTCAAAAGAATTCACTTATTTTTAGTCCATCTGAAATGTGTCCTTTCTTATCCAAAATAAAGAAAAATAGACTAGGTTTCTTTTGGGACTGAACCTTGACTTTTTCTTGAACTTGATCCTTTTAACAATTAATCAGTGTAATAATTTATGTTTATAGGTTGTAAAAAACCTTATGAACTTCAAGAAGGACTTTAAACTGCACAAAATTGACAAAATTAGAGCAAAGCCAGCTGGTTTAAACAGGAAATCAATTGATAAGAATTTTCCTTAAAGTACTACAAATAATTATACAGGAATCTCCCAAACCTTCTAATCTGTATCAAAGAAAACATTGTAAAACATGTATTTTTAGTTTCTGTGCTTTAATAATTTCAATACAACAACAAAAACACCTAATTAAAAATTTATCTATGTAATTCTTCAGTTGAATAGAATTATTAAAGATTCTATCTAGGTTATCTCATATTCTATGCAATTATTTTTAGGGAATATTATTTATTTTAAATATTGCTTTCAGAAGTTGTTTTGTGAAATAATTTTGATCTTAAAAAAGCACTTAAGAATTGTAATGCATTCTGCTGTCATCTATTTTTTTAAAAAAATCAATAATTAAAAACAAGCACTTAAGTATCAGGTATGTTTAGTACAAAACAACTGAAAACATTTAAATTTTTATCAAGAAAAAGTGATTCTGAAAAAAAAAACAAAAATTAGTAAATAGAAGTTTAAAGCAGTTTTCCTTCCTAATAAGCAAATATTAGGGAAAGAACACTGATCATATTCTATTCTTTTCCCTAAATACTAAAGTCATATTAGTAAAATGTCTATTTCAAGCTGGACTTTAATATTATGTTCTCAGCTTTTATTAGGCATCACTGTAAGAAATAATCAAATGAAACATCCTTTGTTTTCATCACACAATTACAGTTTACTTTATTTTATTATATCTTTCATATAGTTTCCATTGGAGACATTTTCTTAGCAATTCAACAACAGGCAAAATTTTTCTTCCTTTCAAGAATATGTCTAGTTCCTTCCCTGGGATAATTAAAGTCACACAACTTTTGTGTATGTTCCCCACATTCACTTGTAAGTGTGCAGGTGTGTGTGTGTGTGTGTGTGTGTGTGTGTGTGTGAGAGAGAGAGAGAGAGAGAGAGAGAGAGAGAGAGAGAGAGAGAAACTCTAAAAAGCTAAAAGTCACAAAATCACAAAATGTATATAATTATATTAACTTCAAGATCCTTCTACAGGCCTGTTTTCTACCATGCTGTTAACTATATTGTACATATTTTCTTTTTGTAACTTGGATTTACATGAAAAGAAGGAAATATATGTGTACATTCATACCAAAAAAAAGTAGAAATTCCATGACATTTTAAAAGATTGCTAAATATTTTCAAAGATTCTCATAACACAGTCATATAACTTATAAAATTAACTATGAATAATGATTTGATTGAC
Source organism: Urocitellus parryii (assembly GCF_045843805.1). Taxonomy (NCBI): domain Eukaryota; kingdom Metazoa; phylum Chordata; class Mammalia; order Rodentia; family Sciuridae; genus Urocitellus; species Urocitellus parryii. Next base: position 39,041,519 of record NC_135540.1, on the reverse strand, counting down.
AAGGACAAAGAAAACAAAGACAAGTATATATATATATATATATATATATATATATATATATATATTCCATAGTTTTCCATAATCAATTCAGCAACTGATTAGTAAAATTCCCCTTCATGTATCCTAAGGGAATTTGCCAAAAATGTCATGTTTTTGGTTTAGTGAAGAGAAATTATATAGTAATTCTAATATGCAACAAGAGGGTTGCTGAAAATTATAGCAGTATGTCATAGTGCATGAAACAAAACCCAAGAGAAAATTTACTATGTAGAAACCTATTTATTTGACTCCAACAATTTATGAATATGATTTGTCAATTATCCTACAATTCCCTTAATAGATTCCCAGAGAAATTCAACTGCTCTAAGAAACAGCAAGAATAATTCAAGAATAATTTACTAAATCAAAAGCCATATGGCACATCAAAATAAAGAACTTTAGCTCTGTGTGAGACCATGTGAAGGGGCAAGAAGATTTCAGACTAGAAGAAAAGATTTGTGAACTACATAGATAGTAAAGGACTATTATCTAGAAAAATATATATGCATACATGTACACACACACACTCACCCACACATACACACATACACAATCATATATTCCATACAGAACTCTACAGTTAAAAAAAAAAAGCACCACACAATCTAATTAAAAATGTGCAAAAGACATGAACAGACATTTGACTAAAGTCAGTGTAACAATGAAAAATAAACACATGACAATATGTTCAACATCATTAGTCATGAGAGAATTGCAAACTAAAACCACAATGAGTTGAGTGCCAATGGTCAAAGCTGATGAGAATGCAGAGGAACTGAATCATTGATATATTTGTTACAGGAATGAAAACATGGTTGTGTTACTTGGGAAAACATTTTTCCAGTTTCTCATAAAACTAAACATGCTCCTACTATCTGAGGTAGACCGAATAATGCCAATCTGTCCTCCTCACCTTCAATCACAAAAACCATGTCCACACCCTAATCCCTGGGACCTGTGCAGATACTGCTGTGCTTAAACAGGGGATTTTTTTTTTCCCAAGTGGTTAGAGGAAAGATCTTGATATGTGAAAATTAACCTGGATGATCTAGGTGAGAGCAGCATGTTCACAAGGATACTCACAGGGAAAGAGGAAGGCAGGACAGTCTGAGTCAGAAAAGAAGACAACAGCAGCCGAAAGGAGAGAAAGAAGGAACAGAAGGAAATGTGGGATGTCATGCTGCTGGCTCTGAAGATGAGAGAAGGGGCCATGGTCAAAGAAGGTTGACAGCATGGAGAAGGGGAGAAAGCTAGGAAGCTGATTCTCCACCCACACCTTAACTTCAGGCCAATAAGATTTATATAATTTAAGCCAACGTAGTAATTTGTTATAATAGCATTAGGAAACTAGTTCACCACACAACCCAGCACTGTACTCCTGGGCATTTAATACAGAGGAATAATTCCACAAAAACCTGAACATGAAATTTATAGCAGCTTTATTCATAATATTTAACAACTGGAGACACCCCAAGTGTCTTTACATAGGCAAATGGTTATACAAAGTATGGCATATATACATACCATGGAGTACTACTCAGCAATAAAAATGAAAAAAATTATTGACACAATCAATCTGGATAATTCTTCGTGGGATTGTACCAATCTAAAAAAAAAAGAGCTACCTTTGTATTTTTAAAATATTTTGTATCTTTTGTTTCTAAAACATCTTTGAAATGACAGTTTTGGAATGGAGAATGCATTAGTGGTTGCCAGTTATTTGAGGTGGGAAGGGAGGAAGTTTGGTATGAAGTTTTGGTGGAGAGAACTTTGATGAATCATTAAGAGAAATTTTACTGGCAGAATGACTAGGTGTTAGTTCAACTGATGAAAGTCATACAGTTCTTTAGCTATTCAACTGGAATTCAAAATAGCCATACTTCTAGTTATATTGATTTCAATCTCTTCTTCTTATCTTCTTTTCCAAGACAGGTTCCTCTGGTACTTATAAATGGACAGATGGTTTCAAAAATAAGAAATCAACGGAATCATCATCTACGGATGTACTAATAGAGCACCTTACTAGGAAATTAATAATTAAATTATATACCCCAGAAGATTTTAAAAAAATACCCTGAAATGGCCCTAACCAATCCTCTACAGGAGGAGTTTGTGTAACAGAAAAGTGAAGAGTCCCTAATGAAAATGTTATTCATTACAAATTTTATGTCTAATGCCTACCTTCTTAAGACCCACATTTGCAAAAAGATTTGTCATGAATCATCAGGAAATTTAATATTTGTGTATATACTTGCCATGACTAAAAGGACATTACATATCAAAATTAAATCCTACTTAACATTATCCAGAATTCTCTTCTATATTGATTTATTTTTCTTATTTACAGCAATATTGAACTAGCTGAAAGATTATTTCCATCATAATGATTTTGACTCTAAACCATGCATTTAAATACAGATTGAAGAATATCTTGAAATCTGAGCAAATTAGAAATTAAATGAAGAGGAAATGCACAAAACATGTACTTTTTACTTAAATTAATAATTTAAAATAAGAATGAAAAAAGATCCAGAAAAATGTATCCCGTTTAGGGCCCGCATATAAGAAGCTACAAGTCTACTAAGGATCTTTTCTAGTTCTAAAAACTCTACCACTTGGTACAGAACATATAGTTTTAATTTGGTTCTTTGAACAGCAACACTCTGAAATAATATAGTTCTTCTTAATTATGTTATTACGCTATGCATTTTGGTTTGAGTTCATATTCATAAATAGTAATGTAACTTTAAACAATTTTGTAATAATAACTCTGATTATGTTCTAACTGTTGGCTGTGAGTAGAACATAATCTCAATGTAATTAGATGCTTACTTCTATATGCTAAATTAGAGCTACATTACAAAATAAAAACTTTTAAATTATACAGTGAAAAAATCTTCAAACATAATTACCAGAATCTCTACAGGAAGATATAATTACTGTGGGCTAAATTCTTTCTTGAGTTTCATTTCTGCATCTCCCACAGAAGCCAATAGAAACAAACTGCATACATATCTAAGGGCTGAATATCAATTTACTGTGAATTCTTCTGGGCAAAGTCCAGAAACTAATGGAGGATGTATCATGAAAGCTTAAAATAAACATTTTCAACTCTATATGGTGAAATCAAAGTAAGACACCATCCACTTTTTAATTTTTTTTAAGAAGTCAGGATCCAGAATGCTCAATGGCAACCTTGATTTTCCAATCATTTCACTCTCTGCCCTTGAAGAACTTATTTAATTAGTCTATGTCTAACTTTATGCATCTGTAAAATGGAGATAATAAATATTCATTTACCTCATAGGATGCTTGGAGAATTCATAATTGTAAGACATAAAAAGACTAGTGGATGAAAGTTACATATCAAAATGCAGATGGACTGTGTCAGATGTTCAGCTCTGCACTGTGTCATTGTTTGTACGCACCAAGCACTGCGTGTAATAACTGCATTTAATATAACCATCAGAAGTGGAAACTTGAATATAAAAGGTTGTTGAACAATGTGAAAAGATAACTATATTCTGGGGGAGACACATGATGTGACTTCTGATCCTCCTACAGTGGATAAATAAATCATGAAAGAGGCTACTCCAACAAAGAATAAAATAAGTATACTCAAGGCATAACAACTTGAGCAATAGAGACATGGAGCTGGAAAACACATGTATAGCAGACTGGTTAAAACCATGAGCTTTGAATTTTGGCAGACCTAGTTTTAATTCAAACACTACTGCCCTAAAAGTGATTTAAATTATCTTATTATACTTACCTAATCAGTAAAAGAAGAGTAGTAGAATTGAAAATAGACTCCATAATTTTGTGAGGATTGATGAGATGATGTATACAGAGCACTTTCAATGCTGATATACAATAAAGAGTGTTTATCACCCCACCACTCCATAAGCTAGTTTTTATCACTATGCTAGTCAGTTTTTGCCACTATGACCAAAATATCTGTGTCATCACTCTGACAAAAACAACTTGGAGGAGGAAAAGTTTATTTTGGCTTATGTTTTTGGAGGTTTCTGTCTGTGTTTGGTGTTGGTCTGCAGGCAGAAATACCATGACAAAGAACTAGGTGGACAAAGGCTTCTCAGCTCATGGTAGCCACAAGGATAGAGAAAGACTTATAGACAGACAGGGAAGGGGATGTCAATGATAAAAACCCTGGCAGGAAGGAGTGACTTACTTCCTCCAACCTTGTCCCCCCTCCCAGTAATCTATTTAGATTTTTAAGTCACCTAATGGATTCATCCACTAATAAGGTCACAGCCCTCATAATCCAATTATTTCCTAAAAACTCCACCTCTGGATATTGCTGTGTTAGGAATGAAATCTTTGATTACATGAATTTTGGGGGGACATTTCAGATCTAAATCATATCACATGCTATTTGTCAATTGTAGTCACATTGGTGTTTAGTCTTTTCCCCCTAAAATCCATACATTGAAGTCCTAATTGCTGACATGATAGTATTTGGAAGTAAGGCCTGTAGGAGATAATTAAGTCATGAAGTTGGCCCTATCCAGATGGGATTAGCACCCTTATCAGAGACTCAAGATAGATGAAATCTCTCTCTGCCATGTTAGAGTGCAGTTAGAAGGGAGTCATTTGGAAACCAGGAAGAGAGCCCTTGGTGAGAGCATTATAAGAGCATTTGCAATTTAACTTTAAATGTCTGTATAAGCAGTTATCATGTACAAGCTTATGGAAAGTAATAGAATTCTTCCTCTTGGAATATCTGCTTTGAGTAAAAGTTCTACTCAAGAAAATGATAGGAACATTTGAAGGACAAAGAACAGTAAGTTCCCTCTAGTTAATGATATAGGTTTTGTGCAAGTGATTCTAAAGTTACATTAAAATTATATGTAATTTTGGTAGAATTTTATCTGATACTTGTTTTCATTGTAACTTCTTGGGTGGCTATAGTGATTTACCAAAAGAAAACTCAAAGTTGTAAACAACCATATTGACTTCTGCCAGTTTAAATAGAAATAGGCTTCCCGAAGAAAATACTCAATACTCTGAAGTGCAGTACAGATATCAGGGAATACAAGAACTAACAAGTGTTCTTCAGACTCCTCAGTTAAGACTTCAATAGCTGCTTTAGCAAGAATAGTTGAAAATGGTGGTAGAGTCTAAAGCCACATTGCAGTAAATAGGAGGAAAGAAGAGAAGTGATGAGTACAGGCTATTTGTTCTAGAATCTTAGCTAAGGAAGAAAAGAGAAAGGGGGAAGTAATTGGATTGCAACATAGAGTTTTGTTATGGATTGAATGGTTTCTCTGAAAAGTTATTTTGAAATCCTAACCTCTCACACCTATGGATGTGATCTTATTTGAAAATTATATTACAAATGTAATCAAGTTTAGATAAGGTCACACTAAATAAGAGTAGGCTCTCGTCCAAAATGAGTGGTGTCCTTAGAAGACCAGGGAAACATAGGGGAGAATGTCATGGAAAGATGCAGAGACATACGGGCACAGCAGGGGTCTACCGTGTGAAGACTCAGGCAGAAATTGAAATTATGGTGCTGGAAGCCAAGGGATGCCTGGAACCACCAGAAGCTGAAAGACATGAAGAAGCTGCTGTAGAACCTGGGAAGGAGCATGGCTGATGACACGTTGATTTCAGGCCTCTAGCCTCCAGGATGTGAGGTGATAAACATTGACTGTTCTAAGTGCCCAGTTTGTGGGCCATTTGCTATGTCAGTATTAGGAAACAAGGAAAAAGGGAAATAATCTTAGAATGTGACTGTCTCAAGTTAATTCAAAGTGAGGTAAAGAAACAAGGGCAACAGAGAAGGAGAGAATTCAATTAGGAAGGGAAAACCTAAAAGTACTAATATTCTGGAAAAGACAGAAGGACAGAATGGAGTGGAGAGTTCACGGTGTCCACCCCTATGTTGCAACTTAAGTGCTTATTCAAAAAACAGTTCCAAGGTCCCCAGCCATGCTAAACGTTCAATCTCTGAAAGTAGTACCTGGAGTTTGGTGAGCTTACTGGGATCTCATTGCACTAAAGCTTAGGAAACAATCAGAGTACAGGTCATTAAAGCATGAAGTTTTAGCATTTGAAATTTTAAAATCACACTAGCACTATCTAGTTCCAAACTCAACCCCAGGTTTGTCTTTGACCAATATTATTCTTGTTACTACAGATGTCCAATTCACCATAATTTTATATATTTATGGTGCCTCCTACTCACCTAGGTAACATAACACCTCTTTCCAAACTTAAAGGTCTATTAGAAAGATCTGGGGATCACACTGTCTTCACAGGTTCTTAGGTTCTCAGGTTCTCCTCTCAGAGATTCTCTTTCAGCACACCTGCACCAAGCATCTGCACCTGCAGGAAACACTCCATCTGATTCTGAAACAGGGGCAACCTGGACATGATTTCCAGAAACATTCCTTGAGAAGTATTCATTGCAAGTTCAAAATGCTTTCAGGTTTCTGATAAAGCAGCCAGACTTGCTAATGAAATCTTTGGCAGCATTAAAGAACTTTCAGCACTCGGAGCTATGATATTCAGATAAAGGAAGGTAAGTCTCTATTCCCTGCAATGGCCAAAATGAACTTGAAATACTGTGCTTGGCTAAGCATGTCATATTTTTAAGAAGAATACTTGTTATGTGTAGTACATTTTGACCCAGGGAGTGCAGTTCATATCCCCTATGCCTGTGGGGGACACAGTTCACGCCTTTGTGGATGTGCTGTTCCTATACCTTGTAATTGGAACTATTTGTCAGAAACTTGGAAAACACTGAATTTACTCCTCACTTTCAAGCACTCTTTGAATTACATTGAAAAGAAGGGATTCACATTAAAAAGGGAATCATTAAAGCATTCAATTTTCAGGAAGTGTTATAGAACAATGAAGGATATATCTCATAATGTCCCACAATTTCTTAAAGCTCATTAAAGTTTCAAGATGCCATCTCAGACTGAAAAGCTCAGGAAAAAGACATTTTGGGGGTATCTCTAGGTATCTTACATCAATAACCAAATGCTAAAATCATACAATTTCTGATGTTTGTAATATTTTTTGAATTCCCCCATCTTCTTTCTGTCTCTGTCTCTCTCTGTCCTGGCAAATCTAAGATGACTTTTCCCCCATTTCAGTAGTTTTCAAAACTTCTAGAGATTAGAATCAACTGGGAAGCTTTTATAATACTAATATCTAAGACTCCAACCCAAACAATAAAAGCAATTGCCATGATTTTAACAACAGGAAATCTCCATTTTTAGTCTTATACCCATGAAATTTTCAGACATTCCTGCTCCCCTTTAACAAGGAACTTTGTTCATCTTATTCTAGAACTTTTTTCTCCCAGAGAGTCAGTCTTTTCTTTATTCCTAAATTAGAAATACCCTCAATCATTCACCCTTTCAAAATGAAATTGTTACCAGTGGCTCAGGAGGCTGAGGCAGGAGGATCACAAATTCAAAGCCAGCTTCAGCAATTTTGCAAGGCCCTCAGCCACTTCACAAGGTCCTCTCTCAAACTATAAATAAAAAGGGCTGGGAATGTGGCTTGGTGGATAAGCACCCTTGGGTTTAATCCACAATATCAATCAATCAATTGTTACTCTCGTAAATTTTTCTAGATGGTTTAGTTTCCCATTTTTCCCAATCCTCTGCGTGGAGATGGATAGAGGGTATTTTAAACGGGTAAACATACCTTCTCATTTTCTTTCAACTTACACTCCAGATATATTTCATCACTCACATAAAGGACTTTAAAATGTTTTTGTTTGTTTTCTTTAAAAAAAAGCACAAATATCCATATGGATTACACTTCCTTGGTATTCAAGATGTTCCATATGGAGATGCTTAGATTTAGTTTGCCAGAATATTCAAGAGGAGGCTAAAAGACACACATGAATTCAATGATTCTTAATTGTTATTAGGTATAAAAATCTCTTTAAGCAACAGGAAAATGCCTTTTGAATACAAAGATGGTTTCATAGTCTGGGAATTTCAGACTATGCATTACAATAACCAACCTCTAGTAAATTGTATAGAATTTTTTATTCTGATGTCATGGAGTTGCTATATGAAAGCTTTGGTGAATTTATAGAATATATATTCCATAGTTTATCCCAGTATTCAATATTTTATTTTCCAACTTAGAGATGTCAGATGTCGTGTCTAGATACAGATATTGATGAGTTTGCCTTTAAGAAGAAAACACAACAACAACAAAACCCCAGGCTATTGATTTACGCCAAATGTTGCAAGAAACTCTCATTAAGTATTTATTTATTGTAAAGTCTTCTGATTTTACATGTTTTGTCAAAGTTTAAGATTTGTAAAGTTTAGCAACAAATAGAAAGTTGAGAATTCAACAATGGAAATGGAATTAGCCATCAAATTTATCATAATTCTATTTATATTTTAAATTGAAAAATATAACATGTAAAATTTTAAAAATTCACTAGATACATTGAACAGTAGAATGAATATGACAGAGGTAAGAGTCAGTAAATTTGACAACACCTCAATATAAATTATCCAAAAAGAATAATGAGAGAAAAAAACAACAAAAAAATCTTATTACATCTGTAGAGACTTTCAGGCTAACATCAAAAGGTCCAATATTTATGTCATTGAAGTCCCCAAAAAGAGGAGAAATAGATTAGTGCAGACAAGCATTGGGGATATAATAGCCACAGACTTCCCATATTTGATGAAAGACATATATTCAAGGAGCCCAAACAAGATATACCAAATAAAAATTATGCTCAGACATTTTATACAAAATATGAAACTCAAAGATAGATCATGACTACATCTTGAAAGCAGTTAGGAGAAAATTGATGCATTACATTTGGGAAAATAACTACTGAATTGACATGTTATGAGAAACCATGGGGAAAGAGAATAGTGGAAAAGATTTTTTATTTTATTTTTTATTTTTTATTTATTTTTTAAAAAATAGGGCAGAGGGGAGAGAGAGGGGAGAGAGGGAAAGGGAGGGGGCAGGGGGTTAGCAAGGATGGTGGAATATGATAGACATCATTATCCAAAGTACATGTATGAAAAACGAATTGGTGTCAACATACTTCATATACAACCAGAGATGAAAAATTGTGCTGTATTTGTGGAAAAAGTTTTAAAGGTTTCAATAAAAGAATTATTGATCCAAATTTTAAAAATAAATAGGCATTAAAAATATGTGTAAAATAAAGTCAGCCTCAGATAGAAGCAAAGCAAAAGAATTTGTTTCCACACAATAAAAGAAACACTGAAGGAATTTATTCAGGTTAAAGAAAAATGACACCAAAAGAAATTATAAAATTTAGAAATTAAGGGATAGCAGCATAAAAAACTTTTTTCCCTCTTAAATCCCTTTTTTTTTTTTTTGAGCACAACTTTTCATTTCTCTGGTTGTACATGATATAGAGTCACACCATTCATGCACTCATACATGTGACTGGAGTAATGATGTCTGTCTCATTCCATCCTCTTTCCTAAGTCCCCTTCCTCCTCCCCTCTCCACACTCCCCTTTGCCCTATCCAAAGTTCCTCCATTCTTCCCATGCCCCCCACTCATTGTGGATCAACATCCACTTATCAGAGAAAACATTTGGCCTTCTTTGGGGGCGATTGGCTTACTTCGCTTAGCATGATATTCTCCAACTCCATCCATTTACCTGCAAATGCCATAATTTATTCCCTTTTAATGCTGAGTAATATTCCATTATATATATATTATATCCATTATATCTATATCTATCTATCTATATCTATATCTATATATCTATATATCTATATATCTATATCTATATATCTATATATCTATATATCTATATCTATCTATATATATATATACCACAGTTTCTTTATCCATTCATCTACTAAAGGGCATCTAGGTTGGTTCCACAATTTAAAAACATATTAATTATAATTATAACTGGCATCTTTCCCAAAATAGAATAACATAAATTTTGAAAGTATAACTTATTATTTAAAAATATGTCAAACACCACCAGCAATCATTGAATTATTTTTGTATGACAAAAACTCCCTCCTGGCATTTCACAGAATTATGACTTTTAGGCATATAAAATGCAGGATTAAAAACAACACCAACATCATATTAATTACCAAAATTAATGGGTGGAAGTATTAAGTTTGCTTTTCTTTATTTCAAACTAAAAAAATGTGGCTGTTCTATTTTTAGGTAGCATACACTTTCTAATAATTTATACTAAAATATTGACTATATCTGTTAAAATTATGATACCTGAATATTTCAAACACTAAAGATTATTAAACCATATAAGCTCATGTAAATAAATTTTCTTTTGTTTAATAATACTGATCCTTTTGCAGCAGTATTTATTAAGATTTTCCTCTGGAGTACATTAGTAGCAGAGGACAATAAATTTGCAACTTTGGAAATCTATGGGACTACTCCAATGCAACCTACTATGACACAAGTACAACATATTTTCAAGTCCAATGCCAAAGATAAAAAAGAAAAAAAAAATCTGGGAACTGTGGCAGATGCCTACATTACAAGTTACATGGGAGGGTGAGGCAGGAGGATCACAGGTTCAAGGTCAGGATTATCAATTTAGTGAGTCAGTGTTAAAAATATAATAATAATAATAATTTTTTTTTTAAGAGAGAGAGATATGGGGATTGTAAATGAGTGGTAGAGTGTGGCCTTGCTTGCATGAGACCCTGGGTTCAATCCCCAGTACCATCTAAAAATAAAATGAGGATAAAAAAATCACAGTCACTTCACACCATAATAAATACATGTTGAATGGAAAAAAATATTTTCCACAATTAGTCTCCAAATTATAAATGGTTTAATCACTGTAGTATTCCTAAATATGAGTGCTTTAGTATAAAAACAATAGGTTTAAGATACTGGGCATCTAAAAACTGAGGGAATTTACATTCCAGAAGGATTTATTCAGAAATTTTACAATGGTATATTTTGAATAGATAAGAAAAAAGTATTTGAAGGAAAAGAAAAGTCTAGAACAAGACCAAATAATCACTAGGCAAATCTGATAAAAAAAAATGAAATGGTTTAGCTTGGCATTTTAGTGAACTGTAAAATATTAAAATGAAGAAAATAAAAGACCTATCTTAAGTTCACAGGAAGGATTGTGAATAAAGATTAAATTGAAACAGGAAAGCACTGTTCTGATTATTCGGTAAGAAATGAAAGGTAAAACCATAAAAATTCTACTAGAACTTGAAAATTAAAAAACCATGTTTCCCCAAGACAAACTACCTCCCCTCTAGTTTTCTTAGCACCAGCTCACACATACATGCTTCTAGATATAACCTCAAACTGATTTAAAAGATAGCTCCACAGACTACGGGCTCACATATTCCAAATGGAACACTAGGGACAGTTTCAGCAACTCATCTAATTCACAAATTCCTACCAGTGCCCAGATGTCACCTACCATTTTCTACCCTAAAACCAACATGTGACTAATGCCAGCTCAAAAGACCCTATCTGACTCCTCCCCTACTCTCCCTCTGCTAAGGTGGGTACTCTCCCTTACCTACCAGGTTTAATAGATTTATTTTTCTATGATCCACAGAAATTCCTGGTGGTCTTGTTAGGGAATCTTGATACCTTTTAATATTATTTCAATTATCATTTAATATTATTTTAACAAATATTAGCATGCCAGTGATTTATGCTTTGTGCCATGCAATTTAAATTTAGCTCTATTCCCATGTCAAAAAGTGCTGATCCTTCTATAGCCCAATTTTAACCCACTACCACTTTACAGTGAATAGATTCATTCTTCAATTGTTAGTACTCTTATTTAGCCCATGTCGCCTCATGACTGACTGGGCAGGACTCTATCTGATGCACTCCCTCTTTCCCTTTCTGGTTGCTTGGCAGGCTACATTGATTTAAAGATCCTCCCTCCAGCTGATCCAGACATACAAAATATTTAAATACAGGTTCATGTATACAATCCATTTTTCGTTAACATTTTGTTCCAGAAATAATTAGGAGTTTTAAGTTCAGTTATACTATTGAGGACATTCAGAGTTTTAGGCTACCTTATTTGAACTTACTCTTGTTCTCAAACGGAAATATTCAGAACTATTAGCTAAGAAGTGTATTAAAAAGATCAAGATTAAAACTAGTCGATCTAGTCTTGGATATGAAACATCAGTGAAAATCTTCCTCCTATAAGAGAAAAAGGAAAAAGACAAAGAAAGCAGGACTCCAAAAGTTGATCCTAAAATTTCCTTCAGAACTGTTGAATGTAATGGGCACAGGGAAACACAATTGATTTTAATAAGTCTAATTCAGAATTATTAAAGTCTTATTAATTTTCAGGGAAAATTGTCTGAATACAGATTATTTTAATTATAAAATTAAGACAAATTAACATATCTGAAATGAAATACTATTTTATACATCCTACTCAATTTATTTCATATATTTAGCTAAACTGTTGTATGAGTTAGAAGAACGAAAGAAATAATATTAACCCACAAGATGCTGACCCATTTTCTTAATGTCCTTAAATTAAAATTACGGACTCATTGACAAAAATAGTTTAATAATAAAGAACAAATCCTATACCTGATGCATTGGTTAATAGCTTTAAAATTATTTCTGTCATAAATATGGTCCCTATCAGTTTTCTGCCATTGTTAATTAGACAAAGTCATTCTTTTTTCATTTCTTTTTTCCTTTCCAATCAGGAATATTTCTAAAATATAAATGGGTGGGCCCTATATTTTTTTCTAAAAAAAATATTACCCAGTGAATGGACATTTTATCAGGTAAAATACAAATGAATGGTAGGGTAAATTTGTCACAGATGGTGTATAAGCTAAAGAAAACGTATTCCGTGCTAATACTGATAGTTTCTTGAGAAACTTGACATAAACCTTTTGAAGATTTGTTTCTTATCTGTTAAAACAGAGGTAATAGATGCAGTGGTTTTATATTATTTTACACTCCATTATTCCTTTCTACATTCTTTTAAAAAACATAACTTTATATTTGTTTCAATTTATTTTCAACTCGCAGTCCATATGATTCCAGATAGATTTGACAGACTCCATAACAAGGGATTCTGATTCACTTAGACCAATTCTACCCTACTAGTTACAGAGATTGGTTCAAGCTTTGTCCCACAGCTTATCTGAAGAGACATATCTTGAGATTTCTTGGAAGGATACTCTCTTGATTTTCCAATGTTTTGAAGGTGTGCTGTTGTTTTCTCTGGACCTATGGTCAGCTTCTAACCTGGAAGGCAGAATCTACTGGAAGCTACTACTGTGAGCCTACTTGAAAAATGTAGAGCTGGAAGATAAGTCCTTGCCCATAGGAACCCAGAATCAGGCTAGGACAGAAACCCTTATTCTGTAAACCAATATGATTTGCATTTTCTATAACTTGAAAATGAAGTAATTGTGATTCATTTTTTTTTCCTAAAAGTTGTGAGGATTGAGATGATATAAGCAAGAAACTTTACTCCTTCTTGACACATAACAAATGGCATGAGCACATCCTGGATAACAGTTTCTAACAATAGTAATTTTTCTTCAGTATGTGTTCAATTTTAATTCCACTCAGCAAGTTTGTTTGTTTATTTATTAATCCAAACAATATTGGCATTTATGATGAATAAGGAACTGTGCGAAGCACTGCTGGTTATACCAAGGTGTGTGATAATGGTTACTTCAACAGCATTGCAAATACAAAAAGAGATGAAACAGGACTCTGGTGAAATGAATTACATGCAATCTACCAAAGAGACAAACATTTAAAAAATTATACAAATAAAGTATACATTATTGTGTAATGTGCAATGTGTATGGTATATAAGCAAATGAAAAAAAAGGTACATAGTAAGACAAAGTATTCCCTAGAGAAAAATGCCCAGATATTAAATTTTATTAGCTAATATATTACAGAGTAACTATGTGAGGAAAAAATCTCTAACATCCCAAATACACAATTTCTAGTCCCCCTCTTTTAGTGCTTTTTTCTTTTGCTTTTTTATATTATTATTTATTTCTGTCTTTAAATTGTTAGCCTCCTTGAATGCAGCAAAGCCTTTCTATACCAAGTTCTGTTGGGCTCTGAATTATCAGTATACAGTGGTAAAATAGGATTCTTATGCTACTTTCAATAATAAACACTTCTGGAGAGAGTTCAAGAAAGATTTGGGCAGAAGATCACAGAATTTCAGCGATAGAAGAGATTTTCAGGGCCACATAGCCATTTCTCAACCCAAATTATTTACTGTGAATGTCACAAAATAACAGTGTGGATAAAAATATCTCTTTAGTATGTGAAAAGAAAAAAAATAACACTAGACTCTGGGACTGAGAGTAGAAGAAACACATCTTTTTAGACAGGGGAAGAATGATGTATATAAATAAATAGCCAATAAAAGACAACATGAAACATCCTCTATAAAAATATGACACTCTACTGATTACCTTTATCCAAGGGCAAAAAAAAAAAAGGAATTCAAAACTCCTCAGCCTTTTTGCTTTTATTTTAAAAACATTGCCAGCTGTTAAAAGGTTATGATAGTGATTCATGAAGGAATGTGCTTAGGTCTCTGTGCTGGAGGCAGGGTAGAGGAATATGAACCTCACAGGCTGCTGACAACTTGGAAATCAGAGGGTGTGAGGAGAAGGAGATGGATTAGGTCATGGAAAACCTGAGGAGATGCACTTAGATGCACTTCCATAACCATCCATCCATTGCTCAGCCTGAGGGTGAGAGTGAATGTAGGTCCAATGGTCTACTTCTAAGAACTCTGCTCATTTTTTGTTTGACTTTGTTTTTGTTATGGCTCTAGGGTCTCAAGCCTCAGGAACTTATTACAGAAATCTTATTAGAGGAGATCTTTTCTTGCTTTTTCAGTCATTTAGATTCAAAAGAATGGTCCTTTGTTTCTTAGTGGAAACAGATAACTTTTTCCTCTTCTATGATAATGGTTTTTATATTTCAGATGTTAAGTTTGGTATGTTGTCATATATCATATTTTGCAGGATTATTTTTGTTTCTATGTTTATCATTTACACATATAAATATGAAAGGAGGATATGTCAGTATTGCCCCTTTATTCCCCATTGGATCTAGTCCAGCATTCTATATTTTTCATTCTGTTTTCAGATTCAAGCCTTTGGTTAAATTCCCAACTATTGATATAGTCCTGTAAATATATCCTCATTGCTATGAACTGAAATTTGTGCTCCTCCCTACAATTAATTTGTATGTTAAAGTCCTAATTCCTAAAGTACTGATTTATGGGGATGAGGCTTTGGGAAGGTAATTAGGTTTAAATGAGTTCATGAGGGTAGAATCTCCATGGCATATGTTTTCCTAAGAAGAGGAGATCAAAGCTTGCTCTCTCTGCCATGTGAAGACACAGCAATTTATCTCATACAATCCTGAATTTACCATCACCTAGATCTTGGATTTGAGTCTGTAGAGTGAGAAATAAATATGTGTTGTTTAATTATCTTAGTTTATGGTGTTTTAGTACAGTCGCCTAAGGTGACTGAGACATTCATTTTTTAAAAGTCATTTAGCTGGGTGCTGTGGCACATGCCTGTAATCCCAGCGATTTGGGAGGCTAAGGCAGAATTGCAAGTTCAAGACCAGCCTCAGGAATTTAGGGAGGCCCTAAACACTTAGTGATACTCTGTCTTAAAATTTTTAAAAAAAGGTGGGGGGCTGGGGTTATGGATTTGTGATTAAATGACCTAGGTTCAATCCCCAGTACTCCCACTCTCCCTCAAACAAAGGAAATATTTAGACTTACATACATTCTTGAAAGTACAACTGTATAACTTTGCTTAGCTCTCAGGATGAATTCAAGATTATGCCAAAATGAAGGAGACAGTAAAGCCTGAGTTGCTTCCTTTAATTCCTCAGTTTTGGGACTTTAAATAAATTGTATTACTTCTCTTAACCTTAGTAAATCCATCTATAAAATTTTCCATAAAATCCACATCATTAATAAAACAAACTATGCTGATACCTTCCTAAACCTGAAAAACAACTTCCCTCTCAGATGGAGGTGAACAACTTTTAATTTAAGTGTTCCTTCCTCATTGAGTGCCTGTATATGATGGACATTGTACTAAGTCTCTGGAATTCATCAGTAAATGAAACAAACCCTTACCTTTGTTATGTCCCAATCTTATATTTAAATGCCTGTTGTTTCTTCTTCGAATAGCTCCCAACTATGAATATCAGGTCTTTTTACAAATTAAATGCCATCATCTTTGCAACATTGTATTTATGACAGATGATTTATTTTCACAGTGTCAAAGCTTACATTTTACTTTTGAAAATATTGAATGAATTTTGTTCAAGTATTAACTGTATTTTGGTTTTCTTAGAAGCAGGCCCTGAGTAAAGGATTGAGTACAAATAATTTGGAAGCTGATACTAGGAAATACCATTTGGGAGCAGAGAGGTGAGAAAGGAAAATAATAATAAAGAAATAAGGAGTCCATTATAGAAATATTACCAATCTGGACAATTGGGGCTTAATCCTACCTGGAAACTCTAGGTGTCAGTGCCAAACTTAGACTTCAGAGTTCTCTGCCCAGTACATGAGGGAGCTGGGTTATTTGTCTACCAACTTCTATAAGTGACTGTTTGAAGATTTCCTGGAGTTAATGATGCCCTGACACTTCAGCCCTGCTGCAGTGTCTAAGGTGATGGCTGATTGGGAGTTGGACCCACAAGAATAAGTAAGGTAATCTACCAGGATGTCCAGGCAGGACACCATAGCTTGCACTGCATGAATCTTAGATAATGCCCACTGTAATGACAGAATAACTGTGAAAGAATATGGTCCTTTAATATAGCTCAAAGCCAAAATATGCCCTGGAATGCAGAACAGATCTCACTTCTCATTCTATTTTTTTTTTTTATTTCCACCTGGCATTCCTTCCTTCTCCCAAATTAAATCTACATTTCCTGATCTCTTCTTTCTGTCTAACCAGCCACAGTCCCTTCCTCTCACAACCACAAATTCAGAGCAAACCTGTAGGGTCAGTCTCCAAATGTTATTTCCACACATTTTCACCTCTGTCACAATCATTCAGCTTTGCACTAGCCTCTTGCTTCATCCTTTCTTTCGCCTCTATAGTTAATGGTGCACCAAGAGTTTTCAAGTGGTCTTTCAAAATCATAGGTCTAAACATGTTGTTTCTATGTTCAAACTTTCTTCTTTCACGTATTATTTATTGTCAAAGCCAGTCCTTACTGTCCCTGCACTCACAGGACTTTAACATACACATCTCCCACAGCCCTCCCCCTTGCTCAGGCCACTGCAGGCACAAAGGACCCTGTGCTGTTCATGTGGAGCCTTAGAACCTCCACAGTTCATTGTTGCTTCAGATATTTGCAAAAACTAGTGACTGGTGGGCTCAGGTCTGTTCCCACAAAGTTTTGTTTCAGAACCTGTGTGCCCATTTGCCCTGAAGGCACTTGCCTTTAAAGTCAGGTCTCTGATTATGTATAACTTCAGCAGAAATGACTTTCCAGGACACTCTTAACTAAAAAGTTACCACAATCTTTGTTTTGTTACTAAACTGTATTTTATACCACTTAAGACATTTATTATTGTATTATAAATGGATTTGTTATTAGTTCTAAATTTTTAATTCCATCACTTGAACATACATTTAACATGGAAAGATACTTTATCTGCTTTATTCACAAGTATATCCTCAGAACCTAGAATGATGCTCTATCAGCCAGCATAGGCTTGGTTATGTCTCATTATCAAAAGAACTCCAATAGTTTAAAGATGATTTAACAGTGAAATCATCTTTCATCTCAGCCAACACACCCATAGTGTGAATCTAGAATGCAGCTCTTTTTAATCAAGGTCACTTAATCACATAAATTAATGGAGGTTCCAATTGTCACATATTCCATGAGGACTTTGATGTTTAAATCCTTTTAGAAGGGGCTCCCACTTACATATAGTTGGCTGCATTAAGTCATAGGACAGGAGTGGAGAAGTGCAATCCTCTCAAGTGTTCTCGTGAATGGCCTTAATAACTAATATAAAACACTTAGCTCATATAGAAAACCAATAAGTATTTATAGAATTGATAAATAATGTTTCTTAACATCTGTCTAAGGAGACAGAAAAATATACTACCCTTAAAATCTAAAATCTAATTTTATTAGAAAACCTTCATGTATTGTGACCTTATCTGATATATTAAAATCCCAAGAGCAGAGAAACTCAATGCTTTAGATGACCTCAATAAATCTTTGGTGAGTGGATGAATGAGTAATGGGAGAAATATGTGACTTTACAGATGTCTAATTGGCTTGCTTTCAAAGACAATATTTACATATATATACATGAATACATAAATATATACACACATACATATACAGAATTTTAAATACAGAATACCTATGTAAAATATTACACATATATACAATAATGAAACACTGATAATCCTTTCACATCAGAAAGTTTGACCGGAATATGGAAAGATGAAGTGTTTTCAAGATGCTTGAAAAGAATTGGCTTTTATCCTTCTGAAATACATTTATAATTTTATTTAATATTCAATGTATTTAGGGAGAGAATTAACCTTTCTTTTACTGTTCAGAATATTTAAATTAAATTTTTGTGACATTAGTAAAGATTCATGCTAAAATAGGAAACTGCATTTAAAGAACTGTTTCTAAAATGAACCTTTATGGTAGCTGAACTTAATCACAAGAGCTCTCCAGAATCTCACATAAACATCATCCTTCAATGACATCTTGACCAATCATGCATACAAAATATGTGAACTTCACCGTGTTTTCCCAGGGAACATCATCTAAGATAGACTGAATTACAGTCTATAGACCCTTTCATCATAAAGCTAATTCTGAGATCACAATTTCAATCTCACTCGGACTCCTCTTCATTTAATCTCGAGAATTATTATTTTCATATTGATAAGCTATGTTGGGACACTCAGCACCTATTCTAAATCTAAATTAGATTATTGTACAAATGTATTCATTAACTGAAGATTTAATGAAGCAACAGAAAAGAAAAGTCACAATGGAAAGTCTTGAGAGGTATTTTTAAAGAGGCAGATTTGGATCTAATTATGCATCTGGACTGCAAGCCATTATTTATAAATAGCACTTATTGAGAACTTCCTATATTTCCAATATAGTTCTAAGAGCTTTAATTGTTTTAACTTTTTAAATTCTCCCAATAACTCAACAAGGGAAATGATATAATCTCATTGGTCTTTTTAGCAATCAGGAACCCAAAGTATAAGTGATTAAGCATCTTGCTATAATATACTCCAAGCTAGGTATTCTCAGGTCTGTGGCAACCCAGAGCAGCTATAGAACTTACACCACTCTTGCTAGTACAGTTCCTGAGAAAGTCTCCTATGTATTTATTTGAAAATATCCTCTTTGAATCTAGATTCTAGAGCAATAAGCATAAAGGTCATATTTTTGATGTAATTTGTAGCTATCAGAAACCCTAATATGAATGTATTAATAGGTTGTCAATTAATGAATGACATCACTCTTGTGGTTTTGCTCATCTATCTTAGCTATGATCTATTAAATGCATGTAAATGATGATTCAGATAAGATCCCTTCACAAAAAGAAGAGATAAATCATTTTGCTGACATTCCTACTTTTTGCTCTGTTCAACTTTCCTATTACTTCATGATTCAGTGTCAGAAGGTGGTATGAGTTTAGGAATTTATCCATATATTGTATGTTAATCACACTGGTGGCATGTAATTAATTGTTCATAGTCATCTCATATGAGCCTTTGTATTTTTGTAGAATCAGTTGTAATGTCTCTTTTTTTACATTTCATATTTATTCGAATCCTCTCTTTTTATCTTAGTTTGTCAATCTTTGCTTATTTTTCCAAAAACCAGCACTTAGTTTCTCTGAATTTTCTATTGCTGTTCCAAACTCTATTTCATGTATTTCTGTTCTAATCTTAATTTCCTTCCTTCTTTTAACTGTGTGTTAGTTTCTTTCTCTTCTAGCTTTAAAAAAATAATTAGGTTGTTTATCTGCTGCCTTTCTCTCTTTGTTAATCTGGGTGTTTATTGCTACAAAATTGTATTTCTTTTGTTGTACATCTTAAGTTTTAGCATGTTGTACACCTCAGTATTCCTCTTCTAAGGTAATTTCCCACTAGATTTTATCTTTGGACCACCAGTGTAACAAGAGTATCTTCAATCCCCATACATTTGTGAATTTTCTAATTTTTTCTCTTGTTACTGGACTCTACTTTCATAACAAAGTAGCTAGAAAAGGTAGTTGTAGTGACTTCAGTTTTCTTAAACTTGATAGGACTTTCTTTTTGGCCCAATTTATGCTCTATCTTGAAGAATATTCCAGGTAAGCTTGAGAAAAATGCCTTTTGTCTATTGTTGGATGGAATGTATGCGAGTATCTATTAGGTCAATTTTGTCTATAAGGTTATTCATTATTATTCTTCATTATTCATTATTCATCAAATCCTTATTGATTTTTTCTGTATAGATTATATAGCCAATGATAATAGTGGGATCACTATCACCCACAATTGCTTTACTATTTCTATTTCAGTTATGTTAATATTTGCTTTATGAATTTAGGTGTTTAATGTTTGGGACATATATTTTCATAATTGTTTTATTCCCAGTGTCATTATTTTGGAATAACCCAATCCCAGTGTATAAGGACCATCCAGCCACAAGGTACCTTGAGACTTTAAAAAGAGGCAGACAGAACCAGGATTGCACTGAGTGCAATTTATCGGGGACTTACTGACCTGAGTGTGGTCCTAGGTGTCAGTGAGACCAGTGGATCTCTGATTTGGGCCACAGAACAGGGACATATAGAGTAATCAGGATTAAAGCAACTTCATCCAAGCCAGAACACACCTGGTTTATTTCAAGCTAATACCAAAGACTTCAGGCACATTTCTGGCATAAATCCCTTTATATTGCTCTAATGTTTTTATGTAGAGATACTGGGAAAGTATGTGGAGAAACCAACCAGAGTTTCTCTGGGGCAGTCGTGGTGGTTATGCTGCCAGAAGGCTGCAGTCAATCAAGCTAACCTCTATAGTCATCAATAATCACTTTGCTTGTGACAGTTTTTGACTTAAGGTTTGTTTTGTCTAATAAATCTAGTCACACCCTTGAAAATTAGTGCAACTGCTCTGGAAAGCAGTATGGAGACTTCTCAAAAACAATAACTAGGAATGGTACCACCATATGACCCCATCTATCTCACTCCTTGATATATTCCAAGACTTAAAATCAGCATACTACAGTGACACAGCCACATCAATGTTTATCACAATATAACTCACAATAGCCAAGCTATGGAACCAATATAGGTGCCCATCAACAGATTAATATATAAATAAAATATGGTATATAGACACAATGGAGTACTACTACTCATCCATAAAGAAGAATAGAATTATGACATTTGGCAGTAAATGGATGGAACTGGAGACTATCATGCCAAGTGAAATGTCAGTTCCAAAACGCCAAAGGTCAAATATTTTATCTTGTATGCAGAAGTTAATCTAAAGTGAGGGGAAGGAGAGAAAGAAAAAAAAGGAGAGGGAATTTCATCAAAAGAGATGAAAGATGAGTAGAAAAAGGCAATTGAGGAGGACGAAGGAGGGATCAGATAGGGGAAGAAGAGTGGAATGAATCTGTCTGTACATGCAGAAATATACCACAATGAATTTCAACATCAAGTATATCCACAAGACACTAATTCAAAAAAAAAAAAAACTACAAGTAAATTACAGAAAGATCAGAGTACAGGGAGGGCAGCAGAGGGAGGACGAAGAGGGTGGAGAAGTGCTGGGGACTGAATTAGAGCAATTTTATATTCATTCCATGCTTCATGATCATGTCAAAATGTATCCTAGTGTTCTATATAACTAAAAAAAATCAATAAAATATATAGTCACCCCTACCCTCTTTTTATTATGATTTTTGATTGCTTATAACATTTTTCTATCCCTTCACTTTCTGCCTATGTCATGCCCTTAAAGTGAAAGTGATTCCTTTTAGGTGACATATTTTTGAACCTTACTTTTGTATCCATTCATCCACTTGATGTACTTGTATTGAACATTTTAAACCTTTCACATCACAGACCAGGTAAGGACTTACTATCATTGTTTTCATTGTTCTTAGGATTTTGTTGTTCCTTCGTCCCTTTCTTCCTCCCTGGCAGGATTCCTTTGTGATCTGATGATTTATATAGTGGTTGCTCTGATTCTGTTACCTTTAGCTTTTGTGTATCTACTAGAGGCTTTTAGTTTATAGTCATGATGAGTTTTACACAAAACATTCTGTGGTTATTAACAGTCTGTTTTCAGTTGATAAAACTAAACTTCAGTTAAATATCAAAAGTCTATTCCTGTGGGGTGGCGTTGTGGCTCAGTGGCAGAGCACAGGTGAAGCGCTGGGTTCGATTCTCAGCACCACATAAAAATAAATCAATAAATAAAACAAAGGTCCACTGACAACTAAAAACATGTTTAACAAAAACAACAACAAAAGGCTATTCCTTTATTTTATCCCCCTTCTTCTTGTGTTTTTAGCATCAGCACTTACATAATTTTTATATTGTGTATCATTATCATATTATTTCAGTTGTATTTATTTTTAATACTTTGTCTTTTACATTTAGAGAATAGTTTAATGAGTTTATAAAGTACAGTATTATTGGATTCTGAATTTCACAATATATTTACCTTTACCACTGAGTTTTATACTTTTCATAAGTTCATATTATTACTAATGAATATGGTATTATTTGAACTTGAAATTTTTCCTTTACCATTTCTTCTAAGGCATGACAACATGTCTGGTGGTGATGAACTCTCTTTCTCTCTGTGTATGTGTGTGTGTGCCTACATGTGTGGTGCTGGTGCTAGGGATGGAACCCGGGCCTCATGCATGCTAGGCAAGCACTCTACCACTGAGCTACACAACCCGCCCCCCTCTCCCGCAGCTCATTTACCTGAGAAAGGCTCTTTCCTTCTGTAACACCCTTTCTCTGTATTCTTCATTGACACAGTTTTTTGGTTGCAGCCCTTGGAGTATATTACCCATTATCTCCTCTTCACCCATAGTCTTATAAGGTTTTCTTGCAACTTCTGACAAGTTGCTAATGTCTTACTATTTTTAAAATTCTTTGGTTTTTTTTTTTGACTTTGGAAAATTTCATTAGATGGTGTCTTTGTGTAATCTTTGATTTGTATGGGAGAAAATCTTTCCCACCTACATTTATAATAGGGAGTTAATTTCAAGGATATACAAAGAACTCAAAAAACTAATCAACAACAACAAAAACCTCAATCAATAAATGGGCTTAAACTTAAAGGAAAACTTAAAGGAACTAAAATTTTTGATACACTTTAAATATGTGAACCTAGATGTTCATATCCCTCCCAAGATTTGAGAAGTTTTCACCCATCATTTTGCGGGGAGGTACCAGGGATTGAACTCCAGGGCACTTGGCCACTTAGCCACAGGTTCTCACTGAGTTGCTTAGCTCCTCACTGTTGCTGAGACTGGCTTTGAAATCCAGATGCTCCTGCCTTAGCCTCCTAAACTGCAGGGATTACAGGCATGAGTCACAGCACCCAGATAGTCATCTATTTAATAACTTTTTTTCTTTTTCTTTCAACTCTTCTCCCTCTGAGACTCCTGGAAAGCATATATTGTTTCAGGTGATGTTGCCTTGTAAATCCCATAGTCTTTCTTAGGCTTTTTCATACTTTTTTTTTCCATTTTCTAAAATTTATTTTTTCTAATCAGTTATACATGATGGCAGAAGACTCTTTGATTCATTGTACACAAAGAGAGCACAATTTTTCACTTCTCTGGTTGTACACAAAGTAGGGTCACATCATTTGTGCAATCATACATGTACCTAGGGTAATAATATTCGTCTTATTCCACCATCTTTCCTATATCCATGCCCCCTCCTCTCCCTGCCAAAGTCATTCTTTTTTCTTGATAATCTCTGACTTTATAATCTCAAATGATCTGTCTTTGAGTTCACAGATATTCTACTATTGGTTGAGTCACCTCTGAAAGGTCTACTTCATTTTTCATTTAATTCATAGTCTTCAGTTCCAGAATTTTCTTTGGTTATCTGTTACTATTTCTATTTTTCCCTGAGTTTAACATTTTATACACATTTTTAAAAAATTATTAATTTGTGTTTCTTAAGCACCATGAATTTTCCTAAAACAATTATTTTTATTTTTTTGTTAGATATTTTATAGTTATTTTGATTATATTATATTTCCAGTTCTTTTGATTACTGGAACATTATTGTATTCTGTGGAAGTGTCATGTTCCCTTGATGTTCTGTGCTTCATTTTTGTTTTGCATTGCTGTGTTTTCATTTACTGAAGGAGTCACCTCCACCAACCAGTATTCTCTTTGTGAATTTCCTTCACAAGCAACTTGTCTAGATATCCCTAGGGTATCTCAGACTCTTTCTATGGATGCCCCTTCTCTACACTTTTTATTCCCTTTTTAGGAGAATTATGAGTATTGTATTTTTTTAGGAGAATTATGAATATTGTATTTTTTCTCAGTCCCATAAAACAAGGCTGATTGCTAAGAGCCTCCATGTACTTTCCCAAGGACAGTGTGCTATGAAGTGTTTAGGTTACATGTCTGTTTAGCACAATCCACCAAGGTGACTGTATATGCTAATGCAGTTTTCAAAAGTTAACATGCCACTTGTGGCGACTAGCTGTGGGGGGATCCTTTATAGGGATTGTGTCCTATGAATTTTGGGGCAGGCCTCTTGCTGAAGTTTACATAGGGCTTAGTAGAATCCATGGCTTTCTGTTGAGGCCTATGCCCTGATTTCTGTGAGACTCTCTCTTTTCTTCCTCCTCGCCATGTTCAGATCACTTAGCTCTCCTTACCCCTCAACATTTTGTAGGAGATGAGAAAGAGTGGGTGGGTCTCTTAGTATCCTCCAGGGCTGGGAAGGCTGAGTGTTCACTGTTCTTTCGTTTTCTTCCAAAAGAGAAATCATGGGCAGAAGAGGACTCTCTGGGCATGGAGCTTTGCTGCCTTGCAAAAGGAGTGGTGTAGGTAACATGAACTGTTCTTCCCACTCATCTTCAGGTTTCTGGAATCGCTCTACTCACTCTAGCTCTTCTACAACAGTACTCTCATCCATGAATGGTTCTGAAATTTTGTGTTTGTATGAATAATGAAGGCTGAAAACTCCTGTTTCATCATTTTGCTAATATCACATCCAATCCCAAATTATTGATTTTTGGTAAAACTCAAATTTGCTGCTTCTTAAGTATGTTTTGATTGCTGTAGCTAAGAAACCATTGCCTAGAGGAATTCAGCAGGATATATACCTATGTTTTTTTTTTTCCTAAGAAATTTTCAGTTTCAGCTATTACTTTTAGGTCACTGATCCAGATACATTGATTTTTGCATATTATATAAGGTATTTTTCTGCATATGGCCATGCAGATGTTCCATTGAAAAGACTATTCTTTTACCATTGCTATGTACAGGCAAACTCTCATTTGAAATCAATTGATCATCAATATAAGTGTTTATTTTGGGCCATCAATCCTATTTCATTATTCTAACCATATCCCAATAACAATGTCTGAATTACTGTAACTTTGTAATAAATTTTGATATTAGGAAGTGTGTATCTGTTCTCCAACTTTATTCTTTTTCAGGATTACTGTGGCTATTCTGGATGCTTTAAATTTCCATGTGAAATTTAGGGTTAGCTTGTTAATTTGTGCAGAGAAGCTATATAGGATGTTGATAGGGCTTAGGATGAATCTGTAGATGATAGATTTGAAAATTAGTTTTATCTTAGCATCATTAAATCTGTTGATCCATGAACATAGATCAGCACAATTTTATGACTACTGTTTTATGCAACTGTATTATTACTATTAAGAAAATAGTTATAAACACAAAAATTGTGGACTGTCTTTACATTTTTCCTGTGCGATTACTTGTATTACTTCCCTTTATTTCTTCATGGAGATTCACTTTACTTCCATCATTTTATCGTAGCATAAAGGAGTTTCTTCACTATTTCTTGATAGGGAAAGTTTTCTAGATCAACTCTACGTTTTTGTTTATCTGGGAATAACTCTATAGGTTTTTAATTTATCTGGGAATAACTCGATTTACTTTTCATTTTGGAAAGATAATCTGATGGAAAAGATTTCTTGGCAGTTATTTTTCTTTTGGCACCATGAATATATCATTCCACTTCCTGCTGTCCTCCCTGTTCCTGATTATAAATCATCCATCTTTTGAAGCTTCCTGTATATGACGAGTTACTTGTATCTAGCTGCTTTAAAGATTTTTCTCTTTGTCTTACAACAATTTAACTATAATCTGTTGGTGTGTAGATCTCTTTATTATTCATTCTACCTGAAGTTTATTAAGCTTCTTGGAAGATAGATTATAATCTTTTCCATTAAAATTTGGGAACACACTGGCCATTTTATTTCCAAATATTCCTATTCTCCCACTTTCTCTCTTCTTCAAATACTATCATTATGTGAATGTAAGTATAGCTTGGAAGCATTTCACAGGATTCTGAGGTTCTCTTCATTTTTCTTCATTCTTTTATCAATCCCTTCCTTAGCTTGGATCATCTCAATGGATCTATCTTAAATTTGACTGATTTTTTTTTCTTTTCCAGCTCAAATATATTGCTGAGCCCTGTAATATATTTTAATTTCAGTTATCGTATTTTTAAACCCCAGAGTTTCTGTGTAGTACTTTGAAAAATGGTTTTCTTTATATGACAAGACATCACTCTCATAGTTTCTGTTAGTTCTTTAGATACAATTTCCATTCATTATTTAAATATATATGACTATTGATTGTCTTTTTTTTCCCATGCATGGGCTATATTTTCCTGTTTCTTTTCATGTCCTCTACCTTTTGTTGACAAGTAAATATTTTAATGAGATGTGGAAACTCTAGAAATCAGTAATCTCCTTTTCTCAGGGTTTGTTGTGAGATTGGTTTGGGTTTATAAAAAACACTTAATTAATTCTAAAAAATATGTATTCATGCCATGTGTGGTCACTGAAGTTGACTTGATTAGCTTGGTGGTCAGCTTATGATTAAATAGAGATTTCCTTAAAAGCATGGAAGAATAAATCTTCCTGCCTTTGCCAAGTGATTCTGTTTGTATGGGTTGTGATATGTTCCCAGTGCTCTGGTAGTTTAAAACCCATTTGTCCTTCATTTCCTACCCTATGCAGAATCTCAAGGTCAGCCAGAGAATTGGGCTTGTCTGGTCTTTCTTGGGTATGTGCATAGCCTTATATATGTATATACCCAGCTCAGGTGTGTTGCTTCTGAGATTCCCAGCAATAAATCAGATCATTTTAAAGACTTCTACAGGCATCACATTCCCCAGATATATTGGAATTTTATTATTGCTTTTTATATTTCTCAACTTTTGTCACTGTGTCTGGCAATTGCAATATTAAATAGTTGTTCATTTTTGACAATGCCCTTGGGATAGGGTTGTTTTGCATTCTGACTCAGGTCAAATAAAACAAGTCTGATAAGTGGGCCTAAACTATGGAGTTGCTAGACATGTCAAATGTTTACAAATCTCTGGGAGTAGAGTTTTTGTCTCCAGACCCTTAGACCATGTTAGTAGCCAAAATAGTATTCCTTTCCCACAGTTGTCTTTTTAGCAAGGACACTAGTTTTCAAGACAACACCACATGAGATGGGGAAAGTTAAAATACCACAAAGTTTGCTGTTATAAGTGAGATTCAGCCATTTGTCTTTAATGTACATGCTTCAGTTGTTGAAAGCCTTTGATTGATTTCCAGAATCTGAAAAAAATTGTTTTTTGACAATTTTTCCCAGACTTATTGTTTTAGTAGGAGCTGGATTTTCATATATCCTTATCTCACCATTTAAAAAGTACTTTCTTTTATTACATGTTTCCTAGGGAAATTTTATCTCCACTATTTGGGGCAGTTCCATGTTAAAAAGTATACATATACCTATTCTAATATTCATGGGCAAAAAAAGCACAATTGAAGGGAATGCTATAATTTGGTTGTTTTCCTCTATGACCTATGGTATGATAAACACTCCTTCACAGAAATCTTTGAACAACTGCACTATTTTTTACTTAGGATAATTTTTAAAATTTGTTTTTAGTTGTAAGTGAACATGATGCATTTATTTTGCTTATTTATTTTTATGTGGTGCTGGGGATTAAACCCAGCGCCTTACACATGTGAGGCAAATCCTCTACCACTGAGCACAACCCCAAGCCCTAATTAGAATAATTTTTAAAGAGAAATTTTAGAGTCAAAAGACATTAACATTGTTATAGCTATTGATAGAAAGATATGTCATATTTATACAATTCGGATCTCCACCAATAGTGTAAAAGGGACTTCTTGCCTTAAAATATAGCAATTGGTTTCCAATGATCTGATGGAAATTAGATTAATGAGAAGATAATATTTTTATAGAGGAACTCCTGATCCTTAATTAAGAAAAAAAAGAAGAAAGGAAAATCAAACTAAAATATCTGACAATCTGATAATAACTCACAACTTACTGAGTAGATATCTCTAAATTAAACCTTTCAATATGCTGTAAGATACTATGTTGGTTTGATAGGGCTGCCATAACAAAACCCTACTGCTTGAGTGGCTTAAATGCAGAAATTTTTTTTCCTCACATTTCTGAAGAGAGGAATTACAAAATCAGGTTGATACCACGTTTGGTTTCTCCTGGGGCCTTGCTCCTTGACTTGCAGAACACCATCTTTTTGTTGTGGTCTCACAGGGTCTTTTCACTGTGTACACATCTCTAGTGTCTCTTCTTTTTATAAGGACACACCCTTATAAAAATTAGGGCCTACCCTCACTTAAATGAATTTACTTAACCTTTATTTTCTCCTTAGAGGCTCTGTTTACAAGTAAGGTAACATTCTAAGATTCTAAGAACCAGATTTTCAACATATGGATTTTGTGGGGCACAAATTAGTATGTAACAGATATTAAAAAATATACATACACCTATAACTATCACCTTCATATCAATTTTCATAATTCATAGAACCTGAAAATCCTGTACATAGGAACGTAAGTCTGGGATTCTTTTAGATCAGTTCTTTGGAGGCAGAGATGCTATTTAATAGATATACAAGTCACATCTGTTGAGGATTTTAATGTCAATCTTAGTTTCTATAATGTCTTTATAATGACCAATATATAGGAAGATATTGGTAATAGCCATTCAATAGAACAATAACTATCCAGTTACAATTACTTATTTATAAAACTTATCTTAAAAACAACTGAATATCTAGCAGTATATCGAATAAGATTTATTTTACTAAAGAATAATGACATTCAGATTTAAAAGATGATTTTTCTTTTGCTGAAATATAACCATCTACTATTACCCAAATCCATGTTATAATTTTCTCCTTTCATGCTACTCTGGCTGTATTATCATTAATGCTAATAAATTGCCTTCAGTGACTAGTAGAATTTTTCATTTTCTAAAGTGAATAAATGAATATTAAAATATCCCTATATTAAAAATATGCACACTCTGAAACCCAGTCCTGTTATGCCTGTAACATGAGCTGAGAGGTTAAAGGTAATACCCTGAGACATATCTTGTCTTTTGTCATTAATTAATATTCTGTCATCTATAATGTGCACTGCTCTACTAAATATTGCTTGCTTAAACATTACATATTTCAAAAGCCTATTATTGAGACCTACGATTTCCCCGGTGTAATGTGGTTATAATCAGTTAAAAATATTAGCAATGTGGGCCACTGAGGTACTCTGAGAGGCAAGCTTAGAGGGCATATAAATATTCAGAATTTCAGCTACTCCTTTATTTGACTGTCAAATTAAATTTATATTTAGGATATTCCTATTAAAATTAAGCAAATGCAGTCAAAATAAATTCTTTTCATTGCTGTGTTTAAGTAGTATATTAAATAGAGAAATTAGAAATTCTTATACAGTTTTGACTTTCATTGGCAAAAGCCATTATTTCAGTTTTATAACAAAAGGAAAATCAATAATTTTGCCCTTTTCTATTCTCATGCTCAGATATTACTTGTTTTTATTTCTTCTTAAGAGAAAGGATTTTCTTTCTCCATTGGCATTATAATTGAGAGTTTGAAGGAATGTAAATGGTACAGAGTGTTCAGAGATATAGCAAGACATGGGCCTGATTCCTGGCTCTAGTACTTACTAGTTGTGTTAGTATGGACAAGACACTGAACATCTAAATCCAGTTTATCAGCTGGGCAATGGCATTGGATGATGAGTTCAGAGGCTACAGGAACACAGCCATATCAATGTTTATAGTGGCACAAATCACAATAGCTAAACTGTAGAACCAACCTAGATGTCCTTCAATAAATGAATGGATAAAGAAAATGTGGTATATATACACGATGGAATATTACTCAGCAATAAAAGAGAATAAAATCATGTCATTTGCAGGCAATTGGATAGAGTTGGAGAAGATAATGCTAAGTGAAGTTAGCCAATCCCAACAAACTGTTTAAATGACGAATGTTTTCTCTGATATAAGGAGGCTGATTCATAATGGGGTTTGGAGTGGGAGCATGGGAGAATTAGATGAACTCTAGAGATGGCAAAGGGGTGGGAGGGGACAGGAGGGGGCCTGGGGGTAAAAAATGACGGTGGAATGAGATGGATATCCTTACCCTAAGTAAATGTATGAAGACACAAATGGTATGAATATAGTTTGCATACAACCAGAGATAAGAAAAATTGTTTTCTATATGTGTAATATGAATTGTAATGCATTCTGCTGTCATATATAACAAATTAGAATAAAAAATTTTTAAAAATTTTAAAAGAAAATAAATAACTAAATAAATCTAGTTTCTCCTCAAATTGGAATAATGTATTTCTCAAAAGATTATGAGAAATGAATGAATGAGAATTCCCTTTAGCACAGAAAAAGTGCTCCATGTGCGAGGACATTAAATATTATTTTTTCCTAAAATGATATTATCGAATTATTGAGTGTATTTAATATTTTCTGGTTTTATTTATTTTTTGTTCTGTTCTGTCATTAGGCTAAAATAAAAATGAATCAATCTGAATTAATTAATTTCGGGACACAGTCATCAATTTCTAGATTAGAAAAATGAACTGTTTTAAAACAATTCTACATTGTATTGTCACTCACGCTTTTTATATATAGCATATTCTAGCTTTTTTATAACTAGAATGTTTTTCTACCATGCTGGATTGATAATTGAACAAATATGCATAGGTTTGGTTTTATATTTATGAATATTAACATCTTTCCTTAAACAGTAAATGGACATTGTGATAATATTCTTTTGAATTCATATTTGTATAATCTGTCAATGATCTCTAATCTATCCTTAAGTTACTACTGGAGAAGTTTGACCTCATGTTAATATTCAAATATTGATTAGAAACTAATTGTTTTGCTTTAATACATTGATCCATTTTCTGTAAGTTTCATCCATCTATTCTATTAACACAGCTAATAGAAATATGGGTATTTCTAAATATGGGTATTACCTAAAACGCCTCATTAATCAAGTCAAAAGCTGAAAAAATGGGTCCAATAACATAATGGCTGATTCTACTTTATCATCTTAAGACATATATGTTTGAATATTTATATATGAGTAGAAAGGGGAAAGCTAAAAGGTCTATGTTGGAATTATGAAGAAACATTTGACAGGTGCTGGATAGGCAGAGGAGGAAGATCTGAAAGTTCACCAGAATATGAACCATATACAAAGAATGCCAAGAAATAAAAAGTTTGAACTAGGAGGAAATATGAATAAAAAAGGGTATAGGAGCATGTAGTATTAGGAAATCTTAGTTTGTTAGTCCACCCCAGTCTATAGGGCTGACAGTGTGGAGAACTGAAATTACACAATGGTTCCCCATCCAGAAGAGCACAGGTACCAGGGGCTGACAGGGCTACTACAGTGACTGACAACTAAACCAGTAAGGACTAGGGGTGGCATGGTTAGGAAGAACATGGACATTACTGGACTGCCTGGGTTATTTCACTTCTCTATCCCTTATTTCCCTCACCTATTGTATGGAGTCTCGAGAGTACCTTCTTTATAGTACTTCAGAGCCTTTCCTGCTGTGCCTAACACACATCAAAGTGCCAAGTAAATTTATTTCATAACTTCAAAGAGATACCTAGACCCTGTTTAGAGTTGAATAATTAGTTAAGAATGGGAACATAATTCCAGCTCATGTAACAAGAGCCAAGAGTCAAGATTCCAAGTACAGTGCTTCCATTAATTGAATAAGAGCTAGTGGGAGAAAGCAAATGGATCTTTGGCACCGAATCAAAAAGAAAGCTCAGAGGTCAGCAGTGAGACATTAGTTCATTGAAAGATGGCAAGGGAGGAAGATACTACAAAACTCACCTGCACTGGAGACGAGCTGAGAGGGGTGCCAATCAGATCAGCCTGCTTCCCAATTCTGTCTAGATTGACTTAGGAATTGGGGGACAGCTGAGGTTCCAGGTGCTATGCCTGAACCTCATCATGTAGACTGCACAGAACAGAAACCAGGGGCAATGGGCAAAGACATAAGATACTGGGATGCAGGTGAAGGATTTAATGACACTATTGTGGGGAAAAGAATGACACAAGGATTAGAAATGAGGAGTTTCATTTTTCTTATAGAGTTTCTTCAGTGAGTATATTATTTTTAATGACAGAATCTATTTCAGAATAATGTCTAATTTCCATCTCTGTGTTCTTGAATTGTGCTTTACAGTGTTTTACATATAAAAGAATTAAATGAAATTTTTTAAAAAGAATGAATGATTAATGAAAGTAATGTGAATAGACTTGCCCTGTGAAACACAATTTCAGGTTATCTTTCCATTCTAACTCATAGCATTAAATGTCTAATTATTACAAAGGCAAGCTATTTCCTTATCATGAGGGATAGGATTTAGACCATTCTTGCTGAGCTGTTACGCTGGAGCATAATTCAGAGACAAGCACAGACAAATCTACTGTTGAAGCAAAAGGTATGAATTGGTTTAATTTGAAACAGACACAGTGATGTGGAAGTGAGGTGCAGAGTACAAAGGGCTTGAATGAAATGGCAAAGTTAAGGTCAAGAGCTCAGAGGTCACAAGCAAGAAGAGATGTATGGTGACTTAAGGTCAAGATGTGGATTGATTGAGGTACATAATCAAGATAGACTACTATCTGGTGCAACAAACTAAGAAGCAGGCAAGAAAAAAAAAAAAACAAAAACCCACAGAGGCAGAACTTCACCTGCATCTGTAGCTCTTTTCCTTCATCTGACCGTTGATTATGTTAGAAAGTCCTGGGTAATGATATCTAATATATCTCTAGCACATTTAATCCTATTTCACCTAGTGTTTTCATAAAGTGGGGGTGCTTGCTGCTGTTTTTAGGATTAAGTTGTACAAGACATATAAATTGTTTAGTGTAGTGCCTGTCATACAGTAACTTTAACAGAAAAAGAAAACTCAGGTTTACCACTTACTAATGGTGTGAATGATGGAAAACTTATCTTCTCTTAAATCTCAGTTTCTTTCTAGAACAATTTACACAGTAGTTATTTGATTATTAGAGAAAAGGGGTCCTAACATCTAACCAAGTGCCTGGCATAAAGTCAGTGCTCATGAAATAGAACAATCAGCACTATTATCACCTATTTATCAATATAGGGTATTACAATATCCCTTTTATGTAACATTCACCTGGGCAAATGATTATCTTAGCTAAGCTGCACTATCTAGGAATTGGTAGGCAGAGTTTATGTCCTGTTTTGTGGATCCTGGACTTCACATGAAACTTCCTTTGATCAAAGAAATGTTCTCAAATGTGATGCAATGAATGTGCAGTTTGGTATGGCTCTTGACCTGTGGTGACACAGCCTGCTAAAAATACACCGTGAATTGCACAAAGAAAGTAAGGAAACATAGAGTTGGCTAGAATCAACCTGCAGACTGAAATCAAACTCAGTAAATCCCAATGGAACCTTGTACAGCCATAGCCACACCAAAACCTAGGAGCGAAGAAAGAAGTATGTATTGCCACTGAGTTTGGGGAAGTTTGTTGTGTAGCACTATTGTAGCAAGATGATGAAGGAAGTGCCTAATGAGAAGATAATAAGTGTTCAAGTAGGGGCAGATAGGTGCATTTTATATCTCAGGATCTCTCTGAGAGCTCACTCTGTATTTGGTCAAGCTGTGGCCATTTGGGTCTGAGGAATACTTTTGTTGTTGCCTGGATTAATACCCAGGATACCTAGGAGCAAAGAATAATTAACTCAGGGAATACTACCAGGAATTGAATAATAATAACACTAACAAAGAGGATTTCAAACACTAAAGATCAATTCCAAACATGGATCTAAAAATATGATAGCTTATGTTCTTCAAAAACAATTTCAAGGAGCTGTTTAAGGATATGTATTATAGAAACAGAAATACAATATAGATATTGGAAACAGGTAAGGAGAACATTAGATGTTCTTTTGGTGCAGTACTGGGCTTACAGTGTGGTGCATTGACTTTTTCTAATTAAGCCATTTTATAATTCTGTATAAGCAAGTGCTAGCTTATAGATTTTACAATAAAGATGCAAATAAATTCCCTCTGATGAACAGATAACCCCAGTGATCTTATTATAACATTTTATATTGCTTATAAATATATAGATCCTCAGATGAATTTGAAATAATTTAAACATTTTACCCATAACCTAATTAATTACCGTGTCATAAAATCTTTAATAGACTCATTTTATGCTTGTATGAATGTTACATTTTTAACATTTTGAAAATCATACTTTAATAATCTAAAAACAAAGATAAAGACCTTAGTTGTTGCAGGTGCAATAACAAAATATATAAACTGAGTGGTTCAAACAACTTGTTTCTCCCATTTTTGGAGATCGGGTTCCGATGTAGCCTGCTTCCTGATTCATCAAGACAGTGTTCCCACCATATCTTCACATGGTGGGCAGAGGAAGCAAGCTTTCTCAGGACACTTATTAGGCGACAAATCCCATTCACAAGAACTCTAACCTCCTGATTCCATCCAATCTAAATTGCTTCCCAAAGACCCTGCCTACCAGTGCCATCACATGAGTGGTAGGGTGTTAACATAAAAATTTGGAGGAGTGGGGGCCGTAAGCTTTTGGTTCATGTGTTAGTCAGCTTTGCTTTACTGTGACCAAAATACCTCACAAGAACAACTTAGAGGAGGAAAAGTTTATTTAGAGCTCAGAGTTTCCAAGATCTCTGTCCAGAGACAGCCAAGTCCTTTTTTCTAGGCCCAAAGTGAGGCAGCACATCATGACTGAATGTCATGGTAGAGGAAATCTGGTCACTTCATGGCAGTTAGGAAGCAAAGAAAGGGGATAAGGGAAGGGGCCAAAGAGCACTGCCAGGGTACTTCCCTAGTGACCCACTTCCTCCAGCCAACCCCGCCTGCCTATAGCTACCACCCATTCAAACTAGGATGCACTGATTAGGTTACAGCACTCACAATCCAATTATTTCACCTCCAAACAATCCTGCATTAACACAAGAGCTTCTGGGGAACACCTCACATCCAAACCATAACAGTTTACAACAAGAAATGTCTGTAAGGTCCCCAAATACAATGCAGCTGCTGAGGGATCTTCAGGGCAGCTTCTACTCCTCCCACAACACACAATTTGCAGAGTGCTAGTGCAGGAAGAAAAAAAAAAATGAACAAAACCAGTGCAACATGAAATCAAGCAGAGGCAGTCCAGCTAAAGGTCCCAGATAGAAAACCTCACCCAAGGAGTAGGTGGGTAGACCACATAGGATATAGCCAGAGTCACAACAAGATGAAGAGTAAAACCTGCTACTCTGCTGTTTCTTGGCCCTTTGCAGAATTCAGAAAGGGGCCATGGAGATCAACACAAAGCTGGTTACTTTACTGTAAAATTTCCCCAAAGGTCCACATGTTAAAAACTTGGTCCTCAGGGTGGTGCTGTAGAGAGGTAGGTGTAACCTTTAGGAGGTGTGGGGTGTTCCCTTGAAGAGAATCATGGGATATTTTTCTTTTCTTCTTCTTCTTCTTTTTTATTATTTTCTAGCTTGGAATGTAAGCAGTTTGTTCTTCCACACAGACTCCACCAATGCCATCCAGCAACCCCACCAGAGACTCAAAGCAATGAATCTGCCTGATCTTGGACATGAACCTCTAAACTTTGGACCAAAACAAACCTTTTCTTTTCATCAAATAAATTACCTCAGGTCTCTTTCCACATAGTAACAGAAAGCTAACTAATACAAAATATTATCAGGATAAGTTGGTATGGCAAAGATGGAGTTACTTTAATGTGTGCTCCCCTCCCATTGACCATTTTAACTATATATAATTTTTTGGAACACAAAAAGATTATTTCTAATTCAGAAAAAAAATGCAGGTGTTTTATACATTTAATAAAATTTGATGGATAAAATAGCACATTTTCAAAATATCTCCATATGATTCCTCAACAATGTCTAATAGGATGCTCATAATTAGGTGCTAGAAATTTTCAGGTTAGCCAGGAATCTCTCTGAAGTCACTCATGTAACCCCCCTCAAATTGGAACATATTATTCTCTATTTATCTTAATTTAGTGAATATGTCTTTTCAAGCTCTCTGAAGGTATAAATTAGTAATTACTTTTAGGAGCCAATACAAAGGGTCTTCTCCTTGATCATAAATTTAAATTAGCACATTACTTTTAGGAACCAATGTAAAGGGCCTACACTTTGATGAATTTGAAAATGTGATATGCTATTAGGTTGTTACCTAAATATTTGAGTGCACACAAACAATGATTCTCTACCAGGGTCATTGTTAGTCAAAAACTTCAGAACTTACATTTTAGTGTTATGCATATCAATGACCCCTCTAGTTTTCTCAAACATTTTTGCCATTTCCCATGTTCTCTCCTCTCTGAGTTTTTGTTATTTTATATGCTACAGTACTTCCCACTCTTTCCCCTATTTTGTTCTGGCAAACTGCTATTCTCTTTTTAGATTCACCTTAATTAGAAACGTCAGATAGAATCCTTAGTCTGTACTTCCCTAAAAATGCTTGCCTAAACCCATTGCATAGCATCTCCTAAAGTGTCTCTTAGTTGCTTATTTATATGCTTCTATCCAAGAAGCATATATTTTAAGAAACTAAATTTTGAAGGCAGGTGTGGTGGTGCACGCTTGTAATCCCAGCAACTGAAGAGTCTGAGGCAGGAGGATCACAAGTTCAAAGCCAGTGAGACCCTGTCTGGAAATTAAAAGAGAGAGAGAGAGAGAGAGAGAGAGAGAGAGCAAGCACACGCGCTAGGGATGTGGCTCAACAGTTAAGTGCCCCTAGGTTCAATTCCCAGTACCAAAAAAGAAAACACACACACACAAACAAAAAACCTAAAACTGAACTTTGAAATAAGTACAAATTCTTTTCTGTATCTCACATATAGCATCTTTCCAGGAAAGAGATGCTTCTCACCTTTTATTTAATGACACGATAAATCAGCAAATGAATAAAGAATAAATTATTTTAGATTTAGATGTAAATACTTCCCATCCATCACAAGGGATTTCTTACTTGTTCATGCTACTAATATGGCATTTCATATGTAGTATTCAACTTCATTAAAGAGTCCTACAAGTTAAATATTATATCCAACTTTTTATATATGAGCAAGTAGAAACTTTCTTTAGCTAAAATCTGATCTGAAATCACTATACCATAATTCTTATGTAAGTTTTTTTTCACTGGAATTATATAGGGAAATAACATTTTAGCTATAGACAAACTTCTAAAGCACTTGGCAATTATCAACAAATACCTTTTTTGCTTATAGAAAATTAATTATATTTAATTGCTCATTTCAAACAAACATTTACTAAACACCAATGATGGGCCAGAGGTTGTTCTAAGCATTGAACATCTAGGAGTGAATAAGAGAGACACTCCTGCTCCCAGGCCAGGAGAAATATAGTAAGTGGAATGAGGCACTTGTTGGAGTGGGATGTGCTGGGGTAGTATCCTCTCCACAACCAGCTTTATCCTTTTACTCCAGTGGGCTGTTAGGAGTTATCATTATCTATGTGCATCACAATGTGAAGGTTGGGCAGCACCTTGAGAGAGTGTCACTATTGGGACTTAGATTTAATGTGACTTAAATTTGCAGGCTATCTACACTGGTTTAATTTCCTTTCTTCAGGTAGCCTTATTCTGTGAGCTAATACTTGCCTGCTGATTACAGATTATATTTATTGGCATCAGATCAATATTGGCATCAGACTTGCCATTTTAGTTTGGGAGTCATTTTATCTAGAGGCTCTAAAGTTTTGATTCTAAGACAATGCTGCTTAACTTCCAAACCCCACCCCAGCTTAAACTCCTAAATAGCTTATGAGCAACCCCACCCCAGTTTATGACACAATTCCTAAGCAACTTATGACATTCCTCTTGCAGACTATAAGGTTGCTCTGTGAGAGCTGACACACTGCTCCTCTCCTTGGAGGCTTCTTGGTTTGCCTTGTGCTACTGATACTAAATCTCTTGTGTGAGATTCCAGTGTGTGGCGTGGTCTTTGGACTTTGTATGGACTCTGCGAGTATCCTTTCAATATTAGGAGTGATTTTTCAGATCTTTAATTCCTATTAAAACTAACACAGGTGTGCCACTTTTGAGAAATGACATAGGCCTTGTATGTTGTAGGCCTCTGCATCTTTTATTTGTAGGACATATGTTGAGTGTCTTCCTGTGTGTGACCATCCACTTCTAGATACAAGTTATAGCAATTAAAAAAAAAAAAGATTGACATTCCTGCCTTCCTTGACTTTATATTCAAATAGGGAAATGGAATAAACATGTATGATAGCAGTTTATTATGTGGCAGATGCTGAGGAGAAATATTAAACAAGGAAGAAAAGTGAGACAGGAGCAAAGGACAGATAGTCAGTGTAGATAATAAACAACTGTTCTGAAAGGTGGAGCTAATTCAAAGAAAAGGAAATGGAATGCTAATACCTCCAGAACACTTCCCTTCCTCTCAAGGTTACCTAGAGAAAGCACTCCTCCCAACATAGGAGTTGCTAATGAGTACCCTCCTCTGGGGAGCTTTTTTTCTTCCTTTTGGTCTTGTAGTCAAAATAGGAAGAGGAGTGCAGGGTTGGGGGAGGAAAGTAAACCTTGGGATCTGTAAAGGGGCAAGACACTCTCCCTTCCCTTGGGCACCAGCTCTGGGTTCTGGCTCCTCTGGAAGAGTCTACTATCTCTGTTGTATCTCTTAAATAAAACTTGTTTTCTGTGCTTGCCTTGGCATTTCTCAGGTGTCTAATCTTCAACACTGGGGGAAATAGAACCCTATCTTGATTTCCAAGACCAGTATCAAAAGTAGGGAATGGCTGATTGATAGATAATAACAATCATTTTTATGTCAAAAAAATGCTCAAAAATATGAGGTACGGGAAGGTATTTTTTTCTGGTGGAAAATAGTTCTAGGCAGAAGGAACAAAAGCCCCAAGGCTATATGTTTGGCACATAGGGGAAAAAAAAAAAGCCAGTGTGGCAGTAGCCAAATGGCATGAGGGTAGCTGGGTCAAACTAAAAAGGTGTTTCCCTCACAGTGGTCTGGAGGTTACTGGAAGTCATCCCATCCAAGAGAGAGAGAGAGAGAGAGAGAGAGAGAGAGAGAGAGAGAGAGAGTGTTTGTGTGTGCGTGCTTGCATTTTAGCAAAGAAGGTGCTCCTGTCTTCAGAAAAGTGTTATTCTGAATGATATAATCACTTTAGTCACTGTTCAACTTGTAAAGTAGTAGTTTTAATCATGTCAACCATTTTACCACTCAGTAATCTTTACCTTTTAATTAATTAACCCTTTGACCTCTCCACGTAAGAACACATTTCAAAGCCATTATGATATAATAGTTGTCACTTTTCACAGAAGTGTTCACATAGAGATTCTGCCTACTTCTGCCTCTTTATGTCATTCAGCCCATGTTTCCCTGGGTCCCACACTAAGTGGAGAGCACTGTCTGTATGAGCCAATCAGGGCATGACACTAAACTTACATGGCCAGCTTTATCAGTGACTTGGGATGAGAACTATGTGAAGAATTCTTCTTCCTGTGATACACCAACATCATCTTTCATAGAATAAATACCCAGAGAGATATTTAGCAAACTATAATTTAAATGTAAGTAAAACGAAACTATATAATTAGCTAGTTTATTCTCAAAATTCAATCTGATCACAATGTTTACTACTAAAATGTTTTTAAAATAAAAAATGGTTCTAAGAGAAATGCAAAAGCATTTTGTTAGTTGTATGGAATCTTTCCATTTTGATGTATGAAAGCTAGATCTTATGTGGAAAATGCAATATAACAATATTATTTTATGTAGTCACATATTAAGTAAGTGGATAATAAGTAAAATGTTATAAAAACAATACGCTTTCAAATGAGGCCTCTAAAATATTCTCTAAAGGGGAATGTTGCAGAAATCATGACTTAGTGGAAGTATTTATCAATAAAAATTAACAAGCATTTATCAAATTGGCTAAAATTATAAAGGATATATCTATTTTTCTGTGAGGCATCAGAGTATAATTAAATACAAATTTAAGAACATATTCTCTTATGACAACTCTACTAAGCTTTAAATTTTTCTTTTATTACTAAGGAGACTAGTGGAAAAGTTGTATGGATTTACAATATAAGAGATTTTTTTTTTATAAAACCTGTTGTTTATCTGAAGGCTTATAAGTATAAATAACTCACTGAAACCTATACTGTGTATTGAATTGTTCATCACAGGAGAAATAAATGTGAGTCAATACAAAATTCTTTATATACATGTATGCATTTATCTGTAAAGAATAGACATACAACCTGTCCTCAACTAACAATGAATCTACTTATAATGTTTTGATTTTATAGTGTTTGTGAAGGCAGTGCATTCAGTAGAAAACAGGCCTTCAATTTTTGACATGTTATCTTTTCTTGGGTTAGTGGATTGTGGAATTAAACTTTCTCACAATGCTGGGCTGTTACAGAGAGGTGCAGCTCCCAGTCATCCACAAGCACTAGGGTGGACTGCCAATGCCCTACTGTAAACTAAGTTGCTAAACTATAGCCATCTGTAGACTGGGCAGATTAACTGTATTTTTGACTTAAATATTTTCAATCCATGTTGGGTTTATCAGGATTTAACCTCATTGTGAGTTCAGTAGTATCTGTGTTTAAAGGTACATATATACATGAACCTATGAAAATTTATATATAACTGTGTTAAATACATATGTGAATATATGTGCCTTTTTATGTACCAAAATGAATATAGGCTATTTTAAATATAATCTCCCCCTATTTTAACATTTATTTAACTATTATTTTAATCAAGGGTCATATATTGTGAAAGCTAAAGAGAGATAAGAGGGGAAAAAGCAGTAGAAGAGAATCTCATAAAAATAGAAGATAGAACAGTAGAGGAAGTGAATTGAGGAGAGGTATGAAAGGAGGAAAAATAAAATAAAATAGTATATTCTGAAATATTTCATGAAGGACAATTTATGCAATGCCTTGCCAATAGTAAATGATCAATGATTATCTACTAAATTAATATTGCTAGTAAGAAAAATTCCATTCTGTGATAAAATATTTTATTTCAACAAAATTATTCATTAAGATGACAAAGACTGAAATGCTTCTTTAATGAGAATTGCTTTCTTAAATTTTAGTTGAAAAATATCTTCCTTGATTTTTTTAAGATGAAAAACTTGGTTTCCAATATTGTAATTTGCTGGCTTATATAAAAAACTTTATTACAAATATCCTTAGTCATTTCATTTTGTTTAACTATAACAACAAAATCTAACTAGATGATAAAATTGCAAACAAACACACATACAAAACCTTTGTATAGAAAAATAATGTTTAAAATATGTTGTGGAATAAGATAAAAGAGGGAAAATATTAAAATAGCAGCTATTTAGATGACTTCTGTGTTCCTTAAATTTATAACTTAGAAAACATTGTAACTCAAGATCATTATTAGATTTCTCTCAGTGTGGGTCTGAATGGTGTTCCCAAAACACAGTAGTGTTATATCATCTTCTAGAGCCTAATTTGGGTGGGTAGAAGCACATGTAAAAACAGTCTATAAATAAAATGTATTTCCTCAGATACCTTGATTCAACCTTGTCACTGAG
This sequence comes from Urocitellus parryii, assembly GCF_045843805.1. Classification (NCBI taxonomy): domain Eukaryota; kingdom Metazoa; phylum Chordata; class Mammalia; order Rodentia; family Sciuridae; genus Urocitellus; species Urocitellus parryii. Next base: position 38,999,145 of record NC_135540.1, on the reverse strand, counting down.
AAGTGATGGACTGAGAATAGAACTGTTCACGGGTAACTTGGAGAAAATGACAGGCTACCACCTTGAGTAACAGAGACTCATTCTAGAAGGGAACTAGAGAAATGAGTATTTAAAACATGGCAATATGTTCCAAGGCTAAACGTAATGCTATGAGATAGTGAGAAAGTCCCTCTGTTATTTTCCTGAAAAGTATTATAAAACACTTATTAGCAGTAAAGACTTAAGCATTACTAAAAACTACTATCTAGACCAGGGTTTTTTTGTTATGGCACTATTAACATGTTGGGGTGTGGAGAGTAGTGTTGTGCATGTGGAATATTAAGTAACATATCTGGTCTCTCCCCACTAAACTCCAGTAGCACCTCCCAAGTTGTGACATTCAAAAATATCTTCAGACATTGCCAAGTTTTCCCTCAGGGGTAAAACTGCCTTATATTGAGTATCACTGCTATAAAAATGGTAATAAAAATAATTAACATGGGTTCCCTATTTTTGCTACCTCTACTCTTTTAGAGTTTGACTTAGTATTTTCTTCTCCTGCGTTGGCTTTGCCACATTTTAAATATTTTCATGCTAAATCAATAAAAAGAAATTGCCTTCATCTCTGTTGAATTACACCTCCACACACACAAAAAAAGATCCTTTACCAGCGAATTTTCTTGTAATGCAATATATAGTCAACTTTTTTTCACTGTGACCAAAATAGCTGACAAGAAAAACTTAGAGGAGTAAAACGTTATTTTTGACTCCTGGCATCAGAAGTTCAGTCCATGGTTGGCTGACCATATTGTTCTAGGACAGAGGTGAGGCAGAACATCATGGCAGATGGTTGTGGTAGAGGAAAGCTTCTCAGCTCCTGGCAGGAGGAGCCAGGGGCAAAAGGCACCTAAGGCACTCCTGCAGTCTTCCATTTCCTCTAGCCACACTCACCTGTCTACATTCACCACCAAGTAATCCATTCAAATTATTATTCCATCCACAGAATTAATCGACTAATGCTGATACAGTTCTCATAATCTAATCAATTCAACTCTGAACATCATCATCTCACACATGAGCTCTCAGGTGATACCTCATATCCAACTATAACACTGATTTAAGTTTAAAGTGATTTTTTAAAAAATAATATTCTACACCAAACTGACAATTCAGAGTGTTTTAACCCTTCTCATGATAGCAGTGTGAGAAAAAAGGCTCTGTGTTTGTGTGTGTGTGTGTGTGTGTGTGTGTGTGTGTGTGTGTGTGTGTGAGAGAGAGAGAGAGAGAGAGAGAGAGAGAGAGAGAGAGTAACATTCAGAAAATTCCTATTTAGAAAAGTAGCCTACTATGTCTAGAGGACTTGAATATTAGGGTTCAAGTGAAAATGATCATATCAATATGTCCTTCTTCCTTACAATAATAAAAAACAGATTAACAATTTCAAAGTTTTTAGAATACATTACAATTATAAATACTCACTGAATGTCTTTAAATGTGTCTCTCTGGGAAGCTAAATATCAAATCTTGTTTCTATTTGCATGAAATACCAGGAGTTGATAAAATGCAGTTTTTTTTATAACATCTCCTCAACATATTTACAAAATACATTGCTTACATTTTTTTTAATTACATTGAACTTCTAACAAAACCTTGTGATTCTTCTACAGAATATGCTGCAAGTAGTGGAATTTATGGAAACTTTGATAGAATATTTATCTACACTTTCAGTACTTTCTGTCTCATGAAACATTTTATGAAAGAAAGGCAACTGACAAAAATTTCCCCACTTTTTGAAACATTCTCAAAAAAAGGGGTGATGTCCTTCATAGTATTCTTTTTTTCCCTTTTTTTTATTTTGGCCCAAAGACTTCTCTTCTCAAAGGAATTATTTAACAAATTCTTCAGTTGGAGTAATTCATTTAAAAGTAAGTCTCATAACTCCTTCATGGAGTGAAAGACTCAAAGCTGTGTGATAAAGCTGTGTTGTCATTTTCATCTATACTTTGCTAAATACGTAAATTCAGGACCATGGACAAATGAGACATTGGCTCATCAACCCTTGGACATGAGGTAGGAAGCTGTAAGAATTTATGATTTCAATGTTTTTGAGAAATCATAGTCCAGGGTTGATTAGTGATATAAAATTTATTTATTTTCTTAATTTTTGCCAATCCTGAGTAAAATGATTATGTTAATACTCCCATTAATTCTGCTTTAAAAAGTTCCTATCCTGGCATTTAGAGCCCAATCAATAGTTACTGAGTGAAAATCACTGACAGGAGATCTCTTGTTAATCTTTTCTGAAATTTGGAAATGTATCATATAGTTGCATAAAGTGTAGGGCATAAGAGAACACAAAAGTATCATGCCAATTGTTTAAATTACATGAAGAATAAACAAATACAGACTCCACCCTGCAATCGTATTGCTTTCAAGAGTACCCTGGAGTCAGCTAACATTAGTTATCTTCATTTCCAAGATAACCAGACTATGCAGGCTGAAACCTTGCTGATTTTAATTACCATGTATGCTTGTTAAGGGACTCTAAATATAAGCCTCTTGGCTCTACACTTCTACAAACAGCTTGTAAAAAAAACAGAGATGACTTCTTTTGTACATTTCTGAATCCAATGGCTAGAGTTGTGCTAATTCAACATATTTTTTAAAGACTTTTTATATTTGATGATTAGTTGATATTCAAATACAGCACCATAATTTAGTTTTGTCCTTTGTTTATTTGTTTCTTCAACAGCAGATGTACACAGTAATAAAAATACACTTCAGTTTCCACTGAGTTCAGTTAGTTTCATGGAAGAAAAATTGAAATTTAAAAGATTTCAGTGTGATAGTTCAGAAATGTAGAAGCAATAGGATAAAATGAAATTCAACTCATTCATTCTCTACAGACATCAATCTATAATACAGTCACCAAAATGTTATCGAGGTAGCTTTTACTTTCTCCTATTAACACATCATTTTATGTGGGATTTTAGTTTGGGTCAAGGACTTAGTATTAACCAGTTCTTTCCACACATCTTCATCCCCTTATGCAAGGCCCTATAACAGGAGAATCATTCCTTTTTAAAAAAAATTTTTTTTTAGTTGTAGATGGACACAATTATGTATTTATATCTGGCGCTGAAGATGGAACCCAGGGCCTCACACATGCTAGGCGAGGGCTCTACCGCTGAGCCACAACCCCAGCCCCAGAGCATCATTCCTTTTTTGCATATTTTACATATAGGTAATCCCACCTCTTCTATCACTGTATCTGATGGAGGAGCATGATGTGATGATGAAGGCTTGTTCTCTGTTGTGAGATTAATATGAGGCACCCTTAGTAGTTACTATGACATCAGGCAAGTTCTTGATCCTTTCTAACCCCCATATTTTCATCTACACAGCGGCAACAAGAATAGGGTCTGCCTCTTAGAGTTGTTATGTATATTAAATGAGACATAAATGCCACAGAGGGGGAATAATAGTTATTATGTTTATTGTGAATGCACAGTAACTACCTGGCATATAATAGTTACTCAATTTGTATTGTATTGAATGAAGACAAGAAAGACAGGACACTTTTTTACTGCACTAAATAGCACATGTGAGCAAAACATGTAGCTGTAGATCTTTCAAGTAATTGAATGCTTACATAATGCTGCCCCCAGTCCACTGTGATGACAGTAGAAACCATTACCACACCAAGCCCACTATTTAGAACATATTGTATTATAATTTTAAAGTCAATATATTTTACTTGTCTAAATTTATGAAATTCTTTTGAATTAAATATTTAGGTTAAGTGTTTTTGTGCCATCCTTTTATATTGTATACTCATTTTTCTCCTTAAATTTGAAATAATACTTAAATATTTGATGGAACTGAAGTATTAAATTGGGTTGCTATAAAGCATAATCGCTCACATACACAGGTATCAAATTTGTCCTTTCATAAGAAAGTCAATAAACGAAAATAGAAAAAGTAAACAGAGCTTATTGAAAAGCAGGAAGTGTGACTGTGATACCTAAGAGGTACTTAGTATGTTTTCATCTCTTCTTTTCCTCTATACAAATGTATAATAATCCTGAAAATCAGTAAACAGAAAGGTGGTCTCAAATTGTGTGAAAACATTTATATTCTTGAAATTACCACCTTGGATGTGTTTTGTTATACCATTAACATGGATTATATCTATGTATCTTGTTACACAGAGATTAGTTGATAAGTGGTGTTATATGGTTCATAGATTAGGATCTAATACTTTACCTGTTAAGAGTGAATATCTTGGGACTGGGGATATAGCTTAGTTGGTAGAGTGCTTGCCTCACATGTATAAGGCCCTGGGTTCAATTCCCAGCACCACAAAAAAATGTAATGTGAATCCAAGATTTTCTAGTAAAGGTTTGTTGAGAAGTCAAATTACACTGAACCTAATATCTTCTGCTTATGTTGTCTATTTTTTATAATGCATAAATACTCAAAGAATGCCAGAATCTATATTTTAAGACTTTATATGTTAATTATAAATGGTAGGAATTGATATTCTTTTAATCGATGGATTTATTTTAAAATTCAAATGACAAGATTTGAAACTCTGATAACACATAGGCTCATAATATTTCTTTGTATTTATGAATCTTTATTTCACCTTGTGTGACATAATGAAGTATAAATAGAAACAAAATATTGACAACAATTTAAAATGTGTATTTCTAACATTATTATTAATGTCTTTATCCCATTTAACACAATTGTTTTCTATATTTGAATAGGAAGTTGAAAAAAATGAATCAAAATATGAGAACACCAATTTTATCCATATAGTGTATGGATATATAGACACACACAGGCAAGGTAGAGTAAAATGAATAAACTTTAGGGTGATGCTAACCACATCTTGCATTCAGAATATTTAACTATTTATTTTACTTACAGTGAAAATAGTTGAACTAGTCTAGTAGGAATCACCAAATCAGAAGCAAATAATACACAGATTCCACTTTACATTAAACATGAAAAAAGGTATGCTGAAAGATGTTTTTTAAGAATTAAATTCTGCCAGGCATGCTCCAACCTGCCTGGTGAAATTTTAATTCTTAATGTAATCTCAGGTACTCAGAAGGCTGAGACAGGAGGAACTCAAGTTCAAGGCTGGCCTCAGGAACTTAGTGAGACTTTCTGTTATGGTTTGGATGTGAGGTATCCCCCAAAAGCTCACATGTGAGACAATGCAAGAAGGATTGGAGGAGAAATGATTGGACAGCAGCCTTAACCTAATCAGTGAATTAATCCCTCATGGAAATAACTGAAGGCAGGTGGGGTATGGCTGAAGGACATGGTTCATTGTGGGGCATGACTATGGGGTATATATTTTGCGTCTGGAAAGTAGAGTCTCTCTCTCTGCTTACTGATCACCATGTGAGCAGCATCCCTCTGCCTCACTCTTCTGTCATGATATTCGGCTTCATCTCCAGGCCTTCTATGAATGGAGACTCCTGAAACTGTGAGCTCTCAAATAAACTTTTATTCCCTAAAATTATTATTTTAGTCACAGCAGTGAAAATGCTTACTAAAACATCCTCAGCAGCTTAGTAAGATCCTGTTCTCAAAAAATAAAAAAAATTCTGGGGATACAGCTTAGTGGTAGAGGACCCTTGGGTTCGGTACTCATTACCACAAAAATAAATAAATAAGAATTAAAATTCCAATAGAAAATTTTCTCATTAAGTAAAAATGTAAATTGTGTAAGGTGGGAATTGAAGGTTTCAATATGTTTATATCATAAAGGTCAAAAATGTAAAATACATGATTTAGGAGGTAATGTGGGAAGTCTTTTATATTAAATTACAGGAAAAAAATACATGATAACTATTTCTCTCAGTTGATGCAAATTATTTTGGATGTAATAAAGCATATAGCTTGGGAACAAGAAAGTCATTTTTGTTCACAAGCTACTTGGCACTTGAAGTCTTGAGATATTTGCAGAGAAAAAATTTGCTTAATGATAAGGTTGTTAGAAGGTAAATAACTAAAATAGTTTGCTGGAATAGCATTGTTACTGTGAATTATTCTGGCAAGCATAATAATGATGCTTAGATAACATATCATGTAGTATGATCATTTATTTTAAAATACAATAAGTTGGAATAGGACCATGGTAATACTACTAAATTCTGTACAACTCAATAGATGGTCTGTTGAGTATAAGCAATCAAAAAGTAGAAATATTTGTAAATCTGGGTAACTGAAACATAATTTGTAAAAAATGTTCTAAGTAACATGCTTACATCATACATCAAAAGTAGAGTTAGCTTTATGTACGCATAATATTTTAAGAAGAGTATTTGTTTATAAGTTAAAAATTTTGATTTTCCCTGAAAAACAATGATGGAATCAAAGGATGTTTATATCAGTAATGTACTATATGTACCAAGTGATAATTTTTGAACTTTTAATTCAAATCATATTATTGAAAAAAGATGTAGAAGTTGACATTGGTGCTTTTCCATTTATATTTAATTTTACCTCTTCTGGAAATATATTTAGTTTTTACCTCCTTGTTCCTGAACTTGCTTTTGTTTTCACTAAGGAAATATGAGAATAATGTGTCACCTGTGGAGTTATAAGATAATATGTGGCATTCTCTCTCCCAGAGACTCCAACATAAAAGATGAATACTACCCCATCAGTCTGAGTTTTAGAGTGAGGGAATATGGAAGAGTCTTGCTCCTCAGCTAGCAACAGTTACATAGCATAAGCAAGAAAAAAATATTTGATGTCAAACGTCACTAATATTATTTGGGAATTGTTTTTTCTGCTGCATAACTTGGCCTACACTGATTTGTGTAGATATTTTATTGGTGTATCTGGGGAGGTGGGCGTAGAGTACAGGGTAAAGGATGTAAATATGGAATGCTGCTTGGATTCATATGCTAGCTCTGAAATGACTTGTTGGACATCAGCATGGGAATTTTACCTCACTTTTCTGTGCCTGAAATATTTCAACTGTGGAATGAAAATAACAATAGGATTTGTCTTTAAATGTTGTTGTAGTGTTTATGATTATACAAGTTAACACATAGAAAGTACTTAATGCTTTAAGCATGTAGCAGCACCCAGTAAATATTAGCCTCTATTCTCTCCACCCAGAAGAACTATGATCTTTTGCATTTGCTCATGTTTAAATGTTACTTGATTATTACTCATAACTATCAAAATCATGTTAGAATTTTAGTAATTTATTTTTTGAAAAGTGACTTACCCTTGGATGATGTATATGTGACATCTCCCCATTCAACAGAATGTGTAATAATAATAACATTAGCAGTGTAATTTTGGGTAGGTCATTTATTTTGCATTTCAGTTTCCTTTGCTTGCAAAAGGGTATTCACAGTAGCAGCTACCTCACAGGCTTTTATGAGGATTAAAATATTCAAAATATGCAAAGCTTTTAGAATACTATCTGACAACGAGAGTCAAAAATGTTAGCCATTATTACACTGCAGAATGATTCAGAGATAGAATATGTTGGGGAGGAGACATATGGACCTTGGTTTTTCTCCTCATATCCATAAGCTGAGCAAAGAAAGAGCACTATGGGTTAAGAACCTAAAGTGATTAAAGGCATGTAGACTTGAGAGTAGAAATAACATAGCCAGTTTGTGGAACAGCAACAGAGATAAATCAGGCTGCAAATATTGGATTCAGATTTTCTTATATGTGTTTTCTTTTATGGGAATTGTTCTACCATAATTTTGATACATAAAAAATAGAAGAAAATGAAATAGAACAGAGATTTTATAACTCATTAGGCAAAAATATATCTGAAATATTTTGAGACAGGCATTTTAAACTCAATAAAATATACAATAAGATATATTATGTAACTGAAAGAAAGAAACGTCATAAAGAAGGAATACAGTCTATTCCGATTACCAGAATGGATTATTACTCCAGTAGGAATAATTTTGTATAGATAGCAAAAGGGAAAATATTTTTAAAATTTATTTTTAAATAAGATATATACAACTGCCTCTTCTATTGATGTAATTTATTATTTTACTTTTTTACAATTTACCCAAATGAATCACTTAATTTTTATTCTTCAGAAATCGTAACTGCAGCAAGTTAGAAATCAGTGAAAAATAAAAAGAAATTAAAAAGATAATCATCAAGAAAAGCAATCTTTTGACTCTTGCTTCAAACTGTTTTGAGGCATTCAAAACACAGCAGAGAAAAAAGAATTGCAGTGTAGGTCAGATGATGTTTATCTGAAAAATGTTTCTTACAATGAAAGAGCAATGAACAACCCGGGACACTAGGTTTGCCATTCCATTCCAGAGGAATATCATTGCTGAGAATGGCAGAAATGGAAAGAGTTATATCTTTCTCTTTCCTTCATTCATTTTTATTTTTTTGTTTATTTATTTTTATGTTTTGTACCAGGGTGCTTTTACCTAGTACTAAGACATCCCCAGTCCTTTTTTTATATATATTTTCTTTAGAGACAGGGTCTCACTGAGTTGCTTAGGGCCTTGCTGAGTTTATGAGGCTGGCTGCAATCTTCCTGCCTCAGCTTCCAGAGCCACTGGAATTACATATAGAAATTTTAATAGCAGTAAAGAGCTATTTTGAGGAAATGATTTAGGCTGTATTGATTAATGAGCATGTCTCCCTGAAAAATGTTAGAAGGTAGGACATAAATTACAGATGTTTCACATGAAACACCTTCTGCTATGTGATGTAAGCTCACAAAAACTCTTTTGGAGATCTGACCTGTTACTCTGGAAGAGAGGTGGATGCTCAGCATACAGGGATCCTTGTTATCTGAGCTTCTTAATCCCCAGAACCTTTGAGATGCTCAGTAGAGCTTGACATGAGGTAAGGTCTTTGATTTGTGTGACTCTAATTTGACAATCCAACACTATATTTTAGCTCATCTGTATTCAATATTTTTTTCATTAAATAGCAACAATACTTTTCCAATGTTTACACAGCATTCTGTTAGATGCTTTTCACTTTTAAAATATTTTAATTTTTTAAAAAATTTTGCTTTCTAAAGCTTACAATCAGGTAACAAAATATTGGAACAGTTATACATAGTTATATCTATGCATATATAAAATTTGACTCATGCTGAAAATGTATTTTTGAAATTGACAGTATAGTTTTTAAGAGTCTAGGCAATTTTCAGTATCCTCTCTTTAGAATTAATGTAGCTATAACCAAAAGTCAATCAGTTATAGAGATTTTTTAAGAACATAAATCACAAAATAAAGTTTCATAAAAATTTTTACTGGAAATAGAAAATCATAAATCTACATTAAAATATTAATTTCTTAAGAAATAACTAAACCATATAACCATATTTCCATATAAAGTTATTTGTTCTGAAAGAGTTAAACAGCAGTTTTTTTCAGATCAGAAATCTTGTCAGCCTTATTAAGAAGAAAGTGCTAGAAAGAGCCTGAGTATGAAGGTATGACATTTATTCACTCTCCCCAATCTTTACATTCAAAATTTATTAGTACACATGTCTTTCAGACTGCTCATGAAAATTAAACTACTAGCTATTTTCCATATAGGAGTAATGGAATCCTTCATCTTTGGAGTCATATTTTCAAAAACATAGAAACTTAAAAAACACAAACTAAATCTTAGAGTGACTTATAGGCAGCATTGTTTTACCCTTGCTGCTACTAATGTTTTCCTCCATCAGAATCAAATTAGCATTCACTTGCCATCGTTTTTCCCCAGAGTCATGAAACTTGCCCTTTCTTTTCTCTAAGACTGCCTATGCTTCCCAACCTGTGCTCCTCCTAATCAAGTTCCTTTTTTACAAAGACAACTTTAACATGAGAAAATTCTCATTTTGTGTGTGTAGTGTATGTGTGTGTGTGTGTGTGTGTGTGTGTGTGTGTTTGTATATATACAGACTGACCATGATGTTTACAAATTCAAGATGCAAACAGCTTTCAGATAGTAAAAACAATCATAAAATATCTTATTATCCTTTGGGCCTCTGTTGATTGACTTCTTGTAATGTGCATCCACATGCAGCAAACCATAAAATAGATGGAGAAAAGCTTTTAAAAAATAGAGGTAAGAGAAGATAATAAAGGATAGAATTAAAATGATGCTTATATTTTTCTTCCTTTCTCCATTTTACAGCCTGTTGTATTCTTCTCCATTATATAAATCAAGATATACAACATGTCATTTGGAACATATATGACATTCTAATGCTCATTAGTATGAAGAATGATTCTTTTGAATGGAGGAAACACATCAATCTATTCACTGACATTTGGGCTTATTTTAACTAAATATATCAAATGAAATTAACATATGCTTGAAAAATGTATGCTAGTGTTACTGTTTTGTTTTTTAAGGTGCCAACATATCACATTGACATTTACTGTTACCAAAAAGAGCATCAAGTGAGATATAGCCCTTTTTGAGAATTTTTATATGAGAAATTAAAATTTGATGGGGTTTCATTTAGAGAATCAAATAAGGAGAAATAAGAATAAAATACAATGTGAAAAGCATACCTATGTTAAATCTGGAGATTTCTGCCTCTGGTTTTAAGTTAAACATGGAAAGAAAACTATTTTGTTTTGCACATAAATATTTAACACAAAATCCAATTAGGTAATTAAGGAAAATTAGTAATTTTGAAAACTTCAAGTAAGACTACATATCATAATAAAATTATACACACACACACACACACACACACATATATATATATAACATATATTAGAGTCTCATTTAAAACTTAAAACATAGCTATATGTCATGAACCTAAATTAAAATTTTAAGTACCTACATTTAAAAATATGGTAACAACATTTAATAAGTTTATATCTAAGGACATGACTAAATAAATATTCAGAATGAGTTAGAATAATGATAAAATATATTAATGATTATTAAACTTACTAGAAATTATGTCCATGGTTTTCCTTAATTCCTTCTCTATTTGAATAAATAATTCCCCTATTATATTATAAAATAATCTCCTTAACACATATATTAAAGATCTTAGTTTGGCATAGCAGATATCATTCACATGATAAATGTTTATCATTGCAACTTTCCATAGTCCATAAAGAACATTTCAAAGAAATCTAACCTTTAGTAATATATAACACATAATAATACATATGTGCATATATAACCAATACATACTTTCAACTGCATTCTGTAGTCATACAACCCATTGGCATTTTGAAATCAAGAAAACAAAACAAAACCCTGACTTTTGGTCTGGACAATCTATGGCTTTCTCTTGTTGGAAAAGTCATGTGAACTTGAGAAGGGCACTATACCTTTTTAAAGTTGTCTCTTTATTTGGAAAGTCAAGTTGCCTAATCTTTTATTTTGATTTATTGACAGTGAGAGCATTTTGGATGAAAATGCAGGCATAATCATAAAGCGTAATGTTTCCTTTGATCAATAAATACAGATGACGCACTACCTACAAAACCCTCAGATATATCCTCATTTCTCTCCTCTCCTTTCTAAAATAATTAACCTGTTTTATTATAATAATAACTCTTACAACTTTCTAGAAATAGTAGCAACAATCATGAATCCCTGGTTTTATCCACATTTTCTATAATGACACAAAAACTTGCAAAACAAAATTGTAATATTTAATGGAAAAAATGTATAGTTATATTACAATAATTATATAATAAACATTGCAAGAAAAGTTGAGAATATTTCCCCTAGAAATTGAAATCACTGACCCATAAGCATGCTCACTGATGTACATTAAGCATTGGTTCCAAAAGGAAGAAAGGGAGAGAGGGAGATAGTGAAAAAGAGGTATATAGAGAGATCGAGTCCAAAACAGCAGCATAAAATAGTTTACTGGTATTAAAAAGCAGTCTTGAAATTGTACCTATGAGGTAGTTGGCTTATTTAGTCTGTATGAGAGTTTATGTATGACAGTTTATGCTACCTTGTTTTTGTGAAAATAGCATTCTTGACTTACTTCTCTTGCAAATATGTTTTTATCCCTGTAGCCTAGTCAAAATATCATATTTGTATTCTTTCTTCTTCAAAAGACTATTGACCATTGAAATTAATCAACATCTTTATCTGGCAAATGTTTTACTTAAGATGATGGAGTTTTGCATTATCTGCACTAAAAAAATGTCATACTCAAAATAAGACAATTAAAAATGAGATAAAAATAATAAACTATGAAAACAACTGGAGAAATAAAAAATGTTTTTGTATCTTGGATTCTAAAAGGATGCTTTAAGGGGTGAAATCAGCAAAAGCACATATCTTATGGTAGTATAAATAAATGCATTTATAGTTTTATTTAATAGCATGGTTTATGCCCAGCATCTGATTATTCATATTATATGTTACATAATAACTCAAATAGTTCAATAAATTGTGTATTTCTGAATGTTACCATCATGAACCATGGCTATTTCATGGCTTGTATGTAAAATAGAAAATGTGCTGTCCTGTCCTGAGCTCTTTGGCTCTCCTATTGTCCTGCACAGTTCCCACAACAGTGAGTCATTCTGAAGTGCCTTGCAGCCACCTGGCTGTTTGATAACTAAAATGAGCTATTATAGAAAGGCAGTAAACAGGAAACACAAAGAAATTGGGGAGCAATACCAAGTTCAGGATACAGACATCCTTTTATGACACATTAAAGAAACATCTTTCAGTGTGAGGTCAGTAGCCAATAAGCATTTCTTCAACTCTTTAAGGTTATGAGTAGGATTTCTTTTTTTTTAAATATATACTATAGTTAAGACTCTTCAATACATATTCCATTTGAAAACACTATTTTTATATTAACACAAGAGAAAAGAGGTTTCAGATAAATTAGTTATTCAGTAGGAATTTTCCCACTAAGATGGGAGAAACTAAGGAAATGTTTTCAAACTAATCTACTCTTCATAGAATACATGATGAAAAAAATGAAAACTATCACCAGAGAGACAAATGATATGGATGAGAAGGTTGAGTAACAACATTTACTGCCAAGTGGAATATTACATTTTAGAATATTTGCATATAGAAGTAATTTCTATATAAAAGTATATTTTTGTTTTTAAAATAGAACAGGAATAAAACAGACATATATTAGTTGACTCTTCATCAAAAGTTTGTGTGATTATTTACAAATACAAAAAGTATAAAGTATCTGGAATGAGAACATTTTTGTATCACATATTCTGAGAAACAGTTAACATATAGAATAATAGAAAAATTGATTTTACTCATTGTTTAATGTCACAGATTAGTAATGCATTTCTTGTGGTCAAATAATGATTTAACCTAGGTTGAAATATGTACTGGTTTAAATAAAACTTCAGTGCATGTAGGATTCCACAGGGCCTTGAAAAGAAGAAAACAAAAAAGAAATGAATGATAAATTAATAAAATGAAATGAAATTTTAAATGAAGATTTAAAACATTTAAATAAAAACAGACCAACATAAAACCATTGTTAATGATTTTTCTAGTAAAAATTATTATTAATATTTGTAAAGAATATATTAATAATGTTTACAAACTCCCAACTTCTAATTAAATATATTTTACTACAAAACATAAGATGGAAAACAGAAGAAAATAAGCAATATTTTATTTCTTTGGCTTTGTATGTAGGTTCAAAAATAACAATTTCACTCAACTCTTAATGCATTCCTCAAATAGAAAATTTCAAGAAAATTAAATAATAGGTAAATCTCACAAGGCTCTCCTGATATTTCTGTAAAATACTGTTACCATTCAAAGTCCTAAATACAAAACTCCAAGAAAAAATTTTTTTTTATCTTGCAGCAATTATTATTATGATCCTTAAATCACTGAACTTCATCGAAACTGTTAACAGGTAATAAAAACAATTCAAAATAATTCACTCTATTTTTAAAAAGAATTCCATTTTGAAAGGTAATATGTATGAAAAGAAATACAATATCTAAGAAGTGAATAGTATGCTGCCCACTTGCATGGAATGTGCAATTTTTGTTGGAAAAATATAAGTGAATATAGGAAAAAATGAATCATTCTATGTAGCAGTAGGTTGTCAAGATATAAGACATGTCAATATTTTAAAAAGAAAAAAATACATATGTCTGGTAAATGTAAGAAGGTAGGTCAAATATAACTGAAAGTTGATAAAGGAGATAAAATGGTTAAAAAATAAAGTCTAAACAACCGAAACAAAGAATAGCAGTCTTTACTGCTATTAGGTGGAAGCAGTTTTGTTTGAGAAGAGCAAGAGATAAAATCACATAAATAGTAAAGGGCAGTATTCTAGCAGTCATGCATGCCGGTTAGAGGAATGTGGATTGTCTTATAAAGCTTCCTGAGAAATTTTGTATGTGTGTGAGTTTAATTACAAGCACAACATGATATTGTGTACTTGTGGTTCATTTCTTTACAGGTTTATGTATAGTGCTGTATAGATTGGAATAGACCTGTAAGTAAGAAGACAAACTAAAACCAATGTGAGGAAGCCCTAAAGCACCAGGCACTACTGGAAGGCCATCATTCTTGGTGACCTGATTTCCGCTGTCAAGATGCTCATTGTGTTTATGTGAACTGCAGCTCTATCTCAAGTGTAAGATCCTTAGAAAGGTATTCCTGAGCTTTTCTAGCCCCTTCTGTTCTCCCTTGTTGCTCATAATCTCACCTTCTTGCTTTCTATCTTAATGGTCCTTATCACTATGTACAATTATTTCTTGGTCTCTTTGATTTTTTTCATTGCTTGTCTTTATTCACCATAATAAGAGGCTTTTGTAAACAGGTAACTTGCGTGTCTATTGTCCACTTCTATACTATCAGTATAGAAGAGAATGATATACTCAGGACCATAACCACATGTTACACACAGAGGTAGGTGTGTATTTGAAAACCAAACACATTCTATTTTTAAAATACAAAGACCTACAAAATAAAAATTATTTAAAAGATTAAAGACTACATAAACATTAATGTGATGCCTATTATTCAGTGTCTGTTGTACACATGCAATTTGAATAAATGTGAAAAGTCAAAGGGAATATATCACTCTATTCTTTTATGTAATTTAAAAATCAGGATACTCAGTTTCCAGTACATTTCAAAGTTCCCTACTATTCATATATTACATAAAATTTTAACCTGAATCCATCTTTTAATATAATTGAAAAAAGCTGGTAGAATGAAGGGAAAAATACCATAATGGGTTGAATGTGTTCAAAGACACAAATGTCACTAAAATACATGATACTAACATTTTTCTTTCTGTAAAAGTTTATAATGTTCTAGGATTGGCCACATAAGAAGGGTGAACAAGTATGATACTTCTGTGTTATTTTTAGTTGCCAAAATATGAAGAGGACTTCAAGGAAATATTATACCTTCACTAAAGAAAATAAACAGCTTTCACTGACTACTCCGTATTAACAATGATAACTTGAAAAATAGGATTCCTTTTATGTTTAACTGCTCTGGGGATATTATAAATTAAGAAAATCAGCCAAAAATAAATTAATATTTGTGAGCTTTAAAGTATAATGCATTCAAAATATTTTCATATTAGATACTCTCAAAAATTAGCATTTATTTTTAATAATTTACTTTAGAAGACTCAAATATTTGTTTTCTCAAAAATTAAATACCCATACAAACATAATTTCATATTCCTTATAGCAACAAGAATTTGCTTTTTAAACAATATATTTTTACACTGATATTACATTTTATTATTTTAAAGGTACATATGTTCATTGAAAAATGTGACAAAAGAGGTAAGCATTAAAGGAGGAAACAAAATACCACCAGAGATGATCACTATACCAACCTTTGTGTATTAATTTTTACTTTTATTTTTTTCCAAAATAAGACCATATAGTGCAAGATGTTTTTTACATTACTGTACTTGGGTGTTTTCTCTCTCTCTCTCTCTCTCTCTCTCTCTCTCTCTCTCTCTCTCTCTCTCTCTCTGCCTGTAATGACCTTTATTTGCCCATGTTAATAAGTTTCATCTAGTAGCAATTCTTGTTAAAAATTTCCTCAAATGTCCAACAAATACATGTTACTGTTGGACTGCCCAACTCCAGATTTAGTCCAGGACTGTGCACGTTTTTAATTTTCCTGTAAATAGGGAAGACTTTTCCTTTAATGGGAAAACTTCTGAGTCCTAAGAAAAATGGGAAGATGTGCCATCAATACCCACATAGCCCTCACCTAGTTTCACTAAAGGAATCCTCACAGCTGCTTTCTGTGAGCGTGTGTGGGCATGTGCACATGCATGTAGGAGGCTTACATTTGTCATTTTGTCTCTTCAATCCAATGGAGAAAGTTACCTGATTTTTAATAGCATTTTCTTTTAAAAGGGTTCCATATCAGTTGTTTCACAGAATTGCAAATCTTTTATCCATTCACCTCTGGGTTTGCTTCATGCACAATGAAAGTTAGGCTTGCAAACATGAAATGGTTTCAGGTCAGCAATTTTTAGCTATTGCTTTAGAGTCTTCCAGTGGACAAGCTTAATGAGTATGTGAGCTTTTGGGTGTTTTTTAAGTTTATTTTAGTATATGAAAAAGGGAAAGGTGGAAGAAAAACAACTTTTAGAAATGTAGAAGACCACACAATCATATCATCTAAATCATGCTTATTTTATGGTTTATGTAAAACATAAATTCCTGTAGTTCCATATTTCAAAAGTCACAACAGTAAGCTATACTTCTGATGTTATTGCAAAGAAGAAAAGTTTGTCTTTCAGATTAAGTGTTTGTAATTTTCCCATTAATTACAAAAGACTTCTAAGTAGCTTTTGTTTGTTTGTTTGTTAGTTACAAGGGTTTGAACATCAGGGTGCTAAACCGCCAAGCCACATCCCCAGTCCTTTTTTATATTTTATTAGAAACAGGGTCTTGAGGAGTTGCTTAGGACCTCTCTAAGTTGCTGAGGCTAGCTTTGAACTTGGGATCCTCCTACCTCAACCTCCTGAGCTGCTGGGATTACAATATAAAGCCATTTATAAAACTGTTTTTCCCTTTAGTGCTCTCTGATTATTTAAAATTCATCAAATTGTAATTATTTATCAAATCATTTTGCATCTTCATTTTGAAACACTAATTATCTAAACATTTCGATGTTTTTTTTCCTCCTAAAATCAAATCAGATCTTTCACTGGCAAAAGATCTAAACCGTGTACTCTTACATCCCAAAACATGAATCAAATATCTGAAAACCTTTTTGATGAACAAAAACAATTAAGGGGGTAATTCTCTTTACAGAAATTATCCCTTTTTGTGTTCCTAAACAAATCTCCAGTAGAGTTGTCAACGAGAACAGGGTTCTACTAAACAGGAAAGCTGAAGGGAAAAATTAATTAATTAAATTTGACAGCTCACTGAAACAAAGGCTCAGCCATGACATAGCAGAGAAGCCAGGAATCAAGAGTAGTGTGAAAAAGAAAATAACTGTCATACATATAACATGGTAAATTTGGTACTATTATTGTTTTAGAATGTCTAATAGTTTTAAAATTATTGCCTGTTGAAAGATTAATTTTTCTAGAGTTAAATTTGACTATTGTTTTTAAAATAAGCCACTTTAAAAGTAATTTTTATCAAGTATTATGAAGTTGGGCCATAAATATGCCCAGTCAATAGCTGTATAAATATGGTTTAATCACATTAAAATTTAAGCAACTATTTTACACATTAATGTGGTATAATTTCCATTAAATCTTTTTATATTCATAGACAAATTAATAGATCCATGCCTAATAACTTCTATAATATGAACAATATAGCAAATAAAGTAGATTTTTTGTAGTCCTATGTCATATCATACAGTTTTGTGTGTCTTTGTACTTGTTTATTTACAGAGTATGCATTGTGATGTACATACATTCATGCACACACACATATTTGAGGTAATATGAAATATATATATCAAATACATATAATTTGAAATGATATAAATATATTTCAAAAATATATATAATTTGAAATATACAAACATATTTCAAAGACAAATTTGCTTTTGCAGATTTTTCTGAATATAGACCATATCAAAATAGCACTTTTGATCGCAAATAATTCATATAAAATGAATCCACAGAGATTTACTTTAAACTTGTACCTGATCAAAGTCTTAGAACTATTTAATACCTATTCTAATTAGCTATAATTGCATAACATACCATAAATAGGCACTGAGAAATTAGGAATCTATACTTTGTGTTTTTCCCCCAAAGAGGCCCAAAACTTCCTTCAGAATGGCCTCATTATGCAATGCCCTTTAGCACACTATTTACTGAAAAAAACTTCTAAAGTCAAAGGAAATATTAGAATATTTTGGAATTAAATTTGGATTTCCTATACAAGTAGAAGTCTATGATTTGGAATTAGACAAACTGGGAAACATTTCTTTTCAATGAATATATATGTTTTTTCCCCTCTATTACCAATACTACCACTAAATCAACATAGTTTCTGCAAATATCAATGGTTAATAGTTTAATCTATATAAAAATATTGTTGTATGTAGACTTTTAAAACACATTTTTAATCTACAAATCATAACTGCATACACGTATGGGATAAAATATGGTGTTTTGACATAGTTACACAATGTGGAATGATTACATCAAGCTAATTAACATATCCATCACTTCACTCATCCTTTTTTTGTGATAAAATATTCTTAGTTATTTTAAGATATACAGTACATAGGGTTGATTATGCTATCTCAGCTGTGTAATTTCAAAACTTATTCTTCCTAACTGAAATTTTATACATGTTGACCACAAATTCCCTATCTTCTCCCTTCCCTGTGTGCTTTCATTGTTTCATTTTAATGAATATTTTCATGATTATAAAAACTTTCATAGTTGACATCTAGGCTTGCTATTTTTTTCCTACAAGGATATCAATCATAAATTCTCTTAACAATATGTTGACAGTTAATTGGTACTCATTCTATGCAGTCATCACTGAATTCAAGATATGGAGGCACTCCAGGGAAGACCAGGCTTCAAAGATAGGAGTTAGAAGCTCCCAGTGTGATGCTATAAGAGCAACCACATGCTGACACTTGTGTTTTAAAATCACTGGTTGCTATGATGATCTGCATTTCATGCAGTTTTTTAAATGGCATACGGTAATCATTTCCAAGTAATTGTTGGATATAAAAAGTAATATAGAATGATAATATAACAGCAAAATCCTCATCTGTATGATTTTTTCTGAATAAATCAAAGCATACTGATTTGCCATAGATATTTAGTACTGTGAAAACATTAATCATTTATTTATTAGTTCATGTCACTAAATAATTATTGAGTTATTTTCATATTTGGGTACTTTTATTAGCACATCTTACAATAAGAAAGTACTGATATACAATGAGGTTGATTATACATTTAAAGGACAGTTGGCCCTCTGCATCCACAAGTTCTGTCTGTACAGATTCGACCAACAATAGATCATAAATAATCAGAAAATTTGTATTAAACATATGCAGATTTATTTGTTTATAATTCCCTAAATAATACAATTTAAAGACTACTTGCATAGCATTTACATGTTATTAGATATTATAAGTAATGTAGAAATGATTTAAAGTATATAAGAGGATGTACACTGAGGATCTGAGTATCCCATGGAGGTTCTTAGAATCAATCCCTCTCGGATACTGAAGGATGGACGACTATGTATATAAATTCAACTTTGCCTGCTCTTGTTAAATGGCATATTCAGAAGAGAGCAAAGTGAACATAAGTGGGAGGGAGAAAAAGGGAGGAGGAGGAGAAGGAAGAAGAGGAAGGATAAGAGGAAACAGTACAAAAACAAATAAACATATAAAAACAAATGCGTATATGCTGTGGTTGATCTTGCCCAGCTTTCTCCTCAGTGCTTTTGCCAAGTGAATATACATCGAGGCCTGAGTGTCGTTTTTCCCTCAGGGGGCTGTGTTTTTTAAGCATGAGTCTGTTGATATGCTGGATCCATTTCTAGGTTTAATAGTACAGAATGCATTTTTTCATACTTCATAGCCTATAAATGAAGCTGACTATTCTGATCTAGGGATGTGGCAAAGGTAAAGCAATCTGTTACTGACTGAGGGGCTTTGAGGAATTTTCATGTATCACATTACAATTTTTTTCATTAAATAGGATTTTTACTTCACCTCCTTCAAATTTCACATATCATCCTCAAACCTACTAAGATCACCCTGTTCAAATTTGATCATAGTCCTGACCCCTACCTGATACACTCCCAATTATCATTTCCTCATGTATTTTTCTTTCTTACATTGCACAAATGTAAGCACTTTCTAATGTATTATATAATTTGCTTATTTATTATATCATGCTTATTGTGTAAGTATGCCCTTAGCAATTGCAAACTCCATATGGGAGTATGTTGTTTTGTTAAAGAATGTTTCCAAATACCTAGAGAAGAAACCAGCTCCTAGGGGAAACAGTAATATTTTTTGAATTAATGCATTCAAAAGTGATGCCCTTAGAACATTACTTTCGAAAATCTATCCATGCATTAATTCAACAAATATTAAGCCTAGATGCCTGTTACATGTCTGTGGCATATAATCATGTTAATATTTTTAATGAATGTTCTTGTCTAAAAGTTATCTTAAATGTAATATGAAAGATAATGTCCAAGAGAAAACTCAGAAAATGTAGCTCAGTTTATAAATTTGATTTTTTAAAATTTATAAAATAAACAGAAATGTCTGAGATACATGAATATAAATAAATGAAGTATGTGGAAAGATTTTTTTTTCCCTAACAAATGCCAGGAAAGATGATAGCAATAAATGAAACTTAAATAGAAAGCTTTAATAAACCAGTTTATCAGCAGCTGGATGAGAGAGCTTTAATTGAAAGTGATTTAGTTCTTAGAATTGGGCTTAATGCAAAGGCTAACATAAATATTAGCATAACAAAAAATAGTCCCTTCTCTATCTAATAGCTGATAAAACAATTGCAATAAAGCTAATCATTTTTATTTTTTAATGAATAGGACATGATAAATTATTTTCATATTTTTAAGAACTCCCCATAATACTCTGTGCCAGAGCACATGCAAAATTAAATCTAATAAAAGTAGTAGAGATTGCAAAATACAAAGAAAATTGCATTGAGAATTTTGTCAATACGGGCATTCATAAAGCATATACATTTTATTATTATTATTTTTATTTTCCTAACTTATAAATAGAAGCAATAATTTTAAAACAAATCTTTTTAAAAATAGTTTTTAGTTGTAATGGGTATAATACTTTTATTTATTTATTATGTGGTCCTGAGGATCAAACCCAGTGCTCACATGTGCTAGGCAAGTGTTCTACCACTGAGCTGAAAACCCAGCCCCTGTGAAGCAAATCTTATCATTTGGAAAGTACATTAAAATATTTGAAAAACAAACAAAGGAATGAACATCCATTACAAAATTGATTCATGCTTTTTTTAGACCTGACTGTGTGATACCACAATCTGACCAATTTTATAGGGACACATAAAAATCACTAATGATATTTAGACTAATATAAATTAATAATAATTTGCTATTTAATGAACTATCTGATAGCTTCAAAGCACTTAAAAAAGATGAGTAATACCTTTCAAGTTCAAGACTAGTGAACATTAAATATCAGTGTAAAACACTAATAATAAAAGTTGATGCAATGAAAGTAGGAAATCTCTTTACTTAAAACTAGCGCGCTTGGCTTAAACAGAATTTAGAGATTTTTGTGACTATTCAGTCAAAGTTATACATTAATTGAAGGGAAAATTTATACTTAAAAGAATAAAATTTATTTAAAAATCTTCTATAAAACCTAACAAGCAATAAAAATACTATTATTAACATGTTAAATTAATAAAAGTAGTGGAATTTTCCTACTCTCAGGATGTAAATTTTTCACTATAGTATTTTGCCTATTTTCTCTCAAATATTCTAATCAAAAGTTATTTTCAGTAATTCAAGCTATATTTATGAATAGCATATGTGCTATGTTGAAGCATATATATATATATATATTGCAATCAGAAAAATCTTCCCTGCCTGTTAATGTAATTTTATAATGGGCAACATTGCTACTTGACTATATCTATTCATCTTCCATCATGTTTTAATAACACAAGTGACACCTAAGAAATTATTCTTTGATCTTTCAATAAACTAAGCCTGAGCAGACAGAGGAAGGTGAACAGGGTTAAATTGGCATTGATTATTTAAGACACATTCATCATTTATTTAACAATTTTCATCATCACAAAAGTATTATAATTATGGGCCTGTGCTGAGACACTTTAATTTGTTTTATAAAAAAATTGTACTAGGTGCTTTAGAAATCAGAGCATATTGTATACTAACATTAGTTTCAAAACTCCTCATAAATCTTTTTAGGACAGAAGTTTACTGCACAGACCTTTAAATTTACTCACTACAGTGGATTTTTAGTGAGTAAATTTTTCTTTGTACCTTATTCAAAATGTGTAGCAACAATGATCTTTTTAAATAGTGATATTTATGATGACTCTTAGTCTCATGGTCTCATATATGCTAACATTTATACCCTTGAAACATCCTGAAATTAACATTGAATGTAAAAATTGAATATAAAATTAAAAATGAAACATTAAAACAAGATCATAAAATAAAATTATAAAATCAAAATATAAATATATACATCAAAAATATAAAACAGTATGAAATTGAATGATTAAAATAAATTTTTATTTTTTATGTAGAAATATTCAATAATATTTTAGAAGTATGTCTTCTGGTCATGGGAGAAATTATAATATATATGAATCACATACTTCCAAATAGTAATGTAACTCATCATTCTTAAAGTATTTTACATATTTATAACTTGTTTATTTAAAATATTTCCCTCCCCAATTTTTTACTTACAAAATGCCCTATTAATAAAGTTATATCCACTTGCCTTCATACATTTTTATTTGTTGATTCTGATTAATATGCCTTTGAATTCATCAGTAGGAAATGTGAAACATGAAATCTTTAAAACAGATTCCTATTCTATTTTAAACAACTACTCAAATAATAATATAGACTTATATAAGTGGGTTCTTTAAAGACTCACTGCCAAGAAAGAATTATTCCTTAATTCAATACAGTCAAATACATTAAGCTATTACAGTCATATATAAAAACAAGCTAGAAAAAATATTTTAGGAGGAATACTATTTTCTATGGTTTAATTTTTCATTTTTATTTACATGTTTAGAAATATAAACTCTGTTGACATAAGAAATTTTGTAGAAATGAGAAAATTATAAGGCACAGATGGGCACATTCATAAGAGGCTGCTGGTAGCTACAGTGTTAGGATATAACAGTTCACAGCTTAGCTGTTTCCCCAGAAGTATCATCCATTCCTCAGTAACCAATCCTCACATGTAGTCACTGCTAGTGTTGCATTTTATATTCATGTTCAGTCATTCAGGAAGTTAGAATTCAGTCTCCCAAACATCTTTTCATTGAATGGATTAAAATGGAATATTTGAGTTGACATGCACAGTGTGTTTCCTTTTCCTTCTTTTAAGAACATATTACTTTTTACACAGAGTATACACTCTCACAAAGTTTATGTGGTAGTGGGCAAATGACTTCACCTTTGTGGAATTCAATCAACTTACATAAAAACTGAGGGATTTGAAATAGATGGATTCTAAGAAAACCTGTAACACCCGTTATGTTGGAATATAATTTGGTGGGAATTATAGTTTCATGTTCTTACTGAAAAACTCTCTGATGTGCAGATGTGTAAATTCATGGGCTATTATTATTCCTAAAATACATTTGGATTTATATTCTAGGTACTGATATATAAATAGGTATTGAAAAATTTTTCGGAAGGAAAAAAAAAAAACGTCTTCCAAAAGATATAAATACTGAATAACTTGTAGTAAATTCTTTTCAAACTCCATAAAAAACATTTTCTTTTAAAAATAATAACCAGGATCAGTAACCGTGGTTCATGCCTGTAAATAATCCCAGCAGCTTGGGAGGCTGACGTGCTAAGCAATGCAGTGAGACCCCATCTCTAAATAAAACACAAAATAGGGCCAAGTGCCCCTGAGTTCAATCCCTGGTACTCTGCCCACAAATAAATAAATAAATAAATAAATAAATAAATAAATAAATAAATAAATAACATGACTAACATCATTTCAATAATGTGTAATGCTAGAAATCAGGATGCATTGTGGTCACGAGATAAAACAGATATTTACATTAAAATCAATGTGATAGAAAAATTCAAAAAAGAAGCATAATTTTAATGGTTTTTAGAAAAAAATATAAAGTCTATAAGTATCTAAAAACAATTTGTGTCAGAATTTAAAACTTTCTTTTTTTCCTTCAAAAACAAGTAGTTCTATATTAACTTTATTAACACAGTATATTAATATAGTGTACAGGCAACAGAAAAGTAACAATCACGTCTATGTTATTTCATACAGTGAGGATACACAGATAATGAGGATATATATCTTCATAAAACTTGAAATTATTTCTGTTCTACTTATTTTGTCAAAAATACTAAAAATATAAATAAAATTTTTAAGTAGAAGAGAGGATTCTCTCAAGTTTTAGATACAAAATAACAGACAATTCCTTTATTTTTTCATTGAAGGAAAGTTTAATATTATGAATTCAGGCAAAATATGAATTTCATAACTGTGTTTAAGAAAAGATGGGCATTCATATCAAAGATTTTCACAATCATCCAGTGTTATTAGAAGCAATGTGTATTGAAACATGTTTTACTATCCTATTTTGAGAGTTCATGAATTTCACACTAAGAAAAAAATACTTTCAATTAAATTACTTTCTGTTTCTTGCTCTGAAGTCCAACAGCCAAAATATAGAGTAAATTTCTCTGTAAAGGCGTGTTTCCTTTTGTGTTCCGGCATGTAAAAAATAATGTTCTTGGCCCTTGGCGATTGCAGACATAAGAATTTTATTAAATTGTTAATAAATTAGCACTTTCTTAAAAATAAATTGCCCTAATATTCTAGTATGTATCTTCCACATGTCTACAATTTCACAAACCCAAACGAATGTATTAGAGATGTTGGTTTAAAAACATTAATAACACATTGCTATGCTAGTTGGTGCCTGTAATTATCTTTTTTTAGTTCTGGAAGGTATTTGGGGATTGTTTAAGAGCAAAAGACGAATGGTGTGCCACTAAATCCTGTTAAATCAATGCATAGACACAGCAGCAGCAGAGGTAAATAAGCTGTGGAGGTCTGAATACCAATAAAGAAGATAAAAATGGTTTTACATAGCTACTTACATCACAGCTTAGAAGTTCAGTCTGTGTAGATTTATCTACTCTTGAAGCAAAAGCCTTCTGTAAATGCTGAACTTTTTCCTGCAAAATGAAAAAAAATAATTGTATTGTTGGTAAGTCATGTGCTTCTATACTAATAGTCCCCACTTATTAAAATATGATTAGTATGCAATTCATTATCTTCTCAATGTGTACAGACAGTTGGTGGTTTTCAAATCAGCCTAAATATTGATAGCTTTAATTTTCACGTCACAATTATCCTACCTTAGGTATGTTTTCTTCTTTCTAGTCTAGAAGATATGGAGTCAAAGTCATAGTTGATTGTTGGACACAATTTGCTTGAATCTAAGACCACCTGTTTATATTGTTAGCTGTTTTTTTTTTCAAATTTTTTTAGTTGTAGATGGACACAATACCTTTACTTTATTTGTTTTTATTTTTATGTGGAGTTAGGGATCAAACCCAGTGCCTCAAACATGCTAGGCAAGTGTTCTACCGCTGAACCACAATCCCAGACCCTGTGTTAGCTGTTTTTTCATAACTAAATTGATATGATTTTGTTGATCTCATTTCAAAATATTTAAAATTCAAAGCATTTTCAATACATGAGAGAGCCATAGGATTCAATTTAGTTTGTGTTAAAATTTTTTATGCTTCTTAATTCTTTCTAGGAATCCCTACACATTTGGAAGTCTGTCTTTTAAGGAACTGACACTAACCCAACCCTGTGATAGCTGGATAAGAGGAGGAACACATGAAGGAAGTCTGGGGTTTTATATTTCAAATGCAAGGGTACTAATTCTTGAT
This sequence comes from Urocitellus parryii, assembly GCF_045843805.1. Lineage (NCBI taxonomy): Eukaryota > Metazoa > Chordata > Mammalia > Rodentia > Sciuridae > Urocitellus > Urocitellus parryii. The sequence goes on along the minus strand of NC_135540.1, from coordinate 38,973,022 downwards.
CCATTTATTTAACTGGATTTTGGTGTGTTGGCTTCTTTTCTCATTCCAAAACCTTTACATAAAATAAAACAGGACCATGGACTTAATTATTATGTAATGTATTTACAGCTGAGAGATTTGTTCTCTCATGATCACATCTCATGTTGGGTTACTCTTCCCCCTGCTACCCTCCTACACCTACTAAAAGTTAAACCTAGTGACTAATAAGTCACATCCCCAGCCCTTAAATTTTGAGATGAGGTTTTTCCCAAGTTGTCCAGGCTGGCCCTGAAATTTCAATCCTCCAGCCTCAGCCTGCTGCAGTAGCTAGAATTAAGGAATATACCACGCGGCCTGGCTTCTATTACCATCCATTTTAAAAAGAGAGAATGCAGCTTAAAAAGTTTAAATTAAGAAAGTTCCCAAAGAATTTGTTTAGACTAGCCTATGTTTAGACTTCACTTTTCCTTTAGGAAAATTCCTTTCATTTTCTTTTCTTCTGAATGCTTAACAAGATAGTTTTATAATACATTAATGATTAAACACAAAACAAAACAAAAAAATTACAATTTACTTTCAATTTTCCCAGGATTTTCAGTAGTTATCAAAAATCTCAATCCAGAATTCCAGTTACATAAATCTCTTCCTTCTCCTCTCACTTTTTCCTCCTTGCTTCCTCACTTGGTTTTCCCTTCCCTCCCCTCCACATCACTCCTTCAGTTCTGGGATTTGCAAGATTATTTGGGATTTTGAATGAATTCTCAATATATTTTAGGTAAACAGAGTTTGTTTTATTGTAAAACATAAAAGAAATATTATAGGTATTTTTAATGTCTCATACTTTCTAATATCCTTAGTCATAAAAATTCTAGTGCAGCTATTCAGACAAAAATGAAAATTAGATTAGACAATTCAAGATGTGATATGAGGTAAAACTGATAAGTGTCTGAAAAACATTAAGTGAAAATGTGGCTGCATTGTCCAAATTAAAAGGAGCAGGAGGGTTGGGGCTGTAGCTCAGTGGAAGAGCACTTGCCTAGCATATGTGAAGCACTGGGTACCATCCTCAGCACCACATAAAAAAATAAACAAAGGCATGCTGTCCATCTACAACTATAAAAGAGATTATTTTTAAAAAATGAGCAGGAGCACATTGTGTTTATTCAGATGTATATTAGGAAGGGTGTTGGAGAAGAACAGGGAGAGTTAAAAAATAGGTACAGAAAGCAGTATTGTTTGCTATCATTGAAAGGTTGCTCAGAAAAGTTTGATTATCTATTTTTGAGGTAGATGGAATCATAAACATCTGAAAAGTAAATTTCCATAAGTATATAAACTTTGTGTATGAATTCGAGAGCAAGAGAAAATAGCTAGGATAAGTTTCCATTATGCTTCACCTCACATTTTTATTGTTAAGGGCTTCTGTCCTAGGATAGGAATTGGAATGGTCTGGTAAAGTTGGCCTCATTGGGCTGAGTAATGAGTCTAAGGAAATTCAAAAAATATAAATATAAAACTCAAATAGCTTCATAACCAATAGCCTGATCAAAGCAAAACAACAATAATTTTAAAAATACCTAATGAGGGCTGGGCTATAGCTCAGTGGTAGAGCACTTGCCTAGCATGTGTGAGGCACTGGGTTTGATCCTCAGCACTACATAAAAATAAATAAATAAAATAAAGGTATTATATCCATCTACAATACACACACACAAACACACACACACACACACACATACATATATATTTAAATACATATATTTTTAAAATACCTAAATAAAAACAATTACATTTAGACACAAATAAACAGACACATTTTCAATCAAAAAGTCATTATCACTCTTTTTTATATATTTGGATTATGTATTATGTATGTATATGTGTGCCATATTCAAATGTGGAGAGTAAATATAAGCTTCTAATAGACAACTTAAGTAACAAAAATTAAAAATTAAAAATTAAAAATCTATACCCATAACAATATATATACTTGTCTTTAAGTTTCCCTTTTCAAACAATAACAATATCATTGGGATTTTTTTCTTACTTAAGATCAATAAAACATATACAGTAAAACAAAGAAAAAAGACTATTATAGTAGTGTCCATGAAAAAAAATTACAAAATGGAAAGAAAAAGAAATTTCACGATGTTATTTTTGATGATGAATTATTGTGTGATCTGAGTATTGAATTTTGAATGTGGAAATTTTGAATGTTATATAATATTGCTACTTGAACAAAAGTTAATGTTTTTTCTCAGCAAATTTCCAAGTTATTTTATTTGAGATTAAATGTGATATAATAACTATTTGTACAAAAAATCTGACTACCATAAATAAATGCATAAAGCTAAAGAAATATGAGTTACACATTTACTTGATTATATTCACATTTTCTTTCCTTCTGTAATCTTTACCACTATAAATATTACTAATAATAATGGATTCCATTATTAGACTGCAGGTTTTATGGCGATGTACCAGCAAAATAAATAAATAAATAAACACATAAATATACATATATATTACTTGTTTACATAGTATTTTCCCACTTTTAAAGAACAGGAAATTTATTCTTAGTAAGATTAAATCAATTCCTAAAGATCATACAAGACAGTAAGTGGATAAAAGATGAAAACCTAATTTTTCTTTCCTTAAACTGTGGTGCCAGGGATGGGGTTAAGGTTCAGAGATAGAGTGCTTGCCTAGCACATGCGAAGCCCTGGGTTTGATCCTCAGCACCACATAAAAATAAATAAATAAATAAATTTATTTATTTAATAAATAAATAAATAAATAATAAATAAATAAAGGTATTGTGTCCAACTATAACTAAAAAATAAATATTAAAATCATAATGATTTAAAAACTGTGGTGCCCTTTCTATATTCTGACTCTGGAAAAGCTTTATAAATATTCTGTCTCCAAATCATATATGCAAAGAAACATACCAAATATGAGATTTTTATAGTTCCTTCACAGCCAATAATTATAGGTGGTTAATAAAGCAGTATTCTTGATATTTACCCTACCCATAGTCTTTTGGGGATCTATTAAGTTATTTTACTTTTCTCTGGAAACACTTTAAGATTACTTAATATTTACTGATGTATTTCCTTTAAAGGTTCCAATTCCATAAAATACCCATTACTATAAATATGATCAGTAATGCACTTTGGAGCATGAGTTACAAATAGAATGACTATTTGCACTATAACACAAAATTGGAAACAAGATGTGAAAAAGCAAACAAGTAAAAATAAATTTTGAAGAGGCATGAAATCCTTCAATAGCAACGATATTATCAGTTTAAAGAAGAGAAAATATTCTGTTTAAGCTTTTAGAATAGGGTCAGGAGTGTATATGTATTATACACTGGGTAGTGATAGAATCTGTCTTCACAATACATGCTTTCCACATAAAAAGTTGTTCTTTAATATCTCTTAGGATTTTTAATTTAAATTTCATCAAAAATATATTTCTATTGAATGCTAGAGGGAAAAAAATAGGTACCACTGACTTGTGCACATTTTACATTTGCATTTGTATCAAGCACATGGCACCGAGAAAGTATTGAAGAGGAGGAAATGTAATATAAACAAAAAACAAGAAAAAATCATGACAAGCTAGTGAAACTGATTTTTTATATTAAGCTTTAATGTTTTTAAATTGGTGCATCATGATTTTACAAAGTAGCAGAATTCATTGTGATAAATTCATATGTGCACATAACATAATCTGGTCAATTCCACACCTGTTACATTCTCTTTCTCTCTCCTCTTTCCTTCCCCAATCCCAATTCTCTCTCTACTCTTCTGATCTTGCTACTTTAATCTTTTTTTTTATTTTATAAATACCATTTTCCCCTTTCTTTCTATCTTTCACATATGAGCTAAAACATCACCCTTTACTTTCTGAGTCTGGTTTATTATGAAAACATATGACCCTTGACTTTCTGAATCTGGCTTATTTCACTTAACACATAGCTCTCAAGTTCCATCTATTTTCTTGCAAATGACTTAATTCCATTCTTTGAAAACTCCACTGTGTGTATATTCCACATATTCTTTTTTTTTTAAAGAGAGAGAGAGAGAGAGAGAGAGAGAGAGAGAGAGAGAGAGAGAGAACTTTAATATTTATTTTTTAGTTTTCGGCGGACACAACATCTTTGTTTGTATGTGGTGCTGAGGATTGAACCTGGGCCGCACGCATGCCAGGCGAGCGTGCTACCGCTTGAGCCACATCCCTAGCCCTATTCCACATATTCTTTATCCTTATATCCATTAACATGCACAACTTGTCTATTATGAATTGTGCTGCTAAACCTGAATATGCATGTATTGCTAAAGCATGATTATTTTAGTTCTTTGGATAAATACTGAGGAGTTGTATAGCTAGGTCATAAGGTGGTTCTACTCCCAGTCTTTTGAGGAACTCCATACTGATTTCCATAGTGGTTGTATTAATATTAATTCCACATCTTCACCAGAAATTTTTATTATTTGTGTTGATGATTGTCATGAAATAATTTTTATCAAATGGCTTTGTCAAATCAAACTAAACCCCTGTCTCTTCACCAAAGACAAGGTCAATTCAAATGGATTAAAGACTTAAATGCAAGACCTGAAACTATGAAATTATTAAAAGAATACAGGCAATATCTAAGGACATTGAAATGGACAAGGATTTTCTTGGACAGGACTCTAAAAACAGCACACTAAACAATAGTTAAAATAGATAAATGGAATTGTATCAAGCTCTAAACCTTTGCCCAATGACTATATCAGAAGTTAATATAGGAAATTATGTGATAATGATTAAACACTGTGGTATGAACTTTGAATCTGAAGGGGAAAATGCATCTGAATTGTTATTCCAAATTGGCAAAATTTGGCAAATAGTAGGTTAAAAATATGCTTCAAATAGCATATTCCTAAATTTAGATCCTAAGTTATGAAGCTTAAAACTTTATGCTTATGGAAAGAGGAATTGTTGAAAATCTTGAAAATCTGACACTAAAAGAGGGTGAAAGCTAACCTTTACAATTTATCACATGAAAATTCACAGTGCTCTGAGTCAGTTTAAAGCTAGAAATTAGGTGTGTCAAAAATAATTTGAACATCATCTTGTAATGGACTTTAATGTCAGTGGTCAATCAAATAAAAAAAGAAAAAGAAAAAGAAAAAGAAACTATAGAGAAAAATCACTGGAACTGGTACTATGACAGCAATGCCAAGGATAAACTCAGGAATGAAAAGGCAACAGTACACAGATACCACTGATTATTTTCACCCACCTTTAATGAGCAGATATCACTGAAAATATCAGTTTAATTATAAAGCAGCACAATAGTGGCCAAGCCAACAAACCTCCTTATACAGAACTTAAAATTTCTGGAAACAAAGAAGTAGGTGTTAAACTTTATTAATGAAATTCAGCCCAAAATAACAAATTCCCTCCTCTTCAACGCTGATAAAGATGTTCTTCAGGAAGCTGGTAGAGAACCTAACCTAAAATGACCTTAAGAATTTGACAAAAGTCTCCCATGAGAAGAACCCAGTGAACAAGAAGAACAAGACTCCTGGACCTAGAAGAAAGAACAGTAAACACCTCTAACCAGACCAGAACAACAGAAAACCTGGAAACTTACCAATCAGAAAATATCTGCAAGTTCTAGCCAGACTGCCTACTGAGTACGGGCTATTCCACCATGACAAGTAACCCGTATTTCCCTCCATTTCTTCTTACTCCAGACAGACTTGAGCCTGTCGCCTTGTTCATGGGCCTACAATAAAGCTCTTTCTTAGGGGACTTTTTACCTAGCATGTGCCAGGCCCTGGGTTTGATCCTGAGCACCACAAAAAAAGGAATAAAAATAAGAACTATTTTCACAAAAACTTGTGCTATAATATTGGCTTCAGTGTACATGCTGCAGAGAGCTCTTGCTTAGTAACACTGATATTAGTTTTTATTATGGGAAATTGCTAATATAACAAAAAATATAGAGCAAATAATAAAAAAGAAATACTATGCAACCATCACTAAGCTTCAAAAATTCATATTGAAATTTAAACAAGAAGTACTGATGCTAGCTGTACTCTTTAATAGCTCACTGTTCAGTAATGTCATCTGACTTGGAAGAAGCATCTTTGTTAGCGGACCCAGATCTGACCATCTCCCATGCCTCCACCTATGTGGACAGGATTCTGTCAGGATTAGGCAAGTGTCCCAATAACAGAGTATTCCTTCCTTCCACATCATATCCAGATATCCAGAACACTGGCACTGAGTGCCCAATTCACAGTATAATTGGGTAAGTCCTCCTAAAGGTCAATTCAAAAATCAGTCATGAGTATCTGGTTGGTGAGGTATGTGGGAGATCACACATGTGTTCATAAGACTTTGAAGGATAGAACCTGTGGTAGACTGAGGCTAGGTATGGCTAGAGCCAAGGTCTGCTCTCTTTATGTTGCTAAGCACCTGTACAGAATGCTATGGAGTCCCTCAAATATGTGCAATTTGAACATTTTTTTTCCAAATTACTAGCAAAGTATATTTGCCAAGAGAGGAGAATAGAGCAAATTTTATTCAACAGGTTTTTAAAGCATGATTTATAACCTTAATATGAAGACACATTCTGTAAACCCCTATTTATAAGGTTGGCCTGGGACTCACCAATGTTAGTTCTGTTACTGAGATGTGCTTTCAGGTGTTTTGGTCAACACACCTCAGGGAAAGCATTGTCAGGTTTTAAAAAGGTGTAGAAAAGTACAATAAAGAGGTTTATTTTATGTTTATACATTAAAAAATGGTCAGTATAGTAAGAGCAAACAGAAAGGTGAAATGTCAGTAAATCATTAAAACAAACACCTGGAAAACATTTATTTTCATTGGATCTTATGATAACTGAGCCAGAAAAACTGCCTGACATCTGCCATCCCCCAGAGACCACTTTCAGACTGGTTAGTAAGTGATTTTTACAAGAAATGAAGCTTAACTCATTACACAGCATATTTTAAATTTATACAATTTATAAGATTGCACAAACTAAAAATATTTTAAAATTTAAGAAGTGTTTAAGTCACTTAAGAAAGAAACAGACTGACCAAATGTAAAATGTAATGCTAATGTCTTTAGAGACAAATTATGAGGAATATTTGTATCTCCATACCCTTATCCAATGTTCTCAATGCAAAGCAGGTGGCGTTTCTTAAAACAGAATTAAACGATGCTTTACATTTCAATTCTAACATTGCTACTCTATTTCCAAAGTTTTTAGAGCACATTGCACTACATATAAACACCAACAAAGTTTCACTAATGGTGGATTAAACAAGTATTTATTTCATTTACTTAGTACTTATGACAGACTAAATCCATTTCTTCTAGTTTAATCTTCTTGTCAATGATGACAAATTTAGAAATGTGAAGGTGCTGGCTTTGAATTAGGTTCTTTAGAGGCTAAGAACATGAAATTTCAGGATAGTAACAGTGGACTTGTAGTCACCAAACAGGAAAACGATGAGGGACATTGTAACTAGGAAACAGCTTGCAGCTTTCATTCTGTCACTGTAATATCTAAGACATCAGTTAATCACAACACTAGAATTCATTTCACAGTCACATCCTCCTTCATTTTATATCCCCTGCCCTAGTCCATTACCTATGTGGCGGGCAAACAGGAGAACAGAGACATGTGCTGGATTAAACAAGTACCACCAATAACTTCTGCTACAATACCCTGTATATGGAGTAAACTCCTCATGGACGGGGAATGTTGTTCCCTCAAAATCTATACCACTTAGAAGCTATGAATGGGATCTGATTTGGAAACAGTGTCTTTGCAGAAGTAATTGAGGTAAATGAATGGATAAATTCATGAATCTAATTTGCCTGGTATGCTTAAAAGAAAGGCACATTTGGAAACAGTAATACAGACACCCAAAAGAGAAGGCTTTGCTAAGACAAGAGGTAGAGGTTAAGTGTACATCTACATGGCAAGCAACTTTTTTTTTTAAGGAGTGGGGTTTATTCAAGTGCGAAGAGAAACAGATCTCTGGCAAGAGCAACAGGAAACTCATTAGCTGGTCCAAAGATGAGCAACCTCAAGAATTTCCAGCAGCCACAGAAGGTGGCTGAGGCCAGGAAGGATCCTTCCCTAGAACCTTCAGAAGAAATGTGGTTCTACCAACACCTTGATTTCAGTATGTCTGTCACCATAACTGTGAGAGAATAGATTGCTACTGTGTCAAGTTAGCCAATGTATGGTACTTTGTGACAAGACTTGCAGGAAACTAATATTCCCTCCTAACTGGTTTTCAACTACACATGTACTTTCTTCATTTCGTATTTTCTGTCAATAATTGCAAAGTAACATGGAAATGTAATTTGAATCAATCTCTTGTTGAAAACCCGGTAATAATTTCCCATTCCTTCTGGTCAGGTGTGGCAAGTGAGCACCACATAAGTAGCTCATTCAAACTGACACAAGTGTCAAATACATAATGAATTTTGAAGAATATCAAAAACTCTCATTAATAAAATATACTGTGAATGACTTTATACTTATTACATCTTCAAATCATACTATTTTGTAAATAGTAATTGAAATGAAATGCACTTGAAATATTAAATTATAGAAGTCACCACCACTTATGGCTTGTTCTATATTTCCATTGCACAGTTTGGCTCCATAGAATAATAAGTTAACCTTTTAGCATGATGTACAATCCCTGCCTCCTATGGCCCTAATGTACTCTGCTAAGTTCACATCATACCACCATTCCATTTGCAAACTTGACTCTCTTCACACTAATCTTTCAGTTGCTTGACTGGACTAAGAATTTTCCCACATGAGGAACTTTAACATGCCATTTTTTCCATCAGGAACATTCTACATATTAAATGTTACCGTCTCAAAGATTTTTTCTTTTTTCTTTCTTTCTTTTTTTTTTTTTTTCGTGGTGCTGGGGATTGAACCAAAGGCCTTGTGCATGCAAGGCAAGTACTCTACAACTGACCATATTCTCCAGCTCCAGAAATAATCTTTTAAAGCAGATTCCCCTCTCTAGATGATTCTCTGTCTTAATATCTCTCCTCTCCCTCTCCCACCCTCCCTCTCTCTCTCTCTCTCTCTCTCTCTCTCTCTCTCTCTCTCTCTCTCTCTCTCTCTCTCTCCCCTAAATGAATTTCCTTTTGACTGGCACCTATCTCTTTTATTCATCTGTTTTTCTATACTTAGTCCAACTTCAGCATGAGCAGAAAGTTCCTTATAGCAAGGACAGTCTATTTTTAGAGCCATAATAACTCCACACTGCTCTAGGTACATTCTGGGTTCTGGGCACATTCTAGGTGTTCAATTCTTTAAGTGAAGAAGTAGGTGAATGAGAGAAGATCCAGGAGCTTTGAGTGGCATCAGAAATCAGTTGGTGAACTTGACATCTGTGGAAGCATTCACTGGCCAGGAGTTAATGTTGTTGAAGTGACAAGTCCAGTAAAACTTCTGGCATTTATATGGCATATAAATTTGAGTAGGGACAGACTGGAAATGAAATATGAGCTAAGAGGTTCTTCTCATAATTCTAGGTTGCACAAATGTCTTAAGCTGAAACAAAAGAAAGGCAGAACAGTAGTATTGGGAGAAAGGGGAAGACAGAAAGGAACAGGTACAAATTTTACATGTGTCTGTGGAATCAAGGCTATAACACCAAATGAGAAAGTCATGCATGGATTACGATTTCTTTTATTTGAAGAGAAGCTTATGTACTCCATTCTCACTCTGCTTGAATTATATTATGAGGAATTAATGAGGTGATTCATCCAATGAAGGTAATTGGGGGAAAATAATAAAAGTAAATGTGTCTTCTAATGGAAATAGGGCCCAGCAGAATATTTGGATACATCAAGTCCCAAACATTCCCTCACTGTCAATATCCTGGTTTGAAAACACACATTCTATTTTTCAGGGGAAATTTCCAATCCCATTGCTCTTATTTGTATGAGGTGACTTCTACAAGATATACACTTGTGGTTTTTATCTCTATCTCTTACTCACTCCTCTTTATCTATAAACTGGTAGATAGATGACTTTGGATTAAAGTAACATGCTTTGCTTCTTATTGATATAACCTATACACAGGATGAAATCTCAGTTTGGTCACTAGCTTATAGATTCTTGTCCTGGAGGAGAGGTCTACAATTTTCTCTTTGTGTCTGCAACTCCAGTGGGTAACTGCAGTTCAAAGAATATACTGGAAGCTCACAGGATTGAACTCTAATCCAGATTTACATTACATTATGTTTTAATGAAGTTTCTCTGAATCTTCTAGTTTGCAATTTGTTCTTCTGTAAGTCAGTTTTCTGTCACTATGACAAAGTACCTTAGATAATCAACTGAAAAGGAGGAATGGTTTAGTTTGACTCAGTTTCAGAGGTTTCTGTCCACAGTTTGTGGGCCCTGTGATTTGGGGACTGTGGAAAGTCATGGCAGTGAGCACATGATGAACACAAAGCCTCTCATCTCAGGGTAGGTGAGAAAGAAAGAGAGGTGAAGGGGCCAGGATCACAATACATCCTTTGAAGGCATGCCTTCAATGACCCAGCTTCCATCCACTAGGCCCTACCTGCTAAGGTTTCTACCACCTCCCCAAAGTGCCTGCCTGGCAATAAAGCTTTTTAGAATTTAGGCATTTGAGCAAACTTTAAGATCCAAATCATAACTTCAGCATTCAAAGAAGACTATTTTCCCCTTTTAAGCCTCAAAAATGTGTGTGTGTGTGTGTGTGTGTGTGTGTGAGAGAGAGAGAGAGGGGGGGGGGGGAGAGAGAGAGTGAGTTTTGAATAATTGGACCTAAGAGAATTAATAGAAATGACCAATACAATAACCGTAAATCCCTAATGCAACCTTGAAAATTCTTTCTATGGAAAAAAAACTGTATTACTCAAAATAGAAACCTGTCTGAAATGACACCCTGAAAATATGGCAAGATTCTTCAAGTCTTTTCCTGATATTTTTATTGAGGAAGATGGACTATAATACCTCACCTACTTTATCACTGCTGTTTAAAAGTAAGACTTCTGTTTTGAAGAAGATTCATTCTGTGGGATTGTGAGCATTTTTATTTTATGGTATTGATTAAACTTCAATGTATATAAAAATTCTCATAATAAACTGTGAAGTGATACAGAATTCTTCAAGGCAGTCACTCACTAACAGTAATATGCTGATGACAGCATTCCAGAAGCACCAGCATAAGGGAGACAAGAAGAAGATCACTAACCACTTGCAGAGTCAGCACAGCCTGACAGGTTGACAATCAGCTAGCAAACAATGATGCTATGAATCAAATTTCACTAGAGAAATTGTGCACACAGATCAAATTTTACTGGAAAGCTCAAGAAGTTCTAACTGCGATGAAATGTATTATCTACCAATTTTCCTTCAACACACTCATAAGCAAAAGTAAAAATATAAATTAAAATAAAATACCACCCTTCATATGTATGTCTAAAGAGAAAAATCTATATAAATCTAAGTCTAGTATGGCAGATATAAAGAGATTGTTTGTGACTAGTGGAATTACTTAGTTGCTTTTGATATCTGTTTATTCATAACAGAAATGGTAGGCAAAGACATTTAAAGCTGAACTTAATTGACTGCAACAAATATTTAATAAGCATCCATAATTTTTATTCATTCACCAGTAATTATAGTACATTTAACTATGCAAATTAAACTGAATTCATTGTTTATATCTGTGCAGATATATAATAAAATTTTATTTTGCTTAATATCTGTTGTGTTATTTTGTACATGGATGACTCTCAACTTATGATGATGTTACATCCCAATAAACCCGTCTAAGTTGAAAAGTTTGTATGTCAAAAAATGCATTTAATTCCCCTCATCCACTCAACATCACATTTTAGCAATACAGTACATTACACTATGGGTTGTTTACCCTTGTGACCGTGCAGCCATCTGTGAGCTGCAATTCACTGCTATTGCTCAGCACTGTGATACTATCATATTGCATACTATTAATCCAGGAAAAGATCAAAATTTAAAGTGCGGTTTCTACTGAACACCAATTGTGTTAGTACCCTTGTGAAGTCAATAAATCATAAGTAGAATGCCCATAAGTGTGGGAGCATTTTTATTTTATACTTGTTATTTAGAGGACACTTTTAGCTAATTGTTCATCGTGAGTCTCTTTTGAATCCAAAGCCTGAGGAGGACACCAATTCACTATGCAGCTAGCTAGTGGAGAAGAGGTGCAGGCTCTGTACAAAGACAGTGACACAAACTCACATGCTCTTGCTGCAGAGGGTGGGTTAATTAAGTGCCCCTATCCTTGCTGTTTCATTGCTTATAGTTCACAGGGTAGAAGACTTCCGATAAGGAAGCACACATTGGTCTACAGTTACAAATTTTCATAAAATATACAAAGAAAAGTGAGCAAAAAAAAATAATTGAGAACTATATTAAACAGAGGGATTGGAAAATGCTTGGGAGTTGGATAATAGGGAGGATTTTTTTTTTTTTCCCCTTGAGAAACCGATGAATGTATGGGATGACTAGAATATAGAAGGGGAGTTTCAGAATTATGATAGGTTCTGCGAAGTACTGGATTTCAGGTGTAGATCAATGGGAAATCAGAGAAGTGTTTTATATGTTTCTATGATATTTAGCCAACATCATTCTGGCTGCTGGATGCAGAAGAAAATCGAAGTTGGAAAGAAGGGAATTTGGATAATATAGTCTAGAAGAAATCTTTTGGCAAGAGGAATAGATTCCTACACATTTTACAGTCATGAGAAAATTAAAAACTAGTAATTAATGACATGAGTAGGTTAAAGAAAAGGGAAAAGCCAAGATTGACTCCAAAGTTCCTATTCTGAACAACTGGGAGGCTGACTGGTGGTGGCTTTTCTGGTATGAGAAATGCCTTCAGAGAGGTAGGTTCAATTGGAGACAGGAGTGCATAGGAAATCAAGAAACAGGACAAACTGAGAATGTAGGTCATTGGGAGATTGTAACTATATTGAAAAGTGAGAAAACTGTAAGACATTTAAACAGGTATGTGGTGGTCTAAGTTGGCTGGACACACTGCAGAGAGGTATAAATAATGCTACTAGCTGGGCTAAGGACACAAAATATCTGTACTTGAATGCATTCATCTTGCAGATGGACATGGACCCACTTGGTTTCTGCTTAGCACTCCACATTACTTGCTTTGTACAAACTTTCCTGGAATCTTGTTCTGCTTTCTAAGCCACATGGCTACTTCCGGAACTGGCAACTGTCATGTTTCATTGACTTTTAGGGAATATACACATTTCCCAAATTGAAATGTAATGTTTTATGGCAATTTTGGTAAAAGGAGTTAGAAAAACAAGTGACATCCCTTTTGTGGCACTTGGGTATAAAGTAATAAAGTCTGAGAATAAGCTATGGTTCAATTTACATTCATGAAAACCAGAGAACCAGATGAGTCTGGTTTCTAAAAAGACAAAAATCAAAGAACAACAGAGAGGAGAGTGCTGATAAAGAAAGTTAATATTATTTGAGTTAATAACAGTTGCCCCTGTGGTCCAGCCTCAGTCTTGTTCTTGGTTTCCTAAGTCACTTCAGTAGTCATTTAATAAGTTCCCATTTTTGTTTAAGGGAGAGCACACTCTCTTTCTGACATACACAGTCAAAAGATACCCAGTCCGGGAAGGAGAAAACTGATTGCAAAGAAATCATAAATTTACCAAAACTCAATAAATAGTGGTAAGATCATGAGTAGCAGTCTTCAAACCAGTTTTGTTTTTTGTTTTAGTAAGAAAAATATATATATTACTTATTTTTTTATAGTTAAGTCTTAAGAATTAAGAAAGCAAAAAACCCCCAAAATTTTAAATATGAAGTTATATGATCAGAGTCCATGTATATCCATATTTATAGTCAACTTACATGTTGACTGTTATCCTTCCTATTTGTGTTCAATTGGAGCATCCATATTATTTTGCGCATAGCTTTTTATCCTATTATTTTAAAACACATTTCAATTTCAAATAATAATGATAGCAACTATCTTAAAACTGAACAATAGATTATAGATGAAGTGTGTTTATTACAGATGCAATTTTTTAAAATATCTCCACATAAGCATATAAAATATATAAAATTAAAAATGAAAACTTTTCTCTTGTTCCCTAGTCTCACAGATTTACACATTCTTAACTTACTTAACTTTGTTTTGCCTACTACAATTTAAAAGATAATGAATCAAAAAAAAGATGAAATTACCTTTAGACACCATTGATGCCCCATTAAAAATTGTAATTAACATACTTCATTTGAGCTCCATTTTTCTTTCTGCTGTACCTCCAATTTTCCCTGGCTATACAATTGTTAATAATATTGTTTTTAGATCTTTTAATGGATACCAATATTTTAGGTGATCTAATTTAGACTCTGGTTCTTGACATGTCTTATTTAGATGGTATCTAGTGATCCTTGATCATGAAAGCCTTATACCCAAGTGTCAAATTTTATTTATAAACATTCACTTTTTCTGATGGAGCTACGTTGCTATACTTTATAGTAAGTCTTGTATGCTTTTTCTATAAATTGATTACATATAAAATGGATAAAATGTGATGATTTTGGAATGTAAGTATTATTTGGGTAATAAAGCAAGTAGTGTAATTGGTCTCAAGAAGAAAATGCAATTCAATTAATAAATAATTTTCTGGGGGCTGGGGTTGTGGCTCAGTGTCAGAACGCTCTCCTAGCATGTGCGAGGCCCTGGGTTCAATCCTTAGATCCTTCAACCACATAAAAATAAATAAATAAAATAAAGACATTGTGTCCAACTAATTATTATTATTATTATTATTATTATTATTATTTTCTGAACAAAAAGAAAATCTTAAGATTCAAGGTTCAATGGACATTCCTTTAAATTTCATTCTCCTTTCCCTTACATGTGAATTTGTAATGCAGTTTTCTGATATTACATTATTTAAATCTTGAGGATATAAGACTAACTTTTGATACACATTGAACATTTTCATACTTATCTCTATTTTTTATTTTTAAATATTCCTTAGGACAAATTGAGGGAGTAGAATTAATCAAATATTGTTTTGAAAATACCTTTCATACTCAGTCTATATATTACTAATATTACTAAATTGTATTCCAAACAGTGTAAGCAAAAATGCTTCTAGAAATGAATACATGTATCAGTTTATCACCTTGCTCCCAGCATTTGATTTCTGTTTAAAATATTGGCTAACTTAGTGAATATGTTATTTCAAGTTCATATTATATTTACATGCCAAGGATGAGTGACTACTGGAGATAACAAGGGGAGTGCCGTTTGGTAGATGTATTTACTGTCATTTTCCTTTTGGTATTTCCCTTCACAACTGTAATATTCATTTTGAGAATATTATATAAAACCTAGTGATGTCAGCAGCTTAAAAGCAAAAGCTGACTTCTATTGAAATTGTAATAAAATAGAAAGCTAATACTCAGCAAGTCAAAATTATGAGTGATAATATCATGCCTACTCTTTACATTCATCACTAAAACCTATCTAACTTCTTTTAATAATGTTTATCTTATACGTCAAATTGCTTAGTAGGCATGCCTACTTAGATATCCTTCATGCATCACAATATCAGTATATTCTAAACAAAACTGGTCATCTTCTAATAGTGTTTTGTTCTTTTAGACTCTCTGTACCAGTGACATAGTTATCAAAATAATTTTCAATAAAGCCCCTATATGTTACGACGCTTAGCTTCCCACAATCATCTATCTCAAGTTCAAGAAATTCTACTTCTGACTTCTCAAATAATTTCCAAATCTATCCCTTCTATTTTAGTTGCTAGTGCTTACTCTAGGATCTAATTTTTTTTTCTCAGAATCAGTGCAATAAAATTTCAAAAGTATTCCCTTTTCTTATTTTGTTTCACTTAATAAATGCTCCATATTGCAGCAAACTAATCTTTCCAAACTAGAATGAGATTGTGCTTGACTGGTTCTTTACAAATTCAAGGTAAGTTTAAAATGCATTAGCATCATTCATTTGGTTCTTCATGATCTGTGGACTGGCTATGTGTATTATGTACCAATTTCCAGGACACTATAAACCAACCCCATCCCCCAAATATTACTTTCTGCACAATGAATCCGATAAGCTCTCTAAGGTAAGTTTGTTCTTTATTATACTTAAACCAAGTCAAAACAATATCTACTCCACAATCTTCTTCATCTTGCTTAGGGTCATTATTCTTGTGATTTAAAATGTAAATTATTTTATACATTTCACTTCTTTTTGCATCTATAAAGTCAAATTGGTTTGGTGCCTGCAGTTACAATGCAAATGGCTTTCCATATTTTCATTCTTTCTAAATGGGCTGACCTTCTTAGAGAAAAACACCTAGTTTCCATTTGTCTAATGCTACCAATTTATTGTAAAACAATTTCAATACAGAATTTCATAATAATGAATTTTACCCTTGAAAGTCAATCACAAAATACATCACTGAAGGAAGCACCTATCAAGAAGCTGTTCTATATTTTTTCTATTATAACACATTTCTCTGAAAGAAGCTTTTTAGCTTCTTTCGTAAAATAAAATATGCATAAAATAACATCTACTAAGTTTATTATGAAGTACCATATGTTTTTGATTAGTATTTTAAAGCAAAAGGAAGAGTACTTTTTAAAAATAGTAATGTTTTTCTAAAATAAACTTATGATCAATTAAATTTAATTTCAGTGTTATTTCATTTTCAAATATTCACCACAATTCTTATTCCTTAAGAATTATATTTTTCTCCATTTTTAAATCAACCCAGGGAAAAAAGTATATAGGGAGGGGCTATATACTTAGGAATGTATAAACATACCTCTAGAGTTCTTTTGAAGTCTATCTTCTTTAATCTAAATTCATGAATCTATTAATTCAATCAAATTTGAAAGATGTCAGAGCATGATTTTAAGCAAACTGCATGCAAATTGAATTGAACTTCCCATTGAATCTCAAGCACTAAAATTACTCATATCTGGTTAAAAGCTGAGTTCAATGTCTAACACATGGAAAGCATTTACTGGATGATGAATACAACTATTATTAGTACTTGCAAACTGGCAACTACTACCACTGCTACTTGATGACCAAGGAAGAAGAGGAAGAAAAAGAGGACAAAATATGAAGAGGAGGAGGAAAGAAATGGTGGGAGAAAATACAAAAAATAAAAAAATAAAAAGTAAGAAGCAGGGTGCGGAACAAGAAGAAAAAGGAAAGCAGGGGTAGTGAAAGAAGGCAAGGAGAGAGGAGCCAATAAGCAGTACAGTCAGTGTTTCTTGAGACAAATTGTTTTGGGGGTGAGGAGAATCAACAAAATTTAAACTGGGATTTGAGTAAGTATTAATTCTTTTTCAGTATTTGCTTTCTTGGCAGTACCAACACAAGGCAATGTGCTCATGTTAATGCCTTCAAGTATGTACATTCATCAAACAATCTTTTCCGTTAATTGCTGTATTTGTTTTAGTCAAAACAATATGGGGGCTTCATGTGACTCAGTATACCTAGCATGCACAAGGCTCTGGGTTCAAGCCCCAGCACCATAAAAAAATAAAAGATGCTTTGGTCTCTTATTTTGGAGGTTACTTAGGCTATAAACTAAGTAACATTTACCAGTATTAAATCATGTACATGAAAGAACAAAAATTTTGATAAGATTTCAAAACTCTTCCCAAATGCTGTCTATTGATCCCATGTCTTAAATTTGTGACTTATTTAAAAATTGCACATAAACAAATTTTCACAAAGATTTATTAGCTGATGTTTAGCATTTTCACACTTCATAAAGTGTCCTTTCAGAGGAATATTTATAAGGTCAGCTTTCAGAACATCTATTTTCATTGCAAATGGAAATTTTTTTTCATTGTAAAATAAGCAGATTTTCAACCATACAATATTATCTAACTATAAATAAGCATATGTATCTTCACAAAGTAACAGAAATGAAAAAAGCATATGATTTTAAAAAAAGAACGTGAACTATAGTAAAAGTATTAACCACAAAATAGGAATTCTTTATATAAATTAATACATATTAAATATAGATACAAGTTCAACATGCACACACATCTGTATATATTCACACAAGATAGCAGGTGTTCAACAAGATGTCCAACTGGCATAGGTTACTGCCTCAAAAAATGCTGCCGAGAATCCACAGGATGAGAAAAATGGATTGCAAGATCGAAAACAACAGCAATGCTAACAAGTGTATTTTAAACTGCTCTGTAGAGAGAGTGAGTGGCCAGGTTAGGGAGGAGCTAGAGGCAACATAGGAAGATCAGTTTAAAATCTGCTTTAGCTCTCCCCATCCCATTTCCCACCTCTTTGCCTTTGGGCTGTCATTTCTTATCCCCTTTCCCTTGCACCACTGCTGTGGGGTCTAGTTGGGCAAGAGTTTTTCTAGGTGAGATCAAAGTAGGTGGAGGCTGACATGTTTTGGGCATTCAGTCCTTTACTTCTCTAACCAACTCCCAACGTATGTGGATTGCAACCTGGTAAAACTGCCTTCTACCTACATTCCAACATAAAAAAGAACTTGGGGTGCCATCCTGACCATAGTTATTTTCTGCTGGGCTATTATAAAATCAAGTGATAACTCTGTTTTATGATGCCATGCACTGCCTGGGACTTTCTGACAGAAAGTTCATGTCCCATGCCCTGTCCCACACACTGGAACCTTGAGCTACCCTGCAGAGATAAACACTATGTTCTGGCCTTTGGTTCTTCTCCAAACCCAAAGAGCCAATACAGGTAGTTGAATAATTTTAAATAAATATGATAAACTATGATAACTATGAATATATAAGTGTAAAAAAAGAGAAAGATTACTCATATCACCAGAAGTAATATCTCAGGCATCATACAGTAGAGATGAAGGGAAAAAAAGACATGAGGTTTACTAATGTTCTTCTTTTCTAAGAGGGAAGATACAGCCACTGATACATTTGGGAAACAGAAGTATTGTTTATGTCTCTAAAGAGAAACAAAAATAAAATTATTGTATAAAACTTTTAAACACCAGAAGAAAATATCATAGAAGTGAATTAAAAGAGCACAGAAAGTACAGGAAATAAAAAGAACATTAAATAATATGGCAGAATTAAAACCTACTTAGAAATTAAAACAAATGAAGATGGATTAAAGTAACTAAATAAAAGACAAGGATCCATAAATTGAAAAAAGGAAAACAAAATCTAACAGTGTGTTTTCTGCAAGAAACAGAAGACTTGGAAATACTGAAAAGGACTAAAAACATATGCCTTATAGATATAAATCAAGGGAAAGCTGGAACAGCAGTCTTACATTCTCACAAGCAAGCAAAGAGAATCCTGCTTTGGAGGGTTCGCAGCTTTATGTGAGTTTATAGATGATTTGTATAAATGATCCTGATCCAATCAAAGTGAAAGAGGAATAATGCAAGAAGAGGGTAGCTTGTGGGGGGAGGGGGAAGAGGAGGAAAACAAAAGAGAAAAAAAAGTGAAATAAAGAATTTATAATTCAAAATTCTGCCACCAGTACAGATGTAATAGTACAATCCTGCTTTCTAAGAGTAAGCCTCATTATAAAGAAACTTCTACCTTGTGGATCTCTCATCTTCAGATTTTATGAAGCCAATAATGAAATATGTTTTTAAATAATTGTATTTAAATGTAGCCAGTGTATTTAATTTAAGAGAAAATAAAAAGGGAAATTTTCATTTCAGCTTGCTAAGTGATGTTCATTAATAAAAACATGTTATATGGAATGTAATGAAGGAGATAAGAGAGAGAGAGTGCCATTGGGCAAGAAACAAGTTGGTGTGGTCATGTGGACTACTCTCCTGTACAGATCCTGTTGATATTACATTTTCAGGTAGCAATTACACTGTTCAATGATCCATCAAAATGATATAAGTTGAAAAGTGAGACTTTAGAACAAAATTCGAAATTATTGATCAGTAAAAGAAAAATGCCTTGAAAAATAAGAGTGAACATACGGTTAATCTTTATACTTTTTTTTTTTAACCCCAGAGAAATGAAATCTTTCCTCTTAGCATGAAATCAAAAGAAATGATTGGTGAAAATAAATGTCAGGTTGAGCAGTTGTGCTTATTTTTCTTCTTATTAATCATGCCACTTGAGAGTAAAAATAGTATTTTGAATATACTGGCATGCACCAAGGAGGTCCTTTCCCTCAGAAATATTTTAGTGTTAGGGAGTATTTATATCATGCAGCTGATGTGTTTAAATCCATTACCTGTCTTTATCAAAGTGACTTTTTTTGTGTGTTTTTTAAAAGAATCTATTTCCATACACCAATATTTTAAAATTTTGTAAAAAACTTTCAAAGATTATATGTGTGTGTAATACATAATGCCAGAATTATAATGGTAGGATTTTGTTCTGAAGATAAATTTTAAAAGTAAACAATGAAGCCAGAATTAGAGAGGCAGACAGACAGGGGTTGTGGATCCAGAGAATGGATGGATTGAAATGTTAATGCCTTCAGAGC
This sequence comes from Urocitellus parryii, assembly GCF_045843805.1. Lineage (NCBI taxonomy): Eukaryota > Metazoa > Chordata > Mammalia > Rodentia > Sciuridae > Urocitellus > Urocitellus parryii. The sequence continues at coordinate 38,952,461 of NC_135540.1, read as the reverse complement.
CCTTCCTCCACCCATATCAAGATTACCTGCTTCTGCTCCAACCTGTTGCTAAGGTAACCTGCCAGAGATTGCCCCTTCCTACAGGGAGTTATTAATTACCTTCCTGTCCTGATCTCTCCAATTTGGCCCCTCCAGCCCATCTGCTTCTCACCTTTTTTGGCCATCCCACTGAGCATCTCCTGGGCCTAGTCACATGAGCAGGAAGGAGAGAGATAAGGGGAAGAGAGCAGGAGAACAAAGGAAGCCTAAGTCCTATAAAAAAAAAACTCAAAATGCCCCCATTTCTTGAAATACCAGCTATGGCCCCCTTCTCTCTCCTCAGAGAAGTCTGTTATCCCTTTTTAAATAAACCCAGCTTTATATGCTTGCCTCAGCATGCTTTTCTAATGTTTTACTTTAACATGTGAGGGAACAGAACTCATCACTGGTAACTAGCAGTATCAACAACATAAAATAGAATTATTTTTTAGAAGACTTGAAACTGAAATTATCTGTTTGATTAACCATTTACAAATATCCTTTATCTAAAAGTAAACTTTAATCTCAGTATGTTACATCTATATTTTTAAATATATTTGAAAAATTGCTCAACTTAGCATATTTCCTCAATTTAGCATATTTACTTCCTCCCCCTTTTTTCTTTTTCTGTTTCAATCTCAAAATAGATTATATGACATGGTAAGACTTTAGGTTTGCTTGAGAAACATAATATACATGGTTAGTGGTTTGTATATTGGTAAGGGTTTCACCCAGATATCCATCAGGATATTATCATTAATTTATTATACAAAGTTATTATAGTAATTGAAGTGCCTTATTTATGATGATATATATATTGACTTGTTTCAGGCACAAAGATTATGGTAAGTAGTTCTTGCAATATTTGGGGGGATGATATGCATTATCTAATGCTAGAGATTAGACTTGCTTCACATAAACCAATGTCAATCCAAAACCACATGAATCAGAATATTATTGCTGAGAATACTTAAGACTGAGGTGAGAAGTCAGAAAGGGAGGAGAAATAGAAGCAGCATTTGAAGAGCAGATCTCAGAGGGTGTCACAGGACAGCTCTGGAAAAAGGGGAAGTCTCTTTTCAAATTGTCTTAGGCTCAGGGCAATGGAGCAAGCCTATGGAGCCCTCCACGAAATCTATTGCAGGTTAAGGGAGTAGGGCTGGGTGTATCCAGGCCGCTAGAGGCAGTGTCTTTGGGCAATGTGAGGTTTAGGTTCTTTGAGCTGGGATGGCTCCCTCACAGATCAATAGGAGCTGGGTGCCAAGAGTGAAGCATTCTCCCAGGGCAAAAATTCACAGGTAGGCACATCCAGCACTCACTAGTAAAGCAATCCAAGGGGAGATGGGCAGAGCCTTGGAAGCACTTGCTACAATTTAGCTGAAAAATACCTAGGATCTAATCCTTGAGGTGAGATATGAGAATACTAAAACCCAGAGAGGTAAAACCATTTCCCAGAGACACATACCTAATAAGTGGAAAACCAAAGAGCAGCATCCAAGGGTCCACTGTTTCATGGCAGGACACTTTCAATGACAATGATGAACATTAATACATTGGTTCTATTTGTTATAATTGTTATTTTTATGCAAGAGGCTAGATTTGAGATTTTAAGGTTGAATAATGCTCTATTTTATGCATATAACAGTTTATCCATCTCTCCATGGACTCAATGTTGTTTCCATATCTTGCCTATTTGTATGTTATAAAAATATTTTTAAAAATAAATTGCTCTAGAAGTTCCTGTAGTGAGTTTATCTCCTCATTCCTATCTTTATGTATAATATTTCTCAAGGTGTTGAAAAGTTCTAGGGTTGTAGAAAATAACCATTGAAATAAAAACTAACTGCTATGAAGAAACCGTAAGTTTGTATGAAAGTACTTGGGTAGGCAAAGGACAGATAGGATACTCAGCTAGTAATAAAGAAAATTTTGGTAGGAAAAATAAGATTAAAGAGGCGAAAGTCTGTATAATTGATAATATAAATTGAAATCATATGGAAATGTATTTCATATTCTCAACATTAAACTGATCTGTGAATTCAGTTAATAGTTTATCTCAGGTGATGTTGATGCAAATATTATGTATATTTTAATTTTTTTCTGTTCTTTTACCTTTATTGAAGATTAATCAGGGAGTATTTTTATTGGTATAATAAGAATATCTTACAAAAACGCAAGACAGGACTATGTGATACTAGATATAATTTTATCTGGAGATATATTTCTCATACTATGAACAAACTTGTTAATCAAGTAAAAATGAAACTACTTATAAATTCTGATAACAATCTACTGATTTACAATGAAGGACTAATTAAATGTTCAATATGGATTTATAAATATTTACCGGGAGTATAGTAATATCAAAAGACAGTATGCTGGATAGAAAATTTGGGAACATCTGTTTTTTTTAATTTTCTCTCTCTCTTTAAGGTACTTTTATCTCAAACCCACATTGTTTTCAATTGGTATCTTTCTGCTTATTTTCAAAAAGTTTGACCTGAAATTTGGGTGAGAAATGCAGAAATGTGAAAGCATTCCTCAAAATGACAAATGATTTATTTCTGTCTAATTAGATAAAATATAAGCATCAAATGTTTTATCTTACTCATTTAGAAATGCTACTAGACACTGATTTTTATAGGGAGCAACAGAGATTACCAAATGCTGAAATATAAAATAAAGCTACAAGATAAGGCTAAGTCTCCATTATATTTTCAGAAAACAGAAAGGCTCATTTTCTGTAAATTTATTTTTATTACCTTTTTATTCACTATTCTTTCTACTCTTGCCCTTTCAAAGTGTATCTAAATCAAGAAAGAGCACTTAATATAAAATTACAAAGGGCAGAATAAGTCAGTAATAAAATAGTGTGATGAATTAAAGGTTTAAATTGTTTTCCTCTTTAATCTACTTTTTATATTTCTATGTGTGCTATTTTTCATTGGCATTACAATTGAACTTTTAAAATTTAACTGTAATCAAGTATTACTTAATACCCATTAAAACTAAATTATTTTTAAGACAACAAGGAATATTGTATTTGTGGATATATATATTGACTATTGTTAATATAAGTAAGTAGCTTGCATTCTTTCAGAGCCTGCAAGTATAAGACCTTAATTTATTCCTAACTTAGTTTCCCTTCTCCTTGGTTTTTATATTGGTTTTTATATCTTTGCAAATTTTCCCTCAGTGCCTACACAGTATTTCTGCCCTTTGCAACATTATTAATTCCGAATGTCTTTCTAAGGCTGTGTTGGTCTCTCTGTCCTTGTTGATTCCAAATTGCTGTCTTTTTTTAAAAAAAATCACACTTGATATCCATTCTGGATATTACAGAAGTCTGGAATGTTCTACGAGGTTCCTGAAAAGGTGAATTTATAATTTCTTTAAGAATACCAAGAAACAGTGTAAGTATGGACTTTAGGCTGGTTGATCTCTGGAATAAATCAGCCAAGAAGTCAGCCTTCAATTTGCCCAGTTATATGAATACATTTTTCACAACTCAACTGTACAAGGTGAGAAGATGGTCAAGGAATGAGGATCTCCTAAAAAGTAAGGTTGATTCAGAAGGGTATAAAACATCTCTGTCTACCAATACCTTTCTTAAGAACTACAAAGGTGAGTTTTCGCTTGTAGGAGACATTTTGTTCCTTGCTGATGGTATTCTCACTCAAGATAATTCTTCTAAGTGGCTGGAATCTGGGAAATCCTACCTCCATCTGGGAGCACATTCATTATGTACTGCTTTGAAAACCATTCTGTAAGTTTTACATCCTGCATCATTAAGGGATGTTTATATCAGTTGATGTATAACCCCCCTCTTTTTTAACCTCCTTATTTAAATACTTTGATTTTCTGAATCTATTCATCTAATTTCTTTTAAGAAGTTTCAGTATGTGTGATGCTTGCTGAATATCCAAAAACAGAAACAATAATCCAACTAGAGAATTCTACAAATTTCTGAGCCCATGAGATTTATGAATTCACAGCAGACCTAATTTTCTCTTAGTCAACCAAGTAGACATGGCATTTTTAAAGGACCATTCTTTATAATTTGTAGCTTCAGTATATAAAATAGTGCAGCTGTCATTTCTTTGTTAGGTGACAGTGGACAAGTTTATAAACTGCTTAACATCTCAACTTTCTCATCAATAAGATGAAGATACTCATATTTGATCTGCAGACTGAGATCAGATCTACTACACAATAAATGTCCAACATATGTCATTACAATTCTTACTGATAGTGAATGCTACTAATTGTAGGGATTATACTTTAGAGGTAAATATCTTCTTATCAATTAACATAAATACCAACTGTCTGTATCATTTCAGAAGTATCTAAAGGTTTTCCAAAGAGAAATTTCTATCTCAAAGGAGTTTAAAATTCTTCATTGAAAGTGTGACAGACATTTCTGGTAGCTCACTTAGACTAGTAATTACTGCATTTGAGAACAATGGGATGATTTTTTTTCCATGCAAAGAAAAGATTTGACTGAAACTGAAAACTGATGCCTGAGAGATGGAATTAAAAAGAGACTGAAGGCAGGAGATGATAGGAGGGTTAAACAGAGTCAGCATCTGCAAGATGGGAGGTGTCATGGATTATTTTTTCCTAGTTCATAATTCTGCCAATTAAGCTCTGGCTCTGCTTCTCAAAAGGTGAAAGGCATGATTTAAATCCCAATGCTGTTGTAAGTGCAGCCAACACATTGTAACTCCAATTATCTGACTAGGAACACTGTCTCGCCCACATTTAAGATTTTAGCTAATGAAAAAGCATAGAAGTCATTGGAAACAAGCATCGAGAATCAGTCCTTGGGAGTCAGAAGTTCAAAGGGACACTGGAACAGCTTGGCACTGACATAGGCGGATGATCAGTGATGGGACTGAAGGAGGAAATTAGAGAACGACCAAGGGGAGAGGATTTGCAAAAAAATAAATAAATAAGGAGCAAATAGTTTGTGATAGGGGATTAATCATAATGGCAGCTAAATACTCAATGATTTGGCGGATTTGCCCTAACAATTGATGATCTCTCATTTATGATTTCAATAAATTCTGCATTTCATTAAGAGACTTTCTATTACCAGGTGAAGGCTGTATGTCTTCTTTTACCACTGATCATAATTTTTCTTAAATGCTATCTCTTATCATGGTCATCTTTTCCTCAATTCCATTATTGTTCAAGCACATTAATGACGACCTTATAACTGAAAACGCATCTCAGGAAAATATTCCATGTCCTCTACAATCAAATGGAGGACCTGAGCAAGAAACCCAACAAATAAAAAGCAGGTACTTCCAACTAAGTTGCCAAAAAGCTTAAAAGAATTTTCAGCTCACAGAATTGCAATATGTGCTATCATACAGAGCAGATGAAAGGCAATTATATTTTACCTGAGATAACAATGTCCTTCAGAAAGTCAATATTATAGTGACTTCTCTATTGCCATTCTGAAGCACTTTCATAATTTCAATTATATATCATCTTTTCAATGGTCTTCAGTATTCAAAAGTATAAAATTATATGTTGTGTAATATAATACATTTTCCTTTCTTTTTCTTCCCACAGGTGTTCTCTTTCTAGTGTGTTTTGGTAATGATAGAGTATTATTGGGTACTGCAACTATGTGATGATTCTTTAAAATATATAAATGCACTTCAGTTTGTGAAACAAAAAAAAGTCTCATAGTCACTGATTTCCTCTGAGAAAAAAAGATTATGTGACTTTGTCTTACTATAATTTCTTGAATGATGTCATCTAACAAGTATAACATTATCCTCTTAGCTCTTTATTATAATGCAGAACTAGAGAAAATGAGTTTATGCTTTTAGTAGGAGAAGCCATATATTAAAAATAAAAAGTTGTAACTCCATTGTAATAAAATTTGAAGGACAAACATCAGACAAGTTAAAAATTCTCATTTTTTTTAATTTCACATCTATATTGCTGAGGTATCTCCTAATGCTCATGTTTCAAAAACTCTTTATCTTCTCTTTTCTTAAGTCCATAAAATGCCAAATTCTCTCCTGTCTTTTAAAAGGAAAATCTTGTTGTCTAACTCTTGCTCTCCTTTTTTCCTTTCTAGCCAAAGTTTTACAAAGTTCACAGCACACTTACTTAATCTATTCTTCATGTTCCAGTTACTCTTTAATAAAAATTATCAGGAAATATTTCAAGCATATATTTATGGACTCACTAACCAAGTCTGTGAAATTTTAAAATGCATTTCCTGTTGTGTCAAGGTTGTATTTAAAAACACAAATAATTATTGATATTGTTGAAGTCTTGGGTACAGCTATCTTCCTTTATCTTTATCTTCCTTGCAAGCAATAGTTAGTGACTAAACTTATTTCGATAATCACCTGCCTTGTATTCTATTATACTTTTACTATATATGTGTAGGTCCACAGAAAATAGTTAAGTAAATGACATCATGTGGTATTACATGTACTTCCCTTCTCTGTTGGTGTTTCCTGTTGTCTATATATGGTGCTATTCTTGTCTCTAGGGATATTTTTTTAAATAAGTAATTTTGTAGAACTTATTGTGTTTGATCATCCTTGCATAGTTTTACTACCACCTGTGGGTTTATAACTCCCAAATGCCTTGTATTGACCTCTGCACTGATACCCAGTCATCTCTCCACTGGGCTGTAGCTACTGTAAGTTTGTTACATAGTGAAAAATGAGCATGATTAACTCACCAACCTCCTCCATCTCCACCCTGAGTCTTCCTCTTGATTTCTGAATATCAGAATGGCTTTATATGTCAAGCAGTCCCCTTACACTAGAGGTCAACTTACATTCCTAATTAGTTGTCAATCACTGATTATTTTACCTCAAAAAATTTCCTAAGTGCATCTCTCTCTCTCATCTTCTTTCCTTTTCTCCAATTATCCTTTAAAGGCCCTTTTGACTTTCAGTATTATTTCCATTTTGTTCGGTTTCATTTCACCCAATACCCTTCAGATATAACCCAGGCGAATTAGGAAGTAGCTTCAAATAGTTCCAAAAGCATGAAGCCAAAGCCCCTCACCATGACAGTGTGACAGAAGGCTCCTCTAACTGGCACCTGCCTCTTTCCCAGCTTCCTTTCTGCCACTCTCTACTTGGCACTTTTCTTATTTAACACCGGAATATTTTTAGTTCCCTATGTACGTTTGGCTATTTTAGAACTGTGTACATTTGCTGTTCATTCTGCCTGAAAAAGCTCTCAGACTTTCCTCCCTTGTCTTTTATTCATCCTTCAGGGACCCATTGCTTTGGTGGTGGGCAGAATTCCATTTCCCCCCATCTTATCATTCTTTGTGCACCCAAACACACTATTCCTGGCATAGCTGGGTATCTAAATAAATACAAGTGGGAAGTGAACTCAATTTAAAGGTACTATCTTTAGTGAATATGCATATTTTGGACACACACAAAAACATTTTTTTTAAATATAAAGTTTATGGTTTGTCACTGATATCATCTCTGACATATGGAAACAATTTATAGTTTCTTTTAATTTCCTGCTGTCACAAATTATATTGATAGCTTAATTTAAACCTTATCCTTGAATCTTGGTGAAGCAGCATAGAATGATGAAGATGAGCCAAGGAGACATAATGGAGGGGTTCTAATTCCAGCTTTACCACTCACTACATTTGTATTGATGGGAGGTTTACTTTACCTCCCCCTAAGCCTCACTTTTCTGATCCAATTGTGATAACAGAAACTATATTATAGAGTTATATAAACATGAAGCGATATCTTCACTCATGTTTAATCATGACATTTGCATGATTCTTTTTATTTCATTCTAGATTTAATTTGCAAATACGTCACTGAGTGTGGGCATGATGGTGCATCCCTATAATCCTAGTGCCTTGGGAGCCTGAGGATCATGAGTTCAAAGTCAATCTCAACAAAAACAAGCACTAAGCCCCCCTCAGAAACAATGAGGCTGCTAAGCAACTCAGTGAGACCCTGTCTCTAAATAAAAAGCACAAAATAGGGCTGAGAATGTGGCTCAGTGGTTGAGTGCTCCCGAGTTCAATCCCTGGTAACCAAAAATAAATAAACAAATATGCCTTTACTGAGAAATTTTTTTTTTTATTGGTCGTTCATAACATTACATAGTTCTTAATACATCATATTACACGGTTTGATTCAAGTGGATTATGAACTCCCGCTTTTACCCCGTATACAAATTGCTGGATCACATCAGTTACCCTTCCATTGATTGACATATTGCCTTTCTAGTGTCTGATGTATTCTGCTGTCTGTCCTATTCTCTACTATCCCCCCTCCCCTCCCCTCCCCTCCCCTCCCCTTTTCTCTCTCTACCCCTTCTACTGTAAATCATTTCTTCCATTTGTATTCTCTTGTCTTACCCCTCCTTTCCTCTTATATGACATTTTGTATAACCCTGAGGATCGCCTTCCATTTCCATGCAATTTCCCTTCTCACTCCCTTTCCCTCCCACCTCTCATCCCTGTTTACTGTAAATATTCTTCTCAAGCTCTTAGTCCCTACCCTGTCCTTGTTTACACCCCTTATATCAAAGGAGTCATTTGGTATTTGTTTTTTAAAGATTGACTAGCTTCACTTAGCATAATCTGCTCTAATGCCATCCATTTCCCTCCAAATTCTATGATTTTGTCATTTTTTAATGCAGAGTAATACTCCATAGTGTATAAATGCCATATTTTTTTTATCCATTCATCTATTGAAGGGCATCTAGGCTGGTTCCACAGTCTTGCTATCGTGAATTGAGCTGCTATGAACATCTATGTAGCAGTGTCCCTGTAGCATGCTCTTGTTAGGGCTTTAGGGAATAGACCAAGAAGGGGAATAGCTGGGTCAAATGGTGGTTCCATTCCCAGCTTTCCGAGAAATCTCCATACTGCTTTCCAAATTGGCTGCACCAATTTGCAGTCCCACCAGCAATGAACACGAGTGCCCTTTTCCCCACATCCTCGCCAGCACTTATTGTTGTCTGACTTCCTAATGGCTGCCAGTCTTACTGGAGTGAGATGGTATCTTAGGGTAGTTTTGATTTGCATTTCTCTGACTGCTAGAGATGGTGAGCATTTTTTCATGTACTTGTTGATTGATTGTATGTCCTCCTCTGAGAAGTGTCTGTTCAGGTCCTTGGCCCATTTATTGATTGGGTTATTTGTTATCTTATTGTCTAATTTTTTGAGTTCTTTGTATATTCTGGTTATTAGGGCTCTATCTGAAGTGTATGGAGTAAAGATTTGTTCCCAGGATGTAGGCTCCCTGTTTATCTCTCTTATTGTTTCTTTTGCTGAGAAAAAACTTTTTAGTTTGAGTAAGTCCCATTTGTTGATTCTAGTTGTTAACTCTAGCGCTATGGGTGTCCTATTGAGGAATTTGGAGCCCGATCCCACAGCGTGTAGATCATAACCAACTTTTTCTTCTATCAGATGCCGTGTCTCTGATTTAATATCAAGCTCCTTGATCCATTTTGAGTTAACTTTTGTGCACGGCGAGAGATAGGGATTCAGATTCATTTTGGTGCAAATGGATTTCCAGTTTTCCCAGCACCATTTGTTGAAGATGCTATCCTTCCTCCATTGCATGCTTTTAGCCCCTTTATCAAATATAAGATAGTTGTAGTTTTGTGGATTGGTTACTGTGTCCTCTATTCTGTACCATTGGTCCACCCGCCTGTTTTGGTACCAGTACCATGCTGTTTTTGTTACTATTGCTCTGTAGTATAGTTTGAAGTCTGGTATCGCTATACCGCCTGATTCACACTTCCTGCTTAGTATTGTTTTTGCTATTCTGGGTCTTTTATTATTCCATATGAATTTCATGATTCTTTTATCTATTTCTACAAGATATGCTGTTGGGATTTTGATTGGCATTGCATTGAACTTATAGAGAACTTTTGGTAATATCGCCATTTTGATGATGTTAGTTCTGCCTATCCATGAGCAGGGTATATGTTTTTCCATCTTCTAAGGTCTTCTTCTATGTCTTTCTTTAGGGTTCTGTAATTTTCATTGTATAAATCTTTCACCTCTTTTGTTAGGTTGATTCCCAAGTATTTTATTTTTTTGGGGGGATATTGTGAATGGAGTAGTTGTCCTCATTTCCGTTTCAGAGGATTTGTCGCTGATATACAGGAATGCCTTTGATTTATGCGTGTTGATCTTATATCCTGCCACTTTGCTGAATTCATTTATTAGCTCTAATAGCTTCTTTGTAGACCCTTTTGGGTCTGCTAGGTATAGAATCATATCATCTGCAAATAGTGATAATTTAAGTTCTTCTTTTCCTATTTTTATGCCTTTAATTTCTTTTGACTGTCTAATTGCTCTGGCCAGTGTTTCGAGGACTATGTTGAACAGAAGTGGTGAGAGAGGGCATCCCTGTCTTGTACCAGAACTTAGAGGGAATGCCTTCAATTTTTCTCCATTCAGAATGATGCTGGCCTGTGGCTTATCATAGATTGCTTTTACAATGTTGAGGTATGATCCTGTTATCCCTAATTTTTCTAGCGTTTTGAACATAAAGGGATGCTGTACTTTGTCGAATGCTTTTTCTGCATCTATTGAGATGATCATATGGTTCTTATTTTTAAGTCTATTGATGTGGTGAATAACATTTATTGATTTCCGTATATTAAACCAGCCTTGCATCCCAGGGATGAATCCTACTTGATCATGATGTATAATTTTTTTGATATGTATTTGAATCCGATTCGCCAGAATTTTATTGAGGATTTTTGCGTCAAGGTTCATTAGAGATATTGGTCTGTAGTTTTCCTTCTTTGATGTGTCTTTGTCTGGTTTCGGAATCAGGGTGATGTTGGCCTCGTAGAATGAATTTGGAAGTTCTCCCTCTTTTTCTATTTCCTGAAATAGCTTGAAAAGTATTGGTGTTAGTTCCTCTTTAAAGGTTTTGTAAAACTCTGCTGTATACCCATCCGGTCCTGGGCTTTTCTTAGTTGGTAGTCTTTTGATGGTTTCTTCTATTTCCTCTATTGTTATTGGTCTGTTTAGGTTGTCTATATCCTCCTGGCTCAATCTGGGCAGATCATAGGACTCAAGGAATTTATCTATGCCTTCACTATCTTCTATTTTATTGGAGTATAAGGATTCAAAGTAATTTCTGATTATCTTCTGTATTTCTGAAGTGTCTGTTGTGATATTGCCTTTTTCATCCCGTATGCTAGTAATTTGGGTTCTCTCTCTTCTTCTCTTCGTTAGCATGGCTAAGGGTCTGTCAATTTTATTTATTTTTTCAAAGAACCAGCTTTTAGTTTTGTCAATTTTTTCAATTGTTTCTTTTGTTTCAATTTCATTAATTTCAGCTCTGATTTTAATTATTTCTTGCCTTCTACTTCTTTTGCTGTTGTTTTGCTCTTCTTTTTCTAGGATTTTGAGATGAAGTATGAGATCATTTATTTGTTGGTTTTTTCTTTTTTTGAGGAATGAACTCCAAGCAATGAATTTTCCTCTTAGAACTGCTTTCAATGTGTCCCATAGATTCCGATATGTTGTGTCTGTGTTTTCATTTAACTCTAGGAATTTTTTAATTTCCTCCTTGATGTCTTCTAAAACCCATTGATCACTCAGCAACCTATTGTTCATTCTCCAGGTGATGCTTGATTTTTCCTTTCTTCTTTTATCATTGATTTTCAGTTTCATTCCATTATGATCAGATAAGATGCATGGTATTATCTCTACCCCTTTGTATTGTCTAAGAGTTGCCCTGTGACATAGTATATGGTCTATTTTTGAGAAGGTTCATGTGCTGCTGAGAAAAAAGTGTAGCTACTTGATGTTGGGTGGTATAGTCTATATATGTCAATTAAGTCTAGGTTGTTAATTGTGTTATTGAGTTCTATAGTTTCCTTATTTAACTTTTGTTTGGAAGATCTGTCCAGTGGTGAGAGAGGTGTGTTGAAGTCTCCCATGATTATTGTATGTTGGTCTATTAGACTCTTGAACTTGAGAAGAGTTTGCTTGATGAACACAGCTGCACCATTATTTGGGGCATATATATTTATGATTGTTATGTCTTGTTGGTGTATGGTTCCCTTGAGCAGTATGAAGTGTCCTTCTATATCCCTTTTGATTAGCTTTGGCTTGAAATCTATTTTATTAGATATGAGTATGGACACTCCTGCTTGTTTCCGCGGTCCATATGAGTGATATGATTTTTCCCAACCTTTCACCTTCAGTCTATGTATATCTTTTCCTATCAAATGCGTCTCCTGTAGACAGCATATTGTTGGGTCTTGTTTTTTGATCCATTCTACTAGCCTGTGTCTCTTAATTGGTGAGTTTAAGCCATTAACATTTAGGGTTATTATTGAGATATTGTTTGTTCTTCTATCCATATTTGTTTATTGATGTTACTAAACCTGATTTGTTATCCTCTTTGACTACTTTCCCCCCTTTACTGTCCTACCTCCCATTGTTGGTTATCAATGTTATTTTCCATTTCCTCTTCCTGTAATGTTTTGCCAAGGATTTTTTGAAGAGATGGTTTTCTAGCTGCGAATTCTTTTAACTTTTGTTTATTGTGGAAGGTTTTAATTTCATCTTCTAACCTGAAGCTTAATTTCGCCGGATACACGATTCTTGGTTGGAGCCCATTTTCTTTCAGTGTTTGAAATATGTTATTCCAGGATCTTCTAGCTTTCAGAGTCTGTGTTGAGAGATCAGCTGTTATCCTGATTGGTTTACCCCTAAATGTAATCTGCTTTCTTTCTCTTGCAGCTTTTAAAATTCTCTCCTTAGTCTGTATGTTGGACATCCTCATTATAATGTGTCTAGGTGTGGATCTCTTATGATTTTGCACATTCGGCGTCCTGTAGGCTTCTAGGATTTGGGATTCTGTCTCAATCTTCAATTCTGGGAAGTTTTCTCGTATTATTTCACTGAATAGACTGTTTATTCCTTTGGAATGGAGCTCTGTGCCTTCCTGTATCCCAATGACTCTTAAATTTGGTCTTTTGATATTGTCCCATAATTCTTGGATGTTCTGCTCATGGTTTCTTAGCAGACTTGCTGAGCTGTCTATGTTCTTTTCCAGTTGAAATACTTTGTCTTCATTGTCTGATGTTCTCTCTTCTAAGTGATCTACTCTGCTGGTAGTATTCTCAATTGAGTTTTTAAGTTGGTTTATTGTTTCCTGCATTTCTAGAATTTCAATTTGTTTGTTTTTTATTACCTCTATCTCCCTGTGAAATTGATCTTTTACTTCCTGGATTTGTTTGTCAATGTGATCTTTCATTGTCTGATTTTGCTGTCTCATGTCTTCCTTGAGACTCCAGATCATCTGAAGCATATATATCCTGAACTCTTTATCTGATATTCCATCTGTTGCAGCTATTACCTCTTCTAAAGTTGAGTTGACCTGCATTGCTTGTGGTCCTTTTTTTCATTGTCTTTTCATACTGCTCGCGTTTCTTTCTGCTTGGTGCAACTGTTGTGTTTTGAAATTTACCCCCTATTTATTTATGTTGCTCTTGTATACTTGAAAAGTCTCCCTTGCAGGTGCGGGCAGCGGCTGTGCCCCTACTCCAATTGGGGTGACGTGTCTACCACGCTGGCGGCTCTCTGGGCCTGTTCTGGGAGTGGAAGGCGGCTCTGCTCTGTCCCTATTCCAATTGGGGTGTCGTGACTACAATGCTGGCAGGTCGCTGGGCCTGTTCCGGGAGTGGGCGGTGGGCTTGGCTGGTGGGATTCCACCTAATGGCCTTCCCTAACCTCCCTGCTTGCTAATTAATGGCTTCACTGAGGCGCCACGCCTTCTGTAGCCACAGGGCAGGCCACGCGAGTCAGTTGGCCTGGATCTCCGGGGCCCTGCTGCAGGCTGCTGGGATCCCTGGCACTCTATCACTTTGATTTTTTCTGCTTGCCCCTCCCCCAGCGCTGGCTAGCCAGGTTTCGTTTTGGCTGCTACTGGGAGGAGGGGTTGGAGGTCAGGTGTCTCTGGTTTCTTCACTGAGAAATTAGGTAAACTATTTTTAAGTGAAATTTTTCTGGATATGGTCTGTTGGTTGGGGGGGGGGGCAGCTGGCCTTTTATTTGTAGTGCTAAACTTAGCCTAGAATTATAAAATAAATGGAAAAAAAGCTATTCAGTGTTTTTTATGATATAGAATAAATTAGTGAAGTAAGAATCATTCATTCTTCAATGATAGATAAAGCTCAATTACAAAAATATTGACTCTTAACTATTTAAAAATTCCAATTCCTTAATTTCAGGACATTTTCATTTGAATTTCACAGGAGCACTGTGGCATAAAAAAAAATCCAGCATTATATAACCAGTATATTAAATAGAAAATGAAATAAAAACTGCTCAAAAAATATTTAGTAAATAATTTAAATGCATCAAGAATCTCTATGTTCTTCCAGTCTTTGTATTCATAATTTTATGCTTTGTCTTTGGTTTCTGAATGACTGTATTTATATGTGTGTATTCAGTGGAGAGTAAGTTTACATAGGCATCTGCTCATATCCCTTGGTAAATTTGTGTCAATGCTTTAGCTTCTTTCCATGACTAGGGATTATATTTGACATATTTTCACTCACATTTTGCTTTCATCTTACCAGAAAAATAAAGAACAGTAAAAGAAGATAAAGTTATTAGACTTGATATTCTTTAGTAAATGAAATCTTCATATTTGGAAGAAAACTATTAAATATTGAAGTTATCTAACTTTATTTTAATACTATTGGTTAAATTTCTTAAATTTTATACTTTGAAATTAATATATTAAAGAAAGTTTAAAGCAGTACTTATTTTGCATGCTAAAAGCAACCACATAAGTTTTTTATTGCAAAGGTATCTTAAGTAGAACCACTTGCAGACAAAACAATGACTTCCAGTAAAAAGGTTTGTGGGGAAAAAAAAGTTGATAAAAGCCATATCCATATTAGTAACTAAAATTAAGTAAATTCATAGCGTCTTGATATTTAGAAGTTAATGACTTAATTGTACATTTCCTTACATAAATTTTACTTTTAAAAATTGCACAAAATAGGGGCTGGAGTTGTGGTTCAGTGGTAGAGCACTTGCCCAGTATGTGTGAGGCACTGGGTTCGATTCTCAGCACCACATATAAGTAATAACTAATAAAATTTAAAAAAAAATTGCACAAAATAATATTAAGATCACTCATTCATTCTTGGAAAGAGAAATTGCTACTAAATGATAAATAGTAGAGATCATCAAATTAGTTTAAGCAGACGATTTTGATTTAAAAATGAAAGTGAAATTTAGTAAATAAACAGTTCTCTTATATATTTATAGTCTTCCAGGAACAATACAAAGGCCATGCAAAGTATAAAACTTTAAAATCTCTTATTTAAAAAGATTAAAATCTTTAATATCCTAGGGGTATATGACAGTGTCTCTTTGAAATATTTTTGTACTATTCATTCTTAAAGTCACATTTGATTCCACACAAAAATCGAACAGGCTTTTTACCATTTTGCTTTAAAGAAGTCCCAAGAAGTCAATCCTGGCTGTAGATATGAAGGCCCTCGACTTATCACAGTCCTTCAGGAGTCCCCTTGGCTAACAGCTCCAGAGCTCTCATTTTCTCACTTATGTCTTGTCTTTGGCTGCATATGTGAGACCAGACCCGACTTCAGTGATGGTCAGGATGTGGTGGTCTGGGATTCCCCTGTCCAGTGCTAAAACACCCTTAGCCAGACCTGAAGGTTTTACATTAGTCATTTATTTAATTTAGACAATGAAGAGCCATTTACAATGAAAATAGGAGGTGATATTTTAATTCCTTCAAACTGGGATGTTCACATACCCCGGAACTAGCAATGTAATGCCAATGAAAGATTTTAGGCAGTGAAAGTTATGTGACAGGATAAATGCTCAAATATACTGATATGCTCAGAATAATACAGAAAAGCGCTGGGTAGCAAAACCTCTGAAGGTAAGGCCATTGAGGATATTTTGATATTTGGAAAAAGAATCCTGTTTTTTTTTTCTTTGAAGGCATCATTTTTTTGTTACATCTAGAAGGAAATAAAATGAAATGGACATAATATTGTAAGCCTATATGGCAATCAATGTTATTATAAATGCTTCGCAAATTATTAATTTTCAAAACTATTATCTTTTTCTCACATAAGAAATCTGAGGTGCAGACTTAAATATCTTACTCAAGTTCACAAAAGTAGTGGCAAGCCTAAGACTGATACCCAAGCATCCATAATAATGAGTATCTTGAGAGAGAGCCCTTAATCTGTGCAAGGGTGTGGAACTAAGAGATCCAAAGATAACAAATATGTAAATACTTTTAAGAAAGGAATATAAGATTTTGTAAAAATTTGGAGTTATAATTTTGGTATTTTAGAGCATGCATTTTAGAAAACAAGCCTATCTTCCCAACAATATCATTCTATTTATCATCTCTCAGTTCCCTAGTCATTCATAGAAAGTGAAGAAAAGTGAGGGAAAGTGTGTAGTTTCTTTTATCTAAAAGTGCTCAAGGAGAGGTACAAATGAATGAAAAATGTTAATGAAATGTTATTGAAAAGAATCAGAATTGGTGGGAAGTGAAAAAAATGTCAAAATAAGACTGGGAGAATTTGATTAGAATCAGAGACTACAGGGCATTGTGAATGTTTATAAAAAGCAACTGAAAGGAGTTTATGGTTATATAGAATAGGATTTAGAATGTGTAAGTTTTCTACAAAGTGATCTGTGTAACCCCCAGATGAACACACATGGATGGCTGAATGGGGTGAAGAAGATCATTGGAGGTAAGGAGTCCAGGATGATGAAGCTTTAAATCACAATGTATCATTGTAGTTTTCCAGAAGGACAGCAAGAGAGAGAATGTAAATGAAGTTTATAATCTAGCAACTACTGTGGTTCATCTTCAATTGTAATACACATAGTATGTCTGAGAAAAATGAAATTTGAATTGTTCACCCTAATTTGTTCCTTCTACTACCCATGTGTAATTTGGACAGAAATTAATGCTTTATTCCACAGGGACTAAAATAGTTAGAGAAAGACTACCTGTAAAAAAGAAAATTAAGTAAAATTTAGACTCAATTTTTTTGGATTTGACTTTTCCCTTTTACTTCTGTTTTTGTCTCATTCTCCATTCCTTAATCTCTCCTCAACCTAAAGCAGCTGTTTATGTTTAGCAAGGGTGTAAGGAGGAAAATAGATTTGCTTTTATTTAGCAAATTTTCTACCCCACTGTCTTGCTTAGTTGCCATTTTAGAATTCTCATTTATTCCTTGCAATAACACTTATGAGGTAGATGTTGTTCTTCCAATTTTCACATAGGATTATATAGTATGCAAAGTCAAGAAACATAATCAAGATTACAGCCAGGGTCTGTATCCTGGATTCTCTCCTCTAAGTTCCATGTTCTTTTCAATTCATTGTACCTTTCCCCAGGTACACAGCAGCCAAGGTGAGGTGAGCCAAATTACTACTACACCTGAAATCAAATCCAGAAACACTGACCCATAGAAAAGTTCAGAAAAGAAAAGAGAGAGAGATCGGGCCTTTATTGAGCTACTAAAGTCAACACAGTCTGCATCAAATGACTCCAATTTGGAAGAGTTGCAAACTCTGACAATGTCAGTAACATTAAGCAGAGTGAACTTTTCCACTTTACACCTAGTTAGGCATGTAAAGGGTCAGAAACAAGTATTTGATCTTGAAAACAATTTGTCTAGAAAACATACTTAGTTTTATCCATTGCAAAGATGAAAAAAATAGAGTACTGAAATAGAATGATGATGTAATTCACCTCAATATACATTAATTATATACACAGAAAAATGAGAGTGCTATCATTTGGGTATAGTTTGAGTGTTGCCCAAGGGTCCACTGGAGGCTTGGTGATTGAGGGTTGGTCTTCTTCAAAGTGGCAGTTTGGGAAGCGCTATGGAACCCTTAAGAGAAGGGACCTAGTGTAAGGTCCCTGGGAACTTGCTCTTGCTCCTATAAGAAGACCATGTGACTCCTTGGTAGTTCTTTCCAGAAGGTTGGTATAAAAAGAGGAAGCCTGACCCCTCCCACCCCCTCTGCTTCCAACTCACTCCATGATCCTTCTCTTCCACACAAGCACACCACTGTCCACCATCTGCCATCTGCATGGGAACTTTGCCAGAACTTGCCTTGTGCTATTTGGAATTTGATCCTCTAAAACTGTGAGCTAAACAAACTTTACTTCATAAGTAGTATGTCAGGTATTTCATCACAGCGGTCTAAAACTGATTATTGTAGAAAGCTGAAGAAGAGATGAAAGATAGACGAGCCAATGATGTTTATGTTATGGTTATTACAGTAACTCTAACATGAGACAACAGGAAATTCATAATTAAAAATCCTATAAAAATCAAGTTTTATAGAATAAAGGAAGAGTTAATCTTTTAATTATTTTTTCAGTATAGGGGATTAAATGGGGGCTGGAGAGTTCTCTACCACTGACCTACATCCCCAGCCTTCTTTATATTTTTATTTTTATTTTTTTGTTTTTAGACAAGCTCCCCAGGCTAGGCAGCTCAAATGTACAGTACTCTTGCCTCAGTCCTAATCCCTCAGTAGCTGGGATTACAGGTATGTGCTACCACACCTGTCAAAGAGAGTTAATTTTGATTGAAAGCATTTAGAATGACTCTAGGAGACATCAACTGAGCTGTATGGAACAGAAGAAGAGTGCTTAAAACAATGGCTAAAGAGAGGCTGGGTTTGTGGCTCAGTGGTAGAGTGCTTGCCTGGCATGTGTGACATACTGGGTTCCATTCTCAACACCACATACAATAAAAAAATTTAACTGATACAAATATTTTTAAAAAGTCACACAATGGCTAGACCAGAGTGTGCAATGAGTAAAGTTTAGTGATAAACAGTTGTGATTCTATGAGGCTCCAAATGTCATACTAAGGGAGCTGTGCACTGGGGACAACTAAATATTTCTGAACTAAAACATGATTATCTAAATGTTTAGAGCAAACTCTCAGAGATCTTTTGTTTCTCATTTAGCTTTGAAACTATGGTTTTATGACTAATCAGGAAATGACTCATATTTACAATCTTTAATCTTGAAATATCATAGTATTCCTTTCACATTAACTTCTCTCTTGTGTTGCCAGCACAAGATTGGAGAGAATTTAATTTCTAATATTAATTGATAGAATCATTTTAGCTTATGAATTGCTTTAGTAATAATATTTATGTTCTGTAGGCTAGAAGATCCTTGGAGTTGCAAAAGTCCTAAATTTTGTTTTTTTAATTTTCTTTAGTGGTGCTATTATCAGTGCTCTAAGCTAAATGTTTTTGGAGTACAAATTGGATGACTGTAAAGACTGCTTTTCTGGTTTTCTAATTGAGGAGGATAAATACCTTCCTAGGTAGCAAGTGAGATAGGAACAAACATTTCAGTCTTTCTTCTCTGACTTCCTTTGCAGATTTAATGATGTTTTGTGTTTGAATAAAAGCAGGCAGGATTAGCACAATGGAAGAAGCACACAACATTCTCAAAGCACAATGTTCATGATTTTTAAAATGTACTTTTGTAAACACTGTCATGAGATTAAGAATTTATTGCATTGCTTTCCATAAGTGAAACACCATTGCAATGCTCTGCTCGGTTTTCTTTTATTTTGTTTGGTTACATTCCATTAAACTATGCTCTGCAGAGTGCTTTTTAATACGCCCAAAGAAAATTTGTAAATGACTAGGCTGCATGTGCACTGACCTTCGCTCTTCCTTTGAATCTGCAGTATGGCTCGTTTTAGTCAAGCTGTTGAAACATTTGTGGCATAATGCATCAAATTAAAGCAACCAGCTGTGATGTTTAATTTAAGCTAAAAGTTTATGATCTACAACTACATAATACCTTAGGGAATAATTGATATTGTATGTAACTGCACTACAGTGACATGCAAGACTTGTTACAAAATGCCTATAAAATGTCACATATTTTATCGTATTAAGCCATTTGGACTTCAGGTTTAAAAAGAGCACCATCATTTATCCAAAATTGAATACCAGAGGATAAATGAATAGACTTCACCATCATTCTCTAAATAGAGATGAGATGTGAAGTCATTTGTTCTCATGTGTCAGAAGAGAGGTTCATTGTTTTAGTTTCCATTGTTTATAATGAGGTTTCTCCATTATTTACGGACGTTCTAAAATTTGGAAATGTCATTAACCATGAAACTCAACTCTGTTTATCACATTTCTCACTGTATGAAAGGAAAGGCATTTAATAACCACCGAAACAAGATGATGTCGTTTATCATGTCCCTTTTTCTTTGTTCAGTATGATGCACAACACATAATTGCTCAAGTGGCCCAGCTGATACCAGCTGCTCCATGCCATAGATCATTAGAGAACTCTAGAACATGAGAAAACACTAGATAGGTATGTAGGTAGGCAGGTGATTGGTAGGTATGTGGACAGACATACGTAGATAAAAGCTTTGCCTTCAAGAATGGCAGGTATTGGGTTTTCTAAGTGACTAAAGCTAGTTGAAGAAAAAGCAAACAATCATAAGTATCTACTTTACAGAAAATCAGCATGGGAACACCAAAGACATCATGAGTATTTGTTGAATTTATTTTTAACCATAAAAATTACTATGTTTTGATAAAGATAGCAAAGTTATGTTACTTTCTCAAGGTCTCTCCGCAGGGGTTGGGGGTGGCAGAACAGTAGCAGCTGGTGAGGTGTAGTACACTTGATGACCTGGCCAAATGCCCCATCCACAAGACTAGCATCAAAATAGACAGCTTATGGGGAGATTTCTTCCTAGGAAGAAAAAGTTTCTATGGTTTGGAAGACAGAAAATACTTTTACAAGAGTAGGGAAAATAGGAACATTTCAAATAGGTTTACAGGTTTGCTACACAGCTACTAGCTTTATATGCTTATTTTAAAAACTTCAAATACAAACGGTTGAATGATTTGTGTTTGTAGATAAAGGATTTATGTAATCGTATCATAAGAAAATATTTTTGTAACTTTTAAAATATTACCTAAAGCTGTGGCTAGAGATAACTGGAAGCAAAGAGGAAAGAAATGCTTCAACAGCAATTTTAGGTAGAAGAAAACATTATTTAATGCCTCTGACTAGGTACACAGTTAACTTTTTAAGGTGAAAATGGAAGGAAAACCAATGGGAAGGAATCATTCATTTTTCACTTTACTAGCCTTCTCTTTCACCTTGAAAACAGGCCAAAGAAGGAAAGGTTGAAAGTCAATTATTAACACATCTACTAGCATAGTGTTATATATAATTATTTACTTACATTTTTGAAAATAGACTCAAAAGAGAATGAGTTATTAAATAAGACATCTTGATAGATCTGAAATATAGAGTAGCTCATTGGGAATATAAATGCCATCTGTCAGCATTAGGGGTAAAGCATTAGAATCAGGATAAGGTCAAGTTACTCCAAATTTTAATATTGGTCTTTTTTTTATCCACATGTTTGCTATAACAGTTCCCTTTTCTCTTCATTCTGTCAAAAACCCCCATATGTGCGTGTGTGCACGTGTGTGTACGCAGGCGCTCACACACGCCTCAGCAGGTAATGTTTATTTGCCTGGATAACTCTTAGTAAGTAACAACATCTGTGTACATTCAGTAGGATTCCTGGTCAAAGGGAATAGCAAGTCAGTCAGGGGCTAAAAAAATAAAGATAATGATCAGAAAATTGATTTGGAAGATAAATAAAATCTACATGGGATTTTAAAGGTAAATAAACTTATTTAAAGCTTTGGTTTGTTATTAACAATAATTGAACATCCAAACGAAAAAAAAATTGAATGGGAAAACTTTTAAGGGAATATAAGTCCTATTTGGAGGATGTGAAAATCACAGCAAAAATTTAATAATGGATATATTGTTTTAAAATTTGTCAAAAGTTTAGATATTACCAATAATACTGCATAGAAGAGTTACAGCAAGTTCTAACTACTCAGAGCTTTATAATCAAGAGCTCTTATTTACAGTTTGATTAATCAAGAAGAAATTATTGAACATGTACTATTCCTAGGATTATTTAAGCCCCGGGGGAAAGAAAAAATTAATATATAGTATGTGTACCTCAGCAGTGTTCAATCTGGATCAAGAGACAAAAATAACAAAAGTGATATAATAATGATTAGTATAACTATGTAACCATAAAATGAGTTGCTAAATCATAGGAGAGAGAAAGATCAATGAAGGCTGTAATAATTACTTAAGGTTTTACAGAGTTAGGATCACACTGATCAAACTTTTCATCCATAAATAAAACATAAAGCCATAGAAATTGATTCATTTTCTTAATGAAGATAATTCTCAATATACCATCTGAAAGCACAAATAGGGATCATATTGTTACTCTAAAATGTCAGTCATTTCCAAATGAAGTGACATGCTCAGTTAAATGTCTTCATTCACCATCTATCTAATATTGACATGAGAATCTAAAGGCAAAATCAAAGTTTCTATTCTTTCATTAATTCACTGTATGAAGTCTCATTTTTTTTATCAGTTCATTAAAATGAAATGCACACTTAATTTTCCATTATATGACAAACAATTATTTTATTGCTATTCAGGAGGCAAAAGTTAATCCTGCTGAAAATGCCACCTTGGGACTGAAAAAAGCTCTTGAATATAATAATTTACAAATGCCTTACTGCCTTCCTCTAGAAAACATTAAAAACCTGTTCATAGAAAAATTGAGACCAGTGAATGTTTTTGCAAAGGTAAGGCAGTTTTTAAGGAAACATTATAGAGTTGCTATATTTCAATCATTTCTAAAGCTGACTATTTAACCTTAGCTCCCCACTCTATAAAATGGTGGCAGTTAATAGTTTATACTTAATATGGCAGGATGACTGTAAAAATGGAAAGATTTTAAGATTATCATCAGTATATGATAAATGCTGGATAAATGTTAGCTACAGCTGTAGGCTGGATAAGTGGTTCCTAAAAGCCCATATGTTCACTCAAGCGCTAGCCTATGGCACTATGGAGACAGGGTGGACTTTCAAGAGGTGGATCCTTCAGGGAAGAAGTTGTATCATTTCAGGAATTCCCTTGAAGGGGATATTGAAACCACAGTCCCTTCTTTTTTTTTGATTCCCGACTGTAATCTGGTGAGCAGCTACCTTGACCACATGTTTCCATCATAAAGTGCTACCTCAATGCATATTCAAAAGCAACGAGCCAACCAATCATGGAGTGAAAATTTCAAACCTGTGAACGAAAATAAACATTTCCTCTTTTTAAGTTGATTTATTTCAGGTAGTTTTTTAAATAGTAATTGTAAAATCATCTAATACAGCTAATATTAACGTTACTAATTTGATTGACACTGTCCAAAGTAATTTTAGCAGGAAATAAGGCAATAGTAATAGGTATACTCTTATTCTTGTGAAATATATTGTAAAATGTAGAATACTGCTTTACTCAGGAACTTTGGAAAGCCTTTCTATACCCACAACATAATTTGAAGAATATTTTTCTAAATGTATGTGCATGTGTGTATGCACACAATATGTATGGGCATTTATGTGACTTGTGTATACACTTTGTACATACATACACAGTACAGCAATATATAGTTTCATTATAAATCTGTATTTTTAAATAAGACAAACTGGGAATGTGCTATTATAACTATATTTTACACATTTAAACTGTTCTTTAACATCATACTTCCCACCTACTTCCTTTCTTTATCTGAACTTTTCTCAAAGGTACACATATATTTTTCAACACATCTATGAATTACTGATGACTGCTTTTGATCCTATTTTTTCAGCACCATTTTTAATTATATACTCAAAAGAAAACAATGAACTTTTTAGTTTCAATAGCATATGTTTTAAGTGTCCCATTGCACATTTTAGTATTATAATATTGACTATCATTTTCATATTTCTTCCCCATGTAAGCAAATATTGATATATATATGTATATATATATGTATGTATATATATATACACATTTTGTAAGCTTGCAAAAAAAATATTAATCACTGATAATAGCTTGCATATATTGAGAATTAATGGGGTAAATCAGCCCACGTAGCCTTCACAACTATTATGTGTGATAGGTATTATTTCCACCATTTTTCATGTGTGATTCAGGCAGTATGGGTAAATCACCAGTGTCACCCAGCAAGTACTATGAAAGCTGCAGTTCAAATTCAGACTTATTTGGACAGATATATTTGGATGGTGCTGCCTTAACTACTAAGCTAATCTGTTTTTCACATCTTGCCCTCCACCCAAACCTTTCTAGAGAAAAGCAACTGGGAAATAACCATCTTGCTAAATAACATAAATATTAACCAGCTTAATAAATATATCTGAAATTGGTTAAATATAAAAATGAAAATTCTGCAAGTTTAAATAATTATAATATATGCTTGAAGTATGAATTAAAAACAGAAATGTGTTCAGTTTTCAAAAATAAGAGAATTGAGCTAGGGATATAATTCAGTCATATGCAGGAGTTCCAGGTTCAATCCCTGGTACCACACATACACACACACACAAAAAAAAAATAATAAAATTAATTCTTGCTGGTTATTAAGAGTACAAATATTTTTTCATTTCTATGAGTTATAGTAGCAAATCAGCACTTTTCCTTATTAATAGAAGTTAATTATTTATAAATATTTCATAGATGATTAGCTTTAATTTTTCTTCTGTTCCTTTGTATGGATTTGTAAGAGCATAGTGCATAGGGGTTGAGTGGCAGGAGATAATGATATTAAGGTGTTCTGAGGTTGGGTATGAAGAGTCTCTTATGTCCATTACGTATGGGCAATAACGAGCCATCAAAAGTCTTGTAGAGGGGATAAAACATACTGCATAAAATATATTGGCAGGAGGAGGGCTGGGTGTGGCAAGAAGGAGACAAGCTAATTAAATAATCAAGATGAGGAAAAACAAAAAAAGTAATGTTTATTCCATGTAAACTCTTGATCAGCTTCATGACATCTTAGGATATTGCATGTCGATAGTCTTTCTAACCCTTAGAATTTTTCTTTATCAACAGATTCAATTTGTACCCTAAAATTTAAATCTAAATTTTAACAAGCAAAACAAATGATATTTGAAAAAGTGGGAAAGAACCAATAATGATATTCCAAATTGCAAGTGAATATCTTGGCTAACGCCTATGCAAATACTCTTGCTGCTCTTCCAGCTCAATTTTTATTTCATATGCACACACCCTGTTCTGGGAAGTGACTATAAAGACCCTTTGTAAAATAAGATTAATGCTTTTTTGCCTTTGTAATTTGCTTCATTACTCCAACTACTAACTCATTTATAACATGCTCAAATATTTCCTCAAAGCAAATTAGTCACATTAGTAAATTATTTCTAATTTTGAGTGGCTCAGTGATATTAGACATACAGACCACTGACAAGGAAAATAAGGGAGGGGTAAGTGTGCATATGAAGGACACTTAAGGAAAAAGGACATTAAGAACAAGTTACATCATTGTGGCTGTTGCATTAATTGTACCCTAGGAATTTAATTAAAATACATGAATTATATTGTTTCTCATATGAAAGTGGTTATTAGAGTTGTATATGTAGGTAAAAGAAAATAGAGTATGATGTTAGAAAGATAATAAGAATCAGTCTATTGATGTCATATGTGTCTACTGGCTGCCTAAATTAGTGTAAGAGATGCTAAGTCTTAAGAGTGATGTTTCCATTCCAACAGCAAATCATCAAGGAAGAAGGCAATGTTCTCAGATATTACAGTCTGAAGGTATACATTTTAAAATCTCCATATATTATATTTGCTCAGGTGTTGTTGTCATATGAACTCCTACATTCTAGTTAGTATGAATTAATTTTCAGTTGAAGATAAAAATTGTCTTTTCACTGCTTAAGAGGTCACCTCTGACTAGGTAAAACTATATTAAATGGAAAAGAAGTAACCTTAAAGGAAATTCAGAGAATGTTTGCTCTTATGTTCTTCATTTTCTATTCACATTTATGCCTATAGCAAAGGCATGTGATTTTCAGTGAGTGACAGAAGACAGATTGTTCCTACCCGGATGCTTCTATATCCCTGGGTAACCAGTTAGTCTGTATTAACAATTACTTTATCTATAAAGGAACATCCATTTATATGATGTCAAAGTTTCTTAAAGGTAAAAAAAAAACTGCTAAAGAAAGAATATATTAATCAAAATGAAAAATTGCCATTTAGATTAAAATTTTTAGAAAACCAAAACCTCAGGGTTTTTCTTTAAATAATTTTGAAATGTGTGGACATGTGTAAAAAGTTATCTCTCAATATTTAATAGTCAAGCCTCTAGAGAACAGAGGACACATAACAGCAATCACAGAAATGTCATAAATGAAACTCTTTGGTAACATGATGTGACAACATTGGTGATGTCAGTAGCCTCAAAGAATATTGAACATAGCATATTTAAAAGGGTATCCTATCTGATTTGCTATAGATAAGGCCCCAACATTTATTGGCCCAGAGATTGGAAAGAAATAATCAGCATTCTCTTAGGTTTTCAGGGAATGTTGTTACTGTGTCCATATATCTACTTTTCACTTGGGATCCAAATAAACTTCTTTTTCTCCCCCACCCCCACCCCCACCCCCAACATAGAGGAATCAGAAAAAAAAAATATGTGTATAACAGAGGGATAGAAAAAGCAAGGGCAGAGAGCTTAGATTAGAAAAAGAAGAACAGTTTTAAGTATGTGGAAGTAAGCAACCAACAGCTTGTAGAAAATATGGGAGGATGAAAAAGTGTGAAGACATCAGGGGGGAGAACTATACTCTGAGAAGTTTATAGGGAAAAAAGACACAGAATTCTAATCCAAGACAGGGCTGTCCCAGCACAGACCACTGTAGTCGAGAAAGTTCACGAAAGGGGAGGGTCTGTATTAAATACAGAGGAGGAGGCATGATCCCAAAAGGATTCTTGTAGCTATCTAAGTCCTAGAACATTTCCCTGGTGCTTTAATCATGAAGCCTTGTCACATGAACTGTAATTCTGCTACTCAGGGTAAGTACAAGGTATGTATCAAGTTTAACAAAATGAAAGTTTAGCAAGTCAATTTTCCTCCTGTTCCTCCCTTTCATTCTTTATTTGTTATTTTTTCTAATTGGGAAAGTTATATCCTCCAGATGTATAGCAGTATTTAGGATAATTACAACCAAAGTTATAGTTTTGCTAAATTGTTAAAGGTGACTAAATACATTATTTTTTTTTAAAAAAAAGAAATACAAAGAAAATGAGAGTTAAGGAAAGGAAAAGGGGCATATAATAGGGATATATATGATCACATTTATTCCTGTATTAGCAGTTAATGAGATGTGATGTGTAAAAGAATCTATCATCTGACTGGAAAAGAAAATGGTTATTGAACCAGTGAGGCAGAAGAAAATGATGATTTCTGTGAATAAGGCATATTTAAAACATGTCAGGAACTTAATATTCATAAGAATAATATATTAATAAAATAATTTCTAAGGATTTGTGTTAATTATTTTAAGTATTCATTGGTATCTTTCAAGAATAGTAGGTTAAAATAGTAATTCTTAAGAAAATAAAATAAGGAAATACATGATGTACTAATTTCCCTTAACAGGCAGGAAATATTGTGTTCCTATATTAAGGGTTGGGAATTAGATGCCACCATGTTCCTATGTTCTACATTTATAATTTATTAATTAAAAAGAGAGAAAACACATAGAGAGGCCAAATGGTGGTCTCACTTCCAAAATAAGCTTTTTTTGTTGAGTGCATAATAAGTTGAGTAGAAATGGTGTTTCCTTGGAGTCTAGTATCGTAACACAGAATCAATACTCATGTCTATCCTACAACTTCAATTGTGAATCAACAGCTTCAGGGTGCTCACAATATATTGTCCTGTTTCCACCTTAAGGCAGGAGGAGGTCTGGAAAAAGATCTTTGTTGGAGTAATATAAAGTTGCCATGACATGGTCCTGATATGCTAAGAGATGCCTGGTGCCCGCTAGAAGGAGCTAAGAGCACTTTATTAAATAGAGTACTGTATTATGACATTCTATTGTCCTTACAGAAAAGTTTAGATTTACAGATAGATAAGGCATAAGAGGCACCATGAAAAGCTAGAGATACCCTTAGATAACATGTCATTTCTAAAAAAGAAGTGATAACTTTTTATTTACTTGGGAAACAGCCAAAATAGTGAAATATTTCAGTTAAAAATAATTGAAATTCATTTGAAAAGAGGTACCAGATGGTATGTTGTATCTAGGTTTTACGTAATTATTTACTAGTCTTAGGGACAGAGTAGCAGTTCAGACATATTTTAAATTCATATGATTATGTGATCTAATTGCTAACATATTTTACACAGAAAGTCTTGAGTCTCTTAATATGTAAATCTTCCTTGACAAAATTCTTGTAAGAATTGGTTGAGTAAATACATAAAATGTACTCAGGAATGTGTCTAATAAGTTATTTGTCTTTTTAGTTTTTCACCTGTTAGACTCTGAACTACCTGCTGATAGACTGAAAAACAGATGTCAGTATGCTAATAAACATTATTCCTCATTGTCTTTCATCATCTTCACCCCACTCCTCTCACCCCCACAAATACCACTGCTAGGCCCATGCTATTCTAACAGAAGAGATGGAGTGCTAAATCTGATATCTGTGAGTTTTGTCTTAGCCTCCAACTATGAAATATCACATTTAATTTCATGTTGTCTTTCCTTATCTGTAAATATGGAGGAATGATAGCTGTATGCTCTATCTCACAGAGTTTGTGAGAGTCAAATGAGGCACGGTGCTCACAAGGTACATGAAGAAGTTCAATGACATTCAAATTTAAGGTGACATTACTGGAGATTCTAAACTCTTAGAACTCTAAAACTATTTGTATCTTTTTTCTTATTGTCATTTGCTTAATTAAATAGTATTGCTGGTACCTTCTGCAACTTCATCAAGAAACAATAACTAATTCATTAAAAAACGAGCATTCCATAGCCTATCCTTTTACAATGGCAGCTTTCTAAAATGTGCCAATTCCAAAGCTGCTTAAATGTGTACTTACAGATTGATTATTTATTCTAAAATGTATCCTCAGTTATTTAAATGAGTCGAATGAATATAATTCCATAGCTGCATGCCTATATCACTAGAACATTAATAATTATACATAGTAGCATATGAATGCTTTTGAAATCTATTTATTAGAATCATAAACACAAACTCTTCAAAAACTGATTTAAATATACATTACATCCCTCAGAGCATACTACTGCCTTTTTGATTTAGTTCATTTTTTAACTTCTTGTATCATGAGTAGAATACTCTGCATTTAATTCTAAATCTAAAAACTCAAAGATCTGCTTTTATCCTTCTGAAAATCTTTATTTTCATATAAAGAAAATCTTTATTCTCTAAAATAGATCCCTGCTTATTACTATGTTTGTATCAAATTTGTTTCCTGAATAACTCATATCTCAATTTAAAATTAGACTTATTTGATAATTTTTATTATTTTATAATAGTTTTTGAGCTATGATTCATATATCATAAAGTTCATTCTTATCAAACTGTCCAACTGAGTCCTTATCCGAATAATCACAGAATGGTACATCCTCGCTATTATGTAATTCCACAACATTTTCTGCACCTTAAGGAGGAAACTCCATTCCCACTAACAACTATTCCCCATCTTCCTTTCCCCCAAACCCTGGCAAGCCCTAATCTACTTTCTGTCTCTAAATACTTGTCCATTGTGGACATTTCATGTAAGTGGGGCAATACAATGTATGATCTTTATTCTCTGCCTTTATTCATTTACTATATTTTCAAGTTTCATCTATGTATCTGTACTTAATACTTTTCATGGCTATATAACATTCTATGTATGAATATGAATATTCCACATTCTGTTCAGTCATTAATCAACTAATTGGCATTTTTATACTTTTACTTTGGGCTATTATAAATATCATTGCTATAAACATCATGTACAGATTTTTGATGGACATAATTTAATTATTTTGAGTATATTCATAGGAATAGATATTGCATTACTTATAGGCTCTATATTTAACATTTGGAAGAACTACAAAACTATTTCCAAAGCAGTTGGACCATTTTTCATCATGAACATCAAAGTATGAGTGATCTAATTATTCATGTCCACATTTGTTATTTCTGTCTTTTTGATTAAAGACATCTTAATACCAAATGTTAGCTCACTGTGGTTTTTGATTTGCATTTTTCTAATGACTAATGATGCTGATCATCTTTTTCATGTGCTTATTGGTCATTTGTATATCTTCTTTGGAGAAATGTTTATTCCAATTCTTTGCTCATTTTTAAACTGAGTTACCTTTATTGTCAGATTTTAACAGTGTTTTATATATTCTGCACACAAATCACTTAGATTCATGGCTTGCAAAAATTTTTCTACCATTGTGTTTTCTTCTCTTTCTTGATAGTTACCTTTAATACCCAAAACTTTTTAATTTTGATGCAAAGTTTTATATTTTATTTCCTCAGTTCTACTAGTATTTATTGCTTAAATTCAAACTTATTTGACTACAAATATATCACATTTTTAAATACCACTGTCTTAATAAAATATTACCTCCTTAAGGATTGTACTATACATATGAAATAAAATGTTTTTTTAAAAAAACATGAATTTATTCTTCAATAGGACAAATAGCCAAAATGATTCCATTTTATTTTTCATCTGATAATAAACTTATGATTCTAATACATTCAAATTTTAAAAAGCAATGTTTCTAATAGAAACATGTGGCTCTGTACCCTTAACTTCTAAATGAATGTTGGATATTAATATTTATAATGTACAATGAGGTAAATTAAAACAATGATTTCAGACCTATTATAAAGAACAAGTACTTATGAGAATCACAATAGCAGAATGATCAATATAACTAAATTAATATAATTTTAGATTTTGCGAAGAATATTCCATTATTTTTTAAGAGCATGGAAATAAACAACAGATGATCAGGATGTCTCATCATTTACACGAATCAGAACTCCTTAAAGTTTCAGTATTAGGTCAATCATAAACCTTCATAGGGCAAAGAGCTTTTCTCCCATGGATAAAGGAATAACTGTAGTTTTAAATTATATTGTAATTTTTAATTTGTTAAATACATTATCAAGACACTTTGAAAATTTGCACTTATATCGAGTAGACAATAATATTTTCTTCACATCCACTGTGAAAATGTATAAGCTTTATAGTAACTAAAATTGTCAGATATTTTTCCTTGAGAATAAAATTACAAGTGAGATGAAGTAAAGGAGAAACTAAATGAATTCCACTGAATTATCAAAATACTGTGTGTCAGAAATAAGACTAGAAGTGATTTCTTTGTTCCATATATGAATTCTTCCTGGTCACCAGTCATTTCTGTCACTTTGAATATTAGACTGATAAAATTACACATTCACTTTTCATTTTTATCTTTCTCTTTTAAATTTAAGACACAATGTCAAGTAGGTGCCATAATTTTGTGAGAACCATAAACACACTTCAAAATATCTTTTGATCTCTGTTATTTCTCAAGAGCTGTATTGTTGCTTTTTATTCACAATCTGATAAGTCATTATTTCTTGTAGCACACGAAATGTTTGTCTTTCTGTCTCTTTCACAGCAGGAAGAGACAATAAGCAAATATGTGGGACTGAATCATTTTCTAGATAAAATGTATCAGTTATATCAATTCTGTAGACTATGTGAACAGATTAAATGCCATGATGAAATATTTCTATGGTATATACTTCCAAATAAAAATCATGTAGCATCTTTAAAATAAAGAATTTTATTTTGTAGAAAACAAGTTTAAAATGCTTATAACTTTTATCCATTACCACCGGGGTATAGGTCCTATATGTACAAATTGTCTTATTTGATCTAAATAGCAATTATCTATCTTTGTGTCTGTGAAATGGAGAAAGACTTGTAGGTTCTGACATTTGGGGCATCCATTTTTAGTTAAGTCACTTGTGAAAGCTTTGCTCAAATCATAATGTGGAGAACTATGTCCTCTTAGGGGCTCCCTGATATTTATGCCCATTATATGATCTGCCTTTCCTCTGAATGCAATGAATTTAGTGAGTTTGATATAACAAACAGTGTATAGAATACATCCAAAGTGATGGGGTGCCACTTCTGAAAGTGGGTCATGAAATACTGTCATTCCTGTCTTGCTCATAACTCTAAGTTCTATTCATGAGCTTGTTAAGAGGAAACAAGCTATAGGTTGTCAGATGACCTATGGAGAAGCCAATGTGCCAAAGAGGTAAGAGCTAGTGAGGGGCTGTGGTCTCAATGCAATAACCAAGAAGAACATAAATTCTTTGACAAGCCACGTGCCTGGGCATGGAAATGATTCATTCCCCAATCAAACCTGGAGATAATTGTAGGCCTCACTTGATTATAGTTTTTCTGAGACCCTGAGTCAGAGGATTCTGCTAAGTCACTTTTAGATTCCTGATCCACAGCAACAGGGAAACCAAGTGTTATTGTTTTAAACCAGTAAATTCAGGGTAATTTTTTTAAAACAAAGATAGACATAACTAATACAACTTGTGCCTCAGAATTCTGTCTCCACTCTAACCTCAAAATAAAAAAAAAATTAAAACCTAAGTAAAAATTAGCATTCTCATCATGGTATTTTTTAACCCAATCCCCAAATTGACACAAACAAGAGAAAACAACAAATCTAGTTTGTAAGACCCAAACCATCATGGTTTTAAAAAATAAAATCAAACTGTATATGAATCCTTAGATTCAAGCTCCAACTGAATTGTCACTTAGCTTCCTCAATATAAGATGCCAAGTCTGCTATTGACCCACTCTCATGGCAGTCTATACATAGAAATGTACATTTTTGCATATTGTTTCATTTGATTGGTATAACCCCTAAAAGCATTTGAAGATACCATTATTACCCTTTTACAGATGAATATTGAGGAAAAAGAGATAAGTCAAGTCCCAGTGTCACAAGCTAAGAATCTGATAATGAGTTATAAATGGGGATTGGTCTTAACACTGTTCCTAGTGCAGAATTGTTACTATACCACAGTACATTTACATCTGGGAAGATAGTAATTTCCATAATTATACCATGTTACAAAACATGGCATGTTACCCCAGTGGAATATATAAACTAATCAGACACTTCATTCTCTGTGAAACCCTTCTTAATTGCCAAACTTAATTGCCATATTTGTTTTAAATTTCAAAATTATTTTATATACTTTCAAGTGGCATTATCAATGGATATAAAGTAAATATTTTTAAATTTAAAGATATTAAAATTAACTTTAGAATTTTAAAATTAATATTTATGCCATTTCCATGATATTAAGTTGTCTAATGAAACAGTCTTGTAAAATATTGTCGAAGGACATCTTCCAAGTAAACTGAATGCTTTTGAATTCAGAAGTCCATAATAGACATTAGCTCATGCACACACATATGCACACAAAAATTGACAAGGAAGCTACCTGTATTGAAGCCATTCATCAGGAGGCTATAATTTGGAATTAGCATTGAAGAAAGACAGGAAAGAAAAATGGGAAATAACCAAATTGAGTTGAACACACGTACTGAATATTTTGCATAGTCATGCAATTTGAGGGGTAGCAATGTAAATACCTTAAATATATTGACCAATTTTTGTCTTTTCTCTGAATTGGCTACTGCTGAACTCAATCCCTAAGTAAACTAGTTGCTGAAGAAATGGTAAATGACTAGCATGTGACCATGTTACTAATTACATGTAACAGATGAAGACAATGAAGCAAATAGGAGTCAAGCATTTTCGATAACACTGTTAATGATAATTGGAATTTGACAAAGACATTACCTTTCCATTTGTATAAAGTGTTCTCAAATAATTCTTTCTGATAATAATTAAGAACTAGATATAATCAATAGACATCTAATTTATTGTCAAGCCAGAACATAAGGGTGCTAGTTATAAATATCATGTATCTACAAGGAAAAAAAAAAGAATGATTTTTCTAATAATTTCAATAAAAATGACTTAACTCTTATGCTTAATAATTCCATATTTACCTCCAAATCTATACTTATTCCAAAAATAACAGCTCAAAAATATAGATTGAACAGATAATAGTGGGACTCCCAAATTCTACTTTTTAAAATTCTTAGACTTCACTAATGGTTGAGCTAGCAATAGCAGTGGTTAAAGCCAACTAGTATTGCACGAATCACAGAAAAAGACATCACCCATTTGAACTCAGATTAGTCATCTTTTGACCTAGAGCTTATTTAAATTCTGAATTTAAAGCTTAATGCTCCTTTTCAGGCTGGAAAATGGTAAAATAAGAAGGCTACATCCTCATATACCTGCACAATTAAGTGTGAAAAATGAAGCATCTCATGATATAGAGAACAGAGAGGATAAAAAGGCAAGCTGAACTCCTGGGTCATATGTTATCAAAAAGAACTTAGGGACATGTCCTGGGCTGAAACACTGTGTATTAGACTTAAAAAGAAAAAAAAAATCTCATTATATTTTCTTGGCAGTAGATAGCACATGAGTTTCTAAAATAAAATAACAATGTAAATAAAGACCTTAGGCATTAATTGGATAATTGCTTTTAAACATGATCTGAATGGTAAGAAAGCAACCACCACTTGAAATGTCCCCTTTTAGAATGTGAGTGAAGCAACTGTTTGTCCCCTAATTCCCACATGGAAGATGCATCTTTCCAGCTCTTATTTTCTTTCCAATGCCCTTATTCAGGATTTGCACACCAGCCAAATTGGTTCATTCCAAGTTTCCTGAACATCCTTTTGAACCCTTGTGCCAGTTAACATTATTAACTCCATCTGGCTCTTCTAATTATGTAACTACAGATGATCTTCTCTTCAACATCCAAAATAGATGCCAACATAGCTATGAAATATTTCATTACCATCACATTAGGGGAAAAAAATCAACCAATATTTCTGTACAATTTTGGACCAGGTCATTTTTACTTTTTTTTTTTATCTTTAAGCTCCTTGAAGAGTTATTAGAATACATCAAGAAGCCAATATGTATTTGTTAAGCTGAAATAAATCATAATTAAATTTGATGAGTTCAGTCAAAAGCCATATTATATATTTTTCTGAGTTCTTGACAAAGTAGAAAGTAAGTGCTAAAATATAAACAATAAATGAATGCATTTACTTGTAGACTAAGTGGACTGCAAACTTTCTTCCAATAGTTTTTGATGTTATTGTTGTTGGTGGTACAAATTTCTTTGAATTTCATGAGTAAAACCACCTGAATTAACTGCAATGACAACCATAAAAGTAGTACTAAAAGACATTGCTGTTTATGAAATGTGATGTAAAACAAGTGATCAGAAACACTATGCATTTTTGCTCAGAACTTTCAAAAAAATATATAGGCTTGCTTTAGTCTTTTAGTTTAAACCAACATGTTCATTTCCCAGCTTTTTAATTTTCATTAATAAATTTTTTATTCAACTATATATGATGATTAAATGTATTGGCTTATATAGCTAGAAAGGTATTTTTTATTTATAAAGGTGAAAACAAAAGCCTAGAAAAACCTTACACAGTACTTGAAATGGATCAATGACATTGATCAGAAATAATAATCCATCCTTAGCTTAAATGTTAAATTGCAATTTTAATTAGAATTTTATTTATACGTACATACTGTCTCACTTTTCTTGTACTTTTATTAATTAGTAAAACAAATTATAGCAGTAATGCTCTCGTTAATTGAGTTTTTTTTTTTTTTAATCCCTAAGATTTTGTTAGTTTTAAATTCTTTTAAATGAAGGCTATGTTGGGGGTGGGGAGAGTACCTCTGTTTTAGACAACTTTTTCTCTTCTGTGACTAAAAGACCTATCCAGAACAATTGTAAAGGAAAACTTTATTGGGGGCTCACGGTTTCAGAAGTTCTAGTCCATAGATAGCTGGCTCTACTCCTCAGAGCTGGAAGCGAGGCAGAACAACATGGTGGAAGAATGTGGCAGAGGGAAGCAGCTCACAAAGTCATCAGAAAGCAGAGAGGGTGCTCCGTTGGCCAAATACAAATACACTCCAAAGCCACACCCCCAAGGACCCGCTTCCTTCAGCCGCACCTCCTCCAGTTACACCTGTTAATCCCATCAGGGGGTTAAATTCACTGATTTGGTTAAGGCTCTCACAACCCAATCATTACTCTCTGAAACCTCTGGCATTGTCTCACATGTGAGCTTTTAGGAGACAGCTCACATCAAAACCATAAGAACCTCCAAGAAAAAAGTATCCTAAGAAAATCACCCATTCTATGCACACACTTCCATTCTTGGCTACATCTGTCCCAGAAAGGTTACAGAGAAGAAGCAGCCAGTGAATTAGTAGGATAGGCACAGAGGCAAGGAAGGAACCACAGGCTATTATGTGTTTATTTCTGTTGCTATTGTGGCTGATTCTGTTCAGGTGGAAACCATGGACTTCTTTATTTCATACTTTATCTCTTGATTCTTCCTAAAGCCTTCCTAAACCACAGTGCAATTGCAGTTATTTGGTTCTGAAAGTCTATAACAGGATTTTGCCTCAATTAATTTTCTTTCAATTTGGGTTAGTCAGCTTTTTTGTTGTTGTGGCTAAAGGATCTGAACAGAACAATTTTAAAGGAGGAAAAGTTTATTTGAGGGTTCACAGTTTAAGAGGTCTTAGTCCACAAAAGGCTGACTCCATTCCTCCGGGCTCAAGGTGCGGCAGGACATCATAATGGAAGAGTATGACAGAGGGAAACAACTCACATGTTGATCAGTAAGCAGAGAGAGAATCCACTCTCCACATACAAAATATATATCCCAAAGCCATGTCCCCAGTGAACCACTTCCTCCAGCTACACCCCACCTGCCTCCAGTCACCACTCAGCTAATCCCATCAGGGATCAATTCACTGATTAGGTCAAGACTTTCACACCCTAATCATTGATCCTTGGAACCTTCTTGCACTGTTTCACATGTGAGCTTTTGGGGGACACCTCATATCCAAACCATAAAACAACTTCAAATTAATGCTTCATTTCCTGTTCTGCAAAAAATTAGCTAGAAGCATTGAATATTTTTTCTTTGCCAGGTAACAAAGTAGCAGGATGTTAAAACTTTTAAGGAAAAAGAAGAATAGAGACCTGAATAGAGGAAGGAGTTTTTCTTCCTACTTCCGAGGTGCTCTCTCAACAGGCTCAGGCAATATGACCAGTTTCTCCAGCACTCGGCTTCTGGAGCATCTGGCTCCTCACTGTCCAGCTGCTGCAGTATGACTGCCAGCTGAACTCACTGGCCAGATATCTCCCACAGGAATGAGTTTATATAGTCTTGTGGAAGAGTGCATTCCTCAGCAGTGTGAAGGATAGACAGATCTTAGCCAGCAGTGACTCCTCTGCCATTCAGTCAGCCACAGCTGTATTC
This sequence comes from Urocitellus parryii, assembly GCF_045843805.1. Taxonomy (NCBI): domain Eukaryota; kingdom Metazoa; phylum Chordata; class Mammalia; order Rodentia; family Sciuridae; genus Urocitellus; species Urocitellus parryii. The sequence goes on along the minus strand of NC_135540.1, from coordinate 38,914,961 downwards.
TCTTCAGCATGGTGTAGAGTTTAGCCTTGGAGAGGGTGGACTCCTCTATGGTTGCTTTTTTTCAGTTCTAGGACTAGTGTCTGCTCCTTACATCTTCTTATGCCTGTATTCTTTAGAGTTATTATGCATTAGCTATTGCTACATCATCCAAATTTACTATAGTTAATAACATTTTATGTTAAATATATTTTTTTCAAATTAATATCTGATTTCTATCTCTTGATTTATGACAGATGCAGAGGATTTGAAGTTTACATAGAGGCTAAAGGATTAAATAAATATTTAAATGTTTAAGAGAAGGGAAGTAGTGGCTGGGCAAATCAAAAAATAAGGAGTATATTAGTACACAGAAAAATGTGGTACATATTTATGTACAGTTGGCTGAGTATTTAAGCTAGTGATCAATGCTTTGAAAGCAACACGTCCAACTTTTAAGATTCACAGTGCCTAACAGGGCACTCCAGCTGAAATAGCTCAACTATAGGCTCCAGTAGGCTGAAGTGGATCAAGGGTAAAATTCTGACCACTTAGAGGAATAGACAGATTTCCATGTGTTTCAGGTAAGTCTTTATAAGTATATTTAATACAATGATGGGCAAAAAATAGGTCAAGGTTGTCATCCTTGACAAGAACTTAAAATTCTGATTCTGTGTTCCCAATGAAGGCTAGAATTTGAAGGGTCAAAAATACATGCTTGTAGAACTATTGTGAATTTCACCTTTGTCTTCAGAGACTATTCCACTGAAACATTCTCTGAAAGTATTTATCATAATGGTGAAAGACCATACATCTGACCATAAAATATTACCAAATTTTGGGTTGAGAGTTAATTCTCCCTAGTAAGAATGAGCTGTTGGTAAATCAAGAACACATTAAATGAGCTCATGTATTTAAATTATAACTAGAAGAGGACACTAGATATTTTAGATATTAGAAAACTTTGCGAAAGAGATTTCATTCACTGTGTCCTTATCTTGGAAGAAGAAATGAATTTGCTATTGAGGTATTTATACTAACCTTTTATACATTTTAAATATTTATGCTTCTGCAATCTAATATATTAGGGCCATATATCTTCTGCCCTTAGCATCCTGCTATAATTTTTGAAAAAGTGACTTAACATTTGAGTGTCATTTTTACATGAGATTGATGGTTCTCTCTCTCTCTCTCTCTCTCTCTCTCTCTCTCTCTCTCTCTCTCTCTCTCATAGGTGTGATCCATAAAAGCTAACACATAAGTCAACTATATTGGTCTCACTCTTTCTATGCATTTATATTGTGAACCATGAATTCCTATAAGCTAACATAATGTTTACATTTACCAAATATAAAATCATGAGTTATTAATTATTGGAGACGGTATAAAAAGTATAAATGCAGCAAATATAAATTACAATCCACAAAAATTTGACTTAAAAAAAACTCTTGATAATCAAGCTTGTGTCTGTCATTCAGTCTAATTATGAAATGACTACCATGTAATAAGACTAAGAAACAAGTATGCTGTTAGAATATGTATAGTCACAAATATCAATTATCTATGAGTAAAAGGAATCAGAGAAAAACATTGTCAAGATAAATAATGCATACCTATAACAAAAATATTAAAAGGAGATAAATCAAAATACACAAAATCTGAAAAAGACAATTAGAAGACCTAGAATAACATTGCATCTCCACAGGTCTATTTGATATGAATCACAACATTATTTTCATATATTTTTCTGGAGTTCTTGGTACTTTTTTTTCCTTGCTTTTTAATGTTTGTGGAAGTTTACATTAACACATGTCAACCTAAGAAAGCTAAAGGAAAGGCTGATGAAACTGGTCTTGAGGCTGGTGAAGCAAATGCTCTTATTAGATGGCAAATGGGATAAAAACAATTTTTAAAGCAAAAGATGAGGAGAATTCAACCAAAAAAAAAGAAATTGGAAGAAGAAATAAGATCATAAACATTTAGGATTGAATTGGGAAATCTCCAGAATAAACAAAAAACAACAAAAAAGAAAAAAAAAAAACTGTAGTGAGGAGCAAGGTCAAGATCCAGAGGCTGACTTTCTGAGATGCTAAGTGGCAAATCTGTGGTTTCCCCCATCACAATCTAGGAAACACAGTAACAGACCAGAGTTTAGAAGCTCACAGAGAGATCCCCATTCAACCCATGCACAGCATTCATCACAATGAATTAAAAATCACTCATCTGCTAATATATATTTGTATGTCCTTCAAGACTATAATGGTTTAAGTACAAAATTATATCTTATTCTATTTGATTATAAAGACCTAACTCAAAGTAAGCACGCATAAGTGGTGATAAAAAAAATACTTAAGCAAATAAATGAATAAAATCTTTGTAATAACACCAAAGAAAATATGGGTCATCAATTAAGTTAAATCAAAAAGTATGTTACAAATGTGGGAATATATCAAAGGAATAAAGACACTCTATTATAGAGGATTAAGCCCAAGTAAAACAAATGCTTACAGTTTTAGTCAGCTTTTGCATCACTGTGGTAACAACAGTTGCACACAGTGAATATTCCTATTCCAAAAAGTAGGAATGGGGCATAAAAAGAAGTGATGAGGCCAAAGCAAGACTTGAAATCCAGCTGGGAAAAACACGTCTTAACTCTGCCTATAACTCCCTTTATAGCATCTAGAACACTTGGTTGTAAGATGTTATTTCCAAAGGTCTTGGGGAGCTTTGCCCCTCTGGCATTCCCAGTTGCAGTGCCCATAAGCTCTATTTTGGCCTGGCTTGCTGCCAAAAGCTTTTTTTTTTTTTTTTTTTTTTGGCAGGGGTGGGTAGATATCCAAGTTACTGGCACTTCTTGATTCCTGATGTCTCCATGTTAGTTTTGACTTTATCTTCACAACAGTGTGCATTTCTCTCTCAGAGGCAGCCCACAAGGGATCCTGGCCCTGCTATGTCTTGCCTGGCCTTCCAAGCCTTCCTCTGAAATCATAGGGGAAGCCTCCATGACCCTTAACTTTGGCATCCAGTTTTCATGCAGAACCAGAATGATGTTTAAGGTGCCACAGTCTGCTACCAACTCACTGAATACCTGGGCCCACTGGAAACACAGATGCACAGGCTTCTGAGTGCCTGGTGGCTGAGCCTGGTGAAATAACTTCCTAGGTCCCCTTATTCAAGGAGGGGCACACCCAATATTTCTTTTCAAATGAATTTCCTCTTCTACATCCTTGAGCCTACAATGGGCATGTTCTCTCAAATTTCTAAGATGCCCTGAAGGCATCTTTCCTATTGTCTCTGTGATAAGCACTTAGCATCTCTTTAGGAGCTGCAATCTCTTCAATAAGCACAACTTGTAATGTTTTGAACAACCAATAAAAAAAAAAAATAAGCACAACTTCTTCAGCCCCAGCTTTACAGACACTTTTTTGGTTAAACTGCAAATTTTAAAAGACTTTATTTAGTTCTAATTTTTGCTCCCAATACTCACAGTAAACATGGCTAAAAGCTGCCAGAAATATTCATTCCACTGACTGAATGCTTTGCTACCTTGACATTTTCTCCATCAAATTAATTAATCTATCACTTTAAATTCAGCCTCACACAAAGTCTCAGGATATGGCCAAGTCCTTTGCCAGAATAAATGACCTCTAGTTGAATTCTGAATAGAGTCCTCCTTTCCTTCTGAAAACACATGAACACTGTTCACAGTTTGCATTCCTGTTGACTTCTAGAATTTTGAATTATATCTAGAATCACCCATTCAGCTCTGCTTACAACATTCTAAATCTTTTCCATCCTGAATCTCTAAACTTTTCAAAATTCCTCCTGCAAACCACCTCAAAAATTTCTGAATCACATGGTCTGGTTCAGGCATAGCCATGACCCCACTTTCGGTACCATTTCTGTTTTAGTCAGTTTCTGTGCTATTGTGACCAAATTACCTTACAACAACACAAGTGAGAGGAGGGAGAGTTTACTTGGGACATATGGATTCACAGTGAAAGTACCCAGTGGAGAAAAGATGCTCAGCTCAAGGTGGAATCAGGAGGGGTGGGGAGGGAAGGGGGGAGGAGAGAGAGAGAGAGAGAGAGAGAGAGAGAGAGAGAGAGAGAGAAGAAGAAGGAGGAGGAGGAGGAGGAGGAGGAGGAGGAGGAGGAGGAGGAGGAAGGAGGAAGGGAGGAAAAGGGGAAGTAATCACAAGAGGAATCACCTTTCCAGGGTATGTACAGAGTGACTTTCTTCCTCCAGCCATGCCCCACCTACCTAAACTTACTAGTAGGTGATAGATATGAATGGTGGGAACGTGATCTATCTCTCACCCTGCACAAACCTCAATTAAAAGTAGATCGAAGTCCTAGGCATTAGGCCATAGATCCTGTGCTTATTAGAAGAAAAAGCAGGCCCAACTCTCTCCATCATATTGGCTTAAGAACCAACCTCAATAAGACTCCTAAAGCAAGAAAAGTAAAATCAAGAATCAACAAGTAGGATGAAATCAAACTGAAAAGCTTCTTCACTTCAAAGACCACAGTGAAGAATATGAACAGAGAGCCTACAGAATGGGCTAAAATATTTGCCACCTGCACCTGAGAGGTGAACACTATCTCCAGGTTATAAAAATAACTCAAAATACTTAACACCCAAAAAACAAATAACCCAATCAATAAATAAATGGGAAAAGAAACTGAACAGATACTTCATGGAAGAAAAAATGTAAATGGTCAAAAATACATGAAAAAATGTTCAACATCTCTAGGAATTAGAGAAATGGAAATCAAAACTGCACTGAGATTTTATCTCACCCCAGTCAGAATGGCAGTTATCAAGAATAGAAACAACAATATGTGTTGGCGAGGACGAGGGAGAAAAGGCATACACATTGCTGGTGAGACTTAAAATTGGTGCAACCCAAAGTAGTATGGCTATTTCTTAGAAAACTTGGAATGGAATCACCATTTGACTCAGTTATCCCACTCCTTAGTCTATACCCAAAGGTCTTAAAATCAGCATACTACAGTGATACAGCCACATCAATATTTATAGCAGCTCAATTCACAATAGCCAAGCTATAGAACCAACCTAGGTGTCATTCAACAGATGAATGGATAAAAAAAGTGACACACACACACACACACACACACAATGGAATACTACTCAGCCATAAACAAAAATGGAATTATGGCATTTGTTGGTAAATGGATGGAACTTGAGATTATCATGCTAAGTAAAATAAGCCAGTCCTCCAAAACCAAAGCCAAATGTTGTCTCTGATAGTTGGATGTTAATCTACAAAAAGGGAGGGTGAGGAGGGGAAGAATAGAAATCCACTAGATTAGACAAAAGGGAATGAAAGGAAGGGTGAGAAGCGGAACAGGAAGTACAAAAAAATTAACAGACATAATGTCCCTCACCTTGTATTTGAATACATGACCAATGTAACTCTGAATCATGTACAACCACAAGAATAGGACCCTAATTAGAATAAGCCATACTTCATGGATGTATAATGTGCCAAATACATTCTACTGTTAGCTATATCTAAAAAGAATACATAAAATTAAAAAAAAAAATTAAATCAATTTATCTGCAGCTCTGTCCTAGCTTAGGTTATTCTCTTACATTCTTCAGGAACAAAATCTATTATTTGCAGAAAAAATGCAGGTCTAAAATGATGAGAAGAACAACACAGATTATCAGGGGTGTTTTAATTGATCATGTGTTAGTCCGTGTCTTTTTAAAATTTAAATGTTTGGGCTGGGGATGTGGCTCAAGGGGTAGCGTGCTCACCGGGTTCAATCCTCAGCACCACCCACAAACAAAGACGTTGTATCCACGGAAAACTAAACAATAAATATTAAAATTCTCTCTCTTTAAAAAAAAATTAAATGTCAAAGATAATTTCTCCATGACAAATCTTTACAACAATGTGGAAACACATCTATCTAAAGTAGGGGAGGCATTTTTATGACCCTTACACAGAACAGGTTCCAGAATTCACAGATTAGGACAATTCTCTCTAACCATATAACCTGTAAGAATAGATTCCAATAAGAACCAGTCATCATGGGCCACTGTAAACTGGAGTTATCCGGTGCAGTGGGGACTTGAAAGCCTGATGTCATTCTTCCGTGAGTCAAAAGGTGGAGCTAGGTGGGATTCAGGAAATTTCCCAGGGGCCTACAATGCAGCCTGAGGGCAAGAGGGCTGTGCTGTCCTTCTCTCCCTTTCTATCCTTTCTAATAGACTTATACCTGCTACTCAGAGCAATATGTCTGAAACCTTTCTGGCATATCACAAGATCCAGTGAGAAAGGACTGCAGGGCTGCCTTGGCTCCATAGTCAACACTCTCCCTATAACAGTTTCAGATCTCTGAGTCCATCCAAACTCATTAGTTTGCATCTTTAATAATGTAATCATTTGACCTCTGAATATTCCTGCAGGAATAACAAGGAGTTTTGGGGGAATACCTCATATTTAAAACATAACACATACTATACATATTATTTCAGGACATTTATTATTTAAATGTAAATATCCCCAAATAAAATTCCAAAGGATTTTAATCAGGAGAACAAATTATCTTGGACTCTCCTTCTATACTGACCTGAGAAAAGAATTAATAAACACCTCTTGATGTGACAGCAAATAATCAATTCCTTCAGAACAAGTCAATGCACATCAATTATTTATAAACTGTTTCTTGTGTATTTTATATATTTTTATTTCTAAAATTTAAAACCCAATCGCTTTTAGCAGTCCCAAAATGTACAAATTCTGGGTGATTATCAGGGGTGTTTTAATTGATCATGTGTTAGTCTTGTGTCTTTTTAAAATTTAAATCTCAAAAATAATTTCTCCATGACAAATCTTTACAACAATGTGGAAATACATCTATCTACCTCACCCCCACCCCCTTTCTTTTTCTGGTACTAGCAATTGACCCTAGTAGTGTTCTACCACTGAGATCACTAAGATATCTATATCCCCCATCCCAACCCCTCCCCACTTAAAAAAAAATTGAGACAGGGTCACAAAGTTGCTGAAGCTGGCCTTGGCCTTGAACTTGTCATCCTTCTGTATCAGCCTCCGAGTACCTGGGATGACAAGCATGCATCATCATACATGGCATGAAAATAGATTTCTATAAATAATTTATTCCAATTTCAGCAAACAGAGCCTGTGAGACAGCTAATATACCTGAATTCTTATATATCCCATAATTATTCATTAATTTCTTTCCTTAAGGTGGATATACTTCACTCTCAATTCTGAAGGGTTTCTGCATACACACACACACACAGACTACTTAGAGCAAACAAACAATCACCTTGAAGCTCTTGAACAATGAAGAAATCTTCCTAGGGTTATCAGAAACAAAGTGATCTCCTAAAGTTCAAAAGGTATTGATATATGAGACAATGAAGCAATTCTCCAGTTTTGGGTGACTGAGTCAATAAACTCAAGAGTGTTCTACTCTGATTAAAAAAAATAACTACTTTCTATCATTTATTCATATTGTGACTTTAGGATCAATGACATTTGTAAATAATGTCTATAAATAGATTTAGAGCACTAATTCACTAATTATTCAGCATTTAGTGCTTACAAATGTGCTCCACAGTGAGGAAATAACAATTTCAGCTACAACTCCACATTTCAAGTCGACATCTAACTCATGAAATAAGAAAACCTATTATTCATGTAGTTAAAATAAAAGAGAACATTATGCACTATTTTGAAAAAATACTTCTGTTCTTCAGGAATTAAACTTAAGAATAAATGTCAACAAATATGTATGAAGTGAATCCTAAATTCAAGATTTCGTGCCTCTGCGGCACAGGGAAGCCTTTTATCCTCATTATGATAATGATAATTATTGTTTCCTGGTTTTTCTATCATACTCCAGAAGAGCTTGTTAACCTTATAGTTTTCACTGAATGCAGAACATTTTTGTTTAAGATGGGGATATAGTAAGGGAAGGTAAATATTTGAAATAAAAATAATGACTACCAATTTTAGAGTGAGAAAAGAGGTAACCTTCTTAAGTAATTTATGCTCATGTCTTTACTACACTTGACTTCCATATATTTAGTTTTCAAAAAATATCTTAAGAGTCTATCATGTACAGATATTATCACCAGACTATGGGCTATCAGCTAAATCCAGCTGACAGTCTGTTTTTATAAATAACGATTTATTGGAACACAGTCACACAACACATTTGTTTAGAGTTTGTCTATAGCTGCTTTCAAGCCATAATAACCAAGTTAAATGGAGGCAGAGACACTACGGCTGATGAAATCTAAATATATACTATCTACCCTTAATGAACAAAGTTTGCCTATTCATTGTCTAGAAGCAAGGATACATGAGTGAGCCAAGACAATATCTATCTCCCGGCACTTACATGTTGGCTAAGGTGGTTATAGAGTAACTAAAGACATATAAGTACTCAAATAAATAATTTTTAGGAGGCAATAAATGCAAATAAAAAAAGAAAGTAGGATAATGGGTTCAGAGCATGAGATGGGGGACAGGCTGTAATTGTAAATATGGTAGTTTGTGGGAATTTGAGAAAGTAACATTTGAACAAATTTGTGAGTAGGGGAGGTAGTAATTCACATGAAAACTGGGGTGAAGAAATGTGGAGTCTGAGAAGACAGCTGAGACAAAGAATCTCAAGGAAGAGCAGACTCTGTGTGTTCAAGGAAGAATAAGGAGGCCCATATGGCTGTGGCAGAATGAAATAAGGGGGAAGCCATTCCTATAGCAAAGGGTTTTCATTCTCCAATGGTACCAACATTTTCTACTACCAGTAATTATACTAAAATTGTGACTCAATGCTCTGAACATAGAAATTGTTTTGTATCCTGTGTGGTTAAGCAAATACAACTTAAGAACTCTGAAGTACAGTGTTTGTGTAGTCATATCCAGTTGCTACATCTCAAGTTATATATATATATATATAACTGGAAAGGAAATTGAAATATTAACATGATTTATAATAATATCTTAAAGAACATCTCACATATTATATGTGAGGACACAGCATGCTTAAACATTTCATAATATCTTGAAAGATTTGGCTAAATCTTAATAGTACTGAAAATGTAAGCAAATGCATTTTATATTGTGACCTTTAAGCTTGAAGAGGCCAAGTAATGTTATTAGATTCAGAATCTTCAGGTAAGTTACATTTTCCTGCAGGACTATAGTAATAATTATAAAATAAACAACTGGTGAAACAAACTCTTCCTAGAGAAAGGAATATAAATCACACACTCTTTCAATACACCATATTGTCAAGAAATTTATAGATTTGCTTATTAAAAAGTTTTATGCCAAATGGCTTAACCAGATTCCCAACAAATGGTATATAAAAAATTGAAAAAGATGAAGGAAAGGATGAATAGGTATAAGAAAATAATTTTGCTTATGTTGCAACTAATAATGTGAAAATGTTCCACAATACACTACTAAAGATATGCTCCTGTCGAAACCATTTTTCTATTGAGAAAGAAAAAGGATTAAATTTAAGAATGGATCAAGTTTTAAAATTTTTAAATCATATTCTAAAGTATTAAAAGCAAAACATCAAAAATTCATAGAATATGAATGCACATTAATTCTACTTAGCATTTGAACAATGCTCTAGACTATTTTAGGCAATGTTGGTCAAAGGTCTAGTTCATTATCATCAGTTTTTCCTGCAGCCAAACTTTAATACAGCCAACCAAAGAACAATTGGAAATCTGTAAGAAGCAGATTTCCCGGAATCTGAGAGGTGCCACCTTTGTAAGAAATAGCCACACTGTTATAAGCACTTTCCTTTTTCCATTGATTCATTTAAGCCTCATCAGTTTTATTTAAGTAGATATTATTATTGCCTATATACAGCAGATAAGAAACAGAGGAAATAAGATGTTATGTAACTTACTCAAGGTCATGCAAATAATGAATGGTCAAAAGATGGATTTTAAACTATGCAGCCCGACTCCAAAGGATACACATGTAATAATTAGACTATATGGACTCCTTGTGAGAGATATCATCCTCTTAAAACTCTTAAGTCTAGAAATACTCTTCAGCTGTTTACCCAGCCTGAATTATTACTCTCAATTCAGAGTACACACACACACACACACACACACACACACACACACACATATATATGGGTTCAGAGCATGAGATGAGGGACAGGCTACAATTGTAAATATGGTAGTTTGTGGGAATTTGTATTCGTAGTTGTATTAGAAGTCTTTTCATACACATTTTTTAAATTATACAGAGTGGGCATATATTATGAAAATTGTATATTTTTAAGAGAAAGAGGACCATTAAAAAGTCATGATAGCAAAATTGTTTTTGTGAACTGGCATTGTCTTTTATAAACCAGATATGGTCACCCTAAACATGAGGATTCATTGACCTGTTCCCTTTGGAAGTTCACTCCATAAGTATCCCTGCCTATGTCTTATGAGTGGACAATGTTTTCCTCATCCATTTCTTTTCCTAGGGGCTGTTTTCCCCCAAATTGGGTCTGTTTCTATTTGTATTTTACTTTCTTATGGTTCTCTTTGATTATCATATGCCTCAGACCATTTTCATAATCTCTTCTTTATATATCCCAAAAGATATTACTCAAGCCCTTTCAAACTCCAATGCTTACCTGAGGATCTGGTTTCCTGTAGGATGGAAATATTAGTTCATCCTTGAGGTCATCATTTCTGTTCCTACTTTTCATCCATATTCCTGCTAGTTTCCTATTTTAATATTATGTTAATTTGTTTGTGTGCCGTCTATATAACAAAATAACTGGGACTGGTTATTTTAGAAAGAAAAAAGGCTTATTAAAGCTCAAAATTGTTGCAACTCAAAATCTATGACTGGGTGACTCATCTGTTTGGCCTCTGCTTAGCCATCTGGCTTGTCACAATATGGTGGCTGGCATCACAATAGGGGGAACTTATGCAAGAAGGGTGAGCAGTGTGTATGGAAAGCTCACATGGAGGAAGAGGAAACGGGAGGAGAGGGATAAGCATGCTCATTCTCTTACTACAACCCAAATTTGCTTCTCACAGGAATTAATGCACTTCTATGAGACCTAAACCACTTCACAAGACCAGTCATAATTCCCTCATGGGAGAAGTCATGACTCAACCAGCTCTCACTAAAGGTACTGCTACCTTTCAACACCATTACTTTGGGAATCAAGCTTCCATCACATGAATCTTTGGGGGACATATTCAAACCACAGCACTTCTCAAGAAGAACAATCAAACAACAAAAAGATACAGAACTAACTCAACTAAGAAATTAGAGTTACAACATACCGAACACATTTACTATTTAACTTGTTCCTGGTATATGGGAAAAAAGAGTTTTACTGGCATTATTAGATTAATAAAAATATTATTTTAAAAAAATTGGAGAAAATGTGTTCTTGCTTTCAAAATAAGTTTGTTTAAAGATCTTTTAAAATAAGAAACTGGTGGGAAGAAATAAGCTCTGTGGACTAACAAATTAGTGCAAGTAAGGCTAGCAAGGTGAAGTAATTAGTTTCACTGGGCACTCACTAATACCAAGCATTATTTTTTAATGGGAAAAAAGAGAAGAACCCTTAAATAGATCAACATTTAGGAGAGAGAAAAATACAAGGACAGTGGTCACACAATTAAATAGAAGAAGTTTCCATGACTTATGCCCAAGTTAGAAGAGACACCACAGTCTTTCTACTTAAGAGTTTGCACTATTATTAGGATGAGTGAGAGCCGGATACACTTCTAGAAACAAGGGTACTAGAGTTTTATCTTGATATATAATATGATGCAATTCAATCTATCCTTTAAAATTGCAGAGTAGTCAGAAGTATAGGCAAAAGAGAAAAAATGTGAGGGTAAATAATAGCTCTAACAAAAATGTTTCCTGAACCAGATGGTCAGGGGAATGCATGGGAAATGTTTTCCTGTTTATTAAGCACTGATTTTAACATTTGTTTCATTTTTGTTCTTTGACATTTTCTTGTCTCAGGAATGAGTTATCTAAGTCACAAACTAATATTTTAATAATAAAGTTAATTTTTTAGAAGATGTATGTCAGTCTTAAGTTTCTATATTGGCTATATGCTTGTTAGACACTGATCTCATTTGCCAGAAGACACAGATCTCATTTGGTGACAGCTGACTCTAGCTGCTGACTCAGCATCTCTAAGTTAAAGAGGTAAAATTGCATAGTGGCAGGGCAGAGGCATGATGTTTTGGACTGGGAAGGAATCTCAGGTAATCTCCCTATCTTGGGTAACTATTGTAAACTAGAATGATACCCATCCTTGTCAGTTTTAGATTTTTAAGGGGTTGAAAAATGTTTTAGGCTTTTTTCTTAACACATATGCCATTTTATCATGCTGAAAAATAATTTAGATTTTGATGAGTAATGCCACACTGTCAGAGAAACTTATAGTGATTTGCAGACAGAGTCATAATTGTTTAAAAAAAAGTGAGATGTATTTCATGGATGAGGGTATTTCTTTTTGCAATATAATATTGTCCCTTTGTGGTTATGCATTAAGCTATACACAAAAGCACTATGGTCAGAGAAGACATAAAATATATGAACTATGAAACATTTTAATTTTGACATTTTAAATTATTTTTTTAATACTCATAAAACCTTACTCCTGAATTTGCTGAAACTCAGAGCTGTCTACTTCAGTTCATCAGATACCTAGTGGGAGGATATAATCACAAAGCCAGAAAAATGTGAAACACTCCAGGCTAGACATCTTAAGCTAATCATAATGTAGAAAAGTTCTTCAAGGATTTGAGCACACAGCACTTCATAAATAGTGCTGCTACCAATTAATTTCTCTAAAATGAAGATTACTGATTTCCCATGGTGAAATTAATGTCATAGAGTCAACCTCTTTTGTAATAGAAAATGGCTATTTTGTCTCCTTTCTAATTCTGAATTAAGATACGCACTTTCTTCCATTCTTCTCGCCCCCACACATTTAGTATTAGAGAGTGGTGGAACTGTTTTAAATTTAACTCCAAAAAAAAAAAAAGTAAAGAATTCTCTCAGCTACAAAATAGATGATGCTTATTTTAATAGCATATTTAATAAAATCATGAATCTCAAGGTATTCAAGCAGAAGGGATCCAAAAAATACTTTAAAATATATGTCATGTGTTGCATTATATGTGCTGTATAATACATGGTATCATATCAATTATATTTTATAACTGTATTATAAAATTATACCAATTACACCAATTTTTATAATTAATCCAACCAAGTTGGAGATCAGAATATTGGTTAATGATAAGATAGGAAAATAAGAAAACAATTCATGTATCAATCTCATAATTCCTTCTGGGGAAGCATTTCCTTTCTGTACTAGGTGCCTGTCTTAGTTTATAAAGTGTTATAAAGCATGAACTCTCTTTCTGGAAGAATGAGAGAAGGATTTGCAGGCTTTGTTCCATCTTCACTTATTCTTCAACAACAGAGAAATGTCATCAAATTGCTGAGATTGGGCAAGAGAATTAACTATGGAGAGTTCAGCTTTTCTAGTAAAATTCTTTTCTGGTATAACCTGATCTGTAGTTGTGGGCTTTCTGCTCATGCTCCTTCTTTATATAAATACTCTTGAACCAGGGCTCAGGGCCAGCCTTCTAGAAGCACTATCTTTCTTCAAGCTCTCATTTTGGGGTCTTGATGGATGCAAGGTGCAACAAGCCTGTGGCAAGTTGCATAAGCACACACTCTTTGTTCTTCAGATCTAAGTCATGAGAAGGGAGCTGTTTCAAGCTCTGTATGTTCAGGTTTAGGTTTCAATTGTTTCAGAACCTTAAGTTGAGCTGGAAGCTATTTACAAACTCTCACATTTCTTTGCTTATTTAAATATCCTCTGCCTAATTCAATCTATGTTTATATATGTGTTTGACAAACTGATCATTTTAAGTGTGCAACAGGCTTAACTGAGAACTTTGTGATATGTGATAGTAACTGCTTACAGCTGTGTCTTCCAGATTTACAATTTAGATAACATATTTCTCTTGAATGAAGATCAATATTATTTCTCAAAAAAGTTAATCATATAGAAGAAATAAACTGAGTGGTCTACATAAAGTAAACTCAAATATGTATTTAATAGTAGAATATAGATCATTAAATTTACATGCTTTGGTAATTTATTTTAATTATTGTACTACTGAATTAAAATGCACAACTTAAATATTTTTAAATGATTGCAATAAAGTTTATGCCTCAATTCCATTACAATAATGAAAGTATCCCATGAAGACCCCATAGCTAGAAAAATTACTTATATTCTTAAATTTAAAAATATCTTTGTTTATACTATTTATTTTCCTACATAGACATATACTCTGTTACCATTAAAATTTATAGATCATTTGAAAAATTTTAATAGACTAGACATATTAGTCTTTTCTTTTACTCATTGAATTATTTAAATTAGTGACTCATTTAAATCATAGGCATTCTTTATTGCACATTTATTGTATTTACTTATTATCTACCATAAACTTGGATTTATAAGACATTTTCATTTATAATTTGTCAACTCCTTTAATAATTCTAAAAGGTAAGTGTTAAATATACTTGTTATCTGGTATTTATTCTGAAATATATGTTCTTGATTTAAAAATTATCCTTATATGATTTCATTTTTTACTTATGATTAGAACTATTTCTGAGACACTGAGAACTAAAAATGATACCCTATCATTTACAATCCAACTATCTAGTAGCTATGTCCATTTAGAAGTCCCAAGAGTATATCAGTTTTAGCATATACAAAACTAAATATTTTTCCCAACACTGTTTTTCCTTCTAAACCATTTCAGTGTCTCAATATCTTATACTGCTGTTTCATGATTTTTTTTCTGAAATGGATTTTATCTTATTTAGTTAGCAACCTCAAAAATAGGCTTTTCTAACAGTTATTATTTATTTTTATTCAGGTACTATACTAAGCACTTCGAAAACATTTTGCTATACTCATACTAGTGGCTAAATTAGTGGATATTCTGACCCCCTTTATACTGATGAAGGAACTCATAGAGGGCTGCACACCCAATAATGTGGAAGCCATGACTATAATTCTATCTCAACGATAACAAAAGACACAAAATTTTTAGAGAATAATGAGGAAACACAATTCTTCAGTATGGATGATTCAAGTGCATTTCATCAATCTGTATGGAGTCATGCTTCTGTGAACATATTTTTTGTCATTTTTATAGAAAGACGAATAATATTTGGAATAAAAGAAAAATAACAGTGCTGCACAGATTCCAGAAATAACAAATTGAAAATAAAAATATATTATGTCATTTTTATATTACTTGATGCTGCTCTATAATATACCTCTTCCTTTAGCTTTGACTTCATGTGTTTTGATCACTACTTCATATGACAACCATTTTTATATTTTCTATAGATATAATAGAAGGTAATTCAATGTGGCCTCTGGCATGGCTGGTCAAGTTTTATTTCTATTACAGTAGGACTTGGGTTTGTTTGTTCCCTAAGCGTTCATACCTATGTTGGAAACTTATTTCCAATTATTGTAATGCTAAGAACTGTTGGGACTTATAAGAAGTTTGGCCTAATAGGAGGAGATTATTAGGTCATTGGGGGTTACTCTCTCCTGGGACTTTAGTTAATTCTTGAAAGATTATTATTACAAAAGGCAAGACTATTCCTTAAACCTCCAAAACTTTGAGCTAAATAAATTTCTTTATACATTACCTCACCTCAGGATTTTTGTCACAGCCTTAAAAAACAAGAATATATGAATAGCAAAGAAAAGTTATTTCAGCTGCACTTCTGGTCACTACTAATTCCATCTCTATATGTTTTTACACTGTAGTTTCTTCTTACTTCTTGGAAATAATGAGGAACAGGTGGCCATGTATTACTGGTTGTGATATTCTAGGCCTCACCTCATTAGGTCCCTCTCCTTGGGGTCAAAAGTAGGCTATCAACACTTGGTGAGGTGTGTCAGAGACAAGTTATATTGGGACTGACATCTCAGTAATCCCAACCAGTCTAGGGTTCATGTCCGGGCTTGTGTAGCAATACCTTACAATTCCATTGTGGGGCTGTGGCTGCTGCTCCATGCTGCAGTTTCCTAGAAGAAAACAAGGTGTCTTCTGCATTGAGCTAACAGAATATCACAGACTGGATAAATTATAATTATAATAGAAGTTTATTTGGCTTACAGCCCAGGAGGGTGGGCCATCCAAGATCAAAGGGCTATATTTCTTGAAGGCTTTATTGCAGCCTCATAACACACTATAAAGCATCATGTGACAAGACAATATGTGAGAAAGAGCAAGAGGCCCAAACATGCTTTTAACACAAATTTACTCTTCCAATAATGATACTGATGTATTCATTAGGACAGACCCCCTCACTGCCTGATCTCTTCTTAAAGGTCTCATCTCACTACCGTTGCACTGGATATCAAGCTTCCAACACACTGACTTCTAGGGACACATTTGAAGCATATTAAATAAGTATAATATTTTCATAGTACATTCACTTCCTCTCCTATTCATGACCTTAGAATTGGAAATTTATCTGTGTGTCTTCATTATTTTTCAGAAACACCAAGAGTGAGTAGAGAGTTCAGAGGAGGAAAAGTGACCCACAGAGAAAGGCTTATGGATTGAGGATGCTGAGCAGAACCCACGCCTGGCTCATCCATTTTTAAGCCACAAACATAATCCTCTATGCAGTTTCTGACACTTGACTAATACTCATACATCAGAATGACAGATTCAAAGGTTAGGGTGACCTAAACTTTTCCTCCGTGGTCAAACTGATGATATTTCTAGTCATCAATATCAGAAATTTAAGGTAATGAAGGGCACAAATAAGGGTGCATAAAAACCCCACTTGTCAACATTATTTTTACCTAAGAATTTCTACCCAACTGTGTCACAATATTTGCAAATATATAAAATGCCAATAACTTCATGCCAGGTCACATGAGAGTTCTCACTAGCTCAGAATGTGCAAAAGAAGGCCCAAACAGGAATGCAATCCCCAAAATCCTGAAATAATCCTAAATTATATACAAAGGCACTAGTTTTAAATGGTGGAGTCTCTATCACTGCATTCTAGGCTTTGTTTAGTATAGTGCAGTCACTAGGAAGTTAGAAAACATGCACTATGTCCCAGACCTTGTGTTGCCTGAAATATGACAAACATGTCACAGTGGCATGAGACTCTCCAGACTGCAGCAAAAGTCTCTGGGATGTCTTGCATAAAATTAAAACTATCTGGTATGGTCTGTTTCAATGTGGCAAAATTAATACTATAGTCTACTTGGATATGTCTCTCTGGGAAAATTCGGTTTTCCTAAGCTGTCACCCTCAATGAACAATCCAGGTGCCACTAACAAAGCACTAAATGCTACCAATGATGTACAGAGAAAAAAAAGAAAATGTCTACAACCATATTTAAATAAAATATGCTCATGGGGCAAATCCCAGGTACCAATTCAAAGTAATTCTTGGCATATAAGTGAATTGGGATTACTGTCTTGCAAGTTTGTCTCATGGCTCCAAGGTAATAAATACTGTGCACTTTAAAAGGCAGTTTAAACAAGGAGTGGCAAATGTACCTTAATTGATTACATTAAGTTTAAATATGAAGCTGTAATTGGTTGCTCTAATTTGGAAAAAGGCAAAATTAGAATACTAAGAAACATGTTTGTAAATACAAAACAAGATATTTAAAAATATTAGAAGTTTAAAAATGGCATTTAATGTACACACAGTTCTTTCGTATCAGTGATTGACACTTGAAAACTATCCATTATTATTCACTCCTAGAATGAAAGTAATTTTTTTTGTGCTCTGTAATTTGCCAAGGAATCTTAGCAGGAAAAAGGAAGATTATATTGAAACTGTTAATTTGAGTAAAATCTAGCATCAATATTATATTGGTATCAATTATTCATTCCGTTTATTGAGTTATTAATAATACTAAAATTATTCTTCGGAATGTGTATGAAATTCTAATGACTTAAAATGGTTATTATTAACAAGAAGTAACTTATTCACTTTGAGGTTCCCCTGATCATTAATAATCACCTTCTTAGTACTAGAAAGGGAAATGGGCTTGATACTTCCAAGGGAGAGAACTGATAGGGATCTTACTGAAGACTGCCTTTACTGTGAAAAAAATTTAAGTTGTATAAACAACACATTGAAGGGATTTATTTATACACAATGGAGTATTACTCAGTACTAAAAAATGACAAAATCATGGAATTTGCAGGGAAATGGGTGGCATTAGAGCAGATTATGCTAAGTGAAGCTAGCCAATCCCTAAAAAACAAATGCCAAATGTCTTCTTTGATATAAGGAGAGCAACTAAGAACACAGCAGGGAGGAAGAGCATGAGGAAAAGATTAACATTAAACAGAGACAAGAGGTGGGAGGGAAAGAGAGAGTGAAGGGAAATTGCATGGAAATGGAAGGAGACCCTCATTGTTATGCAAAATTACATATAAGAGGTTGTGAGGGGAAAGGGGAAAAAAAACAAGGGAGAGAATTGAATTATAGCAGATGGGGTAGAGAGAGAAGATGGGAGGGGAGGGGAGGGGGGATAATAGGGGATAGGAAAGGTAGCAGAATACAACAGTCACTAATATGGCAATATGTAAAAACATGGATGTGTAACCGATGTGATTCTGCAATCTGTATTTGGGGTAAAAATGGGAGTTCATAACCCACTTGAATCAAATGTATGAAAGATGATATGTCAAGAGCTTTGTAATGTTTTGAACAACCAATAAAAATTAAATAAATAAATAAATTGAGGAATTAGGGTTTTATTTAAATAATATGTTCATTTATTTACCAAATAAACATTTGCTGATTTTTAGTATAGTATTTTGTGCACTGGGGACTGGTTGACAGTGAATAAACAAAATGCAATTATAGAGATGTGAAAATACCTTAGTATAAGCTAATAAATAGGAGAATAAGAGGGTTATTGATAGTCCCTATAATTTCAGAGACTTGATACTGTCCTTGTTTTAGAGAGAAGTAACTGGGAAAGTGCTGAGTAATGAAAGATTCATTGCCTTTAAAATGACATTAATGCACATCCTCCTGCTTCTCTGAACATTGAGTATAAATAGGATAAAATGCTTACTTTATCAGTAGGTTTGGGTCATCCCATTTATCCACAGGAAATGCATTCTTTACAAAAGTGAGCTTAGTATTTTATCTATGGAAGAATGTTATGAATAAAGTTGCAATTCCCCTGTCTTGTAATGCTTTGTTTAAAGATTATACAAAATCACCATTGACTGCTCAAAGGTCAAATCTATGAAATGTGAGAGATATTGGCCTTGTCTGTGTTCTTTCATGAAAAGTTATAATAAAATTTCTGAGTAAAAAAGAATATGGACAATTTCTGCAGATTCTGGAATTGAAGGAATCAAAGAAATAATGATCTTTTGTGTAATAACAGACATAAAATGCTTCCATAAAGCACTATATCTTTTTTTTTTCATAGAGTTCTAACATGGTATATATTTCAGTAACCATAGTTTAGCACACATAAAAAGAGAGAAGTCATCAAACAGGAAAAAAGGTCAACTCGATGCAATTAACATGCTTGCATTGCATAGTTTTAAAGAAGCACTTTTTACACATTAGAGAACATGACACTTAAAATATTTTTGCTCGTATGCTGTAGCTCAGAAGAAAGAAACAGTTTTGATTATATTATCAAATATCTATACTTATTATGGGGGTTCTAGCTGAGTATCTTTACCAAAATTTTAAAAAAAATGATTCATTTTTAGGCATTTCTAGAGGAACAGACAACTTTAAAAATAGAGTTACTGAAATTTCATTGTTTCATGAATAGGATCCATGTAATAATGGCTTGTTTTAATGTATAACTGGAAAAGAAGACATTGTTAATAAATTATGCCAACAAATTAGGAAGGAAAGGAAATACTTGGTGATTATGAAAAAGAATGTCTGGCCTGCCTTTAATAATAAGCTTACTCTGAGAATCTTACTTCCAAGAATATATTTTAGAAAAATAATTAGACATTTAAGATACTATGTGATATTTAATTAAGAAAAAGTGGAGCATAAAATATATAATTCTTATTATTTCAATCACATAAAAAGGGTGATGGTGGTAATACCCAAATATTTCCAGAAGAGTTATGGTGGGATAATTGATAATTTTGTTTCCATTATGCTACTAAATAACTTTTATTTTTAAGGAGATTTAAAAAGTATAGTCAAAAATAAATTTTATATGTTTAGTTACAATTATTATTTTGATCAAAAAAATACTCCCTACTGTAAAATGCAAATAGTTAACGTTGTTTAAGCAGTATTTATTGTTGATATGACAGTTGTGTTCGTAACGTTTCAAGGATGAAATAAAGCGTTCTTCTAACCTTAAGTTCAATTACATCAGATGGATGGCGTTAAACTTGCCAAGTGTCTGCCTTTTGCAACATATTGGAGATAACTTAAACAAATTGTTTAGCCAATCTTGAGCCATTTAAAAGGAATATTGGTACCTTTCTAGCAGCTTATCTATTTTTCCTAAAATAAATGTGCTCATTGTGACAAAATTCAGGGGAAGAAAAAAAATATATAGATTCTCATTCATGGGAAACTAAAATGATAAAGTTTTCTTAAATGACATGTCATAACAAGATAGGATACACAGCCCAAAATTCCTGTGTGCAAAATGATAGAGAGCTATGAATACGCCCTATTATTTTAAATTAAAAAGGTTAGATTTGCTAAGAAATAAACATCAATTAATAAATATCTTTTCAATTAATTTGGCCTCTCTCCTCTCTAATGTGGTATCTCTTTGTCAGTTTTAAGAGAAGTTAGGGGGAAGTTAGGGTAGGGCCCAGTAAAACCTCCCTCAGTCATTCCCCTGCTACTTGTTAGCTTATGGGAAAGTTCATTAATAATGCTAACCCTTAATTTCCCTGTTTAAAATACAGTGTGAATGAGAATAAAACTGACAAGATACACAGTTGTGGAGAACAGTACTGAAAGACAGACTGTGTATGACTAAAGATCAACATGAAAAAGGACATCAGAGGGTTCACATGAATTAGATGTTGTTATGTTGGTGCTAGATACGTTTTACTCCTCAGTAGTAACTATTAAAATTCACATCCTTTTTAAATAGCAATTTTGTGTTGCTACCAAACTAGATTGTTCACAGACCAAGAACAAATGACAAAAGTTATGCAATTACAAGAAATGGAAGATTGATCATAGCAGCCTCGAAGCCTGGGAGCCTTCCAGTTCATCCTGGATGGCTGTGTAATAAACCAAGAACTGCAAATTGTGCTAGGAACTGGGAATTTAGTAAAAGGAAAATTGACTACTGCATGTGGAAAATTATAAGACTATTAAGAATCTTTCATTCCAAGGTAACAAATTTCCTTGAGCTTCAATAACTCAGAAATACTCTTAATCGCCAATGTGACACAGTTTGTATTTTCTTTGTTCTTCTCATCCGTAAGTGTGTGCACCAGAACAGTGAGAAATAATTTGTACTCCTCCATAGCAAATAGTTGAATTTACATGTGCATAAACATATTTGAGCCTTATTTTCACAATTATAAAAAAATATACAACTGAGGGCAATGTGAAACATAATTAAATTACCCTTCATAATATTGACACTTGATATGGACCTTTATTTGCCTCATACATTTCTTAGTCTTTGTACTTCTCTGAACATATTTGCTATTTTAAAGTTACTTTCACTCCTCCATTTTATTATTTATTCATTTAGTTTTAGTGCAGTTCTTCTTTCTCCTATGTCATTACTTTCCTACTCAAAGCTACTTACTAATTGTTCACATTACAGATGCTCCTGGATGAGGTTACATTTCAATAAACCCATCCAAAAACTGAATATACCATAAATTAAAAATTCATTTAATGCAACTAAACTACCAACACCTTGGCTTAGCCTAACCAAATATGCATGCACAGATCACTTTCATTAACTACACTTGGGTAAAAATCATCTAACACAAGCCCGATTTTATAATAAAGTGTTGAAAACCATGTAATTCATTAAATATTATGCTGAAAGTGGAAAATAGTTCCAAAGAATATATATTCAGGTATTCATGAAGCAGAAACCAATCATTAACTGAAAGATTATAAATTGAGTACTATCTCTAGAGATCATTTCATCTGCAAACATATATTTTTAAAGAGGACCTCCACATCCTGTTCAACCAAATGATTTTTCTTGTGAAGCAAAGAGAAGCAGATGATATTCCTATTACCTAAATTTTTGAAAAATTTTCACTATTTTGCTTAATGTTTCTTTAAAACTTTTCTTCAATTTCTAGAATATGTTAGATTATGATTGATTTTGATCTTTCCTTTTCTCTTTGTTTCTATAATTTCTCTTGATTACTGATCTTTGCAACATTACATAATTCTTCTTTCCTTTGCCATGTTCTTTTTCATTATTTGTGGTGGCAGCCAATTGGCATTGAAGTTACCTACTTTCACATTCCTGGATTGTTTATTCTGTACAACTTCTTAAGGAAATTATACAGCAAAACTTGCACCTTCTTCCAGTTTTTTTTCTGTTTTTTTATCTCCAAAATTATACAATTTAATAATAATGCCATTGTCTTGCTTTATTCTTGAAAGTTTTTTTTAACAAATGTTAGAGCAAGATCTGTGATATAAAGTTCATTCACTTCTCTGAATACTTACTAATGTCTAAAACTTTGCTAAATACAGAGCCTGTAAGAATGACAAGGACCTATCATTAAGGAACTTGTCAATGAAAAAGAAACTAAGTAAAGGTGACACCACAGTGGAGTGTGATAAGGGAACCCACAGGAACAATACCTAAGCCCCAGCTTCTGGGTGGGAATCATCACTGGTTGCATTTTGAATCTTCCTATCCATCCCTTATAGAACCTAAAATAGTCCTAGAAATAGCTTAGTCAAATAGTTGTGATGTGGAATGAAATTAATTCTGAAAATCCATTTCTAGCTCATTTATTCATGTTTTGTTTAAACAAGTAAAGTATTTGATCAAAAGAAGATATCAGACACTTGGTGATGTTTGTTTAGATATAGTGCTTTTCCTCAATTTTGATATTTTCCTCCTTTTAAATTTGGCTGACTCTGATAGATTTATTGGTGATGTGAAATAGATATATGCAAGAATGTATATATCTGATTTGCCATACAGATACAGAAGATATTCAGTATCATTAAAAAACTTTTGCTTTCTCAGCTGCAGTTCAGGAAATGCTACCCTCAAATATGGTCCTTTGATATACTGATTACTTTGAACAGAGAGCACTAGGGGAACAGTGGATTGAATGAGAGGTTTTCTGTGAGTTCTCCATAACTGCCTAGGGATGAAACGTCCCAAAGGAACCAATCTGTCACAATCACCTCCCTATTATCAAACAGCAATTATTAAGGAAGAACAACACTTATCACAGGAGAAAAAGATTAGACATCAGAATTAAGTCACAAACTTTGTTGTAAACTATAATCTATTCATCCAATAGCCCACTCATCTTTTCCCCAAATCACTTACTCTTCCCTAAATTGCCTATATCTGCCCTCTTTCCTTCCTTATGAAAAATGTATATGAATCTCTTTAGGTTTTAGGGTGTTCATCATTTTTTCCTTTGATGCCCTTGTGCACACAATACATTACATACATCTTCTCCTGTTAACCTGCGTCTTGTCAATTTATTCCATAGACTCAATTATTAATGCTCAAAGTGTAGACAGAAAATGTAACTTCTATATTTAAATTGTTTTTTCTTTGTTGTTCTGTTAACACCAATTTGTGATTTTACAAGCACTTTTAAAAAATAGGTGGCATTTGCTGTGTTCAAAGCTCAGATGGAAGGTGTATCCATGAAACAGGACATGGTAATAGAAATCACATTAGTTTTTAATATCCTATGCCCTTTCTATTGAAGGCTATTGAAGGTGTAGTTATTGTAGGTGATTCCTCCAAAATAAGTCTGTTTTGTGACCCTGACCACTCACTTCTGATTATCACTACCAAGCACTAGGTAAGCAATCTATAAACAATAGCCATTATTTTTATTATGGTATTTATATGCAGCAAAAATAAATTGAGTTATCCACTTTTACAGCACAAATCTCACAGCTTTGTAACTTAACAATGTTTGAAATGTGAGGAAACCTGTTCAAGGAGTCAGACAAAAGTTACTTCAAATCCTAATCCCATCACTTATTATGCAGGTTGAAGAAATTGCTTAATTTCTATGAATTTTGGTTTTATTATGGATAAATTGGGAGTGATAATACTTCTCAATTTGATTATAAAAATTAAAGACAATAATCAATCTATGCATTGAGGAGAACATCTATCAAAAAGCAGGTGCTTAGTAATTAATAGCTATTCTTATTAAAATTATCTGTTTCTGCCTGTCTTCTTCATTTAAATGTTGGCTTTTTAAAGACAGTGAACACTGCATTTCTTTTTCTTATTGATCCTTGCTCCAATCAAAGTCTGGCTCAGACTGGCTTTCAAATATTTAAAGGTAATCTATTGTGCAGTAGAGCATCATTTACATATCTACTACTAAATGAATCCAAAATGGAGTCACTCAGTATAAAGTTCCACAAAACCAAACTGAAAATGAGGGTTTTTTTTATTTGACCTTCAGAGAAATTGATAGTCAAATTCCCAATTAGTCCAAGTTCTGTCAGCATAATACGAAAGTCCCTTTGCTTTAATCCTTACAAGGAAAGTAACATGAAGTAATCTGATAATAACCAATCCACTTTTTGGCTTATGCTATTTCTTTGTTCCTGCTCAAGCAACTTTATAAATATTATCTCAATGTTCTGCCATGCCCACTGAGGGTCTTTTCTAAATGTTTGAGAGTTGTGCCTGATTCATAAATGGCTAATAAAAGCTATTTAAATATTTAAATCTGTTGTAAACTTGCTTCTATAAACCACACACAGGTGCATATTTGTATGTGTGTGTGTGTGTGTGTGTGTGTGTGTGTATATATATATATATATATATATATATATATATATATATATATATACACCTTTGCATATTAACTTCACTAATATTTCAGGAACATGATTTGTATTTTCCCCTGAATTCTATATCTTTGGCTGTCATTGTGTCTTGATGACTACTTAAACAGTTGAATTTGGTAAATTTTTACTCTAAGCCATAGGATGTCAATTGGTATGAAAAAAGAAAAAATTAAAACAAAGTAGTTTGCAAATTGTATGACATCTCTAATTGAATAAATGAAACAATCTTCAAAACATTCAGTGACTTAACTATGTAAAAATTAATTTCAGCAACATGCCCACTTTGTTCATGGTGTGGTTGCATCCCCCTTTTTAAACTCTATTTACATGTTAAAGGTAAAACACCTTCTGCTGGAATTTACATTATACAACAATTATTTCTCTTTATACATGACATACTGCACTATGACAACACTTTGTGATAAAGACTTAAACAAATATGTAGGGTTGTACAGCAAATGCTGCACAATATTAAAGATCATATCTTTTTGGCAGCTCTTCATCAGGGTACTAGGGTACGAAAGGAACTAGAGGCTAATCCCCATTATGTATCATAGGATAGTGTCATATTCATACTCTACATCTGTCTCACAGAGCTGAGTAGAGAGTAATTACTGCTGAGATAAGCCTTTTCTGGAATATATGCAATTAATTCTCCTGAAAAAAGAAGGAAAGTAGCCTGACACTTTAATAATGTTTAAGTATACCTAATCTATTTCTTTTCTGTTCCTAATGTTTCCTAAATATGAGAAAGAAAGAGGATTTGAAAGTACTTACAGCTGTCTGTTCTTATGTAAATCATCCATGGGGCTGTAATATTCTATCTTAAAATGACTGGCATGAAATAATACCATAAATTATAATAGAATGTAGAGCAAGTGGGAAATTACTTTTAAGATGAATTCAGGATATGATTTTCATGCACAAAGAATGTTTCTCTTATCAAGTAGGAATTATTCTGTTATTAAAGCTTCAAGGGTGTACAATTTTATTCAATTTGAATTCTGAATATATTTTTAAACTAAATCAAAGTTACTCTTCTCTCCAGAATCTTGATAAAGTGCTATTTAGCTATATGCATTTCTTTGTGGGTCTTTTATTTTTAGCTCACTCTTTTTTTATTATGCATAGTAACCTGATTACACATAATGGTATACTTTTGGTTTTTCAATTGCCTTCAATTTTTCAAAAAAATCATCAATTCTCAAGCTCCTTTATGCAGTCCCATGCTTTGCTATTCAAATGTTAACAAATGAGCTGAGAGCTTGGCTTACATTCAAATAGACTAAATGGTGTTTTAAAGGGCCTGAGAAAATGATTGTTTATATGTTTACTTGCACTCAAGTAAGAATATAATTTTCAATATTTCCTTTGAATGAGAACAAAAGAAGTTTAATAATACAAGAAGGTATATAATCTTTTTAACCTCTTTTACGTTACCTGGCTTTCTTGAACAATCTTTACATTACTGGAGGAAAAGTATCCTCAACTTGGTGATATACCTACTGTATTGAGCACCAGGACAAGAGCATTTTAACAACTTCCTCTTTTATAAGAAAAAAATTATGATAAAATAATAGTCATAAAATTAAATTCATATTAACAGGGGCCAGAAAATAAATGCAGGCAGTTAATACTTTGTTTTATTGAAGTGTGTAAATATACAGTTATCAAAAGCAAGTAAATTTTTATAAACAAAATGTTGGTTTAAAAAGACTAGAGTCTGTAAGAGATTGAGGTAAACACTAAATCTTGCCTCTGATGTAACATTTATGTTTTTTTTTTTGGTGTGCATTAGTTTTGAAATACATAATTAATACTTCAAAATGAAAAACTGTCAAGTTTTTAAGATTGTATTAAAATTCAGTAAAATATTTAATGTATGAATTGAAATTTCCATGAATTTCCTAAAAAATATGAACTTCATAGTTTACTCTTTATTCCTTTGTTTTAAATCTTAAATTCAAATAAGTAGTCCAAATGGTTGCATCAAGTGATAAAATTTAGTAACTAAAATTCCACTCCTTCATTCCCATAATTATGCTTTCACTGCTTATTTTGAATCTATTGTTGAGTACAGAGATACTCAGTATCACAAAGGATATGAATGCAAAGTCTATTTAAAGCTAGCTGAAATGTTCTGTACTGTTATAAACTCAACTCTCAAGGAAATTTATACTTGAATCTTTGCATATGTTTCATCTCTAGAACTAAAAGTTCTCCTAGTCACCTTTTATTTAAAAAAATATTTTTTATTAAAAAATGTCTAAGAAAAATGTGATAATTGAAATTGTGTTTGTGTATAAACTTAAAAATCATAACTTATTAGAATTCAGATCCATAGCAAATCTTTCCAGGGGGGAGTATTTTATCACTCATAGTTTTAGAATTTTGGTCCTTGATAATAGTACCAATAACTTTTAGTCAGTGATTTTCATGCTCTACCATCATCATGCCCTCTCATTGCTTAACTTAGAAAGATGGTGTTTAAGGAAAGTGATGGCTTCCCGCTACCTCTTGATACATATATCTATTGTCATGTTAGTAAACAAAAGGGTATGAAGACAAACATGAGAAGGGGTTTGTTTTGTTTTACTTTATTCCTTGAATAAAGGCTATATCTGCATGTATTTTTAAAGCTAATAAACTTGTTTTTTAGAAAATTTATTTTATTTTGGGGAGACTCATTTAGATTTTTCTTTTAAACAGAAATAAATATTTTGGAAAGAAATACATTGCAAAAAGCTGTCCTTGAGGCTTTTTACTCAAATCAGCTAGAAAATGAATAAAAATGCCCAAAGGGAAGACTCTGAGTGGGAGAATTCATTATAGTTTAGAATCATAAACTACCTAACATTCACCTTTGCCAATGTGCACTTCCATATAAATACATTTAACGTTTTGACAGAGTATAAATAACAGGTGATCAAATTATTAGAAAAACAAAATCATAAATTCAAAGCATGGCACACTGACTCAAATTAGGACAGTTAAATTTTGTTCCTCACAATGAAAGACTAACTAGAATTTCTTTTCATCTATAAGTTGCTTTTGACTTACTTAAAACTATATTTTGACAAAACCCATAAATAAATGCTAAGTACACTTTCTTTAATTTTTGATATCATGTGGGGCACACTTTTCAAGCAAAGTGTGAAACGACTTACAAGATTTCTGAAATCACTTACAAGGTTAATAATAATTTATAAGAAATATCCATTTCCTCAAAACACAAGGCTACATTTCAACATCAATATTTTTGACAAATCTCTCAGATTTATTTTAGCCACATGAAGGTAATGTTTACAATGTCCCTCAGTTTCATGTTAGCAATAAAATTACATGGCATTCCTCAAAATGACCTTTACTGTATAGCAGAGAAAAACTCTAAAACTTTTCATCAATGAGAGAAATATTTCTGTTTCATATCATTAAGTTTAATAAAGTAAACATATATAGATATGTTCAGTAACTTACAGTATTATAATTGATTCTGGTTAAGTATGCTTATGTTTGGTTATTATGTTTAGACTTTGGGGCTCAACTTAAACTTTGCATTAAGTATGTTAATAAATGAGTAAAACGCCACTATCTTTGTATTATGTAGGAAAGTTATAGTTCCAACTTTCAATAAAGTTCCAACTTTCAATAATATGTCCTACAAAGAAAATAAATGCTTATATTTAAATATACATGTAAATATTATTTAATTATCATAAAACCCTTCCTATCAGTTCTGATTCTAAATGTTGGTTCTGTTCCATGCTCTCAATTAGCTAATATCCTCCCCAATCAACATGATGTTGATTAATTCTCATAGAGGTGTGTGTCTCGGCTTTTCATCTCACTTCCTACTCTTCTAATAATTCAGAGTAGCTCTTAGCAATCATCTTGTTCAGTTATTTGGTCTGTTTGATTTTATTCTGTGGCTTCTCATCAACTAAACTTTTACAGGCTATAACTGTATGCAAAAACAACAAAATTAAGACAACTCTTGTCCACTGAGTAGGGACATGAAAATCCACAAGACCCCACTGATTTCATGATTTCACCCAACGCACACAGATCACAGGAATAAAACCACTAAACTCATCTAAGTTCTTCATTTATTTTCCAAAGAGATCTGATTTTTTTCTGAGTGTAAAAGTAGTATGTATTTGTCAATAAAAGTGAGACACTACTAAGTTACAATAAAACACATTCTCATTATCCAAAGATAAGTACTATTGACTATTCTAGACTTTCTATCTACATGTAGTTTTTATATCATATTACCATACAATATGCGATTGAAAAAAATCTGATTTTGCCTCCTACTATTTTTAATATTATGGTGTCATGGTATGAATATATCCCTCAGTGTCAGTGTTTGCAAGTGGGGCTGATAGGAGGTATTAGAATTAGGAATGGATTAATGCTTCTGTAAAGAGGGCTTTAGGCATTATATTCACATTTTTTCTGCATTTCTGACATGTAAAGACATAGCCTTCCTTCTCTCAGAACTCAGAGTTAAAAGTGCCATTTTGGAAGTAGTAATGTCAGGCCCTACCCCACTGGTGCCTCAATTTTGGGCTTCCCAGCCTCCAGATCTGTGAGAAATAAATTTCTGTTCTTTATAAATTACATGGTCTATGGTACTTTGTTAAAGCAGCACAAAATGCCCTAAGCCCCAAGATAATATTGTTTGAAAGCTTAAGAAACTAAGGCACAGAGAGAAAAATACCTTAATCTGGTCCAAGGCGATTCGAGTTAGCTAGAAATTTATATTGTGATTTTTTTATGCAGCACATGCCCTCATTTTTCTCTTCGAGTAATAGTAGAGCCACAAAGAAGAGAAGAGAAGAAATCTGTGCATTCCTCTCTTTCTTATTTAATCTCAAAACCCAGGTAAGTTGGTCAAACTTGACACATGCATCTAGGCTTTGCGCCATATGCTCCCTCTGAACTCTAAGAATTACACTGGTGGAGAGGAAGTGGGGTTGAATAACAGTTACTAGTTTGGATTTGCTTACTCAAACATGTGAGCAGAAAAAGTCTCAAAAGAAGAGGGTTTTCTGAATACAGTTCCCTACATCATCCTCTTACAAGGTCACACTAACTACTTTTGAGCTGGTGAGTACAGGCAAGACTTGGAGAGTGTATGACCTCAGGAGCATTGGGAGGAAAGAGAAGGCTCACAGCTTTGTTCTCTTCTGGGCTTAACCAGAGCCGCTGGGCACAGAGCCAAGAATCCTGGGTTGGTGATAAGAAGTCCAAATTTCTGAGGAAAGATTTATGACTAAATATTTATCCTTGAAAGGAAGAGTAATGTTTTTCCAAATTTCTGGTCCTAAGAGTATCTAAAGAGTATTTTTGGCTTAGAAAAACTGCAGAGCAGTCCCCACATTGGCGGGAGGTGTTCTAATGTTTACAGCTGAAGAGAATTCATGGTGTTATAAAAGAAGTCGGTAGGACTTTCAAGTTTTTTCACTGTCACTAGGCAACAGAGGTAAGAGTGCCTTAGGCCTTTGACCATTTGTGGATTAAATTTTCAAATGAGTGCTGAGAACGAACAGGAAGAATAAATAAGTAAAAGAAAGAAAGAGTGAATCTTAAGAAGGACCAAAGATGCTAGGAAAGAAGAACAAGAAAAACACAGGGACAGGTCAAGTAAAGTAAAACACAAATGCTGTGAAGATAAGTGACTAATAAATAATATTGTATATTTAAAGTCTCAAAATATTTCTGGAATTAAAAATAAAATTGTCAATTTGAATATATCTTAGACTATGAAAGTGTAGTCATTGAGAATTAACTTAATGTTAAAAGAAATATCTCAACTAAAGATAAAACCCATAAATACTGAGGGAAAAATATAAGAGGAATTGGAAAGACAGATTGAGGAGATTAAATATGAAGATACTGAGTTTCAGGAGAAAAACAATTATATCATTTGAAGAAAATTTGAATGGATTGTATTACTGAATTACTGCTGCTGTGTGTGTGCCATTTTTGCATGTCGGATATACCTAGATAAAACATTGAAAAACGGCACATACGCAGCACCAGAATCTAAAACTCATCTATTAAGAAAAAAAGGACCAACAACTGTAAAGATGATGCTTAGACGTGGTGTGGGTACTAAGGCTCAGGCCAATTAGTGCAAACACCATAGATTGGGTGACTTAAACAACAGATACCGATTTCTTACAGTTCTGAAGTATGG
This sequence comes from Urocitellus parryii, assembly GCF_045843805.1. Lineage (NCBI taxonomy): Eukaryota > Metazoa > Chordata > Mammalia > Rodentia > Sciuridae > Urocitellus > Urocitellus parryii. Next base: position 38,883,640 of record NC_135540.1, on the reverse strand, counting down.
AAGTCTGAGATTTGGGCACCAGGATGGCAGGGATCAGTTGCCAATTCTCCTGGATTACAAACTGCTCACCTACTCATGTCTTTGCAGGTGAAAAGAGAAAGTGAGGAAAGGGTAACTAAAGGATCTTCCTCTTGTTATAAAGCCATGAGTTTTCACTATCAACGTGAAAACATGCTATTTATATAGCCAGTATCACATAGATAAGACTAACAATACCCTTCACTATGCCTTATAGCAGTGCAGGAGAGATCATGTTTTATTATAACAGAGTTGGGAGTGCATGTTCTGTGCTGTGAGCCACATCTTTTCTGTTTACAAGACATAACTACTGGCTGCAGATTGTGGTTTTTGTTTCCTTCAATTATATGCCCCACCATGTATATAACACCAGGATACTCTAATAATCAAACATATAATATTCCTTTGGACATAATAAAATAATTTCAATTATTATTTTTATATGTGGAAAACCAATAAAGCTCATCAAAGTTTAAGTGATACAAAAAAAAAGTTCATAGATAATAATTTAGACTTCTTGAAATTGTTCCTAAGAATATAAACTGTTGGTTGTCTTCTTTTTAAAGAAAACTGAAAGGACTAAATTGAAAGTGTGGTTATAGAATACACTCAAGTTACAAATGCAGCTAATAATTTGGATACTTTCTCTAAATAATATAAATATATAATTTAAGATCAAATTATTATTTTGAGTTTAATAGTATATTTGTGCTTTGTGAAATCTACCAACCTAGCAAACAAGAAGTGTTGAGCTAAAGTAATAATTCTGAAATCATAGAGCAGAAAAAGAATAATAATTTTTGAAATGTGTATTTAGTGCTCGAAAAAGAAATATAATAGCACTCTCCAGCCACAACTCTACTTGTTAACATTAAACAAGCATGAATGAACATAAATAATGCATGCTATTGATTACATGGTGCCTTCCTCCATTCATACATTGAAGTCCTAACACACAATGTGATGATATTCGGAAAAGGCACTTTTGGAAGATGTTTGGGAGTAAGTAAGGTCTGTAGGTATGGGACCCTCGTGATGGGATTATATAAAGACACAGAAGGCTTGCTTTCACATTCTCTTTCTCTATGTGCATGTACTAAAGAAAAGCCACGTGAGCACACAGTGAGAAGATGGCTTTCTGTCAGCCAGGAGAGTCCTCACCTGAATATAGTCATGCTGGCATGACTATATTCTATTCATATGACTATGACCCCAGGCTTCCAACTTTCAGAATTGTGAAAAATTAACTTTCTGTTGTTTAGGCTACTCAATTTAACATAATTTGTTATAGCATCCCAAGTAACTAAAACAATATGCAAATACCTACATAAAGTACAACCCAAGGAATAGGTTTTAATATTAATTATTAATATTAATATGAATTAGTATTATTAAAATGACCATATTTCTAAAAGCAAAAAGATTTCATGCAATTCTGATCAAAATTGCAATGACATTCCTCATAGAAATAGAAAAGGCAATTGTAAATTCATCTGGAAAAATAAGAGACCCAGAATAGCTAAAGCAATCCTTAACAGGAAGAGTGAAGCAGGTGGCATCACTATACCAGACTTTAAAGTATACTACAGAGAAACAGTAACAAAAACAACATGGTATTGGTGGTATTGGCACCAAATCAGACTGGTAGACCAGTGGTACAGAATAGAGGACACAGAGACTAATCCACAAAATTAAAATTATATTATATTATATTAGACAAAGGTGCCAAAAATATGCATTGGAGAAAAGACAGCCTCTTCAACAAATGGTGCTAAGAGAACTGGAAATCCATATGCAACAAAATGAAATTAAACCTCTATCTCTCACCATGCACAAAACTCAACTTAAAATGGATCAAGGACTTAGGAACACAACCAGAGACCCTGCATCTAATAGAAGAAAAAGTAGGCTTTAATCTCCGTCATGTGGGATTATGCCCCAACTTCCTTAATAAGACTCCTCTGGTGCAAGAATTAAAATCAAGAATCAATAAATGGAATGGACTCAAACTAAAAGGTTTCTTCTCAGCAAAAGAAATAATCTGTGAGGTGAATAGAGAGCCTATGTCTTGGGAGCAAATCTTTACCCCCTTACACACCAGATAGAGCAATAATCTCTAGGGTGTATAAAGAACTCAAAAAGCAAAGCACAAAAAAATAAATAAATAAATAAATAAATGGATCAAGGACCTGAACAGACACTTCTCAGGAAATGATATACAAGATATACAATCAATCAACAAATATATGAAAAAATGTTCATCATCACTAGCAATTAGAGAAATGCAAATCAAAACAACTCTTAAGATTTCATCTCATTCTAGTCAGAACAGCAGCTCTTATACATACAAACAACAATAATGTACATACAATAACAATGTTGGCGAGGATGTGGGGGAAAAGGTACACTCACTCATATACTGCTGGTGTGACTGCAAATTGGTGCAGCCAATATCGAAAGCAGTATGGAGATTTCTTGGAAAATTAAGAATGGAACCACCATTTGACCCAGCCATCCCTGTCCTTCATCTATACTCAAAGGACTTAAAAACAGGATACTACAGGGACACAGCCACATCAATGTTTACAGCAGCACAATTCACAATAGCTAAATTGTGGAACCAACTTAGATGCCCTTCAATAGATGAATGAATTTTTTAAAATGTGGCATATATATACAATGGAATATTACTCAGCAATAAAAGAGAATAAAATCATGGCATTTTCAGGTAAATGGATGGAGTTAGAGAAGATAATGCTATGTGAAGTTAGCCAATCTCAAAAAACCAAATGCTGAATGTTTTCTTTGATAAAAGGAGGCTGATTCATAGTGGAATAGGGAGAGGGAGCATGGGAGGAATAGACAGACAAACTCCTCGATATAGGACAGCGGGTTGGAGGGAAAGGAAGGGGGCATGAGGTTATAAATGATGGTGGAATGTGATGATCATTATTATCCAAAGTACAGGTATGAAGACATGAACTGGTGTAAATATACTTCATATACAACCAGAGATATGAAAAATCATGCTCTATGTATAATAAGAATTGTAATGCATTCTGCTGTCATATTTTTTAAAAAAAGTAGAACCCAAGGAAAGGCTCATGCCTAGGACTTGTTTTTTTCTGGGTATAGGTAAATTTTTATCCTATAACACAATTTCTTTTAGGGACTATAATTTAACCTGGCACCATTAGCTAAAGTGATGTTTCTCAACTGGGGGTAATTTTGGCCCCAGAGGATATTTGTCAATGTCTGCAGGGTGCATATTGGCATCTAGTGCAGAGTGTTGGAGAGTCTGTTAAACATCCTACCATGCCCAGTACAGCCACTTACAACAAAGTGTCAATACTGTTGTTGCTGGGGAAACACTGTCCTAAAAATATATCACTGAAAAAAAAGCATATAAAATGATCTCTTTTGCCCCAAACGCTGATTAACTTTTGCCAACCTTTGAAACTGTTAAAAGTAAGGCTAAATAAGCAACCATAATTACTTTAAAAACATTTCTTAATGACCTGATGCAAATATTTCTTGGCTTAATTAAATCTAAATTTGTGTTACCATGTATGGGTAAATAAAATTGCTTATGATAATAGCAGGGATCATCAAAGAAGAAACCCATGACAAATAATAGGAAATGAAACCAGTTCTAAATTATTATAGATTGTGAATCTGCAATATAAGTAACAGCTAAACTGGCTCCTAACATTGTTTAGAATTTTCAATACAAAGTGTAATTTCCACCTTAACAAAATGTCAGAGGTTATTTATTACAAAGATTGGAAGTTATTTGGATCCTGGTGGACTATATGTGATTGTCCCCCCAACATGAATGCTCCAAAGCTAGTTTTATTGAGCCTTTTGCTTTTTAAGGTTTCTTCTCTTAATGTGTAAACATCACTTACACACTTTCCTACTTAGTAATAATTCTCATTTAACAAAACAAACTATATTTTCAAAAGTTAATATTTTTCCTTTATTAAACAGTCAAAAGGATTATGCAAATAACATGGTACAAAAATTAAAATGATATCTTGGTTACTACCTGGGAAATTTTATAGAGTAAGGAGCCAATTTGGGAAATTCAAGTTTAAAGAAAAGGAAAAAGAAGATAATAATTTTACACTATGCCTCATATTAGTATGTCAGCCAATATAAGACTTTTTTGGAGGGAGGGGTATTGAATTACTTTAATTATAGCTATGTAGTGTTGGCTCTGGCAGTAATCATTATCTTTTTCATTTCATTCAACAAATGAAGGTCTGATTTCTTATATACCATATATTTTAAATCTGATCACAACTAATGTTGAGAGGAAAAAATGAATACTTCTTTCTGAGTTAATTATACAAAATAAGCACTCTCTGGCAAAGTGAATGAATAAATACTCTTCTATGTTAAAACTGACAATTCCAATCTTCAAAAACATCTATATTTGATATTCATTAAATTCAAAGATATTTTTGTATGCTACATAATTAAAGCTTGATTTTATAATATATTCCTAGAGGGCTGTATCAATATAAAATGATTTCAATATGTAATATATAAACTTTGTATCATAAACCTTACATATATATTTATAAAAGGTTATTTTCAGTAATGTAAGATGTATTCCTTTTGTCTATGATACTATTCCTGTTTTCAGTAATGGTTTATAGGTCTTCTAAAAGTCACAATTATATGTTCTGGAGACCAATAAACACCATAAATCCAATCACAGAGCACAGTCTAAATAAAGATCAAATTTTGGTTAAAAAACACTGTCATCAAGAGTCAGTAATAAGAAATGCTCTAAATTGGTCTCATATGTCATTAAAGTTAGGAGTTTTCAGAAGCCTTGTTCTAGAAAGTCTGCTTCATCATTTAATTTTATTTAACAGTTACATAATATGGCATTGTCAATGTAGCCAAATATAAAACAATCATAAAGAATATTTTGGGCTACAATTTGGTTTTTGATCTGGATAACGGATCAGTTTGTTTTACAGCATATAGTTTACTCACATTAGAGTAAAATGTGATGAGTTTGAAAAAAATCTTTCTCACTTCTTAATTCTTGTTTTATAGTACTATGAGTTTTATGTATATGCAGAGTGTTCACATTTTAGTTTAAACTACTGTTCACACACATCCATAATTTGAAAATGTATAGTTAGAAAATTAATGGCCACGGCTTTTCCTGTTATCTACCAAGTATATTTCATGTTGTGAAGGTATGATTCCTTCCTGACATTCTTTAATAATGCCATATAAAATAAAATTTGAACTATATGTATTTTTTATTTTACATTATTTGTGAATTATATATGAAAAAAGCTACACTTCAAACTTTATGAAAAATAAAAAGTAAAATACACCTTGTTTTCAGTATTATTGTTTACTTTGCTTCATAGAAGTTATATCATGCACTTCACAAACACAATATAGCCTTTGCCTTCAAATTTTTGATAGATAAACTGAAATGATTAACCCTGCTTCAAGATCTATTTCTAGAATTACATAAATTTTCACACATATTTCTATTTCCATCTTGTCAAAGACCTATAGTTTTTATTACTATAGAATTATAAATTTGATAAACAGATTATATCATTAACAGTATTTATAAATAAGTAATAGTATTTAATAGATAAGGGTCTACAACAAACGTACACTCTGTTGGCTAAATATTGTTGTCACTTACCAGCTCTTCCTGAAGTTGGGAAATAAGTTCATCCCTCTCTTTCAGCTGTAACTTGAGCATAGAGCATTCATCTTTCATTATATCCTATAAAAACATCAAAGAAACAGTATAATAAGCTTAGCCCTTTCACTTTGCTCTTAATAAAGAAAGTCAACTTCACACAATGAGAGAACATTACATCTGAATAATGAAACTCAAATTTCCTCTATAGCATGATATTTTAAATATTATATTCTAACAAAAAAACAAGCTAATATATCCAACAATGTTATTATGTTATACATGATTTTATATAAGAATCATCCATCCATCTATCTATCTATCTCATTAGTCCATTATGTTGCTTCAGACTAAAGTGAGTAATTCTTGATTCTTTCCTCATATTTTTGTGCATGTATATTCAGTGAAATAAAAATAATCATACTCTCAAAGAGACACCTTATAATTTGTTCCTCTGTTTTAATTAAATATTAATTCTCAAACCTGTGGCCACTAAGCAGTCTCATCACCCATGATATGTGACCCTCTCACTGGAAGTCTTTGGGCATTTAATCTTCTCACTGTGCAGGCTACCCACAGTGATGGCCTCTATGTACACAATGGATCCATACCCATGACCCTTCCCATTCTGTGCTGCTAACTACTATCCTCAGTTCAGAGTCCCCTGACTCTAAGTTGCAGCTCATTAATGTTTCTATTTCCTGAAGACGTAAATAGCACTGTCCCACACACATGACAACACTGTCCCACACACATGACAACTCAACATGCAGCTCTGCTCTTGTCCTACCCTGAAACTTCACTTCTGATTATTTTATGTTCCTATTCCTTAAAATAACAACTAGGAAGTCACCCAGTACTCTCAGCTCCTACTCACTATGAACCAAATCTGATACCTAATTCATTAACCTCTACTTCCCTCATATTTCTTGGACTTGTTTCTCTCTAGTTCACATTGTTTTACTCTAGGAACTCATTGCTCCTTACTTGAATTTCTACAATAGTCCCTAAAATGTTTTTTTCTTACATCTATCACTTTTCCTATTTATCAGTGAGATTTTTCTAATTGGGAATGGATTCCTTCTCTTCCTAATTTAACAGAGTATCATCTTTTTTATGGAAGGGAAAAAAAAAAAAGCCAAAACTCTTTGGCATGGCATATTGTTCCCTTCATTATCTTTTACTTACTTATTTCAAAAGCTTCAGAATTTTGATTTCCACCCTCCTTTTAATCTCTGTTCACTCCTACAGATTTGAAATTTATTGCTTTATGTCTCCTTGCTTTACACATAAACATCTTGGGATTTTACTGCCCTCTTTTCATCTCATCTCTCCATTTTACATAATATCTCATACTCTAAGACTAATATAAACTACTACTTACCTCACAGGAAAGTTTTCCTTTACTGGTTGAGTTATGCATTCTTTGGGGGAAAGGGGATAAGCCATAATATCTAAACAAAATATTATTCCATACAAAATTTCTTGAGCTCTTTGTTTTTCCCCCGGTTTCATTGGATTACTTTAATTCCTTTTTCTCCCCACTTGAGCCTTTAGACTCTATTTCTTTAGCATATTATTAGCACCAAACATAGTAAATGACACCATCAATTCATCTTACCTTCCCTTGAAAGTGCTTTCATTTTGTTTGTTAGACAATACAAAATTCTGGGTCACTAAAATTAATTTGCCCAGTTATTGATAGAGAAGGCTTTTATGAATTTTCTTCTGATGGCATATAATATTTAGCATGTGCTAGTCTGCAAATAACTGTAAATAATATATTACCATCTACCTAATTTAAAGTTGTGAAACTGTGAACTTCGTGACAAATTTCCCTGGGAATAAAATATGAGAATTTTAAAAGTGAGCATATTTTCAGAAAACTAAGTTTCTTCATAATTCCCATAAACACAAGAGAAGCAAATCTTCCACTTTAAACTAATTAATCAACAAAATGTTGATTAGTAAAAATACTGTTGATAATCAATGGCAACAAAAATACTTTGTTGATTAAGTCTCAGGTCCCTTTGCAATGAAGGATTCACTGAGCAGCTGTGAGGTATGTGGTTAGCTGACTACTTTCAGCTGTTAGCTCTTCCAGCAAGAAGTCCAAAATCATTACTGGGTGGTCTGATACAAAGGACTGATTTAAGGCAGTGGTGCCTGAGATCCAGCTATTCTTCTCTCCAACCATAGACTCCACAAGAGCTACCCACTTTTCCTCAGCACGAGATTAGTCTCCTAGGCTCTTGGATCTGGAGTTCCTTGCTCAGCTGAAAGAATATGTTACATGGAGATGAATAACAATACTCTCTCAATATTCTCATTATATCCGCAAAATTCTGCAGCATATTGACAAGATGATCTATTGAGTTTGAAAGGATACTGATGTGTAGAATTAAAAGGTTTTTAATATTCTTGGGTTTCAAAATAAGATTATTCCATTAACCTGTGGGCTAATGTAACCAATTTAACCTTGTGATTTTTAAAATGCACATTATTCATAGTTAGAAAACATAATTTAAAAATGATGATATCCTTACTTTCTCATTCAATTATAATTAATTTTAGGGCCAAAATTCGATTGTATTATTTCCTCCTTTCAATAATATTCATAAATATGGCACTCAGTATGGTAGACTAAAAATGGCTGTATATTTGTGATACTAACGCTGCTCTCCTAGGATCTGGTCTGTTCTAACTGACTTTGCATGACTAATAGAACACAGTGGAAGCAACTCTGCATGACTTTCAGGTCCAGGTCAGGAAAGGCTTCTCAGCTTCTACAGTGTGTTACTTAGAATTTCTGTTTCTCTTCAGACTACTCCTTTGCAGAAAGGATCTAACAGATATGCTGAGAAGTACAACCACATGGTGCTCCCACTGAGAGAAGAGCAGTATCTGAGCTTCCAAAGAACATGCAGCATCAATTACAACTGTAAAAAGGAGCTACCTTGGACATTTAGCCTTCAGGTGACTGCAACCTCAGCACCTCACTCTTGTCTAAGAAACCCAAGAGACCCTAAGCTAGAATCACCTGGTTGAATCATTTTCAAGTTCTTGACTTAGAAAATTGTAAATAAAATCCATGATAGCTTTAACTCATGATGTTTTGGGCTGATTTGTAACAGAGATCACCAGGATATATGGACAACTTCCAAATTATTATAACTAGAATTAGTATGAGTGACTTACTCTAATTGCATAAAATGCATACAATTAACTTTTATAATAAAATATTTCATGATGTAATTTTTATTTTTCGATTTAAGCTATAGTTAGAATGATTTCAAGTAGCCTGTTTCAAGCATATCAGGAATGTTCTTATCATCTAAGCTAAGGAACTCAGAAAATGAGCTACTATATTACTATACACTTATTTTATAAATTTGGAAAGTTAGTGACACATAACCAGAAATTGGGGTGATTAGTCCCAAATTCAGTTTCCTGACTTTAGTCCCATGCCTTCTATGATATATTTTCACCTGTAATTAGAACCACCTCATTGTTTCAGACTATAAATAGAAATCAGGTATCAAAAAAATAAAAGCAAGCAGAAGCTGTCAGTCACCTGGAAAAAAGTCTTATTTTGAAATTAGAAACACACATACGCAAAAAAATCAAATACTTTATGATTTACAAGCCATTTGTAAACAAAAAGGTCAAAAGATTCTAAAACCAAGGAAACAGACCACTCTATCAGTGCTGATGAGTACAGAATGTTTATGAACAAGAGAAAAAGGAATAGAAAACAGAAACATGTCAGGGGAGGACAGCAGGTCAGAGATTAGAAAACAGAAGAATGAATAATAATTGACAATGTAGTTTGCAGCTCTTTCTAAATAAGTGTAATTCTTATGTTGACTTAGCTTTAAAGTAGCATGCTGCCTATGACAACTGGGTAGCTAATGAAAATACAACTCCAGGGGAAGAAGAGCCTTTCAATCATCGAAAACTAGGTCAATAAGAACACTATTTTAATTATTTATTATTTTTAAAAAATAACTGAACTATTTCATAATCCATTTCATTATTAATAATGTACATGATGGTATTAAATTCTCTTTTTATAAACACTTAACAAAAAATTATAAATCTACCTTTACATGCTCACTAAAAAGAACTAACATTCTATTGATCTATAATAGTGTGTTTTTTTCCTCTAGTGTTGCTTTCCTGGAAATATAAAAATAATAAAGCATCATATATTATCATGTTTTAAATAGCTGTACTACAGGTTGAACACCCCAATCTGAAAACTGAAATGCTCTGAGATCCAAAACTTTTTAATGCCACAAGTGGAAAAATCCACACCTGACCTCATGTGAAAGCTTGTAAAGTCAAAACACAGGAGAACTAAAAATATATAGAATTACTGCCAACTAGGTGTATCAGGTCATATAAAATATAAATGCACTTTGTGTTTAAAATTGGATCCTATTCCTCAGATATTGCATTGAGTATATAAAAATATTTCCAAATCTGAAATAATTCTGGTCCCAGGCATTTTGATAAAGGATATCCAACCTGTACTATATTAACTAGAGATAAAATGCACATAGTTTAAAATTATCTTTTTACCTTTTTTAAGAACTATCAAATGTATTACCAAAGAGTACCACAGACTGTATATCATAAATCATTTTCACAATTAAAACTGAATGATTCTCAGATACTACATATATCCTGCTTTACTCCAGTATTCATAAGAGATATTCGTGAAGCTTATACATAAAACACAAAATCTATTCATTTTTTAAATATATATTTATATGTATGTATATATATAACATTATTATTTGTTATTAAAATTGTTGGTAGTTCTTTTTTAAGGTAAAGAATGAATAGATGTACAAAGCCAGCATCTCAGAAAAGCATTTTTTAACATACAATTCAAACCAGGAAATTGTATTATCCTTTGTCATAGTGGTGTGTATGCATATATATACATGCACACATGCACGTGCGCGTGTGCACGCGCGCACACACACACACACACACACACACTAGAAATTTCTTCGTGTGTAGGTGTGTTTTTTTTACTGCAGATTCTGCAGATTTAATTCAGGGCTGCTCTATGGCTGACCTACACCCCCAGTTCATTTTTATTTTTATTCTGAGGGTCTTTCTAAGTTGCCTGGGCTGGCCTTGAACATGCAGTCTCCCTGAATTCCTGAGATTGTAGCTGTGCATCACCATGCCCAGCAGATACCTAGTAATATTTTCAAGTAATTAAAGAAGAATTTTGGGAAACCAGCATTATCTTTTCATCTGTAAATGGTAGTCTTAGGAAATCCTAAGAATTCTTACGGATCTCTAGCATTCAAAAGATAACACCTTATAAAAACACAGAATCATCTTTTTTACCTCCAGAATCTTTCTTGATCGGCTATTGAACAAAATGATAGAATTATGGGATAAGTAGGGTTTAAAACACAAAAACAATGAAGCACAGAAGACCACTGCAGCAAGGGTAATTAAAAGGCAAACACTCATTATAATACTAAGACCCTGAAACTTGGCTCATCACCTGTCAGCAAAATTCATCTTCATCGTAGTTCAACATTTTTTGGAATACTTAAAAAAAATAGCCTACAATGAAAAATTTGCTAAAATGTAAAATTTGTTTTATGCAACTATATACTTATTATTTCCAAGTTGATATTGTTCTCTCTGATTCACATACTTACACTAACAAGAAAAAAAATGAAGTTTTAAAACTAGTTTAAAACAATATATTCTGGCTGGGCATGGTGGTGCATGCTTGTAATCCCAGGAGCTTGGGAGGCTGAGACAGGAGGATTGCAAATTCAAAGCCAGCCTCAGAGAAAGTAAGGCATTAATAAGCAACTCAGTGAGACCCTGTCTCTAAGTAAAATACAAAACCAATATAATCCATTGACTCATTTTTTTTCTAATTATAGGGAAAGTGGACATAACATTTTAATCTAACTCAGGATCCTTATAAGAAAATTACTAGACACTTCACTTGTGTTGTTTCACCCAGTACATTTGTATAAAACTTCAATTTAAGGATAAACATTGATGTTCAATTTTTCTAAAGCTATTTTAAAATAAAGAGTATTTTCCTGATGGAAGTATGAGAATTTTCTCAGGGTCATTTAGAGACTTACTAGGCAAACAATATTAGCGTTCTGATGTCCAAAAGCCCCTAGGTTTCAAAAATATTAATTTTGGCCAGGCACAATGGTGCATGCCTGCAATCCCAATAACTCTTAAAGCTGAGGCAGGACTATTGCAATTTCAAAGCCAGGCTCAGCAACTTAGTGAGGCTCTAAGCAACTTAGCAAGACTGCATCTCAAAATAAGTAAAAAATGGGCTGTGCATGTGGTTCAGTGGCTAAGTGCCCCTGGGTTCAATGCCTGGTACAAAAAAAAAAAAAAATCAATTTGGAACTACACTTAAGACACAACTATCTTTATAAATTCATCATAATGAGCTTCTTAACAAATAAAGCTGACAAGTGAAAGTGATAAACAGTTTTTATCGTCCCACAGGAAACACTCGTCAGGAATTCTTGGGGCAAGAAAGGTCCTTATAAATGTGTCAAGAAATCCTCTGATACAGCATTTTCCCCCCACAGAGAAGACAGGCAGAATTTTTGTATGTGTGACCAGAAAGCAATTATTGAAGTGTCCCTTTCACAATATACATTATAGAAAGAAAACAAATTTTCAAATGGTTATAAAAACACTGTGTTGAAAGTTTCTTTCTATTATACAGCACACTTAATTTCTTTTCATGCTTTCAATATGAATAGGGGAAATCTCGTGTTTCTGTGTCCTGGATTTTATAAGAAATGTTTGAATACTATAGTGATCTTACTTTCTGGAAGGTAAAAATGTAATCAAAGACATCTAAGTTATCAACCCTACCAGGCCTCCTCTACTCTATCCAGGCCAAGTTGCAGGCAATGAGGACAGGCCCTAGTCCTCAGAGCCCAAGAAGTTATTCAAATTAGCCAGTCTACAGGTTGCCTGGGAGCCCATCCTTAACCCCATCCTGCTTTCCATGACATTCCCAACAGTTCCTGTTGCTATTCTTTCCCCACAGGCAATAGTTTGCAAGGTCCTGCAGGGCAACCTTTGCCCCTTTGGTGCCATTAGTAACAAACAATTCTGTCTTTCATCTATCAGTGTGATGTGTCAGTGTATTTCTGTCTCACCACCTTAAGCATCTTTAAATGTAATTGAATATAGTGCCAGCAGGAGCGTGTCTGCTGGTAGTGACCACCCTTCTGCCCTCCTCCTGGAATGAGGAAGCCAAGCCATCTCTTGGCCCCTAAACATTTACCTCACTGCAGTGCCAAAAGAGACTGTGCATAACATGGGGGGCTGCTTGACAATACATCTATTCTCTTTGTTTTAGATAAAAAGGGAAAGTCATGCCCTTATGATTTTATCTGTTAATAAAGGGCATTAAAAATCGGAGAGGACAGACTTCCCTAACATTCACAGATCCTTAAAAAAAATGTGTATTATTTTGTTTTACGGGGTGCTGAGTTGTGACACTGTTGAAGAATACAGAACTAAGTAATGCTTTAAAGATGTTTCAAGGATTCTGGCATAATTATAGAATTTTGGAGAGGAAGAAAAAGCAGAGAGTTCAATATTGTGCTGTACAGGAATTACAGATAATGTGACTCAATTTAAGCAGTGGTGTCAGGCAGTCTAGGAGGTCAGAAAACTAAACTGCAAAAAGGCAATGAACACCAGCTGAAGCTAAGGATTACAGCTACAAAACATAAACCACTATTACATAGTAAGGAAAGAAGTAAAGGTCATGCTTTGTTCTTTTTTAGAGACACTAATGGATAGCAACAGCATACACAGTAGTACATTCAGATACTCATTATCTGTATCATTGTAAAGCAGGAGTCTTTTAAGATAGTATATAAATGAATTTGGTAAAAGTAGCTTTTTTAACATATGAAGTAGAAGCACTTTGAACAATTGCTTATGTGGTGAATTCCTGCACACATTCAACTATGTAATTAGCTTCCATCACAAAAATAAAATCTTGGGCTTAAAGATTCTATAAATTTAAATGCAGTCCCAAATTGGAAATATTATTAAACAGTAAATTATCTGTAAATTATCTTCTAATATGTAAGAAAACCTACAAATCTAGTAACTTTTTTATAGATTACCTCTTGTTCTTTTCATTCTAGGAAGAGAAGACTCTCATTTAAGTCCATGCTATACCAGAATTGGGCTATGTAACTTGAAATCAATCAGTTACTACTAAATCATCTATGATAGTCTGAAATTCTACACTAATATCAAATATTATGATTATATTATCAGAGAATACTCACCTTTACCAAGAAGGTGTGAATAACTACATTTTTCAGTGTTTAACCAACTTTCTTATAATCTCTGTCAACATTATCCCAAGCTGGTATACCTCAACATTGATTTACATTACTTTTCTAAGGTTCAGTTTTCCTCATAAAATTGGGTTTGTGTCATATTATTTGCCTGATAAGAAGCTTTCAAGTACATGTAAGGGGAAAAATCCCATCAGGTTGTGGTACACAGAGTGTCTCAAGTGGCCCTCAGAGTTGTCCTGCCCATCTCCAGAATCTGTCAATATATCAAGATATCACTCTGATGGTTATCTTATGTTTTATGGCACAGATGACTCTTAAGTAGGGAGGTGATCCAGGTGGGCCTAATCAGTCACATGAGCCCCTCAAAGCAGAGGCCCTTCCCTGGCTGGAGTATAAATGATACTTGAAGCATAAGAACTGACTACTGAGGGTGCTTTGAGGACTGAAGAAGCCAAGCCAGAAGGAAAGAAGGAGGATTTCAAGCCACGAAACAGGTCTTCAGTTGACAGCCAGCAAGGACAATGGGGACTGCAAATCTGCAACCCCAGGAAGTGAATTTTCCAATAGTGAGAAAAGTCCCAAGAGGATCTTGGGTGTTAACTTCAGACTTGTGAGAATGACTTAAAAAAAAAAAATTCTTTATAAGTCATCAAGTTTGTAGTAATTTGGGTCACAGGGATAGAAAACAAATACATGCACAAAGAGTCAGAGAAAGACTTCTTGAGAAAGAAATAATCTAACCAGAATCCCAAAATTTAGAAGAAATGTATACATGATGAAAGAAAGGGAAGTGATTTTCAGAGAAAGGCAGGGTGAAGATTCCCAGAGGCACAAGTCTGGGGTTTAAGTAGTATTTTGATACAGTGGTATAGAGATGCATGTATTGACAAAGAGAAAAATAAATAACAGAGTCGCAAGTCACTTATTGTGTAATAATAAATTCAGTGTTATTCAGAAAGCTATGGTACATTAATTGTGAATTCTAATCCATTAGAAAGTATGATGAGATTTAAATATATGCACCTTAGTCCTGATACAGTACTGAGAACAGCCCGATGGCATAGAGACTAGAGACAGATAAAAGGCTATTTTAACAATCTACATAAGAAAGAATTAGAATTTAAACCAAGATGGGGCTATGGAGTGAATTTGAAATCTACTAAGAAAATGAATGGAGTAGGGAGAGGAAAACAGGGGAGAAAAGAGTGAGGGATTATTCCATTTCTGGCAGGTCTACTAAGGGACTGAAAGTACTCACTTCTGTTTAGAGCTACAGATTTCAGGTAGAACTTTAGGATGAGAAATATATGCATTCCATTTTAAGGTCATTTGTAGAATTTAGCTGAGCTATGTATCAGTTAATTATTTTTAAATAAGAAAAATGTCCAGCTGAAGAATTTAATAGCATTGACTACACGGGTATGAGCTTGGAAGAGACATTTGGTCATCAAATGGGAATTTGAGAATTACCAACCAGCATGTTGATGTAGTAGAAAACCAAAAAGATTTAAGAACCCTGAGCATACAGGTATAGTAAAAAGTAAAAAATAAAGTAACCGTGAAGTAAAATAAAATGAACAGATGGAGAATAAGGAAAAGACATTGTCACAATGACTTAGAGAGGAAATAACTTAAATGATTTTAGATGTAATAGAAGTGAAATAAAAATAATAGTTTTTGTTGGACTTACCAAAACAGTAAGTCATTGTGGACTATAACAAAACAGACTCAGGTGGTATGTGGGAGTCAAAATCTAAATTAGAGAAAGCTAACAAATGAACTGTAAAGTGAAGTAGTAAGTTCCCAACTACACAATTAACAGAATGGAAGCTTCTTTCAAGAAACTTGTGAATAGTAGAAATGAAGATGACTATTTTGTGTTGTTATAACAACATACGTGATACTAGATACTTTATAAAGAAAAGAGGGTTATATATCTCAGCTCTGGAGGTGGAAGATCATATTGTCAGCGTCTATTATATTCTTGTAATGACCTCATTGTGGATGGCATCACAAGGTGGTGGAAAGAGAAATCACTTGGCAAGAAAGCCCGTAGAAGATGGGAGGGGCTGGGCTTTCTTTCTATATAACTATCTGCTCTCATTGGAACTAATTCACTTACAGGAGATCTGGCCCACTCCCAGAGAGAGCATTAATCCATTCATGAGGGTTCAGTCCCCATGATTTAGTTACCTTCATGGTCCCACCTCTCAAAGATTCTTAATACTGCCATACCAGGGGCCAAAATTCCAGCCCTTTAACCTTTAGGGGCACAAAATATTCCTACAAATACAACAGATAATAGGATTGAGATGGCCATAATGATGATGATGAACATGTGTGTGTGTATACACATTTAGATTTAGAAAAGGTTAGGAGTGATGAAAATGATCCAGAAGTTTAATAAACAGGTGAAAGAAGAATGAGTGAGGGAGAAAAATCCTTCAAAAACTAGGAGGAAATGGTAAGCTTTAAGTAAACAGAGAAGTGTACAAAAAGAAGAAAAATAATAACATTTTTATTGATGGTGAGTGAATGATAAGGGAGCCCTTCCCTAAAAAACTCTAGATAATCGATTGCAATAATTGAACTGTTTGCCCTAAATTCATATGTTGAAGTCCTAACCCCCAAAATGCTACTTTATTTGGAAACAGGGTTACCACAGATGCAATTAGATAAAATGAGAAAATACTAGAGTACACTGGGTGGTTTTATAATGACTGATGGCCTTACAAAGAAAGAAGATTTTGACACAAAGGAACACATACAGGAGAACAACCTTGAAGATGGGAGTTACATGTTACAAACCAAGGAACTGCTAGAAGCTAGGAGTGAAGTCTGGAACACATGCTTCCCAACAGCTTCTAAAGGGATTGTACAACCAAAGCCTTGGCCTGAGAATTCTAGGCTCCAGAACCTTGAGACAATAGTGTCTGTTGCAGATACTCAGCTTATGATACTTTGCTGCAGAAGCCCTAGAAAAATAATATGTAGATATATCCATCATTTTCAATGGCTACATCATGTTATAATTTATAAACATATATATACATATATATATTACATATAAATTATATAATTATATACAAATTATATATATATATATATATATATATATATATAATTTAGTTGACATGTGATTTTTTAAGTAATTGATAAATGAGAAGAAAGGGGAGGGGAGAAGAGATAGATAAAAGATGACCACAAGTTTGTCATTTTTAAAGCTCTCCAAAAATTTAATATTATTTTTTAACATGGGGTAGCACTAGACATAGACAGATTTACTAGCAAGTCTAATTAAACAGGTTTTTAAGAGTCCTTAACATTATAAAGTACCCCTGTCTATACATATTTTGTCACTACTTGATTCCTCAACAGCTGCCTACTTAATTCTAAAGCTGCTGTGATATTTTCACCTTCACATTACACTCACCTAATCATTCAAATGAACTATAGAAGTTACTGTTTGAACCCTGATTCATGCAGATATGAGGGCAACCACCACACAGGAAGTATCACTGAATTCAAGCACCCTGATTGCTCATCAAAATTTTTAGGTAAGTCAATCTCATCAATGTCAAGGTCGCTTTGTTCTCTAATCAGTACATGATGCAGTTCATGGAGACACACAATTCTCCAAATTCATTTTCACACATGATTAACTTTCAGTGAGAGAAATATCACCCCAGACCCTGCTTCCTACACTTAATCTCCATTCCATCTAAGCTCTGCAGATAAAACAACATTAAAGGCTGAAAATTAAGGGACTATATATACCAGATACCTAGCATTTTATTGTCTAAATATTGAAAGCAACCTTTAAGTATATAATAATTAAATGATTAATGTTCAGTGATAATAAATCTATTTAATGAAATACTATGCATTGCTTTAAATGAATGCAAAGTTAACATGGAAGTGGAAAGCACACTTTTTTGTTAATGGAATTTTTTGAAAAAGTGCTTTTTACAAACAAAATTCTGCATAATTATGATGATAATTTTGTTAGAATTATAGTTTTATAAGTGACTTAATTTTGTCTTAAATTTCTAAAAGTCACTTACATGCTTATAAAATTAAAGGCTCTGTGTTCTAGAAAAATATCTATAGGAAATAAAATATTTATTTAAAGACACTTAGTAATCATGTAACAAATTGAATCTATGGGAGGCATGGTTGAGTTTCAGAGTAATATCATATTCGAAAGAAAATATTCCAGGCCCCAAAATGAAATTCACAACAATCAGAGATTTTCATATGTACATCTTGAACATCATTACTAGAACATATTCAAAGAAGTAGTTTTTATTAAAAACTACCCCTTTTTCTCTATCACTTTCCCAGACTCATTCAGCAGTTCTTTCAAGTGCCCTGCAGAACATAAGAACCACTGGTCTTGCTACATGCCCATCTTGCCTTCTGATTCTGTATCAGAAAAACCCTGAGAATATATCTGACAGAGAAGAACCCTCCCACCAGAGAGCAGGGATGAAAAGAACAGACATTTGTTTTTGTTTCCATTTTTTTTTCAAGTGAATAGGGTAGGGGCATAGTTTAAAAACAGTTTCACATAAATATTCCTAGCTCCATAAAATTAAAACTGTGACTCTTTACAACATAACAAACATGAATTAAAAGGGCTAAATTGGAAGTACCTGCAGTGAAAGAATGGCGTCTTTCAATCTATTTGATACTAAAAGCTCCTTAAAATAGGAAAGCATTAAGCATTTTGTTAATTAAGCTTAAGAAAATATACATTATTCAAAAAGATGTTATTGTAAGTCTACTAAAAGGTTAAGATTATAAAGAAATGGTAACTTACGAAAATGTACAAGCTTAACAGTTTTAATAGCTTCAGACTGGGATTTATTTAGAAAATTGACTATTGTAAATGCGAATGGTTACCTTATTTCTATCAATAATTGTCAAGTTATTTTGCTTGAACACAGAAATTGTAATTGTAATTTCATGAAGTCTTTACCCTGAATTTGTCATGTTGAGAGATTTGCACTTTAATGGTATAATATTATATTGAATGTAATAGACCTTTTTGTTCACTTTTACTACGAATTTAAGTACTATTCCTATTTTTCTATTGCTACTTTAATTTTGTCCAGCTGTGCAACATCGAACATCATAAAAAGAAAGCCAGTCAAGGCACAGGATTATAATTAAAAAAAATAAAATATTTGTTGAGAGAAGACAATGCTGAAGCATGTGTGCAACAAAGTAGAAACAGTTTTCAACAGAGGGTGGGTGCAAACTTTGTCTCAATCATCTGGAAGCATTTCAAAGATTCACAGTGCCTTTCTTGCCATTCCAGCCAGGTTGATGAGAACCAGTTGGAAATGTAGATTGGACCTCATCATTTTCATCAAAATAAGCTCACTTTTTTGAAACACACTTATTGAAAACCAGGTAAATAAAGGAATGATTATCAAAATAAATAATGAGTTTTTGTGTTTATGATAACTGGTATGATGTTTGCTCAATGTAATCACAACGTGCCACAAAGTGTTTTCATGTGGAAAATATTCTCCATCATCCCAGAATTATGGAAGTAAAAATTTTTCCAAGACTTATTCAGTTAGTTGTACATAAAATATCCAGCAGTATGGGCATCTAAGAGGAAAACTCCTTATATTTAAATAACTTTCATTTTAACTTAATCTCTACTAGTTATGTCAGTCTATAAACTAGCTTAGTTTCTACCTTTCCTAAAACAAACATCACAGCAAAAAAATACTAACAAAATTTTGTGTTTCTGTCTTATAACTTTTTCAATGGTAATCCACTATTATTTTACTGGATTCCTGTTGAAGTTGTGATAAGGAACTGTGGTGGGGAATCATTCTATAATCTTATGATTAAACCTTGGTCTTTTTTTAATGAGTCTGTGTTATGGATTATGGATAATGTCCTTCATAGATTTTGTCCTTCATGACTTTTAAAATGTACAACCTGACACATAAAACTAACCATCACACTTAATTTTATTTCACTCCTTGGTGAGACAGGAAGGCGAGTGAGGACAGGAATTAGGCAAATACCCTTTCTTCTAGGGGAGATAGACCTTTTTCTGCTAAAGTCCTTTCTGCAGTAGAATAGACCTTTACATGGGGAATGCGGAATGTGCTGGGCATATTTCAAATAGTTACATTTCTCTATACCTGCCAAAGATGCAGGGAATTTTGTTTTTCCTAACAATGAAGTTTCTAACTTTCAGGCTAGTCTACACCCACCTTCCAGCAACTCATCAAAATTTCTACTTACAAGTCCATACCTATTTATGTCTTCAGAGTCTTCTGCTTGAAGCAAGCTAATCTCAGTTATGATTCTCTGTATTCATTTGTCTGTCCAGATTGAGGGTGGTAGTTTTCTCTGTGCCCTCATTTCTCTGATAGATCCAGGAAAAATAGATTATATTCAGCTTGTTCAGTTTTTCCCCCTCTTATTGTAAACACAGGAGTGATGACTTCTGAACTCTTTATCTGTTAGAGCTCTGAACAGAAGTCCTTGACTTCTCGTTTTCTCTCACATTCCATATCTGACAATCTTCTTACTCCAAAATTCTTTCAGTGCATTCCTTTAGTTCAATTCCCATTGCTCTTGCCTTAATTTGGACTTTCACAATTGGTTAGAATCCTTTATTATTCTTGTAATTGCTTCCTTTGCCTTTGTATCAACAGTTACTAATAGACCGTTCATCGAATTATTTATGTGTAGTCCATAATTTCCCTATTAACTATGAACTCTTTGAGGATGAGAGCTATATGTTATGCATGTATATGCCAAATCATCCAGTCCAATGACTTTCACAGACAGGGAGTTCGATAAGTATCAAGCAAATGGATGAATGGCTGAGTCCTGCACTATCCTTGGTGACTTTCATGCTTTAGCTGAGAAATTAGACTGAAATTTGAAGTTAAAATTGATCTCGAATCCCTTAGATTAAGTCCAGAAATTCCTTAAGGGAAGATATTTTGCCCATAAATATATTCCATCAATGACTCCAGTAGCTGTCTCCTGGTGGTGTCTAATTAACAATTCAAAGAGGGCCAGCCAAGAAATGTGCTATATAATCAACACTCTGATTCTTTTTTTAATTCTGAACAATTGATCCCTGAATCATCAAGTAAGTATATATTAGGAAATAATTTCACTGCCTTTCACAATACTAAAACCATTTAGGAAAACACTTTTTAATAGTAATGTTCTTAATTTATTTTTGTTGCCATATCTACATTAGCACACTGCTTTAGTTTTCAACATTCATTTTAATATGATTTTATTTTTTTGTCAGGTACATTGCAATGACTATTCCTGTCTTTCATAAATTAATTGAAATAGAAAATAGAGAAAAGATAAGTGACTTACTCAAGGCAAACATAAAAGTTATCAAAAGAGCTAAAATAAAAGACTGTCAATATTTCAATAACAAAAATATGATTTCATACTTACAGACAACAGCTATAGAAAACAGAAAATGCAGATATTCTTATTTATCATAATATCTAAGCCAATATTGCATAATATTGTTTGTTTTTTTTAAAGATTACAGGCAGAAAGTATACAAAACACCTCACTGTTTTTAACCTCATCAACAAAGAGAACAATTTCACTCATTCTTTTTTTTTTTTTAAAGAGAGAGTGAGAGAGGAGAGAAAGAGAGAGAGAAAGAGAAAGAGAGAGAAAGAGAAAGAGAGAGAGAGAGAGAGAGAGAGAGAGAGAGAGAGAGAATTTTTTTTAATATTTATTTTTTAGTTCTCGGTGGACACAACATCTTTGTTGGTATGTGGTGCTGAGGATCGAACCCGGGCCGCACGAATGCCAGGTGAGCGCGCTACCGCTTGAGCCACATCCCCAGCCCCAATTTCACTCATTCTTATGTTTCATGTTTTATCAGGAAAAAAAACTTTCAAGTGTAACTTTTAGTCAGATATGAGACAATGGCCCACTCAATTCCATGAGCTTTACGTCCATCATTTCATTGATTCTGATTTTATAGGAGCCCTATGGGTGAAGTTACATTACAGCACTGGGATTTTGTAGGAGAGTAGATCAGACACCTCAGCAACCGATAATCCATGGTTACACTTATTTTACAAAAGAGGTTTATCCATTTGTATTTGATGAATTACTACTTTTTGAGCTCAACCCAGTGCCTGTCTATTTCTGAAGAGTATAAAAGTTTTATAGGGATCCTCTTTGTAGGTTCCATGGATTCGTGGCCTCTGGAGACTCACACATACATAAAAATATTGATACTTCATTGAATTTAAGTTAGCTTAACAAAGTATGTTAGCAAAGTGAAAAGGAGAGTATTCCTGGGGCAAGAAGCCTTCCTGATTGTCCATCTTGCTTACAGCCTCTATAGTTCATTCTTATTTAAAGAAAATTATTTAAATAGATGCCCATTGATGTGAAAATACCTATTGTCCTTCATCCTTCTCCTTTAAACTTTAAGTCAACTGGATGGAAAAAAGTGCTTCCTCAATTGTCTCTCCCCTAAAACTGTTGATTAAATCCTAGTGGATAATCTCTACCTCTTTGACTCCTAGACTCATTTGACCAGGGAATCTTTTCAGAATTCCCTATGGCATAAGACCTTCAAATACAATTTTAAAAAATAACATTCAGAGCATTTACCATCTCAGTCTTTGCTTGAACTATTTTTGGGATCACTAATGAAGCTGAAATACTCTTAGAGATAATTAGATTGGAAGTATAAAAGAACATTGATGTTCCAGACTCCATTAATTCAATGCCATGGTGACATCATCAAAGGTCCAGATGTAATCTATGTTTATTTTCTCATTTATCCCTGAAAATTTGGCACTTGTTCTCAGGCTTCACCATTCATAGTTTAAGGAAGGCAAAGACTGAGGGCTATAAGGCATTTTCTCATTAAACTGCATTTAACAGGGAGGACTGTTTCTCCTCACAATGTCTATTTTTCCTTCCATCCATTGTTCAGCACTGGGGTCATTTGACCAAGGCCTTGCTTCTTGGGAATATCAGGTATTTTTCACCTGGTGGGCTCAGTGTCAAGGAAGAATACGTGTGCAAGGAGGGTATCAATGAGGTATGTGCTACAGAATCTGACATTACAAAAATATATGTATGCATAATCCTCAGATAAAAATCAGTGTGATTTTATACTCACACAATTCTCAATTAAACAATTTAAACTCTTTTATTCAGCAACACATTTAGGAATGAGTGAATGTTAAATGTTAGTCACTGAACAAAATGCTTAATAGCAAATAGGAAGGTGAAAGGATTCTTCCAATTCAAAGGAGAGATTAGGTATGAGCACCATTATGTAAGAAAACTTAAATTCTAGAGAAATTCAAAATAGACTTTATGAGAAAGTAATGTTTAAGCTGAGTTCTGAGGAATAAGCATGTCTGTGCTTTGAGAAAAAAAAAAAAGAAAGAACACTAAACTAAGACAGTCTCATATATAAAAGAGAACCCAGAGAGTTCAGAGGAATAAAAAGACAGTATAGATAAAATTAAAAAAAAAAACAATGAAACACAATGACACTTGTGAATGTTGTAAAATAAACCATGTTATTTTGTGCTTTTTAGATATGAGGAATGAATGAAGCATTAAAGATATTTTAGCTGGGACATAACATTTGTATAAATCTGAAAGGAAGACAGATGGTAGGAAGTGAGGAAAGTAGATAAGGTTTTAAGAGAGGAAACGAGAATACCATCTAGGAGACTGTTACAGTACTACAGGAAGGAAATTATGTATTGCTGATCCTGAGTTACAGATATTGTGCCTTAGGAAAATACTCAACTACTGTCTGATATGACTTTTACCAATTTATTAATACACTTGATTCTGAAATGCCTAAGATCAAATGTTAGTCACCTTTGCATAACTGTAAAAAATGCCTGAAATAATCAACCTGAAGAGAAAGTGTTTATTTTGGCTCATGGTTTCAGAAGTTCCTGTCTATTATCTGTTGGTCATGTTGGCTTTAGGTCTGTGGTGGGGTAGTACATCAAGCCAGAAGTACATGGTGGAGCAAAGTTGCTTATATCATAGCCAGGAACTGAAAGAGAGAGAGGGAGGGAGAGACCAGAGACCTCCTTCCAGAGCATGCCCCAATGACCTAAGGAACTCCCCCTAGGCCCCACCTCTTAACATTTCTACCATTTTCCAATAGTGCCATGTCAGGAGACCAAACCTTTAATACATGGGGCTTTGGGGAACATTCTAGATCCAAGTATACCAACTAAATAATTCAACCTAGTTTAATGATGAGCTTTAAAAAGTCAACCAATGACCTCTAACACTTACTGCTAGAGGGATCAGGAACTTTGAGGAATGTAGGATTCCCTCTACTTAAACATACATTATTTGCTTCACTACAGAAGACTGCTCCCTTCTCAAACACATAGCAGAATACAGGAAAAATATGTAATCTCTGGAGTGTTGGTTTTAGAAATGATAGATTTTTTTTGTTTTTTAATATGCTTGTGTATTGGTCTGGTTATTTTTCTGTAAGAATGCATTTCCAGTAATATACTGCCATTTAATGGAGAACTTGGTTACAATAAATTTTGCTTCTTAGGTATTTTCACAGCAAGGCTTACTTACAATCAAACAACAAGAGATACATCTATCCATGCACTCATGCACATCCTGCTTTAAAATTAATCTTCTCCAATATATTTTTCCAATGCTTGAATTGTGTTTCTTTCTTGAAAACTTATGAATATAAGGATACAGTATAAATCTTCTGCCTATCATAGTCTTCCAATTGCTACTGGTCTGTAAAATACAGATTCAATACATTAGCTGTTGTTAGACCTGAATTTTCTACTTCTTGCAGTAGTAACTTTAAGCAAAGTAGTGTTCAAGATAATATAATTTGAGTTTTATGGTTATCAGGCAAAAATTGTGGTTATATTTTTGAGAGAACTACATGAAAATGGTCTAATGAATGTATTCGGTTATGAGGCAGTGAATTGCCTTCTTTGAAACTTGCGGATTAAAAAAAATAGAGTAAGAGGATATTTAAAGGAAAGGAGAATGGTTATAAATAGGATCAGCTAATATGTACTTTGTTTTAACTATATGTCAGGCTTTCTGGACATATTATCTCATTTACCCTCACAACAGACTCAAATTAAGAACTTATATTTTGAGATTAGGCATTGAAAAGCTAATATTTTAAACTTATGTATAACTGTTGCACCAAATATTCCACAACTACCCAGTAATAGTGTTAGGTAGGTCTGCTTGGCTCCAGCTTTTAGCTATTTCAACACAATGCTATATTAACCTCTTTCATATCACATCTACAATATGTCAAAAATTCTTAGGTATTTTAAACACACTCTAATTTAGTTAATACAACAGACCTGCTGGGTAGATACAGTGACTATTAATAGCTGCAGTGTACATAAAGTAAAATGAAACTCCAATCAGTCCAAATACATCTTCCTAAGTCATACAATTAAGTTACATGCACGGAAAGAAGTAATGGTTTTCATTTGAATCTACACATTCTGACATAAAGGCACACTGTTTCAGGTACAAATTCCTCATGATGTATAACAGAAATGGTGTCAGATTATCAAAAGCAAATTAAGCAAGGGAGGAGAACAGGAAGTGCTAGTTGTGAATCAAGTTTATCAAGTTATATGTAGAGACATTTTTAGTCTCTGTAATAGCATGGATTAATTAATCCATTCATACATTTATTCAAAAATACTTTGTGAGTGACTATCTCCTGCCAGAAGTAAAACATTGAAAGAAGCTAACTTATAATTGAGAACTGGGAGGACAAGATAACTAAAGATTACTGGAAGTACTGGAGTAGGGAAGAGTAAGAAACAGAAATGCATAGAAAAATGAGTAGTTACAGACTTAAAAAACCTTATCACTTACTAGCTGTGTGATCTTTCTCAAATTACCTAACCTTAAGATATTTTAGGGTTCTCATATATAAAGTGGGTACAACAGACGTGCCTATTTTGTAAGGTTGTTGTAAATGCTACCCTACATGGTCAACGCTAATGTGTTAATACATGTAAAGAAGTTAGAAGGAGTGCCTGACTTCCAAGCACTCAATAAATATTAGTCAGAAATTCTTAAGTAAATATTGGTGTTTTGGTGATAAGTTATATTCCCTCTTAACATTAGAGCCAGTTGCCAAGGTTTATCCAGGATCTGTCTACTAGCTTTTAATTGTTAACACTAATTAGAGTTCCTAAGTGGAGCATGTCTTTTTCACACACAGATTCCTGTTCAAAACAGGGTCGAACAAAGCTCTGAAAAACTTCCTGAGGCTATTATATATTTTTTTCTATTATCTTTGAGATATCTTTCAAGAAATTTGCTTCCCTTAACAAGGAGACATACACTGAATATTCAGCAACATGTCACTGTTGTCTCCAAACGATGATATAGTAGCACAGTCAAAAAATGAGGTGCCTGTGCGGGAGGACTTAGAGCACAAAAATTATCTCTATAATTTCAGAAGAAGTGAAATGAAACAAAAGAGAAAAGTTGTTTTGCTTTAAAATACAATATTTTCCATTGTTGCATTAAAATCATTTAAAATACCAAATTTACTATTAGTGGTATTTTCTCCATTATTGGATGCACTGTTCAGCCTTACCCTTCACTCCACAGTGATACTCATTTGGACTCTGGCTAAATTGTTTCCTCAAGGCCATTCAGTGGGGTAATGGGGCAGCCTTCATTAACTCCCAGGTCCTCTAAGCTGTTCACAGCATGGAGCCAGCTCACCTTCACACATGCCAACTGACTGTCATGGTTAGAGCTGATCCCAGAGTGGTAGAGATTTTGCTCAGTGACAAAGGTTATGAAATATTTGCTAAGAATTCACAAATGTACACAATTTTGACCATATTATCATAAGTTAAAATATGCCTCCTTTTTTCCAGAAAAACTTGGTTCCAGGGGAAGAGAACTGGCTGCATGGTGCTTTGAGACAGAAGAAAGAGTCATATGAATGCAGGATGGCACATTGTGCAATTTATTGAGGACTTATGAACAGAAGCATGGGTGTAGACAGCAGTACAACCAGATGAGCCCTCCCATTCAGGTCAGAAGGAGGGGTCCTGTGTAAGGGTCAGGTCAAAAGTGACTTTATCCACAATGGAATGTACTTGGTTTATTACAAGCTAATATCTAGGATTTCAGGCACATTCCTGGCATGACAGCACCAGGATCTGGTCACAAAGTTCACATACTACGCTAATGATTTTGTTTATATACAGTATTCTGGGAAACTCTGCAGGGAACTGTCTAGGGTTGCTGGGGGCAATGATGACAGTTAAATCTCCAGATGGCAGTGGTCAGTTCAAACTGAATTCTGATTATGGTTATTTGTAATTAACCCATTACCACCATTCTTTGTTAGTTTTAAAGCCTACATAGTTATAATTCACTTTTAGAAATGAGAAATCCATGTCTGTGTCATAGAAATAATGAGTTTCACAATAAAAACTTCTGTTATAAAAATATCAAATTATAATGAAAATAAAATAACAATTGCCCCTAAAATATTTGTTTTTCTAGTAACACTTGTGGTTCAGAAGTTTTTTTTTTTTCCATGTTTACACTTAATAACCACATTTAACAACCTTATCTCTTTGGCTATGAAATTATCTCTGGAACATATGTCTACGTTACCAAACTCTTTGTAACTGAATGGAATAATAATTCTTAGGTTGTTTGATCAGGCACTTCAAAGAGCTGGAGACAACTTAACAACAACAAAAATTATTATTATTATATTTTGACATTCTGAGAAGATATGGTAGCTCTATCTGGAGAGGAAACAGGCTGTGTTTTTATGACTTGATCTCAAGTACTCAATTCATCATTCTTTCATGATCTCTGAGAGGAATGTTGAGTGAGTTCATTGAATGTTACTCTTCGAGGTGCTGAAGAGTTATTATTTTGTAATGAATCATTTTTTTCATTTATTAAATCAATGATAAGGGAACTTAAATAGAAAAGAATTCTGTCAATAAATAATCTTGGAAGATTGTAAAAGATACACATTTCATTCAAGGCACTGATCAGCAATTTGCAATTTTTTAAACTTAAATATACGATCTTTTTGGATTTTGTCATAGTTGTCCATTTTTAAGATGAAGAGTTATACTCTTGCAGATCCTATCTATGGACTTTTTGGAATAAGGGTAGGTGAGATTAATGAGCTTATTATAATTCATTAGGAAGTGGTATGTGGATGACTGCCTACTTTAATTAGTTTTATAACTGTAGGAAATTGTTTCATATGCCAGGCTCATCACCAAGCACGCCTGGAAAACATTAGAGCAGTAATCAGACTTGATAGGAGGTACCTTTCATTAGGCAGTATGGCTAAAGGCACTTAGAAGGAACAAGGAGGACAGTAAAGAGAGGGACATGACAGCAGGTAGCAAAAAGGAATTTATCACATTTATCACATCAACTATTTTTGTGAAGGATAGCACAAAGTGGAGCACTTCAAAATACTGTTGTGACATACAGGACACAAGACTCATGGTTTAAATAAGTCAGGTTTATCCAATTAACCTCAATGTAAATTTTCTATGACTCATATATTACCATAAAATGTTATTAGTAACTAGATCTTTCAAGAAAGTAGTCCCACAAATGATGCTTCTTAACCCTTTCTGTCCCAAAGAATAATACATCTACATGTAACTTTGAGCAAATGGAAAAATCAAGTTGCAAATTTAAGGAAATAAATTCAAATATAAAACTTATTTCAGATTATAGGCATATGAAAAAACTACAAATATGTCTCATGGGAATTATCTAGATGCTTTTGGTAAATTCTGATTAATAAAAAAAATTATTCTTAATGTTCAATACTGTTTTTCTTTCCTGAAGTTAAATAAATAAATACACACACACACACATACACACACATAAATCTTATGGGTATTTCATAATTAGAAATTGGCTTTAAATAAGTATTATTTTATATTGCTGGTTAGTGTTTAGGGAGCATAATTTTTAGTTCACTGATCAAGAAAATGAATGCCATCTTGTTTTACCTATATTGACGGCATGTTGAAATATCTAACTAGCAATCTAACCTTTCCTTTTGTGTGTATATTCTTTCAATATTCAAATTTATTCCTCTAAATATATGAGCTATAAATTCAAGATATTCTAATTTATATTCAGCTATTACAGAATTAATGCTATTGTATTTGGGAGTAAAGACTGAAATTTCTGTTCTCTCTCCTACTGTATCTTTGTTTTAATGAAAATATTTTAATTGACAAGCATTACAACCCAAAAAGCTATCATTAAGCAACAAATACAGAAAACACCCATAATGGTTTTTTCATTCAATATATATGTCACTAGATGAAGTCAAACTTAACTATATCAGGAATGATCAGGGAAGGTATTTAAATGTAAATTCTATGCCTGAGTAGTCTTACTAAACAACAGCAAACAAACTTAACCATCATCATGATCACCCACAGAAAGAACTTCAATTCCAAACCACAAGCATTTTTAGTGTTCTAAACAAAGTTTCTTGTATAAGGTTTCCCAGGACCTTCAAATGACAATGGAAGGATTTTGATTTACTGTCCTATGATATATTGATTTAGTATACAAGGCTACCATCTATTGCTTTTACAAAAGTGAAAAAAAGTCACAAAATCAAGCAGTCCATAAGATGCAAATTAAGATAAAGATGATCAGTGGTATTAGAAATGTTTGTCCATTGGTGAATTAATTTTTAAACATTACTTTCTTTGAATTAAATTTATTTTGTTGGCAATACTGACTATTGATTACTAAGTAAAATAGGATATAAGAACTTGGGAGGAAAAAACACATTTTTTTTTTCCTTTTGGGTCGTAAAGGGAAAGATCTTCACAAGAAAAGACACTTAATAGATAAAATCATTTTTTAACACAAGAAAAGCCTATTTTTCTTTAAGAGGAAATCAATTTTAACAGACAAGTCACAGTAATTCTGCCAGAATGTTCCTGAGATTAAAGAATGATTTGAGGCTTCATTTTATCTGCTACACCACAACTCAAATGTTTGAATACTTCAATAACTTAAGCCTATGCATGGAAATAGTTTCAAGTATGAAAGCAATCTGGTGATTGATGCATGTTCCACAAGAAAGTTATCATTCCTTGTCAGTTTTTCTAATGACAGTGAAATATTTGTGTTTTGTTCCAGTAGTGAGTATAAGCAATATCTTTCATTTTCTGTGAGAAATTTTACCTATTAGTATAGAATAGTCATCAATAAGTACTTTACCTATATTAAGCATGTATTTTACTCAGCTCTGACAAAATCTAGTCTTAATTTTTATAATGAATAGAAATTGACTTGAAGTTAGCCATATGTTTCCTCTCACATTTTATAACACACCTGGACACTTTATTAAATAATGTTGATTTAAAAACAAAATGTTTCTAATAACAAAGTCCTGGTCTCCCTAAGAGTACCTTTAAATAACAACATGCTAAGAAATAATCCAAGAAATAAGGGAATGTGTTGGTATATTTCTTTCTTTTTTTACTAATATACTACATATTTTCTGAAAAATCAACTTTTCTTTTTGTATAACAAAAATGATAGCATCATTATGCTTTAGACTTGATTATCTCACAGAAAGAATACCCCTCTAGAACTAAAGTGGGTTATCTGAGTAGAGTTGTATAATTTCTCATCCTTCTCTGAGAGCACCTGGGGTTTAGACAAAGATGAAAACTTGAGGGTCCACCTTGGCCAAATTTATACTGATTGGATGATTTAGGCCTTAGCAATTACAAATAGCAATGACTTCTAAGAATCACTCCAGGACACACATTTGATTTACTACAATGTAAATAAAATAGTAACAAGAAATAGTAATAATGAAATAGTAACAAGAAGCCAGAAAACACACCACACAAAGCTATATATAAGAAGACAAATGGGAGTATTACCTGCTGTGGCTCAAAGAAAAAGCCAAATGCCCATGTCAATATTGAGATCTATGAAACTGCCACAAACTTGAAAACCTTCAAATTAAGTGAACCACCTCATGCAGTATGCTTCAACATTACTGCTTGGAAGCTATTTAAAATCAAAATAGTACCTCGTTTTCTTACAAAAAGATCAATTTCATTCTGATTTTTTTGTTTTTTAGTGCCTGACATTTTCTAAATACAATCATTTTACTTGGTGAAAAGGTTTCAATACTATCTTTTTCTCACCAGAAAGAAAAGAAAAGCAGGATGTAAAAATAATAGATTTTTATTCTTATTGATTCCAGGGTAAAATTGTAAAGTGGTATAAATGACTCAATGAAAATATTTTAAGAACATCCGTTTCTGAATTTAAAAGTGTGTTCACTCAAAAATTTTGTCCAAACGAAGGCAGATGATTATTAAATCACCAATAAGAAATAATATTTAGCAATATAGTAATTAATAAAATTCTATTTATTACTTTAAGCATTTGAGTAATGAATTTAAGGAATTCACACTCTTAGAATAATATTTTATAGACAAACAAAAATATCATTAGAGATGAAAAATATTTCACATTTTATTTCCAGTAAAGGGATATGCCATTATAAAGATAAAACCAACAGGAGGCTAATTAGAATAATTTGCATAAATATCAGCAGTGCGTAGGCATTTTAAAATATAGCTATATAAAAGGTTGAATAAACAACAATGCATTAAAATTTCATAGCTATATTTATGATAGCAAAAGGAGTCCCCAACCAAAAAGATAACTCTGTACTTGTAAAATATCATTAACTTGGAATGGATTAAAAGCCAACTTTTGTCTCTAGTAACTATTTTTTCTTTTGAAATAAATGAAAAACATCCAACATCTCCTTTTTTTCCCCAATGTAAGTTATAAATTTAATTTGCTTTATTTTCAAATGAATTATTCAACTCAAATTTTAGTAATCTATTGACAAAGACATTTTATTTGACTTCTACAGTTTTAATTATATCAGTATCTCTGGATTTTTTTTTTTTTGTGTGTGTGTGTCATTTATATGTAATTGCACTCTGGTGTGTGTATGCATGTGCAAAAGAAAAATATTTTTGTGAGAAAGAAAGAAAAAGTGAAGCAATGGAATGAGAGAAAACTAGTGGAAGTTTAGGACAGAGGCAGTAGAGAGGGAATGAAGTAGAGAAAAGCGAGGACAATGGTAAGTATAGTTGATGGTATCCACTGATAATTCAAAAGGGAAGTAAATAAGAGTTAATAATAAGGAATGTTACTAGTTTGGAGATTTCATTCTAATATATGAATTTCATGTTAAGATACTTAAATCTTGTTCAGTAACTCATTCTTTCACATTATATGTTATTGCTGAAATAATGATCTGGATGAACCATGACACAGTTCCCAAATGATAATCCTTACATGTCCTTTTCCCTTCTTAGTGGAAGTCGATTAAACATAATACTCATATACATATTTGGTTGAAAACATTGAGCACTGAATTAATTATCTATAGCAGCATAATAAACTAAATGGAACAAGTATTTGTATCACACACAGTTTCTCAGTCAGGAATCTGGGCGTGGCCTGGCTACCATGTTGGGCATTCTATTTTGTGGTCTCCTGGGGTTGTAATCAAACTTCAAGGCAGGGCAATCACCTTCTTAGCTACAGATCAATTGGTGATCTGTATGAAGGATCATTTTCCTAGCTAAAACAGGACTTTCTTCACTGGGTACTCATATCGAAGATGGAAACCAAAGCCTCTTCATAAACTAATCTCAGCAAAAAACTTCCCAAATTTTGTTGTATTACATTCATTATAAGCAAGTAAATGAATATAACTCTCACTCAAGAGAAGAAGATTAATTACACGGGAACTTGAATAACAGGAAGCAGGGATAACTGAGTATCATGACAGTTGGCCTCTGACCACCAAAGACTAACTTCCTCCTCACATGTTAAATATGCTCATTGCTCCCATAGTTCACAATTTATATAATTGCACCATCTTCTTAACCCTTGCCATCTGAATCATATTCAATTGTGGCCTAGGTGTAGTTCCATAAATTCATCTACTTGAATACATTCCCTTTTGATCTGAAGATAGGTAGATATTGTCTCCCCAAACAACAAAAACATGATAGTAGGACTGACAATAGTGTAAAGGCTTTGGGCATCCATGTTCAGAACGAGGTAGGAGGTGGAAAGTGTGAAACACTAATTCATGGTCCACAGCAATTCTGAAGCCCACTCGGGCAATTGCTGGAAGTTATTTAATAAGGTAAAAAACACAATGCTCCATGGCTCTTGGCTTCAACTGCCTGAGCTGTCACTCTATCCTTAATCATCATTCGGCTGAGTAGCTCTATTGAGCCTCCTGTCCAATAGAATTCTGAGAGTCCAATGAGCCTAGCATATATGACATTTAAGCATGTCATGGGTCTCTTGTTAATCACCTTAGAGATTCTGTCATTTGACTAAGACATATTCACAAGTCTTGAAATAATCTCTTTTCTAGGGCTTCCATTTCGATAGTGTCTTTAAGCCTTCAAGAAGTCAAAATAATGTTTCTGAGGGATTGGGCAGAGTACGTTCTTAAACTCTTTAAGCATTTTCTGAATTGCCAAGTTTAATCTTTCTATGGTCTTAACAAAATGTTTTCATCATCATACCCTCACTTTCATCTTTAGACTACATTTTCCTGGAAGTGTCCTGAATTTAATCTATGCTTGAAGCCCTTTAGTATGATTTAATTTCTAGAGAGGCTGAGGGTTTTCAAAGCCACCACCAGTACTGGATGCTCTTGGTTTAACAATCCTTCTTTTAAC
Organism: Urocitellus parryii; assembly: GCF_045843805.1. Classification (NCBI taxonomy): domain Eukaryota; kingdom Metazoa; phylum Chordata; class Mammalia; order Rodentia; family Sciuridae; genus Urocitellus; species Urocitellus parryii. The sequence continues at coordinate 38,849,744 of NC_135540.1, read as the reverse complement.
TCATCTCTCTATTATTGTATTATACCATATATTGCTAAAAGAAATCAGGTGGCTTCTTCAACATTCTGGTTAGTCATCTCCTGAGGCAAATCATCCAGTTCATTGGGCCTACTTTCTATTTTTCACTTTTTCAATCAACAATATTACTGCATTTTATGATAATACGTAACAAGGACTCTCTTTCTTCCAGTATCCAATACCATTTATTTAACTTTTCTGAAAATCCTAATTTGCAGACTTATTAAGGATATCTAGTACTTGTAAGTACACTACACTTTCAATAACATTTTTCTCAAAATCTACTGTCCAGAACTGAAATTGCTCCTGTAGGTGAGAAATCCAAATTCAGAATCAAAATCTGTATCAGGTATCAGTTATTATTTAGCAAATTATCCCCAAACTCAGTGATTTAAAATGAGTTTCTGTGGGTCAGAAATCTAGACACAACTGAATGCCTCTGGCTCAAGTTCATCACGAAGATACATTTCTAGCTCCTGGCACAGAATAATGATACTAAGACTCTACTCAAGGACTGAATCTACTTTCCCCAAGCTTACTCACAAGATTGGAAATCTTGTATCTAAGCAGTCATTTGAACCCCAAATGTGTGACACAACTGTTGATTTCCCTCAAAGTGAGCAATCCCAGGGACAGTGAGTTATAACACTTAAGACAAAAAGAGTTTTCATCTTTTAGACTAACCTTGCAATCATAACTTCTCTTTGCATTTTATCCATGTGAAGTAAATCAATAAGTGGAGGAAGTATACAAAAGCATAAACACCAAACTACTGATCAAAGGTGATCATTTGGGACAATCTTGTAGTCTGCCTACTAGAAGTACCTAATCGAACTATGCTCTCTAACTAGTGCTATGATTTGAATATGTTCCCTAGAAGGTCATGTGTTAAAAATTTAATCTCCCAATTCATATGTTAATGGTACTTGGAAATGAAGCCTTAGGGAGATAATTAGGATTAGATAAGGTTATGAGGATGAAGACACTTTGATGTTATTAATGGCTTTATAAAAAGAGTAACAGAGCCCCTACCTCCCATGATTTCTCTGTCTTTCCATGTGATGTCTCCTGCTATATTGTCATAGAACAAGACAGCCCTCAACAAATGTCACTAGTTCACCTTGGACCACCCAACCTCCACAACCTTAAAAAATAAGTTTATTTTCTTTGTAAATCACCCTTCTCTTATTGTGCTATAGCAATGAAAAAAGGGACTAAGAAAACTATCCTGTTAGATTGAAAAGAAAATGAACTTTAATTAATCACGTTAATGAAAGGCAACCTAGATATTGAGTGATCTGAAATTTGATTTATAAAATTACAAAATCTTTTTTTATTGTTGGTTGTTCAAAACATTACATAGTTCTTGATATATCATATTTCACACTTTGATTCAAGTGGGTTATGAACTCCCATTTTTATCCCATATACAGATTGCAGAAAAATTACAAAATCTTAAACCTAATTGATAATATTCACAAAGATATTCATGAATAATGGGTCTTTTGAGTTAACTAAGGCAGAATAGACATGTGGTTTAGTTTAATATCAGCAACATAAAAATTCAACTGATGTCTGGTGGGATAAAAAAAGGTCATAGATAATTCTAAAAGTAGAATAGCTAACTGTTAAACCTATAACACTGTTTAGCTCGTCAACAAAACAGCAAATCCAAAGTTTATGTCCAGTTACTTCAGATGCCTTCCATAAAAATAAAGACTTGTTCGACATTTGCATTTGTAACTTTTGGCTATGAATGATTACACTACTACTAAATTCTCAGATTAATCTATTTCACCTAAAAAACAAATGAGCAAACATGTAAGAATAAAGAAAAGCAGAACAATGAATCTGTTTGTGCCGTTTTTTATTAAATATCCACTTATGCAATCAATCCGGAATGCTTAGTGGGGCAAACATTGTGATTTTGAGATAATAACTATCTTATGCATTTTTCCCCAATATGAATGGCACACAGAGCATCTGTGAAATAGCTGGGCAACATTCTTTAGTCAAAAAAAGGGCATTCAAGTTGCTGAATAGTACAATCACATTACAAAAGCAGTTCATCTTCAACTGAACTGAATGCTAAGATGCTAATAAATTGCTGTTGCTCTACTAATCTACAGAGTATACATCACATCTAATATGACCCCCTGTAAAAATGTAAAGGTAGTTAGACTTCATATACGCTTTGTATCTTTATATTATTTCCATTTCTATGCCAATAAATACAACTTATGGGGGCTGGGGATGTGGCTCAAGCGGTAGCGCGCTCGCATGGCATGCGTGCGGCCCGGGTTCCATCCTCAGCACCACATACCAACAAAGATGTTGTGTCCGCCAAGAACTAAAAAATAAATATTAAAAATTCTCTCTCTCTCTCACTCTCTCCTCTCTCACTCTCTCTAAATAAATAAATAAATAAATAAATAAATAAATAAATACATACAACTTATGGCTCAAATGTGTGAATACAAAGAAGAAAACAGTTTTTTTAAAGTTTATTTGCATGTGTATAAAATTAAAATTTCATATAAGATGTCATTCTCCATACAACTATATTTGTAACATATTTTTGTATATATATATTACATATAAGTAATATATTCGTATAACATAGACTACTACTTTCTGAGTATTCAGATATTTGACTTCTCCTTACTTAGCACTATATACCATTACTTAATAGACATCATCCTGAAAATGTGAGTTGTAATAAAAGTTCTGCATAGAGGACATTCTATGTAAACTGAGGAAAATATGTGAATACAACTTTCAGAAAATTATTTTCACAAGTAGGAACTATTTCCATCTGCACTACAAAGATTCTCATCTGTTATATTCAAATAAGTGTAGGATTGTTGATCAAGATAGATTGGTTTCTTTAGATTTTGGCATAATACAAATTTCCAAGTTTCTAACACTTTATGCTCTAAATTTTTTTGCCTATGTTAGAATGGTTATCATTAAAAATACAAGAAATAATAAATACTGGTAAGGATGTAGAGAAAAGGAAACACTTATACACTGTTGGTAGAAATATAAATTAGTATAGTCATTATGAAGAACAGTATGGTGATTCCTCAAAAACCTAAACATAATGGTTTCAAGATGGCAGGCTAGAGGAAGGCTGCATTCCTAGTTGCTCAGTCACTCGATACTCAAGCAGCAAGAGTACTACTTATCATCAAGGTGGGAGAAAGATGGATTTCACTAAAATTCAATATTGAATAGTCAGAGTGTTTAAGAGACTCTGAAATTTGGTACACTAAACAAAGAAGACTGAGTACATTGGCACCAAGCTGGTTGTAACCCAGCAGCGGAGCTGGTTTACACAGAAAGGAACAATAACACAGAGAGAAACACAATGGACTGATTTGATACAAGAAACTGAGATTAGAAAAGTAGTCTGAACCTGGACAATCCAGAGGCTGCACTGATGTTTGAAAAGTGCTGTGTGTTTCTGAACTGGCTGCAGAGACCAGAGGTGGATCCCTGTTAAGGTGGCCACACTGAAGCTGCTACTGTGGACCAGGGAAGTCACAGCAAACACTGTCAAGCAGTCCCTTGCAAGCATCTACCATGTGGTCTAGGGTATACCTAGCAGAACATGAATGAAACATGCAGAGATGACTGTACTGGGGGATTCAAGCAGGGAAAGCAAAAGGGAGCCAGTGGCTTCTCCTTTGAGTTTGACTCAAATGACCAGCTGAATCAGAGAGGAGATCTGAACAGGTGGTGTGAATACCCTCAGGGAATGAGCCTGGGAAGGCTGTGCTCAAGGGAAGCAGAATGTGTGGAGGATGGGGTCTCCACCCCCATAACTAGAGTTCTTGGGAGACTCCTGAAAGAGATCAACAACTGGCAAGCCCTAGAAATGCAGTGATCTAATCTCCCCAGAGAGGCCCCTCAACAAAGCCCTATGGCCTGGTTTAGACCTCAAACCCAGCGGCTGGAACTCCTCCAATAGAACTCTGCAGCAGCCGCACCCTGGAAGTGCATCTTTCTGGTCTGGTAGACAGAATTCCAACTGATCGTACTTCCCACTCTCTCTTACCTGATTCCTGGTGAGAAGGGAAGTGGAAAGTTATTTCAACCAGTTTCAGTCTTAGGCCACTCCAACAGGCAGCTCAGAGAGCAACACAAGAAGAGAAAGGGGTTAACAACCCCCAGTTCTCCATCTCTTTCTCTCCAGTATTTAGTCCAAGAAGAAACAGAAAGAAAGACAGTTGGGCACAGACAGTGACCACCCATCCTTGTTGACTATTTTGACCACTTCAGTGGAGATAATTCCCTTACTTTTCATTAAGAATAGTTTCCCTTTTTATTTTTTGTGTTCCTGCTGTGATGATTGGTTCATGGGTACATATGCATAAACATATTTCTTTTCCCCATTTTTGCCATTTTTAAAATGCAGTTATTTTTTCTTGCTTTCTTTTGAGGGTTAGGGTTTTGAGTTTGTATATTTTGTTTTTGATTTTTTTCCATTTGTTTGTTTCTCTTTTCTCCTGCTACCAGCTGAATGCTCTTGTTTTCTTTGTCTTTATTTTTGTTTCTCTTATTATTCCTCCTCCTTCCTTATAACCCTCACCTGCTGCATCTCTTATGCATTCTCTCCATTAAATTTTTAAAACTGTAAACTCTTTTCTACCTTTCTAGCACATTTTCTTTTCTCTTAATTAATGATATCTTTATCATCTTTTAGAACTAATTGGTTTATATAACCCCCTGCCCTCACCATTCATGTTGTTGCAATATTTACTTCTGTGGATGACACAGTTGACCCCTACTGTTTGCTTTATTACCAGAACTAGTTAATGGTTACTAATTGTTTTTGCTGTTGGCAATTGCTGAGCCCAGCATTTCTGGGTTTTGTGGTAATTAACTTTGTATATGTCATTGTATGAACAAGGTATTTATTTTAATGCTGTATATTGTTTGCATTGTTTGTCATTATTGTTTGTTTTGCCCTATTCTGTGAGGGGCTGGGAACCTACAGGAACACTACAAGTTAACAGGGTAGAAACTGCTGCTGAACTAAACTCACCCAAAAGACAGCTCACCTTGTTCCATATACAAATTGATAATGAACTGCAGCTATACTTTTGTACAAAGAAAGAAGGGAGAAAAAACACCACAAACTAATGATCAGGCCCTAAGTACAAATGGCAAGGAATGAGCCCTCAGGACCCACTTATGTACATTTATTGCTTCAGCAAAAGAGAGAATTAACATAAAGGCTGTGGATACCACCCATATGAGGAGGTCTCAATCTAGATGACTCTAGGATACTTTGGTAAACCCTGAAAAGGTTCACACAGAACAGTTCAAGAGAAATCCCTCCCAACTGATATATAAAACCCAACACAGGAATACAAGAAATATGAGGAAACAAAGTAACAAAACACCTCCTTAAGTTCATAATTCACCAACAACTGACCCCAAAGATATTGAAGTGGATGAAATATCAGATAAGGGATTCAAAAGAATGATTATAAAAATGATCAATGAATTCCAAGAGATCACAGAAAAACAACTGAATGAAGTAAGGAACTCCATACAGGATATGATGGAAAATTCAATAAGGAGATACAAATTTTGAAATAGAACCAAACAGATATCTTGGAAATAAAAGACACAATAAATCAAATCAAATGTTCAGTTGAAAGTCTCATAGAGCGGATCATGTTAAAGACAGAATCTTGGAGCTGGAAGACAAAGTGTCCAGCCTTAAACATTCAGACAGCATGAATAGTTTTGGAAAAATTGGTTATCCATATGTAGAAGTTTGAAACTAGATCTCTTTCACTCCACACAAAAATTACCTCACAGTGGATCAAATGCCTAGGAATTAGATGGCAAACTTCGCAACAGCTAGAAGAAAATATAGGGTCACGAATCCAGCATGCAGGCACAGGCAAACTTTCTCAATAGGACTTCTAAAGCTCAGGAAATAATGCCAGGAGTTAATAAATAAGTGGCTTCAAATCTACTGCACAGCAAAACAACAACAACAACAACAAAACCAAATAGGAATACGAAGAGAAACCCTGCAGAATGGGGAAAAAAGTCTTTGCTAGCCTCTTTTCTGACAAGAGTATGAATAATTAGAATACAAAAGAACGCAAAAATCTTAATACTGAAAAGTAAAATGACCTAATTAATAAACAGGCAAATGAATTAAACAGATATTTCTCTCCCCCCCCACCTTTTTTTTTCAGGGCAGGGTACCAGGGATTGAACACAGGGGCACTCAACCACTGAGTCACATCCTCACCCATTTTTTTGGGGGGGGGCATTCTATTTAGAGATAGGGTCTCACTGAGTTTCTTAGCACCTTGCTGTTGCTGAGGCTGGCTCTGAACTCGTGACCCTGCAGCCTCAGCCTCCTGAGCTGCTGGGATTACAGGAATGTGCCACTGTGCTTGGCTAAACAGATACTTCTCAAAAGAAGAAATACAAATGGCCAAAACATATATGAAAATTTTTCAACATTATCAGCAATTAGAAAAATACAAACTGAAATACAAATTACATTGAGATTTTATCTGACATGAGTCATCAAGAATATAAATAATGAGAAATGCTAGAGAGAATGTGTAGGAAAAGGAACACTTTTCAACTGTTGGTGGGGTTGTAAATTAGTTCAACAACTATGGAAATCACTATGGAGGTTTCTTCAAAGACTAGAAGTGAAACACTACATGACCCAAATACAACTACCACTGCTCAGTATTTATCCTAAAGAATAAATTCATCATACTATAATGATACATGTATACCTATGTTTATAGCAGCACCATTCATAATAGGCAAACTATGGAACCAGGATGTGAGCATCAATGGATGAATGAATAAAGAAAATGTGGTATATATACATAATGGAGTTTTATTTAGCCATAAAGAAAAATCAAATGATGTCATTTGCAGGAAAATGAATGGAACTTTAGGCCATCAAGTTAAGCAAAAGAAGGCAAAGTCAGGTGGTCAAGGGTTTTGTTTTCACTCACATAGGGAAGCTAGAGAGGAAAAAGGAAAAGAGGAGGGCAACAACCTCAAGAAAATCAAAAGGATATCAGTAAAGGAACAAGGGGGTGGAAGTTAGGGTGGGGAACTGGTAGGGAATGATATTGGCCAAAGTATACTGCTATATTGTGTTCATGTCCAAATACGCAAAAACAAATCCCATCATTATGTTCAAATAATACACACACACACACACACACACACAGCATTAATATATAATATAGTTAAATATGTGTTCAACTATGTGGAAAACAATTAAAGAAATAAACAAAATGAAGAACTAAAAATAAAACTACCATTTGATCCAACGATTCCACTACTGGGAATATGCCCCAAAAGAATGAAATCATTATACCATAAAAGATGTTTGTACTCCCATGTTTATTGCAGCACTGTTCACAGTAGTGAAAATGTGAAATCAACCCAGATGCCCCTCAGTAAATAAGTGGATAAAGAAAAACTTGGTATATTTACAAAATTGAATACTGTTCAACCCCCCCCCGCCGCCAAAAAAAAAAAGAGAATGAAATACTGTCATTTTCAGCAATATGGGTGAAATGGGAGTTCATTATGTTGAGTGAAGCAAATCAGACACAAACAAACAGAAGTCATGTGTTATCAAAGCAATGGCCAACCTTGTAGAAGAATGGAATGGAAGAGTGGTCACTAGACCATGGGAAGTAGGATGAGGAGGGAATAGAAGGACATTCAATGAAGGAACACCAAAAACAGAGTGAAGAAATCACACCTGGTTCTTCTCTAACAGAGTAGGGAAACCATTAGGCAAAACTCCTCATTAGTTCTTTGTCCTCCATGACACCTCTCATAAGAGCCTGCACTGGTAACCGTCATAAATGTCTAAGTGATTCTCAAAAAAGTCTTTCTCAACTCCATGAACCCATCTTTTATTCCGTTCAGAATGACCTGTTCTAGCAAAATCTGACTCACTCTCTAAAACTGACCCCAGATTATCCAGTCAGAGAAATCTTAAATCTCCTGATTTTGTATTTTCTTAAAAAATTGTAAGATCCCTTATCAATCTAGCCTATACTCCGTATTTATTTTCTTTTCTGAGGCACTCTTTGCTCCACTGCAATTCTCTGAAAATATGAAACCATTGACTTTGCAACCCTGGCTATAATGCGTGATTTGCAAAGAGTAATAATTTAAAAAGAGAAGCATGAATGGAAATATTCCAAGAGGGGACTATTCTCTTTAAAATATCTGCATGCCAGATCCTAACAAAGAATGATACACAAAAACAATCTTAAACAAGTTTTCAGGAATTTTCTTATTTGTTGAAGTTCTGGAGGGAGAATTGGGTAAGATATTTGTATATCAGGTGCTTACAGGTCAAGAAATGCATAAAGGAAATCCATATTAGGATACTCACTAGGAAGGCAAAAAGAAATATATTTCTTACTCTGTTTAAAATCTGCATATGTTGGGCTGGGGATGTGGCTCAAGTGGTAGTGCGCTTGCCTGGCATGTGCGGGGCGCTGAGTTCGATCCTTAGCACCACATAAAAATAAAGATGCTGTGTCCACCGAAAACTAAAAAATATATATATATTAAAAAATTTTCTCTCTCTCTTAAAAAAATCTGCATATGTATGTGTTGTTTACAAGCGTATTATGATTTTACGCAATGATTAAGAATTCTTGAAAGAGACCAAAGCCTATTTTAAAAACAGAATTTGTTTAAAAAAAAAAAAGTTAAAGTTTGTGCAGATTGTAATTAAGCCAATCCAGGTGTGATACAGAAACTCTTCCTAGAACATAGGAGAGAGTTAACTGAATGAGTTAGTGACCTGTTTGCTAAGAATTATGTGGCTGATTGGAAGGAAACTTGGACAGAGGCATTTACAGAGACTACTACAAAGAGATAAGTTTGTATGAATTTTTTCTCTAGTTCTCATTTGTGAGAAGAAATGAATATAGGCCACCAAAAGCAGATGAGAACAGTAAGATATCCCATAGAATAAGGGAAAATTATTTTGAAGTAAAATAATTGGTAAGTTTATTAAGTAGTGAGTAATAAATAATACATCATTTTTGTATTTGGAAGTGACCCCAGTCAGAAGAAGAGAGAGTTTGAATTGCTGTTTATATCCAAGATACAGTGACTCTTTTAGAAAATCATGAGTTAAGGACTTCCAACTAATATTCTAGCTGAGAAAAATTAGGTTTCCAAAACTTTGTATAAATCAAATAAAATGTTCTTCTTCTTTCCTTTAAATGACCTATATCTTATAATTGCACAAATAGCAAATGCTAACATAATTAATATTTTAAAGACATGCATTTATTTCAATAAATAATTCAATTTTTACAGAGAAAGCATTATGACTTTGATATTCTATTTTTCTGTTCAAATTAGCTTTGCCATTATTCTCCATGTAACCCATACCTCAGAAACCACCATCTATACATGACAATTGATTTCTCTGTAGCCATAGGACACCTAAGAAAACATTCATCAGTATTATTAGCACATTCCACAAATGTAGACTTAGTGATGATTATATTTACATTTAAAGAGAAAGTATTATCATATCTCTATTGCAGACCAACAGCTTCATGAATTATAGTTCTGTTCATAGTGTACGGGCCAAAGAGACACCCCTTGAGAGATATCATCTCCTAAGATGTTCTTCATCTGTTTACTAAGTAATTATGTACTAAGTGCCAACCTGCCTTCATTAATTTTTACAATCTACCCAGGAGAAGAGACTTTGTATAAGTCCTGGTAGCATGTTATTCTGTAAAAGAAGAATGAGGTGGTAGGAACATTACAAGAGAACAGGACCTGGTGAGCCAAAACAACATATATCTTTCCTTTTTCTTCTCATTTTAAGAAAGGAACTAGTGTTGATTTAAAGGAGAGTCAATGTAAAAGTAGAGAATCCTTATAAAATCTTATATTGGATATTGGAAAGTGATGAGAAAACACTTGAGAAATGGCTAAAATGTAAGGGGAGGTCTTTTAGGGCAGCTGGGAGGTGAAGAGTATTGGTAAGGGAGATTTGTTCCTGTTCCTGGTGTCACAAGGGGAGGTGGCAAAAAGTAGTGGGGAAGGAAGACCTTGTTCACCCTTGGCCTAAAAGTCTAGATCCACTTTTCCAGTCCATCCAAAAGTGCCTCAGGTATGCCATGAAATGAGCAAAGACATGAGATCTAAATGGTGGAAATTTTGTGTGAATTGATTATCAATCACTATATGGGCTCACCAATGGCTACACTAGTTGCAAAATTTAAGGACATTTGCAAAACCTTGAGGACAGGACAATACACACATGACTGAAGTTATGTTTTCTACATCACTGGCAGATGAGTTCTTAGAGCTAAAATTTATTCAGTTCAAAGATTATTAAAATAATTGTAATATTATTCTTGAGTAAATTTGTGTCTTATTGGTTTCTATAAATTATGGAATCTGTACAAACACCAGGAATAACTGGAGGTGCTCCAGGTCTTCCAGAATGTGTAGGTTAGTATTTTTTCTACTGATTTATCTGTCACCACCCATGAGGTTTCCATAGTTTAAGGTACTCAACACCTGGGCCTAAGCCCTGAGGAAATAACAATATAACCTAGTGATCCCATAGCCAGAAAAAGGAAATACAAGGGAAACAATCATAATCTGTAGTTTTTGTCAAAATAAAGCTGCTAAAGGAGCAGAAGATAATTTGAACAGTAACAAAAACAGCAATTTAAAAGAGGTTGAAGCTGAACTAGTCTTTCCAGAACTAAATAAAAAATATTGTAACCTAAAGAAAACCAAAGAGTAGATATTCTTCTTCTAAGGCTGATTTCATTGACCTAAAATATCAAGAAAAGAAAAAAAGAAGAGGCACAAACAGAAAACAAAACAGAGAAACTGGGTTGGGGGTATAGTTCACTTATCTAACAAGTATTAGGCTCAGTGCTGTATCACTAGCACTGCATAAAAGAAAGAAAAAGAAGAAGAAAGAGAGAAAAAACTAAATAAAACCACAAGAAAAATAAAGGAGATTTGGAAAACAAATTCAGGACACACAACTTGCAAAATAATAGAATTTACAGAGTGAGGAAAAGAGAGAAGAGAGATAGTAACCATTTAATATTTAAAAAAAAAATACTTGTAAGCTAAAGAATGATTCAAGTATACAAATGGAAAGGGTTCACTGAGTTCTAGGCAGAGTTGACATAAAAAGTACAAACTTGAAGTTTCTGACACCCTATGGATGTATGCATAAAAAGATGCTTGAAACTTTTATCACCAAATAGATAAATCAATATGGTTAATATATGGGAAGAGTCAAAAGTCTTTGAATACTCCTACTTTGTATTTATTTATTTTTTATTATTTTTATTTGTTCTAATTAGTTATACATGAGAGCACAATGCACTTCTATTCATTATACACAAATGGAGCACAATTTTTCACTTATCTGGTTGTACATGAAGTAGAGTCACACATTCATGCAATCATACATGTACCTAGGGTAATGATGTCTGTCTCATTCCACCATCTTTCCCACCTCCCAGCCCCCTTCCCTTCAATTCTTCCCCTTTGCCCAATCCAAAGTTCCTCCATTCATCTCATGCCCCTCTCCAATTATAAATCAGCATCCATTTATCAGAGAAAATATTTAGCCTTTGGTTTTGGGGGGATTGGCTTATTTGCTTAACATGATATTCTCCAACTCCATTCATTTACCTGCAAATGCCATAATTTTATTCCCCTTTAATGCTGAATACTCAGTATTTATTGTTGCTTTGGTTTTATTTATTTATTTGACAGAAAATAATGTGAGTTGATTTCCTATGGCAGCCATAACAAATTACCACAAACTTGCTTGTTTAAAACAGAATTTAATTTTCTCACAATTCTGGAGGCCAAAAGTACAAAATTAGTATCACTGGGTTGAAATCAGGTGACAGCAGGACCACACGTGCTCTGGAGACTCTAGGGTAGAACTTTTTCTCTGTGCATTCCAGGTTCTGGTAGCTACCAACACTTCCTCCTCTTTCAGTGGCAAATATCTTTCTTAAAATCATATTTGTGATTGTACTTTGGACTCACTATATGAACCAGGACAAGAGTGGTTCCAGCATTCAGGAATGGCTATGTTTAGCCTACTACAAGAAGTTTCATTTATTTATTTATTTATTTTAATGTCACAAAAATATGAAAAAAATTTCCAAGGTGCAAAAGCAAAAGGGATTTGGGGCTTTTACCTAAGTGCTAGATTAGAAGCTATGAGTAAATTTTTTCATAACTAAAATTTCCTCTTAAAGTGTTAAGGATTTTTACAAATGTTGGTAGTTTCTGAAACTACTTTGTTTACTTGTTTTTCTGTCTCCCTTATCTTTTCAAAAATATTTGACCCTTTCTTCGTTATCCTATCACGATGGCCAGCATGCCTAATAAACTGCAATAGAAATGGGCTGAAGCTTTGGTGTCTCCTCTTGCTATGAGCCATTGTTTCTCAGCTTGGCCAGGTAGAAAGTGAAAGATTCACTTCATCTCTAATGTGCTATTCTAACAAACAATCACAAGGAAAATCAGAAAATCAGTGATTCTACCTTTTTAATTCTGTAAGGCAAGTCCAAAGCCAAGACATGACCTTTATAGAAGCTGTGTATCAGAATCTTTTCCAGTTTAATCTGATTTGGGGATAATGCTTATAGATAAGAGGTCATAATTCACCTCCATCATCTATAATAGGCTAAGAGCATTATTTTTTAAAATTATTTTGTTAGCTATATAGTTAGTAATTGGAAAGTAGGCTAACCACTTGAAACCTCCAATAACCAGGAGGGTAAAAAACTGAAATTATGAGAGCATAATTGCATGAATTCACTGAAAAATGCTGTATCTTGTCTCAAAAATTGGCTTCTCTATGGATGACTAAGAACTCCATTTTTCCCATGTATTCATAAACTTATTTTTTAAATAAAACTTATAGAGCACCTGTTAAGTTCTAAGCAATGTGATCAGATAAAGATGTAAATAAAAATGAGGTTGCAATTGCTAACCTCATTAAGTTTATAGTATTTTTGCAGAAAGTTATATGTAAAAAATAGTAAAGCACAATTAAGTAATTGCTATCATAAGTGAAACCAAGAGCTACCATATAAGTGTATAGGTAGAAAGACTAACTATAGTCAGTGCATGGCAGCATCTGCCTATTATTCATCATCTACTATTTGATAGGGACCTGATAAGGCTGTACATTAGTCATTTTAATTTCATAACGTGCTATAAATTATGTCATTATTGTCATTTCATGTACTCTGATTCATCATGCTAATTTTTATTTTTTGTACAATTGTCAGGTTAAATAACACATTCCTCAGGACTTTTGATTGTGAAAATAAATTTAACATTCCCTGTTCTTTACTCATGTAGCTCTCTGTATTTCTACATATCACATGGTGAGTCCCTGTTACTTGCTTTTTATATTCACCAAAAACTAGAAGGTTCATGAGGACAGAAACCTTGTGTACCTTACTTATTTTATAACCTCAGCAGAGTTCAGTCACAAATGAGTGAATAGGTAGTCTTATCCACAGGCCTACAAAAAGAAATAGAACATAGGCTCAACCTTGATCTGTTGCTAAAAACTTGCATTTTTACTCATTAGACAATTTCATTTCTAATGAACAAGAATATTTGTATTTGTTTAAAAACTTTTCATAAATTAAAATCTGAATTTTTTTCTTTCATGTGGTATTAGCAATAGCTTGTTAACAACAACTTAGACAATGATTGTTCACTGTCTTCAATTAAAAATAGTATTATTAGGCTTATCTTGTCATTTTTTCAAATATTACTAGATAACAACATTTAAATTTTAGAACCATGATAGTAAGATGTGTGAAAGATAAATGAGAAGATAAAAATTCAAATTACTAATGATTGCAGATTTTATATGACAGGAAAATAGAAATGAGCTCATATCTGCTCCTGCTAGATGTTAATGATAAGATCGTATAGTAACATTAATCAAACATTACAAAAGAATAAAATTTTGTATAGTCAGCATTACTATCATAAGTGAGCATAATATCTTAACTTGACTGTGTTCTAAAAATTATTTGTTGATTAAATTTATAGTAACTTTTCAACTCAGAATGGCATATATTGTTTCATTTGCTCATTTATCCATTATATATTCTGCATACTTTATTCTAAATAGGCAATAATTATTGCTTACAAGACTAGTTTAACTTAGAGCATTTTTCTCATAATAAAACTCCTAAAGAAATCCACATTATAAAGATTCTTAGTGAAATATTTATATATCTATAATCATTTGCCATGTTAAAAAATCACAAAATATTCATATTTTGATACAGTAAGTAGTTTTATATACTATTTTAACTATTTTTGTATATCCTTCTTTAAATCAAACTTTTACCATTTTGTAAATTTTGTGTAGGTAATAATTTTGCTTCTGATTTCATTGTCAATTTTTTTTTCCATGATATACTACTGTGCTTTATATGTAGTAAGGAGGAAAAAGAGTATTGAAAAAAATCAAATCTATTTTGTGTTTCCAGATATTGTTTTTTTAGTCCAAAAAATATAGTGGTATAGATTTACAGATACTCATACACACACACACACTCATATACATATATGCATTTAGAAGTAGTTAATATTAATTTTTAATATTAATCTATTAATACTTAATAGGTTTGTTATGGTTTGGATGCAAGGCATCACCCAAAGCTCCTTTGTTAATGGATATTTAAAAGGTGGAATGATTAAATTATGAGAGCTGCATAATTGGTCCAGACCATTTTGAATGGAATGACTAGGTGTTAACTATGGATGGGAAGGTCATTGAGGGCGTGCCCTATGGTTCCTTCTCTCTCTCTTCTTCCAGGATGTCAGAGCTGAGCAGTTTTCCTCCACCATGCCCATCTGCCATGATGTTCTGCCTCTCCTTGAGCTCAGAGTACTGGAGTTGGCCAACCATGGACTAAAAATCTGAAACTGTAAACCAAGATAAGCTTTTCCTCCTCCACACTGTTCTCATCATGTATTTTGGTCACAGTAATGAAAAGCTGGCTACAACTGCTTAAAAATGCTTAGTATATAGGTCATCACTGTACCTTTCCAAGTTGTTTCAGACATCTATAAATTTAGGTTTTCTGCTTTACAAAAATTTAAAGATAGTATCTGGACATTCTAATACAAAGCAATTGACAATTAAATCAAGTTTTCAGGAATATTATATTACTTTATGCAAAGAGAGTATATCAAAAGAATTTTGTTTATGTGGACAGATGAGCAGTGTAAGAGATTTATAAATTGTGGCCACACATCCTTCTCTCATTGAGCAAGAGACAGTCTATCCCATGGCTCTCTTTCCTAAAGGTTATAAATGTACTGCAAAGCATCAGATAACTTGCCATTCTCATTGATGTTTTTGAGAAGCTTCTCATTTATGTTTTGCTTAACATATCAGTTGATTCTGTGATACCAGCCACAGCTGAGTGGACAGGGCAATCAGAGTACTGTGGCCTCCAATCTGGGCCTAGAGCAGCACAAGGAGAGACCATGGACGCAAACACTAACCTTGGCATTTTATTCTAGACAATAACTGGTCACTCCAATACATATTTCACACAGATTTGCACGACAACCATCCCTAGTGCTCATGGGAGAGTAAGATGTAGGCATTAGTTAACAGAGAAGCATGCAGATATTAGCCCACAGGAGATACCAAGTAGTAGGATGATGAAAAGAAAATCCTGAGAATTTACCAGCTAGAAACAAAGAGAAGCTGAGAGAAGTAAGGCAACAACAGAAGAGAAAACAGGAGATAAAGAACAAACAGCTGAGAAGAAGAGGTATCAGATCAAAAGAACCACAGTAAAACTAAAAGGAACAGATTAGTTTTCAGTTCACCAAGAGTTCTCTGCTGACTTTGACAGTTTGTAAGAGTTGATTTTGCTCATCTTTTCACAATGCCACATTAAATGACCTGACTTGGTAGCTTGAAATCAGGCATGGTAGAGTAATAATGACACAGAAATTGGCCACAAATCACTTTCTTCTCCTCCTTTTTTTTTTTTTTTTGGTGTGTTTGTGGGGTACTGAGGATGGATTGAATCCACGGGCACTTCACCTCTGAACTACATCCCAGTCATTTTCATTTTGAGACAGGGTTTTGCTAATTAGCTTAGGGCCTCACTAAATTGCTGAGGCTGGCATTATCCCCCTCTCTCAGATGCCTGACTCATTGGGGTTAAGGAACTGGCAACTTTGTTTCCTTTTCAAAGAACTGATTTTTAAACATTTACTTGCAAATCACCTGTCATAGCTAGTTTACTACTGAGACTGTTTCCTTGTTAATCTTCTATTTTATTTACAAAATAAAGTCATATTTACTGTGCTATTTTCCCCTATTCCTAACATCTTGAAAAAAGGGGGAAAAAAAGTAAAGTTTTCTAGTTATACTCCTCATTTCATGCAATGTATTCAAAGTCCACAATTAATAAGTATTGTAGACAAGATAACACGTGCAACTTATTCAGAGGTAAATAAGATATCATATTTCTTTCAAATAAGTTAGACTCCCTTAGAGAAAATGATAGGAAATCATTACAATGTAGTGTCCATTGAAAATACACAGAACATTAGAGACATGAGGTTAAGGGGGTAGTTTTATAAACTGGGCCTATTATGGTGATCCCGGATACACTTTCTTTAAAAACAAATAAACAAACAAACTCATTTACTTGTAGCCTTGCCTGGCTTAAGTCAATAGGGTATGTTAGAGCAACAACCTGCTATCTACAGGAGAAATGCAAGTCCCCAAAGTTTCCTCTGTGCCAATAAGAACAACACAAATTACCCTGAAGTGTAGGATTTTTGTGACCTTCCCACCGGTAAGGATAATTCCCCAGCTATAAACTAAGAACAAGTTCCAATTAAAACTAGTCAGCATGCACTAAAGTGACCCAGAGTTGCCTTGAACATGTATGATGTGTGCGGGGACTTAAAAGAGATAAATCTGTGCAGGACTCTGGAAACTTTCTTGAGGCCCCCAGTAAAGAGAAGGACATGCTATCTCTCTCCTGAGAGGACCCACTCTTTTCCTTGACAGTGTTCTCTTTTCACCCTTTCCTATCCCTTCTAAAATACTCATCTCTGCTACTCTGACATATTTGAAATCTTCCTGGTGTTATTACAAGAACTGGTAATGAAGGACCACTGTTGTTGTGTTGGGTCCTGACAGGTACTTGATGTATTGCAGTGTCACTGGGTTTATTGTTGAAATACAGAGGATAAATATAGGATAAACATATAATAAAGATATTGTCCACTACTTAGGAGGAAGTGTTTTGATCTGGAAATATTACTAACAAAATTTGATAATGGGAGTTTGAAATTAAATATGACAATGTTTTGGCCATACAGATGGCTTAGGAGGAGATAAATGATGTTCTATTAGAGAACAACAAATAAGTTAATAAATGAGATTTTAAGAGAATGAATTGGAGAGAGGTCTTAGGATCATGATAAAAAACAACAAAATGGGAAAAATTCAGATCTCTGGTCTGAAATTCTAAGTTCCTTCCTCCTGAAATCATCTGCTTTAATCATCAACATGAACTAATACTTGTGTTATATTCCTATATTTTAATCTGTTAGAGAAAGAGATTTCTTTATTTCTTGATTTAGCATCCTTTACAGGATTTCACCGAATACTCTATGTTTAAAGGACCTGAATATATATTTATTGACTGGAAAATAATAATACATTATTTTTGATGTCATTGATGTATGATGGAAAATACCACTTAAACATTACTTTTAGTTTAGCATCATAGTAAGACTAAAATTATTTATTTTAGAAATAGTAAAATTAAGTATGTGATACACAGTATATTTCAACTACTCATTTATTTTTCTGTTTTATTTTTTAAAAATGTTCAGTTGCAGATGGACACAATACCTTTATTTAATTTATTTATTTATATTTATGTGTTGCCGAGGATTGAACCCAGTGCCCCAAGCTTGTAAGCCAAGCAGTTTGCCACTGAGCCACAACCACAGCTCAATTCATTTATTTTTGAAGATATTATCACTTACCATTTATGTTTTTTTATATTTGCATATTGGAGCATAAGGACTTTACTTTCTCCAAAATTGAAACTTTTTAATTTTTGTATTCTATAAGTAATGTTTTAAACCACTAAGCATTTTTCCTATTAGCATACCAAAGATGTAAAGCTCTACAAGATATGCATTTCACATTTCTATTATTTTGACTACCCAATAATTTGATTCTTTTCCTCTTAATAGGAGCAAAGGGGGCTAATTTTTGTTATAAAAGAGAGATTATCATACACTTCATTAGTCCTCTTTCACACTTTGAGCTTTGCCTACTTTCAGTTTTCAATCACATTTAAATGTAAAAGGTAATACTGGGATTTAAAAGGAAAAATTCCAAGTTACTTAAATGCATTCCCAGGCTGAGATCCCCACTGTGACTACTGAATGACAAACATCAGCCACTGGTCTCTTGCTCCTGTAGAGTAGTGTAAGTAAGAGTGGGCTCCCCAGTGAGCAACTTGTTAGGGATTCTTCTCTTGCTAGGAATTGGCCCTTGTCTGCTCCCATGGTTCCAGGGGATTAAGTGACCAATATTCTGGAGCTCTACCTGAAGCTCACTATGGCTTGACTATCGCCACTTATCCAATTCCATTTTAAAAGTCGGACAAGATAAATAAGAAACTATTGTAAATGCTCTAATATAAAAAGATGATCTTTTAATGATGAAGAACAAAACAAAATGTTGCACTGAAGTTATTTAATGCTTAATATGAGTTGAATCTGAGTTTTCATAAATTCAGTTTTAGCTTAAGTAATATGTACATAGTGATAGAAAAACTGCATGTAAGTGTCCTCTTGTTAGCTTCTAGGCAGGAGTGATCATCTGTGCTTGTAAAGGAAAAAAGTTCCTGTCCTTTTAAATGACTCTTAACATTCCTGCAAAGCTGTTTTGTTGTCTTCCTTTTGGATAAGGCCCTCCAGAGAAACTTAAAAGAAACAGCCAAAATCACTGAGTTACTTTGACTCACTGTTTAGGTGACCCAGAATACACTCTGTTCATACTACCAAATTCTCTTCCTAGAGACATTCCTTGTGATCTATGACCTAAAGCTGAGAATGCTTGGGAATAAGTATGGCTCCTCATGTGACAAGTCTTCTCTATATGAAAAGGAACAAGTTTCCCAATATAAGCCCCTTATTTTCTTTGGTCAGGGAGAAACTTTGCTTTGGGAATTATCCTCAGTGCTATCCTCACTTGCTACAAGTCATAAACCTTTCTTCACTCCAATCTCCTGGTTGTCCTTATTGGATTTGTACCCACCAAGGGCTAAACACACTACATTTGGTTACACTCTGTGATCTTTATTTCATCATTTGAATAATGCTATACTTCAAGAAATACTTAAACCTAAGAAGTACTTTCATTTGATAAGTACTTAATTTAATTACACAAGGTACATCACTAGGTATTGTATAAAAAAGTGTGTGGTTCTTGTCCTCTATCAGTTCACAACTGACATAATGAGAACTAGGAACATACTTTTCATATCTTTTCAAGCCTTTAAAGAAAATTAATATGTAATTGTCACAAGTGCTTAAAGTTAAAATTAGAGGTTATTTGCCACCTGACATAAAGCTGTCAGTAATTCTCAAGCATATTACATAATGTCAAAAAACAAATCTCTGGAGAGCTTGGCAAATAAGACACTGAAAAAAAAAAGACTTTCTTAATAGCCACCTTCAATTTAAAAACATACATTGATTACTCTGATGCATATAATTCTTTACGAATTATTTCTAATACTATTGAAAAGTTACTTCTATCCTTTGTCTCAGAGTTGAATAAAAAGACAAAAGTTATATTTATGAAAATCATTATGAAGTTATACGAACAATGGGGAAGATATTTGTCATTTGAAAATAATGTAAACAATTTCATAATAAATATTACCTTATGTATTTTAAAATTTAAACTTGCTTTTAGATAAGATGAAAGCATTTTAGTAAAACTGGAAACATTCTTTAGAAACGTAAATGCCTCATTGCATCTAATTTAGACAAAGGAGCAAGTATTGTTGGAACTTTTACTCCTGCTTTAACTTCATTATGGCAACTGATGGTCCTTTTATTCACAGATTCCATTAGTAAGTTCAAGGTTTTGTTTATTTTATTTAATACAAATCACAGTTAGCAATGTTTTTGTCCCTAATAGTTCTCTTCAAATTCTGTTGATACCTCAGTTGGGTTTTCTTTCAAATTTAAATATGCAATTTGGCTATTTATATGTGGGAATACAATACTAAACAGAATGTGTGCATTTTTCTTGTTTTTAAAATGTCTGTGGAGGGCTGGGGATGTGGCTCAAGCAGTAGCGCGCTCGCCTGGCATGCGTGCGGCCCGGGTTCGATCCTCAGCACCACATACAAACAAATATGTTGTGTCCGCCGAAAACTAAAAAATATTAAAAAAAAATCTCTCTCTCTCTCTCTCTCTCTCTCTCTCTCTCTCTCTCTCTCAAAAAAAAAAAAAAAATGTCTGTGGAAATGCCTACAATATAAGAAAAAATAGAAGAGCTGCCTTCTCCTACTTCTTAGCATCTGCCAGAGTAAAGAGCTAATGAAATCAAGCTAATAGGTTTCAGTCACTTGAATCCAAATTTAAAAAGTATTTACTGACTATTTTGTAAAAGACACTGCTAGATGGGATGGCAAATAAAGAGACAGCACAATGATGTGATTTATGGGGGAGGGAGTGGTAAAAAGAAAATGTGAGAAAATAAATATATACTAATAACTATATGCTAAAACAGAATAAGTTCTGTAAGAAACCAATATGTATTTGACATCAACTGTTATTTGTCTATAGTTATTTACTTTACCCTTTTTCCTCAGTTACGCAGCCCTGATATTATTTGGGTGGTAACATAATGAACTAAAACATTGCATTTTCAGCCTCCTTGGCAGTGAGGTTTGAACAGTGAGACATAAGCAGAAGTGCAGTGTGGGGTTTCCAGAGTGGCTGCTTAGACCATGTTGTGGCTATTAATGCAGAAACTGAAGATGAGGAAATTAAAGCAGAAAAAACAGGAGTTAGGTTCCCAGACAATTTCCAGAAGCAGCCCTATGAACTCTAGAATGCTTACCTTTAGACCTTTTTTATGTATAAGACTAAATGAACAGGATTTAAGTCAGTGTTGATTTCTTTTTTTTTTTAAGAGAGAGAGAGAGAGAGAGAGAGAGAGAGAGAGAATTTTAATATTTATTGTTTAGTTTTCGGTGACACAGCATCTTTGTTGGTATGTGGTGCTGAGGATAGAACCCGGGCCGCAAGCATGCCAGGAGAGCACGCTACCGCTTGAGCCACATCCCCAGCCCAGTGTTAATTTCTATTATATCTTTTTTATTGTTTTGTTTGTTTTATTTTTATAGTTGAATATAATTTCTAACTAAAACAAGGTACCAAAAATGCTAGAGAGTTTAAGTCAGAAAGAGCTTAAATGTAGTTAAAAGTAGAGAAGGAAAGAGATTGCTTTTGAAGTGAGGGTTAAATACCCTCACCATACTGAGTTATATCAAGTTAAAACTCTGCTTTCTGTTTTCTGTTTTCTGGAGCAGTATGTATTTTGAAGGATACAAATTTGTCTGCCAATTCTGTCACCTGTGTAAACTGGATGAAGACAGGAATTGATCAGAAAGAACTCATCTCCACTCAAAGGTTGTTTTGATAAGATAATTCAGTATCATAGAATAACATTTTATCATGATTTCTATAAACAATTGTAATAAATTCTCACCTTTTTGCATATAATATATAAATCCATTTGCTTATGTAAAGGAGTACATAATATGCATATAAATTCGTAAAGAATATGACAAAACATCTTTTTTATTTACCAAATGTTTATTAAATAAGGTTTCTGAGCTAGTCACTATTGCATGAGCTTTAGATCCAAGGTAAGCAAAATCCCTCCTCACCTGAAGCTTCTATTTTCCTTAACAAAACTGATTAAAACACAAAAATACAAAGTAATATCAGATCACAGGGTTGTGGAGTTCTGTGATAATAAAAATAAATTTGAAGAAAAATACAGCAGGTAAAGGATAATAGCAATGGCAGCTATTTTAGAAGGGTAGTTAGGAAAGTCTCCTCTGATTAGCTGACTTGGTTGCAGATTCTTAAATGCAGTGATAAAATGAGCTGTATGGTAATCTAGGGAACAGCATGGAAAATGCGGACAGAAGAAAAACTTACTATGAAGGTCACTACTAAGTACGCTTGAGGAGCAACATGAAGGTCAGCGTCACCAGGTTTAGGAAAGACAAGAAAATAAATGGGAGACAGGACTGGAAAGATGCCATGGGTTAGAACATGTCTTGGCATGTGATGTGAAGCCTATTTTATAGTGTTCTGAGCAGGGGAATCATACAGTGCAATTTAGTTTTTAAAAAGATCACTCTGACTCCCATGTAGAAAATGGATTATAGGGGAGACCTCAATGGAAACAAAGACCAAAAAGAAACCATTGTGGTAGTCCCAGTGAGAAATGATGTGGACGGCAACATATATAGAAGAAATGAACAGATTTGGAACATATTTATATATGTTCCAGACAGAGCTGACAGAATGGGTTTGAAGAAGCATGGAAAAAGTCAAGGACAAATTTCTAGTCTGTTTTGTTGTTGTTCTTTTATTTCTTGACCTCACCCTCAACTACCTTAGCAACTGAAGGAAATCAGATTGCATCACTCTAAAATATGCTTCTTTAATATAAAAATTAGTTTGAACTGAAAAACATGCATAATTATCAAATGGAGAAAAAGCTCTCTCCATTCTACCTTTTTCTGTCTAAAAGCAGATTATAAATTCCTCTTTGCTGAAGATAACTGAAGATTTTTATCAGATCAAAAGGAATCTACAAACACACCTTACTCCATTGTTATGATTTACATCAGGTGTAAAACTCATGTGTGAGACAATGCAAGAAAGTTTAGAGGTGAAATGATTTGGTTATAAAAGGGATAACCTAATTCATGCATTATTCCTCTGATAGAGATTAATTGGTTGGTAAAAGGTAGATAGGGTATGGCCAAAGGTGGTGAGTTCCTGGGGGTAGGGGCCTTGCCTTTGGATTTTATGCTTTTTCCATGTTGATTAGATCTCTATCTCTCTGCTTCCTGTCATGTCCTGAGATGCTTTTCTCCAACACACCCTTCTGCCATGATATTCTGCTGTACCACAAGCCCCAAGGAATGAAGTCTGCAGTCTATGGACAAAAGCCTCTGAAACCTTGAGCCTCAAAATAATTGTTTTTTCTCTAAAATTGTTCTTGTCAGGTCTTTTGGTCACAGCAACAATAACAATACAAAAATCTGACTAAAATATCCACTAATTTTTTGTCACTATGTATCTTCCAACTATGATTCCTATCCTTAGAAGTTTAAAACTGCTCCTTTTGTTTTGTCATTTCTTTACAAATTCATTGTTCTTTTGATGAAGAGGCTATATAAGCCAGATTTAAAAGTCATTGTTTTGAGTTTTGTTGATGGTTTTTTTTTCCTGTATAATGTATACTGTGTTATAACTGTGTGTTAATAAACTGTTTTATTTTCCTGTTGTTAATCTGTCTTTTGTTATAGGAGTCTGTTCTTTAAAAAATTGTAAGAATTGAAAAAAAAAAAAGAACACTTTTTCTTTTTTTTTAAAACTTTTATATCCATTCACAATAGAGAAGTGGTCAATGAAACCATGTATTGAGATTGAGAAAGGAATTTGAAGATTAAAGACAGCAAGGTGGATTAAGGGGATGAGAATCAAGTTTTGGATGGTTCTATCAATGTGGCAATTCCTCGTAGACATCCAAGTACAGTCATGGAGTAGACATTTGTATACAGGAATCTGATACTCAGACAGGTCTGGGATGGAGATGAAATAATTGAGAGGCATCATCCCATACATGGTATGAAATTACCAACAGAATGGATCTCAAGAAGAAGCTGTAGAAGAGGGGATTAATAAAGGGCAACATGATATTTATGTATTGGTTAATAAAACCTTCATCTCACAGAAAGAAAACCATTCCTAATATTTGGGAAATGATTCTCTATAAATGAGAGCATCCAGATTTTTTTAAAAAATAAAACTGTAAATATTACCTCTTCTTAGGCAAATGCAGGTTAATAACATGACTTGAAGCCCCACATTCTTGTGCTCCTGGATGAAGTTAAGAGAGGAAAGACTCTCCTGTCTGTGAATTCAAAAGGCAGTGTTTCTCAAATTTCAAAGCAGATGTGTAATGATTATTCCACAGAAACTTAAAGAGTTGAGCGCAATTGAAAAGTAACTTTATGCCAACAGAGAAAAGCATAACATAGTACTGAGAACCATGAGTTTTAAAATCGGTTTGGCTCTACCATCTATTAGTGACATATTGGACACATTAAAGACTTTGAATCTCAGTTTCTTCTTATGGAAAATAGGATTTAATATGCCTAGCATAACTCATAAAGTTGTGTGACATTTTCCTTTTAAGGATATATGTAATATGCATTAAGACGTCTCTAGCTCATAAGAAGTACTTATACTATAGCTACCTTTTAGATACACCCTGTGCTTAAATAGACCTTGTATTTCGCAGGGTCAAGGTTCCTAAAAACTCTTAGCAAACATTTGGAACTTGTCCTCTTGTAAAATTACTATTAAATATACTAGTATTTGAATTGGATTTATAACTTTAATATTTAAAAACAAATTTTGTGTCCTATGTTTTTTAATTTAAAAACATTCCCTGTTATCTGCTTTTTATATATTGAAGACTAAAATATAAATGTAAATGTGAAGTAATGCTTTGTTTTTCAGAAAAAGGGATGCATAGTTTAAAATGAATTCCATGATAATTAAATAACATAAACTTCAATTCATAAAGAAGATTACTCAAAATGAATATATCATGTAATGATGACAATATCCCCCAAATCCCATATATCAGTATTTTAATAAGACAAATTCAAATCCTTAAACAACCATTTAATATTCTATTAACTGCAACTAATTTTTGTGGATATTCGTTCTTGGTT
This sequence comes from Urocitellus parryii, assembly GCF_045843805.1. Taxonomy (NCBI): domain Eukaryota; kingdom Metazoa; phylum Chordata; class Mammalia; order Rodentia; family Sciuridae; genus Urocitellus; species Urocitellus parryii. Next base: position 38,824,563 of record NC_135540.1, on the reverse strand, counting down.
CCTTAATTCACTATTTAAATTAATGTTTCTGTTTTTTTCCCCCTGCAAGGAGCTCTTGAGAAGAATGTAAACACCATATGTTACATAGGGTTAGGACAAAATTATAATTAGTTACACAAGTCAACAGGTAATTTAAATCTGAATAAGTGTAAAGCCCTTCTAGCAGCTGCTACCAGTTAAACTGTTTTTATCACATAAAAATGTATGAAATTATGTAGGTAGTAACCTAATTATACAACAAGAATACATGAAAAAACTGAATTTTGATAACATTAATAAATCACATTCTTTATTTTGACTAAATCTTTAAAACTAACTTATAAGACAGTAAAGTAATGATATTAAATCATAAAGCTTATGGAAATTTGTCTCACTTCCTTATGTGGGTATGGCTCTTAGATACAATATTAAAGCAAAATGTGAATCTATTCAGCTGAGTTTATGCACCATTTTTTGCACAGTTTTGGTGAAGTTTTCCTCAAATCTTTGCATGCAATAAATCAAGTGGAATTAAAACAAGTTAGTTCCAGCACATTTCTTGAAATACAGAAATGATTACTAATAGAGTTCAGGCACTTTCCAAATCCACTGTGCTCTACTCAGATGAATTTCAAAGATGAGGCAATTCAAAATTTTAACTAGACCTCTCTTGACACATAATATTGTCTGTGTGATAAGAAAAAAAAAATTAAAACAATTTTCATATTGCTAACTGTCATTTAGACCTGCCAAATTAAACAGAGATAGGAACTAATCTGTTACCAATGTAGATATACAACTGGATATTTACTGTTCATTATGTTTTACAACCATGTATCCACATTTAGTTTGGTTTTAACATAGAATTATTATTCAAAGTTTTGTTTTTAAACATTGAATATAAGTACTCTTTATCTCAAAGAGAGAGATTAATGCATCTGACACTTTTTCATTGAGAGAGAGAGAGAGAGAGAGAGAGAGAGAGAGAGAGAGAGGAAGTGGAAAGCAGAAAGACAGAAACATTTTCAGATAAGTTCATGATGGAATATTTGAGCAGCTTCAGTGTAGACAGCAGCTGAAAAAGGAAAGTGGAAAGCAGACAGACCTGAGAAACCTGGATGCTGGGTCAGAAGCACACCTGTTAATCCCCAAACATGTCCAAGTTATCACTCTGCAAAAAAAAAAGAGAAGCCATATACCTATAAAGTGGGACAAAAGATGGCCCTGACAACTAAAAGTCTGTCCAAAAGGCTCATGTAGCCAAGCACCTTCTCCTCCTGTCCCTGGTAGAACAGAAGTTTATTCTCTTCTAGAAGAAAATTAGATGAATTCTGGACTAAAGAAACGTAAGGCAAAACTGAGGAAGGGAGCACCCCACTGAAAACAGATTAGATAAAATTCTACATGCTAAACACTGAAAAGTCCCCAAGCTCCATCTTTTTTTCCTTTAAACTGGTTCCACACGCTATCCCCTCCTGGCAGAAATCTCTCATAGAATTCTTCCCTATATATCCAAGCATGGTTTGTTGAGAACCTTCAAAGAAATTCTATGAACTATAAAATTCTTTTAATAAAATCCCTTCTGTTTAAAATAGCTGAGGCAAATAATATTCCAGGTAATTTTCATTCCAGGATCCCAGAGAGAGCTCAAAACTACTAGGTTTTCTAATAAAATAAATTTATATTTTTAGTAAGATTGTGATCACAAACAATGCAAATCTAACAAAGGGATACTTTCTTAGATTTCTCTCTTTTCCTCCTGTGCTCTGGTCTCTCTGGCTTTATTTCTCTTTAACTTGTCTCAGGCATACAAAATAAACAAACTTTCAGAGTTATGATTAAAATAAAAACACTGTACATTGCCTGCAGTACAATAGTTAAAATCACAATGTTTATACTTTTATATACCTGACTTGGAATCTCAGCTTAGCTATATACAAGTACTGTGCCTTCCAGTCAGGTTACTTCACTATTTTCCGCTTCAATTTCCTTATCTATAAAATGAGACAATAATCCACTGTATTGAGGATTAACACTTTAAAAAAGCAGACAGCTTTCAGGATTTCCAATTTGGAGAAATGAGACTGTATCTAAAACTTCTATTGCCTGGCATTGGAAAAAAATATTCAAGAGAGGAAATACCTATAAACCCCAAATAAGCTGTTGACAGGGATGCCATTGTTTCTTAGACACTGGTTATCAAATAAGTATGAGCTAAGGCAGGAGCCAAGTTTTCAGAACACAAGATAAGATCCTGACAAAGAACAAGAAGAAATTTGACACTAAATTTCCTAGAAACAAGTCAGAGTCTCAAAACAGATCATTTGTATCTAGGACTGGCTGAGTTATGCTAGGATTGCAGGAAAAAGGAATGGAATAAGCTACAGAAAATTTGGCAGGCTGAAAATACTTGCATATTTTGGTAAATTTTATCATATTATTTCATCTTATAATGGCAAATGTAATAAAATAATCATTGTGAAGTAGAGGAAAATACTTGAGAGGAAATTAGGGATGTTTTCATCATTCATTCCTCAACTAATCATCAATTAAGAGTGTGTGATATACTGGTTCTATAGTAGACACTGAAATAGGAAATTTAAAGACTATATCTTTATCTATGGGAACAAAAGATTTCAAATAAGCATAATTAAAATTTTGTTTCATATTAGATGTCTGATTAAAGTATTGCTGAGAATTGTAGAGAGGAATTTTCATGCTCAAGGTGGCATTAAGTGGGAAGTAGAAGTTTTCCAGAAAGAGATGGTTGGAAGTATACCAAAGGTAAAGGAAATACCTTGTATAAATCAACACAATGGGAATTCCATTTCCATGTTAACATAATAACCAATTATCAATTATGAGTAATTAATTAAAATGCATTTCAAGTATTTAAATGACCAGCTCAACATTTACGAACAGAACAAACCTTGCTTGGGAAAGAATAAAATCCAGATCTTACATATATGATATTTCTCACAGTGGTAGGCAGAATTCTGCCTCTACCCTCTCTCCAAAGACATCCATGTGAAAAGGGAATTAAGGATGCAGATAAAAGGAAAGTAGTTAATAGCAACTCATAAAACAGTGAAATTTGCTTGGACTACCCATGTGTACCCAGTAAGATCACAACTGTTCCTAAATGTCAAAGAGAGAAACAGAAGAGTAGTCAGAATCAGAGTGATGTAGCATAAGAAAAATTTGATGGGCCATTGCTGGTTTAGGAAATGGAAGGGGCCCAGGAGCCTAGTAAAGCAGGCAACCTTGAGAAGCTCAAAAAGGCTAAAAAATGTGTCTCTCCGTAGCCTTAGTTTCTTAGAAAGAACTAATCCCTGCTGTAACCTAGAATTTCATCTTGTAAATTACATTTCTGATTTCTGAGTTCCAGAATTGTGAAATTGTAAATGCATTATTGTAATCCTCCAAGTTTGCAGTACTTTCTTAGAGCAGCAACACAAAACTAATACACTTAGTACAAATTTCTAAGATTTAATAGAACTAATACACTATAAAATCTCTAAGATATATAGATAAATGTAAATGTATGTGTCTTTTATTATATACTTACAATAGTCTAAGTCATCTATATATTCTTTTAATCTGAATATAGGCTATTTCATTCTATTTGGATCATGTATAGATAGAGGCAATCAATAGTACATAATACAAAAATTGTTCATGTTTCTTAAAAATTTTATTTGATCAGTACCATTATGTGTGTGTGTGTGTGTGTGTTTTATTTTTGGAGGGTGGAGACACTGGAAATTTTTAAAAAACCTGCATGTATACTGAATATGCTTTTTAAAAAATATTTTTATTTGTTTTAATTAGTTAATCCTACTTGATATTTTTGATTGACAAATTTCAAACAAAGTTCAGAATCCATTCTGTGGTAACCAAGCTAACGTAGTATGATTTTTTTCTTTACTTTGCATCTTACCATTTGTTCTACTCTTGCTTGTTTCCTGTTCTTCACATCCTTTAAAAAGAAGAGCCTAAGTTATTTGTGGAGCAAGCCCAAAATGGCTGTAGTTTGGCTCCCTTGCCAACGCTTCTGGAAAGCTATGTTTTTAGTATATAGCAAAGGTCATGACTACCCTGCTTCAGTGTGTGTACTAAGGTCTTAAACATTTACTTATAAGCATGCACCCACTTATGTTACTTGTTGGCAATGAGCCTTCTTTGTCTAGCCTGCATATATTTTTTAAAAATTTTTTTTAGTTGTAGTTGGAAACAATACCTTTATTTCACATATTTATTCTTATGTGGTGCTGAGAACTGAACCCAGGGTCTCCCACGTGTAGGCGAGCACTCTACCGCTGAGCCACAACCCCAGCCCCCAGCCTGCATATTTTTTAAAAGGCCTCTAGAAAGACTCAAGAGGGCTAAACAGAAATGGCTGGGGCAAAATGGGACTGGAACTAGAGACTGGGGACTGTTGCCACCTCTGAATAAAGAATGTGTACTATCCCAACTGCTTCTTGCATCATCTTCCACCTACCAGGATTCCAAAAATATTTCCTGGGTCTAAGCCTTCCATGACATTCATTATTAAGTTTATACTGTCCTACACAGCAAACAACTTCTACTTCACCACTCCATATTAAGCCATGACTCAATGTTTATAATTTCTGCATCTTCAGGGTCTGTACTGAGACCTTTACTCTTAATTGGCTGAAATCTCATATTTCTCTCTGCTCAACACTACGTAGTTGAAATTCTTTGAGCTTTTCTAGGCCAGGCTCAGGTGTGTATTAGTCTGGGTTCTCAAGAGAAACAGAATCAACAGGAAGTATGATTATAAATAGGGCATTTATTAGGTCAGCTTATGCGACCAGAAGCTGGATAGTCAACAATGGCTGTCTGCAGGCTGGAGAGCTGGAGAAACAGTAGTTGCACAGTCCAAGAGGCTGAACCCCAGAACAACAGGGGTGAGTGGTACTAACCTAGTCTGAGACCTAAGCCTTCTGGAGAATCATTGTCAGAGTCCACTTTAGAAGAGTAAAGAAGCAAGAGCCTGATATCCTCCGATGATCACAGCAGTAATCAAGAACCCATTCAAGAAGAATCCAGCTTGCATCTGTTGCCGCTTCTATGTGCTTCCAATTTTTACTCCATTCAGGTCATCATCTTATTGGTCAGTACTGCCCATTCTTAGGGAGGGTCTCCATTTCACTTGGATATCCCACATGCCTATCATTCCTAGACACACCCTCATTGGCACACCCTCTATCTTTGGCATCTCTTAATCCAATCAAGTTGACAGTTCAAATTAATCATTATATGGTAGGACTATGATTTTCTGTAGCTTTGTATAATCCAAATATATATATATATATATATATATATATATATATATATATCTCCACCTCTAGTACCTTCAAATAAGGTCTTACACATAGTAGGACCTCAATAAATTTTCCATGACTCACCCCTTTCAGGAAAGTAACAGAAATGAGAAATGGTGAGAAATGGCGAGAGTAAAGAGAACATCACTACTAAGGTCCATGGGGAAAAGCAGAAAAGAGGAGTAAAAGGCTAATGCAAACAAGAGGAGAGACCACCATTAACTTTATTCTGTGAGTACATTACCACAAATTATGGTGAGTCTCACTATAGTATGGGTACTGGCATGTCCCTATCTTTCTACTTTGCCAAAAGGTTCCATTTCTGGCAAAGATACTTACAAAAAGAAAATTGAGCTTAATTCCTCTACCTGAATTATGATTTGACAAGTTAAAAAAAAAAAAAAAACTTTTAGACTCAAATGCTGCAGCCAAGTTTTCTTGTTAAGCTGGTCTAACTGCTCTTAATGTACCTTTGTTCCCAAGAAGTATATGCAACAGGATTGTAATATAATTGATTTAGCCTACATCTTCAGTGTTTGTCACATATCCTTAATAAGTGTCTCATCAGATTTGTTCTGATAAAAGACATTAAGAAAAAGAGGACATTCTAGGTGCGAAATATAAACCAAATGCTGATAATATAATTCAAGAGTTTCAAAGAAAATATAGAATTTCTTCCTTTGAGAATCTGACATGAATAGTTGCTCATTGTATTCAAATTATATATCTATTTTCAAAATTTATGCTATTAGACTATTGATTATAGTCTAATACACCCATCTGGTAATTGTTTACCTTCTAATTTTCTGAGATGTGTATCAGCTACTATCTGAAAAAAAAAAAAAAAAAGTTTCTGCCAAAACATCTTTTTCCAGAATGCATGGTTTTATTTCCCTACAGTACTAAGAATGTCTTTATTATGAGCACGACTAAATAGAATTTCCTAATTCTCTCATTATTATCCAATTTCTAAGTTTGATTATCAATATTATATTATAAATATAGACTCTCAGCAAAATTACTTAAATGTGGTATGAAAACTGCAGCAAAGAAATGCTAAATTTATAATAAATGCAAAAATGTCAAAACATAATATTTGCTTATTTTGCTAATTTTCTGAATCTGTCCACATGGTTACTTAATATTTCCATACAAAACAATAAAAACAAGGGAAACCCAATGCTCTAATAAAACAATTTCATCCAGAATTTATTTTTTTAAATATTTTTAGTTGTTGATGTACCTTTATTTTTAATTTATTTATATGTGGTGCTGAGGATCAAACCCAGTGCCTCACACATGCTAGGCAGGCACTCCGACACTGAGCCACAACCCTAGCCCCTGGATTCAATTTTTTTTAAAAAAAATCATATAGTTACCAAGGAAAATAGAGACATTTCAAAATTATTTTACATTTGATAGAAATAATTGTACTTATTTTCTTGCATATTTTATTTTACAGTTTCAACTGCATGTATTTCAGTCACTTCTGGTTGTTATAACAAGATACAGACTGAGTAACTTCTAAATAATTGAAATTTTTTTCTCTCAATTCTGGAGACTGGAAATCCCAAATCAAGGTGCTAGCACATTAAGGTTTTGGTTAAGGTCTACTTCCTGTTTCACAGGTGGAAATCTTCTCTATAAATCCTCACAAAACAGAACATTCTCCAAGTTTGCTTATCAGGGCACCAATATAATTCACCAGGCCCTGCTATCATGACCTAATCAATTTTGAAGGTCCTACCCTCCTAATATTATCACATTGAGGGTGAAGAGTTCAACATTGGAATTTTGGGAGGGCACAATGTATAATATTTATATGTTATTTAGTATTATGCTAATTCCCAGATACATTGAACTCATGCTGAATTCACATTTGATGGCTTCTCATATTCATGTTCTACCTCAAAAGATGAGGATGATAATAAGTTGTAATCTTTGAAGATTATTTTGTTTGCTCAATTCTCCTTTAAAGAAATGGCTGTAGTATACTTCTTCATACTTACATATAACTCAGCAGCAATATTAAAGATCATATAAAAAGACGAAGGATAAATGTGATTAGAAGTTTATATGAAATGATAATATCAAAATGAGAAATAAACACTGATGTACTACAGATGTGATCAGTTGCTTTAATTATTATTGATAATGATGATATTCTCTTACAGAACCCTAAGTGTTAAATTCTAGCCAATTACAATGTCTGATTTCTGCACTGGATGTTAAGAGATCTTATTATATTGGTATACACAGCAATGATAACCTCCTCTGCTATTATCTCATATCAGGTTTTTTTTCTTTTGCTTTGTTTGTTTGTTTGTTTGTTTTTTTGAGAGCAATAGATGCTGAAGAACAGAGCACTAGCCAAATGTGCACTTGTTGACTTCAATAATTCACGAATAAAACAGTCTGGTATTTTGTTGGCAGACAAAACAAATATTTCAAAGATGTGAATCTACTCTGAAGTCAGTTCCCAAACCACGAATGAGGTTATAATGAGTCAGTTTGTTAAAATCTTTTTGTTTAAAAAAATAATCCATAGTTGTTTTCTTTTTCCAAATTTTCAAGGCTTGTACTGGCATTTTTGCTAATAATAGTTCAACATCCTGTACTTTACATACAAATGAATCCAGAAATATCTTTCCACATTTTGTACCTGAAATACAGCACACTATTCAAGTTTATACTTCCAAATCTTTACATTTTCCCATTAGAGAGGATAATAGGAATTGACATATCTGTAATTTTCTGGAGCTCTGTTTAGCACAACGATAGAGAAAGCAGATCATTGAATTTAATGTTCCAATATCATCTTTTACAAGTGCTCAATAAATGTTGTCAAGTAAATTTATCAAAGGGATTCTCTGATTAAAGTAAACAGATAAAATAAGACTTGTTATGGTTTGGATATGAGGTATCTCACAAAAGCTCATATGTTAGACAATGCAAGACTGTTCAGAGGTGAAATGATTCTATTAAGACAGCAATAACCTAATGAGTAGATTAATCCATGCCATGGGTTAATAATTGTAAAGGATTAACTGGGTGGTGACTGTAGGCAGGTGGGGCATGGCTGCCGGAAGTAGGTTCTGGGGGCATGCCTTTGGGGATTATATTTTGTCCCTGGCTCCTTCTGCTCTTTCTCACTCTGTTTCCCAGCTCTATGAGCTGAGCAGTTGCTCTCTGCCATACCCTTCTGCCAAGATATTCTGCCTCACCTCAGTTCCACAGCAGTGGAGTTAGTTGAAAATGGAATGAACCTCTGAAATCATGAAAAAATAAACTTTTCCTCCTCTAAGTTGATCTTATCAGGTATTTTGGTCACAGCAATGAAAAGTTGAGGAACACAAGGTCCAAAGTCTGAAACATGCTAAAATAAAAGTTCACAAAAAAGGTTTTCCATTTGTCATACCCCTTGGAGAACTCAAAAAAAAAAAAAAAAAAGTCAGGAAAAATCTAAGGCACCAACCTGGACAAACATGAAGAAACTCATTGAGATTTAAATTTAAGTAAGAAAATGAATGTGTTAGCTAGAGATGAGATGGTAAGAGGTCTGCCATTATTTTGAGTATGTATCAATGTTGACAAGTTCTTCATCTTGTACATACCTTCCTAAAATCATTTGGACAGTATGTGAGACGAATTTGGACAGCTGTGGAAGCTAGCAGGCAAAAGAAAAGTATTTGCTTATTTTTCCCATTAACATCTTTTCCCCTGAGGTCTACAATGTATGAGAGATACTTCATCTTTTGCCACAAGTTAAGTTCACTTTGGCTTTAATTTATGTTAAACTTTTATTTTTCTTACTAGGATATAAATTCCCAAGCTATAAGAGCAATCATTATGGAAGAATAATGCTATCTGCAAACATCAATAGATATAATGTTAATTCTAAATTTTCTCAATAGAGCAGAGGAAAAATAATTAACCTAGATTATACTATATAAACATATTATAGAAATTATTGTTTGGTAGTTGTTATTTTGATTTAAATTTTACTTTTAATGAATTTATATGAATTCAGTAAAATATTCTTTGATATTCTCAACAACAATTTTTGAAGGACTTTAATTCAAATTGAGTGAAATTTCTAAAATTAATAGAATTTAAAGTGGCATTGGAAAATATGCTCAAATGATATACTGATTAATAAATATAAATAAGAAAAACTCTTTTCTTTCTGCCTTCAAACCAAGATTCCTCATACCTGACTGAGAATTCAACAGACATGAAACTGACCTACTAAAAGAATATCACATAGCAACATATGGTTTAAAAATTGCTACAATTCTCTGTCATTCCCCTTCAAAAAGTGCAATTTATTTCCCCATTTCTTGATTTAAGGTTTTTGTGTGTGTAATAGAGAGTTCACATAGCAGGTCTGAGTCTGCCTATTCATTATAGGCTGAATTGGGCTCCCCACAAATTTGTAAGTCTCAATCCCTAGCACCTCACAATGTAACCATATAGAGAGAGATGATCTTTAAAGAGGTGGTAAGTTAAAATGAGGCTCTTAGGATCAGGACTTGATCTGATGAGACTGGTGTCCTTATAAGAAGAGGAAGAAAGGTCAGTTACACAGAGGAAAGGCCACATGAGGACACAGCAAGAAGGTAGCCTTCTTCAAGCCAAGGAGAGTAGCCCCAGAAGAAACCCCCAATGCTAACACCTTATCTTGGGTGCTACCCTCCAGAACTGTGACAAAACAGAGCTCTATTTTCTAAGCCACCTTAGACTGTGGTATTTTGTTATGGCAGCCTTAGTGTTACATACCACCCTTCCAAAGCCCTGCCTGCAGCAGTGTTGGCTATTGGCCCTTGTCTAAATACTTGACCTGTAACTAGTGTCCTACAAAAAAAACCTTTCCATAAAATGGTAAGACTGGTTCACTTTTCCTCAAATGTCTATATAAACAATCTGGTTTATGTTAAACACCAGATTTCTTTCTTGGAATTTGGAATTTTGGTAACCATTAGGTATAGAGATCCCGCATGATCAGCCCACAATAAAAGCCTCTGTTGCCAAGTTTCTAATGGGCTTTACTGAACTGAAACTCCACATGTATCTTGCTGTATTTTCACTGCAGGGAGATGAGCTTGTATAGTCTATGTGGAGTTCTGTGTTTTTACAAATCTTTGTGGAGGTAGACCTGGGGACCACTGGCATAATTACCTAACCAAATCAAGAATGTGGAAGTAAAGCTGGTATTGCTGACCCTAGTCCTAAATAGCCTGGCACTTCTACTTTTTCTTTTCTTAAAACAGTCACTGTAGAGGAAGTCAGCTACCATGTAACAACTCCATTCTCAAAGGATTATACTGGGAGGAAACTCAAGCTAGTTCCTGGAGAAGAGGAGGATGAAGGAAGGGATTGCAAAGGAAGGACAGGCCAACAGGCTTTCAGGAGTTCCAGTCATATAGGCAGGTATTGGATTGGTGAATAAAGGGGTGATCTTCATCATCTACCTTACTTAAGCCTTCAGTTTACTTAAATATGCAGATTATAGATAATAGATCCCCCTTAACTTCTATTCCCATTATAGAACATATTGATGACATTTTTATTTAAAATTACTTTCATAACTGCTATGTTTTGAAATTCCCCTCCAAAACTCATATTAAAATTCAGTTGCCACTGTGATGGAAATAAGAGAGAGAATCCTCAAGAGATGATTAGACCACAAGGGCTTTGCCTTCATGAGTAGAGTGAGATCAACATGGTGGGAATGGGTTCCTAACAAAAAGGTTGAGTTCAGTCCCATTTCCTCTCTTTTTCCCATCTACTCAATTACTTGTCCATGTTATGATGCAGCAAGGAGACCCTCACCAGTAGCTTGCACCACACCCTTAGGTTTTCTAGCCTCCATAACTATGGTATAAATAAAATTCTGTTGTTTATAATTCATCCAGTATGTGATATGCTGTTACAACAGCAGACAATTGACCAAGACATTAATATCAACTGATCCTTTAAAATAATCATAATGTGAATTTATATTAAAAATTCATCATCTGTTCCTTGAAAAATTTTACCTAATCATTTTGTCAACTAAGTACCAATGAATCACATTTTTCTCCTATAATTATTGATCTATCAGAAACTGCCTCAAATGACTTCATGTCTAGCTTTACCTGTGTGCTTTTCAGTTATTTAACAGAGAAAATAGATTATAAAATGAGTATTAATTTGGGGATTGAATATTAGCCTAAGCAAAGTCAATATCCTCTACCATATCACATTTAATCTTTCTGTTTTATTACCATAGTAAAAACCAGTCAAATAAAAAAAAACTTCATTAGTGTTTATATCATGATATTTAGTTATTTATGATACCATAAAGATAATTTATAGAGTGAAACTTGGGAAATATAGAGAACAATATAACTAGAATCATCTTTCGTTTTGTCTTTTCAGTATATGCTATGTATGACCCATCCTATGTATTAATACCTTCCACTAGCTCAACATTCAAAATGTGTTCAATATTCAACCAATTCTTACCTCTTCAATTTTACCACTCCAGTTTAAACTATAGGAACCTTGATTTCCTTCTTTTATCATGTCCTTCAGATATCTTCATAAAAGCCAAGTAAAAGTTTTAAAATAAAATCTGATTATTCTATTGTTTTTTTTTTTTTTTCTGAAAATGCTCCAGTGGTTTTCTGTTCCATGCAAAGTAAGATACTGAGTCTAACACAGCATACAATACCTTTCCTAATAAGGTTTCTCTACGGCCTGATCTCTTAAACTACCTGTTCTCTCATTTGCTCTTCTCCACTCCACTGCCAATTCTGAATACGTAAACTGTTCTCTTTCCTCAAAACTTTTGCCTCTTAACTTGGAAGCATGAGTGGCTTTCTCCCTTTTTTATTATTATGGTCTCAACCAAAATGTCCCCTACTCAAAACAGGCCTTCTTTGAACATCCTTGTTTAAACCGAAACAAGATATCTTCCTTCAATGGTTCTGAATTTCCAAAATGAACCATGGTTTTAGTAGACTAGTTTTCCCAGAAGAAAAGGGAAAATCAAGTCCTTCAATCAGTCACCAACACTTATCTTTCAGACGTTTTGGTCCTCCAATATCAGAGTGGATGGTGATGGGTTGCTGCACATACTTTATTGTAGGAGGCTAAGGAATATCCCTCACCCATGCAACATTCATGGAGAAAAATATAGCACTTTGTTTTCTAGTTAGCGTATTGGTCAAGTATCATAATCTTAGAGAGAATTTTAGACACATAGGAATTATAACATTATATTTTTTCCTGCTATATTTATAAGAAAAATTACATTTTCCATGGTTTCAATTATTTTCAACAGATTTTTGAAATTTATGATATACCAGACTGCTAAGTACTTCTAAAGATATTTTCAATACATTTTGCCTTTACATAAAGATAAATAAATATTCCATTACTCATTTACATAGTGAAAATTTATAAATTAAAGATAAAAGAAGAAAATGCTGGAGTTTTATTTCATAATTTTGAAATTTAAATTTTACATACTTTTAGGTACTAATGACATCATTTTACAAGTGATAAAATTTTTTAAAAAAACATAAATATTCTTTTCACAAAAAAAGTAATTTAAGAAAGACTACATTAGCATCGAATGTCAATATTACATATTATAAGCACTTGAAAGTTTTAATTGCTTATAAAACCACTTAAACACATTAACTTAGAAACAATATTGATCTCTTAGAACCAGTTAAAGAATCTAAGTAGAATAATTATATTTATATTAGCATTATGTCAGCATATTCTGGAACATATTTGACCTACTTTTTTACCTTTGTTAAAAAATACATTAATTTTTGAGGACTGCAGTCATTATCAATATATTAAAAAGAGAAAATGGTTTCTGGTGAAGCTTTCAGAGTTCAAGTAAAGTCTTGTTAAAGATTTGTTTCTTCTATAAATTTCATCCCACATGACAAATAAAATGGAAATATCAAGTCATGCTAAACTTTGAAGCATTAGTATTATGTTCTCATTTTAATATAAAATAACAAATGAAATATTTCTCAATAAATAATGGAATCAAATATTATTCTGCATGTAACCATTCTTTTGATACAGAAATTAGCTTTTAACAATTATTTCTTTATTATTAAGCAAACAAAGCATCCATAAGGGGAAAACTAAACATTCTCAATGGAATTCATGACCTTTTATAATTTTCAACAATATAGAAATACTGAGTATAAGAAATCCATAATTAGGCATAAGCAAGATGAAGTTCCTCATGGTTTGGATGTGAGATGTTCCCCAATACTTCATGTGTGAGACAATGCAAGAAGATTTAGAAGAGAAATGATTGGGTTAACCCAATCCATGAGTTAATTCCCTGAAGGATTATCTGAGTGATAACTGAAGGTAGTTAGGGTGTGGATGGAGGAGGTGGGTTGGGGGCATGCCTTTGGGTTATGAATTTTCTATCTGGGGAGCAGAATATCTCTCTCTCTGCTTCTTGATCATCCTGAAAGCCCATTTCCTCCATACTCTTCTGCCATGATGTTCAGCCTCACCTCCAACCCCAGGGAATGGAGCCCACTTTCTATGAACTGAAACCTTAGAAACCATGAGCCCTCAAATAAACTTTTCCTCCTCTATAATTATTCTTGTCAGGTCTTTTAGTCACAGCAGTGAAAAAGCTGACTAAAACAAACTTCAATAGCATAGAGTTTTGACATGAACAAGGAAAAATATCTCATAACAATAACACTTTTATGACAAATCATGAAAATCATGAGTCTCAAAAGTATGAACTGCTCTTTTAAACCAAATTATACAGAAAGCAATGCAGGTGTCTACATCATTCCAATTTTATCAGTTTTTTTCCTCATACTCTTAAGAATTGCCTTTATTTATAATAATTCTAATTATATTCACTTTTGCTTGGTACAAATATAAAATAGCTGATCTTCAAGTGTTGGCTTAAAGTGAAACACCTGTTCTTAAATGGGGAAATAACATACTTCATATTTGTAATGTACATATAGCATCTCTACTCATAGCATTTAAATATTTATTTGCATATTCGCTTAAATACTTAATAAATATAATATATTTCAGAGAATGAGTCCATATTTCAAATCTTAATGTTGACTTTTATTTTGTAATGATTACATCATTACTTTTTGGTGACCTAGCATTGCTAACAAAAATGTAACTGCTGATAGGGCTTAAATAATTCATTCTAAACCTTTAACTTGAATTAGTATAAACAACAGACGTGAAATTCCTAAATCACATGCATCAAAGATTATGATTAAAAATCCCTATATCTTAGATGTAGGGCAAACAACTGTTCCACAAAGTAGTTAACACCTTTACCTTCAGCTAGCAATAAAATAACAATGGAGAGAAAAAATAATGGTTTAAATATTTGAAATCATGTTCTAAAAGATTAAAGCAGCTTACCTTGCTTCCTATGCATCAAGTATCTAAACTATTTTTTAACCTAAAAATATGAAAAAAAAATTCCTTTCTGGTTATTTCTTTACCTTGAAAGGCACTGGCTCTTCAGTGAGAGGACTAACAGGAAGCGAAGTGGTGCTGCTTGCTGGGCTCATGTCTGCACTCTGTGAAGAAAGAAAAACTACAATGAACAGGGGCCTTTCTGGAGTCATTCTTGCCACTCGTACCTTAGAATCCAATGCTTTTTGTTATAAGAAACAGATAAATAAATAAGGACATATAAGAATCCAAATCATGATTATTTAATCATCGCTCATATAGAAATAGTTATCTGGGAAATTAATCAAACTATCGTTCTTCATGCATCTTTTAAGTGTATTTCATTAAATAGAATGGCTACCAAATGCATCTCATAAATACAAAGATATTTAGCATTATCTTTGCTGAACGCATAGATTTGCATTTTCTTTTAAAAATTAATCTGTATCTGTAATGACCTATTACATTGCTATTTCAATGCCTTTTAGTTGATTTTGCAACATGCATCATGCATTTTTTTTCCTCCCACAGAAATTTAAGTTAATGGACCTAGTTTTATTTTTCATCATAGAAACCATATCTGTCAATAATATACAAATGAAAACTAAAGAAATATTAAATTTAAGAAGTTCCTATATTTATAGTTTCTGGTATTCTAAAAGCTCTCTTACATTTTTCTAGATAAAAAAATAAATACAAAGCATGTAATCAAATATAAGAGAATGATAGGAATGTTGTTAACACTGTCCTAATCCTTTGAAAATATAATCCATTAAAACTTCTTAAATAAGGGCTGGGGTTGTGGCTCAGTGGTAGAGCGCTTGCCTAGCTGGGTTTGATCCTCCACACCATATAAAAATAAATAAATAAATAAAAACAAAGGTATTTTTAAAAAAATTCTTAAATAAAAGATTAACCTTTAAAAAGACATGGACTTAGAAGTTCATTATTAATTTAATTTACAAAAAGGAAGAAAAAAGATACTAATAATAGGCAGCAACAGAAGACACTTCATTATATTCTTAACACATTCTCTCAGGATATTTTCCACTCAAGTAGATAAGCAAATAAAAATTTGAAAATAATGTATGCTCATATTTTTCTACTTGGTTTCAAATATACATGCACACAAATACAGAAAAAAATCTTAATGAAGTTTAAATAAAGAGTTAATCTTAACTCAGATAAGAGAACAAGTTTGCCTAGATGGTACAATTGCTACACATTCTTAGTGTCTATTCAAACATTATTTCAATTCTTTTGATTAAAATGTACAATAAACTGAACATATTTTAGATAGCCATTAAGATTACTTTAGATTTACTATTCCAGAAACCATGAATAAGAACTCTGAAATAGGAATGAAGATATTCAGTATAATTTTCACATAATATATTGCAACTATTTTAGAAATTGATATAAGGCTACGTATTTAAAATGTTGGTAGGAGAACTCTGGTAAAATCTGAACAATACTTTTAATCTACTAAAAGTAGAAAATACATGTAGCAAATACTTGAATGAGTTGCTCATTCTCTTTTATTTCTAAATTTATCTAGAGATTCCAGGATATTTAACTGATAAAAATTAGGAAATATTATCAATTATTGCCTGTCACTATCTGATTACATGACACAAGAGAGAAGTAAAGCTTTTCTAATCAACCAAGCTATTGGAGGATTCTAATAGAAGAAATGAATGAAACGTTTTGCAGAAATAGAAAAAAATCATAAGCAAGACTCCTTGAGCTGCTTTTGTCAGTGTGGGATTTTGCATGAGATTTTAAGCAAGTGACAGAAAAGATTATACATAGATGAATTATCTGATATTGACTCATAACATTGATAGTCTGCATATCCTATTAATAAATCAACCCTTAAAAATGTATATTCAGGAGACAGTGGTAACATTCAGTTTTGGAAATTCAAAAGCCTGGATCATACTCTTGCAGATGAAAGGTTTTGAACTCCCATAAGACAATGAGCTTAAAATCAAGCTCTATAGCAAACTTTCTCAAGGGCAGAGGTCTCCTACAACTTCCTGGAAATAAATGTGTATAATTCTAAAGAATTTTGGAAAACAGATTCCAAGCTTCATTGCCTCACATAACACTGATTATTTGAATGTCATTCTTAAAGAAAACTTTGTTCTGGCTTTTACTGTCAAATCCATTTTATAGTAAGTGTTACATTTTAGTTCTGTTGCTCTAAGGAAATCTTGAGATAAATGTTTTGAAAAACAAATCAATCTACATGACAACATTTGATATACTGCACTAAATTATCGAGTTGAGAAAACATAAAAAAATCAGAAGTATCTTCATTTATTATTGTTTCTCCATTTCCTTTTCAGTGTTCTATAATTTATGTGTCATTCCACTATGTTTATGCTTTTTTAGATAGAATTACAGTAAACACTTGAAGATAAGTTTTTTCTGTACTTTATATTTTAATCCATTTGCCCTTTCCTTTGAAGATAGTAATATTTATGCAAGTGTCTACCAAAATATACACTAATGGCAGTTGTGGTGACTGTGCCTATAATTCCAGTTACTTTGGTGAGAAGGGAGGATCCAAGTTCAAGACAGCCTTGGAGACCTGGAATCTGTCTCTAAATAAAATAAAAAGATCTGTTGTTGCTCAGTGGTAAAGCATCCCCGAGTTCACATATAGAATATATATGATAGACATTATATATATGAAATCCTTTTGTAAGTTACTTTTTGAGTTTTCAAAAGGTAGCAATATATGTTAATTCACAATTTTCTTAATAAAATAATGCTAAATTTTTATATTTCGGAGACTCTGGGAATGGTTGGTTGACAACAAAGTGAAAGTGAATCCCAAGAGATTCATTAACACACTTGGGCTTTGATATCCAGTGAAGACTGCATTAGACATTTTTGTATAAGAAGCCTATCCGGAATCTAAGAAGTGTCCTGGGCCTGGCTGGTTCTATATCCAACAGATAAACTGTTTCTTTCTGATGCTACAGTGAATAAATAATATGAACCTAATATTTTTCTACCCTTAAAGTATTCTTCCACTCAAATTAGCAGACTTCGTTTCTATCTCATGTCATCAACAATATTTTATTTTTCTCTGAATTGAGCTTCATGTTACCTATGTTCTTTAAGTTCAATAATAAAATCTAGACAGATATTTACTTTTGAACATTTTGTACATGTTCTGGTGAATATCATCCTCTTCTCAATGCATGTTGTGCTCTAGAATTCTCTTTACTTGACTAATTTTAGAGAAACTACTTACTACTTTGTTACTGCTGTTTCAGAACATGAGTCTTCTATGTCATGGTTTGTATAGGTGTCATCCATAGACACATGTGTTAAAGGCTTGGTCCCCAGACTAGGGCACTACTATTGGGAAGTGATGGATAGAGGCGGGGCCTCCTTGGAAGGGGATATTGAGAACCAGCCATTCTCCTTTCTGTCTTTTACTCCCCAGCCATCATGTGGTAAACAACTTCTATGACCACACACTATCACCTCTCCAAACAAATGGGTCAAATAACTATGGACTGAGACCTCCAAAACTGTGAGCCAAAATAAACCTTTCCTCTTTTTAAGTTGGTTGTCAGGCCTTTCTTTAAAGAAACAGAAAGCTGACTAAACACCCTAATTCACAAGTAGTCTCACGTCTGTCATCTCAAAGACTGGTTCTTTTTAACTATTTGCTTATCTTTGTCCTTGATGGAAAATAGAAAACAAGAAGAAATAGAAAATGCTATTTTAAATAAAATGCCAAGAGATGGGGAGGGGATATTACTCTGTTCAACAGATTGCTCAATGGAATTAACTATAATGGAAGTACAAAGATGATTTACAAGCACCACACCATTTATTAAACTGTGCCACACAATGAGAGCAAATACCAAGGGTCTTAAATGAAAGTGACACCAGACTAGAGAAAAACAACAGCAGGACCCACTATAATTTCTCCCAGCTCCTATGAGATAACTTCTATAAATGTACAGAAGAATTAATGATGATTTATCCAGAGGCACTATATAAGAGATAAGTTATCTCACTGAAATCCTCACATTAAAGTATCATTTTATGTACTCTGACTACCAACCTAGTACCTACTCTATCACCACTGCAGCCAGAACTACCATAGTTATCACTGTTGATGGGGTGAAAGTGTATGAGTTATAAGAACAAAAAGTGAACAAGAATAAACAGGCAGATCATAATTGTCAGTCTCCCTCAGATAAATAGTAACTATGAAAGAAAATATTTTATTATAATAGTGGTTTCTTTCCCAGGTGAAATTTCAGATGATAGTTTGGGAAAATGGAATATCACCAGAGATTTGGGTGTTCAGTTAGAAATTTGATCATATCTACTGATATTGCTTTATGGACAAGTGGCAAAGTACACAGTCCAGCGCCCTGGCACTTAGTGCATGTTGCTTAAAGTATCAGGAAAATTGAAGGGTAAGACTCACTATTAACAGTTACTAAATCAGAAAAGAACATGGAAATTTTGAGCATTACATCCCTTAACTTTCACTATTATATTTATTATTGATACAAATTTGTACTTAGTTTAGTAATATTGAGAGACACAATTATTATTCCCTTAGACATGAAGAGATGAAGAACACTCAGATGATTTACAAATGGTCCATCACTTGTACTTATAATGTTCTGACTATGAAATTTCAAAATGAGCTATTTATATAATCATGATAAAATTTTAAATTTAAATTTAGTTTTAAATATTCTTAAATCACAAATGAGGAAGTTATATCTGTGAGAATGAGAGAAATTTTTCACAAGCATTTGGCAATATATTATGAGGCATATTATGTTTTTTTTCTCTGATTATGGGTAAATACATTAATTTATTTAATAAAAATGTTCTTTATTAACTTGGATCTTGGTATCTTCTAACAAAGGAACAGAGATCCTCAGTGAAATGGCTGACTCCAGCCAGAAATGGGGCATGGAATGTACAAGATGATTCTGAAGTTTATTGGCTTGCTAGAAAGTAAGAGAGTGCTCACAAAACAGGTAAGAGTATGCCAAAGAGAAAAGCCAACATTAACAGTGCTCCCAAATGCCAGAGTTGAAATGATATGAAGAAAAATAAATAAATAACGTAGTATTAGAGAACAACTTGAAAGTATTTTTTTAAATTCATGAATCCACACAAAAATAAATAAGAAAATCAAATAAATAATTGAGAGAAAGGACAATTCCTCTTATGGGAAAATTTCAAAAATTTTTCTAGACACTCTCTTCAAGAGATGGAACTTAACATCCCATCCTCACACTTGACCTTTGGTGACTAATTCCAAAGAGCAAAGTATAAAGGGAGAAAGGTAACTTTATACTGGAGAAACCTGGCAAACCTGTCTTAGACATGGGGCTCAAGTTAGCATCATGTTGACAGCATATACCTTGATAATGTTCTGAAAGGAGTACTCTATATCTGTGCTCTTCCTTTCCAAAACCAGAAACTCCACTCCTCTTATGAGAAAAACATCAGACAACCCAAGTTGAGAGATGTCCTGCAGCAATCTTGACCAGCACTACTCAATATCGTCAAAGCCATCAAGAAAAAGGAAATTCTGAGGACCTTTTACAGACCACATTACTTGACAACCTTGTTACAAGACAACCAAATATACTATAGTATCATGGATGGAAATTTGGAATAACAAGAGGCACATTAGGGGAAATGGGTGGAATCTGAATAAACTATCTAATTTAGTTAAAAGTAACTCACCCATATTGGTTTCTTAAGCAATATACTCTGCTTAGTTAGGATAACAATGGAGGAAAATTGGCAATGAATATATAAGAGTTCTCTATACTTCCTCTACAACTTTTTTGTAATTCTAAAACTATTCTAAGATTAAAACTTAAAAACACTTAGCAATATAACTGAGTTACTCAGGGTTATAATACATGATAGTCATTATACTCTTAGCTTCTAGGCTTTTATCGGAGTTCTTATAACTTTCATAAACACAAATTTTGACAGATCATTTTATCAGGATGCACAATATCCTCCACCAAGGAAACTTAATTATCCAAAGATCTCAGAAGTTGATGCTAAATTGTTTTGCATGCTTTTATGTTCCATGTGGAAGTGTTGAAGGAAAGCTTCAGCCATATAACATGATCTATTTGTTTGGGTCCTCTTAAGTTGCTTGGTAGAGTGGGTTTGCATTATTAATATTTACTGGAAGCTATAATTCCATAGTATAGATTCATTAATTATGTTGTCCATGAAAGCATAATTAATGAATCTGTCTTATGGGATTAAAGCTTGTTTAAAAGAATTTTTTGAAGTAAAGCATGATCAATTGGACTAAAATTCTTTGGGTACATAAACAGATCTGAATATAAGTGAAATATTTTATTTTTTTAAGCCATCAGGTTAAATTTTATAATTCTTTAGGTCTAACAATTTAAGGCTTACCCTAAAACCTAACTTAAGGGTGTATTAAAACAGTCCTAGAATTTTATAGAACTATACACACACATTGAAATGTATTGCTGCTATAATAATGTTATTCTTATGTAATGTATGTAGGTAATTTTTATTTGTGTTATATTGATAAAATACTATTCTTAATATTTTTATTATTACACAAGAAAATTCATTTATTCATACAGCTGTTCAACATGTATTGAGTATACTTAGGCTTCCATATGCTTAGATTTTAAGTTTTGCTGTGATTCACCCTGCTGGGAAGATGTGATCAGGCTTGCTGTAGACCTAAAGACTTAGTAAGAAAAGGAATATAGAATATCTAATTGTGATACAGAAAAACATTTTTTATATGTAAACAGTATAATCAGCTCTAAAATGTGCTTTTTATCAGTCTTATACACCAGGGGCCAGGAGCCAACATACCTGGATTCCTCCCATCTAAGTGTCAACCACTGACCATCAGGCAAAACTCTATGAGGAACTATGAGAGCCATGGGAAGCTGATTCTACTCATTTCATCCCTTAAGTGGTAGGTGTCCGATGCCTACCTGTTTGGTAGCAGCAAACCACACTGAGAACATCAGAAAATTGAGTTAAGTCCTATAATCAGGAGTAATTCTTTGTGTCTAGGCCTATTTCAACAATGCTTTCCCTTCCAGTTACATCTTCTATTGGCTCCACTTTTTCCAAATGAAAATCAGGCATTTTCTTTATAACATCCTCTTATAGTTGTTATCTGCTATTTTTTTTTCTATCTATCACATAATTTATTCTAGCAACAGTTTTGTTTTCATGGGGGTGTGATTTTCCCCAAACTCTCAGTTCATGTGTTTTGAGAAATAACTAGGCACTTATAATAAATAGCTAGCCAATGTTTCCTACTAGACATACACACAAAAGGCACAAGAGACAAATTATTTAAAATTATTTAAATGAAGCTCAAATCTGAGAATTCTGTTGGAATTTTTAGAAAGGAAAGCTTCCATTCAATTAATGATGCTGAGGTCATAAAAATGTGTTTCTCTATGAATTTCAGAGGCCACCAAGTGGATGGAACATCCCTAGGAATAAATCCAACAAATGGCCAGTAAATCCAGGAAATGGAGAAATAGAATAAAAGTCTAAGGACATATAAGACATAGTGATGGTTCAGTTCTATTTTGCTCACTAAAACATTGTGGCTAAGATTTGAGCATCTTTTCCAATCCAGTAATAAGCACTATAGCTGGAAAGTTGCTAGTTACAAAATGAACAGTTTCACATTGGCTGACATAGTGGAGCAGAGAAAGCCATGATATTACTCTATTCTAGAATAGGAAGGTAGCAATATTTATGTGATAGAAAGATGATTTAAAAAATTATTTTCTAAATTTTTTGGGACTCATTTTCTAATTAGTTGGTCATGAGACTGAGTGGGAAAAAAATGCCTGTATTTAAAGCATACTTATTTTTTAAAAACATTTTTAGTTGTAGATGGACACATTACCTTTATTTTATTTATTATTAGTTTGAATCCAGTGCGTCACACATCCTAGGCAAGTGCTCCACCCCAGCCCCTTTGCTATTTTTTATTTAATACATTTTTAAACTTAGTTTTGACTAGTTAACATGTTCACATAGTAAAAAATTCAAAATATACATCTTTTTGCAAAAAATAGTCTGTTTTTCATGAGTAGTTCCTAGCAATGCTGAGCCAACAAATTTTACTTTTTAACCTTCCATAGAAATTACATGCATAAAATAGAAACACACACACACACACACACAATTGTTTTTTTCTCATTCACATATATATGAAAAAAAAATATAAGGAATATATATATATATATATATTCTAGGAATATATATATATATATTTTAGGAATATATATTTTAGGAATATATATATATTTTAGGAATATATATATATATACCCACATACGATAGCATAACTATACAAATAGTCCTTAAGCTTGCCTTTTTGAAATTTTTTTTTTAGGATTATGTATGTATGTATGTATGTATGTGTGTGTGTGTGTGTGTGTGTGTATATATATATGTATATATATATATATTTTTTTTAGGATAGCATGCTATACAAAGTGTCCTTAAGCTTACCTTTTTGAAATTTTTATTTACTTCTCTATATTGAGTTTCTTGATTTCATTTTAGGGCTATCTCATAATGTATTTAACTGGCATTACATTCCTACTTCTGCTATTATAAACATAGTTAAAATTAATAAAACTTAATAATATTAGGGGCTGGGGCTGGGGCTCAGTGGTAGATCACTTGCCTAGCATGTGTGAGGCACTGGGTTCGATTGTCAGTACTGCATATAAATAAATGAATAAAATAAAGGTAAATCAACATCTAAGAAATATTTTTTAAAATAAGTAATATTAAACTATGCACATATTTATCTATAACATAACTTTTGTATATGGAATCATTGGTCTAAAAGATACATTCAGTTGTAATTTTCAGGGATATTAAAAATTGTCCTGCATAGAGATTCTATCAATTTACACAGTGACGTAAGACTTAGGAGTAAATATTCTTTCACTGTCTCATCATGTATTCTCCATCTGAAAAAAAGTTTAGTACAGGAGGTAGGGTTGTGGCTCAGTGGTAGAGCACTTGTCTAGCATGTGTGAGGCACTGGGTTCAATCCTCAGCACCACATAAAAATGGATAAAATAAAATAAAGGCATTTTGTTCATCTACAATTAAAAATATTTTTTAAAAGCATTTAGTACAGACATGCAAGATGGTAGTTTTATTTGATGATAATCTTCCTAAAACCACAGAGAAAAACGTAAATAATTTTTAAAATTAACTTTCTGTTTATCAATAATACGAGAGGGGAGAGATACACTATCCTACAAGAGGACTTGAGTCAGTTTTGTTCTTATCTCTACTCTGATCAGGGGGTACAGTTACAGTGAATCATCTCTTTTTTGTTCTGTGACTAAATCAAAGCTGTGACTAACCCCCAGAATATATCAAATTAATGGGCTATAGCAAAGAAGTAATGGTGGCTTGTTCCTTCAGAATGGATTCCAGAGGAAAATCATGAATTTGCTCTTAGTTTGGAATGTTCAGAAATTAAATTATATTAAGGGATGAGAAGGTTTTGTTGGATGATTCAAAGCAAATGAGTAAGAAACTTTACCAGGTATTGGTGAATACATTAACCAATGACAAAACCTAAACTTGGCCTAAGAACTCAGGCTTATACCTTATTTGAATTTGTGCTTTTCAGTAACTAGAATTACTGGGAAAGCATTCCTGAGTTGAATTTTTAGTATAAAATTAGTTAGACAAAAGCAACTATATACACACACATGATGCTTATTATCAAGCTGTGGTAGTAAACATACAAGCAATATCAGTCACCGAGATCCAGAAAATTTTCTCTTTATAACAGTGCTAGAGGTCAACCACAATGACAAAATTCACATTCTATTATTCACTAAAAAAAATATAAAATCAACTACCTAAAGTACAGTTACTTCATGCCAGACAAACTACAATATAATGGAGAACAGAAAAAGCTAATCTTATTAACTATGTAATTTTTAAACCAGCTTCTTTTTGGGTGGTGGTATTAGTTATCTCACAATTACTAAGCTTCCTAATTTTATCTTGCTTCTTGTTTGTTTCAGTTTTAGGAAACTGAAGTTTTTAACCATATACCAAATTCTGAGAGTTCATTAATACTTGAACCTTATATTCTTGTACAAACACTTGGAGAATCAGTCCCTGTTTTAATTCATTTCTTTTCCCAAGATGAAAAGTTCTGTCTCTGACCTCCCATTTCTGGTTGGAGCCACACTAATTGCTGCCAGAACTCTTTATGCCTTGGTCTATGACTTATATCTCCATTATCCATCTATTTATCTTATTGGATATTCTTGGTATCTTCAGCTGCTTTCAACAAGTCCCAATTAGGTTCTAATTTTATTAACAACATTTAACAGACAGTACTGAGAACCTCCACCAAACCAGATACTGTGATGTGTGCTCAATAAAAACAGTCCCTGCCTTCAATTATCTTAAATTTATTGTGGGGACAAGCCAAGTACAAAAAGTACAAACTAGAAAAAGGAATAAATGAATAGATTTGATTGATAGATGGATTGAGGGGTAAATAAAGAGGAAAAAAAATCCACTGTCCAAAGACAGTCATATATACAATATCTGTACTTTTTCCACCATTTTTCTGTTTATAATTATTTATATCCTAAATTTTGCTTCTAACTACATTCTCAGTATTTTCCTTATATTCAAAGGAAAATGTTTTACTTTAGCTTATTTTATGATGAACTCACAATTTCTAGCATATAAATGTAACTTTATTCATCTTCCTAGAGTCCTTACTTTAGATACTTTTGCATTTTAATTTTTTCATACACCAAATTTTGTGATAACATGTATGTAAGTACTCTATTAATGATATACATTCCCAGGCTTTTACAATAAAATTATTAAAACATATCCTTGATTATTCCATTTAATACATTTATAGAGTTATAAACTCAGCTAAGGGCTGTGTACATAATTGAATAACTTCACATATATAATCAATTTCACTCCAAGGCAAATGTACTATTATTTGAGAAGGGATGTAGTTCCAAATGTATTGAACTTTGGGGGCAAAGAGATATATATCTGCTTTTTAATATGCTCTGATGTACCAGCTGGTTAACTGTTAGGGGGAAAAAATCCCAGAACCTTACACTGCATTGAAAAAACTTAATGGATTAAATTGTTAAATATAAAACCCATGAGAAACAAATACCTAAAGAAAATAAAAGTAAATATTACCTATCAGTTGTGTCAGTTGTCATAGAATGGGCAGGGCCTTTCTAAACATAAACCTAAATAAATCACAAAATCAAAGATCTATGTTTTGCTTTATTAAAGAGAACATAAAATTACCAAGGAAAATATCTGGAAAAGTTGAGGACACTGATTTTTTCACTCTTGCTCTCCTTCCATGCAGAAGGAGCTCTAGTATATATTTGGGATGGATGAACTCAGTATGTATGGCTCAGCCTATTCCTTTTTCTTTTATTGCAGGATCACATGCAGAGAACATGTGTTCTCAACAGCTATGTAGCTGGCTTTTCACTGCTAAGGCCTGTGTAAGAGCTTTAAGTCTCAGATCACTAGGGGGTTTAACCTGGAAGGCTGTCTGCTGCTCCTGAGGGCTTTTCCCTCAGGCAAGGAGCTATTTTTATGTGGCCTTAAGAGATTTAAGAGATGACCTGTGTGATAAATGGGGCTCAGCAAAGCCTGTGGGCCCTAACAACTTCAGAAAAGACAAAGGCTATGGTAGCCTCAGTGAAAACACAGATAGCTAGGCCTCTGGGGATGCAAACCACAGCTGACTGACCTTGAATGATATAGACTGGTTTTTCCTGCAGATTTGACTGAGATAGTATTGAAAGGAAGGAAAGTGTCTTTCCATTCTTGAGTTTTTCAAGTTAGTAGATAGGATAATAATTCTACTTTTAAATTGAAATACAGCTTAGTTCTTAGTTCTGGAATAACAAAAGAGTAATTAAGTGAGAGTGAGCTTCTAGCATTAAATTCTGAAAGCCAGACCTCATAGTAATCCCTGCCTCCCTGTATTTACCTCTTTTGTGAGACCCTCCTCTTTAGGGCAGGGTGGATTTAATAACTTACTTGTAACAAACACAGCAAATGATGGTGAAGAAAAACACTACAAAAGAGCAGGAGTGGAAGCTGAAAGGTCACTTAGAAATAAATGTAATATGTTGACAGATGATGGTCATTTGGACAAGGTATTTAGTAGAAGCTGATGTTTTAGTAAGCTTTTTCACTGCTGTCACCAAAAGACCTGACCAAAAAAAAATTAGAAGACAAAAACTTTATTTGGGGGCTCACAAGTTTCAGAGATCTCAGCCCACAGATAGCCAGCTGCATTCCCTAGGGCTCTCGGTGAAGCAGAACATCATGATGGAATAATGTCGCAGAGGAAAAGTAGGTTAAGACATGGCCACCAAGGAGCAGAGAGAGACTAAGCTCATCTCAAAAATATATACCCCAAATGCATGTCCCCAGTGACACACCTCCTCCAGCAACACCCTACCTGCCTATAGTCACCACTGAGTTAATTCCTATCAGAGGATGTTATGGTTTGGATATGTGGTGTCCTCCAAAAGCTCATGTGTGCAACAATGCAATAAAGTTTAGAGGTGAAATGATTAGGATATGAGAATCTTAACCCAATCAGTGATTTAATTCAATGATAGGAATTAACAGAATGGTAACTGAAAGCAGGTAGGGTGTGGGTAGAGGAGGTGGGTCTTTGGGTGTATGCTTTTGGGTACATGTTTTGTCTTGGTGAGAAGATCTCTTTCTCTACTTCTTGGTGCAATGTCCTGAGCCACTTCCCTTCACCATACTCTTCCACTATGACATTCTGCCTCATCTCGAACCCTGAGGAATGGAACCAGGTATCTCTGCACTAAGACTTCTGAAACCATGAGCCCCCAAGTAAACTTTTCCTCCTCTATGTTGTTTAGGCATTCATTGATGAAATATGTAAAGACCTAGAGGAATGTTTTATGATAATGGGCAGCTGAATTCATACTTCTGTATGCTAAGATCAGTCTTTTTTCAACCAGAAAACTTCTTTAGAGAGGAGTTAATGGCCTTCAATCAGTTAGATCTAAGATGGTAGAGGGGAAGTTTTCCTACTAACACTTACCAAATTCATGTTCAGTTACACCACTGGTAGATAGAATTTGGCCATGGGAGAAACTTATGTCATAGTAACTGACAAATACTACAAATTTCTTTCTAGAGAGAAATAATCATAAAACACATGGAAAAGGTCAATTTCTAAATAGGGCTTGTTTTATGAACCCTATCTTCACTAAGCACTCAACTCTATATTGGTCTATAGTTTTGATTTAAAATAATCATAATCCTTGTTTGCACTGCTACATCTTCAGAAATTTCCTAACTCGGACTTTTCCCCCTTCAACCATTCTAGCATCCCGAACGATGTCAGATCAATTTTTCTGAGTCATGGTTCTTTATGTCCAGCCTTTGATGAAGGATTTCAGGGTTACAAGTACAGCAGTGAATGAATTCTATACTTCTTTGACTGTCATTTAGACCTGCCAAAGAACAACCTTTTCTTTTCATTTTTATCATCCTTACTTACTTGAGTCCAACTGTCAAGACAATTATCAGCTGTTTTCTAACAATAGTTTTAACAACTATTATCATCACCACACTTAACTTTCTTTTAGCCATAATTCTCTTTCCACCTGAGCATTTGGAAATGGCCTTCTCTAGTAAACCTGGTATCAAATACCATTAATCCTTTACAGCCAGGGTCAAATGCTCACTTCTCCATAAAAACTTCCCTAATGTCTTCAACAGTAAGCACTACTGCATTTCTCTGAACTCCTACATTGCCTTCACCTCTTTGGCACTTCTAACATGTTCTATCTAATTTTATTATGCTTTGGGAGTGTGTACACAGCCAATTTCCTTGATAAATTTCAAGCTGCCTATGAATAGTGCATATATATTACATGTCAGGGACTAGAAGGAAATTCTCCTTTAAAGAATAGCCTGACAGCCCCCTGGGAGACATCCTGCAGCTACCTATCTCCCTGGAACATCCTGCGGTTATCAGGATCATCAGACATCTTGCAGCTGGCAGTTTTACCACCCACATCCAGCAATTGCTGATTAGAGAGCTTCCCCATCCCCAGCATATAAATACCCCTGTGTGAACAATAAAAGTTTGCAGCTTGATCAGAATTCCTGTCTTGCTGTCACCTTTCATGTCTCTTGTCCCTTCATTCCTCCTCATCTAGGTTCGCTGCCCATGTTGATGTGTCCTGCCAGTCGGGACATTACACATAGTACACATGCATTCCTTAGAGTATAGGATAAAAAGGCTTTCATACAGTAGATATAGAAAATACCCATAAACTAATTGTTCCCTTTTAATATTTCTTTTAAGGAGTACCTCACATTATCCTATTGCTACCAGATTTGAGAATCACTATGTTAATTAGCAAGCGAATGAATGAATGTTGAACTTGTTCATATCTTTTGAAACTTTCTGTATAAAGATTTTTTGCAAAAGCAATAAATGGACTAGAATGAGTAAGGGGAAAATGTAGTGTCTAAATAAAAGAGTGGGGATGTATTGACATTTTTTAGTGCTTTAAAAGATTGAATAAAGATCTAAACAAAATATTTTATTTTGGTCTGTTGGACTACTTATTTTACTTCCATGTTTTAAATCTATACTAAACTTTATTATGAATTTTGAAATATTTTTCCTATCTTATAAATAAATTAGAGGAAAATTCAAAGGTTTACAATTCTGTAGTCCTTATCTACTTCCTCTCTGGACACTTTCATAGTGAACTTAACAATATGGTAGAGAGTATTGAAATTCTTGATGCAGACCAGTTAGTCATTTGGCATGCTCTGTTAAAATGTTCATTTTGGGGTCCTGCTGAAAAGATTGCAACTCGGTAGGTCTATAACACGGTCTAGGACTCTGTATTTTCAACATGTATCCAATGACTTCTTTCTCCAAGAGTCTGTAGACTCACTTTGAGAAATGGGACTGAGGTTCTCTGAGGTAGGAACTTGCTATAAACCCCAGGATGCATCCATTGGTTCATAGCTCTTTGCTCACAGTAAATCTCTTAGCCCAGAAAGCTCATTAACTGTATCCACCACTTCCCACAGAGTTACCTCGTTTTCCTTCCCTTCACTGTGCAGTCAACTCTTAACTAGTATGCTATCACTCATTTTTTCTAGCTGTAATGGCCATTGTGTCAGTGCTACAATTGAACCCAGTGTATCACTATTTAAGTTTTAATCTACTACATGAAAACAAAAATTGTACATTTATGAGGTACCATTTGATGTATACTCTATGTAATTCGTAATGGAGGATAACCATATGTATGTCTTCAAGCATTCTTTAAAGGTGAAAACATTAAAAATCTATTCTTCTAGCTTTTTGAATTATGGAGTACAATATTGTTATTCATAATCATCTGATGCAGTAGAACAACAGAACAGCTCACTTTTATCTAACTATAACTATACCCTAGTATCTATTTATCAACCTTTCCTGACCCACCCTCCCCATTCTCTCCCCAGCCTATGGTAACCATCATTCTACTTGCAACTTATTTTAAACTTGACATATGAGAGAGATTATGCAGTGCTTGTCTTTCTGTTCCTGACATACTTCACTTAACAAAATGATCTCCTGTTCCACCCAAGTTGTTATGAATGACAGGATTTCATTCTTTTTTTTTTTTTAACAAACAAATAATTTTCCATTGTGAATATGTACCACATTTTCTTTATGTCTCTCTTCTCAAGTGATTCTTGAACTGTTTAGTTTATGTCTCAGCTCTTCAATTTACTAATTGTGTCACTTTAGGCCAGTTGCATATCCTCTTTGGACAATTGATTTCCCTTCTGAAAAATGGCAACATTAATAGAACCCACTTTGTTAGGCAGTTGTGAGAAAAAAATGAGGAAAAACTAATAAAAATGGAGTTGGTATACCCGATGGGCTGAGTAAGTGCTACGTTTTAGTGATTAGCATGTTTTATTAAAATTATTTTTATATGTCTGTCAGCTAAGAATGTAAG
The DNA here is from genome assembly GCF_045843805.1 of Urocitellus parryii. NCBI lineage: Eukaryota > Metazoa > Chordata > Mammalia > Rodentia > Sciuridae > Urocitellus > Urocitellus parryii. The sequence goes on along the minus strand of NC_135540.1, from coordinate 38,793,638 downwards.
TCAACTTCATAACAGCTTACTGTGCTTTTCATGTTTACATCATAGAAACTACCATTATTATTCACTTAGGGTTTATTATGCAACTGAATTTAGATAATCACGTTAAACAAAGCCAAGTGTTTACTTTGGAAAGCCCTTATTTTGGTGAGTTCTGCTTATCAGAACTTATGTAACTTTCTTTTCATAGCTTTATCAGAAAATAGCAGTTTATCATTAATTTTAACTATAATAAAATATCAGCAAATTAGAATATCCATCTTGTCATTAAAACTACAATGAGTCATTTTTTAATAATTTTTGAATATAGAACAGCTTGGCAAGAACTAATCAGTTACTGTGAATATAAATAAATTTAGCTACAGAACACAGGTGCATATATCTATGGACATTATTCACCTAGACTAGGGGCATAATTTATTTTCAATTAAAATAAAATGAAAATATAAAATCAGCATGATTCTAAGCCAACCTTAATCTTTACTGCCTATAAATTAAAGCTTGTTGCTTCATAATTACTTATATTTGTAAAACTATAACAATGAGTTATATAACAATATAACAAATGAGTTTTTAATAAGGATATATATTTAATTCAAGAAAACACAGAATTTTACTTATTAAAATTATTATTTAAAATTAATCATTAAAGTAATTTAAATAGTATTGAGGTATTCACGTATTCCCCTAGGATATCTAGATCTTTTGTCATATCCATTTCTGAATAATCAATCTTAATATGACTGTGCACATAATAGAGTGGTTACACTCACAAAGTATGATGGAAATCTTATGCTATAATGTAAAGATTCAAAAATAGAAATATCACTACTTAGAGCATCAATGTATAAGTATTTAGTTCAATAATATGAGTAAATGAAATTAAAAAAAGTCCCAATGAAAAAAGAGAACTTGTTTTCCCTTCTGACATTCAAAACTGCTCAGATTCACTTAAAAGAGCTAATGAAAGTCATGAGACCACGGACAATTCTCCTGTCACCATAAACTCACAATCAGCACTGTTACATGTTCCTCCTCTGTAAACAAGGTTTGTGCCATACTTTACTCCTTTCAAGATCTATATATTTCGAGTGTTACTTAACACTTTCATGTGTTACTTGCCAGTGGGGATATGTTCTAAGCAATGCATGGTTAAGCAATACTGTCACTGTGAGAGCATCAGAGCACTTAACTCCAGATGGCTACAGTGTCACTGGGCAGTGTAGTCATATGAGAGCAATATGATATATGCAGTCCACAGTTGACCAAAATGTCCCTACTTGGCACAAGATTAACAGTATCTACCCAGAGTAAGTTCATGAAGAGAACTTTTAAGATCTGTTTCTGCTTCAAGCCCTAGGACTCAATATGCCCCCAAATTGATAATGTACAATAAAAGTACAATACTATTATCTAATTTCTACAAGTTGGTGATTTGGTTTATACATTAATTCTGTATAATATTATATTGTACTCAATGCACTTAAAATTTCTTTAGCCTCGTATCACAAAATCCATCATTTATGCCCAAACTTTTATTGAAAATTGATGAACTTATCAAGTTAACATTACTGGAACCTTTTACTCAAAACACTGCATCCTGTATTTAATACTTTAATTTCTTTTTAAATTTTATATCTTTTAATTCCCCCAATGGTTGGCAAAGCATTTAAAGATAAGAAAAAAAAAATATGGATGAGCACACATAAGAAACGTCTTCTCTAATTCTGTTCTTCTCCTACATGCCCTCTAAAGATAAAAGAAAGCAATAGCTGTAGCTCAGTAGCAGAATGCTTGCCTGGCATGCCTGAGGTACTGGGTTCAATCCTTAGCACCACACAGAAATAAACAAATAAAAAATAAAGGCATTCGGTCCATTTACAAATACAAAAAAAAATTTTAAAAAAAGAATGCAAGTTATTGGTAAACTGTAGCTCATTGGCATTCAGATTTGATAAGAAAATAAACGATTTCCAAACATATTTTCTATTCTGTAAAATTGAAGAGGGTGGCCAGCATTTTAAGAATGCTGTATTTAAATTGGTCTCATAAATTAAAACACACAGACGCACAGATCATGCAGTGAAAAGGTGCCAAATTGCACTGCCTTAATGGAGCTGTTTATATTGAAGGGAATGTTTGGCAGAGGTTGGCACATTTAATAAGCACTCTGACTCTTTGTAAAAATTTTAAGATTTTAAAAGTGCCTTGCAGCTCTGGAAATTTTCGTGAGGAGAAAAACAATAAACCGACATGCAATCATTTTCCAAGCCCCGTCCTCTCCAGAAAATAAGGCCTTTTGCATCCTCAGGTTTGTCTGTGGCACAAAACATCCCACTGGCCCAGGGAGTTAGGGAGAACACAAAACATACTCAAGTTTTCTGAGCTACTTTCAATTGACCTTTTTTCTCAATTAAGCAGGGAAAGTTAGCAAGGTACTGAAGACGGAATAAATCAGCAGCCCGCCAACACTAAATGACTATCTACTCAAACTCTGCAGCTTCCTGACTGTAACATAAATAAAAGTTTCTACAGAGAAAAACCATAAGTTGTGCTTTTCAATTAATCTCTTAAACATGAAGTCTCAAACCCTGGTAATTAGCAAAGTACCTAATTCATGATAAGTGCTCCATAATTATTATTCTTCCCACTCAACAAGATGATGCAGCAAATTTGGAATTAATTTCACTATTTCTGATTCTGAGTTCAGAGTCTACATCTACCACAGTAGCCATTATTCTCTTTCAGGTAATTTATCTTACTTATGACTGTTAAGGTAACAAAAATTCCTAAATCACCATCACACTTTCATTGTCATGAAGATTGTTCATAGAGTTTTTAACATGTTTGTGCCCTTGTTCTAAGAATTAGATTATAAAAAAAAGGACAGTAATTGTCCTTCTTCACCTTCCCTCCCCCTTTTCTTTCTTTTCTTTCTTTCTTTCTTTCTTTCTTTCTTTCTTTCTTTCTTTCTTTCTTTCTTTCCTTCCTTCCTTCCTTCCTTCCTTCCTTCCTTCCTTCCTTCCTTCCTTCCTTCTTTCTTTCTTTCTTTCTTTCTTTCTTTCTTTCTTTCTTTCTTTTCTTCCGTGTTCTCTTTCTGCTTTATTCTTTTGCTCTCAGTACTAACTAGTATTATATTAGGGGGATTGAGACAAGGAAAGATAAGTGGAAATTGATGAACCTATCAAGTTTATATTATTGGAAACTTTTATTCAAAGCACTGCACCCTTGAACTTAACACTTTAATTTCTTTTTTTTAAATTATACATCTTTTAATTCCCCCCAATGGTTGGCAAACATATAAAGATAAGAAAATCTGGATGAGCACACATAAAAAAAAAAAAAAAAAAAGCATTTTACAATGACTGCTAAAAGTTACACCGTGTAACTGGCTGGAGTGGGATTAGGTATCTGAGGGCTTGAGTCAGATATCTTGAAAGAGAAAATAGGGAACTTCAGGAGACAGCACCTTACCTCATATTCTGGGGCCATAGTTTATGTGGTGTCAGTTTAGCAGGAAATTGAAAGTTTAATCTCCAATAATCATTTCAGGAAATATAATAACCAAAAATTGCTTAGAGAGAGAGAGAGAGAGAGTTATAAAACATTAAGGAGGTAACAATGTGATTTCTGCCTGCAGGAAAGGATGGGATGATAAAGAGAGGACCTCCTGCGGCCTATGGTCTCTGTGACTTTGGAAGAAAGGATGAGGAAATTAGGATAGGAGGAGACAACAAAAACGAACTCAGAGAACTGAAGAATATTTGCCAGGCAGAACAAGAAGCCTCTCTAAGGCAGAATTTATGATCAGTTTGAAAGGACAATAATTATTTCTTTCAGTGGGAGAGTTTTGGACAGATAATACAAGAAAGTATAAAAGAGACCCTTCTTTCAGGGTTAAATAAAATGATAACATTGTCCTGAAAAGAAGCAGTGATTGGAGCACATGTGTAACTAATTAAAACAAATAAAACAAATAAAAATAAAAATAAAAAAAGAAGCAGTGATCATCAAACTAGACTCACATTTTAAATAGTGATGGAGCAAGCAGACTAGCATTTGGCCTGTTCTCTTCACCTTTCTCAAGAGTTCCTTGACCCCTGCTATTAGTTGGATGTGGTTCTTCCTCAACAGGTTCATGTGTCGTAAGCTGGGTCCCCTATATTGACAGCTAGTGAGAACTTTAAGAGGCTGTGGGCTAGTGAGAGTTGGGTAGTTCATTTAGGGTGCTGTGCTTGGGAGAGAGTGAGATGTTTTTGTGGTACTCTGAATTAGTTACTGAGAGAAATTGTTATAAAAGAGCTAGTCTGGCCTTTTCCTGCATTCTAGTTTCCTATCTGGCCATAGGATCCCTTCATGATCCCTGCCATCACGAAGGCCCTCACCAAAATAGTCACCATGCTGTTTGATCTATCAGTCTCCACCACAACTGTAAGATAAATAAAGATATTGTCTTAATAACTTTCCTAGCCTCAGGTATTTCATTATAGTAACAGAAAATGGACTAATATAGTCCCATCTCCTACCACAGTCCTCTAGTTCCCTTTCTATGTATTGTGACTTCAATTATAACTTATTACTGTATTTATTATGCTAACATTTTTAGGGATTACCACCCACTTCAGAATATTAATTTCTGACAGTAATCATTTCTATTGTCTCCACAGACTGCTTCCATAGGTGACACTGCATTGACTACTATACTTTAACCAACTCTGTACATGCCTTACCCAAGTTCATGCTCGTTTTGCTTCTAAAGACTTAAAACTTTATAAGTCATCCTTCAGAAGATTACCCTGCAAACTGTGTTTTCTTCTTCTGTAGGAGTTATTAGATGATCCTGGGCAGCAGTATTACCCTTCCATCCCTCAACTGCCTCCTGTTCTGTGCAAAAGAATTATAAGGCAATGCCCTTTACCTACTGTTAGAACAAACTCTGAGGTGTAATTTATCTTCCAGAACTTTTTACAGAATCAGGCCGTTTCTGGAACTTCAAGTGAGATCTCTCTATTCCCTGACTCTTGTCTTCCTGTTACAGTTTTCTCCACTCTTATTGGCTTCTCCTGGGAGCTTACCGTCAATCTCTCACACCTGAACTGTAAGCTCAGGTTCTACTAATTAGAGCATCCAATCTATGGCACTCCTTGAATCTGGGTACCATGATAAATTATTTTTGAGGCCTCAGCACCAAGCCTGTCCCTGGCACAGAGCAAATATTACATGAAAGATAAGAGAATAACATTTGTATTAGATGTTAGAAATCTTATTTCAATTTTATCTATATTAATAAACATTTAAAAAGTAACTCTTCTTTTTTTCTAACCAGATATGTTGGGTAGTATAAAGAATTGTTTTTGAAACATGGGGAATTTCTAGTCCCTTAACATGCCACTATTTACTTAGACAACTTAAACTGTGACCTATTGAATGCCCAAGAGTATTCAGAATTCCAAATAATTTGTTCATCATTCCCAAAGGGCAAATGTAACTTTGTTTCCCCCTCTCCAAATCTTTTTCTGTATTAATTTGAATGTGAAAAGACTGATAGAGGAAATATCTTTTAGTTTGAACTCATATATATCTTCAGCATTTCCAAAGACTAAAATATCACAAGTCCTTGAAAACGGAATTAAGTACAAATTAAGAAAGTTTGCCAGCTCTAAGTGGTTAGGTAAATGAGTTGTTTTTACCATGGTCTACTTGGCATATGTAAGAGTGTTTTAACTCAAACACTACTACTCAGGTTTACTTTATCTTTCTTAGCCTAGATACATATACACTATCTTCTAAAGTAAGCAGCTTTATAGAATGGCAATATAAAACTATTGTCAGATATGCATTTGAGTAAAAAATGTTTATAGTCACTCTTAAGGTGCCTCAGAATCTGAAAGCATAATCGATCTATCAAATACTAATTTTATAAATAACTTGTGTGACCAAGGTAGATATTTCTTTTAAAAGGTTTAAAATTTCCACAGATGCATCTGTTAAGTAGATTTGTCATATTTTTTCATCTAAATATATGAATAAAATGATTTAATACTGTGAAAACAGGTTCACAGGAGAACATAAAGGCCACTATTAGACATCAACTAGCATGGGAATTAAAAAGGTCATTTACTTGAATTATCTACTAGGTCTTCTTTACTTTTCCTAGGGGCTAATATTAATTGCAACTTTTGAATTCAGTATATTTGCATTAAGGTACAGAGATTCGATAAGGTAACAAGTGTATAATTTTGTGGCAATTAGTTCAATAAGTCTAGGAAATGATTTCAAATAATTCTTGTGACATTATGCAGTATATATTATTAAATGTTCTCACAGAAGTTTAATGTACAGCATTTTTATATTTCATAGATTTTTCAGAAAGAGACCACACACACACACACAATTTAAATATTGAGAAATTATTTAGTAAAGAATAGAGACCACATAAGGGTATAAAATGGCAATAAAGGGTAGGGGATGATGTGGAAGTCTTGGGTGATTTTCCTTGGCCACAGTTCCTTAAGGAGGTATACAGACTTCCTTGACACTTGCCTCAAGGTAAACTCCAGAGTTAGGAAAATAGGCTAATGCTGACTACTGCTCTCAGATATTTTGGCCTTACCCACTGTCTCAGAAAAAAATGTCCACTAATAATCTACACTTTTCCATTTAAGGAAATGTTTATGAATTTCAAGTTTTCCTGGTTTTTGAACAAAACTCAGCATCAGCCAGGCCACCTTGATATACATGTGGGGTGGGAATGGGCTTCAGAGTTAGATCAAAGTAAGAACCTAGGTATCACTGAAATATTTCTCTCTTACTTTCAGAAAAGTATTTCCCTAGAGTATGAAGTAATCATAGTTCATGTTGGGCAACTACTGATCATGAAATATATGTTCTCGAGAATTACATACTAGAGACATTTAACATTGAGAGAAGAGAATTAGGCAGTGCTTCTGTGAATAATACACTCATGTCTAAGATACCTGGAAAAGAACTATTCTTCTTTCTCTTCTCATCATTGTATCTTCTTTGAAGGAGCTGAAACTATTTTGCTAGTCGTCTGGGAGAAAGGCAAGGGACAAGAAAATTATAATAGTTTTAGATCCAGTTATGAGACATAGTTTCTTTTACTTTTTAAAAGTACTTGGTTGATGTTTTGTGATGACAGAGATCCATCACTAGAAATAAGCTACCATGAGGAACAGTCTTCAAAGTATTCAATTGGCAGAAGAAAGGAGATAAAACCAGGGTGAGGAGACTCCACTTTACTCTTCAAATCTGTGGATACTGACCCTTCCGGTGTGGCTTTGAAGCATTTGTCCAAATGTTTTCTCATTTGGGGAACTGTGAGAAATTTTCAGAACATTGGTGTTTTGGCTAATTCTTGAATCTTTCAGTGAAGTCCTTAAGGAAGAGTTTTGCTTGGATTAAAATTTATTCACTGGAAAGCAGGGAAGGGATTAAATACAGTAATGCCTAAAGAGATTCTTCATGTTTGTGGCTATAATTTAAACTTTTTTAAAGACCAATAATTTGAAATTTGGGGGGTTAGAAGAGCCAAGTTTTCCACTTCAAAATATAGGTAAGAGCAGAGATAGGGAAACTAGGTGGGAATATTTGGTTGAAGTAAAAAGAAATAATTTAACTTCATATTTCTACCAAATTCCTTTAGTTAAGAATCGTTCACCTAGAAAAGGAGACAAAATTTATTTATAAAATGCAGTTTGTGAAGTATAGAGTCATTTTGAGTGGAAATCCTATAATTAAACCAATATTCATCCCACTAAATCTCACTCATAGGAAGAGGGTTGTTAAAGTTGTGCAGCCTGAAAGGAAAGCTGTTTTACTATGGGCCATGGTAGATACAAAAATAAACTTGTTACTCTTCTCCTGCTCCAGGCAAATGGAGTACCCAGATTGGCAGAGCAAGCAAGGTAGTCAAGTACCAGACTGAGAAGTATTCACTATTATTTTCTAGCAGAATACGAAACATCCTATACATCAGTACCCAATGTTTTCCAATTTTCTGAATGAAAATTTTTTTATGGTAGTAGTCTTTCCAATTTTCTACCTATCAGAAATTGTTTATCTTGGGTAGAGAGGGAAAAACTCTTTCTCTGGCTCATAAATTGTTATATTCTAACAGGACAGAAAAGACTACACTGAAATGCTGACCCTTAATTGGAACTTGCCTAAGTTACTATGTGAGTCTTTGTTTTCTCTCATTCTGAAGAAACTATAAATACCTTTGATGAGCATAATTACTTTTGGAAATGGCCTACAAGTGAGAAGAATGTGTGTCTTCATGCTGGATATATAAATTACAGTTTATAGGGGTCACTTTGACACCCTTATATGCATTACATTCCTAAATGAGCAATAATTTTATTCTTCTTTCCAATTTATTTGTAGGAATAGATAATTCTGGAAAATTCACTGGGATCTCTTAGGAAATTTTCTTCAATCCCAAGAAGGAAATAGAGTGTTAGCTCCTTTTTTTAGGGTTTGGCGTGGTCTGCAGGAGTAGCTTGGAAATGCTGCTGCCATCTTGTTCCTGCCTAAAGTTGATGTCATCACCAGTAATCACAAGACAGAATTCTGTAAAAAGCCTGGGTCTTGGAAGACATGGCAGACCTTCAGAGCAAAACATCAATTATATAATAAGTTATCACTGGGTGGAACTATGTCCAAAATTCAAATGCAACCATAACTGCTTATCACTCTTTATAAAACTAATAATATTGGTGAATACTTCTAGCCCATTCCAATTTATTTTCTATTTTTCCTTGGATGCCACAATTCTAAACTAGAAAACTGACATTTAAGAGTAATAGATAAGCCTAATTTAAAATAGAATGTGTAAAGACATCTCAGGACTTTCCTTAAAGCTCCAAGAGTCTACAAACCTGAACAAATAAAAGTAAGGACAATAATAAGTGTGTGTAGCCTGGCAGACTCTATGATAGTTGCAACCTAAGAAAATTAAAGCTTAAAGAACCTGTATTTCAAACCTAAATCTCTCTGATTTTGACATTATTCTTTCCCAGACACAAAATATTTTCTTGAAGAAACAGATTGTATCCAACAATAAAGTGAAATGACATAGCTATAGCCCTTGCTACACAATATTGTAAGCATGATCACTACTTTTCTAATATTGATAATGTTATAAGACTTTATTTTAAATTTTGGAAGGTGATGAGAAGCTGGTAATTCAAAACATAATAAAAGAATGGATCAAACTCAGAGTATTCTTCTGAGCACAAACAAAGCATGAAAATTTGAGGCTATGGGAAAGCATCTTTTGCGGAATTACTATTAACCTTTGAAGGCTTAGAACTATATTAGAGGAAAAGACTGAAAACAAGACAGCAATTATTTTGTTTCATTCTTCCTTCAGTCAAAAAAAACATGGCTCAGAAGACAATTTCAGACTATTAAAAACCACACAATCTCTTATTAATTGACTAGTTGAAACAATCTTTTTTTTTTTTAATATTTTATTTTTTAGTTCTCGGCAGACACAACATCTTTGTTGGTATGTGGTTCTGAGGATGGAACCCGGGCCGCACGCATGCCAGGCGAGCGCGCTACCGCTGAGCCACATCTCCAGCCCTCTTTTCTTATTAATTTTATCAAAACCCTAATTTCACCATTTTAGGAATGTATTACTTTTTTCTTGACTTAAATGTGTATGCTATTTTCTTTTAGACAGTTTAAAAATAAAAGCATACTTAATCATTAGAACAGAAAATAGTTTTAAGTACATATATTCAAAAAATAAGATGATGTTTGTTCCAAAGCAATTCAATTAGCAATTCAAAAAGCAATTCAACCATTTTCATTGTACAAATTGTTAATTTCCCCTCTAAGATTTTTCATAATGAGATTATTTAGCAAATGGTAATTTTTTAAATTGTGATTTAAAATGACTCAGAGATTAATGAAAGTCATTCTCCATTACTGTTATGAATTTAGCTAAACTATGATTTATAAGAGGATGTGGAAAATATGGATTAACTAAGAATAATATGACTGCCATTAGGCAATGCAGTCATTCATCGTAATTTCATGTTTAAAAATAACCTGAGAAAGATATATTTTGCTGTCAGATTATAAAAAATTAAAGAAAATGTTTGCAAAATTTAACAATTAAATTTAGTCACACATTTAGGGTTATTTAGTAATTCACAAAAAAAGAGACTATACAATAACACTTATATAGTCACCAAATTCTGAGAATTTACATAAGTTGTTACATATTCAAGAGAAAAGTAGCCATGGATCTCCATGGACATTACTAGTGTTGAACAATAGCCAGTTCCTTGTAACAAGGCAGGAGACAGACTCTTCCTTTCTCTCTTCCTTGGGTAACACTTAGCACTGGGTAACACTTAGCACTAGTGCTGGGTATATGCACTTCCAGAATAGAGCTCAGGTGAGCCAACATGAGCCGGATATGTGTTCTATTGGGAAGCTGTGGTGACTAGGGAGATGAAGCTGTAGGCTATAATGTGCCATCAATAGCTCAGGGCCCTAAATGATTTGTGGAATCAGAGTACTCACTACATAACTGACATATAACAAAGCAACAAGTAAAATTTTGTTTTGTTAAACTGCTGAGACTGTGCATTCATCTCTTAGTGACCTAACATAACCTATCCTGACTGATAGGATAGGTAGGTAATGTTAGGATAGGTAGGTAATGTTAGGATAGGTAATGTTAAGATAAGGATAGGTAGGTAATGTTAGGATAGGTAATGTTAAGATAAGGAGAAAGAAGCCAGTCCAAGATAAGCTACTTGAAGCCTTGATTAAATAATTAAGATACACTTTAATATTGGAAATCATAAAACATCATTTCAAGGTAATGTTTTGTGAAAGTAAGCAAAATAACCACTCATATAATTAGGTGTACAACCAGCATTTGCTCAACATATGACAGAATACACCACTAAATTTTTCCTGAATATTCAGAGCGCATTTGCTACATGTAATTTTTAAAGAATGTATTTTAGTACAACATTCTTCCAAGAAATATTATCTTTCATTTTATTTTTATTTCAAGTAAAGCACAGATCATCTCCAGGTTGAAATAAGCCTTAAATAAGCCTGTGAGTAATAATTTATAAATAATAGATTATATTTCTTGATTTGTTTTAATTTTTTTTTCTGTCTTGCATCTTTCTTTCCCCCTAATTTCCTCTGAAAACTCGTCACAACTCTTTGAGATAAGTGCTATTAGCAATCACCATTTATTAATGAAGTATGGGTTAAAATAACTTTTTCCAGGTTATCCTGATAGTAAATGTCAGCACTGCGATTTGAACCCAGGCAGTTTGGTTTCAAAGACTACAGTCATACATCCTAAGCATAGGTTATATTTATTCAACAATCCACTGAAAATTAGCTATAATAACATGAAACAATATTTTGTTTATAAAAGCAATTAATCTTTGCTTTTCATCCTGAATCGGGTTCCTGTTTCCTGGTGGTGAATTGCACATAAACTCAACTATTTGTTCACCTTCTATAATACTTATAAAACTCAACAACCATTCACATACAGAAATAGTACATTTTTCACAGACTGTGAGGAAAGAAGTGGAGAAGTCAGATGGAGATATCATCAAAGGGTTAGGGTTAGGGTTAGGGTTAGTCAGATGGAGATATCATCAAAGGGTACCATTTAAGATAGGTAAACATTGCAATAATGTGGCCTCAAAGTCCATTGAAACTCTGTGGACTGAATGTGTTAATTTCTTAGCGATTAGAGAAATGCATTTTTAAATGTGAAATATAATTTTTGTGCAGAAAGAAAAGTGATAGATCTGTTTCTTCCAGTCAGAAAAGGTTCCTGACTACCACCTTCTTCCCAATCTCTCACCACCTCCTCCTTCTTTACACTTTTATACCTGCTTTTTATAAGGATGAGTTGGTCACTCACTGTCAGGCTTGATGATTTCCCCTTCATCATGTCCTGCTTTCCCCTAACAAGATGCCTGCATCTAAGATAATGTACAGCCTGCCTTGGGATTTCAGACTATGTAACTGCATCAGAAATAAGAATAAATGATTCCCCTTGGGACTAAGAAGCTCCAACATGGTAGTATAAGGACAAATACAAATTTAAAATAAGAGACAATTCTTTCTGTGGAAAGACACTCAATTTCCCCTTCTCCATTTTCTTAGAGCATGTACTCCAGAAAACTTGTAACTCTAAGTACCTTTTCCATTCTTTCAAAAGTCTATAAATTGTTTTAAAGCCAGGTAGGCCTTTGTCAGCATTCTGTCCTGACAGTAGCTTTCTCAAGGACCTGGGAATTATCCCTTTGAAGTATAAACTTGGAAATTATTGCTCTCATTTCCCAACTCCTGTGGGAAGTTGAGAGTCCAACTCTGCAAGGGACCTTGATCCATGTTGCAAAACTACTGCCATAAAGACACCCCAAGTCTCCTTCTTCTCTGGATCAAGCCCACTAGTTAATAAGGATAGTCCCCCAATTACCAGGAAACCTTTGAAAGAACTACACATGATAAATAATGTTGTCTAGTCTTCTTTATTTGTTAGTTACTATTTATCTTGAAAACATGTCAACAACAACGGGCTGCACCTGCTTGCTTATGCAGAGTGAGGTTCCTGGCTTTGCAGTGTCTTAGGGAAGTGATTCACCTGTGTTGCCCAACACATTCAGGCTCAATGTTTGTTCGATAATAAAAATGATTTCCTTGCTACCTTTGTGGAGAGAGTTTCTGGATTGGGAGAAGACTTTGACCTTAATTATATTTTCCTAATAGGTAAACATGCCTCATCCAGATAAGGATTTTGTGCCCTGTTGTGACACTCAGGAATTCACTTAATTGTTTTCAAATATTAACAATCCATGTCATGTTTTAATTATTTTGAAGTTGGTGATAAATGGTAATCTAATAAGTGACATGTTATTATACATGCATAGGCACAGATATCTGGCCATATATGATTTATAACCACACAGTAAAAAGAATTTTTCACAGAAACGGGGCCTAAAATTTTGAATTTAAAAAATCATATAGTGCAAAAATATATAAATAACAGGCAGCAATAGTTGAGCCTCCTGTCTTCCTGTAACAGTTGAAAACTAAATATTACTTTATCATATTAACTATTGTACATAAATGCTGGTATACTTCACCACTGTCCCCAGAATGTTGACCCCCTACTGAGTAAAGGGGAGGTCAAGTATTTTTTTTTTTAAAGCCTGTAATAGTTCACTGTCCCTTTTCAGCAGTTAATAGGTATTTAATGCCTGTCCAGTGATTAAAGAGTATCCATGCTTCTCATTGGTCAGGACTGCATACTGAACATTTTAGGTTCCCTGGCCACCTGAGAACTCCTTTTTAGATCCTGTTGCTTTTTGCATTGGCCACTAAGGGTTCATAGTTGCTTGTTTCTTTGGAGAATTTCCTTTTTCCTATGAAAAAAAACTCCTTCCAATAGATTACTAAGCCCCATTCCCCCAATTCAATAGTGGATATACAAAGTTACTAAATGCCAGCCCCTTTGTCTCAAGTTGAGACAAGCCAAAGGGTAAATCATACTGTAGAGTTTCCTCTTCTACCCATGGCATTGGGCTAGACCCAGATGGCAGAAAAGATCACCTTCCTGCTTAGGGATTTCACCTAATCTCTTTCTTTCTCTCTCTTTCACTAACCATGAAGAAATCATGTGCAACTGAAATCCTCAAGGTCTTTTCCTAAGGAGCCCAATCTGACATATCATGTAGAGTATAGAAAATTTAAAAGTAAGCAGTAAGCAATTCTGTTAATATTAGTTGCAATTCTCAGCATCTTGGCTACCTTTTAATTCATGAGACTGTAACACATTTCACCTCACTAAAAGAAATCTACTAAATGCTTTTACGTAGGGCAATGAGAGAATTTTCAAAGTAAGACATGGTATGGAAATATAATCTGCAAGGTAGATATTATAATTGTAGGGAAGGATCATTCAAGAATGCTTTTCTTAAAGAATAGATCTATCTTGTAGAAATTGTTTTACATATAATAAAGTCTAAATAAAACATTTTAGAGATTTTGACAATTTCTTTTAAAATAAGAACATTTTATTGATCTGCAACAATGAGTAAACATTCTGATGACATTTGTTGACTAATATTAGAGCTTTTCCTAACTAAACTTATATACCAATTTGAAAAGCATATTTACCTCCTTCATATTTTTTTTTTCTTCTAGTCAAAAAATAGAAGAGAGAATCCAGGAAGAGTAACAGTATTCTTTCACAAAAACTTCCGGGCAATGTCTCCAAAAATTTGCAGAGAGTTTGATTCAACTCTGAGTTCTTAACAGGTCATCTAAATGATGCTTTCCTTTCCCACAGTATATCAAAATGAAACTTATTAGGCATAGCATGACAGTTTTTTACTAAATGATGTTTACTCCAAAATATCAGAAAGAGAATATTCTTTACAGGTGCTCTGCATAGGCAGTGAGAGTTCAGTAGATTTACTAAAGCTGTCCAAATGTGCTTACCGACCTGCTTTGACATTTTTCTTCTTTCTTAAAGTCACATTTTAAAAAATCATACGTGAACATATGCTTAATAATTCCCTAGGAGCCTTCTCTTATCTAATGTCTGTTCAGTGTAGATTAATATCTGACCATATGTTGTAATCAAACTGCTTATTTTATGAAGAAAAATATAATTATAGAAAACTTGAGAATTTCAAAGAAGAGGCAGAGGAGGAGGACATGGAGAAGAAAGACTGGGAAAAGGAAGAAGAAGAAGAAAATGTATATGACCTACTACACTTTTAGACCTTTACTTCTCATATTTTCTCTTTGTATATATGTTTATAAAATATGCATTATTTGATTTTACTATTTTGTAATTATATATTGTATTTTTAGGCTTGATATTTCCATTGTCTATCTGCAGTAAAAAGAGAGTTTTCATCTTCAAAGTCCATTATGTTTTGCATTCTCTCAGGGCATTTACTATTTTATATCTTGTACAATAGTTATATGTGTATAAGACTGACATCTTACTTTTATTAGTAGCCTAAGGCAGGAACGAATTGACTAATTTTTGCATTTTCTAAATGTTTAACAACACATATTATATATCTAATTTTTAATAGAGTGGTCCAATCAAATTATGCCAAAGTGATAATACCAACTTTGTAGTTATGACTAGAGAGCTGATCTAAATAAAACAATTACCAAAATAACAACTGCCAAACAATTGCTTAAAATCTGAAATCATTATTCTTAAAAAGGTTTTTCATCTATGAATTTAATTATTTTAATCAAGATGTACTTAAAAATACATTTAATCTCATATCCCCATATCAATATTCTTTGAAAGCTTTTTAATCTATTCAGATAATTATTTTAATCAAGATTTACTTGACAACACACTTAATCTCATATCCTCTGCTAATGAATATTTTATATCTTTGTGATATATTTTTTTTAAAAAAATTTAGCATATAATACTATGATACCTTTAGAGTATTTTATTCAACCATAATAAGTTAGAATGAATTCTGAGACATTCAACTTACAAAACATAAAAATGATCATTTAAGTGGTTTCAAAACACTAGTTTTATAGTCTGAACTAAATGGCAAGAGGCCAGCATTTTGGGAGATAGCTCTTTATCTTAAAAAGTTTTTACTCTGCTGCAAATTGAGTTGTACAAGGATATTTCCCAACTGAAGGGTGCTTGGAGGAGAGAGCTAAAAAAGAGATAGACAGTTTTCCAATAACAGAAGTGACAGTATATTTCTTCTGCCTCACTCTAGGTGACAGTAGATATTTATTGTGACTACTATACCTAGAAAAATCATTTGACCTCCTTTGTTTTTAGTGACAAATACATTTCTCAAGAGCATTACTTCTAGAAAATCATGGCTCGTTTTATTAAAGAAAAAAATAATCCATCAGGAAAGTCAACGTTACTAGGATTGGCATCTTTGGATCTAGCAAAATCACTTAAATTGTAACCTATTTTCCCATCAACTATGTTGACACAGAAGCTCCACAATACACAAGCAGTAATACCTGTATCTCCAAGGTTGATATTATTTCCTATATAGTAAAATTAGAGCAAAATCGCATATGTAGAATTATTAAATTTTGCATATATATCCAATCTGAAAACTGTTTACTGGCATTTCTATAATATTTAATCTTATGTAAGTAGGTAAAAAAAATGTTAGTAGTGGCCATTTACTAATAATAGCTATTACAAATGCTTATAGTAAACTAACTTGTTTAATCTTCACAACTACCTAGTGAAATGATTGTCAGTGACATTATTTTCACTTTGCAGCTGAAGAATCTGAACACACTGAGTTTAAAAGTCACCTGTTTAACCACAGGCCAGTTCTGTACTGACACACCTCATGCCACAGTTTTTGTTCTTAACCACTGTGGTGAACCCACTTTCGTAAACTGGAGTAAGTGGCCAAGGAAGGAAATGGCTGACTTTTTCATACAAGCTCTAGGTATATCACTGGGCTTTGCTCGGTATCCATGCTACCACCCATAAGTAAAGACCATGCAGTTCTTTCCTACTGAATATCCTTTCCTACTGGACTGCTGGAAAAAAAAATATACCCCCTTCCAAGAGATTATTAGGGCTCATGGTTTTCATTACAAATCTTTAGTCAACTAAATCAATTTTTGCTTTTTACCACTACTTTCTTCCATCTCTCCACTGTTCCCATCTCCATTATGTTTTCTGTATAGTTTCCTGATCCATGTGCCTGAGTGTTCCTTTACCTCCCAAATTCTCTATCTAACCCTTGGAATGTCCAGATAGGAACCAGGCCTGCTGACACTCAATCATGCTGTCACTGTTATGAGTGACTTCAATGCCTACATGAATAGTTAAAAAAAAAAAAAAAACACTTGAAAACTTAGTTTCTTGGCATTCTCATTGGCAATGAAATTCTACAACATGGTAGGTAGAAATTTGGTCTCGATATCTATGAGCATGGTTTCTAGATTCTGAATAAGTTTGTAGATGATGAGTAACAAATGGCAATAAGGATTTGTAATTGAAAATAAAATTCATAATTAAAATTAAGTATCCTTTGACTTTAGGACTGATTATGCGTTACTCACTGTATAAGCTCTATATAATCACATTAGCTCTTAACCAAAAAGCTGTTTTATTTTTTTTCTTAGATGACTGCAGAAAAGGAAAGTCAGAAAATATGTCCAAAGGGTAAGTCAGACAGAAAGAATGGGTGAGAAAACCTCCACACATTGTTGATGGTTTGAATAGGGAGGGGGCTACCTGATAGAAATGAAGCAGTCCTAAAGTTGCTGAGAGATGCTACAGGCTGACTTCCACCTAGTGAACGGAAACCTCAGCCTATGACAATAAGGAAATGAATTGTGCCAATAATTGAAAGAGCTTAGAAAGCTTCCTTCCTTCTACCAATGACATCATTCCCATTAGGATGTCCAGATAGGACCCAAGACTGCTGACACCTTGGGATTTACCTTTTGAGAACTGTGCCAGAGAAATGAGATGAGCCCCCAGACCAAATCTACATAAATATGAAATAACAGATTTGTATTATTTTCAACTTCTGAGTTTGTGATAATTAACTATTGCTGCAAAAGAAAACGAACATATCAATGCTTCCCATATACTTGGGCTCAGTGCCTTCAGACTAGTATTTCTTTTTTCCAGCCAGAAATACACTTCTTTTACCCCTAAAGTCTCTGCATATTTTTCAGTACCCAGAATTCTGCCTCTCCCCTAAGATTAATGCTGCATGTCCTTAAACTCAGAAAATAAATCCCAAGGAACACTTATAAGCATTTGTTTAATGATTTTCTTTCCTGGTATTGTGTTAAACAGCGACACTGTTAGTATCTACCTACACCACCACCCCCCAACTAGAAGAGTGTTTGATCTTAGCAGGTACTCATTAAATTGTATTGGGTTATAACTTAATAAAAGGCAAAGAGAAATGGAAAAACTTGTTCACAACATGGACATAAATTTGTCAAGATTAATTTTTATATAATATTCTTTGAAAAGATTTACTTTGCCATAATACTAAAATTTGGTAAAAGCACATCACCATATGCCAAAAATTTATATTTCAGTTTCTAAACATATGTTTTATATATCTTTGTAAATAGATATATATATCTTCCAAGTATATAAATTCATAAAACTTTTATCAGGATTATAATTATTAATGTAAACTACATGATAGTATATATAGGCACAAAAAATATGATGCTGATAAACTCCATTAGCTTAACAAATTGTTTTAATGTTTGAAAAAAATTTTTCCTTTTTCATTCATATATAGTATGAATTTATGCTATTTTTACACTGTGTGAAGACACACCCCAAATAAATTTAATTTATTTTTGAACGTTGAAAAGAGATACACTAAACCACAAAGTTATATCATTCCATTACATCCCACTTTGACTTGTCTGCCTTCCACTTGGAGATTTGTACTGAAAGGCAAAATCATCATGTAATTCCATTAGGAAATAATGGAGTACAGAGAGAACACTGTATCCATTTCATGATATTTCTATTATATTCATAACATCTTTATTTTGAAGTTAATCCTTTGACTGAAAGTTAATTTCAAACATAATGTACCAAAACAGTTGTTTGCATAGAATCCCTTGTAAAGTAAGTAGAGATTTAAAAAAAAAAAAAAAAAACCAAAAACATTATCTGCAAGCTGGGAAATTAATACTTAGCTTTAATTTAGTAACAGCATTCAGGTACCTTACATTCTTATGCATAAATTTAACTTTTAAAAAACTAGAAAATAATTTTCAAAACTTCGTTTCATTAGCTGGAAACACTCATCCTTGATATTTGGACATATAAGTAATAATAAAAATGGTATATTATTTTCTACTTTGGTCATACAGATAAAACATACCTAACCATCTGTCCATCAGCAATATTGCGATAGAAAATAACTGGAAATCATAGGTTGTAAACTTGACACATGTATTAAAATATTGTAAAATAAATATTTCAGATATAGTGATACTACTTGAATGCATGACTTGCACCTTGTAGGAGTGAAAAGTAAAAAAAAGAGCAATGAAAAGTTCGAATAATGCCAAATGTAAGTATAATGTAAGATGTGAACTTATATTAATACTTTCTTAAAAGAAAGCTTCAATTATTTATGATTCACTTTCTTACGTGAATTACATGTTACACAGAAGTGAAAATCAAATTTAGTTGAAATAGTGTGCATTTCACAAGATTATTCCAACTGAATGAATAACCCCATTAGAATACACATTAAATACTCAGAGAAGTACATTTATTGTGCCTTGATGTAATAAAGTAAAAAATGCAGTTTTTCCATCATTTAATCACAGAATGTTATAGTCAGAAAATCTCAGAAATCAATGAGGAAAATGAATAAAAGGAGATGCAGAAATGTATAGCAAGGTTCTGTGGCGCACACCCATAATTCCAGAGGACTGGGAGACTGAGGCAGGAGGATCGCGAGTTCAAAGCCAGCCTCAGCAAAAGCAAGGTGCTAAGCAACTCAGTGAGACTCTGTCTCTAGATAAAATATAAAATAGGACTGGGGATGTGGCTTAGTGGTCGAGTGAGGAAGGAAGGAAGGAAGAAAGGAAGGAAGGAAGGAAGGAAGGAAGGAAGGAAGGAAGGAAGGAAGGAAGGAAGGAAGGAAGGAAGGAAGGAAGGAAAGGAATGTATAATGACTTACCCAGTCAGTAAGTAGCTGAAGCTGTATGGAGCATGAATGCTCTCAAAACCAGTTGAGCTACTCCCCTCCCCCGATAACAGTAGTTGAGGAGAATGAAGAAGCTGTTTTTACAACTTGTCAAACTATCACATAAAATAAATCATTTGTTTGTTTGTTAATGGAGGATTGGGGCAAAGTCCCTTTCTTGGTTTACTCAACAGGGTAGCAGATTTTTTGATATTTCCTGTGTTGTGTTCATTTTACATGTTTTTAAATGTCACATTATTGCACTGAGGGTTTTTTAAAAGCACAAAATCCATGTGTATAAAATCCCCGAAATTTTCATAAGCGCAATCAAAAGTGAACACTGATAATTTAGGGAATCTTGGAGGTATCCCTCAGCCTCTTTCTCTAAACTGTGGCACAGTCTGATAACCATCAACAACACTGGGAGGTTCTATTTTACAGCTAACATAAATCACCTCATTTTACAGTTAGATCCTTTTCATTGTATATTTTGCTTCTACCTTCTCTTCTTCATGCTGAATAATGTCTCCCTGTCTAATCCTTCCCCATAGGAATCATTTCCACAGCTGCTTCTATTTTACTCTTCCATCACTTTTCTATTGATGCACAAACACATTTGCCAGTTTTCCTTTTGGAAATGCAGTAAAGCAACTGCCTACTCTTTAAGTACTGAAGAAAAAAATGATCTTTTACAAATTGTTCAAAATGATTGAGACTAAACTTATAATTCACCACTTTCATGACTGTCATCTACTCTAATTGCTCAAACAATTTGAAAAATACCACAGGATAAAATAATAAAACATTGAAACCTCATTATAAGGGATTTTGCAAATTATAAACTTTTCAGAGTTGATATAAGGCAATAAGAAAGGTAAAAAGTGTTTATTTCTATATGTAAATAATATAATTTTGGGCTGGGGTTGTGGCTCAGTGGTAAAGCGCTTGCTTAGCACATTGGAGGCCTTGGGTTTAATCCTCAGCACTACATAAAAATAAATAAAATAAAGGTATTGTGTCCAACTACAACTAAAAAATAAAATAATAATATAATTTTAAGGAACACTTATATGAGAATTTATACAACCAAGTTAACACTGTTGTAATCAAATTTTTACATTGTCCTCACTACCAGAACTCTGTACTTATTCTAAGAAGGAAATAATAATAACACCTTTATCATTATGGAGAACTATATGCCAAGTGTTGTATATATAATTTATTATATATTATATAAAGCATAATTTACATACTTTACAAGTTGCTTAAAAATTACAAGGTAATTATTAATGTACTACTTTGCATAAGAAAAATTAGAAGTACTATCAGATTGCAAAAATCAGTCAGAAGTCCACATGGTACAAACAGTGTGACTGGCTCACTGCCCATCAACATAGTACAACTACTCCCATCAATACATTACAACTAGTTCTCTCATCATTTCTATTTCAGATCAAAACTTTCCTAGCCTTGTATTTGAATACACAACCAGGGTTTACTCCACGTCACGTACAACCAGAAGAATAGGATCCTAATTAGAATAAGTTACACTCTATGTATGTATAATAGGCCAAAATAATTCTACTATCATGTATATCTTAGAAGAATAAATGAAATAAAAAATTTAGGAAAAAACACATATGTGTATGTATAATACATATACTGAGTGCTCTTTTTAATATAGTTATTTGGTCTCAGATTACTTAATATTTTGTAATTACTGATGTGGCACTGCATACACTTAAGATTTCTAATTTGTGAAGTACTGTAAAAATCAATCTCACTTTTTCCATACTAAATTAAATTTCTCATAAAGAAAATATACACTGTGTGTGACTCTATTTAGGTTTACTTAAGTTTATTTACTCTTTTAATGCACAGTTATCATATTTTTAGAAAAGTTATTCATAGAAGAGTGTTATGGAGAATTCTTTGTGTAAGTGTGGTTGACAGGAGAAATAACTTGGTTTTAATTCAAGAATATTACTCTGAATTTTAGTAAAAGAAATTCTAATGGTTTGACAGTAATATATATATACTAGTCAACTGGGACTTTATCTAAATTGAAATAATTATAACCAGTGACTGTGTCCATTTTCTGGGGACTTAAATTGTTGAAAGTTGAGTAAACACATTTGTTGTTCTTCTCCTTGGGGTTGAATAAATAAGCAGTAGAGTCTCAAAGGATGAACTACACTTATCCCCTGGAATTTTCTTTCATTGCTGAACTATTATCATAGGTTTTCCTATTTAAAATAATCTGCACAAATAATGTAAAAGTAGATTTTTGGCTACAAAAACAGCAATAAAGAAATTTAAATAGTGAAAGCATAAAGAACCATTACACTTACTTTTACATATGAAAAATAATTATGTTTTAATTGTATTTTATAGACATTGCAATAGAAGAAAATGGGTCAATGAGAAGAAGTGGGCAGAGAAGCAGCTGATAGATTATAAATAATTGTAGTTCTTTTTTGTCTGGTTGTGGTCAATCAGAGAAGAAGTTTACAAAATTTTTCTAAAAAAGATCAGATAGGGCTGGGGTTGTGGCTCAGCAGTAGAGTACTTGCCTAGCACATTGAAGACCCTGGGTTCGATCCTCAGCACCACATAAAAATAAATAAACAAAATAAAGGTATTGTGTACAACTAAAAAATAAATAATTAAAAAAATCAGATAAAAATGTTTGGTCTTGCAGGCCATGAAGTCTATGTCAAAAGTACCCAACTCTGCCAAATCCTGCTTTGTAATAGAAAAACAGTCAAAGAAAATATATAACAAAATAGATATGTCTTTGTTTCCAAAAAAATTTATTTATAAAAACAAGTGGCAGGTAGATTTGGCTTGCAGTCATAGCTCTCTATTCTATAGATTAGATCAATGCTTTTTCTAAGAAAAAACAGAAAAACTTTTTGGACAGAAAAAGAAAAAAAGAACAAAACAAAACAACCACAAAAATGTTTCAGAGAATTTATAAGGTTTCCAATGTAGCCTTGAAAGGTGAACTAAAAAGTCAAGATTCCAGGAAAAATAAAAACAGGTGGAGAGAGAATCCAGACAGGAAAATTTTACATTTGGTGCCATGTTTTTCTTTGTAGTCATTTGCCAATATAAAAGCAAAACATGAGAAGTTCAGTGAAAGCTGGTAGCTGAGAATTAGAGATCTTAAGTAGACTTATCAGTGTCACTGGGTCAAGAGGAAAACATTGGAATTTATCTATTCCCATGGGGAGAGACCTTGGGGAAACTCCTGGCTTTCCTTCCATTAGTAATCATACCAGATTTTCAAAGACTCATGTCTATCTTGGAATCACTCCAATTCCTGATAGGAGGGAGATGAAATGTTTAGATCCCAATTGCCTAAAAATGTAAAGTCTTTCTGCACGAGGTTAATAAAATTCAGAACTTGAAGATACCCTCTCATTGAACTAATCATTAACAGGTGTACCACAAAACACACCCAAATAAATAACAAGGGAAAAAAAAAACAGCCAATATAGACCTAAAAGATATATATATCTTTTAGAGAGAGAGAGAGAGAGAGAGAGAGAGAGAGTTGTAAGACACAGAATTAAGATCATTATAATTGATATTTTAGAGAAATTATATAAGATGGAAAATTACAGAAAAGAATTAATGTCTATACACAAAATAACATTAAGTGAAATATATAGGAATCAAAATTTAAATTGTATCAAAAGGTTCTAACATTGATTTAGTATAGCTGAAGAGAAAATCACTGAAGTGAACAATGGGTCTGATGAAAATACTCAGAATGAAACATGGAGAGAAAACTATGAGAATACAAGGGAAAGAGCACAACAGGGCATGGTATATGGAAAAATACCAACATATGTGCAATTTATTGGATTCCAGTAGTAAAAAGGAGAGGAGATGGGTAGAAACAATGTTTGAAGAGATAATAGATTGCAATGTTTTAAAACTGAAAATTCTATACAATGGTACATCAAACTGCTAAAAGCCAAAGAAAAATAAAAGTTAAAAGCAGCCAGAGAAAAGACATTACAGGCTCCAAAAAAGAATAATAAATATCTCGCTAGGATAGAAGGCAGAAAATAAAAGGGCTAAAGGCAAAAATAACTGAGAGCATTAAATTCTATATCTACTAAAAAAATGTGCCTTAAAAATAAAACCTGAGTAAGTATTTTTAGGGAAAAATGAAAGAGAATGAATTAATCACCAGTATGCCTATACTGAGACATATTTTTAAAAGTTTTTGAGGCATTAGATGCATAGATATATAAAAAGGTAGAAAGTTCAAAGAAAATGATAAATATCTGAGTAAACAGTAGTGAATATTGAAGGGATTATAATGTATTAGGGCATATATCTGTAAAATTAAAAATACATAATTAAAGATATGATAGAGATAAGTGCAGTTACATTACAGTGCCTTAAGACTGTAACATTCCAAGGAAATCACATGTGTTCACTTAATTTTTTTCTGGGCCAAAAGTACATATTAAAATATCTAGCATATTTGCTAAAAATAGGTTTTAAGAATTGCACAACAAGCTAAGAGGAATTAGAATAATTTAAAAAATAATTAAAATGATACAAAAAGAAATACAAAAAAAGTATGACAAATATGAAAAAAAAATTAAGAACACATTTCAGTTCAACTATGTCAGTAGTATCATTAAATAGAAATGAAATATAGGTTTTAACTAAAATATACAAAGAATTTTAATTCTAGATTTTAAGAAAAAAGCCAATTATATAGTTTACAAAAAAAGTATAAAATGTAAGAGTAAAGAAAAGTAAAAATTAATGTATGATATATCAAAGTACATAAGTGGATTCTATTGTCATGTATAACTAATTAAAACAAATAAAAAATTAAAAAAAATAAAAATTAATAAAAATGGAAAGTGAATATTATGAAAATATTAACCACCAGAAATTACTTTAGCAGAGCTATTATTAGAATAAGAAGACTTAACACCAGAATGCTTAATAGAGATAAAAAGAAATATAATGATTAATTATCCAATAGTATACTTTTAAAATGTAAAAAAGGGATAAATTTTGAAGAGTCATAATCAGAGTGGAAGATATATATATATATATATATATGCATATATATATATATATATATATATATTACAAATATGTACATCAGATTATATATATGTATATGTATGTGTATATATATATATATATTCACACATACACACACACAAACATTCTTGGGGTAATAAAGATCTTTTATTGGGTACATTTAGACATTCCAAAGAGGTTCTTAAGTTATCTTTTGTCAAACAACAATCAAAGGAACAAAGATTTTAATGTGAACATATCAAACAACTGACTTTATTTTTTCTATAAGAAGAAGTTACATGAAGTAAAGAAAATCATTTGAGGGTGTGTGGAGAATAAAATAAAGCAAATTGTTCTATATTTGAGGCAACATTTTCCTAAAAGATTAAAAACTAAGACTATTATAATATGCATAAGTGCTCACAATAGCTTATCATATGCATTTTGTAAATGTTTAGTTATGCTTTTAAGGCATACTATTTCAGACAACATTTAACTTTTTCAGAGTAATATTAATGATGCCTCTACTTGGATCCAAGAGCTTAATCCTATCTTTCTATTCTTTATATTCATTTAAATCCTAAGAAAATGTACACAAATTTATTTATTAAAATTATATCCTGGCAATATTAAAAAATTTAAAGATAGTCTTAAATACAGCTCAAGCTGGAACACATGAAAATCCTGAATTGGAAGTATTAAACAAACTAAATCATCAGAATCAATATGAGAATTCAGTGTATTATCTCAGAACAATGTACATCAGATTAGATATGATCTGAATTTTCTAGTCTAAAAGACCATATACATCCTTCAAAGTTCACAAATGCACTTTAAATGCAAGAAAATAAATATAGAAAAGAAAAGAAAAAGAAAGAAAGAAAGAAAGAGATCAAGAGAACAATAGTATAGCCCAGAGCCAGGTGATAATAAGAGCAAGAGAGAGGAAAGTGTTGCTATTATGAAAAAGTAATACAAATAATAGAAAATAGTATATTTTTGTTTCAGTAGGAAAGAAAGGAGAATTTAAAAAATTTCAAAATCTTCTTTTTCCATACAATTCATTGCTATCAAAAGCCATGAAAATACTACTGTTTTTGTCATGCCATAAAGCAAAAGGTGCTGTAGAAATTTGTTCATAAAATGGATCTTTCACCTCATCAAACCAGAATACCTTAAAGAGCAGCTGATATAAAAATTTTATTATAAAACTTTATTATGATTAACTATCCATAACTCAGATAATCAGGGGACCATATTTTTTTTATTGAACTTGCTAGAATCTGACATGAGAAATACAAAATCAGAATTCCTTTGGTCACACTGTCAAAAATCACCAGGCAAAACATTGAACATGTTTCTTTATTTATAGTAATATCAATGCCATCTACAGGCACAGAAAAATATGTGGAAATCTAACTCTTCCTCAAAATATTACCAATGCCAGAATAATCCAAATTTACATATCCAAAATATAATTTGATTATATTTTGTATAAATGAGTAAATTGTGTTATTTACTGTAATTGATTAAAATTTCTGAAAGCAAGAGCCAATCTCAATGTTATTTATTTTCTACTTCTTCACTATGAACCACCCATTGAAACACCGATGATCTGGTCAGCGTTCTTTCTAAACCTCTTTCCTGGCAAGCACACCACTACTGATTTTACACTTCTTACTTCTGTATAGTAATAAAAGAGTTTAGGTTGGTTATGATGTTTTTACATAAATAAATGTGGTTAATATATCTCAAGAAACTGAGAGAGAGTTATGCATATTATAAGCCTAAATAGTTTTGAATGAGTGGATAATAAAACTTTCTCTAGAAAGCTAGATTCTATATAAAAAAGGTATGCAAGATTTATAAAATTCACAATGCTATAGAAATAGAATAAATAAAGGATAGACTCTATTATTAAAATTTAAAAAGCACAAAAATCAAACTGCAGAATGCTGATGGAAATTCAAGATTTTTTTTTTTAAAGCAAGTTGCTAAGAAAACAAATGGGCACTTGAAAGAGTTATAACACAGATAATCAGATCATTAATTCTTTATCGAAAAAATAATAGCCCATATTTTCAGTGGAATAGTGCTGGTGAAACTGATAATGTGCTATTTTATAAATTACATCACATGTTGTGTTAGTCAGCTTTGCATTACTATGACAAAAATACCTGATAAAAACAACTTAGAGGAAGAAAAGTTTATTATGCACTCATGGCTTCAGAGTATCAATCCATTCTCAGTCAATTCCACTATTATGAGCCTGAGGTGAGGCAGACCATCATGGTGAAAGTGTGTGGCTGAGGTGTGCTGCTCAGCTCATGGCAGCAGGAAGCTGAGAGTGATATAGTATAAGGAAGTACCCCTACTGACCTTCCTCTAGCCGTGCCCAGCCTGTCTGTAGTTACTAGCTAGTAGTTCAAATTATTACTCCATCAAGTGAATTAATCCACTGGTGAGCTTAGGACTCTTATAATCTTATCTTTTTCACCTGTGATCATTGCTACACTGCCTGACACATAAGCTCTTTGGGGAACACTTTTAGATCCAAACCATAACGCGTATTTAAGTTACAGGATACATGTAGATAGTGAAATAATTATTATAGTCAAGTAAAATGATACCCTCTCACACGGTTATTTTTGTTATAAGAGAGAGTCTAAAAGATACATATTTAACAAAGATTATCTCCTAATATACCTTCTGCTCTTGAGGGAGACACTATCTTCCAACTTCTTGACTATATAAACTTATTTGGAAAAATAATCTGGAATAAAAGCTATAACATGAAATAAAATAAAATGATGACTTGTTACCCAATTATCTACATATCTATATTTTTAATAGTTCAGTTGCTTTTCTATAAATAGAAAGTTATCATTTTATTTCATATTTACCATGTTTGTGGCACACAGAAACTTTCAACATCTCTATTAATTGAAGGATATGACATTTAGTTCAATTAGTGTAATGATTTCTCAGAATGTCAATTTTGTAGTTCGTTTAATAATGTCAAATAAGTATAAAAAACTCAAATGTTATAATATTTGATCTAGGTACCTGTGTGTTAATTGGCTTTTTTCCCCCACTTTGTTTTTTTTTTTTTTTTTTTAAGGCTTTCAGCTTTATTTTTTCTTTTTTTTAATGTTAAAGGAAACCATCAAGCAATAAAATCAGAAATGAATATATATCTTTTATAAGTTCTAGAAATCTAGATTAAATTTAGTATAAAACAAGATGCACTTAATAACTGCCTGTGCTACCACCTTGTTTGAAATTATAAAAATAAATTTAAAGCATATTTATTTAGACAACAAGATATATTCTTTGTTTCTGTGATACCTGTATACTTTCTTCATACAGTGAAGAAGTTTTAGTCAGCAACCCTCCCCATGATCATGCCAGGTGCTATGGTAAACAAGGAAACAAAGATGTGGTCTACAGCAGGATCCCATGCATTTATGTTAAAACAGTGGTGCAGCAATGACCAGAGCAGAGCCCAGACACTGATTGGAAGAGAGAGAAATTTGGATAATCAGATTATAAAGATCTTTGAATAAAAATTGAGGAAGTTGACTTTATTCTCTATGAGACAAGAAGAAGCTGGAATTTTTTGAAGCACAATAGGTCATAAAATAGGTATGGACGGATTAATGAAGAAAGATGATTATATTCCCTCTTTCTTTCCCTCAGTCCCCCTTTCTCTTCTCTGCTCTCCCCCCCACCTGCTTTCTCTCTGCAGGAATCTTACCCACACATTATTATTCAATTCTTCATTCTACAGATGAGAAAACAGTTTCAGAGATAATTAAATAACTTCCCCTAAGGAGCTTAATATTCAAATGTCAGAAATGGGATTCTATCCAAAATCCGTATGACTACATAGCTTAAGCTCTTAAACACTTTTCAGTATTGCTTCTTTCTTTATGAGACGATTGCAGTACTTCATTTATTTAAAGCAATGAAACTTTGCACTAAAGCATTGGTCTTATAAATGGACAGCAAACGATGAAGCAGAGAAAATATTTTAGAGAATGAACAGGATTTAGCAACATACTGGTGAAGAAGAAAACTGTGTCAAAGTGGGCCCTGGTTTTCAGTCTTGGCATTTAAGAAAATGGTGGTGGAAAAAACATCTATGTATTTGTGGAAAGGCAATATTTACACTAAGAAGCACCATTCATTCATGTACTGAGTAGGAAGTTGGGTAACAAATAAGTGGAGGTATCAGCAATGGAAGAGACTATACCAGATAGAGTGCTTATTTCCATTCACCAATTATCTTTCCTTCTTTCCTTCCACAGCCAGAATTTTATTGTCTTTAAGAATGACTTTTTTCTATTTATTACTTTATTTTTTTCATAAACTTTCTCCAATGTCTTTAGTAGTCTGGCATCCAATCTATCCTTATCATTATCTTAACACCTTCCTTTTTAAAAATCAAATACCACATTTTCAATCTAATTCAACAACCTTTTTTAACTGTATTATCTTTTCTTACAAGAATATCACAACTCTCTCCTTTTTTGTTTAAAATATTTTTTCACTTTTTTTAAACTTTCTTTACCCTTTATTCTCATCAAATTTATACATTAAAAAACGCATAAAACTCAGTGAGTTAGTGAATAAAATAAAATCTTTTTAGGAAATGTGATCATAAATAAAACCTTACATAAATTATTAAGTATTAAAAACATTTTTACTCTTTCTGTCTGCATTTATATTCTAAACACAAGCATGAATATCCTCTTATTGTTAGCTAAAATAACGCTATCATTAGAATACTAAACATGAGCAAAATATCAATGGTTATTTATTTAAATTGGTTAGTTTCATTTTCATCTGGATTTCTTACTATCTTGAACTGCCTTCATTTTCTATACTCTTAGGACAAAGACTTTGAACTCCATTTGAACTCATTCCAAATGTATACATTAAAATATTTTTAGAATCTGGTTTTGATTTCCCTAACCCTCCCCACTACAATATTACTTCTAAATAGATATTTTGTATAAACTTGAAAACATCAAAATTTCAAAACTAATTTCATTAAAAAATGATCTTTTTATTTCTGAACATTCACTCCATTTCACTAATATGGCTTACCTGACAGGTACATAAAATACTTTTAAGGAAAAGACTACAATAGTTTGTGTTCCTAGTTTTGTGTTTGATTTTAGGGGCAGCATATGAAAGACATTTCTGAAAGTTTTGGGAAGAGCAAGAGTTGCTAAATTGGCCAATAACCATTAAAGTCTAGAATACCGTATTAAAGATGATTCACTTGATCATATGTATCTATTTGAGAAACATAAAATACTGCTTGAACATGATTTAGCTTCTGGATGTCTCACTCAAAAATCATGAAGACAAAGTGCCATTGGTACTTGTGGAAGGTGGTCAGTGTAGCTCATTTTGTACACAGTAAAAGTCTCACAGAAATTTATAATCAGAAAAATAGTAGTTAAACTAATATGAATAGGAACAGAATTGGTACTGTTAAAGAAAGCTAATTCTCATTTCAGGTTCTGTGGAATTAAAAATTAACATGAGAATTAAAAATATCTGAAGTACCAGAGGAAATGTACCATTCCTCCTGAGTTATGATTTAAAATGAAAAGGGTGTGTGTGTGTGTGTGTGTGTGTGTGTGTGTGTGTGTATGTGTTTAGGGGGGCTGTGGTAGACAGCACAGTACTAGGAAATTGTATACTTTGTGTAAGGAGATACTTTATGAGATGTAGGGTCCAGAGAGGCAATTTATCTCTGTCCAGCATGGCAAGCCAAAAATTTAATTACTTTGAAGAAGTAAAAAGAAATAAAATGTCACAAGGCTAATACAAATGATAGGGTTGGGGGTCATTAAAAGATAATCTATTCACTACTTCTTGGCTAAGTGGGAGAAATTACATCAGAACTTAAGGGAAAAATGTGAAAAAAGACTAAAAGCAGAGAGGAATAATAAGTTGAGCAAACACAGTGTTGAAAAGCAGGTGAGAGCTAACAATAAGGATACCAAGAAATGGCCCAGAAACAAAGTCTGTACATGCAGACATATGTCCTGGTGTGAGTGAGCATCCATTGTTTTCTGCAAGATTGAAGAATGTTTTTAATGGGTTCAAACCTAATATGATAGGGAGGAAGCAAAGAGATGATAGAATTTATTTAAATAATTCATTTTTTTTCAACCTGTTTTTAAAAATCCTTCCAACTCCGTCTTCCAAACCCAGGATAAACAAAAACATATTCAATAAACCCAACATATATAGGCACTTGTGTACATGCAGGTACAAACATGCAAACATACATACACACACACACACACACACACACACACACACACACACTATACTGGTATCATTCACACTCTATAATATTATAATATTCTGAAATCTACACTTAAATTACTACATTATATCATTACCTTTCAATAAATTTTCTATACTTGCTATATGAACACAGATAGAAATGTTATTTGTAGGATTCTGCCCTGCCCCAAATCAATGTTGCCAGTTTTTGGCCTGTGGTTCCCAGAGGTAAATGTATCCATGGCAATATTAACTGCTCTCATGAAGGTTTCTTGAGGAAAAAAATAATATAACTTTGGTAGATATTAAACTATTTGCCAGAAAGATGGTAGTCTCGGTTATCAACTAAGTAAAGAGATTGTCCAGAAGAAACAATTCAAGGATATTTACAGTTTGCAATGATCTCTCCAGTGGAAGTTAAATTTGACTCACCCCCAGAAACTTCTAAAATACTTTAATAAAATATATATCTTTCTCAAAAACATATAGTAAATGAGGAAGGCTTCTAATATTAGAAACAACCTTGGTTTCAAAAGCAGTGGTGGCACATCAGATACCAATTTTTCATTAGATACTGAAGAGGATCATACTGAATAGATCAACTTTATCAAAGCACATTTTTTATAAGCATGTATTAAAACCATGGTCCAACAGATAAATAAGGGGAAATAAGCTGAGTGTGAGCTTCTGCAAAGTCTCAAATGAGAAATAAACATAATAAAATAAATCATGAATTCAAAGAAATTTCACCTGTGAATTCATGATTAAAATAATGTTTTAAGTCAAAAGTGGTAGATCTCTCTATATTTATAGAAAGCATCACCTTGAAAACTAGGAAGTATGGATTTGAAAGAAAGCAGAATTATTTGTGGGAAGATAGAGAAATTATTTGCATTTGGATGCAAATAGGAACTAAGAATATGATCTCTATAACAATGTCTTGCAAGCAAAATCTTTATGTCAACATTTATTAATATGCCTTAAAAATGAAAAAAAATGGATTTATTTTAAAATCCAAATATAGGCATTTTATTTGGACTCACTGTTAATCAGTGTTAATTCACTAATACCTACTCCCAATTTACTATAAAACCATGCAATTTTCTCGGAGAATTAGAAAGGGGACAAGCAGTATTTAGGGATTCTGTGAACAAGGAAAAGCATCTATGTAGCAAATATGAAGCTCAAGGACCAAAATTCAGTTCTAGAGCATGAAAGAAATAAGAGTACTAAAATCCAGGAACAACTCTAGAGAAAATGTTGAGTAGTAGGGGCATTATCAAGCCAGGGATTGAAACTCAATCTGGGGAAAGAGTTTAGAATTAATGTTAGGATACAATTTCTTAAAAGGGAAGAAAGATAAGAGAGAGTATTAGCATTTCTTAAGACCTTTCCATTGCCAGCAATAATTAAATTTAATCTTATGAAATTTATGAAAAGTTTATCCTTATACCATATACAAGGAATAAATTTTTATTAATTTGTATAATGCATCTGGTTTCTCTACAACTTATTAGAGTCAGAACATAGACTACACAAAACCTAAAATATGTACTCACTGGCCTTGACAAAAAACCTGTGTTGACCTCTAATGTGGAACGGAGATTTAAAAACACTTTTTTTATATCAGTGAAGTAAATCTTTAATGATAATTATTCTTTCTGAACTCTACACATCCCCCTACTGAGACCAGAAACCCATTTAATCAGAGAACAAGACAAATGCATCTCTTTATTTTCACATGTGTTTACCATAAATACAAATTGAGTCAGTTCTACTATATCAATAGCTACTTCTCTATTTACATTGTCCAAATTAACTTTAAAAACAATAACAGAAAATAATTTAAGACTATAATGTTTGAAATAGTAAAATTTGAATTTCTACTCATAAATCTAAACTAAAATACAAGCAATAATTAATTTCCTCAAGTTTTCATTTTCATCAAAGTTAAAATGACGTGGTTAAGGAATAGCTGCTTTCCATCTAAATGAGTCACTAGATGTTAAATAAAACATTTTTGCTCATCTGTAAACATATAAATACTTTAAGGTTTGTATTTCTCCTAAGCAACTG
The DNA here is from genome assembly GCF_045843805.1 of Urocitellus parryii. NCBI lineage: Eukaryota > Metazoa > Chordata > Mammalia > Rodentia > Sciuridae > Urocitellus > Urocitellus parryii. Next base: position 38,760,438 of record NC_135540.1, on the reverse strand, counting down.
CATTATGTAATTTAAATTTGTAACATCATCTCTTATAGACTTGGTGATTAAAAACAGGCATTTCACTGCAGTTAAATATGTCTCTGATTTATAAATAAAAACAAAACACAATTTAAGTAACAATGTGTCTCAGCAGAACACAACTGCAGCCTTTTCATAATACCATTTGCTTACTTGGCTCTGGATCTCTCTTTCCCTACCCCACTGGAAGTACTGATCATCCTAGGGATTCCCTGGAGACTCTAAGGGGTGCCATCTGCTCTGTGTCTGCTATGTGTCAGCTTGAAATTCTTGATGCCAGATATAGTCCATGGAATGGCACAAAAATATAGAAGTGGTACTACAAGAGAAACATTAATGCTGGACTTGTGAAGAAAATTAGAGGTTAAACATGCATAGCAAAACAATATTCGTGGTTATTTGATTAATCATTGAACATGATTATAACATACATAGTGGATTACCACAGCAGTTAAGTACAAGGAATGGGGCATTTATTAATATTTTGAGTTATAGTTTGTTTTCTTATAATTAATCAAATAAGACTCATAACTAGTAGATTATATGAGGACATAAATAAGAAAAGAAATCTCTGGCTAATAGGTATATTCTTGTTCAAATAATATCATTTCATTTTTATTTTGACATCAAATAAATATCAAAACATATTGACAGGAAAGAAGTAATCACCATTTTTCTGAAACCCTTATAAGCATGAAGAAATAGAGGGAAATAAAGTTGTGAAAAATAGATTTCATGGATATGGAGCCACTCAAGAGTACAGACTTCGGAAAGACTACATTTTTTAATACATTTTACATGTGTGAGAAAATATCACATACATACTCTTACTACCTTTAATGCAGATAATTTTATCCCAGATATCACATTTAGCATCTCTTTATAATTTTATTACTTTTTTTCTTATGGTTTTACTACATTCATATTGATTCTTTAACAATATATTTCAAGTTTGCATATTGTTAAACTTTATATTCTGTATGAATTCATTTGTAACTTGAATTTTGTTCTCAAAATGTTTTTTGTGGGACATGGAAATTCAATAACATAAAGCATTCTACTAGATGAATACACCATAGCATGAGAGTAAATTGGTACAAAACTTTGGGAGAAACCTGAAATTGTCTAGGAGTTTCAAAGATACACTAATCTAGTAATTCTATTTCTGGAAGAGACTAGATTTTCATGAAGAGGTTAAACACCTTGCCCCAAATCACATGCACACAATCAGCATGAAGGTTGAAATTCCAATCTGAGCAGTCTACTCTAGTACCTTCATTTTGTGATCACTGTTAGATTATCTCTACAGTATAAGTAATATCCTTAGGTAATAATAGCAACATTAGAAAAAGAAAGATAATACATCAATATGGTGGATGCGATATTTAAAATATACTTTTGATTACCATTCTTGATGAACCTAATATAATCTATGGTGTCTTTCTTTTTTTTAAGTATTTAATACTTATTCTTATTAAAACCACATAGGTAACAGAATTTTAAAAGTTATAGAATGCTAAGTAGCTCATACTAATGCAAGAATAGATGCTCCATCATCCTCAGCAATATTAACCCCACTATCTCAAGGAAACTACTTTCAAATAACATTTTTGTTTTCTAGGATTTATCTCCATGCTTCTAAATCACTTTAGGTCTAACTTTAACTGTAAATATGAGTCACTGCATGACCAAATCCATAGTCTAATTACATTTTCTTTCCAGAACATATGTTTTGCTTTTTCCTAGAGTTATATATTACAGATTTTTAAAGAATATACTTAATTTTTCTCTGAATTTACTCTTTTTTTAACTACATGACAGCAGTGAAATCATTACAATTCTTATTACACATATAGGGGACAATTTTTCATATCTCTGTATATAAAGTATGTTCACACCTTGAATTGGGTGTCAACATACTTTATGTACAGAGATACAAAAATTGTGGTATATATGTGTGTTAAGAATTGTAATGCAAAAAAATACAAAGTACACATATAAAGGCATAAATCTATGGTGTATTTCTAAAACTAAAATTGGTCACACTTTAAAATAGAATTTTGAGACTTAGGTCATTTATTATTAATATTCATATTCTTCAATTCATGGGCCAATTTCTTGTAAAAAAATGAACTACTAATTCAACCACTAAGAACCAGCCAGAAATGGTTATTATCTCTATTGTAGGACTGGGTGTTATAAATTAACACTTTACTTGGTTGCTGTAAATTCCTAAAGGCTAGGTAATATGCTTTGGGAATCAACTCAAAAGGATCTTGAAACCCACTAATGGCTTATCTTTCCTAATCCTACTTTCTTCTCAGCACCATTTCTTAAGTTGACCATCTGGATGGAATGTTGTTGTTTCCCCCCACCCCCACCCCTTTGGCCTCTTGGTAGGCTCTACATTCTCACTGGACACTCTTTGCTGATTTTCTGATCCTTATTCATATTGGAACATCCTATGATATTTATAAACATATATTTTCTCCTCCATAACTTTAAACAGAATCTATATCATCATGGACACTCAGTCTGTGTTTCCAGCCCTGGTCTGCCTGGGTGTACAGACACATTAATTCAAAATTCTACTTGACACCCTGAATATTTAAATAAGAGTCTCAACCTTTGCCTGCCCAAAATAGAACTCATGCTTCCTGCCTCACACAGGCAACTCTTCGTATTCCCAGGCTCAGGATGACAGAGATATCTGTTCCTAACTAAAATCACAACTTTCAGAGTTTTCTTGCTTTTTCTCTTTCTATCACAACCTTATTTCAATTCACCAGCAAGTACTGTTGACATTACTTCCAAAACATATCACACATCTTTTCCCTTCTGTCTGTTTTAACTGCTACCACCAGGGTCTGTCACTGCAATTTCTCACATGTAACAACTTTCTTAGATATTGAACTGAAAACAGGAAATTCAACTGACATGTAGTAGGTTTTTTTTTCTTTTACCAAATAACATCATGTCAAGTGTGCTGTTATACTGAGTCCAGAAGAAGCATAAATGGCAAAATATTTCTTTTAGAATCAGCCAATAAAACCTTTATTAATAATTACTAATAATGAATTATTATTCATACATACAATATTTTATGCTATTGAAGATAATTTACTGTTGTATTCCCCCACAATGAGATTCCCCCACAATAATTGAGATTATTTTCCATAGTCAGTAATTACCTGTAAATAAGATTATTATCATATCTCATGTCCATGTATATCCAGTGTGAGACACACACACACATAATTGTGGAATTGTACAAATAACCCTATAAAATAGTAATCATTAATATTACATATAAAGAAATAATCTCAAAAACCTTAATCATCTTGTAGCAGCTATTATGTGGCTGAAGTGAGATACATCTATCGTTTCAAGCCTCTGTTGTCTTTACCACAATAATATACTTCCTGCAATAAAACTGTAAGTGAAAGGAGGTTATGGATAGGGAAAATTTTTTTCTCTACCTTCTCTAATTTCTCCTAGAGGACTTTTGAAAATTAGGATTGCTTACATAGAAAAAGAGTCCCATTCAAATCATATTTCTTTATAGTTAGTCCTCATGCAAGTAGAGTACTCTTACAGAGTACCCTGTCAGTTCTCAATGAATCTAAGACAGGTCATTATCAAAAGCCTAACAACCTCATTCATCCAGAGGTAAAAATGTAGAACTCAGGAATTTATTTAGTAGATTCAGAGCTGTTCTGAAAGACAAAAGGTGGTGTTTCACTCAGACAAAAGGTGCCTTTGGTTAAGGCTTTAGACTATGCAATGTAGAATACCCCCATCAAAAGCAATTGTAAAAGACTAAGAGGTTGTGTCTGACATTTCATGTCAGAACAAGGTTTACTTTAAAGAGATTTGTGAGTATGCTTTTGTCTAATTAAAAAAACCCCAGATAAATTTCATAGGCAATCCAAAAAGAATGTAAAATATTCACAGGAACACCTTATAGTTTAAGTTTGAAAGGTTAATAGTGGAAAATGAAAGAAGACTTTGGATACAATATTTCCAATCAGATTAAGAATGAGAGAACTGAGTTGGGCGCAGTGGTTTATGCCTGTAATCCAAGCAGCTCAGGAGGCTAACATAGGAGGATCATGAGTTCAAAGCCAGCTTTAGCAAAAGTGAGGCACTAAGCAATTCAGTGAGACCCTGTCTCTAAATAAAATACAAAAAAGGGCTGGGGATGTGGTTCAGTAGCCAAATGCCCCTGAGTTCCATCCTTGGTATACCATCCTCCCCCCAAAAAGAATGAGAAAACTGTACAGCTGCAAATATATGCTAACTTTATAAGAAAAGATGACTCAGAGAAACAAGAATACAGAAAACAACTTAAAGGCTGTGGAGAATTATGCCAAGGACTTAAAAATGTATGACACTAATTTCTAACTTCTGATATATTTTCATACTCTAGGATTTTCTACTATTGATTCCCCTTCTCTACAATTGTCCATTTCTAGACTTCCTATTCTATAGAATATCCTTTTTTGTTGTTGTTGTTGTTGTTGTTCTTGAGATGTTCTGATAGGAAAATGTCAGTGATTATAAAATCCCTATTACAGCTCTTGAAATCATTTCACTAAAATTTGCAAAAGAAACAAAATGGAAACATGATAAATTAAGTTCAAAACACAGTGTCATATAAATGTGATTCATATTTAAAATAAATGTAAGCATTTCACGTTGAAAATTATCCTTTCATGTTTTTAGTTACTATTCTTTTCATAGAAAATGAAATCAAAGTTTGAATTATTAGATAGTTTACAGGAAAAAAAAATATAGGTAAGAGCTCTTTAATTAGTGGCGGGTCTTTATTAAATGTTCCATGTTCCAAATATTTTTGTCATCTCTAAATGCTCATAAATCACATTGATTCTCAAATAAATATTTCCCTGATTTTCACTTTTCTAGATATTTTGTTATAATTGATTCATCTCATTATTATATCAGTATATTGTTTATTTAACATTTAACTTTAATTTTTTTTATTCAGGAAATTTTCTAGTTACATTCCTAGTACTTATTTCTTAAGTACAAAAACAAAAGGTATGTGGGTGTGACAGGGGACACACTCTTTGATTAACATTCTTATTCCTTGTCATCTTACTAGTGCCGCAAACTGCCCGGCCCCAGGCCGGCTGAGTCCTGCTCCTGCTGCCGAGCACTGCCTGTGGCACCCCTGCTGAGCGATCCCCTGCTGAGCTGTCAGTGCACACGGGCTTGCAATCTTGCAACCCGGTTGGGCACAAAAACACAAGCCAGTCAAACTGAGACAAAGTTTTATTTAGAGAGAGGCCGTGTGCGTCCCCTAACAGGTGGGTCCGCCACGTGTGTGTTCTACCTGAGCTGGGGGGGTTTCCCCTTCCCCCGGAACACCCTCCTACCATCCTTTCCCAACCAATGGGAACTCTCCCATTACAAGAGTGACATGAGTAACCTGAGTCCTGAAAATGGGCCCAGCTAGACAGCATGAGTCCAATTACCATATGAATGTGAATTGCTGGCTGGCAGTCAATAAAATCCAAAGGTGCCTGTATCAATATTTTTGCTGTGGCTCCTAACATACTAGAAACAACTATTTATTTGCATCTGAAATCCCTTCCCAGTATTCTTCTTGGTCACATACCATAGACTACAGCAAATTTTATAAGGATGTCAAAAAAAGAACACAATAATCTAATCAGAATAATTTTAAAAATCCTATTTCTATATATAGCAAATATTTTTTCTTTTGTAGAATGATGGTATTATATTAAAAAATTAATGAAGAAAAATTAAAACAGTTCTCCTTCTTTGTCATAATTGCCTTTATTTTTATCATTAATACTAAAAATAAAAGTGAAGACAGTAGAATTTCAGAGGACCAAATATCACTCTTTTTTTTTTCTTTTTTAAATGAAGAGTTGGTATTTAAAATTGTTGGTGGGAATATACAAGTGCATTTTAATAACAAATGATTTTTAAAGAATGAAGATGAAAAGAATGTGGGAATGTGATATTCCATTTGAAAAACCAGCCTCTACCTCAGAGCAAAGCCTGTCCAAGGAAGGGACATGAACTTTGTCCTTGGAAAGACCCACAGAGCACTCCTAGGCACACACCCACCCTGCTGAGTTGTTTATCTACAAATAACAGGAGAGATCTGCTGTGCCAGGTGTCCCTGACTCAGTCAGGCTAGGTGGGGATCCATAGCAACCCCCTAGCAGCCACCAATCAGCATGAGACAGGGAAATACCTGGGATGCCAGATGACCCTCCCAGTAGTTTATGGTGGTTGATAACATGTTGGGAAACCATGTAGTTCAGCACACACACCCCTCTTGGCTTAAACCAATCAGTTCAAATGAATACCCCTTTTGTACTGACCAATCACCCTTACCCAACTTGTTCCCGCCAGTGAATGTGCTAATCATGTTTTAGAGTTGTTATTTGGTTTTCCTGCAGTGTGTGATGATTTGCTAAGAGATGCTATGATGTATGTGGGGGTCCCTGCCTTCTCCAAAGAATGTATAAAACTGCTGCAAAACCTGGGCTCTCAGCATCACCAGTTGCTGTGTGTGCGTGTGGAGGACCAAGTTAGCTCGCAATAAACACCTCTTTGCTGTTTACATCGATTTTGGTCTCTGGTGGTCTTTTGGGGGTCCCAACTTCGAGCATAACACATTCAAATTATCCACAATGGCCCATTTCAAAATTAATATCTTAGATATCCCCACAGCACCATTAGAAAAATATCAGAAAAATAAAGATATTAGATATATTGATATACTATTACATATAAAAACTATTAGATATATTGATTGGTGGCTTTACAATGATTTATATTTTATACTTTTCCTTTGCAGTTACAATAACGGTTTGTCAAAATAAAATCATCTAACTTTGAAAAGAGTGACTTATAGAGAAAAAAATCTTTAAACCCTTAGGCTTTTCCTTTAATCTTGAAGATTTAGAAAAAAATTAAAATATAGTTAATATAGTATTCACCAGAGCTATCTACTCCAGAGAAGGATCCGAAATGCTTCAGATTATCTCTACCATTTTTAGTATTCAGCGCTTCTCAGGGTCTTGATTAAATCAAATCTAGTAATTATCACTGTGTGACTTCATTTGAAAAGCTTAGTCTACACTTCTTTTAAAGGAGGAAAACCTGCTATATACTTAGTTTGATCTTTATTCCATCAGGCATTCAAGTTTATCATTTATATTCCATTAACAATTCTTTAAAGGCAGGCTAGAATCTGAATAGAATGTATTTTCCTTTCATTTGTATATTAAGCCACAAATATATGATAGGTTGGGAAGACACAACAAGGGACAAGATTACAAAACCATTCTCTTTAGGCACCTTAGAGTCTCATTGTAAAAGAGAAGATTTATAATTATTATAAAGAAGGATAAATAGTTTAAGCTGCTAGGAGATATAGACTGTCATGGAAGCTACTGAGAAAATTATGAAGGCAATTATGGAATATTCAAAGACGTATAGAAAGGAGAGTGACATGATCATATATTCATTTTTGTCTGACTGCAATGAGGAAACTGGTTTGGTAGGTGGGAAAATCAGAATTGGAACAATTCTGAAAGTACTACAGAAACTGGGACATCACACATGTATGAACAGTTGAAAAAGAGTGATAGGCAATTTTGAAAAGTATTTAGGGCAAGTGTGTTTAATGTATACACTCTGTAACACAATGTCCTTGCCCAGTGCTTCTATTCCGGGATTCATAGAAGAATCACTTGGAAAGCCTTCAGCATTCACACCCAACACTAGGCTTGCTGAAGAAGATTCTTCAGAGCTTCAGCTATTAGGTACCTCCATAGCTGGTTCCTATCCTGAAGTGATTCAGACACAAACACACTTGTGTATTCCTTTTTCCCTGTTATATTCACTTTAATAATTATATTTAACTGAAAGTCCATATTATATATTAGCATAGCAAATATAATTCACAAAGCAGGATTAGTTAAGTATTATTTATGTTGCTATGATGACAGCACAAACTAGAGGAATTACTAATCCCCAAAATAAATTAATAGATGAACATTTTTTTTCATACCCAAAGTAGGTATGAAATGAATAATGAAATTCCAGTTAAAGACAAATTAGCTAAAAGGGAAAACATTCTGAATGAGCTAATGGGATTTAGAATTTTAATGGCATCCAAGGCAGTTAGCCAATGGAAAAAAAAATTCAAACAAACTTGCAAAAATCATTTCAAATGTGATACTTTACCAAAAGAAGATTTTTTTTTTAAGTACTGGAGATTGAACACAGGGGTGATTTCTCACTAAGCTGCTTCCCTAACTCTTTTAATTTTTTATTTTTGGACAGGGTCTCATTAAGTTGACAAGGTTGATCCCACACTAGGATCTTCCTGCTTCAGCCTCCTGAATAGCCTAGATTACAGACATGTGCCAACCCACCCAACAGATCTGAATATTTTCAAATGAAACATGTATATGTCCCCTCAAAATAACAAATGATAATTTTATTTTTGTCAGAGAGAAAATATTTATTTACTAAATTGAAAATGTCATAAATGCATTGCATTCTATCAAGTAACAGGTTTCAAAGAGATCAATGAAAATTAATATATAAAATCAATACTTAAGGCTCAAAATCCATTTTTTTCCATTAATTTACTTTTTCAGGATACTTTATTATAAAATGTACCCATATATATTAGTTTGTAAGGCAAAATTTTAAGGAATGTTATTAGAATGGGGTTAAGGAGGGGTTTTATATGGTATGAACAAATACCTATGTGATAAATTGCTATTAAAACAAGAGTTACTAAAAGATAACTAAAGTATCTGTGTATTTCACAAGAACCTTTTGTGAAACTCATAAACAAGATAAAAACTCAAACAAGGACATATTATGCTGAGATGTATTAAAATTAAGTACTTACTTTAGTTTAAAAATAAATAATAAGGATTTCTCACTATTACAAAATAATTTTGGGGTCAGGCCCAGCAACCAGCCAAGGGACTGCAGCTACACACGCCGGCGGGGAACGCGGACCGGACCCACTAGGACAGGTCCGGCGGCGGATGGCTGAGGGCTAGGCCCGTCCCCTCCCCCAGTGTCTGCAGGTAGGAGGGACTGAGAACAGCAGCAGAGCCAGCCCAAAGCCTGCTGAGGGGCGGAACCGGCCCCTCCCCCAGTGCCTGCAAGCGAGGCGCACCTGCAAGCCACGGGCGGGCGGGTCAGGCCCAGCAACCAGCCAAGGGACTGCAGCTACACGCGCCGGCGGGGAACGCGGACCGGACCCACTAGGACAGGTCCGGCGGCGGACAGCTGAGGGCTAGGCCCGTCCCCTCCCCCAGTGTCTGCAGGTAGGAGGGACTGAGAACAGCAGCAGAGCCAGCCCAAAGCCTGCTGAGGGGCGGAACCGGCCCCTCCCCCAGTGCCTGCAAGGGAGGCGCACCTGCAAGCCACGGGCGGGCGGGTCAGGCCCAGCAACCAGCCAAGGGACTGCAGCTACACGCGCCGGCGGGGAACGCGGACCGGACCCACTAGGACAGGTCCGGCGGCGGACGGCTGAGGGCTAGGCCCGTCCCCTCCCCCAGTGTCTGCAGGTAGGAGGGACTGAGAACAGCAGCAGAGCCAGCCCAAAGCCTGCTGAGGGGCGGAACCGGCCCCTCCCCCAGTGCCTGCAAGCGAGGCGCACCTGCAAGCCACGGGCGGGCGGGTCAGGCCCAGCAACCAGCCAAGGGACTGCAGCTACACGCGCCGGCGGGGAACGCGGACCGGACCCACTAGGACAGGTCCGGCGGCGGACAGCTGAGGGCTAGGCCCGTCCCCTCCCCCAGTGTCTGCAGGTAGGAGGGACTGAGAACAGCAGCAGAGCCAGCCCAAAGCCTGCTGAGGGGCGGAACCGGCCCCTCCCCCAGTGCCTGCAAGCGAGGCGCACCTGCAAGCCACGGGCGGGCGGGTCAGGCCCAGCAACCAGCCAAGGGACTGCAGCTACACGTGCCGGCGGGGAACGCGGACCGGACCCACTAGGACAGGTCCGGCGGCGGACGGCTGAGGGCTAGGCCCGTCCCCTCCCCCAGTGTCTGCAGGTAGGCGGGACTGTGAACAGGAGCAGAGCGGGCCCAAAGCCTGCTGAGGGGCGGAACCGGCCTCTCCCCCAGTGCCTGCAAGCTAGGCGAACCTGCAACCCATCGGGAGGTTAGGCCCAGCAACCTATGGAGTGACACAGGTGCCCCTGGCGCCTGCTGGGTAGGTAGACCTTTGACCGACCAGCAAAGCAGACCTAGGGCCTGCCAGCATGGTAGACGGATCACACTAATTGGAGGAGGATCACAGCCACTACCTGCCCTGCAAGGGTGATTTTTCAACTATACAAGAGCAATATAAATAAATAGAGGGGGAAAATATCAAAGACACAACAATTTCACCAAGCAGGAAGAAACGCCAGCAGTATGAAACGACAAGGAAAGAAAGGACCACAGGCAATGCAGGTCAACTCAACTTTAGAAGAGGTAATAGCTGCAACAGATGGAATGTCAGATAGAGAGCTCAGGACATACATGCTTCAGATGATCTGGAGTCTCAAGGAAGACATGAGACAGCAAAATCAGACAATGAAAGATCACATTGACAAACAAATCCAGGAAGTTAAAGATCAATTTCACAGGGAGATAGAGGTAATAAAAAACAAACAAATAGAAATACTAGGAATGCAGGAAACAATAAACCAACTTAAAAACTCAATTGAGAATACTACCAGCAGAGTGGATCACTTAGAAGATAGAACATCAGATAATGAAGACAGAGTATTTCAACTTGAAAAGAACATAGATAGCTCAGCAAGTCTACTAAGAAACCATGAGCAGAACATTCAAGAGCTATGGGATAATATCAAAAGACCTAACTTAAGAGTCATTGGGATACAGGAAGGCACAGAGCTCCAAACCAAAGGATTAAGCAATCTATTCAGTGAAATAATACAAGAAAACTTCCCAGACTTGAAGAATGAGACAGAATCCCAAATCCTAGAAGCCTACAGGACGCCGAATGTGCAAAATCATAAGAGATCCACACCAAGACACATTATAATGAAGATGTCCAACATACAGAACAAGGAGAGAATTTTAAAAGCTACAAGGGAAAGGAAGCAGATTACATTTAGGGGTAAACCAATCAGAATAACAGCCGATCTCTCAACCCAGACTCTAAAAGCTAGAAGATCCTGGAATAACATATTTCAAACGCTTAAAGAAAATGGATTCCAACCAAGAATCTTGTATCCGGCGAAATTAAGCTTCAGGTTAGAAGATGAAATTAAAACCTTCCACGATAAACAAAAGTTAAAAGAATTCGCAGCTAGAAAACCATCTCTTCAAAAAATCCTTGGCAAAACATTACAGGAAGAGGAAATGGAAAATAACATTGATAACCAACAATGGGAGGTAGGACAGTAAAGGGGGGAAAGTAGTCAAAGAGGATAACAAATCAGGTTTAGTAACATCAATAAACAAATATGGATAGAAGAACAAACCATATCTCAATAATAACCCTAAATGTTAATGGCTTAAACTCACCAATTAAGAGACACAGGCTAGTAGAATGGATCACAAAACAAGACCCAACAATATGTTGTCTACAGGAGACGCATTTGATAGGAAAAGATGTACATAGACTGAAGGTGAAAGGTTGGGAAAAATCATATCACTCATATGGACCACGGAAACAAGCAGGAGTGTCCATACTCATATCTAATAAAATAGATTTCAAGCCAAAGCTAATCAAAAGGGATAAAGAAGGACACTTCATACTGCTCAAGGGAACCATACACCAACAAGACATAACAATCATAAATATATATGCCCCAAATAATGGAGCAGCCATGTTCATCAAGCAAACTCTTCTCAAGTTCAAGAGTCTAATAGACCACCATACAGTAATCATGGGAGACTTCAACACACCTCTCTCACCACTGGACAGATCTTCCAAACAAAAGTTAAATAAGGAAACTATAGAACTCAATAACACAATTAACAACCTAGACTTAATTGACATATATAGACTATACCACCCAACATCAAGTAGCTACACTTTTTTCTCAGCAGCACATGGAACCTTCTCAAAAATAGACCATATACTATGTCACAGGGCAACTCTTAGACAATACAAAGAGGTAGAGATAATACCATGCATCTTGTCTGATCATAATGGAATGAAACTGAAAATCAATGATAAAAGAAGAAAGGAAAAATCAAACATCACCTGGAGAATGAACAATAGGTTGCTGAGTGATCAATGGGTTTTAGAAGACATCAAGGAGGAAATTAAAAAATTCCTAGAGTTAAATGAAAACACAGACACAACATATCGGAATCTATGGGACACATTGAAAGCAGTTCTAAGAGGAAAATTCATTGCTTGGAGTTCATTCCTCAAAAAAAGAAAAAACCAACAAATAAATGATCTCATACTTCATCTCAAAATCCTAGAAAAAGAAGAGCAAAACAACAGCAAAAGAAGTAGAAGGCAAGAAATAATTAAAATCAGAGCTGAAATTAATGAAATTGAAACAAAAGAAACAATTGAAAAAATTGACAAAACTAAAAGCTGGTTCTTTGAAAAAATAAATAAAATTGACAGACCCTTAGCCATGCTAACGAAGAGAAGAAGAGAGAGAACCCAAATTACTAGCATACGGGATGAAAAAGGCAATATCACAACAGACACTTCAGAAATACAGAAGATAATCAGAAACTACTTTGAATCCTTATACTCCAATAAAATAGAAGATAGTGAAGGCATAGATAAATTCCTTGAGTCTTATGATCTGCCCAGATTGAGCCAGGAGGATATAGACAACCTAAACAGACCAATAACAATAGAGGAAATAGAAGAAACCATCAAAAGACTACCAACTAAGAAAAGCCCAGGACCGGATGGGTATACAGCAGAGTTTTACAAAACCTTTAAAGAGGAACTAACACCAATACTTTTCAAGCTATTTCAGGAAATAGAAAAAGAGGGAGAACTTCCAAATTCATTCTACGAGGCCAACATCACCCTGATTCCGAAACCAGACAAAGACACTTCAAAGAAAGAAAACTACAGACCAATATCTCTAATGAACCTTGATGCAAAAATCCTCAATAAAATTCTGGCGAATCGGATTCAAATACATATCAAAAAAATTATACACCATGATCAAGTAGGATTCATCCCTGGTATGCAAGGTTGGTTCAATATACGGAAATCAATAAATGTTATCCACCACATCAATAGACTTAAAAACAAGAACCATATGATCATCTCGATAGATGCAGAAAAAGCTTTCGACAAAGTACAGCATCCCTTTATGTTCAAAACTCTAGAAAAATTAGGGATAACTGGATCATACCTCAACATTGTAAAAGCAATCTATGATAAGCCACAGGCCAGCATCATTCTGAATGGAGAAAAATTGAAGGCATTCCCTCTAAGATCTGGTACAAGACAGGGATGCCCTCTCTCACCACTTCTGTTCAACATAGTCCTCGAAACACTGGCCAGAGCAATTAGACAGACAAAAGAAATTAAAGGCATAAAAATAGGAAAAGAAGAACTTAAATTATCGATATTTGCAGATGATATGATTCTACACCTAGCAGACCCAAAAGGGTCCACAAAGAAGCTATTAGAGCTAATAAATGAATTCAGCAAAGTGGCAGGATATAAGATCAACACGCATAAATCAAAGGCATTCCTGTATATCAGCGACAGAGCCTCTGAAACGGAAATGAGGACAACTACTCCATTCACAATATCCCCCCAAAAAATAAAATACTTGGGAATCAACCTAACAAAAGAGGTGAAAGATTTATACAATGAAAATTACAGAACCCTAAAGAAAGACATAGAAGAAGACCTTAGAAGATGGAAAAATATACCCTGCTCATGGATAGGCAGAACTAACATCATCAAAATGGCGATATTACCAAAAGTCCTATATAAGTTCAATGCAATGCCAATCAAAATCCCAACAGCATATCTTGTAGAAATCGATAAAAGAATCATGAAATTCATATGGAACAATAAGAGACCCAGAATAGCAAAAACAATACTAAGCAGGAAGTGTGAATCAGGCGGTATAGCGATACCAGACTTCAAACTATACTACAGAGCAATAGTAACAAAAACAGCATGGTACTGGTACCAAAACAGGCGGGTGGACCAATGGTACAGAATAGAGGACACAGTAACCAATCCACAAAACTACAACTATCTTATTTTTGATAAAGGGGCTAAAAGCATGCAATGGAGGAAGGATAGCATCTTCAACAAATGGTGCTGGGAAAACTGGAAATCCATTTGTACCAAAATGAATCTGAATCCCTATCTCTCGCCGTGCACAAAAGTTAACTCAAAATGGATCAAGGAGCTTGATATTAAATCAGAGACATGGCATCTGATAGAAGAAAAAGTTGGTTATGATCTACACGCGGTGGGATCGGGCTCCAAATTCCTCAATAGGACACCCATAGCGCTAGAGTTAACAAATAGAATCAACAAATGGGACTTACTCAAACTAAAAAGTTTTTTCTCAGCAAAAGAAACAATAAGAGAGATAAACAGGGAGCCTACATCCTGGGAACAAATCTTTACTCCACACACTTCAGATAGAGCCCTAATAACCAGAATATACAAAGAACTCAAAAAATTAGACAATAAGATAACAAATAACCCAATCAATAAATGGGCCAAGGACCTGAACAGACACTTCTCAGAGGAGGACATACAATCAATCAACAAGTACATGAAAAAATGCTCACCATCGCTAGTAGTCAGAGAAATGCAAATCAAAACTACCCTAAGATACCATCTCACTCCAGTAAGACTGGCAGCCATTAGGAAGTCAAACAACAATAAGTGCTGGAGAGGATGCGCGGGGAAAAGGGCACTCTTGTTCATTGCTGGTGGGACTGCAAATTGGTGCAGCCAATTTGGAAAGCAGTATGGAGATTTCTTGGAAAGCTGGGAATGGAACCACCATTCGACCCAGCTATTCCCCTTCTCGGTCTATTCCCTAAAGCCCTAACAAGAGCATGCTACAGGGACACTGCTACATCGATGTTCATAGCAGCTCAATTCACGATAGCAAGACTGTGGAACCAGCCTAGATGCCCTTCAATAGATGAATGGATAAAAAAAATGTGGCATTTATATACTATGGAGTATTACTCTGCATTAAAAAATGACAAAATCATAGAATTTGGAGGGAAATGGATGGCATTAGAGCAGATTATGCTAAGTGAAGCTAGTCAATCTTTAAAAAACAAATTCCAAATGACTCCTTTGATATAAGGAGAGTGAACAAGGACAGGGTAGGGATGAAGAGCTTGAGAAGAAGATTTACATTAAACAGGGATGAGAGGTGGGAGGGAAAGGGAGTGAGAAGGGAAAGTGCATGGAAATGGAAGGCGATCCTCAGGGTTATAAAAAATGTCATATAAGAGGAAAGGAGGGGTAAGACAAGATAATACAAATGGAAGAAATGATTTACAGTAGAAGGGGTAGAGAGAGAAAAGGGGAGGGGAGGGGAGGCGAGGGGAGGGGAGGGGGGTTAGTAGAGAATAGGACAGACAGCAGAATACATCAGACACTAGAAAGGCAATATGTCAATCAATGGAAGGGAAACTGATGTGATACAGCAATTTGTATACGGGGTAAAAGCGGGAGTTCATAATCCATGTGAATCAACCATGTAATATGATGTATTAAGAACTATGTAATGTTATGAACGACCAATAAAAAAAAAAAAAAAAAAAAAAGAGCATATCATAATAAAATTATACAACTAAAAAAAAAAAAAAAAAAACAAAATAATTTGTTTACTAAAGTTGGACTTTTATTAAAAAGATATTTTTAATCGAAGATGAATAATTTGTAGTGAACTCAAATAAACTAATGAAATTTGATTTGTAGTTTAAAAATTTTTAGCTTAGAGAATAATTCAATTGATGATTTTTAAAGGTATCTATTATGAATATCTTATTTTAAAAACAGTTGTCTATGCTAATCATAATAAAATTGCTTTTACTTGCCAGGCATGGTGGCCCACTCCTATAATCCCAGCAGCTTTGGAGGCTGAGGCAGGAGAATCTCAAGTTCAAAGTCAGCCTCAGCAACTTAGTGAGGAAGCAACTCAGGGAGACCCTGTCTCTAAATAAAATGCAAAAAATGGGTGGGGACATAGCTTAGTAGTTAAGTGCCTCTGAGTTCAATCCTCAATACTCACCCCCAAATTGCTTTTACTTGTTTGCAATAAAAACTGATCTGAATTAGCTGCACAAACATGTATAATCATTACTAATCAAACATCACTTTAAAACTCAATTCTATTTAGTTCTGTTTAAGGGAGAAAAATGGATGGAAATATAAAAACAATCTCACTAAATTCTTAGAATTTCTTCTATAGTGAATATTACTAAATAGTTCAAAATTGTGAAATTAAGTACCCTCAAAACAACTCAACTCTCTCAACTCTTCCTATTGGTTCTTCCTACTTTTCTTTTACTGGTATTGATTTATTATTAAAATCCATTCCAAAGAGATAGGTAGAAAGTTAAATAGGGAAATATTACAGACTTTAAGATTACTATCTAATTATTAAAAAAAAAAGGTGATACTAAGTTTGTCTTGTTCAAAGAGGTTCAGAGTGCATGTTAAGCTAGAGGTTGGGGAGATTCTGTCTTACCTATTCATGTGCTTAAAAATATTGTGCTGTCAGTAGAGAAACCATGTAGTCAGACATAGTGTTGGCTGGTAAATATTTTACAGCAGACTTGCCAAAAATAAAAATCCCTAATTTGTGTTGTTTGCCAATTTGCATGGCATAAATACTCCTACATGGCTGTTTTTGAGCTATCAAAATGATATAAATGAATGTACAAGTGGAAGGATGCTTGGCTGCTATTATATAGAAGTTTACCATACAACTCCGATAGTGTATAGAAGTTTGCAAGTACATACGGTAGTAAAATAAAGAGGAAATGAGTTTTGAATGCTGATTAGCCTTTTTAAAACATAATTTCTTCAGTGTTGTTTATTCAATTTAGTTTCATTCCTTTTCTTAACCACCAGATCACAAAGTTACTGAAATTCTCAGAGATCAGTTTTATATATGTATAATTCTATAATTAAATAGATATAAAATTATATATCTATTTAATTATAGAATTATACATATATAATTATATATAAATATATGAATACACAAATCATAGATATATATAATATATATATAAAACTCTAGCATATTCTAACATATTACTTTATAAAGTTTAGGCACAAAGACCACCCCAGTGACATATACATGTATGGGACACACAAACACAAAAAAGACCTTTTCCAGTATGTATTTACATTGGCTAATGAGAACACATCACTAGATGCCTCCAATAGCCTATATAATAATTTCATTTAGATTGCCTACCTTCTCCCTGATTCAATTCTGGTCCCCAGTAAAGTTTCTAGAATTACTATTATCAAAGTGTTAAATGTTAGTAATCATTATTATAAGGCAGTCATAACATAATGGACTCCCTTAAAATTGGGCATTTTCAATTAAGTCTCAATTGTTTTCTCAGGGCTAGTCATTTTCCTGCCAACCTGTTCTTGAAGCTATTTTCTCCAACCCTGCATACCACAGACTGCCATTTCATGCTGAGCAAAGAGGCTGAAACTGCTGCAACAGTTCAAAGACAAGTCCCTTGGAGATAACAGGATGTGGAAGGACCAGGAAACCAGAATTTAATATATCTCAAGGTTCCACTCCAGGGTACACAGGCTGGCTGAATTGACACATGATCTTTCTTGGCAATTGTTATCCATTAATGATCCCTTCTAAAAACTAGAATATTTCTGTGGGTTAGGAGAAGGAAGACTAGCTGTCTTCCCAGTTTGTGCAAAGTTCTAATAAATTCATTTTTCTGTTTTATGTAATTTTCCCTTACTCTCAATGTGGGCTATTGACTGAATCCAGTCAGATGGGATCTCAAGATTCAGGCTTCTGCCTAGCCCTTTAACAATGATAATATTTCTCCTAAATAATAAGTATCTTTTGTTCTCATACCATTAGACTCTCCTATTAATAAAGACAAATCTTTTGAAAGGTAATATTATGTAATAAAAGTCTTTGAATATGAAGTCACAAATCTCAGGTTATTGTTTTGAAATCTTACTTACTAGAGTAATTAATTTAAAATCACTGAAATTCTCTGCATATTATAAAGTAGTATTAGTGTACATATATTTTACAGAAATTTTCAAAAATATAAATATTATAATTATACCATAATACCATAACATATTTGAATGCTAAAGAATGTCTAACTCTTGGTAAAAAGGTAAAAGAATCCTATTACATTTTCTTTACATGCTCAACATTTTAGTAAATGAGCGCAGGTTGTGGGAGGGTAAATGTACTCAATGGACAAAATCATTCAAACCTTCAGATTTAATTTTCCTGGGTTGATTATTTTGGGTACAAAAATATACTTTTATGGTATCATATAAGCAAAGCCCCACTATCATTAACATGAAGTACATTTAATAGATCTCTCAAAAGCTTTGTTAATGTATATGTATATATATATATGTGTATGTATACACACACACACACACACACACACACACATAACTTTATATCTGATGCCAATATCTCCTCACCTTCAGCAATGGGAAACTTAGCATCAATTTTTTTCTTTCATAGAACTTTAAAATTTTAGAGCTGAATTTTGTAGTATCTATCTACAAACCAGAATACCAAACCCTTCATTTTACATATGGAAAATACTGGTGCCCAGGAGTATAAATGACCCTTGCCCCATGTCACATAGTTAATTACTGACAGAGTAGAGTCTAAGCACTTCTAAGACCTCATTGTCTGCCAGAGCTAAAAGACATTAATCTTAGAGCAAACCATTACCTCTTGAAGAACTCTCTTCATCTTTAATAATAATGTCTTTACTGCTGTGCAGTCCTGTAACATCAGTCTGAAAGGCAGAGAATCTATGCCCCCATTTTCTTCCACACCTTGTAGGGGCCAATCTGTTGATGGACTGCTGGGCATTCGGCTTAGATGGGAATACCTGGATTCCTGATCTTCTTTTGTTAATTTCAGGGAAAGATTCCTAACAAGGAAAAAAAAAAAGAACAAAAATTATAATGTAGCATGTTTAGGGTGCTTCCAAAGTTATAGATTAATGTCTATAGTATGCTAGGAAAAAACATTTTGTGAACCTCATAATTTCTTCATAGTAGTCTTTGAAAACATTCAGATCTTCTGCATACATTTTGAAATGACTTAATTGTATATTTAGTGGCAAGATTCAATGACAATTACTGTTTTAGAATACGATCATTCTTTAATTAGCATTTCATGTACACATGATACTTAGTTAACTCATTTAAAAATTCTGAGATTCAACAAAAATATCACTGGAAGAAAAATTTCATATTTGTGGTTCTAGTAAAGGGCTTAAAATTAACTGGAAGGAAAAGCTTAAGCAGCAAACATTGTGACAAAATATATTTGGTATTTATTAAATTATAAAGAAATCAATAACAATTTTAGTGGTTAAGAAAGCTAGTCATTGTCCTGCCAACCTGTTAAACTTTTAGAGCTGAATTTTTTCGTATCTATCTACAAACCAGAACACCAAAACCTTCATTTGACATATGGAAAATACTGGTGCCCAGGAATATAACTGATCCTTGCCTCATGTCACATAGTTAGTTACTGACAGATTTATGTAAAAAAAAAAAAGTGAAACAAAACAGGAAATGTATAATTCTATGATGGAATTAGCATGTGAAGGGAAGCAACACATGCCACCCCCAAAAATGTCCCCTTTAGCTTAAGGATCATTTTGAACTGAAGGCAACTGAGAAATGGATACAAGAAGAGTTCTTTTGTCTTCCACCTTTACATAAAATCAGATATACATTTACAAAAGTGTTCCTCTCCTCTCTCCACCAGAAGAATATGAGTTAATTACTGGAGACAACCCTATATTCTCCTGAGTCAGGATAAGGCAGCAGAGGAATCCATGTAGCTAACCTAAGGCTTTTCTCCCATTATTTGCCCCCTATATTCACCATGCCACACTTTGATGTCCTAGAAACTCAAAGTCCCTGTTATTAGGTTACTTTTCTAAAAATGTATTGTTCTTTTGTTAAAATGATAAGATGCCATCTAAGCCCCAAGCTGACCATGCCTCTGATTCAATCATTTCTGAGTGCTCCTGTGTGTGTATGCAATGCACATATTAATAAACTTATTTGTGTTTCTCTTATAAATCCTCCCCACTTGGAAAATCTGAGAGAGTAGAAGGAAAAGACTCAAACACAAAGAGCTCATTTCTCCTGAAAGACAGCTTCTTCTAAATTGACAAAATACAGATTAACAAGAACAGATGATAGTTTCAAAACAAATCTAACCTAACATATATATGAAGTCCTTATAAGACTGCCTGAGTTACAATGGGCACAGAAACATTACTTATTATTAAATACATTCTATTAGTAAGGGGAAAATCTTATTTTGCAAATGCACTTAGGTTAATTTATCCCAGACCCACCTACTTCTTACCATTTCTTTAGCTCTGAGAAAATTTATGTATCTATTTCCTCATGTAAAAAATGATAATACTCATTTTACAACTACTTTCTCTGGACTTGTTCAAAATTTGAATAAATTAGCACATATGAAGTGGTCAGCAAAATATCTGGCCAAGAGTCAGTCATTCCTCAAAATTGCTAGCTGTTTTTTATTTATTACATTATTACAGACATAAAATGAGAGTAATAATAATTATCACTTCAAACAACAATGATAATTAATGAATATGTCTATGAAGATAAAGAAAAAATTGAGTGTGATTCAGGAGTGTGTTTTCTTTACTAATTATTCAATAATTTAAAAATTAAATTATTCCCAAGATAAATAACAAGATTTGAATAAAATTAATTGAGGCTATATTATTTTATTTGCATTTTTACCTAACCTGTATAGCAAGTACCAAGGCATTTCTTTGTTTTTTTTTTTTGTTTGTTTGTTTTCCAATTTAGCTAAAGGATCATGCCATGTATTTCAGAAAATAATACTATACAGACATAGATAAAAATTCGAGGGTCTCTGTTATTTTCAAATAGTCAAAAAGGAACATGCACAGCAATGAATTTAGAAGATAAAACTAACCATTTGTTTTGTATCACAATAGTTTGTATCCAAATTCCCCAAATAGAGAATAGTGACATTTTTCACAGTTACTAGAACCATCCACATTGTGTCCCACAGATCAACACTGGCTTAAATTGCAAAGATTAATAGGTTTCTGGCACTGGCTTCAAGAACTTCACCATATTTTTAACTTATTAGTTATATCAAAAAATATTAACTAATATTCTTTCACATATGAAAACTTTATCTTTGAACATTTTATTTTTACATATAAAAACAGATCTGCTACAAACCTGTAGTAATCAAAACTGTTCTTAATTAGGTCAAGGCAGTTGATGAAATGAATATCAATCAGGACTATTACTCAGGGCCTTGGTCAGCATACCATTTTGTTTTACGTTTATTTCTACTGGCCTTCTGATTGTGTAGTACCCATGGTTTATAATTAATAATATTCAATAACATGTTCAGTATATTAAATATTAATGTTTATAACAAGAGAACATTATTGGGTCCCAAATATGCAAGTTCCTCTGGGTAAATTCAACTAAAAAATAAAATAATCCCTAAGGTTGATGAGAAAAGAAGAAAAATCTTTAATAAGATGTCATAGTTTCTTCAAGTACAGACAACCCAAAATAAGACAGTGAGGATATTATTAGGTTCAAGTCTTGCTCTGTTCCTATATTAGCAGGGCTCACCTGATAATACAATTCATGCACTTCTAGATATACACCTCACTGTCAGCAAATTCTCTGAATTATTATGGTTTCAGAAAACTTAACAAATGTGTTGTATACCAAAAAAAAAAAAAATCATCCCTTACCATGGGGGAAAAAAAGTATGATTCTGAAGCTGGACACAGTGGTTCATTAATCTCCATAACTACTACAAACAAAACGCAAAGACAGTGTAATCTCCACTGAGAACATTTATATACAGTTCGCCCTCTCTGTGTCAACTCTATGAATCTTCAGTAGAATTACACAATAATATTTACACATGCCTTGATACTTATAAAACTGATTAAATCTGTATAATTTAAAATTTAGTAACATTTAGATAAAACAAAATCAAGACTTAAGAACCTTTTCAGTTATAAGTGCCAAAGCAATAAGAATTTTGAGATTAATAGCAATGTTTATAAATATTACATCAAATGTATTCTTGAAAATTTAGAGTATTTTAGAGTTTTAGCTGGTATTTAAAAAACTTAAACTACTACAGAATATTAGCTTTGCATGTGGTCACTGTGATTCTTTGTGTAGTAGGAATTTCCTATAAAACTAGTTCAGAAGTTCTACTGTAATTCTGTTTTTCAGTATGTCAGTCAAGTTTAATGGGAAAATATCTATCTTGACAAAATCTATAGGGTGATTAAAGTTTTTTGTTTCCTACCACAGAGAAAAAATATAACAGCCTTTTTTCATTTTTCACACAGTTGTAACTAGCAATATCACCTTGAGAGTAAAACATTTTCTTCCCATTCACAAGAAGTCTTCAAATCTTTTGAAAACTTGCCAATATAATGGCCAAAATGACTAACAAAATACAAGACCATGTCAGTTGCACAGAGATCATATCATATGCACACTTCCTATTTAGTGCACTGACAAATTTCATTACAGGGATTGTCTGTGGCTAACAGGTATCTCAATGACTTATACTTTGTAATGTGACTATGATTTCTCAACCAATTTACAAGAAAATGAAAAATAATAGTAACCTCTATTTGCCTAATATAATAAATAAACACATGTATATGACTATCTCCCAAAGCTTCATTAAGTGGATTTGCAGAAAACAATGATTTTTAAAAACCTTAATTTGGAAAACTTACTTTTATTTAAGCTTCATTTCAAAATAAACCTGGTTATTTATGGTGAATTCAACCTTCCCTTGAATACTTCTAAGACAGGTACAATGATGTAAATTTATGCTATTTGCAATTGTTAATTTGAATTCTCCACTTGATTGGATTAAGACAAACCAATGATTAAGAGGACTATAATTGGATATCTAGTTACTTCTGGAAGGAATGGATATAGGATCTCTCCATGTAGTAGTTTAGTTTTTATCAGAACTTAACATATTACATTTAGATAAAAATGTACCTGTATCAAGCTATTTTACCAGCACTTGTGATATGAGAAAAGGTGAGGTACACTCCAAACACCTCTACATAACCAATGTAGTTCTTTATGACAGGACATAACTTCCTCACCACTTCTCATCTCAGAACACTGCCTGCCTCCTTGCTCTTTGAATTCTAAACACATGATCTTCTGAAATATATAAACTCCTCTGGCCTGAAAGGCTTTGCATGTTCTTCTATCTACATAAAAAAATTTCTCTTACCCACCTTAGAATAAATCACATCTCCAGAGAAACCTTGGCATCTGGTATACCACTAATCAAAACTGCATAGATTGCCAGGTACAGTGGCATATGCCTGTACTCTCAGCAGCTCAGGAGGCTGAGGCAGGAGGATTGTGAGTTCAAAGCCAGCCTCAGCAACTTAGCAAGGCCTTAAGCGACTCAGTGAGAGACCCTGTCTCTAAATAAAATATGAAAATGTGGTTGGGGATTGGCTCAGTGGTTAAGCTTCCTTGAGTTCAAACCCTGACACTAAAAAAAAAAAAAAAAAAAGCATAGGCTCCTTTTTCTCATGCTAAGGCTTCTTTTGTGATACTTATCAAATATGTAGTTAAAAATTAATTTGAAGAGAACTCTAGGAAAATTCTTGGCTAAATAATCTATATTCCATGTTTAAAACACAAAAATAATATGTACATTATACCAAATTTAATTTTTAAAATTTTACAATGCATTGTAAGAGGTCAAGACAGATGGATTTCAAGGTGCCAAAAAGATATATCAAAACAACAATAAGTACACATACTGCCAATGTGGTGGTTTTAGGGCCCTGAACTTGGATAAATTTGGAAAGAAAGTGTGGTTTTTATTCTGGTGAAGATATAGGAGAATAAGTGCCACTGACAAAGGAACTTCAAAGTTCTGGGAGACTTTAAGAGTTCCAACATTTAAGAAGCCTCAAAAATCGATCTTATCTACTTGTAAATTAAATACTTGCTAGAATAACACTGTTTTTGTAAAGGAAAGAAAAAATAAAGACTAAAAAACATGTCATACACAATGTCTGGCAAATATTAAAATCCGTAGATATGCAAAGAGATGACAACACAGAGATGACCAATATTGGAAATAGGAAACAAGAATATTAAGTAGCTTTTATAACTATGTTTGAAGTCTTTACAGAAAAAAATAATCATAATGAATAAAAAGATGATGTATCCCAGCTGATAAATGGACACTCTATAATAGAAACAAATGAAAACTTCAAAACCAATTGACTCTCTTTCTGAAAGGATGGGATTTATTATGTCAGACCTCATTGGCTGCCTGTCCCACCATTCCTGGATACATTCCTTTCTGTTTCTTTAACAAATAAAACAGAATTCTCAAATTTGTTCAAATGCTTGTTCACCTATGGTGCAAAGAAGTAAGCTGAAGTCTAAAAGGAAAACTCAGGAAAATTTTTCCTCTCATAAAAAGTTAAACAGAAAAGTGATAGACATTTCCTTTGGATGTTGTTTTGTCTTGATATATTTCTTGAAACTGTTGGCATATCTCAAGAATATCAAGTGTCAGCTGTGGGAAAACTGAAGAACAAAAATACTGAATAGACCTGCATCTTTGTTGATGTTATTATTGCCCTGAATTAATTAGTTCTGCAGATTTCCTAACTCTAGATTGCTTTTTAAAAATTTTTTTAAAAATTTTTTATTTTATTTATCTTTTTCTTTTTAGTGTAGTGCTAAGGATCAAACCCAGTACCTCACACATGCTAGGTGAGCACTCTACCACTGAGTCACAACTCCAGCCCTGAATTTTTTGATAAACAAGTAATTTATTTGTTGTCTGTTTAATAAGTTAGGTCTTCATCTTATCTGAAGGTAAAAATATCTCAAGTATAATTCTATAATTATATTCTAAAGTATAATTGCTAAAGGATATATTCCTCCTAGAAGGATATTAAATGTAGAATATGGATGGGATAATGTAATTAATTGTGTACATATTTGTCTGTCTATTTTAGAGACTAATATGTTTCAGGGCAATATGGGAATTACTTGTATCTCATGTTCATTAGTGAATTGTAAAAATTTGTACAGTTTTATGCAATACTCAAATGGATAGAGTAATCAAATTTAGTGCACAAAAATTATTATCCATTGAATTTAACATTTCTTAGGAAATTAGATTAAATGGTAAGGATTTCCACTACTACTAACTAAAACTAGTTATACTTCCCTTTTCAAAAAGTTTAGATAAAATAGACAGTCTATAGGTACAAATATGCTCACTCATTGTTTAAAGTTCTTGTTTTGTCTTTAGACAAAGAAAATAAAAAAGGCTGGCTTGGATGTCTATATCCAATCCCTTTTCTACATGCCATTCTTTCATTAGCATTTCCTCTCCCATTATTTTTGGTTTCCTCTCCCATTCTTTATTTTTGTTTTCATGTGTGACTTGAGAGTCAGTTAAAAAGCAGTCCACATATGAAAAGGATTAGAGTTAAGGTAAAGAGAGCTGAAAGTATTTACATTACATTAAATTTATTGTAAATACTTACAATAATGGTCCAAATTACTATTTAAAGAAAGAATGTATACCCATAAATCTACACACAAAATCTGTGCATACATGAGTATTTTTCACCTTGTAATTAATTATGTAATTGCAGGTATTGGATTTAGTATGCTATGTCTTTAAGTCTGGATTAATAATGCAATTAAGTCTTTTTAACAGAGAACTAAAAGTAAAAGAAAATTCGACAATCATCAAAAATATTTTGTCAAGTTGATAATAAATCAAACACTTATTTATTGTCACCTGATATTATAAAAGTAGTTCTAAAGTTAGAAAATCTCACAGACTGGCTGATCTTCTTGTATCTAGATATGAATCAGTTTTTTAAAAGAAAACCTAAAGTGCCTCTCTCTAGTCTTTACTGCAAGTGACACACAGCGTAAATTTTCTGGTGTGTTGGCAGAGTTTTATATTTGACACTTTTCAAATTGTATATCTCTTTTGGTGGGGATCAGGAAATCATTCCCACACACTCATTCATAACTATTTGGAATAATGGTTTCATTTAGGACCTTTTAAACTACACAATAAAAAAGAAAAAAATCAAGAGTTGGAAAAAGGTCTCTAAAGAATTATTCTTATTAGGATACTGATGAGCTTTTAAAAATTGATAAAAGTTCAATTTTGTTGCAATAAGTTGTTTCTAAACTTTCAAGTAAATTTCAAATATAAAAGGAAAGAGTTTTACTCTAGTATTTTATACTAGTTGAAAATAATATTCCATACCTAAGTTTTAGATAACTTGGAATTATTCATTGCTACTTGTGATACAAACTTTATAGTCACCTGTTAGATATATTTGCTGTCTGAACCTTAAGTACTCTAATTAATTTTAAGTATTTTTGGTGAAAAAGATATACAGATGAACATATAATTTTATTACTGCTTCTGAAAAAAAATAGTTTCTTTAAAGTCACCAACTTTAGCTCCAATACGATTTGCCTATTATGAATTTCTTTCCAATGATAAGGGTTTTATAGTTGCATTGTAACAGAAACAGTAATGTGATCATTTATAGAGATGGAAATTATATTCTTGAAAATAAATTCATAAATTCAAATGGCTGTGTCTTGCTTACTGCATCTCAGAGTCATGTAGGAAATTTAATTATCTTTCAAAACTAACTACCACCATCAAATCCATCCTATTTCATCATCACATAAAATAGTTACAACCTAATGTTTTTGTTTTAGAAGTTTCTGTGTGAAATTCTTCTTTTATGATCATTTAAGGAGTACATCTAGAGGGCTTTTAGACATAATTCATAAGAAATATTATTAAAAGGTATAACTGTATGTATATTTGCTTCTGATAATTTGTATCATACCAGAATTTATTTTAAAAAAAAATGATAAAATATTCTCAATTTGCTTCTACATATTTAAGTAACATTATTATAATGCAATGTTTCACAAATATAAGCTGGGAGAGTCAATTACAACATATGAAAATAGGTCATTTTTAAAGTCTTAAAATGCAATTCTAATATAATATACACCAACAATGATATGCTTAAATTATATAACTTATAGACAGCTATGTAGTTTGAGTTGTTAGTTCAATGTCTGCTTTTCATATGTAATATTCAGTACCTGGTGATCTAAGTATAATAAGTGTTAGGTAGGAAAGTATAATCTAGAAAGTGATGTTTCCAAAAAGAAAATAATCCTCACTTTGTAAATAAGCATAAGGAGAATACCTAAAACAATGGGTATCATACATAGTGGCTGAGAAACTAAAATTTCCAATACTTGCCCAGAGAAAAAGAGTTGGAGATTATTGCTTTGTCTAAATCTTACAGTCACAGAGCTTTATATCAATTTGAGAAGGATTAATAAAAGCCACATCGATCTTACCAGCCAACTTTCAGACATTCTGTTCTGAGGTAACAAAGAGTCTTTGTGATGGCTGATACTTAATTTTAACTGGAAAATATTTTTTTCATAGTACACAAAAATGAGGACTCCCCAATATCTTGACAGATTTGCTCACATATTAAAAAAAAAAAGTGATCCAGTTTACTTTTATATGTATGAATTCCAGGGCACAAATCTCAGTCTAGTGAGTCATATCTTTGTCTTGCTTTATGATGCATATTTTGCCCAGGATATAGTGAGTTTATGATGTAGTATGAAATCCAGGTGGCTAATTTACACTCTTCCCTTAAGATTCGACTCATGCACTGTTCCATCCACCCACCCCTTACCCAAGGCAGTTCCTCTCCAAACCTTCTGTACTAGCTGCCTCCTGTCTTTGGTTCAGTAGCACCCTATACACCTCTCTCTCACTTCCCACATTCCATTCTCTCTCTTTCCCATGACTGTAGACTCTTTGAAGTTATAAGGTTCTCTTTCAGTGGGTTTCTTATGTCCAAATGCCTAGCTTGCAGACGTACCTCAGCAAGTGTTTATTGAACAAATGAATCCATGGCCATTTCACATACACAAAACCCCTGTCCACACGATTTCTCATGAAGAACATTTTACATTTATCTTTAGAGACTGACCAAAGGAAAACCTATTCAAAAATGTAAAAGCTTCAGAGTCAGAACATTAGGGGTAGATGCAAATAAAAGAAATTAACAACTGGAATAAAAACAATGACAGTTAACAGAAAGAATAATAATAATTCCAAAGATTTTAAAGAAAATCAGGATGGAGAAAGAATGTAGAAATCACATCAATTCACAAGGAGAAAGCGTTGTGGGAATTTTCAGGGACTGTGAGCTGATATCCAGCTCCTACTGAGGCACAAGACTTATTCTCTATGAGAACTACTTTAATGTAAAATAAAGTTTCAGTAGAGCATAACCTTTTGGTTTCATTGACAAAAACATCTTCCATTTATTTTAAAGATCATACCAACTAAATAAAAAGTGTACAGTGAAGGCCCAGGCAATAAATTGTCCCAAAACTTTAACCCTACAAGTTGAATGGCTTTGAATCATAGGTATCGAGTGAGTTAATATTCTATGCCTGTAGTAAGATTAAGAAAAATTAGAAAGCAGATGAAATTTAACTAATTATTAATGAATAAGTATTGCTTTCTTTAAATACCTGTCCTATATGTTAAATTATATCATGTTTAAGATACTTTCATTCTCAGCTATACTACTAATAACACACAGTGAACTATAACTCAGTTAATGAAACTTAGAGATAGTTTTACTTTGGATTACAAGTATGTAGTCTAGGTTATTAACAGTTACAGTAGTAACTGCAGATATAGTGCACAGTAAGTAGAACATAGCTAGCTTCACAAACCAAAAGGGGGAAAAATCCTTCTAACTTTGTTTAGCCCTGTATTTCCTAAACTTATGTGAAACATTGAAGGAGATGGAAAAGCAACTCCCAGGGAGAAAAGGAGAATAATGGGTCCCAGGGAGAGAAGAAAAATAATGGGCGCTGGACTTTCACAATTTCCCATTCTACAACAATTTCCCTGACTGACACATTCTGCTATGATTAGGCGTATATGATTAATTCTCTACATATTCTGCTCTGATGATTAAATTTCACTTAAACCCTATAAAAATCAGAGCGCTATTGTAACCAGTTGCCATTTTCCTCCTGAAAATGTGCCCCTTCATTGATTAATAAAGCATTGCTGGTCCAAGGAGCTCTGTTCCTATTTTGGCTTTTTTTTGCTTTCAAACATTCATTAATAATAAATATTTATTACAATTAAATTTACAAATATAAATATCTTAAATATTTATATTTGTGATGTAAATATTATGATAATATGTACCATAATATCCTAATCAGTCATGATTTCCTAAGAAATCATTTCATAAGAAAATGTTTGGATAGCTTATTAGAAAATGTCTTTGACAAAGCACTATTCTTCAAATCTTAATGATAAATATTAGAATAATAAATATTATGATAGCAAAATCATACTGCAAACAGGTAGGATCGTGAAATAACACTGACTCTAAAAATGTAATTATTTTGTAAATAATTAGAAAGTTAACCATAAGTGGATGGAAATAAAAAGTGTCTATTCTCTTTCTCCCTGAAATTGAATATTCATCCTTTCTCTGAAACAGAGAAACCATTGGACTTTAGTATAAATAACAGGCCAGATGATTGGTGTAAATGAAAAGCATTGAACATGGTTTATACATAATTTTACATCATAGAACTGTCAAAGTATAAATGTCTGTTGCAAGAAACAAACAAAAATTCCTTGAGTTAGTAAAAGATTCTGTTGCTAGCCCTTGAAAGAGGTGACATAGACAAAGTATCACAGCTAAACTGATTTAAATGCTTCAGATTAAAGTAGCTGAATTACCTTTCCATTATTCATCGGTCCATCCCAGGCAGACAAATACTACAGTCATATATAGAAATATGATATGTTGCTATAAATCACAAGGTACGATAAAGCAGAAGGCACAAACTGTTTTAGGTTTCTGTTGATGATTTTTTTCCTAACTCCTGTCTTGAAGACATAGACGCTCAGACAGTTGGACTGTATCTCTGGCTCAAACATATTTCTCTCTGAATGTTATCTCAGTTTCTTTCTTTCTGTACTGATGTGTACTTGACATTTGAAACCTGATAACAGTGGTTGTTGGTGGCACAGGATGGCTTCTCTTTTACACAAGCAGCAGAAACACAGATTGGTATCAATGTTCAATTGTCTTTGAAGCAGAGAAGAGGGTGAAAAAGAAAATACAGTCTTTCTCTTAACATAACCAAAGAGGAGCTGATGAAAATAAGCTCAGTTTGCTCTTTCCTCTTGAGGGACAAGTACCCATTTAGGAAAGATAAGAAAGAAAACAAAAACCCTGGAAATAAATTGAGTCCATCCTAAGAAATGAGTCTTCTCCAAATAATCATATGTTTGATTTTCATTTACTCTTGGATGGCTGAAAAGAATCAAATCTGTTTTCATTGTCAATCTGAATTATATCTTAAATTAAGTCACCTTTTAGATTATTTTAATAGTTATGACACTAATAATTTACCTATGGTATGTGGATTGAATAGAACACAAGTAGCACAATTAGACTTGAAACACAGAAAATCTGGCTGCAGAGTACATGTCTAACCTCTCCACCCTCTTCAGAGACAGGGGCTTGGCTAAACCTCAATGAGCTCATTATGCCCAACTCCAAAAGTCACAAATACACTGATTAGTAGAAACATAGTAGTTTCACCTCAGAGTAATTTCTGTGACCTTTTCATTCTTTTTCATCTAAAAACCTTTCTTATTCTTCAATATTTCATTAGATGACTCAATGATAGTGGGACATTTGACATTTATTTAGGAAAATAAAATATCACTAAGAATCACTGAAGTTTCTATGTCCTCACATGACCCATTGGAGGTACAACAGGAGCACTGGTGAACTATCTATGTTCTTGGAGACAATTTCTAAGAAGCTGGCCATGGCAGTTGAAAAAAGACATCTTCATTTTACTTTTTTGATGTGAACATCATTTTTTTTTTCCTTGCACACGAAGAAATTCTCCTGTTTCTTTGTTCATGGTTCCTTTGTCCTCTTCTCAGAAACTCCTTCCCTTTCTCTCCTCCATGAATGCATGGAGTTTTGATGGAGTTGCTAAAAAAGGGCCCACCCCCTCTGCCCTGAGTGGTCATGTGACCTAAGACTTTGGTTCCCAGCAGTGTGAACCCTGAGCTGTGTTAGAGCCTGAAGTGCTTCCTATTCATCCCTTCTACTCAAGGCCTGACACACTGTCCTGTGACCTGTGCACTTCAACAAGGATCTTCCCTTTGGTATGATGTTCTGCTGTCAGCATTTTGAATTGTAATAATTTCTGAACAAGAAGTGCTGGATGTATATAGCTGGTCTTGCTTTTGCTTCCAGCTTAGGTCTCTAAAATTACTGTTGTTTGTTTCTAACTTGTTAAAGAAACACTCAAGTGGCTCAAGTTTTGTTAACTAGTGAATCTCATTCCAATAAACACACTTTTTCTTATGAAGTGAGCAAAAGTAGGTTTCTGTGACTTGTATCAAAGAACTCTATATTATACTTTTGAGCAGTGCCCAGACAAAATGTAAAATGTAGTATAAGATTTGCCCAATTCCCTTATACATTTTGGTATATTCATGTCAAGTTCTTTTTTGTAATCTGAGTTTGTTTTAGACTCTCATGGCTGCATGGATATTCAGAATTCATTATTGGGATGCTATATTTCATTTTATTCTTTCAACATTAGAGGACAGTCTCCTTTGTACTTCCTCTGTCAACACATACCTGCATTGTGTCCTGGTCCTTGCCACACTGACCACTCTTGGGTAATTAATCCATCCTGTGTGATGTTAGCTGATAAGGAACTGGTACAACCATTTTATTTTGACAGATTACTTCTTATCCAGGAAGAATCACTCCACACACAACACTGAGAGCTTTTTGTCTGCTCAAATCAGGGAGTCTGTGACATTAGAATTTTTGAATCCTCCTAAACAGCTGTGTATTCTGTCCATGAGTTTATAGTGGATTTAGATGAAAAACCACATAAGCAATTCTAAGACTGACCTCTTTTCACCAAGGAAAATAAAGTGGCTTAGAGGTCAGCACTAGAAAATTATATGAGCTTAGTTTTAATGTGGAATTACCCTGCTTTAAAATGGAGCTACATGCCTCATAAATCTTATAGGCTTTATGTTATACTGCCCAAGTTTCTTTTCAGAGGTAGTGCTAATAAATTGACTTTAACTCATTTTCTCCTTTTGTTCATTAGAAAGGCAAAAATTGATGGTTGCTTTCTGTGATTATCTTGTCTTTTAGATGATGTACTATCCTCTATTCTCCAAGTATATTGTCCTACTAAATTATCAACAGAAACTTTAGGATATGCTTTCTACCATTTTAAAAAATAATAATCTATTTGATATCCTATCTTTTTTAAACCTAGATTCCTTTTTAAAAGTTCTTTGTAAACCAAAATTTTTACCTTGAGATAAACAAAAATTTCACATGGATATAACTTTTTATATTTTTCATTTTAATATTTTTTAAGATATATAGCATTATACTTGTAAGTGATAAAAGCAATAAAAGAGAATAAAATCATCTGCAGGTAAAAGGATGGAGTTAGAGAAGATAATGCTAAGTGAAGTTAGCCAATCCCCAAAAATCAAATGTCAAACATTTTAATTGATATAAGGAGGCTGATTCATAACGGGAT
This sequence comes from Urocitellus parryii, assembly GCF_045843805.1. Lineage (NCBI taxonomy): Eukaryota > Metazoa > Chordata > Mammalia > Rodentia > Sciuridae > Urocitellus > Urocitellus parryii. Next base: position 38,727,366 of record NC_135540.1, on the reverse strand, counting down.
GGTGATCGGGAGCATGGGAGTAATAGACAAACTCTAGATAGGGCAGAGGGGTTGGAGGGGAGGGGAGGGGGCATGGGGTAATTAATGATGGTGGAATGTGATGGACATTACTATCCAAAGTACAGGTATGAAGACATGAAGTGGTGTGAATATACTATGTATACAACCAGAGATATGAAAAATTGTGCTCTATGTATAAGAATTATAATGCATTCTGTTGTCATATATAAATAAAAAACTTACATAAAAAGATATATAGCATTATACTTGTAAGGGAGTTCAGTAATTTTAAATTATACTTTTAATATATATATACTAAACATGTAATATGTATAATACATATATTAATATATACATGAATGGACAGGAAAAATAATATTCTTCAAAGTATTAATATTGCAAAAATATATGAGGCTTTGTTTAGTAATTATCTCACACAAAATAAAATGTGTCAAACATGTAAGAACTGGACTTACATTTTAGAAAGGTCTATTTTGGGATTTTAAACACCAGGAAACGTGGGCATTGGTAAATGAAGTTCTTCTACCCATGGGATCATGGTGTTCTCTCTGTAAAACTGAGATTTGAATAAATTCCACTGATTTTATGGACTGGTAAGGCATCAAAGGGATTAAAGCACTGTGCTTTTGACCTCTGGTTCACTTACTAAAAGGATCTACTGAATTTACATCTCACCACTCATGTATGGCAAAAAAAGATAAGAATAAAATGTTAGCCACCAAAATAGTCCCAATGTTTTAAACTGTACACCTATTGACTATCTTTTAATCAATGTATTAAGAATATTAGCTAATGCTATTGTTTTGAGTTTAATGTTGCCTTATCTCATTATTACAATGAGATACTAGCCAATCTGTCATCTATATTGTGTCTCTTAGTTCTATTTGTTGAATGCATATTAATAAATTTGATATTGTTTGCCTGCATATTAAGTCAGTACAGTTTTTTATCAACAAATACCCTGCTAACAATATTAACAGAAGAACTTGATCAATGTATTCCTTAGAGTGAAGTAGATTGCTAGCCTCACTGTTAAGCTGTCAGCCCTAGAAATCAAAAACATTTAAAATATTCACATAATATCAAATATATTTTCTTATCTATGTATAAGAGTATATGTAAACAATCATTATAAAATAGCATTTGACAGTTATTCACAAGTATTCTTCCCAAATGTTTAAGAATATTAAGCATGATACTAAAACAGCAGTGAAAGTTTTGCCTGTGACAGAAAACACAGGTTCATTGGGATATTTTGTGATTACAGGCATTAATATCACATTTTAAACATGTAGTCAGCAGGAATGTTATTTTTAATTCTGTAATAATAAAAATTGCACTAAACAACATGTATCCTGTGTCATTCATGTGAGGTGTGAAACTAAACATGATTTGAATATTTTAAAACCAATGACTATTCCAGTGGTCACTAAAACAAATATCCAATTGGGTTCCATTCTTCTAGATGTACTAGCATGATTTTAATTTTAAAATGTTTTCTGAGTGTCCACCCATACAAAGTACCTCTATGACAGCTAGATAAGTAGCTGGCTGTCTAAATTAGAGATGGAGATTGCTAATACCTAATAATATCTTAGTAGATTGACATGTGTATAATGTAAGGCATCAGATGTTATGCACAGATATAATCCTCTGTAATTTTCCTTCTAAAAGATGAGCATCAAAATGTTCCCACTGTAATTTGAGAACCGGGTTAATGTCTTTAAATAGAACATTTTATTTATTTTTACAGAATGTTTTCCTCTTCCTATCAAAAGGAAAAAATATATATTGAATGCTTCCCCTACTCTTAACTTTTCTTTTTCTGTTTTTGACATAACAGTGCTGGTATTATATTTGTCTGACAGATTAGAAATTTTCCTATCAGTTTTTAAGTGTAACTGGCATATGGTGTTTTTAAAATATGTCATAACCAGATGAATTCACAAATAAGTAAGCCAAACATATTAACTCCAATCATGAGAAAAGAGAAACAATTTAACTCTTAAACCTACAGAAAAAGAGGTGATCTCAATATGGCCTTATTTTTTTTCAATGTTCTCATTCTTTAGTAATGGAAACAGTAATGACAAATATCTAAGAACAAATATATGGAAGAATAAATAAAATAGACCCAATATGGCCAATGCAGGGAACATACCAAGATGTGGTTATTACAAATGACATAGGAATCCAGGATTCTATCTTGAAGCAGTAGCATTTGATGCAAGTATTAGGTTTTAATATGATGCTATCAATAAAAAGTGGGGTAAAGTGGGGAAAGAATCCCATAACAGAACAAAATGAACAGAATCATGGAGCCCAGATACATGTTTAGATAGATGGGGCTGAAGAGTAAGCTACTTTCTTTATTACAAAATAGATTGAAGTTTCTAAACAACAGAAAAAACCTTTCTATGGAAGCAGAAAGGTCAGGTAGGGATCAAGTGAAATAAGTAGGAAAGGAAATTAGAAAGGCTAAATAGTGAGATAAATGATTTTCTAGAACAAAATACCACATTAGGAGTTTCACAAAAACATAGCAGTTCCAAAGTTTTAATTATTCATGTATTTCATTTGTATTAATATTATCTATTAATTATGTAGGCTAAAGTGATATGCTTGTTAGTTACTGTAAATAAACTCTGATATGATCCAAATGTGCCACCCCCATACACATACATGCCTTATATATTCTCTCCTCTTGAGTGTGTGTGAAAATTATGAATATGATAGGATATAATATGATTAATTTGGAAATCAGTTGTCCTTGAGTTAGAATAATAATACAGAAAAATAAAAATAGCTTATCCTGTCTTGTCCTGACTCAGGTTTTAGAAGATAATAAAGGAAAAAAGATGTGTGTTCATTCTGACCTCAAAATGAAAGACTCCATGTGTTCTACAGATAGAAGAATATAAATTCTGCCAATGTCCACCTAAGCTTGGATGAGGATCCTCAGCCTGACCAATAGCATGAATATAGCCTTGTGAGACACTGAAAAATGGACCCAACTGGGTCCCATCCAAACTCTATGCCCACTGTAATCCTTAATATCTAATTGACTTGGGAAAAATTTCTCTATTTTAAACTACTTAACATGTTACTGCCGTTCTTGTAACTTTGGATTTTTCTTAATTTCTTTTTATTTAAAAATAAGGTTTTGTTTAGATATAAGAGATCGCTCTTCAAAATTACTGGAGAAGATATTAATTTATTTCTTTTATGATATTTTCTATTTCTTTATTTTTACATACTTATATCAAAAATAAAATGTTAATTTGTTATTTATGTGAGGTAATATAACTCAATACATAGTGAAAGTTACAAAATTTTATAGGTAGAAAAACTTTTGGTAGAAAATTATAAATATTACTATTTCCATAGATACATAATTGTATCTGTGAGTGTTTTGTTGTCTAAATCTATAAACTAGACAATTAAAAACTAATTTAAATTATTAAGGAATATTTCCATCAGTAAAGATATCAAAAAAATTTTAAGAATGATGATGCCAAACTGTGTAAGGAACTGTGAAACATCTGAGATTTCACTCTTCTTAGCAAAGTAACAAATTAATCCGTCATTTTCATAAAAAGCACAATATTTCTGAGTAAAAGACAAGTGGTTTTTATTAATCACAGGGGTATTGGTAGCTAGTGGATTGGTATTTTACTATTGCTCTGTAGTATAGTTTAAGGTCTGGTAAAGTGATGCCACCTGCTTCACTTTTTTTGCTAAGGATTTCTTTAGCTATTTTGGATCTCTTATTTTTTTCTTTCTAATATTTTAACTGTTTCAGGTGATGTTGCATTTGGTAGACTACTGAAAGAAGCTTCCACAGTATATTACTCCTTTCTCAAGAAAACCTTTAGTTCTAAAACTACATAGTCAGTACCCCTGTGGATGACTCCTCAGTATCAAGAAAATTATCAAAAGAAAAACAAATGTAATTTAACTACTGATGAGCATAATGTGAAAATTTTGTGGCACTCTAAGTGCTTTTCAGTGTTATGAAAATAGACTTATATTAACTTATATTATTTAGAATATATCACTGCCCTCAAATAAATATTTTTGCCTGACAATATTTTGAAAAAAAAAACTTGGTCAATTATACATGCTAACACTAATAAGTATAGAAAATTATAAAGAGCAATTATTTTTTACAGTAGACAAGAATATAATTTTTTTTCCTAATGAAAATATCACTATCTCATTACTAGGATTTTCAAAATGTTCCTGATTTCCTATTTTCTGCATCAGGGCAAGATAAAAAAAAAAAAGTCATTATGATGGGATGCTAGAAGCCAAATGAAGAAAATGTATAGGTAAATCATTTTAGAGTGAACTTGTATAGACTTGTATTTGTATAGTGTGATTCTGAAATCTGTATTTCCCATTTTCAAATATTTTATTTTTCCTTCTCAGCTTTCATTTGTAAAGAGATAAACGACTTGGTGTTTGACATTCGGGAGTAAGAAATATAAACTTGAGCAGTCGATATTTATACCATTTTTAAACACAATATACAACACATTACTGTTGCATCTAGTTTCACAGTATTCAAATTGTGGTAATCTGGGAGTCTATATTCTTCACTCCCTTGCCCTATAATCACAGGTACAAATAATTAATGCTGTAACAATGTGCTAAACACATTGTATCAATTATCTCTACTTCCTATAACAATCTTGTCAATTATGTATTAACAGATGTATTTTTAGATGATGGAACTCAAGTTCAGAAAGCTTAATTCAATAGCTCGAAAATCTCACAGCTAGTAAATAGCAAAGATGGCACTCAAACTGTAATTCAGGTTCAAGTCTTTATACTTTTATAGTCCGAAACTTTTCCCAATATACATGGCAGTCGAGAAAAAGAGTACAACAGTCAAAAATAATGGGAGGCTTAAGGATTTTTACTGGGAGGGAAAGAAGATTTCTATGAGATAACAAAGAAAAAGAGCATGGGTTTCATAATTTTTTTACACCTGTTTTTGAATCTTATCCCTGCCATTAATTAAATGCATAAACTCCCACAAATTACTTGGCACCTAAGCCTCAATAGCTCATCAGAGAAGATGGTGAAAACAATGCACCTATTTCATAAACTTACATTGACAATTAAATTAGAAAATGCAAATAAAAAGCTGCTGGCATAATGCCTATTACAGGGCACTCAATCCTTTATTTCTTATTTCCTTCTCAATGGGAAAGGGACTTATGCTTCATATTAGATCTTATGATAAAAATATCAAGAGTCCACCACACTCTGATCTTCCCTCCCATTGGCTCAGAGACACCATCTAAAGGCATAGAGTCATACCATAAAGGAGAGATTTGGGAACTAATTTCTGCTCCTAAATCATCTGCACATAAGCTTTTTCTTCTTCCATTCTCCTATGGTTAGTTCTTGGAAAGCAATTGCTTTTGGGGAGTAATTTGTACTATCTATAGGCACACACTGTGAGTCATTACTCTACTAGGAATTTAACCAGTGAAAATCCTTTCATAAAAGAGAGATGTATTAGATTATTTACTAAGATATTGTTTGTAAGATAAAAAATATTAAAATTATATTAATAAAGACATTGACAATTATCTGTTGTTGATCCAGCAACCTCTTCCTTCATCTACACTCTCTTCTAAAATACAGAAAAGCCCAGGAGCTATCCTTACCAAACTCCAGAATGCCAGGGGATTGTACAAAAAAAAAAAAAAAAAAAAAATTTCTCTTGAATGACTTTTGAGATCCCAAAGAGTAAGATAAGCCATTATAAGCCATTATTATCTGACACTGTTAAGTGCAGACACAGACAAAGGGGCATCGATAGGTAGCAAGACCTGGAGTTTTGCCAATAGCTTTTGGGCATTCTTCTGAGACTAACACACCTTTATTCCAAAGATGCACAGATCTGCAGCCTTAGTTACTTGGTCTATCTGCATATGCAGATATCCTGATAGGCCTTCCCTTCCAACTACTGCATAAGCACCTTGGCATAAACATGCCAGGTATTTTCTTATAAGTATATTCATTTTTTTTTCCTGTAGAAATTTAGCTGATACTTGAAGATTTGGGAAAGTTTATAATTACTCTCTTTATAAGACTAGGGGTGGTTTTCCTCTGTGACAAAGAATCCTATGTGTAGAGTATTCATCTACATTATTTCCACATTGCCTCTTAGAAAATAAGGGAAGGAAAGAAGGTGAATCAGTGCACACATGAATATCATATTATTTACTGTATGCAAGTAATAAATTGTATGTTTTTGTTAGGGCTTACTGCTTTCCTATTAACTAAATTATTGGAATGTGAGCCAGCCCAGTTGTTGCTTGTTTAGACAATACTTGGCCACTTGGCAATATAATGAAATACTCTGCATGCTTTAAAGTTAAAAGATTAATGTACTAAAATGGAAACTGGTTTGCTGAGATAGGCCATCTATAAGACAAAGAATGTGAAATTGAGTAAAATAGCAAGACCTAACTAGATAGTGCCTATAAAAAACAAACTTCAATTAGAATTATAGATTAAAAATTAAGGGATAAAAGAATGCATACAAAGCAAGCACTAATCAAAAGAAAGCAGAAAAGGCTATACTAATAATAGCCAAAGTAGAGTGTAGGGAATACTACCAGGAATAAAGAAAGGGATGTATTTCATGTTGATAAAAGAATTAACTCAAGTGGACAGAAGAATCCTATATGTTTTTGTACCTAATAACAGAACTTCAAAATACACAAAGCAACAACTAATAGAATGAAAATATATAATTGTAGTCAGAGAATTCACAAAAGTGAATTGGAGAAAAGACAGGTTTTCAAAAAAATGGTGTTGACAAAACTGCATAAACATATATAGAAGAATGAAACTACAACCTTATTTCTCACCCTGCAAAAAGGTTAACTCAAAGTAAATTAAAAAACATAGGGGTTAGTCCAGACAATATAAGAACTCTGGTACAACACTGTGATCAAACATAAGAATAAATAAGATAAAAGAAGGAACCAAAGTATATGATAATGACATTGATAACCTTATCAGTAAAATAATAACAGAAATTTTCCAATCTTTGGGAATTAGATATCAAGATACAGGAGGCATTTAGATCTCTGAACAAACAAGATCAAAAGAAAACCCCTCCTTGGTACATTATAATTGAAATGAATGAAGATATAAAAGCCTAAGGAGAAAACCCAATCACAAAAAAACATGTGGTTTCTCCACAGAAACCCTGAAGTCCAGGAAAGCTTAGTGATGTGTTTCAATCTATCCAAGATTGCTATATCAAGCAAACTGTCCTTCATAATTTTAGAAGAAATAAAAGTTTTCAAAATAAGCATAAGGTAAAATAATTTATAATTACTAAGTAGCACTGCTGAAAATATTTAAAGAAATTCTCCTCACAGAAAAAAAATAATAAACTCCAGAGCTCAAAAAAGGATGACTATCTTTAAAAGAGTTATTAAGCTAATGAAAATTAGGGCTGAATTAAACATTAGACATAAATCAAAATGGCAAGAATAATTATCTCTCTATGATAACAAAAAATGTAAATGTTCTCAGGTATTCAACTAAAACACATAGACTGGTAGAGTGGATTAAAAAAAAAACAAGACCCAATAACATGTCTGCAGGAGACTGACCTCTCAGGCAAAGCCAACTACAGGATGAAAATAAAAGAATGGAAAATATTTCATGCTAACAGGGCCCAAAAGCAAGCAGGAAAAGCAACTCTCATATTTGACAAAACAGACTTTAATCCTAAATTAATGCAAAGAGACAAAGTGACTTCAAACTCTCAAACCAAAGATGTTGACTTCAGACTCATAAAAGGAAAACCTCCAAGAAGATATAATGATAGTTAATATTTATGCCTGAAATGTGTGTGAACAAACACTATTTGACATAAGCTTCAGAGAGACCCCACTACAATTATACTGGTTGATTACAACACACATCTCTTACCAATAGGTAGGTCATAAAAATCAGTAAAGACTCTTCAGACCTAAAAGATATTACAAGATAAAATGAGTCTAAATGACATCAATATAATATTTAATAAAAGAACAGCCGAATTCGTTTTCTTCTCAGCTGCTCAGATAGAACATCTCCAAAATAGAAAATAATTTAAGTCGCAAAACAAGTCTTTTCCAATAAAAAGTTTGGTATAATTTCTTATATCTTACAAGTTCATAATGGGATCAAACTAGAAATCAACAGAAAAGAAAACTACAAAAATATCCATAAAATATATAGAGACTGAACAATATGCTTTTGAATGATGAATACTTCACAAAAGAAATCAGTGGAGAAATAAAAATTCCCAGAATCAAATACAAATAAACATACAATACCATAGTCTCTAAGACACTATGAAAGTGGTTCTATGAGGAAAATTTATACCTATGTGTGCCTACATAAATAAATCAGAAATATCTCAAATAAATAAAACTAATGATACAACTAAAAGGTCCTAGAAAAGTAGGAACAAACAAATTCCAAAACCAGTAGAAGGAAGAAAATAATTAATATCAGAAATGGAATTAATGAAAAGGAAGTTAAAAAACTAATACAACAGATCAATATACTTGTGACTTGGATCTTTGAAAAAATAAATGATTGATTTGTTCCTAGCCAAACTAAGCAAAAGACAGAAAAGAACTAATTCAACAAAATTAGAGATGAAAAAGAAGATATCATCAGAGAATTCAATGAACCCAGGAGAATAATTAGGGACTACTTTGAAAATTTTTATTCTAATAAATTGGAAAAAGTAGAATAAATGAAAAAAAATTTCTAGATACATATAACCTACCAAATTTGAACCAAGAGGATAATGAAAACTTAAAAGAGACCAATGATAAGCAATGAGATTGAAGTAGTAACAAATATGCTTTCCAACAAAGAAAAACCAAGGACCATATAGATTTTCACCTTAATTCTATCAGATGATTAAAGAAGAACTAATGTCAATGTTCTTCATTTTATTCCATGAAATAATTGTGGGTAAAATTTCCAAATTCATTTTATGAATCTAGCATCATATTGACACCAAGAGCAGATAAGGATAAGTCAAGGTTAGAGCCCAATATCCCTGAAGAATCTAGATGCAAACATTCCTAATAAAATAAAAGCATAAATAATAAAAACAAATATTAAGAATACTGTGCACCATGATAAGGTTGTGTTCATTCTAGGGATACAAGTATGGCTGAACATATAAAAATCAGTAATTATAATTCAACATATAAATAGAATTAAGGGAAAAAAATCACAGAGTTATCTCAAAAATGCAAGAAAAATATTTGAAAAAAATTAATACAAATTTATGGTAAAAATAATAAAGAAACCACAGTTTACAGGAACTTACTAAATTCATAAAGCTTATATGTGACAAGTTCAATTGACCAATATCATAATGAATGGGGGAAACATCTTCAAAATCAGGAACTCAAGGATATCTATCTCAGACCTCCTATTCAATACAGTACTTGAAATCTCAGCACAATCAGTCAAGAGAAGGAAATTAAAGGGATACAAATATGAAAGGAAGAAGTTAAATTATCATTGCTACTAGATGCTAGATTAGAGATTAAATATCAAGAAACCTGCTCTATGATAATAACAAATTCTAATGAATAAACTAATTCTAACTGATAAACTAATAATAAGACAAAATCAGCAAAAGTAGCAGGATACAAAATCAACATACAAAAATACATAGCTTTCTATACATCAATAATGAATCTTCTGAAAAAAATCAGGAAAACAATTCTATTCACAATAACTAAAGGAGAAAAAATACCTAGGGATAAAGCTAATTAAGGAGTGAAAGAACTCTACAAGGAAAATTAAATGATGCTGAATGAAGAAATTCAAGAAGATATTAGAAAAAAAGACCTACCATCTTCTTGAAAGTCAGGTTTAATATTTTTAAAATGGTCATATTACCAAAAGCAACCTCCAGATTCAATACAATTTTCCCCAAAATACCAATGACATTATTCTTCAAAGAACTAGAAAAAAGTCCTGAAATTCATATGGAAGAATAAAATCCCAGAATACAGAAAGCAATCCTGAGGGTGTGGACAAAGGAGGGGGAAAATGATTGAGGCATAACAATATCTTTTTTTTTCTTTTTTCTTTCTTTTTTTCATATTTGTGTTTTTTTTGCAGTCACACCACTTGAAGCATTGCCATTGATTTTTAAAAATTTGTTCCTTTTAGTTATACATGGCATTAGAATATATTTTGGCAAAATATACATACATAGAGTATAACTTATTCTATTCAGGATCCCCTTCTTGTGGTTGTACATGAAGTGGAGTTACCCTGGTTGTGTATTCAAATACAAGGCTAGGAAAGTTGATTAATTCTACTCTCCTTCCTATTCTCTCCCCTCTCCCTTCCCTTCCTTCCTCTTTGTCTAATCCAATGGATTTCTATTCTTCCTCTTCCCATCCTCCCTTGTTTTGGGTTAGCAGGTTAGCACCCACATATCAGAGAGAATATTCAGCCTTTGTTTTTATTGGGGGGGGGCAGGCTTATTTCCCTTAGCATGATAGTCTCCATTCTATCAATCTACCAGCAAATGCTATTATTTCATTCTTTCATTATTACATTATAATGAAATAATGGCATCTGCTGGTAGATTATTTATGGCTGAGTAATATTCCATTGTATACAAATACCATATTTTCTTTATCCATTCATCAGTTCAAGGACACCCAGGTTGGTTCCATAGCTTGGCTATTGTGAATTGAGCAGCTATTAAGTTTGATGTGCCTTTATCACCATATGATGATTTTAAGTCCTTTGGGTATAAGCCAAAGAGTAGGATAACTGGGTCAAATGCTGGTTCCATTCCAAGTTTTCTAAAAAATCTCCATATTGCTTTGCATAGTGGTCGCACCAATTAGCAGTCCCACCAACAATGATAATAATAAATTATGACATAGAACTATAGTAACAAAAATAGTGTGGTAGCAGTGTAAATACAGACAAACAAATAAATGGAAAGAATAGAAGACAAAGAGACAAACCCACAGAAATGTAATCATCTTATTCTTATCAAAGGTGCCAAAAACATACAATGATGATAGTAGAAGTGGATATTCTTATACAGAAAAAAAAAATGGAACTAGATCTTTATCTTTCACCCTTTACAAAGTCAACTCAAAAGGATCAGAGGCCTATAATTAGACCAGAAACTTTGCAACTGGTAGAAGAAAAAATAGGATCAACACTCTAATATATAGGCACAGGCAAGGAATTCCTCACTAGGACTCTCAAAGTTCAGGAAATACCATATGTTTTCTTTCATATGTGGAAAATAGAAGAAAAAGGGGGGGGGAAGGCAGGGGTATTGTGAAAATAGAAGGGAGACCAGAATAATACAGAATCATTCCCCAATCAATACAGGGATCAGGAAGAGGGGAGAGTAAAGAGAAAGGTGTGGTACTGGGGAATAAAACTGTCTATGTTATGTGCATGTTCGAATATACCACAAGGAATTCCATTATTATGTATAATTATAATGCACCAATAAAGGAAAATCTACTGAAAACATGGCAACATACATACTCCATAGTCTGATATATTTTAATGGGTATGATTTTGATTAATTTAATCACATTTAATTTTTATATTAAAATGTTATTAAATATTATGTTACATGACAGTTTTTTGGGGGGCGTAAACTTATAGGAAGCACGTTAGTTTTCTAAGCTACAAAACAAATTACCAAGAACTTACTGTCTTACAATACCAACCATTTTTGAGTAACAATTCTGTAAGTCAGAAATCTGTCATACTGGTGGGCTCTCTATTGAAAGCATAGTAAGAACTAAATCAAGGTGTCAGCTAAGCAGGGATATCTTACGAGTTACTAGGCAAAAAATTTATTCTCATGGTCACTGTGGTTTTATAAGTTAACTTCCATGAGACTGAAGTAAGGAAGATCATACTTACTCACTGACTCCAGTAACTAGAGTACCTTCAATGCTTAGCATATAGCCTCTCTCTTCTTCGAGTAGCAAAAGCATGACAAATCTTCATCCTTAGAATGTCTGATTCCATCCTTCCCTAACATATACCCCAGATTTATATGCTCTCAATGAGGAGATCAAGGAACACCAGACAATCTTCATACTTTAAGGAAAATGGTTGGACACTAATTCATAGACCTATGCAAAATCACTTTTGCTATATAATATAACCTACTCACAGAAAGCCATTATATTCATAGTTCTAGGAAATTACATAACCTTATCCATCATTTTAGAAAACTGTGTACCATAATGAAATTTGACACCATTTCCAAAGTATAATCTTTTTATTGTGTGTGTGGTACTGGGGACTGAATGCTGGACTTGGAACATTTTTTTGCAAGTGCTTTACCACTGAGCTCCATTCCCCAACTCTTTTTATTTATTTGTTTGTTTTACTTTTTTGAGACCAGGTCTGGCTAAGTTGCCCAGGCTGACCTCTAACTTGTGCTCCTCCTGTCTCAACCTCTTGAGCAGCTGGGATTACAGGCCTGCACCAAGACACCAAGCTATACTCGTAATCTTAATTCATTTTATTTTCTCTTAAATGGTATGTGTTATCTTATTGGGCATGAATGATGAAAATAACATATTTCAATTAAAATTAAATTGCTACATATGCTAAATAGAAGATGTATTACATTTTATTGCTAAAATATTTTTACTTAACATTTGCAAGACTCCCCTTTGATATTTGGAAAAAGAAACCTGATTTTTTTCCTTGAATATTTTCATCCATGGTTGATTTTTAACCTCTTATATTTAGCTGAAACTAAAAACAGATGTGCTAGGAAATCACATAAAAAGTTATTCTCGTTTGAAAATTTTGACCTTTAAGATAGAGACAAGCTTGGCTGAAAATCAATACTCAGGATATTTCTCTGAAAAAAAATTATTTAGAGTTTCAGTCACTGCTAAGAGATAGGCTAACATTTTAGCACATTTGATGGAAAACATATTTTTCTCCTTAATAGCTACAAAAATTATTTTTGAGAATATACAAAATTACACATTAGTTCAGTTAACATACTTGCCAATTTTGTGTGTGTGTGTGTGTGTGTGTGTGTGTGTGTGTGTGTGTTTTACTGGGGATTGAAATCGGGGGCATTCCACCACTGACCTACATCCCCACTCCACCCACCCTAGCCCTTTTTAAATTTTCCAGGCTAGCCTCAAACTTTCAATCCTCTTGGATCAACCTCCGAAGTAGCTGTGATTATAAGCATTAGGCCACTATGTCTGGCTCATATCTGCAAATTTTAAAAATGTGGATGAATTTAATATAATTAATTGAATCACAAAACAATAGGAGGAGGTATAGTTGGTAGGGTTAACATATGGTATAATAAAGAAAATTAGGGTCTGTTAAGCAGAATGAAACATAAAATCAATATGATAAAACACCTAAATGTATATGAGATCTAAGAAATGCTATTAAAAATTGTTCTTCAGAGAACTCCTGGTCAGCACATGAATCTAAGCAATGCCTCAAGAATTAAAAGTAGTGAGTTTGTTCGTCAATTTTTTCATAGACCACACACACACACACACACAAAATCTATTTTTTCTTAAGTATGAATTAACTAGGTAATTGGATAAATTTTCTCATAACTCTTGATGTTTTAAAGTATGAACATTATCATCAACATAATAATACCTGAGTTTCTTCAAATATTCAGACTGTATATAGACTCTTGTTAAATCTGAATTACAGTTATTTGATCAAGTGGTTCACAGCTAAGAGAATAGAATGGAAGAAAATGCTGTCAAGGGTTGAGTTCACTTCATATACATGGTAAAAGGCATATCAGATCTGTATTTGTGCAGTGGAATTCACTTATTGATAGACATAGTTTAACATTTATTTGAAAGAGTTTACAATGTGTTTCTATTGTCATTGTTCATTTGGACCTTTATACTAAGACATAAATCAATCATACTCTTCTCAGATAGCCCACAATTTTTCAACTCTAGGCTACCAACTCATGTAGAAATACAGATTTTTTTTTTTAAAGGGAATCCTTGTGATTTTCCTATACATTAAAAGAAAACAAAAAATCCTCTCAGAATCAGATCCCAAAATTCATCAACTCTTCTTCCTACAACAACATGTACACTAACACAGAGTTTGTCAAAACTTTACAATCACTCTTTCCCCATAAATGTTAAAGATTTGTACTGATGTGAAGTTTTAATTTTTAATTTTTTTTTTTTTTGCCTAATTCTATCTTCACTTACAATGCCTTCCCTCTCAAGGGACCAGTCAATTCCTATGCAAATATATTTTGTACCATTTAGCAGGCAAGGCAAACATGCCAATGAATGGCTAAATTCCAAAACCAAGACCCAAGCTGTGGAATACCTTCTGTTCCTATCCCTGAACTCCAATTGCAAATTTCAGATGAATAAACTGAGGAACAAAGTACTGTGGCTGGAAAGGAGGTAAATAGTTTGATCAAGGTCACACACAGAGCGGGAAATAGACACATAATTTTTGTTTTCATCATCTAAATTATTTCCACTAAAGGAAAGTTCTCCAAAATAATTCTTGACAGTTCTTCAGATGCTTATTAAATAAATAACTAAAATAATTATGCAATGAATATAGATGCGCATGTCTTTTCTTAGCTAAACATAAGCTCACATTAAGCAGACCCTAATCAAAGAAATCTCAACTATCTCCTTTTTCTCTTTTGTAGAACAACGATTTCCTCATCATTATATCTTCCTATTGAATGCACTGTTAGGAATGCCAAGGTTTCATAAGGATTCAGACATGTACTGGGAAGTAGCTCAGCAAGGCAAAATTTCCTTCTGCAGAAGGGTGTGCTCAAACACAGTCTGGCAAGCAAGCACACTCCAGGAGCAGTCCTCCTGTGTTAGTCTTTATTCCTAACAGAGCACTGCACTTTGCTCTCCTGGGAGGAACTTGGGGTTTTAATCTACATGACTGGCTAATTGTAAAATGGGGAGGACAAAGGAAAGAGAGATAGTTTAAATGGTTCTGATTTGATAAAGATTGGGAAGCTCAAAAAAGGCTAATTGGGTTATTTAAAGAAATCCATAGGCTATGGAGCTATTGTGTAACTTTTCATTCTGCTCTAATTTCCCTCTGGCTGCCCTTCTTATATTCCAATTTTACATTGAAGGCTACACACTATACTCTGCAAATCAACCACCAGACTTTCTATTTCTCACATGTACTAAGAAAATAAATGGTTGAATTGGCCTACTAAAAGGTTTTATTTTCCTTTGCATGGAAGATTATAATTTATCTTTTATGTGTGTTTATAACAAACTTATTTAAAGAATTTTCTTTACTTTTGTTACAGATCAGTGCTGACTCACTAGAACACTCTGAGGATTGATAAGGGTAATCTTGAGGTATTACAAACTATATACAGTATACAGTATAGATAAGCTTACCTCTCTACATATTTATTAACCTTTTTTAATATTTTATACCTATTTGAATTGAAGATTCTGGATTGAACATAGAGTAAAATTTATTGTATAAGATATCAAAGCAGATTTTTACAGGTCAAAGAGTAATTTTAAAGTATTTTAGAATTATTTTCAATGAAGAGGTATGAATTAAAAGGTATTTCTAATTAGTCCTTATGAATAAAATACACAATTAATTAGAACTCACTTGCCCACATGAGCAAGATATTTATTTTAAACCTTAGATCCCACTTGTAAACCAAATACATTTTCCAGTGAATCTTTTCTATTTTATCTTATTTTTAAGTGTGTATTTTTCTCCTGACTGAGAAAAAGGAATGAGAGAGGAGACTTGAATAATAATTCAGTTTACAGAGCTCTATATGACTTTAGTCATCTTCTTCTGAAACACCTCTTTGCTGTGAATGAAATTGTCCTTCTTGGAAAGTCTTCATTTGCCAAATTGCACCAAAGTCTAAGCATGCTATGCACTGAGTTAGAAAATGAATTATTCAAATACTATCCCTCAATGTCTGAGTTTCAGAGGTTTACAAAACGATTTGTGTGTGATTTTTCATTTCCAAAGGCCAATAACTTCCTCCAGGTGCTTTATTTTAGTATTTTCTATCCTCTAGTAATTATATATTGCATTTGAAAATAGCAAGGAGCCATGAGTGTAAGGAGGTATGAATAATCTTTCTGAGAAATTATATATGAGCAAACGGATGCCACATGAAGTGGATTAATAA
Source organism: Urocitellus parryii (assembly GCF_045843805.1). Classification (NCBI taxonomy): domain Eukaryota; kingdom Metazoa; phylum Chordata; class Mammalia; order Rodentia; family Sciuridae; genus Urocitellus; species Urocitellus parryii. The sequence goes on along the minus strand of NC_135540.1, from coordinate 38,711,099 downwards.
GTTAATTGTCTAAATGGAAAACACATCTCATGCAATTTCAGGCCATTAATGAGATCAAGAATCCCAACTGGAAGAAAGCAGTGATTTTTATGCCATCAGAAGCTAGATTTTTATGCCATCAGAAGCTAGAGTTTTGCCCTTACCACTTTTTTGATTTTGTACATTAATTGTTCTCTTTGGAAATTTTTTAAAAGTCAGAAAAAAGAACACTTAGTTGTTATCTCTGCACTGCTCAAAACAACTAATGACTGTAAGAATACTAGACCTGCAATTAAATAAAGTAAACAAAGATCTTGAAATATTATTTTCAGTATCTCAGTTTCTTTATAAAAACATGGTGACCTAAACAATAGTAAACTTGCTACTTAGCATGTAAAAAATTTTAATGTTCATATGGCCTCAAATCAAAAGTAAGCATTACCATCTTTTTATACTTTTATATTTGAAAAATATAAATTACCAAGTATGTTATTTATTCCCTTTACTAAAAACTGTTAGTCGATTAGCTTTCCATCAAGCAAAGGAGCAATCATGAAAAGGAAAATATTTATAACTTTCATAAGTTATACAATAAATGTCTTGCCTAACTTCAGGTTTCCTTTGTGTTACATAATTAGTGAAAATTTAAATTATATGTCCAAAATAAACTATTACAGATTTTATTGAATGAATAAGTATACCTTCCATTTATTGACAGTCTGTGTTGAGATTTTCCTAGACACTTAAGGTGGGGAGAACAATGACCACCAAATATGTCCTTGTCCTTGTCCTAAGAACTAAAGCTTGTGAATACAGTATGTTATGTGGCAAAAGGAATTGAGTTTGAAGATGCCATTAAAACTGATTTCCAGCTGAATTTCAGATGGGAGATTATTCTCATTGACCCAGTGTAATCATATGAATCCTTAAAGTTGGACAGTGGGCAAATGTTAGGGCCATAGTGACATAATATGACAAGGACTCAATCTGCCTTTGTTGGCCTTGACGAAGGACAATGGCTGTGATACTAGGAATGCAGACAGTCTTAAGCTACTAAAAGAAAGAAATGGTTTCTCCCTTAAAGCTTCAGATAGGAAAGCAGCTCTGTTCACACCTTAATTTAGGTCCTTTAAGAGACCTATGTTAATACTCCCTCAGAGAAATAGCATAATATATTTCTTTTTTTGAAGGCAATTTGTTCTAATTTGGTATGGAAAAACTAAAAACTAATACAAGAGTCATATATTAATTCTTAATTGTTGTATTTTCTCAAGTCATTTTTGACTTTTATTTGTAAGTTGCAAGAGAGAGTATTGGTCTTGGATGTTATTGTAAAAAGTAATATAAGCTCTTTTTTCTGGGCTGGAACTATGGAGGATGCTGAAGAGAAGAAAAGTTCCTGCTGTGCCAGAAACCCTTAAGAAACAGTGAATGAATTTTGCAGAGCTAAAGGTAAAGTTTTTGAGAATGAAGTTTGCCTAAAGGCGCTTTAAAAGGCAAAGAGGAAGAGAATGAATCTATGAAAAAGCCAAGCACTATCACAAAGAATATAGGCAGATGTACAGAACGGAGATTCAAATGTCTAGGATGGCAAAAAAAAGTTGGCAAATTCTATGTACCTTCAGAATGCAAATTGGCATTTGTCATCAGGACCAGAGGAATCAATGATATAAGCCCAAAGACCATTAGGAGTTGCAGCTTTGCCTTCCCCATACCCTCAATATTACCTTTGTTAAGCTCAGCAGGCTTTAGTTAACATGCTGTGGATCACAGAAACACACACTGTATGGGGTTACCTGAATCTAAAGTCCATGAATGAACTAATCTGCAAGTGTAGATATGGCAAAATCAATAAGAAACAGATTACCATGACAGATAACACTTTGATGGATTGATCTCTTCATAAGTATGGCATTATTTGCATGCAGAATCTGATTCAAGAGATCTACATTGTCAGAAAATTATTAAAAGGAGCAAATAACTTTTTCTGGTCCTTCAAATTATCTTCTTCACAAGGCAGAATGAAAAAAATGACCACCTATTTTGTTGAAGGAGGGGATGCTGGCAACAGAAAAGAACCCATCAACGCTCATTAGAAGGATGAACTAAGATATCTCCCATGGTATTTTTGTAATCAGCTCAGCTAATAAATAGTACCTGCTCTCAAAAGAAAAAAAAAGTATTAAAAGTCTAATCCATGTTTGACTTTCTCTGTTCATTTCTTCCTATCATACCACAGTATTTCCTCACAAGATGTGAATTTACTGAAAGTTTTTGTAAACATATAGCTTCACACCAAGGCAATGAATATTGATATTCTTATTGCTATTGATAACAGTAACAGTATTAACAGTGTGATCATATACTATCAAATACACGGAATCTCAAATGTACATATGAAATGACAGAAAACATATTTGTCAAATTTAACAGTTAATTCTTCTCTGAAGAAACTTAATTCAGAAAAAGAGCCTTGCTACATTTGCATTTAGTGGTCCAGAACGACCTCTTGAAAATATAATAGAAATATTTTTAAAAGTCAATAGTAAATATTGAGATGCAACAGCAGAGTGTCATATTCACAACTGGTGGAAATACAAAATCATATGGCTTTTTTGAAAGACAGTTTGGCAATTTCATACAAAATACACTTTAACCATAGAAGTAAAAAATCATATTCTTGATGTTTAACAAAAAAGCTGAAAACCTATGACCACCCCAAACTGTGCCAATGCATGGTATAGAAGCTTGTTTACAGTTGCCAATACTTGGAAGCAACCAAGATGTCCTCCAACAGGGGAAACAATAAATTGAATGTGATATATTGAAACAATGGAATAACATTCAGCACTAAAAAGAAATAAGCTATCAAGTCATGAAAAGAAATGGAGGAGATGTAAATGTATATTACTAAGTGAAAAAAAAATCTGAAAAGGCTACAACTGCTACAACTACTCAATGACTGTATACCACCTACTATATATATGACATTTACAAAAAGACAGAAATGTGGAGATAATAAAAAGATCAGTTGTCACTAGGGGTTAGGGGAGTGATAAATAAGTAAGCACAGAGTGTTTTTAGGGCAGTGAAATTATTCTGCATGTTACCACAATGTTAGTATATGCTATTATACATTAGTCAAAACCCACAGAATATATAGGAGTGAACCCTAAAGGAACCCATGTGATAATGATATGTTAACGCAGGTGTTTGGACTCTAACACTTACCACAAGTCTGTTGTAGATGTTGAGAAGGCTGCTATATGTAGTACAAAGGGATTTATGGGAAATTTCTATATCTTTAGCTCCATTTTACTGTGAACCTAAATCTACTATTAATAAATAAAACACATTGATAACTTATTAAATATACAGACTTAATCAAATCTCCTACAAATTATACAAAAAGCAATTAAATGTATATAGAAAAAGTAAAGATTATCACTCTATTAAGAAAAAAATGTTGGCTATCATGAAAACTAGAAATAAAAAGGAGAATCAGAGTGAATGAAATTATTTGTAAATAACTAGAATCTATTAGTTAAATGGAGATATTCCCAAACCCACAAGGATTAAGAGTGAGGTGAAAAATAGAAGAGTATCAGATAAGTGAATATTTGTAGTATATTTTTCATATTTGTTAAGGTAAAAAAAAATGATTAGATACAAAAAATCTGGTGTGTCATTGAGGGCACAAGTGGAGTTTGGATCAGCATTTATTACAGCAATGTAATTTATTTACTATAGCATGACTAGGATACCACTGGCCAGCGGAGATTAAGTCAAGTCACAGAAAGAATTTCATAAGAGAATGGACAGAAGTGAAAGGAATAAGAAGAAATTCATGAGAAATGGAGGTGGGAAAGGGAAAAAAAAAAGGCAGAAGACATTTGGAGAGAGAATGGTATAATCGAGGATCTGAAATTTTAGATACAAAAATACCTCACCAGATTATATCAAGTTATTCAACACTCCTTTGTAAATTTCTGACCAATAAGAGTTAAACATTCATTAAGCATTACATGGAATAGAGAAATTATTATATCATATTATTGTGTAGCTGTAGTTTGAGGGAAATGATCTGGTAAAAAGATCTTTAGAAACACTAGAAATGTTATTACTCCATTTCATTAAAAGATATTTCATCATTATGTCATTTATTAACTGTCTTTGTGTATTTATAATCCAAAGACAGTTATTGGTTACCTTTTATACATCAGGTGTTATGCTGAATTCTGGTATACAGGAAAAAGATTCTATTCCTGTTTTCACGATGCCTTTTTTTTTAAAATCATCTATTTTTTTTAATGTATTTTCACAATGTTTTGAATCCCTTAAAGATTTAATTAAAATTTAGTAAAAAAAATAAGTGCATTTATTCAGTTTAAATGGTGTCATTTTAATAATATTTATAATTTTAAAATTAAATAAAGGTTAAATTTTGCTTGCTGACTTATAATTTTATATATTTATTATAATATTATTTAAATTCATAGTGATAGTATTTCATAAAGTTTAAGTCTTCCATACCAAATATAAAACAAAGTGTATTAGCTTTTCATTGCTGGCAAAAATAATTGAGAAAAAAACTGAGAAAAGATTTATGCTCTGGGTTTCAGAGGTTTCAGACATGATTGGCTGGCTCCATTGCTCTGGCCTGAGGCAAGGTAGAACATCATGGCAGAAGCATGTGGAGAACGGCAGTTTCTTACCTCATGGCAGCCAAGAAGCAGTAAGAGAGAGAAATATGAACTGGGGGACAAGGTATATTCTTCCATGATGAACCTCCAGTGACTACTTCCTTTAACTACGCCCCACACCTACATTTGCTAATCCATTGATGAGATCAGAGCCTCATGATCCAATTACCTTCTGGAAGGCCTTATGTCTAAACCTTGCTGCATTGTAGAACAAGCCTTCAGCTTCAATCAGTGGGGGATACTTCATATACAAACCTTAAAATAGAGCAAACATAAATGAACCAAATAGCTGCAATACTCATTTTTGAAAAAAATGAGAAATAACATTTCATCAGAATAAGAGACCAGTTTGCTTTAAATAATATTAGTACTGAAAGAAGAAGAGAAATCATCAACTTATATAAACTATTGCTTAGGTAACATTTCTTTTTTTCTTTGTTAAACATTCATTCCATAGTGTAAAGCCTTTTAGGCAATCTCTAATGGATACAGGAAGACCAGCAAAATGGCATCAAACGTGGTGGTTTATGAAGTATGAATCAATTGGCATAAAATGTAGTTTAGTACTCACATAAAAGCAGGCGACTACTGCAGATAAATAATCAGGTTATTTAATAAATATAGCTGTAGAAAAATAATAATTATTGGATTACATTATAAAATGCTGACACTATGAAGAATTTTCATAAATGGTAAATTTACAGTGAAATATAGAATACGACATTTAAATATATTATTCATTTTATAGTAATAATTTAAATGTAATTGTATTTTAAATGTTATCAGAACTTATCTTTGCCTTGAATTTTGGTAAAATTTATCAATATTCCTTCCAAACTTAGAAAATATCTTTGTATCATTTTAAAAATATGTCTGTATCGTATTTTAACTACTCATTTCCTTTTGTAAGCAGGTGAGGCACATAATGTGTTTATACAAACTTCAATATTAAAATATGCTTCACAATGTATCCTCCCTTTGATTTTTAATTCTGCTTAATATAATAGAATGTTCAGAGTGAAATTTTTTTGGAGAGACTGTATTAGTTCAAACTGATGAGCAACCAACATGGAATGTCAAAGTCATGAGTAATGCTAAATAGCAACTCTCTCAGAAACCACTTGAAAATATGCCCCATTCAAAACAGTATGATTTAGAATTTACCTTCACAGCCAATTCCCTTTCTATGTATGGTGATCATTATCAGTAATATAATTTTCCAATTATGGAATAATAAAGTGAAAGTAAGGAAATCTGAAAAGCCACAAAAATAAGAAAATACTGTTTATAGACATCAATATGTACTTACTACTGCCCTCCTGATATTTGTGTTTGGCAGGGGTTCTTTGATGAACTTATTTTAATGTCTATTGCAGAAGAAATGTGGATATCAAGACCATCTTTGAACAAGTAAGATTCAGTCACAAATAAGTCTCTTGGGGAAAAATATCAATTGTTCTTTCACATTGTACAATCTAAAAACACAGATATGAAAATAAATTATTGGGTATATATTATGGTTGATATATATTGGAATAGCAAGCTTTAATCCCAATTTTTTATGTTTAGCCAAGAGGGAACTATTGAACTATATGAGATTTTACACATCTTTCAACTAAATTAAAGATACAAACATTAAAGTTAACACTTGGGATATCATGAAGATTTGTGTGGCTCTCTAGGGTGCCATAACCCATAAAGTAAGGGAAGAATCCATAAATGAGCTTTTTCGTTTTCAGTCAAAGTATTGGTGAGTATCTTTTAAATTAAAAATTTTGGAAGGCCACTAAGAGTTGTGTGGAATAGAAAAGATCTGGCAGAGTTGAGCCAGGGGATAGGAATGATCAGAAGAAAATGAGAATTGTTCTATGCTTCTGAACAGATCTATGAAAACTAAGTGATAACCTATTTATTGTATATCATCCAGTGAAAGTCCATTTCAGAAATTTTCTGAAATATACATTGACCATCTTTATACCAATATTAAAAAATTGTAATTGAGAATACCTAGAAAGAACATATTACTATTAACCTAATTAACATAGTATGACAGAATTACACTAAACAACTGACTAATTCCTGGTACTTTAAAAGTTACCAGACAGATTATTTGAAGTAAGTCTTGTTTTGCGTTTCTGAAGGCTTTTTAAACAATCAGAAGTAATTTTAAAGAGCTGGAAATAAAACAGTTCAAAAACATTTTCAGTCTTCATCTAAATAGAAGAATCTTACTATAGTATTTTGATAAAGTAGTTAGATATTTACAACAGCATTAATATTGTTCAAAGTAAAGATGCCAATAACTTAAAACTATATAAGAAATTCATTTTGATAATGTGGAGAATGAAAAATAGATGATTAATTTTTAACAAATCATGAATTTTATTAACAGTTCAAAATCCCAACAAAGGGCCATTAGGGGCACATGCAGACGCAGACCAAGCATACCATCTTTATAATGAGTAGTAAAACACAGCTAATAATCTCTGTAAAACAAAATAAAACCATTAATCATTTTGCAGCCAACCCACAAGGGTCCATCCTTTTCTGGCCACTTGGAGCCAAGTGATGAAGTTGTGCTGGCCAGGCTGAGTACTGAGGGCAATCCTGAATTCTGTGTTTGGCAGGCATTCCCAATACAGTGGCCACAATGCCAGAAATTTCTGGTTATTTCATATCCATTTCCTCAGTTTCACTGATGGTGTTTAGAGCTTTGGTTTTGAGAATATTTGGGATATCAAAGATGCCCCCATGGACTCACGGCTTCCTCAAGAGAGGATGGCTTACATTTCCCTTCTCTGCTTCCCTCAGCTCTCTCCTACACAAGATAGGAGAATGGAGGTCATCTGAATCACAAGTTATTTTTATGCAAATTCTTATTATGCAAGGACATATCATTAGAGGCACAGGGAGAGTACTGCTGGTAGAAACTTTCAGCCACCAGCCATCTTCAAAATCATCTGAACCAGGTGCTAAGAGCCACAGCCAAGTAATATGATGCATGGCATTTTTGGTTGAAAGGTGACGCCAGCAAGCCATTGAGATGATATGATTATGTTAAGATCTGAATTCATATGGATATTGGATTCCTGCTGTCCACCTCAGCCTGCTTGGGACTCCTGGAGAGTTCCCATTGGTTGGGGAAGTGCTGTAGGAGGGAATTCCGGAGGAGGGACTTCCTGTTGGGGTCCAGGAGAATGTGGCGTGGGTCGGTCAGCAATCTCTGCGGGAGCGTATGGGGCATTGGCGGCAGTTTCAAAAATAAAGTTTGTTCCTGTTTGAGTGGCTCATGATTTTGTGCCCAGCCAGACTGCTGCAACCAGGTACCCTGCCCAGGGCAGCAAATCCTACCCTTGGTTAATACAAGTGTAAAAAACTTAGGTCCTCCACCCCACTTTGGTTTATTCTAATCAAAGCTCCCCTCGGCTCTCAGAGGACTTTGTTAAAACTTCAATGCAGTTTAACTTTTCCCTCTGCTTAATCTTGCTTTTCCCCTTTTTTGTCCATAGCTGGTGATCTCCAAATCACCTCCCAACAAATTTCCTAGAGTTTCTTACCATCTCAGTAGTTAGAATCTGTGAAAATAAAGGAGAATTAATAAAAGTGGGGGACAGCTAAATTTGGAAAATACTCAATTTAATTTCATGACTTTAGAAATGTTCAGATGCCTAGAAACGGGAATATAGAAAGGAGATGGTAGTACTTAGACAAGTATGGAGGCCAGAAAGCACTGTGGATGAAAAAGGACTGTGGTGGACCCAGACAGATCTGGCTAGAATTCTGTTTTATTACTTATTACCTGTTTGGCACCATGTCACTTACAAAGTCTCCTACAGCAGACCTGGCAGAGTGGCAGCCCTTGGGCTACATTTGATTTGTTTTACAGTAAAAGCAAACACGATTCAATTTCCATCCTTAAATATAGGAATATTTAAAGTAAAAATCCACATATCTAAATTCTTTTGAAAAAACTAAAATCTGAAAATGCTTAGCTCCCCTGAGCACATGGTGACAATTGTGTGCTAAAGGGTCCTATCCCCCTTCAATAAAGAAGACACTTTCCTAGTGTATCATGTATTACGGCTTTTTTTGATAATTTATGTTACTTGGCTGATTCATTTGCAAAATGAGTTACATGAAGGTAACATCACCTATCTTTTCAATAAATATATTGGATATAAAACACCTAATGCAGATCTAGTTATATAATAAGCAGATAGTCACAAAAAGCCATTGTAGTATTTATTATGGTAGTGCTGGCATTATTGACCAGATATAAAAGAGGATACAGCCAATATAGAATACCTTGGCTGTAATTAAGAACATAAGCTACATAGCAAGCAGATAAGACCCATGATCAGGTGATATACTAGAATTTATGAGCAATTAAATAGTAAATTCCATACTTAAATTAGAGGAAACATTTTTAACTATTTCTATAAGTTATTTCATTTAATTTATCACAAATGCATCTACGACATATTAAGTCTAAATAATGACTAATGTGTTTACAGAGAACATTTCCAAATATCTGTTTTTTTTTTATTTTTTAATTAATCTTTTTGTATTTTTAAAAATTGCAACCCAACTATCCTGGGGAAAGGAACATATGCTGTCACCTAATAAAAACTACTCTGAATTTTTGGAAAATTTTTTGTGAAATAATCAATAGTCTCTAGATTCTCCCTGCCAATTAAATCTCATCTCAGTGACAGGAACCCAAAAAAGCAACAGTAGCTACTATCTCCTTTAAAGAATTCTTGGTTACATAATAATAAGCGAACTTTATATTACCATTATTGTAAATAACAACTGAAACTGTGCTTGGAAAGAAATATTTACTAAGCCAAAAGCATTAAAGCACTTTAGTATAAATTTTTAAAAACATAAATATATATTTTGGATCAATATAAGCTTTTCAGACTTTTTCACACATTGAGACATAATAACCACATATCAAACTATGGTGATAAAAGTACATTCAAAGTGTCCACACTTGGAAACATGAAAAATATTGCCAAGGAATATCATATTACTTTGCCACACTTGTATACGTCCTCACAAAGAACTGTCTTCAGAGCTTGCCAGAAAATCCTTCCAAAAAAAGAAATAATTGAAAGGAAACGAAATGTTGATATGGTACACAATGTTTGTTTTCTACCTATTCAGTCCTTCTTAATTGCTAACAGAATTTCTATTTTATCTGAATTTATACTTCATGTTCAGACATTTACTGTCTCATTACTCTGGGCAATGAATCATGATTGCTCTAATGCAGTTATGATGATGCTGTTCCTTGATTTTTCCAGTCTGGACTATGTGTAGAATAGCTGTATTATCATATGGGGCCAATAAAACTAAGTGTACATCTGCTTGGGGGTATTCTGGAAAAGCTTTTGCCATCTTTATGAAAAGAGAATAGATGAAGCTATTACAGCCCTTTTGCTTTTTCTCCATCCTCTTGCTTTAATTTTGGATATGATATTTGTTGCTGAGGCAGTCTGCCACCTGGTAAATCCAAATTGCTCTATTTTTATTTTTTAAATAATAGCTAACATTTGTAAAGAGTTTAGTACATGTGACAGCATGTGACAGCACGCTCTGTGGCTCATTGCATTCTAGCTCATGTAATTTCAACTATCCAAGCAGTGTATTACATATGTGTACACAGGAGGAAACTGAAGGTCAGCAAGAAAAACTGATGAACTGAGTTGCCTGTGGTTACATTGGTAGCTGCTAGAAAAATTGGAGTTGGAACCCAAGATTGACACTAGCAGCATGGATATATATATATACTGCCTTCCTAAAAAATGAAAGCTACCTCAATGTTTATAGAGCAAATAGCCAGTGCTCGAAAAGTCAACAGACTCCACACCATCAAGAAATTGGCAAGCCTGTTTGGCTAACGACACCTTTATTATAATTTTTCATCAATGACTAAAAGCTCCATTAAGAGGTAAGAATAAATCTGAAGTTTTTCTCTGGTTTGAGAGAAATCCTTAATGTGCATTAGTTGCAGCCAATTCTCAGAATAATTTCATGAATTCAACCTCTTTTTAGAGACCAGAATTAAGTCAACTTAAGTGTGGTTTTGGAAGAACAGCCAGACCCTTTATGTCCTTAGATATCCCCATCAGGGGCTACTTCACTAAAATGTTTTGTCCATTAATACAGGGACTGTGTCAAAAGAAGGGCATGTGGAAGCAAAGAGTCTCCTCTTTGTCTAATATGATAATAAGTATGAATGAATACTTCAAATGCTTAAAGATACAGAGAGTTAATTGCAGACAAAGCAGATAGGTTTCAATGCCAAGATTAATCATGCTACAGTTGGTAAAAGAGAAATATGTTAGTTTTCTATGGCTGCTGTAATAAAATACCACTAATTCAGTGGATTAAAATATTGAAAAATTGTAATGTTACAGTTCGATAGGTCAGCAATCGGACAAAATCAAGGGTCTAGGGGGACTGAGTTCCTTTCTGGAAGGGAATATTTGTTTCCTTGCGGTCTTCAATTTCTAGAAGCTTCTGACATTTCTTAACTCATGGCCCCATCTTCCATCTCTGAAGCCAACAGTGAAGGGTCAGGTTGAAGTCCACCCCCTGTCATCTTCTCTATTGGAAACCAGGGAAAAGTTCTCTGCTTTTAAGAACCCATGAGCTTAGATGGGGCCCACTTAGTTATCCATAATGATCTCTCCATCACAAATTCCATTGTGCTGATAAAATCTGCAAAGTCTCTTTTTCTTTATAAGGTAACTTATTTAGGGTTCTAGTGAGTAGAACGTGGACATTTTTGGGTGTCATTAATGTACCTTTGACAGTGCAATAAAGGTTTACAAGTGCACAGTTACAAGAAAGTGAAAAAAGGCACTATTTTACTGGATCCATAACACTTGGATCAGTGCTAAGTTCATGAAAGTACCAAGAGAAAAATATTTTTTGAATTAGAGAAGTTTGCTTGAAATTTGCTCTGGTGACAGTAATAAAGTGTATAAAAAGATGGCTTATAAGATGTCCTCAAGTCGAAATATCCTGCATAATATCTAAAACATAATATAAAATACTTAATTGATAAATGAGTTAACTGTATTCATTAAGAAAAGGTTGAATCTATGGGCAATTCTTCCAGTATGTCATAATTGTCAGAAATAACTGATAATCAACCTAAAAAAGTACATAAGTTACCTCCACAGGAAGATGGGACATAAGCTTAAAATACAAATGGCCATAGCTAATGAACCAGGTATTTTCCATTATCCCTATGCCATGATCTGTTCTTTTCCCTGGTTGTCAGACATGCATAACATACATTAACAAGTTCCTTTGCTCACTAGCTTGTGGTTATGTTTAGACAGTGAGACATCCAAGGGAAGAGTGGAATCAAAGAAGATAAGAAGGAAACAGAAGGCAAGGTTATCTTTCCCCTGGCTCCTTCCAAATTGCCTCGGGCTGGATGCATTCAGCACCCTAAGGTCCAATTTCATCTTTACTTCACTTTCTATACAAGACATTCTTCCTTTTAGTGGAGATAATTTCATTTTTCATGTGTCCTTTTATACCATACAAAGGTAATGGCTTCAATCTGGGCATAATCCTTGTGATATTTCGATATTTTATTCCCGCATTTCCAAATATTTTTGTGAAACTCTCCTGAGTTATCAAATTTGTTTTGTTTTGTTCTTTCCTGCAAAGATCCACGATTGGCATTGCCATGGATACAGCATTTGTGGCTTAAAAAGTAGGAAAAATTATCAGAGAACGTTAAAGAAAATGAGTAGCAAGAATATACTCTACTTTCATGTATATTAAAAGGAAAAACAAAAATATTGAAAATAAAGAATAAATGCCAAGGTAAAGAACTGTCACTTTTTTCTCTTATTGTATCAAGTAGAAAATGATGCAATTGATTTCATATTTTGAATTATATATAAGCAATGGGAATATATTGGAAGATAAATATCAATAAAGATCCTGATTAACAATATAATGTATAAAAGTTTTTATAGTGTGAGTTATGGATACATTCAGAGAAGTTAAAGTGGTCATCCAGAGGCCTGGTAGATAAGGCATGCCCCCAACATGAGTAGTTCAAAATGTAACAAAACAAATTCTTTCCCTCCTTGAGAATGTTTTAACATCTGGAATATTAGATGTTATATTTCTCTCATTCACACTTAATTGCACATGTACAACTAATAAAATCTTTAACTGTGTGCACTATGGATGCAAAATGGAAAAATATTAGTTAATACATCTTTACTTAATTTTTATTATAATGCAAAATAATTAATGTCAAGCGAAATGCTGAGGACCACAGTCTTTACTGTGAATTCTAAGATGTACAAAGTTCATAATATTGAAACAATTTTCTTCTTATTAATTGGTATTGATGGATGTTTAATGAGGTATCTTAGTTAAGCTAGTGATTATTATTGTCAAAGTTTAAACAGAACAATAATTAGTGAATTTGATGACTACTATTTTCCTTTAGTTAGTATTTAGTATTTAATAATCAAAACACATCATTTACATGTATTCTAAGTATGCCCCTTATGATTTTCCTGGTATTCAAATCATTCTGACATTTACAAAGGTGAAATTAAAATTGCAGAGTTGAAACCATGAAGAACACAAGCTTATACAAAAGCAAATTCTCATAGGAATTTAACAACAAACAGTACAAGTTACCAGTCAAATTATGAGCCATAAATTCTCACCTAGAAATAAGAAAAGTGGATTTGTATTGAATATATACAAACATTCAAAACAATAGTATATATAAAAGTAAGTGAACATTTTTAATAGAAAATAAAAGGGAAGACATTTGTGGCCAAAACATGTGTTTAAAACTTTTATTCTACTACCATTTCATCTAAGTTGAAACCCTCAGGGAAAATTCTCCTACTAGCAAGATTTTGGTTCTCTATCTGCATTACAACAAAATGTGTTCCTATATGACTGCTATTATGCAAAGTTTTTTTTTTTAATGTTTTGTCCATTATATCACTTTTATCAAAGTAAAAACTCCTAAAGAAAAAAAAAGCTGGATTCCTTGGTTATCATATTTTTGAGCAAAAAATACACCTCTGCAAATCTCCCATTGAGAACATAGTAATTACTTAAGTTGGCAGAACACATCTGGCATAATAAAGAGGGGAATATAAAAGTCCTTGATGTAACCAAAGTGTTTATCAGTTTTAGAACACTCCAGTTACTGCCAGATTCAAGAAAATATTTAATTAGGCATTGGCTCTCTTTTCATCTTCACTAATTTAAGGTGCTGCCCTCCTTATTCTCATGGGTGCTGAAAGAATCAGAAGCACAACCTGCATCAAATTCTACTCCCTAAATATCTCCATTAGTAACTATGATGATAAGTCAAAATCTTTCACTAGTGAGCTAAGGGAAGTAAAATCTGCATTCATTTACAGAAAGATAAGTTACCCTAAACACTCTCATGCTTTTAAGTACTTCCTTAAAATTTGGAACTTCTCCAGTGTAGCTCCTAAATTTTTGGGAGTGCTTTCAGCTGGCTGGTACACACTAATTTAGTAGCAATATAAACTCATATGTGAGTCATCCCTGATGTACAAAAACAGATGAACAATGTAGGCATCCAGATGCGACCACATATAATTGATACATCCCAATTGTTATGAGAGTTTTTAAAAATACATTCCAATTTAACTACATATGTGTTTTAAAAATACATATATAACAGTTACTATTATGACATTATGTAAAAATGTGGATGTGTAACTGATGTGATTCTGCAATCTTTGTAATATTTTGAATAACCAATAAAAAAATTAAAAAAATTAAAAAATACATATATTTTAAAGTTAATTGAGTATTTACTGCAAAATTAATCCATTTTTCAAATAATGCACAGATGTGAAAAATGCAAAATTCACCTTTGTAACTCTCTGTCTCCCTCCCTCCCCTTCTGGTTTTGTTTGCTTCTTTGTATGTGTGTTTGGCAGTGTTATAGAACAATCCTGGGCCTCACACCTGGGAGGCAAGTGCTGTATCACTGGGCTACACCCTCATCCCTACTGTCACTCTTCTATACTTAGTCCTTCTACTCAATACTTTCTAATCTAACTATAAACAAAAATTGTTGTCTTGGCTTCCAAGCTTCTAAGTTCATTTTAATTTCATAATCAATCATGAATATTTTTCTATGGTAGTAAATATAAGCCCTCTTTTGTTTTAATGAAAAGACTATCACAAATAAAGGATGTTTTATAATTTATTTGAACATTTCTTTAATATTAGTATCTAGTTTCCTCCAGATATTTTTTAACAGTAATGCTGAATTAAACATGTTATATAAAAGAGAAGAAATACTAATTTTGGTAATAATACCCAGTACTTCTAGAATTCTTTGGTTTTAAAATGTGCAAAATTAAAATTATGCTATTTTATTTGATGAGTTTGTACAGGTGATAGTGGTGGCTGTAAATTATCTCAATGAAAATGTTAACACCTCTCTAGTTGCTTTGTTTTATCTGAAATATGAAATTCATGCTTACTCTCATCACTTTAAATACTTTTGTTCTTGAGTTTACTCTATTAACACATTGTTTTGTTATGATCATCATAAGCCAGACCATCTCTTTTCCCTCCCTGGTGCTGCCTTAAGTGGTCTTCTAGGACATCCTTGTTTTTTGCCATGCCAGGAATTGAACGTGGGGTCTTGTGCATGCTATCACTTAACTATACATACAGCTCCAGATGTATTATGTTTTTGTTATGGTTGTTGCTGTTTTGGTACTGGGATTGAACCAAAGGACACTTAACCACTGAACTATATCCCCAGCTCCTTTTTGTGGGGCCGAAAACTAAGAAGGCACCTGGCTAAATGCCAGTAGGAGGACACTGAAGTTGTTTTGAAACCTCCCTGATTGGCTTACTTCTCTTCCATGCTCATGTACAGCTCATGCTCTTTATTAGAAACTATGGTATGGGTATATATGTGAATTCCTCCTGCTGATTTGACCTTTATGTTGATTGGTTCCCGCTTTTCCGTGTTTTAAAATGATTGGCTCTTACTCTTTCTATAAGTTGTGTGTGCTTCCTCAATAAATGAGATCCTGCTTTGACTCATCTCCCTGGGGCATCTGATTGTCCTCTGGTGGGGAGGGCTGGGTGGGCAGCTGGCTGGCCCTCACCTTTCTTGATCCATCTGGGTTGGGGCATGCTCTTCTAAGCCTCTCTGCGGATGAAGTGGATAGAAGAAGCTAAAAACCCCAACACCTTTTGTTTATTTTTGAGACAGGGTCTCCCTAAGTTGCTTAGGGTCTTGCAAAGTTGCTGAGGGCTGGCCTTGAACTTGTGATCTTCATGCCTTGGCCTCCTGAGTTGCTGGATTTACGTGCATGCACCACCATGGCTTTTATATAGTTGAACAATATGATAAATATCAGGCCTATACTCCAACACATTCCATAAAGATTAAAATACAGTAATATTGGATTTTAAAAGTATGACATTAATTTGAATAGTAATCATTAAACAAATTTCCAACAAGTAGCATGCCTGATACTGTGTTATGAGATTAACCTTTTTATATACTTCTGTATTTTAGCCATGCACAAATTATTTTTCAGCTCTGATTTATTGCTCATTGTCGATTGTTTCTAGATTGCTACCACTAAGAAAATGATCTAGGCTTTGGATACATGTAATTTAAAGAGCTATATATATATATATAAGGGTGTAACTTTGTGCTGAAGTACATATTCAACATATGGGGAGCCCTAAGTTTAATACATAGCACCAATAAAAAAAGTAATTTGCCTATTTATAAATGGTCTTTAACATTTTTTCTAAATATACCTTTAATTAATATTATTTGTTTCCTAAATTATTCTTTTTTGGGGGGGTTGGATACTGGAAATTGAACTAAGAGGCACTCAACAAATGAGACACATCCCCAGCCCTATTTTGTAGTTTATTTAGAAACAGGATCTTACTGAGTTGCTTAGTGCCTCACTTTGGCTGAGATTGGCCTTGAATTTTTAATCCTCCTGTCTCAGCCTCCTGAGCTTCTAGGATTACAGGTATGTGCCACCATGCCAGACTTACTAATTAATTGTTCATTAGCTGAATCTTTTTTCCACATCAGAGAATATCTGTAAATATTACATTCTTATAAAATGAAAAAAAAATTCCTAAATTAAATTTTAAGGAGAAAGTAGTAAATGTCAACAAAGCCGATAAATTATTTAACATTATTTTCTATCATAATTTTTCTCATTCTCGTAGTTTATGGTGGTTCAAGAAGTTAGAAAATGGAATTCTGAACAGAATGTAAATGAATAAAAACTTCAGTTGCCAAAAAAATTATTTTGAAATTCTTGGACAAATGAGACAATAGAATTTCAAATAATGGGATGAGTAGCTGTGTTAGACTGCTTTGCATCACTGTGATCAAAATCCCTGAACGAACAACTTAGAGGATGAGAAGGATTTATTTTGGCTCACAGCTTTAGAAGATTGAGTGTAAAGTTGGCTGACTCCAAGGCATAAACATCATGGAGGAAGGCCATGTCAGACAAGAGATGCACAGCTCTTAGCAGTCAGGAAGCAAAGAGAGAGAGACAGAAAGAATTCAGAGGCAGATAGAGTCCAAGGCACACACTCAGTGACTTATGTGTTCCAGCCATGTCCCACCCCTCACTATATAAACTAACCACCCAGGAATCAACTCAAATAATTAATCCATCAAATGGATTAATCCAAGGATGCAGTTGCAGTTCTCACAAACCAATCATTTCCTAAAAGGCCTACAACAGAACCTTGTGCACTGGGGACCACACTTCCACTCATGAGCTTTGCAGGGTAGGGGTCACTCCAGATCCAAACCACAACAGTAAATGAAAAAAAAAAATAGATTTTATAAAGAATCAAGCACTTAGTTCTGAGTCACTTATTTCTTTCTGGGAAAATATCTACCTTCAATAAGTGTAAAACATCAAAAGATGACATGTTTCAAGGGTAAACACTACTTACACTTGCAGATGCCATATAGTCTCCTGAAAAATATTTATTACATTCTATGCTACATGAAGACATGACAACTGTCTCTTCCCTAAAATACTCCTTTGTCTCTTAAATACTTCACTGGCTACTCTTCCCCTGGTATCCATCAAAATTCCAAGATGGGAGAAAAATTAGCTTGAATATATATAAAGCATGGTGTTGATGACATTACAATAAGTTTTTTTTTTCTTCTCACCACAAAACTCTTAGTTACAAGACTTTAAAATTCAGAACATTGTATTTTACTCCTTTTCTTCCAAGTCCAGTAATTATCAAGACTTATTGAACATACCTGTGCACATTTTTCTCCCCAAATTTCCCTTTATTTTGCATTTAAATTCAAGAACTTTTTACATTTTACATGATCTCAATGATCTCCTAAACACCAATCTCCTCCTCTTGAACTCACCACAAACTACTTCTTAATATTTTTTCTTTTTCTTTGTTTTTGGGTTTTTGTTGTTGTTGTTGTTTGTTTGTTTTGTTTTTGTTTTTGAGTACCAGGGATTGAACTTCGGGGTACTCAACTACTAAGCTACATCCCCGGTTTTTTGTACTTTTTTTAGAGACAGGGTCTCACTGAATTGCTTAGCACCTTGCTTTTGCTGAGGTTTGCTTTGAACTCACAATCCTCCTGCCTTAGCCTCCTGAGCCGCTGGGATTACTGGTGTGCGCCACCACATCTGGCTCAGAATATTTTTCTTAATTACTCCTAGCCCTTAAGGGCATTTTATTATCTGCACAATGATGTTTATACTCCTTACTTAGCATTCAAAGCAGTTTCTCTCTTTAAAAAAAAATATTTTATGTAGAGACAGGGTCTCCCTAACTTGCTTAGGGCCTAGCTAAATTGCTGAGTCTAGCTTTGAACTCTAAATACTCTTATCTAGCCTCCTCAGCTGCTGGGATTACATGTGTGTGCCACAGTGACAGCTCAAAGGAGTTTTATATGTGGCCCCAAACTTACCATTTAAATCATATTGATAATCATTTTTCCTATGTGGTATCCAAGGTTGTTGTAAGCACACATCCAATAGACAATTCTATGTGCACATACTACACCTTCCCAGTATTTGTCAATGCTTTTTATCCCTTTTCCTGCCTTAGATCCCAACTCATATTGGAAAAATGCCATAAACTCTTTCCTGAAATATTCCATTTTTACAACTACCATAGATTAAAGTATTCTTCTGAGAAAACCTTTTGTCTTGTCTCCTCTTATGGCACTTATCACTTCCTATATTTTATTATGTATTATTCCTATGACAATTCTCCTAATAGACAAAGCTTATTAAATAAAGAGTTTCATTTTACAAATATCTATATTATGGATATTTAACAAACATTAAGAGAATAAATTTTCTCATACAATGATGAAGTTTAGTGGTTAGTAGTCACCATGTCCTGGTGAATCACTTGCCAACTGACATTTACTAAATGAAGCATTACAGAATGAATGCAGCAAAGAAAACAGTAGTGGGTGGTCAGGGAACAACTGTGGTAGGTCAACATATATTCTATACAAGCACAATGAAGGTAGATATAGGTACAAGTACAGTGAGGTCATGCTTTTTCAAGTGTGGCCCAAAGATTGGATCCAGAATGGATGTTTATACAGCAAGCAAATTCTTGGTTTCCTCAATAGGCCAATTCAATATTTATTTAGAATCTAAGAAATTATTAAAGATTCTTGTCCCACCTTTCCTAATGATTATTTTGCATACTGAAGTTCACACTACACTGTAAGCAGTTAATGAGAAATAAAATGCCAAAAGAGTCAACTTTTTATATTACCAGTTTCCCTATCCTTGGATTCAGACACAGTTTGAAAATATCTGGAAAAAAAATGAGTCTGTAGTGAATATGTATAGACATTTTTCTAGTTATTGTTCACTAAACAATACAGTGTACCAACTATTTACCTACAATTTATATTATATTAGGAATTATAAGTAATAGAGAAATGATTTAAAGTTTACAGAATGATGTATGTAAGATATATGCAAATACCACACTGTTTTATTTAAGGGACTTGAGCACATTTGAATTTTGGTATCTGGTGACGTCCTGGGGAAAAAAAAAATCCCCATGAACAATTGTCCATAACTTTACATAATTTTGAACACTGTCTAAAATTTCAGTGTGACTGTAAGTTTTCCAGATCAGTTTTGTTGAGCATGACACAAAGAGTAATGGAAGTTTCCCAGTTTCCACGTCTCTCTAGAAGATAAGCTGTATTAGGCTGTAACCTTGAAATACGAATACTTAGTATCACAGTTTCTCGAAACCCTTCATAATATTTGACATGCTGATCCCTAGCCACACTCAGATCATCAGTCCTAGGGCTTGTGATCAGGTGCCATGCTCCTCTTTCATTCAGCCTCTTGAAATTGTTAGTGAAAAACAATAGCACTGTATTTGCACCAAGCAGGAGATGTATGTGCCTGCTCATGTGCAACACAGGCAGGCCTGAAAAGATGAACTGTGGGGCTAAAGGGTGACTAGTGCCTGGAAAAGGGAAACTTCAGAGAGCTGATGGAATGAACTGTTGAAATGAACACTGAAGTTAAGCATGTGAGTGCGACTGAATCAATCCATTTTGCTTTTTTTTTTTTTTACCTGCTTAGAGTCCTTTGTGCTACCAGGATATGGTTCTCTGAGAGATCCAAATTTACCCTTGTTAAAAATCCTCTTTATGGCCAGGACAAGATTTTTTCTTGTCTGTTCAAATAGCACACCAAAGTGATTTTCCTTTTCTTCTCAATTCCAGATTTGTGAAGCCTTAGGCTTTTTCCTTAGCTCATTTGAATGAATTTTTTTCTTTTTAGCTAAAACAATGATGTTTAAAAAGAAAAACATAGTAAACATTTTTCTGATGATAGGCACATTTTGCAACTGTTATATAAATCAAATAGCACAAGGCACAAATAATTTTCCTCTGAATTATAGTCAAATTGTAAAGCCACATAAAATCAAGAGCTAAATTATCTCATGTCTAGCCTGTCAGTCTTAATTTGAAATCATTCTTTAGATTAGGATTAGTGAAAGCATATCTTAAAATATTTAGCACAGGTGTTATCTTATAGAAATAAGTAAGGGATTTTCCTAAAATACCATTATGATATGAATGCTTTCTCTAACTCATCATTCCAACCTTTAAAGTTTTTTGAAAATATATGATAGAGAATATATTTTCATTGTTCTCATTTTTCATGACTGACATGTGTTTAATAAATTTTCAAGTTCAACTAGATGAAATTGAACTATAAGATTAAAATATAAGAGCAATATAAACATAAAAGTAAAAAATTACGAACATATTCACACAACAGAGTTCTCTTTAGCATCAGCAAATAGCAATAATATTTTCCTAAATACAAATTATGAAGAAATAGACTTTATATTCTAAATAGAATTAAACATGTCCAACAGTTCTTTCAAATAAATACATTGATAGTTAAAAATAACTTGGTAAAATACATAACTATCTTAATTTTTTGCTTCTAAGTTCTGCATAACATAACTATATTGGTATTGTTTTAACAATAGGCATAGACAAAATGTCAGCCCACAAAGCCATAAATACCACAAATTAATTTCTCAAAAACTAATCTCACATGAATTTATCTGCGATGTATGTTTTATATTTCTGACCTTCAAGTAGGAAATATAGATCAAATGTTTTAATAATTCTTTCTAAAAATCTATTAAAGCTCATGCTAATAAAAATGTGACAGCCTTATAAATGTGATTTACACATAAAAAACACAAGATTTATAAATTAAGCTTTAACGCCTTTAGAAAATTAAGTTCATTTTGGTTCAACTGATAAAGAGTTAAAAACTAGCTTTACACACTGAATCAAAACAAACAAGTTAAAATAAACAAGTAAAGAAATGACTACATGCTTATGTATTAGAAAATAAACATTCATACTCTAAATCTTCTAAGAAGATTCAAATTCCGCAAGTAGATAATTGTTACAGATAGGAGATGCTGATTTCTCAAAGAAATGACAAAATGTTATACATTACTATTTCTGGTCTTTTAAAAATAAGTAATATCATTCATTGGAAATATATGTTATATTTTAAAAGACATTCCTTTTCTAAGTCAAACATAATCTACTTTAAATTTTTGTAGAAAATAATGAACTGAAATGATTTTCCATTAAATTATCTTGCTTGTCTTCTTTACATTCTTTATACATAGCATTAGCATGATACAGCATATCTAGAAAAGTACCAGTTGACTCAATCACTATTAGGGGAAGAAAAATACTCTGATCTCTGTGTTAGGCATAAATTATACTTAAGAAATATCAACTGTTTACAATGAAATGAGAATTTTGAGGTCCCTACTAACCTCCTCTATTAATATCTGCATTTTATGTAAGAATTGTGTCCATTATGTTACATTGAATTTGGTTTGCCTTTGTAGTCACTGAACAAAGCCACAGCCTGAGGGTGTACATACTCTTTCCTTGTAGGTCCAATCATACCAGTATTCACTGAGAAGAACTCAGAAAGAAGTAGGCAAGAAGGAGAAGAAATAATTTCTTTCTATGATCTTACTTTCTTAGATCTAGATCTTACACTGTTAAAATATTTCAGCCAATGCTTCTGCATGATAAGGCTGAGAACTAGTTTTTTCACATGAAAGGCAGTCCTTGAAACTCAGATCTGATGCCATAGGGGGTTTATCATATCTTATAAGAAAATGCGATAGAGACCTGCTGTAATCTGTATTTACTTACCTGTTGTTACTCCCCTGTCTAGATTTTGCTGCAGGAATTTGTTGAAGTCTTTTATGTATTACGTGTATTTTGAATTTCCCTGGAGAAAAATGATGTTTACAACACTCTCCAAATGTATTTGACAATGAAATTCTTTCTTTAAAGGAGCCATGTTTTAGAGGTAGTCCTTAAAGGCAAAGTAAATTTTGAAGGACAAGAGTCATGACTAAAATAGTGAATTCATTGAGAGGAATAGGAGATACTGATTAACAGGGGAATCTGAATGCAAAATGGAGTTGCTGTGCTTCCTTTCTAACCTTTGGATGGCGTGAGCAGAGGGAGACAGTCACTCTCAAAAATGGAATAGAATTTTAAGGTCCACATAAAATTAGCTCTTTAAATTCTAAATTATGGCAAGTTTATTAATTCTATATCCACTAGAGAATTACAATGATTTTAGGAGGAAAAAAATAGAAATAAATTACGATTATGCCATCTCATCAAACTAGTATAATTTTCAGGTAATCTGTGATCTCTCTTCATATCAAAAGCCTCCTAAAATTCTGGTCAAGGTATGTATCTGTACACTAAGGGATGCAAGGGACTGCCTGGTGTGGAAAATCTTCCTCTATTACCAACATTGGTGCTATTTAAAGTAGTTTGATCCTTGTATCTCTAGGTATAATGAACATATTTGGATAGAAGGGCTGTAGCCCACCAGAAGTACAAGAGATTGCCTGAAGGACTGGAGTCAAGTCAGATTGTCTAACAGTAGGATTTAAATGGGAACTGGGAACACCTGGTATGAGCTGTCATGGGGTCTGGGGTTACCCAGTTTCAGCTGGAGAGCTAGAAAGTAACCATGTAAGCAATAGACTATACTTACATAATGGAGCCTCCCTGAAACCTCTGGACACCATGGCTTGGGTGAGCTTACCAGGTTTGGCAATATTACATTCATACTGTCATAAGGAGTTTTCAGGACGACTACCAGTGTAGTCATATAATTCCATTGAAAAGGAAAAATCACAAGCTCTGCACTTTTGAACACTGACAAACACACCCTTTGACCATTTTAATTTGTATTCTTTCAATGTAAGAAATTGTAATTATGAGTATATCAACTCTTGCTATTGGAATCCTATGCCAGAAGGCTAGCTCATGGGGTCACAACAAATCAGGTCCAGCCACTTGCCCTAAAACTCAAACAGGAAAAATTCATGTTGAAAAGCAGGAACTGAACCTAAATTAGTATAATTTTACAAGGAAGACAAGGGAAACAGCATCTATAGCACTGTCTTCAGGGTAGTGACTCAGATTATTTGGACAACAATACTAGAAATATGCACAAACAGTCTTGGTCTGATTGACCATTACCTCAGGATTGGTTGGACAGAGCTTTGTTGCATTGATAAGAAAGTTGCTCTTGCTTGGGGGGCAGTTTTTTCTCATCATAAGTTGTTCATCAATCAGACCTGTAGCTCCTGGAATCCTAGGTGACCCAGAGGAAAGCAGACAAATGTTAACTGGAGGCAGAGATACTAAGGTTCTTAACTCTGCTTTTAATTTACCCATTGGACATTTTCAGGCCCAACTGAGGACAGCAAAAGCAGCTTCCAAGACATTGATATACTTTCAATGGTGTCTTCTCTGAGTGTATCCAGTGAATCATTAAAATTGAAAGTGGTTTGGAATCTCTCGGACTTAACAATTGATGTCAAAAGGGAGAATGCTCTTATGGACTGTCCTCTATCTTCACACAAGGTAATAAAGACAATGTTTTTATCCCAGAAGAGAGGATAGACAGATTTGCAAACAGTTTACTTAAACAGTCTCCTAATCTCAAGGATTCTCTATAATATACCTTTCCCATACATGCAAATATCCCCTGATCTGCACCATGGAGTCCTTTGAGAATTGGGGCTCAGAAAACTGCAAAACTGGATTATCTCTGCTGCTACTTTTTGCTGTTAAAAACTCTTTTGTCTCTGACCCAAATGCTACATGTCTTTCTGCTAATATCTGTGAAACTCTAACAGGCTACCGTATTAGCATAAAATCAGAGTGAAATCACATCCCTTCACAACTTCTGACTTGATGGTTCAACAGTAATCCTAAAGATGCCTTACCAATTATTCATCACATATTCTCACAAAGATTTATTAACTAGAAAATTAATTCTAAGTGTACTTTAAGTGGCTAGTTTGAAGATGGCTTCAGTTACATAAGATAATGTCTTTAAATTGCAGTGAAGAGGCATATACATGGAGTTAAAGAAGTGTAATGTCAGGCATTCTTGCCTGAGAAAAAGAAACCTTTCACTCCATGCTTGATAAGCAAACTCATTTTGTGTTGTGAAGGTTCAAGGAACTGCTGCAATGGACTCAGTCATGGGATAGCTGGTAATCTGAGGTGACAGTACCTATTTACTCTGTGACATCCTGGTGCACTCTCTTCTGACTTAATTAAGAACAAACAAAAACAATCCCCCACAAGGTTTTGAAATGGTTACTTTCATTGATTACTAAATTTTCCAAATCGAATTCCCCTCTAGAAACATTTATGAATTCAAGCTACCACAGTATGACTGCTTTACAAATGCAGGCTTTAGTGCCCATCTGCATATTTACAATTTCTTTCTATACAGGAAAGGTCTAGCTTCAAATTATACCTAGCAGAGAAGACTGAAAATTTAGATACCCATGGTTAAGATTTTTTTATACTCACTCAGTGTGTTTTTAGGTTGCTATCTATTTTATCAGCTTTATGAAAAACCTCTCTATATAAAGCCCTTATAATTCTGTTCCACAACTACCAAGGGAAAAGTGAACAGATGACACAATAATATGAAACATGGACAATTGCTTTTGATCTCCTACTAGGAGATCTATTCAGTCTCTGATTCTTTGCTTTGACAGACATATACTGCCTGCAAATGTCATTCAGATAAATATAAGGGCCCTGAGTGTCAGTTTTCATGAATCAGATTTTTAGAAATAAATATTTCGAATTAAATGTGAATATGTATAAGGCATAATTTTCAAAATGATCCAATAATTTTATTAAATTCCTTTTCCTCATTCTTGAGACTAACCTCAACTCCAAACGCAAAGGAAAATCCCAAAACAAACAGAAAAATTCTGTTTTCAGGGATCCAACTGCCTTTATAATATTATGTAAATAAAACCTTCATTGAAATTGTGATACAGAAAATTGACTTTTTTTAAAGTAATGAAAACAACATTCATATCTTTTTTCGCAGTAAATATTGTAAAGGACTTTATAGTTATGCAAAATAACTGTTGAGCCTACTAAAAGATAAAAGGTTTTCCCTTGCTTTATCTAGCATATACACTGGTAATTCAGTTCTGATTTGATTTATTGAGTGTGTTACTGGTTTGTCACAACTGAGAACTCTAAGTGACTGAGCCTTATTTGCATCAAAACAACTTTATTGTGGTGCATGAAGCTTAGTTGGATAGCATTGCTATTATTGATGCCATTGTTATGGCAGAGCAAAAACAGAAAAAGAATAACATCTATGAGCCTGACTACAATAAGTGCACTTCTCACTTTCCTCCTGCTGAGTGAAAACTCCATTTTCATCTAAACCACAGAATATATCAGTGAACTTAATGGGATCTGACAGTCCATCTTAAATAGTGTCATTAGATAACAAAGAGGAATCTGAAGCTATATTACCCCTGGTCATTTTGATGACTGTTTCTTTTTCTCTCAATTTGAACAGATAGATAGCTGGAATTCCCCATCAAAAGGCTTTTTGAAATTTTGTGCTTTTTAGTCTGGTTTTCTCTAGGGATAGTCCTTTCAATTCAAATCAATGTCTTAAACAAATGATAGAAAAATGCAGTTAACAAGGTATTGAGTCATAGGACACTATTACTAATAATTTATATAAATTACAATCTCAAAAAATTATTCAAAACTGCAAATTTCCTTTAAGAAAATGTTATGCAATGAAGTTTTAAAAAATTAAAGTAACAAGTTTCAGCATATGCCCAGGAGATAAATCATACTAGTTGTTCAGTAGGTTAGCCATAAACACGTAGATGTGGGAAAGAACCATGAAGGGCAGATATTAAAATCCATGAGTCTTAAAACTAGAATCACTGGTAAGTGTTCAACCTTTCCCAAGCTACATAATTATGATTGTTTGAGAGAATTATGTCTTAAGATCATAGGGAACCTTGTTGAAGCAAACAAACTTCAGACAATGGGACCTGGTCTGTCAGACATTTCCCCTACCCATGTTAATTACAACCTTAAGGGAACTACTGTTCCCAGGCCCTGTCATCACTACCTCTTGTGACCAAGTCCCCAAGACTCTCCCTTATCACCCAAAGCATGGCACAACTGCCCTAACCACTCCTTGAGACCAGGACATCAAGAACCTCACAAAGAAAGCTTGCCAAGGAATATTCAAATGGTAATAAGCAGATTAAGGAGATTTAAGAAATTCAGGCAAGAACCAAAGAAATGTAAAACCCTTAAAAACAAAATATTGTTGGGGCCACAATGGATGGACCTCAAGAGGTGATCAATGCTGTATGTCCTCATCATCTTTACTCTCTGGCATCAGTACTGAACTCCTGCTTGTTACTCTGTGCAATTTGCCTGAAATTTTTCTAGCAAGATTCCGAGAACCAGTGGCTAAGAACCTCGGTGGCTGCTTCTGCTCCCAGGATAGACCCCTTCTAAAAAAAACCAACCATATTATTTGTACCCATAAAACAAAGGACACTACCATTTTTGAAAATAATCTGTTTATATATATATATATATATATATATATATATATATATATTTTAAAATAATCTGTGTTTATATTTATCACTCAAATATCTATTCATGCACATATGGGTACACACAGAGAGATATTAATTGCTATGTGTATATCAGAGACAAAATATATTTGTCATATTTTATGTCATCCATAAAAGACTCTACATGCTATATAATTTGCTGTGTCTTTTTTTTATTTAATCCCTTTAAGTTAGGTATTCTAATTGTCACCATTGTATTGATTGGATCCACAGTTATTCAGTAATTTGCTCTAGATCAGACAATTTCATGGGTCAGACACAGGATTTGAAAGGAAGCAATCTGAACCTTATGTTTGTGCTACTGAAGTTCACTGGATTTCCTCTGAGAAAAGCAAAGAAAAACTGACTTTAGAGGCAAGAAAACTGTCTTGAGGAAGTTGTAATTTTAATGAGTCAGACAGCAAAAGCAGAGACAGCGGGAGTGAGCCCCCTCCCCTCAGCACTTGATTTCCTTTCTCACTTTTCTTCAGTGTCTTTGTTTTATACATGTTGTTCTCTGGTTTTCTTCTTTGATATTCAACAATTTCAACAACCTTTTCTTCCAAATTCTTTCTTTTCACCCTCTCTATTTTTCTCTTCACTCTCCTAAACACAGCTTTATGCCAGGATGAAAGAAATGAAAGTTCATAATCTACAACTCTCTCATGGTTGCAGTGGCAAAGAAACTTTCTAACCCAATGGATCAATAAATGGTAGAATTTCAAATAGAAATATAATTTCAAAAAGTTTGCTGTAAGATTTTAGAAAGAGAATAGTATTTCATAGCTTGACCTCTCTCTACTTGACCACAATCCCTTGATTATAAAACATCAAATGTCTACTTCTTGCTTACTAAATGTTAACCACTGCTATGCACTTCAAATTAGTATGCCTTGTAATTCTTACCACAACGCCATTACTGTTGTTAATGTTTTTCCTTTACAGCAACAAAGGCTAGCAATAATTTTGCCTAGAGCCTCAGACTCAAGAATTGGGAAGAGATAAAGACTCACGTCTAGAATTAGAAGTCCATCATTTCTGAAGCTTTCTAAGATGCTTTCCTATAACTTCACTTACACATATAGCTAGATCTAGAAATTGATACAAATATATCAATTTTTAAACATGGGAGAGGGACAAAATCAAGAGGATAGACTGAGATAGTGATAGAATGAGGAATCCTGATTTGAATACAGTATTCTAATACTGAATTATTTATTAATCATATAATCACTTTTCAAAGGATTTTAAGGAATAATTGAATCCTTTGATTTCCTTAGTTTTGAGAATTTATAATATGGCTAATACATTTGCATGAGGGACATGAGTAAAACTAATAGATTAATTAAAATCATTGGAAATGGCTTTATTTGGTCTCCTCTCTATGGAAATCTTCTCCCTTATCATCAAAACTTTACTACATAAAAAGAAACAATTTGCAAGTACAGATTCTGCTATTTATGATACCCTTGAGATAACGCTATTGAACGGGCATGCTGACCTTACTTTGGAGATCAATTGAGAATTAATCCCACTATCCACTCATGGTTTGAGCAAAAATGTAGACCTTTCCTCTTAAAGGTAAAATTAATAAAAAAAATAAAAGAACTTATCTATTTTTTAGTCTCTATAGCAATACAAAATTTATTTTAGGTATTTTATATAGTTTAAGAACTCCATGAATCTGAAACATGTTTCGTACGTATTTTATCAGGAAAATTGCTTTCACATTCCTATGTCAAGTTGGTTCTTCCAAATAATTAGCTTTGAATATTTTGAATGAGGCAATTTTATATAAAAAATCAACTGAATCTACAATCTTGCCTTAGTATCTCTATTGATCCTCAAATTAGCCTGTGTTCACAGATTTGCTCCATTCCTTATGCACAGCCGATGGTCAGTATCTGAGGTTGCCCTGATTTTTGCTATTTTCATTATTTTGTTGTTCTTCCCCTTTCCTAGAATTCAAGAGTCTCTTTGTACAAATGCCATGGAAAACCAATCTGTTCACAAAATCAAAGTGAATTACCACTACCTACATAAATCACATATTGAACTCTTCCAGAAGCCATCACTCACTACCTTTGATTCCCATAACATTGTAATTGTATCTTCTAGATTTTATTTATTTAGTCAATTGGTTGGATGATTGTTTGTTAGGATTGTTATCCTTTCATACTATTTTACACTTCTCATAATCTCTATAAAACTTATAGATAGGAAGTAAGCCTTACTTATTTTTGGTCTCAATATATAGTTCATTCACCATTTATGTGCCAGGCCTGTTGTAGGGTGTAATGCAATAGAGATATGGTCCTTATACACTCAGAACATATATTCTACAGGATTACAACTGAATTATAACAAAAATAAGTGTAAATTTGTAATTTAAACAAGTGCTAAAAGTGAGCTGTAAGAACCCATGACAAGTTATTTAACCATGTCAAGAAGTCAAAGAAGATTCTGCTATAAAAGTCCCAGCTGAACTATCATTCTTTCATTTAGCATATATGTGCTGAGAGTCCACTATGCTCCTGAGAATGCTGTAGTCACTTGGGCTAAAACAGCTAACAGCCCCCATCCTCAGGGCTATATTCTCCGGAAGGAGTTCTTGAACATATTCATGCCCTGTATCTTTTGTTAGTTTTGTAAAACCTATGAAATTTTTTTAGAACTCTGTTTTTTAAATGCATAAAATAAGATAGCTAGGATTATAAGAGAAAGCATTAATATTGTAAGATAGAGCCTACAATGTTAATAACAATACTGTGGTAAAATAATCTATGTTTCTTTATTAATAAATTAAAAGATATGGTATCATATCTAATAGCTAGTGTAACTTAAAATTATGATGAACTTAGGTGACATTTTGAAATGTCCTCCATAAGTTTAATAAGATTTAAAAATATATATACAGTTAGAGTTTGTGACAAAATCACAGGCATTGTGGATATTGCTGCAGCCTGTTGCCTAAATTTATACTTGAAGGAAATGTTAAGTTTCACTTGAAGGTTAATGAAAACATGGATGGCTTTACTTTTCTCCCTCAACTGAGTTTGCAGAGGATCTAGTGTTCTTCATGATGTCCCAGGGCACTGATAACCTGGCCCTCTGAGGAAACTGAGAGTAGACAATAAATATGTTAGAGATCTGAGTGAAGATCAGAGCAAGAGCCCTTACTCTCACACACAAGTGCATGTGCATATGCTCCCACACACAGGAAGGATGGGGCCTTTAAACAATGAGAACATGGCATGCCAAAGCCTTTCAGAACAAAAAGAACAAGACACACTTGAGGAGAGGAATTAAGACCTACACAATTGTAGCATATATCTTAAGAGTGAGAATTTACAATATTTGACTGGAGTGGATAGAGACTGTGTGCAGCCTGGCAAGCCGGGTTAAAGATTTTCATCTTCATAATGTGAGCAAGAAGAAGACAGTGACGTGATGTCAGTGGATAGGGGGTGAGTTGTGGAAGAGGGAACACTGGTATCACCATACTGCATACTGAGTTGCACCCCATACAGATCATCCTGGCTCCGGTGTGAAAAACAGATTCACAAAGCAAGTGTCGATGTTCTTCTCTAAGAAGGTTACTGCAACAGAGCAGTGACGAGACTACAGTGGCTAAAGTAAACATGGAAAAAAGTGGATTCAGGGATGATAGATTTAATCCAACATCTTAAATCAAGTGGTATATCCACGTATTGTATGCTTGAGATAATATATCCCAAGGATGATTCATACTTGGTAAAGTTAAATAATTCCAAATGGAAGCAAAATGGTTAAAATACTGCTCCAGAATCTAAGTAAAATATTTCTAAATTTCAGTTCAATTGACAGTTAATAATACATTTATATGGTTTTAGGAATTCATCCATACCTGAAATAATTTTTTTAAAAAACTCAGTTTTCTTTCAATTGCTTTATCCACTTTTCTATAAATACTATGGTCAGGTCTTTTATAATGTGATTTAACTTAATTTTCAACTGCTACTTTTATATTTCACTTGTGTATACTTAAAACTGTTTATAGCTAGGCGAAGTGGTGCATACCCGTAATCCCAGCAATTTTGAAGGTTGAGGCAGGGGGATGGCAAGTTCAAAGCCAGCCTCAGCAATTTAGCAAGGTCCTAAGAACTTAATGACATCTGTCTCACAATAAAAAATAAAAAGGGCTAGGGAGGTGGCTCAGTGATAAAGTACCCTTGGGTTAATTCCCCAGTGCCAAACAAACAAACAAACAAAAAAAACTATAAAATTTTTGTGGCTTTACATTTCATCTAGCTATTCCATCTTTACAGTTAGTAATACATATTAAATCAAAGATTGCATTATCTAGCAAATTTGGTTTTCTAATTATTTTTATTATTTAAGAATTCTAAAAATGTATCCATTCTCATTCATTCTCATTATCAAATATAATAACATAACTTTGTGGTTCTGAAATTTAGATATATCTATAATGAAGAAAGCTATAATAAATTATATTTTTAGTGTTTTTGTGGATCTTGTGATTTGAATAAATATCTACATGACTACAATAAATCCTTTGTCTAGTATCTTTATATAAACAAAATTTTGTTCCATTTTATTAACATTTTGAAAATATCAGAAGACAAAGTAACTTACATAATGACAAAACCAGAAAAACAAAATAAAATGTTTTATCTTGAATGATCCATTCCATTCTACAAGGTCCTCACCACTATATTTCATAACAATACAGTTATTATGATATCATTTCATTATATCCGAGGAAAAATTTATTCTCTCTGGAGACACTCTAGAGACCTTGTAAGATAAATATTTCAAATATTTTCAATTAGGGAACATGCAACTAATCCATCAATGCATTAATTTGGTTTTATAAGCATGTTAAAATATTACTTAATATGAGCCAATGGATAGGCTGTTACAAAATACAATATATCATGCTACAAACCAATGCACAGTGCATTCCATCTAAAGTTTATGAGAGGAAGAAATCTGAGAACAGGGCAAATTAAAGCTGTCAAGCAGTAAAATTATGTAAGTAAAGCTTTTCAACAAAAAACTTTTTTAAAAGACTTCCTATGTAGTTGAGGGCAATAGTGATGGTATAGCTACTTATCTTCCACAATATCCTGCAAATTAAATTTAAAGAGAGAGAGAGAGAGAAAGAGAGAGAGAGAAGAAATCTTAAATGATGAGATTTTTTAAAAAGAGTAGGAAAATTAAATTCTAGGTAAATTCTTCAAGGATAACTTAAAGACACAGAATGTCACAATGCATAATTGATGTGAGTGAAATGAGACATACCAGCACATTATGAGTCCTGACAACATCCATTTGCAACTTATATGCCAACATGTAGACTGAAAAAAGAGGGAGGGTAGAGAATATAGAGTGATTTACTACAATTACTATAAAGATAAAATACATCCTGTATCTGAAAATAATTGGAGAATATCTGTGCAGATTAGAGCAGGAACTACTCAGAAAGGATTTCAAGGTAAGCACAATTTAAAAGGTTAGATGCCTTTTTAAGGGGCAGGCAAAATTTAGGAAGACATAGTTTAAAGAGATAGATGCAAAGGTGCATACTTTGAAAAGTTTAAAGTATGTGAGAGGAAAAAGACAAAAAAGTGAAAGAATTACATTTTTTGGCTATTGCATAACAAGGAAAAAGAGAGGGAAAAAAATCAGGGCCCTGCAAAAGAGAAAGAGAACCTTAGATTTACATTCCACAATGCCTCCCCCACCAACATACACTTTAAGAAAATGAAACAATAAAAACTATATGAACTAAAAAAACATCTTCCAATGGGGAAAAAAAAAAAACTAGAATTTAAACATTTAAAGGAATTACCTAGGAAACTAAATCCAAAAACTGACTTGGGAACACATCAAAGGCAAACCTTTGAACCTTCAGGCAAAAGCAGTGTACAATCTACAAAAGCAAAGTGATTAGAATAGCACTAGACATTTCAAAACCAACACAAAAAGCAAGACAACAAACAAGCAAGAAAACTGAACGGATATCAAGGGTGGAGAAAAGAGTTTTCAACATACAGGGCTTGGGGCCAGATTCTGTTTTCATCAGTCTTCCTTGTAGAATATACTATAAATGAATTTGAATCACATTTAATGATAGAAATAACCATATAAGTTAGTTGAAAGAAAGAAAGAAAGAAGAAAAGAAAGAAAGTATGAAAGAAAGAAAGAAAGAAAGAAAGAAAGAAAGAAAGAAAGAAAGAAAGAAAGAAAGAAAAGAAAGAAGGAATAGGAACAATAGTGAGAGAGCTTGAATGAAAAGGCTGAAATCAAAGCAGCATCAGTAACAGAACTGGTAATTAACCCAAAACTTCAATTATCAGATAATTAAACCTAGATCTTCAATTTTCAGGTCAATGTACTTCCAATTAAGTCACAGATTTCTCCTCATTTTAAAGAAATTCAGGTCAAGCTAGAGAGTGCAGACACATGCCAAAGTCCACTACTGCCACATGCTCAATCCAGAGCACAGTGATCAGAGGGAAAGGACACAATGAAGGCCAAGCCATGTGATATAGCACAAATCAGAAGCATGCCTTAAACAATTTCAGAACATATTATTAACCTTTCAGCTATTTTGCAAATAGGTCTATGTGTTCTTGATAATCAAAACCCTCCCCACTAAAAAGGTGAAAATTTAAAGTATTTTAAAGGCATATTAGCAAGAACAAGTTATACTTCATATGTTCAGCAATGCTTTGTTATATACATTATGTCATGATCCGGGAACACTGAAATCAAAGTATACTGTTGTCAAAACATTGAAGCGGAGACTTCCATCTCCTCTGCTGTGAAGGTGTGATTAATGGCCCCTAGTAGTATTCCTGTAAAAGGCAAGTTAGAATCTCAAGTGAAAACAGAGTATCTGAATAGTAAATCTGTAATTTAACTTAAAATTATAGATTTATTTAAAAAAAATGGGCTCTATCTTCTTTATTTTTCCTTAATGTTATTTGTGACTCTTTGTACACATAGAAAATAAGTTTCAGTGATATTTATTGAACGACTACTTTCTTGGCATTTCTCTGTCATCAAAATAACAGAGAAAAGACATCCTATCCTTACAATGTGTATGCTTTGTCTGTGAGCCAAAGTAGATGCAGGTGTAAGGGCTATATCTATGTCCCCTTGTTGAGTACTGCCCAAGATTATTGAGTAGCTTTCTGTACTAATTTGCAATTAATATAGATTTTCAAAAATATTCATGAATTTTGCTACAATACAACATAAAATGATCCCTAATACCCACCCCATACTACCAAAGTTCTTCCTAAAACTTGAGGTAGGTGGAAAATGATTTTAAATGTTAAACAAAAATTTAACATAATTTTAAATGTTAAACAAAAAATGTACTTAAAATACATTCAAATAAATAAGACATAAAATGTAATGTAAATAGTTGTTCAAATTTTAACCAATTATAAATGTTCCAAAATCTGCCAGTAGACATTTAGAATTTGGTAGTTAACATTATTTTCTTCTAATTCCTGATGAAAGAATTTACATATTAGGCCAGTGCTTAACAAAATGTCAGATGCAAAAGATAAGCTTGGGAACTTGAAAAAGTGCAGATTCTGATTCTGTAGAGCCCAAGTGTCCAACCTTAGCTCAAATGATAAGAATGTTTCTGGTCCTTGGACCACTGTTGAACAGAAAGATATTAGAGGACACTTAAGTACAGATGTTATGTTGATGAGTTAAAAACACAGGAGTGTCTAAAATGAATGATTAGCTTCTGTACGCATTAAATCTGACCCCCTAAGTTCTCTATAATAAAATAGATGGGTGCTTTTATAAATATCATATTTTTATATTGGTATTTTCCAGAGTAGCAAAACACATGGAAATGTTTGAATAGAGGTCTGATGATATTGTTACCAAGGCAATCTGGCCTACATACAAAGGAAAATGTAATACCTAAGATGAGCAGCCAAGCATACAGTGACACAATAACAATGCCTGGTTTGTATAACAGTTAATACATCTTCCTTGCAGTGCAGCTGAATTGATTTCCCATCCTAAATTGTTGAAAAGTAAGTACCAATGTTAAACCTCCCATATCATTGTGTCTTCTATTGTTTTGCATGTCTCTGGGAGCATGTGAAAAGTTAGTTATATGCCTATTAGTCTTGGTATATCAGCTTTAATTCCTATTAACAGTAACAGTGGGGCTCTTCCACAGTAAATGTTTTAATATAGATAATAAGTACACACAATAAAACAGACTGGCACATTTGTATCCCCTTTGCTGAGCTCTGTGGCAATTGTGAAGTGTAAAACATTGTTTAAACTAAATATTTCATTCAGTTGTTCAATGGCCTTAAAGATCTGTACTGATGTAATCTGTGACTTTGGCAAAATAATTATTCTGTCTTTAAAGAGAAAATGAAAACTGTATACTTTTGAAGAGTAAATGGAATATTCTCTCTCAAAGCAACTGGTGTGATATCTGGAACTTTCTATGTTCCCTTAATCACAAAAATTATATATAAGTCCCTGGAATTTAGTAGACATTCAATAAATAAATGGCATTGTTTTTCTTCTTTTTACACCACAAATGACATCTTTTTTAAAAATATTTTGTTTTAGTTGTAGTTGGACACAATACCTTTATTTTATTTTTATGTGGTGCTGAGGATCAAAACCAGTGCCCTGCACATGCTAGGCGAGTGGTCTACCACTGAACCACAATCCCACACCCATGAATGACATTTTTTTAATGAATAAGAGAATCATTTAGTCAATAGACAAATCAATCAGTAAAAACATTATCAAATACTAGAATATAGAATCCTAGGACAATGACTGTCCTTTTTGAAAAATAAATATATCAAATTGACTCCCATTAGGGAATTACAAGAAAATACAAAACCTAAATAGTTTTGAGCCTTCTCTGTCTTCCTATAAAAACAATAGCAAAAATGAAAAATCCTTAGACATTTATTAAAATTCCCAGTTATATACTCCAAACCTTAATGAGCTCCAAAATAAACAGTGAACAAAGAAAAAATACACAAAATCTTCAGGGTATCAGCAATTGTGCAAAAGGACGAGGGATAAGCAGGAGTGCATTAGTGGATCTGGGTCCAAACACAGTAGAGAACTATGGTAATCCTGTACTCAAATTCAGGTGAGCATAAGGGGACTATCGTAAAACCAGAAGGCAATAGAGGAGTCACACCTGTGAAATCTCAAAACTTAAGAAACCTAAAATCCCTTTCAGGGCAAAGTACCACACTGGAAAGGAATTTGGGAGAGTGTAAATTTGCCTACTTAAATACAATATGCATAAAGACAAGAAGAGATCAAGATGGATCTTTGGGAAGGGTACTGAGGAGGCAGATGCTCACAAATCAATCTATTTGATAATTTTTGGAAAAATATGGAAAGTCCAGAGTTAGAAAACAAGAAAAGTCATTCTACCCTAATCTTCCTTCTATAAAAATAACTTCCTTGATATGCAATGAAGTAACAGTTTTTACAGAGTTCCATTAACACTTGTTTTAAGAAGAAGAAACTACAAAGCAAAGCACTATATTTAGAAACACAGTACATCCATTCTTTGTCTATGGTTGCTTTCATGCTCCAGTACCAAAGTTGTGACAGAGACTATGTTATTCAAAACATAAAATATTTATAATTTGGCCCTTGCATAAGAGTTTTGCCTTCCTTGTACTAGAAGAGCTCTGTGACAAGCTCTGCTATAGTTTGGATAAGATCTCACAAGGGATCATGCGTAGGGCACTTGGGGGCTACTATGGCTATGCTGAGGTAAGGTGGAACCTTTCAGAGATGGGGCCTAGTGGGAGGACCTGAGCTCACAGGGGGAGCTATTCTTGGAAGAGATCCTGTTGTTTTCCTGGTCCCTAAGCTCCTGAGAGAGGAGTTGTTGTAAGACTGATCCAGACCCCTTAATCATTTTATCCTTCCTGTTCATTGAAGTGATCTCTCCCTCTTGTCTGCACTCCTGCCATCCATGATGAGGTCCTCACTAGAACAAAGAGAATGCTGAAAACATGTTCTTGACAAATGCCTAAAACTGTGAACAAAATAATTTTTTTTCTTTATAAGTTATCCTGCCTGGTATATTTTGTTATAAAAATGACAAATGCAGTAACAAAAAAATCCAAAGTTTTTCAAGGATGAGACAAAGTTAGAAAAGTAGAAAATGACTACAAAAGCAGAATAAGAAAAGACAATCTGAAAGAGCAGAAGAAAGGAAAATGTGGAGCCTCAAGGCAAAAAGAAAAATATGTAAGAAAGAAATGTATAAGATGGCAGTGTATCTCTTCTTTTTTTTTTATATTTGCTAAGAGTTGCTTTGTGGCATAGTATATGGTCTATTTTAGACAAGGATCTACCCTGCATTTTATCAGATCATAATGGAATGAAATTAGAAATCAAATGATAAAATAGAAATAAAAGCCACTCCAACACCTAGAGACTAAATAATATGCTACTGAATGAACAATGGGTTGCAGAAGACATCAAGGAGGAGAATAAAACAATTTTAGAGGTGAATGAGAACACGGATACAACATATAAAAATCTCTGGGACATTATGAAAGCAGTTCTAAGAGGAAAGTTCACTGAATGGAGTTCATTCCTTAAAGGAAGAAAAAGTCAACAAATACATGACTTAACATTACATCTCAAAACCCTAGAAAAAGAAGAACAAATCAACACCAAAAGCAGCAGAAGACAAGAAATAATTAAAATCAGAGCTGAAATCAATGAAATTGAAACAAAAGAAACAATTGAAAACATTAACAGAACAAAAGTTGGTTCTTTGAAAAAAAATAAATAAATTTGATAAACCCTTAGGCATGCTAACAAAGAGAAGGAGAGAAAAAAACTCAAATCACTAACATACTTGATGAAAAATGAAATAACATCATTTTAGCATAAAATAACTCTCTACTTTGGAGTAACTTATTCTCAGTTCCAAATAAGCAACTGTACCCTGACTATTCTGACTCTAAATATGATTCAAGTATGTAATTATACTTTAAATAATTGACATTCAAAGGTGAAATGCAAGTATTTCCCTTCTTCATACCCATTTAAAAAGCTTAACAGTTTGTTAAAGGGACTTGTAAAATAAATATTCAGACTCAGAACCACATAAACTAATAAAAAGACACCTGGTGAGTAAAAGCTTACAATTTCAAAAGTACAAAAGTTAAAATAAAGATGGAAACCTGCAGCATATGAAACCCACTGAGGATTTTATTAAATTCAATGAAGAAACCTCCAGGAGAATAAACACTCATTTTTTAACATTTTAAGATCTTTATAAGGCAAAACAATTTAAAAACTAACAATGCATTTTTAGATAGGGAGAAAAGAACATTTATAAATGTCATTTCCTTTATAGATCTGTATTTTGTTTTCTTCTATAGTTCCTTGCATAAAAGAAAAACAAAAAGCAGATAAAGACTATAAATTTTTCTGAAAATATTTCAACTCATATAGAACTAATTCACAGATATGACATGGCTAATAAAAAATGTGAATTATATTTTGAGTTATTTTTTCCAATTACTAATTAAAGTGAAACATAACACCTGTTTTTAAGGACAATCATTTGTCTGATTAGAAATGTTCACTTTGATAATATTTTAATTTTGCTTCTCATTAAGAGCACAGATTTAGGTTCAGTTTCATTGACAAAAATGTTCCATGAAAACTACTAACATGGTTGATCATTTTAGAAAAATTACAGAAAAGATTATGATTAATGACTCCCTCTTCTGTATTTCTGCAATGAACTTTCAGCTCCATATCTTAAGGCTCCATACCTTTATCCATCTTTGTCTCTCCAGGGTCTTGTCCAACATCTGTCTCAGTGTCCGATGTCTGTGTTCAGTGAATGTCTATATGTTTTCCTGAAGTTTATATATAGAATGTAGTTCATCTGGGATTTTAATTCTCATATACAGAATATATTCCCATGTACATCAAATGTAAGGTAAAAGTTATGTGAGAACAGATCTTAACTTGTGTATTTTTAGAGGAAATACACATATTCTAAATATGGCTGCTAGAGGCTTATGAAGATGTAAATTCTTTTTTTTTTTTTTTTGGTGTAGTTGGACACAATACCTTTATTTTATTTATTTATTTTTATGTGGTGCTGAGGATTGAACCCAGCCACAGCACTTCACACATACAAGGCAAGTGATCTTCTGCTGAGCCACAACGCTAGCCCCGTAGATATTTTTTTTAATTTTGTTTTATTTTGCATTACATAACATACTTCATGCTACATAATATATCACAAAATGGTCTATCAGGGGTAGATGACCACAATAGTTTTTTTCATTGATCAGGAAAAGTCGTCTTTAACCAAATCCTTTGACACATAACAGTGACTAACTCCAGGTATGTGTCTATCTCTTTGCATCAAATTCACTGATAGGGAAAACGGGAACCCATTTTTCCTTGTCCCATTAGTGAACATGTGGATGTAGCCAATGGCCACAAGCACACGCCAAGGATGCTAAGTTCTGGAAGAATCATGTACCACATCTCAGAACCATTACTTAAACCAAAACCCTACCTATTAAGCTCCTTAGAGGCCAACACTTTTGGCTATTTTCCCAGTAAGACCCACCAGATGTAAACTCTTGACTGATTTGAAAGGGAAACCACTTTCTCTTTCCTTTACAGAACAACATTCCATATAAGAAAATGGGTTATCACATGGCATTTTGTAACATTTTGCCTATATCTTAAGAATTATTAGTTTCATTTGTACTGAATTTCAAGGAAGCTCAATAACAGGAAGTAGTACACCTAGCAAGAATATTATGGGAATAGAAGTATTTAATAGAAGAGCTGAAAAATAAGATTTATGTTATTTTCAGTACATTGCAATATCATGATATCCATGCTTTGCTAAATATTTATAACTGGCTAGTGCAAAAATGAGCATTATATTCAAATTCCTGTCTAAGAAAACAACTAGTTTATAGACACTAAAAATACTATTCTATTTGGTTTGTGTGTGTGCATGAACATGTGTGTGTGTGTGTGTGTGTGTGTGTGTGTGTGTGTGTGAGTGTGTGTGTTTTGTTTTGAGGTCAGGCGTCCCTGTGTTTGCCCACTCTGGCCTCAAACTTGGGATCCTCTTGCCTCAGTCTCCTAGAAGCTGGAATTAAAAGAGTGCACCAGTGCATGCATGTGCCAAGCTCCACACTAGTCTTGAGTGATTAAGTCATTAACAAGGGGGTATTTATTGCTTTAAGGGAACATCAATATCAGTTCATAAAGCCATCAAAAATAGGAATCACAAAGTCCAGTTTTCACAGAAACACATGAACTATAACCTACAACCTGGAAGTTAGTAAACAGTAAATACTTAATAAAAGAGAGAAAGAAATCATGTGTTTCTATTGTCTCATTATGCCTGGAAGTCGAACTTATAAAATGGTTAGTAATAGTTATTGAATCAACAAATTAACTCATCACAAGTTTTAGAATCAAAGAGCAGACACTTTTTTTTAATGTTTAGCTGCTATGTAAATAAGTCATTATGAGGAACACAAAAGTACAGCAAAAACAATCTAAAAATCCCTTTCAACCATTACCCAGTATGAGATCAGAAATTATATAAACAGCAATTTCCATCATTGATTGTAAGATAAGTAAAATGTCACTTAAATATTGAAAAACATGCTATAAATAAATGTAAGTTTGACATTCAAAAATATTATAAAAATGCTGGGCACAGTGTTGCACACCTGTAATCCCAGCATCTTGGGAGGCTGAGACAGGAGGATCTTGAGTTCAAAGCCTGCCTCAGCAAAAAGTGATGCACTAAACAACTCAGTGAGATCTGTCTCTAAATAGAATACAAAAAATAGGACTGTGAATGTGGCTCAGTGGTTAAGTGGCCCTGAGTTAATCCCTGGTATCCTTGGTATTAAGTATAAATGAAGAAAATACACAATAGTTATTAAAGCTTTTCATAAATATACATGTCTTAGAAGAAACACATAGTATTCCCCATTTATTTCTTTATCACTACATTAAATCTTTTTGTTGACAGCCTAGGGAAAATTATAATGATTTAAAACACAAGAAATAATTGTATATTAGGAATACAGACAAGGTGACCTAATATGCTTTTAAAACTTACCTTCAATTTGGAGTGCTATTAATTTATAGCATTACCTGATATTTATCAAGAATTATTATATAAAATGTGCACTGGTGAGATTTTATTTTTTCATTTTTTCAATCCCTGGTATACGCCCCCCCCCAAAAAAAAATTATAAAAGTATCTACAAAAGGAGATTGGGTTCAATTGCATTTAAAAATTTGGAAGATGAGCCAATACAAAATAAAAAGTACTTAGGTAGTAAGCACTCTAACAATAAGGCCGACTTAATTTACTATAAAAAAAGAAAACTAATTTTATACAAAAGCAAGTCTATATTCATATGTCTGAAATACTACCTTAAGGGATATGTTGGAAGACCCATTTCACCTGTCATTTAACAAAGCAATGAGAAATAAAACACAAGAAATAATTGTATATTAGGAATACAGACAAGGTGACCTAACATGCTTTTTTTTAAAGAGAGAGAGAGAGAGAGAGAGAGAGAGAGAGAGAGAATTTTAACATTTTATTTTTTAGTTTTTTGCAGACACAACATCTTTGTTTGTATGTGGTGCTGAGGATCGAACCCTGGCCGCATGCATGCCAGGCGAGCATGCTACTGCTTGAGCCACATCCCTAGCCCCCTAATATGCTTTTAAAACTTCCCTTCAATTTAGAATGAATGACCTACATTCAACAAAATCTAGATGGATAGAATAAATTATGAAAATTTACTTTCTCAGGTGACTGTAAAAATCATAACTGGGTAAAGGTAGATACTGGTATACTTCATAGACAAATTTACAGTAGATCACCTACAACAGAATTGAACTGCACTTCTTCAGGTAAGTTAGTAATGGTGGATGAAGTGATACTATGAATTTTTTGAATTTTTAATGGAGTCAATGAATTCTAATCCAGAATATCAGTAACAGAATCAAATCAAATTTCTAAAATTGCAATACTAAAGATAATTTTCTAAATCTGGCTCCATGAAGACAGGACAGCAGAAGGTTAATAATCTCTGTATTAGTTTGGTGTTTGGTGTTTCATTTATATTTTAGATACTATACAATTTTATTGGTATGAGATGGAGTAGTAAAGAGAAATTGATTGGTGTAAATTATTAAATATGGAAAGGTCAAATGATAGTTTAATAGATGAAAATCATAGGCTACCTTTAAAGTATGTTGAAGCAAAAACTAAAATAATTTTGCAAAATATACTATACAACTATTTCTTCATATTCACTTTCATAATCATTGTATACACAAAATGTGTATTTGAATATTTCAAAAGAGAACTGAACAGCCTGCAGAAGTCTGTTCTATTGCCTAGAATAAATGCATAAATCAAATACTGAGCAACTGCCACATTCAAGTTAAATTTTGTTATAAATAACTGTTTGTATGTTGTCATCATTTTCCTTCTCTGTCAAATACTGATAAAGATTCACTCTTTAAATCATTATAATTTTCCCTAGGCTGTCAACAAAAAGATTTAATGTAGTGATAAAGAAATAAATGGGGAATGCTATGTGTTTCTTACAAGACATGTATATTTTATGTAAAGCTTTAACATCTATTGTGTATTTTCTTCATTTCTACTTAAATCATATGTTCCATTTGTTGAAATGCAATAGCTAAGCAAAATATAAAATGCATTAATTTATGCAAACTTCCCAGAATTCAGGATATATGACATAATGATTGTATAAATAAGAGCTATTTTTTTTAAAATCATA
Organism: Urocitellus parryii; assembly: GCF_045843805.1. Lineage (NCBI taxonomy): Eukaryota > Metazoa > Chordata > Mammalia > Rodentia > Sciuridae > Urocitellus > Urocitellus parryii. Next base: position 38,667,919 of record NC_135540.1, on the reverse strand, counting down.
CTTTTACGTTAGCAACTTCAGTTCTCCATTTCCTGAAAACTATCTGGATTAATAAGGCTGGTTTTGATTTCATTTTAGCTAATATGAATTCCATTCTATAAAAAGACCAATGAGACTTGATTTCTTTGGGTATAAAACTGTGCTGGTAGGAGACTGTGGTCACTTAGTTAAAATAAAAAAAAATATTATTTTAATTTATAGCATTACCGGATATTTATCAAGAATTATTATATAAAATGTGCACTGGTGAGATTTTATTTTTTCATTTTGTTGTTGTTGTCAATGGACCTTTATTTATTTATTTTATTTATATATGGTGCTGAGAATTGAACCCAGTGTCTCACACATGCTAGGCAAGTGCTCTCCCACTGAGTCACAACCCCAGCCCATGGTGAGATATTTTTGTATTACTTTTCCAATTTAATTCTCACAAAATTCCTTGTGATTACCTACATGTTACCTACATGTTACCATTCAGATTACTGAAGTACCTGGCAGATAAGTCCCTTGAGCTATTATTGAGTGAGCTATGATTAAAACATAAATGAATTCAAAACTTCTTTCTTTGATTATTCTAAAAATAAAATACCAAGATGGTTTAAAGCAGTCATTTTGCTTGGTAAATCAATTCCAGGATAGTAAGATCAGAGTGTGTTAAAGTAAAGAGAGAATCTGGGATGAGTCAAGGCAGTAGTTTCTTCTCCTGTGTTGATGGAAATTTTATTACAAGTACCATCTTTGTGAATAAAGGAAGACATATTTCTAGTAATAGTGTATATAAGAGAACTTTAAACAAGTGGAAAATAACTTTTGCTCTTTAATAATGTGCCATGGACATGAAAACAAATTAGTGTTTGATAATGTATTCAATTATTAAGAAAAAGAGGGGACAGAAAATCAGAAGGTGATAGTCATCTCATCAGCAAATTTGAAATGAAGACTTAAAATGTACATTATTTCAAGAAGAAAGTACAATAGTACTCAAATTATCATTTGAGTAATAATAATTATCATTTGGCAATGACACTACAAATTATAGTTTGGAGAATTTTTTTTCCTTTTGGTATGATAAACCTAAAGAAACATGAAAAATAGTCCATATAATTGCTAAAACTGTTTTAAGAATTTTGGAGTCTTCATAGCTATCTAAATTTATAAATCATATTTTTTTAAAAACATACAAATTACATATGAAAAATTTTCCAAGACATTTAGTTATCTTGTATAGTCAATAAAAATATTTTTAGAAATTATCTACTATATCATTAAAACACTTAGCAAACAAAGTGGAAGTAAAAAAATTTAACAGATTATTAATCATATATAATTTTTTTGGGGGGGGATTTTCAGAACACATTCAATTTCTGCTGAATGGAGCAGAAAGAAGGTCCTGGAGCCAGGTGTCATGACAAACTACAAAAAAAAAAAAAAATAGGAGTCAACACATGTTGTGAAGATGAGAACTAGTCACATGGCCTGTCTGCCTCTGAGTGGGCGCTCCCCTCTAATCCTAGCTGGGGAGGCTGAAGTGGAGCATAGCTAGTTCCCAGTCAGAATCAGCAGCTTAGCAAGACCCTGTCCAAGGCTGCATTTGTTACAGGTGAAAGACCCCAGCCCAACAACCTCAGGCCTAGTTGCAAAACCACCGAGGCATGTCACAAACCTACGCAGGCACCAGAGGTGTTTTTCAGACAATCAGTTAGGTGTAACCGGTTGAGAAAGCACAAAGGACCAGGTCCTAAGGCATGCCTGAATGAGCAGCAACAGGAGGACCAGAGTGCTAACATGTAACTTTTATGTGGCTTTTCCAGTAACATAAAGTGAAAAACAACTTTGCCCTTTAGGTAGCCTATATGCTGGGTTTAAAATTAACTAATAAGAAACCTATTGTTTACCGTGCTGGAAAACTGCCCCTTTACCCTATAAAAATCTCTGTATCCCCAAGCCCGGTGTGCCAGCTCACCAAAGCTCCGGCTGAGGTTCTGCTGGGCACCCACAGGCGCCTGTGTCCCAATAAACAAACCTCTTGCTTTTTGCAGCCAGTGTTTCTTGTGATTCTCCTTGGACAGGGAAACGGGGGTCCTTTCACAGGGTGAATCAGTTATATATTTAATAATTATAATTAACTCATCATAAGCACTGATTTTATTTGAATATGAAACAAATATTTTACCTCTGTTGGGATTTCTTAATTTTTAAGAAAAAAATTTCCTCCTCTCTTTTATGAACTTTCTATAAGAGTAATTCACATATATTTGTTAAATGAAATGGAATATTTATTTTGATTTTCAAAAACAAAGTAAAATATATACCCAAACACTCAATTATTTTGCTTTTTCTTCCTCCTCAAGAAATTTTAAACAGAACTAGTATGTTTAATGGTAAATGTTTTCTGAAGAAGTTTAATTTTGACCTAGACAATTAATATTAGATACTGAACTTTGTACAAAATATCAAAGGATTAAAAGTACACATAGTGTTAAGAACCAGAAAGGATATAAATCTTAAAAACAGTATTTTAATAATAATTATTTAGCATTTCAAAGTAAAATGTTCTTATTGTAGAATCTTACTGTCATATGCATGATTGTAAACAGTGAGATTATGTTTTGTCCAGCTCTCTTCCTTTTACTCTCCTCCCTGTCTTTAGGTGATTGTTGTTTAAAATATGAAAAAAATAAACAATTATAAGAATTTAAGAAACACAAGAGCATGTAAAGACAATAAGGGAACCAAATTTCATTTGTCTTATTTTTATAGTAGTAAAAAATTTAATCTTCACACCAAAGAAGGCAAGAATTAGATACCTGGTATTGTATTTCAGAAGCTCCATCCCAAGGTCTTAATGTTAAATCTGCTCCAGCTGTTTGCCCCTTGGCACAACCACCAGATGCTAACCTGGCAGCTTGCTGTGGTGATACTTAAGCCCTATCTCCCTGAAAGTGGGCTGGAAGCTTTATCAGTATAAGAATAGGATGTTTTGCACTACAAAGCTTTATTCTAACCAAGTTCCTATGGTGCTCTTAAAAAGAAAGGGGGGAAAAAAAAGCCCCATCTTTTCAGACAAAAAGATAAAAACAGACAAAAAGACAAAAACAAAATTTAGTCATTCTCAGAATTTCTCCCCAGTTTTGCTCCAGCCTGAATGCCTTTCCTCTATTCTCATAGATATGTGTTGCATTTCCACCTGGTTGTGAGTAGCTTCTGACTTACAGCATTTTACATAATATTTCCAGGTTTATCTTAGAATTATATTCCCTCTCACTAGCTAGGTTTTCTGTGGCATGAACACAGTATATACTATTCAGATAGTGACATCTTTAGCTTATCCTCTATATAGGATGAATTTCCTGAATCTATGATTATTATTGGCATTCATAGTGATTTTTCATATATGTCTTACTTCTCAATTCTTCCACAAACTTTTGGGAAGCTACATACTTTTCAGATCCAACATCAGAAGACTCATACTAAATCATCTTTCTAGAGTGATTCTAGCCTGTTTAAGATTAAATTGTTAGTAGCTGCAGAAGCAAGTCTGGGAATTAAAGTTGAATTTACAGAACCTGATTATTCTATTTTATTTCCAAATGCTACAAAAGATAATGCTTTTTTAAAAAAGTATATTCTCAAATCCAAACTTAGGTCTACTTAAATTAATATAGTTTTGTAAATAGCCAATGCACATGTGTACTTACATATTACACATAGGAGATAGTATGGAAATTTCACCCTTTATTTGCCAAATAATCAATTCTAAGAGGATGATCTTGAAATAAAAGCTGGTTACCAGAGAAGCAAGATTTTAGTAAAGTAAATCATCTATGAAGTCACAAGATGACCAGAAACAATTTTAAAGTGGTGATTAATTGTCTGCATGTTTGCGTCTTTGGCACTGGACTGATATGAGTCTGATTCCCAACTCTGTCAGTTTTTAGCATAAACACTAGAACAATTTACTCAATCACATTTTATTAATTAGTAATACAAGCATGTTGGTTATTTCTCAGTTCTACAGCAATAATTATTCTTAAATTATTACTATTGTGCCTAGCTTAAAATAACAGTAAATAATAATTTACATCTGGCATTCTCAACCCCAAATTAATATATTTCTTATTTTATGATCTTTATAGGATTTTGGATAAGATGGCAGAGGAGAAGAGGTTACTTTCCAAGCTGCTCCCTGGCCTGAGATCAGAAGAGTGGACGAACAGCCTCTCTTTGAGGCTAGTGAAAAGATAAACCTTACAGAGATTTAATATGGGACTCTAAGAACAGCCTAGGGACTCAGTTTTATTCAAAGGAATAAAACTAAAAAAAAAGAAAAATCCCACCACCTGCACCAGCACAGCCATCAATGTGAAGTCTGATAGGGGGAGAAATCCCACATTTCAGTTGGCACTGTGGCATGTCTTAAAATGGAGAAATCAATGATCAAGAACATTGTTGAACTGATCCAGTGGGTCAGCTACACTATATTCTGTTGTGGTAAAGAAGCTGCATGTCTCCAGGTAGCCCTCTGACAGCCAAGACAGATGTCATTTCCCCATGCTCTACGGGTTGGAAGGTATAGTTCCAAATCCAGATGCCCAGACCTGTGTAATTAATTCCAACTCTGTCCAAAAAACCTGACCCGGGAAAGGCCCAACAAGTGACCCAGAGTAAGACTAGAAAACCAGGTGTACTTCAGGTGTAGATTGTTGTAGACAGAGGAATTCAGGACTCAGACCCAAGAGGTTCTGGGTGCCTCTCACCCTTTGAGTCTCATGATTCACAGGAGGAGCAGGACCTTGATTGGGCCAGGGGGTGTGAATGTGCACTTCGGAATCATGCCTGGAGGCCAAGATAGAGGAGCTATGAGTGACAAAGTGGGCTAAGCACTGGCTCCTCTACTACAGAAGTGGAACCCAGGGGACACACTCCCAGAACAGATTGGAAGCAGCCAGGTTCCAGAGGTGTGCTGATTTAAAAGCTTCAGACCAAACATCATTCAACAAAGCACCAGGGATCTAGCTAGATCTAAACCCTGCCTGTAGGAGCTCCATCTCTGAGAAATCCTCTCACAGAACTACAGCCACCCCTCCCAGTGGTGAGTGAAGAAGACAATGCCCTCCAAACCACCCCACCTCATACTGCTGGGGAGTGAGAACTGACAACATGACCAGCTCCACAAAAAGAAGGAATTGACAGCCTCCAACTACTACTCTTACAAGAAATACATTCCTAAAGAAAAATGGAAAAAAAGAGAATTGGGAACAGATCATTTTTGACAATTTTTTTGACCACTGAAATTAAAACTATCCCTTAATCAATTCCATCAAGAAAAAATGAACATGTTGGTTAGGATGTGGGAAAAAAAGGCACACTCATACATTGCTGGTGGGATTGCAAATTGATACAACCACTATAGAAAGCAGTATGAAGGTACCACAGACAACTTGCAATGGAATCACCATTTGCCCTGTTATCCCACTTCTCAGCTTATACCCAAAGGACTAAAAATCAGCATACTATAGTTATGCAGCTATATCAATGTTTATAGCAGCTCATTTCACAATAGCCAAGCTATGGAACCAAGCTATGGAACCAACCTAAGTACCCTTCAACAGATGAATGGATAAAAAAAGAAATGTAGTATATACACACAATAGATCATTAGCCATAAAGAATAATAAAACAATGGCATGTGCTGGTAAATGGATGGAACTGGAGATATCATGCTAAGTGAAATAAGCCAATCCCAAAGAACCAAAGTCCAAAGGCCAAATGTTTTTTTCTTTTTTTTTTAAAGAGAGATATAGAGAGAGATAGAGAGAGAGAGAAGAGAATTTTTAATATTTATTTTTTAGTTTTTCGGCAGACACAACATCTTTGTTTGTATGTGGTACTGAGGATCGAACCCAGGCTGCACACATGCCAGGCGAGCACGATACCGCTTGAGTCACATCCCCAGCCCCCAAATGTTTTCTTTGATGGGGATGCTAATTCACAAAGCGGGTAGGGGAATAGGGAAGAATAGAGCTACTTTGGATTAGACAGAGGGGAGTGAAGGGAGAGGAGAGGGCATGGGAGTAGGAAGGAGAGTAGAATGAACTGCACCCTATGAGCATAATATACACAATGTACAACAAGATTATTACATCATGTACAACCAGAAGAATGAGAAGTTATACTCCATCTATGTATGATGTGTCAAAATGCATTCTACCATCATGTATAACTAATTAGGACAAGTGAAAATAAATAAAAGAACATTTGAACACTTTTCTCTGTGTGTGTGTGTGTGTTTGTGTGTGTGTGCACATGCACTAAATGGGTGGATGGGTCATGGACATTTGTACATAGACATATTGGTCTCACTCTTCTCATTTCTAGCATTTCTTGAAGGTAGTTATTTTCTTGACTCTGTCTTTTGAGTACTAGGGTTTTGATTGCTATACTTTGGTTTTGTTTTATATTATACTTTGTTTTATAGTGTTTTTCTCCTATTTCTTTTGATTCTCATCCTCTCTTTTCTTTAACTAACACCAAATTTATTGTTCTCTATTTCATTCTTCTTTTAACTCTTTACCACTAACATCTCTCATCTTACCAATCAATTATTACATCCAACAACTGCTTTTCATTCTCTCTCTTCACATTTTTGAAATAGAAAATCCTTTGCAAACATACTGTCTCTACTATTGGCAATTGTTTACCATACCATTTCTATTTATAGTGCCAATTAACATTGTAGATGTCAAACTAGGAACTAAATATTTCATTAATTGCCATATATTGTTTGCATTGATTGTTATTATTTGTCTCCCTTTAGACTGTAAGGTATTAGAAAACTTCAGGGATACTATAAACTCAGATAGAAGCTCTGCTGCTCAGTTTCTTACTGATATATGGGGGGAGATACAAATAGTATGAAAAGGCAAGGGAACCAACCATACCAAATAAACCAAATAACTAAGGAACAGAATAAAATGATATCACAGTGGAGGAAATATCAAAGAATTAATTTAGAAAGTTCATAGTTAAACAGATTTGTGAAGAAAAAATTATGTAAGGAGTGAACCAAAATATAGAGGACATGAAAGAGCACTTCAATAAGGAAACAGAAATCCTGAAGAAGAATCAATTGGAAATTCTCAAAATGAAGGAATCAATAAAATAAATTTAAAAAATCAATTGGGAGCATCACCAGCAGACTAGACTACTTGGAAGACAACATTTCAAGCAATGGAGACTAAATATATAATCTGGAAAATAAAGGAATGTACAGTCTTTTAAATGAAATGATATAAGAAAATTTCCCAAATCTTAAGAATAAAATAGAAAATCAAATAAAGGAGGCTTATAGTTGATTCCAAATATACAAAATCACAACAGATCTACACTAAGAAATATTATTATGAAAATACATAATACACATAAATAAGAATAAAAAAATTGAAGGCTACTAGACAGGTCATATTTACTAGGAAACCAATTCTGATCTCATCTGATTTCTTAGCCCACACACTCAAAGATAGGAGGTCTTCAAATAATTCATACCAAGATCTGAAAGAAAATCCATGACAACCAACAACATTATATCTGGAAAAATAAAGGTTCACATTTGATAATAAAATAAAAAGAATTCACAACTAGAAAGCCTGCACTATAAAACTATTCAATGAATTATTTCATGGAGAAGAAATAAAAAATAACATTGAAAGCAAGCAAAGGGAGGAACTACACTAGAAGAATAGTCATTGACAAATTTCTATAGACACATGACATATCCAAATTGAAGCAGGAGGATATAGAAAATCTAAACAGATCAATTTTAAGCAATGAAATTATAAAGATGCATCAAAGAAAAGCCCAGTACTGAATGGGTTCTCAGCCAAATTCTTCCAGACCTTCAAAGAAGAACTAAAACCAATTTTCCTCAAAATATTCCATGAAACAGAAAAGGTGGGATCCCTTTCAAACTCATTCTATGAAGCTAGAAAGAAAACTTCAGACCAATAACCCTGGTAAACACAGATGTAACAATTCTTAATAAAACACAGTCAAATTACATACAAGAACACACTAAAAAGATAGTGCACCATGATCAAGTGGGGTTCATCCCAGGGATGCAAGGTTGGTTCAAAATATGGAAATGTAATTCACCACATCAATAGACTTAAAGACAAAAATCACATGATCATCTCAAAGATGCAAAAAAAGATTGACAAAATGTAGCATCTATACATGCTCAAAACACTAAAAAGAAATCCATCTTTTTATAATCCATGCATATTATAAAAGCTGTAGGTCAACATCATTCTAAATGGAGAAAAATTGAAAGCATTCCCTCTAAAAACTGGAACAAAACAGAGATGTCTTCTTTCACAACTTCTATTCAACATAGACCTTGAAACTCTAGCCAGAGCAATTAGGTAAAAGAAAGAAATTACAAGGATACATATACGGGAAATAAAAGCTCAAACTATCCCTATTTGCCAATGACATGTTCCTGTATTTAAAAGATCCAAAGAACTCCACTGGGAAACTTTTAGAGCTCATCAATTAATTCAACAAAATACCAGGATATAAAGTAAAAATCCATAAATTAAATGTATTTCTATAGACCAATGATGAATCATCTGAAAGAGAAACTGGGGAAAATTTCTCATTCCAAATAGTCGTAAAAATAAATAAAATACATGGGAATCAATCTTACAAAATAAGAGAGAGACTTATACTAAGAAAAGTTCAGAACACTAAACAAAGAAATTGAAGAAGGCCTTTGAAGATGAAAAGACCTCTCATGTTCTTGGATAGGCAGAATTAATATTGTCAAAATGTCTATACTACCAAAAGCACTATACAGATTTAATGCAATTCCTATTAAAATCCCAATAATATTCTTCATAGAATTTTAAAAAAAATCATGAAATTCATTTGTAAAAATAAGAGACCCAGAATAACCAAAGCAAGTCTTAGTGAGAAAGTGAAACTAAAGGCATCACAATACCAGACTTTAAATTATACTACAGAGTTGTAGTAATGAAAAAAGCATGTATTGGCACCAATACAGATATGAAGACCAATGGGACAGAACAAAAAACACAGAGACAAACTCATATTAGTGCATTTATTTCCTACTACACAAAGGCACCACAAACAACATTGGAAAAAAGACACCCTCTTCAACAAATGATGGGGGTGAGGACTGAAAATTCATATGTAGCAGAATAAAATCGAACCCCTACCTCTCACCCTACACAAAACACAACTCAAAATGGATCTAAGGACCCAGGCATCATACCAGAGACCTTGAGTCTACTAGAGGAATATGTAGATCCAACTCTCCATCATGTAGGAACTGAATGCCTCAACATGATTGTAAAGCTCAAGAAGCAAAATCAGAAATCAATAAAGGGAATAGATTCAAGCCAAAAAGCTTATTAACAATAAAGGAAACAATCAAAAATGTGAAGAGAGATCCTACAGAATGGGAGAAAATCTTTGCCACCTAAACCTCAGAGAGAGCATTAATCTCCAAGATACACAAAGAACTCAAAGAACTTAACACCATAAAAACAAATAACCCAATTAATAAATGGGCAAAGGACCTAAACAGGCACTTCCAGGAGAGATATGAGCGGTTAACAAATATGAAAAAAATGTTCAACATCACTAGCAATTAGAGAAATGCAAATTAAAACTACACTGAGATTCCATCTCACTCAAGTCAGGACCGCAATTATCAATTATCAAGAATACAAGTAACAATAACTGTTGGCGAGGATGTGGGAAAAATGGGATTGAACATTGGTGCAACCACTCAGGAAAGCAGTATGGAGATTCCTCAGAAAACTGAGAGTGGAACCACCATTTGACCCAGCTATACCACTCCTCACCATATATCCAAAGGACTTAAAATCAATATACTATAGTGACACAGCTACATCAATGTTTATAGTACCTCAATTATAATAGCTAAGCTATGAAACCAACCTTGGTGCACATAAACAGATGAATGGATAAAAAAATGTGGTATATATACATAATATAATATTAGCTGTTCAAAAGAAGGACTTTGTAACTTTTTTCCATAAATGGATTAATCTGGAGACTATTATGCTAAGCAAAACAAGCCCAAAGCAAAATACCAAAGGTTGAATGTTCTGTCTGATATGTGGATGCTAATACACAACAAGGGTGGGGAAGGGAAGAACAGAAGTTCAGTAGATTAGACAAAGAGAAATGAAGGGAAAGGAGGGGAGAGAGAAATTGGAAAGAGAAGTAGTGGAATGAATCTGATATAAATTTCCTATATGCATATATGAACGAATCACAGTTAATCTCCACATCATGTACAACCATAAGAGTGGGATCCTGATTAGAATAAGATATACTCCATGTTTCTATAAATATTCCAAAATACACTCTACTGTCATGTATAACTAAAATGAACAAATTTTTTAAAAAGATCTTTATAATGGCCCTAATCTAATCACAGGTTATCTGTAGAGCTTGGAATAGGAACCAAGTAGAAGGTGTAGGCTAAAAGAATGTAGAATTTAAAATCAGAAGATGTTAAAATAGTCAATAATGTCATAAAGGTTATAAATCCCTCCAAAGAAGAGATTTAAAATTAAGAATTAATCATTCAGTTAATATTTAACCCATAATACTTCGAAACTGACAATGTTATGTACCAAGGATATAAAGATGTAATTAGTATTATCAGAATTTTTCTTTTCAGAAAACATTTAAAAACCAAAATTATAACACATATATTTGTTTCTGTAATCCACCATTAAAGAGAACTTGAGGAAAGCCCTCACAGAAGTTATTGTAAGACTAGGAAGTTGTACGTGTCTTCCCAGAAGTCTTCACACCAGAGGTGAGAGCTGTGCTGGATTTTAGGGTCTACTCGTCATTTAAAGGGGACAGCTTTCCTAAGCAGGGAAAAGACCTGACATGTAAGAAAATGAGAAGTTCCTCTAAAGGAGTACAGGATATTGTATCCTTAGTGGGGAATGGTCATTGAAGAGGCTGGAGAGAACATTCCTCGCTAGACTTGGTAGGGTAATGAGGTTTGGAATTGAACCTAGGGTTAGCAGAGCCAAGTGGAAATCGTTTAGCAAAAGAAATACAGTGCCAAACTGGATATCAGTAAACAACCCATACCAGTGGAGACAATGAACTTCTGAGGGTTAAGGAAGTGGCAGGTAGCTGGGTCATGAGAAAGTTTAAAAACTTGGTAAGAAAGTGATGAACCTGTAACCCAAGCTGTGGTACATTAATGATTCTGATTAGAAGCAAAAATATTCTATAATAAAACCTACAAGATTTGATGACTGACAAGCTGAGGTGTAGAATAAGGAATAGGCCTGTCTTACAGAGAATTTTAGCATGTGAGCTTGGTTAGATGATGACATTATTAATCACAACCCTATGAGAATACAGAAAGAGGAAAGAAAACTGTGTGGGACTTAGCAGAAAACCAATTCAGGATTTGGCATGAGGTAAACTGGAAATTAGGTTCTGAAGCCTAATTATAGAAAGTGGAACCAGATTTTACACTAGAGAGCAGTTAAGCCAAAATAATTGAGTTGGTAACCCAGGAGAACTGTTTAGAGTAAAGACAAAGAAGTTTTCATTACAGACAGCCAACATTTAAGGAGGAAAAGGAGAAAAGAGGTCAATGAAGAAGACTGAGGAAGATTCGCCCATCCTCCTTGCTGACATTCTCTTGCTAGGAGAAAATCTCAAGAAATAGGGAGTGATTTACATTTCAAATGCTATCTTGGCCCACATTCTCTTAGGCTTTAATTAATGATTCCTGTTTCAGAAAGGCCCAAAACTCACATGTAGGAAAAAAAAATAATATTTACAAAAGAGGATAAAGAAAATAAGTCAATTTTCCTCACACCATATTCTGGGAAAAGAAAAGAAAAGACTATTCAGTTTAAAAATGAATCCTGCAGTGTTTCTATCTCTAACCTGCAGAGAGGAATCACTTTCCATCTACTTGCTTTTCATGACCACGATTTAGTTTTATAGTTACCATTTTCTTCTCTCTCTGCAATAATCCATTCATACAGTGTACTCCCCAGTGGACAGATAGGTTTCAGAGGGTTTATCCTGTTCTTGAGGGTGAAAAGCTTGTAGGTGGTGAAATACAAGGCTGAAAATTCAGGTAAGTGTGTACTTTTTGACCACAGGAATTGTGTCCAATTCCTTTTTCACTGTGCTTGTTTTGTAAACTCTTAAATCTCAAATGCTTGAGCCTACCCTTACCAACAAATGCAAGCGTCATTCTAACAATATTCTGCACAATTGTTACTTTTGTTGTTCTTTTCTTTCCATCCCTTGTTTGTTAAGTCATGGATTTTTTGTTAAAGGATTTTTTTTTTATTAAAGGATTTTGTTACAGGCATATTAGAATTGTAAATGGAGAACTTTGGAGGAACATAGAAATTCTCATGCCAAAAGCAAGAAAATTATGGAGAAAACTATGCTTTAATTTTGACCAGTTTGTTAAATGAAAATAACTGACTATTAGAGAGCTTTTAAATTTTTAAAATGAAAACATCATTGAGTATAATTAGCTAAGACTAGCTTTAATGTTCCATATTCCTTCTCCCAATGCAAGGTTAAAAAAAAACATACACTTTACTTTCTTATTCATTTTAATACAGATTGACAGTAGATCATGTGTTTCTTCTTTGTATCCAAATGTTCTTTTCAGCCATGTCTCCCAGTACCCTTCAGGAGAGAGCAGTGTATACTTGATTTACCAGAGGTAAGGCTTCACATTAAAATGATGTTGATGAATTTCTTATCAATGCATTCATAGGTAAGAAGAAATGAACTAAATATTAGGTATTCTAGCACAAATATCCAGAAAATCACTGGAGTTTAGGGAAAAACAAGATGTCCAGACCACATGCTTAATCACAGTCAGTAAAACCAACTGAAAACTGAGACTAAGATTCTATTAGCACTAATACCAGCAAGTGTTTTTAGGTGACAGTTTAGATTTCATGCACCCCATGTAATAAAACCAAAAACTAAATTACTGAGGGAAAATTCATTATAAAAAATATACTTATTTCCTTAATGTTTTCAAATAATTATATTTTACTTATAACATGATAATTACCAGAGCTGGTTGTTATTGATATAATTTTTATATTATACATAATTGTATTATTAGATAATAATACTTTTTATAGAACAATAAAGCTACAAAAATAATAGCTAGAATTTATCACAGGCTTATTTTGTTGCTGGCATTGTTACTGTAGCCAAACACAGATAATCTCATAGAATAACATTTTAACTTATGAGTTAAGCAGTTATCTCATAGAATAACATTTTAACTTATGAGTTAAGCAGTATTAAATATCTCCATCTTGCCTATTAAGCAAAATTTTGAGAAACTTAAATAGAGAATACTTGTTGGTACACAAATTCATATCCAAACAGATACGATTTCAAATTTCATGCCAAACCACTGTGTCATGCATTAAATTGATTAAATTAAATCATGATTAAATCAATCAATGGATAGTTTTCACTTCAGAGAAAACCTAACTTTTAAATAGCTCAAAAATTAGGATGATTAAATTCTTCCAAGATTTGTCAATCACTGGTAACATAGAGATGTTCTGAGATAACTAAACAATAATGAAATGTAAATGATCTTTTGGTTTCCAAACAATAGTCCAAGAGTTACAACTCCTTAACACTTGTTATAGTTTCATAAAAGTGCTATAAACAGTGACTGAATAAAATAACCAAAATTTAAGTCTGATTCTGGTAAGCTCAAAAACTAAATAACTATCAAGGATCTTAATTACTATTAGTAGTTATTATTTTTCTCAATATTATTTGGTAAAATCAACCTCACTTTTAGAAGCAGAGAATGGGTAATAAAATTACTATAATGTATTAACACAACTTTGAAAATGTTACATTAATATATTGATATAACTTTTAAAAATAGCTTTCTTATATACTTTCCTCTGTATTGCTTATTTGGGGCATCCCACTCTTCCCTATTATAAAGGCCATATTTCAACTCTGTGAATTTGATTAAATTCTAGGAGGTTCTAAATTGTTAGACTAAAATAATATTGTTAATCAGTCATAGCTTTTTACTATGTTATTTAGTAAAAACAGTTTTTTAAATAATTTCTGTTATAAATTTATAACCAAAATGTTCAAATGCATTTATTTCTATTTCTTTCCATTTTTAATGAGTGCTAGAGAGCGGGAGTCTTGACTGATTCCTTAAAATACTATATTATCAGGACATAGAAGAGTGTCTGACCAAATGTAGGGTATATGCCTATAATTCAGCAACTCAAGCTTGGGATGTAGCTCAGTGGTAAAGCATTGTGTTTAATCCCCAATACCATTCACACACACAAACACACAAAGGAGTGTCTCTCACACAGAAGATGAAATGAATGGAGACTACAGAAGTTACCTGCATGGTGTAACCTCAATTCAAAAAATAAACAAATACACAAATACATAAATAAAGTATGAAAATTAGGTACAATTCTAAAAATTAATTGGAAAAGATGTTTTCCTCCAAAACGTAAAGTATTCATTCTGCCATGTCTCCAAGCAAGTATTTCACAAAATAATTCTGATCATCCCCTTTAAGTGAACAGATGTGGTGGAAAATAGAAATAAATTTCCTCTTCTTTAGGCCAAATATTTTCTGCTATATAAGCACATTTGAAGCCTAATATCATGAAAGGTGCAAATAGTAGCAATCCTATTTTTACATCTTTATTTAACATCCTTATTTTACATCCTTATATAAATTTTTAGCCTTACTAGATTCAAATCATAAATTATATTAAGAATATACAAATAATTTTCACATGGAAAAACTATAATACCTAGAATGCTACAAACTATGAAAGGTATAATGTAAAATTTTCATCCTAACCTCTCAAATCTGGACCAAGCCACAGGTTCCTTAATGTTTTCGACTCAAGATACACTATGATTACTGTGTTATTATCAATCTAAAGGTGCTCTCCCCTCCAGAGAATATGCATGCCTAAGTGGAAGCACTCACTGATCATTACGGATACTTACTGGAGTTCATGAGAGTTATTTGATGGTTAATGGACTGATTATGAAACTGCAGTCATTACCAAAGATGTTTCAAGCTCTATTGTTAATATCTCAATAGAAAATAATGGATTCCATATTTTCATGTGATGAGGTTTAAATGTCAAGACTTGTTTTGAAATGTACATTTCAAATACCTATTCTCTAGTCTCTATTAATAAATTGTATGCTCAGCTATTAGGAACAGCTTGTGGGAAGTAAGTACAAAAGCTCTTTATAAATCGAGATTGAGAATGAAATTAATTTTCCACCCATTAGGTAAGAAAACCAAAATGGTGGCAACTCTGTGACACAATCTATTTAAAAACAGGTTTGAGTTGAATGAGTTGACTCCATTTATAAGATCGAAAACCACATCATGAGGGAAAACATGGTTAGTTAATTATAGTTTAATTTACATATTACCAAGGTGATACACAATAACAGGGATAATTTCTGAGAAATGCATTATTAGGAAATTACATCCTTGTGTGAACATCATAGAGTGTACATAGACTACTATACACCCATGAATGTGGTGTAACCCATGTAGGTCCCTGATGAGCAAAACAACACAGTTTAAGTCACACACAAGAGAAGATAATGCATCCAAAGTTGTGGTAAATGCAAGATGAATAAGGCTGCTAATAAGATGTAGCATATTGCTTAAGAGTCAAGTTTTTAAATATACAATAGACTATAAAATAATGATAAAAGTGTAGTATAATAGATACATAATCCATCAATCATGTACTGTACTCAATTGTATGTGCTCCTATTTTATATAAGTGGCAGCTCAGTGTATTTGCTCATAACAGCATCACCTCAAGCACATGCATAATTTACTGCCCTATGGTGTTAGGGTTGCTGTGATATCACTAGTTGATAGGAATTTTTCCACTGCATTATAATCTTATAAGACCACTGTTGTATAGGTGGTCTATTATTGACTGAAACATTGTAGTATGATACATGACTACATTTCAACTACTCATATTGTGTGTGTATATTCTTTCTTTTGTTTTCTATCACTGTTCAAGGAAGTTTTTGACTTTGCTTGAACAAGTATTTATAACAAATGATAGCCTGATGTCATGTAAAAAGTATTGGTCTTAGAGTGAGGTACAAATCAAAGTGAACAGCTGGGTGCAGTGGCACATACCTGTAATCCCAGTGACTAGGGAGGCTGGAGCAGGAGGATCAAGACTAGTCTAAGCAATTTAGGGAGACCCTGTCTCAAAGTAAAAAACTAAAAAAAGAGAGTTGGATATAGCTCAGAGGTAGAAGCCTCTTGAGTTCAATTCTCAGTACTAAAAACAAAACAAAACACCAAAGTTAAAATATAGACAAGTTAATTCATCTGATTTTTCAGATCCTCATTCATAATGTTGTAATACCCACCTCATACATCTACTATAAATTAAGTGTGATACTTTTCATAAATTGATAGCTTACTGTCAGCCTTGACTTCCCTTACCAACTCCTTGTCTAATATGTCTTTTCTAAATGGCCAAGTTTACAAGGTTTAGTTCTAATTCTCTTCTGGTCCCTCATTACATTTTTTCTTTAGATAATATCATGACTGCCTAATTTGAAATTTATTTGCACTGGACTCCCAAATGTATACCTCTGAATGAGACAGTTTAAATCTGCATATTGAACTTGTTGACATTTCCACTTGAATATTTCACATCTAAAACTGAGTTATTGTTCAACATTCCTATCCCTGTTTTTTGATCAAATAAGTTTTACTCTGGCAGTTCATGGCACCACGTTCTACTCAGTTACACATGTATGATAAACAAATGTCACTCTGACACTCTGATTAAACTATTCATACAATCTATTATCAAATTCTGTTGTATAAACCTCCTAAACTGATCTGCAACCACACTTATTGAAGCCACCATATGGACTACTCAAAAATTTGTAATCCCCCAATTTCCACTTCTGGCCATCCACAACAATCTTCCCATTAAAAAAAGAAAATAAAAAAAAAAACACTTCATGAAATTATTATAATCTTCCCATTTCAAAGACCCTTCATTTTTCCTAAAAATTCCATAACATAAGCAAAGACATGGCCTGATCTTTAGATACCAAAAATTCTAGTGGATATTTGAGTCCTCTGTTAAATTACACTCTCTGTTCTCAGAGGTTTCACTTAATGAACAAGACAGTGGGCTCTCATGACCTTCCCCTTTGGTTGGGTTCTGTGTCAATGGAATGAGATCCTACTGGAACTGGAGGACAGGAGCTGTCATTGGGGTCAGGAATTTATTTTCCTGCCTCCCTCCCTTTGGGTTTGCTCTATTTGGCTGCACCTGAACCTGAAGTCACTGCTCTTATAAGGAGGTCCACCATACCTGACCCTCTCATTTCCAGTTCCAATAACTTCTATTTCTCCTCTGGGTCCTGGGGGTAGCAATAAATCCTCTCCTGTTCATTACAAGTTCCTGCACATTCCTGAAGTTATGCCCCTTTCCAGCCTGCACTTTTAATAATTGGTTTCTTTGTAAATGAACCAACTGTGGAATATCCTAAGTTTTAGTGCGCCATCTGTTTCCTATCTGGACCCAAATGATACACAAAACAAGGTCATTCTTTCAGCTCACGTCCAGAAATCCTGACCTCCTCACACTGTCTTCTGCTGGCAACATTCCCCTCACTCATCACCTGACTGGTTTCTCATCATTGTTTACTTCTTGGCTTAAACACAAGTTCCTCAGAAAGGACGTGTCCCCCTAAGACCTACCTGTTATATCATCTTAGGGACTTGTTGACATTTCCACTTGAATACTTCACATCTAAACTGAGTTCTTGGTCAACATTCCTATCTTGTTTTTTGATAAAATAATTTTTACTATGGCAGTTCATGGCGGAAGTTCATGGCCTCATTTCATGGACTTCCCCACCACTACCACCTTGGTACAGGGGAAAAAGTTTTTCTAACTTTCAATGATTTTACATGAATTTTTGTCTCTATGGTGGTGTGAAAGCAATACATATTCAGTAGAAAACTTCCTTTGAATTTTGATCTTTTCCCAGGCTAGTGATCTGCACTATGATGCTGCTTTGTGATGCAGGGCAGTGGTGATGAGCACAGCTCCCCAGTGGCCAGGCAATCACAAAGGTAAGTACAGATACCTTGCAGTTTACCGTGGGACTAAGCTCTGATGCTCTGGAGGCTAGGCCTTTTCACTTTATGATGATTTTATCGAGATCATAAGCCAGGAAGCACCTGTACTTAAATTTTTATAACTATATGTACAAATTATGTGCGTGTCTCTCTCTTGACTCTAGGCTTCATGAAGGGAAGAGACATTTCAATTTCATTAACTGAAAAACAGTGCATCTGGCACCACAGGCACTTATTAAATACTTACTGAAACAAAGAATTGATTCAATAAGTGTTCTTTGCCTTCACTGCCATTGGGTACAAGCTATTTACCAGTCATGTACCTGATAATTAAAAGCATGGTTTTAACTACAGGGGAAAAGAATTAAACCATGGTTTCTAGAGTCTGACCTCCAGTTGAATTCTTGTGACCAAGTTACACACCATCTGTATGCCTCAGTTTTGTCTTCTATTTATATGAGGAAAATAATAACAGAATCTATCATATGCAATATGTGAGACTTGAGCATCCCAATATAGTGCTTAGATTTATGGGTCTGGAATTGCTAAGCACTATATAAGTATTATCATTTTAATTACCTTTATTTTGATTTTTTTTAGGGTACTGGATATTTAAATCAGGGGTACTCGAGTACTGAGCCACACCCCAGCCCTATTTTACATTTTATTTAGAGACAGGCTCTCACTGAATTCTGTAGCACCTTGCTTTTGCCGAAGCTGGCTTTTTGAACTCACCATCCTCCTGTCTCAGCTTCCTGAGCAGCTGGGATTATAAGCATGCACCACCATGCCCAGCTCATTATTAGTTTTTTTTTTTAGAATAAGCAGTAAAGAAGATGAGAAAGATTCAATAAAAACAAAGCCTAAGAAGAATTCTCAGTGGAGTGAAAGAAGAAAGATATATAAAAGTAATTTCAACATAAATAGACCACCTCTAAACCAGTAACCTACTCTTTCTGATTAATACATAATAATAAAAGGTACATTACTTAAGAAACTAAAATCAAATTACTTAAGAAATAATTGATTCATTATATGGGGTATGGAAAAATCATGCAACACCACAAACTATATAACACATTATTTATGAATTAGAAAATATGTGGTATGGCCAAATATGAAAATCACCAAGTTAAAAGTCATTGCATAAACTAGATTTTAAAATATTTCATTTGCCTTTTTTCTTGCATGGATATATTTATAAGTGTAGAAATTAACTATGCATTTTAAATTCATATATCCATAATATATAGAGTCATATATATTATCTTAAAAGTTTTAAAATATTTTTGAAACTACATCCATGTATTATTTTGTTATATGAGCTATATCATTCTATACCTGGAGTCCATGTTAATTAACAATGTTATAGGAAATAATATCTTACTAATTTCACATAAAATAAATGCAATGTTTTATCAAATTGATCTTTAATGACTGAGAATAAATATAAGATTTTACCAGAAAATATTTAAGTCATCTTAATTCATTATTCATGCAACAAATTAATCTAATCAAATTCCACACATTTATTATTAGAAATAATCATTACTTAAGCAGCAGCAATTTGCTGATCAATTCCTAAAACCCTTTCAGGATCTCCTTTGAAATTCCAGATCAGTTATCTTCAAAAATCTCAGTTTCTCTTTTGTAAATTTTCTGTTTTATAAACCATGTCTAAAATCTGGTCTCCCTTGAAATCAGCTTCTCCCACAGCTCTCTCACATGGCAGCTCTTTTCTCTCCCACACTGCTAATTTTTCTGTACATGGGGGAACCCTTTTTGCTCCTTGTCAATTGTTCAGATCATTCTTTCTGCTTCCTCTCTAATCCACTCCTAAGCTTAACTCTCATGTCATCAAACTCCACCAAGTGCTCCTCAGTCATTGCTGTCATCCACCAAGCCCTGCACACCCTCTCATTTTTTCATGATATTGTTTCCTGGTTTACTAGAATTCCCTCTTACCTCTGTGATTCTTGAACCCTCTTTGCATTCACCCTCTTTGCATTCACCCTCTTTCCCATGGTCATTCACTGTTAACTCATCTTTCAACAAAGACTTATGCTTAGCTTCTCCCAATCAAATAGATAACGTTTTAGGCATGAGGGAGCACCAGCTGGGGGAAGAGAGACAAAAAGTTCCTGCCCCAATGGATCTTGCATTGTAATGCAGAGAAAAAGACAAAATAGTATGGAATCAGTTAAACCTGGACATTGCCTTTAATGATTCCTACAATTCACCCAAATGCTACAACATCAGACATTCCAATCATCACATTTATTGTCAGAGGACCCAGACTTCAATGAATTTTCTATGTTGTAAAAACCTACAATTTTTTTTAAAGAGAGAGAGAGAATTTTTTAATATTCATTTTTAGTTTTCGGTGGACACAAAATCAGTATTTTATTTTTATGTGGTGTGCTAAGGATTGAACCCAGCACCCCGTACATGCCAGGCAAGCACGTTACCGCTTGGGCCACATCCCCAGCCCAAAACCTACAATCTTTGATGGAATCACTGCTTTTAGGGCTCCTGACACACATTATGTTTTCCTTCGATGTTTACGCAGTATAAATTCCATGATTCATCATTATATTGCTTTATTTCTTACCTCATCAATTTCTTTAACCAAACAACCCTGATAAAATACAGTACAATTTCTATTCAACTTATGCATCTATGCAACTTATCATGATGAAAGAAAAATAGAAGTCACATGGCATGCACATGCTTTACATGCATGCCTTCTAAGCTCAAATGAGTCATGTTTTCAGATGGGCAGCTTGACTTGGTGTTATAGTCTATGCACTCTACCTCTCTCTTCTACCAGATACCCACATGTCTTTCTCTAGTGAACCATCTAAAGTAGTCTTGGAAAATTCTATACCCTTAGCATTTTTAATGTTGAATTATAAAACCGTTATCAGAAATTCAAATAGTTGCAAATGATACAAGTTCTGAGAAGTAATAAATACACACTATCTGTCTGCAACAAAATATGGTTTACCTATAACAAATTATTTTTGTGACCATTAAGCTTTAAGTAACACTTTGCTCCTGCTATACTGATACAGAAAAATCATTATCAGCTTAAGAATAAGCAAATTAGATAAATATATTTTAAATCTGGATTAGTGATTATCAAGTTACAATGTGTACTTTTAAAGAAATGCATCATAGTACAAGAAAAAACACATTTTTAGTTTCTGGTCTTTCTGATTTTGTATATTTGATTAGTGTGTATGTTATTGGATGATGTGATTACTCAAATTAATTGGGGTTCAAGGCCATTTCCTCTGCTCACTGATTTTTTTCAGGAATATCTGTCAGTTTATTGAACTCCTAAAAATGCCAACAATCACATAATGACAAATTGTCAGAAGCAATTCCTATGAATCTAGCAGTGCACAAATGTATTAGGTCCTTCTTCAGTTTTGATGAAAGCAAAAACTTTGGAAAAGGACTTATTGCTTTGATTTGCAAAAGAGCTTTTTGCTCAAATATGTGAGACATTTGTTTTCTTAATTCAAAGGGTAATATTTCAACTTATGCTTTTGTATGGAGTCAAAGACCTTTTTTTTTTTTTTCACTCAAAGGAAATGAACACTATAGAGAGCAGAAAGGCTGGGAGGTATGTGATAGAAGCAATGAAAGGAGTAAGGGTAAAAAGAGCCTTCTCCATCCTCAGGAAATCAGAGTTAGAGAAGAAGGCCTTGAAGAAGTGAATTAAAAAGAAATTATCTGTGACCACATATCCAACCCCAAATCTAAAAGGTAGGCAGACCGTGTCCTAAACCACTGAATTCACCTTTTTTTTTTCTCTTCCTATACCTCTGGCTCCTCCTGTCCCATCCTCACACTCAGCTGATGACCTTGCTTCTTATTTCACTAAGAATACAGAGGAGATGAGGGAAAACTTCTGCAAACCCTACCACCACACAATTACTCCTAAATGCATATTTTCCCAAATACTTGTTTCTACACTTGTAGGAGGATGAATTGCAGGCTCCTCCCTGTTTCCTTCCAATAGTGAACTAGGTTCCCTTCTCTTCACCTATCAACAGAATTCTCTCAGCAATTGTTTTCTTTCTATCAAATCATTACTTTTATCCTTTTATTTTAGTACTTGCAGCAGCATCAGAACATGCTGCTTTCTCACACAGTGACAATAATCCCTTATACCCCAAATCTCCCTGGAGCTACTGCCCCACTATTCACAACAAAAGTGGTTGACAATTTCCTGTACTCATCAACTCTAGTTTCTTTTTGTCCATTCTGTCTGAACTCGCCCTCCGAGCACCTCAATCTGCCCACACCATGGAGCTTCCATTAAAGTTACTAATGACTCCTATCTGTACCTTATCCTGCCTCTCAGCAGTATTTGACACTGTTGACCACTCCCTCCTGCTGGAATCGCTCACCTGCTTCACTAATCTAAGGACACCATTCTCCTCTGGCATTTCTTCCATTGTGTTGGCCATTCCTTCCTTCCCAGCCTCCTTGCTATTTTCTCCTCATCTCACTGATCTCTTCAAGATGAAAGGCTTCAGGATATGGTCATCAGAGCTCAATGGTTCACAGTCTCCATCCCCTGTACCAAGTTCTCCTGTTGCCTGGGTCAATTAGCTGCTGCTGATGTAGCTGTAACTCACTGTCCACTCTCCTTCAGCCACAGCAGCAGGTCTCCGTACTCTTCCTGTTCATGGGGCTGCAGTTCTGCTTGTGCTGGTCCTGTGTGCTCTCTGCACATATTACTACACCTCCAGTGGTCACCCTAGCTATGGGATATTGCCAAGAGCAGGTGGGTGTCCAGGGCTACTCATGACACCAATATAGCTCAGGTGTTTCCTCTCCTATGTTTCCTCAAATCATTTCTTCTCTCTCTCTCTCTCTCTCTCTCTCTCTCTCTCATAGGAATGTTCCATGAAGTAAAAGAGGGCATAAAATAAAAAGCATTGATGACATCTGGAAGAGTGTCATGGAAAAGTTAGAACAGACAACATTTAAGTCCAGAACTTAGTCTGTCATGTTTAGCACTTTTTTTTTTCTCATACGTGATTATGCCTGCCAAAGTGTAGGTTCAAATGGTTTTTTAAACGTATAAGATGATAGATTAAAGAAATAATACTTCTTACTCTAACTATTATTTGTTTATGTGATGGTAACTTAGAAAAGAATGCCAATTACTAAATATAAAAAAATTCCTTTAAAAACCCATTTCATCCTAGAATGCAAGAACACTTTCATATATTTTAGCTATTTAGAAACAATTTAAAACTTTTATTGATCTCAATTTCATTTCAAGGAAGGTTAAAAAGCAATAAATACCTAAAAGATAGAATAAGCATAAAGTTTTAAAATGTATGACATTACTACTGGTATAGGAATATCATACTGCCTATTCTAGGATATACTTATTCCATTTCATTTATTTTTGCTTTCATTTGTCCTTTAAGAATTCCTTCAATATCATACATTACATTCCAATGTGACTGAGCACATCTAAAGGAGAAATGTTTAAATTCTAGCATACTGTGAGATTAATAAACCATGAAAATCTGACATTACTACAGATGCAGGGTATTAATTGCCTTTAGAGTTAATCTCTATGTCCCATAAACATTTAGTTATGATTTTTAAGATAGCAAAACAATGGCTAAGACAAAATTGTTTCTATACCCAATGCACATATTAATAGTCATAATATTAATATTCTATAAAGTACGTATTTATATATTCAAGCACGCTAATCATTGTTAGGCTAGCCACCCAGCTATCAGTACTAAACCTGTTATATTCCTAGTCAGCATCCTGTAAGTTAGGAACTAAGAATGAGGAAAACAATTAAGAAATGGTTGTGATAATAATATTCAAATATAAGCATCAAGAAATCAGTGGCCAGAAATGATGTAAAATGAAAAGGTTAATCTCTAAATTTGGTCTAAATCAATGGTTAAAATTGTTTGGCTTGAGTCAAAGCAAATTATACAAAGTTATATACAGAAGTCCGTGCTCATCCAAGATCCCCCCTGGATAACTGAAACTGCAGATAGGACCAAATTCTACAACACTATTCATGCTATGTATTTTCCTTTATATACATACTTATAATAAATTTCTTACCTTATAAATTAGAAACAGTAAGAGATTAGCAACAATGATAATAAAACATTACAAATATAATAATTGGAACACATTTTCTTTCATGTCTTCCACTCATAAATTTAATTCTCTTTTCCTCTTTACTAAGTATGTATCACTCACTGTAGCCACAACTTTTGGAGTTTGAGTTGCATAAATTTATTTTTATATCTGAACAATTTCAAGGAGTTAGTATTTGTTCTAACCATACATCTTACCAACATTAATGTACAATGCCTTTTCTTTTCCCCATTGAGACCTTCACCTTTCCATTTCAAGGAACCATGTTATGGATTTTCTTTAGCACATATGAATTAAATAAAACAAGTATCAGTGGAACACACACAGGGCTAAACTATGACAGTGGATCTGAATCTGCTACTAAACGATAATGACAAACTCTTGAAAAAGCAGTGCTTAATGTATTGGGCTGAACACAGCAGGAAGGCAGGAGATTTCTTCCCATTATAGAAAGGAATTCAAGTTAAAACTTTCAGTTTTTTTATTTCTGTAATTCCCATTTAATATTTTTTAAATCTCAGTCTATCACAAAAAAAAACTGGTCATAAAACTGGTAGAAAATAAACCTCTGGGTAAGGGGTACTGCACTGTTAAAAATGTTCATAGTTACAGTTGGGTAAAATGTCAAATAATCCCTTGTTTTAATCAATAAAGCTTTTATATGCTGATGTGGTGCTGGTGAATGATTCAGAAAATTTAAAGTTCTTTTTAAAGGATATATCATAACACATGATTTCAGAGAGTTCATTTGAAATGTTATAACACATGATTCTTATTATTCTTTGATTTTTATTCCTCCTTTCAGATGCTATAGCAACTTAACGTCTCCTGAACATTATTAAACAATGGCCTCTCCATGACCTTCATTTATCTAAACCTTGCAGAAAGGCAGTATGGAATAGAAGTTGACCTTCAGTGTAGAGTTAAATAAAACAATTAGCTGCTTTATGCTATGAAAATATGCATCATTAAATATAGCTATTTTCAAACCCATATATATATCCACAAACTCATGTACATGTACATACATATACATATATGCAAATGTATAATTTTTAAAAAAGTATTTAATTCCCAAACTCTTCTGACTGCATTTTTCATCACTGACTCAATTCTGTGAATTTACTAAATGTATACCTCTATGTGTTTACATTTACGCACACACATATATAATAAAATATTTTAAATTGCAAATTTTCCTCAAAGAGCAACATGTTAAATTAACATGCACAAATACCATTTTAATAAGACTATTTAGCAAGCTTCAAAATATCAGATACCTCAAAATTATTTATGGTATTTTAATTAATAAAATAACTGTAAGATTTTTTTCTTTGAGTGAACAAGGCTGTATGTTAAATATGTTAAAATCAGCTCCATGCTTAAATATAAGAATATCAATTATAGTTAAACTAGATCAACCAGGTACCAGAAATAAAAATACCAAACTGTCTTCATTACATCTGACTCTAATCATAGAACTAATTCATGAAGGAAGCAATCGGGAGTACCCAATTGGCATCCCCTCCGTGTCATAACTCAGAATGGATCATTTTCAATAGAAAGATGTAAAGAAGCAGAGTATGCTCTTTCTGCAGAAAGGTTATGTTCAAACAGTATATTACAAGGAAAGGTTATAGATGTCAATGAAGAGACAAGATGTAAATGATGCAAAGTCAGGGGAATGAAACTAAAATGAACCAGGAAACAATAGAGTGAATTCTGTCTAGGAAAAACAAGTCCATGGGTTTGGACTAAAACAAAATCCAAAGAACAACTTTCATTTCAAAAAATAATATTGCCAAATAACATTTAAGAAAGATGAATGGACATAGAGATAAATTAACAAGATAGACATGGGCTGACCCAAAGCTTATTCCTCCATTATTAGATGCTATCAGTTAACTCCTACACAACTCCATTCTTCTATGCATGATATATTCCTTTCATTTCCCAGTATAATTGTTTTTTCTTTTTCTTTCTTTTATTTTGGAGAGGCAATTTCAGTGTCTTTAATGTAACACATTTTCCTTAAATCCTAAAAATTCTTGTGCATCCATTACTTTCCCAGTCACCCAGCCCAAAGATAATCAATTTAATACATTAAACAACAGAAATACAAAATGCAAAATGAAACCAAAATTTCATCCAAATTAACATTTAATCCCTAATTTGTACGGACATCTTATATTGTCTATTAAATATATTCAATTCTTTATTTTCAGGATTCTTATGTTTATTATTAAGAATTTTATCTTAAGTATATATAAAGAAAACTCACCTATATTATTATTCTTAATGAGCTGTCAAATGTTTACTAGAAAAAACAATATTTATTTATTTATTTATGGTATTAGGGATTGAACTCAGGGGCACTTGACCACTGAGCCACATCCCCAGCCCTATTTTGTATTTTATTTAGAGACAGGTTCATTGAGTACTTAGCACCTCACTTTTGCTGAAGCTGGCTTGGAACAGTCTATCTTTCTGCTTCAGCATCCCAAGCTTCTTGGACTAAAGGTGTGTACCACCATACCCAGCAGGAAATTGTCTTTTAAAAGCAGATTTTTTTATGGAAACAAAATCTGGTATAACTAAAGACAGTCTGACCTATTCACTGAAAATTAGTTTTAACCAGGCTTTCAGAGTTAGAGACCCTGAAAAGAAGTGGGCAGATAGGAAAAAGTCCTACTTTGATTAGAAAAGTATGATAATAGATATACCCAAACACACACATTTTATTTTTTTTCTCCAATATTCAATATTGGATAACTTGTGGATTTCAATTGACCATCCTATACCATAAAACTGTGGACTACATCTTGTCTTTTTGTCCTTTTTCTACACCATATAAGATCTAATAAGTATTTTCAATCTCTGTATTAAATCTATATCCATCTCTATTTATGTTTGCATGAAAAAAATATTTAGCCATTCTACATGCAGGAAAAGTAAACTAAAATCTCTAAGAGAAATTATTACAATTCAAAGTTAGATAGATATACACTTTTCTCCAAATAACATTTCGACAGGATAAAGTCCTCTATCATTCTCAATTGTTTTTCCATTTCTTTCTTATATGCTCTTTCCTCTTCTTTTCCATTTTTAAAAGATAAAGGAAGGATGGTAAGGATGGTACAACTTATACCATGTCTATTTTTTTTTTTATTTTGAGCTCTGTTCTGAGCCATTATGCTTTTATTGCTCTGGGACACACAAAAAAAGACACAATCGCTGCTGTTTTAGCAAATAGTAATCAGTGTAAAGAACAAAACTAGTGAGTTCTTTTATGCTTGGATTTTATTTCAATGTACAAAACCCCATTCTTTTATGCTTCATTTAATTCTTCAATTTTCCTTGTTAAATGTCAAAATTCTGCATAAAAGATGGGGAGTAAAATAATGCAATAACTATTTAAAGATTTTATTGAAGAGACAAGAAGACTTTAAAGAGATTATGTCAACCATTTCTCTCCATCTACTTGTTAGAAACACAACCAAATTATTACTACAGAAGTTAGAAAAGAATATCTAAAGTCCAAAATGAAAAGCAACTTGACTAAATTGTAGAATGTAGAAAACAACTTATCATTTAATTTAATAATATTTAACAATGTTTGTTATTTTTTCAAGTTCCTATTTAAATACAGAGAAATATTTATTTATGTGAATAAAAAATTGTGTGTGTTGAAATGAAAGACAAGCCCTGTAGTGCTCAAGAAAGCTCCAAAACAAAGAAAAATATAAGCAATTTTTACTTTACTTGATCTTTCACTGAAATTGTACAATATAAAAATTTTTATTAAACTCTACTTTCTTCTAACTGCAAGAAACTTAACCATATGAGTACTCTGAAAAAATAGTGTTTCCTAATGATCACTGACTGACTTTAAATTTTCACTACCCTTCAGAAATGATCTCTCTTCTACACACATAAACTGTAGGCTACATATGATAAACTGTAGACTGAGAAACAAGATGAAAAAGTTTAGAATTTTGCTTTTTGTACTCACCCTCTAATTCAACAAACATATGCTAAGCATCTACATGTGTTACATCTTCAAATGGAACAAGTACTGAAAGTTGAATACAACATTATTCTGTTTCAAAAGAAATATTAAAGTGGAACTCTAAGATTTTCTAGAGGAAGATCAAAGTTCTGAGGAGCCACAGAACTACTTTATGAAGAGGGTTCAAAAGGACTAAGGGACACTAATGGAAATATCTCAATACACAGGTTTTGAAGAGCTAGTACTTGCACAAAACTTCATCACCATGTGAAAGACCAAAGGCCACAGAAGTTAAATAACTTCTGGGGATTTAGATTCATTTCATATAATGATGAGGAAAACAGTATCAATGTCTTCCCTTGTGATGATTAAAAAGCATCATAGCGAGAATTAAAAAGGATCTATCATCATGCCTGATTTAAAACTATCATTTAGGAAATAGTAGTTGTCATCCTTTATGTCTTAATTTATCATTGTATTTCACATTAGATAACTTCCATACAGTTTAACAATTTTAGAGCATAAAAACTATGAAATGGCTCTTGTATTTTTATCTTTTTTTCACCATCCCTAATAAAATCTATTATGTATTTTTATCTCTATATGTATCTCAACCTCTTATTTCTATTTCCATTTCTGCATAACCTGTTAGGTATATAAATACACACTTGCACAAAAACACAAGGAATTTGTCATTTATATGTATATATACATATAAACTACCCCCAAAGCACCACTGGGTTTATTCATTAACTAAAAATTGAGACTTTGGATGAAAAAGCTAAAATAAGTGAGGAAAATAATGGTTAGCAGTGGCCCAGAGATTTGAAAGTTCTCTGTAGGACTTAATAGGATATTTCAATACCTCAATTGTAAAATTTAATGCATATAAAACTCAGATACATTTTAAACTATGTCATCAGTACTGATTCTGAAAAGAAACTTCACATTTTTTTTTTCTGGTCATACACACAGAGATTCATGGCTCCTATCAGAACATTTCATATCACTGAAGGCTTCCTTCAATAAGAACTACAATAAATTTGCATTAACTAGTTCAAATTCATTTAATATGATTTTAAGAACAAATTCCTTTCACTGTAAAATAAATAATTGTATGATTACTTAGTTTCTTTATATAATTGAAAATTAATGCAATTTGAAAACACTTGAAAATATTAAAAGACTTAAATTTCTAGAACGGTATAAGAATTTGTTACTTTGTACTATAATCATATAATTAATATGATTTCATCAGTAAAAAAAAGGAAGGTTGATGCTTTCACACTCATCTCATGGTAAAACAGTCATTCAAATATGTGCTCTGTGATTTCTTGGAAAGCTGGGAATGGAACCACCATTCAACCCAGCTATTTCCTTCTTGGACTATTCCCCAAATACCTAAAAAGAGCATACTATAGGGATACAGCTACATCAATGTTCATAGCAGTGCAATTCACAATAGCTAGAATGTGGAACCAACCTAGATGCCCTTCAATAGATGAATGGATAAAAAAATGTGGCATTTGTACACAATGGAATATTACTCAGCACTAAAAAATAACAAAATCATGGCATTTGCAGGGAAATGGATAGCATTAGAGCAGATTATGCTAAGTTAAGTTAGCCAATCCCTAAAAAACAAATGCAAAATGTCTTCTTTGATACAAGGAGGGTGGCTCAAAACAGCAGGGAGGAAGAGCATGAGAAGAAGATCACCTTTAAGCAGGGATGAGAGGGGGGAGGGAATGGGAGAGAGAAGGGGAATTGCATGGAAGATGGAAGGAGACCTTCATTGTTATACAAAATTACATATAAGAGGAAGTGAGGGGAAAGGGGAAAAAAGAGAGAAATGAATTACAGTAGATGGGATAGAGAGAGATGATGGAAGGGGAGGGGAGATGAGGGGAGGGGATCTGGGATAAGAAGGGGATAGGAAAGGCAGCACAATACAACAGACACTAGTATGGCAGTATGTATAAACATGGATGTATAACCAATGTGATCCTGCAATTTGTACACATGGTAAAAATAAGAATTCATACCCCACTTGAATCAAACGTATGAAATATGATATGTCAAGATCATTGTAATGTTTTGAGCAACCAATTAAAAAAAAAAGAAAAAGAACATTCAAGAGAAAATTTGAGAAATTTTGTTTCTCTTTAAAAATTTAAAATTATTTTTGTTTCTTTTTTAAAAATCCATTAGACCATATTTTATAGAATTTAGAGACTGCTGAAAATTTTTGCATACATCTTCCAAGATTCAATAATTATAATCAATAATTATGATAAATTAAGTTGAAAATTAATAAATTAATGCCTATGAAATTATGTACTTTCTGATTTAAAAAAAGTTAAATTTGAGTAAAGTAACAAGGTATTGTTTTGTTAGAACATGCAGGTAGAAGTATAACAGGTGATTTCACATGTCTTCTATTTAGAAAAATGTAATCTTGCGTTTTGTGGGGGTTAGTTTTGCAGTGAGGGAGATCAGACCCAAGGTCTCATGCATGTTAGAAAAACTAAATAGTTATATATTATACATTTTTGAAATATTTGCATCTTATAAAGTCATATTTACAGTAGTATTGTTTCATTTACATTTTCCCATTGTGAATATAGAGAACATGTTTTAACTATCATAGGAAGAATTAAACTGCACCTAGAGAGCAAATCTGACAGTTATCAAATCACACACACACACAGAATAGATACAAATAAGAAGCAATTATTATTTTAATCATAAGTCAAAAGACACAATTTACTTGCTAAAACAAATCCTCTAAATATGACAATGTTTATGACCTCTGGATTAACACAGCCTCTTTTTATGAGAACATGTATTAATATCATTAGTTAGTTACCAGCATCTGGGATATTTATATAATTTTAAAGAACAGAAACTTAAGCATGCAACAACTATCAACATGGCCAACATTCTATTACTATAAAATCTCATTTCTTTGTAAGTGAAATTTCTATGAACATCAAATATATTTATCATCAAGAATAAAATGATTCAGAAATGAATTTGCAATGAAGGTCAGGATAGGTACAAAGAATTCTTCTTCCACATTTAACATTCTTTTCTTTCTTAGTCTCTAGAAGAAAAAACTACTTTATCCATTGAAATTGGAAAAAATGAACATGTCATAGTGAAAGACTATATACTATTTGCTTCACATATTCTTTTATTGCTGCCATATTCTACTTTTGAAACAATCTTCTTTTTGTCTTTAGTCAGTCTTTTAATTCCTTTTCCTTTAATTCCCATGTTCTGTCAGTATATACATATATATATATATATATATATATATATATATATATATGTTTGTGTGTATACATTTATATATATATTTATGTATACACAGTTATATATATATTATAAATTCATCAAACTAAATAATGTACATATATACACATAGTTATATATATTATAAATTCATAAAACTAAATAATGTGGGGCTACAATTTTATCCTCCTTTCCTAAGTTTGGCATGATTTTAATGTTTCATAACACAATGCCTCCAAAATATGCCTTTATATTTCATGATAAAAACATTTATTTTCTTAATAGGTTGCTTGCTCATTTGTTTATTTTTTTGGTTACTTTTCTTTCAAATCTAGATTTATGTATACTTCAATTCTATTTCCAAGTAAAGTAACATAAATATTATATAAAACAAAAAATGTAGACCAAGTACATAGACCTTTTCTTTGTCTAATTTATTTTTCCCAATTATAAAAAGCATACATATACCAATAAGGACTTAAAGTTTGAAATTAATATGTAATATAATACACAGGCAATTTTTAGGATATGTGACTTATTTATTGATAAAGGATACACTGGTAATTAGAGCTTAAATATTATATAATCATTGACTCATCACTTGAAGTTAAGATTTTTTAAAAAACAACATTAGTCAAGTAAATGTCTATTCACACAATAGGATAAAATGATGCTTAATTTTAATCTTAACCTTGATTTCTGCTTCTGTTTAAACACTTGAAATGGTGTTACTATGTATTACATGTGGCCAATAAAGCAAAATGAGACTTATAAATATTTAAAGTACATATGAAAACATTTTTAAATCTATTTTAGTTCTTTTTGCCATGTGAATATAGACACTTTGAGAATATGTAGTTTATGAAAAACATTAATCCTTTGTTACAGAAGAGGCAAGACTTAGAATATTTATTATTTAAAATTTATAGGACCTGTCTAAATTGAAATAATATTAAACCAGATAATGGATGAAATAATCATATGAAGTAGATTTGAAATGAAAGGTAATAAGACTTCAAAATTTTTACTTCAACTCCAACTCATATATCAGATTTTATGAGTTACTCTCAACTTAAATGTAACAAAAATGTTAATATTCTGAGTATAATAAAAGCTTTGTGAATGATGGCTGTTCTAGTTTTTAACTCTCAATTAACGGGATCAAAGTAAACAGTAAATCTCAATTACAGCTAGTATACTAAACCTTATAGATCGTGTATCGGTGAGATAGCATACGTTGGTCACAACTTTCCTTCCTTGTCCTTTGCTATAGCGAGTGTATGGTAGAGTATCTATTATAATTTTAGTGAGTTCAGACTTAACCATGAGGCATGCTGTAACCCCTGAAGTGTGGGAAGAAGTGCCAAAGGTAGATTTTAATGTAGGACTAAGAGATATGTCATGATTCCAACTCACACTCTCTCTCATCCTTCTGCATTCCATCTTGAGAAAAGTATGACCAGAATCACTACTGAGGCCAGAAGGAGAAGACAGATATACCAGTTCTGAATCCAATCCAGGCCCAGGTCATGGCCCAGGTAAGTCACTTTAACAGATAAGGCAAGCAAAGCACATCCACAGTTAATCCAAACATACAAGAGCACTGAGATATGCAGTTGTTTGTTGCAGTAAAACCTTACATAGTAATTTGTTCTTTGGCTTTATACTGATTTTCTTTATCTAGTTAGACATTATGTAATATTACAAATGTTTGTGTTGGACTAATTCTAGTCTGTTTCAAAATCCAGCAATATTTTAAAATAAGCATTAAATAGTTTATAAGTACACAACCCATGATCTCAAATGCTCCAAAGTTCTAATGAAATACTTTGCAAAGCCCAATGATTTAAAATGTCCTTTTTCTTTAATTCTTTGGTTAAAGTATATGGGGGATATGGTTTCTTTCTTACTCATGAGAAGGATGTAATAAGAAAAGAACAAACTACTCTTCATATACCCCATATATATTAATATTGATTAATGGTTCTGGCTTGCTTTTTTTCATAGTGTAATAGGAATTACCTAACAGCTAAATACATTCACCTTTTTGCCCTCCACCATATTACATGAAACTAATGCATATCAGGACCATGTGCTCACAGCTGCATGGTTTTATGGTAACTGAAACAATCCATGCAAGAACATAAGTCCAATATTTATGTTTCTGTTAATATGAGCAAAATTAGGACTGCTGTTATTATCACTAAAAATTTGTCAGTTATTGTCAGTTATTAAGAAATAATTTTATATTACTTCAGTTTTTAGAATTGCAATATAGTTACCTTAGAAATAATAACAAATACATAATTTTTCATATTATTCTGTCTTACGTTCTATGTATGCAATGAACTTTTTTGGGATCTCTTGTATTACTTTCAATCCATTTCAAGGAAAATATTGGTTGAATGAGTCATGATTCATTAAACTGAGTGGGGTTTGAGTAAAATGGCCAATATTTTCATTCAAAAATTATACTTGAATCCCATAAAAGCTTGAAAAAAATGAAAAATCAACCACACCTGTTTATGAGGACAAATCAATTCTAAGACAACAGAATCCTGTTATCTTTTTATACATGGTGAAATATAGAAAATCTAGTGACAAATTTAGTACTTTTAATTCCAATTGACTCTGTGGGCCAACACATGTTATTGAATGCATTACCATTATATTCTAACTCCTAAGTACAGGTATTATTGACTGAAATAATTTCAAGTGTCAGTATTTCCATTGTGTACTTTCTAACAAATATCACAGATCACTGTCTGAAAAGAACATAAGGAATCCTTTGATGGTTGTCACACTGTCCCTTAATAGCTCTGTCACTCTCATCATATGAATGGAGGCCATTTTATTAGACTCCTTAATTGTTGTTACTTCAAGTGGCATCTATTGTGCTTTGATTGAATAACTCCAGGCCAATGTTATCTGAATTATGTTCTATCAGTACTGGTAAAGTTTTAATATAAAATAGGCCTCATTTATTCTTTGAGAGATTTCTATTTCTAAGCTTAGAACAGATAACCATAATTCACACTTTTGCAAAAGATATTATTTGAATGAATATCTATCCTGAGAAAAATAAAAATGTACATTGACCTTAATTCATTCTAATGTCAGATTGTCTTTCAATAGTAAATGCAAAGGATTTGATTCTTCCTCCTCCTCCTGGCCATTCTAGTTCACTGCTGCAGGGGTACAGTAATTGTAGAAAGATTTGCCTACAATTTGAAACTCCTAAACATATAAATGTGGGCTGTATAAAAAGATATTTTATCCTCAATATATACACATTAAATAATAATCTCTGATCTATATACCCTTACAGCTGTAATTAAAATAACTGATAATGAAACAAACTATAAATCATTGTTCATTTGGGTTATTATAATTACTTGCTATTCCTATTTACTTTTTTAAGCGCTCACAAAAAATAGTGGGTATCCTTTAGCTTCAATATAATTAATTATGTCTTATGGTACTATTTATTTGAGAGAAGTAATCTATTATATTTGCTTACATAAAATATATTCCTACCTACTTTTTCAAGCAGCTTAAAAAGAGTATTGTTTTGAACAAATGGCTATGTAACTCAGGACATCCATTTCCTTGTAAGGCATAAACTAATCCGAAAGTCCACTGAAATCAGGATCATGAGTGCTAGGGGGTAAGGAGTTAATTTCATTGCAAAATTTCATTTTAATAGAGAAAAAATGTAGTTTTCCATAACATTTCTAACTTCCATTTAGTGAGCACCAACTATTGGCTTGATACTTTGAGGTCATTAATTTTTTAATCCCTCACAGTCTACAAATTGGACATAAATCTATAAATGTGTAAGTATCAAAGAGTCAAAGAGATTCGGTAACTTATTAAACTTTTAAATAACTAAAAAAAAGAATTTGGTATTAAAGTTCATGCTAAGAATTTCCCACTTTGCTCAAGATTACTAAACTCTCAACTGATATTACAAGAATGCCAGCTCCCATGACTGAGTGCCTAACCACTGTTCTGTATCCTTCCTCAACTTGTGGAAAAAGAATCTTTCTTAAAATAGCACAATAGTTTTCACTGGCAACTGAAATTAAGAGTACTTTCACTTATTTCATTGAGATACTAAATACCAGAATTCATGTTAATACCTGAGATTATATTCCATATCTCCATGAGAAGTGTTTTTCTTTTCCTTCTCCAGTACACTGGTTTTAATGACTCTGTGTAATATACTGAAACATGAATCAAGATAGTAGGCTGCTCAAAGAAATAAAAGTTGAAAATGGCTTTCACCATCAGAGAGAAGTTAATTATGAATTTGGAGAATTATCTACCCACATCATTAATTATTAATCCAAGAACTCAATAAAATACAAGGTATTCTCATTATCCTAGTATTAATTATCCAAGTTGCTATATTTATAGTTCTGTGTAGAGAAGTGAAATTTACCATACAATAAAATATTCTCTAGTAAACTACTTACAAAATTGATCTTCCCTCAAACACTCCCACCATGACTATCCCGATCCTCAGCAAAATAAGGTGCTTAAAAGAAAATGATTTTAATATAAATTGATGATTATAAAGGGTTTTGGAAAACTTAGTGAAATCTTGCCATATTTTTATGAAAATGACCTATGTTTTAAAAGCTACCATTCTATATTGTTCAAGATATTATATCTTCCTAAAAGTTATAACTATAACCTAAATGTTATTAAATGGAACAAATTATTTTCATGTTGTATTGTTTTCAGCCATTTAACCTTTTCTCACCATTTCTTGTAATTTTTGTTCTCCATATTTACCAAGTTCTCATTGAGAGACATGTGTTTTTCTTATATAGAAATCATTTAATATAGAAGACTTTCTTTATTTAAAATTTTTGAAATAGAGAGAACCTAAGGGACCAAGTAATCCAATCACTATCTCAAATTTCCTCAGCTATGGCTGTGCAGGGACAGAGATCTCTCAAGGTGTGGTCTTCCCTATTTTCCCTGGGTGATAAGTTCTTAATGAGCATTCAAGATGAAGTAAGGTCATTCCTTAGGAGAAGCTTTCTTGCTAACCTGCTTTCACATCTCAACTAACAAAACGCTAGATTAAATATCCATTTTTACCATCATGTATTCCATACTTGCTTATGAAGATCTACAAGAGTAGGGAAATATGTGAAGTCCTTCAGATGCACTGGCAAATAAGTGAAACAGTTCCTCAAATTTAAGTTTCTGTGATATGTACGTAACAGCAGGTATACAAGGGAAAAGACTATCATTTACAAAAAGAAAAGGATGGCCATATATCAAAGTACTAAGAAAAGGATATCTATGACCAATTTAAGACCATTTTAGTGAAAACTTCTAGGCATGATATAAATGGGAAAATTGAAAACCAAAATCTACATTTCTTTGTTTAAGAAAATAAACAGAAAACCTGGGTGCATCAATTAGTATATTATAGAACATCTTCTTAAAATGTCTTAAGGGATTAGGACATTTATTGTTTTCCCAACTTAAAGTCCATTAGTTAGAGGTTAATTAGGCACTTTTTTTTTCCTTACAGTTTCAAGATGGAGACTCAAATATAAAACTCAATGCAGGAAAGGAGAAAAGGGAGCAATAAAAAGAATTTTATGTCTTTATCAAGAGGAAAAATTTTCTTAGAAGCCTGTACCTAATACATTCTATTATCTGTAACTGACTCATAGGCTCAAATTAAGACAAAAACACAGCATGTAGGAAAGGAGTTTCCATAAACAGTGAAGCCTTAGATAAGACAAGATTCAGTACCTGTTGCTGGCACATTGCTATTCCCAAAACTGAAGAGAAGCTATTGCCAGTGGAAGCCAAACTTCTTGTAGACTATCACTATTATTTACAGGAATGTGTTTTCAAAGAGCAGCTTTGTCATATAAAGAGAAGAAAAGTGAAGAAAAATCCTAATAGAAATAAGTCAAGGAAAATGCTAGCAAGAGAGAAGCTGTCCATGCCAGGACTTCAGTGAACTGAAGGACACTGACATCAAGGGCCAAAACACAGTAGGCAAAAAAATATCTCACATAAATTACAGATTTGCTCAGAAATGAACATCAGGGGAAACAAGGACCAAGAAGAAAGGAAATGCTGACACTTCTAGGGAATTGGGGATTAGGAGTGAGGACCATTTCAGTTGACAGAGTTCTTTGGATCAGAACCAGACATTCTGTTTAGATATCAAGGAAAAGTACAGCTTAATAAAGTACTGGTGATGTGTGAATATTCGCAATTTTTTTATTAGTTTCCATATTTAACTGTTTCTTTCCTTACAAAGAAGGAGGAGGAGGAGGAGGAAGAGGAGGAGGAGGAGGAGGAGTCGCCGCCACGGCCTATGACAGGGGGGTTAGGGATATAGCTAAGTTGGTAGACTGCTTACCTTGCATGCACAAGACCCTGGGTTTAATCCCCAGGACCACGTGCACACACACATACACACACACACACACACACAAAGACAGAAAAATGTAAAAGTAAATTAAAATTACAGGTGGAACACAAACAATAATCCCTTTGTTGTAGTAGTGATCTTTGAAATGAAAGATGAATATAGACAGTATGAAAGATACAAGGAGGATTTCACAGAAAATAAACAATACATATTCAAGCCATGAATAAGAGACAGTATATATTTTAGAACTGAAAATCCAGTGAAAAGGGGGTGAAAAAAATATGTAAGGTAGAAGGTAAACCAAAGTCCTGAAGGATATGTTTTTAAAAGTTTAAAGAAAAGTAACTCCATGAGCAATGGTTTTGAAGATATTTAATTCTTGAAAGATCTCTGAGTTGTGAAGCCAATACTGAAGGACAGACAGGGATAAATGTGGAATTCTCTTTGCAGGCTACTGAGATCAGTTGAGAATTTGTTGAAGTGGCAATAGTGCATCTAAGGCTCTCAAGGAGAGATCTGGTATCATAGCATGGTCTTTGCTTTCAAATAAAAAGAGGC
This sequence comes from Urocitellus parryii, assembly GCF_045843805.1. Lineage (NCBI taxonomy): Eukaryota > Metazoa > Chordata > Mammalia > Rodentia > Sciuridae > Urocitellus > Urocitellus parryii. Next base: position 38,629,225 of record NC_135540.1, on the reverse strand, counting down.
AGTGGATGGTAAAAACTTTTACTGAACCAGCTAACACTTGAGGACACACAGGTATTAGAAAAATTTATTTACCTAGTTGTGTATTTAATCGGGTGGGATGGCTGGAGAGTAGGAAATTCACAGTCTGCCAAGCTGAGTGGTGATGCTTATGAGACATGCAATGAAACAAGAGGAGCACAATGTTACACATCAAGGAATAGAAAGTCTGATTTGGGTAGGCCAGTGGAATCTGTGTGTTTGACTCTAGCCTTTTGCAGATTGCCTTTGGGAGCTCCTGTATTCTTCTCAGGATTCTCCAGACCTTATGTGTGTGTCATTTGATTTCACATGAATAATTTACATTTTTATCATTTTCTCAATTTAAATTGCTTAAAAAATATTTTATATAACAAATATTGCTTTCTACTCTCAGATTAACATATATCTCATTGGGTGGTTTTAATATTTTTAAAAAATCGGTTGTTACTATAAAGTAACCATGCTGCACATGAAAAGTGAAAATATCATTTTATAACATAACACAAATTAACGTTTATAAATTTTAAATATTATTATTAGTGAAACATATTTATAGCATCACCTTTTCTTTCTTTCCTTCTTTTCCAGTACTGAGCCTACCACATGCTAGGAAAATGCTCTGCCATTAAGCTACATTCCCAGTCCTTTAATTTTTTTGTGAAGTTGCTGATGCTGATCTTGAACTGGCAAGAACTTGCAATCCTTTGCCTCAGTCCCTGGGTATCTATCTGCCACTATGAGCAGTTTATAATATCACCTTTAAAAAAAATGTACCAGGGATTGAAACAAGGGTACTCAACCACTAAACCATATTCCCAGCAGTTTTTAGTTTTTATTTTGAGATAGGGTCTCCCAGTGTTTCTAAGAGCCAATGCTACGTTTGTTAGAGCCTTGCTAAATTGCTGAGGCTGGCCTTCAACTTATAATCCTCCTATCTCAGCTTCCAAAACTGCTGGGATAACAGGCATGCACCACCAAGCCCAGCTATAATACCATCTTAATATCAAATTTTTATTGAGCTATTCTTGGCATGATGAAAGATCAATGCTTCAATGTTTAATATCTATGAATTTAACAAGTCCAGTATATATATATATGTATATATATATATATATATCTGAACCCTGAAATTAAAATAATGAGATGTCAGTTGAATATCCTATATATAAAGTTTACACACAGCTATTTTGACAAAAGTATTCTTTCTTCTGGCACAAAAGTATCAAAGATATATAAAATATATACAGAAGAAACATATAAAAGCAGTTTCTTGAAGAAATTTATACTCAAAATTTCTGAGTTTACGCTTTTCTTCTTGTTCCATAGTTACGTTTTGAGTTGGGAAACTGTCATTTATAATCTAAAAAATATCAATTTGTAAAAAATACACAGGAGTGTCCCTGTCCCTAAAATTAACATGGTTTCTCATGGCACTAGATATTATCCACTGAGGTAACAGTGATTGCAGCAGAACTAGAATCAAACTCTGTCCTTTGTGGTACAAAACAGACCAAATTCTTCAGTAAACCAAGTTTCTGCAGAGAATTGGTTAGAGAGCAGCACAGTGTGATTACTACCACCTGGCCATGCTCAGTCCATCTTGTATGCAGCAATTTTTGCAGAATTCTCTCAAGGGCCTCATGGGTCATCAAAGGACATTGTGAGTTTTTCAGTCTGGTTAAAAAGATAAAAACTGCAAAAAAATTTGTGATATTCTGTTGTAATATCCCAGGTCCATCATGGTGCAACTGAGTGAAATAAATCACGTACAGTTTCTTCCACAGAGTGTTTAGTAGCTCCTGATAATTTCTTTCCCTCATGTCAACTACAGGTATGGGAGAAAATGTGACCAATAATTGGAGTAAGGATATAGCAGATTTAACAAGCCATTCTTTGTTTATGTTTTTTATTTCTAAAATAAGAAGAAAAGTATTTCTTTGTGGCACATTAATCTTACAACCATTAAACTTCATCACATATTCAATTTTAAATGGTAGTCATTTACCATGTGAAAAATTTTAAAGTGCCCAGTAATTAATGATGTGAGACATATGGAAATCACATTAAATTTAAATCATAGGATTGCTATTTTTAATATCAGCAAGCTCCTTTCCGTTTTTTTTTTCTTTTATTATCTATTTTCTGAAAGTAAACTTTCATTCATTTTTAAAATGCTTTCTACCTTGTTTCTGTTCCAATTAAATGATAAAGCATGTACGCACAGTTCAATATAAGAAGTAATTTCCTGTTTTGAATTTTTTAGATCAAGAGCACATTTCTCTTGAAATATGTAAATTTTGAATGTCAAAATATTTTTAAAAGATTAGTTATTTAGCATTGTTATATTAACCCATTCAGAATGGATTACCTCAAGTCCATGGGATTATTTCCAAAGTTACTTATTATAGAATAGAAATAATGCCCTCAGTATAGAAAAGTAGTATAAACATAAATTTGATGTACCTTATTTGTCTAATGTTGATGTTTAGCATTTGCACATATAATTATTGAGTTAATTAGTTAATTATATGACCGAATGAGAAAAATATCCCATAATAAAACAATGAATTACTAAGTGAAGAAAATGTTTAAATTCACACTGGGAATGGGTCAGGTTTTGATTAGGAAGACAATAAAACTAATAACTTGATGTAAACATATTAGAACATTTTTGAAATCATAAAACTTAAAAATAGAAAATTATGAATTCAACAATACTTAATTCCTATTTATTATTTTATCGAATATTTTTCAAGTTATATAGCTCAAAGAAATGTTTGAAAAGCAACCAAGTTTGAGAAAGTAAGTATTCTTGAAACCTTAGAAAATATTTACTTTGATTTCTTCATTTTAAAAAAGTAATGAATGCAGAGATTTAATGATTTTCTGAAGGCAAGACATTTAGATTATAAAGGAAGTAGGACCCAATTCATATATTTTCTTTATGTTCTTTCTATTATATGGTATAGTTGTTATAACCTCACTAATTTCTGGACATCCTACATAAGAAGGGATTACTATTTAATTCTATTTAATAATGTGTAATGAACCACTTGACACTAAAGATCCTTATAAGTGAACTATTTAGCATAAAAAAATTACAACACAGTACTTCATAGGAAACACAGACAGCAATTTGGCATCATGGTAGTTTATCATAAATCCCAAAAGTGCAGCATGATTTTATATAAAAGTTCAATTATACCAATGCAAATTAGGATAAAAACAAATGAAAAACAAAATCTCTCTCCAGCAATAGTAGGGTAAAAAACTCATCCCCAGGGTGGAACTATAACTGGTACAGAGTAACTTAAACAAAGAAGGAAAAAAAGTTGACAGAGAAACACAGTACTTCTTAAAAATCTTTTCAGACAAAAAAAGAAACAAAAAAAATTACCATATTGTAATTAATCAAGTTACGTTATGTGTTAATTATCTTAGTGATTTAGGCAAATATGCCATTTTAAAAATCAAAGATATATATTTTTGACTTAAGTAATCACATTTCTAAAAAAAAAAATTCAGTTTACCTGATTTTGAACAGATTATTTAGATTGAAATGGATTTTACAGATCACTGGGTCAAGATTATATCGATAATGCTTGAATTGATCTACATTATTCCTACAAGATAGTCATATGAAATTTTCAGTGACAAGAAGCCCCCAAAATCCACTGACTATTATTAAATGCATCTGGTACCATAATCTATTTTTGTGCATAAATTTCTTGTTAATCTGGTACCATAATCTATTTTTGTGCATAAATTTCTTGTTAATGCTTTTTAGATTCACACAGAACCATACACACATGTCGTTATTTCTGGTCTCAAACTACAAGGAAAATCCTAAGGCAAACTGTATGAAAAAGTAAAAATTATAATGGTTTATCTAAATTTTTTAATGATACTATATTCTGGTGTACTGTTTTATAATATCTAGGACAGCTTGTGATAATTTAATTAATTCATTAGTCAAGGCTGTTTTTTCCATCTTATACGATTTCTCCAAATTCACATGTGCCTCTATTCCTTGGCAAAATGTATAATTTTAGCCTTATTTACATTAGTTTATTAAAGGTTATTTTCCAAATTTTTTTTAAAAAAGAAACTAATGAAAATGTCAGGAAATACAGCTAGTAAAATAGATGGCATTAAGTAGGACAAAAGCATTAAAAAAATCACTTTTTTGTTCTTTCTTCATACCTCATTTGAGAAGAAATTTATGCATGAATGAAGACTTACTGATTGACTGTAATAATCAACAGTGAAGAATGTGTTACTTAAGCTCCTCTATTTATTCTGTTGATTTGAAAATGCTAATCATCTTTAGCATTATTGGTTTCTAATGACATCCATATTTTTTAGGTTGTAAAAGCCAATGAAAAGAACTGAATATATAAAAAGAATAATTACACACTGTGACAAATTCAAAGTATAAAATTAAAGTAACTGATAAGAAAGTACAGTTTATTCTTTTTTCAAAGGGTCATCTTGGACAAATTATTTAATCTCTGTGTGCCCTTGTTTCCTGAGCTGTAACCTGGTGATAAGAATAGATGTATTGTTTTGGAGATGATTAAAGGAGTTAATACCTATAAAGCTTAGAATAGTTCATGACACTTCATATGAACTACATGTTGAACAACAAATATATTGTTTTTAAAAAATCATTAATAAATTTAGGAAATAACAATACATTGAACAGAATGTATAATATTTGTACTAAGCATAGGAGATGTGAGAGAGAGAGAAGAGAAAGAGAGAAAGAAAGAAAGAAAGAAAGAAAGAAAGAAAGAAAGAAAGAAAGAAAGAAAATAAGAAAATAGATGCATATATTGATAGAAAATACCAGTTCTTAAAAAAATACCTCCCCTCAATGTCTGGTGAATGACAGTGAAGAATGTAGGCAATTATAATTCTGTCTAATAGGTTCCCTAATAGAGGTATGTGAATATTATAAGAGCACATGGGAGACAATTAAAATATAATACCTTGGTTTTACCATCAATCATGGAGATTCTTTAATTCAAAGAGATTTGAGAATATTAATGGATGTTTACTATAGATCTCTCTATAAAACAGAAAATAAAGGTAGGTTCTTTCACAATTAACAAGATGCATTTCCACACATTTGTTCAGAATTTCTCTGTGTTACTAATGCTTATTTTATAAACTTTATAAGCGAGAGTTCAGGAAAACAAAGACACTTTCATGTCCTAGTACTGGCAGTCAGGTTTCCAGACTCTTAGTAGCAAGATTTCTCTGTCTAATCGTGTATGACAATCATATTATTTGAATTCCATGTGAAATTTTCAAATATTAATTATTCAAATGTTGAAAATTCTAATATTGAAATATTAGCAGTGAATATGTATTAATCAAGATTAATTTATTTATTTTCATTCTAATTTGTTATATATGACAGCAGAATGCATTACAATTCACATTACACATATGGATCACAATTTTCCTATCTCTGTTTGTATACAAGGTATATTCACACATTCGTGTCTTCATACATGTTCTTAGGGTAATAATGTCCATCTCATTCCACCATCTTTTCATAGTGGGGTTCTGAAGGGAAGCATAGGAGGATTAGCTGAATTCTAGATAGGGTAAAGGGGTATGAGGGAAAAGGAAGGGGCATGTGGGGAGAAAAACTGTTGGAAAGAGAAAACTGATTTTTAAAATTTTGATAGTGTCAGAAAACTATGATGTTTAGTTTTAATTTGTAAATTAAATAAAAATCTCAAAATTAAACATAGAATTTAATCAATTCTCATGTATTTTTGGGAACCTTCTATTTATTATTATCCCAAGTATCACAGAAGTTAAAACAAAGCCCAAATAATATTGATGTAAAAAGGACTTACTTCATTCAGCAAATGAAAAAAAAATTCATTTAATAGAGAGCAGATAAACAAGTACATGTGTAGGTAAATTTGAGGAAATACATAAAATACATTCAAATGAAATATTTCAATTATTGAAAAACAGAAATTTTCCATGGAATGATGTTAGTGGAGAAAGGGATATTAAATATTGGCCACATGTCTTTATCCACACAGAAAAGCTACTTCTACAACAGTGGTGATGTGTGATGCACCTGCAATTTTTTTCAGGAATCCAATATATTTTTTATTTCTATTACACTATAAAGAGTACTGCACTGGTGAACTGAAACACTCCAGTCATCTTATCAAGTTGCCCAACTCATCTGAAAAATAGCTTTTGTGTGCTCAGTGTAGAAGAACAACTGTCAAACTAGATGCAAATGTTACCATAGTGTTTCCTGACTTGACAGGTTGACTGCACAGGGGACTAAATATAATGACTCACTAAGGAGCAATAAAGACTACAAAGATAAAATAACAGTATTATCCATCAAGGGAAGCAGGTTCTCTGAGATCTTTTTTTTTCCTGTGTGTGTGTGTGTGTGTGTGTGTGTTAAAATCCAATGTTCCTTGAGTAACACATGTCTGGAAAAGATCAACTTTCTTTGGTCTTTTTTTTTTTTAATTTTATACTATTGAATGATGAGACCACATCTCCCAAAAAGGTGATAAGAGATAATATGACACATGGAAGGGCAATGGAACCCAATTCTGTCACAAGTGATACAAGTTGAGAGAGCTTAATTGACCAAATGTCTAGTCTGCTTTCTTTTTTCTTCTAACCTTGGTTTTCTTCCTGAACACCCAGGACCTTGAAGGCCTATGGGTGAACCCTCAGCTGCCCCATAAATTCTGTCCACCACTACAGGTAAACACCTGTTCCTCTGCAGTCTCTGGGCTATGGATGGTACATGGGAGAGGGAAGAACAGAGGTTCATCATCAGGGATGTCTGTACACAGATACTGGTGGAGGAACAGGTTCATGGTAGATGGGATCCCTTGGCTTCCTACAAGCTTTGCTCTGTGGAGGAGGTTGCTGATGGAGAAATGACAACACTGTCCCCTGGCGTGAAGAGCCCAAGGCAAGAATCACCCCTGATTTAAAGGCATTAGTGCAAAGGAAAAGATCAAGCTTTGGAGGCCTGAAAGATCTTTTTAAGAAAAAAATAAATAAGTAACACATAAGTAGGACAAAGAAAAAGAACAAGTTGTCAGGATTTCTTCTAGAGCCTCACATAAGGAAAGTCCAGAAAATTGAGCTTCCTCTACCTCATGGTCATGTATTCTAGCTGCCAGAGTGAAAAGTAGTGAGGAGAGGTGTCAGATGGCCAGAAGAGTTTTTAAGGTAGCTTGGCTTTAGGAACCAGTAAGTGGGTTCACAAGTGGTCCCTTCACGGGTCTCCTTTTGGAGTTCTCTAGTGTTGGGTAGATGCAAATTTTTTTTCTTCTCTTTACTGGATCTCTTCATCCTTCTACTTAGCTCCCCCCAAACCCTGCCAACTTCCTGACCAGCTCTAAAATCCAAGATGTTGTCTCTTTCACAACTGTCTGGCCCTCACTCTTTAGATTGTTTGGGCAGGGCTATGTCACTAAGACATAAGTCTTTAGTGCTTCTCAACACAGAGAGCACATCTGAAATTCTCTGATGGCTTTTTTTGAAAGCCTTTTACTGTGCTTGTGATTAGAAAGCCACCCACCCCCAATTACAACTTCTTCCAAAACTTGGGGTAGAGATTCATATTTATGCAACAGCTTTCTGTATAGAAATTTCTTCACTTACCTCCTCTGACAGCTTGTTTCACCCCTGAATTAATCAAGCTCATGAAATAGTTGTTGTTTCTTTGAGAACATGCCTTGGGCAGAGGGGCAGAGGGCTGTTTTATGTTAATAGTATTATCCTGAGAATCAATGTTATCCATACCTCAGTTTGATTTTTATTATTTGGAAGAGTTTCAAGGCACCAAGTGACGAAGGATAAAACAAAGAAAACTATTAGTAAAGAATCATAAGAATTTACATAAGAACCTCAGTGAAATTTACTTTCATTTTGTACATTTCCAATAAGAATTAATGATTGGGATTTAGAAAAGAATTTTGCTCAAAATGCATGTGTGTGTGTGTGTGTGTGTGTGTGTGAGTGTGTGTGTGTGTGTGTGTACCTATGTGTGTACCATTTACCTTCTTCCATTAATACTACTCACATAAGTTCACATAAGTTCAGAGAATATCAAGACTCTTCTTTCAATCCAAGATAGCAAGTTAGGATTACAAACATGCTTTAGCACAAGTATAGTTAGTAATACAGTACTTGGCAAAATATAAGTTATTAGTTTTACAACTATATTTAATTTGCCAAGTTGCCCAACTATACATTGACTTACTTTTATTTTCACAATTCACCATTTCCAGTGCCAGTACCCTACTCCAACCAACTGTCAGAATCATTGAAACGTTTTCATGGCAACAAAATTTATGCTCCCTTTAGTGTTGTTGTTCTGGCAAAAAGTTAAGGGCTAGTTCTCTGGAAGAGGGACATAGCCCTGATTTGTAGGATTTTCCAACTGCTATGTCAATACACTCACCACAGTGAATTTCAAGCTTCCAAAGAAAAATCACTGAGCCAGGAGTTGAGGAGAGCTCACAAATAAGACCTCCCAAATGGGCTCCAATTCATCACTACTCTCATCAGACACAATTTGTTCTCCACAGCAAACCAGGAGAAAACTTTCAAAAGCAAACCTGATCATGTCACTGGGCCCTAATTTAAAAACTGTTTTGCCCTCCTTTTGTTCACACAAACCTTCTGGTATTTCTCTGTGAGGACCCATCACTAGTGCAATTTAACAAGCTGTCCTATCTGCTGAAAAGCTCTTCCTTCGCTCTTTCACTTTGTTATTCTTCAGATCACAACTCAAGTGTCTTACTCAGGGAAGCTTTTCCCGATGTCCTTGGCTATGTTAAAACTCCTCACAAGGAACCCTTAGAACAAGATATACCTAAACATTACAGCCATGGTCACAGCTACAATTTTGAATTTCTTGTTGAAATTAATTGATCATTCCTCTGGTTATGCTCTAAGTTTTATGAGGGACTACATCTGCTTTTTGACAATATCTCACACCCTATGCACAGTGCCAAGAACAAACAAGCTTTCCAAAATTACCTATTGTGACAGATTAATTAATAAGTGAGAGCATAACCAAATAGGTCCTTTTGAAATTTACAAAGGAAAAATCAAAAATTAGCTAATGACATATTTTTGATATATGCCTAATACAACTACAGTTTGTAAAATTATTTTATTGATATTATAAAGTGTACTTAACTTTTCCACATTCAGCATATATTATTCAGATGAAACTAAGTACAAAGAACAGATAGAACCTTAACCAGTGTGGTTTAAGTACCTTCTGACAATCAGTTAGTTTCAACCATTCTTTAAAAATAAGACTTTGGTACTGAAAAATAGCATCTGTGCCCTCTCTTAAGAATCCCAAGGAACCTTTGTCATGTCCACATAAGAAGGCGCTACAAGAGACCTTGAAGCTTTAAGTGAAAGCCACCACGATTAATTACTATTTTAATTCCACAAACTGAACCGATGAATCAAATATCTCAATCAGATTAGATTCCTCCATATAAAATAAAATTTAAATATGGAAATAGACAAAGAAATAAGAGGAAAATTTATTTTCTTTCACCCCTATATTTCTAACATTACAATGGCCATAAAAGCCCTTCATTTCAGACACTGAGTCATGGTGTGTGCAGAGTATTTACATTTCGGCAAACGTATTTCACATAAAGCATGGACATAACCCCAAAACAATTATGAATATTATTTTATTACCTTGAAATTCTTATTCTTTATGTACATGTTATGTGTGCACAATTGCATGTAATTTATTGGAGAAATGTATAGTTTTTGGGTTACCTGATCAATTTGGATAGATATTTGAGCATACTTTCAATACTGTAATCTTTAATAAATTAATAAAACTTCAGATGACCCCAACTTTCTATGCTTAGGATGAAATATTTCAAAAATGTGTACTCTTTGTGAGAGTTCATAATTTTTCTATTTTCTAGAAAGTTTATCCTTTCCATGATGTTCTGAATTATGTATCTGAAAACTGGCAAGTAAAGCAAAATCCACACCTCTGTTTCCTGAATAAAAATGAATTTTGAATATATCAGCAACAGAAAACTTGTGAATCTTCCTACTATAATATACAAAATGCAGCTTCCCTTCTTAAGACATTTACATACTTTCTTCCTATCATTTGTTGTGCTAATATATGCATACTTTGTTCCTAATAGAAATTCCTAATTACAAATTTTCCTTATTGAATATGCCTAAAAATGGATAAATACATGAGAATATTTAATAAGAAATTGCCCAAAATAATGATTTGTAATCAGAGTATAAAAGTTGATAAGATAATATAAATATTTCATTCATGAAATGTTTCTTCTCAATTTATAATAATAATTATAATACTAGAGTGAACCAATTTTTTAAATTGATTTTCATAAATTTATATTGATCTATAAACCAGATCTCACTTTAGATAATCATATGTCTAACCGAAATATATACCTCACAATGGACAAATGGTATATATTCTAGTTACACAGTGATTTAATTTTTTAGGTGCATGTCTTTTTCCCTTTACCTAGATTATAACACCTTCAGAAACAATATATTTATATAGTTTTATGTATATTATTACATATTCTGTAAGATTATGTATAATCTTACAAATCACCTATATGGATAAAATTATTCCAGTGCTTAACAAGAGATTTGTTAAGCTCTGAATTATATAACTTTATGAGTCTTATGGTTCAAAGATTCAGTGGTTTATGAATTTATATGAAAATCCTGTAAAATAGAAGGGAAAATTTACTTAAGGAAGTAATTTCATCCTGAATTAAATTTAATCTTGATACAAAGGAAACATGTCCACTTCTATCCTTCAAATGTTTCTGTATCATAGCAATAGGTTGTTATCTTATTTCTAGTAGTTTACCTTATGAGAAATACGAGACTATAAAACTGATATCATACAGGGGTCTTATAAATCAATCTATAAAAATGCAATGTGGTTACTTATTTAATATATTTCTTGTAAAAAGAATTACAAAATTTATATATTCTTGCCTCCTTATTATGTTTGAGACCTTGCAATATGAGGCAAAGTAACTGTCACATTAAAAAGCAACTAACAAATGGGTGGAGCCTTAGCTCAGTGGTAGAGCACTTGCATAGGATGTTTGTGATCCTGGGTTCAATTCCCAGTACCACCAAGGCAAAAAAAGGAATCATACATAATTTATAAAGTAAACAAATTATGGTAGTGAAAAATATTTAAAAACTTTGCCCAAGGTCTCCTTGCCACCAAGTTATACTGCCTTCCAATAGTACAACCAGATCAAATATCATGAAATAAAATTAAACGTGTAAACATTATTTAAAATAAAAAATGAAGATACACATATTATATTTTATATTTTTATTAAATATCTACAAACATAATAATGAATTCTAATTTTTAAAATGACTGGTGATGATATTGCAAAGTGTATTGAACATCCATTATTTTGACTCACATCATCAATCTCTGCCTTCTTTTACCAAAGTCATTAATATTTCAAATATTGAATCACCTTCTCCTTTCAATTTCTCTTATGTTCCAGAAAACCTGGTTCTAGACATGTCATCAAACACTTTTGGGTAAAGGGACAGCTTCAGACAAATGAAGTCAAATAACCTAAGCAGTCAACACCAATGACACTCAAAGCTGGACCATATTGTTTTTATTTAAGAGAAACCATTTAGTATTACTCGGTTTGTTGAAAAGATAAGCATCTATCTCAGTTGCTACTGAAGGAAGTAATGTCACCACTTGAAGAATCTAAGAAAAATGGGAACTCTTGGACAAGACAGGAAACCAAAGAGATGGAGACAGGAAAAAGGATCCTTGACAATATGGTTGAGTACCACACCCAACTCTACATAAATTTCTATCTCAATACTTTTTTCTCATTAGTACACTTTAACTATACAGAATAGTGGGGTTTATTGTGGCATATTTGTATATATGTGTTGACCACATCTACCCCTTCTCTCCTATATCCATGAGACAATAAAAACCACTCTGCTTCATTTTCTGAAGCCAGTTTGCTTTGGGTCCATTCTCATTTAAAATCAAGAATTCTAACTTAATTTTCAGCTAACAATTTTGACTTTATATTGTGTTTTCCCCCATATACTCACACCCATCATTTAATTCTCAAAATTACAGTCAGTGGTATATAGGGTATATGATCTCCATTTGAAAGATGAATTCAATTAGATCACAACTGAAAATGCATGCTAGAAAATATTTAAATAGCTTCCTTAAGATCACAATTGAAGGGAAATATTAGAAAAATTAAAACATGAGATAGTTATGTCTTCCAGCTCTGCTCAAATGGTATTAAAAATATAATGGAGACATTAATCAAGAACTGTTAACTGATAAAATGTGAGATATGATGAAGGAAATGTGTTAAGATTTTAAGAAAAAAAATGATGGTAGCTTTACATAACTATGGAAATCAGAAAGAATCAAGATTTTAAGGGGGATAAAATTGATCAATAATTGGATTTTAGGCACACTTAGGAAGTTCTGGTAGGACATTTCATTGGTCAAGTGTGTTCAACAACTTTAAATATTCGACTTGCATTCAAAAGAGCCTTTGGGAGAGGAATATATGCCTGGAATTCTCCAGAATGTCAATAGCTGAAGCTGTGGCAAGGGCAACAGAACTAGCACCTATGGATTGCTGGATCTCTGGTCCTTCAGTAACATCACCTCATGTGATCCTCATAGTGGGGGTGGAAATACCATCCCAATTAACAGACAGGGAAAATAAATTATAGAGCTTAGAAAAACACCAATAATTCCTTTCTAACATATAGCAAAACTGAGATTTTTAAAAAAGGTCTCTCTGACTCAAAACAGCAAGGGCTAATAAAATCTGTACAAATTTGTCATATTGCTGAGGAAGAATGTTTAAATGAAAATATGAATGCTGGTCTATTACATATCTCAGAATAAGAATGACATTTTACCAAGTAGCAAAAGACTGGGTAAAAATACATGTAATAACACCACTCATCAGTTTGATCAGAGTCCTTGAAAAAGAATTAAAAGAATTTAAGATCCAAGTTACAACTACATAAGTTCCCTGTGTAAACTCAAACATATTGCAGGAAAATACATTTAAGCTTTCTAATATAATTCACTTGGCAAATATGAGATGTAATTTTCTCCCTATTAGACAAAAAAATGACTACTGGAACCTAAAAATAAGACTATATTAAGAACAGTTAAATTGTTTTCACTTTTAGATTATATTAAAACTGAATTACAATCATTACTTTCTGCATTGGCTAGTAATTGTTTCCTCTATAATGAGAATATTAATAGTGAATGTCTTCATGCAATCAAATATATGCATTGGTCCATTTGAATTCAATAATATAGAATATAGCATTAAGGGATTTTTTTCCTAATTGACTTCACAAAGAGTATCACACACTACCCTTTTCTAGGAACTCTCTCTTTAGAAACTTATTATCCAGCAGGAAGACATGCAAGAAGCAAACAACTACAATACAGTGCAATCCAGTGGTATCTCCTGCCTGTTCTTGTAAGGGTCAGGCATGGATCACTGGCAGCACTAAAGCATCACATAGTCTTTAATTTGACAGTGTCTTCAAACAGACACTGGACTATTTTACCTGGGAAATCAACAGCAGATTTTTCTTTTTCATTTTTTTAGTGTTTAACTAGTAATAATTGCAATTTATTGAAGCTTTGATGTAAATATATATTGTATTTGTTACCATGATTCAATAATCTTTGGGTTATTATAAGAGTAAAATTCTATGATTTATTTAATGTAAGATCAATTATAAATTTAAATAAAAGTCTGAACTATTAAATGACAAAATATACTTTATATATTTCCATTGAAACTATTTTATTGAACAGATACACATGTTCATAAAATGCATGTATATATCATAAGCCCTTTTCATAAAATGTGCACACCTATGACAACCAGCACCCAGATTAAGAAATACAATGTTGCCAGCAACCTGGAAACCTTCTGTGCTTTGTTTCACATGATACCTCACAATTCCTAAGACTCCATATATTTAAATAGTGTAGCTTTGTTTTGTGATAATGAAAATATTTATAAATAGTCACATATTCTTTATAAGAATGCAAAACACTTTAGGCTAAGAAGTTTATATTGAAAACTGATTACATTTTAGAAAACTGAACCTACACACATAAATATGCAATCCAAGAACAGGGCATCTGCAATCAGTGTTAAGTAAAATGTCCAGATTACTTACTCATGTCCGAAATATTAAGGTAACAAAAGCAACTTAAATGACACGTGGTTCAAACACATAAAGTTAGGAGATGGTGGTTATTTATTGAAATAACAGATTGATTTTTTTAAATGTGCAAGATTCATTTCTGTTTTCCCCATAATCTAATATGAACACATTTCTTTTACATCACTGTTTCTGATCAAGTTTATTCTGTTTAGTTTTGTGATTGATTTCACAAATCTTGAAAAATTAAATGAACAACTTACTGTCTGGAAGTCTCAGGAAATTTTGGTTCTTCTCTTTTCTTCATTTCTATTGCTGGTTCCATTGGAGTGAGAACTACAGCAGCACAGGAGACTACAGAGTGGTATGAATCCTCCCTGCAAACTGTATTTTAAAGAAAATTGTAAATGTCAAAATTATTTATCATCTACTTTCCCTTACCCCTTTTCTCTTTTCTCTTTTCAGTCAAATAAAAGAAATATTTCAACGAAAACATTAATTATCATTATTATCCTCATTTGTCATTTTCTATGCTGTCTTTCCACTCTCTAGCTAAAGAATAGAAAATGCATAACACACACATATATAGTAAAATGTATCTTTAAAACATATCTGTATAATCAGTACTGAGATGCATAAATCATGCATTGCCAGCACACTAAACCAGTCGTCCCTTCCCAATCACCACTGTAGCTCCAAACTTAATCAATTATTAGTATCACTGGTATTGCCATGAAGTAGCTGTGCCTATTTCTGATCATTATCCAAACAGAATTATAAATTGACATATATTCTTACATGGGTGACATTTTATTTAATGTATGTTTATAAGATTCATCCATATATAGCAACACTTGGTTCATTCTAAAAGCTATACAGTTTCCATTGGATGAATATACCACAATTCTGTATATTTTTATTGGTAATAGACATGAGTTATTTCTAGTTTGGGGCTATATCGAATGTCCATAAACATTCTTGTACTTGTTTGGTCAGTATGCAAACAGGTTTATATTGGGAAAACATCTAAAATCATAATAGTTCTTAGGGTATGCTCATGTGGTTTGTGTTTTGCCTAAGCAGATACCACCAGGTTTCTGAACAAACTATACTGATTTACATCACAAAAACAGAGGTTTTCAGTTTTCCACATTCACAACAACAGTTTTGTGACACTTTTCCTATTAAAATTTTAATAGTCTATTGTGTATTGCTGCATAACAAATTCACACAAACTTAGCAGTAACAGCACTGATCTAATGTATTAAAGATCTGTAGGTAAGGAACATGATAGGCTCAACTGGTTACTCTGCTCATGATCTTAGTAGTCAAATGTCAATGTGTGGGCCAGGCTGGCTACTTAGGAAAAGTTGTAGAATGAATCCACCTTCAAGCTCATATAGTTTGTTGGCAGAATGTGCTTCCTTCTGGACGTAGGACTCATCTCCTTACCTTGCTGGCTGATGGTAGGGATAGAGTCATGTTTCATTTCAGAATTCTGCTTTCCAGAGCCATTAAGGACATAGTGGATCACATTTTAATTTTAATTTGCATGCTATTTGATAAGTGATGAAACTGAATATACATATATTCAATCCTCATTTTACATAGTTTTAATACAAAATTTTTCTGTTAAATGATTTAGTTAAAAAACACCAATTACCAAAAACATATGGCTTGAATTTCAGCTAGCATGGTGTGTCAACTGTGCATATTGTGTAAAACACAATCTTCTCTGCTAGCTCTTCAGTCCATAAATCACTATGTAAATAACAGATATGCATCACGATCAGCGACATATGCATTGCTGCATTCAATATCTGTTGATTATTGATCACTAGGTATAAGCTATTTACTTCAATCACAGACAGTCAAGTGTGTGGTTGCATTATTTCCTTGCTTCCCAGTGATAAATTAGCATAGCATTTTATGAAAACAGACAATCTGAGGGAGGAATTTGACAATTAAAATAAAAGTACAGCAAAGAAATGAAAATTCATATTTTAATTTCTTTTAAGTTTTATTTATCACAAGACATAAACAGCAAAGTGATATTAAAGTTGAATACAGAATTTTGATATTCATTTATGTAAGTACCCATTTTAAGAATTAAATGGAAAGAATATAAGTTAGATCCTTTATCAATGAAAAAAGAGGTAAATAATAAAAATGAGAGCATCAATGTCCCCCAAAGTCTTCTGTGCTGAAGGCATGATCCAAAGTGCTGCAATGTTCAGAGGTAGGGCCCTTGGGATGTTATTGGATGGTGATGGTTTTGAATTTCTCAGTGGATTAATTCATTGAAGGATCCACAATTCAATGTCATTATTGGGAGGCGGTGAATACTGTGGCGATTGGAATGTAGTTAAAGGAAGGAAGTCATGGGGGCATATTCTGGAAGGGTATATTCCATCTCCAACCCTTCCACTCTGTGCTTTGCAGCCACCTTCAGGTGAGCAGCTTTGCTTGACATACCCTTCTGCCATGATGTTCCACCTCAGGTCAGAAAGAACCCTGTGACCATGGATTGAAACCTCTGAACACTGAGCCAAAATAAATCTTTTCACTTCTAAGATCATTTTTCAAGTATTTGGTCATAGCCAACAGAAAACTGACTAACACAGGGAGGTGCAAGTCATCCAGAAAGAATGGAGCCATAATCTCAAGGAAAAAGAAGTGCAAGAAATGAACCCAGGGCTCTTAGTTTTCCCCCTTAGCTGAATTATTAATTTGTTCAGGACTAGAGTCTGATATACAACATAGATATCTAATAAAAAGCTAATCAGAATTACTATCTTCTGGCCACTATCTTCTCAAGAGACAGAAATTCATGTCCAGTATGTGTCAAGCAGGAGGAGTCATGATTCCTCTTTGTTTTCCTAAAGCTTTCAAATATAGGTTTTGTTTTTTTCATTTAAATTTAATATTCTCTACTACTTCTTTGCATGACCTTTGGAACAAACAATTCCACACAAGTTGGGAGTAGAAAGCAGTATTATATTTAAAATTCCCTCTATTGGAATGAAGATTCCTACTAGTGAAGAAATAGACTTTGAAGAGTATTATCGATTTATTCCTCTGGGTAAACAATCACATATATTCATTAAATATTTACTGAACTATTGTCATGTTCCAAGAAATAGTATTTTACTGTGGACAAGGAAAAAAAATTCCTTCCCCAATTTACCAATGAGGCTTTTATTTTATAAAGAATATATCTCAAGTATTAGGGCAGTAAACTCCGAGAAGATCAGATGAAAGGTTTTGTATACATCTCTATGAAGTAAAATGGAGCTTTGTTATTTCAAAATAGGAAAATAGTCAAGCAGGGGAAAATGCTGTTAACTAAACAAGGATGAAATGAAAAAAAAACCAGTGATATCTGCTTACACAATGTACATTTAATTTCACTACCTAAATTTTATGACAGAAATATTGAAAAATGAAACTACATTCCAAATTATGTGTTAAAAAAATAAGCAAATGGAAGAATACAACCATTTACTTGTTAAGATGATTAATTGGCCTGTCAAAAAATGGGTTCTTGGGAGTGCCATGTAAATGACTAAGTTTTCATATTTTGCAGGAATTAAATTACATTCATATTTTAATTTCTTTAAGTTTTATTTATCATAAACACAAGAATTAGTATAAAAACTACAAGTTAAGACAATAAGTAATAGATAAATTATAACAAAAAAGAGTTAATGGTGTGATTAAAAGAACAGTAAAAATTCAAATAATATTTCTAGGCCATTCTTCACTTTAAAGAGGAAAGAAAAAATTTTTTAAAGCCTTAGTAATATGTAACTGAGAGGAGATAATTTCTGAGAATCAGTAGAGAAATAGATAGTTATGTGAAAAACAAACACTAGCAAAAGATATTCTTCAAACCCCATGTTTACATTTCAAAAATAAATCAAAACCTTTCATTATAATGATATGGAAACTACTCTGTATAGCACTTTGGTTAGCATCTAAAAAATAAGTTCCTGGATATTACTTTTTTTAAATTTTATCCTCTCACAAGTGCATGAATTACTTTGGGAAAATGACATAAATATTACTAAATAAAGGTAAAACATTTTTCATTAAAATAAACTTTGAATGATGAAAAGAGAAGTTTGTTAAAAAAAAAAAAAAGACCTCAGTAGTGGAGTTTAATTAAACATGTGCTTTTTGAGAAAACATTCCAAAGTCTTGTTGCCATAGAGAATTTTACAAAATAATACAGGTGTCAGTGAGAAACAGGGAAACCTATATTGATAATAATATTCATTTTATATCCCTAATACAACATTTTACATATTCCTATTTAAGAAAAAAATTCAAATATTCCTAATACATGAAAAATTATTGCCAGACTCTTACATTACAACGTAAATGTGGATAAAATAATGCATGGCATTGTGGTACATGCGTACAATCCCAGCAACTTTGGAGGCTGAGGCAGGGATACCCTAAATTCAAGGACAGCCTTAGAACTTACTAAGACTCTATCTCAAAACTTAAATAAATAAATAAAGGTATTTGGGTATAACTCATTGGTAGAGCACCCCTTGGGTACAATCCCCACCCAGTCTCTCTTTCTTACACACACACACACAAAAAAAAAAAAAATCTCTCTCTCTCTCTCTCTCTCTCACACACACACACACACACACACACACACACACACGCATACACAAAGATTCAGTGTAAATAAAATGAGAATACTATCCATAACCAATTATAAGTTTCTTACTCCTTCACTAGTAATACAAGGAATATGTTTCAGATACATTAAAACTTAATGTATTTTATTCACATTTGTAGGGTTGAACAATTTTTAAAATTTTTTTATTTGCTCTTTTTAGTTATACATGACAATAGAATCTATTTTAATATATCATACATACAAGGAATATAACTGTGCATTTTTGTGTTGTATGTGATGTGGAATTACATCGGTTATATATTCATATATAAATACAGAAAAGTTATGTCCAATACATTTTTTAAAATAGAATAAATTAATATACTTTGTTGAATATATTGATCATTTAAAAAAACAGGAAAGCAATTTTTTCTCAATATTGAGAAATATTGCTTATGTACTAAGCAATTAAATAATTGTCAGTACAATTCAAACCTTGCTTTTCAATAAAATATGATATAAATTATTAGATAAAGGTAGCTATAGCTTTAAAACCCAAAATGTAGGAAAATTGTTGCTAAATCACTAACTTTGACTTAGGAAAAGAAAAACAAAACAACAACAACACAAAACAACCAAGAGGATTAAAAAAAAAAGAAAACACAAAGGAAAAAATAAAACTCATAGGAAGGCAATAACTTAATTAAATTATAAACAAAATATAAAAATCAGTAAGTAATAAAAATACTGATTTTTAAAGGCAAAAACAATTGGGGAAATTATTAATTCAAAGGACAGTAAATGCATTAAAATTTACAGATGAAAAATTACATTATACATATTTATGTTTTAAATTGAATGCCATATAAAATAACTAATATTATCTTTGATGTCATATTACATTAAATATTTAAAGACAGAATTTTTGGAAAAAAGTTCAAGAATAATTAGAAAATTAATGGCCATGTAATTACTACATGAGACAGAAAATGAATAGTTTTGTAATAAATGCTAAAATATCAATAAGATTTTGTTACTAAATGTAAATTTATCAAAATTATTATAAGTTTTGATTATTGACCAACATAAGATTTTACTTTCTTCTTTATTATTTTCAAAATTTCCATTTGTGTCCAATTTATTTAAATATAAAATATGTTTTTTTCTTCATGATTTACTTTATAAATCATAAAAAGCAAAAATAATAGAAATATACCAATTAAATAAATGGTTTGTTATAGCAAATTGGAAAAAAGAAGTAAAACATTGATGGTTAGGTTGTGGATCCCTGTTTACTATGTATCTTGAAAGAAACATTTTGGAGAATACAGCACTAGTGGGGAGTAATTTCACAGGAAAGCTTATTCTTTGTCATGTAAGGTATATGACTATTCTTATACTTACAAATGATTTCTATCGTGTCATAAAAAGTCTGTAGATTTCTGAGTGGCCAATAGATGGTTTGATCATATTTGGTCTTTCCTGACTTATAAAAACAGGAAAAATATAACATGTGCTAAGATATAGTCAGTCATTAAAACAAATGAAGTAAACAGATGTGTGAAACACTGACATTGACCTCAAAATAGTGAAATTTCTTGAATTCCTTCAGGAAACTATTTTTTGATAAGAGGTTAAATTTCATTTCATTTTCTGAATGCCTCCCTCCTCACAAAAACCAATACTTTGCTGGTTATAGTGGCCTATGCCTGTAATCCAAGTGGCCTAGAAGGCTGAGGGAGGAGGATCATGAGTTCAAAGCCAACCTCAGCAAAATCGAGGCCTTAAGCAACTCAATGAGATCCTGTTTCTAAATAAAATGAAAAATAGTGCTGGGTATGTGGCTCAGTGGTTGAGTACCCCTGAGTGCGATCACTGGTACCCTCCACTCCCGCCCCCCTCCAAAAAAAAAAAAAAACTTATTCAGAGGTATTTTAAGGGACTAATGTAGTTGGTTAGTCTAAAACTGTTAATGTGAAGATATTATTTTCTTAACTACCTTTAAATTAATGAATTTGCGTACTAACAGGAACTTTTAACTTTTCAATAAGTGACTAAAGCATAGTGGCATGTTTAGGCATAGCCAAAATTGTAGGAACTCTTCCTTGAGGTGAGGATGACTTCTGTACTTTTTAAATTACATCAAATGCAAATGGCTTATTATTCAGATTGAACACTAATGCCATCAAAAAACAGCCTTTAGGAAATAAAACAGAGAATAAAATGAAACAAAAACTTCCCAAATTTAATTACTTCATTATTCAATTGTACTTTAAAGCTAGTTCTATTAGTGTAAAGAAAGTTTCATTTACTTCTAAATTATAAAAATGTAAATTTATGGAATAGCAGGAATTATTACATAATGTAACATATAAAACAGGAGCCAGTGTCAAGGCATTGCATATTCAAGTAGATTTGCAGCATCCATGGGTTGAAAAATCGATACATTTTTCACCATTACTTCCAACTAGAAATGCAAATAACCATTAGCGGCACTAACCTACAAATTTATATGCTAAATTTGCTCTTCTGTGAAAAGAATTTAGGTTGTAAATGTATTGCATGAAGTGCACAAAATTCCATCAGAGGCTCCTTACTAGGGAATGTCTCAAGAAGGCTGACTAAAAATTAAAATACATGTCTTTCTAGACATTTGGGGCCCTTTTGTAAAGAATGGTGTCAGTAGATAGAACATTGTATGAAGGACTCATTCAGATATACAGAAACTGCACCACACAGGAAGTCGAATATCAATAGCTATCAGTTAATAAGGACAAAAAAAATCATTACTATGTTCCAACATATTGTTCTTCCATAATTATTATTAAATACAATTTATGAAATAGTAGTTATTATATAAAACACACATATGTATACTTTAAAAATTAGGTGTATAATTTATTTTTACTTATAATTGATTGAGATTAACAGAAATATTATGTGATATTCAGCATATGCTTTCTCTATGTGAAAGGCTTTTGTGTGACAGAGGAAAGGGTGAGCAAGATGCAAAAAAAAAAAAAAGGAAAAACAAACAAAAACAAATGAACAAACAAAAAAATCACCTCCTGAAGCATGTAATATATGCATTATATTTTGTACTTTAAGAAAATCAAAAAAATTTTGAATTATATTTCTGATATTTTCAATAGATTTATTTTTTCTCTCAAAAATGTATGTGTAAATATTAAGTCTTTAGTGTGACAATTACCTTGGTTCTTGTTGTTAATTTTTCCAGGGTAGATTTGATTGCCAAAATGTCTTAGTAATATTGTACATAAAAATAGTTGACAAATTTCAAAAAGCAGTCAATCTCACTGAATTGTGCTAATAGAAATAGAACCAATATTTAAAAGAAAAGGAAAAATGATTTAGTCCTGAAACTGCATTTAATTATAAGATTATAAAATAAGGGGTTAAAAACAAGAAAAAAAACATTTGATAGTCACAAAAATTACTTATTCTAAGATTAGATTCTAAGTACTAGTCTCATTTATTTCTAGGTAACTATAAATATATGAACACCTAAAATGATCAGACCTTCATGGGAACACTCCTTTGTCAGAAATCTGCAAATCATAGAAGAGTAGAAATCACTTCTGCATTTTTGACTGAGTAGTCTCATATAATCTTTTATTATACCACAAAGAATATGCTATTACATGAAATGACTCCTTACTATTGTTGTACTCTACAAAATGTTTCTTTCAAGATTCATAAAAAAAACAGAGATGCAAAACCTAAGCATCAATCTTTTACTCTTTCTTTCCAGTTTGCTATAGTACCCCTATTTCATTTAATTACTGGAATTCTCTTATTTTTTTTTCTAATTTTTATCTAATTCAATTTTAAAGCACTAAAAAAAATGTACTCGATGTATTTTATATTTTAATAAATTTAGCAAAAATGCCAAAGATTTATTAGAAGAAGCATTTATCTTTTTCATGCAAAATGAAAACACTCAAATTACTGAAGGTGCCTAGAGTACAGTTAACTCATACGTAGTTTATATTAGATATTTTTTTACAGGTTGTTAGATTTATTTACATTTAGTAAGCAAGTTAATGCACTAGTATAGATTACTACAAATGCACAATTGTAGCCTTAAAACAAAACAAAACAAAAAATTGACATGATAGTGTTCATTTTCCATGTTCCTTTTCCAATATCCAAGAACCATGTATTTAAGACATAATTGAAAAACTTAACCTACAAAAGGATAACTCATTTCACAAACATTGAAGTATTATTTCATGATGAACACAATCTTGTGTACTAACTATGCATGTTAGTTACTTCACATTTTAATTATGTGAAGTAACTGTATTGTTTTTACCTCAGAGAAATTCCAAGACATAGTGCCTTTATTCCCTATTATGTTTCAACTCCACAGACCTTGGGAGTAGCAAAGCTGGAGTTAGTCAGTTTGCTTATGGTCCCTAACCCATTGAGCATACATCATACTGAATTTCATTTAAATATATCAGGAAGTCTGAAAGAATAGGGTAAATTAAATAATTATCTTTTCAATTATTTCCACTCAGAAATATTTTTATATCTGATTTCTTTATCCTTGGAAAACTGTGTCACAAGATAATATAGCTTTCTTTCACAGTTCAAATTCTGGGGGTTCCAAATTCTTCCTTCAAAATGACTTACAACTATTTTTCTATTTTTCCCCTAGAGAATGAATGGCAAGTGCCAGGATAAAACAATATATTTATCAATAGCAAAGAAAGGTATTCCATATGGGTAAACGCATATCTTCAAACTTATTTTTAATTGGTTGCTATTGCTTTTCTTACCTAGTATTATTCTATATACTTAAGGCCATTAATCAATACAAATATATATATGATTTTGTGGAACACAGACCTTTTGAATCAATGGAAAAATTTTCCCATGGGGGTTACATTCTTCAATTGACTCTTTAACAGAATAATTTGTCCCTGGACTGCAGATCAAATTCCTACAGACAAAAATATGATTTTTTTTTGTATTACAGATAGTACCCATCACCACCCAGTGGTCATTTGGAAACTGTTAGCAACTCTTCTACTTACACTGTCTATCTCATGATGTATATTTCAGCCGGATTCTACCATCACTGTGATTCATGGAGAACATACAATAACATTCATTCTCTCCTTGCTTTCCAATATGCTTAACAGTAATGATACAAACCTCTGTGTCAGGGTGCTTCTTTGTATGCATAATAAATAATCAAGCCCTATTGAAACAAATATAAAGCAATGTGCAAGACCATAAGATGAATTCATCATGATATGTTAGATTTATATTTGGCTGAATGTATGTGGCATTCTCAATTTGAAAATGTTTTCAATTCCCTTTTAGTGCATATATCAGAACAATTTCCTGTTAACTAATTATGTTTAGTACAAATATCCAGGGACAAATTTTGCATTTGAACCATCTTCTATTGGAATAGACTCTCAAATCAAATTTATATTTCTTTGTAGTACAATATGAATAATATCTTCAAATTAGATTATTGTGATGATTAAATGAATGAATGCATGTAAAGTGCTTACCATCATGTCAGGGAAAAAAGAGCTTTTTAAGTGCTAGCAAATACTGTATATAATTGTTTTTGATGGGTTTTGATATACTAACTCAGCTAGGCTACAGACTCCAGATATTTAAGCATTAATCTAGATGTTCCTGTGGAGGTGTTTACTATATATGACTGGAGTTCATAATCAGTTCTTTTAGATAAGGGAGATCATTCTAGATAATCTAGGTGGGCCTGAGTCAACCAGTTGAAAGGGATTAAAAGCAAAGTTGAGGAATCCTGATGAACACAAATATCCCACAAATGTGATTTTTTTTTTTAAATAATGCCCTCTTATATTTCCTACTGGTTTCATTTCTCTGGTTGATAAATTCACCAGTCAACAATGACATTTTGTTGTTAAATACTAGTCTTGGCAAACTTCTAAATAGTTCCTTTGAATTACTCTCCTTAATTCTGTACTTACACAGAGGATCTTGATGAAATATTATTTCAGAATTCAAAGAGAAATTAAAAAATAAGCAGGTAAGATATAAGTCATTATATCATGACTGTAAATAACACTTACTGAGCACAAACAGGCATACCTAGTCATCCCATTGCAGCATTCATTGAATCATGCCATAACCTAGCAATGTAATACTACACTGATGAAGATAAAAGACAAAATATTGCCATTGAAGTAAATTAAGGAGCAGTGAAGGGTAACATCATGCAAAAAGTAACAACAGGAGGAGAACCACAGGACTGCTGCTGTCTTGTTCCTTCCCGTCTGATGAGCACAGTGTCAGGCACACAGCAGCCCTTCAATAACATAAGTAAAATGAGTGGGATTGATAAAAAATGAAGTGAGACATTAGGGAGAATAAAAGATGCTGGCCAAGCATAGGAAAGAATGTGGTCAAAAGTAATGAAACATGAAAAAAAACGTAGCATATTCTGAGAAGTACAAATTCAATGTGGTTGGAATCAAGGCAAGACACATGAAGTTGAAGAAGAATACACTGGAGACAGAGGTGATTGCCAATACCTCTGGGGCCTTCTTAGCAACTTTAAAACATAGGTATTTAATCCTGAGGTTATTAGGAATCATTATCAACCATTCAACAAAGAAGCGACATGATCAGCTTCATGTTTTCTACAAAACTTATTAGGGAAAACATGGATATGAAATTAATTATATCTTAGAAACTGGAACAAAACTATAAAAAGTAAAAGGCACCATTAAATTTAAGGAGGCTTATCTCTTAAGACCCCAATTCTGGGACTTTCATTGCTGTGTACCAAGAATAACCTTTCATATTTTGATACATGTTTGAATAGTTGTCAGGTTTATAATAAAATTTGTTCCTTGAAACTGCATGTTTTGAACACACTTCTCACATTTTCTTGGAGACAGGGTCTTTATTTTTTTTAAATATTATTTTATTTATTTATTTTTATGTGGTGCTAAGGCATATCATATCCTGTGCCAAACGCTCTTGCTGAGCTAAAACCTTCACCCAAGATAGGGTCTTTTCTTTTTTAAAAAAAATACTTTTTAGTTATACATGGGCACAATGTCTTTATTTATTTTTATGTGGTGCTAAGGATCATACCCAGTGCCTCACATGTGCTAGGTGAGCACTCTACCACTGAGCCACAACCCCAGCCCCTGAGATAGGGTCTTAGTGGTGATTTACCTTCAGCAAAGGTCATTAGGTTGGTCCAATTCACTCTGACTGATATCCATATGAGAAGAGATTAAGACACAGACACACAGGGAAAGATCACATGAAACACAGAGAAACCAGATACAGGTCAAAGAGAAAAACATCAGGAAAAAACATTTCTTCCTATACGGGAACTCAAGCTTCTAGATCCAGAACAGTAAGTTGATTAATTCATGTTGTTTAAGCCACCCAGCCTGTAGTACCTTGTTATGACAGCCCTATAAACTAATACAATGCCCATTTTTAGGAAGAGAATTAAATGCTTGCTTTTGCTAATATTCATAATAAAACTAAAAGATCACAGTCCAAATTCCCACCTAATGACCAAAGTTTTATTCCTTCTACTACTATTTTCTCCCATTCCAAATATTTCTGATAGATATACATTCAGGGCATTCAGCTCAAGCTTCAATAATTCTAATGCTCTAAAATGCATTCCCTTGCCATTATGGTTGCCTTCTTTTAAATATGATATAAAATTTTAGTATATTTAAAAATATATTGTAGGGGCTAGGGTTGTGGCTCAGTGGTAGAGCGCTTGCCTAGCACATGTGAGGCACTGGGTGTGATCCTCAGCAACACAGAAAAATAAATAAATAAATGTCCAACATAAAAGATATATTAAAAAATACATTGTATAGAGTTATATGTGTGTGCATATGCATATAAGCATACACACATTTGTGTCCATATATTATCTTTCCTGTGATATATTACATATGCATTATAAACACATACATACATTCCATACACACAAGTATAGACAAGAAGAGAAATAATAAATTGTAAACAATTACTGCTTTTTCACAAATGAAAACTGCCAGCTTTTTTTCATATGCACAATCATAATACAGTGTATAAATAAGACCCTGCATTACGTGTTCTCCAAGATTCTCTAGAAAGTTTTGTATAGGAACATTAACAGCACTGGACGTCTGTGAATTCCTTCATGATTGATTTAGATACAATACATTATATTAGAATGGCATCATCATCTCTGCTCAACTGCTTCTGAGAAATTCAGATAGAAGGCTTATAACTTGTTTTTTTTTAATTCCCATTTGAATAATTAGCAGGACTATTCAATAATCATGAGGCAGACAGTTTCTGTTTTAGTGTGGGGGTTGAAGTGAACATGCAGTCTCTCTGTGTTGCCATCAGGGATTGTACTTTCTACAGATGTTCACAACAATAAATGCTCTATCCCACTTGTCATAGAAATGCCCCTTGAGTAGAAGGCCTTAGTTGCTTTCCTTTGAACTTGTGTGGACCCTTGTGGCTGCCTTGACTAAAAGATGCAATAGAAGTGACACTGCATGACTCTCAAGGCCAGGTTGTAGAGGCACCCTGCCTTCTCAGGGCCTCAGGACATTTGATACAAGAATTCATTTTCTGTGGTGTGAGGAAGCAAAGTCCACATGGATGACTTGTCTGAGAATCCCATCAAGGTTAATCAGCAGACTGTCTTCAAGCACAAATGTGTGAGTAAAACAGCTTTGTCTTCTAAATGAAGCCTTTAATACCAGAAGGCAGAGAACAATGCTCAACTCCCCTTGCTGCAGTCTGCTTGAATTCCCAAATCACAAATATCATAAAGATAAATGATGTCTACAGTTTATAGCAACCATGTTTTATGAAAACTTAGTAAAAACCAGACAATACAGTGGACATGGCTCTCTGGTCCCCAAGGCTTGCAGCCATACTACTGGTTCTTGCTGAATAATGGCATGTGGAACAGAAGAGCAGGTGGGTTGAAGCACAGGTGGCAAGCAAAGAGGTGAGTCTGCACAAGCCTATCCATCTCCCTAAGGTAGCTCAGCTTGCACACAGTGGGGATACCTGCTGAAGAAGTGCACTCCACTCAGCAGCACTGCCACTCCAGTCACCCTACTGAGCATGCACTATTCAAGGACTTCAACCTCTGGCTTCAGGAAGCAGGGAGAAAATGGAAGTAAGGCAAACCAGAATGGGATTTGGGGCTAAAAACTATGGCATTATTACTTTTCAAACCCTAACTAGCATAAATATGGACCAATCATAGTGACCCAATTGCTATATAAACCCCTAAACCAGCATACTCCAGCAGAGAAAACCTGCTCTCAGGCCCCCTATTGTTAAAATTCCCATTCCTGTTCTTTAATAAAGCCTACTGTTGCACTCACTCATTGTGACCTATAGATTTCATTCTTCAAATTCAAAGACAAGAACTTTAAAGAAGAAGAAATTGATGGTGAGCTGCTGAGGTCTGCTGTAACACTGGAGGGCATGGCCCAGCATCCAGAGCTGCAACACTTCTCAGCCTGCAGAGGCCTGCAACCTTACACAGATCCCACTTGGATTTCACCTGCCAGCAGCTGTGGGGACTCAAGTTTCATCTCAAAACTTTGACTTCACAGTTGTAAAAAGCACTTATAATAAACAACAAAATATAATTTGGTCTCCCTGAACAAGTTTTCATTAAACCTGTAACTTGAATGAAACAGGGGGAAAAAATACAATACGAGGCATAAGGGGTACAAAGATGCTACTGCAAGTTATATGTGTGTGAAATTTATGAATGAATATTTCAAGGAACTAATAGTTAAAATTTCATTCAGTAGTTGTTTACAGTTCAAAATTATACCAATAGATAATAATGAAAGCAGCAAAGTACATATATATATATATATATATATATATATATATATATATGTATATGGGTGTGTGTATGTGTGTGTGAGTCCATAAAAAAAGAAGTATGATAAATGTGCTGACTTTCCTGTTTGGGTTTCTCATTTCAAATTTAGAAAGCACCCTGGAGCTATCCTTGGAGCAATTTTGCAATAGCAAGTACAGACAAATAAGTATCTGCTCTACTGCTCAAAATAATACTTTATGAACTTTCCAAGCATAAGATGAAATCATAGTTGTTATCCATTCTGGGAAAACATTCATGACAAGAATAATGTTTAACCTAAAATAGCTATAATATGATATACTAGAATTTAGAACACAGAAAAATTTTAAAAAGGAAAAACAAGATGCTTGATATATCAGAATATGAAGAATTTGCAAAGCATTCCTCAGGAGCAATAGTCAATGTTCTCAAGGGAAAGATAGTTTAACCAAAATGTATTTTACTGTCATTCTTTCTGTAGAAGTGTGTCAAAATTAGACATTGTTAAGAAACACATTCTACCTGGATTTGGCAAGGAAATAAGAATACAAAACCACTAAGAAATAAATATTATTACTTTTTAAAGCAATCTTTTAAAACTTATGGAAAGGGGAATGTAATTATACTGCATATAAATACAATATGTAATTAAATATAAATAAGACTTTCTTGAATATTATTTTCCTACAGGTATCACCATTTATTAAAAAATAATAATTAATTCCCATGCATTTTTTTTTTTTGTACTGGAGATTGAACTCAGGGGCACTCAACCACTGAGCCACATCCCAGCCCTATTTTGTATTGTATTTAGAGACAAGGTCTCAGTGAATTGATTAGTGCCTCAACATTGCTGAGGCTGGCTTTGAACTCAAGATCCTCCTGTCTCAGCCTACCAAGAGACTGGGATTACAGGCCTGTGCCACCATGCCTGTGCCACCATGCCAAGCATTTTGGATGTTATGATTTATCTCACATTTCCTCATGTATCTGCTTTGCTTTATGTATTTTATTAGGCAGGTATGTACTTATTTTTGATGTTGCTGATTATTATATACAACACAATAGAAACCAAGATACAGTGCAAGTTTTAGTTTTTAATGTGCATTGAAATTATATTCTAATATATATAGTCACTTACATGTTTACACCACATAATTTAACTAGTTAAAAAACCCACCTTACAACAATACTACTTGTTAACTCCATTCTTGGAGCAGACATATTCTAGCATATGAAGATACACTGGTGAACAAAATTTAGAAGGTTCTTCCCCTTTCCAGAAGTTTTAATATTTGATTTTCAACAGTCAGAAAAGTAGTAGCAGTACCACTCAATTTCTAGACAGAAAAGGTATTTTAGCAAATTTCTTTTTCTTTCTTTTTTTTGACAGAAGATCTGGAGAAACTTTCTCTTGCATCTTTGTCATCTATTTTTTATAATCAACTAACAACTAGCTACTAAATAAACACAAAATAAGAACTGTTTCTAACAGCTAAATATTTTTGTTCAAAAACCACACTATACAGATATATTTTTTTCATGAGATAATTCCTTTCACTTCAAACATGATATAGCCAATATTATCATATGACAAACCAATCTCCCTCTTTTCCCCTCCCCATTCCTCATGCTGTTCTTGGCCCATTTCTTGCACTACCTTTTAGGCTGAACAGAACAAGCATCAAATGAATCATGAATCTTTGTTGAAGAAATTACATTAGATATATCAAGAATCATTTTGAGGTTATGAGACATAATTCATTAGTCCTGAGTTCTATAGTGCTGATAGTTATTTAATGGGCTTCACTTTGTAAAAGTATGAAGAGTCATATAATCTACATAATGTTCCTACTCACCTTTAAGAAGTTAAATAAATTATTCAATTATCTCCTAAAAATATCACCCACTCTTCAGAATTTTATATATGAATTACAAATCCAAATGAAATGTGTAATACCTGTAGCTTCAATAGATGATTTAAGTGACATAAAGAACTTAAATATATTGCAACTAGTGGTTTTAGTTTGCTTCACCCCTTGCTCTCATTGAACAGATCCTAAACTGCCAAGATTCCTAATTGTTTTCCCTCTGCCTTCTTCCAAACCCCTCCAAGTGAAGGAATAGGTGAAAACCAGGAAGTACAATTTTAGAGGTAAATGGGATAAATTTATTCATAGACAAATGTTAAACTCAGTTCAAAACTAAATATTAAATTTCCACAGGAGCTAACCTTGATGACATATGCTTCTAGTTCAGTGAGGAAAACGAAAGCCAACAGACATTGTCAAATCAGTCAGGATATATACCAACAATGTGTGCATTCAAACAAACAGGACAAATTGCTGAAAAGTCCAGTATTTCCATAGAAGCACCATGTAATCTGAGAGGTGAAAGGGAACAAAAACAAAACAACACCAATGCATCAAACCTGTCTTAACCTCTAAGTCTCTTTCCCAAGGATTACTGAAGATCTAAACATTTCATAATTTATTAATCTCAATATTCAGAAGAATCATTTCTTGCATGAAAGTACTTCCTTTCTTCAGTCTTCATTAGCTTTCCTAGATGGGATGGAAGTATTATCCACATTTTATGTCACTGAAATGTCTAGAAATTGAGTACAACTAAATACGTCACAAGTATAATTTAATTTGTACCACCAGGTTTAACTAAAGATTCCCAGTCCTCAAAGATCTTGAGATAATTATAGCAACCATAAACTTTCCTGTAGACATTCATTGGATCATTACTTATGAAAAGCTGTTGAGCTCTGCCCAGAAAAATTACCAATTTTTGAAAAGCTCTTTAATATGACAGGTTAATATTCAAATCCTTTGTCATAAGAAATAATTTGTATAGACTGAAGTTTTAGAGTCTTGGTATGAATACAATGCTAAAACCTATGTCTTTAGCAATCCAGTTTTGTGAGTTCTGTATGCACTGAGTTTTAAGCAATGTCCTGAAGCTGAAGACTAATAGTCCCTTCTCCAGACTTGCTCTTTATGGCCAGGAAGCCCAAATCTTTCCCACTATTGTTTCTAGGTAAAGTTTCATGAGTAACTAGTCCATAGCTGAGTTTGTATTTCCTCAACGAATAATTTTATCTCCATTCATCATTAATTAGTCATCAGCTTCACAATTATAAATATCCACAACTATAAGTTTAGAATTACAGTATTAGATTCTTGTACTCTAATTACCATGCCTTCATTGTCAATGTGTTTGTTAAGTCTGAGAAGTGAGACTTACAGGGCTTCTTTGTATATTCGGTCAAATATTGGTCAAGAAATTATACTTGCCCATAATTTTTCACGTTTTTGATAAAGGCATTTAAAAATTATTTTTTATATTATAAATATAAGTTTTTCATATTGAAATTTGATTTGTCTTAGATTATCAAATGCTATATTTGTGAAAACATAAAATAAAACATGGCGCATGATAGTATCCAAAACTGTCTTTAATAATACTGTTCCAATCTACCATCATAAAATACGACACAACAGCAAGGGCACTTTGTCATTTCCTTATTTGTATTATGAATGGAATAGAAAGAGCAGCAATCAGAAGCCAAGATTTCTGGCCTTATTAAATAATGGATGGTGAAAATTCTAAAGGAATTTGAAAGATGTAGCATGTTTGATAAGTTGGCCAAAACCTAAATAGCAATAAGAGAAATGCCAGCCTTGTAAAATTGTTGTGGGGGTTGCCCGGGGTGAGTGCTTCAAATGGGTACACTCTAGCTGCACGTTTACTTATTTTCTCCTTTGACATGTTGAAAAATGTCAAAGAATGGCAGTAAGATATTATTAAAGCCTGAGGAATGTTTCCTCTGGCCATCATAATAAATTGTATCATAGATTGATCCTGGCTTTTAAGTAACTATTATTTGGCCTTCTTGTGCCAATATAATTTCTTCCCAGTTTGCCTGAATCTCAAATGGCAAAAGAAAGCAGGAAATTCCATAGATTCTAGGAAACAATATGAGCATTTTCTCTGCATTAATAATATCTTTATGATAATCTTCACCATCCCCTAGGGCTAGTAATTGAGTTTCCCCAAATACTAATTCACAGATTTTATATTCAATAATATTTCATCATTTTACCAGCATAGATATCCTTTTAAAAAAATCACTAAAGTTTAAATTTCCCAAAGATTACATTTGTTTGTCTGTATTATGTCAGTATGGATTACATGTAAATGTATGCATATATTATAATGTGCCAACAATCATCTTTTTCTTTCCTAGAATTTAAACTTCAAGAAGGCAGAGGCTAAAATAGTACCTATTATAGAAGGTTAAATTAATATTTATGTGCATTATTTTCAATGACTTTATTTGATCTTTATTAAAAGTAAAATATTATATTTTTATAATAGAAAGTAGGCCAATTAAAATATTAGATCACTTTATACTTTGATAAACCAAACCAATGTTTTGTGTTCTACTATTACATTTGGGTGAATACTGAAACCTTGAGCATCAACATCACCTAAGTAGACAGAAGTCTAGAACCTTCTCTGTGATTCAAAGTGTTGTGATCCAAGTAATTCTTCCCAAGAAAGATATAAGTGCTATAATGTTCTTTGAAAATAAGTTGATTGATAAATAGAAAGACCTAGTATGAATTTTTATGTTCTTTAATGAACATAAAAATCTTGACTCATATCAAGATTGCTGATCTACCATATAATATCTTCTTTCCCTTCAATAAAACTTTGTGGACCTATTTATTAAATATCTTCTCTTTTTAAAATTATGCTTATACTGAGAAATAAAATAATTTCATAGATATGTTTTCCAAGTGCATGAATTAGCATTCTCTGTCCTTTTCCTAGATACATCTGTTTTTATCATTATATTTTATTATTGTCCTACCTAGGGTTTTTTTGTTTGTTTTTGTGAACTATCATAATAATGTCATTTATAAGATTGTATTCTTTTATAGTTTATGGAAATTGACCAATGTGTGGCAGCCTAAGAGCAAAAATGAAGTTATGAAATAATGGGTGAATTCGCCTTTGAAACGCTATTAACTGAAAAATGATTACCCTTAAAATAAATGACTCTGGATTAATTTACCATGTTACTACCAACAAATCTTTTGGTTTATATATCTTGCTCAATAGCATTGCTATCTATCCTGTTGCCCATAAGTTTTATGCTTCTAAAATTGTGCAAAGATCAAGTGTGGTTTTTTAAAAGAGAGATAAAATGTTGTTACTGCCTTAAAAATAACATCAATGATGTTTAGAAAGTCTACTAACATTTATTGACTTCTATGTCAAGCACTGATACAATTTTTAAATGTTCTATTTCATTTAATCTCACAATAACTTTTCAGAAAAATATTATCATTATATTTAATAGAAGTATAAAAATGTAAAAAAATGATTATGCAGCTTTTAAGTACCTGATCCAGCACTGTAAACAGAGCATATGTTTTATCAATTGTTGATAAAAATTGTATCATAACTTGCCAAGAAGAAAGACTAATGAACTTTAAATCTTCTTGAGCTATTCAATTCCCCATGATCATGTCCTGTATATTACTTTTACAATCTCACAGCTAATCATAATGTACCCAAATAACCCACTGCATTTTTTTTAGATTTTAGTCTTGTTAGTGCATTGAAACTGCAGTATTAAAATATTAAACAATAATCACATTGTGCTGATGTGTCTCTCAGTACCAATCAAAGTACATGAAAATGACTATGCTGACCACATAATATGCATTGCCTTGAACATTTCCGAAACTAGCAAGTTTAAAATATGGAAAAGAAAGAAAACTAGACTTAGGGATACTTACCATTTTTCAAAAGACATCCAGCTGATAAAGAAATGTAAAATTTAGATTTTTATTCTTCCAATCTCATCATACTCTTTATTCATGTTTATAAATAACAATTATCAGTCAAGATATGATAGATGTGTATATGTATTACTCACCATATAGATTATATGTCCACATAAACATATACACATTTTCATGTATGGTATGTTTTATTACAAAAATGAGAATTCATTTCTTTACATGTTTCTAATTTTGAAGTTTTCAACCTATAAAGTTATGTTCTCCTTGATTATGAGGCAAATACAAAATGATATATTCTACTCTTTTTATTACCAATGTATAGCTTCCCCTTATTATCCATGGGGCATTGGTTTCAGGACTACCCTCAGATACTAAAATCTCTTGATGCTCAAGTCTCTCATATAAAATAGCATAATATTTTTCATGTAATCCATACACATGCTTTTGTATACTTTATGTCATTACTAGATTATTTACATAATACGATGAAAATGCTATGGAGTCCATGTTACATAGTATTGTTTATGGAATAATGATGAGAGAAGAAAAGTCGAAATAGATTAAGAATCAAGGAATGTGATCCTTATAAATTAATCTGATTTTAACTAGCTTGTATGGCTAGGTATCAATTTCTTCACCTAATACACTGAAGATCAAAATTTAGATTTCTAATTCCCTTCTAGCAATAAGCTCTTAAGACTCTGCTTTGTGTATGAAATTCAAGTGGTATTAAAAATGTGCCTTGCATTCAAAATATTCACATCATTGCTGAGTATAACTGTATTTTCTAGCTTAAGCCATATTTAATTTCCTGTAGACGATTCATGTCAATAAATTGATAAGCATCAACATTTTATTTAGAAATTTATGTTTAATTTTCTTTAAAAGCAACCTAAATAAGTTCTAGGAAAAAATTATCTTCATCTATTTATGATCTATTAATGCTCTTAATCAAGAGATGACACTGCATTTAATACAACCATTTATGCTGATATACATAGGAAGAAACACAATCCTCTTTGTAAAGATTGTTATAAGTTTTTGTTATGATCCTTAATTAAAGTTCAGTCTTGACTTGTGTTCAGCCTATCATATATGTAAGTGAAAATCCAATTTTCTAATAATTGATATCATGGATATTGAAAATTTTATTCAGAAAAATTTAGAAGCATTTTTCTTCTTTTTTTTTTTTAAGAGAGAGTGAGAGAGGAGAGAGAGAGAGACAGAATTTTTAATATTTATTTTTTAGTTCTCCGCGGACACAACATCTTTGTTGGTATGTGGTGCTGAGGATCGAACCTGGGCCGCATGCATGCCAGGCGAGCACGCGCTACCGCTTGAGTCATATCCCCAGCCTAGAAGCATTTTTCTTAATGCTATGTTTATATTAGGTCCACAGTTAAAATTGCTTTTGTTTATATTGCAAGGACAAAATGAAAGGGAAGAAGAGGAGGAAGAAGAAAAAGCTCATGATCCTGACATGGCTTGACTTATCAGAACAAAAACTTATAACAATATTTACAAAGAGAATTGTGTTCCTATGTATGTTAGTGAAATTGGTTGTATTAAGTAAAATGTCATCCCAAATTTGCATCACAAATACCTTCTGCTCTTTCATGTTTCTGCTCTTTCACCCAAAATCTTTTCTCTGCCTTTCACATGACATTTTTCTTTCTGTTTGGACCAATCTTATATTAATTTTTTTAAGTTTTTAAATTCTGTTAGGTTTTAGTAGTTGCTGTTGGCACCCAGTGCAGTCACAGAATGTTCTAAAGATTTTCCATCAGACTGACTAATGTCCCAGTGTCTAAGAATAACTAGGGATAAGAAAGGGTTAAAAAAATCTACTTACCAGTTAAAGATAATGAAAGGTAGAATCATTTGACTACTAAAAACTAGTGAGAAATAATTGTTCTATTGTTATCTTTGTTTAAACATTTGCAATACTATTTTCTTTTAAAATCAAATGTAAAAACTTATTGGGGCTTAATTTAAAAGAAATACAGTTTATGAACTTGCATTAGTAGATATAAGCTAAGATCATGATAAGAACAATCAGACATATATATAAAAATTAAATTAAAATTCAAAACAGGAAACAAAACAAATAATACAAACTGAAATCTTAACTATGATTGTAGTGAAAAAGTTAAAAATTCAATATTATAATTGTTTTATTGAAAATATTAAAATGTTTATTGAAATACCACAAAGTTTGAAAATGAGGGGATCATAAAGAAAATAAGGTAAAATAGTTGCTCTCATATGTAGTTGTCAGCCTGTAATTATATATAATTCTTTTGTCATACAATTTGCCAATATATATCTCTAAGATCAGGATTATGGACACCTTCTTTTCCAAAAGTCCATTATCTTCACTTTCATAAGAAATAAGAGTGCAATTTTTATGCAAAAGAGTACAAACTAAGACATTATAAAAAGAAAATAGAGAAATATATCAAAGGTCCAACATAAAGCAATTTTTAAAATAAATTACTGTATTATATTTTTGATAGATAACATCATTATGATAAAGAATCTGGTTCTGGAAATCAGGCTATCTAA
Organism: Urocitellus parryii; assembly: GCF_045843805.1. Taxonomy (NCBI): domain Eukaryota; kingdom Metazoa; phylum Chordata; class Mammalia; order Rodentia; family Sciuridae; genus Urocitellus; species Urocitellus parryii. The sequence goes on along the minus strand of NC_135540.1, from coordinate 38,591,985 downwards.
CTTACTATATAATTCACTAATTTCTTTCAATAGGAAAACGCAGATTTTATAGAAGACAAGAATGGTTGTCTGTTAGCCATAGACAATTATTTGCTCTTCAAAGAGCTCTCTATTGAAGGGCACATGCTTTTTATTTGAATAAGAAGATAATAACTGCTGAGATGGGGTATCCAGGAACCCAACAATATTATATGAAAATAACTTTGAAAAGTCTATGAATACTGAGTATGAGGGCTACACTCACAAAAATCAATAAAACCACTAGCACTTAATTTCTTAAAGTCATTCTCCATGATACAGAAAGAAGAATTTCTAAATTTACACCTCCATGCAATTTTCTCAAAACTCTTGACATTTAAAAATATTAAGAAAGAGCAAATAAGAAACTGCTTATTTCTTGAGGTATCAGTAATAGGAGATTTGCCCCACAGGATGGTAGGTAGGTAGGTATTTATGCAATTTTCCCAGGTACCTACATTGAAAAGATGACCCTTGTCACTTTAGGTATTTTTGTCACTTTAGGTATTCATTCTTCCTAACCACACTAGCCCTTCATGGAGTGAATACAATATAACTAACTTCAATAACAGCTGGGATCTCAAGTAAAAGCTTACTTTTCTTCCCAAACTGGGCTGTCAGAAGTAGACTGGATGGTCTCTATGTTGCAGAGACAGTACACTTTGCCTTCACTCTTAGATTAAGGGACTACCATCAGATTTGTGTATGTGAAGGTATAGTCAGGTTCACTGGAAAGATTAAGAAGAAGGGCTTTGGTTTTCTGAAGTTTTTCTTTGTTTCTGTTTTTTTTTTTTTTTTGCTTGCTTGTTAGTTTAAGAAACTCTTTCAAATAACTCATGAAAATCAGCTATACAACATTTACTTTACCAGTTCAGCTTAGAGACCTGCTCTCTAAAGGCAGAATGCTTATCTGATGACTCTCTATGCTCTTCATCCAGTGGTATCCACTCCTTTGAAAATTACTCAAATTCTTAGGATTCCAGTCCATTTCTTTCTTTATTTGTACATTTATTTCACTGGAGAGTAAAATTAGGTTTTGGGGTGAACTTAACGTGGTACATATGTATAAACTAGAAAGCAATCTTCCTTTGGCACAAGTGAGAATCAAAAAAGAAACATAAATCTTTTATTCACCTAAATAAGCTGAGCCTGCTACAAAATTAAAAACAAGTCAGAGCTTAATCTTTTAAAACTTTGGAGTTTTGCCTGAAAACATCCTGTTCAAGGGTTCTTGATCTCAATTTTATATCAATCTTTCACCCATCACTCCCCCTAGGTATTTTAAATTATTAAAAATTGAAAATTAAAGAAATCTTTCCTTAAGACAGCAGTATAGAGATTCAGTTAAAATTCCATAAACATAATTCCTTTAAATTAAAACAAACTTCAGGAGAACTGTTTCAGTATTTTTACTTCGAATGTGGTTTCAAATTTTTCTTCTCCCTTTTCTTCTACAAAACAGAGATCATCTTTACTTGACACCATTTTACCTAGCATACATTTAGATCTATGCATATAATAAAGCATAAAATTTTGCCTTTCATTTCAATGAGATTATTATTATATGAGATCCACTTGGATTTCAGTTATTATTTAAATGTGTTTTCAGGTATTGTTTAAACCTGTAGTCATTATCATAGAAGTTTTGAAAAAAAAATCCTCAAATTCGTTACTAGCTCAGGTGAACATCTTTTCTTTCTTTTTTTTTTCTTTTCTTTTTTTTATTGGTTGTTCACTTGACATATCATATTTCATACATTAGATTGAAGTGGGTTATGAACTCCCAATTTTACCCCAAATGCAGATTGCAGAATCACGTCGGTTACACATCCACAATTTTACATAATGCCCTATTAGTAATTGTAGTATTATTCTGCTACCTTTCCTATCCTCTACTATCCCCCCTCCCCTTCCCTCACATCTTCTCTCTCTACCCCATCTACTGTAATTCATTTCTCTCCTTGTTTATTTTCCCATTCCCCTCACAACCTCTTATATGTAATTTTGTATAGCACTGAGGGTCTCCCTTCATTTCCATGCAATTTCCCTTTTCTCTCCCTTTCCCTCCCATCTCATATCTCTGTTTAATGTCAATCTTTTCTTCCTGTTCTTCCTCCCTTCTCTATTCTTAGTTGCTCTCATTATATCAAAGAAGACATTTGGTATTTGTTTTTTAGGGATTGGCTAGCTTCACTAAGCATAATCTGCTCTAGTGCCATCCATTTCCCTGCAAATTCCATGATTTTGTCATTTTTTAGTGCTGCGTAATACTCCATAGTGTATAAATGCCACATTTTTTAATCCATTCATCCATTGAAGGGCATCTGGGTTGGTTCCACAGTCTAGCAATTGTGAATTGTGCTGCTATGAACATCAATGTGGCAGTATCCCTGTAGTACGCTCTTTTAAGGTCTTCAGGGAATAGACCAAGAAGGTGAACATCTTTTCAATGAAGTTCTCAAGAAGAAATGTTCCAGATACAAACATCACCTTTTTTTGCATTGGTCATTAAACACACACACACACACACACACACACACACAAACACATACACACACACACACACACACACACACACACACACACCGCATGGGTTAATTAAATTCCTTACAGAAAAAAAGGCAGGATGCAATTTTTTTTTTTTTTTCTGTACCAGGAACTGAATGAACTCAGTGGTACTCAACCACTGAGCCACATCCCCAGCCTTATTTTATATTTTATTTAGAGACAAGGTCTCACTGAGCTGTTTAGTGCCTCACTTTTGCTGAGTCTGACTTTGAACTAGGGATCCTCCTGCCTCAGCCTCCAGAGCCACTAGGATTATAGGTGTGCACCACCACGCCTGGCCAGAAGGATGAAATTTTATAAACATAGGAAATACTTTACTGTAAAGAAAAAACAATCTTGAAAAAAAATTGCTGTATGGCTTTGGTTTTCATAGCTGGCAAATTTTGCTATACTTCTGAAACAGTGACATTACTGAAACATTAACCAGTATATCTGCTAAAATATTTAAACATCCAAATTCCTGAGAGGCAGTAAGTACTGTCAATAAAATTGGAACTGGCTATGTGATGTATTTTAATTTACATATGCTTTTCAAAGTACTAAGATAATGTGGATTGATTTCCCTTCTGATGAATTTCACTCAGATTGTATTGGAGATTTAAATGCATACAAACTCTGCACTTAAAAAGGCAGAGATCTCCTTGAAAATGAATTTTGACATTGTCATGAGTGATTTTTGCCTTCTTTTTTTACATTTTTTCTCATTTTGTACTGCTGGGATCAATTTCTCCCTTACTGAGAATATATCTAAAATAAATTCAAATGTTAGATATAACTTGATATGTTAATACTCTCACAACTCATCAAAAATCATTTACTAGCTAAAATAAGTCCAAATTGTAACCACAATCCCATTAATTTATACCAAGAAGAAAATGCCAACTTCAGGCCTCTTTGAAAGTACACCACGTGTAAGGTAGAATTGAATGATAAATACTGCTAGTATTTAAATTTTCCTATTATTTGTTGAGGACCTGGATTGCATTTTTTTTAAATACCTCTTTTTCCATGGATATTCCAATTAGCTTTCAAATTTTTTTTTTTTTCACGAAGAGTGAAAATTTCCTCTGATTCCTACCTATCCTTGGTCTTCAGAATCAATCATTCATTTTATATGCTTTCACAGAATGATGTTTGGTTTTTGTTTTAATGACTAACTCATTCTCCTGTCTTACTAATTGCATCTTAGGCCCCTTAAAGGCAAACACCAGGTTTGTTTTATTTTAAGAACTATTCATGAGATTTTGTACAGACCTTTACCAATGCATAATATCTATTGGAATGATGTGTCATATGGAATGATAATTCTAAAACAACAAAGTGTTTCTTTACTGTGACTCCACCTTTTTTCCAACTAAAGAATTAAAAACTTAAAAATGGATACACAAATACATCAAACCATATATTTTCCAAATATAAGACTAATATTGCTGCTTAAATTTTGACAAGCCACATAATTTTTATCAACATGATATATTGTTTTTCTTTATTATCAATTTTCTACTCTACATTTTCTGAGCCCATGGTCTTTATCTACTTGTGTCACTTAAAACAAACTAATCTGAACTAATTCCCATCCCTGACACTACACCAAGAGCAATTTGATATAATCTACACATAGTATTCTGACAACATTTTCTAAATGACAGTTGTTATTTCAAGCCTCTTCCCAAATACTGTTCTACAACTGTTGAAATAAATTAAAATGGCATCATATTTTCCTGAAATCTTAAGACATATATCCTTAGTCCTTTAAATCTCATGTGATACATGATTATAAAGATTTATCTAAAGATTTTTTTTTACATTTTATATGTGCATATAGCTTACCCATGCAAATGCCCATCATACAATGAATTTTTAACAGATCTATGCCACCAAAACCACTTTGCATATAAGCCAATGATCCTGTAATCATTCAATGATGTAAAGACTTACACAATGGTAGGGGCTGGGGTTGTGGCTCAAGGGGTAGAGTGCTCACCTAGCGTGTGTGAGGCACTGGGTTTAATCCTCAGACACACATAACAATAAAATAAAGGTATTTTTTCCAACTACAATTAAAAATAAATATAAAGAAAAAAGACTTAACACAATGGCAATGCACTAACAATTTTTTTCATCAATATTTTATTTAAGACACTCATCTATTTAAAATTGAACACTAAAGCAACATTTTAAAAGCACTATTAGTTTTTATTATACTTTACTTTTAGAACAATTAAAAATTCTCAGCAAAATTCAGAAGATAATTCTTAGAGTTCCTCCATCACATGAAACACACACACACACAACACACACACACACACACACACACAACTTTCCCTATTATTACCATCTGATAATAATATGGTACATTTGTTATGATTAATGAATCAATTCTGATTCATTACTATTACCTAATGTAAGAATTGAAGAAGACCTCAGAAGATGGAAAGATATCCCATGCTCCTGGATAGGCAGAATTAATATTGTCAAAATGGCCAAACTACCAAAATTGTTATACAGATTTAACATAATTCCTATTAAAATCCTGATGACATTCTTCACAGAACTAGAAAAAGCAATCATGAAATTCATTTGGAGAAAATAAGAGACCCAGAATACCCTAAGCAATCCTTAGCAAGAAGAGTGAAAAAGAGGCATCAAAATACCAGACCTTAAACTATACTACAGAGCAATATTAACAAAAACAGCATGGTATTGGCACAAAAATAGAATCTACTGAAAGAGAAATTGGGAAAACTACCCCATTCACAATAGCCTCAAAAAAAAAAAAAAAAAAAAAACTCAAGTAAAATACATGGGAATCAATCTAACAAAAGGGGTAAAAGACCTCTACAATGAAAACTATAGAACACTAAAGAAAGAAATTAAAAAGACTTTAGAAGATGGAAAGATGTCCCATAATCTGTTTCTTAATATATGTATCCTTTATTCAAAATGCTGGGGATATAGATCAATTGTAAAGCACTTGCCTTGCAAGTACAAGGCCCTGGGTTCAATCCCCAGCACCACAACAAACAAACAAAAAACAAAATGGTTGAGACCAGACTTATTTCAGATTTCAGAGTTTTTTGATGTTGAAATATTAATGTAGACTTTACTGGCTGAGCATCTCTAATTCAAAGATCCATTCATATTTCAGAGCATTTCAAATTTCAGATTTTCTGATTAGGGATGCTCAATTATATTTAAAAGCACATGAAGTAAAAATAAAAAGATATTGGATTATAAGTTTAAATTTTTTTGTGTGTATAATCCCCATAAATCCTTTGCCTTTTGAAAGTTTTTTTCTGACTTATTTTTCAGTTATACTTAGATATTTCATTCTTCAATATTTCCCTTCTATTGATCCTTGTTCATAGAACTTCTCCCCACAAGGCTTCATTGTGCTTTATTTCAGTAATTGAAGTAGGACCTCCCCTACAGCCTGTCCCACACACTGAAGTCTACAGAAATATTTCTTCTCCCAAATACAATACCTTTATTTAGTCTTCATTATCCTCGCTTAGTATTCCATTAATCGCCAAATATTAATTCTTCAAATAAGTCAGTGGTTTTCACACTTCTTTTAGCAGTTGAACATTGATACTTAATTAAAAAGGAAGGGGCATTCCAGACTAAGAAAATAGAACTCCCAGTGTCTCATAGGTGAGAGAGAAAGCGGTGTGTTAAAGTCATTTCTCTAACACCACCCATTCTTTGTACTGTGAAAGAGTGTTGGCCTTGCTTTAAGTTCACCAGTGTGTGACACTTAACTTTCCTCTGTGGTTTCCAATTTGCTAAACCATCTCTCTGTCTACATCACCTTATCCAAAACCCTTCTATCCTTCCTGTAAAAGCTTAAACACTACTTCCCAGGAAGGTCTTTCTTCATTACCAAATTTAAACATTAACAAATGTTTAAAACCAGAAATCTGCATTAGAATGTATTCTATCTGGCTCATGTTTGCTGCTACAATCCCCAGGCTCACAGTAAACTTTCATTAAATATTTGCTAGAAGTCAAGTTGAATATGTAGAAGTGATAAGCACTGAACCTTCAGATCTTTGTACAGGCTGCTAATGAAATTGGACTTTATAATGAAGATAATGGGGGATATTGACTTTTAAATAGGTCAGTGACCAAATTCAGGTTTTTGTGTTAGCACACCTTGTGAGAGAAAATGGAGAATGGATTAGAGGAGATTTGACTAGAGATAAAACAAGAGGCAAGTATAATGTAAGGAGAGAGAGAGACTAGAGTATTCCTCTGGCAGCTGTTATGAGAGCCAAATTTAGAAAGTCTTGGTTTTGTTAAGAAAATGCTCTACTAAATCGTTTTGAAGATGGAGACCATGGCCTTGGAACTCAAAGTAGCCTAGGGATTTGCTGTATTTGAATTATGAAAGAAAAAGGACAAACTGGCTAGAATTTGGAGAAGAATATGGCTATAGAAGAGAAAACTTGGGAATCCAGGAGAATGTATAAAACGAAGTATAAAATGAAACTGTTGAATATTTTACATCCTCTCTCACACCTCTGTGAATTTTCAACTGCTGTGTTCTTCCTGCTCTAAATTGATTCTTCCCATAATTGCAAAATTTGAAATTAAGTCACTGTTAACCATGCAAGGTTTTAGTCAACAGAGACATTTTGTTGGGTGGGGTAGGAGATTAAAAACTAAGAAAGGTCTGAATTTTGCATCAAAGATGACAATGGGGATAAGAAACAAAAAGGGCATTAATGAACCCTGGAGCCATAGAAAGGGCCCTAAAACAACAACTTGTTGTATAAAATGTTCAAATGCTAAAAGAAGTGTGAAATCCACTGAATTAGAGAAAAATGATGATACAGAGCCATTAGTAGCTTAAAAGTAGAATCAGTTCAAACTGGTTGACACCTGATTTCAAGTTTTGTTGTCTGCACCAATGTTGATGATATTCACCAAAAAAAAAAAGGAAACATGAAGAGCAAAAACAAAGTTACAGACAGGTAGAATAGGTTAATTTCAGAGGAATTAAATCTAATGCGTATAACTGATATCAGATGAAATTGCTAGCAGGTTATTAAATACACATATCTACCTAAGGAGAAAGATTGAACTGTGAGTTAACTTTAGAGAAATTATTTCTAAGTGATAGTCGAAAAATTGCCTTTCCTAGTTCCACAGAGGATTAAAAATGTAGCATATGTATCAGACAGGTGCAGTGGCAAACATCTGTAATTACAGAGGCTCGGAAGGCTGAGGTAGGAAGATCACAAATGCAAGGCCATCCTCAGCAATTTGCAGAGACCCTAAGCAACTTAGAGAGACCTTGTCTCAAAATAAAGATGTAAAAGGTATTAGGATATGGCTCAGTGGTTAAGTGCCCCTGGGTTCAATCTTAGTACCAAAAATAAATACATAAATGGGCAATATCAGAAAATAATGTAATTCTTAGTACAAGAAACTTATCTCCAGTAGAATTTTTGTTTTTGTTTTTGTTTATTTGTGGGGTTTTTTTTTGGGGGGGTGGGGGCTATCAGGGATAGAACTCAGGGACACTTGACCACTGAGCCATGTCCCCAGCCCTATTTTGTATTTTATTTAGAGACAGGGTCTCAGTGAGTGCTTAGTGCCTCAAAGTTGCTGAGGCTGGCTGTGAACTCATGATCCTCCTCCCTCAGCCTCCTGAGCCACTGGGATTACAGCCGTGCACCAACATGCCTGGCTTCCAGTAGACTATCTTTTATATATCATGATAATAAAGACTAGGACAAATTTATGCACATATAAATACAGGAATAGGCATCAAAAAATGTGCTATATAAGCAATGCATACATATGGACAAATATGGGTATCATACTGGATACTTATTTACTAAAGATTAAACATATTTTGCTTATAAAAACGAGACAAAAAGCAAAAATGATCCTATCAAGGGTTTCTAATCAGAAATGGGGGCTTTTCTGGGTTTTCTAAATGGAAGGGTCTGAGGCAAAAATATATGTGTTAATATTTCACTCCTACTATTCTCTAAAAATCCTATTTTCTTATGTGGTATATATGATATTATACATACATTATATATAATATGTATTGCATTACAAATGTATATATTTGGTCTAAGATAGTTTTACTTTCAAGATACACATATTGTGTAGTTATTTAAAATAATTCTGCCAATCAATGCTAAATCACCTTTGTTAGATCATCATGGGTTGACTGACTTCCTTTATCTGGTGGTATAAGTTTTAAATTTTTATTCAATAAATATATTGTTCTACAAAATTTTTTGTGGTTGCAAAAGAATCAAATAAAAGCAATCATTTTCAAATCTATAGGCATCTCAGTCAAAGTAGTTGTCAAAGATATAAGCTATTAGGTTGAAAGCTGTACTCTATAAATAAAATTATGGTAAGTGAAATAAGTGGTGGAGTACTTGCCTAGCACGTGTGAGGCACTGGGTTTGCTCCTTTCTGATTAATATTATTGATTATTAGCTTTTATAATAGTTAACAGGTTTTGCAAACTTATAAGACTACAGAGTCATGTATGTTACCTAAAAGGGCCTACTTAGGCCTCAGAAGATTCCACAAACAAAAGACTACTGGCCAGAGTCCATGGCTAGTAAGAGTAATATGTGAATTATTTACTTTGTAAGCCAAAGTATTATATAAATGCAAGGAGTTGTTGCACTTAAAACAAATTAACTTGTAAAACTTTTAGCGAGTCAGTTGTTAACTCTAAAATTTAATTTCTTTGTATAATTTCTAGCAAGTCAATTGTTATCTCTAAAATTTAATTTCTTTGAATGTGTGGCTTCATCTCTAAAGTCCCTTCTACTACCTCATTTGATTAGGCTTTTTAATATCTTTAGCTAGTAGTTCCTTCCTTGATTATAAGCTGTTAGCCTTCAGTAATAAATAAAATTGCTGGCATCTTAAAAAAAAGAGATCAAATCAAGGATAGTAAAATGTGAATCTTCAGTTCATTGAAATATATTATCAAAAACAACTACCTGGTAAAACTGGTTATGACTTCTATTTCCATTTTCACTAAAATATTTTACCACAAACAATACATGTTTCAAAAATTTTCTGATCTTTGAGTGTTGTACATGAGGAGTAGGCACAAATTACTCTTGGTGCCAAGATACAAAATGGACCACATCTTCCAGTGCACATCAGTGATGTTTAATATGTAGATAAAAATCTCACAGAGAGTGAAACAAAGGATACTTCCCAAATCATTACCTTAAAAGGTAGATTAATTTACAATGATAAGATGATTCAACTTATCACTGAGAAAATGTTCCTATATAACTGTCATTTTGAGGTGCTGAGAATATTCTATACTTGGGGGAAAAAATGTTAGAACACCTTAGTCTAGGAGTGACTGATTCTTTTCATCTAAACCTTTTTCAGACAATCCATTCAGTCCTAGGTTGAAGATGTTTCTGTGATCTCACAGGAGGAATCCTGCCCAACACAAACTATCAGGAAGAGGTTTAGTTTAGTTAAGAAGCCCATATCTGGTTTTGTGGGCTCTTCCATGTAGCACTGGGGTCTACTGTCTGGTTTAATCTAGCTTTCCTGGTACTGGCTGAGAAGTAGACACAAGTTCTGCTCATACATGATCCTTCTATTATTAGTGTTTTGTGATTGGTATATAATGGATCACAAGTGTCATAAATGATGTGACTCAGCTGCTACCCCATATAGGGTCATTTGACAGAGAGTAGACTGACTTTTAGGGATGATTAAGATAACCACCCCAGAAACTTCATAGGTCATTTTGACCACTCAAATGGGAGTGAGCATCTGCCATGTCCATGCTGCCATTTAAAAAGTTTTACTCTGCTTCCCTCAGTGGGAAGACCCAGGGCTAAAATCACTGCAGCCAAATAGTTGACTCTCACATGAACATTACATTTATATTTCACTGTCTTTGGCATAAATTAACTATTGCAAATTATTAATTTTCATTACAGGACTTTCCCCAAGAACCTTTCAGTTCCTCAATAGAAAGTATCAACAATGCATGCCCTAGGAACATTAAACCCTTCATGTTAAAATCATCACCTTGCTGCTTCCACCAGTCCCACAACCATAAACTGTTAAAACAAGATCCTTGCCTAATCTCAGTCAAGCCCCCAAATTAAAGGACTTGCCTTAAGTCATTTTCAAATTCTACAATACATTCTACCTTGTTCTTTCACTTCCAAAAACGTACCAGAGTTCAGCAGTGCTAGCATCTTCCTTTCATCTCACTAAACAATAAACTGAACACTGTCTCATCAAAAGGTTGGAACTTAGTATTTGAGACTAATATCATGGCATCAATCAGATTTACTTACATTCCACTCTCCAGACCAATCTTTATCTTATTTCAATTATCATAGCTCACCAAAATGCATGGGTATAGAAAAGGTGGTTTGATAAGAGATAACCAATAGATTGCAGTGCAAACTTTTGAATTTTTTAATAAGATGTAGAATCAAAAAATAAGTAAAAGGGTCAAGATGCTTCTATAGCACCTGATAAAATTATGCTACTAAAGGAATAGAAAGTCTGCAATTGTATTTAGTGTGTACAATTACAACTTAATTTGTTGTAATAGTATGAATGTTCATTATTATTCCTTCCTTTTATGCCTCAGGCATTATGGAAATTATGTTTCATGTAAGTGGTTATTTTTCTTATTGGTGAACAATTTTAAGTGCATAAATATTCTGTTTCTTCAGAAGAAATACCAGCATTTGCTTTCTTAATTACTTGCTCATTTTGATAGTGACAGCTGATGCTGCTGGCATTATTCAAGCAGTTGTATGGGGATGTCACCACATAATTGTAAGAGGCCACAAAATTTTATATGAAGACACATATTTTCTTTCTAATTGCCCCAGAAAAACCATGCTGAATGAAAGAAATCTTTTGACTGTGTCCTCTGATGAACTGGGGCCATTGACTGCCCTTTTGTGCAGCACAAGAGTTTACTAGAACAGCAGGCTACAAGTAAATACTATGACTTCATTAAAATTTTTTTCACTTAATAAATATCAAATTATGTTAAAATGTATAAACCCTTTTCAACTCTAGTTGATTATATTTTGAAAGCTGTTCTCTATGAAAGCTTTCATTGTGCTAAAATATTCCTCTTAAAATATAGCAAAGGCTGAAAGGAGAAATAGCTGTAGGTACTTTTATATCAGCAAATACAAATGATTTACTCTGCTGGCAATCACTACAAAAAAATAACAGTAAAATCGCTAATTGTCATTTTGTTTTTTAAATGGAGTTGGTGAATTTCTTATTTAAGAATCACCTCCTATTATAAACTAACTGTATGACCTTGAACAAAGCACTTAAAACAATACTCATAAAGAACAAAAGCAGGAGAGAGCCTTTTACTTCCCAAATTCTCTTCCCATTATGACATCATTCGGTCAAAAAAGTACACCAGTTAGCACAGCTAACTGAGCAATGAAAATCCTGCACCCAGGTAAATATTACCATCTTAAAGCAGGTGATAATTTTGAAATTTGAATTGGAAACAAAGTGTCAAATTAATGAATTAATTGTTCATTTAGTGAATTGGTCAAGCAACAATAGAAAATAAGCTAAAACTGTTACAACTTTAAATTATTTATCCTGAAAAATAATTCTGTATAGTCTCGTGTTTAAGTAAAATGATCCTGATACTTTCCATCAGTAGAGCATATCTGACTGCTTTTTGAGGATGGGAATTAGCAACCTCTTTCACATGGCTAGCCTTGTGTTGTCTGCAAGAACTTGGGGAATGAATATGGGGAAAAATAGAGCATACAAAATCTAATCTAAAGTCTATATAAATTTTTGCTGTCTGAACCCTCCTTACAAAATTATACTTTGTAGAAAGCTAAAATTTATGAAGGAGAATTTTTCCCATTTAATATGTTAAAAATAAACAAAATTTAGATAGATATATCTCCAAAGGAAATTTTATAGTTTTCCATTTTACCAGTTTGCAGAAGTTATTTATTCTTGATGATTCAGAGCTATCATAAGAACTTTTAAGAATCAATAGAGTCATACACTGCCACACAGTAAAACCTCCTTCCCTGCTGATATGGATAGAGATGTTTTTGTTTCTGTCTTAAATGACCCCACACTGTTCTGCTTTATGACTTTGTCAACTTTTCAAAGCCTTTCTCCTTTTCCCTTGCTTTTCAGCGAACAGTCCATACTTTTTAACCAGAGTCAGCAAGACTACATCATTAGAACAACTTCTCTTCTTCTAATATATAACTATGATTTTCAGTGACCTTGGAAAATATATAACCCAATATATTAGAATTGTAGATAAAATTAGATGCACCAAGGTCTGAAAAGAATGAAGAGAACCTGTCATGTAATGTTAAGATCTGAGTTAAAATTGGCTAAATGGTTTTTTTAGCCAAAGAATATTTGCTTCCTCCACTATACCTGGGATATATTAACACCTATTTCAGAGAGTTACTGTGATAATTTGACGAGATAACGGTATTTGAAATACCTTGTAAACCATAAAGCTGAGTACAGATTCATGGTAGGGTTACTGTTATCATCATTAGAACAAGATTGCCATCTAATGGCAATCAAGCAGATAACGGGTACTCTAACCTCTTTAAAACAAAAATAAAGAGTAACAAAATCAACTGATGAAACCCACAAAAATGACAAAAATTTGTGTCACAATGGCAACTTTACTATAGTACTATGAAAAAAATACACTCTTTAGTTAAAAAATGACTAATCTAATACAACTGATCCTTCTAGTAACTCAACATCATAAAGAGATTTCTATAGCAGAATCAGTAAGTAGGTAGCAGTCACAAAAGATAATTTTAAAAAATTTATGCCCTATAATCATGGACAAATAACAATGCTTTTCTGATGCTTTTCTGAGTCTATATTCCTGCATCTTCAATGAGAATGGTACTTCCTGAAAAAATTTTTATGAGGATTAAATGAGATAATCCAAAGTGTTTATGAATTATAATTTAAAGCAAAAACAGAACTAAGTGCCTCGATCAGTGCTCTGCGTAATGTAGGTGCTTCAATGAATAAATATAACTTAATTTCAGCTTCTTGTCTGGAATCAAAGACAAACATAATTAAGTGATTTTTGTAACTGAAAAAGTTACTAGCAAAAAGAATTACTTTGAAACAAAAGCTTCAAGTGTACTTCTGATTTTAAAGTTCTACATGAATTAATTTTATTAGTCCAGAAAATCATAATGATTAAACACAAAACCTCAGTCAAAAAACACTTTGAGTCCAGCTGGTTCATCTATTGCCTGAAATCCCTTGTCACTCAAAGTACCAATTTTCTCAAATGTGAAAGAAATCTGATTTACCTTATTGAATTGCTACCTAGACTCAATAAAGGTTATTTATCAGGCTATTATTTTATTTTTTATGCAATAATGTTATAAGTTTGTTAATAAATAGTGATCAAATTTAAATATATGTGAGATTGCATTTTATTCTTACAATATAATAGCATGAGTATCTAAAAACGTGGTTAGATTTTCAACAGAGGCTGGAAAGAATAATAAAATTGTCAGGATCAGGTTCTTATTAATCCTTAGCTGATTATATTTTATCATGCATATTTTTAAAATCAGTACAAGACATCATATGCTACACATGAGACTGAATATTCTAATATGCTTTCACTTATTATTTCTCCAAAAAAATACATCTGTATACAGGGTAAAAATGGGAGTTCATAACCCACTTGAATCAAAGTGTGAAATATGATATGTCAAGAACTATGTAATGTTTTGAACAACCAACAATAAAAATTAAAAAAAAAATACATGAGCTAGACCCGACTATTACCCCACTTGCTGATGAAGAAATGGAAGCTAAGAGATTGGATTATTTGTTCCATATTACACAATATGTTTTGTAAATCAGATTTGTCTACTTCCAGTATCTACATTTCTAACCTCTATGTTGTATCTCCCAAATTAAGTGGCATACATTTCAGAGCTTTGCCCAATCAGATTGAAAACACCTTGTACAGACTCTTTCTGACTGAGACATATCAGAGCTTGTAGAAACTTACAGCTGATTGGTACAATTTTCCCTGTGTGAGTGTTGCAATTCTTTGTACATTACCATTCATATTAGCAAAACCACTAGGGTTTCATCTCTGCTCTGCTGTGCTATTATCCATTAAAAATTAATAACTAAAATTACCTTCTTAATTAATAGGCGCAGAAGGAGTTCCTAACTCACTGAAGAATTTTCGTAATGCTTGTTCATCAAACTCAAAATAATTTAGCAACTACCTAATTAATTCCTAATTGATATCATTGGGCCATTACTTCCCCATTTGCATTTGGACATATACCAAGAGATAATGCTCTAGGTGTTTTTAGATGCAATATCCAATATAAACAACAAAAACACAATGTAAGATTTCCTCACTCTATCATCCAAATGACCATTACATTCTTTTCCCCAAAGAACACTAAATAATGATATATATTTTCAAATAAGTAAATCATCTGCAATTGGTAAAGATCAAATGTAATGCATAGAAACACTTCAGTTTCCCTTTGAAAATAATGATTTGGGGTAGTAACTTTTTAAGGTATTTAAAACAGAAACTTATAATTTCTCAGGGATATTATTATTTCAAATACGTTGTAGTACTTTGAATATTTGAAAATATAGTTTTGCACTTTTAGAATTGCATGGATTTTAACAAAAAAAGAAATGTACTACCTATTATAAGCAAAGTATCTTAATTAATTTTTGAATATTTAATACTGGTAAATCACCATTTAAAATGATAGACAGAATTTACACAGTGAAATCTAAATCAAAATATATTTTAAATAATCTATAATAATGATTAAGTATTCAGAAACTAAGGACCATTTAACTAATGGCAAGACACTCTTTAACAAGGTATTAAAACTGTCAAAAATTTCATGGGACATAGCCAACTCATGGTGAGTTCCTACTGTATTCTAAGTAACTGGGAAAGTCACTTTGCATGTAAATGTGTCTGTGTCACAATTTCAGTTAGGATGATTTGAGACAGATAAGTAATCCTTGCCATTTTACAAATGAGGAAAAAGACACTTGGAAAGATCACCTTCCAAGGGCACCATGGTGTAGCTGAAATTTTATGGATATATCAGACTCCAAAGTGCCTCCAGTCTTTTGATATTAACTTTCAGTTTGTTTATTTGGAATGGATATAGGAAGTACCATTTTCCCTAAGAGTTATGAGATTTACTTGAAATCATCTAGGAAAAGAGCCTGGCTCATTACAGGCATTCAATTTCCCTTCCCATTGACTTATTTTTTTCCTTTTTTCTAAACATGCTTATCAAGATTTAATGGCTATGCAAATACACTATATATATTTAAGGCACACCATTTAATAAATTTTGACACAAGTATACAGAATCAAGATAATCAACAAAGTCAATCCTCTCACATTTCCTCATTATGTTGTCTGTTTGTAGCATCTTCATGCCCTCTTTCATAATCCTAGCAACCACTGCTTTGCTTTCTGTCACTGGAGTTTAGTTTTCATTTTTAAATTTTTCTACAAAAGGAATCTCACAGAATTTACTCTTTTCATCTGGCTCTGTTCATGTAGCGTAATTATTTTGCAGTTTGTCCATGTTGTTGTATGTGTCAAAACTTCTTTTTTTTTCCTGTGCAAGTTATATCATTATATTCTCATATAGATATAGCACAATTTGTTCACTCTGACCATCAGCTTATTTTTATTTTTTAAAAATTTTAAAACACTTAAATGACAAAGATTGAATATGTGGAGACTATACAATAAAAATTATATACATACATATTATGCAATGATTGTAACAATCAAATTAATTAACATACCCACCATCACCCATAGTGTATGTTAGATGCCCAGAACTTGTCAATTTAATAACTGAATGTTTGTGTCCTTGGATCAACACCTTCCCATTTCGCTTACCCCCATCCCTTAATGAACACCAATGAATTCTCAAACATTTGGATCACAAACTACCAAATGCTCATGGTTATATACAATCTACCCCTGGCAGCAAAGGGAGCCAAGGTAAGAATAGAGAGACATTTTTTTAAAAAAATTTGTTCCATCTTTCCTTTTAACTCATTTGATCAATTATGATGATTCACTGGCATATTATCAAAATGTATATTTACCATCAGCTTCTTCCACTATGAAGGTAATAGTGGAAAAAGCCTATATAGAAATACAATCATATTCTAGCTCACTGTGTAACAGATATTGAAAGATTAAGTATTCCAAAACCAAAACCTAAATTCATATTTAGGATATGCATTGTTTGATATTTTACCATATTTTTAATAACATTCATTTGCAGAAAAGTCATCTTATTCAGTTGTCCAAGGATTTCATTTTACCCAGTTAATTTCACAGGATTCATTGGTTAACATTAGACATTCTATTAAGCTTTCAAACAAGCAACCCATACCTTGAAATTGACTCAGGAAATTAACAGAATTTCTTATGCCACTTTTATTCTTTAAAGTACGTGAACAAACTACATAGCATTATTATTAGTTTGTAAAGAAGATTTAAAATTTAAAGAGGTTAAGTTTTGTCGCAAAGCACATACATTTAGTTAAGACTTCAGATTTGTAAATCATTCTTTGGGCTTCATTATGACTGGCAACCAAATATAACTGAAATTGTTATATTATTGGTACTTTTTTTCCAATTATTTTAATTGTTTATGAAAATCTTCAAAAACACACAAAATAGAATATTTTATTTCATGAAACTCTAACTCCATGAGTTCCTCCTACTTCCATGCACCATTACCCAATTTTGATAGTTTTCAACAATTTGTTAACTTAGTTTCATCTATTCTTTTGCCCACACTTGTTGGTAAAGCAAATCTCAGATACCATATTGTTTCAACTACCTACAACTCTCAAGTTTTCCTTAATAAACCTAATCAAAATATCATTACAACAAATAAACTATAACTTACTGTATAAATTAACAAAATAAAATATAATCCTATAACTCACTCAAATCTAAAAGTTCTGATTAACTCATTGAATTTTAAAAATATTTTTTTTACTATTGTAACTTAAATGATACATAAAAACATAAAAATCAATGCATGTATATATGTGTAATTTATAAGTCAGATTAAAATATATTCTTTGAATATATTTTAAAATGAGTATACCAACAAGGAAGTCCCACAGAATTTAGCTTTTTTAAATATATGGCTGTCTTCCCTCCCCTATCATCAGGTCAGTTATCTGTCAAATAAATCACATTATTTATCCTATAGAATTCCTTGGTTACCTATTGACAATCTTCTGACATCTAACAATTTCTCTCCACTCATCCCATTACTTCCTAAAAATCATGGTTCCATCTAAATTTTTTTTAAATCCCAAATTAACTGGGCATGACAGTACATGCCTGTGACTAGAGATCCTGATGCAAAAGGATCACAAGTTTGAGGTCAACCTCAGGAAATTAGTGAGGTTCCAAGCAACACAGCAAGACCACATCTCAAAATAAAAAAATAAAAAGGGCTGGGGATGTAGCTCAGTGGTAAGATGTCCATTGGTTCAATTACCAATTTCAGAAAAATAAAGGACTAAAAATCCCAAATTAGCAAAATTCAGTTATATTCTTGTTCTTTACAAAAAAAATTAAATACCTTCAAAATTATGAGATTTGTTTCTGATCTGTTGTCATATTGTCAGAAAAATCCTCACTCATTTTCTTGGAGACTATATAAGTTATGGGATTGGGAATGAAGATTCAGCAAAACACCAAGAGGAAGAAAATATCTACTTATTACACTTAAGTGATGTTTAGGGGATTGAATAATATACACATTGACAATTTATTCCATCATCATAAAGCTCAACATGAAGAATCATTCTTATAATGCAATAGCAGGATGGACACCTCTCATTCCTTTTAATGACTGTTAAGTATAATATTGTATATTTAGTAAGTGTTCTATTGATGAAAATTTGAGATGTCCTAATATTTGCTATTACAAGTATTTTAATGCATAAGCACATATTCTGTATTTTCTCAGTATCATAGGATCACAAATATAGAAACTGCATAGTTGAATCTAAAGGTGAATGCAAACTAAATATTTTTAAAAATGTACAATTCTTCAGACAAATACATATGAATCACAAATTTTAGAAGCTATCTAGGTAAAAGTGAGAAAGATCTACATATATAAAAGGTTATCTATCAAATCAACTGCAAGAATAATATTGTGAAAAATTTGTATCTTAAAATATTTTCAACAAAAAATTTTACAAACAACTTCATTTCAGATTTTAGCCTAACATACAGTGTAAGAAAATGTAAGTATCACTATTAACATCTTTTGGAAATCATTAATATGATTATCATCTGTGGCATAAAGACACGGCATAAACAGAAGTTCATCATAAAATGTTATAGTTAGAAACTACTGTAGAGATTACGTCTAATACCCATTAGATAAAAATAAGGATGTTATGATCCAAGAGTTTGATTTTTCTTAAATTTATTCAGTAGAATCCAAAAATTTAAAGCTCGTATTTAACAATATTTCACATGAACTTTAAAATTGACTATATTTAAGGTATTATCAGAAATAAAAAATAGAATATAAAAGTTTACCTTTGTTGTCAAATATCTAAATTTGAATAATGGATTCTTATAAGCTACATGGAGTTATTTGGAAATCGAAAACATGATATTTTATGCTTTAATATAAATTTGATTTTTTTATGAATGTAGTGGTCCCCTTAATTCATTCAACATGGATTTATTACTCATATACTACAACCCTATGTGTGTTTATGTGTTTATGAGTATGTGTTTGTGGACACTATTTGGAATTATTAATTTTGAGCCAAATATTACTGCATCAGCATTAATCTCTGTAGTTATGGGGGAAAAAACAGTGGCTAAAATTTGGAATAGTAAATTTAGATCCACAAAACTTACATTTAGATACATAAAATAAATGAAAAGTGGGATTGTAGTTAATACTTTTGCCCTAAAGTAGAAAATGTTAACTTTTTACATTTTTCAGTATTCAGTTGGAATACTTTTCTTTGACAAAAATCTTATTTTATAGTTGTTTTCCTATTTTATAAATTTCTTCCAACCAGATCCAGGTTTCCATAATGAACTTCAAATATTATAACCCCATAGTACATTTTACAGTTCCCTTGCATATAAAATATAAAGGTTGATTTAAAAGACTGAATGCAGTCTCAATAATATTTAGCCTATCAGTGTAAGCTAAGTGACAAATATCAGTTATATTATGTATTTGTTCAACACTTACCTGAAGGATGAAGGTTCTGTTCCTCTAAAAATTCTAAATCGAGCATTAGATCATCTTCATCTAGTTCACAGGATCCCAGGTTATTTAAAACATCCTAAAAGAAAAAGAAAACCGATAATTACAAACTGATGTGCTAAGAAATGGAGGAAGTATGTACATGCAGAAGCCACAAGCGGTAAGAACTCAAAATCTCAGAAATGAGAAGTACCCAATGCATCTCAAAAGATATTTAACTCTTAGAGACTCTAAAATTATCAGTCCAATAAAAAATTAAAAATCATTTTAAAAATTACCAATTTTCCATTTATTTTATTTTTATTTTTTTAGTTGTAGATGAACACACAGTATCATTATTTATTTTTATGTGGTGCTGAGGATTGAACCTAGTGCCTCACACATGCGAGGCAAATGCTTTATCTCTAAGCTACAGCCCCAACCCCTCCAGTTATGTTTTTTAACTGATATATATCTGTTAAAATTTATATCATTCAAATTATAATGCAATAAAAATATATATGAACAGGTGACAAACATATCAGAATATAGGAAAATATTTCTACATATTAAATACACTGACAATATTAGATATACCAAGAGTAGGGAGTTTTAAACAAACTCCAGAGATATGAAAAAGACTTTGCTGATCAAAAATTAAATATATATATATATATATATATATATATATATATATATATTATATATATATTGCTTTTAAACAAATGTTTTATAGACTACCAACTGTGAAGTACTAATTTAGACAATATTTGGAAGTAGGGATCCAGTTAACATATCCAAATCATTTGCACTAAATTAAATAAAAAAATTAGACTAAAAGATAATTATTAATATTCATTATAAAACAATACAATAAAGATGAGATGTAATTCCTAATTTTTTTCAAGACTTATAACAAAATAAACTGGATGGGTATACACTGTTGAGAAGTTCTGAGGGGGGTGGAGATGCATACAAGAAGGAATTCTTGAGGGAGGAACTAAATCCTGATTTGCATATTTGTATATGTACATAGATGGGTGTATTAAGAAATATAAAACTTACATCTGTGGACTAAGAATGAAATAACAAAAGTACAAAAAGTACAACATCAAGAGAAATAGCCAATGTCAGATTACTTTCTCAATTGATGGGAATGTTACCATAATTTAAGTTGAAAGAAGTAAATATTCATTAAGGAAAGGCTAATGATATTGTCAAATGGATACTGAACACTTTAATTCTTGGAATTAAACTAAGGACACTGGGACTTTTAAATAAATCACTATCACTTTAATAAATAGAATTAAACATTATTAAACTTTAGAAACATGTGTGATCCATGAATACAGCAAAATGGTTTGAAAGGTGATATATATTCTCAAATATAAGTGCTTCTTTTTCCTAACAAAGATAAGTCATACTTTAAACTATAAATAAAATCAACTGTTTATTGGAAGCTCAGTAGCCCAAGAAAGCCCAAGTAGCTCATCTATATACAACAAAGGATGGTGTCGGCAACAAAAAATAAGCTGTCACACTAAAAAGAGCAAAATAGGAGATTAAAACAACAGTGCTGGGCTCAATGATGCATGCCTGTAATTCTAGCAACTCTGCAGGATTGTGAGTTCAAAGCCAGTCTCAGCAATTTAGTGAGGCCCTAAGCAACTCAGCCAGACCCTGTCTCTAAATAAAATACAAAAAAAAAAAAAAAAAAGAAAAGAAAAAAGGACTGGAATGTGACTCAGAGGTTAATTGACTCTGGGTTCAATCCAGGTACAAAAAAAAAAAAAAAAAAAAAAAAAAAAACCATCATGAGTTAAATGTGGAAAAGGAATGTTTAAAAGGGTGATTTTGTGAAGACACCATCATCAATGTCTATGAAGTACTATCCAAATGAAAGGCTATTAATCTAATAGTCAAGAATATATTAGTTAAACAAAAGAGACACTTTACTGTGAAACAGTAGTAATTTACTCAAATTTAAATCAGGCTAAATAATTTAACACTTGGACTTTCAATTCATTGGACTGAATTATGAACTTTCAAAATTCATATTCAATCCTAATCCCAACTAGCTTAAAATGTGACTATATTTGGGGAGGAGGCTCTTAAGGAGGGAGTTAAGGTTAAAAGAGGTCACATAGATGGATTCTAATCCAATGTGATTAGTATTTTTGTAAGAAGAAGAATTTAGGACAGAAGGACAATACTGTGAGGACATAGATAGAAGACAGGCCATTTGTAAACCAAAAAGAAAAATTTTCAGAGAAACCAAATCTGCCAACAATTTGACCTTGAACCTACAGCCTTCAGGACTGTTGGAAGGTAAATTTCTGTCCTTCAAGCCCCTTAGTATTTTGTTATAGAAGCCCTTGGAAACCAATACAACCAACAACATTGAGAAAGCAAGGAGGGAAGGAACAAAGGGAATAAATGAATACTAGGTATATTGAGGTCACTTTTTTTTTATTATGTCAAGTAAATGCATTTTACATTTTGTGTGCTTCTATTCCATGGTTTTCACATTCTTCCTTTAATTGGAACCACTGCAGTTCACCTAGCTGCCAGGTTCTTTTATGAGCCTAACTCTCTACTCTTGGTGAATGATCCAAGATGGGTATTTTACCCAACATCCTGACCAGAGCCATGTTCCAAAAACAAGAAATATGTCTGGTGATCAATACTGCGAGATGCAAAGTGCCACCAACAGAGGATCCATGGATTTCATTGTGTGGCCAAGACCAGCCTAAATGTACTTAAAAAATTGAATCATCATGGCAGAAGGACCCCTGGTTCCTGGTTCCAGAAATTCCTGAGATTCAGAAGCAAACATTATTTTTTCAAGGAGATTTTTTCGGGCCCTTTTGAATTTTCAAAATTAACACATCCACCCACAATTTGAAAATAATTTTTAAATTACTTTTAATAGGGAAATGCTTGAAACTCTGACACTGTTATTCCAAAATTTCATATAGGAAAGTAAAGTTAATAAAAGGATCAATTAAATTTGGAAAACACAGTGCATTGTTCTTATTTTACTCTAATATTACAGGTGATGCTTGACATTTGTGCCGGTAGGGCTCCATCACTGGTCTACAAGAGTTGCTTCTTAAATCTATTTGTTCTAAATTGCCTTGCCTTGATATTATGTTTACAGAGCAACAATGTTGCTCTTCTACAAAGTCTTTGAAGCTGGAGAAACCTCATAATAAAGATGAATGGATATAGCAAGGTGAAATGTTACACAAAAAAGTCAGTGTGAACTCATAAACCTAAAATATTTGGTTTTCCAGATCTCTTCCTAAAAAAGACAAACAGCAGCAGCATTACTTTTGTCTTCAGTCAGCTATTGAATATCCCTAGCATCTGGACGCTTGTTGTCTGATAGCCCCTAACAAGAAAGAACCAGGATTCCTTAACTATTATAAGGAAGAAAGGAAGAAAAAGAAGAGATATGGGGGAGGAGGGAGGAAGGAAACACAAGGCATGCTGGAACATGTCTTTGTTGCTAGAGAAAAAGTCAGTTTGTTTCAAAAGGCTGGCTAAGAAAAGCAACCTAAATGGAAAATCCACAGCTAAATGTTGACAGTATGAGCATAAAAAAAAGTGAATATTACAAAATAAAACAACTTGTGTCTGTCAAAGGTTATAAGTTCATAACACTAGAAGAGAAAAACTAATGTAAGAGATATAAAGAAGCACTACTAATACAAAAGATAGGAAAGAATATCCTTAGTTTCCATAGTTTTTAATAAATAGATAATATATGGGTATTTTTTCTAATTACACATGTGTTTCTAAAATGTAGACATATATTTCTTACGGTCTGTATAAGCAGAGACTTGTAAATAAATCAGTAGCACCAAAAGTATTCCTGTACCAGGAACAGAAAGGACTAATCAGCACTGACAGTCACAGATAATAATCAGGTAAAAAAGGAGTTCAGGAACTAATTCATATTTTTTATCATATTCACAATATAAAAAAGAACAATTGTGCATTTCAGATTTGATCAATTAACAGAAGCTAGAAGTAGAGTGCTAGCTAGGTAGAAATAGGCCCTCATTTCCTGGTAGATAAAGTTGTTACCTAGTCCTATCTAATACAGAAATAAGAAGAGTCCATGCATGTTTAATAATGTTAACATGTCAACTCTATATATCACAACAGAAAACTCTGTCATAAACTCCACCAATAGGAACTTAAAAATCATTTTGTGTGAAGACACTGAATTATCACATAAAATTAAAAGCGAGGCTTCAGGATGTTTTGCTATTTTATTTTTTAAAGGCATAAAAGGTATCTAATGAGTAGAGTTTAATTGTAAACATAAAGTTCAACCTGATGGCCAGGATCTTTGGTTGGAATCTTCTCTAAATGTACAACAAAGTCCAATGAATAGATAATAGGTATCAACAACCAGAATTTGAAGATTTAGAAGATGACTTTCTTTTTCTTATAAGTCTAATATGGTTAATAAATACTAGAAAAGTATAAAATTAGACTCCGCTGTGGAAAATATAAAATTCCCAGATCTGCAAAGTATAAGAAATAGGAAAAAGATGAAAAGAGATGTAAATGCCTAGGATTCAAAATTTGTAACCAGATTCAAGGCATGCTGATTTGCTATAGGAATGTTTTTAATATGTAGAATTTTCTTCTTTAAAAAATGATTCAAAAAGGAAATCCTGTCACATTTGCAACAACGTGAATTAACAAGGAGGACATAATGCTAAATGAGATAAACCAGGCACAGCAAGACAAATGCCAGGTGATCTCACATCTATATGGAATCTAAAGAAGTCTAATCCCTAGAAGCAGAAAATACAATGGAGGTTACCAGATGGTGGAAGGAAGAATGCATGTATCACTTAGGAGAAATAAGATCTGAAAATCTATGCTTCACCATGGTGATTACATTTAATAAGAATGTACTGTATACTTGAAAATTGCTTAGGGAGTAAACTATTTTCACTACCAAAATGTAAGTATGTGAGGTGATGGATGTGCTAATTAGCTTGATTAAATTATTCCACAAAACATACATCTATCAAAATATAATTTTGTACAACATAAATATATACAATTTTGGCAATTTCAAAACTGCCATAAAATCAAAAAGAATAATAATATGCTTAAAAGAAAAATAAAAGGTGGTTACAACCTTTAAGATAAATTGATATGCTAGACTTGGTAAGGTAATACATTGGGAAAATTTGCTTAGACAAAAATTAAGCCAATATTTAAAGACTACTAAAGTTTTAATGTAACATATATTCCAATTATTGCCATGAAACATTTTTATGTGGATATTTTAAGAAGGGTTAATTATTTAACTAAAATGCTAATTATTAACTAACTTATAAGATCAGTTAATTGGATATTAAACTGAACACCAATATAGCTAAGTATTCACCAAACAGACATTTAAAAATCTTGTAGTAATACTGATAACTCTCGTAATGTCCCAAATGATTTAATATTAGAAAAATTAAGAATAGACTAAATAATTATTGTTGAAGTAATTCAAATTAATTTTCTAAGCCTCAGCTATATAACAATGAGCTTAAAAGGCATGATTTCTTCAGTCACAGACCTTTCAGACAACTGTATTTTAGTAAATGTATCTTTTAAAAATAAATTGGTATTATTACTTATAAATCAGCTTCTTGTATTTGACTAATGCAAATCTATT
Organism: Urocitellus parryii; assembly: GCF_045843805.1. Classification (NCBI taxonomy): domain Eukaryota; kingdom Metazoa; phylum Chordata; class Mammalia; order Rodentia; family Sciuridae; genus Urocitellus; species Urocitellus parryii. Next base: position 38,566,377 of record NC_135540.1, on the reverse strand, counting down.
CTCCACAGTCTAGTCCCTCTTGCACAAAATAATAAAATTGAATTTCTGAAGCTTCAAAGTCAAGGACAAAATATTAGAGTACCCTATTAAGATATAACTCTTCCATAAGGCCTGGTCTAAAATATCCCATTAAACTTATTTATTCTCTTCACTACAATGTACGTAATTACTATGATCCTGCTAAAAATAGAGGAAGCTGAGACACATCACTAAAGAAAGTACTACTGCTTTAAATGAGAAAAAATTCCATTAAAAGAAATTATTAACTTATTCAAATAGTCATTAAATGTCATAGCATAATTGAAGTTAATTGCATTTAATTACTGTTAAGTAAATTTTAGTCAAAGGACTATCCAAATAGACTTGTAAAATCTAAGAGACCAGATCTGGGTGCTGATATGGACTTTAATTGTTGTTTACATAATATTTAATTGACATAGTATAACTCTCTGAATAATATTTGGTTTAAAAGTGAAGATATTTACAGTCAAATTAATAAGATATTTACAGTCTAGTCTGCATTCATTTTGTAGCTATTTCACACCATGAAAAGGTATAGTTCAGATATATATTCTTTTCCATTATTTTAATCATAATAATTTTTAAAATTTGACTAAAAAGAAAATACTGTTATTACAAAACCAAAATGTATGATGTAGCTATTATAGAAGACTCTCAAAATTATCTGTGCAAGTCTAAAAACGCATTCTGAGAAACATTTTACAATTAATTCCATTTTCCTTTTTACTTGTGAAAAACAGATAATGTCAACTAAGTGTCTTTAAGTAAATCATATTGTCCCAGAAAGATAAATTATAAATGGCAAAATGGAACATGTATTCATGACAAAATATCATCATATATTTTTAGTTTTGATTTAGTTTTGAATTGATTTAATAAAACATACTCAGTCCCTTTGGCAGAATTACCTTTAACTATCATCATGGCAGCCAAAAAGTTCTTCCCCTTGTTGTTTGCTACGTATTGATTTATCTTGGGTTTTGTGTAATTCAGATACATTTTAATAACTATTTTTCAAAAATTTATCTTGGGCTGGGGCTGTAGCTCAGTGGCAGAGCATTTGCCTACCATGTGTGAGGCACTAGGTTTGATCCTCAGCACTGCATAAGAATAAACAAATAAAACAAAGGTATGGGGCTGTCCACACACAACTACAAAAATTTTTTTTAAAAAGTGTCATAATTTTGCCAATCCTTACTCTGGCCTCCCACAACAAATCTTAAAATATATGCAATCTGAAAATATGAATTTAAATTTTAATCATTAAAATCATGCATTTTCTTTGCAAATGTGTGAAAATAATAATAGTTCTTTGTAAATGTGTGAAAAGAATATTTAGCTTTGCTTGTTGTGCATTTTTATGTTTACATATGAGATACTGACCAAACTGGCTTCTGAAAGCTATGTCCAGAGTTTCTGGTTCTTTTTCTTTTCCACTAACCAAAGACAGATAATTCCAGAAGTCATTGCAAGTGGTTTTAAACTACTAAAATTTAAAAGTTATACTGTAAAACTTTACTGTTTAGGAAAAATTAATATTTATATGGATTCATATAATATTCAGTATGGATTTTAAAATTCTATCAGAATTCATATAAAATTTAAAATTAAACTCTAAACATATTAATTTTATATATGCAAGAGGATAAATTAAATTTTATTAAGTAACAAAAAGTAGAGAAATAGGAAGTAATATATATATATATATATATATATATATATATATATACACACACACACACACACACATCATTCAAAATTAAAACATTTACTGTTAGTTTAAGAATTCATAGTTTACTTCTGGTCACCTTTTATAATATAATGAAGAAAAACAAAAATGGTATCTTTGGACATTCTATTTTCATTACACAGTAGAATCAGTGTCATGGACACTACCTCCTTTTTTCTAAACCTGACTACATCAGATTTTACCTTTTGTTGATGCATTAATATTTTTTTTTATCAACTAGTCTCCAAAGAAAGCAACTTGTCTCTTCAATAAAAACCCACAATTACTCTGTGTTTAACTGACTGGTGATGAACATTGTAATGAAGAACAAAGTAATGTTACAATTAAAACATCTGCAACTCTATTATTTAAGAAATATTTGGGGGAGATCATTTTCTCCTAACCTCATGCTTTGTATATTACCAGAATTGAATGTACCAGTAACAAAATATACTTCATAATTTTCTAACTAGTACCCCTGTCAACTTTTTGACAATGACCATCCCAGTTTCTCAATTCTTACTTACACATCACTCTGCTATTTTTTTCACTAAAATATTCATTTGTATATATTTCTTCAAATGTCAACTGTATGTGTCAACAGAATCCTAAAATATAAATCTCTTAGCATTTAAAGCCCTACAATATAATCCTTATATCCTCCAAATACTTTCCTGTAAAATTTACTCAAATATATTCTTTCCTGAAAAATATCTTTGGCATTTCTTTATTGAATATCTCCAGAGTGTTTTCCCTTGCCCGTATATGCCTGAAGAGCAATACAAAGTGATTTATCTATATTTATTCCATGGTAGTTTTTATTTTTTGCAACACTATAGCATGAAAATGATAGAAAAACTTTCATATTGTGCAGAATATCCTGGCCCTGAAGTTAGGAATATAAGAACACCAACTACACAACAGTGAATACAATATTTTGCCCAGAGATAAATATGGACAATTCACTATGTTTCCTGCTACAGAAATACAGAAAAACATACATAAATTTGTTGTTGTCATGCTTTTTACCAGAGAATTCTTGTACATTCAAAATCTCTGTTGTATCCTTATCATGTATAGAAACTAATTCATTTACCTAGTGGTTAGTCAGCTTTTCATCACTGTGAACAATATTTCTGACAGGAACAACATAGAGAAGGAAAAGTTTATTTTGGCTCAGAGTTTCAGGGATTTTCTACTGGCACTGTGGTACATGCCTGTAATCCTAGAAGCTCAGGAGCCTAAAACAGGAGGATTGCAAATTCAAAGCCAGCCTCAGCAACTTGGCAAGGCCCTAAGCAACTTAGTGAGACCCCCATCTGAAAAAATAAACAGGGCTTGGCTGGGGATGTGTTCCTGGCTTCACTCCTTGGTACCAAGTTACCAATATACATATATACATATATACATATATATTTCCCCCCCAAAAAAAACAGAGATTCAGGGATTTCAGCCCATGGTTGGCAACCTCCATGGTTGTTGCTACTCAACAGTCAGGAAGAAGAGAGAGGGAATGAGGAGCCAGGGACAAAATATTATCCCCAAGGGAATATCCCCCCACCCCGCCCCAGTGACTTACTTCCTCCAGCCAGGATCCACTTGCCTAAAGTAGTCCATTCAAGTAAGGAATCATTGAATTTTCTAAAAATGAAGTAACCTATTGTTGGACTATTTCAATGACACAGTAGTTCGTTTTTTAGGATGTCAGTTTTTTAAAAGTATTAGATGTTTTGATGAAAATGCACAACACAGAAGAATTTTTAAGGATTCCCATTTGCTAAGCCCTACTCTACTCAGTTTTCTTAGAATTTCTGAAGGACGCTTTTATTTTTTTCCTAAAGCTATCTTTAACCTCACTGAAAAATGCTTATTTTTCATGAGTAAAAATTGTATGAGGACTGAGAATATGGCTCAGTGGTACAGCACTCGCCTAGCATGGGTGAGGCACTGGGTTTGATTCTCAGTACCACAAAAAACAATAAAAAATAAATGAAGATATGTGTAAAAAAAAGTTGTATGAGTCTCTTATCACTTTCCAGTTTCATTATATGCTAAATCTAAATTTTTCAAAAAGATTCTACTGTTTATGTTTATTAAACTAGTGAAACATAAAGTTAAGCATAAAGTAACTAATTTTAACCATGAAGTTAAAACAATACTTCTTGGTAAGGACAGAGCTCCAGCAAAAATGGAAAAAAATTCTACATGTAAACAGTAGTTAAGATTCAGGTTTTATTCTAGGTTTATATTTCCATATAGAATTCTACAGATTGATGTATTGAGGTTAATGAATATCTTACTAATTTCTAAGTTAATGTTTTTCATATTGTTTCTAAAACAAGAATCAAATATGTACAAATGACACTGACAGTCTTGATGTAAAAAAAAAGTATCTATTGGGAAACTCGAAAGATTGGGAATTATAAATCTTATTTCTAACACTGATCCAATCACCAAACCAACTCACCAACTCTGCAAACGAAAGCACATTGTAAACTTCATGATGCTCTTATATGAAATGAAATATTAGAATAGGTATACTTTTCAGCCTACCCAAGTCTTCAATGTTAAAATATGTAAGACAGCTAAGAGTTTCTTTCCCATGATAATATACCAGCTAGAGTTGTTCCAACTGCAAAGGCCAGGACTGTCTTCACTTTTGACACCAACAGCAAGTTTTGGGGTTCACAAACACACCCCCAGACATCACAATGCAATAGGAGAACTCAGAGAATTCACTGAAAGTCACTGTACTCAAGGTTATAACCTGTCATGGGGAAAAGGTTCACGTCAAATATGAGCCATAGGAAAAGATGGGTAAAATTTGGCAGGAACAAATACAAAGCTTCCATTGTATTGAGGCTGCATTGTTCTCATGGATGAAAATGCACATCAAATACTGCCAACAACAACAACAACAAGAAAAAGTTTATCCAAGCTTCAGGATGCAAAGTTTTATTGGGGCTTCATTACATAGATATGACTGAATGAATGCCTATATCATTGATCACTATCTCCAGGTTAACTGATATTGTATGACTTAAAGCCTCCACCCAAAATCAAATAATTACCCTTCCTAGTTTGGCTAGCCTCTAAGAAAATACAATCAGGTAGAGACAGCACACCCTAAGATCCAGAATAGTCATCCCTTATTCGAAACAAATAAATTCCTATCGGTTATTACAAAGATCAAATCTCACAAACCAAGTTCCTATTGATTTATTTCCCTGTTGGATTGTAAAGTCTTTGTTCATTCCCTTAAAACATTAAATCAACAAACATTCCCAATCCTCAGGTTTTAATGTTTTGTTTTGTTTTTGATACCAGGGATTGAACTCAGGGGTACTCAACCACTGAGCCAAATCCCCATCCCTATTTGGTATTTTATTTAGAGACAGAGTATCACTGAGTTGCTTATCACTGCCTCAGCCTGAGACAGAGCACCATATCTTGTACTTCTCAAATGAATTGTCTATCCCTAAGTAATACACTCCATCATAAACAAAATACTAAATCTTACTTAAAAACTGAAGAGTGGGGCCAGGTGTGGTGACACACACCTATAATCTCAGCAGCTCAGGAAGCTGAGGAAGGAGGATTGCCAAGTTCAGGGCCATCCTAAGAATCAGGTAGTTGCTAAGAAACTCAGTGATACCCGGTCTCTAAATAAAATACCAAATAGGGATGGGGGGGATGCAGCTCAGTAGGTGAGTACCCCTGAGTTCAATCCCTGGTATCAAACAAAACAAACAAAACAAAAACCTGAGGAATGGGAATGTTTGTTGATTTAACGTTTAAAGGGAATGAACAATGACAATTTTCTACATTTTGGTCAGATTCAGGTGACAGAAATTTGAAATTAGTTGAAATATCGGAGGAAAGCATATTTTCAAAGAGATCTCACAGAAAAATACACAAGTAACTAATTTGAAAAGCAACGAAGACAAATAATTTAAATGCATTCTGGATGGCAAAAACAATTTCAATCAAGGCTAAATGTTTTATGTTTCCACATATAATAAATGATCAAACATTACAAAATAAATATACAAGTTATATGAAGATGCTAATAGTATTGATATGTTAAATCCTTTGAACATAATGATCATTAATGACAATGCTTATATGATTAAATCCTACTCTTAAAATTTATCATAACCAGTAAAATTTATCATAACCAGAAGATTTATTTAGCTTATATTTACTTTGATAAAGAAAGAAGAATTCAGTTTTATCATCTTCTCACCTCAGCTATATTACATATTTGTCCTCTGAAATATCACGTCCTTTTCTTCAACTACTTTCCAAGTTATTTAGAATGGTTATAGAATCTATTAGCACTTTCATTATAATTTTCAGACTACCTTCTTCCATTTTGTATAGCAACTATATCTATACAGAGGTAAGCTGCCATTTCTTTGTTTCAAAGGTTTATATGACATTATCTCACCTTGGTCATCACTAGCCCTTCCTCACTTTTTCAAGAAAGTGGCTTCCTTCTAATATACCAGTCTTTCTTATTCCCATTTTTTCAAAATGTTTCATCTTCTATATCACAATTAATCTTGTGGGAAAGCATTTTAGTCATTGATCCCTAGAAACTCGACAAACTCCTCAGAATATACTTCACATGGTTATCTCACATGGAGGAAAGACTATTTCAAAACCTCACAACTTCACCTATGTCTTATGGATAGACATTGACCTACATATTACTGGGTCTCTCAGTTATGTTACAACCATGTCACTGGGTTCTGGCCTTAAATTATCCCCTGTAAGCCTCCAATATGATCTACTCCTCTCCAGATAACTCAGGAGATACACACATTAAAATGACATATGTACAAAATGGAGAAACACTGGTCCTGAGTCAATGCATTAAAAAGACCTCACCTGGGGAGTTGCCAGATTTACACTGGATTTTATGTCATCAAGAAATAGATCTTTGTTGAGTCTAAACACTAAAACTTTTCATAATTTATTCCTTTGCACTATATTGTTTGGTCCAAAATCACAAATAAACATTCATTCTGTTTTTGCTTTCAATTTGTATGCTCCATATTCTAATTTCATCTTTAAGTTCTACTATTTCTTAATAATTATATTCATGGATAAACTTTAAATACTGTTGCAATGCCATCTTTGAGGGGGCCTCTATTATTTTCTTTTTATCACTAGCATTATTGACTCTCAGCTGTAAACTTTACATACAACTTCCTTAAGTGGCTTTTAAGAATGTGTTTCAAATATTAAGGTTTCAAATCTCTTTTTTTCATACATTTTAGATGATGTCCATAAATACTTTGACACATGGTTTAGTGCTGTTACCCTATAAATTAATTATACATGAGCTGATGGGATTCCTGAGTTGATGGGATTAAAGACATCACACATGACTGTGCCGAGGAAAAGTTGTTAAAGATTAAAAGCCACTAACTATGTCATTTGACATTTTTCAGCCCATTTTTAACTTATCTATTTTCTATTTTTAATTATGTTTTGTTAATACCTGTGAATATGCTCTTCTCTGTTATAACCAGATCTATTATGAAATTTTACATTGATTATACTGTGTTTCCTACACACTGGTAAAACATGATATTCACAATTTCATTAATGTGTAAGTTCAATTTTTATAACTTTAGCAATATGCTCCTAAAAAGTAAAATCTGCTTTTCTGATGATTTAGTTTTGTTTCATTTCTAAGATGTTAGTTCTTCAATGAATTAATGGATTTTGATTTGCCACTGATTTTTCCTTGTAGACCAGTGTTCAGTTGTATTTATATATAGTTTGAATAAAATCATTTTCCATTAGAATTATGTAGAATTCTCCCAAACATATTATACACAATCTAGTACTCCTACATAATTATACTCACATTGCACTATACAGTATTGACTGATAGTTTGGCACACAATCAGATTTTGGATAGTAAAATATTTCTAGAGTTAAATTTCAATGAAACTGAGATTTTATTACTTAAGCATAAGTATTGGTAGAAAAGAATTGCTCTCTCTGAAAATTAGCTTCAACAGCACATTAATATTATTTCATAACTTCAAAAGAAACAGGTATATGATTAAATGTATGTAAAGTGTCTTTTATCCCAATGCAAGCTAATTGATAGTCTACCAAAGTTCCATACTATAAGAAGACTGTTCTGAAACCATTCCTTTCATATTTGGGGTCCTTCCCTTAGCAATCATAGCCACATCAGTTTTCTAACAAGGACTATAGATATGCTGCTTTGCAATAACCTGGTTCTCAAGAGGTAAATGCTTTAAGGAGTTGCCTTAAAACTCTGCCCCATTTTCATAACATCTCTGACTTTTTTATCTTGTGTCAGCATAATGGCTAGGCTAGGGGAACTACCCAGACTAACTGCCAACACTTACCTATAATTTTTTGGTATAGTGTCTCATCCTCCAGAAGGTCACCTTCATCAGCTCTGTAAATTCAATCCAAGGTATTATGAGAGTCAATATTAAGTAATGCTTCATCTGTGGTTTACCTTGGGAATCTGTCACAGAAATCTGTCTGAAAGAGCCAAAACACACTTCTAGCCACAAGAACTCATTAAAAATTCCTTGAAGAACTTTTACTGTCATATCAGAGTAAGTAAATCTAAGGTTTAAAGACTATAAGAGGAACTGGGGAATAAAATAACCAAGGTGGTGCAATTAATAAGTGTTATATACCTGGGTATTAATTATGTGACCTCTCAAGTAAACCCACCAAAGTTGTAATGAGTCACCTGGCTTCTACCTACAGCAGGCACACATTTACCTATCCTCGCTTGCAGCGTAGCTATGACTCCATGTTTCCTGAAAGAAGGCAGAATCCTACCTACCTAGAAAAACTCTTAGTTTTAGTTGTTTTAAGGGAACAAAACTGAGACTGAAATTTGATTGCCAAGAAAATCCTTCCCAAGGAAGCTAGTATTCACAACAACCCTAGGACTATTCAAGGTCACACTCTATCTTCTACCAATTCTTCCTTATTAAGAAGCAATGAGGGCTGGAGGCATAGCTGAGTTGGTAGAGTGCTTCCTTGCATGCATAAGGTCCTGGGTTCAATCCCCAGCAACACATTAAAAAAAATGAAGTGAAGGACAATTTATGGGCTGCTTGACTACTAATGTAAGCAACATACCTTCCTAGACTTTCCTCAAATCTTATTAATCAACCCACAATGCTTTCATCTATCCTCCTTCAAAAATAAAGTATTTGCAATCATCCCATTTTTATGACCAAAATTATTCAGTTTTTAGTGAATGATATTGGCTAGAAAGGTATTTAAGCTCTCTCAAGAGAGATTTCTAAAATAGCTTCCAAATGTAAACACCATAGACAAAAGGTCTAATGTTTTACATTATTTTGCAAACTAACAACATAGTTTGCTAAACTCTGGTATATGCTGGCAGAAGCCACAAGATTGCTAAGTCAGAGAAAAAGGACTTTATTATTCATAGCTATATCAGTATTTTCTTATGCAAGTTCTGAGCCCCAATTCCCATAAAGATATGCAAAAGAAGATTGGTGCCATCTGCATATGCAGTGGGTTGCATTACAGGAGAGGAATCATGAGCTTAACAACTATATTTCATGAATGAGTAGTAAACATGTCTGCCCTTTCTTCCAAAGGGAGATAGTGTATTTTCTAATGCTGTTCCCTATACAAATACACTTGAAAAGATAGTGATTTTATTCATGAGACATGGACAAATGATGGAGACCCATGGAGAATTATCTCTATTCAAAGTTCTAGAATTTTCTCAATGAAATAGAGCTCTATTTTATCACTATTTCAAACTTTTAAAAATGCGAAACTAGTTACATTTCTTAAAGTAATTACGTACAATATAAATGATCTAATTAAAAAGAAAACAATTCAGTCACATTTTTGATAGAAAAGTGTGCAGAGCGATGTATTGATTAACTGCACTTTCAAGAAGTGTAATTGTTTCATGACTGTTTCATGACTTACCACTACACAGAATATGTTATTTATTCCCAATGTATTTAGTTCTGAAGTGTACAATACTTTCTTATACTTTGTACACAATAATTCCTTTCCTTCAAATATTTCTGTCAATTAGAGGAATGTTTTTCAAGTCCATGAAGCATTACTTCAGAAAATCCTTCCTAATCACAGAAATTTGGGGTCTTTATGTCCACATACAACTCTCTCATATGACATAGGGTAATAATATGTGATAATTTTCACCTGTACACTCATCACTGCATAACACACACACACACACACACACACACACACGTGTGTGTATGTTATATATAGACTTAGTTGAATTGAGGATGAGATCTATGTAAGTCTACCATATTATAACACAGAGAGTGGATGGAGGAGTAATTTGTCTTATGGATTGTCTCCTTAATGAAATCCATGGAGAAAGAGCAAGAAATCCAAGAGTAACAGGAGTTATTAGTGTAACATCCCAAAGAATCAGAGGTCCCAAGAGAGGGATGGCAATGGGTTGTCCAGGGATTTTCCTACTCTATTTATGAGGAACTAATATTTCTGACTCAATTGAAAGTGTACAATCTTATTTTCTTATTCCTGTAATGGGAATGGTTTAATGTCTTTGGTTACCTGAGTTTCCCTGTATTTATTCCTTAAAACAGGAGAAGTGTTTCAGTTAAAAACAACTCTTTGAGGTTGACTAATGTTAGGGTCCAAGTAAGTAGGACTTTCCATTCAAGCACTCAAAAATAAACAAACAAAAAAAAAATAAGCTCTGGTCTGGAGTTTCTATCTAGGGTGGTGGGAACCCCATTGTCTGAGGTCTCCAATTCTATCTTCCTATAGGTAATCTATCTTCTACCTCAATACAACCTAAAGATCAGAGAATTTTAAGGGTTATGTGTTGATGGACAGATGGCAGATGAATGATGATGGGTGCATGAATAGTAGTGTGACTTAATAAAATCTGCCTCCTTATCATCTAATGCCTTGGCAAATGCAATAATTTGCATCTCCTTTATGTTTTCCTTAGTGTACTCCACAACCTATCATCAAATTAATGTCATTTAAGCATCAGATTCATTATATTACTTCTCTTCTGAAAAAAAATTATAGCACATAATAAAATGAAGAACTGATTCCAACACTCAGCACAGCTTTTAAAAACCTATACGATATAGCCTCAATCTAGCTTTTTAAAATGACCTCTTAAGTCCTCAATATCACTTAGATATTTCCTCTCTGTACCTCCATTTGTATCATTCTCCTCACAATACTGCTATTTTCTCTCCATTATCTGCCATTTTATCATTACTCAAAAATTTAAACTTTCTCTTACTGCTCAATTCAAAGTGAATTATGCCACTCTCAAACTTTCACTGAACAATCTCTGGACTAGACCACAGAATTACTTGGGCATATAAGTCTCGGATTGCTAAATTTTTATTTTTACATGAAAGCATCCTTTAACCCACAAACATTGTATTTCCCTTATGGAAAAACTGGCTTCCTTAGCCCCCAAATTCTAAGAAGGTATATAGAAATTGAAGAGTACAAGCATGTTTAGAGTTAAACATGATTATTAATTGGTAGTTAAATAAGAGCCTTTATATATATATATATGTGTGTGTGTGTGTGTGTGTGTGTGTGTGTTTATATAAAAACACACTCTTAGAATGACTTTTATAATGTATTTCCATACTTTTTTTTCCAGGTATTTAGAGATGACCGTTTATTCATTTAGTATTTCAAATTAAATCTATTCATATTCATTTTTTTGAGAGAGAGAGAGAGAATTTTAATATTTATTTTTTTTAGTTTTCAGTGGACACAACATATTTGTTGGTATGTGGTGCTGAGGATCAAACCCGGGCTGCATGCATGCCAGGCAAGCGAGCTACCACTTGAGCCACATCCCCAGCCCCATCACATTCATTTTTTATTTAGGCTATTACTTTTGGTTATAGTAGATTGATACATGAAATCTTCTAAGGACAATTTTTCACAGGACTCTCTTCAAATAATGAACATCAAGAAAACTGTTGATATCAAGTGATGATCCTAACACTGGTTTCGGTTTATAATGCTATTAATATAACCAGCTCTGTTAATTCACATACACACAAAAGGGGTTAAATTAGATGATCTCCAAAGACCTTTTTTTTTTTTTACCTCTAAATAATTCCTAATTAGAATATTGATAAAGAAAAAAAACAGGTTTTTTGGGTCACACTTTTACATTAACCTCTTTCCAAACTGTTTTCTTCTTTCACTAATTCTTAGTCTTCAGAGAGTTTGTTACTATTTGTTTTAGGAAGTATAAACTCCAATTCATATTTTAAAGAATAATGTTATCTCACTATTTAAATTAAAATTTAATAAATGTGTAAAATATGTGATATTTTAGATTATAGAAATACATTTATAAATTAGTCGTATGTATATTTAATTATATATGCTAGTATAATTAAGAACCAGAAGAGTTAATTCCTGAAGGGTACATTTTCTCTATATGTCATACAATTTATTACTAAAGAGACAGTATAGGCATTATTTCCTAAAGCGAGGATACATTTTGGAGATTAATTGGATTCATTTTTTTCCCACCATTTTCCCAAAAGTGATGAACACAAAACATATGAAAATACAGACAACTATACCTTGTATGATGTTAGAAAATCAGACTAAAATTAGATACTTATTTATAGGCAAGGTTTGAGTTTGTTTTTTGCAATAACCTGTACATGTTAATTCATCAAGCTTTGTACGCAACTAAAAAATGTAGCCTTATAAGCTGCAGTAGATTATTTAAGAATCAGTAAAGGAAAATTCAAAGCCATTTAAACCAATCTTAATTCTGAAAAACAAACCTGAATAATTCATGGTTAGAATTAAGTATTCCACCTTGTGCCAATTTTATGCACTTCAAAGGGAAAAGAATGTATATAATAAAAATAATAATAAAATAGTAGAAGATTTAAATCTGCAGAATCCTTTGCAACTATGATTAAAATGCTCTGTGCGTGTATAAGGTAAAGCTTTTGAATGCCTTTCATAAAAGAAAAAAATCTGAAAAGCTTTTATCCATAAAAAGAATCTTTTAAAAATGACTTTCTTAAAAGAATATGTGTAAAAGGCTAGGAAAAAAAATAAAAACCTTGTGATTTGTGTAAGTAAAGCTCCCACAAAAGACATACAAAGTAACCTAAATTGTAATAATGTTCAATATTACTCTAAATTGAGAAATGTAGTTAAAAGCATATGAAATATGTGACTTCATTTAACTTTAATTAAAAATCATTATATGTTGAAGGTTGGCTCAACATACCAAAATCAATAAAATTAATTTATCACATCAATAGACTTAAACATAAGAATCATATGATCATCTCAATAGATAAGGAAAAAGCATTTGACAAAATACAGCACCCATATATGTCAAAACACTAGAAAACCCAGGGGTAGTAGGAACGTACCTCAGCATTGTAAAAGCAACATATGCTAAACAGAAGACAAACATCATTCTAAATGAAGAAAAATTAAAAGCATTCCCTATAAAAATTGAAACAAGTCAATGATACCATTTTTCAACACTTTGATTCAACATAGTCTGGAAACTCTAACCAGAGCAATTGAAAGATAAAAGAAATTAAAGTGATACAATAGGAAAAGAATGCAAACTATCACTATTTGCTGATGACTTGCTTTTATATTTAAAAGACTCAAATAAAAACTCCACTAGAAAACTTCTAGAACAAATAAATAAATTCAGCAAAGTAGAAGGACATAAAATCAATATACATAAATGAAAACATTCCTATACATCAGTGAAAGAGAAAGTGGGAAAACTACCCCATTCACAATTGCTTCAAAATAAAATAAAATATGTGGGAATCAATGTAATCAAAGAGTTGAAAGATATTTACAATGAAAACTACAGAACACTAAAGAAGGAAATTGAAGAAGACCTTAGAAGATGGAAAGATTTCCCATGCTCTTGGATAGGCAGAATTAATATCATCAAAATGGCCATACTACCAAAAGCATTATAAAGGTTTTATGCAATTCCTAATAAACACCACTGATATTCTTCATAGAAACAGGAAAAGCAATCATGAAATTCATTTGGGAAAACAAGAAACCCAGAATAGCCTAAACAACCAGAAAAATGAATCAGGAGGCATTACAATACCTGACCTTAAACTATACTACAGAGCCATAGTAACAAAAACAGCATGGTATTGACACCAAAATAGACACATAGACCAATGGTACAGAATAGAAGACACAGAGACAAATCCACATAAATACAGTTATCTCAGACTAGACAAAGGCACAAAAAACATTCACTGGAGAAAAGAAGAACATATTCATCAAATAGTGCTAGGAAAACTGGAAATACATATGTAGCAAAATGAAATTAAACCTTTATCTCTCACACTGCACAAAACACAACTCAATGTGGATCAAAGACTTAGGAACTAGAACAGAGAGCCTGCACCTAACAGAAGAAAAAACAGACCCAAATCTTCACTATGTCAGCTTAGGACCTGACTTTATTAACAAGATCCCTAAAGCATAAGAAGCAAATAAACTCAAGAATCAATAAATGGGTTGAATTCAAACTAAAAGCCTTCTTCTCAGCAAAGGAAATAATAACATGAAGAGAGAGCCTACAGAATCAGAGAAAATGTTTACCACGTGCACCTCAGATAGAACATTAATCTCCAGGACATATAAAGAACTCAAAAAACTCAACACCAGAAAAACAAATAACCCAATCAATAAATGGGCTCAGGAACTGAACAAACACTTCACAGAAGAAATACAATCGATCAACAAAAATATGAAAAAAATGTTCATCTCCAGCAATTAGAGAAATGCAAATCAAAACTAAGATTTCATCTCACTCCAGTCAGAATGGCAGTTATCAAGAATACAAGAAACAATAAATATTGTCAAGGATGTGGGGGAAAAGTTACACTCTTACATTGCTGAAGGGACTGCAAATTAGTGAAACCATTATGGAAGGTAGTGTGGAGATTCCTCACAAAACTTGGAATGGAAACACCATTTAACCCAACTATCCCTTGGTTTATACCTAAAGGACTTTAAATCAGCATATTACAGTGATACAGCCAAATCAATGTTTATAGCAGCTCAATTCACAATAGACAATGTATGGAACCAGTCTAGGTGCCCCTCAACATATGAATGGATAAATAAAATGTGGTACATATACACAATGTAATATTACTGAGCCTTAAGAAGAATGAAATCACAGAATTTTCAGGTAATGGATAAAGCTGGAGAATATCATGCTAAGTGAAATAAGCCAATCCAAAAGAACTGCAGGCTGAATGTTTTCTCTGATATGTGGATACTAATTCACATTAAGGCAAGGGCAGCTAGGGAAGAATAGAGGTACTTTGAATTAGGCAGAGGGGAGTAAAAGGAAGGGAGAGGGTATGAATATAGGAACAATAGTAGAATGAATCAGACATTATTTCCCTATGTGCATATATGACTACATGACCACTGTAAATCCATATCATGTACAACCAAAAGAATGACAAGTTATACTCCATTTATGTATGATATGTCAAAATGCATTCTACTGTCATGTATAACTAATTAAAACAAATTTTAAAAAATCATTTTAATTTCTTAAGTCTTAACCTGTCCAATATGAAAACACAATTATTCATTTTTAATTTTCTAGAACTTATTGAAATTGACATTTTTTATAAATATTGAGATCTTAATTTAGAAATTCTAGAAAGCTACTTTCCTTTCCCTATTTCCTTAATATAAAAACATACTCCTCTATGTGGAAGATTGACATTTCCACAAAAACTGAGAATGTGGAAGACAAACTTGGAGCTGTACAGAAACATGCAGGCACTCATGTTGTCAGGTAAAGCAGCCAAGAAAACCTAGAGGTCTATACGGTGGCAGATGTCTGTGCCAGGTGGTACAGACACAAAAAAACCAACACATCTCCTAGCTTAGTTTCAGTACATAAAAAATGAAAAATAAAAAATGAAAGTGAAAAGAAGAATACAAATATTTAATGTGTTTCTCAGGTCTTAAAAATAAATGCATTACATAAAAATTCTAAGATTAAAACAAAAATCAACGACAAAAGATGATACACCTATTTTTTGATTTGTATCTAATAAAACAATAAAAAGTTTTCATTATGTTAACTCATTCTCAATTTTTTAAAATAGTATAGTAAAAGTCTTGCTAATAAAATGATAAAATAAAGAGTAGAATTAAAAACTAGAAAAACAACCGAAAAGATTAATGAATCTGTAAGTTTTTTTATTTCAGACTCATATTCAATATATCATATGCATAAAACAAGCCTTCTATTGCTATTGAACATTATGTATAATTTATCTAAAGTAAGCACATGACACCATTTTTAGATTCTGATTACAAACAAGTTTTAAAATACTCTTTAATTGTATTAACAATTAAAAATAAGTTGTTTGAGTCTGGCACACTGCAGATATTTGATCAATACTGAGTGAATAAATGAATGAATTTAGCCTCTCTAATCATATGTCAAAAAAAGCCCAAGAATGACTTTATTGGCTTTTACCCAAGGTATACAAGGATCAATCAATCAACCACAGGAGAAAGATTCTGAGTCTGAACAAATTATGAGTTGGTGTTATGAAAAGTTGAATCACATTGTCAAATACTTAGCTAGATTATCTGAGAAAAAACTAGAGGAAACTTGAACAATTAAAATCAGAAATGATAAGGAAGCATCAGATCTTAAAACACAGAAATAAAAAGGATAATGAAATTATTATGATTAATTATATGCCAACATATTGGACACCATAGAAGAAATGGACACATTCCTAGACACATATAATCCATGAAAGCTGAATCAACACTATTTGAAATCTGAATAAACCAATAAAGAGTAGGAGATAGAATTAGTAAAGTTTCCCTTCAAATAGAAAACAAAACAGCAAAAAGGAAGTAGATGGCTTGAAAATTGAATTCACACATTTTAACAATAATTAATATCAATCCTTCTAAATGTCTTGCAAAACACTGAGGAAGAGTGAACATGCCCAAACTAATTTTACAATACCAAACCCAGACATGGACACTACAAAGAAAGAAACTACAGGCCAATATCATTGTGAATACAGATACAATCTCCTCAGCAAAAGTGTAGCAAACCATATTCAACAGCACACTAAAAGTATCATTCACTATGATCAAACAGTATTTATTTATCTCTGGCTGCAAGGTTGGTCCAATATATGCAAATCAATAATGTGATTCACCATATTTTAATGAAAGAAAAAACACATGATTGTCCAATAGATGCAGAAAAAGCATTTGACAAAATCCAACACCATTCCTGGTTAAAAAAAAAAAAAAAAAAAAAACTTTCAACAAAGTAGGTACAGAAAGAATTTTCAACAAAGGATGTATAAGGGAACTCCACAGCTAACCCCACAGTCAATAATGAATAGTTGAAGCCTTTTCTTCTAAGTTTATAAAAAATAGAAGGCTACCCACTCTTAGCACTTCTGTCCAAAACTGTACTGCAAGTCCTAGACAGAACAAGCAGGTACAAAAAAGAAATAAAAGACAATTAAACAGGAAACAATTGTCACTATTTATTGATGACATGATCTTATATATACCAAATTCTTAAGACCACCAAAAATTTGTTAGAACTGACAAATTCAGTAAAACTGCTGCATAAAAAAATCAGAACCACTTCTATACTCCAACTAAACTTTCTGAAAAGGAAATTTAAGAAAACAGAACTCTTTACAATAACATAAAAAACGTAGGGGGTTAATTTAACAGAGAAGTGAAAGGTCTGCAAGTTGAAAGCTGTAAATTATTGATGAAATAAATTGAAAATGACTCAAATAAAACTTATCCCATGTTCATGGCTTGGAAAAACGAACGTTGTTAAAATATCCATACTACCCAAACTATCCAAAGTCATCAATAATTCAATGAAATTTCTATCAAAATTCCAAAATTATTCTTCATAGAATTAAAGAAAATTACAAAATTTCTGTGAAACCTCACAAGAACCCAAATAACCAGAGCAATCCTAACCAAAAAGAATAAGTTAGAAAAATAACTGTACCAGATTTCTAATTGTAGTACAAGGCTCTGTTAATCAAAACAGTATAAAATCAAATAACATGCAATCTGACACAGTCAAAAGAAAAATAACAAAACAAAAAATAAAGTCACATATCTATGATTAATTGAGTTTTGATAAAAGTGCCAAGAACACACACTGGGAAAATGAAAGTCTCTTCAATAAATGGTGTTGGAAAAAATCTTCATATTTAAAAATGGAGCCTCATCTTACCCATTACACAAGAATCAACTCAAAACGGACTGAAGATTTAAGTGTAAGACCTGAAATTTAAAACTACCAGAAAACACATGGAAGGAAAGCCTTGTTAATGAAAATGGATATAGTGGACTTTTCATTCCTCATATTGTATGATGACTATGGTTTTATAAAAACAAATTTGTATGTATGAATTTATGTATATAAGTTATTCCTGATCACATAGGCCTATGTGTCAATCATCAGACCTTAGTTTGGAGTTCATGGGATGATTTTGACTTGTTTCAATTGGATGGAATAATTATGAAAACACTATAGGAATACCAGGAAAAGTGGAGAAAAGATAGGAATATAACACAATAATCTAAGCAAGAGGTGATAGTGACTTAGACCAGAATATACTGATGCAGGTTGGGATAAATTTTCAAATCTGGATACGTAAAGTCAACAGGACTTCAAGATCCACAATAGTTTTAATCATTTTTGTGCTCTTGACCTATCATGAAGTATAAGAGGTGAGTTTAAATTTCCTATTATCGTGTTTTATGTATTTTCATGAACTTTCTACTCCTATAATTTGATTAGTAATGGATTGTTTGTTGTCATGGAATATCTCATTTAACTATTTTTAAAACTTTGTCATGAATAACATTCTGCCATAGTTTGTGACTTTCAGCTGCTTTGTTCACATCTGACTGGTGTCTATCCATGTTTTTATTTAAATCTTCCAAAATTACTTCATTTAACAAGTATTTTTTTTTACCATATACATTGGGTTTTGTGCTTTGATTTAGGTTAAAGAAATTTTTTCTTTGAGAATTGAATAGATCTAAATCACATTTTTACATATAATTTATATATCTCTTCTTAATACTGATTATTATGATTCCTTCTTTTTTGTTTATATTTCTTGTATATTTTGTTCTTTATATTGATTCTGTTTTACCTGGATTTGTTCCTTCACAATATAAAATTCTTTTTCTGTTTTTGTTTTTTTCTAAACAAAAAGTACAGTACTTTTTTATATTTTGAAAACTAAGAAGTTTTCTACAGTATACAGTGTACTATACACTCAATACCTTTATATATGACTTGTCTCTTAATTATATATGATGGAAATGGAAACATCATTCCCTAACACCCTCATCTAACATCTTCCTTCTACCTCTTAAATGTTGGAGATATACACACACACACACACACACACATATACACATATACACATACATACATACACACACACATACACACACACACACTTTTTTTTAAGTTTGTTTGGTCTTTACCTAAGAATTGTATAATTCACACAGTTATTTTTGAAATTTTATCAAATATACCTAGTTATGTATTGACTTCTAAATACGCAAGAGAAAAAAAAAACAGTGTGATTGTATTATTTTTGGTTTTTCCACTCCACCTCATAATTTTGAATTTTAAACATTTTTAATAGTGCATTGTAGTTATTCATAATACTGAAGTTCATTTTGATATAATCATATATGCATGGAATATAATTTACTCTACTTTGGTCCACAGTAATTCTTCTTTTCCTCACCCTATTTTCCTTCCTCTACTCTACTGATCTTCCTTCTATTAATTTTTTAAATTGATGCTTTATAGATGTACCTAAAGCTGAAATTCATTGTGGTATATTCACTTTTATACATGGCATAACTTGGTCAATTGCAATCCATATTTCTTCCCTTTCCCAACCCACTCCTCTCTATATATATCCCCTTCTTCTACTCCACTGATCTACATTCTATTTTCATAGGTTCCCTTTCTTTTCCATTATTTTTCTCTAGCTTCAGCATATGAGAGAAAACATTCAGCCCTTGGCTTTCTGAGTCTGGCTAATTTCACTTAGCATAATTTTCTCCACTTCCATCAGTTTACTAGCATATACCATGATTTATATTCTTTATGGCTGAGTGAAATTACATGTGTTTGTGTGTGTGTGTGTGTGTATATTTGTTTATCCATGTATCTCTTTCCTTCCACCATGTTACCTGAAAAAAAAAAAAAGACACTACAAACCCAAGACTTTACAAAAAAAATTCTTTACAGAAGGTACAAAAACAAGATCATTTCCTACTTCTGTTCTTCCATTAACTTTCCAAAAATGAAGCTAAATTTACAAGGATCAAATTTTAAAATAAAAAAAATACTAATTCTGAAAGAGTAACAAACCAAAGCATACACCGCAGTTTTTCTAGGTGCATATCAATAATATGAACAAAAGGTAACATGGAAATTATTTTACATTAAAAGTACTGTTCATTATTTTGTAGAACAAACATATATTTACAAAAAAAAAAAAGTTTCTACTCTAGCCGGCAACAACAGATCACTACAAAACAAATCTAGTGGGTTGGAAAATGGACTGGCCACTATTACATAAAAATGGAACTATAAATGATTTTAAATTTAAAATCAGAGTTTATACATGATGACAAAATGATTTTACTAGTTTCTTTTTGTTTTCTTTGATTCATTTGAGAATTTTCTTTAGCTTCTTTGGGACACATGTTATTCCTAAATAATATTAAGATTTTTTTCCTTCTACATTTGAAAGTTCTTTTTTTTTTTCCTTTTCTTTTTTTTCCCCTCAAAATTACAGTAGTTGTATTTGGGTAAGGAGTCTTTTTAGAGTAAAGCTCTCTACACATAAGAGTCAGGAAATATAAAATAAGGAGAAACCCCCTAACAGATTTAAAGTATACTTTAGAGATCACAGTGGTATTTATTCAAAAAGCATTTATATAGCACATAGTCTATGTCAAATGGTCTAGTAGTATCCTTGCAGAACTAGGAGTTCCAAGATGAAAAAAAAAATTCAGTTTAAAATTTAAAGACATTCCTCCCATCAGGATGCTTACAGCTTATTTAAGAACATAAAAAATAACTATTTAAAATATCACAAAAATGCTTGATTAGAAATTGACAAAGAGAAATAATATGAAATGTATAGAAAACTGGAAATCAGGAGTGGAGCCATTTCATCTTTGTGCTCCTTTTCCCATATAATCAGTTTTGAGATATGTTTGCTGGAAGTGTTCTCATAAGTAAAATAAAGATAATTGTTTTGAGGATTAATGACCTAATATTTACAAGGCTAGTGTCATCATCATTTTAATATTACTTGTTTTTTATAAGTAAATATCTGAGAACGATTTCCCCCTGAATAATAATATATATTTGCTCAATTTCAGTTCTCTATAGTCATAGACATCAACCTACAAAGAAAATTAATTTACTCATTTAAATTAGAACATACCCTTTGAATCAAACTGATACCACATCGTTTTAATTGCTAAAGAAAATCCCAAGGTGAAAAGCCTGATTCCTGGTAGCACATAGAGTTACATCATACTACCTAACCAAAAATTTCTGGCAAGTCAAAGAGGAACAAACTGAGGGACAAGAACATAGAGAACATCTGTGGTTCTGATAATCTCCTTGCAGATTCAAGGCAGAGAAAGTAAAGAAACCAGTGGAAAAAAAATAATTTGTAGGGAATAACATACCAGGAATTCTTTTCTAACTTGTTATCATTCTAATGTAACATTCTCTTTTTCTGAAGAAAACAAAATTTTAATAATGTACTATAGAGCAAAATGTGATCATCCTCAATGATGCCTAGCCTTTGGTTTCTCTGATGCAAACAATTTATGAATTGACTCCTGCTTCTAAACCAGTACACTAACACCAGGTTTATATTGCTGGTGATATCTTCAAAACAGTAATTTTTAAAATTTTTTCATATAACTTTAACTAGATGAATTTATATAAATGCATTCATAAATACATGCATGCCAGTTTGGCATTCTGTGTTGTTTTTCACCAAACTTTCTATTCCCCATTCCCTATCACAAACTGCAAAGGAAATTTTATTACACATGCTGGTATTATCTATCCCGATGAGTGGTGACATAATACATGAAATTCCTGGGTCAGATCTGGTCAAAGAATTTTATTATTCATAGTAACAGTAAAACAAAGTGTCAGCATTTGCATGGCTTCTCTGAGCCCTACTTTCCACCAGGTGATGGAAACAAAACCCTATGATGTCTTCAGATGCAGTGGTATAATCAGGGATTAGAAAGGAATCCTCAGCTTAGAGAACTTGAATCTTCTAAAGTAGAAGCATGTCTGCCTACCAGCCCACCCTTTGACCCAGGGGGAGCCATTATTATAGTAGAGAATAAACAAACTTGATTTTTGCTTGAGACACTTTATCTGTCTTCCAAGAGAGATCATTCCTATTCAAAGACCCTTTAAAAGGTTGTCTGAAGGCAAAGGCAGTCTGTGCTCTGTTCACAAGACTTGCAAAAACATGAAAGATTCATAAGAAATTGTCTCCCAACATCCCTTGGCCCCACTAAAATACTATATGATTTTTAAAAAGGAGTTTAATCAGTCTTGAATCATAGGTTGTCCCATTTGCATACAGCGCACAATTTCCAAGCAGACAGCCAAAGAGAACAAATAGAAGACAATAAGTTGTAAGTTTATTTTTAACTAGATACTATGGAGCAGATGGGAAAAGAGAGGGAGAAGTAGACCTGAAGCAAGCATGGAAAGTCATAGCAACCTTCCCACTAGTTGGTCACTACCAATTACTGACTGACTGATATGTGCCAAGACCTGAAGTAAAATTAAGATTTGACAATCATTGTATCATTTCATTCTCACAAATAAACATTTTTCACAAACATACATGTGTTATTTCGGCTTTAGAGATGAGGAAACTGAGACTTAACTCTATGAAATGTCACACAATGGTAAAAACTGTATTTAATAATTTACTTTAACCACTATCATTATTTCTCTATTATAAAGTCTAGTTAGTGTATGTTTGAAGAGCATCACTAAAAATGTAAAAAATAAATATTTTCAGGGTATAGGAAAAGTCCATTTGATTCTTTCAAGAATATTAGACTATAAATATATACCAAAGACTGAATGTTGTCTCTGATATGGTGGGATTGGGGGTGGGGGGTGTGAAGTTTCACCAGATTGGGAGGGGGAATTGGGGAAGCGGGGAAGGGAATGGGAAAGAGTAGAATGAATCAGATATAACTTCCCTATGTTCATATGAATACAGAAACAGGATAACTCCACATCATGTACAAACACAAGAATGAGAAGATACACTCCATGTATGTATTATATGTCAAAATACATTCTACTGTTATATATAACTAAAAAGAACAAATAAAAAAGACAAAAAATTGTTGCAATAATATTATCAGCAGGTTCCTTAAAGCCTTTGCCTATACAGAATGAACTATGAATAAACTGATCTGCAGTTATGTAAATTAATACAATAAAAATGATCCCATTTTGTTTCTCATGATTATGGTGCTAGAGTAAATAAAAATATTATAGTAAAAATAGAGCACTGTAAACAAACTGAACCATTAATGCTGAGTATAATATTAAAAATGTGTGATTTTTTTCTGAAGGAAAACAATCTTTTCCGTATGGTAATCATATGCTCACTATTATCAGGTAGGTGTAAGTAGGTGGGGACCAAGACACAACCATGAAGGGCTCCTTTGCACAGAATAGACCATAAAAAAAGTGATGAAGCTGTGTATCTCCAAGCTCCATGGCTTTATAGAACAAACATATCCAGCACATGAAGATGCTTCTTGATTATCTAAATGATGGAATATTGCTTGCACAAGTTACCAACCATTAAAGTACAAAACTATAACTACAAACTGATTTTTAGCCTACAGATCAATATGGATTTAGAGTTCATATGCTGAATATGTAAATTTTTGGTTCTAGCAAAAATAAAAAACGAAAGAAAGAAAGGAGAATATTCTATAAAATTAAATGATACTTTTCAGAAGTACATAGTGATAACATTTATTTAGTTATGGTTCTAGACTGAACCCAGGGCCTCATGAATGCTATACAACTACTCAACAACAGAGCTACATTCCAAGACCATATTTAATTTCTGAGACAAGGTCTAGCTAAGTTTCCCACCTAAAATTTGTGATCTTCCTGACATAGCCTCTCAATAGCTGGGATTACAGGAGTGTATTACATCACCTGACTGCCTGACTGATGATAATTAATTCTTTTATAATGGATTACAATTTTAAGGCATTCTCAAATGCTATGTTTTTATTCCAAATCCCCTTTTTATCAATATTGCCCCTTTTGAATAATATGCGCTCAGAATGTTCTCCCTTGACTAATTTTGTTTTTGTTATTCCTACCTAAAGATTACTGTTCAGGCTCACTAGAATATCATCTCTTCCCTTAATCCTCCTCAGCAGCATTTAAGCTTATCATATCTCCTCTCTGAATTCATAATATATTATTCCTACGATGCTAAATTGGCAATTAAACACAAGATGCCACATGACACCAAATTACTTTCATCATATTTTAACTTTCTTCTCATAAAATTTAGAGAATACACGTCTGACTACAATTTTAATACCTTATAGATGAAGTGATGCTTTATAATTTTTGGGATCCTCTGCAATTACCTAAGTACCTTAGGAGGTAATCAATAAGTATTTGTTGATGATTATGATAAAGCACTCATTAACTGCATGCCAACCAAAGGAGTCAAGATGATAATGCTGCCACCTGTGTGTGATTTATTATGTCAAATTATAGACATTTTACTAAACATTCATTTGTGCTATGACAAAGCCTTCAAATTGGTTTCACTCCCAAATTTAATTTTCTACATAAGACATTAAGTAATCTATATTTTAATAATATATTTCATATATTATGTTATAAATATGATAAATTAGGCAATAAAATCATCATGGAATATCCACTTAATCTCTTTTCCTACAATATATTTTAGATATATTTTTAAATGTATTGGTCCACAAATAATTCTCAAGTATTAGATACATTCTGCTTATATTATTAGAACAAAAAATTAATATTTATTGAAAACTATTATGATCTAGATGCTAATTACTTAGCTTGTATTAAAGAATATCGCAATTTCAGATTTCAGGTATGGATTAAGTAAATTGGCCAAAGTCACACTAGTATTTAATGGTGGTGAGAATATAAAGCAGTCTGTCTCTCTGACTGTAGATAGAAGCATGTTTGAAGTAAAGTCTAAATCACTAAAGCTCAAGTTGAAGCAACAGAAATGTACTCCAGATAAAAGCAAACAAAAGTTTCAGGAAAAGAATCATTATATGGAGGTGATTATTGGACATAATGTATTGTTGACTCCCATTTTTGACATCTTTTGTCAAAATGTTCTAGTTTTTCAAATTGGGTTTTGTTCTTCCATTTAAGTTTCACTGAAAAAGATGTATCTAAGTTTCTACCAGTTAGGTTTTAAAATGACCTGAATTTCCAAAGATCCCATATATTTTTTGAGACACTTCACAGAAGGTTGATTTAATTGTTGGGATGATGGTTTTAAATAGTGAGGACAGGTGTAACTTTTTTTTCATTTTTTCTGACTAAAATATTTTAATCATTATTGTGTTGGATTTACTTGCAGTAAAGACTTAAAGTTGAGAAACAGGAAATCTCTTTTATTCTTTCCTTCAACGAAAAGAGTTGTTCTAACAGTTGTGACTAACCTTCTACATCCTATCAATAAAATGGAAGCAGACACATTACCCTGCCACAGGGGCCAATTCTTTTTGTGACAGGTACCATGATTCTTGATTTTATGCTTGCTCCATGACCTCTTAACCAATGAATGCAGATTTTTCTTAATGCTGCCCATATTTTACCTTTTTCTATGAGTGAAATCAATAGTAAGAACAGTGAAAGCTAAAATCCTGGAGTCAGAAACTTTAAATCCTGGAAAATCCTGATTCCCTCATTTCTAAAGTGCACCTCTTCTCTAACATGCAGCAGTTTTACTATGTTCCTGTTTGGTTGCTTGAAAAATCATTTCTGCATCATAACTGCTTAGGAATTAGTAGAAAATAAGTCTCCATAATTTATGTTTTAATTGAAAGGCTTACTTACACTATTAGACAGGAAACCGAGTATTAAAAAAAAAAAAAATTACCAGAATTGTGACTTTACCAAAGGCAATACTGCCATCAAGTGGGCACCACGACTAACTGCACAGCAGACTAACTAAATTCCTTTAATAATAAAATAACTGTTTTAAACCAACTCAGAGGTGATTATCAAGTAAGATTTTACATATATTTCCTTTCTCTGTGACTGGGGATTAAATCCAAGAATAATATACCCCTGATATACATCATCATCACTTTTGAGGCAGGGTCCTACTAAGATATCCAGGCTGGGACACCTCTCCAGAGCTCAGGCCTGGCCTAGATTTGCCCCCACCCTCCTGAGGGGGAACCTAGACCAGGGTAGGTCCGATTCTGCCCTCCAGACCCACCACATGCACACAAACTTGGGAGCCCAGGGCTAACTTAATTTCATCTTGGGACACTGCAGACATCGCCATACCTTCCCCACACACTAACCTCCTCTACTTTTCAACACAGACAGGGCCTAGATACAGCTGCATGTGGAAGCAGGCACCCAAACACAGTGAGGCCCACCCTTTCAGCCCCATCTCTGAAAGACGTTGCATCCATCTTGGGGCACCCCCAATGGTATCTCGAGATACTTCACTATTGCAGCCATCACCTTTAGTTGCAGTAGCATACATCCAGAGACACCTGCAGGGTCTAGAAGCCCAACATGGAGGTGAGATACAGGTAATCTGCTCAGGTAGTATAAGAATATAGGGTAGAAACTGTAATATCTCAGATCCACGCTGCAAGAAAGAAGACACATAGACAACATGAAAAAACAAGGGAGGAAAGTGCCCCAAACAAACCAGGACACTATAATAACAGAACCCATGGACGGTGAAATTGATGAAATGCCGGAGGAATTCAGAAGGTTCATAATTAAAATGAACTGTGAATTAAATAATGACTTACGTGAACAAATACAGGCAAAAATTGGCCCACTCCCACAAAGATATAAGAGAGGAAATACAGGTAGCAAAAGATTACTTCAAGAAAGAGATAGACACTCTGGGGGAAAAAATCAGAAATCCTTGAAGTGAAGGAAACAATAAACCAAATAAAAAACTCAATAGAAAGCATAACCAACAGACTAGATCCCTTGGAAGAAAGAACATCAGATAATGAAGACGAAGTATACAATCTGGAAAATAACGTTGAACACATAGTGAAGAAAGTTAGGAACCATGATCAGAACATCCAAGAATTATGAGATAGCATCAAAAACCAAATCTAAGTAGGGTAGGGAGGGAGAGCATGGGAGGAAGATTTTTTCTAGATAGGGAAGAGGGTTGGGAGGGAAAAGGAGGGGAAGGGGATTAGCAAGGATGGTGGAATGTGATGGTCATCATCATACAAAATACATGTATGAAGATTTGAATTTGGTGTCAACATACCTTATATACAGAGATATGAAAAATTATGGTATATATGTATTTTAAGATTGTAATGCAAAAAAGTACATGTATAATGGCAAAATTTGGCATGAACATGCTTTATGTAAAGAGTTACGAAAAATTGTGCTGTGCATGTGTAATAAGGAGTGTAATGCATTCCAATATTATCATGTATTTTAAAAATAAATAAATTAATTAAAAAAAACAAATCTAAGAGTTATTGGGATAGAGGAAGGCACACAGTTTCAAACCAAAGAAATGCACAATCTCTTCAATGACATAATATCAGAAAATTTCACAAGCATGAAGAATGAATTGGAAAGCCAAATACAAGAGGCTTACAGGACAACAAATGTACAAAATTACAACAGATATACACCAAGGCACATTATAATGAAAATGCATTCAGAATAAGTATAGAATTCTTCCTATCTAAGAGCAAGGTAGATTTTTCCATATTCTTAGGTCTTCTTTAATTTCTTTCTTTAGCATTCTGTAGTTTTCATTGTAGAAGTTTTTCACCCCTTTTGTTGATTCCCAAGTTTGTTTGTTTGTTTGTTTTTGAGGATACTGTAAATGGGGTACTTTTCCTCGTTTCCCTTTCAGAGTATTTGTCATTGATACACAGAAATGCATAGCAACCATAATACAGAAGGCATTAATACTTCTTTTCAGATTGACTGAAGTATAACTTACAAAATTTGTATATAATTAAGGTGCATACAATATCACAATTTTATGTAAATATACACTTGGAAATCATTACCAAAATCAAGGTAATTAACATGTCTATCACCTCATATAGTTGACATTTGTGTGTGGTGAGAACATTTAAGATCTACTTTCTTAGAAAACTTCATGTGTATATCACAGTATTTCCAACTGTAGCTTCTATCAGGTACATTAGATTTCTACAACATATTCTTCTTAGAACTGAAAGCCAGTACCCTTTGACCAATCGCTCCCCATTTCTGCAACACTCCAGCCCCTGAAACTGTGTTCTACTCTGAGTTCAATTTTTTTTTAGATCCACAAGTGAGATCATATAAAATTTATCTTTCTTCCGTGTCTGGCTTATTTCACTTAGCATAATATCCTCTGGGTTCCTCCACATTGCCACAAATAGCAGAATTTCTCTGTTTAGATGACTAACATTCCTCTGAGTGTGCAATGTGTATGTATGTATACTCATTAACCTCACCTTTTCTGTATCCATCCATCCATCTATGGATGTTGTGCATATTTCAATATCATAGTTACTATGAATAATGCTTCAATGAATGGATGGTTGAGTACAGATATCTCTTTGAAATATCAATTTCATTTCCTTCTGATACATGCACAGAAGTAGGGCTTTATGGTTCATAGAAATGTTCTACTATTTTTTTTTAGAAACTTCCATATTATTTTCCTTAATGTCTAGGACTAGGCCACTCCTTATGATGGGGTCTCTCTGGAAGGTTTCATTTGACCACCTTAAAGAAAGAAGTCTCAGTGCATTCCCTGCAGTGGTGTGTGGAGCTTCTCTCGTGTTTTAGAGGAAATCTCATTTTTCCAAAGGAGTCGTGCATCTACCTGGCTTGTTTTCTCTTTCTAGGTTTGTATGAGGGAAATTTAGGCATGAATCACATCCTTCTTTGGGAAGTATAAGATATAAAATGCCATTACAATAGCCAAACTGTGGAAGCAAACTAGATGCCCTTCAGTAGATGAATGGATAACAAAAATGCAGTATATATACATAATGGAATATTACTCAACAGTAAAAGAGAATAAGATCACGGCATTTGCAGGTAAATGGATGGAGTTGGAGAATATAATGCTAAGAGAGGTTAGCCAATCCCAAAAAAACTGAAGATTAAATGTTTTCTCTGATACAAAGAGGCTAATTCATAATGGGGTTGCAGGGGTCGGTGGGAGCATGGGAGGATTACATGAACACTAGATAGGGCAAAGGGGTAGGAGGGGAAGGGAAGGGGGATGGGGGTAGGAAAAATGGTGGAATGAGATGGACATTATTACCCTAAGTACATGTAATGAAGACATGAATAGTGTGACTCTACTTTCTTTACAACCAGAGATATGAAAAACTGTGCTCTATATGTGTAATATTAATTGTAATGCATCCTACCATCATATAACAAATTAGAATAAATTTTTAAAAAGTTTAAAAAAAATCTCATCTAGTTCTGTGATCTCAGACCAACTTCCCTTCTTCTTACCACCTTTCAAATTTTTGCTTTTATTATTACTTACATTATCTCCACAGTTTATAGTTACACTTAGCGAGTAGAATCAGAGAAAAACAGGTACAAGACATCCATTGCAAACTGACTATATCTTGTAGTGATCTTTTAATGTTTAAATCTGAAAAGTAGTTCTTCTTCTTAAAGTCTTTCAGAATTGCAATTTCATCTCTTTAGCATGAAATAAAATGCTCTTTATGGTCCTGCAATTTTTTTTATTGGTTGTTCAAAACATTACAAAGCTCATGATATATCATCTTTCATACATTTGATTCAAAAGGGTTATGAACTCCCATTTTTACCCCAAATACAAATTGCAGAATCACATCAGTCACACATCCACATTTTTACATAATGCTATATTAGTGACTGTTGTATTCTGCTACCTTTCCTATCCCCTACTATCCCCCCTCCCCTCCCCTCCCATCTTCCTTCTCTACCCCATCTACTTTAATTCAATTCTCTCCCTTGTTTTTTTCCCCCTTTCCCCTCACAAACTCTTATATGTAATTTTGTGTAACAATAAGGGTCTCCTTCCATTTCCATACAATTTCCCTTCTCTCTCCCTTTCCCTCCCACCACTCATCTCTGTTTACTGTTAATCTTTTCCTCATACTCTCCCTCCCTGCTCTGTTCTTAGTTGCTCTCTTTATATCAAAAAAGACATTTGGCTTTTGTTTTTTAAGGATTGGCTAGCTTCACTTAGCATAATCTGCTCTAATGCCATCCATTTCCCTACAAATTCCATGATTTTGTCATTTTTTGGTGCTGTGTAATACTCCATTGTGTATAAATGCCACATTTTTTTTATCCATTCATCTATTGAAGGGCATTTAGGTTGGTTCCACAGTCTAGCTATTGTGAATTGTGCTGCTATGATCATTGATGTGGCAGTATCCCTATAGTACGCTCTTTTAAGGTCCTCAGGGAATAGTCCAAGAAGGGTGATACGTGGGTCAAATGGTGGTTCCATTCCCAGCTTTCCCAGGAATCTCCATACTGCTTTCCATATTGGCCACACCAATTTGCAGTCCCACCAGCAGTGTACAAGTGTACCCTTTTCCCTACATCTTCGCCAGCACTTGTTGTTGTTTGACTTCATAATGGCTGCCAATCTTACTGGAGTGAGATGGTATCTTAGGGTGGTTTTGATTTGCATTTCTCTGACTGCTAGAGATGGTGAGCATTTTTTATTGATTGATTGTATGTTCTCCTCTGAGAAGTGTCTGTTCAGGTCTTTGGCCCATTTGTTGATTGGGTTATTTGTTATATTATCCCTCGATTTTTAACTGCCAAATCTTACCAAATTTCTGTTTACTCCAGCTGTATCCCAGCTACTTTAAATTCCAGACTCTTCCAAGAAATACCTCAATGCCTGTCACAACCCTAACCCAGTACTATTGGTACCTTGTGCTATGATGAAATTTTAAGATGTAGCTTCAATTGTCCATTTTCCACTGGAGGAAGAAAATAGGAAGGATCTCCTGACTCCACAGGGCTACATTAGGTGTCTTCTTTGTTCCTTCACTCACTGTCATAACACACCTTCTGTTAACATGTTTCACCAGATTAGCTGATGACAGCCAACATTTCTTCAGTTCCCAGGATAGGTCTGCATATTGTAGGTTATCAATAACTAGTAAATTATTACTGATAGTGTTATTTGAGCATCAGAAATGTCCCTAGGAGAATGTTAAACTAAAGAAATTTAAATAATATTTAAAGAAACATATAAATGTTCGAAACTTGTTTATTAAGTGCCTTACCAACATTGTTTTCCTTAGTCCTCCATATATATATATATTTTTTCCCAATTTCCCATTTTACAAATGAAGAGTGTAATGTTCTTAATCTTGCTACCTATCACCATCTCAATAACTTTTTAATGAGAAGACTTAGAAATATAAGTTACTGCTTATAAACTCCAAATTGGAAAATGTATTTTAAAATGTTATTAAAAATAAAAACGATCTATTTGAAAATATTTTTTAAACATTATAAATTAAAATCATTCTTCCACAGATCTGTCCCAATACATTGACTGTCAACATTCTTAGGTGTTATGAATAAGTAGTTTTATGCTTAATTTCTTATGCAAAGATAATGTGAAAAGGGATATATTTAAATATATATATATATTTACTCAGAGAATGGGTATTCATTACTACCACTGTCACTGAATAATCTATCTTTCCCTACATATCTTTTGTGTTCTTCCAATAACATATATACACATACCCTCTTTTTTTACATGAATGGTAGTTGAATGTACTCATCAACAAACATATTTGAGTTTTCAATTGCTATAATGTTTTCTAGAATTTTTTCACTATTACTAGTAGAATTTTGTCCATTCATATGTATTCAAATTTATTATTTATTTCTTCTCTTGAAGTATATAATTACAAATATTTTTCTCATTGAGATTTACTTTTTAAAGATCCTGCATGTCTCTTTATATCATTTTTATGGCTTCTGGTTTTGCCCTCTCTCTGAAATTCATTTTGATATAAAACATAATAAAGATAGAACACAACTTCACCTTTTTTTTTCCAGGTAATTACCAAGTTTCCCCAAATGTCCACTGAATGGAAATGCCATTTTTCATTTTTATTGAATTTCTCTCTACATATATTTTACAATTTTTGTTCTATCAATTCTTCATCTACCAGTACCAAATTTTAATTTTTGTAGCTGAGCTTTATACTATATTTTAAAACCCGTTGACACAGAGCACATGCACACACACACACACACACACACACACACACACAATTTTTTCTTTTTTTGGTATGGTATGGGGGATTGAACCCAGGGCCTTGTGTGTGCAAGGCAAGTACTTGACCAACTGAGCTACATCCACAGCCACACAGCACCCCTTTTTAGTTACTATAGTTAATTGCATAATATCTAAGATACTAGATATATTATTATTATTATTATTCTCTTTGAAAAGTTTCCTTGTTCTCATATTTGTTCATTTCCTCTCAAGTGTTAATCATCTATTATTATTCTTTCCAAAATCCATTTATATTTTATTACAGTGCAGTAGATTTTACATTAACCTGATGAACTCACTATCTTTATGAAAAACTGATTCTTTTTATCAAGAAATATAGTACTATCCATTTCTTCAAGATTTCTTTTGTGTACCTCAAGATCATTTAAAGTTTTCTTTAAAATCATCACCACATTTTCTATAAAGCTTCTAAAGCATTTTTTTTTATTTTGGGTTCTATTAAAAATAGAGTCTTCTGTTAAATATTTCAAGCACCTTTGTTTTAATATAACAAGACAATTTAATTATGTATATTAGTATTGTATAATGGTACATTAATTGAATAGTCTTTTGTTCTTATTTTTGTCTTTGTTGCTTTTCAAATATTTCAAATAATGATAATTTTACCTCTTCCTTCCAATTTTAATTTCTTCATCTTGACAAGTTACATTGGTACACACTTTCAGAACATTGTTAAATAAGTCATGATCAAGATCATACTTGTCTTTTCCTCCCTGTAATGGGAAAACATATAGAGTTTTCCTTGAGCATTGCTAGACTTGGAAGAATCTGCCCATGAGTCTTTTTCAACCTTCCCAAATAACCTGCTGGGCTAACCTTTCTGCTCTTTTGTTCATGCACATATTTGAAAGCTCCATTTACTTGTGTCTCCTATACAAGACTTACTTCAGTTCCTCCACCTTGCTGGATCACCTTATGATAAGCCCTCTAGCATGTATTCTTCGATATATTTACTTACTTGTTCATTATTTATCAATTCAATAATTCAATAAAACTGTTCATCTACTATGTATAAGGCCCCAAATCAGGAACTTTAGTTTTAAAAACTGAAATGGCATCATCCCTGTCTTTCAGGAAATAAATGCACAGTGGAAGATGCAAAATTCTTTTGTGTTCATCTATGAAGACGATATGAAGCAATGTTTATAGTTTATGGGTTTCAAAGTGGAACAGTGCAGGATTTTCGATTCTTACCTTCTATGGGGTCTTGAACAAATTACTTAACCTCACATCACTTCATTTACTCACATGAATAAAGGATGTGCCTCATGGAGTTTTCTATAGGTGTACATGACACTGCTTAAACAGCTCTGAGTACAGGACCAGAACATATTTAAGTTCAATGAATGTCAGTTATTGTTATAACTATAACCATTGCTATAATAAATAGAGTTCAGTGCTACTAGAAATACATATAACAGCACAGGAGATCAGAAGTCTTTCAGGAAAACAGGGTAATGGCCTGAAAAGAGAAAAGTGAGATTATACAACAGACAAGGGTAATGATTCTTAAAGGACAAGGAATTATAGAGAAAAATAAAAGCATATAAAAAGGAATCAGGATATGTAAATAAGAACATGACATACTGAGAAATGAAAATAGTTAAGTAAATTAGAGTCCACTACCAGGTTACACCTTGGAAACTAAACCTTAGAATTGTGTGTCATAGAGTTTCCATTCTATAACCTAAATATTTACTTTCATGTTTCTTGAATAAAGTATTGTACATAATTTTAAAGAATAAAAATACCTTCTGAGTAAGTGATAACCTAAAATTAGAAAGTCAATATACTTACTTAAATTGCACCTTCCCAACTCCCTTGTGTAGCGAGTTCTACATGTCTGTCTCTCAAGCATGTAAGAGGGAATTCCCAACAGTGTAGTATCAATTTTATGTTAGAGAGGAAACCATTAGGATTTTGATGCCAACTGGAGCTCATTCTTACTAAGCCATTAACTCAACATTAATAAATTTCAACTACATTGGCAGCCATACACATAAATATAAAATGATTTTTACTTTTGATAATCTCAAATGTTGAAAGAAGTACAAACAAGTATGCTATAAAGTCACATTTAGATACTTAAAATGTGGCAGACTGCAGTATTGAAGATAGTGGTTTGGGATAATTATTCAGACAATGATAAACTGATTGTGGGGGAAAAAAAACAACTTGAGCAAAATCACTAACTAGGGGACTAATATAATGATCCACATGTCCCTACACGTTAAACTAAAAAAACTCACTCTAGTCTGCCATAAAGATATTAAATTTTTTAAATAAAATGAGCAGATGTTAATACTTACAACCACATGTGGTAAATTGTATAGCATTCAATCTTCAAAAATAAAATTAATTTATCATAAAGTTTGCTAAACAAGAAAAACTTTCTAGACAGATCTACCATATTAACACTTTTGCTTATTCTGATTACCCTCTTCAGTGCTCTTATGATGCATTTTGTCTTTGGTGGAAATTAAGAAGTACCTAATACACATATTATAAAGTACCACATTAGGAAGGATTAACGCTAGTATACAAAAAGTATGCTAAAAGTATACAAAAAGTGTACTAAGCGAATATACTATTAATTGAAAACCATACAAACAAAATTAAATGAATCTTTATCTAAAACCAAGACCTTTCAGAAAGTTCATTAAATTCATTTTTATAAGCATAGAAACATTCCTGTAAAATCTGACCTACAGTATACAGTGAGATTTTTACTGTTTCTTTGGTTTAAAGTTATTATATTGGAAAGTGGAGGAAGATGGCGGCGGGGAATGAGTGAGCCGCTCTGTGCTCCGCGCCACCGCCACCGCAGCGTACGTTGCTGCTTCTTAAAAGAAGAAGTAAAGATCATTAAAGGAGATCTGTCGACAAGGATTCAGCACCGTGTCAAGAAAAGGGCCTAGATGGAGTGAATCCGCCACGACTTCAGCGCGAGCAGTAAGGCTGCAGCCCCCGAGCTGCCGGGCTCCCTGGGCCCCTTCTCACTCCCCTCTCCGCCTCTCCGCTTCGCTTCTCCCCCGCCATCTCTCCTCCCACGCTCACTCCCTAAATCTAGATCTCAATCTCTTTCCCCCACCCCACCCGCTCTCTTGCGTGCCCAGTACCCGGCCTGCACGGGCCCCGAGGCGCTGCCTCCCCTCCCCCAGCCCGCACCCCCTCCACGGGGGTCCCGAAGGCCACAGCTTTGCCGCCGCCGCCGCCGCTGCAGCCACCGCCGCTGCCGCCACCGCTTTCCGCGGAGCACCTTAGAACAGACTCTTAACCGCGAGAGTGAGCTGCCAAGTAAAATGGAACAGCTGATAAGATGAGTGACAATTTAAAATCTAAATGATCCAACATGGCGGCGGACGCGGAGAGATCAAGTCTCTAACCCCTTCAGCTGCACGGGCATAGGGAGAAGTAAACTGTCAAAATACTGTTCGCTCAGAACCACTAGGCACGGTTGAGCTGAAGTGGACCCCGGGCGAACGGTCTAGCCTTCTCAGAACACACCGAGCCCGAATTGGCTGTATTCTAGCTCAGGTTCGCCTGCTTCATGTGACTCAACACTAATGATCCCGCTGAAATAACTAGTCGGCCCGCCTGAACTCAAAGAGGTAAAAGCCAACTGAGCACCACAGCCAGACCCAGGGAATCAGGAGTGACGCAGGACTAGCGACGCAGAACTCCCAGCTAATGCTATCACCAGTGCTGACAACAGGTCCCTTGCACCAGCTATCAGGGGAGTTGCTGCTACCTGAGGGCAAACAAATTCGCTGGGGGCCCTCAGCCCCAAGCCCTACAAACTTAGGGTCTGAGGGAGGCAAACAGAAAGGGTGTGCCCAGGCACCCATGAAAACAGGGCTCCCAGGAGCAGTAGACCTGGCGTGTAGTCAGTATTGTGGTGAGTGTCACAGGTGAGCGGTGCCTGGCTTGAGGAACCACAAGAGAAGGCCCTAGGCACTCAGGATTAGAGACCCACACAGTCTGGGAAGAAGAGCTGAGGCACAGTGATTGGTTCCCACCTATCAAGAAGAGAAGCCTGGCCCAGTGGGCATAGCTCCACCAACTGGATGAGAAGTTAATCGAGCTATATGACTGCATTTATTATTATTATTTTTTTAATGATTATTATTAGTATTTTTTTTTTATTTTCACTTTTTGTTGTTGATGTAGTTGTTGTTCTTTAACGTTCCTATTAATGGTTTCAATTTTTTTAAATTCTTTTTATTTTATTAGTATTACTATTATTTTTTAAACTTTAATTTCCATTTTTTTACTATCATTATAAAATTTTTTCTTTTTTTTTTTTGGTTTTAAATTTTTATTTTTTTTCGTTTCTTCTTTCTTTCTTTTCACTTTTTTTTTTCTTTTGTCTTCTCACTTCTTTCAATTTTCCTATTCCACCTTCCTTGAATCCTACCTGCCTACACTCATTCTCTTTAGTGACTTCTTCCCTCCCCTTCTAATATCTCTCCTCCCCAGTATTACACTAATTGGAGGAGGATCACAGCCACTACCTGCCCTGAAAGGGTGATTTTTCAACTATACAAGAGCAATATAATTAAATAGAGGGGGAAAATATCAAAGACACAACAATTTCACCAAGCAGAAAGAAACGCCAGCAGTATGAAACGACAAGGAAAGAAAGGACCACAGGCAATGCAGGTCAACTCAACTTTAGAAGAGGTAATAGCTGCAACAGATGGAATGTCAGATAGAGAGCACAGGACATACATGCTTCAGATGATCTGGAGTCTCAAGGAAGACATGAGACAGCAAAATCAGACAATGAAAGATCATATTGACAAACAAATCCAGGAAGTAAAAGATCAATTTCACAGGGAGATAGAGGTAATAAAAAACAAACAAATAGAAATACTAGAGATGCAGGAAACAATAAACCAACTTAAAAACTCAATTGAGAATACTACCAGCAGAGTTGATCACTTAGAAGATAGAACATCAGACAATGAAGACAGAGTATTTCAACTTGAAAAGAACATAGATAGCTCAGCAAGTCTACTAAGAAACCATGAGCAGAACATTCAAGAGCTATGGGATAATATCAAAAGACCAAACTTAAGAGTCATTGGGATACAGGAAGGCACAGAGCTCCAAACCAAAGGATTAAGCAATCTATTCAGTGAAATAATACAAGAAAACTTCCCAGACTTGAAGAATGAGACAGAATCC
Organism: Urocitellus parryii; assembly: GCF_045843805.1. NCBI lineage: Eukaryota > Metazoa > Chordata > Mammalia > Rodentia > Sciuridae > Urocitellus > Urocitellus parryii. Next base: position 38,528,637 of record NC_135540.1, on the reverse strand, counting down.
CAAATCCTAGAAGCCTACAGGATGCCAAATGTGCAAAATCATAAGAGATCCACACCTAGACACATTATAATGAAGATGTCCAACATACAGAATAAGGAGAGAATTTTAAAAGCTACAAGGGAAAGGAAGCAGATTACATTTAGGGGTAAACCAATCAGAATAACAGCTGATCTCTCAACACAGACTCTAAAAGCTAGAAGATCCTGGAATAACATATTTCAAACGCTTAAAGAAAATGGATTCCAACCAAGAATCTTGTATCCGGCGAAATTAAGCTTCAGGTTAGAAGATGAAATTAAAACCTTCCACGATAAACAAAAGTTAAAAGAATTCGCAGCTAGAAAACCATCTCTTCAAAAAATCCTTGGCAAAACATTACAGGAAGAGGAAATGGAAAATAACATTGATAACCAACAATGGGAGGTAGGACAGTAAAGGGGGGAAAGTAGTCAAAGAGGATAACAAATCAGGTTTAGTAACATCAATAAACAAATATGGATAGAAGAACAAACCATATCTCAATAATAACCCTAAATGTTAATGGCTTAAACTCACCAATTAAGAGACACAGGTTAGTAGAATGGATCACAAAACAAGACCCAACAATATGCTGTCTACAGGAGACGCATTTGATAGGAAAAGATGTACATAGACTGAAGGTGAAAGGTTGGGAAAAATCATATCACTCATATGGACCACGGAAACAAGCAGGAGTGTCCATACTCATATCTAATAAAATAGATTTCAAGCCAAAGCTAATCAAAAGGGATAAAGAAGGACACTTCATACTGCTCAAGGGAACCATACACCAACAAGACATAACAATCATAAATATATATGCCCCAAATAATGGTGCAGCCGTGTTTATCAAGCAAACTCTTCTCAAGTTCAAGAGTCTAATAGACCACCATACAATAATCATGGGAGACTTCAACACACCTCTCTCACCACTGGACAGATCTTCCAAACAAAAGTTAAATAAGGAAACTATAGAACTCAATAACACAATTAACAACCTAGACTTAATTGACATATATAGACTATATCACCCAACATCAAGTTGCTACACTTTTTTTCTCAGCAGCACATGGAACCTTCTCAAAAATAGACCATATACTATGTCACAGGGCAACTCTTAGACAATACAAAGAGGTAGAGATAATACCATGCATCTTGTCTGATCATAATGGAATGAAACTGAAAATCAATGATAAAAGAAGAAAGGAAAAATCAAGCATCACCTGGAGAATGAACAATAGGTTGCTGAGTGATCAATGGGTTTTAGAAGACATCAAGGAGGAAATTAAAAAATTCCTAGAGTTAAATGAAAACACAGACACAACATATCGGAATCTATGGGACACATTGAAAGCAGTTCTAAGAGTAAAATTCATTGCTTGGAGTTCATCCCTCAAAAAAAAGAAAAAACCAACAAATAAATGATCTCATACTTCATCTCAAAATCCTAGAAAAAGAAGAGCAAAACAACAGCAAAAGAAGTAGAAGGCAAGAAATAATTAAAATCAGAGCTGAAATTAATGAAATTGAAACAAAAGAAACAATTGAAAAAATTGACAAAACTAAAAGCTGGTTCTTTGAAAAAATAAATAAAATTGACAGACCCTTAGCCATGCTAACGAAGAGAAGAAGAGAGAGAACCCAAATTACTAGCATACGGGATGAAAAAGGCAATATCACAACAGACACTTCAGAAATACAGAAGATAATCAGAAATTACTTTGAATCCTTATACTCCAATAAAATAGAAGATAGTGAAGGCATAGATAAATTCCTTGAGTCTTATGATCTGCCCAGATTGAGCCAGGAGTATATAGACAACCTAAACAGACCAATAACAATAGAGGAAATAGAAGAAACCATCAAAAGACTACCAACTAAGAAAAGCCCAGGATCGGATGGGTATACAGCAGAGTTTTACAAAACCTTTAAAGAGGAACTAACACCAATACTTTTCAAGCTATTTCAGGAAATAGAAAAAGAGGGAGAACTTCCAAATTCATTCTACGAGGCCAACATCACCCTGATTCCGAAACCAGACAAAGACACTTCAAAGAAAGAAAACTACAGACCAATATCTCTAATGAACCTTGATGCAAAAATCCTCAATAAAATTCTGGCGAATTGGATTCAAATACATATCAAAAAATTATACACCATGATCAAGTAGGATTCATCCCTGGTATGCAAGGTTTGTTCAATATACAGAAATCAATAAATGTTATCCACCACATCAATAGACTTAAAAACAAGAACCATATGATCATCTCGATAGATGCAGAAAAAGCTTTCGACAAAGTACAGCATCCCTTTATGTTCAAAACTCTAGAAAAATTAGGGATAACTGGATCATACCTCAACATTGTAAAAGCAATCTATGATAAGCCACAGGCCAGCATCATTCTGAATGGAGAAAAATTGAAGGCATTCCCTCTAAGATCTGGTACAAGACAGGGATGCCCTCTCTCACCACTTCTGTTCAACATAGTCCTCAAAACACTGGCCAGAGCAATTAGACAGACAAAAGAAATTAAAGGCATAAAAATAGGAAAAGAAGAACTTAAATTATCACTATTTGCAGATGATATGATTCTATACCTAGCAGACCCAAAAGGGTCCACAAAGAAGCTATTAGAGCTAATAAATGAATTCAGCAAAGTGGCAGGATATAAGATATAAATCAAAGGCATTCCTGTATATGAGCGACAAATCCTCTGAAACGGAAATGAGGACAACTACTCCATTCACAATATCCCCCAAAAAAATAAAATACTTGGGAATCAACCTAACAAAAGAGGTGAAAGATTTATACAATGAAAATTACAGAACCCTAAAGAAAGACATAGAAGAAGACCTTAGAAGATGGAAAAATATACCCTGCTCATGGATAGGCAGAACTAACATCATCAAAATGGCGATATTACCAAAAGTCCTATATAAGTTCAATGCAATGCCAATCAAAATCCCAACAGCATATCTTATAGAAATCGATAAAAGAATCATGAAATTCATATGGAATAATAAAAGACCCAGAATAGCAAAAACAATACTACGCAGGAAGTGTGAATCAATCAGGCAGTATAGCGATACCAGACTTCAAACTATACTACAGAGCAATAGTAACAAAAACAGCATGGTACTGGTACCAAAACAGGAGGGTGGACCAATGGTACAGAATAGAGGACACAGTAACCAATCCACAAAACTACAACTATCTTATTTTTGATAAAGGGGCTAAAAGCATGCAATGGAGGAAGGATAGCATCTTCAACAAATGGTGCTGGGAAAACTGGAAATCCATTTGCACCAAAATGAATCTGAATCCCTATCTCTCGCCGTGCACAAAAGTTAACTCAAAATGGATCAAGGAGCTTGATATTAAATCAGAGACATGGCATCTGATAGAAGAAAAAGTTGGTTATGATCTACACGCTGTGGGATCGGGCTCCAAATTCCTCAATAGGACACCCATAGCGCTAGAGTTAACAAATAGAATCAACAAATGGGACTTACTCAAACTAAAAAGTTTTTTCTCAGCAAAAGAAACAATAAGAGAGATAAACAGGGAGCCTACATCCTGGGAACAAATCTTTACTCCACACACTTCAGATAGAGCCCTAATAACCAGAATATACAAAGAACTCAAAAAATTAGACAATAAGATAACAAATAACCCAATCAATAAATGGGCCAAGTACCTGAACAGACACTTCTCAGAGGAGGACATACAATCAATCAACACGTACATGAAAAAATGCTCACCATCGCTAGCAGTCAGAGAAATGCAAATCAAAACTACCCTAAGATACCATCTCACTCCAGTAAGACTGGCAGCCATTAGGAAGTCAAACAACAATAAGTGCTGGAGAGGATGCAGGGAAAAGGGCACTCTTGTTCATTGCTGGTGGGACTGCAAATTGGTGCAGCCAATTTGGAAAGCAGTATGGAGATTTCTCGGAAAGCTGGGAATGGAACCACCATTCGACCCAGCTATTCCCCTTCTCGGTCTATTCCCTAAAGCCCTAACAAGAGCATGCTACAGGGACACTGCTACATTGATGTTCATAGCAGCTCAATTCACGATAGCAAGACTGTGGAACCAGCCTAGATGCCCTTCAATAGATGAATGGATAAAAAAAATGTGGCATTTATATACTATGGAGTATTATTCTGCATTAAAAAATGACAAAATCATAGAATTTCGAGGGAATTGGATGGCATTAGAGCAGATTATGCTAAGTGAAGCTAGTCAATCTTTAAAAAACAAATACCAAATGACTCCTTTGATATAAGGGGAGTAAACAAGGACAGGGTAGGGACGAAGAGCTTGAGAAGAACTTTTACATTAAACAGGGATGAGAGGTGGGAGGGAAAGGGAGTGAGAAGGGAAATTGCATGGAAATGGAAGGCGATCCTCAGGGTTATACAAAATGTCATATAAGAGGAAAGGAGGGGCAAGACAAGATAATACAAATGGAAGAAATGATTTACAGTAGAAGGGGTAGAGAGAGAAAAGGGGAGGGGAGGGGAGGGGAGGGGAGGGGGGATAGTAGAGAATAGGACAGACATCAGAATACATCAGACACTAGAAAGGCAATATGTCAATCAATGGAAGGGAAACTGATGTGATACAGCAATTTGTATACGGGGTAAAAGGGGGAGTTCATAATCCACATGAATCAAACCGTGTAATATGATGTATTAAGAACTATGTAATGTTATGAACGACCAATGGGAAAAAAAAAGATGAAAGTGGCAAAATAAATACATAAATAAATAAAGTTATTATATTGTCTCCTGTAGCCTGAATTAAAAACTGTATGGAAAGAATGAGGCAATTTTTTTTCAGAATTGCAGACCCTTTAGATCATTACTTTTTATTGAGATGCAATATTATAAACAATAAATATAAAAACTGCAAGAGTTCATTGTTTTTTCATTACCATGTTAAACAAGTCAGAACAATGTGTTCCAATATAACTGGTACTATATACATGAAGGTATTATAATACATTATTGACGAAGTACACCACTAACATAGACATCCACATGCCAGCATTTACTGTTGTGTAACCATAAATCATGGTCGTACTGAAGTTTCAAATAAAATCTCATCAAGTACTTAAAAGCTCTTTTCAAACCTAGAGAAAATAAAAATGAAGCATTACTTGATAATGGAAAGCGTTCCAAGTTTAAAAGCTCTCAGATTTAGTATGCAAATTAAATTTTGTGCTTTAGGTGGGACGTGTTAAGTATAATCTATGATTCCATTAACACTTATTTCAGCTATTATTGAAATATCATTAAAAATGCCACAAAATAAAATGATTATAAATTTCCATAATATTTACTCTTGTAGATAATGAAGAAACTTTTATAAGGTGATAAGTGTTCAATATATAACTAACTGAATTATATAATATCTAAATTAAATTTTAGGATATACATCCAATTTTAAATATGTGTTGTCACATCAAACCTATTTATATTTATACAGAAAATTCCTTTGTTAAAGTGTAAAATCTCTATGAATTTTGCAAAGGACTGTTTATGCCACAAGGTGCTATCACCATTGGTCTAGTGGCACCCATTGTTTGCATTAATATTTAGCTTCTTTAAGTTATTTAAAGGGCACTTCATATAGAGAGACCAGTATTAGAACAAGCCAAATTGCATTAAAAAATCAAAATATTCAAATAAATTCAGGAAGGAAAGTATGGTTAGACAACAGAAAGAAGGAGAAGCACAGTATGGAGTGAATCTAAGGAGGAGCCAGACCATCACAACCTAGAGAAAAAATTATTTTTTCTTTATCCTAAGAGTATTGGTAAATCTCTTACGTACTTACTTAATCAGGGAGATGATATGAGGTTTGTGTTTTATAGTAATTACTCTATCTGAAATATAGTTTGGAAAATGTCCAGAAAGACACCAGAGATTTTATAGAAGGCTCTTAACTTAATCCATGAGGGAAACGATGCTGTTGAGTTTGGAGGGAGCAAGAGCCATTTGTCTTGTCCATGAGTATTCTTGTTCCCTTTAGCAAAAGTTCCAGAAGTAGTTTTGTTTATTAACTTGTTTGTTTATAACATGATTTTAAGGTATCTCTGAGAACTAATTATATCTTCTCTACTAAGAACTCTACTTATTTCAGAGTATATTTTTATACTATATATTTTTAAATACAATAAAATTCTCATCTCATCCTAAGAAAAATTAAGAAGAACTTAACACACATATTATAATGAACCACATTAGGAAGGATTAACGCTAGTATACAAAAAGTACTTATGTAAAAGATATTCTTTGCTTGGCATTCACCACAATAAATAATAAATTTTTACTTAAATGACCCAATTCAAAATATCAAAACTTCAATAACACATATAATACCCTTACTTTTGGGAGACAACTCAATCTCTTTCTGTTTCTTCCATTCACATACTCTATCTAACACAGATCTCAATGACTTGAACCTCCACGGTTCGGCCATTACTTTCCTACCCATATTCCTGTTCACTATTTGTCAAGGCCAGCTAACATGCAATCACACTTTTAAATATCACTATCATCCATAAAATCACATAAACAATAAAACATTCGATAAATTATTAATAGACAAAACATACTTTTACTTTTTCCTTCTTCTGCTTTTTCTCTCTGCATCTTCAGCAGAACAGACTAGGAAAGAAGGGAATTATGGGCAATCTGAAAGGAGTTGTTCTTATGAATGAGGTGAGAAAATTGAATTTATATATATTGAATATACTATGCACAATAAGAAATGGTCTCACTGACTATAAATCACTCAAAATAACATTTAATATATTTAATATGCACATGTTCTCTTATTAAGCTAACCATTTTATTCTTATTTGGTGATATCTATTAGAACATGTACACCTATATTCATTCACATATTTACTGAAATTTGATTAAGTACAAGTTACTATGTTTTGCATGAGGGCAAATTTAAAGGTACAAGATAGCCTGTATGTTTATCCTATACTGAGAAATTAATTGAAATAAACTATGCAAATAAATGCAAATAAGCATAAGAAGAATTATAATATTTTGGGAAAAGACCCATGTGTTAAATCTTAAAATATGATGTTAAATGAACAAATTGGATATCAAAAAGATATGTAAAATACCTAGGCATTAGACCAGAACCCCCACATCTACTAGAAAAAAATGTAGGCCATACACTCCAACATGATGACTTAGGAATCAATTCCTCAATAAGACTCCTAAAGCACAAGAAGTAAGATCAAGAGTCAATAAATGGCACAGTATAAAACTAAAAAGTTTCATCACAGCAAAGAAAACAAACAAGAGAATGAAGAGAGAATATCTTGCCACCTGCACCTTGGATAGAACATTAACCTCCAGGATACGTAAAGAACTCAAAACATTTAACACCCCAAAAACAAATAATCCAATCAATAAATGGGCAAAGTAAACGAACAGACATTTCACAGAAGAAATATGAATTATTATCAAATATATGGAAAAATTTCAACAGCTTTACCAATTAGGGAAATGCAAATTAAAACTACACTGAGATTTCATCTCACTCCGGTTACAATGGCAATTATCAAGTATATGAGCAAGAACAAATGCTGTCAAGGATGTGAAGGAAAAGGCACACTCATACATTGCTGGTGGGACTGCAAATTGGTGCAACCACTCTAGAAAACTGTATGGATATGATTCTTACACAAGTAGTAAAGATAAAAATCTGTAGAAGTAAAGATGGAGATCAAGGCAACTATGATGTATTAGGGATCTCCAAAATACTTCGGATTTTATTTAGACTCTTTTTAAATTGCATAAAAGCAATATGACACGTTTTGTGTTATGAAGAAACTTTATGGCAACAATGTGAGAATATATTAAAGAAGAGCAAGATGAAAAACAGAGTGTGGTTTGAATACTATGGCAATTACTGAGATGGTAAATAATGGGTCCTGAATTTAGGTAATAACCACATGAATGGAGAGAAGAATTAATTAAGAAGCTTTATAAATAGGACTTAAAATTTAAAAGAATAAGCAAATGACTGTTCAGGGAGTTAATCAGGACTCCCAGAATATAGGATGAAGAGTCTGTTTATAAGATTAAAAGGATGATCCATTTTTACTATATTAGAGGCGACATATCTATAACAGAGGTTGATCTAATGATAAATATTTTATTGTCACTAAGAACGGAAGTGATTTGAATCATTCAGGTGAAAATACAATGAAAAAAAAAGTGCCCAGAATATATATGAGGGACATCAGTGCTTAAGGAATATTCTTTACTGAAGAAAAACTGAGAAGAAATGAGAACAAAGATAAGAAAGAATACAATGGTGTGGAAGGAAAGGTTTTATTTTCACAATAAAAGAATCAATAGAATAAAAAGTGACAGAGAAGAGAAAGATGGTGATGTTGCGCTGACAACAATGAGGAAACTATTGAAATGCATCCTAAAGCAGTTTCCTCAGTGCTTCAGCACGCAGAACTTAGGAGGTGATGAGAAAGTAAGAGAAGACACTTCCAGCATGGCTGGTCATGAAAGCAAACCAAGAAGCAGGATGGCAGGCAGAGGGACACTCAGGGCTGGGCTCTTCAGTTGCAAATGAGGTTCCTGACTAAAGAACTGTCCTTTAAAACTGGAATGAAAAAAAAAATGATGTAAAATGTGAAAAAGTAACATCAGAAATAGAGTGAATTAAACTCCCACCATATTCTATGGAAAGGAAGACAGGCAAGATGACCTGAGAACAGAGCATAAAGCAGAGGTGGGAATGGTCCACATTTAAAAGACTTAGAGTGAGTTATGGAGACCAAGATGATGAGAGACAGGAAACTTGACCAGCTGGTGATAAGAATATAAAAAGGGCCTAAGTCTCACATACGCAATGGTAGCCAGTCACTCTCTCCCCAAAAGCATTAGATCCCCAGATGGATGACTGTATCCATCTATCCTCAGCTGAATATTATCCTTCTTGGACTAAAGAAGCCAGAAAATAGTCACTTTTTCTTTATATTCCTTTCTGCTTCAATTCTCTAATCTTAAATTCAGATTTTACACAATGTCTCCATTTCAAAGAAAATAATTGACTATCTTATTTTGCTAGTGGATCTCTGAAAATTCTTCTGGAAGCAAAGATGATACAGATTTTTAGTGTTTCCAGGGGAGGTATCCACCAAATCCCTGGCTTTTAAAAATTTAAGCATTCTATAACAAAAAGTGCTACAAAATACCCTAAGGTTCTTTCAAATGTATTATTTCTCAGTTTAGTTTAATCTCCATAATTAAAGCAAATTTGGGTCAGAATAAATTATTCCCAAAGGGAAGAGTATTTATTAATTTTATTTGATATAATAATAAATCAGATCCAGCCTAGGAAAAAAGAAAGTGAATTTATGTCTAAGCAGCCTAATAATCATGTTAACAAGTTGCAGCATTCATCCATTGACCATACAATACAATACAATATAAATGTAAATGGAAGTGGCAAATAAATTTCATAGAAAAATGGTTATTTTATTTACTAGTCTGAACTAATAGAATTAAATAAAACAAAAAGTATAATATTTGAATTCCTTGGGGATAAATTAAGAATTAGTTTTTGTTTTCTTAATAGTCTTATCAAAACACTATTTGTTATTGTTTGGACTTGGGATACCATCCCCAAAAGCTCATGCTTAGTCCCCAATGCAGCAGTGTTTGGAGGTAGAGCTTTAGGAAGTTCGGGATCATGAGAAATTTGATCTGATTAATTGATTAATCCATTCCAGGGTTCATAATAGAATGACCTATTGAGTGGTGAGGGAAACTAGAGAAGATGGGACTTAGAGGAAGTAGGTCACTGGAAATATATATTGTCCCCAGTATCTCTCTCTCTCTCTCTCTCTCTCTCTCTCTCTCTCTCTCTCTCTCTCTCTCTTCCCATCATCTTCATGGCCACCATAATGTACATAATTTTGCTCTACCACAAGTTCCCTGCCATGATGTTGTACCTCAATACAAGTCCACAGTGATGGGGAAAAGCAGCTTTGGGCCAAAACCTCTGAAACTGTGAATCAAAATAATTCTTTCTTCCTCAAAGATGATTTGCTCAGGTATTCTGTCACAGTGATGGAACACTCACACAGTGCTATGCTGAAAAATGATCCTTGTGGTTTATAAACTCCACGGATCCAGAAATTCATTTTCTATGTTACTGTTAGATAGCATAATCTGATTTATTGATTTTCTAAATCTTGTGGAGTTAGTGTTAATTACAAACAAGAAATATTTTTCATCTATAAAGGAGATAATAAAATTCTCAAAAGATCACAGAGCTATGTACTTCATCAAATAACACTTTTACAAATTTTACTTCAAGATGCAGCAGTAAAGATGTTGTAAAAATTTATATGTGGCGAAACAGATACTTCATCTGATCTTCCAAATGGAGTGATTTTCAAAAACAAGAACAAAATAACGATAGCAACAGTTCCCCAAAATATTTTCTATCTGGAACAATTTCAGTTCTCCCACAATAAGTCATAATTGCCTTTAGAATGAAAATCAATTACAAACATTAATACCTTGGGCATTTTAAGCCATATGTTAAAATGCACACACACTGTAAATTTTTGTAAAACAATGTTGTTACTAAACATATCTAATCATTAGGTCAAATTTCCAATGTTCCAGTTTAATGCCTAAATCCAGGATGAATTAAATGTTTATTGTGATAAAAGCCAATGGGTTGGATTTTCAATTACTCTCTGAAAAGAATAAAAAACTACAATTAACAATGAAATTTTAAATTAATGGAAACTACTCTGAATGATTTGAGTATTTCTAAGTCTTCTGTGAATCTTGTGGGAATGGTTAGAAATAAAAAGGGGAAACCTATTAAATTGCTAGAAATTGCCAAGTTGTAAAGCACAGAAAAGTTGTCATGTTAAATTAATTGAATCACTTACAGTCCAAAATTACAAATTATGCAATATGCACCAGAGCTGATCCAACAGTTTTTAGTTTTTTCATTGCTTTACAACTGCCATAATTATAATTTCCTTTGAACCTATAAACTATGCCAAAATGTCTAATTTCTAAATGTTTTAAACTAGCACCACGCACTCACCAATGAAATTCAATTTGACAGAAATAATTTGAGTAATAGTGCAGAATTCTCTAAGGATTTTTTTTAACAAATTTCTCTTTCATTGCACAGGAAATTCTCTATGAAAAAACAAAGGTGTCAAACACCTTTACTTTTCATGTTTGAGAATAAACATATATCAATGTTTTAGAATAAATATATACAATTGGAGCTTCACAATCATGTATCAGAATGGATATTTAATATCAAGAAAAGAGAAATTAATATGGAACTCAAGAGTTTTGTGAAAAGACTGTTTTAGCCAGGTCCCATTCCAGTGGCATAAAAACATTTGCAATGTTGGTAGGAAAAATAGTAGTAGATGGGTTTTAAACTGTCATTGAGGAGAAAGTTTAAAATAAATATATTACTACAAATTGGTAAATCTTCATCTCAATTGTTCATTTTTTCTTTACTGGTTCAATACATAGTCCATGTTTTTGCAAATGGTCCTATTCTAGGTCTTGGGGGATATTTCATTCCAAGCCCTAAAGGATCTTTTATTCCAGTACTGGATGAGTCGAACAACAAATAAGTGAACAATTGTATAATATATAAAATGGTGAGAAGGGCTAACAAGAAAAACAAAGCAAGGTGACAAGGATGCACAGGGATAAAGGAAGTAGTTTGATCTTCTTAAAAGAATGGTCTGGGACGACCTAACAATGATCACGTAAACCTGAGTAGAAACCCCCCAAAATTAGGGAGAATGCATGCAGAAATCTGGAGGGAAGGTTTCTCCAGCAGCTGGAACTTCAAGTGCTAAGATACTGTAGACATGAAAATGGCTTGACCAAGGTGAAGGAAAATTAAGAAGGATGGAGTGGCTAGCAGAGTGATCAAGGGTTCAAACAACAAGGATAACACCAGAGGGAAAGAAAACAATGGGGTCTTTTAGGGGAGTGCAGGCCATTATAAGGCCTTCTGCATCCTCATTGGTGAATGGAAAGCCACAGGGAAGTACTAAAATAATTTAACTTAAAAATTAAAAGGATGACTTGATGAGTTCTGAAGACCATGAACTAAGTGAGCAAGTGCAAAACAGAAGCAGGGCAGCAACTGGAGGGTTACTGCAAGAACTAGTGAAGGAGCAAGGCTGGAGGCAGGGCAGTGGCAGACATGGGGAAGACAGGTCATATTCTGCATATCTTATGACAAAAGGGAAAAAAATAATCTGGGGATGAAGTGTGAGTTCTCAGAGATGGAACACAAGCAAGGATGGATTCAAGTTTGAGGGCATGAGTAATATAAGCAAAGTCAGAAATTTAGTACTGTGGAGTTCGACTGAAAGAAAAGAACTCTTTTTTTCCTGAAGGATGATATTAGAAACTACATAAATATATGAGTAATTTATTATGAAAATTATAGCAGACATTTAAATCCAGAGAAGCCCAGGGGGGTACATGTTATTTATTCCTTTGACATTGCTTTTACAGAAGACCCTTTGCAGAAAGTAAGTTGTCTACCAGGAATATAAAGTCTACCAATTGAAACCACTAGACTGTTTTATTGTATTGCTTTAAGTGGTTTAGACCTGAACTTTCTTAAGAAATAATAAGATATAAACTTCCTATGGAACAACTAAACAGCAAAGAACACAGATACAGCAGGATTGGCTTTTGTCATCATCACTGTTCACAGTAAAAACTTAATACTTTGGGCCGGGGTTGTAGCTTAGTGGTAGAGCACTTGTCTTGCATGTGTGAGGCACTGGGCTCAATTCTCAGCACTGCATATAAATAAATGAATAAAATAAAGGTCTATCAATAACTAAAAAGAAAAAAAAAACAAAAGAAAACTTGATAATTTTATCTGAAGCAAACAGACAGTATTATTATTTAAATGATATTCTCTTAGTATTTATTGAATAAATGAAAACGTGGACCCAGAATGTAGTCAATTAAATTAAGCTCAACAAACATTAATTACCTGAATATTATGATTAGGCACTGTACAAGGAGTAAAATGATCAGTAATACTCCCACTGTCCTTGTAGGATATTAGGAACAAATGCCTTCACTTTATTATATAAATGGCATACTTTGGGGGTTGGCTTCTTTTCTATGCAAGTGGTAACAAAATAAAACTGATAAAAATTCTTTGTTGTTTTTTGTTTAAACAAATCACAAATATAACTGCAGTTTGTTTTTTGTTTTTTAAGGTTTTTTTTAAAGAGTCAAAAAAAATAGAAAAAGAAACCGAAAGCAATTGAAAGTTATTTTAAAAAAATAGTTATAATCTTTTAAAGGTTTTTGTTTGCATTCCTGACAATTTGGCTCCTTGTAAAGGATGTGAGCATAAATCAGGCCTCCAAAAGTCCAATATTTGACTTTGGCTGCATTATTATAAGAACTTGCATAAATGTATAATAACAAAGGGAGCTTAATACATACATCAGAGCAAGAGATTTAATGCTGAAAAATTTTCTAAAAATAGGGTATAGCAGCAGCCCTAATTAAAAATAAACATTTTAAAAAGCAAGAGTTATATATATGTATATATATATATATATATATATATATATATATATATATATAGTGAAAGAATCTAATCTGATCTTTTATTATGGAAATCAAAAAGTTCCCTTAAGTCTAAGGTATTCAAGTCATTAAATATGCATTACATATCCAATAAGCTCAAGGCTATTCTCACTGTGAGTATAGTGGTGATCTTGAAATGATATACCATTACTCTCCTCATCAAGTGTGTGTTCCAGGGGAAGAGAATGATACTAATCCAATAGTAACACTGAGACATATATAATCATAAACTGCTATAAGTTGTTGTGGTGGCACACACCCCAATTCCCAGCAGCATAGGAGGCTTGATGGGAGGATCACAAGTTCAAAGCCAGCCTCAGCCTCTACAAGGCGCTGAGCAACTCAGTGAGACCCTGTCTCTAAATAAAATATGAGGGCTGGGGATGTGGCTCAAGCAGTAACGTGCTCGCTTGGCATGTGCGGGGTGCTGGGTTTGATCCTCAGCACCACATAGAATAAAATAAAGATGTTGTGTCCACTGAAAACTGAAAAATAAAAATTAAGAAATTCTCTCTCTCTCTCTCTCTCTCTCTCTCCAAAATAAATAAATAAATAAATAAATAAATAAATAAATATGAATAGGGCTGGGGATGTGGATCAGCGGTTGAGTGCCAGTGAGTTCAATACTCAGTACCTAATAAATAAATAAATATACTGCTATAAGTTACTGAAAAAAAGGAAGAAAAGTTCTATAAAAGTTCATAAGATAGTAAATACAAAGTAAGAAGACATAGCTAGCTGATGAAACTTAATAGATTATTTATTATAATGGACTATCATTAAAAGGGTATCCTATTTCAATAAATCTTAAAAGGTCTTAGTATTTGAAATACCTGAAAAGTACTAAGTAATAGTTCATCAATTAAGCTATATGTACAATACAAATAAATAATCAGTGCTTTTCAAATTTCGTGGTGCCATAAAGAAAAGACTATCTAAAAATGCTAATTCCAAATCAAGAGCATCCTGTGTTTCATTCCTTACAGAAATGACTAAGCATAAACTCTAGAGTCAGAGATCTTTAACGAAAGCCCATCCTTACACTTATTAGTTTTATGTCTTGGAGAAGTTTCCTAAAACTTTTGTGCTTCAGTTTCTATATCTGAAAAAATGTAAGCAATATTGCCAAATGTTAAATGAAATGAAACAACGAATGACACAGTGTGAACCATGAGTATTACAGAAGATCAAAACAGATGCTTAAACCATTAAAACTGAAATTCCCATAAAAGGGCCTCACATGGAAATAGTGCTTTAATTAAATATTGAGGAAGTAGAAAGGGGCAATTGAAGTGAAAAGTATGAGATTGTGGTAGAGGAAGATAACAAGATGTGCTGAGCCCCAAAACTGAAAGTGCACATGTCATTTTTTTAGAAAAGAAGGAGAAGAAAAAGAATCATGAGTAAAATATGAATATCAGCATCATCATTAATACCAGAATATGAAAAGTTCATTGATATGGTTCAGACTTGAAATTAAAACTAAATTTAAACAACTACCCATTTCTTTTTTTTCTTTTCTTTTTTTAATTAATTTTTTAAAATTTATACATGACAGTGGAATGTAGTACAATTCATATTACACATATAGAGCACAATTTTTCAAATCTTTGGTTGTATACATAGTATATTCACACCAATTCATGTCTTCATACATGTACTTTGGACTATCTATCACATTCCACCATCATTTCTAACCCCCTGACCCTTCCCTTCCCCTCCCACCCTTCTGTCCTATGTAGAGTTCATCTATTCCTCCCATGCTCCCCCTCCCTACCCCACAATGAATCAGCCTCCTTATACCAGAGAAAACATTCGACATATGGTTTTTTGAGATTGGCTAAGTTCACTTAGTATTATCTTCTCTAACTCCATCCATTTACCTGCAAATGAGGCCTAATGTTATTCACAAAACAACACATTGCAACAGATTGAATGAAGAAACAGATATGAGATCCCAGCCACCTCAATCAAGCCAGAAAATAAACATATTTACAAAATGTAACACAATGCTACTATCCTCAATAATTTTCTGTTTGAAGAAAATAGATACATTGAAAAATTTTATTGTATTTAAAAAATTGGTTTATTAATTTATTTAAAAATGACTTATTTATCAAATGTCTGTTTCAATTTATAATATGATAAATAGCAATTGATAAAACCCACATAAAGTTCTTTTCCATCCTCAATAATTTTTAAGAATGTCAAAAAATACTGAAAAAAAAATTAAAAACTGTATTAGCTGTGTGTGGTGGTACATGCCTATAATCCCAGTGGTTTGGCATGCTGAGGTAGGAGGATCACAAGTTCAAAAAAAACCAGTCACAGCAACTTAGCCAGGGCCTAAACAACTCAGTGAGACACTGTCTCTAAATGAAAATACCAAATGGGCTTGGGATGTGGCTCAGTGGTTAATCACCCCTGGGTTTAATTCCTGGTACATAAAAAAAAAAAACTCACTATATTAGCATATTTATAATTAGTAATTAAAATCTATTCAATTTCCTCATTTGTAAAATGTAAATAATAGAAGTGAAGATGGATACTCCAATGACTAAAGTGTTACACTGCCCAGATCCCTACCTCCAAGAGTGAAACACACATTCCCCCAGCTGCTGTGTCTTGGCAACTGACAGCACTCCACTCAATCCCTCCCCAGACCTCAGCTCTCAGCCCTCACTGCCTTTCCTGATGATCACAACCTCTTCCCAGCACCCTATATTCACTGGTCAATGTGGGCTTCCTTTTGCCCCAGCTTAGGACAAATATAAAGGACTATTCCAGTGTGAGAGATCACTATAGGATCAGCTGAAGCCCTGATCCCACCATAGAACAGTTCAATTATCTATCAGGGTTATTCTGCTTCCTGCATTCACCTACAACCTGAGGCATAATCCACAGGAGGATGGGTACTGGTTCCTTGGAAGAGCCAGAAGACAGTTAAGCAGGACTTACAGATTTTGTTATAAGCAAATTTAGTCACAGAGACTGTGTATGTGTGTGTGAAGTCCAGATAAGAAATCTTAACATTGGAAGGAACTAAAGGACTACCACATTTTTCATGCAGTGGGTTTGCAGGTAAGAAAGATTTCAAAATCTCCCAGGTGTTTAGTGTTTGTTTGAACAGCATAAACTTTCAGTTTAAAACTTTGAATAACCAGGAGAATGATTTTGTTGTCAAACTGAAAAAACAAACAAACAAACAAACAAAAAACATGACTCTTAATCTGGCTGCTAGCTTGGCTTTGGGAGGCCCACTGAGGCTCGGGCAGCTGGGTCTGAGGGCTGACTCTTGTCTGTTAGAGATGGTAACTGAAGCAGTACTTTGAGATTCTGCAGGTAGGCTTCACTAGAAAGCACACTCTCACATACACAACAGGAATTGCCTTGAATGCTATTGGTTTGCATGAGAAATTCCTCAATTTTAACTTAATCTCCACTTAACCTTCACAACTACTATGTGAAATAGGCATTGAGTACATAGATTTTTCAATCTGCATAATTCTTAATTAGCATTGTTAAAATGTGTTGAATGGCAGCTACTAGTCCAGAGAAAAACTGAATTTCCTGGATGTAGGAGGCTTTAAGACCTAATGACTGTCATCTTAACTCTAAACAACAATACATTCACACAGTACACAAGAGACTAGTGTTGTTTCTTAGCCTGCAACAATCCCAAGAGATAAAGGTCAAAAGAACAGACTCCAACAACAAAATTTAAAACCCCATCTACGATTAACTAGAATAACTGCTTCAACAATCCTGAGGAAAGTTATTTATTAGTTATAAGTGAATATAGATAGTCATTTCTTAAAGATGTACTTCACAATAAAATCTGAAAGATAAAGCCCCAACCACCAGAACGGACGGAAAGGAAGTATTCAAGCCTATTTCCCAAAGAAAATTATAGTGCTCTATTCATGAGTTCTGGGTATTAAACTTTTCATTCTAGTTTTAAATGCACAGTGGAAATTTGAGAATGAGTAAAATTATAACCTTTGAACATGTGCCTGGAGATATAAAAAAATCCAAAATAAAGCTTTCTTCAAGGTTTTATATGAAAATATAAAAAGAAACAAAAACAAGAAGGGGGGTTTCATCTCAGATCCCTGAAAATCCAAGAGAGTAATTATTTTTTAAATATAATTTTTCTGATTCCAAGTTCTATTTTCTTTCTGCTTCATCTCATCTTCTGAGTCAAGTATCCCAGGCCTTGTACTTTGTTATGTATATCAAAATCCCCTCCAAATTCACTCATTTTACAAATGTGCATTTTTAGATATTGGACTTATATTAGCAAGCTGCATCTTCAGACATCACCACTTTCCTGACACTCTGAGCAGAAGTAAACCCTTCAGTTCAGCATCTCTAATGACATAAAGCCAGGATAGTTGTCCTCAATGTCAGGGACCAGACTAATGTAATTCTTTTGCATATTAAAAAGGACAATGAGAAATTTACTAAGTGTTTTGAAGTCTTTCACATGGTGGGTTCCTGCTTAAAATAAATAGTTTCAAATTAAGTCACAGAAAGGCAGAGATGAAAACTGGTTCAGATTCAATAATATTATATTAATGAAAGAAGAGAGTTAAGTTGTTCACAAATACTGTTATTCATTTTATACTTTCTTATAATGTCATGTGCAGAATCCAAGGGTTGGAATCTGAAATAGTTTTCCCTGTATCAGTTATTAATTAGGAGAAATAATTAATCAAATCTATACCACCAAAGTAAATAAATCAACTGTATCTCCTTGGTTCTTTGACTCAACATGTAATTCCAAGTAAATAACCCAGTCAGGAGTCAAAATAACCATCCTGTAGAAATTTCATAATTTCTTGGAAGGAAATAAGTGACTTTCTAAACTTAAAGAAATTCCCAGATTTAGTGTCCAGAAAAGATAATTATCACTCCCTCCTCAGTGTGCATATAGATGACTTGTAATTAAATATTTAAGATTATTCCCCAAAAAAAGAGTAACCAATTGAGTAGAAATGGTGAAGATTCTTAACATTGAAAAAATATTTAAGTTCATAACCTCTTTTATTTATTTAGAGCAAAAAATAATAAAAATATTTTTAAATATTTATAAATATATTTTAAAACATTTTTAAATATATGAAGGACTAGAATTGAATGTCACAGAAGAGAACAAGGTATAGGGAAAAGGTTTCAGGAGAAGGAGAATTTTAATGACCACATCTATTTAAATAAAAATATATACACATAGATCTTTAGTGAAAATTTTACTTCTTAGGAAAGAGTTATAAACAGGAAATAATATTTTTCACAGGAAAAAATGACCCTATAATCCATGACAAAATAAATTCCCAATAGTATTAGCTATCCAATTACTTTTTCTCTGACTATAAACAAATTTATGTAATAATTTTAGCTTTGATTAGGGTTAATAAAAGGAAAGGGAAAATGTTAGCAAATGTTTAATCATGAAACTTAACAGTTAAAATTCATAGAGGGCTTATGTTTTTAGGTAAAAGGAAAAAACCCACAAGATCTCTTGATAAAAAATACTTGACAAGATTGTAATGACTTACAAGCTTGTCCTTCTCAGATATACTTGTTTGTATTTCTAATTTCTAACCCATCCATCATTAAGTACTTAGTGTGACATCTTTAGGTGCACAACCAGAAACATGAAAACAGTTTAGGAATAAAGTGTGGGACTGTCTATCAGTAAAAAAAGTATGCATGACAGTTAATTTGTCTTTATTAGTTATGACCTATATTGATTAGAAGATAATATTGCAATCAATTCATCTTGATTACATCTTATCCCTTAATGTCCACCACCCTTTTTTTTTTTTTTTAGTCATGCACTTTGAAGAAGGTGTTTGATTGAAGAATGAGTCCATAGGAAAAGCAAACAAAAACACGAAGACCCACTGCTATTTATAATGCAACTAGAGTGTCAATCTCTATCCATGTACTTACAATCACTATTGCCTACAAACAGGATTTCCTGTTTCTATAAATATTTTACATATCTTGTGACACTTCCTACACTATACTAAGTGCAAACTTATGTGAACATTGTACAGGTGACAGTTTGGCTTGGCTAGAAAATGTGTTGTTCATAAAGTAGACTGTGTGACTTCACTCACTAATAAACTATGGTATTTTACAACTGAACTTGTAACATAAGAAAAGTACATAATTGTTGAGCAAAATAAAATCAACCAAAATGAAAATAACTCAATATTTTCCTTATCCTAGAAATGCCTTTATTGCTGTTCTCCATAAGAGATTTAATTGATAATTATTTAGTAAGTATTAATTAGGAGAAAGCTTTTAAATATATAATTTCACAATTTGGGAAAACAAGCAATAGTAAAAAAAAAAAAGTGAGTGAATAGTTTTAATTTAGGAGCAAAGAAATCCAACCAAATTGAAACTTAAAAGAGTTTATCTCAAATGTCAATGAAAAAGTAGTATGCTATTTTGAATTCACAAAATAATAAAAATAGTACTGTTTTTCATTTGAGGTGTTTATTACTGAAACCTTTAGGCACCTGATAAATTTATTTAACCCATTTAAAATAAAATGAATAGTAATTCAGAAAGGGCATACCTTTTATGCCATCATCCTGCTTAAAATTATCAGTGGCTCCTGACTTCCTACCAAAATTCTTATATAATATAGTACTCCCTATTTAGCTCTTCCCTATCTCTCTTATCTCTACTGCAACATCTCACTTCTACTCTTATCCTCTTGCCTTACTAGAATGCTTTATGCACTAATAAAAAATACTGCTGTTCTATTGGTTTTTGTTAAGTTCACCATGGTGTAATGGTTAAGAACACAAAATTCAGAAACAAGGTCATACTGAAAGATTGGTAAGACCCTAAGTGAGGGTCTCACTTTTGATTTCACTACCTAATTGAAAGCTCAGACTTGGTGAAGTTCCATCTGAATGTATAAGTTTGTGTCCAAAAGAGATACAAATATTTGTTGTCTGGTTTAAACACACACACACACACACACACACAAAAAAAAAAAAAAAAACTTAATGGTGACACTTTTTAGCCATGTAAGATATTAATTATTTTTATAATAAAACTAATAATCTTAATTAATAATTTTTGTATTAAACTTCCTATAAATAACTAGTTTCTGAAATACTCCTTGAATAACCTCTCATTTTTATTGATTATCCATCAATCAACTAGAGACATCTTTGGTGTGTATATAAAAGTCATATTTTCAATGTTAAAAATTAGAACTTTATAGCAATTAGTCTGATTGAAGATACTACCTAGCATGTGAAAACTTTTGTCAATACTCAGGAAGAATTTAACACTTTTGAATTTGTGCCACTATTCTTGCTAAGAAAGACTGAAAACACATATCATATCATTACACATACACTGCTTATCTGTCTTCCCTTATAGATCTGTGACCCATTTAGCCCAGACCCTGTGAACATTGTCACTGAATTTCCTTCCAGGGCTCAACACAAAACACTACTTATATACTGCAAAATGTTAACTGAATTAAGTGAAAGGAATAGTATACATATTTACTTAAAATTAAGTAACTGTTTGCTTCTTATTTATTCATTGTAATAGGGTAACTAAACTCAAAATGTGAGATATATTTCAATATAGGATTTAAAAGCAAATCATTCAGTCAATTAGTTCCCCTTGAAATCCTGGGAAATGAGCTGCTGATATGAAAATCATTATGCCAACGTAGAGCTTAAAAAATGTATGAAGTAAAACATATCCAGTTCCAGGGCTGGAAGCTGTGCATGACACAGTATTTACTAAAAGATGGTTTTCTTCAGCCTAACAGCACCAACTATCACCCAGCTTTAGTCTATTAAAGATTAGACATTTGTTGGTTGATGTTTTACAGAAATCCCAGAATCACTTTGAAGAGGTTCCCACATATCAAATCTGGACTAATTTGAGCATCAAGATAAATAAGGATAGTAATGGATTCTGATCCTTTGAATAAAAGAGAAACTTAAGATTATGTTCTGACAGAGGATATTTACATAGCTTCAAAGTATTTCTCCAGAGATATACCTATTATTTGGTTAGAGAAAAAATAATAACTTTACAATGGTGAAGCTTAGCAAACATTTTTACCAAGTAATCAATAGAAATGAGACAAGAGGACCTCATGCACCTCCTGATGCAATAACATGAGCACTCAGCAGCCTGAGTGAAGAGACCTTGTTGATCAGTCCCTCCCCACCCACTCCAGCAGCAGCAGAGACTTGGGATGGGCACCTAGCTAGCACTGGCTTCAACTGAGAATACATATTAAGTGATGTTATTAAGTCCACTTAATAAAATCATGTTTTTATTTTGTCTTCAATTTGAGATACTGCTTTATCCTAAGCAATTCTATTGTTAATTTATTGTGCAATTCGCCTTCAGTATGAAAGAAATATTTTCAGGGATGCTTTTATGCATTGCTTTAATAAGATTGACTTGCTTATCAAACCAGAAGAATTTGCTATTTTATGGTAAAAGTATTCATACTTTTTGAAAGAATACAGACATTTTTATCAAACCCATAACACCAAAATTGAAAAACCATTTTTTGTTGTTGTTTATAAGAACAAAAACCAGTTTTCTGTAGAAATCATTTGTACTGGTCATTTATTCTGATTTCCTAAAATTTAACTAAAGATCTATTTGTCAAAAGGAAAGAATCATGAAAATCTGAAGATGCTACCATCTTTCATGTTCAACTCCACTACACTGAATAAAAAAAAAATGCAAAGCAAAACTATATACTGACAACAGTGGCTATCTTTGAATTTCTTTAGTTAACAGACTCACAGGCTTCCTGCAGCGTAACAGTAAATTCCCTTCAAGAAATCACAGTATCACTTCATAAAACTTAATGGTGGCCCAACTCCCTTTTGTTATGTAGGACTTCCTAGAGAGATAAATGCTATTGGTGAAGATCACGCATTAATAGCTCCTTTCTCTTTCTCTAAATGTAAGCTCAGCATTGATGCTGTGGTTCTTTTTTTCTCAGCTATAGCAACTTCCAATGGACTGCTGGGTCAAGTTAAAGCTTTAGGATCAGAGTCCTCTGGCACCCACTTGGCTCAGTGATACTTTCTATCTACTTTTATTATTATTATTAAAAAATAATAGAGAAAGAGAGAGAGAGAAATCACTGTGATTCATGAACCATAGCTAGGTGGCTGATCTTCTTTTCATTTAAAATCACTATTTGTATTAATGTGCCCACATTTCTTTGGAACATAAATCTACAGAAGGCAGCAGCCTGCTGAGACATACTGTCTCATCTCAACCAGTGCCTAATTCATGACATGAATTATCTGACAGCTGGTTACCCTCAAGTTCAAATTTCATAAAATTTAAACATCCAAGCTGAATACCCTACTGGTAGAGGTATTCTTGTGAGAGAATGAAGAGAGAAGTAAGAAAAGCAAGCACAAAAGCTCTGTGTTATAAAAGTTTTTCTCACAAACATTTATAGATTTGAAATCAACACAGAACACACCAGTACTGATACACTACTTTCAAAATTTATTTTTAAAGGAAAATACATTAATCTACAATTATTTTCTTAAACATTCCTTTTTATCATTGAAACCACTACTTATAAATATATAAGTATTATCTTAATATTTAACAGAAAATAATTTAAATTAGTAATTTATAGTTAATGTGTAATAAATTATATAAGTGCACATGTAAATAGCTAACAATAGTAGTTATTATGTAATCAATTATATAAGTGCACAAATAGCTAAACTTGCTTTTTATTTTAAAAAATGTAAATCATGTTTCTTTGTAAATAGTCTAAACACCTTAAGGACTTTATTTCTGATTTAAAAATCAGGAAACAACTGGGTTGAGTTGAGTAAGCCTTCTAATTAAAGTGTAATATACATAATATTCAAATTTCAAGTGTACCATTCCATTATTTTTTCTAAGTGATATAAATTAATCTTGAAAAACAAAATGAGAAATCAAATAGTGGATTACCCTTAAAAAGCAATAATATATAAACAAGTTGAATTTTTAAGAACATTTTTGTCAGGGCTCACAGGAGCTAACTTGTTGTCATGAAAAGATATATGCCAAGTGAGAATTTGGCTTATGAAAAACTTTTCTTTCTAAATGACTAGTTTAAAAAGTAATTTTTTTCAATGTTTCTCATTTTGACTCAGGTTATTGATTAAAAGCCAACCATTGTATTATTTTGTCTTTTACTTTTAAATTTATAAAGCCTTTCCACATAAAATATATTATTTTATTCTTCCAACCACTCTATAGCGTAAGCAATATTATTAAGCGAAAGAAATGAGGTTAGAATTTCATGTCCTTTCTTAAATAACCTGCTTCTTTCATACCATACTTGCTTAAAATAAACTGAAAACATGTTAACTAACAAATGAGAATTCCTATTTTGTAAATTTTTCTATTTTAATCATGTTTTTTGGTGTGTTTAGAAAAGTGTGCCTCTGACGTTTTGAGCAATGTGATTTTATTCCAGAATAGTTTCACAAAAAATAAAATAAAAATAAAATAAAAATTCTAGTAACATATTAAAGATTAGAGGGTAGCCACAAAGGAATTTAACAAAATATGAAAATATTATAAAGTGTAAGACTTCATTATTTCATTACATTCTAATCAAGTTTTTACATTTTTTATATTGTTAGAAACAAGAAAGTTATTTTATAGCTCCACTTCTCTCCCCTCCCCAACACATTGCACACAAGTCTCCTCTTGGAACAGAGCCAGCCTGAGGCACAATCCCTGGGAGATTAAAAGAAACAAAGAAGAAATAGCAGTTCAGAGTCATGGTGTTAGACACAGGTTGGTAGTGTGTGTTGTAGTTGCCAAGTTTCCTGTAATATAAAATACATGTTGCTTGCATAAGGCCCACAACGTGCACCAGTACCTGTACTATGCTCAATAAAGGTGCTGTCAATTTGTTTAAAAAAATGTATAATTTTGGGTTATAGCAGTGAAAGTAGAATTTACTTTCTATTATAGCACTGTATTAACACTGATTTCAACATGGTGGTCCTATTTTAAGCAGTATAATTGCTGTGTCTGCAGTGTGAATTTAGGCCCAAAATGGGGATTGAGAATGTTAAAAGTATCATAAAAGGAGGCTAAAACATGTATGTATACAAAAATTAAAATAGTAATAAAAATGAAATGGGGGGAGAGATACACCATGAACTCTTGGACAAAAGTAACTTTACTACATATTTCTCTGCATCTATTACAAAGACAGATGCCCTCAGGGTTTCTCCGTATGCCAATACATTTTTTATTAACACTCATTCCATTTCCAAAAATCTAAATATATCGTAATTCTTCCTCTTTGATTTTCTCATATTTCTGATATAACAGATTTTCAGCCTTTTCATCTGGAATCCTCATAGAACCTCTTCTAGGTCTTAAGTTTTCAGATTGGATAAGTAAATGAAAAGGCAAGAGTCAAGGACAAAACACCAAGGAATAACTGTGCTTTAAGTGCGGGTGTGACAAAGAAGCAACCTGCAAATGGGTCTGGAAAGAGAAAAGAAAGAGAATAACCACAACCAGAGCAGAATTAGCATGGTAAACAGGAGAGAATCAGGGTACAAACAGAGCCCTCAACAGTAGGAGATGATGAAGAGAAATCAAGAAAAGATGAGACTGAATGAAAGGCCTTGAAAACCGGAAAGTCAACTTTTATCCACTGCAGTGTAGCTGGCAAAGCATGGAGACACTTTTGGTAGTTACACATGGAGGCCTTAGTAGCATTTAGTGGGTAGGAGCTAGGGATGCTAGTAAACATTCCAAGAGTGCACAGGGCAGCTCCTCTAACAAGGAATTACTAACACCAGGTCGGTAATGCTGACATTGAGAACCTATGGAGGAGCTAAATTATGTGAAGGTGAGAAGTAAGGGCAGGTGTCAGGAAGGGCTGCTTGCCTTATAGGGAGAAAGAAGGATCAGGATGGAAAATTCAGGCGCAGACAGAATATAGAAAGAGTGATTTGCCTGTGTTCTCCTCAAGGATGGAAATATTGGCAATGTCACCAACTGACAGCAATGAGGAGATGGAGGAGAAACCAAAGGAAAACAGAAAAAACACTGTTGGAGTACCGCTCCAATGTAGGTCAGTTACAATTCAGATGACAGGTGGAAATATTTGCTTTAAGAGAATGAAGGGACAAAGATTTCTTTTAAAATCGTAGAAAACAAAGGACTTATGAGTAAAAATGTGAAATTGGTGGGGGTAGCGGAGGACTGCAAGAACTGGACAGTCCATTTGAAGTGTGTTCAAAGTTCATACTCACTGCCCAAGTTAAGCTGATCTATACTCCCTTTTCCCTGTTATAGGGGAAATGGTGCATGTTTCCTGGACAGAAAGAAAGCAGGTGAGCTGGTGTGATCTCGTAATATTCTAATGAAAGTCTTCCCAGAAATATACAGCTGACACACTAAATTGTTTTTATGAGGACATTTTATTTATGAACTGCTTTCTGTAGAATATATCTAACTGTCTAGGATTACTAGTAGAAAATATATACAGAATGTAGAAATGTATAGGATATGACTCCATGGAAAATGCCTATTATGCTGTATACCCCAGTGCAAGATCGAGATGGTTCATATCAAGACAGTTTCTTCTGATGTCTTGAAGAGGGGATTGTGCACATGTATCGCCCAACACCATGGTCCAGAGCAGTAATAATGATGATTCTGCAGTTCTAGTTATTTAAATCGAAGTTAAACTCACTTAAAAGGAACTGAATTCAATCTATGAACAAGATGTTTATACCTTTGTGCATCAAACATACAAATTGTGACACTTTCTAAATGAAAATATATCACTCCCTAATCAGCAAATTTACTTTTAATTCATTCATATTTATTAGAAACTTATTTCTACATCAAATACAATATTAATACCTGATAGGAATGCCAAAATATACATTTCTTTCACTTACATGACTGAAGTCTAATTGCCAAAATGAAGCACATTCAAATAACTACATGCTGGTTATTCTATGTGTGATAACCTCAAAGAACATTGAGAGGAAAATGCCATCAGTAACTAAATCAGTGAAGCCATTGTGGATTAGGGCTATTAACCTAAAATTAATATGCCAGTTATCAACAAATGTAATTTCACACTTAAGGAGTGATACTTGTGATTTCCCTTCTTCACATTTATAAGGATTGAGGAGGATGATTTGTATAACTCCATTTCCCTAAAAATATTACTGACTTCCTTTGCTCATTAAACATGTCTGACATGTGCAATTACATTGTCTTTAATCCCACTGATAATGAGTTACACCAAAAGCTACAATTATTATTTTAACACCCCAACATCCATTAGCATTATTACTTATTGCAAATTCTCATTAAGGACTTAAGGATTCAGGGGAGGCATATCTTGAGTCAGGTATAATCATCATCTTTATTTTGCTCTTAATGAACAACTTTCATCCCACAGAATGGAAATGTGATGGTGCATATCCCAAATGAGGCCATTGGAATTCTTTTGCCAGGCAGGTTGTAGAGATGGAGTCTTTTTCAACTGCTATTTGGAATACTAATATTGAGATTAATTCTGTGTCTTTCTCTTTACTGTATCAAAATGGTTAAATTTGTTGTATTGACAAGATCATGGTCAACATTATTTTCTCCTTATCTCAGGACTCTAAAATCCTCAAGTGACTCTTCTTTGTATCATCAGAATAAGTTCTCAATCAGTATTTATTAAAGAAACTCTGAATTCATGAATGAACTGATAATAATGTACCAAGGATAAGCTAATAGGTGAAAAAAACAAAAAACAAAACACAGGGCCCAGAAAAAAAGCATATGCATAATAAATTGCTTGAGTCTCCTAAATAGTGCTTGATTAATTAGTCTTAGATTGTTCGACTATTAACAGTGATTATCTAGAGTTCAACATACCAAAGCATTAAAATATTCATGAGAAAATAAATATATGTATGTTACTACTTTTTCTTGTTTTAAAATCAAACATAAATCTGGTCCTGACTTCCACCAAGGCATTCCTAAGACTGATGTTTTTACTGTGCCATTCACAGTTTGTACACAAAGGCAGCAGGATGCCCAACTGCAAATGAGAGGAAATTATGCTGCGTCAGAGCAAAACTGGCCATAAATGACTGCTGTCAGGATCACTTAGCACAACAGTTCAGAGCAACACTATGAATGCATTTGCTGAGTGAACTAAAGATAATCAACTTTCCAAACCAAATTTGTAATGTAATAAAATACTTCCAAATACAGTAAGACTCCTTGAGTCAAATAAAAATGTAAATTTAGTCCATTTAAAGTATACATCTCAAGGACAGTAAGAAGGGAAGAGAGCACATCCCAAAGAACAAAACTCATCCTTATACATTAATCCTTCAGTTTCAGATGTGATTTCATCTTTTTCAACAACAAATGACTAACCCAGTGTGAGGCATTCAATGACTGGACAACAGGTAAGGAAGAGTCCTGCAGGAAATATCACTTAATTAAAAAATGGAGATACAAAACAAATATTTGAAATGATAGTCATTGGTGCTCACCAAACACAAATCAAGTCTATATCTTCCAGACACAAGGAGAGATTGCATGTCCTCTTTTGTGTCTAATTTGGGACACCTGATGAGATCTGACCAATGAGTTGTGAGCAGAAATGAAGTGACTCTCATAGGTCAGAGCATTTTATTATCAGGACCTCCAGAGTCTCTTTTTATATTTTACCATGGTAAAAGGCAAGGCTAACAATAGTAGCTGCTTTGACAGCTACTCTGAAAACAGAGCAAAGAGACACAATAGAACCCCTGGCACCTTTCACGATGAACACATAACTTGAGTGAGAAATAAATGCATATTATAAAGTCACTAAGACTTGAAGCTTATTTTTTATCATTTAACCTAGTTTATCACAATCCAGGCACTTTCCTGCCTTGAATGTCAGTTCCTTTGTATTGCTCATTATTTATGAATTCACCCTCACATTATTATTTATTTTTTTTAAAATCAGGACAGGGTGATCCTGCAAATATCCAGAGTGAGAATTCACTGTGTAATGCAATTGGTGAAACCATAACAAAACCTTATGCTTATTCATTTATAAATCAGAGTTCAAAGGGAAAGCTTGTAAAAAAGAAAGAAAGAAAGAGAGAGAGAGAGAGAGAGAGAGAGAGAGAGAGAGAGAGAAGAAGAAGAAGAAGAAGAAGAAGAAGAAGAAGAAGAAGAAGAAGAAGAAGAAAAGAAGAAGACCCTATTTCTAGAAAAGCTCTTTGAGCTTTTTTTAGACAATCCTATGGAAAGTATTGAGAAAGTTTCTCCTTAGAGAAAAATAAAGAAAAGTCTCTATAGTGGTTTCTTTGAAAAAAAAATAAATAAATGTGAATTTCTATTAAATAGTTTTAGATATATCTTCCCTGTAAAAAAAAAATTAAGCAAATTCCAACTGTTTCTGGGCCACTGACATTCTATAAATTAATACAATGTGCCCTTTCTCTTCTAGATTGCAATATCCCACAAGAGTACAAAAACAGTAGAATTTTCATGTATCTAAACCATTAGCGTGTATCTTCTGCCATGCAGGAACACCTTGGCATCTTAACAGACTCATATTTAACATCCCATGTACTGTACAAAGGACTGAAGTTCCACCTTGGTATGCATATCCAGTTTTGATGTTATATCTTTCAGTAGAGACACTGATGCACTCATCACTATATCAAAAAATACTAGTGTATTTCAAGTTCAAAATAAGTATTAATTTTTCCGTTTTTTTTTTCTATCTGTTATAGAGGGTTAGAGTATAGACTGACACCAAGCATAGGTTGCCTTAAACATGTTAATTTCTTTTCTTTTTGGGGGGAGGGTGCTGCTGGGAAATAAACATGTTAATTTAATGTTCTGTTAATTCAACAGAATTAACAGAACAAAACTGAAAAGTGCTTCAAATTAATTTTAAAGCTAAAACAGTCTCCCCAAAGCCTGTAGGTTTTAAACTTAAAAAGCCAGGATCCAAATCCATATCCGACCTCTGGCATTTACTATCTATATGATTTTGGGAAAGTTATTTATCTTCATAGTGTCTTATCTTTCCACTTTTGCAAAACTTGATTAAAACAGTACGACTTAGTCCATAGTATTTCTATGAGGACTGAATGTTCAAAGCATTTAAGTGTCCCTTGACACTAATAAACATTAAAAACACCTGTTATTATTTCTTTAAAAGGAAATAATAACTAAACCACACATTTATTCTCAAGTATGTACAGTTGCTTGAGCTATTTTGGAAGAGGAATATAGAAAATGTGTCACTTTTCACATATAAAGCTATGATTTCCTACATACTTGTCAAACTTGTTTAACACAGATTTAGAATTACCTAAAGCATCCTAGCATTTCTCCTTGCATTGCTAAAATAATATATTTTGTACATTATAAATTAACTATTGAATAATAAGAGAACTTATGAATGAAATGTATATGGAAAAATACAAAGGGAAACAGTGAAATCATTAAGTATTTTAAGGTTCAAAAGTGTCAGTATTTATTTCAATTAGTACAAACCATAAACTGAGAGAACAGGTTCAATACCTTCACCAGATTTCTAGTCAACCACATGGCAATGGTGTAATACTGCCATCTAGTGGAATGATTGTAACTCTGCAGGAACACTTTTTGAAAAATTTAAGCAAGGGTTCAAACAAAAGAACAAAATCACTTTCTATGTTTTTTGACATTTTCAGTTGTAAATCTCGGAAGTGGAATTGAGAAGTGTGATTCTGTGCTTTTACAAAGGCAATTATTTAAATCACATGGTGTAAGAAAAACATCTGATATATTAGAATACATAAAAGTTTCAACTTTGAGCAAGAGGAGTTTATACTGTACATAACAATATAAATACTTCTATATAAAGAAATAATGTAAATTATCTGAGGAAAAAAAATGTTTAATAATTCCAAATTACCTCTAACTTCTTGGGTTTCATCAAATGAAAATCTTTTTAAAACATATTCTCATACCTTAAAAAAATCAACTACAACAATAAGGATATAACACTTTCAATGTACAAAAGAAAAAAAATTTACTATCTTTACATATGTTCAAATGTAAACCCATTATAATTTTTTCGTACAATGTAACCAGAAAGCCCAGTATCCTTGGCTGTTCATTAGTTCCTTGTTTGACCAATATTAAGAAATAGTGAAGCCCAAATAATAGCTATAACTTCCAATTTCAAGCACAATGGTTTTGCTAAAACTCAAGGTAATTGTACTAACTGAAGGCTTCTGCATAATACAGTGATCATGTATAACTGACCTAGAATTTTCATTTGAAACTATATTATCTAAGGTATAAGAGATATTATAAGTGATTTATTTATTAGCATTTTTCAACAAATATCTATGGATGGGTAGGTCGGGGTAAACAGGTAGGTAGGTAGGTAAATAATTTTAAAGAAATGCTGTTAAACAACAGGAGTAAAATGCACTGCTGAAAAAGGACACATTTGCAAGAAAACAAGTGAAACGAATTCCAAAAGGCAGGCTCTATAGCTTGGACCAGGAATCTGGTGTCTCAGTTATCTGCAGTGTGTTCGAACTTCAGATAGGCATGTTGGATTGGCCCCCACAGTTGGCACCCCATGTAATGCACCCTGGCTACACTACAGGAGAGATGACTAAATGGCTTAAAGGTGGTATGAGTGCAAGTGTGTTTTATGAAACTACATTTTATAGCAAGAAATGAGGCTATCCTCACAATCAGTGTTTTTTTACCTTGTGTATCCTTGGGTCTTGTTCTAAAATGAAGAACTGCAAACTTCCCATGGAGGCACAGAAGACAAGAACTCAAGGGGATCTGTCATGGTATGCACCTATCTGTTCTGCCCCGTAGGAATCTCAAGTGAGAAATGACTCTGATTTGTGACATCAACTATAGAGATCAACTTTCCCTTCAAATAATATATATATCTACCCTTCAGCCAGTGTATTTTTCTTGCAAGAAGCAAAAACCTGAAGACAGATATATAAAGCAGTATTTTATTATTTGCATCCATGTGTATATACTTACCATACTGTTCATTTTTGAGGATGAGGAACTCGTTCTTTGCTTCCTTAAGCTATTTACTTCTTCCACATTTCCATCTTTTGGTTTCAAAATCATTCTGCTACTCCCTGCAGTTCCTTCTGATGAGGACCGGAGTCGCCTCTCTATAAACCTTCCTTCCCGATACGGACTGAGGCTACTGGCAAGAACTAGTGAGAGAAAAATAATTAATATGAATATATTAATATGAATATATAAACTGAGTTTTTATAGATGTTCCCTTGGAAATTAGCATAATACTCCCTAAAATTATCTTGCATACTCGCACTTGCCTCTCTGCATCCCCAACACAAAACCTGCTTTCACACGGTGTTCAGAACCATGTTGCTTAACACAGGTGGAGCTCCACCATCATCATCCCTCCGGTCATAAAGCTTTCCAAAGGGCCTGCCTGGTTCCTTGAGCCATGACCCATCTCATCATCCTCACACCAGGGCCTGTCCTGTTGAGATACTCAGTCTCAAATCCCCCCACCCTGTACCCTTCATTCTGCTATGCCACATGAGCTTCTGGAGGTTTCTGGAACATCTAAGGCTCCAGACCTACATCCTTAGACCTGTGATCTTCACACAAATATATTTCTTGCAAATATCTTCATGGCTTGCTCTAACTTCATTCAAATCTTTGTAATATCTTACCTTAGGTGCCACCCTTCTCGTCATGTTGAAAAAGGCAAACCTCTACCCGACTTCCCAATCCCAGTCCTTTATTCTGCTTTAAAACTTGTACTCAGCCATTATTAACATATGACATTTATTTATATGCACTTTCATTGTCTGAGTATCCACAGTAGAAAATAAGCTTCATGAAGGTGAGACTTCTGCCTGTTGTATTGCTAGTGCTAAAAACAATTTAACTTAACAAGACTCCTAAAGAGCAAGAAACAAAATCAAGAATTAATAAATGGGATATACTCACAATAAAAAGCTGCTTCTCGGCTAAAGAAACAATCAATGAGGTGAAGAGAGAATCTAAATTTTGGGAGCAAATTTTTGCCACATGTACATCAGATAGAACACTAATCTCCAGGATATATAAAGAAACTCAAAAACTTAACACTAAAAAAAACAAGCAACCCAATCAATAAGTGGGCTAAGGATCTGAACAGATACTTTTTGAAGAAGATATACATTAGATCAATAAACATATGAAAAAAAATGTTCAACATTTCTAGTAATTAGAGAAATGCAAATCAAACTACTCTAAGATTGCATCTCACACCATTCAGAATGGCAGTTATCAAGAATACAGATAGCAATAAATGTTAGCAATAATGTGAGGGAATAGGCATACTCATACATTGCTGGTGGAACTGCAAATTGGTGCAACCAATCTGGAAAGCAGTATGGAGATTCCTTAGAAAACTTGGAATGGAACCACCATTTGACCCAGCTGTCCCACCCCTTGGTCTATACCCAAAGGACTTAAAATCAGCATGCTATAGCATTACTATTGCATTCAGCCACATCAATGTTTATAGCAGCTCAATTCACAATAGCTAAACTGTGGAAGCAACCTAGATGCCCTTCAATAGATTAATGGATAAAGAAACTGTGTTATATACACACAATGAACTGTTACTCAGCATTAAAAGAGAATTAAATTATGGCATTTGCAGGTAAATTGATGGTAAGTAAGCCAATCCCAGAAATCCAAAGGCCGTATGTTCTCTCTAATAAATAGATTCTGATCCACAATAGGAAAGACATGGAAAAAATGAGGGAATTTTGATGAGGCAAAGCAAAGGTGGGGTGGAGTGTGGGTATGGGAGTAGGAAAGATGGTGGGATGAGATGGATATCATTACCCTAGGTACATGTATGACTGCACATATGATGTGATGCTACATCGTGTACAACCACAGAAATGTAAAGTTGTGCTTCAATTGTGTACAATGAATCAAAATGCATTCTGCTGTCATATACACCAAATTAAAATACATTTTTTAAAAAAAATTCATTCGATTCCAGAAAACAAAAAGTGTCAAAACTATACTTGTTGAATGAAGAAATTAATAAACTAACCGTTCTATTTAGGCTCA
Source organism: Urocitellus parryii (assembly GCF_045843805.1). Taxonomy (NCBI): domain Eukaryota; kingdom Metazoa; phylum Chordata; class Mammalia; order Rodentia; family Sciuridae; genus Urocitellus; species Urocitellus parryii. The sequence goes on along the minus strand of NC_135540.1, from coordinate 38,494,752 downwards.
TCTACTAGTTAAAACAGTTTTTAACAAAACATATTAGGCTAATATAGCAATTTTTTAAAATAAGTTTAAAACCAATGAATAAAATTTAATTTCATTATTAATAGTACTAATAGGACATCTAAGACACTCAGGTACATATAATATAGTAGTTTAACTATATGTTTCATAACAAATACAAAATAAATTTAGTATATGGAACTGAGTGTGTGCAGTATCTTTCTTGCCTGAAACACATTTACTTAAACTGATTTTAAAATTTTTAAGTCCCAAATTACAAAATCCTTAAGAAGATGAGCACATCAATATTCAATATTCTCACAAATAAAAAATAGTAGAATATCATCTTTTCCTTGTTGATATTACCAGAATATCTGTACAAGAGCAGGTAATACATTGTCAAAATTATTTTAATGTGTTAAATGTCTTAACTCCATTTTCTTAACAAACAGATAAATAATCACCAAAATCATCACTGCTTATTCCCTAGTTTCCACAGAGACAAAAATGCACAGTATTGAGTTATACATTGAGGCAAGTCATCACCACTAAATAAGAATTTGATATGTAAGATATATATATATTTGGTATATAATTATATTTCTGTTTTGGTGCTTTTATCTTTCTTTTTGCACCAAAAGAAAATTTATTTTTATACCAGTTCTATGTATTTGCGGGGTACACAATGACATTTCAGTGCATGCATATAATGTGCAATGCTCAGATCAGGGTAATTGTGTGATTTTTTTTTAACTGCCTGCATTTCAACCGAAGGTCCATAATTTTCTAACAAAGTGACTTGGTAATGTTATCAATTATAAATTTTTATCAATAACTTCTGCATGAAAGTTTTGTGAGCATTGAATAAAATAGTACATGCGAATTTCTTAGCACATTTTTGGGTATGCAGGAAGTACCCAAAAGTTGTCTTGAACTGAATTTTGGGTTTAATAACCAAGTTTTCTGGAGTCAAACTGCTGGAGTAATTCATTCTCTCTCTCTCTCTCTCTCTCTCTCTCTCTCTCTCTCTCACACACACACACACACACACACACACGCACACACACACACACCCTTTCTTTTAAACTAAAGAGAATGAGTGCCAGATTGCACACCTAGTTAATTTTAGAGACAGGGTCAGAATCAAGCATGGGCTATATGCACCATGAACCTTATTTTTAAAGTTGGCAATTCTTTCTTGTCAAGAGATGGGGATTATTTATATCAAATCATGTACCCTGGTTAATAAACATTTCTTAACATAAGCAATAGAATTTTAAGTATGAAAATGTATAATGAGTTTGGCTGAAATATATTCATTTCACTAACTATGAAATACCAATAACTGCATAATGGATTATTTTTAAAAAAGACAGCCCTTATTTTACATAAAGTCACATTGCAAACAGAATTAATTTCCTTCCACTTTCTTTGGAGGTTAGAATCTGAGTAACATAGTAAAGGAAAATGAATAGTATTAATGAGTTATGCTTTTAATATATATAATTGAGGTAAATTTAAAATTAAGAAGCAGAAGCATTTAAAACAAAGGAGAAGAAATGTAGAGTGAAAAAATGAAGAAAATGTGGATTCATGAGATGAAGTGAGAAAATCGAATACATTATAATGAACATTGATTCACATCATTTATTATACAAAGAAAAGCAGCATACCTCTGGCTGTACTTGCTTCATAACCATAGGATGTTTTGTTTAAAATGTGATGATCGCCAGAAGAAGGTATTATCCTTGAATCTGAAACAGGATGAATCCCTTTAACACGTTCAGCTATTGCTTTATGTTGCTCATAGAATCCAAGTTTCCTTGGAGAGCCTGTCCTTGGCATTGATTCACCATTTTGTAGTGGCATATTTTCTTCTCTTTGAGTGTCTGCTGATAGGTGAGTCTCTGAGTTGTTCACATTCTTAACCAGTAGCTCAGTGATTTGCAATGACACTTCCTTTTGATTAGCAGCAGAGGTTTCTGATAAGGAATTAGATTCAGTGCTACATCGACCTTCTAACCTGTATTTCCCAGGAGACATAACTGCACCAGGCACAGCTCCCATAAGTTCTATTGTTGTCTTTGTAACAGCAGCAGGTTTGGGAGAGCTCTGAGAGGTAGGGTCATTGGGGCCACCATTGTCACAGTGGGATGCCATGCTTCCACTATTAGGAAATGCATCTGCTTCAGACACAGAATCTTCAGTCAAGGCTAAAAATTCTGAAGGTGTCTGGGCTGTGGTAAGATCAGCAGAAAGCAAAGGAGATTGCAGAGAGCTTCCTGCCCGTTCATTTACATCCACAGAACAAGATGGAGAAGCTCTTACTAACACAGGTTCTCTCTCTTGGTACTGTGTAATTTCAAGTGAAAATTCAGACTGTTGTACCAACGAAATGGATTGGCTCTGTGGAACTGGCTTAGAAAATTTATAGTGAGATGAAAAAGATTTAGGGAGTAACTTCCTTGTTGACTGCTTAACAGAACGGCGAGTTTGTTCTTCTGTGAATCCAGAATCATCTCCCTCACTCTTGCCAGAACTTAGACAATTTATAAAGACATTCTTATTAGTTGAGTGCTCCTTTTCCCTTTCAAAATTCTCTGTCAAGGATCTTGTTATCTTCTTATGTCGTGAACTACTAAAACCCACAGAATGTCTTCCCCTGGTTTTAATATGTTCTTCCAAACTCAGTTTCTGCATATTGCTGTGACCAGGTTGAGCACCATTTGAAATACTAAGGTTCTGGTTAGTGGGTTCTTGCTTAGGTTCACTCCCTTTCTTATGGTGGAAGCTGATGGAAGGAGCTCGGAATAGGCTCCTGCGTTTTCCTGTACTACCTGAGCTTGAGTTAGTGCTGGAAGGAGAAGAACTGTGGACACCAATGGTATTGCTGGAAGAGGGTGAAGAAGGAAGAGAGTCATGTCTTCTGCTAATACTTTTTCTAAATATTGGCAACCGTGAGACCAAGGTAGATCTTCTTGATCCTGAGTCCCCCATTGGGACTCCAAGGCTTGCACGGGGATAGCCAACTTAGCAACCTGAGAAAAGTTAAAACAAAAAGAACAAGTCAACAGAATACAATTAGAAATAAGACCTAGTAAAACAAAATATTGCATTTCAAGGCGCAGCATAGAATTTGAGTTATACCAAAACAATAAATGATTAAATTCTGATACCGAAGAATCTTTCAAATTTATAAATACAAAAGTGATACACTATTTTACAAAAATTTCAAATGGCAAAAAAAAGTTGATGTAACCAAAAATACTTAAAGTATACTCAAAAGTGTATTAGGTTCCATGATATGAGATCATTTATTTAAGAGCCAGACTAACTACTCACAACTGATTGCATGATTTTGGCAAATTGTTGAATCTTAATTTTCTACATGTGCTTAATTAGGAGGAAGCATATGACAGCTATGATTATTGCTAAGTAAATGCTCCAGTATTGCCTGTGTAGGAGAACACCAGATGAAGCCATTTTTTAAACTATGTGACTCAGCAGGTTATTGACATAAGCATAATAGGGTCAAAAACCAGACAAAGGTATGGCCAGACACTGAAATCTCCATTTTGAGAAAAAAATAATTAGGATAAATTCTTCTCTTTGTTGTTCGATTTAGGAAGCTCAGAAATAATCAGGCCATTAACAGAAGAAATTAAACCACAAAGGATACAGGGTAGGCTTATAAACAAGTTCAACTTATGAGGCAAACACAACTATAATTTGAAGACTTGCATGAGAGCTAAATCAGCTGGTAATCATAAGAAAAGTGAGAATATATACTGAGGGAATCTAAAACAAAAAAAAAATATGAGCCATATCAGTGTCAGTATACAAGGGTTCTGATGATCAATCAGAGGTAGAAGAAGAAGAAGACAGCAGCTCTAGTTACCCAACTTTTCCTGTACTAAATATTTTCCACAGATTTTCTTTTTACTCTAGAAGTAGGTAAAACTTCTAATTAGGACACAACGGTTCAGTGGTCACTGAATGAAAACTGGGCGTTTTACGGCAGAAGTAATTCACCTGGAGTCACTCGGCTAACAAGCAAGCAGGAATAAGAAATTAAACCATCTCTACTTTAAGGTTGGCTCAGGTAAGCCTGGTATATACTGCATGCACTGGAGTGAGAACCAAATCATGCTTCCTCTTCAGGGATTCCTAGTTGAGAGTCAATCTTAGGACTCTGCTGGCTGCTACTTTTCAATGGGCTTCACAGTGTACCAGGATGTGCTTCTGTTTTGTTTTGCTTTGCTTTAAATTTCACTTAACCTTTTACCTGCACTGTCCAATCCTCCTTTGTCCACTCGAATTGGACTCTGTTTCATTTTGTTGTTTTTTTGTGACCAAATCTGCCTGACTAAACACTAATAAGTATATAATATTAGAAACCCTCCACTTCATTATCCTTATAGATAGGAGAATTGATTAAGTAAAAAAAAAAAAAACAAACTTTCATTTCCTTGAAGAAGGAAGACATGAAAATGGAGAATATTTTTTCTCAGATATAATTTCAAACAATATAGTTTGACACATTTGCATTTTAAGATTTTAATGGATGATTTTTTCATTGCAATCACTGAATCTGAGTTAATCTTTGAAGTTGACTTTATTTTTAATTTGCTAGTGAGATCACATGGCATTTATTTAATTTGACAAGGAAGAATTGTATATATTTATGTAGTATAACATGATATTTTGATATATGCTTACATGTGCAATGATTAAATCAAGCTAATTAATATATCTACCATCTCTCTTGGGAGAACATTTAAAATGTTAAATTTTGAAGTTCATACTTCTCTACTATTGTCTGTAGTCACCATGCCATGCAACAGATTTCTGAAATACATTCCTCCTGTATAACTGAAAATTTGTAACCAACCCTTTGCACATCTCCCCATCCCCTATGCCACCTATTCCAACTGTCACCCCTAGTAACTCCTATTCTGTCCCCTACTTCATCAAGTTTGACTTTTTAAAATGCCAATTGTAGTGAGATCACATAGCATTTATTTCTCTGTGCTGGCTTCTTTCATTTCACTGAGCATGCAGTAATCCAAGGTCATCTACATTGCTGCAAATATAGAATTTCCTTCTCATTTAAAGCTGAATAGCATATCATCATATATATATATATATATATATATATATATATATATATATATATACCACATTTTTTATTTATCCATTTATCCTTTTGTTTCATATCTTGGCTATTACTAATAATGCTTCAATGAACAGACGTGAAGGCATTTCTTTGAAATTCTCATTTCAGATCCCTAGGATATATATTCAGATATGGAGTTGGTAAATCATATAGTCAATCTATTTTTAATATTTTGAGGAACTTCTCTAGTTTTCTCAAATGACTGTACTAATTTACATTTCCACCAACACAGTATAAGGTTTCTTTTACCTCCACATGAATTTGAGTTTAAATCTAAACTGTACATGAGCCACACCCGAGCATTTCAGTGTTCCTATAAGGTCTTCATTGAAGAAAGCTTTAAATATAAATGGAACTCTTATTTTTTCACAAATAAAAATGTCTCCTCCTCACAGCTTACATTTTCCAAATTAGAGACAATGAATAATACATTTTCCATGATTTTATTCTTAATGTTTTAATTAGCATCATTCTTAGCTCTGATTTTTTTCATTTATATGCAGCATTTCAGTTTCCATTCAGTGCCTACTGAACAACTGTGTCCTAATTAGAGCATTATCAACCATAATAACTTGCAGCTGGTTGTGAACCTATGGCCGTAAATGCATTAATGCCAAGATATTCACCATGATGACTTAAGTACTTCAAAATTGATGTATATTGAAATATTTCTTGGCCTTTTAAGAAGGATTTCTTGCATTTGGATCAGCATTAAAATTTCTAAAACTGACTCAATTCCATATCTCCTTAGCAAGTATTCATAAGATTTAACTAAGAAAAATTTTTCAAAAAAAAATTACAATAATCACTCCTCTTCTGACATATAATGAACAGAGCCAGACTTCCACTGGGAACAAATAACACATTTAATCTACAGATACATTTGTCCTAATTTCCTTAAGTAAAACCACCACATGTTCTAAAGCATGTTTGAATGTTCAATGAAATGAACTGGGGTAGATATAAAATCCATTAAAGACAAAAATCCTTTAGATTTCACCTTGTTTTATATGAACTCCTATTTCCTAATGAAAAAGAATAAATGACAGAAAGATAAAATATAGACTCGAATTATCCATCTTCTTTAGAAAGGCTCTTCAGAGCCCAGATACTCTCTAAATCTCCAGATTCATTATTTCTCTCCTCACATTTCATTCTCCAATTACACTGATGACTGCCATTTTCTATTCACTTTCACCCTTAGGGCCTGTGTAGATGTGGGTCCACCTGCTCAGGCTGCCTGTTTTGTGACTTTAATGTGGCAAAACTCCCACAGATACCATGCTCTCCCTTCCAGGATGCCATCTTTAAAACTTCCTTCCCACTGGATCCATTGTGGACCCTGTACTCTCTCTTTATATATCCTCAGGCATTAGCTCCTTACATGGGAAACAGAATCTATCTGTACTATTTTTATCTTCAGCTTCTTAATGGCAAAGGCCATCTCTGGTTTTGCTTTGATACTGTTCTACCTATTACAACACAGCATTAGTCCCTATAGAGGAAACGGATTTCAGAAAATAAAGTTGTAACTTGATCACATCAGGATTTCAAACATAAATGAGAAAACACATTTAATGTTTTGCTGTCATGAATAAATGTAATAATCCTGAGATTGATTATGCTGCAATGTACCTTTTAGACATTTAGAAGTCTGTCAAGTCTTTCAAATAATTTACAGTTCAATAATCTGAAATTTGTAAATAAACACCTGAAAACATCATGAAAAGAATTAATGCTGAACAAATTGGATGAAACAATCCATTACATCAACTTGAATTATTTATGAGAGATAAATGTAACAGCGTTATAACATGCTAATTTCATTTCTTTTTCTATAGTGTCACTATAATTATAAAAATAACCCTTAATTCCTTAGCCAACGTGTATGTTTTATATACTTTTATAAATGTCCAAATCATATAAGGTATCTTTTTTTTCAATTCCTACTTTTCTCAGTTCAAAAGTGACAGTTACTTGAATCATAAGTCTTAAAAGTACACATTATAGGCTGATCTATACCTAACTATTGTTCAGGGGCTTCTACTACCATAAATATTATTCTCTTTTAAGAATCAAATTTGTTACAAAAAAGGAGTATCTTCTAATTGAAACTTTAATGCTATTTAAATTAACAAAAAAATAATCCTAACTTGTTGATCACATAACACAGATGTATATTGACCCTATTAGAAGTGGTATAAAATTCAGTCTGATCTCCGTGAAGTTTACAAGGAGCACCTGAAAATACACCCTTTGGTATTTAGAATCAGAATTTAATAAAAAGTATCCAGAAAGTAATTTATTCGGTAATCTACACAACCTTCGCAAATAATACCACCATATGGTAGATTTATTCTAAATAAAATTAGAGTCACATTTCTTATTTAGGATGCTTGAGGAACACTTGATTCTAGTTTTGGGGATTATACAGCTGACTAATAAGCAATTTATTTAAAATTTGAGTAAATGTAAAATACATTAAATAATGAAGTCATATTGATAATATTAACTGTTCTACTATGATTCCAAATGCATTAACCAAAGGCATAAAAAGCTTTTGTGGGGTTTCAGAACTGCACCAACTTGGAAAAGGATTACCATAAACACAAATGGGTATATCTGTACAGTAAAAGAAAAAAAAAAACACAGTCATTTTCCCCATAATTTTTCAAGTATTTTTCTAGAGATTGGACACCTCTTGTGTTGTTCACATTATGAGCCAGAGCTGTTGAAGGGTGTTCTGATGCCACACATCTGTCATGAGCATAAGTATTTGTGTTGTCTCTCCCAAAACTGACTGAAAAAAAAAATAAAAAAAAAAAATAAAATAAAATCTATACCCACACTTTCCTTTGGCATTACAAAGAATATAATGTGAAACATTGATAATAATTATTTTACAGGAATATTCTTAAGAAGGAGAAGGTACTACATTAAAAAGAAATTAATACTCCCTGGCACAGAATAGATTTGCAGCCTCTTATGATGAAATACATTAAAAACAAGTGACACATGAAGTATGAGTATGAGACACATAAAGTCATCATGAAAATAATTTAGTTATCAAACTCTATGCCCTAATCTCACTATTCAAAACACACACACACACACACACACACACACACACACACACACGAAATAATACTGAGAAGTGAATGAAGGGAGGTCAGGTTTCTGATATTTTACTATGAACTTCCCCTAAGTTTACATTTGTACTGAAATTTAAAAGCAAATGATGAACATTTGAAGTGTTTATGGGAAATGCTGCATAAATTAAACCTGGTCCCAATCTCATTCCTGCTCAGAAAAGGTCTTAGAAAATAACCAACAAAGCCTAAATAACCACAATAAAAACAAATTAAACAATAAAAACACTTCTACTCCACGTGGAGAAATGCAGGAAACCAATACTCTGTGAATAACAATTTTCAACATTAAGGGAACTAAAGCAGGAATAATTCATATACAAGCATTTGAAAGGATTTGATTAAGGGCTAGGGCTGTGGCTCAAGCGGTAGTGCGCTCACCTGGCATGTGCAGGGCACTGGGTTCGATCCTTAGCACCACATAAAAATAAAATAAAGATGTTGTGACGCCAAAAATTAAAAAATAAATATTAAAAAATCTCTCTCTCTTTAAAAAGAAATAAATTGAAAGAAAGGATTTGATTAATTTTTACACAAATTAAGTAAGATAATAGCTGGAAGAAATTTCCCAAGCAATCCTATCTAATTGTGTCATTTAACTCAGACTTAATGAATCTCACATCTGTTAGGTACTTAGGGGTCATCTGGAAAGTCTTCCAGTCCAGGCAAAGGCTGTGGGATTTATACCTCAACATTCTTTCACTTTAACTATCTTGCAATTTATCTTTAAATAAACTTTTGTCTTACATGAATGAAGAAATAATGGAGGCATTTTTAACAGACAAATCACTCCCACAACATTGACAAGGGCCACTTGTGCCAGTGGGGTCAGTGAGGACAATATGAGAAACATTAAAGGAATGGACTGATCAGGACCAAGAGGGTGATCACTCACAGGAAAAAGAATGAGACTGTAAGCCTAAGATAGAAAGAGCAAGAAATCATTAATCAATCAGATACATTTAATTAAGATTATTAAATTTGTATACAATTTAGCCATGTTAATTATGCTATGTTATCCTCAACAAATGCATGTAGCAATACAAAAATTGCTCTATAAGAAATGTCTACCTTTGGGTAATTTTAAAAACTTATTTGGCCCTTAAAATGACATATAAAAAGGTAGATTGTCCCTATTGCATTGTATAAATCAACCTTCCCATTAAAAAAAAGAGTGGTGAAAATTAGTATGATATTAGGAACAAATAGAATAGAATAATAGATTTTGAAGAAATCAGTCTAGCAGGATTTAAGAAAGCAAATGAGTTTTTAATCCGAATTAGTGGAAGGACAGGCACCATGATACATACTTAAAGATAAATGTGATCCTGACACCCAGTCATATAGGATCTTAGCTCTTTATTGTTCAGAAAAGACAATAGAGATAGGAGAGATAAGGAAAGGGTGGGTTTTAAACAGAAATTAGAAAAAAGTTAGTTGTGAAAGAAGTGTAAACATCTAATCTATGTATACTTCAGGCTTCAGTAAAGAATAAGACTGTGTTTTTAAAAGTGTTATAGTTTATATACTGAGATTTATATATAGCGAGTTCCTAACTATTATGAATGCAGACTGATGCAAGAATACCTCGATTGTAATTCAGCACTGCATTTAAGACCTGTGTGACTCTAGTGTGACCTAAATTAGTTACTCAACACCCTGAGCCTGAGTTTCTTTGTGAAAATAAGAGGAGCATCTGCACTAAAATATTTTTGTGAATAGCAAATAAATAAATTCAACAAAGTATTGAATGGGGTCTAGCACATGATCAATGCTCAATAAGTGAATCACCATGATCAATTAACCATGCTTGTGTTGTTTCACAGCAGATATGTTTTTCTCTAGTTTATGATTTACCCCAGTTCTTTCAGTCTGAAGTTCTAATTCTGTCTACTGCTGAACTAGTCCTGTCATTTCCTGAGCTAATCCCAGACTGAAAGGGTAGCAGATACTGCAGGACCCAAGTATCAATGGGGCTTAGCTTAGAACCACTCCCTAGATATCACAAAATAAATCATGATGTAGACAATATTAAGAAACTTTTTTTTAAAAAACCACCTCTTATAAACATGGGTTAAGCATCTGTTATTTAAAATGCTTGGGATCAGAAGTGTTTCCGATTTCAGATTCTTTTTAGAATTTGGAATATGTTCGTACACATAATGAAATATGTCAGGGATGGTACCCAAGCTTAAAAAGGAAATTCATTTACATTTCATATACACCTTATACATATAGCCTGAGGGTAGTTTTATACAATATTTTTAACTTAGCTGCATTCTGACTGCAACCAGTCATATGAGGTCAAGTGTGGAATTTTCCACTGTGGTGTCACATCAGTGCTCCAAAAAATTGAAGATTTTAGAGTATTTTAAATTTTGGATTTTTAGACTAGGAATGCTCAACCTTTAACTAAATTTATCCTTTCCTAGCTTTTGGCCCCAAATATTAGACCATGTTGACTATACGTGATTGAGTAAACGTTCACTTTCAACAAAAATAACTCAGACAAGGAGCAAAGAACTGACAATATTTTCAGAATTAGAAGACTGTGTTAGGCTCTGATCAAAATTTCCAAAACGTGTAATAAACGTGTTGAATATTCAATACTGCCAATATCCGAATGAAATATTAAATACAACAAATATACAACTTTAAAGAGAAAGTATACCTGTCTAAAAACATAGTGTATTTGTTAGTAAAGAACCATTGTATGTTTTTATAATCATAACCTACTTTGAAGAATTTGGTTAGTCTTAAAAATATCTACTGCTGAAGAAAAAACTACCCAGTGTCCTAGGTTAGGTGTCTTAGAAGCAGAGCCTAAGTAATATTTTTATGCAAGCAATTTATTGAAGGATTATTCTTAAAAGTTGAAGAAGAAAAGGAGGCATGATAGGACAAATCTTGGGGGCTGGGGGATTCTTGGATGAATAGCTCAACAAAGATATTGTTGAAAAGTGAAAACAATCTTCAAAATGATTTCTTGGGGCAGCCCTGGAGCACTAATTAATAGCCTGAGATGAAGGGGGTGGGAGGACTTGCCTTTGGTACCCCCATGCCAGTCAGTCAGTAGACTTCTTTAAGAAATGGGGAAAAGTATTGGGAAAATATAAAACAGGAAAAGAATTGATATCTGAAATGTATAAATAATTCCTATAAATCAAGAAGGAAAAATATCTAAAAGAAAAATAAGCAAGTGAAGAACAGGAACAAGCATTTCATAGAAGATAACAAATATAAAAAAATCATTCAAATGTATTAGTAAACAGCTGAGACAGGAGATCAGGAGTTCAAAGCCCACCTCAGCAAAGGCAAGGCCCTAAGCAACTCAGTGAGATCCTGTCTCTAAATAAAATACAAAACAGGGCTTAATGTGGCTCAGTGGCCAAGTGTCCCTGAGTTCAATCCCCAGTACCGAAAAATAGTCTTCAAATTTATAACTTATTTAAATAAATAACACATGGAAGTGCTAAGAATGCTTAAGTAATATGAAGACTATGCTTTCTGAACTCTATTTTTAGCAATTAAATTTATATTTATGTGATTTTTCCATCCAAATTGAATTTGTTTATAAATTGAGATTTACTTTTCTAACAGTTCAAATTCTATTCATTTTCCTATTGCTATGGAGTGTCCTCCTGCTTTTTTAAATAATAATTCATTTTAAATGTCAGTAGTGAGAGATCCAAAAAAATGATTCACTCCAGGTTGTTCACAATCTTTTAAATGTTATAATATTTCCTTATTATCAATATTAAATCACCAGAGATTGTTTAATGCCTGCTCTCTAGTAAATATAAGAATATGATGATGTGGAAGTATCAGGTATTTTGACTATTTCTAATTGAAATAAGTTGATACCATTATAACTATTTTTACAAAGCTAGTTAGCTAATTAGATATAGCAGCTTATGTGTTGCTTAATTTATTTTTAAAGCAATAATAAACATTCAAAATGCATTGTCCTTATAAAAATCTATGTTAGTTCATTTGCTTGCTAATATTAACATGACTGGGTTTGCCTTAAGTTTTTGTTTATTAAAAAGACCCAACATTATAATTTAAAAAAACTGCAGTTGCATATATATATCAGCAGAGGGTGCAGGAGATCTTTTTGACAAAAGTCAAATTTTTAAAATTGTAACTTTGAAAACTATTTTAAGAATTTATTGGGTATTTAATGGTTAAACATATTATAAAGTTCCGAAATGAAAATTTATTGAATCAATATATCTTCAATATAACTCTTTTATTTTTTTAAATGATTAGTATATGACAAAAATAAACTGCTTTTTGAATTAAAGGACTGCAACTCTTAACTTGAAAATTTAAAACAATAGAATACTAAAATAAGAGGTTTTTCCTTGTAAATATGTATAAGACTTATATTTTAAAGGAAAATTCAGATTCATATATATAAATTAAAATTTGTTATCTATTTTCTAGTAAGTAATTTGCTGGTTTTGGAACCATAACAATGAACATATCTCTAAGGCAAACTATACTGCCTTGTAGGAAATATTGGTGTAAATGATGTACAAAAATGGTGCCATATTTTATTCAAATTATAAATTTTAAGTATTTATTACTATATTACATAGAGCAGTTAATGGTCACAGACAGAAATATAAGTAAAATTTTGGAAAAACTATGTCAATATGGAATGATGTAAAATCATGAGGAAAAGTATTTCCCTCATGCTATTATCACTCCTAATATTAGAACACATTTTAGCAGATTAAATGAAGGGGTACCTATATTGAACATTGATAATCCTGTGTGTGTGTGTATAGTCAGTAACACAGAAGCCTGACAATCACATCAGCATGGCAGAATAGGGAATCTAACAGTTCAATGAGTGATCCAGTGTAACATGCAAATGTTAGATCAATGTAACTAAAAGATAGCATTGATCTGGTGGCAGGAAAAGAAAGGAGTGGAGCCACACATCACTGCAGCCTTACTTTATTGATTTCTTTATAAATACTCTAATAGTTGTCTCCTATACAATGCTGACTACAGCATGTTAAAGAATATTAAAATTTTCATTCAGTCATGTTTGAAAATTAGTATCAATTCTGTCAGAATCATTTTCAAAGCAGAATCTTGGCTCTGTCTTTACTGTTTAATTGTTGTCCTTCAACTCAACACATAATAATCAAATTCATTAATGGCATTGCTTCACAATATTTGTGGATAAACTTTCTCTTGGATTCTGTTTTCTTATTTATAAAATTAAATAACTGGTTAGATAAATTCTATAAGCCCTGCTACTTCTTAAAACACATGAATAGAATCTGTAAAATATAGGATACAAACATACATCTGTATGTACACACACATACACACTCACATACATTAATCTGAATATTATTTTTTTCTAGTTCAAATAACAAATTTAGATTCTGTATTGTTCTTTAGATATTGTAAGGTAAAAATAATGTTCTCTATATTAGCTATTACTACAAACAAAGATGTAGGATTAGAAAAAAGAGTAGGAAAGATAGCACAAAAAGTAAAACTATATGAAGAATGCAGTTATGTGGTAGAATCAGAAATATGATTGCAAGTTTCTCTCTTCCCCTTATAATTGCTTATCTCATCTATGAGCTAGACAAACCCATGTTTACTTTGTTCTTATGTTTGTCCTCTAATTTATGAATTACAACAGGAATAACATTTTTAGATCCTAGACATTTAAGATATTTTAGCTATAAAATGCTTTCATGTAGTATCAGACTGAATTTATTTTAGGTTATGTAAAGATAAGTTTTATATCAGAAGAAATGCCACATTCTATACCAACAATTAACAGATTTATTCTAGATGCATAAAGTTCATTTTACAGTAGATTTTGATAAATACATTAAGTTATACTATCTACAATATTTATTTTCAAATTTACTTACATTTAAAAGGAATTATATAACATTATAATAAAGTAAATATAATAAATTCAACTAATTTCTTGCCTTTAAAAATAAACCCTAACTTTGTTAATAAATTCAGTAAAATTCTAATTTGTGAAAAATCTTCTTCTTCAAGAGGTGTGCATCAAAGGCCACTATTATAGTTGCCCAGGTGATATTTGCATTTATTCTGAGTAATATATTATTAACCATAGACAAATTAATGAGGAAAGAACCTGCATTTTCACCAAAGACGTTGCTTTAGCTGTCCAAGTAGGAAAGGTGCTGTGCCTGATTTGAGTTGCCACTAGATGGGGATTATGCATCCTGAAACACTTAAGGAGTCTGTCTTGGTAAACAATAAGAAGCTTTTTTTTTTTTTTTCATCCTCCTACCACTTTGTAGATAATTATAGTTGTTACCTTATAGATAAGAAAATTCAAATCTCAAAGGTAAACAAGATTTAAATCCAGGCCTTGCTGATGCTGAAAGGAAATTTTGAAATTACATCATTCTTTCTTAATGTACAAAACAGATAACCTATGACTCATACAATGGTGAAAATAATGGTGCATAATAACACACATCATTAATGTTACTGCTGCTTAGGAATGTTTAGTTGAGAGTTTAATATGAGGTCACTACTTTAACAATATTATTATGAATATGATAAATATGATTGTTATATGTTGAGTAATGTATAATATAAATGTTCCCACAGTATTGTCAGTTTATATTTCAATGATGGATATATCATCATGTAATCAGGAGGGATTGTGAATGACTCTCCAATCACTGCAATTCATAAGGAATGCTAATTTGGCAAGAAAATATGCAATTCATATCAAAGAGGAAGAGAGACCAAGAAAGGGAGGCAGGTAGAGAGATGGGCCTTTCTACAGACTTCCTAGGCTAACAGTTACATGTCCAACACTGAACATCAAACAAGTGTGTAAACAGATCTTACAACATTTTTTATTCTTTTTTTTAAACTGTTATTTTTTTAGTTGTAGGTGAACACAATACCTTTTTATTTTATTTTTATGTGGTGCGGAGGATTGAACCTAGTGCTTCACGCATGCCAAGCGAGTGCTCTACTACTGAGCCCCAGACCCAGACCCATTTTGTGATTCTTAATAAAGAGCTCAAGAAATAAACAGATATCCTAAATTAGACATAGAGGAGAAAAGATATTGTACAACAAACAGGTCCACAGAAACTAGAAGACAAAACTAAAAGGGGCTTTGTTTACCTTTTTATCTTTTTCCTTCCCTTAAATAAATATATATATATATATATATATATATATATACACACACACATACATACACACATACATATATATACATGTATGTGTATATATATGCACATATATATTTATATATATTTAAAGCACATGTATATTTATTTAAAGCAGAGTATCTAATATATATGAGTAAATTTAATTCTATGAAGGAATTTTTACAGAATGAGGGACAATGTTATTTCAAAAATATGGTTTAGCTTTCTTTTGAACTTGTTATCTCATTCTGGGTTTCTCCTGTATATGGGTTAAGAATTCTGACATCACAATTTATGTGTTCAGCTCTTGGTTTCTGTGCTCACTAACTGTGGACAAACTGCTTTAATCTCTCTCTGAACCTCAGTTTCATTATGTATAAAAAGGAGACATCAAACAATACCTTCCATAAGAGAGGTACCTATTATGAGAATTAAATGAGTTAAGTGCTTAGACTTGTACCAATCACAAAGGAAGCCCACATTACATGTAGCTATTTTTATTATTTCAACATTAAGCAATGTGAATCCAACCCTTCTATGTTATCAAGACATTGATGCCATGACTATGAAAAACTTTTGAAGCAGCACACCTTTCCCTCCTTAGGCATATTTGTTTCTATGTGAGCTAAAAGTTAGGATAGCTTATATTAAGATAGGGCAGGAATGTAGATTCATGCACCAATCCTTAGTGAAAAGAGCTGTATTGCTAACCTGGAAATGAGGAAAGGAGAAGGTGCATGGTTACTTTAAGTGAAAGACTAACACTCCTTTTAGGTTATCATTTAATCAAGTATATTTTATTCTGTGATATTTTGGATGATTTTATGTTGCTCACTTTATCCAGCACAACAATTTCAAGCTATATTTTTTCTGCTAAATTAACATTGAACAGCTATATAATCCCTAGAAAACTTAAAAGTTATTCACTAACAAATTGTCTGTAAGTGTAAATACAACAAACGTGTGTTTTTCCAGCATGTATATACTCTACATGTTCATTAAATACACTTTCACCAATAATGTCAAGTCACATATTTAGTTAATTTGAAATAAGGAAAATATATGTAAACATATATTTTATAATCTAATTGGCAAAAGCAATTCTCATTGTCAAATCAATCAGCCGATCACAATAAAAATATTTAAAATAATCCAATAAACCTGCTAATACCCAGTGTCTCAGTCTCACTTTTTCACTTCTGGGAATCTAACAGGGGAAGGAGAAGAGGGAGGAAGGAAGGAGAAAAGGACTAGCCAGGATATTGCCTCTTATGAAATAAGGTACTGTCTGCCCCTTCTAATATTTCCTTAGGAAATTCAAAGGACCCTTGGGGTTCTATAGACTGAGCAATTCATCCTAGAAAGATTCAGAACTGGTGACACGTTTGTCTGGGTTTTTAATTTTTTTTTTTTTTTGTAAAGTGGGAGAGGGAACTGTGAAAGGCAACATGAAGAAGATTAACTGAAAAATCTCCTAAGTTTCTTAAGCAAGAAACTTGTATGAATAATCACATTTGGAAATGGAGGATTGTGAAACTAATTCTTCTAATGGTATCCATGCCTATGCAGGTCAAGAGGAGTTTTCAAGACCCTGGTTATTACACTATAGTCTGAATATCACTGCCCTAGCACCCACATTGTGCTCAGAGAAATCTCCAATAATTCAAAAACATCAGTCACTCTAGTCACTAACAGTAGAAGCAAATAAGAGATACTGGGTCCCTTTCCTGGTATAGTACCTATCCAGTGAGGGAGACAGAATGTAAACAAGAAACCAAATGAACAAGTTAGATGATCTTAGTGATATATGTCATGTAAAATTAATCACAGTAATGAGATAAAGAGTGAAGGTGAGAAGCTGAATGGAAATCAGTTCCTAGCAGAGAAACATCAAGTGCAAAGTCCCTGGGGTAGACCAGAGCTATTCAAGTAGGGAATTAGGAATACTTTCGTAGGGAATGAATGTAAGAATGAGGCAGATGAGGAAAATAAAGGGCCAGATCCAGCAGCACTTCAACAGGCCAAGGCAATGCACTTGGATTCTATCCCAACTGCTAGGATAAGCCATGAGATTGCTAAATTAAGAGAGAGAGAGGCTCTTTGTAGAGGTGGATTTATCAAACAGCCAGCCAGTTGGGAAGTAACTATAGTAACCCAAAGAAGAGAAGATGATGGCTGGGCTAAAATAGTCACAACACAGATCTTTTAAAAAAGGAAGTAAACTTGGTTATTTTGGAGGGAACACCAATAAATATTGCTGATGAC
The DNA here is from genome assembly GCF_045843805.1 of Urocitellus parryii. Lineage (NCBI taxonomy): Eukaryota > Metazoa > Chordata > Mammalia > Rodentia > Sciuridae > Urocitellus > Urocitellus parryii. The sequence goes on along the minus strand of NC_135540.1, from coordinate 38,476,972 downwards.
TTTGGATGGGTAAGGGGAAAAGAGCAAAAAAAGAGAAAAAATCCCTAAGGGTTTTGGGGTAGGTTGGTTGGTTGGTTGGCTTTGTTTTTGTTGTTGGTTTGTTGTTTTCTTTACTGGGGGAAGACATACTCTCAAAATGATCATCATGATGGTAAAATCAGTATGCAATAGGTTAATGAAACTAGTCACCCAAAAACTTACATTATGATTAAATATGGACTCATAATGTATTTAAATTGCAAAGTAAAGTATTCCTAAAACATAGACTTTTAAGATAAGTTCATTTCTAATCTCAAAGTTAAAAAAAGTAAAACCTGAGGGCAAATTGAGTACAGAAGAAATATAAAAAATGAAAAGCACCTAACCCTATCAATGTAATATGTTAGTTCATTTTTAATACAAGGTCCAGTAGTGAGCATGGCACTGCGTTAACTGAAACTTGTCCACAGAATTGTGTTCTCACCTGGCATGGTTTCTAAATACTTAATCCTCAGGCAAAAAATATGCAAAGTAATGAGAAGTGTCTATATCCTTTTTAAAATGTTTACACTGTTGAGATAAAATCATATCTAAAACAATCTCTCACATAGCATCTACTCTTCCTAATAGTTTTTAATGCTGAATACTATTTCTTAAAGGTAATGACCATGATGTAAGGTTTCTCCTATCATAAAACATGTAGGGGGTCTCAATCATTTGCTGTTAACACAGCAATCGTATACTATACCATCATAAGAGCAACTAATACACTTTACTCCTAAATAATAATTTGATAGCATTAAATGCCTATGGTTTTGGCTGACCCAGTTTGGGGGAATTTTTATTAATGGAAGAACCCTAAGTGATGTTTTGGATTTCAGCCCAACTCTATTACCTCTACTATAAGTTGGACCAAATTCCCATGTGTAAATCTCTTCCTGGTAATCAATGAAGCCATTCTAAAACCTAGAATGTCATTCAGGCTACCAGAGTACTATTTAGGAAATTACACAACAACACACTAAGGCTACAGTGACCAGAGGCAAATGTGTCTAATCACACTATGGGATTTGTCCTCAAGATGTCTCTCTCCCATTGTGCAATAATTAATCCACTTGAGACAACAAGGACAGTAAGAGTACCTCGTTATAGCACTTTAAGTAATCAAGTCATGAAAGCAGGTTATAGGCAGAAGTTTCTAAAAAATAACAACAAACTACAAAACTAAAAAAATTTTTAACTTTCTTTATAAATAAACAACTCAGCAAACCTTAAAAATCTATTTAAGGGGGCTCTGTACTAGAAAAAAAGAAACACACAAAATAATTATAGACTTGCTCATTGCCTTAAGAATCTCATTATCTAAGTGATTAAGCTAATAAAATGCAATAAATGCCAAATGTAGATGACATTGTGGTATTGGTTATACATGCAATTATAGTTCTGAGATGAAAAGATGATTCAGAGTAGACAAGAAAGCTCTGAATAGCAATTAGGAATGGTGTAAGAACTGAGACAAAATAGTTTCTATGTTTTTAAGAAATTGAGTTTGTTTATTCAATAAATACCCATTGAAAAACATACTCTGTTTGAGGGAGGGCACTGAAGTGCTCTTCTCCTTCTGTCTCTTTCCCATGTGACATGAGACCATGGACAGCAAGAGCCATAAACAACTGGTTCTAACATGATTATCTAAGCCATTGGTTCTCAAAGTATGGGTTCTAGTCCAGCAGTCTCAGCATACTCTGGGAAATCACCTGAAATGCAAATTCTTGAGCCAACCCCTTCCCCCCCCCACAAACAAAAAAAAAACACTCACTGAGAAACTGGGGTTGTCACAAAGCATTCTGTAAATAAGACCTCCAGGTGACTATTACACATTGACACACCTACTGTCTACCATGTAGGAACCTGGAGGTAATGACATTCTTCATAGAACTAGGAAAAGCAATCATGAAATTCATTTGGAGGTGAACAGGAGGTAATGACTTGCTAGGTAACAGTTGAGTAAGAACTAGAGACATGATTTCTCACTTATAAGAATTATTTCTATTTCACTATTATAATATGTGTGAACTTTCTCTTGATTTCAATAATTTCTTTGGTTTTTTACCCTCTCCCAAATATGAGCCATAGAACATTTATAATAACTCATAATAGTGTGCACTTTCCAAAACCCATATTCCCTTTTTTATTTGATGAATAACTCAAGAAATGAAGATCCTATATATAAAATATCTTTCATTATCTTTTGTTAATTACAATTTTAGAATTATACTAGTAGGACTGAGGTAATTCTTTTTAAATACCTGGAAAAATATGCAAAGGGGGAAAATGTCTTTCAGCATTCTTTTCTACTTTTCCCTTATACACTTGTTATATATATATATATATATATATATATATATATATATATATATATATATATTATTGATAATTTAACATTTCAAGTATGTAATCTGAAGTTACTCACATCTTCTACCACAATTTTAAAAAGATCTGTCATTTCTAATATAAGATGAACATTCACCAATTATTTCCTTGAATATGTTTGGATTCAGTTTTATGTTTAACTCCTCTATTCTCCCATATCCAATTTTAGTGTACATGAGACTCATGGAGAACTTAACACAAAGACTGTTGGATCTCATTCCCACAGTTCCTGATGTAATTGAGCTGGGATGGTAAGTCTTACATTTCTAACAAGTTCACAGATGGTGTGGATGCTACTCTCGCTGGACCACAGTTTGATAAATAGTGGATAAGAAAAGCTATCAACAAAGAAAACACTCTAAATGCATATAAGATTTGTGTATTATGTTCTACACTAGTTTATAGTGGCTAAACCATATCCTATAAAGAGGAAAGGTCAGAAAGAGATAAAAAAAAATTAACTTGGGATTACAGTGCAAATATAATTTTAATATCATGGATAAAAATTTCTCTGTGAGGCAACACAAGGCCTGTCTAAATTTAAAAAAAAATATGTTCATAATAAATACTCATTGAATTTAAATTAATTATAGCTTTATAATTTCACTTAGCATGAGAAATCACATGCTTTTAAATTTTAAGCTCATTACTTTTTTTTTTTTTTAAATATTTATTTCCATTTCTCGGCGGACACAACATCTTTGTTGGTATGTGGTGCTGAGGATCGAACCCTGGCCGCACGCATGCGAGGCGAGCGCGCTACCACTTGAGCCACATCCCCAGCCCTCATTACTTTTCTTTAAATTAACATTTACCACTATGAGAAAAAATATAAATAAAGCATCCATCAAGGAAATTGTATGTGACATAAACTATCAAAAGAATTATATAAATTATTTTTAATGAGCCAAACTAATTATTATTTTGCTTTATAGAAATTTATTAATTTCAGTGAAATCATAAAGCCTGCTTCATTTCCTTTTCCAAACGATGCAATTAAAAATCAAAGATGAAATGCATTTCATGTGAATATTATACATTTTATTTAGTAGGGTACTTGGTACTATGGAACGTTACATAACTATTCAAAACAGTGTTTTGGAATCTAATCTAAACCACATCAATGACAAAATACTTTATATCATAAAATAAGTATTAGTGTTTCTATGAGAAAGATGATTTACAAAGAAGTTTACTTAAAGGATAATGTGAGTAGAATAACATGTTATCGATAGATAATGGCCCACTATTGTTACATACAGTAGATTACAGGGAAGAAATACATAGGAAATAAATACCTAGGTAAAGCAAAGCCATTTATTTTCAAAGCAGAAGAAAGTCACTCTGTAGTAATGCTATATAAAAATCATTTTATTTCTTTATACAAATGCTTTGATGTGACTTTGATCACTTAGCACTCACATATCCCTTCATTCTGGATAGGAAACTCTTATCAACATCAATAAGACCTAAGAGAGGACTGCAGAAAGTAATGGACCTTAATCTGACTCTTGTGAAATACAGTGACCCATAAAGGTCTCCATGAATTATGTAACTCCTTTAAAGGGTCATATCTAAGAAGCTCAAAAAGGGTACAGCCTCTACTGTAACATATTGAGGATATACTACATAGGTTTGTTAACTGATAATATTTAGAGATTTGTAACTGAGCTATGCTAAAACAGTAATCTGGGTAAAATGAGATGAGCATATGAAACATCAATTATGTTAATGCATATAAATCTCAAGCTTCACATTTAAATTTATTTACCACTTATAATACTTTAAAAACACTAACAACAAATTGAAAGTTCATTCATTTTCTCAATTGCATTACAGAAATTAATAGCAGCAATAACAATATATATATATGCTATACATGTGTGCATATAGCATCTATGAATACAAAATAACCTAGTTCAAATAGGGATGAAATACTTTTTATATCATTTCCACATTAATAACCACTAAGAAAAGTGGACACACCAAGCAGTGTTCTTAGTATTATAAAAATAAATAACATGGTATACTACATGTATTAATATAAAACCATAACCCATTTATAGCCAAGTACAGTTAAAAATGTTTTTAGTGAAAACTAGAGTAAAAATTTATAGCAAAATATTAACAACTAAGAAGCACTCAAACATATTTATTCAAGTCTAATTGGTATGCAGATGCAATTAAGCTGATTCAGGGAGTATAAAACCAAGATACCATATGGTTCTTAGTTCTCCAAAATTGCAGACATAAATGTAGATTTCACACACTAGTATCTGAGCACAAGAACTATTGATAACAGAATGCTTTGCTCAGTCATCCTTAGTGCCTTTTTCAAAATCAGTTTAGAAAATATAGCATTTTTATCCCATCAAAATGTGTGAGAGTGAAATGCAGCCAAATAGGCAAGTCAATCATGGATATCCCCATGGAGACTCAAATGGGAATTTTTTCATTGAATAAGCTAATGCTGTTTCAGTTAGACAATTCTGCTTATGTTCAAGTCTAAAAGTTCAGGATTATGAAGTAGTTGTAAATACAGAATATATTTATCTATCTAAACACATATTCTGAAAAGACTGGGTACCAATCATAGATTTTACACTTCCCAACACTATATTGAAATAACTAACAGATAAAAACAGATGTGAGAATGTCAGTGATTCATTCCTATGAACTGCTTTACTAGATATTTTTATAGTTTTATCTCTATTTTCTCATGAAACCATGAGCAAAGACATTGCCTGGGCCCAAGGAAAGATGGGAGGTTATATAAATCAAATCACCTCCAGTTAATTGAACAAATAAAATATGGAAGAAATTCCTAACCTCAATGCCACACCAAGACTGAATTTGTTTAGTAAACAAAATGAGTCCATTGTGTTTAAAATACTTTTCAAGTTGAAATATAGTACAGATGTATGTAAATATTTGTTATTTCACATGTTCTGGGCCTATTTCATTCCAAATAACTTTAGCTAAGAAACAACATCGGCCTTTGTAATATGACCACGTGACTTACACAGCACAATGAAACTGCTAAGATAATAATCTAGGCTGAAACATGACTTTTAGAGCTTTTATTGGGAGTGTTCCAATGGTTCTTTAACCAATGTGACAAAAAAAATTTAGTCTAATGGGTAAAGGACATTCTCCTTTGTCAGAAGGGTCTGGGCTTTCTTATTCTACTTTTCTGATTTAGCAAGATGACAGGCTGACAACTCTCACTGAAAGAGAGCAGAGGACAGTTGTGAAATTTGTATGAACGTACAACTGAGAGCCTAATTTTGACTTATAACCTCCTGATTTCTACTTTTCTTAGCCAAGTCCAATTAATTCAGCACCATAAGCCTCAACTCTAAAATAGAGGCCTATTTATTGGGCATCCAGTAGTCATATAAGAAATAGAAACTTCGACTTCCTTCTATTCAGAACAAGACAATGCTTAGAATGGGTTCAGGAAATTCCTGTGATTAAAAACCATATGTATGTATGTGTATATATATATATGTATATATATATAGAGAGAGAAAGATCAGTTTTATATATTTAATATACATTATATACATATATATAATGCATATTAACATACTATATAATATGCATTATATATAATTATATATATTACATATTAACAATATATTATATATGATATATTAATAATAACATAAATTATATATGATATATGTTTCCAATAATATATTATATATAAAATATATATCTATAATAATATAATACATACATATATACTTAATATATAGAAGGGAGAAAGGGAGAAAATGAGGAAAGTAGAGAAAGAAGAGAAGGAGGAAGTAAAAAACCTGTGATATTATCCCATGATTCATCAAAGAAAATATTTTCTATATGCCAAAAGATTGGAATAATGGCTTTACTCTTTTATTCCTCAGGTTCTTAAATTAGACATGGAAAAAAGCACTCATGAAGATCAGTACTTTATAATGCTTCCCTTATCAACTCCTTGGAATTAATTTTTTCTTTGCATAATTCAACCCATTCTTTCTCACACACACACACACACAAACACACACACACACACACACACTTATTTTTTTGGTACTAGGGATTGAATTCAGGAGCACACGACCACTGAGCCACATCCCCAGTCCTATTTCTATTTTATTTAGAGACAGGATCTCACTGAGTTGCTTAGCAGCTTGCCATTGCCAAGGGAGTTTTGAACTCTTGATCCTCCCATCTCAGACTCCCAAGCCGCAGGGATTATGGGCACATGCCACCATGCCCAGCTTCATATCTTCTTTTTATTTTTTCCTATCTTCTTAATATAGGCTAATGAAGGGTATCTATCCTCTTCTCTGATAGAAATTTACTTAAAACATAATTGCTTTACTCTTCCCATTTTTATAAAACTTCCCATTTTCATAAGAACTTTAGTTTCTTAGATTTGTCTTGGCAGAGAAAATGTCAAAGATTAATTTTCTACTAAATTCTTAACATCTAACTAGCACTCATAAGCCACATCTCCACGTTTTTGAAACAGTGTACAATTTTCATTCATAGCACACTTTACAGCAGGTCACAGAGATTTCCAAGAGCAGTCACAGCTAGAGAGTGGGTGCTGAAAACACTCCTTCATTTTCCAGTCTGTGGACTAGAAATTAGAAGTGGTTGGGCATAGCTTCTTGGATATTAGAAAACTGAATGAAGAACCACTTATTCCATCAGGTGTCTCAATATGTTCCAACCACTTCCACACAATGAAAAGTCTGGATACAATGCAGCTAGAAGCAGTAAATCCAAGAGTTGGTTTCAGCATGTAAACGCCAGAGGTAGTAGGCTAGAGTTTTTACCCAACTTCTACTGCATTTCTTTTCCTCACCTTAGGGATTCCAGTGCTCACACTAGAAACTGTCATTCCTCCCTCTGCATATTGCTATGTGGCTATTTCTTTTGGAATATGGTTGATATTATAAGCCCTTAGCTTTATTTTCATACATTGACTATCATTAGTGAATTGATATAAAACCATATTCTTTGCTTATTCCTTTCCTAATTACAATACCACACTGCTAAAAACTATTTGCATATAAGCCTATCTATTTTTCTTTGAGAGAATTTTGTAATAAAGGCATTTGGCAGAATACAAGAACCAATCTATCTTTATATTCATCTAAGTTTTACACATTCCAAGAATGCTTAGATTATACTCTGTCCAATATAAGAAAGAGATTTTATCTCAAGTCCAATTTAATTAATGAAGCTACTTGGAGTGAAGTATGAAGAAGATTTATGAGATCTATCCAAGTTTAAGAGAAAAAGTACCATTACGGAATAAATGTATGCCATGGAAAATGGAGGGAAAATTAGTAGCCTATAGGCTGTATATTCTCCATCATATCCTGGAGTCGCCCAGGTATGGACCTACTCTCTTATGGAAAAACCCTAAGGCCATTAGCATATGCCCTGATTAAACATGATTTGCCAGCAACAATCCAAAACATCAAACATTTCACTTCTTGGACTTCAATATCACCTCTGTTTTTCAATAACATCTGTTACTCTTTTCTCCTTTTCTTCCTCACTTCTGAATTCAGAGAAGAATTTCTCAATGCAATCGAAGAATAGAAAACATTGTTCAAGATATTCCTGCTAGAACATTAAAGATTTTAGGAACTGGGAACACGAACACACACACACACACACACACACACACACACACACATACACGGTTTTGCCATTAGGATTCATCAAGAAAAACTAACCAATAAAAATTCCTGGATATTCCAAGTTGTGGGCTTGAACGTTGCACAATTATTAAAGATATAGTTTCAGGTTTAAGAAGTTGTAAAGACCAATCATGGCAGATGATATTTTTTTCCCACTTAACTCTCTCTATAAATTGGCATGTGTCCTGCATTTAACCTTATGAAATTTAGTTATGTTAGTAATTCTCACACACATCTTTTAATCTACTGATCATTCTTTAAAAATTGTGGTGAATTTCCTTAAGTCTTATTTACCTTCCTGATCATTTTTTACATCACCAAGTGATGCCCATACATGTTCCCCAGATATAAAATCTACCATGTTCAAACCTCTTCTTTTATTAAGTGAAAAGGCGGTTTGGACTAATAGGCAGGATTGGCTTCATGTGTGGACAAACCAGCCATCACACAGGGTCTTGCCCTCAATCAATTCTCTGTTGTAACCATCTTAAATTGTTTTAAACAAGGGACACCATGTATTTTTGGTTTTAGGTTTTTTTGGAGGGTGGGGCACTCAACACTGCAAATTTCTATAACTAGCCTCACTATAAAAGCATCACCAAAGAGCTTTAGTATTTAGCAAGTTGATGGCATTCTTACCATTTTTATTAATTGGGCTTATTAATCTTTCATTACCAGACATTAGCACAATTAACTTGGTCACAGTACCCTATTTATCTTATTATTTATTATTCTCCTGCACTCTGCACCTATTTTGTATATGAAGCATATCACAGGATATGTGAAATTATTTATAATTACTTAAAAGAGCATCACACACATAAATACTTATATGACTCTATATTTATCTGGCTAGTCAAAGAGATTTGTTTACAAAACACAAAAAGTAGTCTTGTGTTGATAAGACTATTTTAGCAGGATTTCAGTCTGCTAATTGAGATTTCCTGTTGATTACTTGAAAAACATCTTTTAATGCATTTCTGTCTACCTGGAGAAATTTTTAAAACTCATCACCAAAATGATCCTTCAATTATAATGTATTGAGAAAAGAAAACTTTAATGGAAGGGAATTGCTAATGTTAGTAATATCATTTGCTCATAAAAAGTGATTACTATTCCCTCCTATTTTAGTGCTTTTCCAGAGTAATTACATTTGTTATATTCTTAATTACTTTGCATGTTTTACACAGAAATATTTATCTTACATCAAGCCAGGTACAACCCAATCTTTCCTTCTAAAATTGTTTATTTGATCTTTTTCTTTTAACATATTCAAATGCATGCACTTACATGCACTTACTGAATCTATTCAGTAATTGTGTGATTCAATATAAAACATAGAATTAAGAATATTGTTAGAAAATACTGAAACCACAATATCCTTAGGTCAAGATGATCAAAGGTGAAATCTTAAAGGAGAAACAACAAGAGTTCATTATCAAGATAAAAGAGGATATTTTGGATTTCCTGGACTTATATAAAATATCACATAAATAGAGTTGTAGCCACAGTTTGCATTTCTTATGCATACCAATTCTGGTCTTAATTTCTGAAAATCTCACTTAAGTTCTAACTTGCTCATTGAGAAATTATCACAACCCAAATATTCTACTTTAGCATCTCTAGTCTCAGTTTTCTTAACAGCAAAACATATATCAGAATATCTGTTTAAGCAAACAAAAGACAAATATTAAAATAAACATAGTTTGTTTGATGTATCATTAGTGGACTATTTTTAAATCCAGAATCTACAAGTACCTGGTGGTTTTCTATTTTTCCACAATGTACCTGATATATACCTGATGACATAGATCTTCTAGACTATCCAATGTGCTTTTGTGAAGTTGGGAAAAGCTCTACTCCAAAACAAACTCTTTCTTATCCAAAGGGTTGAGGGTATGGGACAGAGCAAGGATTTGGGGCACAAAATGATGTTAAAGTTTTGTATTCTTTGGATTCAATGTCTCAGAAATATATATGGGTAGTACTCACCCACAAACACTTTCAATTTGTATTACTCCTAAATGTCTTACCCATGCACCACTCTTCCAGCTCTTCCTCACAACATAGTTGATAAAACAGACAACCTGAAAGTATGCAAATGCCTCATTTCCTTCTATGTACGTTTTATATCTTAAGTGTCTGATTTTTGTTGCTCTGACCTGGTGAGGAGAGGGTATCACCCCTCCTACCAGGTTAGATTGCCAGTGGCAAGACTATTCCCTAGGTTTTAAACTTGACTTCAAGCTTAAATGTGTTTTCCAATGCAAAGGTTAAGTTTTCTATTTGGGGACATACTGTTATACGGTAAGAAATTTTACTCTATTACACTAACTATATTACTTCATTTTTATGAGTTTATATCAAAACTTCTTAAATATCTCTGAAATAAAAACTCAAAGGAAAATGTTTTCTCAGATTAAAAACCTGAATTTAAAAGTATATTTTGGGATATATACATAAAAATACTATACATAATTAGGGTCAATAAGGATTTATAAACACTATGGAGGGAAGCATTTCATAAGTTTTGTAATGTACACAACATTTAATTTGTTTTTAATAAAAATGATTAATGTTAAGTTCTCTAATGACAAGAAGCTAGGAAATGAAAGAAATGAAGAGATGAGAGAATAGAGGAAAAATGAGGGACAGAAGGACAGAGGGAGAGTGGGAGGGAGGGAAGAAGGAAGGAAGGAGGGAGGAAGGAAAGAAGGATTGGTTTTAGAAATCAATTTAAATAATTTTATACTGAAACATATAAAATGTTGAATTTTATTTTAAGGTGAATAATATTAGTGCTTATCAGTTCTATTACAATAATAATCATAATATTTATTGGAGCTATATTTTATCAGGAGATTGCAATTTTAAATATTTAGCTAAGATCATAAGTGAAATAATTTAAAGCTGAATGTGAAAATCTAGGTTTCTGAACACCAATCAAGTTAAGTACATTGCTGAAAAATATCTAAAGGCTATAACAGAACTAGACCTGTATTTAATAGGCCAAAATGCTGTAAGATTATAATAGAACTATTTAATCAGAGCCTGAGGATGTAACTGTCAGCAGATGGCAGTGCATTTTATTCCATGTATGTATTCAATCACGAAAATGAAATACAGTGATGATCAATTTGTTTCTCTTATAAAACTACTATAAAACAGATTTTATCCTTAAGATTAAGCATTTAATATTTCATAAGGGAAAATAGCTAGGTTAGGTATTCAAATATAAAATATCCCCTTCTTATTACACTAATGATACATTATGATTTTTCAATAACTCTAGACATAACCTCATAGTAGAATATGGAATATTTTTTATAATTTTTTTCAGTTGTTGACAGACCTCTATTTTATTTATTTATACGTGATGCTGAGAATTAAATCCAGTGCCTCACACATGCCAGGCAAGTGCACTACCACTGAGCCATAGTCCCAGCCCCTTTTTATAAGTTTTTTCCCACTGGAATTTTTCAAATTATGGACAGAAATATCTTTTAAAACAATTTTGATTTAAGCTCATGATAATTTCACATTTTTATTTATATATCATGATCAAGGAAAAACTAATTATTAAGCAACCCTAATTTTTTTATACTGGTGGAATTTAATCACTTCAAAAAAAAAAAAACTCACCAGCTTACTTTTTAAAGACTAGATATATCCTTATGATTATATAAAGCATATTTGTACATATACATATTTTGATATTCATATAAAATATATACACACATATACAAATATATACTATTTAGAATGTTATAATAACTTTGTATCAAAGCAGATTTTTAACAAAGATTCATCTGGGAATCCATTCAAAAGATTAAAGTTTGAAAGATAATTATATCATATTGCCCTGAAGAGGCATGTGTAATTATTTTAAGAACTAAAAAAATGGTCCAGTGAGAGAGCACAAGTAGTTCACATCCTTTTCCTGCCAACTAAAACTCTATAAAAGTCTGTGTCTCACAAAGTCAAAGATTACAATGCATAAGCTGTCTAAGATACAAAAATATTCTTTATTACATATTACTGTTAAGGTATTTTCATAGTTTATGGAGATGGTAAAAAAATGAAACCCTTTATTTAAAATAAAATGTATACATCAGGGATAACAAGAGATGAAAATGGTTTAAACATAGTGGAACAATGTAATCTGATTCTGACTTATGGGACTTCTTTTTGTGAAGGAATGAATTCAGAATTAATATATCAGCTTAGAGAATGAAAATAGGGAAAAAAAACATCAATTAATAATGATCAAAATAACCTTTATATTCTGGAGAGGACTCTTATGCACTCAGAAAGCTAAACATAAATGTTTAATTGCCTAGAAACATTCCAGCAAACTTAGCATCCAGAATGCCACTCCACCCAGAAGGAAAAACATAAAATAAGACACTATGTATACACTGAACAGGAAGGTAGATTTGTTAAGTGACACCCAATGGAGAGAAAAACATGTTAAGAAAAATGCAACAGAGAATCTAAAAACAGCATTTCAGTAAGTAGGAAAGAGTCACAATATTAAGGATGTTCTCCTTAGGTATAATCTCGTTAGTTCATATTGTAAATGGAGAATAACATGAATTATCCTAATATTGAAATAGTATATAATAAACTAAACTTCTAAAAACTTAATAGTCACTAACATTTCTCACACTAGTTAATACTAAAATGACTCCCCTGAAATCATGTCAATGCCTTGAAAAGCCAGGATTTCCTGTAAAAAGACCAAAAATGTAATGTATTCACAATGCAATAACTTCCACAATGAAATCACAGAACGTGCAAAATAACACCATTTTACCGAGTTCATAAAAGTGAGGTTAGGAAACTGTTCAAAACATACTGGAAGGCATTAACAAATGAGGACTGGAAGACACAAGCCAGTTAAATGTGGAAGAAGAGAAAACAGTATTGACAGGAGCAGGTAAAGGGTTTGTGCAACCAAAGAGCATATTTTTAATATCACAGATTATGACCTTATAGAAATTTATGAATCCCTCAGCATTATTTCTTAAAAAGATCCTGTTTATTTTTGTGTTCTAAAAATCAGCTGTAACTGGAAAGCTGTTACATCGTTCTATTAAATCATGTCTAAAAATATTGCTTTCACAAGTCAACACTGGGCATCCTTTACTCATTCCTTGTATTAGATTTTTGCTGCAACTTTCACCTAATATAAATTTATATTTTGTTTCATTTTTTCAGATAAATTTGGAAATTTTATTTCTTCCTTCCAAGTATTTACTGTGAATTTGGAATCCCTGTTTATAGTGTATTTATCATAATATTTTTTCCCCAGAGTCAATTAACCTCCTGCATTATAAAATCAATGTTGCTAATAAACTGAACCAGAACCAGTTGTGTCACAGAGCCAAAAGGACCAGGTGGGCCATAAACAGTTCTTTGTGACCCCCTAGGAAGGATCTCTAGCAAGTTACACATAGCAGCAGGTAAGAGTTTTATTATAAGGAAAAGAAAAACGGAAAAACTCTCAAAGAGAAAGTAGTAGGTCTTCTCAGAGAGGAGAGGGATGATGTACCCTTCCCCTTTCCCTCCAGTTAAAGTGGAGATCTCAAAAGAAATTTCCAGAAAGTCCGACCCAGGTCCACCTCTCAACTTTTGACTGGATTGTATCAGATTTCCAAGTCCCCACTGCATATGTTCTTACTCCAAGGAGAGGAAATTTTAACATTCTGGCATGCTGAAATTCCAAAGCCAACTTCAGGTCACCTTGATCCATGCTGTTTCTAATTGGAACTTGTTTTTATAGATATTAAGGTTGGTGGACTGTGCTTCTAATTATCCTGTTTCCCTGACCTGGAATCTGGTTTATATAATGGTAATAAAAATTCCCCCTTCAGGGTAACTTGTGTTCTTATAGGCAAAGAAGAGTCTTTGGGGCATACATTTCTCCTATTGATAACAGGTTGTTTGCTGAGGAATGTAAAATAACCTATTGAGTTAAGTCAGGGCAGGGCCAGAGTGTCCCTAGGTCAATTGCTTTTTTAAAGAAAGCATGTTGGGGTCAGGGACAGTAGGCCCATTCTATGAAATTATCCTCTTAGCCTCAAGTTCCCATCACTCACATCCCCCTGCTACCTATCAGTTGTGATATTAAATGTTTCTTTTAGGGATACACTGTGGTGGATTTATAAGAAAAATTCACTCATATTAGCAGAATACTTCCCTTTCTTACTTAACCATGTTCTCAGATATAGCCCAATTTTTGCAACCATCAGTTTTCACCTAGACAACTCATATGTCTACAGCTGGACTCCCTGTGCCCATTCCTGTTCCCTTCACAATCTCTTCTGCATTTTGAAGACAGGTTTTGTTTCATTTCATGTGTGTATGTGTGTGTGTGTGTGTGTGTGTGTGTGTATACACATTTAACAATAATGTACTAAATGCATTTTCTCATATGCAGATTAATAATTAGTATAATTAGTTTTACTCATTTCAAGGACTGTTCAGTGCTACCATTATATTATATTTATGGGAAGCTCAATTTATGCACTTGCATGATTTTAGGGCTAACATTAAACATAAATTACATATATAATTTTTTTAACTATTCCCTTCAAAGTCTCTGAAAGATCTGTCAGTGCACATAGATTTAAGTCCAAATGAATTACACATATTTGACAAAGCACTTCCCCTCTGGGGTTATCCTCCTTGCTCACTGTTTCCACCCCCTCCCCCTTTTGTTCTTTATTGACTATCCTAAGCTTATTATCACCTTGGAGGCTTTTCACTTACACCTGCCTCACTAGGAAACTTCTGCTCCTGGATTTCTGCAGGGCTGGCTCCTTCTTGTTATCCAGGTCATATTTTGAATTTAACCCCCATGTAGAGATTTCCACACCATAGATCAATTAGCTTTGTTTCCTTACCTCCTCACTCTGTTAAGCATACCTCCCCACCTTCACATCCTCACATTTCATTGGAGTCATCAATCTCTCAGGCTGCCTGGCTCATCTGTTTGCTTACTTGTCTTCTTTGCTTTTCCAGATAAGAATGAGCCCTCCCACGGCTGTTATTTGTCTGTCTTGTGCATTATTGCATCTTAGCACACAGAAACACGCCTAGATACAGTAGGTATTAAGAAAAAACTCTGTTTAAAAGATGAAGGAACGAAACATAAAAATCATTAAAAAATCTTTCTTAATGTTTTTATGAGAGATGCATGCCCAACAATTTAATAATGCACTAAATGCATTTTCTCATACCCAGATTAATAATTAGTTTTACTCATTTTGAGGAAAGTGAAGTGCTACCATTAGATTAGATTTCTGGGAAGCTCAATTTCTTTCTTTATGTACTTTCATGATTTTAGGGCCAACATTATACAGAAATTATCTGTGATCTCTCAAGAGTAAAGTGATCTCAAAAATTTCTACAATCCTAGAAAACTATCTTTAAAATTGTTATTTTAAAAACAACCATAAAAATAGTTCCAAACAAGTGTGAAGGGAAGATTCTAAAGAGACAAAAAGTGGGTCATTAGCATCTGAGTTCATGTTAAAGTTACCTCAGGATCATTAACAATAGCTTGAAATTACATTGGATAAACATTAAAACTAAAGGAAAAGGATCCCATGCTTCAATTATCATTTTATTCCATTTTCTAACATTGTGAAGAGATGAAGATAGTTTTTAGATATTCTGTGACCCATCTGTCTTTAAAAATATAAAACAAAATATTCTAAAAAATGGCTGTCTTTGTCTATTATAAAGTAAGAAAACTTGTATTTAGTGTGTGTGTGTGTGTGTGTGTGTGTGTGTGTGTGTTTGTGTATGTATATATATCCTCCTGAAGTAATGGGAGTTGAACCCTGGGGAATTTTATTATGTTACATTCCCAACATTCTTTTTTTCTAGAGAACAGGGTCTTACTAAATTGCCCAGGCTGACTCTGAACTTGCAGTCCTTCTGGCTCAGCATCCCAAATTACAACTCCATACTTGGTGGGCATTGTGGTACTTGCCTATAAGCCCAGCTACTTGGAAGTCTGAGGCAGGAGGACCACAAATTCAAGGCCAGCCTTAGTAACTTAGGGAGACCCTCAGCAACTTGACAAGACATTGTCTCAAATTGTAAAATAAAAATAACTGTGTGACTAGGGTCATAGCTCAGTGGTTGAGTGTCTATCTAGCAAGGTTCAATCTCTGATTCCAGAAAAAGGAATGAAAAACATGGAATATACATCAGTGGTTAAATGTCCCTGGGTTCAATATGTGGTATATATGTATATAATATATATGTATAATACATAATAATGTATAATTCCATATATAGTAAATATATGTATAATTCCGTATATGTATAATTCCATACATTTTAATTTTTTTCTTATCACTTAATATATTTACTAACAAGGATGCTTTTAGATTTGAATATTATTTATCACAATTTACTTTCTTAATTTCAAGAAATCTTATCACAAATAATGTAATTCTAACTAAATTCCAAGTTTCTGTGATAATTTTTGTTCCACATGATAATATAGAATTAATATAATTAACTACCCAATGAAGTTTCTTTCAGAAGCAAGAAATTTGCAGAAACATAGAAATGATGGACTCTATTACTTAGAAATTCATAAGAGTCCATCTTATTTTAAATACTTAATAAAAACCCAGGGACTCAAAGTATTTTAAAATTACCAACATTTCTGTAAGCAAGTACTTCTTACACATAAATGTTTTTTCACCAGAAATTTCCTACTGTTCCAATAACCCTCCAGTATTATTTCATTCTTTCATGTATATTTAGCAAGAGATAAAACTATTACAACAGTATCTTGTTAAAACTTTGCAAAGTACTCACATTAACCTCTGAGACTGTAGCCTGGGTAAAAGATCACCCTTCCCAGTTTGAAAGTGACACATCCCTTGTTGGATAAATAAGGTAAGAATTCCTTCTCCCTGTCTCTTGGAGCTGGAGGTCAGCCTTCCCCTGCCTTTGAACTCAGATTGGAACTTACACCACTGGTTTCTTGCTTGTCAGGACTTCAAACATGGTCTGGAACATTACCCCTCCTCGGGATTCCCCTATAATAAACCTATATTTATTTAAATATTTATATTAAATTGAACTTTTTATCTACCTCTCTGTCTAGTTGTGTACATGTATGTTTGGAGGCGGAGAAGGAGGGGGTCTATCTCTCTGGATAACTCAGACTTATACAAAGAAAAGGCGATCTAGCCTAGAAAGAATCTCTTTTTTTACCATCATAAGCCCCTTCTTAGGGCTGGGGATGTGGCTCAAGCGGTAGCGCGCTCGCCTGGCATGCGTGCGGCCCGGGTTTGATCCTCAGCACCACATACAAGCAAAGATGTTGTGTCCGCCAAAAACATAAATAAATATTTTTTAAAAAAAGACCCTTCTTTGCTCATCTGAGTTTTAAATTCACTGTAATATATGCTATTTTCTCCCTCAATAAATATTTATTGGGACTCTATTATAAGTCATGTTTCAAAAAATATATATTTTAAACTGCACAGGGTCCCTCTTCTGAAATTATAAGGGGTGATTTTTATAACTAATATCAGATAATGAATAGCAAATGCATATTATTAGATTCCATTTTATGTCATAGGACATAAAATCATATTTTATACCATTACTCTTCATTCATTTGTTAAACTATTTTAATTTCCAAATAACTTCTAAATCTACTATAAATACCACCACTATTTTTTAGAACAATGAATAAATGAAACTATTACTGACCTACTTTTTATTTGATTGTATCATTTGTTAATATGCCACAGCAATCTCAAGGTAAACTATGTAAATAATTAATCTTTTTCACTTTGCACTTTTAATCCTTAATATACAATTACTAATAACTACCTCCTGAGATGTGTGCTGATAGCAGCCTGCTCACAAGGCCTGCAAGGGCAGAGCACCAATTAAACATTTTAGGGCGTTACACATACTACGGGAAAGAACAAACTCTTCAGAACAAATTACACAATTCAGCTTCAGTATTTATAAACTGTGTAGCTAAAAGTATGTCAGTTAACCTATTTATCTATAAAATTGAAGCAATCATAGCTGCCCCACCAAACTTTATCATGGATTGAATAAGATATCACACATAAGAAACTAGAACAATGTCTACCTAGCACAGTTAAGTTTGGGCTCTTATATGTTTCTTCATTTTTTTTGAGAGAGAGAAAGAGAGAGAGAGAGAGAGAGAGAGAGAGAGAGAGAGAGAGAGAGAGAGAGAGAGAAAGAGAGAGAATTTTTTAATATTTATTTTTTAGTTTTAGGTTGTCACAATATCTTTATTTTATTTTTATGTGGTGCTGAGGATCGAACCCAGCGCCTCGCGCATGCCAGGCGAGCGCGCTACCGCTTGAGCTACATCCCCAGCCCCACTACTTCATTTTAATCATTATATAAAGTACATATCCTGAGTTTTAGATGGAATAAAAATCTTTCCATCTTAACATGGACTATAGGAATGATTTTCTCCAATGCAACAAATAATCAAGTTAGAAGAAACCCCAGCTGGCTATAGAACAGGGTCAACAAATGTGTATTTTAAATATATGGATCGCAAAGAAATAAAATATAAAAGATGAAAAGTTTGCATACTTTTGGGTGCAATGTGGTATTGCAAGAGGAAAGTTCTGCAATGAGGCTTCAGGGGTTAATGCCATAGTACCATCACTAACTAGCTGTACAACTTCAGATGGGTTATATAAACTTCTGGACCTCTAGTTTCCTCATCTACAATATGAATGACAACTTCCTACCTCTGGTGAAACTGGGCAACATTATACAGCAAATAGTGGCCAAAAAACAGAAAGCTACTGTTAGATATTATCATACTTGTACACTGGCTTTCTATGGTCTCTTTCATAGACTTCTATTGCTTTAAGTGTGCTCTTTACTCCTCTTTGGGTAACTGGCAACACTTATAATTATTTCAGTGTACCATTTCATTTAAAAGCTGGATGTCTATTCTGTAATGAGCAGTTTCCATAAAGCTGATTTTAAGACTATGGATCTGAGTATTGTTAAAAAGTGAAAATGCTAAGCTTGCAAAATATTTCTGTAAACTTCTAAATGTACACATTTTTAACATGCACACTAAATTTTTGGACTTACTATCTGCTGTGGTTTGTTCCTTCTCAAACTTTTGTTGAAATTTGATTGTCGCTGTGGTTGGTTAGTGGCAGCCTTCCAGAGGTGTTTGGATCACTGACAGGAATTAATGTCTTTCTGGGGAATAGGTTTGTTCTCCCAAAGGAGGGTTGTAAAGTGAGCCCAGCTCCTCCTGCTTGTCTCTTCTGCACATGCCACTGCTTGCCTTTCCACTTTTCCATCATGTTGACACATGTTATGAACCCTTTCACCAGATGAAGCCTCTTGGTGTTGAACTTCCAGCATCAAAAAACTAAACTTCTTTCTTTTACAAATTACCCAGTATCAGGAATTCAGTTATAGCAATAGAAAATGATATACAAAACACTATCTTTACATTTGAAATACTCTGATTTATAATAGATTAATTACATTTGAAATACTCCAATTTATAATATTCTAATTTATAAATTGATTCAAATTTATTAACTATATAACAGAGGATGAAGACACAATAAGACAGTCAAAACAAAATGGCCTCACATTTATTAATCATTCTAATTTTCAAATATTAACTATTATTCAGATTCCATGAAGCAACCTTCTAATTGTGAATTCCCTACCTGTGTAGATCTCTATAATGAGAAAATAAAATATGATAGTCATGTGATTCTCATAGTTCTGACTATCTAACTGTTAAAAATTTTCACTGTAAATTCACAAATCAGAATTTGGATGGCATTTTAGAAAGGACTGGGAGATGGTGTCACAATCACCACTTCACAATGATTACCAAAAAAATGTTACTTGCTGATAGAAAGTATTAGAGTAAATTTTGTTATGTTTTGAAAAATGGTTCTATTTAAATGAAAAAAGAGAACCCTCATTGGTAGAGGCAGAATAAATACAGACAGGAAAGATATGTTCAAATGTATACATGTATCTAGCTAGACAGACATCTATCTATTCACACTCACAAGCACACATATATTTATGAACAGAAAAAAAAATTTCATAGGAATTTAAGTGTTCTGAACACTGTCAGAGATATGTACTTGAGGTAACCATGAGGATTTCTTATATTAAAAATTAGTAAAAATTTTACAAATGTTTCCATTTTAATAAAATGTTTATATATTGCTGAAAGTTTTATATGGCTACCTCCATATTTAATCTGTAAGCTATATTTCAGAACTTTATAAGGATGCCAGAAATATTCAGTTAAATATGTTCATGTTAGAATCTAGTGATACTCATTCTTAAAAGAAAAAAGAAAGCATTATTAAGATTGAAGTATCTAACTTTATTTCTCAAAGAACAAAGACAGCCTAAATTAACCAGACATTATCACAATTTAGTTCAGATATTTATTTTCCACACATCTTTGGTGTGCCTTACCAAGAAACAATAAATAGTTCAGCTCCCTAGAATAAAGATATTTTATATGCAAAAAATCAGTAACACATATTAAATCTTTGTGAAAATCTGGTTTTACACATCCATTCAAAATCCCATTAACCTACTTTACAATATTTTTCAACTTCACAGTGATCATTTGGAGAGAGCCTATTATGCAGAAAAGGATAAGAATCTACTTGAAATAGCACTTCTGGAGTGGTCTTAAAGAGCGGTGGGTGTGGACCTTCTCCCCAGTGAAAAAAATATATGGGTATAATTAGACAAATTTCTTAAATTACCAGTTAACTGTCCTAAGGACATGCAACAAATGAAGAAACATCAATTCAAGAAAATCTAATAAATCTCCCTGAGAACAGTGTGGTCTGGGGCATTTGTGCCACAACTCACTTCCATGTTTTAGTTAGCTTTTTTGCTGCTATGATTTGAAGACCAGACCAGCACAATGGTAGAGGAGGAAAAGTTTATTTGGGGGCTCACAGTTTCAGAGGTCTCAATCCAAGGACAGCAAAATCTATACCTGGGGGCTTGAGGTGAGGCTGAACATCAAGGGGGAAGAGTGTGGCAGAGGAAAGCAGTTCACAAGCTGATCAGAAAACAGAGAACCCACTCACCAGATACAAATATATACCCCATGGCCACGCCCCAGTGAACCATTTCCTCCAACCACACCCCACCTGCCTCCAGTTACCATTTAGTTAATCCCACCAGGGATTTATTAACTGATTATATTAAAGCTACGGCCCAATCATTTCTCCTCTAAACCTTGCATTGTCTCACATGTGAGCTTTTGGGGAATACCTCATCTAAACCCTAACACTCCCCTCCCCAGATTAGCCAGAAGGAAGCTCTCTGACAGGCAAGATCACAAGGCTCTCTCTCCTCCCACATGCCAGTCAAGGGCAGGGCTTCTCCCCAGGAGGAGCTGGCCACAAGCATTCCTTATCCTGCCCACTTCTTGTTGCTGTGACTCCATTCCATTTACAAAAAAAAAAAAAAAAATAGTCTGGGCTCCCTTACTCCACTCAGCCCCCAACAGTGGGATGGAAGATTACCCCAGATGTGGCTGGCTGATGAAACTAGACCTTGGGGTCCTTTACTCACCAAGTTTATAGTGTAGATGTCTAACATCAATGTAAGAACAGTTTTACAAGAAAAAGGAACTACCTGGCCTGCCATTCACTGCACTCATTAGAGCAGTGTCACTTCTAGAGAAGTAAGCCATTGCCCTCAGCACCAGCTCAGGGGAACTGGACAGGAGTTCTTCCCAGCGATACAGGTGAGCACAACAGCAGAAGACCCTGCAGCTCGCCCCAAAGAGTCTTCCTTTATTTGAGACAGAGCAGGTAAAATACAAGTCTTAGAAGAATAATGATTTTGATAATGAAAAATTAAGAGGAGACTAGAAATAGCATGGGTACAGTAAGTAGAGTAGACAAGCTAGAATTTTGGCAAAGATAACCAGGAAGAGATACAGCTAAAAGGGGCAGTTATTAACTAGAACTCAGATTCCAGTTAAGCCCCATCTCAAAGAATACTTCTGCAAATGGGCCCAAATCTGAGTAATTAAAACTCTTTTTTTAAAATTATTGTTTTAGTTGTAGGTGGGCACAACACCTTTATTTCATTTATTTATTTATTTTGATGTGGTGCTGAGGATCCAACCCAGTGCCTCACGTATGCTAGCCGAGTGCTCTGCCACTGAGCCACAAGCTAAAATTCTAGCTTGTCTACTCTACTTACTGTACCCATAAATCAAACTCTTAAGGAATAAATCAAACTCTTAAGGAATATAAGCCCCAGGTATTCTCAAAAAACAATAGACAAATCAGCAAGCATTCAGTGAACGCTAATAGTTGGGTATGACAAAAGTAGAGGAAGAATTAGCCAAAAAATTTAACAGTGAGATCAGAGACAGAGCTGGACAAAAGAGACTAACCAAAGTCATTATGATCTCTTGAGAGGTTACAGGACAGAAGTCAGTGTGACTGAGTTCAAGTCCAAGGGTGTGACTTCTAACAATGTCAGAGGCTGCAGGACATGCAGAAAAATGAATTTCTCTGAAAACAGTTTAGCAAAGTCACCAAACAAATAAGCAAGCAAACAGTAATACCAAGAATGCCATGAAAATCTGAAAAATGGCAAAAGAAAAACAATCTGTTACAGACAAGGGAATACCAGTAAGAATAACAACCAAGTTTTCAGCAAAAGTGATGGAGAACGTAAGACTGGGTCTACATGATGAAAGGGGAAAAAAATGTCAATCAAGCATCTCAAATTCAACTAAACAATCTTTCAAAAATGATGATGAATGAAGGCTTTCCCAGATTAACAAAATCTGAGAGAAATGAGTAATAGCACATCTGCCTCTCATGAAATACTAAAGGAAGCTCTCCAGTTCCTTCAATGAACAGTAATTTGAATGCACAACAAAACAACTTTGCCAGTAAAGGTAATTATGTAGAAAATTATAAAAGATGACATAATTGCATATTTCTTCTCCTTTCTTCTCTTAACTGATTTTTAAAAGAAATTGCATAGAATAATATGTGTATAATTATATTGTTGGACCTATACCAACACAAAAATGCATGTGAGTGGGAGAAATGCTGTGCTAAAGTAAAAACAAGACAACCAAAGCTAAACAAAAAACGGAGAGAACCCTAAGTGGTAAATAAGAAGGTTGAGACAGCAAAACTCTGTGATTATATACTTGCTCTCCTTTATTCTCTCAGTTCCTTAAAAGACATAAAATTATCCAAAGTAATAATTACAAAACTGCATTGTCTAGCTCATAACATTGAACATGCATACCAACAACACATATGATAAGAAACGAGTAGCAAATTGTCTTAAGTCTATTCAGGCTGCTAAAACATAGTACTATAGTCTGTGTGACTCACAAACAAAAAAATGTATCTCTCATAATTATGGAGGCCAGGAAGAGCAAGATCCAGATGACAGCAGATCTGGTATGTTGATGGCCCATATTGTGACTCATAGGTGGCATTCTTTTTGCTGTGTCCTCACATGGTGGAAGGGTTAGGGAAGTGCTTTAGGGCTTCTTCATAAAGACAGCAAACCCATTCATGAGGGCTTTAGCCTCATGATCTAATCATCTTCCCAAAGGCTCCTCTTCCAAATAATGCCACTTTGAGGATTAAGTTTCACATATGACTTTTGGGAGAGATACAAATATTCCATCAATACCATGAATACTGACCTATAGAGATGCAAGATTTCTATTACACAGTGGAATTAAGTTAGCCTAAATCTAAGGTGGATGATTATAAATTCTTCTGTATACTATAATCCTGGGTCATCCATTGAGAAAATAACTAAAACATATTAATGTGTGTGCTTTTACAAAACAAAATGTTAGTTAGTAAACAAATGCAATCATACCAATTGTTCAACTGGTAGACTGGATAAAAACAACAAAATCCAAAATATTTTATCTACAGGAGATATACTTTATACTCACAGATACAAACAAAATGAAAGTAAAATATACAGTAAAAATCAATGACTGGAAAGCAAAAAGGCTGTATAAATATCATCCAAAATATATTGTGAGGGGCTGGGGTTATAGTTCAGTTGGTAGAGTGCTTGCCTCACACATGTACAAGGCCCTGAGTCCAATGTCCAGAACCACCAAAAAAAAAAAATATATATATATATATATATATATATATATATATATACACACACACACACACACACACACATATATTTGTATATATATATACACATATGCAATACATATATATACATACATACACATACACACATACATATGTGTGTGTGTGTGTGTGTGTGTATATATATATATATATATATATATATATATATATATACATATATACAGAAACACAAAAATATTACTAAGATAAAGAGGGCCACTGAATGATTAAAAAACTTAATAGTGCAAAGTAGGCTATCCAACCACAAAGGGAAAAAATTAGAAATTAATAATAAAAGAACATTTGAAAAAATTGCAAAAAAATATAGATAATATGAAGTATTCCTAATAGAAGTTCAGTGGGCGATGAAGGAAAGAGCAGAGGGGTTAGAAATAAGAAAGATAATAAAATGAATCAGACATAACTTTCCTATGTTCATAAATGAATACACCACAGTGAAACTATATCAGGTAGAGCCACAAACATGGGATCTTAATTAGAATAATTAGAATAAGTTATACTCCATGTACACATGTCTAAATACACTCTACTGTCATGTATATCTAAAATGAACAAATAAAATAAGTAACATATCTAAAAAGCCATAGGGTTAAAGAAACACAAAAGAAATAAATACTTTGAGATGAATGAAGAAGAAAATAAATTACACAGTGCTTAGAGGGATGTTTCTAACTGTGAAAAAAAGTGAAAAAGAAGTATCATAAATCATTAACACCACATTTCACCTTAAGACACTGTTGATGTGTGCCCTTTTTGGAGCACAAATCAATGAAGTAAAGAACAGAGAAAAAGTACAGAAAATGTACAAGATTATAAAACTGACAAACTGTTAACAAGATTAATCAAGAAAAAAGAGGGAAGACTACTCATATTATTAAAAAAGAGTCACTTCTTAAAGAAATTTTAAAAAATACATGGAAAACTGAACAATTGTATGCCAACCAATTGTAACACGATTAAATGGACACATTCTTAGAAAAATGTAAACTATCAAATTGACTCAAGATTGAAGAGATAATATGAATGTACCTACAATAAATAAGAAAAACGATTTTAAAACTTCCAACAGAGAAAAAGGCCAAGCTCAGATGGCAGCACTGCTGAATTCTACCACTTAGAGGAAAATTAATGACAAACAATTCTTTTTTATTAATTTTTATTTACATATGACAACAGAATTCATTGCAATTTATATTACATATACACTGCACAATTTTTCATATCTCTGATTGTATACAAAGTATATTCACACAAACTTGTGTGTTCATACATGTACTTTGAATAATGATGTCCATCACATTCCACCATCATTTCTAACTCCATGCCCCCTCTTTTTCCCTCCCATCCCTCTGCCCCATCTACAGTTCATCTATTCTTCCCTTGCTCCTACCTCCCTACTCCACTATTAGTCAGCCTCCTTATATCAAAGAAAACATTCAGCATTTGGTTTTTTTTGGATTAACTAACTTCACTTAGCATTATCTTCTCCAACTCCATCCATTTACCTGCAAATGCCATGATTTTATTCTTTCCTTTATTGCTGGGTTATATTCCATCATGTACATATGCCACATTTTTTAAAATCCATTCATCTACTGAAGAGCATCTAGGTTGGTTCCACAGTTTAGCTATTGTGAATTGTGAATTGTGTTGCTATAAACATTGGCTGTGTCCCTGTAGAAGGCTTCTTTTAAAAAGTCCTTTGGGTATAGTCCGAGGAGAGGGATAGCTGGGTCAAATGGTGATTCCATTCCCAATTTTCCAAGAAATCTCCATACTGCTTTCCATATTGGCTGCACCAATTTGCGGTCACACCAGCAATGTACAAGTGTATCTTTTTCCCTCACATCCTTACCAACACTTATTGTTTTTTGTATTCATAATAGCTGCCATTTGACTGTAGTGAGATGAAATTTTACAGTGGTTCTGGTTTGCATTTATCTATTGCTAGAGATGTTGAACATTTTTTCATATATTTGTTGACTGACTATATATTATTTTCTGAGAAGTGTCTGTTCAGGTCCTTGGCCCATTTATTGATTAGGTTGTTTGTTTGTTTGGGGTTCAACTTTTTGAGTTCTTTATACAATCTAGAGATTGGTGCTCTATCTGATGTTTGAGAGGTAAAAATTTGCTCGCAACATATAGGCTCTCTATTCACCTCACTGATTGTTTCTTTTGCTGAGAAGAAACTTTTTAGTTTGAATCCATCCCATTTATTGAGTTTTGGTTTCAATTCTTGCACTATAGGAGTCTTATTAAGAAAGTTGGGGATTAATTCAACATGATGTAGATTAGGGCCTACTTTTTCTTCCATTAAGTTCAAGGTCTCATTTACCTCTAAGAATGTTTTAATCTCCTTTCTAATGTCTTCTGCAACCCATTGTTCATTCAGTAGCATATTGTTTAGTCTCCAAGTGTTGGAGAAATTTTTATTTTTTATTTTGTCGTTGATTTCCAATTTCATTTCATTATGATCTGGTAAAATGCAAAGTAGTATCATTTGCTAAGAGTAGCTTTGTAGGATATTATATGGTCTATTTTAGAGTAGAATCCATGTGCAGCTGAGAAGAAATTGTATTATCTTGTTGAAGGATGAAATATTCTATATGTGTCAGTTAAGTCTAAGTTATTGATTATATTTTTGAGATCTATAGTTTCTTTGTTCAACTTTTGTTCGGTAGAACTATCCTGTGGTGAGAGAGGTGTTCTAAAGTCACTCAAGATTATTGTGTTGCTGTCAATTTGACTCTTGACCTTGAGAAGGATTTGTCTGATGAACATAGTTGGTCTATTTTTTAGGGCATATTTATTCATAATTGTTATGTCTTCTTGGTGTATAGTTCTCTTGAGCAGTATGAAATATCCTTCTTTAACCCTTTTGATTAATTTTACCTTTAGAAATCAACTGTATTTAACACAAAGGTGGAAACCCCTGCTTGTTTCCGCAGTCCATGTGAGTGGTATGATTTTTCCCAATCTGTCACCTTCATTCTGTGGATATCTTTTCCTATGAGATGAGTCTCCTGGAGGCAGAATATAGTTGGGTCTTTTTTTAAAACCAATCTGTTAGCCTATGTCTTTTGATTCATGAGTTTAGACCATTAACATTCAGGGTTATTATTGAGACATGATTTGTATTCCATATTTGGTTATTTTTATTATTTAACTTGACTTGTTTTCTCCTTTGATTAGTTTTTCATTTAGGGTAATTCCTCCATCTGCTGATTTTCATTGTTGTTTTTCATTTCCTCTTCATAGAATATTTTGCCAAGGAAGTTATGTAGTGCCAATTTTCTAGCTGTAAATTCTTTTAACTTTTGTTTATCATTTGGAAGGTTTTTATTTCATCTTCAAATCTGAAGCTTAATTTTGCTGGATACAAGATTCTTGGTTGGCACCCATTATCTTTCAGAGCTTGATATATGTTGTTCCTGGATCTTCTGGCTTTCAGGGTCTGTGTTTCAAAACCTGCTGTTATTCTAATTGGTTTCCCCCTATATGTAATCTGATGGCTTTATCTCATAGCATTTAATATTATATTAATGTTGGGCATTTCATTATAATGTGATTTGGTGTGGACCTGTTGTGATTTTGTACATTTGACATTCTGTTGGCTTCTTGAATTTGGTTTTCCAATTCATTCTTCATGTTTGGAAAGTTTTCTGATATTAATTCATTGAATAGATTGTTCATTCCTTTGGTTTGGACCACTATGCCTTCCTCTGTCCCAATAGCTCTTAAATTTGATCTTCTTATGCTATCCCATATTCCTTGAAGTTCTACTCATGGTTTCTAACCATTTTCATTGTGGGGTCTACATTTTTTCAAGATTATATATTTTGTCTTCATTTTCTGATGTTCTGTCTTCCAAGTGGTCTACTCTGTTGGTGATGCTTTCAATTGAACTTTTAATTTGATTTATTATTTCTTTTATTTCAAGGATTTCTGTTTGTTTGTTTGTTTGTTTTAGAACCTCTATCTCCCTATTGAAGTAATGGTTTGCGTCCTGTATTTGTTTTTGTAGTTCATTGTCAAAATGATCTTCTTTTGCCTGTATTTGTTCTCTTACATTATCCTTTAATTCACAGAACATTTTAATCATGTATATCCTGAACACCTTCTCTGTAATTTCTTTTGCTGTGCTAGCCATGGATTCTAATAATGTTGTTTCCTGATTTGTTTGGGGCAGTTTCTTCCCTTGTCTTTTCATGTTGCTTGTGTGTCTTCCCTTCTAGCTCTGTGGTCTGAGGTGTATTGTTTTTACCCTATAGGCTTATAGTGCTCCTGTAGGGTTCCAATACCTCTCCTTTGTGGGGAAGGATAATGTTAACAGATCCCAATATAAACAATATACCACCTATAAACAATTTGTTGCTGTTAAGATGTTCACAGCTTGGTCACAATGTACAGAAATGTTGAATTCAATTATTATCTATAATATAATCAGTAGGTTTATAAAATGGTTTACAGTTTCTGACAGTGGACAATCAACTGCGGGTGATACATAGAATGATATGCTGAGGAGGTAGGATGTGAGGATATAGAGTTAATATATCTTAGGAAGTATGAAAAAGAAATCTAATGAAGAGGGCTAATAGCAAAAGAATAGATAGGAAGTAATTTTGAGTAGACAAGTATGTGGGAAGGCAGTAGAGTATATAGAACAAACACATATGTATTCAGAAAAAGAAAGGAAGTTAAAAGAGTAAAAATTGGAGGGAAAAAAGAAAAAATAAAGGCATATACAACACACCTATGTTATTCAGACATCCCAGTCCTCAAAATCCTAATTCATGCAAAGTACTTGGTTTCACATATCTTGGGATGTGAGGGTGAGGGCATAGAGGGGGAGAAAAAAAGAAAAAGAAAGTCTTGAAGAAAGAAGCCAGGATTGTTGATTGTTTTGAAGATTAGTTTCTTTTCTGCTTCCCTTCTCATCCCATAGGTGAGGCTGTCTGTTGTTAGCTGGTATCTTCACGCTCAGAATGGTGAAGGTAATCAGGATAGGACTGCTGGTCCTGGTACAGGATGCCTGGAAGTGAGATATGGCATCCGCCAGTCCCTGCAGGGAGACTGCACCTCAAAGGTCTCTTTTTGGGTCCACTCATATGATTTGAGCACCTGGTCCTATATCCCTATCTTGCCTGAAGATTTCCCAGTTCCTGGTCTCTCTGTTAGTCTCCAAACTTTTTCACCATCTTCCTCTCCCTTAGTAGTTCCCATGGCTCCCATGGGCAGTTCCCTGGTCACACTGTGTACCCATCCCACTGAGAGC
Organism: Urocitellus parryii; assembly: GCF_045843805.1. Taxonomy (NCBI): domain Eukaryota; kingdom Metazoa; phylum Chordata; class Mammalia; order Rodentia; family Sciuridae; genus Urocitellus; species Urocitellus parryii. Next base: position 38,447,342 of record NC_135540.1, on the reverse strand, counting down.
TGTTTTGTGTTGGGCAGTTACTGTGCCCGGTTACCACCACTGGGGAGGAGGGGAGTTGGAAACCGGGTCCCTGGCCAGCTGGAATTCCAATCTGGGAGCTTCCCCCACCAAATATGGTGAGGAAGGTGTACTCAGAAATACATATTTCTGAATGGAAGCTGTCCACTTCCAGCACCAGGGTGTGGGGTGGGGTGGTGGGAGCCAGGTGATGGTGTTGTGCGATGTGTTCAGAGATGAGCTCTGTGACATTCGGTACTGTGGCTTTTGGCTATCTTCAGAGCCTGTGAGATGTCCCCAGGTGCAGGCAGATTACTGTAAGGGACTACGGCAGGCCAGAGGGAGGCAACATTCTCTCTTTTAGTCTCCAAACTTTTTCACCATTTCCCTCTCCCTTAGTAGCTGCCAAGTCCAGGCGCAAGATGGAGGGTACTCGGGGACCCCCTTGTTGGTAGATGGGAGTCCACAGGAGAGTGGCAGCCAGAGTTCCTGTAGTAAGTAGCAGCTGAGTGTCCTGCATGGAATTGGAGCTGCATCTGGGAGTTCTGCAGCAGTGCTGATGTAGTGATCCTGCGAAGGCCCTCTGGAGCCCTGGGTAGGCTAGTACTTCGAGAATTGGGTGTCAGACATTAGGAGTCCTGCTCTAACGCAGAGGCCAAGAGCCCTGTGTGGAGGCACAGTACTGGTGATTTCTGTCCAAGAGCAGCTGTGTAGGGGTCCTCTATCACTCTCAGGGAAGCAGTATTCCCACTAGTTGAGACCTGGGTCACAGAAGGAACAGAATGCTGCATCCCTCTGGCCTGCCATCTTGGATTCCTCTGACAAACAATTCTTTGCACACTTCTGCCAAATAGGAGAAAATGTTCCTCAATATAATATTGTTTATCAATATTGCCTTGATACCAAAATTAGACAAAAAAGGGGAAAAGAAAACTTAATATCAATATGTCTTACAATGTTGTACACAAAATTCTGAATAAAATCCTAGCAAAGACCCAGATAAATGATGAAAAGGTCAACACAATGATAACAGAATTTTTCCAGGGCTGTAAAGTTGTTTTAACATCTGAAACGCAGTCAATACCATACACCATGTTCATAGTACAAAGGACAAAAAGCACATGATTATCTCATAGGTGAGGGGAAAGGGGTGGGAGGGCATGAAACAAATTCCAACACAATCTAGTGAGAAATACCAACAAGAAAGATCCTCAACCTGATAGAAAGCATGAAGAAAAATCCATGGCAATCATTACTCTTAGCAGTGAAAGCACAACTACTTCCCTCTAAAATTAGGAACAAGTAAAGATACCTACTCACACCATGTCCATTCAATAGTACAATGGAGATTGTAGCCAAGACAAGGATACAAAACATTAAAAACTGAAGATATACAGTTGGGAAAAAATAAATCTTTTATTTGTAGACAACTAATAGAATTAATCTTATAATCTTATATGCATAAAATCCTAATACACACACTCAAATACACTCTCTCAACTATCAGAACTAATAAACAAGTTTAACAAAAGTGAAGGATATGAGATCTGAACACCAGGATCAACTCTATTTCTATATACTAGAAAATAATCTGAAAATGAAATTAAGAGAACAGTTCCATGGCTGGATATGGTGGTGCACATCTGTAATCTCAGCGGTTTAGGAGGCTGAAGCAAGAGAAAAGCAAGTTCAAATCCAGCCTGGAAAACTTGGCAAGGCCCTAAACAATTTAGCGACATCCTGTCTTAAAATAAAAAAAAAAAAAATAAGAATGGCCAGGAATGTAGCTCAAGGGACAAAAAAAAAGTGTAAAACTTGTACTATGACAACTAGATAACAGGAGGGCTGGGGTTGCAACTCAGTATAGAGTGCTTGCATAGCACACGTGAGGCACTGGGTTTAATCCTCAGCACCACATAAAAATAAATAAACAAAAAGTTAAGAAAAAGAAAACTACAAAACATGTTTGAAAGAAATTAAAAGCATAAATAATTGGGAATATACATCAACTAAGAGAACTAATAGTATTAAATGACAAAACTCCCCAAACTGATCTAGATTCAACACAATGTATATCAAAATCCACCCTGCTTTGTTTTTCAGAAATTTATATACTAATTCCAAATTTCATGTAAAAAAGGTTCCAGAATAGTCAAAACAGTCTTGAAAAAGAGAAGCAAGCTAGACAACATACAATTCCCAATTTCAAAACTTATTACAAATCTACAATAATCAAGACAGTGTGGTGCTGGCATAAGAATGGATACCTAAATCAGCTGAGCAGAATGGAAAATACAGATCAATCCTTATATTTTTTGCTCAGGTGATTTTAAGCAAGAAGAGGATGTCAAGAAAATTCAATGAAGAAATGAACAGTCCTTTCATCAAACAGTCATAAAGCAACAAGATAATCACATATAAAATAACGAATTTGAAATTTCTTGCACTATACACAAAAATTGACTCAAAATAGTTCATAAATCTAAACATGACTGGCTAGAATTACAAAAGTCTTAGAAGAAAACATACGAGTGAATCTTAACTATACTGGGTTAAATACAATATTCTTAAATACAACACCCAAAGCATAAGCATAAAAAGAAAACATGAATAAATTAAGACTTCATCAAAATTTTAAAATTCTGTGCTACAAAGGATACCATGAAGAAAGTGAGAGGCTACTCACAGAATGAAAGAAAATATTCAAAAAACATATAATATATATATATATATATATATATATATATATATATATACACACACATATACATATACACACACACATATATACATACACACACATATATGATTAGGAACTTTTATCTAGAATATGTATTTTAAAAAGCCCTTCAGCTCAATAATATAGAAAAATAACCCAATTAAAATTACACAAAGAATCTGAATATTTATCAAAAAAGATATAAATGGTCTTAAGCATATCAAAAGATACTCAACATAATTTGTCATTAAGTAAATTCAAATAAAACTATAATGAGATACCACTCTATATCGCCTAGTATGGTTTACAATAAAGAATACTAATAATTACAGGTGTTCTCCAGATTATGAAGAAACTGGAATCCTCATCAGTTTCATTGATGATGGAAACATAGAATGGTGCAGGCATATTGAAAAACAGTTTGGCATAGCTTTAAAATGTTAAACATGGTTACCCTAAGACAATTAACTTTTAGGTGTTTACCCAAAAGACGCATACATTCAAAAACAAAATTTTCCCATGAAGGTTTATGGCAACATTATTCCTCAAAGCCAAAAAGTGGAGACAACTTAATGGTTCATCAATAGTTAAGTGGTAAAATAAATTGTGAGGTATCTATACAATAAAATAGTTTAGAAATAAAAGGAATAAAGTATTGATACATACTTCAACATGGATGAAACTTGAAAAAATTATGCCAATTGAAAGAAGACCCAGAAGACCACATGTGGTATGGTTCTATTTATATGAAATGTTAAGAATAAGCAAATCTATTAAGTCAGAAAGTTACCTACACATTTTTTGAAGGGTGAGTGCTAATAGGCATTTTTGTGTTCTTAAATTTATTATTGGCTATACAATTTGCAAATATAGTGGAAGCCACAAAATTGTTCAAATGGTTGAATTATTAATACATGACTTATATTTAAATATAACAATAACAACAATATATAATATGAATTGTCATCCTGGCTCTTGCAAGAACCTTACTGACAAACGAAGGGTTCTCTAGAGTTGGCCAGTTTCTCTCTTGCCAATGGCCTTTCTCTATTGAGACTGACAAGTAAGAAGGTCCAATTGTTATAAAGAGCAACTTTCCATATTTTTCAAGTTTCCTTGATACATATGTGGCTAGGGCTGTAGAATACAGACTATATCATTATGAAGAACTGGAAAGATATATGCAATGTCCGCCACAGAATAAAGTTTTCTTCATTATAATTTAGACAATTGCTACCACAGTCTGGGACTCAGAAAAAGTAATTAAGATTTTTAAAGTTCTACACACAAGTCAGACCATGATGAAAAAACAATCATTTGAATCCATCCTTAGCTAGTTCCTGGTGGAGCACATGACCCAGCAGAGGAGTAGGGTCTGAAAGTCACAGGGTTTGTAAGGACAACACAGACTAACAGTGAGGTAAGGACCTGCAGAAGATTGCTATTAAGTTCCCAGTGTTTCAAAGCCCTCTACTTATTGATCACTGCATTACTGACAAACTGCCATGAATCTGAGGTAGAAACTGTAGTATCATACCAGCAAGGCAAAACCCAATTAAGAAGCAAGACATAGGAGCACAGCCTGATGACATGAAGAATCCAGTAACATATGGGAAGCTACTATGAGGAACTATTTCTGCATACTCAGATTTTCATCTTTACCATGGTAATTTAATACACTGATCCAGTCAGTATTTATTTATTGAGGGCTGATTATATGCCAGGCCCTAGGAAGAGAATGGCATGCAAGAGAGATAGGGATCTTGTGCTAGTAATAGGTGTGTCTGTTTCTAATATCCACTCACGAATTTACTTTTCACTTTTAACACTTACACATAGAACTTTGAACCCTAAAAATTTAATCATTGGTGAAATTATTAAATATTTTTGCCCAATGTATTCAAACCAATATAATATACAGCTCCTGCCACTATCTCCTTTAAAAATGAAGACAACTGAATTAGTTGTTAAATTTTGTTATCTCAAATTTTTTGAAACAATAAGATATGTTGGCGTTATTAGAAAATTTATAGTAAATGATATCCTGGGCTATATGTTAGATAACACCTTCATTCTAAAAATCTTATAAAATATTCCTTTTTTGTCCAGAAAACAGAAGTAGGAACAACTGATTTCAAAGTAAGGCTACACAGATACACGCATACATGATATGAGATTGTAGTGAATTATTATTCAAATAGCAATCAATACGATCAACTTCTACAATTTGTCACCCCTCCCTGCCAAGCCAACTGTCCTCAGCTCTGAGCCTCACCACAAATTGATAAGATTATCTGGCCCAGTGAATGAACTAAGACTTATCAATTTTGATGACCAAATCTGTTCTTACATATGTAGTTAAAATATTTATATGTAAACCTAACCTGGCAGCTCAAAAAAGTACTTTCTATTTTATCAACATTTAGTATACTCTTAGTTTCTAATCCTGATCAATACATAGTTACTTTTGAAAATTCTCCCAAATAAGCTATTTCATTCATAAGGCAAAAATCAGAAGTTTGAATCTGCAACCCACATTCTTGATGATTTGTACACATGTTCATGTTGATGACAAGAGGGAAAGTTATCATTTGGGCAAAAAAAAAAAGAACAAAGAGCCATTTTTGGCTGTGAAAGTTCTATTCATCACATAACTCCACCATCTATTTATCTCTCAGGCTCTAATGTAGCATGAGGGAGCCTTACTAAAAACAAACAAAATCCTATAGTAGCCCAAATCTCATTTAACCAAAAGGATGCAAAATCTGTAAACAGAAGTTAGACTTTCACATTTAGATTCTAACAAAAATACACAAAGTAACTAGATTCAGATGCTAGCAAAAGGCAAAAGGCAAAAAAAAAAAACCTGTAAATTCCAGCAACTTCCATTCCAGAACTTGCCAATTTGTACAGTTGACCTCTGGATTATCTTGGGTACTGTTCTTTATCTACATACACAGGCACTCCTCTTTGGACTTCAATCAGTCCTATGGTAATAAGTCTCAAATCTACCTATTCATCCCAGATTGCTTGCCGGTCTTTGAAACTTGGCTGTGCAGTGTCCTGTATGTTTAATAAGTTTTAAGCTGAACTACATGAAACTTATATTTTGGATGGTAAAGAATTGAAATGAGCAATTCCACATGGTTCAAACAAACATTTCAGATTTAACTTAGCCTAAAAAAAAAAATCCTAACTCTCTTGCCATCATCAAATCTGTTCTACCTTTTGTCCCCCTGCACCCTAACGTCCAGCATACTGAACAAGTTAAGGCACTATGTGGGATTCTACTTTTCACTCCACACCCACATTCAGCTCATGGCAGCTGAAGCCTCAGTGCTTCCCCACTCACTTGGCTTTCATTCCTGCCCCATGATACACACTCCACAGAATTGTAGGAACTACAGGAATTATCTTCATGTTTTTCCTGCCTTATGTGATCTAAACTTGGCCTGCCTTCTGCCTTATCACCCACCCCTCTGCCATATACTAATTCCCATCCAGGCACATGTAGGTCTTCTGTCCTCATTAACAACCCTCTCTCCCACCATCATTGGTCATATAACTATCTCTTTTGGGTCAATAAGACATAAGGTTTTTAACATCATGTATGCTTGGAGACCTTCCTTAATTATGCGATCCAAAGAGGCTGCTCAATCACATCACTGCAACTGAATTTTCTACATAGAACTTACAATTTGTTTTCCCAATTTGTCTTTCTCAAGCAGAACACAAGCATCATGAAAGCTGAGATGTCTCTGTCTTGTTTGCTGCTGTACCTAGTGACTAGAACATAAGCACCAGAAACAACTGAATAAAATTTTTGAGGAATTAATTAATTTTTTTGAGAATAAGAGAAAAAATATTTCAGGGAAAAAGACATTCTTGCTGGGATGGGTTTATTACATGCTTTTATAATAACTTAGAACTAAATATAGAGTTTCTATTTGTATGTTTGGTAAAAATAAAGAGAAATTATGCAAAAATATGTAAACCTTGCATTTTAGTAAGCCAGGGAGTAAAAAATGTAAGTATGTACAAAGACAGGGTCACATAGCAGCAAAAATTAGTATTTAGAATCAAAGTAAACTGGATTGAAATTTGATTTTGCTAACTTATAGCTATATGATCTTTTAAAAAGTTGGACTTGCCTGAACCTTTATAATCTCATATATAAAATGAGGCTACATTTTATATATGAGATTATACACACACACACAGACACACACACACAGAGTTTTTAAGCACAAAAATTGTTGAAAATCAAAATAATAATATATGAAATATAACTGTAAAATTGAAGATGCTTAACAAAAGCTTTTTTCTTTTTCTTTTTTTCCTTCAAACTGATCTACAATTAGCCACAGGACATCAGCTGGTCAATTGGTTTGTAATCTTAGTAAATAATACTATTCCCTCCTGTGATAAGGATAACTATTTCAGGATGAATGAATATTTAGGGAACAATATTAATTATCTTCTCTAGAATTTCTGTTTATATTTAATCCCTAAGGAGAAAATAAAAAGAAAATCTACTTATTGGGTCCAATTTTCCTAGGCTATTAGATTCCTTGTGGTTGCAAATATTTCATAATGAGTTCTGGGACATTTTAATTAGACAGAGAAGCCTACCATTTCCAAGCAGAATGTTATCAGGCAATTGTACATTTTAGCTCCCCTTTCTTTTTTTCCCCCATAAATACCAGAAGCTAAAGGAGTCAATATATGAAGTTGGCCTCAAAGAACTCAGTAATAGGGTTAAAATCAGAAGCACTAAACAACTATTTCAACTAAAAACTCTTCACATATAGAGCAATAGACTCACTTGGAAATTTAATATAAACGTTAACTTAATTTACATTGGTCACTTTTACACATTCTCTGAATTTTCCAAGACATAAAAATAAAAGTGTGGTAGTTAACTCTCATCTAACAATGGGCTGTTATAAGAGCACAAAATAAACCTAAGCTAACAAGAACATCTTTTTTCCTGAAGTCTGTGATTTATGAAAAGAAAGCAGAGGAGAAGCCAATTAAAGACCTAACATACCCATTAGATTAGAGAAAGGGTCAGCCACCAGATGAGGAAACTAATTTCACTACACAAGAACAAAAACAAAACGAAACAAAAACCAGGCTAAAAGGTCTCAACAACTAAAGGTCTACATATTTTCCCTAAACACTGAATGAAAATTATTGTTGAAAATGCTTTTCGAAATTTAAAATAGTCAAAATGGCAAACAAGCAGGCCTTCTGTGACATTAAAATCCCTGTAATTTTCTCTCTGCAAAGCCTAGGAAAATATTAATACTTTCAGGACATAAAATAACTTGACTCAAATGCAACAATCTGATATTTAAAATTTAAAGGAGCTACAATTTGTTGACCATCTCTTTATACCAGATGCACCTTCAATCACTATTACAGTCCACCCATCCAAACCCTCACATGAACAGGTGCTATAATATTTATGTTGTATATAAGGAATTACAGCTTAGTGAGATTCCTCACCTTGGCTAAATTCATAGAGCTAGTGACAGAGCTCTAATCCAGAGGACTATGCCACTCACGGCTCATTAACTATGCACTTGTTTGTTCACAAGGCCTGGAGAGCTTTGGATCTTTCTGGTGATGCCTTTAACCTCTTTACTGGAAGACACCACTTCACTGTAAATAAGTCTGACGTAATTTTCTAATGCTGAGCCATTTGTCAGGCCTTCTTCAGGTCAGAATCCAATATTTCTTATTTTAAATTGGGTAATTTTTTTTACTTGTTCTAATTAGTTATACATGACATAGAATGCATTTTGTCACATTATTATATGACTGGTGTGATTCTACATAATGTACATCCAGAAGAATGAGAAGTGATACTCCATGTATATATGATGTGTAAAATGGGTAAATTTTCTTACTATCATCATAAACTAATTTTGCTCGCAAGTTTGAAAACTGTATTCATCCATCAAGTGTCTTTCATGTATCATTTAGCAAAATGGCATTTCATAATACTCTCTCCACTCAGAATAATCAGATGTTTAACCTATAATATTTATTAAATCAACAATGATACAACCTTTGCAAAGCTTACTTTACAACTGGAGAGATGTGATAAAAATCCTGAAGTACTCAACATGACTCGCACAAGGGAATGATAGAAAATAACAGGGAAATTTGTTAATTCACAGCTGTGATAATTATTATTCTCATTACAGCAGAAGTTAAGTAGCAATATTAGAGAAATACAAATCTATAAATAAGCTTCAAAGTAGAAATAAACATGCTTAATTTTTATAACAAGAAATATGAAATTACCAGAAAGACACAACAAGAGAGAGAAGTTTCCCAATGTAAGAAAACAATTTTTTTTAAAGTGTAACTCTTCACTCCACTCATGTATATCACAGTTTAGTTTCCACCTATGTATGCACTTTAGGAAAAATCACAATACAATTTAAGGGACTATCTAATAGAAATTATCCACTGAATTTTCAGTTTTCAAATTTGAAATGGAAGTTAATGAAATCATCAAGTCCCTAAAACTAAAAAAGAACCAAATAATTTAACCATTCTTCAATTTTAGAAGCCACATTATGTAGGAAAAAGTTCTTTGGGGATGAGCAATCCAGATTTTATATCTCAGTTCATCACTTTTAAGCTGTGTGATTGTAGGCAAGTCCCCATTGTGTCTGAATTTCATTTGAAACTTAGAAGAGACCCTGAATAATGTAACAAGGACTAGTAAAGAAACCAATTCTGTATGTATCAGTCATGCATCTAGTGGACACTCAATACATGTAATAATTTAATACCTTCCCTAAGCATGAAAAGAAAAAACAAACTGTTTTCAAACTGAATTTTCACAGAGCCATGAAAATGATGAATTCTGTGGTACTTTGTTAACTAAAAACATACCATATCATTTACCAGGCTCTTGTTCTTTTCCATCCTCTTATTATATCTTTCATGCACTCATTTATTAACAGTTATTACTTCTACTACAATTTGGATCTGAAGTGTTCCCTAAAGGTCCAAATGTTAAAAAGGCTTATTTCCAAGAGCAGTGGAAGAAGCAGAACCTATAACCTAGAAGAAGGTTTTAAGTCACTTGAAGTCTACCTCAAAGGGGATTGTTAGACTCTAGTTTCTACCTTTTTCTTTTTTTGATTTCTGGTCATGATGTGAGCAGTTTTGGTCTGCCATGTTTTCGTAGCATGATGTGTTGCCCTACGTGCAACTAGAGGGCAAAAAGCAATATACCCTTGTAATCCTGGATCACAACCTCCACAGCTGTGAGCTAAAAGAAACCCTCTATCTTCATAAGGTGATTCTCTTCGGTACTTGTTACAGTACCAGAAAGCTGACAAACACATTATATCTTTCATATACTTTTTTATTCTAAACAAGTCTTGTATTTTTTACTCAATTATTTTGTACATTTCTTGGTACTATGGCAAAAAATAAATAGAATGTCTATATTTCAAAAGCTATAAAAGTTGGGGATAATATTATTTATGGTCCACTACAACATTAATGCTTTGCTGTACTTGTGGTATATGGATATAAATTTATTCATCCATCTTAAATTTAGGGTTAGTAGATTTTACATTTATGTTAGAAATTCACATAAAATGACTTCAAACTGAGACACATTTCTTGTTCACAAATTATTCTATTACTCATTTCATAAATATGGATCACATGGTTTTTATAGAATCATTTATTTTCTACACTAAAAAAAATAACCATTTGTACTTTCTCATTGTGATCTTTTAAAAATACAATTGCCAACGATTTATCTATTAGATTTATTCACACTAGATTTTTGTTTTTACCATGTATGTAATATACTAAGACCACTTCTTTCTTTTTTTTACCTAAAGGAGAAAAAGCACTATGAGAAAAGACTACAAATCCAAAGCAAATTGTCAAAGGAATTTTAGTATTTCCATCAACAGTTTTTCTTTTCCCCATGACATAATAAAGAATAAACCTGGGAAAAAGAAATGTGTGTGCCAATAGTAATTCACAGATTAAAGCAACAACAATAAAGAAAACATAAATATCAAATGATTTAGCACCTACTGTTATTCTGGTGCCTATAAACCAACTTCGTTCACAATTTATTAATTAGCATATATCTTTTTAAACACTATTTTTGACACCTGTACACCTCTATACCTGCCTCCCACTATGATATATAATACCTGAAAACTTGTTGACACATGATTACAACAGTATACAACTTTGAATATTAATGATATCATCTTTAGAACACCAGAAAGCAGTCATTAACAATAACATTTTTACCTAAACCATTACAATGATTTTAATAATGGCAGAGGGAAAAAATGACTGATTAGTAACAATGGATCTGAGAACCTGCATGTTCCTCAGTGTCCCCAAATCAATACTGTATTTTGGTTTTACCCAGTGAACTGTATGGTGTTTAAGGTTTTAAACTAGTGCAGACTCTGGGATAGTTTCCTCACTTGCATATAAAAGAGATTGAATCATTTTAATTAGAATAGAGTCTATTGATACTCCATGAGATACTACCACTAAAGCTGCTCAATTACTTAAGAAATTTGAGCATACTTATAGTGGCATATTTAAGCAGGCTTCCATTTCCACTCCTGAGAATTACAGGTGGTGTGTATAAAAGATTGTGTAAAAATAAACACAGTATTACACTCAGCCACTGAAAGCAAAAATAGACAAGTACAATGGGCTCACTTGAAGCAACTGTAGAGACCCAATATTCTCAAGGTCTTTGGAATTATCAGTTATGCCATAATATTAGCTAGAACTGGTAACTAAATGTAAGGCAACATGTGCCAATTACAAATTAACTGCCTCCTGGCTCTGAAAGCACCATTCAATAAGTACACGCCCTGTGATCATACATGAAATTCCTTTGTGATGATCTTTCCCAGTAAAGCACTCCGAAGGTTGTAATCCAGGAGGAAGGACTATGAGTCAGGGGTTTGGGTTGGGATTTGAGGACAAGCAGAGGAGCTCTACCTCACACTGGGGATCAAATTACCTGAAGCCTTGCCAATCTTGGAACATCAACCTGGTGATAACCTTTCCGAGACCATCTCTACATGGAAATTCTCAGGAGCTACAGAACTCTCTCATCAGGACTTTGTGCCACCTGCCTAAATCTTCCCATCCCAAAAGTCCCAGACAAGCCTGCTGCGGGCTCACCACAGACCCTGGAGGATACAAACACCCTCTGATGCACAACCACTGGTTTGGTTGCCCAAATCTGACTTCATCTCTTCACCGCCAACTTGCCTAGAGACAAGGGACCACCTGCAGATATTCAGCCAGATCTGAGAACTTCTCTGTTCTTCTGCAGCATGAACTACACCTACAAGGGTTGGGCCTCTTCCAATTTTGTCCATCTTCCAATTTTGTCCTGCAGCCCTAGGATACCACTTAAGTTTTCTCAGAGGTTAGTATTTTGTCATACTTTAATGACTTTTTAAATATTAAGCTCGCTTGTTTAAGCTACTAACTATGTGATTTCCCTCTCCAGATCAGACTGGCTGATACACAATTCCTCTAAAACCCATAATCAAATCAACCTGATTGTGATTCAACATTCTGAAACAACTTTAAGCTGCAACTACAAAAAATATAAAAATGATCAATTTATTTGAAATAAAGCATGAATCAATGATATCACAACACTAATAAATGAATTGTTTGGAAAATTAGGTAATGGTATTATTTTAAAGTTCAAATACATAGCAGCATTTTTATTTGTGTCCATCTTTCTAAGTTCAACAATCAAAGCTTATGTTGCAGTACATGACTCAATATCAATGAAGTAATCAATACCTCAAGCTATGGACTTCAGAAGTTGTTTTTTTTTTTTTCCTACAAAGATTGACTCCTATGAAATGTAAGTGCATTCTTGGCTAATTAATGACAAAAGTGTGATTTTTACTTTGTGAAACAACTTCCAAAAACGTGTATTTATAAAATTCTATTTAGAGGAAAACTATCAAATTAGAAAATTAGATTGTAATTTTAAAGGATTGTTTCAGAAGCCTTCATTCCTCGTAGTGCTCCATTAACAAAAAAAAAAATCGAAAAATAAATGTTCTTTATAGAATTATGGGGACCATATTTTTTCAAACAATGGATCCTTAATTACTGCAGTGGAAGGTGGGCAGGAAGTAGCAGGTAGGTACCCCTGGCAGAAAAGTCACCTGCAATTAAGGTACCTCTACTTCCAGGACAGTATCATCTAGCAATAGAAAATCCCTTGGAGTTAAAAACAAACACAGTAATGAAACCTGTATCCTAGGCACAGTATTTCATGGAAAATGTTAGCTGTTGCATTATTTTACTTTTGGCAAAGCTTGTTTTTCCCATGTGACCTTTGAATACCATTGTAAAAAGCAAGACTGAGCTTTATAACACCCCTTAAGCTTTACTTCATTAAGAACTTTCTGTAATCTAACGGAAACATGTTGTGAAGAGCCTTAATCAGCCATCCAACAGAAGCAATGACTAATAGACCCCCAGACTCCTTGATCACTGGCATGCCATTCCTGGAGTTCATAGCAGGATATCGCCATACCCCTGCCGCCCCATTACCCAAGATAAACAGTTGAAGTTATATGAAGTGCAAGGGCTTCAAAGGAAAGGTTGACTTTTTGAGATACAGTAATTATTTTTTTATAAACAATGTATTTTGACAGCATTTTTCCTTTTCTTATCAGCACCCTGGAATAATACAGGTTCTCATTACCAGCACCTTGGCCAAGAATACTCTGTTTTTGCTGTCTCTGGCTCTGATAAACACAAAATCACTTTAACAAACACTCTAGGGAGCAGGACACACATTTTGATTAAGAAAACTGTTGAATATTAACTAGCAATGCTCCCTGAGACAATAGCTAAGCAACTTGTCCTTGAAAAACACTCTACACTAAACCTATTGTCAGGAAAAAAATATTGGTGTTTGACAGCTGCCAGTGCTCTGGAAATCTAGGATGCATCACTTATTACAATAGTACAGTTTCAATAAAATCCACCCTAATTAAGGTACTGTCATTATTTTCAATTTAAAGTTCTCCCTTCACAGGTTAATAAATTCAGACATTTTAAAAAAATTCATTTTGTGGTAGAATTCCATCTAGAATTAGCATACTGGCTTACAGGTAGCTGTGAGCCTTCTGTTTCCAGAGACTTCCTAAGTCATTTGTAATTTTAATTGCTTATTTTCCAAATCATTGTTTTGTCTTGTTTTAATTTCCTGAGAACTAGTAAACCAAAGTTTTCTACAGGATGTACAGTAAAGATTAAAATTAATTTTTAATCTACTTAATAAAGTAGTTAATATTTCCTTGAAAAAGCTACTAGAAATACTCCTACCAGTCTACTCAAGTAAGAACTTTGAACTCAAGTACTTTCATACCTCATTTGACTGAATGAGTTTGGGGCCTAAGAGGAAAAACATCTAACTAGGTAAGTAACTCTAAAAACAAGACAAACATTTCTTACATATACTATAAAAATGAAATGAAACCATAAGTGCGGATGCTAGGATATTAAATATTCATAAACACTAATATTTATATATACCATTTGTGATTTTACAAACTTAAAAGCTCTTACTCTATAATTTTAATGGTATTAAGAGAACATTAGCATCTTCATGCAAAGACAAGGAGCATGAATTCCCGTGAAGCACTAAAAAGCAAGGAGGATACAAAATGCAAGGTAACTCCACTGCATTTTTTTCTCTGCAATGCTTTCTCATAGAAGAATGCTTTACCCTATAGATGAAGTTCTTTACAATATACTCTGGCATGTAGCTCACAGAACAGATATTCATGTACAGATGTTTAAACACAGTGATATCATTGGTTTGCTTCACAATGCATCATATTTTTACATTTTTCTTTCAAACTGACTTTAAAATTTAAAAAAATCAATCAAAAAGAAAAATACACATTAAATATTCATAGACTCACATATACACACACAACAAAAGCATCTAACATGTTAGGATTAAATTATATAAATACTGTCAAAAGTCACATATTTATTTCTTTTTTAATAAAATTATATTTTCCATATAATTTACTGAAAACTAGAGAGTCCTGGATACCAATCCTTATTAAAAATCCATATATTTAAAAAATCAAGAGGTCCATCCTGTTTGAAATGCATGCATTTACATATTATTTACCAAACTCCATATTCTTAGGGTTTTTTTTTTTTTTTAAAAAACTCTGTTATTATTGCAGACGGGATGAAAATACAAACTCTAATTGTACTCAAAGAGGAAATGTGATTGCATTACTCTTAAAGGAAAAAAAGAAAATGTTCTTTAAGTCCTGATACAACTCACCCATCCCACCTTAGCCCCTATTAGAATACTGGGAAACAATTTAAAAACAGAAAGAAAAAAAAAAACAGGGAGGAGGCAAACTCTGGCATAGAACTTTGAGTTCTTTTCCCCATATGTCTTAATTAAAAATTTCAAAAAAGTCTTTTGCTTTTAGTTAGGATGATAAAGAATTCAACAATGTGACATTCTTTTCCTTCAGTTAAAAATTCCCTTATTTTTCATGTCCTTAATGAGCAGAGATTTGTACATTTTTATGCTACTTCCTTACTTTCCGGTTCTGACACAACATTGTTCTCCTTAGGAGTAAGGGTTGGACTGAAAAACAGAAACCACCTCTACTGATGAAGTCACTTTGTCCCTGTAATCCTTTCTTGATATGAAAGTATGAATTATTGATAAGGCTTGAAAGAAAGATTCAAAGATTGACTCTTTGAGCTCTAGTGTTTTTTTCCTTTTTTTACTAAATCACACCCAAATCACTGTCGCTTGATACCAAAGTTATACTTAGATAGTTTAAATCTTTAGTAATTATTACAATTCAATTCTTGCACAAATACACTGTGAATTTGTATGTACTCATGAATATGTAAGTGCTTTGTATTGTTTCTTTCAATCTAAAACACCAAATGAGGTGAAGATTCTACATTAAGACTAAATTATGTTCTTTCTAAGGTTCAAGTGTTTATGCTAATATTTCCAGGGCATGAAGCAAGAAAGAGCCTCTAAGAAAAGACATCTCTAGGGAAGAAGAGAAATGAGAATGAAGGTGCACATGTTTTGGTTCAAGGCCAGTTGTCCCAGATGCCAGGGATGATAAGACATACCTCCAGTTGTCTTCAATCCCAAGCTCCATGGACTTAAGCCTGAGTCCTAAGGCAAAGGATCTGCAGGTAATGAGCAAGTGGAATCCAAACACAGCTGCTGGTCTACAGAATCACCTTGGGACACTCTGAGCCCAAGGCGTCAGCAGCATTGGCACTGGCAACAGCAGCGTTGGCAGTGCTGGCAGCAGTACTAATGACAGCAGCAGTGCAGTTAGTGATAACAACACATTTGGCAGCAGCAGTAGTTCCTTTAACTCTTTGCACCTCAGCTGCCTGCACCTTGAGCATCCACGGCGCAGCGTGGACAGCAGCAGAGGTGGAGGACAATAGTAGGAGCTGCAGCAGCAGCAGTGTCTTCTTTTCCAACCAGTGGCATGCTTGGCTGCCAGGGACTAAGAACACAGCAATGAAAGCAGGATGATAGAAAAATCTAGGTGACATGGTAGTCATGTCAGCATGAATCCTGCAAGTCAGCCATAGATGGGTTAGGATCAGCTACGACCATTTAATCATTTAAATAATTTTTTAAAAGTGAGATAAGGTGACAATGCTCACATTATTTAACCTTTTTAATGCCACAAATTCCTGTGTGCAAAATAAAAATAGCAGTCCCTACCTACTTTTATTTTTGTGATAATGAAGAAGATAACTTACATAAAAGTCAGTATAGTAACTGGCATATAATAGGGGTTCAATAAAGATGATCTTTAAAATAAGAAAGCAAATCAAAAACACTCCATACCATGAGGGCTATTTTTTATTACTAGGGGACTCCAAAAGTTATTTCCAACAAACATGAAAGGGGAGAAAATTTTCCCCAGAGAAAATTATGCCCTAGTTTTATCTACTGTGTAAACGCAGGAGTTCTGGGAATGACAGGTTGGCTTAATACCATATTTTCTGATTTTCTAACTTCAAATACGCAAAGTAAGCATTTTTAAAATCAATTCATACCATATAAGTACAACATTTTTTAAAAACTCCATAACAGATCAAGAATCCGAAGTAAATTTCATCAGGTTTTAATTTATTCTAGAATGAGTATATTTTAAGCGATACATAATTTAAAAGTGTACACATTTCAAAACCATTATGATTTATGTTGTTATGTGATAATTATGCAAAATCTGGGTACACTGTTCCTACTAATATGATTCATATTAATAAAAGAACAAAATGGAAGAAAGGAAGATTATTTTCCAAATTATAACAAAATCAGTATGTTGATATTTTTCAACTCTCAAAGCATCTTTAATGCTGGTGCTATCTTCTCAGAAAACATGTATGTTGCCAGGAGATTAATTTAGAAAGATATCTTTTACTTGACACTCATGTATTTCCATCTTTTTTTGCTTAGTTTAGTAGATTCAAATGACTCTAGATAATTACAAATATTAAAATAACAACTATTTGCTTATGACTCTAGATGACTTTAAGCTAGGGTGGCTGGCTGGTTTTCTACTGATCTCATTTGGGTCATTTATGCAACCACAGTTTTCTGGAGGCTCTTCTAGGACTGAAATCTAAAATGTCTCCACTCATATATCTCATGCATGAACTGAGATGGGTAAAAAAAAACCTTCTGTCTTACAAGAAGTTTGCTCTCTTGTCAGGTTTCCTAGTAGGGTATCTAAACACATTATATGATGGCTGAAGGTTTTAAGAGAGTAAGTGATCGCTGCCAGACTTGGTAAAGCCAGGGCTTATCATAGGCATAGCATTACTTAAACCACATTGTTTTTGTCAAAGAAAGTCACAATTCTATCTTTTGGATTTCAATGGAGGAAAAAGAGACTTTACCTCTTGATGAGAGAAGCAGTAAAGCATTTGTGGCCAACTTAAATTCTCCAGGGAGGCAAAGCTGCTATCAAAGCAGAAGAATACTTAAAGCATCAATCTCCAAAGTTGTTTTAGGTAGAAGGGACAGAAATGAGAAAAAAGAAATAGAGCAAAAAGTGGGAGGCTCCAGACAGAGTAAATAGGTTGTACATCAAAAGTAAAAGAAATAATCCAGCAATAACCTAGCGGCATAGTTTTAGAGTCTTTCTTCTTTCTGTAAGACCAAAGACTAATTCCAGCACTACCTAGATGTATGACACTGACCTAATTTCATAGCTCTGTCATCCTCTATTTTCTTAATGGCCAAATAGAGAATGTAATATCTGTCTCCCAGGATTGTTATGAGAATCAAATGAGGTAGCAGACCTGTATAAAACAGTCCTATGCAAGAATGGATATTGGTAACATGGGTTCCTTTGTTTTTGTTTCTTTGTTTGTTTTCCTTCTTGATTTTAATAGGGGTATCATGAAGTAACTTTAGACGGAGTAAAGTCTAGTTACTATATGGACAGAAGCAGGAGAAACTGAACCAAATTTGGCAGGGTCCCTTGGGCTCATCTAAAGATTGGGAATTAAATATGTGGGAGAGTTGAGGGCCTGTGTCCTGAACCATGAGCCCTAGAGAGCTACTTGGTTATACCGGTCAGAGACAGGAAGCTTTTGGTGTACCTGGAAAATTTAGAGTCAGCTGCATGTATATATAGTGGGCTAAGATCAATCCCATGGCTTATCTTTGGTCTTCTGGAGCCCTGTGAAGAACTGGAACTGGCAAATCATTCTGCATCATTTTTAACCTGAAACTATAAAGATTATCCTCCCTTCGTTCAAAGAAAGTCTGTTTCAAGTGTCTATTACATGCCAACCATTATACAAAACTATGAAAACAACAAAAACTCACTTCCTTCATACAATTTACTGTGAATCAAATGTGAAACAAAGCATGTTACCTGAGGTATTCATTAATCATCATATGTGCTCTCTATTTTATAATCATTTGCTTATAATACTTAGGGGATTGGGAGAAAAACCATGTTTAAAGAGAGGAAGAAAGCAAATGATGAACACGAATGATGACAAAACCATTTAAAAGACACCCTGCCACAAAACCCACTTTCAGCAGCCAGAGTTTTCTGTTTAAGCCTGTTTTCATCTTACAATGCAGCACACATGAGCAGTCCTTTACAACCACAATTTTATTCCATGTCTTTAAAAATCATTTCAAATGTTTGTTAGGTGATACTGGCCTCCCACAAAGC
This sequence comes from Urocitellus parryii, assembly GCF_045843805.1. Lineage (NCBI taxonomy): Eukaryota > Metazoa > Chordata > Mammalia > Rodentia > Sciuridae > Urocitellus > Urocitellus parryii. Next base: position 38,428,331 of record NC_135540.1, on the reverse strand, counting down.
AATGATAACAGAGAGAGGTAAATAAAAAAAAAAAAGTGACCAAAATGCAACCCTAGAGATCTCCTTCTAATATGTCAGCATCAAGAGCCTGCTTATCCCATGTCTTTGGATGAATGTTGGAGTTTTAAACATGAATTCAACCTGATCAGCTGCATTCTGTACACGGACAGATAGATATAAAACTTTTTATCAGTAAGATCTGAATGATGCTGCTACTCAAAAATTCAAATCTTTCTCTTACTAATAAGTGAAGAAAATATTGACTTAAAAAGTACCAGAATAATATGCACTTACATGAGCAACTTCTCAATCTCACAAATCACAATCACTTATCACATATCCACTGAGCATGTTTTACCTAGCGAGGCACTGAGGATACAAAGACAGAGGAGACATCATCTACCTTGATTATTTCAAAAAGGTCTAATGGTCAAGAATATTACCTTGATTTCCTTTCTCACAGAGCAAATAAGTTGAGAAGACACTTAAAGAATTTCTATAATTTGGGCTTGTTGCTGAAAAGGCTTCTTTCAGTTATGTCATATTCAACATAATATGCAGTTTTTTTAAGTTATCGTTTCTTCTAGATCCAAAATCATTTCAGTAAAATAACTAGATTGACAGTGTTCACATTTATTATGGTTCTTTTAAGTTAGGGTCCTTCAAGTTCATAAGGCAGGCTCAAGATAATGTAAATTACTACACATTCTGACTCTAAATCTGCCGTTTTCTCTTATTTGTGACACACTGGAGAACACCTGGTCTGTATTACATTCTAAGGATCAAGTCCATATATTGTCCATATTAAAAATCAGTATTTCTAACCCTGCACAACGGCACATATCTGTGATCCCAGCAGCTCAGGAGGCTGAGGTAGGAAGGAGGATTGTGAGTTCAAAGCCAGCCTCAGCAAAATCAAGGCACTAAGCAACTCCGTGAGACCCTGTCTCTAAATAAAATACAAAATAGGGCTGGGGATGTGGCTCAGTTGTTGAGTGCCCATGAGTTCAATCCCCGGTACAAAAAAAAAAAAACAAAAAAACACTGTTTCTGTGATTCCTACCACATACTTCTTGGTTGTAATCTGAAATATTCTTAGCTACTTAATTAGCTCTCAGATGCCTGTATTAACAAAAAAAAAAAAAAGAATAGTCACTAATTTTCAAATATGCTAAAATACAAAGATCACTGATGGTGATTAATCACTAATAGTGAAATCAACAGTCTTTAATCATATTCTTAGTCTTACCACCAAAATCTGCAGTAAGGAAAATACACATTGTTTAAAGCACATAGGGAAAATGTTTACATACTGTCTCTCTCTCTCTCTCTCTCTCTCTCTCTCTCTCTCTCTCTCTCTCTCTCATGCACACACTCACACACACACACACACACACACACACACCACACACACACACACACTCTCACACACTCTCTCTCTCACACACACACACATATATAAACCAGGGGCACTTAACCACTGAGACACATCCTCAGCCCTTTTCTTTTTTTTTCTTTTTTGAGACAGCAACTTGTTAAGTTGCTTAGGGCCTCACAGAGTAGCTGAGGCTGGCCTTGAACTTGCAATCCTCCTTCCTGAAGCTTCTGAGTCACTAGGATTACAGGCATGTGGCATCATGCCTGGCTATGTAACATTTTTAAACAACAAATTTTAGAAATAGAGAAGATATCAGTGAGTTTATGGTATTACAAATGGGAGGGACAGAAAGATGATGAGTAGAGCCATGCAAGGGTAATAGCAAGGACCTCTGTGCTGATGGAGCTGTTCAGTATCACCTGTGGTGGTGCATACATAGAATCACATGTGCAAGAAATCATAGGACTACCCAACATACACACAGGAGTATGTGAAGAATGGACAAAACTGAGTAAATTTGGTAGATTATACCCATGAAAATATATTAGATATGTTAGTATATTTTTTCAAGACATAAGCATTACGGGAAACTGGGCAAAAGGTTCATGGAATCTCTACATGTCTTGACTGCATATGAATCTATAATTAACTCAATAAAAATTTCAATTAAAATAAAACATGGAAAACATACTTTCATAAGGTTCTCAATATGAAATGATGTAACTATGAAAGCTATTCAAATATGCATGAATGAGAATAGATAAACTGAAATGCAAAGCAGAGTTTTAAAAAGAAAAATTGTTATAGTGAGTACTAAGGAACAAAACAACACTTTGAAATTTAAATAAGAGAAAAATACAAATGTAAAATAGGCATTTGTGAGTTGTGTGATCTGTTCCCTTGTTCTAATTCCCACATTTATAATATGCTGAGCCAAACTTTCAAAGCAATTCTTAAGTCTAGCCAAGTCCAAACTTGCCTCTCAAACATAAGCAATGCTATTAAAACAATTCATCCTCTGAACTATGCACATAACTCCTACTAACACCAACGAGTAATGTTTAAATGTGGTGGCACAATTGATGAGGTGAGAGAGAAGTAAGGAAAGTTAATTACAAGAGTACAAAAGGTTGGAATGGATCAAAGGATATTATAATTTCTAATTTTTTTCAAGTCTCTCTTTTAATACACTAATGAGAGGAAAGAGAAACTCTCTTTAAGAAAAAAAGCTGTAAGAACATTCCACCTGTACATATTCCTTTCCAAGTATGGAACATGTCTGTCTGACACTGTGCTCACATCAGGGTTGGGATTCATTCTGACCATGAGCTCTCAATAAGGAGAAGCCTTAATCTTTCAACAATGCCTCCACAATTACATTACTTCTATCACTGGAATAACCATATGCTCCAGTTTACTTGAGACACTCAAGGTTGCACATGTTGTTCAAGCACCAGTATTAACAGTGTTCCTTTTCACCATCAAAGTGCTTGGACAATAATTTGTATAGTCATGTTATCTATCATGGATATGGTTTATATTTGGCCTGTGGCCCTACACTTTCACACTGAACACTATTACCCAAGATAGCCCATTTGGAGGGAAACTGCTCAATGAAAAACGATGAAAGTTAAAAGTTTTCTTGAAAAGAAGAAATTTTTGAGAGATTATTTGAATGTCATTATGAATTAAGATTATTAATAAGTTTTTCTTAATCTGACAACAAAAGTCAAGATTGAGATTTCACAGATAATGTTTAGAATATATTTTGTAAACACACATACACAAAGTGCAATATACCTATTGAATGCCCATAGGTATCCTCTTCAAAGTAGGGAAACTGAATTTCTTACCTTTCTTTCCACAAAGATGTTACCAGTTCTACCCATGGCACACAGGCCTATGGAAGAAAGTGTGAAAGCACACAAATGTACTGACAAGAACTACAATTCTTTGACTTAGGGATTTCATAAAGTCATTCACAACTTTTTTCTGTTAACTCAGACTTATTGCTCAAGAACTTCTCCCCCCAGAAATCACTCCCATACACTAACTTGTTTTGTTACTTCAGTCTGAGAAAATCACTCTGATGATCTGGTGCTTGCACTATTATCATATTATGAGTATTCTTGCACTATTATAATAGGGTGAAAACATCCAAGTTATTCTCAGAATACAACGAAGGAAAAAAAATAAAGAACAACAGATTTTTAGATATGGATTTGACTTTTCTAATATAAAAGTTACATTTTATTTAATTAACCATTTTAAGAGCAGCCTGGATCATTCCCACTTGACATAATCTGGCAAAACAAACACAAAATCTTTCTCCTTTAGCTCCCTCCCAATTTTTTATCTACACTGGCTCAGTTTGAATAGTAGAAAGCTCTGAACTCATTCCTACTTCCTCCATCAAAGCCCACTCCAGAAAAGACTGTAAACATTCACGTCACAGGACAGATATTTATGAAGACTCAAGGAATAAGCCCTCGTAGAAATGAAGATACTGCAATAAATTTTTATAATTTCTATAAAAAGAGTTATAACTTATTATTAACAGTGATAAAACTTTAAATTTTGATCAGCAGAATTCCAAATATCAAATAATAGCCATAGATGACAATGGAAGGCATTTGAAGGACACTAGAATCTGTCTGTGTATTAAGCTATCTACTGCATCACCTCCATCCAAAAACGCCAGGTACAGGGCTTAGCATATGGTAGGTGCTTCAACAATTTGCTGAATTTTAACAATTGTATAATAATACCACATCTTCATGGACAAGCCAAATATAATGTCAGCTCTGAATGTATTTCTAAAAAGATTTAATTTCTACTAACTCAAGGGAAAAAGACTATATTACATATAAAATTATCTTTTCTCTATATAGTGTTTTCTATTGTCTTTTCCTAAACCATTACCGATATATTCACTAAATTATATAATATATAATGCATTGGGAGTTCATGTATTCTATTGTCTGTTCCCTACATAAGGCCTAAATCATCCAAGTGAAAAACTGATACCACAACTTACTATTATCAAAATAATGATTTCTTGTTCATTATATGACATAAAGAAAACTATTTTCTAAAAATCAATCCCTCTTTATATGAATTTAATTTTAAAATGATCCTCAAAACTCAAAAACATGCCAAATTACGTCTAATTAATTTTACCAAATAATAAATTAGGACATATTTTAAAAATTGATTTTTCCATTAAAAAACAAAAAAGTGAATGAGAGAAAAATTAAAATTAGAAGACACTGAAATATGCACTTTTATATATTTGTGGTGCAAGTACATATCCAAATTGTTTCTGGTCAGTCACATTTTTTTTTTTTTTTAGACAATACACATATCTGAAATGATCAGGACCAGCTCTGGCTGGTTCCTACAGATAGTCTCCACAAACTGTTGGTAGCCTGAAAATTAAAGTTATTCATCAATGTCATCCCTGTCGCAAATGCACAAGATTGGCGAGCAGAGATGGATACAGAGTACAGAAAATGTGCCAGATGTGCTGGATGCTTGCAGTTTTTTCAAACAGGATATTTACCTCTCTGTGCTGAAGTCTATTAAACCTGTTTTCTGTTTTTTTATATTGTCAGAATTCTTTTCTATTAAAATATTTCTTAGAATTATAGCTAAAGACACTGAAAAAGATGCAGCACTTTCAATATCCTTAGTAGTTATCTATATTTTTCCCAAATTCAAAAGCAAATTAAGAAATGTTAAACATATATTCATGTATAGGGGAAAATAAATTACATGGGTGACAGTCAGTAGAGGAACGGGAGAAAAGCAGCTCAGTTTTTCTTGTTCTATTTTTTTTCTTTTTTTTGAGGTAAGTGATAAAGTGATAAAATTAAATTTTTAAATTACATGTTTTTAATAATCTCCCAATGAATATTAAAGACATAGACATTTCATATTTTAATTATTAATTGTTGTGCTGATTCCTCATATGCTCATTTCTTCTTTCCTAATATATAACAAGAAATCTGAAGGATCTGATTTCCAGCATTTAATTCCATATCTATTTGAGCATGAACTACTTATAAGATATGGTTTTAGTATACAAACGTGAAACCAAAACAGGTGTAGTTATAACACTTGTCCCCAAATAATTATATTTCTCAATACCTAAAACTGAACAATACCCCATATGTTAATACAAATCTATTTACAATAAAATGTATAATTTTTGGAAAATAAATTTAAACTCACAAATGGGGTGGTTAAGTACTATATTTGGGACTGAAGTTCAGGTGAGTGGTCCAGATTAAGAATGTACTTTCTTTCCTTCTTTCTCTTAAACAATGAAAATGAATAATATAAAATGTATGTGGTATGAAAAATAAACTCTAACCCCAATCAAGACAGTTAAATAGTTAAGACATACCTATTACTAGACATCTACAACTTGGTAGTAGTCATTCTTAAAAAAAAAAAAAAAACTTGGTAACAGACTCAATCATTTCTTTCCAAATCTACTCATTCTCCTATATTTTTTACCATGTTTTGGAGACCAAAAATAAAAGAATTAGCTACAACATTTCCCTCCTTCTCACCAAAACTAAGCAACCAATCAGTGCATAGCCTATCTAATTATTTTATTTCTAAATAGTTCATTTTCCTCATCCCTATTTCTGTATCTCTAATTCATGTTACAATCATTCTCATTTGAATCAAAATAATTTATAGATTGTCTCTCTGTGGTCAACTTAGATTCTTTTCACTGAGGCTAGCATCAGAATTTTGAAATGTCAGTTTCACACCTTTAATAATTTCTCCTTGACCTTTGATGAATTCAAGCCCTTTCAGGGAATATCAAACGCCTTACTCACCAACCTCACATCTCACCAATATAAGCTTCTTCCTCATGGTCAATACTATGCAAACTCTAGATCTAGAGACACCTGACACCCCAGGTATACTATTCTCTTCACTTCTACATTTTTCTTTTGCATATTCTATGCCTCAGTCTGGAGTTATAACCCCTCTCCAACCCATGCATAGTAAATTAATCATAAAAAATCAAGACCTTATGAAGTTATCACTTTCTCTTAATATGTAGTTAAATGCATATACTTAGATAATTAAAACCAGAGTGCCTAACAGTACATTTAGTCTTTTATATCTTATTATATTTAAAAACCTTTCTTGTTTAGCAGTTGAAATCTCTCTTAGAAATGACATCTTAGAATTCTATTATGCACATCTTAAATATAATATACTCTGTTGCAGTTTCATAATTGAAAAGTCTCAGAAACATACCATTTACTGTATTATTTAAAAAACACTAAACACTTTACTTAACTAATGGAACCTTATGAATTTGAAATGTAGGTATAATTTCTTTGACTCTTTCCTACATTATGCCTTAATATAGAAAAGAAACTTATGGCAACACATTTGTCCATTAGAGAAGTGTTACTCAAATTTAATGAAAAAAAAATTATCCAGGAATGGAGAGGGGTTTTGTTAAAAAGCACATTCTGGCTCAGTAGGTCCAGAATGGAGCCTTAGATTCTACATTTCTGACAAGCTTCCAGGTGATGCAATTGCTGTCAGTAAGTTTTGAAAAATATTCTGCTTCTTTTTACCAACTTAATCATATCCTTTCAGAGATAAAAGTGACAAACTTTATCCAATAGAATTTTTTACAAGGGGTCAGTACATTTCATTAAACTTTTATTCACAGTTATAAAAGAATACACATAAACTAATTCACAGACACCACAGCCTTTGTTGTCTGAACCCATTTCACCCTAACCCTGAGACGGCTCCCAAGGTTAAAAGTGGAGCAGTATTTTCAAGTTTTTAAAGTAATGTTTTTTACTGAACCTTTGCCAGAAAATTATGTATGTGGGGAATTATTTGGATTTGCCTGGTCTATTATTAAAGTGGATACTTTGATTCTAGCTTAGCCACCAGTGCCCTATGTCTATTTTCTCAGTCAATTAATACAGCAAAAAATAGTAGAGAATTTTGAGCCTTCCCAATCATTACACTAACCCAAATCATCTTAAATTTAGTAGTAGTTTTATTATAAAAACACATTTCTAAAATGTGTATTTGCTACCAAAGTAGACAGGACCTTGATTTAACAAAATAGACATGCACAGTATTGCTGGATATTTTAAAACTAAGATCAACTGTGTTTTTCCTGAAATTTGGGAAAATCAAGCTTATGCTGAAATCTATAAAATGACAGCTCACTCACCCATCATTAAACTACTCTGCCAAAGGTAGAAAGTGGTTTTATTTCTTACAAACAAGTAGGTCAAGGATATCCTTTTCCCAGGCAATGTGCTTAAGAAATAAACATTAGTGGGAAGACTTTCATTTACTAAATGCTCACTCAAGTGAAAAAGTTGAAAAAATGCTTTAAAAAGAAAATGTTTTTATAGCTAGCTTTGTAAAGAAGGGTTACAATGTAGTCTTTCATTGTTGATGATAATGCTTCACTGGCTGAGTATTACAGTACTTACTTGCTTAGGAGAATTTTTATATAATTCATATCTAATCATTTTTAAATAACCTATTTCTTCTGATAGAATTCTATTCATCCAAAAATAATGTATAAAAATATATTACTCAAAACATTAATTCATGGCACATATCTTTAAAATTAATGAGCTTTTAAAACTGGAATCCTTAGTCATTTTTCTCCTCTTAATAACAAATCTGTCAAAAAGAATTTACATAACTGTACATAATTTACATAACTGTACAATCAAACCCAAACTGAAAAACCAAACAGGAATGCTCTATTAGAAGGAAAAATTAGAATAAAATGTAACATTCCTTGAAGAGCATACTAAATAGAAGACTCAAGATTCTCTGTAAAGACCCTTTAAGATTCAACAGAAAACAAGTGATTGCTTCAACCTCTCTGAACCTCACTTTCTTCATTTATAAAATTAAGAAAATGTTCCAAAGCACATCTGTAAAGTGCATTAAACCAAAAAAATCAATATGATTGTTCAAATTTCAGAATTTATCCTCACCTAAAACTAAGTGAATAAGAATTTTCTTATTCTGCTATACATCAAATCCACTACTCTGGCCTCATCTTTCAGCATAAGCTCTTTTTTAGGAAATACACCTGCTTTTCATTGCCCTGTAATGACCCAGCAACCACAATACAGATGGTATTAAAAGAACTGAAAATCCACAGTTCATTCATTTTTTTTTTTTTTGGAGGGAGGAACAATAGTGATTGCCCACTGAAGGGACCAATCACATTTTATATTGGTAAGCTTGTAGCCTCTAGTGTGTCCCTTGGTACTCTCTAACAAGGATCAGTTTGTCCCTCTCTAAAGCACCTCCATGATCTAGTCATACTTTTTCCTCTCTTTTCAAACTTCTAGAACCTCCTGATATAACATTCTTACTCTCAGGTTGGTCTATCACTAAAAACACAGAAGCATTTTGAAAAGAATTTTCCCAGATTGCCAGCCCCACACTTCCACAACACTTGCCCCAGGCCCATGCACTTTACCTCCCCCAGTTAGAAAAGACAAACACTTCTTGCACCTAGCCCAGGCCTGTTCTTCCACATTGACACTACATTCCATCCCCTTTCAGGTAATGAATGGCCTCATTCCAGATATAATTGTACTTGCTCTCAATTGCATACTTGATTTTATTTTATCTTTTGAAGCATTCCCTACATATTATTCAGATTATTCCCCACATATTATTCAGATTATTCACTAGGAAAATAATGTATTCAAACTTAAAAAAAATTCATCCTTCCCTTCTTTCAGTTATTATTCTCTTGTCTTCTTTTTTATAGAAAAATTATTTAAAAGTGTCTCTGTCCTACTTGCTGTGTCCATGGCTGCTTCTTCCATTTCCTTTCCATCCTCCAGACAAGTCTATATTACCACCATTTCAATGATGCAACTTTTGTCAAAGTGACGCATAATCTTGATATTGCTAAGGTCACTTTAAATTCAGTTCTCATTTTATTTAAGACCTATGGGCAGCATTTGTTAGAGCTCACTGATACCTTCCAGAAATTCTTTCCTTGGCTTCTTGGCTTTTCCACTTCTTCTCTGGCTTATCCTTCACCATGTACTTGAGGGTTCTTCCTCATCATCCATAATATCCCCATGCGCACACTTGTCAAGCTTCATTCTTGGATCTCTCCTCTTCTTATGTGCACTATTTTGCCAGATGACCTAAACTGGTTCTGCTCTTAAATGCCAGTGATATCCTGGAATCCCAAATCTGTGTCTCCATTTCATACCTTGCTTCTGAAATCCAGATTCACATCCAGTACTTCTATTTGGATGTCTAATAGACAGCTCAACTATAATATGTCCTAAAGTAAACACCCCATTTTCCCCCGACAGCTGTTTATCTTAAAATCTCTGACCCCATCTCAGAAAATGGCAACTGTATCTCCAAAGGTCCAAACTAAAAGCCATTCATCCCTTCTGTCCCTTTCTGTCACTTGCACATCAATCCTTTAGTAATTCCTATAAACATTTCCACCGCTACCACCATCAAAGCCACCATCTTCTTTCTCCTGATTACATTGCTATCAGGGTATCTTCAACACTGAAGCTGGAGTACACCTGGTAAGTAAGAACTCAGATCACACAGCTCCTTTGTAAAAACACTATGCCCTGTACTATATCACAAAGAATAAAAGCCAAAATCCTTCCTCCTTCCTCACCAGCCACTATTCTTCCTCTCAACCATCTGCTACAGACACACTGTTATCCCTGCTGGGTGAGTACTCTCCTACTAAAAGGATTTTGCACTTGATATTCTCCCCATAAACTTGCCATCCAATGATTCCTGTTCAAACATTACCTCACCAGAGAGACCTCCTCTGCATGTCTTATATAAGATGCAACTAACACTGCAGTCCTCTTTTGCTTCATCCTGTTTTACTTTTCTCTTTAGCACCTACCACTGTCAGCCATAGAATGTATTTACAGTCGTTCAGAGTTAAGAATTCAAAAACCGCAAGTATCATTAATTTGGAATAAGTCAAATATAGACTATTTTTGGGAAACAACTTTCTAACATGATCAAATGTTTATACCGTTTATTCAGGGTTGAAACATATTTTTCATTTGTTCTTTGATCCTTTGAAACTTAAGACAGTCAACCCTTTGAGTGCATTTAAATATATGAGTTTTGTAACCTTTTGAGTGACACAGCATAAAGAAAAAATTTAATGTGAGTAAAAATTGGACGTTCTTTAAGATGGAGTTATTCAAGTAATAAAAATATTTCCAAAAGAAAACATTGTGATTATTTAATGCCCAAATTCATTAGTGCCCATTACATATTTAAATGAACAAAATTAATTTGAATACTGGTAAATATAACAATCCAAACAAATATAGCTGCTTTTTCAAGTTGTCTTCAAAACTTGAGCTCTCTCAGTGAGTATTTAGAAATTCAAAATGCCTTTTAGTATCTTATTTTGGTAATATAAAAATATGCAAACTACAAAATGTTTTGATTAAAGTTATATAGACAAATCAAAAAGTCTCCACAAAAAGATGCCTAATTGGAAGATACAACCTGAAATTTTTCTACTTAATGCAAGTGGGTATAAGATCAGAGTTGTACTCAAATAACCAAAGGGCTGGTATTTGGTTGATGTTTGCACTTAAGCTTAACATTTTATTAGGATAGACTGTCTCCTTAAAGAGGAGACCTGTTTTCTTCAAAATTTCCAACTATTTTATATTTTGTTCTTTTCTACTTCATTTTATCTGCCCATACATATGCTCAAGATTCTTGAAGTCCTTGAGAAAAAATCAAAAAGTAAAACACAATGAATTTCTTAGTTGTCTTGTTTCTCTCAAGAATTTATTAATAAAACATTCTCCTGATTATATTATCCAAATCTAGTAATACTCTCTCTTCCTTACCTCTACAATGAAATCTAAGATTGTTAGGGTACCTATTAGGGCAGATTGCATTTTCCAAGAGGACTGTAGGAAAGCCTTCACCCCACCTACTTTTAGTTTATATGATTTTGCTACCACCACCCAATTTGGAGGCAGAATCAAATTGTTCACCTCTTGAGTCTTAGCTGGCCTCAGTGGTTCTTTTGTCCCTAAGGGAACACAATAGAGATGCCTTTGTCATAAAAGTAGTTTCTTTTCCTCTTGAACACCTGTGAGCAACACTCAAAAATCTTCATTCTTACTATAAATGCAAGTACACCAATTGTTCTCTTTCCTAGAAGTAAAACTATTCATGCTGGAATTCTGCAGGGCCAATTCTGGTTGGTTGAATCATCAGGAAATAACACAGATATATGATTCTTATAAATGGCTTCTGAGCAGGGATTTGAGAAACTCACAAATTTATAGGCATATAGAACTTAAAGTTTAGAACGAAGATATGTTGATCATATCACATATAAAGATTCCAAATGCCATTATACTTATAAGAAGCACTTCAAGTGAATTCTTTGAGGATTTTACTTTTATTCAAATGATGGAAGGAAAACTACTAAATTCTGAGCCCTTGTGTCATATCAATAAGCAAAGAAGATGTCTACAAAGTTGCATTGTTTCTAACATTTAGCAGATCCTTTCAGCAAAATGGAAAGTGTCCAGTGTGTGAGAATACACACAAAACAACTTAAGTAAGAAAAAAGTACATCTCTTCCATAAGATAATATAACTATCTGTGTTAGCTTTCATCACTATGATCAAAATATCCTACAAGAACAACTTAGACAAAGACAAATTTATTTTGGCTCACACTTTCAGAGGTTTAGTTTATAGTAGGCTGACTTCATTGCTCTGTGCCCAAGGTGAAGAAGAAAAACATGGCAGAAGGGCATGGTGGGGAAGTACTCCTCCATTGATGGAGACAGGATGTAAAGAAAGAGGAAAGGGCAGGGGCTGCAGGGAAGGTGAACCATTCTAGGGCATGTGCCCAATCACCCCCTTCTTCCAGCCTGACAACAGTTACCACCCAATTACTGTATTCAACCTAGGAAGGACTGATTATAGTTCTCACAATGTAACCACTTTGCCTCTGACTATGTCATTATTAATCCATATATTTATAATACATTTAATATATTTTTCATTACTAATGAAAAATTCTGGCAGGCTTATTTAAATATTAGTTATGTGAAAGCAAATGGTTTGTTTTTTACAATGTCAGTTGTATCTGAATTCACTTCTCTCCTAAATTCAATTCATTATAGAGATATGAGTACCACAAAACAAATTCATTAACTTTTGATTCTTTACCTTTGACCCTTGTCAAAGGGATAAATTACAATATAGTTTAAAGATCTTACTTTATTTTGCAATTCTAGAATATAGCAATTTTATTCCATAGAATAAAGTGTGTCTACCTCCTGCTCTAGTCAAAAAAGGCTGCAGTGAACATCTCCCTAAGACTCTGGCATACCCCAGCTTCCCTATCATGGACACAGAAAAGTGGAATTGCTGAGTCAAAGAGAGTATCTTTATTTCCATAATTGTGCCAAATTGTTCTTAAGAAAAAGTTTCCAGTGTCCTGAGCAAAAGAGAAAAAGGTCATATAGACTGAGAAGGGCTGAAGGAAGCAGCAGCAACAACAACAACAAAAAAAAAAAAAAAAAAAAAAAAAAAGAAGAGAAAGAGAGAAATAATGTTAGTTAATTAGTTTCCTTGTAAGAACAGGGAGACAGAATAACAGAATAATAAAAATAACTGGCTAATGTCAGATTACTTCACATTACCATTCTACAAGGATTAAAGCAGTGAACTGCAGTACCACGCCAATTCAAACTATTGGGTTTGGCAAATTTTGTTGTTTTTCTCTCCCTGTTTCTCAGAAGGCCAGATAACAATTCAGCTTCAGTTTGGTGACATGGAACTTGATTCTGGGTGACTATTTTGATTTCAGTCTGGTCTGTTGGGGCTCAGTGTGGCGCTCAGTCCGAAAAAAACAGTCACCTATAATTTTACTTAATACCATTAAATGAAGCTTACTATAAAGAGTGGAATGTCTTACAAATATTTATTGCTTTGTTTTATGACAGTATGGAAAACTGAACCCAGGGTCTCCTGCATGCTAGGCAAATGCTCTACCACTGAGCTACATCTCTAGCCCCTATGAAAAGGTTTTAAAGGTTCTCTTTTTAAAACTACTACACATTCTCTTGTTTAAAACTACGTGTAGTGGTTTTTAAAAGATCACAAAATTATTCAGTTTTGCTATCTCTGTCTTTAATTAAAATTCTATTATTTAAAAATACTAGAATGCTGAATTTCACGCAGAAATTATCTGTAATTATTACAAAGATAACTATTTAAACTCACAACTCAGTTTTAAGAAATAATATATTATATACACAGTCAATTTTAAAGCATTACTTTTACTTTCTTTTTCTGCAGATTTTGCACATTAGGTTCTATGGAATAATCACTAGTTCTTTTAGAACTATGCAAACAGAAAAGATTGAGCATTAACCATGCCTGCAGATGCAGGTCAAAGAGGGGAAAAGGAAATGTCTGCTCAATTTCCTCCCTGTTAACAGAAGACCTTTCACCTACATTGCTGTTTCTTGGACCATTGAAAAGACTATAAGCAGAGCCTTGAAGGGCCATGGAGGGTTTCCCTGTTTAGTGGTTAAGTAGGAAATCCAAATCTATATTGTTAAGATTAGGGAATAGCAAAACAGCAAGATGCTAAGAGAGAAAGGTTGCAGCAATTTTAATTACACACAATGTTGAGCAGGAGGAACTATAGCTGGATAAAATAAAACTAAAATAATTACTCAGGCATAAAGAAGAATGACTTTATGGCATGTACCAGTAAATGGACAGATCTGGAGCCTCTCATGCTAAGTGAAATAAGCCAACTCCAACAAAACAAAGGTCAAATGATATATGGAAGCTGAACCACAATAAAGGGGGATGGGAAGAACTTCAGTAGATTAGACAAAGAGGAGCAAAAGTAAAGGAGGGGGAACAGGAATCAGAAAGAGAGCAGAATAACTCTAACATAATTTTCCTAAGAGTACATAAGAAAATGCCTAAGTGAATCCCACCAGTGTGTCCACCCACAAGAATGGGGGCCTACTTTGGGCTGGGGATGTGGCTCAAGTGGTAGTGTGCTAGCCTGGCATGCGTGCGGCCCGGGTTCGATCCTCAGCACTACATACCAACAAAGATGTTGTGTCCGCCGAGAACTAAAAAATAAATATTAAAAATTCTCTCAAAAAAAAAAGAATGGGGGCCTACTTAGAATAAGATATATCCTGTGCATGTATAATTTTATCAAAATGGATTCTGCTGTCATGTATAACTAAGAAGAACCATCACCACCACCAACAAAAAAATGCAGAAACCCAACAGAGAGTAAGGTGGTTTGACTCAATTCTAAAAAGGAAAGTAGTAAAATACAGGAGAGAATTAACAATAACTGATAAACATCATTCTTAATATGACTAACATTTTTTTACAGTACTGAAACCAATTTTTTTTACATCCAAAAAAGAAGACAAAAGCAGTAGGTAAACACAATGAGTTTAATTATCACAGAGAAATTTTAAAGGAAGTCCTAAAAATTTAATCTTGCTCAAAATGAAGAAAAACTAAACTTTGAAGTGTAATACCACACACTGAAAGCCTTTTATTGTACAATCCATTGTTTTCAAATAAAATTAGAACTGTCGTACAGCCTTACTCATTAGATCTTAGTCTAAGCAAGGTCTTTTCTAATGGATGGGTTGTTAGTTTGGTGTTTTGCTGTTGTTGTTGTTGTTGTTTGCATCATGGCCCCTCTGGGCAGTTCAAAAGAGGAACATGGCCAAGCTTCCATCCCAGCAGGAGAGCCTGGTGTGGGCAGACTGCCCCCTCCCCTTAACCTTAGAGGTGGGTGCTGTTGGATTTTGCCTCTGCATCATCTGTCCAACACTACAGCTCACTGGTAAACTCTCCCAGATCTCTACCAAAGTCAGTACATCAAACGAGGATACTCAACTACTCTGTGTAAGTCTGAGCTAGGAATTCCCCCACTGGGCTACCAGGACCTAGAGACTTATTGTCTTTTCCTTTCTGTATCCACACAGTTGTTTTAGTGGGTCATCTTTTATCACTTCTTTCTAAAGTTAAGAGGAGCAATAAGGAACAGAAGTCTGTTCTCCTGCACAGGGAAGCCTCTGGGCATCTTCTAAAGGACAAAATGAGAGCCCTAAAACTGATCTCCAGCAAATGCTTTCATTTATTGAAAGTACAGAGCCAAACTAGACTGCATTAGAAAGAACACTCAACTGCTTTATCATACACAATGAAATATGTAAGAGGAGAGTCATGGCATACCACTGTATTCTGTCTACATTAAGAGTATCTTCAGAAATCAGTTGTTTCTGCAGACATGTTGCAGGCAAGAACCTTGTCAGTCTTCCATAATTATACATTAAAGAAACTAATGATGAAAAATTTACAGTCTCCTATAATTTTTTGAAAATCATTTAAAAATTAGTGGATAATCAAACATAGATTGCAGATATTCCTGAGCCTTTTAACTGAAGAATTTTTAATGAGGTACAAACAAAGTATTGTGCCTATCATTTATCAATTTACATGAGTCATTAGAAATCACATAAGCAGCTGTGGTTCAGGAAAAATGCATTTTCATAGATGAAAAGATGGTAATTTCAGTGAATAAATGAATAAATATCATCATCTAACTAAATGTGACAGACTATGTAATTAGAAAGATATAATTAGAAAGTATTCCTAAATTCTGGAAATAATGATAAAATAGCTCTTCGAATATCTTTTGCAGACTTGTGAAAATACAAAATACATTAGAGAAGTTCTCCCGAATATATGTTCCATGGGACAACAGATATCTAAGTGTTAACAGTAATGCTAGGAAAATAAACAAACCCCTTATTCCAACAATTTGGAAAGATTTATTAAGTAAAACAAAAAAGATTTACATCCAAGGAAGTTCAGTATGTTGAGATTCACTCTAAATCACTATGCAGGGTTATTTAGGTTTTAATACTTTTATATAAAAGAATTCTGTTTTATACAATATCTTGAAAGATTGCTATTCTGCTGATATATTTTTGGAAACACTGAATAATCTTTTGATATTGTCCCAAGTCCTTAGAAAATATAGTTAAGACTAAATGATTGAATTACAAACTCCTTAAATTGTATGACAATCTTCCTTACTAGTAACTTGAAATCCATTATAAACTAGCAAACTAATTAGCAGGTATTATGATTGTTTTCTATAAATTGTTTCAAAATCTAGCATTCTTTCCATTTTCTTGTCATTCCCTCTTTCCACCCTACATAAATTCTGCTAAACTCTCAACACCCAGAATAAGTTTACATATGCTGTACACCACTTATTTGATTTAAACTTTCTCTGAACATCTTTAATTCTAATCTTATCCAGAAGTAGTAATAGAGTTATCAATCAGCTATTGGCATTTTTCATTTTTAGGATGGGGGATTGAACTCAGGGTCACTTAATCACAGAGCCACAACTTTTTTGGGGGGAGGGGTATTATATTTAGAGGCAGGGTCTCATGGAGTTGCTTAGTGCCTCACTAAATTGATAAGGCTGGCTTTGAATTTGCAGTCCTCCTGCCTCAGCCTCCTGAGATACTGGAATTACAGGTGTGCACCACCTATGCAAAGTTCTGGCATTATTCATGTGTCTAATTCAAATTGAGATGTAAAGTAAATATAACACACATTTGATTTAAAAATTTAAAAAATCAAATGTCTTAATAATTTTATATTGGTAATATATTAAAATTATGATATTTTATATGTTGATTAATTAAATTATTAGTAAATTCGTTTTACATGTTTATGGTTTACTTTTTCAAGTACAGCCATTCAAAAACTTAAATTCACACATGGAGTTCACATATTTCTATGGAATAACTCCCTCCATATCATACATTTTACTCAATTCTAATACCTGTGCAAATTATAGAATAATATGTGTTAATTTATTTTCCTTGTCTCTTCAGCATGTTCTTTTAGAAACAGGTGTCTACAGTCTATAGAGAGCCTAGAAAAGTTTATATAATGTTAATACACATACATATACTTTGATATATTAAATCAAGTAGGAATTGAATTCTTTATTTCACTTGTTGAGATGGCTCTGAGATTAAAGTTTAATTTGTACACTTACCTTAGGAATGGTAAGGGGGTAGCACAGACAAAGCTGTTTCTATTAGTCAACATATATGCCGCACACACACTTGTTAAGATAGATTGAGGAATTTTCATCTAAGTCCTTTCTCACATTCCTTGACAGGACTTAGAAGTAGTTAGGAACTCTAAAAATTTTGGCTGTGCTTCTTTGGGAAATGTGTTTTCATATTACATTTTACCATAAAGATTAAATGAAAATGGATGCTAGTTTTCCCCATAGACTTTGAAATTCTTGAGGACTGAAAATATTTCCTAATAATCTTCATATTTATAGAAAATACCATCATTCATAGCACATGGTCAGAGCTAAATAAATAGCAGAATTAGTCTACAAAATCAAAAGTTCACTCTTTGTAATGATATAAGGGTAGATGAATAGATGCTAACATACACACACGCACACACACACACACACACACATACACACACACACAACATGTTATATTTTTCTCTTCACTTATAAATGAGATAATACCCATGCTTAAATGGTTTGATTTTAGACTTTTCAACATTACAGTGGAGTAAGAAACTGTAAATTGCAATCTTTTCTGGCTAACAACAATGTGATAAAATACTCTCTTTTGATTCTGGGCAGCAGCAGGGAGTCACAGCTCCCAGTCAGCCACTGGATCAGGAGGGTAAACCACTAATCAGGACATAACTCCATCATAAGTTGAGGAGTATCTGCATAAAAATCTATTAGGTAATATTTATAAGAGCTCTCAGCAGTACAATACTCGTTTTTAAAAAGTTCTTCCAAGTCACTTTTTGTTAATGGATTTTATATTTTAGACTATAGATGAAGTATAATCACAAGTTTCCTAAGGAATTAGCATAACTTTATAGCAATAGATATTGAAAGTTCTAGAATGGCCTTTCTTCATAACCAAAATATGCTTCTCTGCTTTTTATATAATTATTTAGAGCCTAAAAGTATCCTCTAATTTACAAAGCTCTCAAATAGGTATCAAAGTACTTTCATACTCAGTTATGACTGTTGGTTAAAGTATTAAATGTCCTTTTGAAAACAGTAATCTGTTATCTAGGAAAAACAATATAGAAACCATTATTAATTATATAATCTTCAATAGAATTTAAGAGGAAGTCTCTTATGAAATTCAACCCAAGGATGGAAGATTCTGTTTACTTTGAGGAAATGTTTTAGTGTGCGATGGTTTTGAGTGGGAGTACCACAATATGTCATCATAGCTTTAGTTTTGAGGGAACGGGGTACTAGGTATCAGGCTATCAGCAGTCAGAAAAGAAGTGTGGTGGGGATCGGGGGCAGGAATAATAAAGTAATGAGAAAAACACTGCATTGAAATCAGACACCATGAATTTGAATTCTAATTCTTCCATTTGTCTGCAACACAATATTGTGCAAATTCCTTAAGTAAATATAGGGCTGCTTTTCTCTAAGAATGAAACATCAAGTTTCATGAGCATTAGAGAATATATATATGTAAGGAGAATGGCTCATGAAACTTTTCACCTACTATAATTACCAAAAACAACATGAAAAAAATCACAAGACTCCATTGTAACAAAGGTCACTAATTTCACAAATACCAAGCCTTGTTGATCCTATAATTCTGAATAAGGATCACATCAGGTGAATCAAATACTGATTATCCAAAATCCTCCTCAATACATTTTTCTTTCTTCGGTCTGTTTTACATTGCTTGAGAAGAAAGGAGAGGGCTAGAAGTCTTAATTATATACTCTTGGGTTTGTGTAAAATTTTTGACAATTTTATTAATTTGTAAATTTTCATTAACAGAATAATTACACATATTTATAAGTACAGTACACATTTTAGTACAGGATACACAGGGTAATTGGCATATGTATATCCCCTCAAACATTTTTTTTTCCTTTATACTAGGAACATTCAAAATTCTTTTGCTTTTCTATTTCTTCCTCAGAAAATTCACTACAGGTATATAATTTTTTTTCAGATTCTGTATGTTGATTTTTGTATCCTGCAAACTTAATAAATTCATTTTTTATCAAACTTAACAAAACATTTTTTGGTGGAATCTGTAGGTTTTTCTATTTGTAAAATCACGTCATCAGCAAAAAGGAATAATTTAACCTCTTCCTTTCCTATTTAGGTGCCCTTTATTTTTTTCTCTATTTTTTTTTTTGCTCTGGCTAAGACTCTTAATAATATATTGAACAAACAAACAATCAATGAGGTAAACAGAGAACCTACATTTTGGAAGCAAATTTTTACCACACACACACAACAGATAGAGCACTAATCTCCAGGATACATAAAGAACTCAAAAAACTTAACACCAAAAAAAACAAACAAACCAATCAATAAATGGACTAAGGAGCTGAAAAGACACTACCTCAGAAGAAGATATCCAATTTATCAACAAATATATGATAAAATGTTCAACAGCTCTAGTAATTAGAGAAATGCAAATCAAAACTACTCTTAAGATATTATTTCACTCCAGTCAGAATGGTAGTTATCAAGAATACAAACAACAATAAGTCTTGGTGAGGATGTGGGAGAAAAGGCACACTAATATATTCCTGGTGGGACTGCAAATTGGTGCAGCCAATATGGAAAGCAGTATGAAAATTCCTTAGAAAACTTGAAATGAAACACTATTTGACCCAGCTATCCCAGTCCTTGTTCTATACACAAAGGACTTAAAAACAACATACTACAGTGACTCAGCCACATCAATGTTCATAGTAGCACAATTCACAACAGCCAAACTGTGGAACCCACATAGAAGTCCTTCAATAGATGAAGGAAACTGTGGTATATATACACAATGGAATAGTACTCAGCATTAAAAGTGAATAAATTATGGCATTTTCAGGTAAATGGATGAAGTTGGAGAATATCATGCTAAGCTAAGTTAGCCAATCCTCAAACACCAAAGGCCAAATGTTTTCGTGGATAAGTGGATGCTAATCCATAAAGGGAGGAGGGTATGGGATGAGTGGAGGAACTTTGGATGGGGCAAAGGGGAGGGAGAGAAGGGGCATGGAGGTAGGAAAGATAGTGGAATGAGATGGATATAATTACCCTAGTGCATGTATCACTGCATGAATAGTATGACTCTAATTTGGATACAACCAGAGAAGTCAAAATTGTTCTCCATTTGTGTACAATGCATCAAAGAGCATTGTGCTGTCATGTATAACTTATTAGAATAAATAAATTTTTAAAAGTTTTTAAAAAATGAATAATGAAAGTGGACATGTTTGTCATGCTCCTGATCTTGGAAAAAATGATTTCAGCTTCTCCCCATTCAGTATGATGTAGACTGTGGGTTTTTCAAATAAGTTTTACCATATTGAGGTATGTTGCTTCTATACCTAATATTTTGGGGGTTTAGCATGAAGGGATACTAATTTTATCAAATGCTCATTCTGTATTTATTGGTAGAATCATATAGTTTTTATACTTCATTCAGATGATATATTATCCTTATTGATTTATGAATGTGGAACCATCTTTGCATTCTTGGGATAAATCCAGTTGATCATGGTGGTAATCTTTTTATGTGCTGTTGGATTCAATTTGCTAAAATTGGTTGAGAATATTTGCATCCATATTAATCAGGGATTTTGGTCTATAGTTTTCTGTTGTGTACTTATCTTTTCATGGTATAATGGCAATGCTGGTTTCTTAGCATGAGTTTGGAAGAGTCCCTCCCTTTCAAAACTTTGAATAGTTCAAGAAAGTTAAATTAATCTTCTTTAAGGGTTTGGTGAAATTTTCCAGTGAAGTTATCTGATCCTGGTCTTTGTTGGGAAGTTTGTTTTTGTTGTTGTTTTTGTTTTTCCTAATTCAAGCACATTATTCCTTATTTGTCTATTTAGATTTTTCTATATTCTATATCAATTTCTTCAAGGTTTTTTGGCATACTGTTCATAATAGTCTCTAATGATCCTTCTTGTAGTTTAAGTGTAAAGCAGCACTTTTCATCTCTTATTTACTTGGGCCTTTGATCTTTTGTCCTTGATTAGTCTAACTAAAGGTTTCTCAATTTCCTTTAACATTTAAAATACCAACACTCTGTTTCATGGATATTTTCCATTTTTTTTTGTACTTACATTGTTTATTTCTGCTCTGATCCTTGTTATTTTTTTTCTTCTTTGAATTTTGTATTCAGTCTTGCTTTTCCAGTCCTCTGAGTTGTATTGTTAGTTTATTTAAAATTTATCTTTTTAAAAAATGCATATTCTTATTTCTGCTATTTTCCCTCTGAGTGCTACTTTTAATGTATCCCATAGGTTTTAATATACTGTGTTTTCATTTTCATTTGTTACAAGAAACTTTTTAATTTTTTCAATTTTTTTCATGAAATCATTCATCCTTCCAGAGATTGTGGTTTCATTTCTGTTCCTCTTGAGTGGTCACAGTTTTATTTCACTGTGGACAGAGAAAATACTTGTTATCATTTCAGCTTTTCTTAAATTTGCTGAAACTTGTTCTGGAGTCTAACATCTGGTCTACCCCGGAAAATGTTCCATGTGCTGATGTCAAGTATGTGTTTTGGAGCCACTAGATGAAATGCCCTATGAATATCTTTGTTAGGTCCACTTGGTCTATAGTACAGTTTAACTTCAATGTTTTCATTTATTGTTTGCCTGGATAATCTGTCCACTGATAAACATGGAGTTTTGGAGTCTCCAATTATTATTGTATTAGAGTCTATCTTACATTTTAGATCTAATAATGTTTACTTTATATAATTGGATGTTCTAGCACTGGGTACATTTATATTTAAAATTTTTATTTCTTCACATTAAGCTGACCCCTTTATCATTACATAATGATTTTCTTTATCACCTTTTACAGATTTTGTCTTTTAAAGTCTTTGTTCCAGTTGAACTCAATGCTTCATGCATGCTAGCAAGCACTCTATCCTGAACTACATCCTGAATACTTAAAGTGTACATGATTTGATATAAGTATAGTTACTCCTGTTCATTTTTGCATATATATATTTTTTTCATTATTTCAATTTATGTATATCTTTATTGGTAAAGTAAGTTTCTTATAAGCAGCATCACATTGAGTCTTGTTATTTTATCTATTCTATTTATCTATGCTTTTAATTGAGGATTTAATCAACTTACATTCAATGTTATTATTGATAAATAAATACTCCAAAAATTCTGTTAACTTTTTGCCTGGTTGTTTTACATATCATTTGTTCTTTCTTTTTTTTTTCTTTTTGTTCATCTTTCTGTTTCGTTGGATTTCTGCATTGATAGAATTCAATTCTCTTCTTTTCCTTTGGGGATCTACTCGATTATTAAGTTTTGTACTCTAGAATCAAAGATGCAGAAACAAACCCACATAAATACAGTTATCTCATACTATACAAAGGCACCAAAAACATACATTGGAGGAAAGACAGCCTTTTCAGCAAATGGTGCTGGGAAAACTGGAATTCCATATGTAATCTATAAATTCCATAAGCTGGGTTCAGTGAGGGGCACAGGCTTCTCTAGTGCAAATGTGTAAAGTAACCATGGCTTAAGAAGGGACTGCTGGGGACCTCCTGCTTAGTTTTTTCATCCTCAGTGAGTTTCCTCTTGGTTCAAAATTGTGAAAATCAGGCAGTATTTGCTGTGTGCTTAGTTCACTTTTTTATAAGACCATCTTGAATCTTTGTGATCTGCAAAGTCTGTCACACCGAGAACACTCCAGTAAACAGCTGTTGTTCTTTTCTTTGTTCTGTTTGTGGAGACAAGTGTTCCAGGCACCTCTAGGCAGTCATCATGCTGTACAACATCAGTTGATGCTGTATAAGATTTTAATTATGAAATAATTTGTCCTACTGCAGAGTTATAAAATTCCCTTCATTTAAATAAAATCATTACAGGTTAGCAATTATAGAGTAACTTGAATTGGATGTCAGATAATATTTTCCAGAAAAACAAAATGGGAAATCATATGATTAAATGGGATTTCTAGCAAATATTGCCAAAAGTTTGAGGGAAAATTATTGGAAGAAAAGATAACTAACAAGTATAATATATTTAATATTAATAAAATGCTAAAATATTTATGGGTTTGGCCTATGATATTGTAATTAAATTTTCTGTTACAAGTGTGATTTTCAAAAATATTTTAATAATATTTTAAATATTTTAATAGTATTTTCAGTCTCAGAAAAAGAAACTAAAAAATCTAAATTACAAGTCTATTTAAAAATCAGTATTTGCAAACCTGAAGATTATTGACTTCAGTTACCTGAAATGAGTTTCTTACAAAATATCAGGTAAATCTCTGAGTGTCTATGTAGCAGACACTTGAAAAATTTATATAAGACTGATAAAGAGATTAATAAAACGATTGACAATTTGTTTTCTCAAGTGAAAGATAAATCTTATGAAAAATTAAATTTAAATTGTAGCAAAAGATGATGCTTGGCCCAAATACACTTGCAATAAATAGAAAGATGTGACTAATCAAAAGGTTTCAAAGCATTTATACTATCCTGTTTGTGAAAATCCTTGTAGGTTTAGAGTTCTGGGGGAAAAAATATTGATTCTTCATCACTTTCTTCAAAGAAAGAGCTCTGTTTGGATTGATAGGTTTGTACATTACCATCAAAAGGTCTCTTACATGATTGATTTTAAAAAGTTCTTTTGAAAATTGAAAGATCAATAAGCATCCCTTTTAATGCTGACTACAGATGGTGAATTTAAGTTTTCTGTATAAGCTGAAACTGTCCAGAATTGAAATTAACCAAAATGAACTTCTCCTGAAAGATCTTGATTTGCAATAAAAAGGGTGAGAACACATTTTACCATGGTACAAAAAGCTTCTTTAAAAAAATATTTTTATTCCTATTCCTACATAGCATGAAATCTATATATTATTGTGATATAATAAGAAATATATATTTGGTCTCTGAACCTAGTTCTGACAAATAGCTTCTAAAATCCATAAGTGTCTTTTTGTATGCTTTAAAAGGTGGCTGGGGTGTATAAAGCCTTAGATTGGGGGAGATCTATATGTTATTGTGATACAATAAGAATTATATATTTGGTCTCTGCACCTAGTACTGACAAATAGCTCCTAAAATCCTAAAGTGTCTTTCTGTATGCTTTAAAAGTGGTTGGGGTTTGTGGAAAGCTATAGATTACTATAGACTGAAAGTTTCAGTTCCATCCCAGACTTAAGGCAGAGGAAAGTGACTTTAAGCTCAGTTATAATGGTGATGTAGTTCATCACTACTTAAGTAATGATGCTTCCCATAAAACTAAAAAACACTGAGTTCAGGCAGCTTCTGGACTTCTAAATACATGGAGATTCCTGGAGGATGGCAGACTATGACATAGCAGAGAAGCACCTCCTCCACTCCCTGACATCTTGCCGGGGTCTATCTGGATGTTCATCTGTATTCTTTGTTTAATAAAAGGTGAAACTAAGTGAAGTGTTTCCCTGACTTTTGTGAGCTGCTCTAGCAAGTTAATCAAACACAACAAGGGGGGGTCATAGGAACCCCAATTTATGGCCAGATGGTTAAAAGCACAGGTCTCAACCTAGAATGGGTGATTAGCAACAGAATGGGAGCCATTTTGTGGGACCAAGCCCTCATCCTGTGGGATCTGAGGCTATCTCCAGATTCATTCTGGTATAGAGTGTCATAATGAATTGCATGACACCCAGCTAGTGTCCATTGGGGTACTGATGGCTTGATGTACACATCTGGTGGCAGAAATACTATGTTCAGTGTTCTACTTTGTTTTTCCTGTCCCTAACAGTCAGAACTCATATTTCAATGTCACCTCTATAATATAGAATTTGGTTTTATTTCAGATAATCCAGTATTTTCTGAATTATTGCCTGAACATCTAAAGACTCTGGCCAAAATTACAGGCATGCCTTGTTTTGTTTTGTGTGCTTCTGCCTTACTGCTCTTTGCAGATACTGCATTTTTCAAGTTGAAGCTATGCAACCACAGACCTCAATCAACTCTATTGGCACCATTTTCCCAACAGCATTGGCTCACTCTATGTCTGTATCACATTTTGATAATTCTCACAATACTTCAAACTTTTTTTATTATTATTACAATTGTTATAGTGATCAGTGATCCATTTCTTGAATTGTTTTGGAGTGCCACAAATATTACCCATGTAATATAGCAAACTTGATCAATAAATGTGTATGCTCTGACTGTTCCATCAACTGGCCATTCCCCCATCTCTCTTCCCCTCTTCCAGGGTAGCTTCTCCCTAAGACCAACAAGATTGAAATTAGGCCGATTAATAACCCAATAATAGTCTCTAAGAGTTCAAATAAAGAGTTATACATCTTGTGCTTTAAGTCAAAACATTAAAATTATTAGATTTTGTGAGGAAAACCTGTTGAAAGCCAAGGCAGGCTAAAAGCTCATACCAGCCAAGTTGTTAATACAAAAGAAGAATTACTGAAGAAATTAAAGGGCTACTTCAGTGAACAATAAATAATATCATATCAAAACAGGTGGATTGATGACTTGGATAAAGTTTTAGTGGTCTGGACAGAAGATCAAACCAGCCACATGCAACACCCTTGCATCAAAAACCTAATCCAGAACAAAGCCCTAATTCTCTTCAATTCTATGAAAACCAAGTCAGCAAGCTCTAGAAGCTATCTCCATAACATAAAATATAAGGAGAGGCATCATGTGGAGATGCTACAGCAAGGTTTCCTAAGGATCTAGCTGAGATGATTAATGGAAGTAGCAAAGACATAAATAAAGGTGTCTGAAAACTCCTGTCAGGATATGGGTTGTGGGACAATATGGTACCCTCCTAGATTCCAAAGTCTCATGATCTGAGACTGTTTAACCTTGACTGCTTCAGCTTAGTTTCTTGTAAATGAACTGACACCATTAGAGTAATAAATAACTTGTATGCATTTTTCTGCTCACCTGAAAATTCTTACCTGTAAAAACCATTGTGACCAATTTCCAAACAGCATTCTGTGCCATTCTTATCAACCAATACAGTGTAACAACTAGTTTGATATAATCTTCTTGTTGCTCTTTTATTTATTTATTTTTTGACCATAAAACCAGATCTCTCAAATGCCACTTCAGGAACACTTACGAACAGCTAGAATTCATGTTTTCCCCAGGTGGCCATCCTAATGCTCTCATATATGGTGTGCCTCAACTTGCCTTTTAGGTTAACAATGGCTACACTAAACAACCTATTTTCTGCATAGGTGAAACTGCCATATATTAAAAGAAAATGTCATGTAGGTCTTCCATAGCTAGAGAGGAGAAGCCAAAGCACTCCTGAGTTCAATCTCAAGAACAAAAAAGGAAACAAACACACACACACACACACACACACACACACACACACACAAGTTCATTGTCAGTGCATCTATCTGGCCCTTTAAGACATTTGATGGAGATATGAAATGAGAATAATATTTTCATGCTATTAACACATATCCATTCTGCATTCCACAGATCAAGGAGCAATTTCAATGATCAAGTATTACTATTTAAGAAATACATTTTATAAGGCTATAGCTGCCATATATAGTGATTCTTCTGATAGATCTAGGAAAAATAAATTGAAAACCTTTTGGAAAGGATTCACCACTATATATACCATCAAGAACATGTGTCATTTGTGGAAGCAGGTTGAAATATCAAAACTAACAGATGTTTGGAAGAAGTTGACTCTAACCATCATAAATGACTTTAAGTGGCTGAAGACATCAGTGGAGAAAGTAACTACAGATATGGAGGAAATGGTAAAGGAATTTGAATTACAAAAATAACACGAAGAGGGGCTGCAGTTGTAGCTCAGTGGTAGATCACCTACCTCACACATTTGAGGCACTGGATTTGATTCTCAGCGCCCTATAAAAAATAAATAAACAAAATAAAGGTATTGTGTCCATCTACAACTAAAAAGTTTTTTAAAGTCTTTTTAAAAAGAAAAAGAACATGAAGATAGAACTTTAAAATTTTCTACAATCTTATGATAAATTTCTTTATTGTTTGTTTTTTAGGGTTATTTTTATTAGTTTTCTTTAAAGTATAAAAAATTGTTGTTTCTTTCTTCGCACCATTCTTGCAAACACACAATTTGAAATAAATTGTTCTTTTAACTTACTAAATTATTTAAGACAATGCAAACACACTGATTATTTTTCTGATATAGTCTACAACCATTTTCTTTTTGATTTTGTTTAATTTTATTTAATTGGATCTTCTTAGTTACACATGACAATAGAATCTATTTTGATAAAATTATACAAACATACTATATATCTTATTCTAATTAGAACCCCATTCTTGTGGGTGGACAGGTTAATGCAATTCACTTAATGCAGATATATATATATATATATATATATATATATATATATATATACACACACACACACACACACATATATATATATATATAAAATGATTTCTTTATTCATTCATCTGTTGATTGGCATCTAGTTTGGTTCCATAGTTTAGCTATTGTGAAATGTGCTGCTATAAACATTGAAGTGGTTGTGTCACTGTAGTATGCTGATTTTTATGTCCTTTGGCTATATGTCAAGGAGTGGAATAACTAGGTCAAATGGTAGTTCCATTCCTAGTTTCTTGAGGAACCTCCATATTGCTATCCCAAGTGATTGCACCAATTTGCAGTCCCACTGGCAATGTATGAGTGAACCTTTTTCCCCCGCATCCTCATCAACATTAATTATTTCTTGTATTCCTCATAATTGCCATTCTGACTGGAGTGAGATGAAATCTCAGTGTAGTTTTAATTTGCAATTCTCTAATTTCTAGAGATGTTGAACATTTTTTATATATTTGTTGACCATTCATATTTCTTCTGTGAAATGCCTCTTCAGTTTTTGCCCATTTATTGATTGTGTTATTTGTTTTGGAGTGTTTTTGAGTTCTCTGTATATCTTGGATAATTTTATCTTGATTATCTTGATTTATCTCTGTATATCTTGGAGATTAATGCTCTATCCAAGGTGTAGGTGGCAAAGATTTTCTCCCAATCTGTAGGATCTTTTCAACATTCTTGATTGTTTCCTTGGCTGTGAAGAAGCTTTGTAGTTTTATGCCATCCCATTTATTAGTTTTTTTCATCTTATTTCATGAGTTTTAGGAGTCTTATTAAGGAAGTCAGTTCCTAAGCCAACACATTGGAGTGTTGACCTTCGTTTTCTTCTAGTAGGTGCAGTGTTTTGGGTCTAATTCCTAGGTCTTTGATCCACTTGGAGTTGAATTTTGTGCAGTGTAACAGATAGGGGTTAAATTTCATTCTATTACATATAGATTTCCAGTTTCCCAAACACCATTTGTTGAAGAGGTTATCTTTTCTCCTGTGTATGTTTTCAGTGCCTTTTGTCTCTGTCTTCTCTGTTCCATTGGTCTTCTTGCCTATTTGGTGCCAATACCATGTTGTTTTTGTTACTATAGCTCTGAAGCTGGGAAAGTGGGAGCAAGGCTGTCATGGTTTTGTGCCTGAACAATGAACATTGGTGCCATCATAGTATCTGGATTCTATTACCTTAGAAGAAAATAAAATATATTGGGCATTCAGCTAACAGGTTTTATCAAAAAATATACTTCAGCAAAATCACTTCAAATAATTTAATATATGTATAACTTACTGTAGTCTCCACTGCTGAACATTTTGCTTGTTTCACACATTTTCCATTTTCTACAGTAATCTGTCAATACCCTCATTTTCTTAGGTAAAAATGCAAACCATGTCCTTTCTGGACAGACAGAATTCTTCTTTTTTGACATAATAATTTTAATAGACTAATTTTTAGAGCATTTTTAGGTTCACAGCAAATTTGAGCAGAAGTTACAGAGATTTCCCTTATGCACCCTGTCCCCACATAATCACAGCCTACAATGGCACGTCATTATCACCTAATTTACTATGGCATTCACTCCTGGGGTTGTACCTTCTATGAGTTTTGACAAATTGACACTGACATTCATTATAGCATCACACAGAGTAGTTTCACTGCCTTTAAAGTCCTCTGTGTTCCACCTATTCATTTCTCCCTTTCACAAAACTCCAGGAACCATTTATCTCTCTACTGTCTCCATAGTCCTACCTTTTCCGTTATGTCATATCACTGGAATCATGGAATACGTAGCCTTTCAAGACTGGCTTCTTTTACTTAATGTACATTTAAAGTTTCTCATACTTCTTCATGACTGGACTGCTCATTTCTCTGTAGTGCTGATTCATGTCACATTGAGTGCATGTACTACCATTTATTTATCCATTCACTGAAGGACATACTGGTTTCTCCTAGGTTTTGCCAATTATAAAAAGGCTGTTATAAACATCCTTGTTTTCATGTGTAAAGTTTCCAATTCCTTTGGATATATTTTGGGTATATTACTCCATTTTTAAAGCTTCCCTTTTATTAAAGTGTGATAACACACCCATACATCAGTTTAAAGCATATTTACCTGAAATCTGGTTAAAATATACTTTATTTGGCATAGTTAATTGATAATTTTAAGGCAATTACATAGACAATTCAAGCAAAATTGCTCATCTCAACTTTTCCTATGCCTCCAAAACTTGCACAGCACACTTCCAGAAAAATAATTTAGGATTTTTTTTTTCAGAAGATCAGCTAGATTACAAGAACCAAAGTGAAATTATACTAATTATTTCTTCTTACACTATTCAGTGTTTTTCTATATTGTGCTTGGTTTCACTAGTCAGCTCAAGATTCTTTTCTATTTTAGGAAAACAAAGTATGCTTTTATTTAAATAATCTATTAAACTTTGACTTTCCAGTTTCCTCAGGGATTGACAGGTGGTAAATTAACTAGCATCAAATATGACCACAAAAATAAAATCAAATATTCTGTAGTTTGATGAGTTCCATATTTCCATGGGAAATTTACATATACACAAATGCAAAATTATTTAGCAGAATTCAAGCTTTAAATTAGTAAAGAACTGTTAAGTTTTAAAGCCGGGTATAATGCAAAACACCATAAAGTTCAAATCATTCATTATTAAGGATAGTAAGATGCAGTGCACATAACTGATAAATTTACATAGGTAATGATCAGTAGTAAAGTATAAAGTGCTAGTAACACAGCAAGATTTATATGTTATATACTATAACCAATGTTCTTCAATCACAATTTTATTTAATTTTCATAATAGTAGCATAGCTTAGGCAATAGTTTGCCCACTCTACAGATGGGCAAAAAGAGGCTTAGTTTAAACAAATTGTACAAAATTAAGTTATTGATAATTAAGTGAGCTAGAATTCTTACATAGGCTATTCATTAAAAACTATAATCCTTTATCGATAATAACACTATCCTAGACTAGAATTCAGGTATTTCTTATTTCTCCAAGGCTTCCACTATGACCACAAATCCACTGGACCTACAAAGGCATCTCTAATTAATATACTAATATATGTTTATAAAAGAACTTAAAACTTTTAGCAGAATGGGTAAGTGAATGTTTACAAATTGGTTGATACAGTAGAAATACTTAAATTCATCATGCCTATCTAACATACTAAATAAGGAATCAAAGCAAAGTTCCCTAATTCCAAAATTTTTAGCACTTATTTTTATCTTTAGCATTCTTTTTTAGCACCAGACTTATAGAATTTATTGAATACATCAGTGAACATTTTCCTCATCTATTTTTTCCCATTTTTTTCTATCAAATGAGGTATGTGTTAATATGCAAGTGTCTTCTTGTAGGCAAATGTGTTCTAAATGGTTTAATGACCTATATTTTAAAAACTAACTGGAATATTAGTGTATTGAGCAAAAATAATGTTAGTGGCGTTCTAAGATTGCATCCTAGGGAGTACAGGAACAGATGAGATTTTAAAAACTACATAATTAGGTGATCAAAAAAGTAATAACTTTCACAAATATGTGTTGCAATTTTGCAGCTCCCTAATGATTATGTCTCTGTTATCTCACTTAATTTGCAAAACAACTCCATAAACAGAAAATTTATGAACTGTTTCCAAGTTACCTTACCTGTTTGTATTCATAGTTAACCCTTCAATTCATAATTTATTGTGTTACCATTACACTAGGGAATTATTCTTCAGATAGACCAATATGTGAGGTATGAAAATAGACTTCTCATTTGTCAGCAACACTTATGTTTTCACTGAACACTGTGACATACCAGGCCGCTGTTTAACATTTGAGCTTGGTGTGTGAAGGAGATGGACCTAGTCCTCCCTTCAGGGTGGGAATAAGAGCCTGGGTATCAGACATCTCCTAGAAACAGTCTAATTCTTCAAAATTATGTGTTCAGGGGTTGGCACTGTGGCTCAGTAATACAGTGCTTGCCTACCACATGCAAAGCCCTAGGTTCAATCCTCAGCGCCACATAAAAATAAATAAATAAAGGTATTGTGTTCAACTACAACTAAAAAAAAAGTATTTTAAAAGCTTATGCATTCATGGTCTCTACACATGGCACTTAAGAATATCAGATTTTACTTTTAAAAAACAAACTAAACATGGATACTAGAAAATCATAATATGTTGCTGCATTTAGTACAAAAGAATTGTTCAAGATTCTCAATGGGGTGTCACTTGCATGCTGAGGTGATAATAGGCATCTTAATACAATTTATTTTAAGATTTAGTTATATGTGGTGCACAAGCTGTTCTCTGGGAAGAAAAATTGCTTTTGTTCCTGTTTTTATTTTAAAGACGTAATATGTCTACCTACTTTCATGACACCAGGAAAAATACTGGTGGCATACTTTATTAAATCATCCCTACTGCCTTCTATTCAAACCTGACTCTCTACAAATGCAAAACTTAAAAAAAAAATACAACTCGCCTTTACTAATAACTTCATTCCTAGAAAACCACCTCCTATTCAAAAGTGGGATTTTATTTTTGCCTATTTGTTTCATTCAATTATAATACTAGCAATATAAATAATTTTCATTATTAATTGCTATGAACCAGAAACCATGCACTACATGTTTTCAAATTTGTCTTCTAAACAATCTTAACAGATATGAGCTATCATTATTACTTTCTAAATAGGAATGTAGCCTCAGTGAGACTAAGTACCTTTCACAAGGTCATACAAATACTGTGTGGTAAAGGTGGGACTCAAATCCAAGACTTTAGGCTACAAAGCTGAAATTCTCAACCATTATCGCAATTCTGCTTCTCAAAGAAAAAAAAAACAACTAAATGCTTATTGAATAAATTAAAGAGATGTGTTCTTGATTTTTACTTCACAATGTTTCTTTTCTATCATGTTTATGTCTTTATAATTAGTGTGGGAGATTTTTGGATTTGGTAAATACAGGGTAAGGAGACAACATCTGATATACAACCAAACTCAATGCATTACTTTAATGTATAGTAGAAAATACTCACATTCTGAAGTCCTGATGTAATGCCTTATTTTATGCTCTTCGGGTTTTTTAAAAAAATTATTGCTTTGTTTTTATTTATCTGTGTTCATCAAAAGAACTATGAGCTTCTTAAAGGCAGGGAGAATTATCGTGATAAACTTATCTCACTTCATATTTTAACTTTCTACAGGAAAGACAGAATTGCTTCCACCGCAGGTGACAGATGAAGGAAATACTACCAGGCCCACTTCCTATCTCCTTACAGTTCTTCCTGTAATGGCAGATGTCTGATTATGCAGAATGTATGTTGTGTTGGTATCTTTATCATAACTGGGTAGTCTAACTGTGGTTTGAAGGCCATTTTCCAAAAGTCCTCTATACCACATCCTTCACCTCTGTGACAGATGCACTACTGCCTCCCTCCACTTCTCCTTGGTAACTTGACTGCTCTGTTTTCCATAGATTGAGTGGGTTAGGCCAGGTTGACATTAGGCCTTAGGGACAAAAGAACTTTGTAATGACCTTCCATTGTTCCTGTAAATGGACATTGGGCTTCACACTAGATTTTCTATCATGCTCAGACTCAGACTCTTATAATGTGGACATGAAATGGGCAGAGACAGGATAAAGAGGCCTCATCAATTTTTATAATATAAGTGGCACTTGGAAATCACTTTTCCAGAGTTTTGCTTTGGGAGGGTTTGCTCAGCCATATCTTACACTTTTTCCATAAACCCTACAAAAAAGTTAACTTGTTAGGAACATAAACAATCACTTAGTCAAGCTAGCCCAAAGCAAACAAGAAATTGAGAGGTCAGGTGAAGTTCTTTAAATATGTATAGCTATGACACTCAATTATCATTAGAATTCTGAAACTTTTTAAAAACAGCACAAACAACTTTGATGCCCTTTTTCAATTTGTATTAGCTACAGACGTATTTTTCCAGTAATACTTTTATCTATTATATGGACAGAGTTTCAGATTTTCTATTTTCAAGTTGCTGCTGCTGATAATCATTTTGTTCCAAGTGCTAGGAAGAAATCCTTGGTGCTAATTAACAGCTGCACCTAGCATCTTGCCCAAAGAAACGTTCCTTCCTAATCACATAAGAGAGTCAACTAGGGACGACAGAGTAACCAGATGGCAGTCTGGCAATGGCAACAAACTTAAGCCAAAACTGGGTTTGAGATAAGTAAAATACTCCCATTATTGTCTGGGAGAAAGTGGCTTAGAATTGCCTGTCTCTTAGAATTTGTAAATGTATGTTTGCTATCAGATACACATGTACATACATAATCAGAAAACCACAAATAGCATCTATGATGTTAAAAAAATTGAGGTGGCATATTTGAGAGCTAAAAGATGAAAATAATTTTTCTTTAAGTAAAAAGTAGTAAATATTTGTGAGCAATCACCTTACCTTCTGATGAAATCTCTATATTCTGTCCATGATTAGTTCCTCGTGGATAATCACATTACCAGGAAACAGCTACTGTGTGGTTCTTAAAACAACAATGTATAATGCTTTGAACTTTCTGCACAATGAATGCCACAAGACTCAGCTGACTACCTTTCATCCTGAATGCAAATATGGTAGAGAAGTCTCATATTTACTTTTCAGGAGGGGTCCTTTAGTTAGGGTCTGACTGAGAGCTGGATAGTTTTATTCAATATTCTAGATATAGTTGCTAAGTCACTTGGCATTTCTGTACTTCAGCTCCTTGACCAACTGTAGTTATTAGCACTAGAGCCAAATCACAATACATAAATGTTTAATCCCCTGCAGTCCTGGGTTTCTAACAGAAAGACTGCCAGGAAAACCTCTTATTGTTCCACAAACAATAACAAAATACAAGTAGATGTTGATTCTATCCCACACTCTCCTTCCCTAGTGGTATCTGTAAACATCATGGGTCCCCAAATGAAACTACATGCTTTAAATTTCTTTCTCCCCTAATAAACAACAAAATTCATTATGCATTGAAAATATGGCTTTCACCCCCTGTCAACAATATTTAAAATTAAATGGACACACATAGTTCTCTATTAAGAAAATATCAGGGATAAAATTAGAGGACATACAAGGAAAAAACTAAACTTTCAATATTTGCATATGTTGGATATCCAACTGCAAAAGTAATGTATATATTTTTGTATATAAAGCAAATAAATGGAGAGAGGAAGAGGGAGGGGGTGAGGGGGAGAGAGAGAGAAGGAATTCTGCACAGTTTAATGGGATAAGATAAAAAGGAACATAAAAAATATTAAACCCAGATAATGTTCCTCTTATATGTGTGTGTGTGTGCATATACACACATAATGCACACACATCCACACATACATACATATATACATACACACATGCATTATACACAGATATACACTAAACATACTTGAACACATTCATATGCTCAGAGCACTTCATAAGCCAACTATTTCAGACTCAGAATTACAGAGCTGGAGGGGGCACAGAGAGGTCATCTGACGAGATCCTTTCCTTTAGGCAGTTTAACGCTTAAACCATCCAAAGACCTTGCTATCTGTTCTATATTTAGAGCTCTCTAGGGATGAAGATTCATTATAGACCACAATGTATTGTACTTATAATAGACTCACAGGTGCCTTTCTTGACAAAACCATATTTCACAGATCCTTGGCCTGTCAGATTTTCTTAGGCACCTTCTGAATGCACACCTCCTTCCTTACTGTGACAGCATGGCAGCTTAAAGATTTAGTTTCACAAGAAAATGCAGTCAGAGTTCAAAAGGTGCAGATGCGTATGTAAAAATGATGTTAATTTTTGCAACACTGCTGTCAGCCAAAGGCCAGCCATTCATTTTCAAAGCCCCTTGGCTCGCCCTAGGCAAAACCAGAAAGAAGGTGAAATTTGTTTTCTGCAGGGACACCTCTCTAGTCTTCTTTATTGGTGCAGAGCAACCTCCTGCCATTAGTTACCAGCACTTTGGCCCGTTCATCAGGTTTTTCTACTCCCACAGTAACAGTATCCTGTCCTATTTCTTGATCACTCAGGTCACTTTCCTGAAGATTGCTAATCTGAAAAATACTAATTCTGGCTGAGATATTAAGAAGGAGCAAATGGATTCATATTAACATTTCACAGAACTATAGTTTTGAATTTTCCTAAGTACCCATACATACTAAGGAGTCTATAAACAGGTATTGGTAGCTTCAAGTTTCACCTTTTATTCTACAATCTACATAGTACAAACATGAAACTCAACCCCATCCAACTGAACTTTTGGAAAATTTTTATATATAAAAATTTTTATATATTCTACTATAATAGAAGTTAAATGAAAACTATATTCATTCACAAAGAATCCTAAAAAATATACACTGATTGTCAAATGATGAAAGTATGACTGGTATTATAGTTTTTAAAAAATCCTTAATTTCACTGTCCCAAATTTTGAGCTTGAGCGGAAATAAGGTTTTAAAATATCCTAGAAGAATATACATTAGTGTTCACACCTCAGGAGGGAAGTGGGATTGTGGAGTTCCTGGTGAAGGACAAAAATGGAGTGGGGTGGGAGGTGAGAAGAAAAACAGAGTCTGCAAAGGATTATTCAAATAAATGTTCCTCTTGCCAAGCCAAGAAATACTACTACTTAACTGCTTCAAAAGAGTAAACCAATATAAAAGGGGGCAATGGATTTGTGTGGTAGAAAATTGGAGAGCTTTCTTTCAGCCACAGCTTTCAGTCTCAAGAGCACAAAGAGCTGAATTTTAGCCAATTTTCTGATGGAT
Source organism: Urocitellus parryii (assembly GCF_045843805.1). Classification (NCBI taxonomy): domain Eukaryota; kingdom Metazoa; phylum Chordata; class Mammalia; order Rodentia; family Sciuridae; genus Urocitellus; species Urocitellus parryii. The sequence continues at coordinate 38,391,621 of NC_135540.1, read as the reverse complement.
TTTTTTGTTGTTGTTGATGAGCTTGCTTTTTATTCTGCAATTGTTTCTAATGTCTTCCAAAAAGAAAGAATGACACTAACTCTTTTATTTGAAATTATGTATCACATGATGGGTAATTACATATACAAAGCCTTTTCGTTTTTAAAAAGATAGCCACTCCTCAAAGACTTTATATTCATCTATTGTATTTACTCATATTTATCACTTCTCTCTCAATACAAAGTGTGACAGAGTAAAAGGGACTCAAGTATTAAAAACACTATTAAAAATAGCAAATAAATGTTATAAATATTATAAATAGAATCTCATTTCCAACATCAATTTCTTATAAATGTCTTAAACCAAATCTAGAAAGTGTTTGTTCATGTTTCATAAAACTACCCTAAAATCATAACTGAAGGTTTGGGGTTGAACCTCAGTGGCGGAGCACTTACCTTCCACACATGAGGCACTAGGTACAATCCTCAGCACCACATAAAAATAAACAAATAAAATAAAGGTATTGTGCCCATCTACAACTAAAAATATGTTAAAATAACATAATTGAAACTTCTACAATAGTAAACTAGAGAATAAAAATAGTTGAATGGTGCTAGAAATTTATTTATTTACTTACAAGTATTTAGTTTATATAGGAGTGTGTGTGTGTGTGTGTGTGTGTGTGTGTGTGTGGTGTGTGTGTGTGTGTGTGTGAGAGAGAGAGAGAGAGAGAGAGAGAGACAGAGAGACAGACAGAGAGAGAGAGAAATGAGGTAAGAGAAGTAGCTGCCATCTACCACAAGGTACAGTGTGACTGATGGCAAAAAATTACTAATGTATTTTTTCAAATCTAAGACATCACTGATTTTAAAATGATATTATTTGGGGCTGGGGATGTGGCTCAAGCAGTAGCGTGCTCGCCTGGCATGGGCAGGGCGCTGGGTTTGATCCTTAGCACTACATAAAATAAAGATGTTGTGTCCACCGAGAACTGAAAAATAAATATTAAAAAATTCTCTCTCTCTCTCCTTTCTCTCTCTTTGTTAAAAAAATATGATATTATTTTTATTTATCACTAAGAATTAAAAAAATGTATGTCTTCAATCAATTTATAACAGTGTTTTCTTAGCACACCAATTTTAAGAATATATCCTTGTTCTCAGAGATGGTAAAATGTGAAAAAAAAAATCTAATATGCTATTTCTCCCAAGTGATTTGTCAACAGGATTTAGATTCTCACACTGACTCATTTTTTTAAATAAAGTTATGATTCTAAAAAACCCTCTTAAAATGCAAATATTTTACCCAGGAGGAACAGCAGATTAAGCCATTAACAATCATTAAGATGCATTAATCTATTAGCAGTCATTACAACTGTGAGGGATATTAATTTATCAGATTATCAGAGCAAAGAGGAAAGGGGAAAAGGATGCAGAATGAGATAAAAAGAAAATAAAGATGCTCAGCTTGTGCCCTTTATCTAGGCTGCCACACTAAACAGCCCTCTGGGGCACTCTGAGGGGGAAACTGGGGAATCCCAAGCAGCAACACAGTGGTTTAAGGATACAAACCCAGAGGATAGGAGGAGCAAAAACAGAAAGAGCGAACTGCCCATTCTACCTGTATTCTGCCCAGAAGACAAACTGGAATTTCATAGGATAGAGGACAGACCCCTAGAAAAGCCATATTTCTTAGGTCTTCCAAGAATGCTAAGAACAGGGACTTCCTAATGACAACTACAGGTATGCATTTGATTTTGCAAAATCATTATATTGTGAAGTTATAAATAATTCAACTCTTCTCAAGACCAGGAAGGAGTTTATTCACTCATGGTTTATAAATTCATATTTTATGATCTATGACACCTTTTTTTCTCTTTCCAGTTTCAGAAAGACACTGATTCATACTATAATGAGTCACAGTGTTTTCTATTGATACAAAGAACACAGTTCAAAAAGTCACCCAGGTCAAACGTCTAAGGTTTTACACACAGATGTGCCACTGACTTCCTATAAGACATATAGAGATGATTTAACCTTACCCCAACAGGAGCACAGCAACCTGACACAAGTCCCTTAAGGAAGACAGTAAGCATTTTCAGTTTATGAGAAAAAGGCCATATGAAAATACAAAAGGCGCTATAGAACCTTGAGTAACTTAACCTTTCAGCTGCCTCATTTCTAAAGCAGAGATAATGTCTGTCTGAAGAGTCCTGATCAGATTATTTCTTGGTAATCAAGATCTGGTATTCACTGATCTGTTCTACTCTAATAAAACATGCAAGGCAGTTAGTTGAGAGCTCTGGAACGCACATATTCCATCAGAGTTGGCGATTTTGTAACTCAACATAAAAAAAGCTTAATTGTGAGGAATCTAATGTGGCACGATATAAACGGAAATTCAATTCAGCAAATATATTGAGCACCTGTCCTTGGAAAAGCACCACACCATCTGCATCAGGCTGTCTCTAAACACACGACACAGTAACCCTATGTGTAAACAAAATTTCTTCCCTCAATAATAATGCCTCACTTCCTGGAAACTGCAGATAAATATTTTAAATTTATTTTACACATTCAGTTGTCTAAAGTAATTTCATTTTATACATTTTCAATAGAGATTTTATATTCTATATGTTTGAATAATCCATTAGACCAGTGAAAACTTTGCTTGGTGACTGAGGGCTGTTATGTAACATCAACCCTCAGGAACTCTGCTGAGTCCTTCAGAGTGAAAGGGACTACAGACAACAGTGCAGTGAATTTTCAGTCAGCACTTCCTGCTTGGTACTTTATAAAATCTGCCTACCCATATTCTTTAGGTCTCAAAGGACCTGTCTCTGACATGCTTTCCCTGATCACATGTTCATCATGTACCCTCACTGTATATCAGACTGATTTTTCCAGTTATATATCAAAGTCAACATTTAAAACTCATATGTTATCCCTGTTCTCACTTCTGTCTTTCCAGTGCTCAACCAGGGGTGATAGGATGCCATGTTCCCTCTTTCACATTCAGTTGAGCTATCACTAATTTTGTCTAGATCATAGCATGCTGTCAGAGGAAAAGATCCGTCAAAAATATGCTGTAGATCTTTAGAAAACTTTTTTGAATAAATGCATGTTGAAATTAAGGCTCCAGGAACATAAAAAGCAGTTTTTCCTCACAAAAGGTTAGTGATTCATGACTTGAGCATATATCATGAAGGTTGTGTAAAGTACCTCCTCAGGCTCCCTGTGGATCAGTCCTTCACTCCATTTGAATGACAGCCAGCTGCAACAGTGAGGGACACTGATGTGAATGTTGTCCTCGCATGGGCTAAAGACTAATATAGACTGTCTTCTCTTCTACTACACAAATCAAGGTATCTAAATTTTGGTCTAACTCTAGGTAGTAAGCATGTTTTAGCATGGAGATAGGTATTGTTTTCCCTTGTCTAAAACTGGAAAATCCAGAAATGCATCAGTAACTAACACTTTAGTCTGGCCTGAAAAGCACATGGTTCCTTGAGGGGTCTGGAGTTGCATTTCCTCCACCCCACCCCACCCAAACACTACCTCTACCCGCCCCCAAGAAGAAGTCACAGCACCACACTGTGATTCCTTGTTCCAATGTTTACATTTCTCAAACAGAGGAGTCCAGAAACTATGCCAGGTGTGGCAAACAGGTGTGCCAGTACTGTGTTTTCCTTCAAATGAAAGGCTAAAGTTACTTTACAGCCATGGCTAAATGGTTTAAGAAATAGATTAACCATTGCTATGTTTGGATGCTGTTTGTTCTCCATAGATTCGTTTGTTGGGAGCTTGGTCCTCAGTGTGGCGATATTAGAAAGTAGGTCCTTTAAGAGTTGAAGCCAAGGGGAAAGTCATTAGATCACTAGGGGTGTGTTCTTGGAAAGGATTGAGGGAACCCCGGGCTTCTCTGGCTTCTGATTTTGCAGTGTTATGGCTCCTCCCAGACACATTCCCACTGTTGCAATCTGCCATGAAGTGACATAGCCAAGAGGACCCCTGGCCAAATCCTACACAATACTATGTGGAATGGAAGCTAAATAAACCTCTTTTCTTCATAAGTAACCTGCCTCAGGTATATCATTCGTAATAACAATGGACGAATACAACAATGTAACAGAATCTCTTCCCTCTGTGTGCAATTTCTAGCCAAGAGCTGGATACTTCAGGCACTGTGAAGTCACTGGGGAAATATTTCCATTCAAATGTGTTTTATGATGGTTCTCAAAATACTGCTTTCTTTTTTAAAAAACACAGCACACTTACAACTTTACAGTATTATTTATTGATTTGTCCACCTTTAGTTGGCTATTAATACAGTTAAAATCTAAATGAAGATTTTCACTTTAACGATTATCATTAAAAGTAAATTTCACTCAGAAGTTTATTAAAACATCCTATACATACACACACACACACACACACACATATGTATATATGGCATAATGCATTATATATGTATTATATGTATATATATATTATATATATATATATATAATATATATATATATATATATATTATATAGCAATGAAATGAAATTGTCCTCGATACTGCCACATTGTGACAAGAGAAGAGAATCTAATTTACAATTTCTAGTGTTACAGTTACACTGACTTTAAGGGCTACAAATCCAGCCAGGGGAAAGGCTCAGGTGAGAATAGCTGGGTAAGCACTTGTCATAGCTATCATATTAGACGTTCATTATCCATTCCAAGATTGCATGTGGTGGGGGTAGGGGGGCACACGTGTGTGCTGTGGGAGAACAGCACTGACACCTCATGGTGGGCCAGTGAGTGGTGCTGAAACGTCTACATCCAGAGGTCAATTTAGTACATGGTTACCATTCCAATCTCATCTTCTGACCCCTCAACCCCTTTCCTTTGGGTAAACGTAAATAAACCATCATAGACTTTAAACCTTTATCAGATTACACCTCTGGAAGAAATTAGTTATTGTTCCAACTATATAGTTATGACAAGGCTCAGAGTTATGTACATACGTGTTTAGAGGTCACAAGAAAATTAATAAAGGAAATCAACACAACTTTAATCTATTTCATGATTTTACTTATAGACAATAATGAATATTTACTTCAGCATCCTCTTAAATAATCATGACTTAAACATTTCCTCAAGATCCACCAATAATTCTTTAGAGGTTTCACATTTAGGAATAATAATATATTGGGAAATCACATCATAGGTTTCCCCCTTATGCATTGGTACAGGTGAAACATCCCTAATTTGAAAATCTGAACTCTGAACTACTCCAAAATCTGAAGTTTTTTAGAGCACAGACATGATGCCACAAGTGAAAAATTACACAACTGACCTCCTGGGAAAGGTCATTGTCAAAAAGCAGGCACACTGGACATATTGTATAAAATTACCTGCAGGCTACATGTATAAGACACATATGAAACATAAACAAATTTCATATTGATACTTGATTCACATTCCCCAAGACAGCTCATTATGTATTTGCAAATATTCCAAAATTTAAAAAAAAAATCTAAATCCAAAACTCTTCTTGTCCCAAGCATTATAGATAAGGGATAATCAATGTGTACTAATTGAGAAAATTGAAGATACAGAATTTAGAAAAAAAGGGACAGGAAAAAGAAATTATTTTCTCTGTTTAATAATAAATGGATTTCCTTCATTTTTTGCAATAGTTTGTTTAGAAGCAAATAACATTTAATTATACTAAAGCAAATGTCAATAAAAATGAAAGGTAATACCTTTTATTAAACTCCTTTTTAAAACAGTTCTTCCTTTCATATATCAGTGATGAAGGCAATTCTCTTTCAGGATAAAGGTATTAGTTGGGTGTATATTTCATCAAAGTGTTAAGTATATATTTACTTTTCAAAAGTCAATCTTTTCTCCAAGCTTATATTGTTTCCTCAAATTGTCCTTTTCAAAATAGAGGTGAACAACTTTTACTAAAAATTATTCAGTGACATTTAATTATCTGCAATTGCCTAAATAATAGAAGTTTATTCAAATCTTTTCTTGCCATTGACACTATGATTTTTACCAAAGATTTATCATTATCCACATGTAACTATAGTTATTCTGAAATAACTCCTTTACCTCTGGGTAAAATAAATTGACTCTAGTATCCTGAGACATCACTAAAGAATAACAGAAAGACTGGTCCCACTCCTTCTGAGATAATAACAATGAAAAATAATAATTGCTCTGATTAAACTAATTTTGCTTCCCAGAAAGTTCCATTCATCATAATCATAGGTAATCTGATTTCTAGTTTCTCTTAGGTCAAGTAAAATGAATCAAATCAAAAGCGGCAATATATTCTAGTGTTTTAGTTTTGATAATCTCTATATTGCAAAATACAAGAAGTCATTTGTATAATAATCAGACAAAAGCAATTCAGTTCCACCTCAAATTTAAAGAAAAAAAAATACAAAGCAAACAAATTTGCTTGTAGTAGTGAATTCGAGGTAACTTTAAGATGTTTCTGACACTAATACAGAGGGTTTTTTTCCCCAAAAAAGTCTAAGCATCAAATCATTGTCTTCTTTTTCTCTATTCAAATTAATAATTTTAATATATATTTGCCCACAAATTCCAATGAACTACCTGTGTTTTCACATAATCTATTGTAATATTCTAAATCCTGTGACCCTTTCACCCAGATTCTTCCAAATCTAACCCTTAGATATTAAAAAATATGTTTATTTGACAAATTACTCCTATTTTTATTCTCAAAGGACTGGGCAAAGTAAAAAACAAAAAGAAGATAAAAGCAACCCAGTCAGCCATGTTGCCAGCTCTGAGTATCTGCTAGACCAGCCCAGAATCTTATGTCAGTAAATCTGGAATCTATCAGAGTGCTGCAAATTCATATATTGATGGGGCTTGAAATTATTGGGGAATTTAATTTTTTATAATTAAAAAAGAGTTGCTCTTTAAAGTTTCAATTAAGGAAAACAAAATCAAAGAGTTCACTAGAGCCACTGAAAAAGCAGATTACCTACCCCTGCAACTTTGTACTCTGTCTCCCTACTTTTTTCCTTTTCCTTCTCTTCCTCATGCATTCTCTTTACCCCTCTCCTTCCATTGTTCTCTCTGGAATGGGTTGCATATGGGAAGTAATAGAAAAGACTGAAGAAGATATGTAAAGAGATACTGATGCCTTTTGTATCTGACTTATTTAGAAATAATGTCTTCTAGTTTCATCCATGTTGTATGTAACATATATTGAAACCTCATTATTTTTGTACTAATTTTGTATATCACATTGTATCTATCTTTTCCCTTAATAAAAATTAGCATTTTATTAATTACTATTAGCACCACCACTAGCTAATTGCTATTAACTACTTAGTTTATCAACTTACTTGACCCTCACAAGGACACATGAATTAGAGATTATTGTTATCTTATTATACAAAGAAAAAGTGAGGTGCAGAGAGGCTAAAAACCTTGCACAAGGACAACTAGCTAATAATCAGCAGATTAACTACTCAGATGCATATATAATCTAGTTCTCCACCTATATCTTTAGCTACAATATTTATATGATGTTCATTTTTAATAATTATTTATGAACAAAGTCATAAAATATTACTGAATACCTAAATAATCCCTTTCTCAATTTTTAAAACCCTGAAGGAAGTGATGTTGGTGTGTAATATGGTAGGAATGTAGGTGACTTCGATTATATGCTAACTCTGTGATTCAAAACAGATTTTTAAGAAAGTAGCTGACTTATAATAGGACAAAGAGGGAAGATTTGAGAAAGGAGGTAAACAATTATCTCTTTACTCTTAAACTAAAGAACTAAGAAAGAACATATTTGATAAAATATGTTCATGATTAAAGGACTTTATAAAATGTTTAAAAATATTTCAGTTATCTTTTCTCCACTAAGCGTTAACAAAAGCAAAAGATGTAATACTTAACTCCAATAACCATCCTGTTTTAGCAAATCAAATACATTCATGGGACAATTTTGTAGCCATAAGAAAATTTATTATATTATACCAAAAAAATGTCTTTTATTTCCTATTTTAGATGAGGAATGCTTCAATTTTTCTAATTTATGGAATAATCATTTTAGATATGTCTTATTTGAACAAAAAAGTCATAGGCACAAAACAATGAAGGTTTCAGATCCTTAGAGAAACAAAACCAAGAACACCTCTTGAGTATGTTTGTAATTATACCAGCTAAAAATAATTCTGTTTAAGTGGATAAAGTAAAATTGGGTTAAACATCAGGAAATAATTTGTAATAGAAACAGGACTATGTAAGAACAATGAACCATTGAAAGGAAGTTACTGGACAACCATGGCTAGAATCACTCAGAGGAAATGGCTAAAATACTTTGCTATACCTCAGACAATGTCTTGCATGTGTTGGAGACATGCAGTTTCATAACTTTCCATTTTTTGCCACATTATCTATTTACTCCAGGTCCTATTCCTAGGATATCCCTGGACTATATACATTTTTTTATTTTAACTTTGTATTTTGCTTCTTAAACAAATCATATCAATACTTTCACTTAATTATTTTCTTAAAAGAAAAAAAACCCTAATCCCTTGTTCTGATTGTTCCTACAGTGTCCCAGAGAACTATTTTTTTAACAACAGATGGTTGTAAAAAACTAACAGAAATCACTACTTATACCACATTACTAGAAGTCTGATGACCTACAGAAACCAAGAAACAATCTCCCTGAGGATGTGTGTATGGATGTGTGCACATGCATGTGTGTGCACAGATGTGCATTTCAGGATAAACAGTAAGAAAAAAAACAACCCTGAGCATTCACCACTTATTTAGTCACTTCCAAACATTACTCTTCATCCAAATTTCCAAACTATTTCACATTTGAGAAGCATAGCATATAGAATATCCCTGAAAGATGCAAACATGCTTTACACACACATAATTTAATCACCACAAACTTCCATCCTTCAGAGCAAACAGATCATTCCATGAACCTTGATAGAATTACAATTGCCTTTCAATAATGTCTTATTGTTCCCTAACCATAATCATTTCCTAAGTCCAGCATGTTCATCTGGTGTAGTTTATGATTCTCCTCTCTTCCTGCTTTTCTCATTTATTGAGTAGGAATGAATTATTCTTTATAGGACAATCAGGACACTCATTAGCACTTATTTATATTCAATTTTCCTCAGTAAGAACATATAACACAATAATAAATGTCACATATTGGACTCATATTTTTTCCAGGAAAACCTTCACTACTTCAAACAAAAATTAAGATCAAATACTTGATGTTTCAAAAAAGACAACATAAAGTGCTTAGCTAAGACACTGTCCTATAAACAGGATGGGAGAGCAGAAGTAGAAAACAAGAATTTCTATCAAAGATAAATTGTTTCCATTTATAAAAATATTAATTTTCCTACCAGTTACTCTATTATTATTATAATAACCATAAACTTCATTTTAGAGCCAAAACAAACCTGAATTTCCAATTTTGCAAAGTTCTGTGAATACCTCCCTATTTTTATTCTAAATTCATTTGGTTATACTAAGTTGCTGCAATTTGGCTCAAAAACACAGGGATGATTTTTACTTTGAGCCTAAGATAATCCATTCATGAAAGTTGAATAGCTCTACCTTTCCATTTCGACAATGAGTGCTGTCTGCCAAGCCTGCCCTGACCATGTTAATGAAGTATGACCAGAATGACCAGAGCTCTCATCCTTCTTGAAATTGTATGAGCACTCATGAGATATTTTATGGTTTAAATATTTTGTTTATAATGAAAAATATACCAAAGAGCAAGAATTGTGAAAGAAAACAGTAATAACTTCCTTGATTCTAGGTTTACAAATGCAGTCATGGATTCAGCCTCCAACATTAGAATGATTTTTCCCAGGGCGGATGGGGTGAAGTTCAAGGAGTTTTGTGCAAAGAGACATGAAAAGAATAAAAAAGTGAATGGATTTCAGTGACCACTTTGATAAGACCTCACTCATACTCAGGATTGTCCCTAAGTCTTCTCCATCCACAGTATTCTCCACATTTGAAATGATGATTTCTGACTCCTCAAAGGCTGCCCACCCTGTTAGGCATCTCGAGATAGAGCTGAAAACCCGTCCATTCATCCTATGGTAAAAAAAAGCCCTTTAAATGTCTAAGGAATCTTTCAAGTAAAAAGGGAAATCAGTAAGTTTGTTGCCGCTGCTGCTGCTACAGCTGGTATTTTCACATAGATTGAAAAGACTGGCTGTCAAGATCAACATCTTCATTCCCTTTATAAACTATTTTCTCCTCTCTTGCCCTGCAACTGCAGAAAATATGGCTTATTTTAAAATGAACTGCTCTTTGATAGCTGGCATATATCGTACCTTTCATATTCAGAGATGATGTTCACAATCTTGTCATCATCCATGTGTCCTGGATGCACAGTTTATCTGAAAATATCATGGTAAATTTTACCAGAGGGCACTTTTTATACACTACTGGTAAAGGCTGTCACTTCCGCTCTGTATCATTGTTTCATGGACCAATACAACTTTGAAATCCCCTGCTCATGTTTTGCTCATAATATCATTCTAACTCATTTATCTATAGCAGGTATTCTATTGTGAAATAGGGGAATGTGAAAAAAATGCGGAATGGAATTTTTCATGGCAGTATGAGAAAAAAAAAAGAAATAGGGGAATGTTACTTACAGCAGCCTAACTGATCTGTATGCAGAGAATAACACAGGGCCTAACTTATATTAGATATATTATTTCTTCAGGATTACCACTTTCCCACTGAAACTCAAAAAGGAAAAATTTTAGCCTACTTAGTAGGTTCCTCCTAATTTTAAGCTTTACATGATATCCCTTATTCTGAAGTTTAAAGATATAAAAATAATTTTCCATCTATCATGGTATCAGTAGTATTTGGAAGGACTCTGGAAGTCCTCGGGGTTTTTGGATACACAAAGTTAGTCCAAAACTAAGACAACTTTTTATTGGGGAAAAAAATAACACACCAAATTTTCCCTCTAGAAATGTTACATGGAAACTCAGTAGTCCCAACAGATTTATTTTCTGTGAACTTTTTCACTTGGTTAGAAGACATCTATCTATTCAATACTGTTCAAAGGAGAAACCCATTTGTTATGTTTATTTAAGAAGCCAACACCTTCTCATTGATTTTATACTCTTTTTACTACCCCTCCTGGTCAGTACATGCCCCACCCGTTCCCTAAAGAACCACACCATTTTTATCATTATATAACAGCTCCACTTTTTACAGTTCCATGCAAATTGAATCAAACACTATGAATTTATTATTTTCTTACTCTTTCACTCAATATAATTATTTTGATATGTATGCATGTTGTAGAATATATTAATAGTTCACCTCCTTATATATTTAATATTCTTTGTGCATATACCACAATATGCTTATCTATTTACCTGTTGATGGACACTCAGTTTATTCTCAGTTTCTGGCTCTCAAAACTAAAACTGCTCTGATCATTCATGTAAGTCTTTGTATGGATATATGATTTCATTTCTTCCAGGTAAATACCTACGGTTAGAATAGCTTGGTCATAGGTAGAAATATGTTTGACTTTTTAAAGAATCTGACAAATTGTGTTCCAAAATGGATGCAAATTTTACATTATCTCCAGCAATGTTCCACATTCTCAACAACATTTGATACGACCACTCTTTTTCATTGTAACTATTCTAATAATATGGATAGTGGAATCTGGTGTCATCTGTAGTCCTGTCTGAATATTTGTCCTCTGTTGCCTCTACTGATTTTTTTATATATATTTTACAGGCTTCACACTACTTAGTATTCAGCTGAATACCTGAGAATGATCCTCTGCAGATACCTGATATTTTTCCTTTGAATACAACTCTATCTTCTCTTTAACTTCTTTGACTTAGTTTCTAAAATAATGCTATAAAATATAACATCTTATAAAATACTTACAACATGAACACATCCCTTCTTCAAACTGACTATATAATTTTTAAGAATAAAAATCATGTCTTATAGCAAGCAATAGATAGAGTATGTATATGTTTGTGTGTATGTATGTGTGTGTGTGTGTATAAAGAGTATGCTAGAAAATAAAAAATCTATCTAAAACTCTTCTAATTTTAAAATTTCAATATTTACTTCTCTGTATTGTCAGGATATACCTCTTCTCATTGTGCAAAGAAGCCCAGTAATCTCTTTATAGTATACTATCTCCACAGACTATAATATTTATAACTGAACTCAAGGGTCTTACACAGTGGAATATGTTTGTAAGTAAAGACAAACTTCTGAAATTCTTTTAACTTAAAACGTCTTTATTAGTTAGATATTACATTGAAGGTTTACAAAAAAGCAATTTAAACTAATAAGGGTATGATTTTAGGAACTTTTAAGAAAATGATATATAGTAGGCAAGAGAAATCTGAGAAAATATTTAATAGTAGTAAACAAATATTTATTCTGTTTTCATTTGGGCAGTTTTACTACAAGAGCATTTAAGTCAGATTTTAGTAAAAATTTATTTATAACCACATTATTGAGATTTTAGCTTGATAATCCCTCAAAGGAAACTGAGGAATCCCTTAATCTAACTATTTTTAATATTTTTTCATTGTTAAATTTAATGCTAGACAGATGATAAAAAATAAGAATGTCATCTATTAAGCCAGGCATGCATGACATTGGAGAACAGAGAGAATTCACTGTTCATTTCATACAGCTCTAGCTTCATATCTATAATCTAATTTAAGGTCAGAAAAAAACAGCAAAAACAATGTAAATCTTGTCTGTGATAAAACAGAAAGTATCAGATCTGTTTTAATACTCAAGCAACATTTCTATAGTTTTCTAGTATCTAAGATAGAAACAACAGAATGAGGTAAGTTGCTTGTAGACATAGTACCTCCCTCCAAGAGGAGAAATAGACACTAGAAATAGACACATATCAGTCGAGTGAAATGGACAGATGATCAGGTAAGAACCAAGATTTGTGGACTATAAAGAAATCTGGAAACTTAAAGAGGAAGCCGAAAATGAATGAGAGCCACAGTAAATCCTGGATGATCTAAAATCAGAAAGGGTGCCAGAGTAGTCATTCCTCTAGGGGACATGAAAACAACCTAAGGACAGAGAGAAGAGGGAGGTTGGGGAGAAGAGAAAAGAAGGAATCCAGAAAAAGAGACTGTCATAGAGACTCAGCCTGGAAAATTACATAAAAGGATTTATGCTTGGCACTAAATAAAACATGAGAGGGACAGCAGATACGCAGTACTGCAGTTATTCACCACATGGAAACCAACAACTAAAGAAGCACAAAGGAAAATGAGGAGGGAAAAATGTTGAGTGAATCCCTAGAATGGAAGAAGCTAATCTCATGATCTGCATTGAAACTTTCACTGGTGTGAAGAGAGTCTTCCATAATAATGCATTTCAGCAACATGATGATTTATAATAACTCTACAATTTTTCAAATGACACCCATTTTTCTTCCTTTGGTTAACTTAGATTTCTCATATTTCAAATAAAATTGTCCCAAACTCTCTTTTTCATCACATTTCTTCATAAATGTCTACTTGTTATTGTGTGGATGACCCTTCCTTAACCACTGACTGATTTTGTAATTTTATGAAATATATCTGAAATTAAGTTTCAGAAACTCCAACTCACATCTCATTCTTCTGACAAAATATACTTGAGCAAGCCCATCACTAAATCAAGTAAGCTTAAATCTTACTGAAGAACGGAGTCACATTTTTAGACTTTTTTGGAGAGTTTAGGATAGTTTCAGGCTTGTCAACAAATAGTTCTTTACTGACTTCCAAGTGTGGGTACAACAGCAGCTGTTGTGATTACTGAAACAATATTTGAAGTAGTTGGTGTTAGAAAGCATTCTATCAATTATAAGACATAAACACTGCACTAAGATGAAGATTCTAGATCCTCAAGACCTATGCCAAGCAAATTCAGCCTTAGAGATGAAGATTAGTATTCAGAAAAGAACAAGATGTAACTAGTAATTTTCAACATGTTCAAAACATGAAACATCCATCTTTGTGTGTTTTAGCAAAAAAAAAAAAAAAAAAAAAAAACATTATTTTGTTTCTTGTTCTTCTACCTTTCTGGCCGATTTCTGCCTGCTATCATATTCATAAAACACCTATCCAAATCCAAAAGATTCAAATTAGGAAATCCAAAAACATTTAATTTTACCAATTTCCAAATGGCAGCAAAGTATATTTGGGGAAAGTGGGATACAGGTAAGCATGGAGACTCTCTACACAAAAAGTCAAACTATCCAAAACATACTCTTTGCACAAATTCTCACTCAACAAAGTAGCTGATTCATAATTTTTTCTCTCCATTTCTATAAGCATTTCAGGCTGCCTCTTATTTTCCTCTCCCATTTCTATATAGATTGTTTTAGATTATTTTTATGTGTCTATTATTTTTTATGAAATAATTTTAATGGATATATGATATTTTGGGTGGTGCTCACAAAGGAATTTTGTCAAGTTAGAAATCTTGATCTAGACAGCCAATGTGCTAATAACTACAAAACGTTTCTGTATTTCTTCTGTTGAGAGGTACTATTTCACAATTCATGTGTCCTCTTTGGCCTCCTAAGATCTTAAAAAAGATGATGGTTAACAGAGGAGGGAAAGCACACAAGATTCAGTCATTTTCCAACCTTTTCATTCCAAACACCCAGATCTCCTTGCCTCAAAGTCTTGTCACTTTCGATATACTTTCTTTTATCCAAGTAGCATTTAGATCCTACTAGCTAGCAGTTGGCTAGTATACAAATGTGACCTCATTCTGTCTTTATGTCCCTTTGATTCCCATCTTAAAGTTCATAAAATTGAGGCTCAGGGAGAATAAGTAGCTTGTTCCCTATCAGTCATTTGGTATTTTAAATCTACTTCTTAAAATACCCTGTTACTTCTAGGGCCTCTCCAATTGTTTTAGTCAGCTCTTTCACTGCTGTGACTAAAAGATCTGATCAGAACAATTTTAGAGGAGGAAAAGTTTATTTGGGGGCTCATGGTTTCAGAGGTCTCAGTCCGTAGAAGGCTGGCTCCATTCCTTGGGGCTCAAGGTTGGGCTGAATATCGAGAGTGTGACTGAGGGAAGCAGCTCACATCATGATTGGAAAGCAGAAAGGAAGAGAGACTCTGCTTGCCAGATACAAATAAATATATACCTCAAAGTCATGCTCCAATTCTCACCTACTCCAGCCACACCCTACCTCTTCAGTTACTACTCAGTTAATCCTTATAGGGATTAATTTAACCCAATTCACTGACTGGGTTAAGAGCCTCACAACACAATCATTTCTCCTCTGAACCTTCTTCCATTGTCTCACATGTAAGCTTTTGAGGGACACCTCACATCCAAACCATAACACCAATGTAACTCAATCTACCCTTTCTACTACTTCACCATCCTTATCTATTACCCTGGTTATCAAAAAAGAAGGAGGAAGAGGAGGAAGAGACAAGAACATCATCTTAAGAGTTTGGCAACTCAAATGTGGACTCTTCTTTGGCCAACAGCTATTTAAGGAAATTTTTGCAAGTATTCCTTGAACTTTAAATGTTTTTTGATTGCCACCATATCTTAGATAAGAAAATATACATTTTGTGCTAACATATTAACGTAATCTGTAGATCAGATTCTGACAACAGTAGAAAGCAGATTTTGAGGAGAAAATGTTAAAACCTTAACAATTTAGGAAATTGTAGCTGGTTTTGGTGGTTGTTGTGGTGGTTGTTGTATTTTTTTTTTCATGATTTGAAAAAGTAATGTCTTTATTCAATTTGTACTGTGGAATACCTTCAGGTAGCTTCTGAATTGCTCCTAAGCCTTGGAAGTTAGAGAAGCCTTACAGGCACAAGTGCTGAGACCCAGTGGCTAACCTAAATATAGGCAATCTCTTAAAGGTGCTGGTCATTCCCTGACAAGTATGACCCAAGATGGCAGCAGACAATAGCCCACAGAAATCGAAATGGAGTGCATCCAACTTCAACCTGGTCAAAGAAGATGTTTAGCAGAAATGGCTATAGTATTTCTTTCAAAAGAAATGCTCACCTTTAGTATGTCAAGGGCCAACAAGGAAGCATTCTTGGTGAATACACCTTCCCCCTGTTTTCATGCCCATGTTATTATTGACAAATCCAACATGTCAGACTGTATAATGAGGTCTTCAAAATTCTATTCCCCTTCTTGGGGAAGCAAATTTCAAATATACTAGGGAATTTATAAGAATCTAGGCTTCATTCCCTTGATATTTAGGTGATCTTAGGAAAATTATTTAATGTTCCTGAATCTCATATTTTAAAATTATTATCATAACAGAAAATATCTCTTGTGGCTGTTGTAAATTAAAGAAGATAATGTATGTAAAGTACTATCAGTTTGTGGTGCAAAGCAAATATTGAATCAATGAATTAATAACAGGAAAAGTACAGATGTATAATTTAAATTTCAAGTTCTCTTTATTTCTTTATGCACTAATAGAATGAACTATTAAATTCTTTGATCAAAAGTAAAAATTTCATTTTCCCCATATTTTCTTTAAAAAATGACAAGTAGAGCAGACAGACAGACATAGTGAACCAAATTCAAAGCCTTGGAAAATAAAATGGATAAATTCTGAGCCATGTAAGAATGGTGTTCTCTTCCGACATAAGCTATTTGCTCTGGTGCCAAATATAAATATTAAGAAAGCTTTTGTTACTCTCCTTATTTATTACATTAAAAACTACGTTATCACATTTGCCAGCTGCTACAGTTTGAATGTGTCCCCCAAAATTCATGTGCTTGCAACTTAATTCTCAATGCAACAGTATCAGCAGGTGAGGCCCAGGGGATTGGTCATGAATTGATTAATGTTATCTCAGTAGTGGGTTAGTTTTCACAAAAGTGTGCTTGTTATTAAAGTGAATTTAGTCCCTTTGGATCTCTTGCTTTGAAGTTTTCTTATCCTTCCACCTTCCATCAAAGGATGACAGAGCACAAAGGTCTTCAGCATATACCAAAGCTATACTGTTGGACTTCCCAGGACCGAGAATTGTGAACCAAACCTTCCACTGTTTATATATTATGTGGGCTCAAAACCCCTCTTTAACAATGCAATGCTTGAACTTTGTACCATAAACTGAGACTAGCAGGAAAAATGTAAACATTAGTATATGAGAAAACACAGACAGATTTAAAGATGACTTTATGGGAAGGTTAAAAAGCCATCACTGAACTGACAAAAACTGAAAAGTAATAATCCCATGGAATTCTTCTTTTGAAATATAGAAAATTATGATCAACCCAAATGAAAACATGACAAAAAATAATCTTTGCACTGAGATATAACTGCATAATTTTCATGGCTGAACAAAGACACAAATTGTTTGAGATTATTCAATTAAGTGGTTCTCTAGTGACCTGAGATATTAACACACTTATCTAAGCCACTATTTCTGTCGAACACTAATCCACCATTTTTAGAACATTGTCCTTCTTACTTTTATATTCAAATAGTAAATATTGTAAATTCAATTGATAAAAATCTCACGAGGCTCTCTCTATATACCAGGGAAGAACAAAAGAAATTGTTGTCACAGATCAAAAGGTAGCAACCACATCTTTGCAGCACCCTACAGCTTCTGAATTAATTTAGCTTATTTATGACTCATTGGATTTCTCATCTTGTCACTGTTCAAGTCACTTCCTACCACTGTTACGATTTTGATGTCTTAACTTTTTTTCCAGGCCTCTAGAATACTTAGTATATTGTTAGCCTTGCTTAAAAACAGGATAAGTTTTGGAAATTCTTTTCCAACTGAAATACACTTAATCCATTGATGTTAACTTTTATACACAGAGGGATAAATACAAGCATTAAGATTAAATTTAATCAATTACTTATTTGCCAAAAATGCCATAATGTCAGTATCTGATGTAGAAATGACAGAAAAGGACTGTGTATGTATGAATTTCGCTATTACAATTATTAATTAATAAAACATTAGCAATTATTGAGACAGAACATGTAAAAACATATGAGATATGGATTTTTTGCTTTGGGAACATATTAAGGGAAAGCAGATTAATGAAGTGAAGGCCTTCTGCATTGTTCTCAGGACAAAAGGGATAAGATAAATTGCAAAAGACAATTCAGTGAAAGACAACAGTCAAAACAAGCTTCCCCATAAAAAAAGAGGGTCAGCCGGAGAGAACCTAGCTTATACCTTCTGCACCTGCCCCTTTCAACAAATATGAATCTATCCTTTCTCCACCATGCCACGCTCCACTTCTTCAAACACCTCAGTTTTTATTCTTTGTATTCCACCCTCTAAACCAACAGAGTAGATTCGATAAGGATATAGCTTTTCTTTCCAATGCAACAATTCTCAACTTGCTTGAAAAACTATTTTTAAAAAACTACAATTAGTAGCAGTTTATATTTTACATAGCTAAAAGTTTTTAAGTGATTATTAAAATGATTTTGTTGGAATTAATTATCACAAAATGCAAATGTTAACTCAGTAAGTACATTAATTTTCTATTTCAATTTCCTCATTTGCAAAAATGGAAAAAAATACTATCTAACTCATAGTACTGGTGAAAGTAATTAAAATCACTTTTGTCCCATTGTCTCAGGGTGATACACCTATAAAAACATATAGGATATGACCTAATTATAATATATGAATCATAATATAACAACACATATAAGTTCCAGATTATAATTTCCAACCTATTTTAACATGCCTGTGTCAATTTTATTGCGATATTCATAGAATTGAAAACTTGGGACTCAATGGAATTAATCATTTATTATATATAAGTTAGTAGAACAGGGCCGGGGACACATTGTATGCTAAATAAACTATTAATCTCCTCTTATTTTGCATGGAGGAAGAGTGAAAAGAGAAGGTAGATACCAGATACCGTGTAATTGGAATAACCCAAGCAAAGGTCTTCAACAAGAAGGAAAACACATAGGATGAGCAGACATATGAGCAGAAATTTGAAGACCTCACCCATTTACATAAAGTCACTTCTCTTGTTACATTCACTTGGGATACCACAATACTGGTTGTACATTTTTATCAAGCATCTGCATGGGTAGGCAGTTTTATTATGCATGGTTTCTGGTTTCAGTAGCTTATCTTTGGGGCAGCTGGATTTGAATTTTAAGTCTTTGTTTCTAGGGAATTCATTAACTGTTATATATGTTGGTCTTTTTGCCAAATAATTAATGAAACATTAGCATTTACTGAAACTGAACATGGAAAACATACAAAATGACAATCTTTCCATTTGGAAACACAATATTGGAAAGGAAGTTAGTAAGGGAAGGTTTTCTACTTTGCAGTGGAGCAGAAGCAGGTGAGACAGTCTGTCAACACAGTTCAGTGAGAAGGTAACAGTCAAAGGAGATTCACACTTAAAAACAAGGACCAACATTACACAGAAGCACACCAAGACTTGCTGAGAACTTACATATTTGCTGAGAACACTGAGACCATCAAAGAAATTGTTGCCCATTTTACATTATTCTATTTTAGTTGCATATGTATTCTTTTTTAAAAATCTTTCTCAATATTCACTATTCTCTCCAGTTTTTCTTTGTAGAGTTGATATTTCCACTAGAGTTTTTCTACTTGTTCCCATAGTTTCCAATACCAAGCTTCATTACCTATTTTATCTCCCTAGTAATTTTTTTTAAAGATTTCTCTGTCTAATGGAATCGCTCTCCAACTATAAATAGTCATTACATTCACTCATTAACCCTACTTCTAGTGCTTCCCATAATTGCCACTTGATAAAAATTGGTCTCCCAAGAAGCCACCAATGACCTTCTACTTACCACACCTAATGGGATTATCCTGAAACACTGGGGAATTTGGTCATTTCTTTGGTTTGAAAATCTTATCCCCATTGTATTCTGTCATTGAATTCTTTTGATAGTCCTCTTACATTTAAGGGGCTTATCTTACTTACTCTTTGGGTCCCGGATTCTGCCTCTATGCCTCTTCCCTTTTTCTAATCTTTCCATTACAAACAAAACCAATATTACTTGCTATGAGGTCTATATCATCAGCCTTTTTAGGTTCAACCTTAAGACAGACTGTCAGTCTCACATTTCTAATTACCAAGAGCAAAGGTCTCCAATCCAACCCCCTTCCTCCACCAAGTCAAAGCACTCATTTTAGGATTCACTATACTTTGAAAGCATCAGTATGCACTGATTGAGTTTGACAACCATTATGAATTCATAATCCTGCTCTGGCCCATCAGGCTGCATGATCTTAGGCATATTAAATAAACTCTTTAAGTGCAAATTTTTCAATCTGTAAAATGTGTACCACAGAATGGTCATTAAAAGCATAATATATAATGTATCCAAATTGCTTGATAGATATGTTGGATATACTTGGTAACACCAGATACAATGATTTTAATTATGATATCTATCAGCTAACTATAAATAATAAGAATAAAAATGTCTGAGAAAAAGTGGTCCTCAGTAAATGTTAGATATCATTTATTGTTCAGGAAAAACATATCAATGTGTATGTCAAACCTGGGAGGAGCTATAATATAATGGATAGAATACAAAGGTTAGAACCAGAAGGGCTGGATGCACAAACTAGCTCCAAAACATAAAGCATCGTGAATTGAGTAAAGTCATTCCATTCTGTGAATATCAAATTATTCACTGGTACAATAAAAAGGTTAAAAATTGAATTCCAAAGCCCTTACCATTCAATGGATAGATTAATAATTTGGTATATTCAAACACATACTCCTAATCTCTATGCACCCCCAATTTTTTTCTATTGTATTTCCCTTTACTAGTAAAGAAACAATCATCTTTCAAGAGACTCAGGTAAGAAATTTACAAATTGCTTCCCACCCTCTTTCTCATGTTAGAGTATGACACCACCATTCAACCAGGCACTAAAGTCAAATATCATGACTCACTTGTAAATTTTCCTGAGAAGTATTCCCCTGTCACTGACAAATTCAAATACTAATAGCACCTCTGAGCATGTTGGCCTAGTGCTAAAATCACTGAGCACCTCATTTCATTTAAATCCTAAATTTCATTGCCAAGCTTTCAAGTTATTACATCTGATCCCAACTTACCCTTTTGATGTTATTTCCAACAACTTCCCTTCAAGCGCTCTCTACCTTAACCATGCTGCAACAGTCAAGTGCTCTCTTCATGCATATTGTTTTCCTTCCTTCATATGCTCACACAACCCACAATGCTTGAATGTCATTCCTGGTATTTGAATGTCCAACACACATTCCAGTGGACACCTTAAGCTGCCTACTTAGGATCCATTCTCCTTTCCCCGTCTCCAACAGCATAAGCTTGCTTAATGCAATATTCCAAACCACTCCCCATGCAGCTGAATACTCAGGGAAAACCAAACACTATTTTTAACTCCAGCAATGAGCCTTAGTTCATTTACAGCAATAGGCACACTCCTTCATCCTAGCCACAGGTTAAGGTCAATCCTCCATCCTAGGCACCTCCAATCCAGATGGATCTCAGAAAGATTTCTTGGGGAAGTGTTTCTTCTTCTGGAGGTTATCATGCAGAGTCATTAGTCTCAGAATTCATTCCTGCTACCCTTCTGCTAGTCAAGGAAAAAAACAATCTGGCAGCAGCAGAGAGAAATAAAGCAGAAGCACCAAATGAACTGTCACGGCTGTTGCTGTGAACCCTTTCAGTTATATGAGCCAATAAATTCCCTGTGTTGTTAAGGATACTTTGATTTGGGTTACTTGCAGTCAAAAACATTTTAAATTGATACACACACACACACACACACACACACACACACACACACTTCAGACCCAAATTCAAATACAACTTCTTTGATGGTGATTTTTCTACCTAATACAGTTGAAGATAATCTCTCCTTTAAAACCACAGCTTTTTATATGCATTTTATGACATTTATATTCTACAAATGTAATCCATTGGAATAGTATGTTTTATGGCATTTTATATTTTGCCTATTAAAACATTAGAATATAGACTGTATTTGTCATAGCTACTGCTTTAGAATGCAAGTCCTTTTTTGTAAGACCCATGTCTAATCCATCTTAGTGTTTTACAATGTAAATGTAAATGTCTATTGTAAATACTGTATAAATAATTGTTGAGTAATAAGAGATAAACAAGCCAAAAAGTGGCAGAGGAATCTATTGATAAAATTACCACATAGAATCAATTCTGATTTCACAAAACAATGATTATCTGAGTTTGTTCTACAACAGCATTCTTTATACCATGTGTTTTCTTAATTATACAAATATTCTGACACTCTTATCAATGTATTCTAGATTTTTTTAGACTTAAAACCATTAAGAGAAAAATATTTATATGTTAATATTTAACACATAAATATTAAATACCTGATAATCTCTTTTGTAGCTTCAATATCTGCACTCTATTTTAAATTATTTGTTTAAAAATTAAATTGTTAAAAAATCCCAAATGGTAGACTTTATAGATATCATTTTAAACACTTTCAAACAATTGAATATCAAACATAATGTACCTAAATAGGAAATTTACCAAATTGAAAGTTATAAAAACACCATTTTGAAGAAATCCTACATCCTCATTTTCTTTAATAAATTTAAAATAAAGTAGCAAGTATATTTAATGCTATCTAGAAAATTTTACCTCTATTGGGTTTTATCATGCCACTTATTTTATTCACTAATATTTCATTTTGCTTAAGATGATTTTTTTTAGGTTTATGTGAAAGGGTTCCAGACATGAATTTTCATTATTCAGCAAGAGGACTTTAGTTCTAATTTCTTCATCAGCTTTGTTTTAAATCATTCATATTCCCATTCATGCTAATCAACCAAGCAAGTCTTTGTCAAGTGAGAGCATGGTTGTTGAACCTTTTATTGAATCAAATGCTTCACTTTGGTGAAGTGAAAAAATAATAATCTATTAAAAATATTTTAGCAATGATAATTTTTAAAAACCCTAATCACAAAACAATACTAAAATGATGAGATATGTCACATATACACACATATATATGGATACATACATATATATATTTATTCACTGAACAAATCATAGCTATTTAGATGCTTAGAAAGGCAAGTTTATTATAAAAGTCCTGTATCTATAAATACTAAACCTAGTACACTGCATGACATATGTTTCCTATATAGATACTTAGATCAAGTAAAGCTGGGTACAAAAAAAGAAAAAACTAGGTTAATGGCAAATAACCAGTTACCTCTTTAAAATTACCACTGAAATAAAGTGGACAATTTCACTAATATTAGATTTTCATTGATTTTAAAAGGACCTCAAATTGCTTGGCATAATATCAGCAACAAAATATAGACGTGTTTATGAAAGAACTTCGACTAGCCTCCCTGTGTATGTAGTGAAGTGACCAAGAGCATGGACATGGAACTCTACTGCAAAGATTAGTCCCTGCTCTGAGTAGAAACAAACTTTATGAACTTGGGTATTTCTTTAAAATATGTGCCCTTCATCTGCAATATAAGGAAAATATCACCTACTTCATCAGATTATCGTGAGAATTAAATGAGTCAATATGTGTTAAGTCCTTGAGTAGTGAATGGCAAATACTGCAAGCTTATCAGTATTGTCTATTACTTGCAGTTACAGACATCACTGGAGTTCTGAAACATATGTCATAAGAAGCATGGATTGAGTCCTAAGAAAGCCAAGATAACTTTCACATTCTAAAACACATGTCATCACTCATGTCTTTTATTAAGAGTATGATCTACTTGTGAAACAAAGCCTCAAGAAATGTGAATGAAGAGGTCAAAGAACATTTCTATTCCTGCACTATGTAGGGAAATTGCAGATGCACAGGTCAGTTCCTGCTAGAATTTGGAGGATGGCATCACGGAATGTGAAAGAAGAAAGGATAACTTTGGTTAAGCCAGAAGCACAAGTAACAGTGATATCGTAGGAGAATATATTAATTTCTAATCCTTAGGTCTGTCCAGTATAAACTGACATCAAAATAATTGGCCACTGAGGTTCAAAAGGGATAGAATTTGGGAAAGTGGCTTATTGACTCTAAAACTTCTCCTGAGGAACGCTGTGGTTGCAATTCCTACTGCAGGTAGACATGTATCTATGTCCACTCCTCTCTGACCAATGAGGAACACATCTGTAGAGCCCTGCACTCTATAATATATATTTTCCACACCAAAAAAAATGCATTTCATTGTGCACCTTTTTTAATAATATTGTCAATCAAAATGAACTAACTTAATACAAAAGACATACTGTTTTTCACTGAGTATTTTTCCATGAGTTTTTTTTTTTCAGAATAAATTCTTGGACACTCTGGGGAAAGCACAATCATCAGAAGTTACAAACACTACTATTTTGTTTATGCAAACGTACTCATTTGTTAGAAAAAGACATTGTTAATTTCCTTAACTCCTAAACAGAGCCTGTAAACTCAGAAATATCTTGCCCCAAATTAATCACCTTGTAACCTAAATATTATAAAGTTCACAACCTAATACAATATAATTTTTAATGAAGGCACACTGATATAGCCAGTGGAATAGCATTTCTGTTTTAGAATATACACATGAATATTTTCTTATTTACATTTATTGTTGTACTCATCTCATTTCCTAACCTAAAATAATTTTGTCATTCATTTCTAGGATTTCTTTCAGTACAAAAAGAGGTTTATTCAAATGCTAATGATTGAGAATTAATTAATGTTTATATAGTCTATGAAATTATTTTTCGGAATAACTTATAGTGTTAGGCACCTGAACTTTGCCAAAACAATTTTTGTATCTGTAGGTACTAGAAGCATATTTTAATAGTTCAGAAAATCTATTCATTGTAAACTACCATTTATAATGGAACATGGAATTTGATATAAGCAACAGTTATATCAAATAAACCGCAAATAATTCCTTATTCCACCTCATACAAGTTGAGTAATCACTAACAAGTTGACATATTTTTATGTGCCTCCATTTTTACAAATAAAATTAGGGATTGAAAACAGCCTATCTCAGAGAATAAAATGAGATGATTAAAACTGAGCACTCCATACAGTACTTGCATGTATAAAGTGTTCAATACCTGTAAAGTACTTAAAGTTTTTAAAATAAACATATATAATAATAAATCACTGAATAAATGAATAAAATGACTAAGTAAATAAACATAAAGTAACTAAAAACACATGTAGTAGCCTGAAGATAATCAAAAGAAATAATTGGTTTAACTTCATAAATTATTGAGATCATGAAAATAAATATTTAATCTTATGTTAATTGCTTTTATAAGGATATTGCAGTGTTTTAAAGAGAAGTAATTTATGTATTTTCAGAGACTATTAGCATCAGTGATGCTGGTTTCATGAAAGTTGAATACATCCAACCAGTGCCACACTCAAGTTAGGAAAAACTGGTCATTTTCTAAGAAATATTTCAAAAGTATGCTATTTTAAATGATGCTATTCTTTGGATAAATAATGACAAAATATCAACTATTTTATACTTGCAAAGGGCCACCAAATGGCTTGGCCTAACAAAACAAGGAAATATGCAAATGTTTATGAAGAAAACTTTAAGTAGGCTCCAGGTCTATGTAGTGAAGTGGCCATATAAAAATTGGCTGATATAAAATTATACTTGTTTATCTTAATGACTAATAGTTAACAAAATTATCAACACTAAAATAAATCTTCCAACAACACCTACCTCTTGTAGTATTTAACTCACAATATTATGAATTACTCCTTGAACAAAGTACAAGCAGCTGGACCAAACTTACCAGTAATAAGGTTGAGGGTTTCCTGGTCTAAATTCAGTGGTATCATGTATTGAAACACAGATTTAATTTATAAGGGAAAAAGATGACCTGAAGACCATACTCTTTACATTCATTAAACTTAAACATCAGAAAATGCATATATAGGGGAAGTATCATTTTATTCTCTATAAAAAATTAAAGAGACTTTACATATTAAAATATCCTTCAGACAGTATATTCTTGCACTGCAGAAAAAGATTAAAATTCTACATCTGTTCTATAAAATTTGGTCCCACTAAAAGAATTGAAAACAGGAATGCTAAAAATGAGAGGTTATGATTACCTTACTTGCTCTTTTTCACTACTTAAGTTGAATATTTTACCTTGAAACATGTTTTCCATTTAATGTTTATTTGATTTTTAAGTCATAGGAAGGTGATAATGATGCTTAATAGTTACTTAGTAGCAGTTTTCAGCAAAGGCCAACAATTAAGCTTTATAATAGCTTAATATATAATTTATAGATTATTTGAAGAAATTAATCAGCTCTTTCTTCATTTCTCAATAGCACAGGAAAAATTTATCCTATAACAAAGCCTTGAGTGTATGGATCTACACAATATAAAAATTCTGATCCCATTTTTAACTTTTATCATTTGTAGAATTTTTGTTCATTATTTTATTGCATATACTAGACAAGGATGGTGATTTTATCACCAGAATTAAAAATTTCCAAAGGTTGAATAAAAGTAAAAGAAATAATAATTTTTTATTACAAGTCACTTCACAAATAAAAGTATATTAATGTGGTCAAAAGAACAATGGAAAGTATATAATAATGATCCTTGAAATAACTATCATATAAAGATCATATTCCCTTAAAGTTTAGACATCTGTAATGAACTCCTAACATACAGATTGTGAACTGAAAATACAAAATCATTTTCAGTAAAATAGTTATTGAAATGTTAAGCACAATGACTCAGCCCAAGCTTATGGCAATGTGGATCCAAGCATGGGTGCAAAGCATAAATGAGAAAAGCACACTGATATAGCAGTCAAATTTTATTTTAAAGGCATTAACATATGACACAAAAGCCACACAGGCCTACAGTTGCCTTTTTTCATCCTTCCTAGTTTTATAAGGTAACTCTTTAATTACTAGAGTGTTATTTTGACTATGTGGTATTCCACAATCATGTATAAAAATTACATATTTTGTTTGCTAAATAGAAAACTTCTCTTGAGATTTTTATTTGGAATCAAATAAAGGCTCATGAGATAAGGATATTTTAAAAGTATAAGTTATTCCAAATGCTATCTGTAAAGTACATAGAAATAATTTTTGATATTTTTATCATGTAATTTTATATCTAGAAGTCTCCTGACCACTTTTTTATGGAAATTAAAAATGCTTGTCACCAGAAAATAGGCTGTTTGTTAAAATGAAAATAATGGTACTAAAATGCTGCAAAAATATTATTGAGCAGCAATAAATTTAGATGAGCTAAACTTTTTCTTTGCTTCTTAGAATACTGTTGGGCTATATAAAAATGTACAACTTATCAAAATGAATACATGGGACATTTTATTTCACAAAAAAAGAAACTAAGCATTATGTTTCACTTAAAATAACCGAGGCGCATACTTGCCATATTCAACAGAAAAGGTAAAGGTGTAACCCACAAACTACAGTTAATTCAATTAATAATAAACTTTTCTTTCTACAATCAAGAGTCCCTGGCAAGAATGTGAACCTTGCCTCATTGAAACTTGACCAAGCAAGGTATGGAGGCAAGTTCAGGAAAGCTGTAAGCTACACCACAACAGAATTTCAAGGAAAAAAATCCAATAGTCACAGTTTGAGGAGTAAAAGTAATAAATAAAACAAACTGACAAGTACCTTATATCCTGCATTTTTTAAAAAATACTGTATAGTTTGTATAATAATGTGGCCTCATAAACATTGGGTATACAGACCAGGAAAACAGTGATAACAAAAATAGTGAGATAAAAAAAAAAAAACAATTCTAGTAAGAACTCTCAAGATTTAGTTGTTGGGCTGGGATTATGACTCAGTGGTAGTGTGCTTGCCTAGCATGTGTGAGGCACTGAGTTCAATTCTGAGCACCACATACAAATAAATAAATAAAATTTAAAAATAAAGTTCATTAATAACTGATAAAAATATATTTTTTAAAATTGTTATTAAAAATAAAAAAATAAAAATAATTTTTATTAACCCATTCATTCAACTATAATTTACCAAATACTCTCTATATAATTACACATTATTCATTGATAATGTGTAATAATACTGTGTGTGTGTGTGCATGTGTGTATGTGTATATTGCTAGGAAATGGGAATACAATGATGAGAAAAAAGGAATATGATCTCTATTACATGGTGTTTACAGTGGAATATAAAAGAAAGATATTTAAGATATTTAGACAATCTAATATAAAATTCTAAACTTAACAGCTACCTTAAGTGCAAAATTTTTTTAAAAGAGGTGCATGGTGTTATGAGAACACAAACAGTATTACAAAGTGATGCCTGAGTTGAGATAAAGTTTAGAGAAAACCAGCTAAATAAGGCAGGAATGGAGACCATTCAAGGCAAAGAGAACGTGCATGAGCCACAATCACTACTTGCTGTCTCTCTTCCTCACCTTCAACTTAGCTAAGTAACAGAACCATATCAAACATATCAAATAGGACATTTGATTAAAGACTTCCATGTATTAAGATGTTAAGTCTGGCTTGCTTTTTATACATCTAACATCAGCATCAGTGAGTAATGCATAGCGGATAAATAAATAAGTTGAGTAAATATTATTCAAAGTAAATTTGTTTAGTTTCTGCTACTACAGTGCATATATTTTTCATTCTCAAAGACATGATGATAAATACAACAGTTTGTCCCCAAAAATAGGGCTGTAGCAGAAATACTCAAAACTTATAATACAATGTTAACCAAACCTATAAAAACTTTTATAAAAATTCTATATGCCTAAAAGGACAATAAAAATTCATCCAACAAAAGAACATGGGATAAATAATTGGTACTGAATCTCTCTATTGCAATTTGTATTTGCCTGCATAAGTATACTCTGCATTCAGCTGTATTTGGTGAAGCTAATATGCTGGGGGAAATAATTCAAGAACCAACTTCCTCATTTTACTAACATAATTCTCCAATTTAGACATCATGTAGGAGTTAATTCACATTACACAAAAATGCACTGTAGCAGAACAGACTGTGCTTAATTGTCTGGTGCCAACTAGGTATTGCTCACAACTCAGAGTGCCGCATAGGAAAACTCCCAGGGCAGGTTGAAGTACCATGGAAGGCCCCATAGAGTTAGGCTTATAATGACAGCTGAAATTCGAAAACAGAAAGGATTAAATGCATATGTTGTGTGTGTGAGGGCACTCTGAGTTATATGACCTCCACAAAGTGGGAGATCTATGTTTGGATTAACAAAGTATGATGAGCTTACAGAGGGCCTCCAAAGCCAGAAAAGCAACGCATTTGATGAATATGGAAATAGAAACAAAATGTAATTTTAGAATATGAAAGCAGCCTTAAGAAAACCCCATCAAGAGCAAGTAAAATAATAATAATAATCACTCATGCTATATTAAGAGCAATACTATCAATAAAACATGATAGTCCTCTTGTCAGATCTCTTTGAATACAGTACATTAAATTACCTTTGCATAGGTTGTACACAAATATAAATCCTTAAATGTGCTAAAATAAATGTAAGCATAGGAAACATGGTTCAAATGAAGTTGATCTGCAGTGGGCAAGCATGCTCTTCAGGATCTAGTTTTACATATGACTCACTGTTAAACTAATATGCATAATAACCTGGCATGTTAACCCTTTCTATAATTTGTTGGTTGCTCATGGGGAAAAATGACTTTTAATTGGTGAAGCTGAAAATTACACACATTTACTCTTCAAATTTATCATTCAGGCATCTAATATATTTGTAGTTCTTCCACTAGAATGAACACACTAAGAAGACATAACCTTCATCTTTCATTTCCTTCAAATTATTGAGTTTCATAGAATTATCTTTTGCACATGCTTAATAAATGGATACAAAATAAATGAAGAATAAATCTGTGTCTAAATATGCCAATAACTAATGATAAACTATCTCTGGTCAAAGAAAAATATGTAAAATATACACTAACATTATGTAAACTAGAAAGACCTTGTTAAATTTCTCACCATGTGTGACAGTCAATTTTATATTTCACCTTGGCTAGACTACAGTGCTCAGCTGTTCTACTAAACTCTGCCCTAAATGTTGCCATGAAGGTGTGTTTGATATCTGCAATCATTTGACTTTAACTAAAGCAGATTGTTCTTAATAATGTGAGTGGGTCTCACCCAATCATTTGACAGCCTCAAGAATAAAAACTGAGGTTTTCTTGAGAAGGATATCTGCCTTAGATTATAAAACAGAAACTATGCCTAAATCCAGGCAGACAGTCAGTACTACAATTTAGTCACATGAGACAATCCTTAAAATCCATCTTCTGATAGATACATAGACACATACACACCCTACTGTTTCTGTTTTCTGGACGACACTGACTGATTAACCATCAAGAAAAAAAAATTAGACTAAAAACATCCAGAATAAGTTATATAAGATGTCATGACCAGAAATTACATTTCCATACACCTGTGCATGTTTATACATACACTTATAAAGAAGACTGACTCAAGCTTGACTTAATGACAATAGAAGATATTAATTCAATAGTATCTGTACTGATTTTAATGGCAGTATGAACTGCATTATTTTCTTCTATTGAAGAGGAAGATAGACACAGCAGGATCCCATCTTTCCATGGCCACACTTTAAATCAGAGGCAATCATCAGTTTGGGTCCCTAAGGAGTCCTAAACTTGACTAAGTGCTGAAGATTGTTAGGGCTACATTTACACAACACAATCATTCACATGATTGCTATAATTCACCCCTTCCTCCTAAGAGTTCCACTAAAAACACCTAAACTGTAAAACTTACTCATGAAAGAGCTTTAAGACAACTTTTCTGTTAGATTAAGCACAGTTTCTATTGGAGTATTTTGGGTCTAGTATTATTTAAAAATGCACTACAGATTTTTAACACACGAAATTAATGATGATCATTTCATTTGACAAAATGCTAAATATTTACAAAAGAAATTATTTCTTTTCCAATTTTTTAGTTAATTCAATATGGTTAAGGAATCCTTTGTTTTTTTCATTTTCATACTTGAAATGTCCTTTCTTATACTCCCAACTTATTTTGAATCCATATTATTTACCTGAGTTATTTAAGTGGGCTCCCAAGGTTAAAAAATTAATAGAAATACAGTTGTTCTTTTTCTGCTTCAAAATTGAAACATTCCTGTTCATAGTAGGTAAAAGGAAAAAAAGAATGGAAACAGAAGTATGATCAAAGAATACTAGTAAATCAATTGCAAAAATGTGAAAGGTAAAAACTATAAAAATGAATACAGGAAATTTCTGACCAAGAGAAACAGTACATAAACTATACTCAAGATTTCCCTAATAAGGGAAGATGTGCCCAGGCACACAATTTACCAACATCATGTAAGAGTGATCAATCACTAGGCCAATATCACTAAAGATAAAATGTCTTACATGTAAATAAAGGAGTTCTTCTATGATGTCCATATTCCCTATTAACCCTTTGGACACTCTGGGCAATGATGTATGAGAGGGATGCAGCACAGGATATAAACATGCTCACTCAGTCTACAGAAGAGGTCACCGGTGTGTTGAAAAGAAGACCACCAATTTCCCAGGATCATGGATAATATGGGCTCTGAAATGGGGAGCTAAATTGTAAACTTCAGAAAGATAGGCTCATTGATCCATGTATACACAGAGCCTAAGAAAATTTGTCTTCTGAATGTAAGATATTTGCCAACCTCACATGGCCTCAGAAAAGTGGATACTTTGAAATTTTCATCTGGTTTATGGCTAATGGTAGGAGATGCCACCTTCTGGAATTCTATAGAAAGTGAACACTGAGTGGATATTCTGAATTCTTATTTGTGCAAGTAACAAAACAGACCATCCTTCGATCTTCATTCTCCAAATAAGCCTGTGCAACTGCTTCTAGCTTCTTTATACCTCACTCATCCTCAAATATATGTGGTAGTGATTCCATAGTTCCTCCAGTTCTTCCATTTTCTTCAGTTGAAAATGAACTTTTGCTATTTTAAGTTACTCAGTTCCAAGTTAAATTAAATTTTCAGTCTATGAAGTAGCCAGGGAGAGCAGTATTCAATAAAAGCCTAGGTACAATTTAAGACAGCAGCTAGAGGTGAAAGTAGCTCACACAAAGACAAAATTCAAGTCATTCTTAAGTGGCAATGCATGTATTCATTCAGTTTTCTCTTCCTGGGGATCTTCAGCTTTAGACCAGTTGGTGGGTAAACAATAAAATTAAAATGCCCTGTCCTCACAGGGCATGGGGTACAAGAATGTGGTTACTTCTACTACTTTAAATGGAGATTTAAGAGCAATTCACAGACTAGTATAGGAATACAGCAGAAGTTTCTAGCATGGGATAGATGTGAGCTTCCTTGAATTTACATTTGAATTGAACCTTGAAGGATCCACTGGAATAAATCAAATGATGGAAGGTTAGTGACTCCAAGTGAAAGATGGAGCATCTGCAACAGCAGGTTCTAGGATTGGCATAAACAATATAACAGATTTTGCACTTTTGCAAGACAGTCAGCAGATTTCTAGTACCCTGGATAGCTCCCTAGCAGCAAAGATGACTGGATAGACTGTGGTCCATTTACACTGGAAGAAGGATCAAGAGGATCTGAACTTCAAACTTACCAATCTGTGTTGTATTCAAATTACATCTATTTTGGTTTTTTAAAGATCCATTTGTTTCCTGCACTAGACTTCTGAGGCTTGGAGATTTCTGTGTCATCAAAGAAGAGAGAATATAGAAGAGCCAGATCATCTTGAAACTCACAAGACACCAGAAAAAGAGAAATGAGAAAACTCTAAAGAATTCATATGCACATTATGCATACAGTTATATACATATCATATTTGGGCATAAAACAAAAGATAGAATAACTTTCATTTCATTTATTGTAGATTAAGCTATTCAGCAGCCATCACAACTTACTTCTAATGTATATATTAAGATTATCCCACAGGAGGTTCATACTTCTTGAAACAGGCTGACTTATACCTAATAAGCATTTATAGAATGTTTTTGTCAATAGTAATGAATGACTACCTCTACAGCAGGACAGCCAGAAAAGGAAAATGTACCAAATCGAACCAATCAAGACTAAGCTATAAATACCTCCAAAAAGGGGTTACGGCAATGTGCCTTAAGTAGTTGGCATGGTGAAAGTCCAAGAACGAATGTTGAAATGAAACATACATCTAAGACCTGGCAATGTTTAGCAATCCAGGAAACTGGCTGTACTTTGAGGATTCTGCTGGCAGACAAAGGGCTCAGATAATGAAGTGTTTCCAGAGGCAGGAACCCAGTCTTCAAAGAAATAGAGAAGACCCAGGCAAAAAAAGGGGGGGGGCTTTGTAAGGAGAAATTTAAGAAAGAAGATTAATTACTAAAAATGTTACAGTATTAGAGCGGAATATTAAGAGTTGCTTTATACTAAGTCCCAAAATGCTGGGCTAGAAACCAGTCAATCCTCCCGCCACACAAGAAGAATGCTCTAAATCCAGATAGGAAGAATTTTTCAGTCAATGATTAAATAGTTATGGCAACAAAATCAGTTTTTGACTCATACTACAAATCAGGCCACAGGTGAAATATTCAGTTAACCAACCAATTATTTTTTCTACTTGATATAATGTACCTAAATTTATTCATACCATTGACTGATTTAAACATACCGTCAAATGTATAACTTTATGAAGTCAGTCTAGCAGAAGAATTCAGAATAACCAAATTCACCTCTGCTCATAGCCTTCTACTGAATCAGTCTTTAAATATTTCTTTTGCTACAAACACTTGAACATTGGTTTAAACAGATGAACTGAAGATTAAAAGTCAAAAGAAACTAAATTTAATCTGATACTATCATATGAATATATTTCATTTTCATGGGGAAAAAAGCGGATTCAAAAATTACACTAAGGTCAACTTTTCTTGAGCAAGGTGCTCAAATCTTTGTGTGAACCTATTCAAAAGACAAGCTTTATATTTCCAAATATGGAGGAGTATTTTTAAAGTTTGAACTGTGTCTGCATAAAGGCACACATTCTCCAAATTATATTTGATTATGTGTTAAATTTCCATTAAAGAATTCAAAGACTGACCAGATAGGGGAAGAGAATTTTGATTGAATGATATTGAAGTTACCAATATTGAAAAAAAAGCAATATGGTGGAAGTAAGAGTTTTGAAAGACCTCCATCATCTATTTCAATCACCCAGGAAGCAACAGCAGCAGCATAAAAGACAGTGGCAACAAGGTAGGCAATGCACAGACGTTACCTGGCCCTGAGTGAAGACAGGAATAAAGTGGACATATACTTCTTAATAGTTTCTCTAGCTATTGAGTTCATAATTTTTGCATCATTGTAACAAAAAAAAAATAAAGTTTGATGTAGTTTGACCCATAAGTCTCTGTTCTGAAAACATTATTTTCACAAACCAACTTTACAACATTAGAAAATTATGTGACATAACATAAAGTTTAAAAAGTGTTCAGCACACTATAGACACCTGTTGATAAGATACTATTTTGGCATTTGCCAAATAGAAAGGAAAGAAACACCCATATTTATATATGTTCTTGGAGTGCCTTTATTTTTAAGCCTTTCTTACTTAAAGAGTCTTTTTTTTTTTGGAAAACTAATAAAACATTCTTAGATGGCATAATTGCTTAATTTTTATTCATATATTTACTCATCCAATATTTGTTGGGCATCTACTCTTAAGCTGGGCCCTATTAATTCCTGATGACACAATACCAAACCAATCACATGCGTGTAAATAAAATATTTCAATAAGTAACACAAGGCAGAGGAACACAGAACCAAGATATTACAATATAGAGCAACTGACACACAAAAAAAAAGAGGCAAATAAAGGAGTCTTTAGGGAAGTGAGGATTGAGTTTATATCCCAAACAGAGAAGGGGTGGGGAGGTGTAGGAAGAGATGGAGAAAAAAAAGTGGTACCAAAGGAAATGCACGATGTAAATACTAGATCTCAGATTTCAGAGGATCTTGAGATATCTAAAGTTATTGCAATAGTAAGGCTTAAAGAATATTCCACATGTGTGATGGTAATCCTTTGTTGTTTGGCTAAAATAACTGTAACCTTATACAGAGAAAGGGTATTACTATATGCCAAGAACAAAAATATCACATAAGCATGAGGAAGATTAAACAAACTGTCAACCTTTGTACATCATGCATAATCTTTGCTTTCTAAGTGACTACCAATAAGGTCTAGCCTGGGGTCACTACTGTGTAATTAAATTCTCACGTATTCCCTTCCCAATCCATAGCAAATGTGTGCACAAGAATAGGAAACTCATTTGAAATTCTGTCAAGAAATACAGTTAAGATGAATTCTTTTGATAGAAACAGTAATATTTTCTAAGATTAAACAGTAAAACCACAGTTTACCACCAGCTGAGAAAAAATATTTAGATTAAAAAAATGTAGCAAGCTTCAAATTTCCTTCTAAACTACTCAAAACCGGTGGTTGTCAAATGGTAGAGCACGCAGCAGAGGATTCCTCTGCCAGTGTTTCTTATGCACTCACTCTGTGGTGGGGCTCCAGATGTGGTGTTTTAACAAGTTAACAAGTGCTGCTGTTGTTCAGGGAACACGTGTTGAGAACCCTCGATCTAGGTTAGGAATTAGCCATTAGATAATAAAATGTTTCTTTATAAAATACATTTGTATTTTATTCAGTATCAGAGGACACTTAAGGTATTCAAATATTTTAATCAGATTAATTAATATTTAACAAATTACCAAAAACCATGTTTTAAGTTATCTAGGGACAGGGCCAGAAACTGAGCCAATCAACTTTTTTATCAATGACCTAAGCAAAAATTTTTGAGCAATTTTTTTTATATCTCATCAAAGACTCTCATAAATGTTTTCAACTACCACCTTTTCTTCTCTTTTAATTTAGCCCATATGTAAATAGCTAAAATGCAATGTGGTTGTTTAAAATAAGACCTATAATAATATTTTGGTACTCTATGTATTATAATGTAAGATGTTTAGCTATATATTTTTATAATTAGAAAAAGCATCATAATGAAACATGTTACTTTTGTTATAGTGTTTTTCCCTCAATATCCCACACCTGTCCTCCCACTCCAGACTTCATGTTTTATTGTGAACTGACACTCTTGCATGGTGGAGATAATATTACTGATAGAAGCCTATGTACTCAATATAAAGCAAGCAGATTTTGTCACTATCCAGTAGGGAAATCATGCAGAGGCTGTCAGTCACACAGTAGGCAAGATTACATTATCAAAATGATACACCTGTGACATATAGTCCAAAATCAAACTCAAAAGGGACTAATTAAAGATAGGCTGGTATATACTCTTACTATGTTGGAAATCATTCCATTCTTGCATGAATATGAAATTGGTGATTTAACAGACTTTCACTTTTATAATAACTCTTATCATCTATGCACTGTCAACAAAATATATATGAGAAAATCTTTTAATTCAACTAATCTGAAAGTAATTCCATTTGGCTATTGAAAATCTTATCTAATATTTGTACAATTTCTTCAGTGTCACCTTAACATACTTCTGAGCTGTCATATTGAACAGATAGGCTCAAAGTCAGTTCTGATGTTTCCCTTTGTGTTCTTAAAAATGAAGAAATGCATTCTAAGCAGTTTTGTATTTATGTAGAAACAACAAATAAATACATGCAACAAAAAAGTAAGTTTAGAATAGAGAAAGGTCATCCTCCTATTATGAGTACAGTTCATTTTTAAGAATATAGATAAAAACACTTTATAATTCTTTCTACAATTCTAAAAAGTTCCCCACAAACCCAGTATCGTGGCTCCATATTCATGGCAACTGATATAAGAATAGGTAAAGTATTATGTGGATACATATAATAACTTTAAAACATAATCTACTAAATCTAACAACTTTAAAATAAAATCAACATAAAAGTATGGTATTTAATGAGTCATAGTTTTATGATGATAAAATATTAAAAATTCAAGGAATGCTCATTAATGCTTTTGTTTTACACATTATCACAAGTCTTTAGAACAAAGGTAAGGAGGTTTGGGTAAGGAAGTATCTAAAACACCCCACTATAAAGGGGCTATACCTGCACAATCTTGTTATTCAGTGCTTTATTGTGATATAAGTATATTTAAAGATTTAAAGTGCATATTCTCTACAAATACTCTACTGTACTTAGAGTAAGCAGTATAAGTATATGCTGTTTATTAAAAGCAAAATAAACATTTGTCTTCTCAAGTTCATAAATACTGACAATGAACTCCAAGAGTGAAACTTTCAGAATGTTGTACATCTAAAACAGATTTGCCCTGCACATTGCACAACAATATCTAGCAATACCTAAATCTATTGCAAAACAAATTTGCTTTCACTTCTGTCTTCTCTTTTTTTTTTCTTTTTCTATCATTCCAGGAAACTAACTGCTTAGACCTTGATTTCCTCTCATCCACAATTTACTAACTACTTATCCTTTAACATTAAGACCAAACAAGTCTTACCTACCCTTTGAAGCCTTTTCAGATGCAATCAGTATGAAATGTTATTGTCATGCTCTGAATTCCTGTAGCCCTTTTTAGATATGCAATCTTTTATTGTCATGTTAACTCTGTTTAAAGCATGCACATCAGATTTCTCTCAACTGGCCAGTTAGTTCCTAAGGATAGGAGCAAGAACCCCCACAATGCCTAGACAGTGCATTGCACATGATAAGACTTTTAGAATGAGTATTATGAGTTATAAAATGCAATAAAAAATTGAATAAACTTATTGTAGGAAATAATAAATGGTTCACTTTTCTACTTTATGACTTTCTGTAAATTAACATTCAATGGTGTAAATGATAATTTTAAAATAAGTAACAATTGGCTCACTCTTAGATAGTGTCAAAGAACAGATATACATAAATACAACTTTCAATGATTGCAGTTACACGGTTCATGAATGACATTTTTTAATCATCAAGTATCCCTGTGTTTCAATGGTTTCAGATATTTAAGGTAATGACCCTCAGAGTGGGATTCTCCATCTAAGTTCTAACTTAATATATAAAACTGCTCGTGCCAACTCAGAAAGCTGAGGCAATAGGATTGTAAATTAAAAGCCAGCCTCAGCAACTTAGCCAGACCCTCAGCATCTTAACAAAACCCTCTCCCAAAATTAGAAAAGAAAATTAAAAGGACTGGGGATGTGGCTCAGTCATAAAGCACCCTTGGGTTCAATCCTCAGGACCAAAAGGGAAAAAAAAAACTGCACATGTGTCAGTGCT
Organism: Urocitellus parryii; assembly: GCF_045843805.1. Classification (NCBI taxonomy): domain Eukaryota; kingdom Metazoa; phylum Chordata; class Mammalia; order Rodentia; family Sciuridae; genus Urocitellus; species Urocitellus parryii. The sequence continues at coordinate 38,353,240 of NC_135540.1, read as the reverse complement.
GAAAATATATTTTAAACTAATGTGAATCTAACCAAATCAAGTCCTTAACTCAGCTTCTTGTTTCTAATGAATAGGACTGTCAAGAAATGCCACCTTAGGCACAGGGAGGTGGTGCACACCTGTAATTCCAGTTACTCAGGAGGCTGAGACCCGGAAGATCAAAAGTTCCAGGCCAGCCAAGGCAAATTAGGAAGACTCTGTCTCAAACTAAAAATTAAAAGGCTGAGAATGTACCTCAGTTAAAGTGCCCTGGATTTAATCCTTAGTACAGGAAATTAAAATCTACCTTCATATTTTGGTGGTGCTGGGGGGCATGGGGACAAACAACAATTGATAGTTTTTGCAAAAAAAATTTTGATCAAGCTTCTTAATTAAATCAAATGAAGACAAATCACTCTGACAATAGGGTTGATCAGTTTACTTCTCTGTGAAATAGTTATAATATGGAATTTCAATGTTGTAAGAATACTGTGTTTGGCAAGAACTTAGAAACATCTCAGTTTAAAATTAAGTTAAGGGTGCTGTTCTACTATCACAATTCAGTCAGCAGTTTGGAGTTGCTACTTTTAAGGACAAACAGAAATTTGCTAAGTGACAGAACTGTCCCAAGTCATCTCTAAGCTTCAGTTAGGTCTTTGGAATGTGTACTTATTACAAAGCAATAGAATGAGAAACCAAAACAAACTAATTATGTTGTAGCCTAAATTAACAGCATGCTATGTCTTCCCTTAATATCTAGTTTTTAAAATCAGTAGAAATATATATAACCTCACTTAGTAGTCTGTTTCTCTCTCCTCACAAGGCTTTTAATAGAATTAGCTTTATGTAAAAAATGTCTACATATTATTTTTAATAGCCTTTAGGAAGGAGGAAGAATGAAAAATGTGTGATATTTCAGTAAAAAAAGTATCCAACTGCAAAGATTCCAGAAATGAGAGCTGATGAAACCAAGCAGGTATTTTCTGTCTTGTGGACCCACAGAGGTAAGAGGAGTGGAGACTAGGGCATTAGAAACGTTATAGGGCAAGAGATCTGTGACTTCCAAGGAGCTTATTTTTTTTTTTAACTTGTGATTCTCTGACTTCCTTCATTTTATATTGCAGGTCCCATGAGTAGATGAAAAAAAAAATAAAAAAGCAAAATTGCTTCAAATTCTGTGAGACGAGGGGAGAGGAGGAAGAAGCTCAGGATACACTGAAGGAAACCCCGAGAAATTTCACAACTCTTTGCCATAAATAGCCTTTCTTCTCACTCTGGATACCTCCTCCTTTACATCAGCAAGGCTCAGCCTCCACGCGCTGAGAAGCACCATTCACAAATCCCTCTGTCACCCCTTCGTGCACCCCTACCTCTTGTTGGCACCGTGTGTAGGATTCCCTGGAACACAAGGCAAAAGATCAGAGGCCTGGAAGTCACCTGCAGTTTCAGCTGAGGGCTGACTTTCCGCTCAGGTGAACCAAGGCACTGATTAGTCCTGAGTGCGAACACACACGAAGAAACACACACACACACACACACACACACACACACTCCCCCCCCCCACCTCTCCTCCTTCTCTTTCTCTCTCTCTCTCTCTCTCTCTCTCTCTCTCTCTCTCTCTCTCTCTCTCTCTCTCTCGACGCGCCACCACAAAGCAATTTGTTCACTCTAAGTCGCCGCTGTTGCCACCACGGGGGAGGGTCACCCCTCCAATCCAGGAAGCCAAAGGACAACCAGGAGCAGGCAAGAGACGGTCGGGGATCCGGCACTGCGGCTCCCACCGGAGCCCCGGGCTCCCCGCCCCCTCCCCTTCCTCCCCTCCTCTCCTCCTCCCCTCCTCCTCGCCGTCCCCGCCCTGGCACCCGCAGCCCTGGGCGCCAGCGCTGGCCCGCCGCCCCTACCTGCGGGACGCGAGCCGCGAAGGAGGGGAGCGGCCCAGAGCCTGCTCCAACTCTTGCCTCCTTGGCGGGCCGCGCTCCGCGTCGCCCTAGAGCGGCCGCCGGGGCCGCAGGGAACAGGACGCACAGGAGCGCAGAGGAAATGGCCACGCAGCGCACCCGGAGTCGCGGGCCAGCGGCGAGCGAGCCGGTCCTCCTCCCTCCCACCCAGCCCACAAGGCCAGGTCTCCGCGCCGCGTACTCGGGGCCCGCGGCCGGCGCCCGGGGCCTGGGTGGGGGCTGCTCGGGAGCGGCCCCGGCACTGTGCGGTCACCTGCCGGGCGGTCATTCCCGCGTCCCCCAGAGGCCGGCCCCGGAGCAGCTGCGACGCGACGCGCGACCCGCCGGGCGCGGGGGCACCGGAGGCGTTACTACCTTGAGGGCTCCGCGCCGCTTGTTAAGGCTCCTCCCGGGCACTCAGGGATTTATGTCTTCGGGGCACGGGCTGTCCTTCCTGGTCCCCCTCCTCTGTCCTCCCTCCCCTTCTCGACTGTTGTTGGGCTCCTTCTCTCCACTCCCAGTTGCAGAGTCGAGCTGCGTTATTTAATAATCCTCCTGCTCCTCCTGCCTGCGCCAGCAGAGCTGCTCTGCCTGAGCCACCTCTTCCCAGTCAGTCATGTTGTTGAGAGAGAGAGGCGGATTGGCAGTCGATCGGCGACTATTTGTGGTGAGGAAGAGAAGAGCAGAGCAAGAGGAGGGCAGGGGAGGGACGTGGGGAGGCGCTTCCAAGTGTGTGAGTGCGCGGAGTGTGACTGTGTGTGGAGTGCAGAGAGCCACCTCACTGGCAGGCCGTGCTCTGGAGCTGTGAGAAGGGTGGTCAGGAGCGCGGCCTTTATAGACGCGGGTGGAAGAGTTGCCCTGGGGCGGGGGCAGCCTGGTGGGCGGTGCCGGGCCAACTGAGTGGCCAGATACCGCGCACGCATACTCTCACATTAAAGCGCGCACACCCACTGCTGGCCCGCTGCTGAGTTTTCATTTTAGGGGAAGCAATATCCGACGGTGCTGACTTGGCTTTCCCCCCAGCCCATCCTTGTGTATGTCGAGTCCAAGTGCATTGGCAGGTCAAGGACTAGAGACTAGTAGGACTCTGAAGAGAAGCAAAGCGGGGATGCTGGAAATGCACTTGTATCTGCTTTTCTCCAAGACACTGATGTTGTCTTCTCTCCCTTCCACCTCTAAGGGAGGAAATTATGAGGTTCTTTTTCCTTTTTTTTTTTTTCTTGTCAGCTGCCCCATTCATATTCTGACAAGTCTTTTCCTAACACAGTAACAAGAAAAGAAACCTGGCTTCTTTCCTTTAAGCAGGTCACGCCTCCCAGGAACCATTTGCAGCAATCAATTCTTCTGTAAGATAATGAAAGCATTGCAACTATGACTGAGTGGGACTTGTGTTCCTATATGTAAGGTCCTCAACAATACAGGCATTTTGAACAGAACTAGCTACGATTTGACATCATTTGACTGATAGCCCTCTAGAGAAAATTTGCCAGTTTAGAGATGGAGAAGACTTCTGATGCATGATGCTTTTGCTTAACTAATTTATTTTTCCTTGGTCTTTTTTCTTCTTGCACTGCCTCATTTCCTTTCAGGTTTGCATAGGGCCTGGAACTCTTTCCCCTCCATGCCCTTCTTTATCTCCACTCCTACATATTTATGCCTTTAGTAGCCACTACAGCAAATACAGTGCATATTGTGTGTGTGTGTGTGTGTGTGTGTGTGTGTGTGTGTATGTGTTATGTAAGAACCATTATTGTTAACCCATTGTGATGGAATGTAATACCACTTTTAGGTAGGTAATACATCCCTGATATTAAGTTATGTTGAGTTTGTTCACCTGTCCTCTCCTCTCTAGCCCCTTATTTGTTTCCTGCACATATTGCAAGATCTTTGTCATCTGATGTACTTCTTTATTGGAAAACAGGAAACATGCAATCTACACTTCTTTCAAGTGTGTGTGTGTGTGTGTGTGTGTGTGTGTGTGTGTTTTCTGTAGAGTCTAGCCACAGTCTGACTTTTAAAATGTGCCTATATTGGGAGTAAAAGCAAAAAGTAAAAGTACTTTTTGTGTGAATCTTAGTGATTAATGTGTACATTGGCATTGGAAACAACTCAGTTCTGAGGTAACAACTTTGGGATTTTTTAAAAATATGTGACAAAAGAAAACATTTAAGAATATAGGAGTCGGTGGCAAGGTTGACAATTCATGTTTCAAATTTCCTTCTGTGGGTGAATGACCATTGCTATATCTACAGTATTTCATCATATGCCAACCCTTTATGTATTCTCCATATACTTTACCTTTTTCACATTGACATTGTTACCTCTAGTTCTTCCATATCTCATACAATGAGTTTAGAGTTCTTTTAAAACAGCTTAAGCATACGAGCAAGATTAATAGGGATGTTAATAGGAGTGTGTAAAAAACAGAGATATTGTAAAGAAAGGGCAACAAAGTGGATGGATAAGGACCAGTGGAGAAATATCAAATATATATAAGTATGAAACATTGTAACTTCTTTGATTAAGCATAATAAAATGGATATGTAGTAACACAGGATGTTGACACTTAATGTGTACCCTATGAAACAGCTATTGATATTTCCTCAATTGGACAGGTCAGGATTTGGGAGGTAAGTAGTTAACAGGAGATCAAACAAACACCAAGTGATACAGCTACAGCTCTGTTTAACTCTACTGTCCACATGGCTTTCCCGTTCAAAACTCCTAGATCAGTTAAAAATCTTAAAAGAGTTTCCTTTGAGCTTTTGATAATCATGAAATCAGCTGGTCTGTAATCTTCAGGAATTTTCCTTCTATTCTACATCCCTCCTTTTATATTGCAAGAGAAGTTTATAAAATATACATTTTTTAGATGTAGACAAGAATTTATAAAGTATTAAAATACTTAGACTCAAAGATGGAGTTAGAAAACTTCCCCACAGGCTTTAATGAAAGAAATTGTCACTGCAAAGGAAATTTTGCAGAAGCGTTCTTTCTGAATGCTTGCATCTAGTTAATGAATATGTAGTTTATTAGGAGCTGCAAGTAGACATTTTTAAAAGTTCTGTTCCCCCTTGAATAGCAATGCTTAATCATATTGGGTAAAATTTTGGTAGTTTTTCTTGATTCTCTATTTAATTGTCACCTATAATGATAATTTGATTATGATCTATAATGAATACTTCAAAATTATATATTAGATCAGATATTTCAAGGGCATTTTTGGTAACCGCAACTGATTGTAATTTTCACACTCTCAAATTGCATTTATAATTAGTGAGAACCATGACAATCTGTCAATTGCCTTTTTAATTAAGGTATTAAATAAAACTAACATTTCTTGCTTATTTTCTGATACTTTTCTTTCTAAATGAAGATTAGAATTCATATGTACTACCCAGAAAGATACACAAAAATATATGACTTAAAACACGTCTAAAAAGTTGATTCATTTTAACTATTTTGTATTTTTGTTGAAAAATGAGCACGAGAAATTCCATTTATAAATTTTAATGAACAGCAGTTTAGAAGTTTAGTAAATGAATTATTCTCTTTTAAGATTGTTTAATGTTTCAAGTAGAATTTCCCGCTTTGCAACACATTCAATGATATAATTTTTGTTGTGATAGAAAAACAGAAAGCTAATGACTCTTTCCAATTTGTTCATTTTCATCTCTTGTATGCTTGCTGCTGTTTGGTTCCCAAGTGCATTTAACTGGCAAGTTCAATGAAGACTTGGCATTGCACCATTTGATGAAAGCAGAAAAATTAGGTTGCCAATTACATATGTGCCCCTTATGTGCACTGAATTCCCACTGAAGTGATGAGCCAAATTAGAAATTCCTCAGTAGTAGTACCTAGAAAAGACAATTAGAACTCAGGAAAGGTAAAAGATATCATTTTTATTTCCAACCTCATTACCAGTCAGATCTTAGGAAGTGAATTAACTTTTTAATACAATTGCCAAACAATGTAAATTAGATTTCATTAAAAATTTAAAAATTGTCTCCATTTGGTTTTCTCTTTCCCTGGTATTTTATTGTTGTTTGCTTTGAATTCCATTATGATTATCCAATCATGGTGGAGGAAAGTAAAGATCATTTTCCTCCTTTGCTTTATCCTAATTACTATGGTTTTAATGTGTTTCCCAAAGTTTATTCCTGTATTGTAGACCTGAGCTCTGAATTCACATGTTGATGATATTTGAATGTAATGTCTCTGGGAGGTAATTGAGATTAGATGAAGTCATGGGGATGGGGGGTGGCATGATAGGGATTAGTGGCCTTATAAGAAAGAAAGAAAGGAAAGAAAGAAAGAAAAAAAGAAAGAAAGAAAGAAAGAAAGAAAGAAAGAAAGAAAGAAAGAAAGAAAGGAAGAAAGAAAAAAAGGAAGGAAGGAAGGAAGGAAGGAAGGAAGGAAGGAAGGAAGGAAGGGAGGGAGGAAGGAAGGAAGAAAGAAAGGTGGGAAGGAAGGAAGGAAGGAAGAAGAAAAAGAAAGAGACCGGAATTTGGATGCTGTCTTACCATGTGATGCCCTCTACTATGTTATGAGGCAGCAAGAAAGCCCTTGCCAGGTGCCAACACCTTGATATGGAACCTCCCATCTTCCAGAGCTTTAGAAAAGAAATTTCTTTTCTTTACAAATCACCCAGTCTGTGGTTTTCTCTTATAGCAGCAAAAATGGATTAAGACACTAACAGTATGAAAGAAATAAAAAATGTTAGTATTCTGGATTTCTTCCATATAAACAAGAGGTAAGTTATCCTTTTGTGATGACTTTTGAAATATGAAAGGGATGCTATGGGTACCAATTGAGCAACAGGAGCAGTTAAACCAGATGAGAGCTGAAGCTGATTCTTGGTTCAAGACAAGGACTGATAAGAAAGTATAAGATGATGATATGCAGATTTTTTCAGTTGCAGTTCTGGGTACAACATCAAAAATTCCATCTTAATATGGAAAACTCTCTTAATTGGGACAATCTGCCAAGTAGACAAGGCCCAGTAGACAAGAATTTAGAATTATTTTCCCTAAATGTGGTAATGGTATCTATTACTTAGTAAACTGTCTTTTACAGCAGAAACTCTGCCCAGTGGCAAGACAGCAGGATTTATTTATGCAAAAACCTATGCAGAAGCTAAACCCAGGTTACTAGGTCAAAACACTCACTGCATGAGCTGTCTTTGATCCGGAAACTATACAGACAACTAGGATCCATCCTGTAGGGCAGATTTGGGAACAAGTCTATTAAGGTTCAAGTAAGTCAGTATCCTTGTATCTGGGCTACCATGTTCCAGGATTATAAAGTGTTGTAATTCTAAGCCCATTTACTGGGCCAGGGCTTGGAAAGAAAAGGACTGTGGAATGCATGTCTGACCCATCAGCTGAGTGGATCCTAAGTTTCCAAAGACAGCTACCCAGTTTAAGAAGGTGAAAAAGTTGAGGTGGTGGAAGGAAGTTAAGAGCTGACAACAGCAGGATGAAACTAGTATTCTCTGAATTTATGCCTCTCTGTTTTTTCAGGTAGGTAAACTACATTAAAATAATGTTTATCAGATAAATCAAAAGGATTCTTATAAGCAGATTCACTATTTGAAACTGCTTTTTTATAGTTAGCTTATATTTGTTTCTATTTTCTAATATTACTAATGAGGAACTCAGGGAAATTGCTTCAGAAGTCCCTGTCTTTGCATACATTTATGCTTAAATACTTATTGTTGTTTTTTCTGATTATAATGTTTTTAAAAATTAGCCCAATTAATTGGTTAATTTTTGGTGTCTGTTATGGGTTATATCTAACAAAATGACTTTTTTTTAATGAGGCTTTAGAGTCTTTCTTCTATAATTATTCCCAGATCTATGTGGTTATAGGCATTTCATTAAAACAAGTAGAATTTGACACATACCAAAATAAGGCATCAATTAAATCATCCTAAAATTAGTATATTGGTAAAATCTGAAATTAACACTTTATCATATAATAGATTTAATTTTAACAATAAAAGAAACAAAACTGTAATACTAAAGTACTCTTATACTACTTAATATATAGTCAACAAATAATGCTAATAACATAATCTAAACCAGGCTAAACCAGTACAACAGCAGGCTAGAAACTGGTTTTACCATCTGTCAGTTTTTATACTGGCAATATCACAAATGAGATCTCTCTTTAACAAAACATCACAGCAGGAGATACAGACATGTGAATTGTAATTAAAATGTGAAAACTGAATTTCCTAGCTTTTGTCATTTACACAAAGCTCCTCTTAGAGTGAAATTTAGGCTTATGAAGTTATACAAAGTGGAAGTCATTTTATTTTGCCAAATATATATACAATTTGACCAAAATATATCTTCAGTAACGAATGCCTGGGCTTTCATGAATGAAAAGGTATTTTCCTAGGTCTGGTTCAGTCAGTAATGAGATTCAATTACTTTTTAATCATTCAAGTCTACAAGATGAAGAGAAATAATTTGTATATTTTTATGCAGTCAGTCTAGATCTGCTGAGGACTAATATTATTGCTTTACATTTATTTACCATTATGTTCTGTAGATAAAAAGAGTATCAAATTTTATTCACTTTTTTTCTTATTTTTTCTTTGCTGAGGGGAGGACTAAATCAGATACTTACCCCTGTAATAAAAAAATTTGTCCACATTTTATAGCTGGGTGAGTACTAGTGTTACCATGTTTTAGCATTTAGATTATCAAGCAAACCGAAATTTATAACATATGGAATGTGACTATCATTTTTGCTACATATATTGAATAAATATACAAAAAAAGCAATAGTAGTGTATTTCAAGTTGAAATAGCACATTTACATTCAAAAATGTCAAAATTTGTATTTTTAGTCCCTATTCTTAGTATCTTGTTTTTTTTCTAGAAATTTTGGTTAATTTTACAGTAAATAGATATTCAAACATATTGTATCCCTGACCTACCATAGGAGTGTAACAATGCTTCTATTTGCACTATCATTATTTCTAATTTTCCTTTAAATATTAATATTTTTAAAACAGAATGGATATCAAGGTAGGAGTAAGTCATTGAATCACCACATAATTGCATATTTTAAATATGACTGTCAAAAATGTTACATCCCACAACCATCTTTTAGTGGTAAGAATTTTGTCCTTTTCTCTTTACCTTAACCAACCTTGATGATGGCTTCAACTAATAGAATTGATAAAAATGTTATATGATTTCCTAAACTAGGCCATAAAATTGACATTCACTTTTTCTTATTATTTTCTTGGAATACTCTATCTTGGAACAAAGGTACTGGCTGTAGGGAGGCCAAACACCTCATGTAGCAGTTCACATGGAGGAAAACTGATGCTTCTGGTCCTTAGCACCATCTGACAGACCCACATGCAATCAGAACCAACTTGCCAACCATGTCCTGAGCCATCTTGGAACTAGGTTCCCCAGTTCCTGATCTATGCACTGTAGTCAGCCATGTGGAACAAAAACAAGCTGTGTTAGTTTTCTACTGCTGCAAAACAAATTACATAAACATAGTGACTTAAAGTAGGATGCTAGTTTATTGGACCACAGTTCTGTACGTAAGAAGGTCTGATAAAATGAGGTTAGATTTCTGCTATATCACAAACCTGAAATCTAGATGTTAATCAGAGTTCTCATCTGGGGGTTCTGAGACACAAATTCAGTTCAAGCTTATTCTTGGTGGAATTCTGTTTCTTGACACATGGCTCCCTCTATCTTCAAGCCAGCAGTAGCAACTTCAAATCTTTATACTGCAAATCTTTAGCTTCCTTTTCTTCTACCAAACAGAGAAGACTCTGCTTTAAAGGAGCTAGATTATGTTAGGCTCATCCAGATAATCTCTCTGTTTTAAGGTCAACTGTGCCATATAGCAACCTAATCATGTGAGTAAAATCTGTTCTATTCGCAGGTTCCAACTCTATTTTTAAAGAGGGGGAATTACACAAGTGTAAGGCCTACCAAGGGGTTTTTGTAGAATTCTGCCCATTGCTTTCCTCTCAAAGTCTTTATTTACCACTAAACTGTAAGCCAGTCATAGACTCATGACTGAGTTGATCATCATAGTGTCCCCAGTGCCTAGTAAATGCAAAATAATGGGACTAAATAATATAAGCAGTGGTATATGTGATTGCAGTTTTGCTCTTTTATCATTTTGAAAAAAATTATAGTAATACACATGCATTATTATTCATTACACATTTGATAGACTTTATTTTCCTTCAAACTGCTTGCATTTTTTGGTCCCTGATAATCTTTCATAACTCATTATTTTAGGTAGGGCCTGCATATCATGGAAACTAAGCAAAAGTTTCTCTTTCTTTGTCAAGTGGTTATAGGGAATTCTCCATGGGGACAAAGGTAGAGGTGGAAAAGAGAGGAATGACTAGCATGCACGGGAACCACAGGCACTGGGCCACTTTATGGTATAACTTGTAAATTCAGGGCCAACTTGGGCCCAATTCATAAACATGCACCACTTTTATTCAGTTTTGGAGTTTTGCTATGTAGACCCAACTTTATGGCTTGATGGTTCAGATAGCACCTGATTCATGATGAGAAGCTTAAGTTGCATGGTAGCTTGGTGACTCATGGTAGAGTATTCACTTCCCATTAGTAGACAAAGAACTGCCAGTTACAAGGAGAATAGTTACCTATGCATGATGGGAAAACCTTCCTCCCAAATAATAAAGACCTGCACTGTAATTGATCTATTAAGACCCACGAAAGATCCAAAACATCATCCCTATCTGCCACTGCCACTTCAGGCACCACAGAGTGTAAGTGACAAAGCACCTGCACAGCAGCCTTGACCTATTGCAGAGCCTTTTCATTTTATTATATTTCAGATCATTCAATAAATGGATTGGAGTAATATGCCTAAAGGAGGCATATATATATATATATATATATATATATATATATATATATATATATATATATGCAATGTATTCCTATTAGGTATACACACACACACACACACACACACATTGCTAATGTATTAGTTCTATTGGATATTGATCCCTTTGTTTGGTTTTAGAAGGGACTTGATTTAACAAACTATCCTTCACTTTTGAGGGACTATCTCTACATATCCCTACCACTGGGCCTTCAGAAATTTTACTGAAGTACAAAGCCCTGAATGTTAATCAAATTAGTCAGATCTCTTATAAATACTTCTTGAGTGCTTTTGACTTCCCTCTTAATAGGTCTACTCATCATTTTTTTTCTCTAATATAATAAACCTGTGGGAGAAAAATGTTGTTATGATCCTTATAAACTGTTATGACATAGAGCTGGAGAAATGATACAGTTGTGGTAGGACAATTAAAGTGTATTGCTGGCCTTGTTAGCTGAAAGCAAACAGTTTCCAGTGGGCCTCATGGAAAGGGATGGAAGATTTGCCAGACCAAACGCTGCATACTGGGAAACAGGGGATGTGTTCATTTGCAAAATAAAGAAATGACATCTGGTACAGTGGTTTCATTTGGTGTCACCATTTGGTTAAGCTTATGATAATCTACTGTCATTTTCCAAGATCCATCTGTCTTCTGCACAGGACAAATAGGAACATTGAATAAGGACATAGTGACAATCACCAACCCTGCCTTCTTTCAAGTCTTTGATGGTGGTATTAATCTTTGCAATCACTATGTGGATGCAGCATTGCTTTTGGTTTAGTAATGTCATACTAAGGCAGTTCTGACAGCTTCCACTGGCCTTTCCCACCATAATAGTCCTCACCCTACAAATCAGGAAATCAAAATGGGGTTTCTGCCAGCTGCTGAGTATGTCTATACTAATTATGCATTCTGGGACTGGGGAAATGACTGTAGGATTAGCTTGGGGACCAAATGTGCCAGCTGTGAAATGGACCTGAATTAAAATTCCATAGATTGCCTGTCCTCCTTGAGTCCCAGTGAAGGAGGGCCACAATGACATTTTGGGTTTCTTGGAATCAGAATCCAATTGTTCCTTAGAGATTGGCTTGTTTCTTTTTTTTCCAATGCCCAGTTATCCTGGTAAAAGGCCTTTTGTGGAAAGAACATTTATTTAAGAACATCAAGGATAATGGGGCTCTTCTCATAAAGTTATTTTTTTAAAAGATCCATGATAGGTATGGCTTCTGGACTCTCCCTGTGTTGATGAGGAGGTCTTATCCACTCTAACATCCCAATTTCTCTTAAATCCATGATCTTCGTTCAGCAAGTTGGGAGCCAGGAAAAACAATAAAGTAATTCAGCTCAAGTTTAAAATCCTGAGACAGGGTGGGAAAGGCAGTGATGCTGTAATTCATAGGAGTCTGAAGGTCTAAGAACCAGAAGTGTCCATTTGAAAAGGGCAGGAGAAGAGGGGTGTCCTCCTTCAGCATTTTGGTTCTTTTAAGGCCCTAAACAGATTCGATGTTTCTACTCACATTGGTGAGGGCAACCGTCTTTACTTTGTATACTAATTCAAACGTTAAACTCCTCCAGAAATACCCTAAGAGATTCACCAATGATTGTGTTTCACCAGGGATCTGTGCATTTCTTAGCCCAGTCATGTGGGCATAAAAAATTAATCATCAGAGTCTGCAAATATTTATTGAGTGACTACTATGTATCAGGAGCTAGATATAAAAGTGAATAGTGCAATATCTATGAAATTTTATTAACCAGTGACAATATGTTAAGCAGAGCGCTAAGCCACAAAATAAAAAAAGATATATATTAAAAAATACCGTCTAAAGAGTTTAGAATCTAATAGGAAAGATGAATAAATAAATAGGGAATTACTAAACTATGTGATTACTTAAAAATATTTGTATCATACAATAGAATTACACATAATCTAAATTTGAGTAGTTTTAGGGAAGGATCCCAAGCAATTGGGATATCTGCCCTGGGTTCTAAAAAAATTGTACTTGGTTATTTAAAATTTGTTAGACAAGTGGCAGTATAATATTATTTATATACATTTATATTTATTCTTTGAATTTGATACATAATTCTTGTATTTGGGAATTTGGGTTTGTTGTTGTTATTTGTTTTGTTTTGTGGCAGTACTGGGAATTAAACTCAGGACCTTGCACCTGCTAGATAAGTGCTCTACCCACTAAGCTACACCCCAGTCCATGTATTATTGGGTTATGCTATAAGTCAAAGAGTCAATAAAATTAGTGATTAAAGCTATTTTAATATACAAAGTTTATTTTAAACCTTTATTGCTAATCTAAAATATGATGAAATTGATCAATCTGAAGTCCTAAATGTCTGTTTTCTAGATCCATGAGGACATAATGGAAAATGCTTATAACACCTATACATTGGAAAATCTCTGCTCGTGGAAAACTAACACAATGTACACATTTCTGAGAATGATAAAAACAAAACAAAAAATATTTGGCAGTTCTTTATTTCCTCTTTCGTCTTGAGACTCAATACATGTGAAAAAAATAAGTCCCGTTATTTTCTAGTTACCTTCTTTTTTAAAAATATATCTTTTTTTTTTTAATATGGTGCTGAGGATAGAACCCAGTGCCTCACAGGTATGAGGCAGGCACTCTACCGCTGAGCTAGAGCCCCAGCCCCTGTAGTTACCTTCTAAGTTACTTAATTTTGTATTAAGTTGTTGACATCAAAAATATTAATTTCTTGTTTTTTAAGTACTATGTTCAAATAAAATGCCTAAAAAAAGAAGATGATAGATATAAAGATATAATCTGATGTTATAGAATCATCGTATTTTGGAAAAGTTATGTGTATGGTACAAACTCTGGGAATAATACTCAAAAGGAGACACCATTAGAATGAAGAAAAATGAACACATTTAAATTGAATTACTATTCTTTCTGAATTCAAATGGTTATACTAATATGTATGATTCACCCAATATTTTTATATGTCATAAATTTTTCAAAGCAGTTCTATTTTTATTCATATCCAGCCTCAAAATATAGGTCAGGGTGTTACTAACTGCTTAGAGCAAGTACAAGCTGAGGAAATTTCATTTTCCTAAAGTCTTATCTAAAGAGAGATATGTCTAGACATTTTGTTACTTGGATGTTATATTATAAAATCTCTGAGGTCTATATCATTAATATATGGTCACATTTGAACATCGAGTATAAACCTTAAAGATCTGCTTAAAATCAATTCGTATCTAAGTTTTAAGGCTTATGCATTGATTTGGATCTTTTAGAAATACCACACCTCGATAAGATCAGATTATATCTCTACAGCATTAGATTACCTATAAAATGTAACTTTTTTCCTTGTAAATGTACTGCCCAGATTAATTTTATGATATTTGGAATAACATGATTCACTTGCTCTTCTAGTTCAGGGCACAGGACTGTGCTGCTTTTATGTTAACCATTCAATTTGGTAGTTTTCTTCTAATGCAAAGATACTTGTGCTTTTTTGTGTTAATGTTCAATGTTCTCCTAGCAAAAATATGCTTGGAACCCAGGTGATTAACCACTTCCTGGAAAACACTGTTTTAAAAGGGTAACATAAGTGCTGAAGCATGTAGAATGTGCTACCATATTAAATATGTGTTCATTAACAAAAATAAATTAAAAACAAGAATGGTTTTTCATCTCCAGGGCAATAGCAAGTTATGCCTCAATAATCTATCTGAATTTACATCCCTAAATATTCTTTCACTTAGCACACTATAAAAACCTATAGAAACATATTAACATACATGCACTTTTGGCAGAGAGTTCTGTTTTTTTTTTTTTTTTCTTAACTGGTAAAATATTTAAAGTATTTTTAGGTGTTTAATAGCAGAATTTAATTTATTTGCAGAATACATAACAGTACAAAATGACCTTCATCTAATAGTTTTTAGAAGAAAAAAATCCTTAACTTAAAGAAAATTAGCAAGTATTTTAAAGGTAAATATATTTCTTTTGTTTTCTGTATTTCCAATAGCTTCCTCTCTCTCTTCTCTTGCTACCTTTTCTTTTTTTCTCCTTGTTATCATTCTTCCTAATCCTATTTCTTTTTCTTTATCTCAATCATAATGACTTCCTTCAATGGAGAACTTATTGACATGGTCAATACTGTGTTTTTTCTGAAAATATATTAATCAAAATTAATATTTTTAAGAATTATTATTATTTGTGATACTGGGGATTGAACCCAAGGGTGCTGTACCACTGAGCTACATTTCCAGCTCTTTTTAATTTTTTTTTTTTTAATTTAGAGACAAGGTCTTGCTAAATTGAGGATGCCAGCCTCAAACTTTCAATCCTCCTGCTTCAGACTCTTAAATCGCTGGGATTACAGGAATGTGCTACCACACCAGCTTTAAGTAAGCAATTTTTAAGTTAACACAAAAAAATGTACATATTTTTGATACCATGTATGTTCTTTCTATATATGTATACTTTATGTAATGTTCAAATCAGAGTAAGAATCCATAGCACCTCGAACACCATTTCTTTACGGTAAAATAAAAAACTACAAAATCAAGATTTTTTTTTCTTCTAGTTTTTCTTAAATATGTAGTAAACTATCTGCAGTCACACTGCTGTGTATTAGATCACCAGGACTTACATTTCCTTTAATTATACCTTAATTAATACGTGTCAACCTATCTTTTCCCATTCTTCTACTTCCCCTGTCTCTGGTAATCACTATTCTACTCTCAACCTCTACAAGGTTTTATTTTTTATTCTACAGAAATGAGCCATGAAGTGTTTATCTTTCTGTGCCTGGTTTATTTCACTCAACATAATGATCTCCAATACCATCCACATTGTTACAAATGAAAGGACTTCATTCTTCTTTATGGCTGAGAGTTTGAATACCACATTTTCTTTATCCACTCATATCACTTGGTGGACACTTTGATTGCTTTCATTTCTTAACTATAGGTGCACAGACATAGTGGTACAATAAACATGAGAGTACAGATGTGTCTTCAATATACCAATGTCATTTCCTTTGGATATAAACCCAGTAGAGTGAATGCTAGGTTTATATCCAAAGATCTTGGTATAGTACTATTTTTAATTGTGAGAGAATATCCTTATTATTTTACATAATGCAAAATGAATGGAGTTTGACATAAAACCAAACACAAGATAAAATCCATTCTTGTGTTAAGCATGAAACTCCATTTGCAAGGAAAAGCTACAAGATGATAGCTTCATCTACTATTTATGGATTAAGCCTGCCTCCAAATTCTTAGAAAAACTTTCCCACAGGACAGTAAAATAGACCTGAGAGGGATTTTCAGGGAATGTGTGCTGGTTAGGTATGTGCTAATGCTGTTACAGAAGGAAGGCCACATTTGAGGGTTTCTCCCTTCACATTCTTCTCTGTTGCCACATTCCCACACTGTGGTGTGACCATCCTAAAAAGAAAGACATAGTCTTGGTTAAGAAAGAAAATATGTGATTAAAAGTTGCACATCTTTACTTCAACAAAACAAAACAACAGCAAAAGATGAAAACAGGAGGAGGAAAGGCCTGTGCTTGATTGTTCCTTAAACTGTGGGCAGAATTTGTGAAAAATAAAAAATTTGTGAAAAATAAAAACTATGTAAATAAGGAAAATGTGTAAGTAAAACAGCTGTCCAATAGAGGTTGTAAAATGAAGGAATTGAGATCACTGGTTTGTACATCCCACATAGCAGGGTTCAAATTCAGAATCCATAATTCGAGTAATTTGGGATAAGTTACTTAACTTTCATTAGATGCTTATCTATTAATATTCATATGCATAGAAGCTAAAATTGCTAACTCAGTTACAATATAAAATTTTCCTACACACTGGGCAACTAAATACACACACACATACATACATACATACATACTTGTGTGTGTGTGTGTGTGTGTGTGTGTGTGTGTGTATCGTGGAATGCTATGAATCTGGAATGTCCCCTAAGGGCTCCTGTGTTGAAGACTTAGTTCCTAATGAAGCGATGTTCTGATGTGAGGCTTTGGGGAAATGATTGGCTGATGAGCTCTAACCTCATCAGCAGATTAATCCATAGCGGGATTCCTATTTAATGGCAATATTGGAAGGGGTCAACACTATAAGCATCAGAACTTTGTTAGTGGAAGTAGGTCACTGAGGGAGCCCCAGAAGGGTATATTTTGTTCCTGGCTCCTCCCTCCCTCCCTTCCTGGCTGCTATGAGGTGAACAGCTTAACTCCGCCATGCTCTTCTGACATGATGTTTCTGCCTCACGACAGGCCTGGAAGCAAGGGAGCCAGGTGGCCATGGACTAAAACCTGTGAAACCATAAGCAAAATAAAATGTTTCTCCTTTAAGTTGATTTTCTCAAGTATTGTGTTCCAGAAACAAAACAATAACTACCACAGAAAAATAACTCCCAGTTACCCTCTCTCATAGAAATAAGTGGAGAAAAATATAAATTGAATTTTTTTTTTTGCAATTTGCTAGAAAATAGCTAGCTTTATCTTCTAAGCATAGCATTTGTTAAGAAGTAATATGCTTCCAAGAATTCAACAAATATTTAATGAACACTTAGAATTTGTTGATTGCTATTCTAAGACCAGACGGAGGTAAAGCAGTGGATAATACAGGTATTTCTTGTTCTCCTGGGGTTCACATTGTAGTGTAGTCAGTAGAGGAATGGGTTACAGCAGGGAAGGAGGCAAATATATAAATAATATATATATTCATTAAAGGACAAACACTATGAGGAGAATGAATTAAATTGATACATAGTGTGTAATTGCATGGCTTCTTTGGTTTATCAGAAGAGCACTGTCTTTGAAAGTATATTTAAACTGAGATCTGAATGATAAGGGGGAGCCAGTTACAGGTACTACAAAAAATCCTGATTTACAAATAAGCCTACTATATTCCCCCATTGGAGGAAAAGAAACTAGGCCAGTATGTCCAAGAGTCAGTGGTCTAGAAGAAAAGTAATGCTCTAACAATTTATTTTGTGCTTCATTTTCTTTCACTTTTAATGTTGTTTGTTTATGTCTGTTTATTCATTCATTTATTCATCAAGTATTTATTTGCAGTGATGGGGATCCAACTCAATGCCTTGTGCACACTAGGCAAATACTCTACCACTGAGCTACATCCACAGCCCTATTTTCACTTTTATGAGCATCAATCAGTTTGTATTTAATAGGTATGTTTATTTTTACTCTTAGCCAAAAACATTTCCTTTCAGGGCAAGATATCTGTGATATACTAAAATATTCTCATGGTGCATTCTGACATCCTTAGCCATGTTAAAAAATTCAACAAAATTATATGTCAAAGACAGGGAAGAGAATTCCTGAGTTTTTAGATTGGCTGGAAAACATTATTCCATGCAAGTTTAAATATCTCCCAGGAAAACTATTAATTCTCTTTTTTAGTAGTACATTTCAGTGAGTCTTCTATCTGCAAGAACAGAAGTAGGTAGTGGGAAAAATCGAGAACAAGGCACTGTGGCATCCTCTCCCCACCCCACCAGCATGCAAATCATGTAGCAGTACACCTCTGGACTAAAGCCTGCTCTGCCAGGGGTCCCCAAGCAAATCATTTCCATTACTAGTAGGCTCTAATAATCCCTCTGCTGACTCAGCTACCTGAATGTAAATATCATAGAAATGACCGGGAAATAGAAGCCAATTTGAAACAGTGAAAAGAGTACTAAAAGAAAATGCTTCCAACATTCCCCTTCATATTCACAACTCTTTGATTAAAAATCAGCTTATCAGAGATAAAGTCTTCAGACTCTATGGGAAGCCAATAGAAGAAAGACAATTCCTTTTTTCACATATCACTCTATGTTGTTAAAGCTCCCTATCTTCAACGACAGCTGTTTTACCACATACTAACACAATACACATAGAAAAGCTCTTATTAATTATATAAATATATATAAATACATATATACATAGGTATTTACTCAGAGTGAAAATTTGCAATAAATATCAAAATAGCCTCAGTAAATTCCAAAGTATTGTAGTTAAAATCCTTCATCGTTTATTCAACAGAGATCTTAGTGGGTTGTCTTGAGGTACAAATGAGATCATGCACTGTTTATTTGTGACACACAGGAGGTGTTTTTTCTCTCTGCTGGAGTTTTGTTTAGTCCTATATTCTTTCTACATATTCAGCCCTCCCCCAACCCCCAACAGTCTTTTAATACTACTAGCTGTTGAATTTAAAGACTGGCCTCAGGGGGAAAAATCCTTTGTGTGATCTGTATGGTGACAATATTAAAGTAAAAGGTGGACTAGCAATGTAGGTTTTTGAAATTCACTCCGAATAATATTAGTAACATAGCTTGAAAGTTACAACCCTCATATCCAAAGTACAAGACAGAAATATGATTATTACAGATGCTTTTTAAACCTGAATAATTATATATTTTCAAACTGATCTGAGTAGATTTTTAGAAGACTATAAATTGCAGAGAAGTAAGCAACTGCCTATAGAAAGATTTTGGAATTAATTTAGTATTGAGTTGAAATTCCATCACAATTAAAGCTAACATATTTAAATACGTCTTAAAATATAAAGGTTCAAAGAAGTGATATTCCTGGTGAAAACATAGAGTGAATTTGTGGCTATTACAATAAATGAGTAGAACTGAATCATGCTACATTAATTATATCCCTGAGAATACAAGTGGAATTTTAAGTGGTTTCTAGTATTCTTTTTTGTAATACATATACGATGTCAATTCATCCTTTCCTGTTCTAATATAAATAAGTGCACATTTTTGAAAAGCAGAAATATCCAAAACTCTTTTACATTTATGTTGATAGTTCAGTCTGAACTTAAAAAAGACAATGTTTTGTTTGGTTCCTAAAAGGTACATATTAAACTGAAGTGGAAGTCACCCTGTGGAGAGAACTCAGTCAGTTTGCATGTGTGTGAGTAGGTGTGTGGAGAAAGAGCCAACTGTTTGCATTTGACTCCCTTTTGCCTGCAGCAGGAGATAATTATAACTGTTTATAATGATAGTATTATTTCCATAAATATCTATTGCTGCGTTTTTGTCTTTCTAAATAGTAAAATTATTTCTATGTTTTATGTCATTATAGTTTCCTTTACAGAATTTTTAATCTAACAAAAATACTCCAAAGGAAAATAATTTTTTTCTGGAAGATTTTGTCTTATTTTTACATGGAAGGTCAGGGTTCTAGGAGGAAATAAAAAGCAAACACTTGTAATGGAACTCTGGTCTGTTCTTAGATCTTTCACATGATAATATTTGTCACTTGAATGGCCCTATTGGTAAAGTTATTAAAAATTTCAAGGGCCAGATATTTCACAAGGTTAATTATATAAATAAAGCTGCTGGCAAACAAGTCTTTATTTGGAAGAATTTGCCAACCTCAGATTCAAAATACGTTTGTAGTTGTGTTTTTCAAGCTTAATGAGTGTAAAGAGGAAACAAATAATAAAGCTAGGCAGATTCTTTATTATTTTACTTTATGAGAGACGTATGCACAGCACAAAGATTAAGTAGGGCATTATTTAAATATACATTTCTAAAAAGACAAAGGAAACCTGTTTTCCATTCAATGGCACAGTTTTTTTTTTTTTTTAATTAGAAAAGGGTAAATTTAAAGATAACCTCTTTTCTTCCTCTGGTCTGAACATCAGCAAACTAGGGCTTTGTTAGAAAGAACAGTAATTGCAGAGCTTCCGTCAATCCTGAAAACTGCTCTCCTATTATCAGCATTCCAGCTAATTTCAGCAGTCAGAATAGAATATGGGAAAGGTGACCTTGAATACTGTATCCAGCCATTCTTGTTTGGAATATTTGCCAAACTCAACAAAATTTGCAAACTGTAAGGCAGTGCACATTCAATGGGAAAATTAGAGAATTCAAAGCACATGAAAGTGCCTTTCAAATCTCAATCAGTTCCCCACCTCTTCTCTAGCTCCATATCTCACTGCCAGGTTGATTCACTATCAATCACATCATGATTCTTTATTTTCCTGGTCTCCTTTTTGCACTCTCTTTTTCTCCCTCTTTCAATCACTATCATGACATCTAGTTTTATATGTTTCTATAATACATTACATTTTGCTCCTTCCAATTTTCCTTTTATTCCTTCTTCCTTTTTCCTAAGTGGTTTATAAACATAAATCCTCAAAACTTAGCTAAATTATAAGGGAGTAGAGAACAACTTAAAATGCATACATACCAACAACAACAACAACACTTTAGCTACAGATTTATGATCATTTATCTGATTGGATCACACTGTAAATTAGGAATCTCAGTCAAATGAGGAAAATTTGCAGCTAGTCACTTTCCAGAGGTTTTATAACCTAACAGCTCCTAGAATATACAATGCCTCCCCAACTATTGTGTGCTGATGGGCTTCGTGGTGGTAAAGTTGTATACTAGACACAATGTCAACCCTGCTTTTCCTGGTACCCTGTTGATCTCAAATCATGCACTAATAAAAACTTCCTTCTAATGAAAACTCTCAAGAATCACCTCTGGATGAAAACATAATCTGGATTTGTGCACTGTCATATCTACTAATTAAGAGTGTAAAGTAGAAAGCGGCCTGGGAGATCAGGAACCACTGAACAAGAATGAGGCACCAAAAGAAGGTTTATTGGGAGGAGCACTCCCAGGCGGGCAGGGGAAGTTGCAGGCACCAAAGGCAAGCATAATGCTAATAAGGGAAACTGGAGGTAGGAGGGCCTAGACCTTCTAAATTGCAACTATCACAGTAGTTTGGCTGAGCTGAGTTTAGGGGGATCCTGTCTCGTGGGTTGGTCAGAGCTTATGTGAGTTCACAGGGCAATTGTTTCAGAGGCTGGGAACCCATGGTGGTTGGGATCCATTGCCATGTCATCTTCTGATTGGTCATTTCTGGTCTCCTCAGCCAGGTGGAAAGTCCCCGCCCAGAGCTGCTCTGAAAGGGGAGAGGGAAGGAAAGGCTGAGGACCCGACAAAGAGTACTTCTGGGGTCTCTGTTTCAATGAATGCTAAAAACGAGACAAACCGTATTGATACTCTCCTTTAATTTTATTAAGGATTCGATTTTTCACACCTATAATCCCAGTAGTTTAGGAGACTCAGGCAGGAGAATCTCAAGTTTAAAGCCAGCCTTAGCAACTTAGACTCTAAGAAACTCGGTGACACCCTGTCTCAGAAATTTAAAAAAAAAAAAATTAAAACGTACCGCAAAAATTGTAAAACCTTCAGATAAGCTGAAACAGAGTTAGTCTTCTGTTACAGATAATGAACCAACTCCTGCTTCCAGCGGGGCGAAGACATTCAAGCAAATCAGAACCACCTCTTAAGTGGAGTTGTTTGGAATTGTTATAGTGCTTACATCCACAGTTTACATATGAAAAAACATGGAGCTTGATGCATTTGGAGAGTGAGTGAATAAAAAAATGAGTGCATGGATGAAATAAATGCAGAGTTAGAGAAGTTGAGCATTCTAGGGCATTTGAATTTTTCTTTAGTAAGAAGAAGTGGCTTCATAATTCTTCCAGCCTGGCTCCTATATGATCTGATATGGCTTTTGAGAATGGAAAATGAACAGAAAGCCATTTTGGCATCTCCAGTGGTGAACCACACCACTTCCCTTGTCCACTCTGCTCTGCTTTCTCTGAAATTTCATTTGCTGATCATACCAACTAACTCCAGTTCCCTGTTAACTTTAGGACTTACATCTGGTCACAATTTAGGTACCAGATGTGCAGGTTTCCAATGTTTGCCCTCATTCCTCTAGAAGGATATCACCCCAAAAGGAACATCATATTCCCCACTTCAAATTCTGAGAGAATGGAGCAAATCCCATTTCCTCTATAAAAATTTTGAGACACATTATATCAGACATGATCAATAATTAGTATTGAGGATTTTCAAGGGTAACATTCATGGTAGAACTTGAAATATAAAACCTAATTATATGGGGCTGGAATTGTGGCTCAATGATAGAGTGCTTGCCGAGCATGTGTGAGGCACTGGGTTCAATTCTCAGCACTACATATAAATAAATAAAGGTCCATCAACAACAAATAAAATATAAAAAAATTATTATCTCTTGTCAATAACTATTACAATTATTTTAAAATCATTTTTATTCATTTCCTTTCAGTCCATGGAATTAGACTTTTTGAGTTACTGAATAGGTATAATTAAATGAAACATGATAGTTAGTATACAAAAACAGAATTATATTTCTGAAAAACTAATGTTGGAGATAATATACAGAATATGTAATATTCACTAAAAATGAATTTTCATTTTATATATGTGTTTGTTACAGTTTAATTTGGTTTAATTGGTTATTGTTTGGAAAGAAAATAACAGTGTTCATAATATTCCTTTCTGTTTTTATATATAACATCTTATATTGACTTATGGTTCTTGAAGTTCATAATGTAAAGTTCATTACATTAATTATATCTTCCTCACATCTTTTCCAAGAGAAATTAATTTTACCTTCCACTAAAGGTTATATTAAATAAATAGGATTATTGTTTTACTTATATATTAAATTTATGAATTTAGCATCATAAATTATGTATAGTGTACATATAACTATGAAGCACTTGCTTTTATATGAAATTATCCATCATTATCTTTTTTAGTTTAGAAAAAGATTAGATTCAGAAAAAATAAAAAAATATATCATCTCAATTCAAAATTTTAACAGAGTCCAGTCTATATGAAGACAGAATCTATTTCACAATCAGGAGCATGAATGCTTCTTGACAGTTTAGTATGAGACTAGCCCACTCATCCACCTCCAGACCCAAAGTCTTTGGCATCAAGAATTCCACAACTTAGAAATTAAATAAAAAGAGCAAAGTGTGTACATTTTATGGTATATATTTTTAATGTATCCAATGCACAATTTTTTATTTGTTTTGTATATGAACTTTAACCAGTTCTTACATAATAATAAAACAGCTTACACTTACTGAATGCTTATTATTTTACAAGCACTATGGAAACCAATTTCCATTCATTGGTTAGTTTAATCAGAACATATCTCTGTGAGGTATGTATGATGATGTATCCATTTTACTGCTGAGGAAATGGTTTTAATAAATTCCATACCTAATAAATGCAACTGAACACCAGTCTGTGTGATTCCAAAGTTTATTCTCTTTATCACTGCACTGTATTTCCTATTTTTGAAAAAATGTTCAATTTCATATATTTCTTTTAATTTGAGAGATTTAATTTTTAGAATCAAATTGATTCTAAAATCATTCAGTGAAGCACTGTGGCTTATGAAGTCTGTCGTTCTTTGCCATTATTCTAGGAATGGTTGCTGTTGGGTCAGAAGCAGAAGACAAAGGGAACATGTTTAATAATCTTGTATGCTTGCCTTTTCGTTCCATTTCTATCACCTCATAACGTTGGAGCTTTAGTGTTTCTTGAATAATCGATTCATTCTATAAAGCTGATGATTTTCTTGAATTAATTCTCAGCATCTCTAATGAGAGTATCATTATCAACTTATAAAAAAATTCAAATCAAAGAAGAATCTATGTTGTAATGGGAAGTGATGCATAGGTGTAGTGTTCTGTAAAAGCTATAATAAATGTGGTTTGAAGTCAAATTGCAAGAGAAAATAATCATTGATATGTGCATGTATGCTTGTGTGGTATGCATGTGTTTTGACTTTGCGATTCCCTTAAACCATGGTTTTAAACAAGAGATTATTTAAATTTCCCAATATGGGTTAGATAATTATTTATACTCACAAGTATCTTTCTCATATCGAAGATATGAAAGATGCACTGAGGAAAATGCATAAGTCTTTACTGTTTCATACTTAATGTACCTCATATGTTCCTTAATATATAATATCCAGATTTGCATTTATATCCCCAGTATTTTTAATTAAAAAATTCCAATTGTTCTATGGGTTGCTAAATTTTAAGTGTAAGTTTAAAATAATTATTTTTCAGTATATGTCTAGTGTGTAAAGAAGTAATTGGAAGTTCTTAAACTACCATTGGTGTGATTAATTATAATTTACTGTCTTTTTGTTGTTGTCTTCATTTCTTTGGCTTTTTTAAAAGAAATGCATTTGATTTTTTAAAACATCTTGGAAACGATTCTTAGTTTATTATGGTTTATAGAGCACTGACAGATTTTAATTGGACTGCAGTATTTGTCCTTAGTAAAATGTTTCCAAGGATGTTGATTTTAAATTTTCTACTCTTATAATTTGTAAGGACTATCAAAAAGAGTATATATCAGACACTAATATGGCAATATGTAAAACAGTGGATGTGTAACCGATGTGATTCTGCAATCTGTATTCGGGGTAAAAATGGGAGTTCATAATCCACTTGAATCAAATGTATGAAATATGATATGTCAAGAGCTTTGTAATGTATTGAACAACCATTAATTAAAAAAAAAAGAAAAAAGAAAAAAAGAAGAAAATCATGGGGCTGGGGTTGTGACTCAGAGGAAAAGCGCTCGCCCAGCATGCGTGAGGCACTGAGTTCGATCCCCAGCGCCACATAAAAATTAAATAAAGGTATTGTGTCCACCTACAACTAAAGAATAAATGTTTAAAAGAAAAAAAACTAAAAGAAAAAAAAGAGTATCTTCAAAATATTTCAGAGAAAAATATTTCTATTTTAGAATCTAGTTTCAAAGCAGTGAGTTCTTATTTTATTCCTCTGGATAAATTTCTTCTTATATACATAAATTAATAAATCATTACTACAACCTTCAAGACATGACCAGACTATGATATGACTCTAGTCTTGTGAAGCACATTCAATATGACTTATATGGCATTATTCAAACTTTAGTAATTACTTGATTGACCAGTTATTTTGCACCATTGTCCATTCTATTCTTTAATTTTCTCCCAAAGACAAGGTATCAGAAACATTTTGGTTCAATAACTTTTTTTTTTCAAAAATTTGAAAAGTCTTATGGAGACACTATCTGCAGGGAATTAAAAGTATATATTAATTCTTTGATAAAAATATTGTCAAGACAATTAATTGCTTTGCTACAAAGTTTCTAATACCTGAGCAAGTTAATTAGAGTGGAATTAATGAAATAGAGTTAGAAGAAAAAATTTCTAAAGAAATCCTCATACATACAGAAGGCATATCCGATATTTTTGCCAGTCGCAATGCTATACACCTGTAATCCCAGTGGCTCTGGAGGCTGAGGCAGGCGGATCCTGAGTTCAAAGCCAGACTCAGCAACAGTGAGGCACTAAGCAAATAAGTGAGACCCTGTCTCTAAATAAAAACAAAATAGGGCTGGGGATGTGACTCACTGGTTGAGTGCCCCTGAGTTCAATCCCTGGTAAATGGAAAAGGGGAGAGGGAGGGATGGAGGGAGGGAGGGAGAGAGAGAGATCTGAAAAAAAGAGAGAGAGATAAATGCCTAATATTTTAGTTGGAGAAATATACTTTTTTTCCAAAATCTTAAATTATTAGAATGTTAACATGAATGTGGTTTCTACCAAATGGTTCAATGAAAGACAGGTTTCTTACTTGCTCTATCCATTAAAGGAAAACCTAAATATATCTACATCTAAAAGACTGTGAATTTAGTTGCTTGTATTTGAAAGAATAAACCATAAAAGTTTTCATTGCAGTACCATTTTACATTGGCTTTTTTAGGATAATCCAAGTGGGACAGTGATTAGAAGGTATTCAAGGTATGAAAGGGTATATCTAATTTGCATATCCCACTAAAAATCTGGAATCAACAGGTAAGTGACCAAACTGACACCTGCATGAATATCTGATTGGTCTGGTTAAAAAAAAAAATCATGACTCTAAGGCTCTATTGAGTCTAGAATGTTTGCCATGTTCAGGATGTTCTTCAATATCTGGAAACATTTTTGGTTGTCCCACTCAAGGCATGCTCTAAGCATCTCTGATAGAGGTCAGGGACTCTGCCGTACATCACACATTGCACAAGACACCTCTACTCTCCCCTACACACAACAACAAATGATCTGTTCTCACAGGGGAATAAGGTAGTTGCTGAGAAATCCTACAATAGAAAAAATGGAAACATAATCAGAAGTAAATTTGAAGAAAATACGTTAACATTTACTTCCATTCTCTGTGTGGTGTGTGTGCTTTTACTAAGCAAGAAGCATACTCCAGGGTAGAACGTACATACTAGACCTAATTTTATTCACGGTGGTCACCATCTTGGCAAGAGTAATGACGCTGATCTATGTCTAGGAGAAGGTGGGCTGTTTTCTAAAATCAACACTGTGGGGATCCATTTGGAATCTTCTTGGTATCCCAGGGCCCACCTGCAGATATGGATGAACAAAGGAAGCAACCTCAGTCTCACAGCCTGAGAGAGTTCTGAGAGAAGGAACAATGTCACTGATGACCTGGGAAAACATCTCATAGCTGTAGGGCAGGAGAGTTTGTGACTCTCCCCTTTGTCATTGTCCTCTAGAGAATAAAATCTAACTATGCCACAAGCGTCTATTTCATGAGAGGCTGACATACTCTCTTATAGTATCAGATCCTCTGACCACTTTCTCTTAATTTTAACCACACATGGACTATTCTTCCTATCACTAGTCTATCCTTTTGCTCTCTCCTCTCCCCACATTACTCTCCTCCTTTTTTCTTTCTTTTTTTTTTTTTGTGCACTCTGGTTTTCCCATTGTAAGCAAATTTCTCTGTATCCTCAG
Organism: Urocitellus parryii; assembly: GCF_045843805.1. Classification (NCBI taxonomy): domain Eukaryota; kingdom Metazoa; phylum Chordata; class Mammalia; order Rodentia; family Sciuridae; genus Urocitellus; species Urocitellus parryii. The sequence continues at coordinate 38,325,695 of NC_135540.1, read as the reverse complement.
TCTCTGAATAACATATTTTGTTCTTAACTAATACCTGCTTCATTCTTGAGGTCATGTTCTTCACTGATGGTTGTTTTTGCATGCTGTGTTACACAACTTTTCATTGTTGTGACCAAAATACCTGATGAGAACAACCGAGAGGAGGAAATGTTTATTTTGGATCTCTCTTTTAAGGTTCAGTCCATGGTCAGTCAACTCCATCATTGGGCTTGAGGTCAGACAGCACATCATGGCAGAAGGGCATGGCAAAGGAAAGCTGCTCAGCTCGTGGCAGCCAGGAAGCAGAGAGACACAGTATGAAGAGCCAGGGGGAAAATGTGATCCTCAAGGACACAACCCCACTAACCTACTTCCTCCAGCCACATTCTAACTGCTATCGTTACACCTACCAATATCCTTTCAAAATTATTAATCTATCAAATTGATTCATCTGCTGACTATATTATAGCCATCATAATCTAATAACTTTACCTCTGAACATTTCTGCAATAACTAACTCCTGAGCTTTGCCAGGTTCACCTTTTATCCAAACAGTCACAAGAGCTCTACACACTTCAGTATAGGAAGTAAAAGTCATCCTTTCCTCTTCTTCATTCACAGTATGACTTCCAGATGATTTTCCATCTCTTTTATGTCAAACCCTTTGTAGCTTTGATACTCCTGCTCTCCATCTTTGCACTCCTGTGTCTCTCATTGTCATTCTCTGCCAGGATCTAGTCACTTTCTTTCATTGATTAATGTCATCAGGAACTTGACACCAGTTTCTTCATCCAGCTAAGTCCTGCCATCTTTCTCAGTGAGTTCAAATAACCCATTACCATTTCAAGGACTGGTTCATCTGCGACCATTTGGAAACAACAGAGCATTGGATTGACAGAGTTGGCCCATTTGATAGGTGGGAGAGTGAGGTTCTTTCCTATGTAGATGACATTGTTAGAAGGGAGTCAAATAGGAGTAGCTAGCAAGGGAATATGGAATGCAATTACTAGAGCTGAAAAATGTGAGTAATACTTATAGAGGCGCTGTAACAGTCAGCTTTCAGTCACTATAACAAATACCTGATAAACTCAAGTTATAAAGAGAAAAGCGTGATTTTCACTTATAGTTTTGGAGCTTTCAGTCCATGATTGATCGGCCCCATTGCATTTTGGCCTGTGGCAAGGCAGTATATCATGGTAGGAGCATGTAACAGAGTAAATTGTTCACTTGATAGCCAGGAAGCCAGAGAGAAAGAAAGGGATCAAGGTCCCATAATCCCCTTAAAGGGCATACTTCCAATTACCTAAGGACCTATTACTAGGCTCCACCTTTTAAAGGCTCCACTACCTCAATATTGCCTTGCTGTGGGATTAAGCCTTTAATACATGGGCCCTTAGGGAACATTCCAGATCCAAACAACAGCAGGGTTATTCCATGAAAGGCATGCTTTGATGAAGACAACAAGAAAAAATATGGTATCATTGCTGATATGTCCACTAAGGCTTAAAAAATTCATGTTGACACTTAATCCTCTTTGTAAAGGTATTAAGAGATAGGGCCTTTGGGGAAGTAATTAAGTCATAAGGGCTCTGCCCTCCTGAATGGATTAATGCCTTTTAAAACAGATGAAAGGAACTAGCTTAGGCCCTTTTTTGCCCTTCATTCCTCCTGCCATGTGAGGACAAAGAAGAAGGCTTTCATAAGCCAATGAACAGTAGCAATTTGATCTGGGACTTCCTAGCTTCCAGAACTGTGAGACATACATTTCTATTTTTTGTATAAGTTTTCCATTCACAGGTATTTTATTATAGCAGCACAAACAGAATAAGACTATGTTTCCTTTTTCATGAAGGGTTGGTGGGGTTAAGGCACGTTTGGGTTAAATTTACTTCATTTCTCAACAGCATTGATCACCATTTACAGCACTGATCTACCATGGTTCACACATTATTCTAAGAATTTACAAATATTTATTCATTCTTACAAACCCTGATTTTAAATCACTAATTCTTTGAAATCCGTGCTCTCTATTAAACAAGAATCTGGCTTATATCTACTTTCTGGGCAACTCTGACTCAATCTCAATGGCAACTTCTACTCTTACCTTGGGCCTTTTTCTGCAGATTCTGGATGATTTGACCCACTTTTCACCTCATGCTCTTTCTTCATCCTAGATTAGTATATATGACATAGTAGAGTACATCTCTGCTTGGATGTCCCCAAACATTTCACACATTCTGTTGTGCATTACTGAAAACATTGGTGTGTGTGGCAGGTGTTTTGAAAAGGTCTTTTATATATTCTTGATATAACTACTGCTTTCCAAATTGACACTATTCAATTAAAACAGATATAATGGCCAAACCAAATTCATGAGAAATATCTGTCAAAAAGCATGTTGAAATCAAAACTTATTATATCTTTGATAGTTACCTGAGAGAGACACAAGACAATATTAGTTCTATTTCTTCTTTTTAAGTAAATCCATTGTATCTTGTACTAATGGCTGCTATTACTGATGTTGTTCCCTTTCCCCAAAAGCATAATTCATTGCCTTTCATACATTTTGATTAGTAGTATGAGAATTGACTGTGACCATCATGTCATTAGATAGCAGCAGAATAGCATTGTAAGAAAAAACTAGAATGATTTTCAGAGATGGATGAAAGCCATGGTGAATATACACAGACTTTGGTATCAACAGCCGGTTTTTTGTAAGTCATAGCAACAATATGAGGAAAAGAAAAAAAAATGAAATTGAATAGATTTCAAAAATGTATTGACATTTCAAAATGATGAGACATTTTGAAATTTTTATATTTTTAAAATATATTTTAAAATGACTCTTGACTATCTAGAGAAGCATCCATCCTCTTAAGTCTCTGAAAACAACTTCCTGGATATATAATATTCTTGTGTCTGAGGGTGTAACCATCAGTGTTTGAGGCAAGTTAAGTTTACTAGGAATCATATTCAGAAACTTTTCCTGATTTCCTAGAGTAAAATATATATCCATATTCTGTCTTCTGTGCTTCTATAATTCCCTGTACACATCTATGGCATTGGGATTCTAAGTTGTATTATATACATCTTTTCATATTTCTGTTTTGCTCATGAGACTAAGAATTTTGAAGAAAAGCTGTTACATATGTATCCCTATATTTCTAGTGACTGTCTTTATGCCTACCACATATTTGATGTTCAAGAAAGAATAGATTAATTAATATTTTTATAAAGTTGGAGGCATTTTGTTCATTTTTTTATAGTTAGGAAAAGAAGAAAAGTATGAGAAAAGAAGAAACAATATGAAGCAACTGGTATTGCTGAGCAGTCTATAGCACCATTACTTCTTTTTTTTTGCATTACTTTCTAATAATTTGATAGGTATAAGCTTTATCTTCTGAAATATTATTTCAATAATCTAAGTAGTTTCTTTGCTCTGTATTGGACAATTTGTTCACAATAGAATATAAAGAGGAATTGTGTTTTAAAAGGCCAAATAACTTTACTCTTCCGCTTAAAATCTTTAATTATTCCCTAGTGATGCACAAGGCCTGCCATATCTGATCCTTCTCACTTCTAAATGCTCATCCACCCTGACTCTCTCCTCATTGATCACTGTGGTCCACCATGCTGTGGCCAGGTGCATTTCTGCCTCAGTATTGTCCTTGGAGTGAATTTCTGGATGGGTCCTGTACTAGAAATCCCATGTTTCCTTCCTTCACCTCCTTTAGGGACTCACTCAAGCATCATCCCTTCAGGGAGGACTTCTGGTACCCACTGTCTGCATCGCCATAGCCCCTAAGAGATTGCCCTGTACACATACACTTTCTCTACCCCTTGCCTCATTACTTTCTCTCGCCATTTATCACAATCCAACACACTGTATATCGTACTATCCTTCTCGATGTTGTCTTATCATGAGGGTAGGGAGCTCAGTGTTTTTTTTTTCTCTTATTTTTTAATAACATAAATTCCCACAAAACAACAGTTTCTGGAACTTGATAAATGTGATGGCTAATTTTGTATGCGAGTTCAATTGGGTCCTGGGATGCTCAGATAGCTGGTTAAACATCATTTCTGGGTGTGTCAGTAAAGGTGTTTCCAGAAAAGATTAGCATTTGAATTAGTGGACTGAGTAAAGCAGATGGCCCTTCCCAATGTAGGTGGACATCATCCAATTCGTTGAGGGCCAGAGTAGAACAAAAAGTTGGAAGAAGGTGGAATTTGCTCTCTGCTTGACTGCTGAGCTGGGACATTGATCTTCTCCTGCCCTTGGTGCTCTTGGATCTCAGGCCTTGAGGCTTGCACTGAAATTTACAGCTCTTTGGCTCTTAGTCCTTTGAACAATAATGCCAGCTTTCCTAGGTTTTCAGCTTTTAGAGGGCAGACCATGGAACTTCTCAGATTCCATAAAATCACATAAGCTAATACTTCATAATAAATCTTTCCATGTATGTGTGTGTGAACATACCTATTGAGTCTGTTTCTCAAGATAATATATATTAGATATTAAAAGACTATTGAATTAATGAGAAAATAATTTATATCATATAGATTTTATTTTGATTTGCTGAGATCTGATAAAAAGGGTTTTGTTTATTAAAATATTTTTTAAAAGAAATAAAACATTGATACTTGATACATAAAGGAAATTTCCTACGTATCTGACCTTAAATGCCAAACCTAAATTTTCAAATCACTTTGGTTTTTGCAAGGCAAACAGAAGTAAAATTCAGTGTTGAATGAGAAATATAACTTGCCTCATATACCTGAATACTAACTTGTCTTTCAAAAGAAATAATTTTCTTTTATGAAGTGTTAATCCTAAATAGTGTCTGCCTAATAGTTGTAAGCATTTCTTTTATGAAGGATATTTCCAAAGTACCTTCATCAGAGGATCAGAATCATTTATAGTGAATTATTTACCTTTAAAACTAATTTATGCAGTAAATATACCCTAAAGAACTTTAGGAAAAAAGAGCACTACCATGGTCAAATACTCTCTCTCTCTCTTTTAAATAACTAACAAATAACATATCATGCTAAGCACTAAAATGTAAGTCAATGTCAAGACAATGACAAATAGCTTTGCAAATTTCATCTGTTTCCCAAGACGTGAACTGATTTTCCCGTTTATCATAGATTTCATGTGTGCCATGAGAATCAGCTGTGACTATCACATCATTAGATAAAGGGACATAAACTGGCAGCCGACAAATTTGGATGACTTCCAAAGACTCAGGAAAGAAAGACAACTCACGTACTGGCCCGACCATCCTTCTGGACTGAGAGTAAAAAGGAAAATATTGTAATTGAGAAAAGCATAATGACAATTTCTATCAATTCCAAAGACTTTGTTTTATTTTAAATATGAATGGATGAGGGAAAACATGTAGATAGTAAGCATTGGAGTGAGGATAGCTAGCTCTGTATGCAGGACTTCATGCCTTTTAATGCTTGCTTTCTTTTCTTTTCTTTACTTTTCTTTCTTTCTTTCTTTTTTAACCTTCTGGATAATGAAATCAAGATGTGCATTCCATACAAATACCCAGTCTTACCCTGTGACCTCAGCCTGGTCAACAACCAAACCCTCAACCCTCAACCAAATAAATGCAAACCCTTTCAGAACAAATATGCCTTTGAGCCAGGAAGACCTTCGGCAATAATGCACAGAGTTATTTGATGCCTGCACAGCTGAATATTAGCCATCAGAGCAATAGATTAACCCCGTCCTGCTTGCTCAGATAATGGCAATGTTGAAGTAATTTGTTCCACCATTTTGATAAAATCCTGGGTTTAGCTCAACCCCCTTAGATACTCAGAATGTTGCTTGGAGCACATGACAGTAGATATTGGTTCCATTTTTCAGGCCTACAGATGACACAAACAGAAAATAGAATAATGTATATAGTGATGTACTTAACTGTACTGGACTCTTTTTAGTGTTATATGACAGTGATTTTTATATTTTTTCATCATTTATAAAGACAACTTAGGGGGAAAATTTCATTGCTCTTCTTAAATATTACTGTTTTTTATTAAAGCTATCATCTTATTTTCTTTTTATCTTTTTCTTTCCTTTTCCTTTTGGAAACTCTAAAGGTAACATTTTTAACATTCTACTTGAATTTCAGAAGTACTGTAGAAACTGAAATTTGATGAGCCATGATAAAACTATATTTATATACTGAAAACAACTTCAAAATGTAAAATCATTTTCTTTTAAGAAAATGTCATTTTTTGAATATTGGAAAAAGTATTTCTTTTTTCTATTTTCAACACGTCAGTTACAAATAATCACCATCCCCATATATCACTCATTCCCTACTCTCACCTGCCAGTGAATAGATATCATTTTGAATAAAATAAAACTGCTATGCTAAGGTACCTGAAAAAAAAATTCTCTCAATTAAAAACCGTCTAAGAGAAATATGCCAAGTAGTTGGTACTTTCGGAAACAAACTGCTACTTATTACTTTAATGAATTCCCAGATGTATCTGAAGAAGGTAGCACTAAGCTGGAATATGTTGACTTGGGATCCTGTTAATTGATAGAAAATGAGGGAAATATTTTTGGAGAAATGATGTGTTAAAAAACAGTCAGCTCTTCATTTTAAGAGAAACTCAGTAATATATATAAAAGTACACCAGCTTCCACTGCTACCCAGGTTTCACTTTTAACACCACCACCTGCCATCAGTTGTTGCAGCAAATATTTACCCAGATGACTAACAACCACCACCACCACCACCACCACCACCACCAATTTTCTTTCTTTTTGAAACATTTTCCTTTGTCTCGTGTTTTAATTTTTTGGTAGAATATAGGAATTTATATCCTTTCCCAATGTCTCCTATTTGAACTGTTCACTTTTCTGTGGGTGGCATCTAGCCCTCTTAATACAAATTCTGGCAAACAGGGACAGTGTAACACTATCCAGATGGCTTTCTAAGCAGGTAATTTTGGATAAGTAAACATAGAGGTCATTCATCTGTAACAGATGGGTGACTTTTGCATTCTGTTTATGAGGGTGAGTCCAGCTTATTTCAGGTTTTTGCTTCAGGAATTCAGAGTACTTTTAGAGCACAAAGGAATCTCTGTTATTCTTGGAAAACAGATTTGGTTAGTCAATCTTGTTCCTAAAAACAATGTTGGGTATTCTCTATGATTCATATCTATAAGTCATTTAAGAATAAGAAATATTGGTCTTATGTCAGTATTTTATTCCTTTGAAATGATACTTTGTAGCCTAGTTCCTTCAGAGTTTCATCCTTAGTATTCATGAAAGCTACTAGATTGTGATGTCCATTTCCTGACACTCCATGAAATCTATAAATCATTTCTGACACTTTTGGCCCACAAATTAATGCCTTTTTTTGTTCATGTGAGTTTAGATCAATAACAATATAGAGAAAGCAACTCTCTGATCTAAATACTTTGTGTATGTGATGCACAATTAACCTGTAAATTATACTTAGATCTGAGAAGAAAGACGTTTTCCAATTTTACCCACCAGTAATAAAATCAATCCTTTTCATTTATCACTACAAACAAACCAGATATTGTAGTATTTCATGAATGTCATGAAAATCTTTTATTTGGGCTTCACAATGGGCAAAGACAACTTCCCTTTTTTATTTGGTATAGTATGGAGACAATATTAGGCATTGTCTTTTTTCTTTAAATATTTTTAGTAACAATTCTCTACGCAATAAGAAAAATATATTTAGCCATGTCTCAGTAAGTTTTCACCATTGCTTTTTTTTTCTTATTTACTAATGTAAAAATGAAAATAAGCATAAATAATATTGCAAATAGTGGACATTTTGCAGTATTTTTTTTTTGTCTTCTGTTTTTAAAAAGGTAGGCTGGCAGTGATTTCTTGGATATGATACCAAAAGCACAGGCAAGAGAAAAAGTGAATCTGATTTCATGAAAATGAAAATATTTGTGTATCAAAGGACAATAACAAAAGAGCAAAAATAACTCAGAAAGGAAGAAAATATTTGCAAGTGATATATCTGATAAGAAATTAAAGAATCCCTACAACTCAACAACAATAAAACAAACAACCCAATTAAAAAATAAGCAAAGGACTTGAATAGACGTTTTTCCACAGAAGATATACAAATAGCCAATAAATACATGAAAAGATGTCCAACATCATTAATTATTTTGGAAGCACAAATGGAAACCCTATGCCACTGGCTTTATTTTGATTCTGAAATATCCCCAAAAGACCTATGGGTTAAAGACTGGGACCTGTGACCATGGGTCAATTGGGAGTAGAATCTATAAGAGGTAAGGCCTAGTTGGAGGAAGTTAGATCACTGAGAGAAGTTATGTCCTTGAAAGGACTATTGGGACCCCAGTTGGCCCCTCCTCTCTCTCTTCTTTCTGGTCACTATAATGTGAGCATTTTCCTTGACCACACACTTCAGCCATGATGTTCTGTTCTGCCACAGGCCCAGAGTAACAGGGCCAAATGAACATGGACCCAAACTGCTGAAACCATGAGCCAAAACAAACCTGTCCTCCTTGTAAGTGATTTTTTTCAGGTATTCTGTCAGTGATGGAATATTAGCACACCATTTCTTACTCATTAGAATGCCTGTAATTAAAAGTAGCACAAACAAACAAACAGCAAACAAGAAAGATAACAAGTATTGATAAAGATGTAGTGAAACCAGAACTCCCCTGCATTCCTGATGGGAACGTAAAATGGTTAGCCAAAGTAGAAAATAGTGTGGTGGTTTCTCAACCAATGTGATCCTGCAATCTGTACACATGGTAAAAATAAGAATGCATAACCCACTTGAATCAAATGTATGAAATATGATATGACACGATCATTGTAATGTTTTGAGCAACCAATAAAAAAGAGAGAGAGAAAAATAAAAACTAAAACAGAGTTGTAATATGATCCAGCAATTATACTTCCAGGTATATATCTAAAAGAGTTGAAAGCAGGGTCTTACCAAATATTTGTTCACAGTGTTCATAGCAGCATTTTCCTTAAAACAGAATAAATTTTTGATACATGTTGCAACATAAACATGAAAATGTTATGCTAAGCAAAATAAGCCAAAAACAAAAGCATAAATATTGTATGATATCTCTAGTATGAGTTACATAGAACAGCCAAATCCATACACAGAAAGCAGAATAGAGGCAACCTAAGGTTCAGGAAATGGAGGAATGAGAGTTACTATTTAATAGGTACAGAGTTACTGTTTGGGATGATGAAAAAGTTTTGGAATAGTGGTAATAGCTACAGAGCATTGTGAATGTACCCAATGCCACTGAATACTGAATTATACACTTAAAATGTTTAAATGTTAAACTTTTGTTAAAAATGTACTTTTTCAGTTGTAGGTGGACACAATACCTTTATTTTATTTTATTTTTATGTGGTGCTGAGATCAAACCCAGTGCCTCACGCATGCCAGGCGAGTGTTCTACTACTGAGCCATAGCCCCAGGCCCTACATGTTAAATTTTTTAGTATATATATTTTTTTAAATATTTTTTTTAGTTGGACACAATACATTTAGTTTTGCTTGTTTTATTTATTTATTTATTTATTTATTTATTTATTTATTTATTTATTATGTAGTGCTGAGGATTGAACCCAGCATTAGGTGAGCTAGGAGTGCTAGGTGAGCGCTCTACACAACCTCAGCCCTAGGAAATATATTTTAATATAACTTAAAAATGTATGAACTCGGCGGAAAAAAAGCAGGCTGAACAGTACTTTCAGCTGTCTACATATGACAGCTTTTTTAAAGAGCAGGATGGATTGGACTATTTCAGTTCAAGGAATTAACTATCTTCAGTGAAAGCCTATAGTTTCCGTATATTTTCTTGATTTTTAGTTTCTATTTGGTTTGATCTGGAATAGTGCACAGATTCTGGCTTTTGCATTTTGGTAGCTCCTATTATATTAGGAACAATGTCTTGGCTTTGGCTTTCATCCTAGATGTCAATCCTTTTCTGTAAGCTTGCTGATTCCATGACTTGCTCCCTAGTTTTTCACAATATACAGCCTGATGTTAGAAAATCCAGTGTTACCACCATATGACATGACCTAGATAGCATAGTGTTTGGTATTTTTGTGGAATTTGTGTGCATGTAAATATAGGTTAGAAGAGGAAACTAAGCATCAAACAGCCCTGGACATAAAGCTTTGCTGCAATTATTTTCCTGAATTCATGTGACCTGTATTAAAATTAGTACATCACTTAAGAAGTCCCTGGAGATTTTAATAAATGAAACTTTGGTGTGGCCATTAGTATCTAAGCCATTTCTCATTACAGCTATATTCCTAAAAATCTGATATGTTTATATTTTTATTTCTCACACAAAAATCTCACACTAAAAAATAATATTAAGATTTAATATTTACATCTCCAAAGGTTAGCATAGAGCTCAATTATTCTTGGTTGACCTGTACCATTTAATAACAATAATATTTAACATTTCTACTTATTATATAGTTTCTCATGCTTTATTTACCTAACCCTTAGAGCAACTCTGAAATATAAGTATTATTATTATTATTAATTGAAACAAATAAGTAAAACCACCCCTTGGATTCTTTACATCTTGAAGGTTAAACATCACCTGAATAGGAAAACTCAATAAGCACTCAGGTAAGCACCTGAGATATTTTGATTCAAGAAACCAGTGTATATTCAATGGCATAGCAGTTGCCTCTCTCAACATGACTGAAATAACATTATTAGAGAACACTTCATTCATACTCCTCACATGTTTCAATTCTTCAAATTGAAGAATCTGGATTCTTTCTGTCCCAAGGAAAAGGGTAAGAGTCTCCTGATTGCTTAATTTGAGCAAAACAAATTGAGCATGCACTGCTTCAATCAGCTCATCCCTTTTTCTGCTGGGTGTTTGACGCCCACAGATAGCACAACTTCGCCTCAGTACTTCCATGTCATAATTGTTTTCTTTTTTGTTTTTGTTTTTCTTGGTTCCAGGGATTAAACCTAGGGTCCTCAACAAAAGAGTCACATCCCCACCCCTTTTTAATTTTTTTTTTTTTAATTTTGAGACAGGGTCTCACTAAATTGCTTAGGGCTTTGCTAAGTTGCCAACGCTGGCTTTGAACTTGTGGTCCTTCTGCCTCAGTTTCCCAAGACAGTGGGATTACATGTGTATGCCACCATGTCCAGCCTCCTATGCCATAATTTTTACTCAGAACTAGATGCTTAGATTAATTTAGAGTTGAATTAATAGCTCATCTACCTCTTAAACTAAGTACATTCTCCAATTTATTGCAAAGTAATAAATATGGTAATAATGCTGATGTTTATTGTTCTCCATCTGAAGTACTTTTTTCTATCAATTTGTCATGTCTCGTGCAGGTTGTTATTTATTACACTCCCCACAAAGGTCGCAACTACCTTCTTAAGGAATTAAGATGATTAAAAAAATTTTTTTAGTTCGTTTTTCCTTCGTCTGTTACATTATTTTAGTTGTAGATGGACAATATACCTCTATGTTTTTTATTTATTTATTTATTTATGTGTTGCTGAGGATTGAGCTTAGTGCCTCACACCACACATCTACTGCTGAATCACAACCCTAACTCCAGGAAATAAGGTCATTTTAAGAGTAGAGTGGAAGGAAGACAAGTTGCAAGAATTGGTCAAGAGAATCTTTAACTCTTTGAATTTCAGTGATAATATCTGGAAATTTTCACTATCTAAATGATATCTGATAGCCAATAAAAATTAATTCTGATTTTCATCCTATCATTAGTTGCACCTGAGAACTCAAGTGTGCTTGAAGAACTCCATCACTTGCAATGACATTAAATGGATTCTCAAAGTATTATCAGGCAATTTTTACTTATTCTACTTATACTGAAAGGTATGAGACATTATGGCAATGAAGTTTCACATTTGAGCAGTAGAATAAAGAAGTTAAAGTACTTTCAATAAATGCATTATAGGCACCTAAAAGTTTTATATCAGATCTTAGATGCTCATCATAATTGATGTAAACATGTCTTACTTTTTAAATGAAAAATTAGCTTTTTAAAATATGTAAAGCACATAGGTAACAATTCATATATAGTTAGTGCATCTTGTCTTTTCTGTAGGAAATTACAATAAATTGCAAGAACAACTTTATAATAGAATCTTTCCTTTGTCTGACTGAGATATTATTTCACATAACCCCTCCTTTCATATAAAACCTATTCCACAATATTCTAGTGTTCCATATGAATAAACAAAGTTCATTTTAAAACTCAATATTAGATACAAAAATCGTTATTTAATTTCATAAAATATTATAGGTTTACATATTACTGATTTATTGGTAAGAACAGAAAAAAGTGGATACTTCAATTTATTTATACATTTATTTACTTATTTAGCTGGGGATCAGACTCAGGGTCCATCCCTCATGCTAGTCAAGTGCTCTATCCCAGAGCTATACCCACAGCTCTTTTGATTTTATTTTGAGATTTTACTTGCTAAGTTGCCCAAGCTTACAATCCTCTTGCTTCAGCCTGAGATCACAGGTGTGTGGCGCGACACTCATTCTAGTACAAAAATTCCATTGTGTTTTCAATTACACAATATATTTCAGACTAAACACTTATAACCTGTAACTAATTTTCAGCACCAGATTATTTAGATTCTAATACGCTAGCCATGTTAACAATAAGTCAAAGAAGTTAATTTAGAACTATATCAACTGAAAACAATCTCACCAGGGACCTAATACTGTGCAAACTGAAGTTTGGTACTGGTAAAAATATATTAAGGTGAAAATTTATACTACCATGAAATCCAAAAACATTTTCACATTTGTTTTACGGTCAACTGTCACGTTGAAACTAAACAAAGTTTAAGCACAACATATAGAATACAATTTCTACATCAGGATTTCAAATATTTTGTGTAAATACATTAATCACATTTAGTTACTACAACTCAGAATGAGCTATGATATCTGTTGCCATTCTCCAGGAGGAGATAATTGTGTGGGTGTCCCCAAACATTTGGTCAAACCATCTAGAGATTGAATATTAAAAAGTTTATTTTGGAAAATTCTGTTCCAAATCATCAACCTGGAGTGAGAAGTGTTGACATATAAATAATGTTTATTTACCAAGCTTAAGTGAACTAGTGATTAGAAGCTAAATGTCTCAGTTTGGATTGTATATATTAGTAATGCCATGAGATTGTGATTTTTGTTATTAAAAGTTAAAGACTCTGATAAACTCACAGAGAATGTCAACTATCTTAACTAACTTTATTCTAGTTTGCATACATCCAAACCACAGTCTGATTAAATATGATAGCTTTTAAAAAGAATAAATCATGTAATACAAAACGTTCATTAAGGAACAAACTAATAGCAAAAAGTACTATTCTGATCAAAGGTTATTTTTCAAATTCAATATAATATGAAAGCAATTTGACCCATACATTTTGTCTTTGACTTATATTGATTCCTTTAGACAGGTAACAATGCCATTTCATAGAACAAGTCATAAAAATATAATAACCAATAGAATAGAAACATAACTATCACTTGAACATTTTATATGTTTTTCTCAATGTACTTTTGAGCTATTGTAGTATAGAAAATGAATTTTAAAAGATTATGATAAAAGCAAGATAGAATTATTTTCTTTTTGTTTCTGAAAACAACTATAAAATACTTTTACATAATCTTCTATTTGTTCTAAAGAAAATAATATTTCCGGTAAGTGACACCAAACTCTAAAATCTTATATCTATTGAGTAAATGAATTGAGGGTAGAAAATTGATTGACTTTTAGTTCTCACAAATATGAAAATGAAAAATCACATGTATGCTAGGCCAGCCCTAAATATTCCATGTACTTTATGGAAATAGAGGACAAAGAGGAAACTGAGTAATATTTTTATCAGATATAGAATATGTGACAACAAAACCAAAACCAAAAGAAAGAAAAACAAAAGCAAAAAAAGCCCACACAATTTGTGTTAAGGAACTTTATACTATAAAGTAATTTAATACATATTTAAAGGTATGAATGAGGTCCTTAATATATGGATGAAGGTCTAATAGTTCTGTAAATATAAGACAAAGTAATAAATCAGAGGAAAACCATTCTAGTTGCTAAGCCTGGCTTGCTACCATCAATCTATGTAACCTTAGGCAAGTTATTAACCTCTCTAAACCTCAGATTTTCCATTTAATAAACTTAGTATAAAAAATTTATTGGGCTGGGGATGTGGCTCAAGCGGTAGCACACTCGTCTGGCATGCGTGGGGCGCTGGGTTCGATCCTCAGCACCACATAAAAATAAAGATGTTGTGTTCACCAAAAACTAAAAAGTAAATATTAAAAAATTCTCTCTCTTTAAAAAAATTATATCCTTTCTTCAAATGCTACCATTAAGAATAAATATCAGTCACTACCATTTAATTTGCATCTACTATCAGCTGATAATTATCAAAGGCATCGTGAATATAAAGTGCTTAGCTAAGTCATATATTCAATGAATAAAAGCAAATTTATTAAATAAATATACTTTTGTGTGCAATAATATACTCTCTCAATAGTGGACATTATGATTACAATATTATGTACTATTATAATTTAAAATATAATTATTATTCTAGCAAATTTGCTTCAAACCATATGCCTAAAAAAAAAAAAATGAAATCAGGGACTCAGATAAATTACACCAGAGTTCAAGGAAGTATTATTTATATACAAAGGTAACAACCCAAACATCTCTCAAAAAAAAAGCAATATACATATACAATGGAATATTATTCAGCCTTAAAAAGGAATGAAATTCTGAGACTCACTACAACAAGAATGAACCTTGAAAACATTATGGTAAATAAACCAGACCCAAAGGAACCACTATTGTATAATTTCACCTAACTGTGATACTTAGTAGAATAGATAAGTTCAAAGAAAATAGAATGGTGGCTGCCATAGGTTAGGGGAGATAGGAGGATGGTGAATCATTGTTCATTAGATACAAAGATTCTGTGTGGGATTGTGAAAATGTTCTGGAAATAGTGATAATGGTTACACAACATTGTAAATTGATTCAATGCTACTGAATTGTAGATTTAAAATGGTTAAAAGGATAGGTTTTATTTTAAGAACAGTTTTAACTGTAATTTTTAAAAGTAAGACATCATTAAAACAGTGAAAGGTAAAAGTAGCAAACTGTTTAGGGCTGGTGTGTTGTAGATAGTTTTATATTTATAATTCTATGTTTGTGATTTTGAGTGCCTGGTTTATTTCTAGCAGCAAGGTTTTCCCAGAATTGAGTGACGGCAGGGGGATTGGCATGTGCCACACAGATCTATCTTCAGAACTGAAAATCTGCAGCACTGCTGGGACTGTTGCAGGCTCCCAACTCTGTTCTCAGTCTAGTCTTAAAATTGCCTAGAGCTGAAGAACTATCCTGCTCAAGGTCACATCTGTGTCCTGGAGAGCCTCTATCCTAGGGAGAGGGAATATAAAGGCTGAGTCCTCACCAAAATGTGAGACAGCTTGAGGGGCAACCTTTGAGCTCCACTCAGGGCGGCTGAGCGCTTTGTTGAAGGTGCACTGAAGCCCAGCCTCTCCCTCTGTTAGTCCTGCTTCATTCCCTGTCCTTCCATAGATGCTGAGTCCCTCACTGCCTACTAAACTTCTTGTACTCCTTTCCATCTCAGAGTAAGTTACTAATCTCTCATGAAAAGAGAAGACGTGAACATTTCCACATCATAGGGCACCAGGTCCTTGTTATCACTGAGCCCTAGAAAACTCAAGTGCCATCACAAGTCCTCTGTTGAAGAAGGGACATACACAAGGCCGGGTATTAAACAGAGTCTTGACCAAGGTCCACTCAGCTCATGAACCCTCCTGGTAATGGTCCATCACTTGAAATGGACATATTTGGTAATCAGCATGGCCTCTGCCTTAGCTCCTTGGCTGGATCCTGTTTTAGTGTGTAACATCTGAAACCACTCTCCCAGACATGATTTTAAAAAGAGAATACTATTTTATTGTTTAAGGAGTGGCATAAATTAACACCCCTAAAAGAGGTAGAGCTAGTGGTCCTCAATCTGTGTTCACTTAAATCACAAATCCGGTCCTTAGAAAAACTGGGTGATTCCTGGATGATGACTGTCAGCTACTACAAACTCCATCAAATAGTAGCCTCATTGCCACTGGTAGTGATATTCTATCATTGTTAAGACAGCCTCAGGTACATGGTGTAAGGCCTTTGATCTGAAAAAGGTCCTGAACATTTCTAGGTCATAAGACACGTGGTCCTTGTTAACACTGAGCCCTGGGAAGCTAGGGTGCCATCACAAATCCCTTATTGAAGAAGGGTCAGATATAAGATCAGTTCTTAATTGTAACCAAGGTCCACTCAGCTCATGAACCCCAATGGCAATGGACCACTCCTCATATGCATACTTGAAAAACAAACACTTGGCTTTTGTAGGGACTATAATTGAGATATAAGTGAGATTTGTGATTTAAGTAGTAATGATCAGAATATTCCTTTTTTACCCATCTCAGAAAAAAAGGAACACAATTAACATTCTCCCAAGGCTGTGTTCACATTTTCTCCCCCTCTCTGTCAGATAAATCTGGACTGGTTGCACATCCTGAGGAACATCCCACCACCACTCTGTACTGCTGACATCATGCTAATGGAACCAAATAAACTAGAAATGACAAGTGTGTTGTAGGCTGTAGTAAGACAGGTGTGTGCTCTAAAGAGTAGGAGATAAACCCACCAAGTATTAAGAGCCTGCCATACATGTAATTTTTTTTTTTGTACTGGGGATTGAACCCAGGGATGCTTAATCACTGAGCTACATCCCCAACCTTTTTTTGTATTTTACTTTGAGATAGGGTCTTGCTGAGTTGGTTATGGTCTCACTAAGTTGTTGAGGCTGGCCTTGAACTCATGATTCTCCTGCCTCAGCCTCCTGAGTAGCTGGGACTACTGGTGTGCATGCCACCATGCCTGGGCCTGGCTCATACCTAACATTTTTGAAGCTCCTGAGATCTAAGGAATTTTGAGCCAGTTCCTTCAAAGGAAAGAAGTTATTGCACCTCCCATCTTCCACTACAAAGAAGGAAGCAAAATACCTGGTAAGCCTCCTTAGGATTTGGAAGTAGCCTATTCCACATCTAGGAGAATACTGGCTGCCTACTCCTATCTGCTGTACTTCCTGACATGAAAAGCTGCCAATGATGAATACAGCACAGGGCGGGACAAGAACTCAACAGCAGATCTAGACTGCAGGGCAATGACCTTCACTATTGGGGTCATATGACCCTGTAGACCCTATGATATTAGAGGTGTTTTAGGTGAGAAAATATGACAGTAGTTCATGACAAGCCAGATAGAACAATTAGCATGGCCCCCTGTGATTTTGGATCCACCTTTAGAGGAGAATGCTTCACATTTTAAGAAACAACTCCTGATGTGTTTCTGGTTCCTGGTGAAGAGGAAGTGCCTAACATGAGTCTCAAGGCACCATAGAGCCAGAACTCGAAAACATAAGCCCGCTGTATCAAGCTCCTCAATTCTGCAAAAGGCGATTGACCTAAATAATGAGCAGATGTTAGGGCTGTGGTTACAGAAGATTTTAGAAAATTGTAGAATCAGGTTCAAACCAGTTCTACCACTCAGAAGTTGTGTTATTAGGGGCAAAGTGCTAACCCCTCTGAGGCTTGGTATTTGAAAATGCATAATAGCATTAATGATAACTATCTTGTAGATTATTTTGAGGCTATGTTCATGCCTGTCTTGAGAAGGAAGACCAGAGAAAGGATGGAGCCCATCATCATACTCCGAAGCTAAGGAGCCCACAATGGGATAGGCCAAGTACTTCCCTGAACCATGTCCGCTCCAAAGTCCACTTTTCCTTTAGCTAAGTGCTTAGAGAGGAGAGGAGGTAAATTGAGTCTGAAAGTCTTAAAGTTTTTATTTAAAGAGTCTAAGTTTGACACAAAGAGACTATTGAGTTTGGGGCTCAAATTATGTTTAAATCAGTCAGTTTTACAACCCTCCCCCCAACACACAACCAAAAATTCAGGATTTTAAGTTTAGAAAGGTAGTGGACAAAATAGTGTGGGTAAATCTGTGGCACCATTTCATGTATTTATGCAAGTAATTTCTTAAATAAATTAGATAAGGGATAAAAGAGATGCAATATTCTAGTTAATGCCTATTTCAGTATGATTTTCTCAGAAAAAAAATATTAGCATGACTTAAGGTTGATTGAGTATTATATGGTGAGCAAGAAAATCTTGTAGAGGGTGAAAGTGATCATCCAGAGGGATCATCTGGATTAGTGATGTATTTATATGTCTATTTCATATACATATGATATGCATACCAATATAATGGTTAGACATCTTTGGATGTGTATAATGGATTTTAACATATATGTAAGTTCTACACATAGCTACCAAAATCCAAGAGTGTTAAAAATACAGATTAATCCTGGGGAAATGGTGCAGCAATTAATATAGGAAATGAATGTCAGACTTTAAAATTCAAGGAATGTCCTGTTGTCTGAGAATAATTTAGCATGTAAAAATGAGAACCTATTTTTTTTAAAAAAGATACTTTTGTATCATAACAGAGCATTTGTCTCTAAGGATGTCTTTGTTGGAGTCTTAGGAGTAAGTAATGTTTCATGTACAACTTGACCTTTTTAACCCCCTCCATCACTTCAAATCAATTTGCCATATTTGATTTTTTATCACCTTGGGTGAATTTGTAATGCATTCATAATTGCATTTGTGGTGTAATGGGTTGGAGAAATTCTGATAACAGAAAAATCATACTAGGTAAAGGAGACAATAAAATTATATGTTGGTAATGAGAACAGGATTTTGCTTGTACCATTTTGTATCCTACTGGAATCTTGCATCTAGCCTCTTTGAGCTACACATGCAACTCTTATTACCACTAATTGCAGTTTCACTACACAGGCACATCAAAAGAGAAGAAACAGACCTCCTTTGTGCTGTGGGTTTTGTAATTCTTTTTATATTGAATAATGAGATCCAATTCTACTTTCAGATTTTAGGTACTGAGTGTTCTTATTCCAATGTCTACCCATTTTAAATTTTTCTTCATTCATTGAAACTCCTTGGAATGTTTGGTTACATGTATTAAAATGAAAATGGTTAATTATACTTTTTTCACAATATTATTCTTGATTCTAAAATGAAAACAAAACCTTGAGAGAGTGTGAAACTGTTCATCCTTAGGGTTAATGTAGCTAAAAACACAATCTTGAACTTGAGATCTATGTAGGAATTTGTTTAAGAAGGTAAAAATTTTCTGAAATTAAATCAAAACTGGTAACCTTGTCTTGCTTAAGATACAATAATTATTTAAAATAAACAATAGTATAGTTTTCCTGTACAAAAGAATGAAATGAGGGTACCTTGGTTTGGTTGTTAGGCTTTGTTCTCATCCTTACTGGAAAAACTCAGGCTTTTGTACACCAAGTAATATTTGTGCTCTACAAAAGCTTTCAAGACCAATGAGGTATTCAAATGAGGTCTTCCAGGGAAAGGGGAGGAAACTCCATGACCCATTGCTTCTTCCATGTCCACCCTCCATGTTTCCTCTCAGAGATGGCACCACATAGGGTAGCAACCTCACGGTCATCCCTTCCATCCTCATTTCGTCTGTTCTTTGTTCCCCTCTTTCATGAACTCTGAATAGTTTTAACTCCTAAAGAACTCATGACTTCAACAATTTTTCTTCATATTAAAGATCATTGGAGCTCCTTTGGCTTCCTTTCTAGACTATGTGAACTTAGGCTTTGCTTTTGGCATCAAAAAGGGATCTTGCTGAAAATGCAAATAGCATTGTACTTCAGTCATAGTCAAAATATTTCAATGGCTTCTCGTAGCTCTTCTGATAAAATAAAAATGCCTACCATCCTTAGGCCTTGCCTCCTTCTCTGCCACTCATGGCACTAAACTGCCCCTGGACTCTCTGCTGGCCCCCTCTGCTTTCTTTGTATTGGCATGTTTGTCCTACCATGTCTTTATGTGACTTCTACCTTGTTCATTCTTCAGATTTACAACTCAATTCTGCCTAAAGATTTAGGAAGATGAATTTGGAATAGGTTTTATTTAAAACCTCTTTCACAATATGCCACTACGGTATATGAATAAACCAATGGTATTTTTAAAATGTCAAGCAAAATGCTTCTTCATAGCATCCTATCTGCACTTCCCCTCAAAAGCTACCTTCTCTTCTTTAGACAGACATTTAATGAATAATTTAATGATGGGGCAGATAGAAATGATTCCAAGCACTAGGGAGGAACAGCCAACTAGATAAGCTCTTTGCTCTCAGGAACTTCTGAATTAGTAGGAAAAAATGCAATAAATAAAGGAAAGACATGTTGACAAACAAATAAGTGATATGAGGCAACTAAACTAGAGTAGTGTGTTAGAAACAATTGAGGGAGGAGGCCTTATTGTAAGTGGAGACAGAGCTTCTCTAGGGAGATATTTGCTGAGACTTGAGTGATGAATGGGTTCCATTCCCTTTTATGGTTACTAGATTACTTCTGTATTTCCCTCAGCTGTAAGCTCCACGATAGCAGTGGCTGTAATGATTTGCTCAGAAATTCTGTATCTTAGTAGGTCAAGAAATATTTCTGAATAAATCAATGAATGAAAACATTACATGTTTTAGCTCAAGCCTATCTGGATTCAAACCTTGGTTCTTGTCTTTAACTTGGTCAAATTATTAAAACTTCCAATCTTTGATTTCCCCATGTACTGATGATAGAATCATATCTACCTATTAAATTCTTATGCGTGCCTCAACCTTATCAGTTTATGGTTTTAACTCTCATAAATACAAAGGCATGTATCCCTGATTTGATGTTTTGATTCTCATGTCTGAATAAAAAATATGATTTTTAAAAATATGATTTTCATTTGCTAATTAAAATAATGCTACCTACATCACACGGTAATTTGTAGAAATGAATGAGACATTAATTTGGAAAAGAATTTAACTCATTTTCTAGGATGTCAAAGACTTTATTCTAAATGTTTTCAAAATACTATGAAAGGTTCATAAAATTATTATTAGATACTGGTTTTAAGAATGACTTCATGACTTCATGAACACTGGGTACTGAGTGTTCTTATTCCAATATTGCTGTGAAGAGGAGGAATTGATTAAGATCCGGATGGTATCTGCATGTGTGTGAATATACATCTATCTGTTTAACAATGTCTGGATATGTGTTTAACACAATATCTTAAATATTGTCAGAGATTTGTATGTACATATGATTCATGCCATAGATTCATATATATGCACATATATATGCTACCTGATAATAATATACATAGCATTTATATATTGCTTACAAAACACTTCAGTAAATATTCTCCCATGAGAGTCTCAAAAGAAACCAGGAGGCAGAGATAACAAGTTTTAAGGAACACTCATGTTGACAGTGCTCTCAGGGGTTAGTCAGGCTCTGGGTTCATGTCTGTTACCCTGTAAACAACAGTAGCAGTGTCCTGATTTGTCCACCAGTGTTGGTACAGAAGCCTGAACCTCCCACCCACTGGAGAGGCAGAGAAAAGAAGTATAACCACACAGCCATTTTCAGAATAGGGCAACACCACTGGTTGTGATGGAAGATAAATTTTTCTACCCTCACATGCTTGGTCTTTTACAGTTCACTGCCTAAGCCTGCTTGGAACTTTACATTTATTTAATCCTCCCAGCAGTGAACAATCAACTGTGCATTTTCCCACTGACATACTTTTATTTGCTGAACATTCATTCTTCACAGGTGGAGAATATAAAAATTTAAAGAGACAGTGTTGAAACTACTCTAAATCACCAGCCTCAGTCCATAGAAAACTAAGGTACTCTCTCAAGAATGGTGTTACCAGGAAATGTATTCTCACTGAGAATTGAATGCAAAAAATATAAAATAAAATTAAGAAAAGAGCTAACCTTGCTTTTTCACAGATCAAAATGTTCATTCAAGTAGTATTTGCTGAAAATAGCTGAGTGACTCTGACCTGAATGATGCTACATTCATCATCTCCTCTTCAGATGTAAAAAAGAAATTGTGATATGAGTAGTTTTTTGGTTAATCTGATTTTATTTGAGTCCTGGTGATAAAGCCATAAGGCTCAATGAATTTCTATTTTCTAGAATTTTCAAGTATTTCCATTTGATATTTAATATTTATATACCTAAAAAATTATTTGGACTTTATTTTACAGTGAACAAATTGTATTTGTAGATAAGGATAGCCAAAGGAAATAGGACTAGACTATTTTTCTATTTATTCTCTAAAGTTCATTGATTTATTGATTCTGTGATACCTGATTATATGGTTGTAATATGTAAATATTTTATATTTATAATATTCAATTGGATATAAAAAGTTTAGAAAATGATAACAATATTGCAATATTCTCTACGAGTTGACATCAGAGAGGAACTTGGAAAAACTGATTTTTTTTTTTACTTGTTCCAGGCTGAATTTTAAAAGGCTACAATGAGAATATGCAAAGGTGAAGACACTTTGCAAATATAATTAGGGTCCCAAGTCACTTTATTGTGAGCTAGTCAAAAGGGAGAAAGATTATCCCAGGTGGGTTTGACTCAATCAGATACAAACCTTTTCTAAGAAGAATTCCTACCTGATGACCTCACAGAGATACCAGCCTGGTTGTGAGAGGGCCTGAAGACAGTTTCTAGAAGAGGAGAAGGATCCTGAGTGATAACAGAAAGTAAACAGGACATCAGTGCTACCAAGGCAGGTAACTAAATTCTGTTAGCAGGCACATGAGCTTGGAAAAGGACCCTGAGTTCCTGAATGGAATACAACCCAGTGATACCTTGTTTGCCACCTGATATGATCCTGTCCAGAGGATTCAGCCAAGCTGTGCCTGGACTTCTAACTCGTAGAAACTGTGAGATAATAAATGTGTGTTATGTTAATCTACATTTTAAAAATCTTATCAATAAATTGTGAATTCCACCTTAGGTATATCCACATAATATCTTAATTACCATGTAGTAAGTGGTGTTTCAGGTAGAATGCAAAGACCAGACAGTGGGATAGATAAGAATACCCACATGAGTTTAAGTGAAACCACTAAGAACCTCTGATTTGTCAAGCACAATTTAAATATAATAGTCTCTTCCTAATCTCTACTTTACCCCCAACTTCATCTCTGACACAACTGAGTTCTTTGCCCCAGGATGATGAATGCCAACCTCTGGGTTTCTCTTTCCCTGACCCACTACAAGCAACTCATGCCCTGGGTTAATAACATAGGCTTTTTTTTTTCTTTTTAATGATCTCCTTACGTTATTTTACAGTTTCTTTATATTCTCCACATTACGAATTGCCCATGTGGACTTAAGATATTTCTTTTGTGTAATTTCCTTCCTTGACTTATAGACCTACTTTAGTGGCCTCAAACTTCCCTTTGAAGTCTATTCTGTCTCCTTAGATGCATGTTTCTCAGGGTGAATCCCAGTGAAGCTACCTTACTGGTCCTGGGGCTTCTTGTTAAACCTGTCCTATGGCTTGGTATGTTGTCTCAGGGCTGAAGGCTCTTAATACATTGTAAATTATGACTCATTCATTCTTTAGTCATTCATCCCTTGACATCAGAAATTGCTCTCTGTCCCTCCAACTTACTAGGATCAGATGCATCTTAAAAACATTAGACATTTTGAGTTCCAGAATTAATTTTGAAAAAAGTTTGGGATATTTGGGTCTAATCATCTCTGTGATATGATGGGAATTTTGAGATACCAACTGAAATTCAGCTTTCATTTTCTCCCCTCTTCTTTCTCACCTATACCAAACATAGAGACCACTACATTTCTTTGCCTGAAAGGCATTTGAAGCAGGCTAGAAAACTAAAATGACTTTTTTATAGCATTTTTCTCTCTCTGAAAGGTTAAATTCATACTAGCTTTCCTGAACTTAATTATATGAAGTAAAATAATAATAATAATAAAGTTTTGTTTAAACTTGTAAGAGATTTTCCAGGGCTCAAAGAAGGAGAGTTGAGAAGACTGTAACTCTTGAGAACAGGTCTTGCTACCTTGAAGTGCCACCAGGAAATTAACAAGATCTCAGTGAGGCATGAGGGCAAAGGCTTTTAGCATATGGGACCAAAGGTAACCTCAACAAGCTACCTGCTCTTAGAGAGCTACACAGAATTATAACATTTGAATTCCCCTTCCTGAGAGCTCTGACCACTCTGTCACCTGCCTTGAATGTCAATTCTTCTCCTAACCTATTTGTATCCCATTCCTCCTCAAGCCCCGCCTAGGGCACACAGCCTTTCTCTTAGCCTTGTGCTCTCTGTGATGGCTCCATGGAACACCTCCCCAGTTTTACCCATGTCACTCATTCAGCACTTACTCCGAAATTATGTAGCCTGCCATTTGATCCTTTATTATTTAACTTTTCAGACATTCTTTTATTAATTTAAATTAGAATAGAAATACTTTGAGTTAGGGACAACATATTAAAAATCTTTGTTATATTGGTAGACACAAAGTAATTAATAGAAATGATGTATAATGATAGAATATTCTGGGAAGAATCATGCTATTCTGGCACTTAGATCTATCTTGAAATACCAGTAAAGTAGAATTTTTTTGTCAAAATACAATTACATTAGGGTTTCAGACCTAAAAATACAGTTTTATAGTATCACTCTTAAGTAGAGGCACAGGGTGAGGCTCAGGGATTTTTATTTTTTTATATATTTTATTTTCTTGGTACCAGGGATTAAACCCAGAGGCACTTACCCACTGATCCACATCCCCAGCCATTTTTATTTTATTAAATTGAGACAGGATCTCATTAAATTTCTTAGGGCCTCACTAAGTTGCTGAATCTGCGATCCTTCTGTCTCGGCCTCCTGAGCTGCTGGGATTACAGGTGTGTGTCACCACACCTGGCAGCATAGAAATATTTATGCAATGTAAGCATTATGTATGCTAGTGCAGTGATCAGATATGTAATTAAGCATTTTTTTCAAAGCTAATAAAACTGAGTGAACCCTAAAGTAAATTATGGATTTCATTTAAGTAGTGAGTCTGTACTGGTTTATCAAATAAAAGAAGTATACTAAACTAATATAAGATGTTAATAACAGGTGTGCATATATGAGTGTGTGTGTGTGTGTGTGTGTGTGTGTGTGTGTTTGTGGGTCTCTGTATGTTAAGGAGGGAGGGAGTAAGGAAAGGAGTATATGGAAACTCTGTACTTTCTATAAACTTAAAACTGCTCTAAAAATAAAGCCTTTTATAAAAAATTTAAATGCAATTTTATAATATCACTCCTACCTGAAAGCATGCTAAAATATCTGAAATCCCTAAGAATCCTTTAAATTATTTGAAATCCCTCCCTATATATATTTTTAAGACCAAAAAATCTGAAAACTTCAGATCCCCAGCCCTGCCCCCCCCTCATTTTTGACAACCTCTTACTTTCTATATTGAAAAGGATATTTTATTACAACAGCCAGAAACAGCAGGTGTTCACTCACGGCTAGCCAGATGTGTACTACAGCAAGATCATCATATCTTATTTCTACTTAAAAATCATGCCTATTACCTGCTAATTGCCATGTATTGATTTGCTTAAGCATCCACGGTTGCTGTAGGAGAAAGATAACACTTGGCTCTAGGGGGCCTGGGAATTCTTTACACTGTCAGTGACCTTGACTGAAAGGGTAATTAATCTGAACCTCAGGATGGCATTGAAAAACTTAGCCCTTTCATTCTTTATGAAGAGCCTCATCTTCAGTGGTGTAAGCATACAGTTCTATTTACTGAGAAAACACCTTATATTAACTTATCTCCTTCACTTTTATGATCAGCTACCAGAATTGCAAATTTTCTATATTAGAGGAAGAGAAAAAGAGACAAAAAGGGCCTGGTATATTGCAAGGGATTTGGTTTTTCTTTGGAACTGTCTGCTCATTTACTGAGCAGCCTCCTGGTAATGGCCTGGCCACTTTATTTTCCTGTCTAGTTTTTCTCTTGTGCACAATGAAATAATAAAAGCTTGCACTTCTATGAGATAAAAGTAAAATAATAAATCAAAAAATTCCGAAGGTGGATGTCCAGTTTTTCTACTTGTTTTGTTTTCTTTTTGCTGTTACAGAGCCGACAGAGTGTTAAAATAAATTAGATTATCTTTCAAACTTCTCACTTTTCTTTAGTTGTTGCCTGGTTTCTTGAAACATGCCTGAGAAGTCAGATATAGTGACATAAATATGAAAAAATAATAATGTCAAATCAAAAACCATACCTAATTTTCTTAAAAAGTAGAAATGTTGGGAGATTCAAGTGTTCTTCAATGTGCTGTAGTAACTGTATTTTGATGCCGAATAGAAAAAAAGGAGAAACAGCTTTTCTTTTGATAAATATTCATTGTGTTCCTTTAGCTAGACAAATACTTATAACTTACCAGGTGACATCTTATTATTTTTTAAAATATACTCCTTTCCTCCCTCCCTCTCTTCTTAGCAGGCACGCGCCACACGCACACCTGTTATTAATATATTAGTGTAGTATACCTGTTACATTTGATAAACCAGTACAGATACAATTATACAGATAATTGAAATCCATAATTTACTTTAGAGCTCACTCAGTTCTATTATCTTTGAAAAATGCTTACTTACATATCTGTTTGCTGCACCTTCATATGTAATTCTTACGATGCAGTAAATGTTCCTATGCTGCCAGGTATGGTGGTGCACACCTGTAACCCCAGCAGCTTAGGAGGCTGAGACAGGAGGATTGCAAGTTCAGCAAACCAGGCAAAGCAAGTATAGGGCAAATTATCAGGTATTTCCTGGAAAGAAACTTGTTAACTTCTAAATTCTCTCAGACAATCTATTTTAATTAAATTTAAGTGCATTTCTAATCATTTTCTTTTCTGATCAGCCAGACACCAGGCTAATTGGATTCTATGGCTCAAAGAATTCTGAAATTAACCACCTTTCCCTACCCAAATATTTCACTTTGTGGAGGTGATAACTTTTGCTTCTTTACCAAGTGCCACTTCTGGAACTACTCTCCTGTCTCATAATCTTTTCATTTGATTTCCCTCAATGTTTTCACAAGGCTGCATTTTTTGCATGTATATCTGTGAGTGTTATTTTTTCATTCTAGCAAATGTAAATAGCCACCAACGGGAAGTCAGGGCTAATTTGCTGTGGAATAGCATAACACATTCTGTACTGTAGGAACACACTGACATTTATGTTCAATTGACTGAACAGTGAGCAACAAAGAGAAAATAGGGTTATGGGGAATGGGAGAAGAAGCAGTAGGTTTCCAGTTACAGTAGTTCTCAAATTAAGCAGGGTAGAACTAAAGGTGTCTTTGAATGCACATACCTGAGCTAATGACAGCAGAGCCACAGTGAGCTATGTATTCTACATCCGTGACTCATAAAGAGAGGGGGTAGGTGGAAAAGGGGAGGAAAGCCGAGGCCAGCCAGAGAAAACAACTACAATGAGGTACACCCAGGGAAGGTCTCTCCTCTCTGTCTCAGCCCCTTTGGTTTCAGTTTGCCTAGTCTTTCCTTATCTTTCTAGTATGTAAAAGCACAATAAATGTCAGGGTGGAGAAGCTGGGTAGTGTAAGCAGAGTCAAGCTTCTTCCCAACACCTGGAGTCTGTCTATCATTCAAAGACAGTGATTACATGTCCTAAGCTGTTCAGGCTGCTATAATAAAATACATTAGGCTGAGTAATTTATAAATAATAGAAATTTATTTTTCACAGATATGGAGGCTAGAAAGTGTAAGATCAAGGGTGACAACAAACTCAGAGTCTGGCGAGGGCCCTGTTCCTCATGAATGACACCTTCTTGCTGCCCTTTCTCATGGTGGAAGCTTCTCACCAGCCAACTCAAGCCTCTTTTATGAAGGCATTAATTCTACAACCATCTTCCAAAGACCCCACCCCTTCACAATGTTATGATAAGAGATTAAATTTCAATATATGAATTTTGGGGAGACACATTAATTTACAGTACAGCATTACCAAACTTGTTTTTTAAACTATACTACATTAAAGGTATATAATTATTAATATTTATAGAATTCTAGAATGAGTTTGAAAGTCACATATTCACTGAATACTTTTTCAGTTCTTCATTGTCCTGCATATGCATCCTAATTAGAAATATATTATGAAAGCACTTTAGCAGAATATTTTTTTCTGGATTACTGTATATCAACAATAGCTGAGGTAGAGATTAATGAGAAAACAGCTTTATAACAAATGATATATACACTGATAACTTAGGTCAGAGATAAGCATCCAAGTATTTCAAAGACTACTTCTGCCCAGGGGTGTTTTTTTTTTCTCCCCATAATCCACCTATTGAGACTTGTACAAATTATAGAAGTTTTAAAAATATGTAAAAAAAATAGAAGGAGGGTGATATGGAGATGGGAGCCCCAAGGAAATTCTCAGCAATTGGTCTTACATATGATGGGGTCACCATGTTCAGGGTTGATCTACTACAGAGATCTTTCCTTAGTTCATAGAAAAAGACCCATCCATCCTAACCAGCAAACAGGTTGGTTCATAAACCAGAAAATTAATTCATTACCTTACAAACATCAAACTGAACAGAATATTTAAGCTAGCCAACCAGAGCGGTGAGCTTGACATCAGAACAAGAGAAGTCAGTTTATCTTAAGTGACTTTTAACTAGCATTGTTTTCCCATGCTAGATGGATACTCTTGCCAAAGAAACCTTCATGCTTGAGTCTGCTTAGCAAAGATCCATTCCAGTGAGTGGATGCTCAGGGAATGTTTCCTTCTAAGAATTTCCATTTCTTATGTTCCCATGGCTCAGTACCACTATTCTGTTTCCACAGTCTTTCAAGTAGATTTAACCAGTTAAGTCTCTGCAAGGTAGATTACGCACACAAGGAGTATAGTCTCTGAAGTGACACTCAGAACTCCCCGTTCACATTAACTCATACTTTTAACAGTATCTTATGTTGTAATGCAGTTGGCTACTCATAATAGTTTTAATTCGATTTGAGAAACTGAACTCTCTTTAAGGCAATCTTATTTATATAGTTGAGAGTGACTAATCATAACCCCTGTTACCCTATTTATAAGGAAAATTAGCAGAAAGTCATTTTTTTAATTTACAAACATCAACATAAGCATAGGAATACATACACATCTAACATGATGTAAATAATTATACACTAACACTTGCAAGGCAGATTGTTATTGTGGCATCTGAGAAAAATTTTTAACCTTCGTCCAGCACATTTTAACTCTTTAAACTTTGGTAGGTTATTTAAATTCTCTCCATTTCTAAAATGAAGAGTAATAGTATTAATAATTGCCTCTTAGAATTGTCATGAGGATTGGCTGGAACATTTTCCTTTACACAAAGTAAATGCTAGATAGATGGTAGTACTTACTAACTCTAAATAAAACAATTATAACACAAACTGATCAATGTCTGTAAGCATAAAAAGTTTGCCTTTTCAAGGAAGAAAAAAAAAAAACAACTAATCATATGCCTTGGATAACACTCAGAGTGCCTTAATTCCATTTTTTATTCTTCACACTTTTTTTGGTATCAAAGTCTTTTTTAAAACTTTTTTAAAAATTTTGTACTTATCAATGGACAAAATACCTTTATTTATTTTTACATGGTGCTAAGGATCGAACCCAGTGCCTAACACACGCCAGGCAAGCGTTCTATCACTGAGCTACAGCCCCAGCCCTCAGAGTGTTTTTTAAAGCTGTGGATATCAGTATAATAAAGACGTTGGGATCAAAATCAATTTATTCTTTTCTCACAAGAAATAGGGTTTATCCAGAAGCAACAGGTGTCTATAAAATTTCAATTGCTTGACATTCTTCAAGTTTTTACACCCAGATTATAGCTTTATTTCCCTGGCTGTCTGCCAAGGCAGGGAAGAGAGAAGGTGCACAAACTCCCAACTCTGCGTAACAGTTCATGTTCTCTCAACCCCAAACAAAAAGGCTACCAATTTAGTACTTCCCCCTCAAGAAATGTGGCCTTTGAGCTCATATCTGCTAGATATCAGGAATTTAATGAGTCAGCCTTAAAAAGGAACAAAGGGGTAAAGCACAGGCAAAGAATACTTTGTGTTCCTCTTTTTCCAATTCTAGATTCTGAGTTAGTTCTCATGAGGAGAGTTATACTTAAAGTATGAACATAAATGTATCTGTTATGGTTTGGATATGAGTTGTCCCCCAAAAGCTCATATTTTCAGAGAAAAAAATGATTAGATAATGAAAGCTGTGACATAATCAGTCCACTCTAGTTTGGATGGAGTGGGTGGTGTCTCTAGGTAGGTGGGGTGTGGCTGGAGGAGGTGAGTCACTGGGAATGTGTCCTGGAAGGGTAGTTGTTCCTCTGGATTCCTTCCTCCTCCCTCTCTTTCTGCTTCTTGTCCCCACCATGAGCTGTGCAGCTCTCCTTCACTGGACTCTTCCCTTATGATGTGCCTCCTCACCTTGGGCCCAGAGTAATGGAGTTGTCTATAAATGAACTGAGTCCACTTAAACCCTGAGAGCCAAAAAAATGTTTTCTCATCTAAGTTGTTCTTATCAGGTGTTTTGGTCACAAAGACATCAAAGCTAACTAATATAGTGTCATGTAATATGCTTCACTTTCTCTTCCCCCCAAACTCAAGGATATGCTACATTTTTAGCTACCTGGGTCTTACATTCTGTGATTTCTTTCAAGACGGACGTTCTACATCTATATTGTCAAGGCCAGATTTGAATTCTAAATGAACACAGAAACAGGCTGAGCGAGGTGGTGTACTCCTGTAATCCCAGCAGCCCTGGAGGTGGAGGCAGGAGGATGGCAATTTCAAAGCCAGCCTCAGCAATTTAGCAAGGCGCTAAGCAACTCAGTGAGACCTGGTCTCTAATAAAATACAAATAGGGCTGGGGATGTGGCTCAGTGGTCAAGTGCCCCTGAGTTCAATCCCCAGTACCCCTCCTTTCTCCAGAAAAAAAAAGAATACAGAAACAAAAGATGGGCAGTATTTAGATCTATGTCTTCATCTGGCTGAAATATACTAGGATTTAACACATACGTAATGCCATTTTCTTAAGGATAACTTGTGGTAAACTCCAGATGGCACATCTCCTTTTATAAGTATCCATAACATCCTGTCTTTTTTCTTTCATTATATATATTGGAAATACAATCATTTGATTAGAAAATGATTTTTTATGTCATCTGTTAAAATTCAAGCTGTTCAGTTGAAAATAGAAGGTGGTATTGAAAAAACGCCAGAATTTGTCTGAGCCTGAAGAGAAGAGACAATAAACTAAGGCTCAGTGCAGACTGGATTCAGAACAGTTATGGAGGCCACATTAGCCAGAGCTTGCCTCTCTTTTGTAGGTACCAGGACAAAGTGTTTAGCTTCAAATACTTTCTAAAAAATCTTTGGCTTACTCTTTCCCCTACCCCTGAGTAGACTAATGATAATGGCATTCTAGAATGAAAAACACAAAACAAAACAAAACAAACAAAAACAACAAACCCTACAATTGGCTTACTTAGGGGACATTTGCTTAGATAAATGAGAATGGGGAGAAGATACTGACAGATGAAAGCAATGCCAGTTCTCCACTCTAAATTCCATGAGAACTGGAATTGTGTGTGCTAATATGTGTTTCATAGATCTCTCCATCAGGACAACAGATAGCTGTTGCATGAAGCATGCTCAATAAAACTTTATGGAATAAATCAAGGACATAATTCTTGAGGTACAAGTGCTGTTATTATTTGTAAGCACATTAAGAACTTCTACATATATTCTTCCCACCTGAAACAATCCTTTCTTGAATGCCTAAGAGTCCACTATATATATATATATATATATATATATATATATATATATATATATATATATCTTACTTATTCATCTAAACTTTTTCTCTGGCACTAGATATTTGAAGAATCAGTTTCAGATAAGGATGAAAGAATGCAAAAAAAAAATACTATAACTGGAGAGAATAGGAAAAACAAAAAGGACCTATGATTTTTGCCAAGACAGGCTGATATAAATATTGTCAATTTATGCTTTATATCTTCATTATCAAAGCATGATCACTTAATGAACTTGATTTTATTTTGATTCAAAGCATAACTGTTCTAGACTTAATGATATTCCAGTTGCCTTTCCTTGGCATAATTATTCTTAGTTAACATAATTAATACTGTCATGTCAGAAAACATATATTCTATATTTCTAATTTGATTATTGGTGAATCTCAGCAGCTATGGCTTCCATCAAGGATTTCAAAGCCATGGCTCTCTTCTCTTTGGCAAAAATATTTGAAATGGGGTTCTTGCCTGGGTGACTCTAAGACTCCTGGTATCTGGCGCTAAAGGTCCTGGCTCTGAAGTATACTAATACTGAACATGACAGCTCTATAAGAACAGAAATTTTGTTCTTATATAGAATCTGTAAAACAGTGCCAAACAAATAATGGCTATCTGATACATACCTATTGACTAATTAATTAAATCAACAAATGGATAGATTTACTCTGAGATCATTTCTAAGCAGAAACTGGATATTCATCTAGATATATGCAATTAAATCAAGTAAAAGACTTTAAAACATAAACTTAACATTGCTGAAAAGGTTAGGTGAGGAAACTCTGGATGACTTTCATAGCATTCATAGTGCATAGAATTTTGTAGTTCATAGAATCAGAAACAAACTTGGTTCAAATAGTATGGACAAGAATATCTGATCCTAACTACAACATAGAACTGAAATACAGATTCTTATTCTTTATCCAAATCTCTTTGGGTGCTTATGACTGAGATATCATCTGATGTAGAAGGATAGATTAAACAAATTTCATTTCTTGTTCAGTGATATAGAAAATTGAATAATCAATTTTTATTAAGGTTAAGTTTATAATAGCTTTGCCAATGATTATCATGATAAAAATTTGTGTGCTCATGATATTTTGTTCCTTTTTTATACATAGTAAACAAGGAAATATTTATTGTGGTAAGAAGAACAAAAACTAAGAATTCGTGTATTTTATTACCACATTTAAGGCATTATCACCTCCCTATCTCCTTGGAAGAACCATAAATTATATATTCAAGAAACTGGTTCCTATTACAAATTCCTTCTCTGTGTATCTGTAAAAGCCTAACAACTTCTGAAATATTTGTTCAGATTTTTAAGTTATCGTCAGCATCCTCCAACCTATTGATATACAGTGAAAATAACTGTCTTAGAGCTAGTAAGTTAAGATGAATATAGGCATTCATCAACTTTTTTTTTAGCTTTGTGAGGATACCTTTTTTTTAACTTTATGAAGAAAAGGGGTTTATTTAGCTCACAAGATACCTTTTCTTTACTCAGTGTATCTTACAGTCCCTATGCATCCTGTGCCATAGTTGCCTCCCAATTTCCTCAACTATGTGCAATAAACTGGACTTCCTATTAGACAGTATGTACATTAGCCCGATTTTTAAAATGTCTCTGTATGGTCTGTGGACTTATAGTCACATATATTCTTTTCTTACTAGTGTTCATCTATTATTTTCATGAGATAGAACAAAAATTATGCAGGCTGGCTGAAGATATATATTTATATATATATAAACAAAGCTTTCAGAAAGTTTGTTTATTGCAATCACACCACCCTATGAGCCTCCAGCTCTTACTGATACTTGTACTCCAGAACCCATTCCCTTTAATGAAGCATTTACATAAACCCTAAGCATTACCTAAGTATGCAATTTTCCCAGCCTGTGGGGGACAGATTATGTTCCTTGCTTCTCCTGCCCATACCCTAGAGAATTACTAATACCCTAAGGACTTAAGGCCTATCAGCCTCAAAAGGCATTTGCTATCACAGGTGTAAATTGCCTTCTGTAAAATAACCAATCAGCTGCACTGAAAGAGACCTTAATAGATGGGAAACAGAACAAATAGCTAACCTCAGAATTAAGATTCTTACAGCTTACTTCAGCCAAGGTAAAGAAAATTCTCTTCTTTATCCCCTGAAACTTGAAAATATTAGTTGTTTCTTTTCTGATCCTTAGAAACTGGGGCAGGTAAAGGGATTGAACTTACCTTCAATTCCACAAGCATAGTTATTTTAGTGTTAATAAAACATTTCTAAATTCTTTCATAGGAAAAACATCTTACTCTGTATACATATGTAGCTAGGTAATCGATGGCATGGAAAAATTACACTGAAGAGACTTTTAAGCAGTTTTTTTTAATGCAAGACTGTACTCCAAGTTCTGTGAATAAACATAAATATTTAAATATTCCAGGTGCATAATTCATATTTACTACAAAATATGATGAATGAGATATCAGTTTATCTTGAAACTTAAGCTGACATTCAAATTGAGATGTTCCTAAGAAGTGCCATTTTTAAAAATAGGGTTGATTCTGGCAAAAACTGAGATCGTCTTTGAAGATGAGTATGTTAACGTGGTGGATTTAGGAGTGTACACTTAATAACCTCATTTATTCCTTATTTCCATTGTGATAGCAGTCACACATGCAGGCCTGTGATTCACACCTGCCTAGATGTAATTTGGAAGGATGTTGGCTTGCAGAAGTGTCACTGTATTTCTATAAACATTTGACAGATTCACTCATAAGACAAAATGTAGATTTTTCTTCAAGTCCAGGAAGCATTTTCTATGAAAAGCAAGACTTAAGCATCTGAGTAATCAAAATTCACACAATATTGACAGCACAATACACATGAAGTAATGATCAAGGTTTATTATATTTGTACTTTTGCCTTAAAAATCGTTTAAATAATGAATAAATTATGCTTCTGTTGTGCCTCCTATTGTTCCCTTCCACATAAACCCATTATAATCAACAATTAGTCAATATTTTTCAATAATTATTTACCAGTTTTCAAGACTCCTAAAATTTACCAAAATAGAGTTTATGTGAATATTTCTTCACAAAAGCTTTGACCCTCAATACAAATTACAAAGTTAGCTACTCAATTTTACTGCAATAGACTGATTTTATACTCCCAATTTGATGAAAATATCTAGCTTTTATTTTGGTGAGCAGGTAACCAGTGTTATTGATGGGTTTTCCATAATTCTTTGACAGAAATGTTATTATAATATACATAATTTTTAATTCTCTCTTGGATAAAATTAATGACTGCATTTTTTACATATAGGGAAACTGGCTGTGTTAAACCTTTGTAATTACTTCAGTGGTTATGGATTTCATTCCAATGAGGATATTTCTGTTTTGGTTAATATGACTTCTTTTATAAGATCTGGCCTATTAACTTTCTGACTGTGCATAGCTAACATCTTTTATGTATGCAGAATGCATATGATTTTGGAAAAGGAGAGTGGTAGAGGGAGAGGAAGAACAAAGTATGATAAAACGAAATATTTAAGTCTTGACTCTACCACTAAATAGTAATTATTTTACAATACTTAACATTGATTACTTCCTCAAAAACAGTGGTAATAAAACAATACTCTCTCACATTTTCTAGAAGGATTGCTTTCTAATATAAAGAAGATCAGTAAAAATATTTTGACAATCATTAAAGGATATATACATATAAAGTATCCTTATTATTCTGAATTTTCCTGTGAAATAGGTATGTACAATTTGACAAAATATTCACATCTTCTAGATAAATCAGGCTCTAAAAAAATTGTGTAATTATTAAAGTATGATTAAATATATTATTCAGTTTGGGCTAGGTCATGGTATATAAAAAACTCAAGATTGGAGTGGATTAAAACAAAAGGTGGCCCCTCCCCCAGTGCCTGCAAGCGAGGCGAACCCACGGGCGGGTGGGTCAGGCCCAGCAACCAGCCAAGTGACAGCAGCTACACGCGCCTGCGGGGAACGCGGACCGGACCCAATAGGACAGGTCCAGCAGACGGCTGAGGGCTAGGCCCGTCCCCTCCCCCAGTGTCTGCAGGTAGGCGGGACTGTGAACACCAGCAGAGCGGGCCCAAAGCCTGCTGAGGGGCGGAACCGGCCCCTCCCCCAGTGCCTGCAAGCTAGGGGAACCTGCGACCCATCAGGAGGTTAGGCCCAGCAACCTACGGAGTGACACAGGTGCCCCTGGCGCCTGCTGGGTAGGTGGACCTTTGACAGACCAGCAAAGCAGACCTAGGGCCTGCCAGCATGGTAGACGGATCACACTAATTGGAGGAGGATCACAGCCAATACCTGCCCTGCAAGGGTGATTTTTCAACTATACAAGAGCAATATAAATAAATAGAGGGAAAATATCAAAGACACAACAATTTCACCAAGCAGAAAGAAACGCCAGCAGTATGAAACGACAAGGAAAGAAAGGACCACAGGCAATGCAGGTCAACTCAACTTTAGAAGAGGTAATAGCTGCAACAGATGGAATGTCAGATAGAGAGCTCAGGACATACATGCTTCAGATGATCTGGAGTCTCAAGGAAGACATGAGACAGCAAAATCAGACAATGAAAGATCACATTGACAAACAAATCCAGGAAGTAAAAGATCAATTTCACAGGGAGATAGAGGTAATAAAAAACAAACAAATAGAAATACTAGAAATGCAGGAAACAATAAACCAACTTAAAAACTCAATTGAGAATACTACCAGCAGAGTGGAGCACTTAGAAGATAGAACATCAGACAATGAAGACAGAGTATTTCAACTTGAAAAGAACATAGATAGCTCAGCAAGTCTACTAAGAAACCATGAGCAGAACATTCAAGAGCTATGGGATAATATCAAAAGACCAAACTTAAGAGTCATTGGGATACAGGAAGGCACAGAGCTCCAAACCAAAGGATTAAGCAATCTATTCAGTGAAATAATACAAGAAAACTTCCCAGACTTGAAGAATGAGACAGAATCCCAAATCCTAGAAGCCTACAGGACGCCGAATGTGCAAAATCATAAGAGATCCACACCTAGACACATTATAATGAAGATGTCCAACATACAGAATAAGGAGAGAATTTTAAAAGCTACAAGGGAAAGGAAGCAGATTACATTTAGGGGTAAACCAATCAGGATAACAGCTGATCTCTCAACACAGACTCTAAAAGCTAGAAGATCCTGGAATAACATATTTCAAACGCTAAAAGAAAATGGATTCCAACCAAGAATCGGGTATCCCGCGAAATTAAGCTTCAGGATGGAAGATGAAATTAAAACATTCCATGACAAACAAAAGTTAAAAGAATTTGCAGCTAGAAAACCATCTCTTCAAAAAATCCTTGGCAAAACACTACAGGAAGAGGAAATGGAAAACAACAACGAAAACCAACAGTGGGAGGTAGGACAGTAAAGGGGGGAAAATAATCAAAGAGGAAAACAAATCAGGTTTAATAGCATTAATAAACAAACTATGGCTGGAAGAACAAACCATATCTCAATAATAACCCTAAATGTTAATGGCTTAAACTCACCAATTAAGAGACACAGGCTAGTTGAATGGATCAGAAAACAAGACCCAACAATATGCTGCCTGCAGGAGACGCATTTGATAGGAAAAGATATACATAGACTGAAGGTGAAAGGTTGGGAAAAATCATATTACTCATATGGACTGCGGAAACAAGCAGGAGTGTCCATACTCATATCAAATAAAATAGATTTCAAGCCAAAGTTAATCAAAAGGGATAAAGAGGGACACTACATACTGCTCAAGGGAACCATACACCAACAAGACATAACAATCATAAATATATATGCCCCAAACAACGGGGCTGCTATATTCATCAAGCAAACTCTTCTCAAGTTCAAGAATCTAATAGACCACCATACAATAATCATGGGAGACTTTAACACACCTCTCTCACCACTGGACAGATCTTCCAAACAAAAGCTGAATAAGGAAACTATAGAACTCAATAATACAATTAACAACCTAGACTTAATTGACACATATAGAATATACCACCCAACATCAAGCAGCTACACTTTTTTCTCAGCAGCACATGGATCCTTCTCAAAAATAGATCATATATTATGTCACAGGGAAACTCTTAGTCAATATAAAGGTGTAGAGATAATACCATGCATCTTATCTGATCACAATGGAATGAAACTGAAAATCAACAATAAAAGAAGGAAGGAAAAATCATGCATCACTTGGAGAATGAACAATAGGTTACTGAATGATCAATGGGTTTTAGAAGACATCAAGGAGGAAATTAAAAAATTCTTAGAGTTAAATGAAAACACAGACACAACATATCGGAATCTATGGGACACATTGAAAGCAGTTCTAAGAGGAAAATTCATTGCTTGGAGTGCATTCCTTAAAAAAAGAAAAAACCAACAAATAAATGATCTCATACTTCATCTCAAAATCCTAGAAAAAGAAGAGCAAAACAATAGCAAAAGAAGTAGAAGGCAAGAAATAATTAAAATCGGAGCTGAAATTAATGAAATCGAAACAAAAGAAACAATTGGAAAAATTGACAAAACTAAAAGTTGGTTCTTTGAAAAAATAAATAAAATTGACAGACCCTTAGCCATGCTAACGAAGAGAAGAAGAGAGAGAACTCAAATTACCAGCATACGGGATGAAAGAGGCAATATCACAACAGACACTTCAGAAATACAGAAGATAATCAGAAATTATTTTGAATCCTTATACTCCAATAAAATAGAAGATAGTGAAGGCATCGATAAATTTCTTAAGTCATATAATCTGCCCAGATTGAGTCAGGAGGATATAGACAACCTAAACAGACCAATATCAATTGAGGAAATAGAAGAAACCATCAAAAGATTACCATCTAAGAAAAGCCCAGGACCGGACGGGTATACAGCAGAGTTTTACAAAACCTTTAAAGAGGAACTAATACCAATACTTTTCAAGCTATTTCAGGAAAGAGAAAAAGAGGGAGAACTACCAAATTCATTCTACGAGGCTAACATCACCCTGATTCCGAAACCAGACAAAGACACTTCAAAGAAAGAAAACTACAGACCAATATCTCTAATGAACCTAGATGCAAAAATCCTCAATAAAATTCTGGCGAATCGGATACAAAAACATATCAAAAAAATTGTGCACCATGATCAAGTAGGATTCATCCCTGGTATGCAAGGTTGGTTCAATATACGGAAATCAATAAATGTTATTCACCACATCAATAGACTTAAAAATAAGAACCATATGATCATCTCGATAGATGCGGAAAAAGCATTCGACAAAGTACAGCATCCCTTTATGTTCAAAACTCTTGAAAAACTAGGGATAACAGGAACATACCTCAACATTATAAAAGCAATTTATGCTAAGTCTCAGGCTAGCATCATTCTGAATGGAGAAAAATTGAAGGCATTCCCTCTAAGATCTGGAACAAGACAGGGATGCCCTCTTTCACCACTTCTGTTCAACATAGTTCTCGAAACACTGGCCAGAGCAATTAGACAGACGAAAGAAATTAAAGGCATAAAAATAGGAAAAGAAGAACTTAAATTATCACTATTTGCAGATGACATGATTCTATACCTAGCAGACCCAAAAGGGTCTACAAAGAAATTATTAGAGATAATAAATGAATTCAGCAAAGTGGCAGGTTATAAAATCAACACGCATAAATCAAAGGCATTCCTGTATATCAGCGACAAATCCTCTGAAATGGAAACGAGGACAACCACGCCGTTCACAATATCCTCAAAAAGAATAAAATACTTGGGAATCAACCTAACAAAAGAGGTGAAAGACTTATACAATGAAAACTACAGAACCCTAAAAAGAGAAATTGAAGAAGACTTAGAAGATGGAAAAACATACCCTGTTCATGGATAGGCAGAACTAACATCATCAAAATGGCGATATTACCAAAAGTTCTCTATAGGTTTAATGCAATGCCAATCAAAATCCCAACGGCATTTCTTGTAGAAATGGAGAAAGCAATCATGAAATTCATATGGAAGAATAAAAGACCCAGAATAGCAAAAACAATACTAAGCAGGAAGTGTGAATCAGGTGGTATAGCGATTCCAGATCTCAAACTATACTACAGAGCAATAGTAACAAAAACAGCATGGTACTGGTACCAAAACAGGCGGGTGGACCAATGGTACAGAATAGAGGACACAGAAACCAACCCACAAAACTACAACTTTCTTATATTTGATAAAGGGGCTAAAAGCATGCAATGGAGGAAGGATAGCATCTTCAACAAATGGTGCTGGGAAAACTGGAAATCCATATGCAACAAAATGAATCTGAATCCCTTTCTCTCGCCAAGCACAAAAGTTAACTCAAAATGGATCAAGGAGCTTCATATTAAATCAGAGACACGGCATCTGATAGAAGAAAAAGTTGGCTACGACCTACATGCTGTGGGGTTGGGCTCCAAATTCCTCAATAGGACACCCATAGCACAAGAGTTAACATTTAGAATCAACAAATGGGACTTACTTAAACTAAAAAGTTTTTTCTCAGCAAAAGAAACAATAAAAGAGGTAAATAGGGAGCCTACATCATGGGAACAAATCTTTACTCCTCACACTTCAGATAGAGCCCTAATATCCAGAATATATAAAGAACTCAGAAAATTAGACAATAAGATAACAAATAACCCAATCAACAAATGGGCCAAGGACTTGAATAGACACTTCTCAGAGGAGGACATACAATCAATCAATAAGTACATGAAAAAATGCTCACCATCTCTAGCAGTCAGAGAAATGCAAATCAAAACCACCCTAAGATACCATCTCACTCCAGTAAGATTGGCAGCCATTATGAAGTCGAACAACAATAAGTGCTGGCTAGGTTGTGGGGAAAAGGGTACACTTGTACATTGTTGGTGGGACTGCAAATTGGTGCAGCCAATTTGGAAAGCGGTATGGAGATTTCTTGGAAAGCTGGGAATGGAACCACCATTTGACCCAGCCATTCCCCTTCTCGGTCTATTCCCTAAAGACCTAAAAAGAGCATGCTACAGGGACACTGCTACATCGATGTTCATAGCAGCACAATTCACAATTGCAAGACTGTGGAATCAACCTAGATGCCCTTCAATAGACGAATGGATAAAAAAAAATGTGGCATTTATACACAATGGAGTATTACTCTGCAGTAAAAAATTACAAAATCATAGAATTTGGTGGGAAATGGATGGCATTAGAGCAGATTATGCTAAGCGAAGCTAGCCAAGCCCTAAAAAACAAATGCCAAATGTCTCCTTTGATATAAGGAGAGTAACTAAGAACAGACTAGGGAAGAAGAGCACGAGAAGAATACCAACATTAAACAAGGATGAGAGGTGGGAGGGAAAGGGAGAGAGAAGGGAAATTGCATGGAAATGGAAGGAGACCCTCAGGGTTATACAAAATTACACACAAGAGGAAGTGAGGGGAAAGGGAAAAACAGTACAAGGGGGGAGGAATGAATTACAGTAGTGGGGGTAGAGAGAGAAGAGGGGAGGGGAGGGGAGGGGAGGGGGGATAGTAGAGGATAGGAAAGGCAGCAGAATACAACAGACATGAGTTTATCAATATGTAAAGCAATGAAGTGTAACTGATGTGATTCTGCAAGCTGTATATGGGGTAAAATGGGAGTTCATAACCCGCTTGAATCAAAATGTGAAATATGATATATCAAGAACTATGTAATGTTTTGAACAACCAACATTAAAAAAAAAATAAAATAATAAAAAAAGGTGTATTTTGTTTTTAAGGTACATGAAAATTACCCAGGAGTTACTGAGCATAGTCAGAATATCCATCTTCTGTAACATTATGTTCCCATGTCAAAAAGAAAATGGACAACAGAGGGCCTTTTATGCTCAGGCATAAAAGTGACAGACATATTTCCCATTCATATTCCTGGGCTAGGACTAGTCATAGGTTTCATTTAACTTTCGGAGACACAGGAACTGCTATTCTGAAAGGTGTGTAGAAATTGGAGAGCTGCAAAGATGTGCTTCTTATAATTACCTCACTAAGGTTCTGTAAAATGCCACCTTGCATAACTATATCTCTCATTCTCCTTCCAGGTGCTCACCCTTTTAGATATTAACCTATGTATGAGTTTTTTAGGAATTTAAAGATTCGTCAATAGAATTGAGCATTGCCTTAACGTGTATGTGTGTGTGTGTGTGTGTGTGTGTGTGTGTGAGAGATAGAGCATGGGTGTGTACACGCATGTGCATGCACACACACAAGATGACACAAGATTAAAGAATTTTATTTCCTGAAAATGATCTTTGTTTTAATCAAGGACTCTTAGGCCACAAGGATAAATACAACTAAATCTTTAGAAATCCAGTTAATCCAAATTCCAAATCCAATTAATTCCAAATCCTTTTTGGAATTTTAGGATTATTTTGCCAATTCATAAGAACCATATTTTGAATCAAATGAGTCTGTTTTTTGCAGTTCGAGTCACAGCAAAGAGTTGACCTTCTTTTATAAAATGTGAGGC
The DNA here is from genome assembly GCF_045843805.1 of Urocitellus parryii. Lineage (NCBI taxonomy): Eukaryota > Metazoa > Chordata > Mammalia > Rodentia > Sciuridae > Urocitellus > Urocitellus parryii. The sequence continues at coordinate 38,283,182 of NC_135540.1, read as the reverse complement.
TGGAATAGATGTGTTCAATTCTCTTTTCTTTAGAGGGTTGAACTGGCACACCCTGTGGACAAGTGAAGTGCTCTGAGGGTACCCTCTCGCTAACCTGAAGCTTGAAGGTCTATACCTCAGGGAGTTGATGCAAATGTTAACTTAGAATAATAAAATATGAAAGCAAAATGGAACTAAGTGAACTAAGTTCACTACAGTTGTTCCAGCTATGGTTTAACCAGATAGCTCATATAAAGTACTGTTTAATTTTTTTTAGATTTAAACTTAAATTCATTTTTTCTATAGCTGTCTTCTTTAAAGTCATTGTTCATTTGAGTCTTTTTTACAAAAGATAAGCATAAAACAACAAATAGTTCTATACATAAGAACTTTCTTTCATACTTTGAAACCTACTGTTTTTTTCCCAAAGATGAACATAAAACTAGCCAAGCAAAGATAACATTTATTGAAAATTGAAACAAAGACTATTTTTTCTCCCAAGAATATACACCATGGCAGAAATCTCTTTTTTTTTACTTGAAGACAATGGCAGATAACTGGCACCCTGCAGTCTAGTGATCTCAAGGTCTTCTATCAGTATGTCATAATAGTTGAAGAGTTCCACAGAATCAAAATAATTAAGAGAGGGACATAAAACATGCAAAAACATCTTTCCATCATTAAACACAAAAATTTTAATATAACAAAAATAATGTTACTTAGCATATTATTTTCACATTTAACTTTGTAGAAGTTGTAGTTTACCTATATATTTAATTTAATTATTTCCATTTAACACTATATGAAATATGCATGCAAAGAGAATTTTAATACATGCTTTGTTTACACACATTTACTTAGCTTAAAATCAAAGTAATGTAAATAAATAAGTGGCATCCAGGATTTTTTTTTAAAGAAGTGATGTTTCTTAAATTAGAAAAATACTGATGTCATAGAATTTTAGAGGTGGAAAGGTCACTAACTTCAGTCCTTTTCCTTTAAAAACAAACAAACTACTAGAAAAATTACACAAATTGAATATTGTCAGCAGGTATAGTATTAAAACCACATCCAATTTTGGATCCTTAGTCCTACACCTAATTTTGAAAAGATATTTAAAAATGAAAATTAAAATGTCCAAATTTAGCTTCTCATGGATCCTTTAATTATATACAAAATTCATGTGATATTTATTTTCTCTGGACATATTACTAGAGAGACAGCAAGAAAGAGAGGTAGCTATGTAGAAAGATAAATAAATAAAACTATTCCAAACAGACAGCTGCCATTATGGCTATCAATATTTGCCTACATGTTCAAGGATCATAATTAATTCTGAGAGAATAAAAAGTTTTGGTGTACTACTGCATAGTTGGGTGAATATGGACAATGCCAAAGTACCATATATTCTAAAAAGCTGGAAAAAATGATTTCAATGTTTCAACATAAATGTATAAGGAGAAAGATATGTTTGACTCGATTAAAGTATTATACAACATATATCTGTATCAAAAAGTCACATAGTACCCCATAAATGTGTAATTTATATATATATTTATATATTAGTTAAAAATAAATTTTAAAAGAATATATTTTATGTATATATATGTCTATATATATATATCTATGTGTGTATATATATATGTATATATATATATATATATATATATATATATATATATATCAGTATATAGCAATTTATTTGGAACACCAAATAAATTCTGTCATTGACAATAAATTACCTCCCATCTGTGGCTCAAGGATCACCAGTATGATTGGTGCAGCAGGAGGGAAGACAGGGCAACAGGCAGAGCTGCATGCTGCACCTAATATTCTCACCATAGATTTCAGGTGAGGGCAGGTGTTGGGAGCCATTCTCACACGTGATCGGGTGCCTCCCGTTGAGGGTCTGAGGCACTTTGGCAAATGTCGAAGTTTTTCCCGTCCCTCTCCTGATGAGAGAGCCCATCCGTGTGGGGGTGTGCCTGACCACTGACCCCGGGGACCCAATCGCTGACCCTGACCTTGGAGTGCAGCCCCCCCTCAACCTTCATTGGATGGAATTCTCCCCTGAATCTCTGGTTCCCTAATAAAAGGCTACTCCCCGGCGTGCTCGCTCTCTCTCTCCTGCTAGCCCTGAGTAATCCTTGCTGCCCTGCTGGGCGGCTAGAGGAGCGAACCAGAGAGGGGAGCCGTCTCGGACCTAGCAATAGAATTAAGGTAATTGAGTCTTGTGTTTTTATTTCGATCTCGTCTAACTAACTTTATGCCTAGAACCTCATTAATGAAACCACTGCGCAGGCCGCGTGGTAGAGGCAGGTCACTGTTAATGACCTCATTTGTGCTCATTCCACTTTATAGAAAAATAAGCCCAACCTCAGGTCAAAAAGCAACAGCAAAAATACAACTTTAAAAGCACATAAGAGTCAGTCAATTATATGGCCAGAAGTTAGGATTATATTCTAGATTGAGCTGAAAGATCCTGAAGGATATTAACCAAGAGTTGGAGGTGATTTGTGTGAAAAAGAGATGGTAGAAGGATTGGGTGGAAAATGGAAGGCCAGTTGGGAGGCCATAGCAAAGGCCACTGTTCAGGCAAAAGAGAGGATTGTAGTTAAACCAGAACTAGGATAAAATTTAGAAGGATCAAGTAGTGGGCAGAGAGAAGGGAGGTGACAGTTGATGGTGGTATGAAACATGGTTCTACTATTGGGTAGATGTTCCAGATCATCCCAAAGTGTTCCAGAACTGGTCCTGTCTATGCCACCAAAAATATGCCCTACATTTTTCTCATTCTTCATTTTTTTCTTCAGAACAGAACAGCAATTGTGATGATCTATTTGCATTGTAGATTGCATCGAATCCAGCTCATCTGTTTCACTCCATGTACCATGAGGGTGAGGGCTGTATCTGCTTGGCTGTGTACTCAGCAGGTTGCCCAATGCCTGGCAGTTTTACTAAGTCTGAATGAATGCATGCAGCTTTCACCCTAGTTTTATAGGAAAAAATACAGGATGCTATGTTAAACTTATATAGGTCTCCTTGCAACAATCTCAAGAGTTTAAGAAAAGGTGAAGCATGTTAGATATCATTTATCTGTTCTAAACAATATTTAGATTAGCCATGGTAAGTTTCCTAGTTCTTTACTCAAAACTGTATATGTTACATGAATTATAGCTTTTACCTAAATCAAGAATATGCCTTATAAGCCTCTGACTTCAGTTACCAGAAAGGGAAGCAGGATTAATATGTTCTCATTTATGGTATCAGAGGAACTGGTTTGGAGGGTAGAATTTGAAGCATCTATTTTTCCTTAGTTAGAACTTATTTCTAACCCCTGGCGATACAGCTAACTTAAAAAAAAAATTAAGCCTTGATAATAGTGTTTACAAGAAGCATGTCTAAAGTATTTAAGAGAATAAAATCTAAAAACAGCATTAATAATTAATAAGCAATGATAAATGGGAAACTGTATAAATCATTCTCTTTTATCTATTAAGTCAGTTCTTTTCGGGGTCATTTATTTGATACAATTTATTAACCTACTTTTGGTATCCATGTAAACATAAACCATAATTCTCTAAAATATTTATTGATTTAGAATTCCATCAATTTACTTATCTTCCTCTTTCACAAGACTGCATTTATCAGATTTGGCCATAATTTTACAATTAATGATGAAACAATAATGATTATTTGATTTCTGTATTTATTAGATCATGTCATTAATAAAAGCAATATCAATAAAAGAAAAAATATTATTTCCCATGATGAATTACTAAGAAACTGTGTGTTTGATAAAGGAATTTCTATGAAAACACTTAATATAAAACATAAAGTACAACAAGTGAAATATATTTAGATTTTATAATGAGATTATTTGCATTGAATTACAGTCAACAAACTGGTATTTATTTTTCATAGTATTTGTTATTACCAGAAGTCTCTTTTAAATGTGATCATATATATTATACCTGTGCATGACATACAGAGGTAATATTATTTTAAATATTGATGGGTTATATGTCACATTAAAAACTCATAGCACTTTCTCTTCTTCCTATATTGGATAATCAAAAAAAACACTTTTAATTTTTTGTGGCTATATTAAATAAATGAAGTTCACACTAATCTGTTCCATGTAGGCAATTAGCCCAGTTAATAGCATGAGATTCATTGCTATGTTCTAAAAAATGCAGGCAGAATTACAGACATATGAGAACAGGTTTATTTTTTGCCTAACTATATAATGATTCCAGTGATAAATGTCACAGATTAGGAGGTAGAGCTTTGTGGCAAAAAACAAAACACAACACAACCAAAACAAGACTGAGACTATATATTATAATCCAGCTGAGATAGTAAAATTGCTAGTTTCCATTGATTAAAAAATTGTAAGCTTGTCTCAGCTATAGGGAGGTAAATGCTGCTCAACTCAAGAATAGCAATGCTTGGAAGGGTAATAAATTCGTTACATGCAAATAAATTATCCTTATTAGGCAACTTGTCCTATTCATTGTTTCTATTTATTATTTCACTTAGCAATGAATACTATAGTCAATTTGCAAACTAATGAACAGCTTTATAATACTAATGAAAAGAACACAGGCCCAGTTTTTAAAAAAATGGAATTTGCATGGTGTATTTTATAGTCTAGAAATAAGAAGCAAATTTCCAGTTTTAAAGTTATTTTATTGCCAACTTTAGAAATATTGCCCTTTCTTCTTTTCCAAAATGCATTTGCAAGAGTCTGCTCCTGGTTGAGTAATATTATATTAAAATATTTTGTTAAAAAAAATTGCAGGATAAAACATTAAAGACAAGTAAATACACCTAAGAATGAAAGCACTGAGTTATAAATTAAAACTCTAGATATGCCCTTAGTGTCAGGTATGGTCAAGAAAGCTACTTGGATTTAATATATTCTTGTTGTATGAATTTGCACAAAATGGATATTGTCTTTGTGTTCCCCAGTAGGCTGCCAAAGCCAAATATCACACATGGGTGGCTTAAACAAAAGAAATTTATTTTCTCATAATTCTGGAAACTGGGACATTCAATATCAGTGTGCCATCATGGTGAGGTTCTGGTTGTGACCAGAACTCCTTTCCTGACTTGTGAACTGCTGCTTTCTTCCCTCTGGGTCCTCACATGGTAGGGAGTGTGAGATGTCTGGTTTCATTTCTTAGAAGTGCACTAATCTCATCAGGAGCCTCCCCCTTTCCCAGCACCCCTCCCCCATCTAACTCTAATTACCTCCCAAAGGCATCATCTCCAAATAACAGCACATTGAGGGAGGGGGGGTAGGGCTTCAACATGTGAATTCTGGAGGAGCACAAACAGTTAGCCACAACAACAGTATATTCTGAGAAAATCCATTAATCAAAAGATACATGCATATGTCATTTAAGAGGGAGGGAGGAAAGGGGGGTGAGAGAGATTGTTGCCTTTTATAATGAACAACAATTTTATTTGTAAGCAACTGACCCTTTTATGGCACCAGCCCAATGTCAGGTGACACTAGTGATATGTATCATGTATGAAAGAAAAGGTCTTAATGAGATTTAGTAAGTAGGGGACTCACACACTTACATAAACTATACCATGTAAAAGGCACTCTTTCATATTTTAAAATATCTAAATTTGCCTTTTTACTTTTTTTAAACTATGTAGACTATCTACTTTATAAATTATTGGCAGTAATGATCTTTAACAAGGTGTTAAGGGCTTTCTATTCTAGCCTTCCAGTTGAGGGGAAATAAACATAGCAGCATTGACTCACAGTATTTTGAAACTGAAGGCCTTTATTTATATTATAGGAAACCAGAGTTTTGCATCCACTTGAAGATGCTGATTACTCTTCCCAGGAGTCTTTTCTTGTTAAAGAAACAGAAAAATAGGACAATGAAAGAAGAACCCCAGGAGGAAGAAAGAATAAGTAGGAATAAACAAAAGAAGAGACAAGAGCCAAGAGAAAGTACTTTTCCATAAATTAAATCCCCTTCTTTATCGAAAAGCTAAATAAAAGCACCTTATCTGTCTGGAGTCTTTGCTTTAATTCCTCAGAAAAATGAAGGTCTAAACAGTCTCTAGTTAAGTGTATTCAGCAAAAACTGTTATTAATCAGGTTATTGTTTAATGAAATGGTTTAATTAATTTAGTGATTTTCTGCATCGTACTCTTGTCAATCAAAAATAAGTTATATACCATTTTACTAAGTATGCATTTATTGTAATATCTATCCTCCTTTTGTTTTCCCAAACTCAGAATCAATTCCATTCAGAAATGGCTTTGCTATTTTGCAGACAGTGTGTGGTAACCCATGGTCTTCCTTTGCCAATATTACAGTATTTTGGTTTATTAAAATGATGGACTTAATATGATTGAGATCAACTAAGTTAAAATAAAATGGAAAGAAAGCCAAAATGTCTGTAATTTGTATGTTGTGGAAGGAATAATAATCTTTAGTAACAACAACATTATAAATTTTCATGCTCTCATTTGAAAGTCTGAAAAGATGTGGAAATGTTAAACAGTTTTCCTGTAGATTAGTATGGTCATATTTTCAAATTTAAGCATTATTTTTAAACTAAGATATATAAAATTAGACAAAGAAGAGCAGCTGTCCAGCTGTGATTTTACATCTTATGCAGCTGTGGCCCACCTGCCCCGAGCATCAATGATTTGGACACTGGGCATTCTTGGCTCAATAATACACTTGTTGGAAAATGTTAAAGCAATTAGCAGAGGCAATCTCAAAAGAGAAGACCCAGGAGAATAATTTCAGTGAGGCTGTTGAATAAAGCATTATCATCTTAAAATTTGTGCTTATTTCTTCTGTATAATATTAGCACAACTAAAAGAACATGCTTGATTTTGCCTGCAGTAAGCTATTTTAAGTCCCTCAATTAAGCTCTATTCTAATAGCTATTATCATTAGTTAGCATTTCCATAACAATATACATTTTAACACAAGTTCTTTGTAACAGTTTTTAGAAGTTTCTCTTTTCTGGGGTCTTCTGAGGCAAAATTTAATCTACATAAAAATTGCAAAGAAAACACAACAAATTATATGGATCCTACATTTCCTGTTGAAATCACCTGCAGTTAGCTTCTTCACAAGACAATATAGATTACAGTTCTGGCTAAATCAAAGGAATGGTGACTAATTTATGCAAGGTACATCTGGAATAAGCCAAAGACCCAGGCATAAAACAATGTCCCCTTTATGGTCTTATGCTCCCCCCCCATAATATCATAAAGATTCAGAATCCAAGGGCCAATAAAATCATGATGTGAATGTATACAATTAAGTACATCATCAGAACAGCCAGATATTACTGGGCTTGCATAATGCATGGCAACCATGAATACAATTGAAAGTGAGATGGGATCGCCAAAGGCCAAGGAAATTGGAGCCTCAGCTCCAGGGTTGGATAATGTCCTACTAGGGATGCACTAGGTTACCAGAGTCAGGTTAGATTGCTACAGGCTCCACAGTATTATTTTCTGGAGGCAAGGTAGGATAGAAGAAATAAAAGGGGAAAAGGAAACAAAAGGAAGGATTAGGAGGCTGTCATTTTAACCTGAAAGCCTGTTCTAATAAAGTTTCTTATACATTGCTTGCCCAAGCCAGCTCTCTCACTCAGGCCTGTCACTCCCAAATTTCTGGAAAATCTACAAATCTCCCTCAGAGTCTTAAAGATACTGGAAACTCATCCACTTTTTTTTTTCTTTCTTACATAGATGACAATAGTGGAGTGCATTACATACATAATTATCCATTCATAGCACAATTTTTTGCAACTCTGTATATAAAGTGTGTTCAAGCCAAATTATGACATTATACATGAGCTCTCTTATGTTTTTTTGCATACAATTCTTAATACACCTTTATACCACCATTTATCATCCACTTTTGAAAGTTTCACAATGCACTGTTAATTAATCCACGAATACATGTGTTTTTAGAATACATTGAAAAAGGGGGATCAATACCTATAATGTATGTTATCTATTGATCAGATAAGAAGAAGATGTCAACCTGAGGTTCCTGGGAATTGCTAGACCACCACAAACCATCTTGTGAACATATCTGATGTTGTCCCACATACCTTCCTATGCCCACCCCTCACTGAATTTCTTTAAAGGAAGCCTGAAATCCCAAAGCACCTTCTAGATGGCCTGCATTCTCCCTTGAATGATGCCTATGATTCTTAAATAAATCACTGTGCCTCAACATCTGAAATGTCTAGAAATTCTTTTCTATGGCATTTCTCAAGGACCTTGTTTTCCTCAATTAAGGTCCTCTTTTCCAAGACCTCTTTAGACTCTCTTCAGGGACAGTGGTGGTATTTTAAACATAAAATTGAACCAGAATCAATAATCTCTCTCTCTCTCTCTCTCTCTCTCTCTTATATATGTCATATTATACCTTGTTCATTAAATTAAAAAATCCCTCAAAACTCTGATAAATGTGACAGTTAAAAATCTTGAAGGCCATTTCTTTGTGCCTTTAAACTATATGGTCTTCCCCTCTCTTTTCCATTTTCAGGCACTAAATGTTTCCTGAATCAGAGATTTTCCCTAAAGTCTGCTTTGACTCATTTGTTTTATTTTATATCAATGGTAGAGATTTGCTTATCACAAATCTTTTATCTCCTTCTTCTGTGTTCTTAGTTTAATGTGAGAGGAAGATTCAGAGATCAGGAATCATACAGGGACATTCTATATCTGCTGTTTCCTCACTGAAAACAAAATATTTTGAAAATCACTTAAGATTTATTTGTTTTTGTATGTAATGCTCCATTTCAGGGGAGAAAGTTACTTGGGATATACTAGTAATAACCCCTGTTGTTATTCACTAAATTTAAAAATATTTTAATATCCTTATTCACAGAGTTTCTTCTCTAATTGGGCCATTATAAAAAATCTTAATGCAACTATATTAAAATGATTTAGGAGGAAAGGAAGGAATGCTTAAGGAGGAAAATAAATTAATTCAGTATATTAAACCCATACTCATCTAAGGAAATCTGAATTTAACAAACTGGTATTGTTCCACAAAAGATCTAAATAGATGCTTCTCCAAAGAAAAAATAAAAAATGCCCAACAAATTTGTGAAAAAAAGTTCAATATCCTTAGTAATCTGGGAGATGCGAATCAGAACCACACTGAAATTTCATCTCTCCCCAGTCACAATGGCAGTCAACAAGAGCACAAATAACAATAATTACTTGTGAGGATGTGGAGAAAAATATATATTGCTGGTGGACTGCAAATTAGTACAACCACTTTGGGGAGCAGTATGGAAATTCCTCAAAATCCTAGGAATGGAACAACTACATGACCTATATTCTACTCCTTGTATTTATCTAAAAGAACTAAAATTAGCATACTATACTGATATAGCCACCTCAATGTTATAGCAGCACAATTCACAATATACACGTAATGCAAACAGCCCAGGTGCCAGTAAGTAGCTGAATGAATAAAGAAAATGTGGTATATATACAGAAGAGATTTCTACTCAGCCATAAAGAAGAACGAAATTATGTCATTTGCTGGTAAGTTGATGGAACTGAAGAACATCATGGTAAATGAAATGAACTGAACTCAAAAAGTCAGGGGTGAAATGTTTTTTCTCATATGTGGAAGCAAGAAAGAAAAAAAGGAATAAAAAAAATGGGGTCTTATGAAGATAGGAGATAGAGAAGCAGAATAGAACAGCAATAGAAGTCAGGGATTCCAAGTGTCAAGTGGGGCCTACTGCAGACATTCAATAAGGAAATGGAGATCACAGTCCTACAACCTAAGGGAACTAAAGTCAGCCAACAACAAAAATAAGCAAGGAATGCAGCCCTGCTGACTCCCTTTAGCCTGATAAGACTTGCATCATATTTATGATCTATACAAGCTCTAAGATAATTATGTCCTTCAGTTGGTGCTTATTTTTTTTACAGCAGTCATAAAAATAGAATTCACTCCACTTCTCTTTTTCTCTGATATAATTCCTTAGTGTGCATAATGCCTTAAATCTGTTCTTCATATTTCTTGGACAGCATGCCTTGGAGGAAGCATTATTAAAGGGACCAAAGTTTTCCCAGTGTAAGATAATTTCACACAAAATGTTTATTTCCTTTAAATAAACTTCACAAATGAACCTGAATTCCCTTATTATTACCAAACTTTTATGACATTCCCTCCCTGATGATCTTATTCAAGCAGTTTTTCTAGTCCAACATCAGAACTGCATGGAATCTTGTTAGTACATACATTCCAGGGTCCCACCCCAAAGTTTCTGATCCATTAAATCTAATTGTTTGGATGTGGGTTGAGTGTGTTCCCCAAAGTTTCATATGTGTGACAATCTCTCCAATGTGATAACATGGAAGGTGTAGGAACCTTTAAGAAGTGAGGCCTAATGGGAAGTGACTAGGTCAATTCAGGCATTGACCGGGGAAAAGATTAGGGTAGATCTATGGGGTCCTAAATTGGTTCTCATGAGAGTGCATTGTTATATAAATAGGGAGATTGGTGCCTCCTCTCTCTCAGCCTTCCTGTCTTTTCGTCATACTCATGCTATCGTCATGAAGCCATCTGCCATGATATGACACAGCTACAGGGATTTTCACCAGAGCTGTTGCCATATGGTGTAGATTGCAGCTTCCAAAAATCTTAGCTAAATAAAACTCTACAGTAGTTAGGGTTTACCAGAGGAATGGAAAATGTGTGTGTGTGTGTGTGTGTGTGTGTGTGTGTTTGTGTATGATTATAAAAGGGAATATATATGTGTGTGTGTGTGTATATATATATATATATACACACATGTGTGTGTATAAATTATATACATATATTTATATATGTATATACATACACACACAATTATAAAAGGGAATTTATTAGTTTGACTTATAGTATCAGTAGCTGGATAACCCCCAAATGGTCACATTCTTACTGAAGAGTCTAAGGAATGAGTAGTTGCTCCAAGAAGTTGGAGCCTCAGCAAAGAAGGGACTAATAATGCAACCCCAGACTGAGACCAAAAGCCTGGAAGCCCCTGGAGACTCAGTGGTGAAAGTCCAAATTGGAAGACTGAAGAAATGTCCTCTTATGTCAGTGGGTGATGGCAGCAGCAATAGATGCACTCGCTCAAGAAGAGTAAAGTTTGTATCCATTGTGACTTATTCCTTGTTTTGCTTTTTGCTGCATTTGCACACAGTGGTGCTCGTGTTCAGAGCAAGTCTTTCCTCTTGGTTTGTTGTCCCACACAACAATCATCTTTGGAGATACCCTCAGCAGACACACACAGAATTCTCTTAAGTTTCCTAAGAGTCTCTCAATCCAACCAAGTTGACAATTCAGATTAATCATCACAATCTGTTTTCTTTACAAAGCACACTCAACTTCAGGTATTTCAGCAACAGAAAACTTATCAATACAGGTGTGATGTAAGGTCAGCGATTTTGCATGTCTAACAAGTTCCCAAGTGATGCTACTACTGCTGGTTAGGAGAACATACTTTGGGAACTGCTATTTACTAAAGCCAAAAGACACATTTACCCATAAAATATTAGTCCCTTTTATTTTTGCTCCTTTTAAACCTACTTTCACATAAACATTCACCTTGGCATATACCCTTCCATAAGAGAGTAGAAAAAATAAAAAGATATTTCAGTAAATATTTATGATAATAAAGTTATTGAAATTATTTGGAGATTACTATGTTAATTCTTCTCAATGGGGGTAACTGTTGGTATCTGCAGTGAGACAATGAAGAATTGTCTCATTGCAGATACCATTATCAATTGCCTCTTGACTGAGGAATTTACTACTTCTGGCCCTTGTCCACAAAGTGCTCAGATAATTCATCAATCTTTGTGGTAACCAACAGTGTCCCCACATATTGCTAGATGTCCCCGTAGAGTGTGTGCAACATTAATTGAAAGCCATAAATCTGTGTTATTCAAGTTTCCATGCTATTCTTCTCTATATTAGTAAGGATTTTCAAATTTTGTTCTCATGTTTTATTCATACATTCTAGTTATTCTAAATATTTTAATTAATAGAATATATTACTGAATTAACTCCCTGAGGCCACAATCAAGAAGAATATGTAGCTTATACCAGGAATTGGCTCACTTAAAAATGCATTCTATCTTCTTTCAAGTGTGCAGAGACTGGAAAGTAAAGGCCACATTTGGCAGACCCCCCGAGGTTCCCTATACCACTTAATTTCCACCAGTGAGATGCATCATCATGACCTAGAATTAGAAGAGAGGCATACATGAAGAGAATCTAAGCAGGAAATATTCATTTTATTTGTGCATATTATAGCAATAGTGATATATTTTGGAGCCAGAGATTATAGAAATAGCTTCCTAATTTACTAGTCAGCTTCCTGATACCATACGTTCAGCATGTCTGTGTCCAAAGACTCCTGAGAAACCTAATTCTTATGTGTGGCTATCCTGGAAATCATATGACTTTAGGACTTATCACTCAAATTTATGCCTTCAGTCTATTTCATTAGAATTCCCCCAAATTGTGTAAGCCTTTACATAGCCAGAAATAACCTACCTGGTATTCAAATTAGCTAGTGTGGAGTCTGCCCTCTTTAACTGAACTCCTCTCAACGTAGAATACAAGTAGAACTAAATAATAACCAGGAGACTACTTATGGATATTTGTTTTTTAAATCTATAATTAAGGTAGCTCAAAGGTAATTAGGAGAAGCCTGGGGGATGGAGGATTAGGGAAAGTCGCTCTCCTGGTTGCTCCATGGTGTTAAACAAGATCTCATACACACAGCTACTCAACAAGGTGAGAGAAGGGATCTTTTCTGGGAAATAACTCTAGACATTCCAAATAGGTGCAGGAATCAGACAATCTGATAAAACAAAATAAAAGATATCCCCAGGACTGCTGCTCCCAGAAGCAGCACCAGTGGGTTAGAGCTCTCCTGCACTAAACATGTGGAACGGTATTTCAATTAAAGGAACCCCAATTTTGGGAGGTCTGAGAAATGTGTAGATATAGAGAAAATAGAGTTCAATGTCACTGCACAACTAATCTGAAGGGTGTTTTGTGCAACAATATTGTGAGGAGGAGAAAGGGAGGAAAACAGGTCTCGCCAGCTACCAGGGAAATCAAGAGGAAGGAATAATTGAAGGGCAGTTTGGGGACCCAAGCCCCAACAGCTCTCCCTGGATGGAAGAATAAGTTTAGCAAACCCACAATACAAGGAACAGTGTGTGTCTAAGAGACCAGAAAAAATCAAAAGTGGAGCGGGGATGGAGGGCGGGGGTGTTTATAGGGGAAAATGGTTGGGAAAACACACTCAGCTTCTCCCCTCACACTGCAGAATGGCCACTTACAAGCTCGCCTGCTTGAAAGTAGGGCTGGAAAGACTCACTAGGCAGAGAATTTGAAAGGGGGGGTATGAATACATTGAGTATGGAGTCTGAACTCTGGAGTCTTGAGGACATGCAGGTGTGTCTGAGGGGAACAAGATTCACCTCTCCACCACAGCAGTGAAACCCAGGGGGTTTTCTCAGGGAACAGTCTTCCAGCGTGGCCCAGCATCTCTTTGGCCAGGGAAGTGACCAATTTAAAATCTATGGACCAATCCAAGGAAGAGCTTGGAAACTAAAGAAGCCTAAAACCTGCCCTCAAGATTCCTCCCTGTAGGATCTCACATCAGTTCAGCAACCCCGACTATCACACCTGAGAATAATATTAGGAACTCCAATGGAAACAATTCCCTAATTTTTCAGCAATATTCTCTTCTTTATTTTTACTTTTTAAATTTTTTTCTATGCACTGTGCAGTTATGACCTGAGTGGTTCATAGTGATGTATACATATTCAGACCTATTTTTTTGTTGTTGTTGTTGTTGTTTTGTTTGTTTCTCATTTCCAACATTTTTCTAAAGTTATTTCTTGTTGATCAATAGTTTGAGGAATAAAGTAGTTTAGTTAGAATATAGCAGTTTTGTTCTTGTACTCTTTTATTTTTACTATTAACTTTAAAATTTTTATTCTGTACACTTTTCTCTCTCACTTATCTGTTTCTCTTGATCCTCTTTCCCTTCTTTCCTCTACTAACAGCCAACCTTTCCTGATCTCTCTGTCACTCATTTCTACTTTCTACTTCTATTATCTCTCTCATTCCCTAACAAACATTGCATCATACCTTAACTACTTCTTATCTATCCCTGTCCAAACCTTAAAATTTTAAATCCATAAGGAAAATGACTGTATTGACCATGGGCAATAACTGAGCATATCATCTCTGTTTATTGTGACAATTAACATAGTAGATACCAAAGGAGGAACTATTTGGTTTGATGCTGTATATTGTTTGCATTGGTTGTTGTTTTTATATATCTCCCCCTAAACTGTGAGGCATAGGAAACCTTCAGAATCCCTACAAGTCAATAGGATAGAAACTCTCTGCCTCAAAATCTTACTGTCAAATGTGTAGACACAAACAACATGAAAAAAAGGAACAAATTGCCTCAAACAAACCAGTATAATTCAATAACAGAATCCATTGACACCACAGTGGAAGAAATAACAGAGAAGGATTTAGAATGTTCATATGAAATTAATCTGCAAGGTAAAAAAAACGATGTAAGGGAGAAAATACAGGAAGCAAAATATCACTTCAATAAAGAGATGGAGAATCTGAAAACAAACAGAAAACCTCAAAATGAAGAAATCAATATACCAAAATAAAAATTCATTGGAAGGTATCAACAGCAGACTATACCAGTTGGAAGACAGAGTGTCAGACAATGAAGACAAAATATATAATCTAGACAATAATGTTGACTGTGGAGAAAATATATTAAAAGAACATGAATAAAATTTCCAAGAAATATGGGATACCATGAAAAGACCAAATTTAAGATTTAAGATTTATCAGTATAGATGAAGGCTCAGAGATACAATCCAAAGGAATGTACAAAATTTTCTGTGAAATAATGTCCAAAAATTTATCCATCTTAAGAAGGAAATGAAAATGAAATACAGGAGAACAAATATACAAAATTACAACAGATCCACACCAAGGCACATTATTATGAAAATTCCCAACATACAGAATAAGGATAGAATCTTAAAGGCTGCCAAAGAAGAATGTAAAATTACTTTTAGAGGAAAACAGTATAAATATCAACTGATTTCTCAACCAAGATCCTTGAAGCTAGGAGGTCATGGAATAAGATATACCAAGCATTGAAAAAAATGGATGCCAACCAAGAATGCTATACCCTGAAAAATTAAGCTTCAGATTTTAAGATGAAATAAAAACTTCTCATGACAAATAAAAGCTAAGAGAATGATGTACAACTAGAAAGCCAGCACTCTACAGAACATTCTCAACAAAAATTTCATGAAGAAATGAAAAATAAAAGTGAAATACAGCAAATGGAGGAACTACACTAAAGGAAAAGTCAATCATAGGAGAAAGCAATTCAAATTAAAAACTAGAAATAAATCAAAATGACAGAGAATAAAAATTATTTCTCAATAAAAACATTGCATATCAATGGCCTCGACTCATCAATCAAAAGACAAAGACTGTGGCTCAGTGGTAGAGTGTTCACCTAGCATGGGCAGGACCTGGGTTCAATTCTCAGCACCACATAAAAATAAAGGCATTGTGTTGTGTCCATCTACAAAAAAGATTCATTCTCATTCTCTCTCTCTCTCTCTCTCTCTCTCACTCTCTAAGAATAAAAATAAAAGACAAAGACTGGCAGAGTGGATTATGCTGTCTCCAAGAGACTCACCTCATAGGCAAAGACATCTACAGAACAAAGGTAAAAGGAAACAAATATCATTCACATGAATCTTTTTAAAAATTATTTATTTATTTTAATTTGTTACTTATGATGGCAGAATGCAATCATTTTATATTATACATATAAAGCACAATTTTTCAAATCACTGGTTGTACAAAAGTATTTTCATACCGTTCATGTACTCATACATGTATTTAGGGTAATTATGTCTAACTCATTCCACCATCATTCTTACCCCCTTGCCCCTGCTTCCCCTCCTTCCTCTTTGTCCTATCTAAAGTTTCTCCATTCCTCCCATCCCCCCACCATCATCATTATGAGTCAGCATCCTCATATCAAAGAAAACATTTGGCCTTTAGTTTTTGGGGTTGACTTACTTCACTTAGCATTATATTTTCCAACCTCATCCATTTACCTGCAAATGCCATGATTTTATTTTCTTTTAATTATGAGTAATGTTCCATTGTGTATATATACCAAAGTTTCCCTATTCATTCATCTACTGAAGGGCATCTGGGTTGGCTCCACAATTTCACAATTGTGAATTGTGCTGCTATAAACATTAATATGATTGTGTCATTCCTCATAGAAATAGAAAAAGCAATCATGAAATTCATCTGGAAAAAATAAGAGACCCAGAATAGCCAAGGTAATCCTTAGCAAGAAGAATGAAGATGGTGGCATAACTATTCCAGACCTTAAACTATACTACAGAGCAATAGTAACAAAACCAGCATGGTACTGACATGAAAACAGACTTATAGACCAATGGTACAGAATAGAGGACACAATGACTAACCC
The DNA here is from genome assembly GCF_045843805.1 of Urocitellus parryii. NCBI lineage: Eukaryota > Metazoa > Chordata > Mammalia > Rodentia > Sciuridae > Urocitellus > Urocitellus parryii. The sequence continues at coordinate 38,266,593 of NC_135540.1, read as the reverse complement.
ACATAACTGTAGTTATCTTATATTAGACAAAGGCACCAAAAACGTACATTGGAGAAAAGATAGCCTCTTCAACAAATGGTGCTGGGAAAACTGGAAATCCTCATGTAACAAAATGAAATTGAACCTCTATCTCTCACCATGCACAAAACTCAACTCAAAGTGGATCAAAGACCTAGGAATTAAATCAGAGTCCTTGTGCCTAGTGAAAGAAAAACTAGACCCAAATAACCATCATGTCGGATTAGGCCCCAACTTCCTTAATAAGACTCTTATAGTGTAAGAATTAAAGCCAAGAATAAATAATTGTATGGATTAAAACTAAAAATCTTCTTCTCAGCAAAGGAAACAAACACTGAGGTGAACAGAGAGCCTACAGAATGGGAGCAAATTTTTACCACAAGCACATCAGATAGAGCACTAATCTCTAGGATATATAAAGCACTCAATAAACTTAACACCAAAAAACAAACAAACAAACAAATAACCCAATCAATAAATGGGCCAAGGAACTGAACAGACATTTCTCAGAAGAGGATATAAGAATCAATTTACAAACAAAAAAATGTTCAACATCTCTAGCAATTAGAGAGATGCAAATCAAAACTACTCTAAGATTTCATCTCACTCCACTCAGAATAGCAGCTATTAAGAATACAAACAACAATAAGTGTTGGCGAGGATGTGGGGAAAAAGGCACACTCATACATTGCTGGTGGGACTGCAAATTGGTTCAGCCAATCTGGAAAGCAGTATGGAGATTCCTTGGAAAACTTGGAATGGAACCACCATTATACCCAGCTACCCCACTCCTCGGTTTATACCCAAAGAACTTAAAAACAGTATACTACAAGGTCACATGGATCTTGTAAACAAGCAGGCATCTTTATCCTCCTATCAGATAAAGTGGACTTCAAACTAAAGTTAATCAGAAGGGACCAACAAAACCATTTCATACTGCTTTAGGGAACAATACATTAACAAGACATAACAATCTTAAATATTTTTGCCACAAATAATGGATACAATATACACTAAAAAAAAAAACCTTCACAATTTCAAAGAATAAAATAGACCACAAGACAATAATACTGGGTGACATTAATATGCCTGTCTCATCACTCAATAGAACTTGCAAAAAAAAAAAACCTAAACAAAGAAACTATAGAAATAAATAATACGATCAATACTTTAGATTTAATAGACATAAAAAGAATATTTAGTTCATCAATGATCAAATACACTTTCTTCTCAGAAGTACATGGATCCATCTCTAAAATAAACTATATCTTAGGCCATAAAGCAACTTTTATTAAATTAAAAAATAGAGATAATACCTTGCACTCTGTTAGATCATAATGAAATGAAATTAGAAATCATGATAAAATAAAAAATAGAAGCTACTCTCCCACCTGGAGACTAAACAATACATCATTGAATGAACAATTTATAGCAGAAGTAATCAGGAATGAAATAAAAAATACTTAGAAGTAAATGAGAATAGCAAAAAAATAAAAAATAAAAATCTCTTGGACACTATGAAGGCAGTTCTAAGAGAAAGTTCATTGTGTTGAGCTCAGTCATTAAAAGAATAGAAAATTGTTAAATAAATAACCTAACATTACATATCAAAGCCCTTGAAAAAGAACAAATAAATCAATGCCCAAAGCAGTAAAAAAAAAGGAAACAATAAAAAACAGAGCTGAAAATCAATGAAATTGAAGCAAAAGAAACCATTCAAAAGATTGACAAAACAAAAGTTGGTTCTTTGAAAAAAGAGATAAAATTGACAAACCTTTACCCAGGCTAATGAAGAAAAAGAGAGAGAAATGTCAAATTATTAAAATTCAAGATGAAAAAGGAAATATCACCATGGACATCACTGAAATACAGAGGTAATCAGAAAATACTTTGAAAATCTGTACTCCAATAAAATATCATTAAGACATCCAAAAATTTCTAGAGACATATGACCTACCCAAATTGAAACAGGGGGACATATAAAACTTAAACAGTTCAATTTCATGCAACAAAATTGAAGATGCCATCAAAAGCCTACCAACAAAGAAAAGCCCAAGACCAGACGGCTTCGCAGTGGAGTTCTACAAGACCTTCAAGAAGAACTAACACCAACCCCACTCAAATTATTCCATGAAAGAGAAAAGGAGGGACCCATTCCAAACTCATTCTATGAAGCTAGTATCATCCTGCTACCAAAACCAGACAAAGACTCATCAAAGAAAGAAAATCTCACACCAATATCTCTGATGGACATTGATGCAAAAATTATTGATATAATACTGGCAAATTGCATGGAAAAACATATTAAAAAGGTAGTGCACCATGATCAGCTGAGGTTCACTCTAGGGATGCAAAGCTGGTTTAATATATGGAAACCAATAAACATAATTCATCACATCAACAAACTTCAGGACAAGAATTAGATGATTATCTCAATAGATGCAGAAAAAAAATTGACAACATACAGCATAGATTAATGTTCAAAAACACTGGAAAAACTAGGGATAGTTGAAACATACTTCAGCATTGTAAAAGTTATATATGCTAAAACCAAGGCCAACACCATTATAAATGGAGACAAATTGAAAGCATTCCCTTTAAAAACTGGAACAACACAGGATGCCCTCTTTTACCATTCCTATTTAACATAGTCCTAGAAACCCTAGCCAGAGCAATTAGCCAAAAGAAAAAAATTAAAGGATATGAATAGAAAAAGTGGAGCTCAAACTACCACTATTTGCCAAGGACATAATTCTATACTTAGAAGACACAAAAACTCTACCAAAAAGCTTCTGGAACTCATAAATAAATTCAGCAAAGTAGCAGGATATAAAATTAACATCAATAAATCAGTTGTATTCCTATACACAAATGATAAATCAGCTGAAAGATAAATCAGGAAAATGATCCCACACACAATAGCTTCAATAAATAAAATAAAATAAAATAATAAGCAACTTTGGGACTCAATCTAACAAAAAAGGTGAAAGATCTTTACAGTGAAAATTATAGAACATGAAAGAAAGAAATCGAAGACGACCTTAGAAGATGGAAATTTCTCCCACATTCTTGGATAGGCAGTTTAATATTGTCAAAATAGCCATACTACCAAAAATACTACACAGATATAATGCAATTCCTATTAATGTTCCAATAATGTTTTTCATAGAAATAGAAAAAACAGTTATGAAATTCATTTGGAAAAATAAAATAGCCAAAGCAGTCCTTAATGAGAAAAGTGAAGCAAGAGGCATCACAATACAAGACCTTAAATTATACTAGAGAGATATAGTAACAAAAATGGCATGGTATTGGCTCAAAAACAGACATGAAGACCAATGAAACAGATTAGAAGACACAGAGTTATAACCATATAAATACAATTATCTCATATTAGACAAAGGCACCACAAACATATATTAGAGAAAAGATAGCTTCTTCAACATGCTGCAGTCCAGTCCGGCTGCAGCAAAATAACCGGGGGGTGATGAGCAACTTGGGTAGATTGATACAGCAGGAGTGGGAGCTGTTTATTGTAGGACAGGAGGGGTATATATACATTCCACACAGCTTATCTTAATTAACATAAACTAGATACAGCAGTCAACCAATAAGGAATCTCCACACTTAATGGCTCACTGGCGTTACTTCACAAACCACTCCATCTGGCAAAATGCCAGGAGCCAACTTGACTTGTTTATAGACCTTAACATCAACAAATGGTGCTGGGAAAACTGGAAATCCATACATATGTAGTAGAATAAAATTGAATCTCTCACTTACCCTGCACAAAACTCAATTCAAAGTGGGTTAAGGACTTAGGCATTAGAAGAGAGACTCTGTAGCTACTAGAAGAAAAAGTAGTCCCAATATGTGTATGTGTATATATATACACACATACACACACACATATATGAATTATAAATAGACAAAATAGTTTATTATATATATATATATATATATATATATATATATATATATATATATATACACATACATACAGGTTGTGTATGTATACATATATATATAATATGTATAAATATAATATGTATAAAAATATGTATATATGCATATTTTTTCTTGATAGAAATTTAGTGAAGTCCTACAGATAAGAATAAAAAATATCTGTCTATTGATAGGGATTGCTGACAGGTAAATATAGTTTGAGTGTTGTCATGTCCTCCAAGAGTCATGCTAGAAGCTTTGTCCTTGGTATGTCACTAAGAGAGGTAACAGGGTCTTTTAAAGGTGGAATCTAGTGGAAGATCCTTTGTCATTGAGGTGTGTGCCCTCAACAGGGATTAATGGCATTTCTGTGGGACCCTGGTTAGTTCTAGTCCATCTTTCTGACTTTCTTCCTTATTAGGATCTGTAGATGTGGAGTACCAACTGTCTTCAGTTATCCTTGGTCCCTACCTTTAAATTCAGGATACTTTTGGCACCTCTCACATGCACTCTTGCCATGATGCCACCTCCCATGCAGTGGCATAGCCAGGGTGGCCCTCCCCAGTAAAAACATCATCCTCTTTGCATTCTCAATCTCCACAACTATAATCTAAATAAACCTCTTTAATTATAGAGTATCTAGTCTCAGATATTTCTTTATAGTGACAGATAATGTTCAATACTGGGTTGGAATTATAAATAGACAAAATAGTTTTCATCTTCATGGATTCCTTTCTCATTATTCTTCCTCTACACTAAGCTGTCAAAGTTGAAGAAATCCTGTCACTATAGAATGACCTATCTGACTTTGCAGGCCTTTTAAACAAAATGAATTTTTTTTATCACAGTTTAAAATTATTCAGATATAATTGACCACTTTTTATTAGTGGCCTTCAGTATTTAAGTATCTGGAAGAAAAGAGCTTGATTCCATGTCTGGATCAACAGGTACACCAAACTTAATCATTAAAATACATTTTGATGCCAGACGTAACCATGAGAACCTATCCAGCCCCACCTGCCTTGGCTGAAAGAAGTGGCACACCCACTCATACATATCCACAAACCCTAGCCCTTGTGAAAGCAAAGAAATTCAGGTAAGGTTTTCAAGCATTCCAAACATTTTAATACTGACTTACTAGCCACTCTTATCTAGTGTTAGATGGTCAGGATTACACTATGATGATATCTTGTTTTCCCTTATAATCCCAAACACAAAAATCTATGGCTGGCTGTTCCATACAGGGCCAGCGCTAGGAAAGAATTAAATAATGTTTAACTATTATTTTTCATTGCAACTTTTTGTATTCATATTTTTACTAATGTTTTGAACTATTTATTTAAAATACACACATCTCTTGATTTCTCACTGTACCCTTTTCTTATTTTATATACATATACATAATACAGAGATGAACACATGGGAAACCTTTATGTACAGAAGATCTCAAAAAAATTGAGGCTTATAAATATACATTGCTAAAATATAAACTGAATTGAATATGAAATATCATGTTAGAATATCTGTAGATATTTCTACAACTCATAATTTGGTCTCCCATCATTCCATCCACTCTTCATATGTTGTTATACTTCTTCCATCTTTCTCTCTTCCTGGCCCATTCTGCTGTTTTAACCCCCTTCCTCTTTGTAGTGTTCCTTCCCATTATTCTCTGCTTCAGTCAGAGGCAAATCAAACAAGAACAATATTCCATTTTCTTATAGTAGTCATGCCTCTGTTTCTATGGGGGACTGGTTCCAGAATCAATCCTTTTCTTACAGATATCAAATTAGTGGATAAGCAAACACTTTACAAATATTACTACTATTAGTAATACTACAAAAACTACTACTACTACTACTAAAGGTGCAGTATTTGCATATAACTGACATACTGATCATTTCTAGATTACGTATCAGACTGAATACAGTGTAAATGCTATGTAAATAGTTGTTATACTACATTGTTTAGAGAATAGGTAAGAAAAAGTGTACACATGTTTGGTACAGATGCAATCATTATAGATCTAACTACATAATACACAATATGTAGTTGGTTGAATGTATTTTTCTTTCAATCTGTGGATATGGAGGAACAACTGTCTTCAGTTATCCTTGGTACCTACCTTCAAATTCAGGATACTTTTGGCACCTTTAGAAAATTTATCTTAGGATTCTGAGATCTTCATCTTATTTTCTTTGATAATCTGGTTTGAAGGTTTGCAAAAGACTGAGGGGCCTCCTGGAGTGGGTTGGAAAGATTCAAGAAGGATGTAATATTTTCCAGTTATATTAAGATTTACTCTGTTATTTATATTAGAACAAAAACATTAAATTATAATTGTATAGAAAGAAAGCTATTTCTTTCTATAACTGTATAGAAAGAAAGCTATTTAAAATTAAAGAATTAGAAGAAAATATTAACCTATAGGTTTTATGTTGCAGGAAGCATCAAATTACCATTAGCTGGTACTGGTAGACAAACAGTGATTTACTTTTTTTATGCATTTTTTCTTAAGCAACTCAAATCAAATCCTCATATTATCCATGTAAATGTTTTAAGACATGTTTTTATACCAAGCAATTTATAAAGGGATATTAATACTTAATTTCTTATGTTCCAATGCTATTTATTTGCTAAATAAGGTTAGACTGTATTCTACCTTCTTATTTCAGTGTACCCATAGCTGTTCTGCAATCTTTTGTGACTTATATTATTGCCAAAATCTTTTTCTGTTTTCTAATCACACAGCTTGACAGTCCGTCATTCTTCTCCACTTCACTGCCCCATTCCAACTGCATTTGGAATCCTCACAGATAATGAACATGAACCTAATAGACATGCTCCTCAAGTCTGATAATGAGAAGAAAAAATTAAACTATTGCATTCGTGAGTTGAAATTATTAACTGCAAATTTCTTCATTTGTCTTACTTAATGAGGTAATTCATATGCCAGCACATTCAAAATCAAAACATGCTATGTAAATGCTGGTTATTATTTACAGTAATAGTAAAAACAACAACCACCCCATTGCAACAATACTTTCTCTTCCCCTTTAGAATACATTTTGAAAGCTGATTGAGAAGATAAATGTCATAAACTGTGATTTTAACTACTAAAGCCTAGTGAGGAAGAAGCTAATTAAACCTAGTTTTGTTGGAAGAAATATATTAGAAAAGGAATCTGTAGATGCTAGTCATTTAAAAGGATTTTCTAAATATGGGGAGTTACTTTCTATATGAAGCTGCATATGTAAACAAACCATAATAAAATAGCTATTCACACAAAGACAACATTTACCTTAGGCTTATGTTAAACAGCTAGCTGCCACAATTCATTTAAGCCAAGTTTTCCTGAGACAGAAACATTTGATTTTATTACATTTCAGGGGGAAAAAAACAACCCTACAATCTGTAAAATAAAGTAGGGGGAAAATAAATGAGTGAGGAAAGGAAACAAGTATTTATCTCAGAAATTTTGAGTTTGTGATAACTCTCTAGCAAAGTCATTGGTAGAACGGAGGGGTTTGTTTGGGAGTGGGAGTTTGCCAAGAAATGAGACATGAAAAATTGTGTTCTATATGTGTAATAAGAATTGTGATGCCTTCTGCTGTCTTGTATTTAAAAAATAAAAGCAATTAAAAAAAGAATCTGGGGTTCTTAAAAAGTTTTAGCTAATCAAGCAAAGACATGTTGTTGATGTTTTTAATATTTTTTAGTTGTGGATAGACATAATAACATTTTTAAAATATTTTTATGTGGTACTAAGGATAGAACCCAGTGCCTCACACATGCTAGGCTAGCACTCACCACTGAGCCCTAACCCCAGCCCCAAGATGTGTTTTTAATTTTGAACTGGTTCTTAGTTGCAAGTAGAGGAGTGTTTTTAAAGAATGTCACAGGTAAGAAACATGATAGTTTTAATTGTGGAGAAGTATGTTTTAGCATGTATGAGCTGCAGTCCTGGTTTTCACAGACTTTTCCTATTATTCTTCCTTTGAAATTATTATTATTATTATTACTATTATTATTATATAATCCATAATGTGGGGTGCATGAGAGAAATGGAAAATCTTTCTGCAAAGGGTGGGGAGGGGAGAGGAGGAGGTATGGGAGTGGGAAAGATGATGGAATGAGATGGACATCATTACCCTACCTAGGACTGCACATATGGTGTGACTCTATATCGAATACAACCAGAGAAATGAAAAGTTGTGCTGCAATTGTGTACAATGAATCAAAATGCATTCATATACCTAAATAAAATAAATAAAAAATAAGTGTCAATGCCTGCCCAATCAACTACTAGAGGAATCCCCAGAAATCAAAGCATCTGGCTAAGAATGGTGACACCATCTTAAATAGTGATCCTTCATTTTCCTAAATGAATCAGAAGTCTTCATAAAACTTATTTGGTTGTTTTACAAAACAGAGCAGTTCAACATATGTAAGGTGATCTACTGTTTTCTGTTAGGACTCTTACTGCAATATATTTGATCATTCTTTAATTCATCAGTGCTCTAGGCCGGGCTCTCTCTTTTAAGCAATGTGTGTAAAAGTTTTGCCAATTCCTACAGACAATGTAAAATCAAAAAGATAAAACAAACCTAGAAACATTGTTTGAGAGGAAAATATCTGGCCAATAGTTCAGCTGTAACATTTTTATGGCTCTGAGTGACTGGCTTTTTGATTTTCTTTTCCTCTCTCTGGATGATTTTGCTGCTTGTTTTGCCAATATATTATTTCAGTTTCAGTGTGAGTTTTAGGTATGTCATTTCCTGACACTCTCCTTGGTCCTTAAATTCACTTTGGAATGTTGTGGATACTACTTAATATGAATAGTCTTGACCTAATCATGTCTGGCATGTCAGGATTTTTTTTTTATGATTATTCAAGTTCAGATATGCCCAGTTCTGTTTAAAATGAATTATTTTCACTGGCATGAAAAATTGTAATATACAAACACAAAGACATTAAGAAAGAAACATAACAAGGTCAGGGGAGAAAAATCAAGAAAGGGGAAATTCACATAAAAATGTATGAAGTAATCAAATAGACAAGGATGTTTATGATGGTGTAATTAATGAACCACAATTTTACATCAGTCTCCAGCAAAAAAGAAATATGGAATAATAAAGGTAATTATGCATTAATGAAGACTGTGATAATATATTAACAATATTAGATAACAGAAAAAGATTTTAAATTTTATAAAGGAAAATTCCAGAAATATGGTAGATAAAATGACAACAATATATAAGCTGGCCAATTATTCTAAGAAAATTATATCTGTTAACAACATTTCTATTGTACTAAAATTTTGACTTTGCTTATAAAAATGGAAACACAAAAAGAACATTTTTATGATATACATAATTTAGTCATTTACTTCTATAAGTATTAAAAATTTAATTCTTTTTATTATTTTTTTAGTTTCTCTTATAAGCATTTATCTCAACAAAACAATTTTGATAGAAATTTACCTATGGGGAACTAGTGGTTCATAGAGATAGCTTCCCAAAGGTACAAACATTTATGTAATAGGGCCAGAGACTAAGATCTGAACCCAGCACTTCCTCTCTTGATATTAATTTCATTTCCTAAATGACAACCTAATCCCACTCCTGGTGTGTTAACTTAAAATAATTTCCTTCAATTTACATTTTCTTTCTAATTGATTTTAAGATGAATTTATCTCAACCTTATCAGAATTTTCTCATGCTTTACCATGTTGGAAAAAATCACTTTAAAACTAACTTTTTTTGTTATTGGAAATGGAATAAAAAAAATGTGTTACTTTAGCACTTCCTTTTGGCATTTCTCCTTTCCTCTTTCTAGAGAAGAGTAAGACATCATTTTCTGAAAGAGATCAGTTGTAATTAGAAGTGACTTGGTGATGTGTAATTGGATCTTTTAATAATATAGTGGTCACTCCTCACATATGTTGTAATGGTAAAGTTATTCATGCATTGGTGTGTAGTTTCTCTCTTTACAGATTAGAATTGTAATATGAAATTGGCTTTTTAGGAAGCTTAAAGAAAAGATTCCTGTTTGGTAAAATAAAGACATAAGATAAATGAACAAAGTATAGAAAAATGAGATATAGATAGCAAAGGTGATGAGACCAATTGCAGTTTTAATTATTAATAGGGCCCTGATAAAATTGCAATTTAAATTGAGCTATTAATACAACTTCAACATATAATTGTTGGAAGATTTCATACTAATTGCTAAAGTAGAAAAAATCAACAATATTATTTTTTGTGGAAACGTAGAAATTACAATTTGAAGTGAATCTTTAAAAAGTGATTATCTTTCCTTGCACAGATGCTTTGAGGTATATGATTTATATTCTAAATCAAAAAAAAGTAATGGGAAAATAAAAACCACTGTTTTCCACAAATAAAGTACATCATATAAAGAAAAATGAAATCTGACAATACAGAGATCATTTTCAGTTATTCCAGCAAAAATCTTTGATTGTCAAAATTACCATTATCATTTGAAGGAAGGTGTTAGTTAAAAGAAACAATATTCGAGCAAGTTCTCCCCTTGCCTCTGTAACTACTATTATAAATGTTTTAATTTGTGATATTTGAATTAGGTTTTCTACAAAGAATTCATATCGATGCTTATAAGAGTAAACAAAATTTTATTATTTAAAAATTCAAAATATTAAAACCAAACAGGAGAAAAAGAGAGAAGGGGAAATAATAAAAAGCAACCAGTATTTAAGAAGCCTGTGTCTTGGTCAATAGAAGCAAAGAAATGCAGTGTATCTCTTGGATGAACGTTTTATATGAATATTGCTTTTAGGTTCTTTTCAGGCAAGGGAGTGAACGAGAGACCCAAATTGGACACAATGTGAGAATTGATTGCTTAATGCCTTTTAAGTCCCTTTGAAAATGAATTGGTCAATAAAATTCCTCTCTGTTTATTAGGGGGTGAGGGAGCAGTCAGGCCTTCAGGCAAAAACAATAACAGATGATAAGGAGTAAACAATTTCCCCCCTTATTTTCCCTCAAGGAAGAGATAAGGAAAGTGTGAGTTCTCTTGATTTAAATACTTTCTAAACCAGGAAAAGCTGGTGTTAAAGACCCAGGTGTTGCATCCAGATGCAATGGTGCAGATGCTGGCTGTCACAGGGTGGAAGTCCTTCTCAGAAGCAGTGTCACAGATTTTTCCCTAAATCCCCAAGCCGAACATCAACTGGGGCTAAGCTTTTGCATTTTTCTTCCTGGGTATGAAGATCCCTCAGCTCACACCAATGATTATCACTTTGTTACTTAAGTCAATTTAAAGTAAAACTGGAAAAAAATAAACGTCATCAAAAATTGCATTACTGTGAATAAGGGTTTGTCCTACTGGATACAAAGAGATAACCAGTGCCCGGATCAGGCTTCTATCCACTGGCTTAATCTCCTGAGAATGTGAGGCCTCCAAGTCCACTCAAATAGTTCTGCCCAAGAGCAACCTAAGGGAAGCCAGATATCTGCCGTAATCCAGACAATTTTTATGCTAAGTATTTCTCTAGCAAAAACACAATGTGGAAGAGACTACGAATGCACGGATGCCCAGCTATCCCAGAAAAGAAAGCTGACTGCTCTCTCCCTGATCAGCTTCTTCCTCTGGACCTCTGTTTAAAAAAAAAAAAAAATCAAAATATATAAAAGCTCCACTCCATCCACACATCTTTTACTCTGTAAAAATATTTAGTTGAATTCTATAGGAATATTTAGGCAGTAAGGGATGGTTATTTATTGGTAACATGTATTGCAAGTGCTTTCTTATTACTTCTAATAACAATTGAATATATCATTCATTATATTTTTGAGATGACTGGTATTTTACTTACTGAAAGTTACAGTTCTATCTAACAGGCATGTCATTGTTGTCTATAATTATCATTATTTATTTATTCAAAAGAAATTGATAACACTGGGTGTCAATAACCACTGGAAATTGTGCATTAATTAGTGTTAGAACATTCAGATATATTTGAAATTACAAGAAATTTGGGCTAAAGTTTCCATAAGCACTGGATTATAAGGAACCTATTAAATGGAGGGAGATTGGGAAAAGGAATTATAGAAATATGGTAAGATTATTTTCACGTATTTAAATTCAAAGCAGTTGTCAGGATTGTATGCATCAAAGGATATCATTCCACAAAGTTGAATACACTTGATATCTCCTATTGCTTTCTGAAATAAAGGCCACTTAGTAGCTACTTATTAAATACACTATAAAAGAATGTGACCTTAAGGTTTTATTCATATAACTAGTATGTAAGGGTCCGTTAATTTCTGTTTTATTTCCTTCACTTCTACTATCTTGCAACCCAGTTCAGAAATTCATCTGATTCTTCAAATCTTCATCCCATGCAAGTACATGCTCCTGCAGCTGATCTCCATCTAGATCTCTGAGGTAGCTGCAAATTCTGGAACCTCTAAGCCAATCCCAAGCTCGCCAATTCAGAAGTGGCCCATAAGATATTGGATTGACTTTTTCAGCTTCTGGTTCAGATGCCCAATATATATTCATGGAATGGCAAATAAGTCAGGGACACTCCATCTGATCTGAACACAAAGCAAAGGGAAAATGAGTTCACTCCAAATTAAAGGACTTTCCCTCCCTATTAAGTCTGCAACTGTGTTCAGGAAAAATCATTTGGGTGCACTATTCTTATTTTACCATTGTTCACAAAGAATAGAAAAAAGTATGAAAAGTATGCAGGGATGATAGGGTATAAGAAAACCACAACATAAAGATTGAGATGTTGTACTTTGTAAAAACTCACTGAAACAGTGCATAGTAGTCAGTAAGAGGCAGTGCAAAATCAGTTTCTCAGAACAAAACAGTGTTTGAAATTTCAGGGCAAATATCTTTTGTATGTTTATAATGGCTATATAAAGGCAATGTGAATTTTTCTGTAATATAGATTTACAATTTGTAATGTTTGAGGTGACATTTGTAAATTCTAACATGATTAGTTTATCATTAGCTGTTCAAACTGTTCCTCAGCATACTGTGTTATATAGAAAGGGGCATCGAAAAGAGAGCAGCAGGTTCAGGGAGGGACATAAAGGTGTATGGTGACATTGTCAAATGTTTCTCATACAGAAATTTGTCCCCTCAAAAAGGTTTATAACCATGGTTTTTCTTCTTGTATTTTAATCTAATTATGAGAGTTTATTTTTCATAAAAATGTTATTCACACCTTCTTAAGCATTTAATACATTTTGATTCTCTTGTTGATATAAAGATTATCTAAATTATTCAGTTTGTAAATATTTAATAAAATAATATTTTGATAATATTTTAAAAACATCAAAACTGGGCCTGATATTTTGAAAGTATTACATAGTTCATGATATAAATGTTTCTAAATTTGCATATTTAACATTTGATTCGCCTTTCTTAGAATTTAACAGAATACATTAAGATACTGAATCAAATTATATGTGGTATTTGGCAAAGGCAGTAGAAGTTGATGGTCAGGAGCCCAGAATCTGTATCTAGTTGACCCAGGATCCAATCTTAATGCTGACCATTACTTAGGTGACCTTGGTCGAGTTACTTATCCCTTGTAAGCCTCAGTTTACACAACTATATAATGGTAACAATAAAGTTCCTATGCTGGGCTCTTCCAGTCTAGATATTGTTATCATTATTCATTTATTCAAAAGGAAATGACATGGTCATTAACTTGCCAATAACCACTGAGTAGTATATTAACAGTGTTAGAGCAGTCAGGCACACATGTGAGACTATAAGCAGTAAAGTAATAATGTCTTTTTATGATAAGGTATGCTTAGTTGAAGGTATGTGGTTATTAGTCATTAAATAGCTCTGCACATGCTTCAATTTACCTTATCTCATAAGAAGGTTGTAATAAATTATAGAAGGAATTTCTGTTAAAACATAATAATAATCCTGCAGTTGTTATGAGATTGGGAGAGACTTAGATGATAGGTCAATGGTTCTGTATTTAGCTGAGTAAAAGCAATTTTGTTTCCTTTTTAGGAGCAGCATTTTGCTCCTCATTACAGTAGATAATGTGGCATTTTCCTGACTTCTATCTCAACATTAGAGATGGGATTATTATCTCATTAATTTTCACAGTCCCTGCAAGAAAGTCAATATTAACAACTTTTGTAATGAGGTACCTATATGGACAAAAGTCTAAGTAATTTGATCATTGTTTCAAAGCAAGGAGAAAAGCAGAGTTGTTTTTTTTTTTTTTTAATTTCAGTAAGGTGGTCATAATGTTAATATGGTCATCTTATAAATATTATAAATTAGTAATACTTTTTCTTAGCAACTTAGTACAAATACATTTTTGTAGGTAATCAATAATAAATGAGAAACTATTATGAAACTTTACTGTGTTTATAATCAGTTCCTAAATTATTCTTTTTTCATTGGAGAACATTTGGCTCTGAATGATCATTATATTAGAAATACATTAATTTCTTATTACTCACAAATGTTTCTGAATATGTTGAAAACGTGAATTTTAAATATCATTCATTTGCAAAATATTTTGTTTCTTCTTAGTTTTCAAAAAATAAGCATTATTTTTGGTTCTCTCTCTTTGCTTAGACCTGTTTTTCAACTCACCATGCAAATATTCTATGCTGGAACTCTAAATAATTCCAAGTATGTTGCAATTTCTGCCTTAATAGATCTTGTAAGAAACTGCCTTGTCTAACTTAACATGACAAAAATATAATAGGTTTTCAGCTTTGCAAATTATAAACTGTATTTTCCTAACATATGCAGAAATATTTTTATTAGGTAGAATTTTATTTGCCTATTTACCAACAAAGGCTTCAAGTCAATGGACAGTAATACAGGAAGTATTCTTGAGAGTCCTTAATTAGGATTAGTGGGAAGACTTAGAGCTTCTGTGGATGCATATTAAACCAAGGACAAAGATGTAAATGCATTATCATGAGCATCCTGAAAGATCAATGAGGTGTGGACAAGTAGCCCAATGTGTTTTATCCTTCTGTTACCATCCTACCCTCCCAGCCCCCACTCTTTAGAAGCCGGATATGACTGAGTAAAGGAAGAACGCAAAGCATCCTATTTTCCCTAATTTACACAGAATTTTCCAAGATCATAGAATTACAACTTTCTCTTTACTTCACATGAACCTTTAAGAGCTATCAGACATACTTGTGTTTGTATTGAGAATTCCAGATCACCCATCAAGGATTTTTCTCAAGTATAGCCTCTGTTATTTACTGCTGTGACTAGAGAGTAGAGTCTGTGCTTTGCTCATATTGTATAGGCTCATCACTTCCACTCAAAGAGGTGTTTCACAAAGGCGCCGACACATGGTCTCTTCTGTGTTTTGTGCTTGTACTGTGTATCAGGCATGTGCATTACTTCCCTTCTACCAACTGCGTGGTGTTGAAGACTATTATGGAAAGTACCTAAACCTGCTTGACCCAACCTTCTTAACACAAGAGCATGCCTTTCAATGAAGAACCAAGGAGTTAATAATAAAGTAATACAGAAAAAATAAAACACTGCTGCTTTATTAGCCATATATATTCATGAGCATAACTGTATATGAATGAGGATGAAGCAGTCTGTTGATAAAACAAAAATAAGGTCTTTACTTTTACTATATCTCCTGTATGCCACCCTTTTTTGTTCAGCAAGTGGGTGCAGTGGAAAGGGAAATCATGTAACACACCTCCACTGTGTATGGGTTATTTTGGCAATTTAAATTTTGTTTTATGTAAATTATAAAGTTCTACTTTTTTAAAATTTGGCTGTAAATTATATCACATATATTGCTGTTTATTGTTGTATATAATTCATAGACATGTTTTGATAAATACTTATTAATTTTGCAGTTTTAAAGAGCCCTAAAAACTGTTTCCTTCTGTTCAGCACAATTAACTCAAATCTGAACATGAAGTAAAATGCTCATTAAATTCTTGGATAGGAAAGGCAGCAGAATACAACAGACATGAGTATGTCAATATGTAAATCAATGTAAGTGTAACTGATGTGATTCTGCAATCTGTATATGGGGTAAAAATGGGAGTTCATAACCCACTTGAATCAAAGTGTGAAATATGATATATCAAGAACTATGTAATGTTTTGAACAACCAACAATAAAAAAAATAAAAAAAGAAAAGAAATTAATAATGTAAATAAAAGGAAAACAACCCATGCTTATGGATTTGAAGACTTAATATTTCTAAGATGACAATATTCACCAAATTGACCAAAGTTCAATGCTACCTCATCAAAAATCTCCAGCTGAGGCTGAGGTTGTAGCTCAGTGGTAGAGTGCTTGCCTAGCATGTGTGAGGTACTGGTGTTTGATTCTCAGCACCACATATAAATAAATAAAATAAAGGTCCATTGACAACTAAAAAAAAAAAATTCTTGGAGAAAGCAACCTTAGATACTATAGTGATGAGATCTTTGAATTTAAAAGGATATGGAAAAAGACACTAGTTGATATACCCTAAATTAAATTAGAATTGTATACCTGATTAATTATTTGGTTAAAAAAAAGTCTGAGTAAATCACTAAGAAGATAGTGTATTAGACTTTCACATTGACATATATTTATTGATTGATAGAATAACTGGATACAAAGAAATCAGAAATGATAAATGATGCTGAACTGAAGATAAAATCTCAAGTCTTCAGGGTTGTGGTAGCACTGAGATATTCAAGTTTGTAAATATTGTGGAGTATATATCTGGTCTTCAATGTTTTCTAATATACAGCTCCTAAAACCCTTGCAATGAGCAATCAGGTGGCTGGGGCCCCTAGATAGTTTCAGGATGCCAACTGGTCACTGGAGAGACCAAGACCTGATTGTAAGGTTGGGACTTTCATCCCTGCCCATGACTTCCAGTTAGGGGAGAAGGGCTGAGAGATCTAATTCAATCACTAGCAGTCATGATTGAATCAGATGTGTTTATGTGGTGAAAAACCTACATAAAACCACAAAGTATTGTTTCTTAGAGCTTCTGGGTAGCTGATCACATGGAGGTGCCTGAAGGTTGGTGTCATGAACCAGTCATGTGTGTGTGAGCTATGTGCATTTGAGCATATGAGGGGACTGGTGTGTTGTTACTGCCTGATTGAGCTGTGCCTTGTATGTGTGCCTTTCCTCTGGCTCTGCCTGTGATCCCACACAGCCCCTGAGATGGGTGTGGCTTTCCAAGATGTCAATCAATCTGCTGACCACAAGACATCACCAAGCAAGACTCCACCCTTTGAAATCAATCCCTTGCCTTATTTGGGTGAAACTTTCTATCCAATGTCTTTCCCCTAAATCAATAGAGGAGTTCAGGGTGTGCTTGCTCTCTTGCCTTGCCTCCCTTACTCCCTTTGCCTTCTAGCCTGGGAACTGACACCTGAGGCTTCAGAGGTGTCCCTGAACCCTGAGAAAGGTATCTCTGTGTTTGTGTGTTTTTTTTGTTGCCAGCCCTGCCAGCTGGTAATGGGATAGTGTGCCCAGAAGGGCATGGAAGCTTCTTACCACATGTCTTGCAGTATGCATTTTTTCAGTCTGGCTGTTCATCTGTACCTTCATGATATTCTTCATAATAAATCAGTAAACACAGTAGTGTCTCTCAAATTGTGTGAACCACTCTAGCAAACTACTCAAGCCCCCAGAGTGCACATATTTGCTTTGCTGATAAAGTCACTTAGTCCTTTCTATAGTACTGTGACAGAATTCTTGAGACTGGGTAACATAGAATGAACAGAAATGTATCTGGAGGTTGAGAAATCTATGCCACAGTTCTGGAGGCTAGCAGTTTGGTTTTCTGGTTAGGGTCTGATCTCTACTTCTAAGATGGCATCTTAAATGCTGGATCCTCACAGGGCAGAGGTGAAAGGGCCAGAGGGAAAAACCTCAAGCCCTTTTAAAAAGGCACCTGATCTCATTCTTGAGGAAAAACTCTTATGGCCTAATCACTTCCTAAAGGCTCACTTCTTTTGTAGTGCTGGGCGCCAAACCCAGGTCTTTGCACATATTAAGCAAACTCTACATGGTCTTTACAAAGACTCACCTCTTTTAATACAGTCACATTGGAAACTCCTAAATTTTGAAGTGGACACATTTAAACCATAGCAGTCACATTCCTTGAAGCTTTACAAAAATCTGATCACCTTTAATGTGCAACAGTCCAACTGTGCTTCTAAAAACCAATTTTTAATCCCTTTGGTGCAGTTAGGGTTAGCACCAGAAACAAAATTTGTTGGTTATAGTAGTCATGCTGCCCCAAGAAGTTTTGTTTTCAAGTAAAATTTTGAGTCCAAAAACTAAAAACAAAAACACTGACAAAGAAAGTGAAGGAGTTTATTTGAAATGGTACGACCTGAAAAGTCTCTTCTCACAGCCTTTTGGAATGGGGATATGTAAGTTGTACTTGGTTTAATACCCAGGGCGTCCTCTCTCTCACTTTCCCAGAATTCTTAATACTTTTTGAAGAAGGGACTTCAGATTTTCATTTTGCACTGGGCACACCTATTCATATAGCTAGGTCTGGCTCTTGCTCTACATTGCCTTTCCCAAATAGGACTGAAAGTCTATCTGTGTGTTTTTATTAATTTAATTTAAATTTTTAGAATAAATAAATGAGTTTAGACTACTTTCCAAAGAAATCAGAGCAAATATTTAAATTGTACCAGCACTAAATATGTTTGTTTTTGTTTAATTTTAAATCTGTTTTTTTTAAAGGAGTCAACATAGGAAAAAATGTTTCCACTGAATCTGAAGCAATATATTAAAAAATAAAGACAATAGATTTATTTTTAAAATTGAAAAGAATAAGAGCTTTGGAGGATTTTACCCCCAGGGAAAATTATTTATAAGATATGTGATTTTGAGTCAATTTGTTAATTTCTGTCTCAATTTCCCCCAGAGGAAAATAAAGATAATAGTAACACCTATTTTATTCTATTATACAAGGAATGATTTGTTACTATGAATAAAACACCACAATTATTATCAAAGAGGTAACACTTGATACTCAGATATATTAATATTCCTGAGTGCCCTTAGTATGCTTCCTTGTACATATAAGGAGTTAAATATTGAATTGTTAAATTTTTTTCTTTTTTGGGGAGGGGGGTGGCGACTAGGGATTGAACTCAGGGGCACTCAACCACGGAGCCACATTCCTGACTCTCTTTTGTATTTTATTTAGATACAGGGTCTTACTGAGTTGCTTAGTGCCTTGTTGTTGCTAGGGCTGCCTTTGAACCTGCAATCCTTCTATCTCAGCCTGGGAGCTGCTGGGATTACAGGCGTGTACTGCTGTGCCTGGCCATTGAATTGTTAAATTTTTAAAAAACCTAAAAGATATCAAGAAATATCTAAAAATACCCCCCTTGGTAAAGGGGAACTATATAAAATATTTTTTCAATACAGCTTTTCCCTGATGTCTGTGAAGGATTGGTTCTAGGAACCCCACAGATACTCAAATCCCTTAAAGCTCAAGTACCTTACAAGTGGCATTATGTTTCAATATAACTGATGCATATATTCCCACATTCTTTGCCATATCTAAATTATTTATAGTGCCTAATATAATGTAAGCTATGTAAATAGTTGTAATACTGTATTGTTCAGGGAATGATGATAAGGAAAAAGAGTCTGTATATGATCATAGAAACAAACATTCAGGGCCTAATGACCTAGTACATAATCCATGGTTCATTGCATCTGCAGGTGCAGAAACTGTAGATAAGGATGCCCAACTGTATTTTATTAGATGTATGATTCTTCTAATAATGACTCAGCAGAAAGAGGCCTTGGAATAGTGACTTTTCTTTTTTTTATTTTTCTTTTTTTTTTTTTACCTATAAAGTCCTTGGATTTCCTTTAAAGAAAGTATGAAAAAGTTCTTAAGACATCAGACAATAAAATTCATCTTCTTTTAATAATTTATGTCAGTTTTGAAAATAAAAAGAAACAAAACAACCTGGAGATATGCAAAATAACTCGAAGCCTTGATTAGTTACTGTTATTTTTAAATATCAAATTTATAAAATCGAGATATATAATAAGAAATTCAAATATATTTGGGTGTGGCCTGCATCTACTTCATATAATAATAATAATAATAACAACAACAAACTTCAGACCATTCACTGATAAGAAATATCAAAAAGTTTATTCAGAGTTCACTTGATAAGGCTGCTGGCATACTGGTTATCCATGGGCCTCTTAACGTGAGTATGGGATTTGCTGTAAAATTTCCGAAGGCACAAAGCCTCCAAGGCAAATGAGAATAATAATCATAATCCCAATCATAAACCTAATAATACAAGGGCAATTAAATGCTATTCTCTGGGGAAGAACTAGATTGATTCTATTTCATAAAAGGGAAGAAAATACATTTTCCACAAATATGGCATTAAATATATGGCTGAAGTTGGGTTTCAAGTGGAGGCTGGCAAATTGAGGAGAGATAATTAACTGCTTCTGGAAGGTTTCAGCACTTACCACATGCAGAGGTGGGTATATTGACTAAGCATCTCATTTGGTATTAGCACATTTTAGCTGCTGAATACACATGACCTTCCTTTTGTTTCCAACCTGCTAGCAACCACCTAATTAGATTCTGTCACCTCACCTCCCATTACCACTACCAAAAATGCCCTCCATCAACCTTAAAGCACACCTGTCTTTTGCACAGCAGATCTCTATGGAGAGGGCCTTCTGGAGGCTGTGGAAGAACTCACCTATACCTGGACTCCACTATGCTTTTCTCTACCTTCAGACAGCTGCATTTTAAACCACAGCTGTCACCACAGCTATAGTAGGTTAAAAATAAATAAATAAACAAAATCCCTTCCCAGGCACACAGCACTTCCTCTTTTACATGTAGGCAGCTTACTCAGGAAATCACGAAAAGGAGGACCTGAAACGTTGAAATTCAAATTTAGTCACATATTTATCACAAAACCCATTCTCATCTCCTTTTTCCTCATTTGACCATTCAATTTAAGAAGAAGAAAAATAATAAACTGATTTCATTTATTCCTGTCATTTCTTATAAATATTTTTATCACTTTGTAATTGTCCTGTTTAATCATGAACACAAATCATTCCCATAGAGGTTATCAAATAATAATTTCAGTATAATAAGTTTAGTTTGCACTAACTTTGAGGTAAGAGAGAAATAAATATATTTCCACATCCTCTCTCCCTTTGAGAATAAGGGATAAAACGAAGGGAATTCACATTATTTTGAATAACACATATTAATACAAAAGTTACCCAGTAACCAATGAAAGTATTTATTTATTTTTGCTCTTGCAGATAAATATTGCTTGACTTGTTTCATTCACTGGGTTCCCACAGACAGCTTAAAAAAAGATTTTAAAAAAGCATGGAAAATAATTTAAAAATTAAAATGATAAATTCATTAATTCAACTGGCACAGTAATCAACGTTTATGGTCTAATTCTTTATTTCAGAATGAATCATATAGCAGAAAGTTACACCAAGTCCATAACTTGAAGAACCACAAGTTTCTTTTCACTTCCTTATTACTAAAGCAGAAGTCATTGTTACATGTTTGAAAATATCTGTATAAACATAGGGGAAGGGGGATAGGAAGGACAGAAAAATAAAATAGACATTATTATTGCTGTATGTATTTACTTGACTGTATGATCAATGTGATTCTGCAACCTGTATACTCAGAAAAATGAGAAATTATATCCCATCTGATTCAAATGTATGATATGTCAAGATCATTGTGCTGTCATGTATAACTAATTAAAACAAAACAAAACAAAACAGCTTTAAAGGGTGAGAATTAAAAGAAAGGAAATTTAACAAACAAACAAAAAACATAGTAGTATATAGAACTTTCAACAAATTTAAATATATACATAATTTAAACATGTACCTATGTTTGTGTGTGAGTGTATATGTATATATAATGTATGTATATACATACAACATTTTATACATACATATATATATATATATATATATATATATATATATACATGAAATCACATGTAACCAATTTAAAGTAGGTCATAAAAAATAAACCAGGGTTTGTTTTTGGTGGTGTTTGCTCTTTTGTTTTAGGCAAGGAGGTGGGATGACACTTAGTGAAGGCTGATTGGTTTGTTCAGTTCTGAATGTAAATTTTTACAAAATTAGGAACACTGAATGCTACATTGTTTAGGCTTTGATGCTCATAGCATATCCTTAGATTATTACATTAATTTTAAATATTAGATTTTAAAGTAAAATGAAATACACCTAAAGTATTCTTTGTAAGTTCAACAAACAATGATACTATAACTTGGTTTTAAAAATGGAGAGAGGAGCAAGAAGGAAAGAAGAAAGAACAAAAGAGAGAAAATAAACTGTGGCGCCAGAGCATCATTGTTTGGAGCCTGATGTTTGTCAGCTAAGTGGGAAACAACGCCAGTCGAGTGTACTCACAGTTGTCCAATCTGTTCCTTTGTGAGGTGCTCAACCTTCCTGACTACACCTTGTTAGCACAATTTCTCTCTCTCTCTCTTCTATCAGCTCCTGCATGTCAGACAGATTCAATGTTTTAAGACTATCTATACTCTTTATTTTAACAATAAAAGAGAGGGAAAAGGGGCTGAAAGGGCTCTAATTTTTTATGAAAAATAATAATCGCTTACTTATAATTACATAAGCTTTAGGATAACAAAAGGTACATATTAATATGCAAATTGCAAAATTATTTAACATTTAAGTTGCTTAAAACTTTTAGTTCTTATAAAATATTTGGTGACACAAATATTCATCCAGTGAGTTTGCATTCATTAACATTGGAGAAATCAAACTGGGATTCCCAATATGCAAAAGGTTTATTTTGGAAAAAAAAACACAACTTCTTATGGATGACAATGGTCTTATTTTCTCAGAGAGCCTCTGCTTCTTTTGTCTGGAATCTTGGATCTCTTTCTACTGTTATCACATTTGACTACATTGTGCTTGAATATTTTTAAAATAGCATAATCTTTTTCAAATTGAGCTTTTTAGTTATATTCTCCTTAGTATATTTTCTGTATGTTCAAATAATTTATTTTTTAAATGTAAATTTCAAATAACTTATGTTTTACAGATTAAGTCCAAACTGTCCTGATTTATACAGCTCAGCAATAAAATACTACTATGGTTCTTGTTCCACATATGCTGAAATCTGGAATTGTTAATCATGTTCACCTTATCTGTTAGAACCTTTTAAAAGCTGATGTAGGCACTTGAACTTCCATCTGTGAGTCCTTTGTGTTAGTTTTGGTGCAAGCCTGGCTGTACAGTGACTTATACAAAATACTTAAAATTTATGCTACTGGAGAGAGATATCAGCCAAGAGCCTCTGGCTTCTGCTTTTTAACATTACTTTTTATTTAAAAGCATAACCTTTTGATGTGTACAGACACAATATATCTGCAATTATATAATTATCTGATGCATATGCATAATGCTGAAATTACACATGCTCCTCTGTGCTCATTTAGCTGACAGTGTAAAAAATGTCATGTTCTAGCAACCCATTGGAAGCAGTCAGAAGAAAATATTCACAATGTTCTGAAGCTATTAAACAAAATAGTCAGTAGGCCAGTTTTCTTTGCTCTACTCCGATTTATTTTCTTTAAAAGTGTTCGAAAACTTTAAATATCAGTTCAATTAGGTTTGGAATTCTACAAGTGTTTATATTAACTTTAGGCTAAATCAAATAAACAGTTAAAATTTTTGCTAAAGATGTAAATATTTGTTGACCACTTCTTTGGTAATTCTAGGTCCAAAATTGAATATCAAAAGTAGAAAAACCAGAATAAAACATAATTAGAACAAAATAAAGGGTCAAATTTTCAGCCAAATTTTGCAAAACCGAAATATATATTAAAATTATTTCAGATTCAGTAACAATAATATGTGTGCCTTTTGGTTCAATTCAGATCTTAAACTTTTGAAAGAAAGTATGAATGTGTTGGTGTTTTCTTTTTTTCAATTAGACTCAGTTCAAATAAGATGTGGTCATACAAAACCTCTAATGTGGCTTTAAAAAAAATGTTCCTGTTTGTAGATGACAAGAAACAAAGAAGAATATGCATATATGCCCTCTGCTGGCAAAGTAAAGATCATCGTCTTTTTCTAGAGACAATAGAAACAAATTCATGAAGGCAAAACAGCACATTATATTCAAAGACATATTCCAGAAGGAGTAAAACAGATTTGAATTAAAATCAAGTAAATGTCTTCAAAGAATTATGGGCAAGTTTTGGTATTGTGTTTATAGCAAGATTAAATAAGGTTACTGGAAAATAACAATGATGTATTTTATTCTTCAAACACTTATTTTATTTGTTGAAAATTAAAAAATCTTAAACATACAGTTGGATTCATTCCATTAAGGTTATCAGAAACAAAATAAAACTAGATTACTTCTAAATACTAATTCAAGCTTTACAAAATGTTGACAATATGTGTGGTGTATTTGTCTCTCAGTCTTAAATACTAGATAAATTTAGTATTAGGATTATTAGAATAGTAATCTTTTTAACTGAATTCAATTAATCTTATATTCCTTCCCTTTAAAGTCTCAGGATATAATATCTAAAATGAATTTGCATACTCTCATTAAAGGAATAAGTTTTTTTTTTTTTAGAAGATACAATAAAATTAATCTTCTCCGGAAACTTTGTAAAACATAGACAAATGTTCCCCAAACTGGAAACACTTGCAGGGAATATAAATGAGAAATAGAGATGTGATCAATGCATTATTGTCAACCTGGGAGTATGTGACAAATGGTGCCCTGGGAGAGTTGAGCTGGGGCCTGATTTGGTCTATTCTTCTCATCAAGTGACTGGATGATAAAATGTAGAATGTACTCTCTAAATCTGCAAGTGGCATGAAGGAGCCAAAGACAGATTTAGTCTCCATTTTGATAATGATGTTTTGATGGTGAAAAGTATGGCAGGAGTTAATGTACCCAAACTCCTTGTTTTAAAAATAAGAAACCCAAGCCCAGAAAGATTAAGTAAAATTTAAAAGTTTGAAAGAATCTAGGGCTGGCAATATGGCTCCGTAATAGAGTGAGTTTGAAAGAAACTATAATAAAATAAAGAAATAATCAGAGACAGAATGAAATTCAATAAAGAAGCTGTGGAACTTTATATTGTGGAAAAGAAAGAAAAATATCCCATCATTCTGGCAGAAAAAAAAATGGTTTGGGGTCAGCTCATTAAAAAGTTGGCCATGAATCAGTATCAGAGAAGTATGAAAATTTTCTTTAAAAATATTCACAGATTGAAGAGAATTCAGAAAGGAAGAAAAAAAATGGATAGAAAGAAATATGTAGCCATATACAAGGGACAGGGAAACTGTTCCTTGTGCTACTAACAATTTATAAAATTGATGAATCCTTTAATCATTCTGAACCTCATTTCCTAAATACAGATGGTCCCCAACTCTTGATGGGTTCATGTAGGATTTTTCCACTTTAGGAGAGTGTGGAAACAATGCACATTCAGTAGAAATTTTACTTTAAATCTTGAACTTCCACCTTTTCCTACATTAGTGATATATTCTTCGGTGATAGAATCTTGCATGATATTCTCCAGTGGCAGTGAGAAGCAGCTCCAAGGCAACCATGAGATCACAAGGGTAGACAACTGAAATCTACTGTGCTCTGCTGTTAAGCTAGGATGTTCAGTGGGTTGAGTGTATGAATGTGTTTTAAATCCATGATAACTTGTATCAAGATGTAACCTCATTGCAAGTTGAGGGGCATCTGTATATAAAATAAATGGCTTATGTAGGTGATTGATCCGTATTGTTTTTATTTTTCTGGTACAAGAGGTTGAATTGTGGGGTCTTCTATCACAAAAACCTATCCATACCCCTTTTAAATTTTTTCATTTTGAGGCAGGTCTAGCTAAGTCACTGAGGCTGTGATCCTCCTGCCCAAGCCTCCAGAGCAGATCGAATTACAGATGTGGGCCACCATTCCCAGTACCCTGTATCCCTCTTGACTTTCAATGAACTGTGCAGCTATTGTTAGGCACACATACACATCCTTCATGTGGGCTTCCTCATAGGAGGGGCATACACAGTGACACATTATTCTTACTTTAAAATCACATAACTTTGTAGGTCAACAAATAGTCACAAAACTAATCAATGGGCTGGAAAGAACCTAGGAATGTTTTTAGAGATTAGGGGTAAGGAAGAAGAAATATATATAAGAAATGTGGTAAAGCTCATGGCCTTACAATTTTATCACCAGAATAACAATTACTCCAATTTTTAAATTTTAAATATTTAAAGATATGGAATCTGACAGTAAAGTGATGTGGCTAAAGTTAAAATTTAACAAACGGGGCTGAACATGGTGGCGAGCCCCTGTAATCACAACTATTTGGGAGGCCAAGGCAGGAGGATCACATATTCAAGGCCAGCCTCAGCAACTCAGCAAAATTCCAAACAACTTAGTAAAACCCCATCTCAAAATAAAAAATAGAAAGAGGGCTGGACATGTATCTCAGTGGCTAACTGCCCCTGGGTTAAATGCCCAGGATGGAAATAATTTTTTTTTGAAAATTTAACAAATGGCCAGAGAAATGAAAGCCAAGTCTGAGTTCTTTGTTATTTATATTACCCTTAGTAAAATAGCAAACTCTTCTCCATTACTGTGGATAGATTGATAGCAATGAAATATAGGGAACTTAATTGAAAAGCATTCTTTCTACCCTCTTTTATATCAATAACTTATCGTGTGTATTAGTAACATCTAGCAGTCTGTATAATCAGTGGAAATTGAAAATGTATTTCTTTTTTCTTAATTTTAAGGTTTTTTTTTTTCATTTTCACTTCATTTGCATGTCTTCTCAATGATGTTACCAGTAATCCTTGTCAGTTATCACTAGAGTCAATATTTTAATATTAGATGAACTTTTCTAAGAGTGAATAACAAAGTATACTTTATAGAAATATATTGGGTTTACTATAGAGACACATTAGCAGCCAATCAATCAAAATGTAACACAGAATAACACTCTATTTATCTGGGGGTTTATTACTGGCCTAGTACCTCTAACAGATATCCAACTTATTCATATTTCACATTTATATTTTCTCAGGAAAACAATAGAAATATCAATCTGCCCAAAAGTGAACTAGAAGTAATATATGTAGGGGTTACACATATAATAAGCGAAATCTCCAGAGGAAAGGAACCTGCCATTCATAGGAAGTAAAAAGACATAAAAGGCCATTTGCCAGATGAAAAGGTAGTCAGTGACATGTAAAAGGGTCTTAGATGAGGAAATACAGAAAGGGATGTGAGACAGTTGGATCTGACAAAAGTACATGCAGAGGTTTAATCTATGATAAATATAACACAATAAGGTCAAGCTACATGTATATATTCTGTTGTTGTTGTACATGGATGAGAGTTCAAGGCAGGTGACAGCTTAGTATTAGGTGATAAATGCATTAAAAATTAAAGATTATAACTATTGTTTTTCACATTTTCTATAAAGATGTGGGAAAGACATGAAGCTAAGTTTGAAAGGATATACAAAACCTACTAACAGACAGAGGATGCCAACCAAGACATGATCAGATCATCACACCCATAGGCCATTTGTGCCATCTATGTTAAACCTTACACCATGGTGAACTTTAAACAGCACTGCACTAAAGGAAAGTAAAGACTGTGAAGTGGGATCATAAAACTAAAAAATAATTCTTTCACTTAATACTTTTTACAGGACTAAAGATTCTAGAATGAAGTTAGATAGTATTTGAATGGAGAGGCATTCCCTGTGTTACTTACTATACCTTACTTTCAGAAAGAAAAAGAGAGAAGTCATACCATTGGAAATTTTGCTACTAGCCAAGGATATAGGACATTTTCTAGTTTGCTGTGTGTAGGCAATGGGACTATGCTTTTAAATCTTACCTTAAATATCTAGTAAGTAGCCTGAGGAATGACAACTATCCATTTGTACCAAGAATTTCTTGACACCTCTTTGTTATTAAGATTAATAAGGATTGAGGATTAAGATAAAGGATCCTGTATTTTGCTTTTCATCCCCCATTTTTTATTATCTAGGTCATTTTGATTTCCTATGAATTTAGTGGTGCAAGTTTGTCATAATACTCACTGTTGTGATTTTTATATTTCTTAAAAAAAGAAGTATAGTATTCAAATAAGGACGGATTCTATATTCAGAAGTGATCTTGAAATTTTTAACAATACTTTAGCTTTACCAAGAAGCTGTATACAATGGGGAAAATATTACCTTTTGTATTTGGGCAGATCTAGTTTTATAATATAGTTTATTTCTGTATGTAAATACTCAATGCATTGGAGAACTCTGGAATTTAGACATTCGGTAGAATTTGATCAACAGCTCTGATTGTTTCTGAAAGCATCCTATGTATTAGAACATTGTTCCACCACATTTAAGTGACTGTTTTATAAACAGAAACTTGATCACACTCTCCACTTGGCTCAGCTTCATCTTTGTCTAAATAGCCACCACCCTGTCTCCTAACAGCTGCGCTTTTGTTGACTTGTATGTGTAGAGTTGTGGATGAGATGACAGGATCAGGACAAAGTTACTAATACTGGTGGTAGAGTGAAGAGCTGGTCCTGAACTTTCAACCCTGAGATTCTGTTTATTAGCCATTCAAGAATTTTTCTTCTTTGAGAAGAAGCAAAATGAAGTTCATATTGTAATATATATTATTTCTTAATACTTTCATCAGGTTTGTAATGAATTATAAAATTATAGTTAACAAATCCAACCTTCTGTACACAGCATCTAGATTAAATATTACTTTTCCTGTCCATTATCAAGGCTTTTTCATAATATTCAATGGCTGAAGATAGTCAACAACTAAAGAAAGATTGATTCACCTATTTGGATTTAGTGCCCATTTTTTGACTTGATTAAAATTCCTATCAAGACCACAAACAGCCATTTTTTTTTTCCAATTGCTTAAGGATTACTTTTACTAGAATTGAGAAATAACGTTGAGAAGACTTTAAAAAACCCTAACTGTACTTTCAGCTTCTGACTGTTAAACCAATCTGTTAATTTTTTTCCTTTGTTTCTTGGATGGTTTAAAATATTTCCTTTCCCCAGTGCACAAATATCATTCTTTTCTATTTGGTACATCATGGAATTTATTTCTTCTCCTTTGTGTCAAAGAGACTTGGCTGTCATCAAAGATTTTTCTAAATAGCAAAAGGGTAAATGTATCCCAAGGATAACCTT
Organism: Urocitellus parryii; assembly: GCF_045843805.1. NCBI lineage: Eukaryota > Metazoa > Chordata > Mammalia > Rodentia > Sciuridae > Urocitellus > Urocitellus parryii. The sequence goes on along the minus strand of NC_135540.1, from coordinate 38,237,335 downwards.
GATAAAGTATTCTTCCCTCAAGATCAATATGCCACCTAGGATCTCATAAGAATTTTAAGTTAAATAAATATAAATTGTTGCTCTAAAGAGATATTAATCTGTCATGAAGATAGCAGTGATGAATTTCTATTGAGCAATGAAATTAATCTCCCATATAAGTGTTCATTTTTGGTAATCTTACTATTAACCATAATAATGAGATAGAAGAGATATCCTTTGACTTTCATTTGTATTCTTTGAGAGAAAGACAACAATGAAAAATACAATATATTTAATATATTTAAACAGCATAAACCAAATTTTTAGTAAGATAAAAGCCATATCATAGCCTTTAAAAAGGCTAGGAATGAGAAACAATAATTTTATAAAGTTATTAGATATAGGTCAAGAATATTTTGCTATGATTATCAGAAAAGTCAGCCAAAAGACATTATAAATCTTTTCAGAGAGAGGAGGAAAAAAGTGATTATTTTCTATGAAATAGAAATTACAATTAATTTGCTAATAATTAGTGATGTCAGTAAAACCTGTGATTTGGGAAATAAAGAGAGCAATATTGGCTATATTTAGATGCTTAGTTGGACAGTAATTCTATAGTACAAAAGCAGTAATGATTTGAACTCTTTTTAAAAAACAAATCATGATTTCTACTTACATTTACTATCAATAAAAACCTGGGTGTATTCATATTAGTTTGCTTATGAGGTATAACTTTAAAAGAACCACAGTTCATTTTAAGGCCTAAAAGAGTAGACTATTATTTTTTGATCAAAATATCAAACAATAAGAAAAATAATTTGAAAAGAATACCATTCATTTTGAACAAATTTGAATGCTAGTTACAAAAATATTTCCAATCCGACTTTAAGAGAAATTTATAATATCATATTAAAATTATTTTAGAAAAATTCCTACAAAATTTCATGTGAGGGATTATCATTGGACTCATAAATAGAATGGAATCCAAATTTTGAGTTACCTTGTACTAAGAATATTAAAAATCATCAAATAGTCACAGGTGTATTTGAACTAATTTTCATTTCTCACTAGTTTTTTATGAAGAAAATATTTATAAAGAGATAAGACCTTATGATTCTGCTCACCCCATGAATATACATTAGGGTTATAACTTTGGATAGTTCTCCAGGCCAGTAGTAATGCCTACATAAATCTTTCTGTCTAGGTAATTTTAGTAAAAATCAAATTGTCCAGTCTCATATTCCTTGTTCGTAGAACACTAAGTTCTCTAAAAGATCTCTTTTAGTGGAAATCTATAAGGGGGAGACTATTGGAGTGTGAGAATGACAATTGAAGAATCAGAGGTTTCTGTAAATCATAAATTGAGAATGAACTTTGTCAATTTTTTATTAATATTTATTTTTTAGTAGTAGTTGTCAAAACCTTTATTTTTTTGTGTGGTGCTGAGGATCGAACCCAGGGCCGCACACACACAAGGTGAGTGCTCTACCGCTGAGCCACAACCCCAGCCCCAAATTTGTGAATTTTTTATTTATGATTATTAACATTTTTTAAGAGCAGTTTTATGTTCACAGCAGAATTGAAGGAAGAAGATAGAGGAAGTTTTCATATACCCCCTGCCTTCACACATACAATCCTCCCCTATTATCAATATCCCACACTAGGGGGTCCATTAGTTACAACTGATGAACTTACATGGACACATCACAATCACCCATGTAACCTCATTGCAAGTTGGGGTTCACTCTTGGTGGTGTGCATTCCATGAGTTAAGACAAATATGTAAAAACACATATTCATTATCATAGTATTATACACAGTATTTTCAGTGTTCTGAAAATACTCTGTTCTACACTTATTCATCTTTCTTTCCCCTAAACCCCTGACAACCAGTGATGTTTCTATTGTCCTCATAGTTTTATATTTTTCAGAATGTCACATAGCTGAAATCATACAATATTGCTGCTTTCAGATTCCTCCAGGCCTTTTTATGGTCTAGTAGGTCATTTCTTTTTTATTACTAAATAGCATTCCATTGTGTGGATGATCCAATTTTCCATTCACCTATTTAAAGACATCTTGCAAGAGTATATTTAATTTTGTAAGCCACTGCAAAACTGTCCTTCAAAGTGACTATACTATTTTTCTTTTCTACCAGCATTGAAGGAGAGTTCTTGTTGCTCTGCTTCCTTGTCAGCACTTGTTGTCAATGGTTTGGATTTTTGGTCATCCAAATAGGTACATGGCAGAATCTCATTGATTAATTTGCAATTCCTTAATGAACTATGTAGCACATCCTTTCATATGCTTATTTTTCCATGTATACAGTATTTCTTCTGTGATGAGTTGTCTCTTAAGAACTCATTAGAGCAATGTCATTAAAAGTTTGCAAAAATGGAAAATAATATGAGCAGATTTAAATTTTGAAGAGTACTTCTGATATTTATTTGTCACTGTAATAATCTATGCTAAGATGTCAGCTTGGTTAGGATGATAGTGACTAAATGGATAACAGAGGAAAGACTCAAGAGAAATTTGGACGGTAAAATATTTTTAATAACAATCATTTTATATTATGATTTCAAAGTACAACTTTGAATTTAAAACATATAATTAAGATAAAAACAAGGACAGAATATTCATGATACCAGAGTAAACAATAATTTGATATTACTGTAAACAATACAAAAAAAGAACAGATATGATGAATTATGTAAAATTAGAATATATATGTATATAATGTATTTTTATATAAAATATGTATATTTTCCACTATTAAATATCCTGTGGCTTCCAGTGTAATCAAAGGAATCTATGAATATGACTTTCAACAATGCACACTATTTAGGTGGATTTTTCCAGTAATAGTACCTAATTGGTCGATGATGATATGCAAAGTCTATGAAGTTTTCTTCTGTACTAACTCTGGGTTGATCATATGACTTGCTTTAGCCAATGAAAATTGCAAATATGACTTAAGCAAAAATTTAAAAAGCACTTGCACTGTGGGATTTTTCTTCCTTCTTTGCTACTTCTGGGATCACTGTGACTGCCCCTAGAAGGAAGTTCAGGCTTATTAGTCACCTGGAGGATGACTGACCATATGGAGCTTGAGCTCATCTGTGGCCCCCAAGGCCAAGAACAACAATTGTCAGAGAAGTTCATGAAGTCATCTTAGACCAAACAGCCTCAATGAGATACTTTCTGACCAAAGAGATACCAGACTGATTCAAGCCAGAACTGCCCAGCAAATATGCAGAATCATAGAAAATAATAAAGACTTGTTATTTTTGACCATAAAGTTTTGAAATGTTTTTATATAGGAAAATCTAATTGATGTGTATTAATCACCTCTAGTACTTAGTAAGATCCTAGAACCTAGTAGATTATCAATAAATCCTTGAGGAAGTCCAAAATCTTTATTTAATGACTTTATAATATTATATGTACTGATTAATTTCTAAAAATTAATATTTTGAATAAAAAAGCAATGTTCCTACTAGAAGTTGAGTTATCTCACATGATTTCTTTCTGTCTTGGTACCAGTTTTAAAATATTACTTTCTAAACTTAGGTGAGACTAATAAGCCATAGAGATCAAATGTCACTTTGATACTAATTTTGAAATTTTAGTTTGCATGAACTAACTGCTAGTAATTAATTCCAGGTATATTAGTCAACTTAGACTACTAAAATGAAAGACCATAAATTTGGTGTATTAAACAACAGACATTTATTTCTTATGGTTTTGAAGGCTGAAGTCCAAGGTCAGGGGGTGAACATGGTTGGATTCTAGGTGAAGGCCCTCTAACTGGTCATGTCTTCACATGATATTTCCTTGGTAGATGCACAAAAAGAGAAAGGTCTTGTATCTCCCCCACCTTTTTCTAGTAAGGGTATTGACCCCAAGATGGGGGTTGATGACTAACACTAATTATATCCCCCAAATCTGCCTCCAAATATCATCATCTTGGAGACTAGGATATTAACATGAATTTGGGAGAACACATGCATTCAGTCCATAGCATCAAGAAAACATATTTTGCACATGCATCTGTATACTCACTTAAAAATGTTAATATATGTATGTGTATGTATATACACACACATATGTTTATATACATATATATGACTCATGTATACAAGTGGTTAAATTTTACTTTATTTTGAGGATTATACAAAAGTATGGTACATGATTTGGAAAGTGATAACAGTAAAGATGAAAATTTTGTTAAAACCAGACTCTGAAGAAATTTGCATATACTTTGAAGGCTGATATCTCACTCAAAATAAGCACCAAAGTGTATACTATGACTTGTGAAGTGCCACATAATCTGCTTAATGTCACTCTCTGGCTATTTGGATCTGCTTGCCTTCTCACTCTCTTCATTTTGCTCTTCAAACATAACAATCATGCTCATCTTTGTTCTTGGTAATTCTGATGCCTGGATAATATTCATATGGATAGTTAACTCTTTCAGTTTTTTGATCAAAATCCACTTTCTCAATGAAGGCTTTCCTGTTTCACCCATTTAATTGTCCACTTCTATGGTTTCTATTTTTTCCCCAATGAACATTACTGTCTCATAGTTTATTTACTGTACTTGAACCTCAGTACCCAGAATAGTGACTGACATTTAGTAAAAGACTACTGAACAGAGTCTGCAGAATAGGTGAAAATCTTTACTACCTGCACCTCAGATAGAGCTTTAATCTCCAGGATATATAAAGAACTCAAAAATTTAACACCAAAACAAACAAACAAACAAACAAACCCCCAAATTACCCAATCAATAAATGGGCAAAGAAACTGAACAGGCACTTGACAGAAGAAGAAATATGAATGATCAAAAATGTATGACATCTCTAGGAATTGGAGAAGTGCAAACTAAAACTACACTGAAATTTCATCTCACTCCAGTCAGAATGGCAATTATCAAGAATACAAGTAAAAGTAGATGTTAGTGAGGATGTGGGGAAAAGGGTTCACTCATACATTGCTGGTGGGATTACAAATTGTTGCAATCACCCTGCAAAGCAATATGGAGACTCCTTAGAAAACTTGGAATGGAAACACCATTTGACTCAGTTATCCCACTCCTTGGCATATATACCCAGAGGATTTAAAATCAGCATTGGAGACTAGGATCTCAACATGAATTTTGAGAAACACAAACATTCTTTCCACAGCATCAGGAAAACATATTTTATACATGCATCTATATACTCACTTAAAAATATGAATATACACACACATACACATGTACTGCATACTACAGTGACACAGCAACATCAATGCTTATAGCAGCTCAGTTCACAATAGCCAAGCTATAGAATTGACCTAGGTGCCCTTTAACAGATGAATGGATATATAAAATGTGGTATATATACACAATGAAATAGTTACTCAGTTATAAAGAAGAATGAAATTATGGCATTTTTCAGTAAATGGATCAGATTGGAGAATAAAAAAAAACATGCTAAGTGAAATAAACCAATCCCCAAAAAACAAAGTCCAAATGTTCTCTCTGATATTTGGATGCTAACCCATAAGGGAGGGTAGATAGGGGAAGTATAGAAGTTCATTTGGATTAGACAAAGGGGAGTGAAGGGAAGGGAGCAGGAATGGGAATAGGAAAAAAAAAAACATAACTTTCCTATGGTGGGATATGAATACATAACCAGTGTAACTCCACATCATGTTCAACCACAAGAGTAGAATAAAAATTGTAATGGGTTGCACCCCATGTTTGTATAATATGTCAAAATATGCTCCACTGTCATGTATGTCTAAAAACAACAAATAAAAAGACTACTAATATGTGCCGATTTTTGAAGAAATAAAAGAAACACAAGAGTTCTTATTTCTGTGTATTTTAGTGTGTCTGCAAATTAACTGGACATTGTATGGAAATTTCATAAATGTAAATATACTTGCATTTTATTGGAAGAAAGCCCCTAATTTTCATTATGTTCAACAGATTTCTTGGTATAGGAACCCCAAAACATGACAAGTCATTGATCTAAAGGATTTATATATTTTTTGAGGGAGAGAATTGAGAGTCTGAGGTCTTTTGAGAAGGATGGTGACCAGAGTAGTGGTCTAAAGAAAGATTAACCAGGCAAAATGATAGATTTAAGGAAGAAAGAGATTAAAGGCAAAGAGAACACTCAGGATGTGATTGAGTACACAATAAGGAGCTCCTGAGCTGGACCCGCTTGTTATATGCAAATACTGTCAGTATTACTACTATGCCTGATGTGGGACCCCTGCGGAAATGGAAATCAAGTGTCAAATTATGAAAGGTGTGTTCTTATTTTAAACTAATCAAAAAATTTGAATGATGGGAAATTGTGAACTGCGGTAATCAACCTCCACCCAAAGTCATTTTTTCTTTCTGTCACTATTGTCAAGAGTACATTCAGTTATGAGGAAGATGATGGGGCAGTATTTGTGGAATTCCTTAAGGATTCTGGAATAAGACAAAATTACATGTTATTTACTGTTTTGAATTTTTTGATTAACCATGAATGCAGTGAAATATCTTAGCGTTTTGCAAGAAACTTAATTTATTATTTGGAAAATGGCTTAATGCAACATATTTGAAACGTTTCAGTGATGTATTCCTCACAGCAGAGAGGAATAGAAACATGTAATTTTGAGAATTGACCTTTCACATTAAATTAATTCCAAGTCCCATGTTGCATATGCATTCTCATCAATAATTTATCTATGTAATTTTGATGAAAATACTACTTAAAATTATTCAAGGGTGGAAGACTTATTGAAAAATTCTTTAAGAATTTCAATGCTGCCTTTTGAAAACTCCCATCATAAAGCTGCACTCTAGATTTTTAGGGAAATAAGCTTGATAAAAATGATTTCATCTTATCAGTTGTCCAAAAAGGGTCATACTAAAGTGAATCATGAACTATTATAATTAATATTTTAAGATTAAATAAGAGAAATGTTGGCTGTTCTCATCTTATAAATTCCTAGTAAAGAAATGAATGCAATGGAATGATTAAGAAGTAGGTGCTCTTCTCTCTTGGGTTTCTCTGCACACTGCAGTGCATTTGATGCTCTCTCTTCCCACAGACTCAACTCATGTGCCCCTTCTGTTTTCTCAGCAAGTCCTAAATTTTGCCCCCTGAAATTATCTGTTCAGGTACAAAATGCCTTCAATTGCTGCAATTAACAGGTAACTGATACAAGTCATACATCCCTGGCACTATGTTCATGGTTGTTCTTAAAACAGACATTCATCTGTCTGTCTATCTATCTATCTATCTATCTATCTATCTATCTATCTATCTATCTCTATTCACACACATAGATTCATATACATATTTCTCTATAAATGCTACTTATCTATGGTTTACTTATCTTTTCCACCCTTATTAGCCTCTCTCCTTCTCAACTAGCTCTTGGCATCAACCCTATTTACTTACTTAAAATCCACCAGTAGTTTCTCAAAACCATAAGATAAAATTGAAAATATTTATGCAATCATACACATTCCTCCATGTTCTGACTTTGCTTTCTGCTCTTGTTTTGTGCTTTTACTACTTCTTCTGTTCTTTTTCATTCTATTTTCTGAAACAAGATGCCATCCTCTCCACTTGATAAATGCACTCCTTCTTCAAGTCTCATTTTCACAGACTTTTTTCTGTTGCCTAGACAGGTTCATTCTTTTTTATTTTTCAGGACTTTGTATATTTCTACAGAAGTACTATTCTGTCAGATAATAATGGTCAGTCAATTTCTTAAACATCTTTTTATTTACAGTGCCTAACATGTGGCCAGTATATAATTGATTTTTTCAGAGATAAAACTTTCACCCAAATAATGACTCTAAATCCCAGGTTACAAATGTGAGAAGGAAAAGAAAGTAAATCACTTATGTTTTGCAAATGGTGCCACTTTAAGTTTAAGGCATGCTTAATTGCTGCTATTAAACTGCTTCATTTGTGCAAACTCGTTTGGCCTCTGGTGGACTCACTTTCTGTGCTATGCCTCCCATAATGAGGCTGCATGGACATCCAGCAATGAGAGAGGATAGAAAGAAAAGTGGTTAGGAAGGAATTGAGGAATCTGTTACTTGGCTTCTATCACTTCATGCATAATGGCTTCTGGAACTATAGACAGCTGGGCAGGAAAAGCACTAGCTCTCAAAGGAGATAAACAAATGCTAACCATTTTAATCCTTGCTGTGACTATGCAGGTAAAAACAACAACCACAACAATAAAGCAAAAACCCAACAAAGGAAAGCAATTGCTCCCTCTATACCAAGGAAATTTCAGCAGCCAGGACAGCTGCTTTCATGCAGACACTGCTTTTCTGGTACATAAATATTGGGCCATCCCAGAAATTCTTGGCAGGCTGACCAGGAAGGTTTCTAATCTCACTGTCTACCCAAACTAACCATCTGGAAGTGGAACATGCTAAGATGATTCACCTCTGTGTCAGACAACCTGCTAGAGACTGGCACAAATAGCACTGCCCCAGATCAGAGTTCTGGTATTTTAAACATGGAATTGTGCAGTGGCTCCCACTGCTGTAGGTACTGAAAGCCTGCTAGTTTGAAGGAATGGACTGCTAATATTTATGCATGATTATTAGACTGAATTCCACTTATTAAAGTGTCAAGTTTCATTAAATCTGAAACTATGATTTTTATTTTAAAATAACAGTTTATCCATTAACATGTTTAAACACATTTTCTGTATTCTTGCATAAAACAAACTTAAGTTCTCATCCATAATATCTTACTTTATTTTACCTTATTCATACTACTTATTTCTTCATTATGATATTATCAACAACAATGTGATGTACCTATAATGTGACCAAGATGTCTACATCTTGAATTAGAGAACAATAAATCCATTTCAAGAATCGCTCTATTGATGGGTGCAGTGGTGGATGCTGTAATCTTGTAGCTCTGGAGGCTGAGGCAAGAGGATCACAAGTTCAAAGCCAATCTCAGCAACTTAGTGAGGTCCTGAGGAACTCAGCAAAACCCTGTATCTAAATAAAACATTAAAAATGGCTGGTGATGTGGCTATGTGGTTAAGCACCTCTGGATTCAATCCAGGGTATGTGTGAGTGTGTGTTGTGTGTGTGTTTGTGTGTGTGTGTGTATAAAGAACACTCTATTTAAAAAATTAATATTTGCCCTCCCCTCCCCCAAATCTCATGAGAATTTGGTTGACAATGAGAAAAAATAAATCACGTGCAGTTGTCCCTCTATATCCATGTGGGATTGGTTCCGGAACACCTTGAATATACTAAAATGTGTGGAAATTCAAGTCCCTTATATTAAATGCATGGTCTTCACATATAACCTATGTACTTCCTCCTGTATACATTAAGTCATCTACAAACTATTTGTAACAACAAACACCATGTAAAGTGTTGCTATACTATTATGCTTAGGGAATGGAGACCATCAAAAAGGTTGGTACATGTTTATTACAGATACATTTTTCCCCAAAGGTTTTCTATCTGAGGTTGGTTGAATCCTTGAATGTGAATCCTTATGGATAAGGAGATCAGGTTGTCCTAGATTCACTGACTCCCTCTCTCTTTTTCCTTTCCCAGTAATTCAGTACTATAACATCTATAAATCATATTTCATATAAGAAAAATAAGATGAACCAAAATGTAATTAATATATGTAAACATAACTTTGTTTTCTTTGTTCTTGACATGTTGTCTGACATGTATTTTATTTTATCTTCATCTGTTTATAAGCTTTAAAAATAGTTCCCTATAGATCTAAGATTGTCAAATAAGATTATTAGACAATTCCTCTTACTATAGCAATAGAAGTATACCCATATTTATAGGAGCACAATTCACAATTGCCAAACTATTGTATTAACCTTGGGTTCATCAACAAATGAATAAATAAAGAAATGTGATACACACACACACACATACACAGAGAGAGAGAGTGGAGTTTTATTCAGTCACAAAGAAACATAAAATTATGTCTTGCAGGGAAATGGATGGAACTTGAAACTACTATGACAAGTGAAATAATACAAACTCAGAAGGTCAAGGGTGGCAGATTTTCTCATATGTGGAAGTTACAGAGGAAAAAGGAAAATAATGGTGGCCGGAGCAGGTGGGACAGGGAGTCTCATGAAAACCCAAGGGAGATCAGTAGACTAGAAGAAAAGGACCTGGGGAAGGAAGGAGAGGAGGCAAAAGGGAAATACAGGAGAATGATTTGGGCCAAATTATATTGTTATATTTTGTGCATGTATGAATACGAAACCACAAGTCCCACCATTATGTACAAGAATAATGCACTCATGAAAAAAATATGGAAAGAATAAAAAATAGAGTTTCTGATGATGATGATGATGATGATGATGATGATGATGATGACCACAAACACTGACACCATTTCAGGAAAACAAATATCCATCTAAAAATGATCTACCTCTACCCTACTATGAAGAGAAAGACCCAGTTTGGTTCTTACCTTTAACCTTCATAAAGCTATGCTTCCTTCTGAGAGTTCTCTGCTGGAGCACTCTGCTTGTGATATGGCTTGAGACCATATCACAAAATTCCCTGGTGATGGCATGTTCATTCTACATAGATAGTTTAATGACCATGTGTGTAAGTTAAGCGACAGTGTTCTTGATAAAGAAGGGTGGAAGGAACGAAAAAAGGGAAAAGTAAGGGAGTTAGGAAAAGAGGGAAAAAAGAAAGAATTAAGAAAAAGAAGGAAAGGAGGGAGAGAGAGAGAGAATGGAATGAAGGAAGTGTTTTAATCAGCTTTTTCCCTGCTGTGAATATAAGACCTGACAAGAACGATTTGAGGAGGAAACATTTATTTGGGGGCACATGGCTTCAGAGGTCTCAGTCAGAGAAGGCTGAACATTTATTCCCCAAGGCCTGGGGTGAGGCAGAACATCATGGTGGAAGAGTGTGGCGGAGAAAAGCAACCGGGAACATGGCACCAGGAAATGGAGAGAGAGTTGCCTCATCACAACAAAATAAAAACCCCAAAGGCAGGACTCCTAGGGAACTGTCACCTCCTGCCACACCCCACCTGTCTACAGTTACCACCCAGTTAATCCCTATCAGGGGATTCATGAATAGATTAGGTCAGGGCTCTCATAACCCAATCATTTCGCCTCTGAACTTTCTTGCATTGTCTCAACATTAGCTTTGGGAGGACACCTAACATCTAAACCATAACAGGAAGGAAGGAAAGAAATCTAAGTCTGAAACTAGACAACATCTTTTGTCACTGTGCTCTGATGCCCAAATCACACCACCTGCATTGGGCTAGAGCAGGAGTGTTCTTGTCAGGATGTCAATGCTGGTGTGGTTTGGTTGACACTGCCACATCAGCAGCAGTAAGGAGCAGTGACAGTAGAGGTGGCAGCAGGAAATGGCCCTGGTGGAACTGATGAGGGAATTTCATATGGGTTACCCGGCAACGGAGGTCTCAGAATGGAGGACTTACACAATCATGTACATGAGAAATACCTTTAGGGCTTTGTCTAATATAGAGTAGGAAGATAAAGGTACTATATTATATTTCTAAGGAAATAGTTTAAATTATTTTTTAACATGGCATCATTATTATATCTAGAGCAATATAATTGAAAGAAATAAAATATATTGACCAAAAATTTTTCCAAAGAAATTATAATGATAAAAGTGAGACATAATATTATACTACTTACCCTGATTCAAACTTTATACAATATACACATGTCTGAATATTATATTGAACCTTATAAAATGTATAATCACATATGTCAATCAAAAATAAGGCAAAATTAAATGAAACACAGTTTTAAAAGTGATTTCTTGGAAAAATTACTTATATTCAGAAAGGACATAAAGCCCAAAGCCAATGTCTGCATTTGAGAGTTCATTCATTAATAATGGGTATAAAATATTTGTGGGAATTAGACCTATTTTAGTGCCTCTAACATTCCAGTTACAAATTTTTTTCTGCCCTATCCCTTAATAAATAAAACAACCATATGAAGTCTACTAGAATGGCATGGCCTTACTTGTTGATGATTAGTTTGCAATTTTCTTACAAAATATGTTAGTCAGCTTTTCATCACTGACAAAATATCTGAGAAAATCTATAAAGAGGAAAGCTTTATTTTGGATCGAATTTCACAAGTTTCAGTCCATGGTTGGCTATCCCTATAACTTTTGGGCCTGTGGTGACAGGGTATCACAGTGGGCCACATGTGGAGAAATGAATCTTCTCATCTCATGGCAGCTGCGAAGAACAGAAGTGGAACCATGGGAGGGTCCTCCACTATCCCTTTCGAGGGCATTCCCTTCACTAACCTAAATTTCTTCTTCTGGAACCCATCACCTAAAAGTTCCACCACCTCCAAATACTGCCACAGGCTAATGATCAATCCTTCAACAAATGGATTTGGGGATACATTCCAGTTGCCGACCAGGGCATAGAACATGCATTTTCTGTCTTGAAAAGTTTACTTAATAATTACGAGTTTGTTAAAAGAAAATTAAAATTCTTCTTTCTTGACAGACCTTACAGTTACTGATTAAAACTAAACCTCATTCTTAAGACGGGAGAAATGCCTGGTAAGCACAGGTAGGTGTTTTAACTCTCACCCACTTCAGCTTAGGGGTTTCAAAGTAACTAAAAGCAATTTCCTTTGAACTTTCCAGTGACCTTTATGAGATTAGGTATTGGCAGCTCAAATCTACTTTCTAGAGGACCTGGCCATATTTCAAAAGCACCAGCATAATTGGCACTCCTTCCAATAACCTTTTCAGAGTCACAGGGTTAAGTGGAAACAGGGACCAAACCAAACATTCAGAATGATCTTCCTTGCACCAGATTAAAGCTGTTTTTTCACTTGTTTGTTTGTTTGTTTGTTTGTTTTGCTTTACGTGGTGATTATTTTTCATAAAGGGAGATTTGCCTATATTTCTGTTGACAAAAGCAGTTCATAAATAAGGAGGTATGTTAAAAGTTAATTCAACCATTACATCTATTTTCTATGCTATTCACAATCACTGCAAACTATTGGGGAAAAATTATCAATCTGAGCACAAAATATCAATTTATTAAGTCTCTTCATGGCGAAAACGCTACAGAATGATATAGCTAAGTGTTGAAGATGGAAAAAAAATCACAGGAGTTTTTTTTTTTTTCTTTTCTTTTCTGTGCTTGTAAACAAATGGCATGAAAATCATAAGACTGACAAAGTATTATTCTGTTCCTCCATGATTTTGTAATTAGGAATATACCATAGTAAATTAATTGGAGATAGGTGGGGATGGGGTGTGTGGATGTGTGTGTGTGTGTGTGTGTGTGTGTGTGTTCGTGTGCATATGCGTGTGCTATATGCATATCCCAGGTGTAGAGAGAGTTGAATTGCTCCTGCTTCTGGCCCAATGTGTTTTACCATCTGGACCGCTGCTAACTGCTGGAAGTGCCCCCTTCTTCCCAAAGGGGGGGGGGTGGGGAATGAATGCTTTTGAATACTTCTTTATGCCTGTTTAAACATCAATTTCTGACTATGCAGTGTTCCCTCCCCCTCCTCCTCATTTCCTTCATTTCCCTCCCTGCAACTAATCTGACAAGGAGAAAGAAAGAAAGAAATCTTACATCTACCACATTTCCATTATGATCCCCAGTGTGGTGCCATTAAATAGTCCCCTTTCTGAGTGGCTCTAATTGGCCCATATATGGTGCTTTCTATTGATGCATTTTGGTCACCCAGGAGTTCCATATACTTACATGTATATAATTCATCATGTGAAGGTCAATCTCTTCACCCTTATTGTTCTGCTGTTTAAATTGTTATTCTAAGTGAATTTCTATGTAATTAATTGGTTTGGTCACAATTTTAAACACTTCGGAAAGACAAAGGGAAAACTGAAAGAAGCCGCATTTGTGAATTGGTTTACATTCAGAAAGATTGCCTGTCGGTCCCCTGGACCACCAGATGTCAGCCTAAATTGAAGAATAGAAAAGAAACCGTGTATCATAACGTTGCTGTCTCATGTGCCAGATGGAGTTTTACACAACCCTGCAGGAAGAGTTAGCCAGCAGTAGTTAAAATTCAGTGTCAGAAATAGCACAAGTGACACTGCATGCACGGTAGCATTTTTGATTATGGAACTTAATTGTATCATAGATCATTGATGGCTTAATTTATGAGGATTGATTTTGTTAATTCAAGCAGTTCAAAAGTCACTGTTAAAGCTTTAGTCCATTTAATTGTATCTGACTTAAGCTTTACTCGTGCTATCAGAAGACAAATGGCTGTATAGAGGGAATGCATTTTTATTTTTTTGCTGTTTGTCCATTTACTTCTCCACATGTCACTTACTGGGATTTACATTTCAATGAGCACAATTAGGTATATGAAGCAGATTTTTTTTGTCTTTCAGTTAAGCTTTAAATAAATGCAAAGGATAAACTATGTTAAAATGTGTCACTTTTGATTTTATAACAATAGAATTATAACTACTATAAAATGTTAAGGTTTTCCTCTAAAAGTTATGGATGGCTTCAAATCAGGAGATTATAGATGTTACTCCTTAGGATTGAATGACTGTGTTTTGGACTAACCGAACAGAAGTAGTCTGCTAGATTTCATTAATATATGCAACATTAAACATCTAGGGAAATTCCATTAACACATTCATTAAGAAAAGCAGTCAGAAATACAATTAGAGTGATCTTACTTATCCTTGTCTTTTGAATTTAACATGGGGGGATGAGTAATAGATTGAATAACAGGTAAATGAAATGAAATTAAAAGACTGTGTGTGTGTTGTGTGTGTGTGTGTGTGTGTGTGTGTGTATGTGAGAGAGAGAGAGAGAGAGAGAGAGAGAGAGAGAGAGAGAGAGAGAGAGAGAGAGAGAGAGAGAGAGTTTTGCCTTGATAGAATATTTAGGATTCAGTCTTGCTCAGGCTGGTGCTCACTACTGATGTATCAATGAAACAAGGTTTTTCTACCTCTGCCTCTTCAGTTTCTTCCTAAATTTTTAGCCCTGACATTTATTTGAACACCACAGTCGGGTTATTTATTTATTTTTTTATCCCACTGCTATGAAAGACAAGTTCCTTTTGAAGCCAGTGATAATGATAATAAAGCCTCATATTTGTTTATCATTTTGAGAATTAAGAGAGCTTGACATTCTCTACAGACATGATCTTATTGACCTTGTAATAAAGTTATTTTTGACTTAGTGCATGTGAATTTCAAAAAGGTTAAAGACTATTCCACAGTTGCCCATTGTATCAGTGGCAGAATGAAATCCTGCTCCATATGCTATCTCAACAGTGGTGTTGACATCTGAATGTTTTTAAGTGAGAAAAGCAGAAAAAAAAAAACAAAATGAAATCTGAAGGCTTAGGTTTGATTAGGTCCCACATATTAGATTTATATATTTTGAATCTCACACATTTGATATGGATGTCTTCCTTTTTAACAAACATTGTGATAACCCAGAGGCTTGTTAATTTCCAGCAAATTCTAAGTTGTACGTGATCCAGAAATAGCCCAAGTATTATTTTTGAAATAAATAAACTTCAAATAGTAAGAATGCTAATGTCCTAAGGAAGATAGAATATTCTTACATGATGTAAGATATTAGGAAATGACATATATTAGGAAAGGGAAAGAATTGGTTTGATATTTATAGCTTCAGGAATAAATTACAAAAGAAGATCGACAGAATGACAATATAAGACTATCCAAGTGATTCTTATCAATAGGCTGAATGTGAAATTGTGTGCCCTGCTTCCATGGGTGTGATTAGACGGAATCTGGACATATGCTTTCAGGCACATGTATGAAATGTATAACACACATGATCGTTTTTGCTTCTGTGTATTCTTCGTTATTCCTGTAAAAGGAGTAGAAGTACTTGGAGTTTTCCTTTATCTGTCTGTGACCTAACGTCTCAAGTCACAAACTAAAAAGAAAAAAGAAGCTTCTGACTAAGTAGAAGTCACAAAGAGGAGAATTGTAGTATATGAATCATTCTGAATTCCGAGTCATTGTTTAGATCACACAGAGCTTTGAGAATTTCCTGAAAGACCTGTCAACCCAGAACTCTAAATAGCCTCCATGCAAATGAAAATCAGAATTGCTGGGCTATTCCCCTTTTCCACGTGATCCAGAAATAGCCCAAGTCTACACCACAGATAGATGCGTGTAGTGATTTCCCTCCAAATCAATATTGCATGGCCATCAACGCTTTTTGGTTCCAATCCTCTTTCCTTCTACTTCTTCAGTCAAGCAAAATAGTCCTTAAAATTAATCCCATCCCCTTTGCTCTCTGCTCATTCTCCTTCCCATGATGCAACTTTGAATACGTACCCTATAGCTTCCTTTTTTCTCTCTCCACCCTCAAAATTATTCAACAAGTATCTGTTGTCAGGAACTAGAGGGGGGATTCCATGGGAGTTATCCACCAAGGGAACCATTTTTAAAGACATACTCGTATTAATTTAAAAGAGATATTACCCCCCAAGGGTAACTCCCATGGCGTCTGAAGTCCAGCAAGGGCTGCAGACACAGCATGGCTAGTGCTTTATCAGAGGAACAGGGAAGTGTTAGAGAGCTGAGTAAAGGGGGCCCAACATTCTTTCCTGGAGGCAAGGCAGGGCTGGGAAGGGCCAGGCAGAGCAGCCGCAGGGCATGGTTAACATATTTTCACATGATTACTTTAAAGACATTTTAGCTGGTGAAGATTCATATTCTGAAAAATACAGGCAATGTTTAGCTGGGCACAGTGACATAGGCCTGGAATCCCAGAGACTCAGGAGGCAGGACACTGCAAGTTCAAAGCCAGGCTTAGGAACTTAGTGAGATGCTATCTTGGAAAAAAAAAAAAGTTGTGGGGGATGTGGCTCAGTGGACAAGTATCCCTAGATTCAATCCCTGGTACAAAATACAGATGTATATATATATATATATATATATATATATATATATATATATATATATTTGTGTGTGTATATACATATATTTGTGTGTGTATATACATATATTTGTGTGTGTATATACATATATTTGTGTGTGTATATACATATATTTGTGTGTGTATATACATATATTTGTGTATTTTTATATATATATATACATATACGTATAATTGTGTGTGTGTGTATACTTTCATTTTTTAACCCCTATCTAATACCTAGTCAATGCTAAACTCTGAGGAGATAGTACTTCTCCCATATCTGAACACTGCCATTCAGTTTCCTTTCATTCTCTATAAATCTCATAAGTTTCTTTTTTCTTTCTTTCTTTTTTAACCTGTCATGACTCAAAGAAGTTAGAGGCTTTAATCTTCACTGCCCTCTAATGTCATTTTAAGAGTCTTTTCTAACATCCATTTTCAAAGACATACTCATATTAATTTAAAAGAGATATCTGGGTGAGTCTCGTGTGATCTCCCCTGGTGTAGGCTGACTAAGGATGTCTGGTCTTCTGTGTTGTAGGCAACCAAAGCCACAGGATAGACTTCTGTACTAATACAGGGCAATAAGTATGGTACATACTAACTTAAAATAATCTATTATAAGTGGAACTTCCATCTTTCCTTGGTAGCAGTTTTTTGTATTATCTTTCATTGGGGTGGAGTGTAGGATAAAGTTAAAGTTGTTTTTATTTGTTCCTTTTAGTTATATATGACAGTAGAATGTATTTTGACCTTTCATACATACATGGAGTATAACTTCCCATTATTGTGGTTGTACATGATGTGGAGTTACACTGGTCGTGTATTCATATATGAACATAGGAAGGTTATGTCCTATTCATTCTACTGTATTTCCCATTCCCATCCCCCTCCCTTCCCTTCATTTCCCTTTGTCGAATTCAATGTACTTCTATACTTCCAGTCCCAACCCTACCTTGTTACGGTTAGCATCCACATATCAGAGAGAATATTCTGCCTTTGGTTTGGGGAGACTGCCTTATTGCAGTAACCTGATATTCTCCAGTATCATCCATTTACCAGAAAATGTCTTAATTTCATTCTTCTTTATGGCTGACTAATATTCCAATGTGTATATATACCACAATTTTCTTTATCCATTCAGCAGTTGAAAGGCACTTAGGTTAGTTCTATAGCTTGGCTGTTGTGAATTGAGTTGCTATGAATATTGATGTGCTGCATCATTATAGTATTCTGATTTTATGTCCTTTGGGTAAATGCTGAGGAGTGGGATAACTGGGTCACCTGGTGATTCCATCCCACGTTTTCTGAGGAATCTCCATATTGCTCTCCAGAGTGGTTGCACTAATTTGCACTCCTACCAGAAATGTGTGAGTGAATTTTTCCCCAAATCCTTGCCATTTATTATTACTTGTATTCTTGACAATTGCCATTGTGACTTGAGTGAGATTAAATCTCAGAGTAGTTTTAATTTGCATTTCTCTAATTGCTAATGATATTGAATATTTTTAATAGTTTTTTGACCATTTATATTTCTTCTGTGAAGTGTGGGTTCAGTTCCTTTGCCCATTTATTGATTGGGTTATTTTTTTTTTGGTGTTAAGTTTTTTGAGTTTTTATATATTCTAGAATTTAATGCTCTATCTGAGGTGTAGGTGGCAAAGATTTTCTTCCATTCTGTAGGCTCTCTCACGTCCTTGTTTCCTTTGCTACGAAGAAGTTTTATAGTTTGAGTCCATCACATTTATTGATTCTTGATTTTACTTCTTGCACTTCAGGAGTTTTATTGAGGAATTCAGTTCCTAAGCTGATGTGATTGAGATTTGGACCATCTTTGTCTTCTAGTAGATACAAAGTCTCCGGTCTGAAACCTAGGTACTTGATCCACTTTGAGTTTAGTTTTGTTCAGATAAGGGTCCAATTTCATTTTGTTACATATGGATTTCCAGTTTTCACAGCACCATTTATTGAGAAGGAGATCTTTTCTCCAATGTATGTTTATGGCACCTTTGTCTAATATGAGATGACTGTATTTATGTGGGCCTGTCTCTGTGTCTTCTATTCTGTACCAGTGGTCTTCATGTCTTTTTTGGTGCCAATACCAGGGTGTTTTTGTTACTATACCCCTGTAGTATGATTTAAGGTCAACTGTGATGCCTTCTGCCTCACTTTTCTTGTTGAGGATTGCTTTGCTATTCTGGGCCTCTTATTTTTCCAAATGAATTTCATGACTGCTTTTTCTATTTCTGTGAAGAATGTCATTGGAACCTTAATAAGAATTGCATTAAATCTCTACAGTGTTTTGGGCAGTATGGCCATTTTGACAATGTTAATTCTGCCTATCCAAGAACATGGGAAATCTTTCCTTTTTCTAAGGTCTTCTTTGATTTCTTTAGTGTTCTGCAGTTTTCATTGTAGAAGTCTTTCATCTCTTTTGTTAGATTGATTCCTAAATATTTTATTTTCTTTGAGGCTATTGTGAATGGGATAGTTTTCCAGATTTCTGTTTCAGCTCATTCATCATTGATGCATAGGAATGTATCTGATTTATGGTGTTAATTATTTTATATCCTGCTATGTTGCTTAATTCATTTATGAGTTCCAGAAGCCTTCTGGTGGAGTTTTTTTGTGTCTTCTAAGTACAGAAGCATGTCATCAGCAAATAGTAATAGTTTGGGCTCCTGTTTTCCTATCCATATCCTTTAATTTCTTTCTTCTAATTGCTATGGCTAGAGTTTAGAGTATTACGTTAAATAGAAGTGGTGAAAGATGACATCACTGTCTTGTTCCAGTTTTTATAGGAAATGCTCTCAATTTTTCTCCATTTGGACTGATATTGGCCTTGGATTTAGTTTATATAGCTTTTATAATGTTGAGTTATGTTCCTACTCTCCATGATTTTTCTAGTGTTTTGAACATGAATGGATGCTGTATTTTCTCAAATGCTTTCTGCATCTATTGAGATTGTCATGTAATTGTTTTCTTTAAATCTACTGATGTGATGAATTATATTTATTGATTTCTATATATTAAACCATCCTTCCATCCCAGGAGTGAACCCCAATTGATCAGGGTTCACTATCTTTTTAATATGTTTCTGCATGTGATTTTCCAGTAGTATATCAAGAATTTTTTGCATCAATGTTCATCAGGAATACTGGTGTGAAATTTTCTTTCCTTGATGGGTCTTTGGTTTTGGCATCAGGATGATACTAGCTTTGTAGAATGAGTTTGAAAGGGTTCCCTCATTTTCTATTTCATGGAATAATTTGAGGAGGATTGATATTAACTCGTCTTTGACGGTCTGGTAGAACTCAGCTGAAACTGAATTCTGACCAACTCTGTCCGGTCCTGGCCTTTTCTTGGTTGATGGGCTTTTGATGGTGCCTTCTATTTCTTTGTTTGAAATTAATCTGCTTAAATTTTCTATGTCCTCCTGATTCAATGTGGGTAGATCATATGTCTCTAGAAATTTTTCAAAGTCTTCAAGATTTTCTATTAAAGTATAAATTTTCATAAGATTTTCTATTAGAGTAGAAATTTTCAAAATTCTGATTATTGGAACTGTTTCAGTAGTTCCTGTTGTGATACTTTCTTTTTCATTATGAATTTTAGTAATTTGAGTTTTCCCTCTCTTTCTCCTTGTTAGCTTGTTGGTTAAGGGTTTGTTACTTTTTTTTTTCAGAAAAAAAATTTTTTTGTTTTGTTGATTTTTTGGATTATTTCTTTTGTTTAAATTTCAGTAATTTCAGCTCTGATTTTAATTATTTCCGATCTTCTACTGCTTTTGACATTGATTTGTTCTTTTTCTAGGGCTTTGAGATGTAATGTTAGGTCATTTATTTTTTTGACTTTCTATTTTTAAATGAATGGGTTCCATGCAATGAACTTTCCTCTTAGCACTGCCTCCATAGTGTCCCAGAGATTTTGATATGTTGTATCTCTATTCTCATTACTTCTAAGTATTCTTTTATTTCATCCATGATTTATTCTGCTATCTATTTATAATTCAATAACATTATTTAGTCTCCAGGTTTTAGAGTATCTTTTGTTATTTTATTGTTGATTTCTAATTTTATTCCATGAGAGTTGCTTTGAGGTATAGATGGTCTATTTTAGAGAAGGATCCATGTGCTTCTGAGAAGAAAGTGAATTCAGTCATTGATAGATGAAATATTCTATATATATATATATATATGTATGTAAAGTTTAAATTATTAATTGTATATTTTATTTCTGTAGCTTCTTTGTTTAGTTTTGTTTGGAGGATCTATCCAGTGGTGATAAAGGTGTGTTAAAGTCATACAGTATTACTGTGTTGTAGTCTATTTGCTTCTTAAAACTGAGAAGGGTTTGGTTGATGTATGTAAATGCTCCGTTGTTTGGGGCATAAATATTTATAATTTTATGTCTTGTTGAGGTATAATTCCCTTAAGCAGTATGAAATGGATTTCTTGGTCCTTTCTGATTAACTTTGGCTTGAAGTCCACTTTATCTGATAAGAGGATAGAGAGTCCTGCTTGTTTATGCAATCTATGTGATTGATATCTTCTCTCACTCTTTTACCTTCAGTCTGTGGATGTCTTTGTCTATGAAGTGAGTCTTTGGAGACAGCATATTATTGGGTCTTATTTTTTAATCCAATCTGCCAGTCTATGTCTTTTGATTGATGGGTTTAGGCCATTAACATTCAATGTTATGATTCAGAAATAATTTTTATTCCCTGTCATTTTGATTTATTTCTGGTTTATAATTTGAATTATTTTCTCTTTTTTTCTTTAGTGTAGTTCCTCCCTCTCCTGGTTTTCACTTTTACTTTTCATTTCTTTTTCATGAAATATTTTGTTGAGAATATTCTATACTACAGGCTTTATAGTTGTGCATTCTTTTAACTTTTATTTATCATGGAAAGTCTTTATTTAATTTTCAAATTAGAAGCTTAATTTTGCAGGGTATAGGGTATAGTTTTCCTGGTTGGCATCAATTTACTTGCAGAACTTGGTGTATCTTATTCCATGAACTCCTAGCTTCAAGGGTCTGGGTTGAGAAATCAGTTAAGATGCATATCTGTTTCCCTCTATAAGTAATTTCATATTTTTCTCTGGCAGCCTTTACAATTATATCCTTATCCTGTATGTTGGACATTTTCATGATAATATGCCTTGATGTGGGTCTGTTGTAATTTCGTATATTTGGGGTCTTGTAAGCCTCCTGTATTTTATTTTCCAGTTCATTCTTAAGGTTTGGGAAATTTTCTGATATTATTTCATTGAAAAAAATTGTCCATTCCTTTCATTTGTATCTCTGAATCTTCATCTAGCCCAATAAATCTTAAATTTGTTCTTCTCAGGTTAGTCCATATTTCATGGAAGTTCTGCTCATGGTCTTTTAACATCTTTTCTTCGTGGTTAACTTTGTTTTCAAGATTATTTATTTTGTCCCCATTGCCTGAAATTGTCTTCCATGTGATCTAGTCTATTGGCGATGATTTCAGTTGAATTTTTAGTTTGGTTTATTGATTCCTTCATTTTGAGGATCTCTGCTTGTTTTTCGCAGAATCTCTATCTCTTTGTTGAAGTGATCCTTCACTTTCTATATTGTCTCTCTGATTTCATTTCTTATATCATCCTTTACTTAACATATGAGTTTAAATATATATATATATATATATATATATATATATATATATATATAGTTCTAAACTCTTTCTCCGACATTTTTTCCACTGTGGTGTCAGTGGATTCTGTTATTAGAGTATCTTGGTTTGTTTGTGGCAATTCATTCCCTCACTTTTTCATGTTGTTTGTATGTCTAACTATCTAAAAGTATGGTTCTGAGGCAGTAGAGTTTCTATCCTGTGGACTTATAGTGTCTCTGAAGGTTTCCAGTATCTCATTGTTTAGGAGGAGACAAATAATAACAACAACTAATACAAAGAGTATACAGCATTAAACCAAATAGTTCCTACTATGAAGTCTACAATGCTAATTATCACAGTAAACAGAAAGTATATGATCAGTTTATTGCCTATAACAAAAACGTCAAGTTTGCAAAAGGGCTTACAATTTTAAATGATGAGCAGAGAGAGAAAAGCAGTGTTATAGGATATGATGACTATGAAGGAGGAGGAAAGGAAATACAAGTTTAAAAAATTATAGGAAGAGTGAAAGAGAAAAATAGAGATTGGCTGTTAGTGGAACAAAAGAGTGAAAGAGAATCTAGGAAAGTAGAGAGGTAAGAGAAAAATATGCATATCTTAAGTTAGACATTTTAAAAATTGAACAAAAAATTAAAGAATACAAAATAAAACTAAAATATACTATCAAACTTCCTACTCTTCAAAACAAACAAAAAAATAACTCATCCTTAAAAGTAACTGGCTTCCAAAATGCTGGAAATGAGAATAAAAATATGAGTCTGTATAAATGTTTATGTACCATTAAGGTTGCAATTAAACAAAGGAAAAAATGACAAACAACAAAAAAAGAAAAAAGAGCAAACAAAATATCCTGATGAAAAGTTAAAGAAGTCTTTCAGTTGAAGTGGGAAAGATTCTCAACTTCTGTTCTCAGCAGTTTTAGGTGGGGTTGTCTGAAGCATGATGTACCACCCTCTGGATTGCTTTAGTGAGAGAGGTAATCCCATAGGTGGAATTCCTGGAGGCATGGATTAGGTTTAGGTGGGCTCCAGGATCTTTGCTGAATGGCAACCAGTCTGGAGACTTTAAATCAGTGCACCTCCAGTACCCAGTAATTTTCAGTCCATGCTGGAAGACTATACCCCTGATATCTCCCCTGAGTTCCACTCTTGTGGAGGAGGAACAAAATCTTAGTCCCTTACATTACCTGCAGCCCCCACATTTCCTGGTCTTAGGTTCACTCTCCAAATTCAATTTTTCCTGCTCCTGCCCTTGCAAATTTATTACCAGATACTTCTCTCCCAGCTGGTCTCTCAAGCAGCTGGATTGGAGAGGGAGGAGCAGAGATGGGTATGTTTCCGTGACAGGTTGCTCCTGTGTAAACCTCTCTTCGTGTTCAATTTTCTCCTGGTCTTTTAAGCACACTCTAAGTCATGTAGGGTATGTTCACTCTGCCTGTATTCAGGCCAAACTCAACGTTGCCAGGAATTGGCTCCTGCACTGCAGCTGCAAAAGGATTTCTTCCTCTGTCTTCTGCACACTGCCTGGAGAGATGGTGGCTTCTTTCCCGCATATGGATATTGTGCAGCACATCTTTCAGGTTTGCTGGGCAATGTCCTTGATCTCTAAATGATCTGATGCAGACATGCCTCAAACCTCCTAAAAATCTAGGTTCCTTTATTTCCCTTGTTCCTCCACTTTGCTCACAGAGGGACCCTTCTGTCTGGTGCTTTTGGCTCAGCTGCACCAGTGGCTGTGCCACTGGGGATTTCTTCCTTATTTTATTATATCCAATTTCTTGAGTCCCAGATTGGCTTTGAATGTCCAGTTTTCAGTTCCATAAAGTCCCTTCCCATTTTTTTTTTTTGTTGTTGTTGTTCACTCACCTTGCTGAGAAGCTGCCTGTCTGCTTTCTTGGTTTCACACCACGGAGCAGCCAGGAAAGCAACCCTCCTCTATTCTGCCATCTTGAAAGTCCCAAGTTAAAATTCATAATGAACACACCAGACCCTTGATTAATGTCTTACTACATGCACATTTATACTCATCTTCTGATGTGTGAGACACAACATGTCATCCTAAATTGAGACGAATTCTTGAGCCAAAGGCAATTAAGAAGAGATACAGGACAGCTTTCTGCCCTGCCTCTATTTGCCACAAATAAGGTTGTACATGTACAAACACAAATGGTATCCTTACCAAGGAGAGCAAAGTTAACCACTGAGACCCACCCTCTGTCCTTATGGGCTCAGCGATAGCTCCAAAGGAAATCTACACTAATAAACTAAACCAAACAGCCTTATCTGCCAGTTGTTCTCTTTCCCTTGTAGATCCAACATTCTCTTCTTTTGTCTTTCCCTTCTCTAAAAATGTACTGTTCTTGAAGATGTTTAAAAAACTTAAATTTAAAGCCACTTCTTGGCAATGCACTCATTTCCTTGGATGACTCTTGTGCATTTGAAATATACATGTTTGTAAGCCTATGTATTTTTTTTCTTATGTAAGTCTATATTTTGTTACAGAGGTTCATTCCAAAAATTTTTTAAAGCTGAAAAAGATTTTTTTCCACTCCCATAGCTGTCATGTAAACACTCTTACACGTGTCCACACATACACATATACCTTTCTATCCAAGGCCATAGACACACTTGGTACTTGCATAATGAGCCAAGATCCCTTGCAACTTCCAGTTTATACATCTTCCTTCACCTATCCTGTCTTATTCACTTATTTTATCTTATACCTCTATATGTCCCACTCATCTTTTCAAATTTCATAAGGAATTGTTCCTTGATAGTGTCCCACTCTTCAGGGAGTATTTGGTATTTCCCACTCCCTACTATGTACATAATCTAGTTCAGTGGTTAACTTTGCTCTCCTTGGTAAGGATAACTTTTGCCTTTGTAAATGTACACCCTGCTTTGAGGGAAACAAAAGCAAGGCAGAGATCTCTTCTGTATTGTTTCTTCTTAATTGCTCACAGTACCATAACTTGTCAGTAGTCTCTGAAAGGTGAGGTGAACTCCTACTTAGTAGGAAGAGTGTCATGTTTACCTCTGAAACCCTTTGTATCTGCTTAGCATGTAATAGATGCTCAAATATCAATTGAAGAAATAATTACACAACTTGATTGAAATGAGTTACTATATGATAATATTTCTAAATGATTGCATTGTCACTGATTAGTTTTTAAACATTGGGCATGCTCCAGAGCCAAATTTTCATAGCATGTTTGAGCTACTGTTAGATTTATTCACAGATTTCCAGGTATACATACCTTAGTTTTAGAATTATGTTATTTGAAAATTATTCTTCATATTTAAAAGCCCTGACTTAGGAAATGCTAAATAGTGCACTTATTTCTTTTGTTTATTAATAGAAATTAATCAGATAATTTTATTTGGAAGGAAATTGCATGCTGAGAAGATATTTTCTTTTTATTGAATTCACTATGTCCATTTCAAGCTTTAGAAAAGGGAAACTAAGAAAAAAAATTACTTAAATTGAATAAGCAAGCTGCAGATCAGTGAGAAAGAACCTAACTAACCTTTGAAGATCCCCTTGCCTTCAGTTTTTTTCCATTAAAAGGGTAGAAGGCATTGAAATTGCATAAATAATGCTAATTAATATTTAATGAGTGATTGACCAAATGCCAGATGTGAACCTACCGTGACCAAAACCAAGGAAATATCTTTCAATGGTTTTCACAGCTCATTTCTTTTGGGAATCATTTTTCAAATAGGCTGTTAAACTTTTCCTAGCTTTCATAATCAGGCATTTACCTTCTGATTCTACATTATATGAGAAATAACAATTTTCAGATTTATAATCAATGAACCAATAATCATGTCTCATGGAAGTATAACATTGTATACCTTAAAGCTGCAGGAAACACAAAGATAATTTAAATTGGGCTATGATATTTTGACTGCTAAAGAGAAATAGTCCTAGAGTATAATGAAACTTTTCTATTTAGATAATTTCCTCTCATAACAACTTTATTTTCATCAATTGCTTCACAATGTCTTATTTATAGACAGATACTACTAAGATGACTCAATTAAAAATTTCACTTTTAAGTGTTGAAACTCTTGGTATTTCCTTTTGTGCTTATGATTTTTTTAAGGTTTCTCCACACGAGTTATTTTTTCCCTTTCTTTTAAATATCATTGCTTTATATTACTTATTGCATAGTTTTAACTAATAAGGGACAGTTATAGCTTGGGTTGCCTGGAAAACATGCTCTGAGATAAAAATTCTGTTTAGTAACTTTGTTAGAAAACAGTCTCTGAATTAAGAACTGTGAAAGGGAAGGGCGATATCTAGGATGCTGTAACAGAGTATCATGGACTAGCTTCACAGTTTTGAAGGCTGGAGATCCAAGTTCACGGTGTAAGTATGGTGGAGTTCTATGGATGGCCTTCTTCCTGGTACCTGGCTGGCATCTTCTCTCTGTGTCCAGAATCTCTTGTATAATGGCAGCAGAGCTCTAATGACAAATTACTTTTCAAAGTCCTCACCTCCTAATACCTCATTGTGAGAGTTGGGATTTCAACAGATGAATATTGGAGGAGACAAAAATTCAGTCTATAGAAGAGGAAATCAGCATCCAACAGAGGAGACAGTGAGAAGAAAAAAACTATTGTCCTGGAGCTCCACAAAAAGAAAAACAGGTTTTGTTCAAAGCTGGTGTTTTAGCTGCTGTGACTAAAGGACCCAACCAGAACAAAATTAGATAAGGAAAAGTTAATCTGGGGGCTCGAAGTGAGGCTGAATATCATAGCAGGAGAGTGTGGCACAGGGAACCAGCTTGCACTGAGATCAGAAAGCAGAGAGAGAGACTCCACTTGCCAGATACAAATATATACCCCACAGCCACGCCCCAATTCCCACCTCCTCCAGCCACACCTTACCATTTCAGTTACCTACCAGGGAATGAATTCATTGATTAAGTTAAGACGCTCACAACCCAATCACTTCTCCTCTGAACCTTCTCAGATTGTCTTACATGTGAGCTATTGGGGGACACCTCACAACCAAATCATAACAGCCAGCTTTTTTTTAAAAAAAATATTTGTTCTAATTAGGTATATATGACAGCAGAATGCATTTAGATTCATTGTACACAAATGGAGCACAGCTATTCACTTTTCTGGTTGTACAAGATGTAGCATTGCACCACATGTGCAGTCATACATTTTCCTAGGGTAATGATGTACATTGCATTCCACCATCTTTCCTACCCCCATTTATCCCCTCTCCCCTCTTCTATGCCAATCAAAGTTCCATGCTCCCCTCTGCCCTCCCCCCATTATGGATTAACATTCAGTTATCAGAGAGAACATTAGGCCTTTGTTTCTTTGGGATTGGCTTGCTTCACTTAGCATGATATTCTCCAGCTCCATCCATTTACCTGTAAATACATAATATCATTCTCTTTTAATGCTGAGTAGTATTCCATTGTGTGTATATACCACAGTTTCTTTATCCATTCATCCATCGAAGAGTATCTAGGTTTGTTCCACAGTTTAGCTATTATAAATTGAGCTGCTATAAACATTGATGTGGATGCATCACTACCAGTACACTTTAGTCCTTTGGGTATAGACTTAGGAGTGGGAAGGCTGGATCAAAGGGTCATTCCATTGCAAGTTTTCTATGGAATCTTCATACTGCTTTCCAGAGTGGTTGCACCAGTTTACAGTCCCACCAGCAATGTATGAATGTATTTTTTTCCCCACATCCTAGCCAACACTTATTACAGCTTGTATTTTTTTATTAATTTGATTTTTTAAAGTACACGATGCATTACAATTCTCATTACACATATAGAGCACAATTTTTCATATTTTTGTATAAAATATGTTCACGCCAATTCGTCTTCATACATGTACTTGCTATTTTTTTTTTTGCATTACAATTCTTAGCTGCCATCCTGACTGTAGTGAGATGAAATCTTAAAATAGTTTTGATCTGCATTTCTCTAATTACTACAGAAGAATAACAGCCAGGTTTTAGGGAGATGGAGGAGACCATTTTGTTTCTCAAATCTCCATCTTTTGGGATTAGGGGTGCAGAAACCTTCTGCAGTCCCCAGTTCTGAACAGAGATCTTGGTAGCATGTCATAGTTCCCACTGTAAAAAAAAAACAAACTGGTTCATGTGTACCTTTGTGCATAGGTTAGATAAATATTTCCTCATGAAATTTAATGGCCTTTGCTGACTAAAGGTTTTAGATAACACTATGATGAAAGACATAAAAGCACTATGATGTAAGACACAAAAGATATCTTTTTGTGAAACTAAAACAATACAATGACTGAGTCAAGGAGAGAAGGAATAGAAAAAATGGGTGGGAAAGAGAAGGACTGAGAGAGGTGGTTAAAGTTTGGGCACTGCATGAAGGACCAAAGAGAAACTCCAAGGAGCATTGGTAGACAAGGATTTTAAAGAATATGATTGTCAATGTCTGATTGGAAATTGACATTGCTTCAATATAAACTTCCCTCAACTCCATGCTATCACCAATGTCTTTATTTAAATCCACTTCAAGCATATATCTTGTATGAATGAAGTAATTTTAGTGGAAACTAAGTTTAAGTTTGAGATTCATGAATGGGTTGACATGCTGTGTGTGTGTGTAAGTAAATGCCTAGAACCAGAATTTAGGGCCATTTGGATATAAATGCTTGGGAATTTTCATAAATTTTAACAAGGGTTTTTATTTATATATGGACATAGAATGGAGTTCAAGTATATTTTAATATATTTCAAGGCATGATGAAACTGCTGGGTATTCTTGTGGACACAAAATTAATAAATAAAAACAACTGGGAAACAAGAGATTGACAGTACAGAATTTAGCAAAAAACACATTAGAACTCATCCTCTGCTGAGATGGCAAAGATGTACTATATATGATAGAGGACCATTTATTCATAGATTTGCTGAAGGCCACACTTAACCTAGAAGCTTTTCTTCTTCCATGATACTTAGGGGAATTGATGGACTTCTATTTGAGCCACTATGGAGGGTTACTGCTGGCAAAAAATCCATACAAAGACTTCTCAAATGTGTTTATGGATCTGATAGAAACTTATTGCCACAATTTCTTTCCTGGCATCCCATGTTTTTGTCAAAAAAATATCAAAAGAATAGAGCAAAGGACACTGGATTAACAAAATATTAATAGGTTAATAAAATACATTTGAGAAAAATATCATTGATGCTTTGAGATTGAAACTAGAATAATGAGAAGTAGAAAAACCATGAAAAAAATTGTCCATTTGCAAATACCCACTATGCACCAACTGGTGTGCAGGTGTCTCAAATCCTCCCACAATTGCAAATGGCAGATTTATTTAGCATCAAGGAGACCAAGGAACACAGAGGTTATGTCACTTGCCCATGTCCACAAAACTTAAATTTCAAATCCTGGTGGGTGTGACTAAAGGTCCTTGTTTTCTCAGTTGCTGAGAAGTTCCTAAAATTTCTCATCAATTCTGACAAAAGGGAACCATCAATTTGACATGTTTCAGCAAAGTTCTGTGTAGACTATAAATTATTGTGAAATGTGGAAAGGGAAGATGAAAAAACAAAACATTCTTACAGAACTGTTGACCAGTGGATTAAGATATCTTTAGTGGCTAAGAAGGTATTGATGGTTAACAAGAATTTTATTATAATGTTACCTGTGCATTATTGAATTTATTATGAAACAGGTATGGTGTTTATAAAATTATAACATTCCATAATGTTTCATCAGTGGTTATCAACAGTCTTCAATTGACCTTCAGGGAGTTATCTTAACTCAGATTACTATGTTTGTAATCTGTAGAAATCTATAATATTTATAATTTTCAATGTGGTATACATGTGAATTGACCTGGCAAGCAGTATCTTTTAATGAATGATATCTGAGTTAGGTGTATCTATGTTTAGTTCCTCTATTACCCTAAATTTAAAGATGTAAAAAAAAATTCATATATTTCAGGCTTCTATAATTATGTGAAAATAAATCCCATTCTTGTTATGTATAACTAAGAAAGAATTTTTAAAAAGATTCATTAATGGCTTTAATACAATTATGTAAATATTTAATCACACTGCATTTATGAACAGTCTTATTTAATCTGACTTATTAAAAATGAATCCATGTGGAGTATAAATATACCTTTATATTTACATTTTAAAGAATTAATAGTGAGATTTCTAGAATTAGAGGATACTCTCTTTTATCTTTTTATAATACTACTTTTTCCAAAGAAGCCTTTTCAATGGCTATCTGGGACCTTTAACAAATTAGTTTTGATCCTTATGCATTCATCATAAACACACTTTTAAACCTCCAATCCTTTCCATTCTCCAAGGTACTACTCTGCTAATTTTCTTATGACATGAATTTTTATCTTTGTGCCTTTATTCATTTCATCCTTTGTCACCAATGCAACACCAGAATAGTTTTCTACCATAAAGCCAATTTTAAGCATATTTATTAAAAGAGGATATCACCACAGTTTTGGTGGGCATTTGTCAATCAAATCAGAGTCACCTAGAGTCTGATCTCAAATATGCTTGTCCTTTAGGCAAGATTTCAGTGAACAGTGCTTTCCCCTTTGGGCAGAAGTAAGCATGAGGTCATCCTCTTGAACAGGATTCCAGGCAATAGCCCTTCTTTCTTAGCTTTCAGGCCTTCTAAGCTATGACAGGGGAAGACAGAATGTGTATGTCTGTGTCCACAACACCATTGCTAACACTCTGAGTAGAGTGGGAACAGACCTGTGGGTGCTCATGCCCTGCATCTAAAGTCCAGCTCACATCTCTTCACAGGAGTCTTTAAAGAATCAGTCTTTCTTTTGGTTATATTTATGTATAGTTTCCCCACAGTTATGTAAGTACATCATACAGTAAAGGCAACACAATTGTGTTTCAGAAAAAAAAGCACATTTTGGAAATAATAAATAAAAAAGTAACATATTCCTATAGGTTAGAAGAGGAAAAAATGCCATTTTCATTTTTCCTTTGTGTTACATGTGAAAATATTCCATATGGCAGGGCTGCTTTTCTTGCAGAATCATGTACTTATTGAGTCCCGATAAGAATGTGCAAACAGATGATGACACAGAAACCCCAAACTTCATATGTGGAAAGGATGAGCTATATCTATTAAGCACAGCCTTTAGGAATGTTGTGTGTGTGTGTGTGTGTGTGTGTGTGTGTACACAACTTGTGTTTCCTTGCTTAGTTTCCATTGCATTGGGCAGTTAAGTCTTTCTACCCTTCCATATGGGGCAAAATCTGCTAGATGCTTTATGTTTTACTTTTTCCTGTTTGCTACATTTTAAATTTACATTTTCACCATGACAGTGCAGTCTTTTCAACATTTCTTTCTCAGGTCAACTTGTTAAAAATCTGTTTCCATCCTGTGTTCATATTTTAAAAAATAATCTTACAGTATTTTTAATTTTTTAAAGTTGTTACCCTATTCTTAGTCACTTTTATCTTTCATTTCCTTTTTTTTCCATTTTGGCTTTTGGGTTTATGTTCCTAGACTATGATCCCACTGGGCAACCATTTATTACAAAGCATAGCACAGGAGTCTCCAGGGGACCGTTTGTCAAAGTTGTCTACTTGGTGATCAGTTACAATGTGTGGCAGGTGGCATGTGACTGATCACTGTTTGAGTAGAAACGTATTAAACTGATTTGTGGGCACATTATAGTAACCTGAACAAACCATTCTAGATGACAGAGTAGCCATAGAGCAGAAAAATAAAATGATATAAGCACCAAGTAAAATTACCAGTGAAATCACACAAAGTGTCTAAAGATGAGTCAAAATATCCCCGTTTCTATTGTTCTGAGACTTACCTTTTCTTTCATTATGAAATTTATTTGTTGTATATATGGGAAACAGAAGATTGCACACATATTCCTGTTTAAACCATGATTTTCCTAGTTATTTGCTAATCTTAAGCTTGGGTTCTCTGATCTCTACCAACGATGACTATCACTGACCTAAGAACTCCATATCAAAAATTTTAAAAAATAAGAAAAATCGATGACATTATGGGAAAGAGTGGGAAGTGATAAAAAACCACTAGGAATACTCTCTGGATTTCGAATGAATCCTTACTTTTCATTTAAAGAAAGCAGGTCTCCTAGGATAATGATATGCTGTCCTGCACATGGGCCTTAATAAAACCATTAACTATTTCTTTATTTACAATGAATGAAAGGGGTAAAGAATTAACTTTTGTAAAAATAACAAAGCAAATTTGTGAAGAAAATCCTTTTCAAAATAATGATTGACATATTAAACCAATAATTAAAATTTTAATCACACAAATCTCTGGTTAAAAGATTATAAATGAGAAATAACATATTTATGAAAATGTGATGAAATTGGTGTGTGAAATGGGAAAGCCATTGTGGTAAGCAGTTTGTCATTTCCTCAAAAAATTAAAAATAGAATTGCCATATGACTGTTGGGTATATATCTTCAAAAGCTGAAAACAGGTAGTTAAGTAAATACTTGTACACAAATGTTTACATCAGTTCTCTTCACAATAGCCAAAAGGTGGTAACAGCCTGTATGTCTATTAACAGACGGGTGGATAAACACACTGCAGTATATACATACAAAGGAAAACTGTTTAGTACTAATAAAGGAATGAAGCACTAATACATGCTACAACGAGAAGGAGCCTCAAAAATACGCTAAATAAAACAAGTCAGATGCAAAAATCCACATATTTTATTGATTCCATTAAATATCCAGAATAGTTAAAAACATGGAGTACAACAGAAAATTGGTGGCTTACTGGGATAAGGAGAGAAAGGCAGTGTGAGTTATTTCTTAATGATTACTCTTTCTTTGGGGATGATAAAAATGCTTTGAAATTGGATATAAATGGGGTTTGCACAACACTGAATAACAGCCAGCTCGCTCGGCCCGGGCCGAGAGAAGCCTGCGGCCTTTTCTTTTTTAACTTCTTTTTTATTTAACAGTGGCTAAATTTTATATATGATAGTACTTTATAAATCATGGCTACAGGGCTGGAGTTTTGGCTCAGTGGTAGAGTGCTTGCCTCACATGTGTGAGGCACTGGGTTTGATTCTCAGCACTGCATATAAATAAATGAATAAAATAAAGGTCCATTAAAAACTAATGGACCTCAGTGGTAGAGTGCTTGCCTCACATGTGTGAGGCACTGGGTTTGATTCTCAGCACTGCATATAAATAAATGAATAAAATAAAGGTCCATTAAAAACTAAAAAAAATTTTTTAAATGATAGCTACATTCATTTAAATTTTAATTTTTATTAATACATATTGGAACATAAATCTATGGTATATTTTCAAAATGTCCTCTTTTTTTTCTATTCTTAGAAGGAGTGTGGTTTTCTAACTTAGTTTGCAGCAGAACCTGTTGTTAAATTTAATTTCATATAGAAGCTCAATATATGAAGAAGATAAAAATGGAGCTGATCTATTTGAAGCTACCTCCACCTTGACCTTTTGTAAGTGGCTGCTGATCTTGGAACACAGTTTGGAAACTACTGCTTTAGCCAGTTCAATATATTTAATGACATTTCTTCTTTCCCCTATTTCTATATAATTTGTTGGGTCTGATATTACTAGAAAGGAACAAATTGCTCATTTTCAGTGATACATGAACTCAGGGATTCCTCCAGAATACATTTAGTAAATTACTTCTTCTAGTGAAGTAAATTGTACTTTAGTGGCCTGAAAGACATCATGGAATTTAGAATAAAAAAAAAAACCTATGTCTTGTCCAATTCTTTCTGTTAGAATCTGAGCATTTTATATAGTTCGTGCCTTTAATTTAAGGCATTATGGTTGTTCTAACTCCCAAAAGGATAGGTCAGGTACCACAGTCTTGATCCCTCTTTCTTTTTTCTAGCTTTCTTTACTATTAACCTCATAAATCATCTGCCAGCCATACCTTCATCTATACATATGACTTCAAATTCATTTTGGTGAAGTGATCACAGAAAACATGGGTAATTATAGCAGGAAAAGGTAGCAGCTGCCTTTGCTGATTCAATTGTAGCCACTAGGAGGAATTCATTATAGCAGGATACATTTCCATAGGGGCTGGAGGAAAACAAGAATTGAACTTATCAGCAGCTTGGCTGATAATATATTAAGGGGTGTGACCAAGACAGCTATGTTCTGATAAGGAATTCACAAGCTCACTATTTCTGATTCCTTTCACAAATATTTATCTTCTGCAGGCACCAGAAACTGCTACACTCTCCAAAACTTAGCAGAGGTCAGGAAATTACAAATAACATTAGCTGCTGCCCATCTGTCCTAGAGTTTAGCCATAAATCCAACCCTTCAATATAAAATGTGAGTTCGGAGAGACCTGAGTCCTTCTGCCTTCCTATTCTTTTCTCCCCACCCTCACCAGCAGTACCCTCCTTTGAATAACAGTTCTTGAAAACATATCCTCTATGCTCTGCCTCCTCTTCTTCTGCTGTCCCTATTTTATTCTTTTGAGTCTACCTAACCTCCTTATTCTAATATTATATTTCTGTTGCACCCATTTGACAAAATGATAACCTTTGATCAACAAAGCTTCACCATTGTAGAATGTATGGGAGATGCTGAATTCTCATAATTGCTGAATTCTCATAATTCTCTGTGTTAGGTTCTGGATCTGAAGTGACCCCCAAAAATTCATGTGCTAAAGGCTTGTTTGACAGTCTATCATGTGATTGTAAGGTGGTAGAACCCTTAGGAGGTGGAGCCTAGTGGAAGGACATTAAGGTCACTGAGGCAAAATCATCTAAAAGGGTATATTGGGATACCGACCTCTTCCCCTCTGTCTTCCTCTCTTTGCTTGCCTATCATAATGAATTGAGTAGCTTTAATCTACCATACACTCTCTTCTTTGCCTTGCCACATACCCCAGAACAACCAAGCCAGCAGCCCATGGACCTCTGAAACCATGAGCCAACATAAGTGCTTCCTCTGCTGAGGTTGATTATCTCATGAATTTTATGACATTGATGAAAAAATGAGTAACACAGATTGGTACTATAAAAACTTCATGATTTTCAACTTTGGCAGAACAAAATCCTGGTGGTGTTAGTCATTCTATATTTAATTTTCTAAACATTTATTATGTCCCTAATATGTGCCAGAAACTGTTCTATCTTCTGTTGTAGTTATAAAGAAAACAGAAGAAAAACCTCTTCCCTTAGGGCATATTTCAATTTAGGAGACAGAATATAAACACTGTGATATTTTCATTCAAAATTCACAACTGGACTCTAATTATCAGTAAACATTAGGCAACCATAAATTGGAGAACATTCTAAAAGATAATGTGACCAGTCCTATTCAAAAATATTCGGGTTCATGACAGATCCAAAAAAGCTGGGAAATGATCCTACACTGAGGGACAAAGAAGACACAACACCTGCTCACAGCATGGTATTCTGGATTGGATCCTAGAAAAAGACAAGTACTTTAGTGAGAAATCTGGTGAAATTGATGTCAAGTTTGGAGCTTAGTTGATAGTATTATTCAGTCTTGATATCTTAGTTTTGTAATTTAACCATGTAAAAAAGATGCTGACATTTAAAGAAATTAAGTAAAGGGCATATAAGAACTATCTTTACTATCTTTGCTCTATTACTTCAACAACTTTCTGCCTAGAAACTTTCTCCCTAGTTAGTTCATTCAACTTCAGACCCGAAGAACTCAAAAAGGAGAGAGCAAGGAGGTGGTATTGATCTAGGTGTGCACAATTGATGCTTGATCATGGATGTCTAGCACATCTCTACAAAATGTGAAAATATGGGGCTGCGGTTGTGGCTCATTGGTAGGTTGCACTAGGTTCAATTCTCAGCACTGCATATAAATAAATGAATAAAATAAAGGTCTGCCAACATCTAAAAAAAACATTTTAAAAATTGTGAAAATGCTTTCGACCTATTTGTTCTGAAACTTTGGGGCCCTTAGTTAAACTAAACACTAAAGAGTCCCATTTTTAAAAACTTATTGATAAGAATAAACTTTCCTAATAAGTATTGTTTCTCATTCTCCACAATAGACCCAAACAACTTTTCAAAAAGTTTCATGACCCTTTTTCACCTCATTTTAAAAATAAAATCTAAACTAAATACCTCAATTTTGCTCTCAGGTGCACATAGACCTATTTCTACTCTAATCCTTTCCTTTATTTTTTATTCTTTAAGTGCCTAAAATAATGGATAAAAATAAATCACACAGTGAAAATTCAGAATACTGTGGATAAGAGAAAGTATAATAAGGTTCTAGAGAATGGTGGTGGGAAGGAAAGGTACTAGAAAAGAACAAAGGGTCAGAACAATTTTGGATTTTTCTATTGCCATATTGGAAGCTAACAAAGTCATGGAACTAGGTGCTAAGATTATTGAATACAACTGATTTTATATTGATAATTTGATGTCAATCCATACTGAACAGTACTCAAGAATACAAGAATTGAAATAGAATAAGTATATTTACAAAACATGGAGCAAAGCATTATATCTTCATAAAATTCAAAACTAAAACAAGGAAGAGGAAAATATGGAGTAGATACAGTTTGGAAAGACATAAAGGGTTCCCCAATAGAAGAATAAACAAAGTTCCTGGGCAACAACTGTGTGCCAGGACAGAAGGGCAGGAAAACTAGATTGGAGCCAGAGAAGGATGAAGGAGAGATCTTTTAAAAAATCAGTCGAAGGACTCATGAGTCTAAATGTTTAGAAGATTTGCACAATTAACAAAGGGTTTGGGATTGGATTAGTGGTGAGTGCATAGAAAACTATAAAAACAAGCAAACAAAACCAAGATGACTACTAACTTCAGAGAAAACTCTTTTGTGATTTGCATTTGCATAATCATTATAATGTAAACATAAATTATTATTCTAATCAAATAAATGATCTAGCTATGTTAGTAAATTTGGTGGTGGAAAGAGAATGTGAATCTTTGGGGCTTAGTGAAAGAAAGTTAAATGCTCATTTTTGACAACTGAAATATACATAAATAAAAATATAAACACCTAGATAACTATTATTCATATTTAAAAATATTCTTGACACATGAAACTTTTGAAAAATAAAAATGTAATAAAAACAAAATTTTAATAAAGACAAATGGGTTTCCTCATAGCATTTGTAGCTTAGTGAAAGAAAAAAAGGCAAATAATTGGTATTTAATAAAATAATATAACAAGTGCTTTGAAAGGAATAAACAGAATGCCCTGATAGAGAATAAGTGGGATTGCCTTTTTTCCCCTCTTTTCTTTTATTTTTTGCATTGGCTGGTCAGAAAGATTTTCCTAAGGAATAGAAGTGTGAGTCAAAACTAGAATGAAAATTAAAGCATTAATGCATTGGAATATTCGGATATTGTTAAGACAGGAAATACTATTCTAAACATATTAAGGCAGGGAAAAAAGTTTCATAGGAATTGAGAAAAGATCGCAGTATGTATAGTGGTTTTGATAAAGAGTTGGAGGTGAGCTTCGATAAAGAAGAACGATCTAAATCATGCATAAACTTTTCAAAATAAAAATTATTTAGGAGAAATTAAAGTGTTTAAGTGGGCAAGCAAACCGATCTAATGGCTAACCTGGCTTCCATTTCAAAACTGGATTGCAAACAGGAAAGACTAGAAGTAGGAGACCACCCAGAAGGTAGTACAGACTAAAGACAATTGTAGCAATAGAGATGGAAAGAAGTGATGAAATAAAAAATATGTTTGATACATACAAAATTACATGATGGATCCAACATGGTAGTTCTTGGTAGCATTAAAGATGATTTTCAGATTTCTGGTTGGAACAAGTTGGTAGATGTTGGCTTCATTTAATATGATAGGAAATGCTGGAGAAAGAACAAGTGAATGTGCACAAAGAGAAATACAGAGTCCTTTGTTGCCCAATATGGATATCAGATGCCATTTATAGTCAGAGGAGCTATGAATCTTACAACTAGATCAGTAAATATGAAGTTTAGATATGTAAATCAGTGAGCCAGCAGAATTCAGAAGGCATATTAAGCCATGGGAATAGCTAAGGTCATCTAGATTGAGTGGGTAAATAGAAAAGAATAATATTCAATTTTGAGCTCTGAGTAATTCTAAGAATTAGAGTTAGAAGAAGAAGAGGACCAAGAGAAAGACAAAGCCAGGCCAAGAGAAAATGGTGATGTGAAAGTCAAAAGAAGGACGGTTTCATTTTGGAGGAAAGAAATCAGTTATATTCAATGCTTCCAGAAAAAGAAGTTAAGAGGAGAACAATACTGTCCCTGGATTTGGCAGTGTGGAGAATATTAGTGACTTTGAGAAAAATAGTTTGATCCAAATGATAGAGGCAGCTTCCAGAGCTGGGCAGATTAGAGTTAGAGGGAAGTGAAGAATTTTTAAAGATAATGATGGAAAATAGATAAAGAGAAAATTCCTATGAAACATTCCCCCCCCCAATGGAATTGCTATCTAAATTACCAACTCTTCTATCAGTAAGTGGGAAATATTGATCATAAAATGTTGAGTAGACCATGGGGAGGGCTGTGGAGAAGACAATGACAGTGCTTAAGAAGGCCAATAACATTGGGAACTATAATCCAAGTATCATAAAATTAGATATTATGTTAA
Organism: Urocitellus parryii; assembly: GCF_045843805.1. NCBI lineage: Eukaryota > Metazoa > Chordata > Mammalia > Rodentia > Sciuridae > Urocitellus > Urocitellus parryii. The sequence goes on along the minus strand of NC_135540.1, from coordinate 38,198,101 downwards.
TAATGGACAAGTAACAAATGGTTACTTTTATTTTTCAAGGAAAAAACCTTCACTTACAGTAAAAAATTTGAACCAATCTCTAAATCAGAGTCATAGATGTCAAGAAGCCCAAAGCTCTTCACATCCTGTTCTTCTTCAGAATTTTAGTTAGTAAATACAAGTTACTCTAAATGCCTATTGATTTCCATATATTGATTTTTTTGCCAGCTATATAGTTTTATAGCTGTAAATGTCATGTATTAGTTTCTTACGGCTGCTATAACGAATTACTGTAAACTTCATGGTTTGAATTGAGAAATTTATTTTCTCACAGTTTGGGAGGTCAGAAGTCTAAAATCAATATCACTTGTTTCCATGATGACACCTTGGTCAGCCACAACCCTCTAGAAGATACAGAGAAGAATCTGTTTCTTGCCTCATCCAGCTTCTTGGCTGCTGTCATTCCTTGGCTTTTGACTGTACCACTTAATAGCTGATTGCCTTCCTCTATTCTGTATCTAATTGATCTGCCTCTGTCTTATAAAAAAAAAGTTGAAATTGTATTTAAGGCTCACCAGAACAATCTCTATCCATCTCAATATTCTTAACCTAATCACAGCAGAAAGTTTTTTTTTTTTTTTTTTTTTTTTTTTTTGCTATAAGAGGTATTTTACAATTTCCTGAGAATTCGGAGAATTTTCTAATTTTTTAAAAAAGTGTTAAAAAACACTGGTGTAGATCAGTATTCCAATAATTATTTTTTTTCTTCAAGTACCTGGGTAGATAATGAGTAAATGTCATATGGCTACGATCTTTTTTGTTCAGGGATCAGGGGAAGCTAGTAGGGCTTATATTCTTACCAAGCCATTTTCTATGACCAGAAGAGCACATGCTTTTTCAGTTTTATTTTTTTAAACACCTCACATGTAAAGGTTTCTAAGCCAAATGGAGAAAATATTAAAAACACCATCTTAGGTAATCAGATCACACTGGGTAGAATTTAGTGTGGTAAAATTGTTGTGGTCAATTCATTTCAAACTTTTCCAAGAGTCCCATCAGTCTTACATGAAAAATCATAAAATAAAGAATAAAACATTCAAATTCAAGTTCATTATTTCACAGTTACTTAACACTGTCACAGAGAGGGATGGAAGGATAGTAGCATATCTTGCCAATAATTGGGACATACTTAATACAATTTGAAGTTTTCATATGGAATGAATCCCTGTTGAGGAATCTTTTCCAATTATCACTGCACTCAGCCCCTGACACTTTGTCTGAAGGATAAGCTTTAACAAATGCCATGTTTTTAGTCTCACCTCTACATTCATAAAAATTAATTCCTTTCCTCTACATTCTTGCAATATTTTTTATTTTCAATTATTTTATTTTTTATCAATTCTTATATCATTGTAGTTCTATTTTGCTTTTCCCAATGTTGTGCACCTTTTTAAATGTTCATTGCTTATTTGGATAACTTTTTGTCAAGTGCCTGTGTAAACTGGTTTATTGAGTAACATCACTTTAAAATAATGAGTCTTAGAATTTATTTATAATTATCTTAATGAGAATTATGTATTAGTACAGCATAGTATTAAGAGTGGGTTTCAACATCAATTATGGTTTGTATTCTTCTGGTATCTAGTTCTGATTAGTGAATAATCTAAACTTTATGAATCTGTCAGTAAATTCCTCTGCAAAATAGGGAAAAATAATGCCTACCTGGTAGTCTCTTACTTTATTAGTATTTATAATATGCCTTAATAAAATGTTATTCTCAGATGTTACTTTTATAAGCATTTAAAAGAAGTAAATTCCCAAATTGTTTCAACCTGAAGATCATGTGAATTTTCTGCTATCACTAAATGTATGAATCAAAACACTCCTATAGCTGTGGAATAAATACAAATCATATGAGAGCAAGAATTATAAAGCACCATTCAAAAGATGGATGGATGCTCGCAATTTTACTTTACAAATGACACTTCAGGCACTTAATCAATTTTTAAATTGCTTTTTGAGAGATGAAAAATAAACTCATATATCATCAACATAACAAAGTCAACTGAAACTGCTTGAGAATGATGATCATAGAAAGAAAAAAATATATACCTTAGATTCAATAATTCCAAAGCCCTTAGTCAGGAATTAAATCCCATGGATCTTTAATTGCAAATGGGAAAATGTTTGGCAATATTGACAATAAGGTAACATATATACTGCATAGGCAAAGAACTGAACCTATTTAAGGCAGTAACATATGCTTTGCAAGAATGTGAGAATCCATGATCAAGTATATCAAACACAATAGGAAGGTCTAACAATGCGAATGTTGACAGCACACTGTTATCAGCACACATGAGTAAATGATTGGTACCATAGTCTGAAGGAGGCAGCTATCATACTGTGGGAAGATCAAAACATAGATAGAAGTTCCTCATTAAGGTTGTTAGGTTGGAGGCAATTGTGTCAGTGAGCTGCACATTATTTAAAATGCTCTTGTCCAGAGAAGATAAATTGCTTGGTAGGAAAGCAGTATCAGATCCTTCATAAGCTACCAATAAGGAAAGATCTTTGCATTTGATTTTTTTAATTTAAAATTAATGTTTTCCAATATAGATAAACAATCATTGAAATTTGCATGGGGATATTAATTAATACTGTATCATTTCTTTCAAGAGAATTCACCTAGTCTGGAAATTTCTTATATGGAGAGATAAGATATAATGTTATAACATTATTTTAAACATAAATAAGTGTGTTATATACATAGATGTTGTTAGGGCTGCCATACAAAATATCAGACTGGATGGCTTAAACAACAGAAATTAATTTTCTTGCAATTCTGGAGGCTAAATGTTCAAGATAAAGGTGTCAACAGGTGTAGTTTTCTCTGAGGCTTCTCTCATAGGCTTGTGGATGGCCACCTCCTCAGTGCATCATCACATGAGTGTTCATGCCCCTCATTATAAGGACACCAGTCAGACTGGATTGGGGTCCATCTTATAGATTTCATTTTAACTTACTCATTTCTTTAAAGTTCTTATGTCCAAATACAGGCATATTCTGAGATACTGGGACTTAGGATTTCAATATCTGAATGGGAGAGGAACATAATTTAGCCATCCAAAATGTATTTGTATTATTGTATATTAATTATAATTGCATAAATGAGCTTTATAGTGCTGAGTTTTACTGTTAAGTTTGATAACTCATTTTCATTTTTAGAATGCTTTATCTAATGGGAAAATTGTTTAGACTCATTTTAGATCTCATTTGCTAACATAATGGGCAAGGAAGCCTGCAGTACAATCTCACATGACCCTCGACTGGCACTTTCTGAGAAATGGAAAGTGTAGAGGGGCTGAACACTAGTCATGTTTCTGTCCAGAGCCTGAAACTCCTGGTGATTCCCATTAGACATAAGCTTCTCAGCATCCTCCAATGTGACTTTGGAGTTGCTCTTTGGAGCAATTCAGCATTTCCTTCTGGTTGTGACACTTTAAAAAGAGCATTGACAAGCAGCTGCAAGACCACAAAAATTATTTTCTGTGTCTCACTATATGACAGAAATAAACTAACAGGAAAATAATAGAGAAATAAATTGTAGCTCAGTTTTTGAAACAATGTATGTGCCTCAAATAGAATAGGTTTCTCATCATGTAATAACCTCCCTGTCCAATATAATATCAAAGGACAGGATAAGCCCCAGACTGCCCCTACCCCTTGACAAGTACTCTGCCTTTTTCACTTCTGGTGTCACATAACTGGATCATTTGTACATTATCTAAGTTTTGAATGCAATTACTAATTTGTCTTATCCTAGAGAAAAGAAACCTGCTGTGGGTGAGATGCTGGGTGCATCCAGAGTTTCTGATGGCATCCATGGTTTCTGGAAGATCAGTCTATGAAACACAATGGGATAGCTACAGAATTATTTGCCTTCAGCTTATCAATATTTTAGCAGTTTTGAATTATATAATTAACTTGATAACTTAAAAAAAAAACTTTAAAAATTTTTTTGTATGCAGCAAGCATGCTCTCTTCAATATAATGATGCACTGATGCTCTCTTGGCTTTTTCTCTAGAGAATTAGCTGCATAGCCCTGAGTGGTTCAAGAACAAGGATAGCTTACTACAATATGCAGATGAATTTTTTAAATAATTTCAAAAGCATTGACATTTTCTGAATGTTCATTAGCTCTTTGTATTTTCTCTTCTCTTCACTTATGATGAGTCAAATGACTAGACCAAGTTAACATTTTTTTATTCCCAAGGTGTCTAGAAATGCTTCAGCTTAGAGGAACTTCTCTCCAAGAGGGAAGCAGGTGGAAGAGGAGAGAATACGGGGGACAGTGTGATCCAGTGTCCCTTCCCAGTGTGCTGTACACTTTGTGAAGGACCATGAGTTGGAAGGTAGGTTTAGTTTGGAAGGGATCAATAAAAGAAGGAAGAAAATGGATTTAACATTTGCATTTGTGTCCTAAGACTTATACTGCTACATGTAAGTAACTCAATTCATTTTTCATTATATGTTAAGTTTAATTTTTTCTACAACACTTTGTCATAATAAAGTAGACAGATTCATGAAAACCATAAAAATATTACCATTCTGATTTTTAAATAATAAAATATTTTAAATCTATAAACATTCATGTTATAGCTCATGTTGATACTTTCAATTCTAAATGGAATAGAATATTTAGTTGATTTATAAAGTTAAGTGAAATTCTGAATTCCAGAAATAATTTCATATATCTTCCTTTTATTGTGCTCTCATTTTAAGTACTTTTCCCCTACACACAAACTGTTTTACTAGAAGTTAATGACATCTATGAACTGCAGAAATATGCAGGGAATCCAGAGTGCAAAACCATTTCTCCAAGTTTTTGTACATCAACTTTTCAGATGTATATGCATATATATATATATGTTTGTATATATGACAAAAGACACAGTGTCTGTTATTAGTATTTTGCCAATTCTCAACTTGCTTTTCTCTTTTTGTTTCCAAATGATTAATCCACACCAAAACTGAGTCAGTTTTAACCCAGTTTTGTTTCCACCTTACTTCCCCTAATTGTATTCATTATCCGTGGGTGGACGAGTTAGTTTAATATGCTTATTCTTTCATCAATATTCTTTTACTCAGGATATATCTTTATAGTGGATTCAACCACTCTGTAAGATAGCTAATAAGATCACACCTAAGATCTTCTTAGGTGACACATAACTAAATCAAACATGCAGGGATCCATGTGGATTAAATCTGAAATCTGTGATTTTTCTATATTGTAGAGTAGGTTCTTGATCATGTATGAAAAAAGAAAGAAGAGTGACAGACAGGCAAATGGGAATGAGTAAAAATTTCATTTTAGTATTGACATTGGCTTACCCAAGAGATTCTTACTTTTGTTATAACTGCAATTCTTTGAACATCCCCAAATCTGTTTTAAGTGACATCTCTTGAGTTTAGGAAAAAATATTTTGTGAGATAATGCATTGAAATGTAAAGCTGTGATGAACACCTTCAACCTAAAGATGTTCTATCATATATGTATGTGTGTTTAAACTCTTTGAGATTGTTTCAAATATTTATTGCCATCATTTTTAAGTGCAGAATTTCAGAAGTACCAATAGTGAACACTTCAAGAGTACACATTATGTGCCAATTGTATACAAAATGATGTCTATTAATTAATTTTATCCCTGTACCAAACCTATGAGGTAGATACACTTATTATTATTCTTATTCATTTTATAGGAGATGAGATTGGAGTTCAGAGAGATTAAAAAATTAACCACAGGTCCCACAGCATTTAAAGGGCAGAGCCAGGTGTTGAATTAAGCAATTTAGTTTGTAACCATTATACAATCTACCTCTTAATTAAAACCTTTTAAGTAATTGATCCTGCTCTTTTTGTTAGTGTCTTTCAAGTGTAGTAGAGAAAGAGAAGAACATCTTTGAAGGAATATTTGAAAATTCTTATTTTTAAGAGATCAACCAAGAAATTTTAGTGCAGTTTTTACTATTATTGAACCAAACAATTTGTATAGATATAAAATGATTTCCTTAATTTTCAAGTAATTTAGATGCACTAGAACTGCTTATGATAACCCTGAAATCTTACATGTTCTCCTATGTGACCTATCATTGACATTTATGGTCAATTTACTAGATAAAAAATTCTATAAATACCATAATAAAAAAACAATTCTATTAAGAAAATAAGCAGGTGAAAAGGATTAATTGTTTTTCACTAGTGGGAGAAATCCTTTTTCATTTTGAAAATAGTTTTATAGTATCTTAAAGCCTTTCTTTATACTCCTGCTAGGATTATGTCACTATGAAATAAAGAAAAGCAAAGAATTAACATAGAATCCAAAGTTCAACAAATAATTTCCTGCTGAATTTTCTTGTTCATATACTCTCATTTCCTCTGCCAGCTTAGCCTTAGCTTGTATTACCTCAGGCTAAAGATACCTTTCATTTTAGAAGTATGCAATTGGATGTGAAGATTACCTTTTTATTTGTTTATTTTCTTTCGGTATTTCAATTTGCCTGTTGATGCCTGTGCAAGTTTTTGCTGGTGACATGATTTCTCTTAATTTATCCATTTTTATATGGTGTCCTACTTTACCAATTTTATTCCTCTTGTTGCTTTTTTCTTTTCTGTGCATTTAAAACTCAAATCCAACTATAAGTAGTCTTTAGAATTTGCTAATTGTCTCCTTCCTTTTCCTGTGCATTCTCTTTTACCTTTCAAAGCTTCCCCACTTTTTTTTCTAGCATAACAATAGAGCCAGCCAATCATTTTTGAGTATTTGCTAAGCATTAATCATTGTGCTAAATGTGTTACATGCATCATCACATACTCACTACATAACAATCTTACTCAGTAGGAACTATTTTATATCCATTATGAATGAAGAAAATGAGGCACAGAAAAGTTAAAGGTCAGATGGTGGATGATGGGGTTTGAACTCAGTTAATCCCTGTCCACATGATCCCCATCCCTTCCAAACCAGTCTCCCTTTCACATCAAATAGTATGACTTTTGGATTTGATCAAGAGACAACCAATTTCAGGTCTTGTTAGTGAGGAAGCACTTGATTATCTTTGCACCCAAATCTGTGATTAGTTTTGATAAGAAAATTTCAACTTAAAGTAAATAAACATTGGAATCAGAACTTTGAACCACATGCAAATGATTAAGCTACAGTTGATAGAAAATTCCTATAGCCTTCTATGTGGAGTTGATCCAGTTCTATAGATTTAATTGTTACAAGAAGCAGACAGACAAAATCAGGGAACTCCATTTATATAATATTTTTATAAACATTTAGTATTCCTCCATTGTTTCCACATATGGACTGTATAATCCTTATGACATCTTTCTGTTTGAAGTAATCTTAGTTACTTTCTCAGGTAACATGGTTTGTTTGTACCCAACCCAAACATATGTCCTTAAGAACACTTTGTTTGTACATTTGTTTTAAAACTCAAGCATTAGTTAAAAAAATATACTAATACATTTCTGCTATTTGCTGACCTTGTAAATATGAACAAGGATAACCAATGTTAAGTCACTGTGAAACACCTCTAATAAATATAACCAGTATTGCTGTTATTGAATAACTGACACTGAGAGTCTTATTTTCTCTAGTAGATATGTCTGAACATAAATACTAAATACTAGTGTTTTTTGTAATATATTTATATACACACATATATACATATGTATGCATATGTATATATAACATATGTATATTCAGAAATCATTTTTTTAAAAATTCTGTCATTTGCAAAATAGGTTGATTATTTTGATTATTTAGAGAAGTCTATAAATTTTCCTTTATTCAAAATGTCTATAATCTTAAATCATGCTATTTTAATTGTAATAGGTTGTAAATTTGCAATAAAATAACAAGAAGGGAGTCTGTAACAGATGTTCTGTCAGTACATGTGATTTCATCTGAGACAATCTAGCATTCATCATGCTTAATCTTCATCCACTGAAATGTACTTATGTATAATAATGTGAGCTCTATATATTCAAAAGGCTTCTGATTTTCAGGAAGGAAATTTTTTGACCAACGCATTTTTTTTTGTATACTGTTTAATTTACCTCATGGGTTTTTTTTAACCCTGATTATAAGTAATTTTATTTAGTTGTATATTATTTCATATGATAATGTTATAAAAGTGGCTTTTTTTTACAAATACAATTTAATGATTCTTTGCGAATGACAAATATTTTACCTCAATAAGTAAAATGTGGTCTTTCCTTAAACTGAAATTCATTGTAAAACCACATTTATAAATAATGGTGTTAAGTTTTTTTCTTTGAAATATACTATCCAGATGGCAGTTAAATTTAATCTGTTTAAATAGTTACAGAATACTGTAGAACAGCATTTTCTGTAATACTTTTAGAAAAAAAATACAATATAGGTCTACTATATACAATGGAAACTAATTTCACTCTAACCATTGTAGGCCTATTATATTAGAGTGGGTTTTGGATTATTATGAGGCCTTTAAAACTATGAGGCAAAAATAGAAGAAAAGACATGGCAGGATTATATTATATATACATCCTTTAAACAAAAGCAAAGGTTTATAAAAATATGTGTAAGCTAGGGAGAGTGGGAAAAAGAAAAAGAATAAGAGGGAGAGCAAAGGAAATTGAAAGTGAAAAAAGAATAATACAGATATAGAGAAAATGGGCAGTTAGAAGGAAGTAGGAGGAAGAAGAGAAAAAAGAGGAGGAGGAGGGAAATATGAAGGAGGGGTCAGATGGGGTAAGAGGAAAAAGGGGGGGAAAAAGAAGTAAAAGAAGAGACAAGATCATGTAAACAGATCAATGCTTGTCTTCACATTTGTAAAAGGACTTCCATAGACTGACTTTCAAAGAGCAGGTGGAGTCAAGCTGGGTGTAACAGAAAGGTAATTTCCTGCACTGGCGCTTGCCTCTGTAGCAAAGTAGTGCACATGGGGATGCTATAGTTTGGATTGAGGTGTCCCCTAAAAGCTCATATGTGAGATAATGCAAAAAAGTTCAGGGGAGAAATCATTGTGTTGTAAATCTTAACCTAATCAGTGAATTAATCCCCTGACAAAGATTAACTGAGTGATAACTGAAGTGGTAGGGTATGGCTGGAGGAGGTGGAAATTGGGGCTGTGACTTTGGGGTATGTATTTGTATTTGGCAAGTGGAGACCTCTCTCTCTCTCTCTCTCTCTCTCTCTCTCTCTCTCTCTCTCTCTCTCTCTCTCTCCTCTCTGATCATTATGTGAGCTGCTTCCCTCTGCCACACTCTTCCGCTGTGATGTTCTGCCTCACCAGGAACCCTGAGCAATGCAGCCAGCCAACCTTCTATGGACTAAGACCTCTGAAACCATGAGCCCTTAAATAAACTTTCCTCCCCTAAAGTTACTCTGGTTGGGCCCTTTTAGTCATAGTGGTGAAAAAGCTGACTAAAATAAGGGATAAACAGAGTCTCTACGGATGGAATCCAAGAGAGGCAAGTAAGTCTTGGCCCATTTCTTAGGTCCCACAAAGGCCATTTGTCTGGACCTAGAACTCTCCTGGTTGCTGGGTGAATGATAACATTTGAGAGGTTCCTGGGGATTGCCAGAAGTTGTCTAGAACCCCAAGGGTGGTGAATGTGGAGATCAAAGTAAGATATAAAGTGGGCAAAAAGGAACATAATTGCCCTTTCTCTCTCTCTCTTTCTTTCTTTCCCCTTTTCCACTGTGGAAAACAAAATAGAATACCTTCTGCAATATGGTTTTGTTCATTCTGAAATGTTGTCATTGTAACCTGGTCTGTGAGATATTATGAAATATTGTGGGAAGAAAAAAAATCAAGACTGTGCTGCTTTTGATATCTGCTCTGTGATTTTAGGAGTCTCCTCTTCCAAATCTCACTATACCTTTATTTCCTTACTTACGTATACATTTGCTCATGGGTATTCTCATCTTTTTTTCCAAAGCTGGTATTGAATGAAATTTTACTGTAGGTGAAAATTTGTTTTCTCTTGTCTTTTAAGAGCTTTGTGTTTGGAGAAGAGAAAGAAGTACATATTGTTGCAGGCTATTTTCTGATCAATATTTATACAACAAACTTTATATTCAAGGCACATGGAATTCAATGTAGCTTTATTTTAAGGTCACTACTCTAAACATCTTTAAAAATTCATATTCCAATTTTCTTTACTTTAAAAGATCAGAACACACAGAAAATGTTTAAATACATTTGCTACCTTCCTACATTTGTTCAGTAGCAATGCCAGTGTAGAAATTTTGTAATTTCCAAGCTGGAGTTTGAGCTCTATTTATTAAAAACATATGCATTTCACCTATTTGTGTCTTTTGATTTAATGTGCAGAGCTGAACAAACATACTGATAATCATATAGTAGGAAAATCATCTTAGGATTTCATTAAAAGAACATTTAGATGGTAAATTCTCATCTTAGATAAATTTCCAAGTTTCAATAAGAGGATTTGATAACATTTGACCCCAAACAAAGTTTTGAACTAAAGCATTAATTTTTGTCCTTTTTCTTTCTAGTTTGTGATTCTTGAATTAAATTACTCAGAGAAAAGCAATTTTACAAGGTGCAAAGAAAAATGTGTATCTTAAAACTTTTTCAAGACAACTTACAAGTTTTCAAAATGGCAGCTGGAGTAGACAGACAATTATGATTTCCTATTAATATTTCCTCTGCTAGATTTTTTTTTTAATCATCTAGGGTTACTAAATTTGTGCCAATGTCTTACATTGCCTGTGATTTTTCACTCTTTTACACTATTTCACACTGTGGCCACAATCTATCACTCAACACCCATTTTGCTATAGATTTTTCTCTTCCTTAATCTCTTTCATCTTTCTTTGTCTTTCTGTTTTCCCCCACACTCTTTCTCCTCTCTCTTTTTGTGTTCTCCTCTTTCTTCTCCTACCTATTTTTTTCCTTCTTCCTCTTGCCTCTGCCATATATTTTCTATAGAACCATCAAAGTAGGAAAAGCAATAGAAAAAGAGGTTTTTTTCCCTGAAGTTTGTGTTGTTTTTATTTTACAAGCATAGAGAAAAAATGATGTTTTAGCTTTTACACTGAAGAAAGATCAATAACTCTGAACTTCGAGTGACACACATTTCAAAAAAAGATTGTCAAAACCAAATTCTGTGTAATTATTTATGTGGAAAGTGGTCATCATCTTTGATTCAAGAGCCATTTGGCTCTATTAAACACAGTTTTATTGCAGGATAATATGCTAAGAAGATTCATCTATTGATCTGAAGAAGAAATATCTTGTTAGAAGGACTACATCTGCATATTAAGAATACACCTACATTATGTAGTTGTTGTTTGTTAGAACTCAGAATATTTTAAGAAAATTTGATGTTACCATGACAGACTTGAAAATCTTTATTCAATTAAAGATAACAACATCAATCAAATATAGACATCATATTTACATCTTCAGATTTTGAAAATTAGAAATAGTTTTGGGCTTAGTGATTGCAAATTGAAATGTGTGTCTTCATTAGAGTGAGTAAAATGAATATAACTAGAATTTTTTTAAGTTTTAGAAATTCTAAACATTTACTTATAAATGTTTAAAATTTTATTCATGAATTTATGATATTCCACATTTTTAGCATTTACTCATCTCTATGATTTTCCTTGATACGAAGTGCCAAGAACTTTCTTGATAGAAAACTTTATTGACATGACCTCATGGAATTCTAAGTTGTTCTGTAGATATTTTAGTCTACTCAGACTATAGACTATGGAATCCATTTTTAGATATCAGTATTGATCCAGTAATATCTAAAATGTATTTCTTAAATTTAAAAGGATCTTTTGGATGCTCAAGAATGCCTTTAAGGTATACAGACAGATGTGCTGTTGCTGATGAGGATGATTATTTTTCCCCTCAAACAGATATTCTACTTAGAGCCAACCATATGGGAAGAGAAAAGCCACACATATATAGAAATGCAGTGATGACATTTATTGTTCCTCTTCATTGCATGGAGTAGAGTTCTCAGTTTGCTGTTAATACAGAGCTCTGAGATAGGGGGAAAACTCACTGATGATCTATCAGTATGCTGACCATTTAAAGGAATTAGAGTTTATGAAATAGATTAATGATTCAAAGGATTTAATGACAAGATTCAGAAAGGGCAATGAAAGTCACATTACAAAGACATGTAATCTCTGGAGAGCCTTTGAATTTTGTCTACAGAATAATTTCCACACTATTTAGCTGCCTCCTCAGCAGGAATAAAGAGTTATAAACATGTTCATTAAATAGCAAATCTACAATGGAGAGATAGAGAATTGGGACAGTTGGGAATTGGAGGATGTGGAAGGCATCTTTTTAGAATATTCTTTGTTAAAAGCATGATTGCTCTGTGACAAACCATGAAAATCAGTGCATGTGAATATATCTAAGAAATCAAGATAAGGACAGCACATTTTCTTGACATATATAAATAGCAGCTAAATGCCTTTATGTAAATTTAAAATTTTTGTTATAAAAAATTACATACCTATCCACCTTGACTCTTTTTTGGAAATGGCTACAATACTTTTCCTACATATGTTTGCTGGCAAATTATTCTCACTATGCACAGATTTCATATAAATAAGGAAATGTACAAGTGATTCTTTGTACACAAATTATGTACAATTAAATGTTTTGATCATGGTGATAGTGATTGCAGAGGTAAATGAGGGAAAATAAGTGACAAAAAAGGACATTAAAAGCTATTTTTAATTTTATCTTGGTATAAGTCGAAATCTACACAAGTAACTAAAATGAGCAAAATTGAGATTCCCCCTCCCTCTGTTGTATAATGTGGCATTTTCATTGATAAGTTGGATTGATAGAAGTACTGATTTGAATTTTAAAAAATGAAATCCAAATATGTATTTGAATTGTAATAAGGCATTGAAAAAACACCTTCATTGCATGTATAATTACACCATAAAATATTTTTGGTGTTATCTTTAGTGAGCTTGATATAAAAATGTATTTGAACCTAACTAATACGAAACCATCTTAATCAGGTTGTATTATAGACTGATATTTTAAAACTATGAAAATGAGGTTTTACAAGCACCATTAAAAATATCGTCACGTTCATTACCTGGTACTGTGGAATACATATCCATATTCATGCTTCCTGGAAAATTCATATGTTGAAGCCTTTACTGCCAATGTGATGAGATTTAGAGGTGAGGTCTTAGGAAGTAAGTAGGTTAGATGAAACCATGAATATGGGGGCCCAGTAATGCATGGGTTCCCTTATAAGAAGAATAAGGCACCAGAGTTCTTCATACCCCACCCCCCTCCATGTGAAGACACCATTGAAAGGCCAGGAAGCAACCCCCTCACCACACCCAAATCTTACTCTGGGATCAAGCCTCCCACAAGCTGGGAGAAATGGCTGTTGTTTACCTCCTAGTCAATGGTTGTTTGTTGGCAGCCAAGCTGACTAAAATACTTGTTGTCTGGAAAGGGGGTTCATTAAAGTTTGGGCTTTGACAACTCAGGAAACAATTCATGAATAAAAGAAATAAAAACTCCAAAATATGTACTTTTCCCAGAATTTTGGATTGTTTAATTAGGATGTCAGAGTGGAGAAATGAGTCTATTCTATTGTTGTTTTCTCTAAACACACACAGTAGAGCTCATTGAGAATTCTCACTGAGCTGTGGAAAAAGCACTCAAGGGAAGGTGCTTAATAACACTCCTCAGCTTATTGATGAGAGGCGGCAGCAAATGTGTCTGCCTTCTGAGAGGAGAGCAACCCAACCACACTGTGAACACTAGAGAGAGCAGGTTTGTATTCTGCTTTAATGTGTCTCACATGTACCCTGAAATAATAAACGCTATGTAAACAATTTTTATTAATGATGAAAATTTTTCTACATTTAAAATTGCCTTGATGAAGATAAAGAATGTGACTCCACACTATTCAATGTGAAAAAGGTGACATTAATAGACCATAGTAGATTTGTAAAGAGGTACCAAGTTGTGTACTCATTTTCTTCAAATTCATTTGACAAGTGCATAATAAAAACTTTACATCTTTTATATATATATATATACATATATATGTATATATATAATATTTATATTATTCAACTTAATGCATATATGATATAAACAAATAACAAACTGCAAATGACTGTTATATATAAAAGTATAATACAAGTAAACATAAATATGCTTCAGACATTATATAAAATCATATTTTATATAAAATGATTTTTATATTTATCATAAACTCTGACATATTTATATAGTTTTAAATGATAATTAAAGATATATCTATGTTTAGGTATATTATATAGGATTTATCTATGCAAATGACAATAAATAATGATTTATACATGTAAATTTATAATTATAAATGATATATTCTATATAAATTATATATTTATTGATAACATTTGTGACTATACCTTAACTTACATATTTATATATCAGTTACTTATATTTTCATATTTCATATTTGAATAATTTTATATAATGTTTTATATACTTACATATAAATTTAGCTGAGTATGTGCAAATCAAAGATTCATTTGAGTTAAGAAATTTATTTTGAGATAGATTAAAAATAACCCAAAAATCTTAAGTAGAATATGTAAGCAAATAACAAAAGATTTTGATTTATTGAATCCTTTTTTAATACCTAAGTAATATTAGCCCATTCTTCCAAAATAAGAGTTGACTGTGAAATAGTACAAGAAAAAAAATTAGGCACAGTTGTATTTGAATATGAAGTCCCAACTTGTGTATAGAGTCAAAAACTATAGAAGTTTGGTTAAGAAAAAAAGAGATGGATGATTTTAGAGATAAATTTCCCATTGAACTGAAGAGAATCCCATGGTGTTGATTGCAGAAAGTAATATTATGACTCTGAATAATGTATTTCAATTTCAGCATTTGTTTACACTGACTTAACTTGATATTTATTTTTATATTATATGGTATGTATGATTTATAATTTGTTAATAATTGATGAATGGATGAGAGATTGTCATCAATAGTTACGGTCTTGGTATACTTTGGGAACTCTCTAGGCAGGAAGGTATGGTGAAAAAAAAAGCCTCTGAAATTTAATCTACAAAGCAATGTTGAAGATAGAGGGCTGTCTCCATAAAAGAAATTCAGAAAAATCTCAGTACTGTATTGCTTCTCCATGAATAAATTTGACCTGGACAATTATTATATTATAATACATTATTTAATTGTCTTACATGATATTGGTTAGGTATTTAAATATACCAAACAAGTTCACAGCAACTTCAAAGCTGCTATAATGCCTCCTGGCTATTGGGAGAAATTTGATATCTAATTATCTATTCTACAAAAACTTATAAAAATAAAGAATAATGTTAATAATTAAAATCTCAAACATCAAAGCACCATTCAATGCTAACTGTTAGTTGTCTAATTATAAAATCAATAAATTGGGCATGGCAATGATGAATATCATCAAATGATTTACTTCCTTCTATTCTGGTACTGTTAAAGATAAGCAGTATTTTGAAAGCACGAAAATATATATTGAAAAGTGTATTTAGAAATTAAAATTATGTATTTAACCCATGAATGAGTACCTGAAGAAATGAAATGAAAAACCTTAAATGATAAATTTTTATGCAGCAACTGAAGAAGGTATAGTAACTTTTCAAATGTTTTTGAAAATGACATACTTACACATAACAGGGTAGAAATATTCACCCAGTCTTCAGTTTTCAGCTACTAACTCACACTTTCCCCTGGAATCCTGAGTCTAATACTGAATGAGGCTGGGATACAAAGCCCTAGCTGTTCTGTCTCAACATGGGACATTCTCAAGGATAATAGTCTACTTGCAGGATTGTCCAAGATTTGTTAGACTGCAGTTTGTAAACTTCCGCATCATTATTGTAAAATTCATAGGTATTTCAGTGTGTTCATTCTCTTTTTATTACTTGATAGTGCTCTATTGCATGGATAAATGAAAGTTTGCTTCATTATCTGTTGTTAAGCATGTGGGCAAATCCCAGTTTGGGGCTCTAACGAAATTACTATGAACATTTGTGTACAAGTCTTTGTATTGAGGTATTCATTCCAGCTTAAACAATATTTTTTTTAAAAAAATTAAGTTTCTGTTATATGGAGATAATTTCTTTTATCTTAAAGACTGCAAATATTTAAAAATTGTGAGTTTTGAATGTATGGGGCATAAAGAATCTTTTTATATATATATTTTTTATGACCGCAGATTGTGGAGACATATTTTTAGGGTAATTTGGTAGTATCTATCAAAATAATAAAATTGCTAGTCCTTTGTTCCTGAAATTCTACATCATTTAATGTAATATTGGAAAAAAAATATTTGCTTTTATGTGCCTCTGTTCCTCAGGGCCATAAAGAGGATAATAACATGCAATATGTATTTCACATTGATGTATAATTCATAGAGTTATAGTGAGCATAAATAAATTAATTCATGAAAAATGCTGGCCATGACAATTGTTTTTTATTATTATTTTTATTACTACTTAAGAAAATATGTCCTTCAGAAATCCTTTGATAAATATAAAAGGCAAAAATTTTTAAGAATGTTTACTAGAACAATTTCTTATAATAAAAATTGTAGACAACCTAAATGTTCATTGATAAGGGGTTATTAAATAAATTTTGGGACAAATGAGGGAGGCAATGGGGAAGGCGTGGACTCAGTTCAGATGTTGCTTCAGTGGGTGGGCTCTGGGTTTGGTCCATTTCTTAATCTTTTTATGCTTAATATTTTATGCCATTAAAATAATGATAGTGCCATCTTATATGAATTATTGTGAGAAATCAACTAGACATGAAATGTAAATTGTTTAGAAAATAACCAGGGCATTGTGAGCATGCCATAATCCATAGCATTTTACAGTATTACCCTTTATAAGAACAGAGGCAGATCTGTATGTATTGTAATAGGATACTTATTATAAAATGATTTTATTTTTTCTCACTACAGATGTTATATGAGGGAGGTAGATATATAATCCACTTATGTATCCTTATAAATAGGTGGAAATATCCCATATGTATCAATTATTATTTTATCCATTAATTATAGGAAGGAAACAATAGTTAAACTTCTTTCATTTCATGCTTCTAACAATTCCAAATTGAGGATGAATGAACATTTAAATATATTAAATAGTTCACTTCAATAGTAAACAATAAAAAAATTTAAAAAGCACTTTTTGTCTTTTAGTAATTTGAGTTTATTAAATCAGGAAATGTTTGTTATATATTTATATACACAGAATGTAACAAAAATCAAGGGTACCATGACTGAAAATATTGTATGATTATCATTGTACAATACATTGAAATGACTTAAAATCAAGGAAAAAAGTAGGAATAGTTACTTGGGCTAACAAATGCTCTTCTGTGTGCCGCTATGTTCCTTTGGGAGCAAGAACACCTCCACAAGCAGGTATACTGAGATCATTTTGTGAAATAAACAAACATATAGCTTTACTAAGTTTAGAAAGAAAGTTGGTTTTTGTTTAGTGTAGAAAATCCCAGGTAGATGAGATGTTCATACAAAGATAATAAAATCACTTACTGTTTCTCAGTGAAGTTGATAGTATCTTTCATACTAGCTTATGTACGATATAACAAGTAACCACTAAATGTGGTAACTGGGGGAAACTTGGCTGGAATTGTTCCTTTAACAAGTCGCAACCACACTTCCTGCCCATAATTTAATTCTAATAAGGCATCTCCAGTCAAAACTCTGTCACAGTGTATTTCACTGTTAATATTTTCAGCCTCAAATGCAAGCTTGTCTACTCCATCAACCACTAAAAATCCAGAGATATGAGCACTAAATGACTCAATGGTATATTTGAAAACATACACCCCAAGATATGGAATTCTGAATCTTCCAGTTCTTGGGTTATATGAAGCTCCATAATTGACATCCAGATTATTAAACAGGATAGGACCAGGTGTAGTCATTCCATATGTATGAGATGCAAAGAAGGCCACCATTGGTGCATATCTATAAGATCCTTTGGAAAAATCTGTTACAGAAAAAAAAAAAAGGGCAAGAGTTAATTTTCATGTTTGTATTTTGTTTTGTTTTTTTTTCTCATGTCATTATCATTTTATCTTAGTTACAAAAAGCCTTACAGAAGCAACTTTAACAATGGTTATGTTCCTGAATGTCTGCCTCTTCTCTTGACTGAATTACCCTAAATCATTTAGTTTTTTAGAGCCTCAGTTTCTCCATTTAGATCAGCATAGAGGAAAATAACATTTGTTATCTTCCTCATGCAAATGCCTCAAAGTTTAATTTGCATATTTCTTTGATCTCCCCAGAGATAAAGGAATTCAAAGCACTCTATGATTATTATGGTATGCCAGAATGTTTTAAAGTCCCTAGCAAGAATTGAAGCTGACATCAAGTAGAAACAATTTTTCCAGCACCTTGTCAAACTGTTTCTAGAGGCTAAAACAGAAACTAAATGAAGTCATATTCACTATAGGGAAGTAGACAAAAGAAATTTCCTGTGTAATTAATGCCAAACA
Organism: Urocitellus parryii; assembly: GCF_045843805.1. NCBI lineage: Eukaryota > Metazoa > Chordata > Mammalia > Rodentia > Sciuridae > Urocitellus > Urocitellus parryii. Next base: position 38,179,506 of record NC_135540.1, on the reverse strand, counting down.
CACATACAAAGGATCAATTAAAAAATAGGCTAAAAAATTTACTTTTCAATATGCAGCATATTTAAATAAAGCCCTATTTGAAATGGCTTTTTGCTTCTATTAAAGATAACATAATTTGAATGCTGTACATATTTTCTTGTATTAAACCAGAAATGTACTATTAAAGTAAATGTAAAGCAACCAATACTTATCAAATGACATGATGAAAAAGGCATCTTGTTTTATTCCGTACATTTGAGCATGTTCTAATAATCCCCATGTCATCAAAATGGCAGCTAGCTCAACCCTCATGGAAAACATACTGTGGAGCCAATGTTGAAGCTTCATTTAAATGACCATATCTGACATGACTCAAAGGTGTTTCTTTAACAACTGTTTGAGGAGAGTTTATACCTGTCAGATATGTACATCTGCATTTTCTCTTAATACGCACTAAGAGAGAAAAACTGATGGGGGTAGGACTTTCAATACAATGCCTCTAGAATACCAACATAAAAATGTCAAAAAGTTCCTGCAAATATAAATTTTCCTGAGATAAAGACATTCTATTTGTAAATCAGGTAAGTTATTCAATAAGTTTCCGACAGAAAAGTAATTAATCCTCACGTGGATCCAGAATAGATCGACTTAATATCCGTTTGCAAATATTTTCAGAATATGTTTCCGTATCTGACATTGAGCAAATCTAAGGATGCAGACTCTTTTACCTGGAGTTAAAGCATTTTCTTGCATCAGCTTGATAGTGCAGTTGTCACCAGTGAAAGGGTGCCGGCAGGCGCAGGTATAGCTCGTTCTCCCACTTATACAGGTGCCCCCATTCTGGCATGGGAATCTGCTACAGCCTGAATACTCCTCTGTGACTGAAAAAGAATCATGGTAAAGGAGAATAAAGTGACTCTATTTTCCTGTTCATCTCAAATCAGAGTTTGCAAAAGAATAGGCAAAACGCTGAATTTGCAATTTAAAAACCAGGTTCCTAGGTACAGATCTCCTGCCAATGTAATAATGGGACTCCATGCAAATCACTTAGCTCTGACCTCTTTCTTCCTTTTTGTGAAGTAGGAATGATTCTTTTATCTATTGCATTTACTTGTGTGAAAATGCTAAGATTTTGATCAACTGTGATAGAGAGTTCTATTACCTAGACAGATCATTTATAATTGGAACTGGTATGGGATAAAGGTAATGGTGCAAATCACTGAAGAAGAAAAATATCTGCTCAATACATAATATTAGGATTATTGGATAATGATAAAAATGCAAATTCTACGTGTACAAAAATACTATATTTTTGTTTTAAAAAACCCTTTGATTATATTACAATCAAATAAAGGAGAGTATATAAGGTTTTTTAAATTCTAGAAAACTCTTTCAAAACAAAACAAAAAAACAGATGCTATAAGAAAAAATTTCCACATTTGATTATGAAAGAATTAAAACTAATTTTAAATGAAAGTTGTTAAATTAAATGTTCAATGATAAGGGGAAAATTAAGAGACAATATTTTAATAGACATAATCTAATGACTAATATCTAATAACATATGACAAGCTCTGATGAATCTAAATGAAATAGAACACGGTTCCCTGAAAAATAAAGTGAAAAATGAGCAAATGGTATGAGCAGATAAGTCACTGCACAAAAACTGCAAAATTTCACCAAAAGTTTTAAAACACATTCAATTTGCTACTAATCAAGTAATAATAAAATTTACCATGATAATATTATTTCATACTTTAAAAGAGAGAATATGAAACTTCTTATACAACATTGGTTTTGAGCTTAAATGATTTGACATTTTTTATAGAACAATTTGACCATATTGACTTTGAGCCAGAAATTTCTCCTGGCAGAAAGAGATCTACTTGTCTATGTATATAAAGATAATTTTAAAAAGGTGTTCTTTATGGAGTCATTTTCATTAGTGAAAAATTTAAAGACAACTAAATAAGCAGTAATTCAGAACTCATTAAATGAATTGTGACATATGTCCACTAAGAAATATTACATAGCAGTTAAAGAATGAGGTAGATCCCCCAACACATTTGGTTTACCAATATCAGCAAATTACCATTTGTATTTTGCACATAGACTAATTCCCTTTATTTATAAAGCTTCAAATTATAAATATGGTTAGAGCATAATACATGATATATAATTAAGTAAATGCTGGGAAAATGCTGGAAGAATCATTACCCTTCTTGCCATATTTACACTACACCACCACCTTGTGGCAACAATGTAAATAAGTTTACAATTCACTCATTTCAAATTATGTGTTTCTTGATGTTTTTTTAAATTGGGGATTATTTTCTTTATTTGATTTTTTTTCATGAAGTGAGATATATAAACATTTTTAATACATTTTGTTTCCTATCTGCTTATATTAAATTCTTATAAAATGTATTCAAACTATATTCTTATATTATTAAGATTTTTTTTGCAAAGAAAATATAATATGCAACTAGAAACTAAATTTGAATTATATTGATGTATTCTCTGCAATGGTCTATAAACTACTTCCCTCATCAAGAAGAGTGTAGCTGACCCTGATGATGCACATCCTTTAATCCCAGTAACTCAGGAGGCTGAGGCAGGAAGATCCCAAGTTTGAGGCCAGCCTCAGCAATTTAGTGAGGCCCTAAGCAATTTAGGGACATTTTGTCTCAAAATAAAAGATAAGAAAATGGGGTTTTGGCTATTGAGCCACGGTGTAAAGCACCTGGGTTCAATCCCCAGTACCTCCAAAGCATAAACTGGGTGTGGAGATGTATACTTCTAATCCCAACTACTGGGAAGGCTGAGGCAGGAAGATCACAAATCTGAGGCCAGCCTGAGCAACTTGGTGAGTTTCTCTCTCAAAATACATTATCAAGATCTGGGGATGTATATCTGGACAGAGTGCTTGACTAGACAGGAATATATTTCAATTTATATAAACACATGGTATGTAATACATTTTAACAAGTCTTTCAATCTGAGCTACATTTTTTGAATGCCATTTCTCTACCATGTGACTAGGTCATTAAAAAACTCTCATTTGCTGTGAGCTGTAATTCTAGAACTTAGTCCATTACTTGCTGGTTCTCAAAACATCAGTGATTCTCCATTACCTGTAGAAATGTGAGTTCTTCACAGCAAAGCACTGCTCCATTTGTTGTTACATTCTCTGAATCTAGTACCATGACTGATTCAAAGGAGAGTGCTCAGTTATGTGATTCACGGGGAAGGGATCAAATGTGCAGTAGGATTGGGGAAACACTGTAGTTATGCAATTTGATCAACTCTATAATTCTCATTTTCCCAGATGAGAAAAAGTTACTGTCCTCTGTAAACACAGCCTATTCACGAATGACCAAATCCGTTCTAGGGAGAATTCAAAAAACTAGAAACAATGCATTGCTTTGCATGGCTTTGCTACTCTGATTCTTCAGGTCAAAAGTTTTTGAGTTCTATTTAATGTCCAGAATGAGTATTCTATTTTTCTCCTCTTTATGTTGCATTACCTCCTGGAATGGTGTCTTACCTTTCTTTTGTTCTTTTAGCAATTCAGCGACTGTTATTTTATCCTATTTTTCCCCCTGACCTGTTTTTAGGGTCATTTATCTGGATGAGGGTCCTCTTTAGTCTGAGGGCCTGCATTTTCTCCCACATCTCTCTTGGTACCTACTGATCATCTGTAGGGAATGCCTCATTCGCCTCATTCACCTGGCTGCACCTGCTTCTACTGCTATTTTAAGTTACTTTCTTTGCCTTTCTTGCTATTTTATGTTATTGCTGTTCTGTAAATCCCAGCCAAAATAATCCACATTTTAGTTAAGCAATGCCCATGGCGTTTTGTACTGGACTTATTATGCCAACAAAATCTAAGCAGTACAGGCTTTGGCAATAATTGCTAAGTACCTTGCTAAAATGACTTTATATCTCTCGTCAATGCAAACTATGTATTAGGTGTTCATTATTTTTGCATCGGTATCATACTTTGTCATAACAAGTCTATGTTCTGATGTTATTGAAAGGCTCCAAAGTCCCATATTTATGTCATTCATTTAAACATACATTTACAATTATTACTGATAACAATTAAATTTGTTATACTTGAGTTGTCATTTCTGTGCACAGACATGACTCATTGTTTTATTCGGTAAAGAAATGTTTTAGCCACTCCTCCCAGCATTTTATCATCTCCAATTTTATGTTGCATTGTGTTAATCCAAATCATTGATAAAAATGTTTCACGAATCACTGTCAAGTACAGCACCTTATAAAAGACAAGTAAACTTCGTTGTCAGTGATTTGCCAGTTGAAGTTGTCTGCAATATGTTACACAAATGGGATAGACATCACTACCCAAAGTACATGTATGAAGACATGAATTGGAGTCAATATACTTTATATACAACCAGAGATATAAAAAATTGTGCTGTATATGTGTAATAAGAGTTGTAATGCATTCCGCTTGCTAATCATTTTTTTTTAAATTCAATAAAATAAAAAATAAAATTAAAAGAAAGAAAGAAAGCGAGCCAAAGACTTGAACAGACCTGTATTTGAACAGAGGAAAAAAAATAGTTATAGATTGTATAGATTTTGTGCATCTTCTGATTCACATTTTCCATTTTATTGTTAAAATACTTAAAAGTGGTCAGATATCTTTATTAATATCTCCTGTACAGATTAATACTTAATAAGTATTTGTTTCTGAGATGATAACAAAAATTACAATCCAATAAAGCATCATTTCTGACATCTTTCCTCATTCCTGCTGCTAGAGTTAATTACTTTAATTCTCTCAATTATTGCATGATGCCCTGGATAAGTTTTCTCATTGAAATGATTATTATATGATACTCATAATAAGTATCATACTTACTGTTAGTTTGATAGTGTTTTTGCTCATGTGTTCTTCATCCAATTGAGTGTGAGCTTTTTTGAGGTCAGGGCTTACCTCTATTTCTTAAATAGGACCTTAATATTCAATTTACTCCTACTCTCAAATTCATAAATGTTCATGTTAAATTTGAACAGATTGGAGAGCTCTTTACATTCTCAAAGCACCCTGCCGTGGCCAACATTTGTCATATTTTTATTGTAAGTACCTGCTGTCACTACTGATTATCACAAAACTTTCATATAGAAAGTTTTAAAGACTTTTTATAGAAGAATAAACAAGTTAACAAAAGATAGAGTAGAAGACCACACTTTTACCCGACTCTATCCCTTCTTTACAGTTTCTCAAAATCACAGAATTTGCTGCTGTATCATAGATATGTTTTTGTAGAGACATGGAATTATCTCAAGAAAACTCAGGCACAACTTCCCTCCTCCCTGGGGTTTCAGTAACTTCTTAAACCCTATCCAGTCCATTTAATTTCTTTGATGGATAAAAGTGCAATTAGTTGAACAGTTCTACCAACTCAGCATTCTACTATTTTGTGCAAGTAGCATGACAAATCTTTCACTATTCATTTCCCTGCTTTGAGTATGACTAGAATTCCTTTCCCAGTGTCCTGGAATATTTCATCAATCACTATTTGTTCTGGCCTTTGCTTTCTGGACCTTAATATGTACTCTAGTTGTACTTTCCCCTTAATCCTACTTTCAAATTCATAAATGTTGATGTTAAATTTGAACAGATTGGAGAGCTCTTTACATTCTCAAAGCACTCTGCCATGGCTAACATTTGTCAGATTCTTATTGTAAGTACCTGCTTAATGTCTGAGCTCCATGAGGAGAAGGGACTGTGTTGAATTGACACTGTATGCACTCAGCCTTTCTCAGGGCTTGTTCAGAACTTACTCAACAGGGAGTTCATGAACAAATGAAAGAACACTCTGTGCTACTCTTCTACTTAATCCTCATTTATTTTATATATAACTTAATATTCATAATTTTTGAAATATACATATATGCTAGATAATATATTGTAATTTATTATTTTACTTTGCTTAACGTTTCACTTTTTTTCTTACTCATAGTTTGGCGTGAAGATCTTACTTTTTAATTTTTCATTTGAACAATAATGTACGTAGCAAAGGGCACCTAACTCTGAAATGAGTTATCAACAGATTAGTGAGAAGACCTGTCCTTTTGCCTCTGGAGGAAAGCATTATGCAAACCACTACATAACAACTCTGCTCCTAGGTAATACAACCTCATAGCATTACCACTTTTCTTTATGTTTCATACTGATTCCAATCAATGCTTTCCAAAATACTTCAACTCTATTATTTGTGAATACATTCTTAGCATTCAGTGTTATTCTGCCTCCTTACTTATCAAAATTGTTTCTATCAAATAAGATTTATTCTTCTATTACTCTAGAAATAGTTCATATTCTCCTTTCCAACAACTCCTAGAAATGAAAATATTTATGTTCATATTAAATATTCAAATTTATTGATCTAAATACTCATATTTTCTTCACTGATGTATAAATGATTGGAAATGTTATTTCCAATCATTTTTATTGCTTTTATTTCAAATACCCAGCTTTTATTTTTGTTCTTTTTATTTGACATCTGCTGTTCTTGACATTGTTTCCTGGGATTTTTTTCTCAACCATTCAAATGTCACTTTAAAGTACATTTAATCCTATCAGCAATTTTCCCAGAAGATTTAACCTTTATCATTAAACAATCATCATGTGATCTTAAGCCATAAACTAGAAAATTAAATGTTTTATTTGACATTATCAACTGTTTTCTCATTTTTCTTCAGAGTCACAAACCCACAATCAAAAGCATTAAAAATGCTCTCAGGTAAATGCATGAATATATTTTTTAACATCATTAGTCATTAATAAAATGCAAAATAAGGTCACAAGGAAATATAGCCGCACCCTTATTAAAATGTTAAACTAAAAGATATTGTCAATTTCAAGTTCTGGCAAGAATATATAGCAAGTTGAATTCTCTCATATATTATTGATAGAAATACTAAGTGACTTGTCATTCCTTATAAAGTTAAGTCTGGGTTTATCTTATAACCAAGCTTTGTTACCCTATTTTTTAACTCAAGAGAAATCAAAACTTATGTTCATACAAAAAACTTGTATGTGAATGTTTATTGCATCTTTATTCATAAATACCCTCAACTAGAATCATCCAAAATATCCCTCAACAGGACAGCAGATAAACTGTAGTACAAGGTTACAATGGAATACATGCAGCACTGTGGGTAATCTCAAACCTACCACACTAAGTGGAAGATGTTAGACTCACAAGTCTACAGATACTGTGTTGTTTCATCTATTAGATATTCTGGAAATGGGAAAAATGTGTGGAAAGAAAACAATTATCAGTGCCTGGGAGTGATGTGGAATCTGCCTACAAAGGTGTATGGGACAGGATGAAATACTATTCAGCATTAAAAGAGAATAAAATCATGGCATTTGCAGGTAAACACATGGAGTTGGATAATATAATGCTAACTGAAGTTAGCCAATCCCCCCCCCAAAAAAAAAAACAATTGTAGAATGTTTTCTTTGATATAAGGATGTTGATTCATAATGGTGTTTGGGGTGGGCAGCATGGGAGGATTAGAAAAACTCTAGATAGAACAAAGGGGAGGGAAGGGGAGAGAGAGGAAATTCAAATCAAAACTACTCTAAGATTTTTATCTTGCTCTAGTCAGAATGGCAGCTATTAAAAATACAAACAACAATAAGTGTTGGCAGGGGTGTGGGAAAAAAAAGATACATGCATATATTGCTGATGGGACTACAAATTAGTGCAGTCAATATGGAAAGCAGTATAGAGATTCCTTGGAAAACTTGGAATGGAACCACCATTTGATCCAGCTATCCCACTCCTCGGTCTATACCCAAGGGACTTAAAATCAGCATATTACAGTGACATAGCTGCATCAATGTTTATAGCAACACAATTCACAATAGCTAAATTGTGGAACCAGCCTAGATGCCCTTAATTAGATAAATGAATAAAGAAATTGTGGTATATATACATAATGGAATATTACTCAGCATTAAAAGAGAATAAAATCACAACATTTGCAGATAAATGGATGGAGTTGGAGAATATCATACTTAGTGAAGTAAGCCAATCCCCAAAACAAAGGCCAAATGTTTTCTCTGATATGTGAATGCTGATCCTTAATGGGGGCGGGAGGAGCATGGGAAGAATGAGGAACTTTAGATAGGGCAAAGGGGAGAAACAAAGCTCTGTAGAGGAACCTTTCACTCTCAACTTCTTCTCTTTTTTTTTGTTGTTGTTGTTGTTGTTGTGTATTGGGAGGGTATTGGGCTGAACCCAGAGGTGCTCTACCATTGAGTTACATACACAGCCCTTTTTATTTTTTATTTCCAGACAAGGTCTTGCTAAATTTCTGAGGCTAGCCTTGAATTTGCTATCCTTTTGCCTTAGCCTCCAGCATCACTCTGATTACAGGTATGCACTATGGAGCTCAGTACTATCAACATTTTCCAGAACAAAATTATAAGGATTTTTGAGCCAGATCCTTGCTATTTCATTCTATTATCATTTCCTTACAGAGAAATACATACAGCACTATGTATTGCTTACAGAGTTCACTACTTTTTCCAACAAATGAAGCCAATCTTACCTTCTAATTTAATAATGCTACCTACTTCCAATATACCCAAACACATTCTATAATACTCTGATTTCTCTTACTTTTCTCTGCATTTCTTTCATGCATAGCATCTGTCAACTTTTAGCATAACATTTGTCCACTTATTTATTGTGGATTTGTTTCCTCTCTCTATCCTTGATAGAATGTGAACTCTAGGAGATCAAAATTTAAAAAAATATATATATTGTAGTATATTCAAGGCATGAAAAATAGTACCTGATTCCATCTGGCACTTAAATAATTGTTGAATTGAAATGGACAATTATGATTGCCATAATTTTCAAATATAAATAATTCTAAAGATAAATTATTTCAATCCCAAGCCAAAAATAACTTAAATATGAGGCTTTTTCTTAATGACACAAATCTTTGATTTTATTTTTCTTATTTATTTATTTGTGCATTAGTTTTAAAACAATACTATGCACTAATGTGACACACTTTAAAAAAATTACTGCACCTCTATTGCATCTTCGGACTAGTAAGGTGTTTTACAAAACTTTTCTTGGATTAAATGTGTAGTTTGATATTTTTCAAGGAAATTTCTTGGGTTATAATAAATGTGCAATAATTTGTTAGCTGACAACAAATTCAATGAGTTTAATTTATGTTTAAAAGGTAGTTTTAATATTTGAAGGGTAGTTTTGAAGTCTTATTATTATTCAGAAAATTATTTGGGATATTGAATATTTTCTATCACTTCTAATTCACTGTGAAAGACCTGGAAATCAAAATTAGATTCATATATTAACTTATTTGCTTATTCTCTTACCTCTGTTCCTCCCCAATATTCTCTCTTGACTTTTCTCTCTTTCCAGCTATCCTTTAAAGGTTATTGTTGCCCTAACTCTGATCCTGTTTCCAGTCCCAAGGTCAGATAGGTTTTCCCTTGGTTTATCTCACCAAGCCCAAAGTTTTCCAACATGGTTCTTGTGCTGAGGTCTCTTAAAATTAAATCTCCAAACAAATTATGGTTTTATCACTTGCTTAAAATTATAAAAGATTTCTAGCAGGATTGTTAATTAACCATGGTAAGATAATCAATACAACATGAAATAATACTATTGTGCACAATTTAAAATGAATAATGCAGTTAATGACCAATAGAAAAACATCTATTCATTATATCCAACTTACAGATCACTTAATAATCAAATTTAGTTTCAAATCTTTGATGTCCTTTTAAATTTAATTTAGAAAATGACTCCTATGACTCTAGCTTAGTTAGGAAAAACCCAAACATAAGCAGCAACTACGTAAACAGAACCTGACATTCTGCTACATTTTGCTATTAATGTTAAGCTAAATATTAGAAATTTTGGATCAGAAAACATCCACCCCATGCATGGGAATCTGACTGTTCACCTGAGATATGCTGGTTATTTTATTGTAAGACAAGGTGCAGGAAAGGGTTGCTAATTGTGTCAGACTTCTCTCTTCACCTGTGATCATCTTTCCATATGAAGGGAAATCACATAGAAAGCTGAGAAGGTATTTTTCTTCTCCCAGGGAGCCATGGACAACAAGTAGTTTATTTAATATCCTCTTCAACACTGATGATTTAATAACAGAAACTGGGGTAGCCATCCCCAGGCTTGCTGACCAATTCTTTTTTTAAATGTTATTTTACTTATTTTTATGTGTTGCTGAGAATCGAAACACAGTGCCTCACAGTGAGAGGCAAGCACTGTACCCCTGAACCACAACCCCAGCCCCTCTGCTGACCAATTCTGACACAAAAAATATCTTTAAGATCATGTACAGAAAAAAGTTAATCTGGCAAGCCTGAGCATGTTTTCTTTGAAAGGCCCACTTGCAAGGTTTTGCCTTTGGTTGGGATGTGAGAACCTGACTTCACTCTCTAAGAGGTAAGTATCATTCATTCACCTTGCACAGACTCTTTGTATGAGCAGTGTGCTTTATGCTGAACATCTGCTTTCCTTTAGAGAACATGGAGTTTTGGTATGTGCTTCGCCAACAGTGCCTAAATGACAAGGTCAACCAAACCCTTGGGTGTTGAATACCTGATGCACTTCTCTGGGAAGAAACATAGCATACATGTTGCTACATTTTTTTTTTTTTCTGAATGGAAAAAAGAGCTCACAGATATGTTCCTTATCATGGAAAGGAAAGCATGGATTTCTCAATTCTGCCTAAATCTTTTTTCCTAGTTGGTCCTATTATGTATCATATTACCATAATAAACCTTAGCTATGTACACAACTATATGCCAAGTTCTATGAGGGCTTGTGGAGAATCAGTAAAGTGGGCATGATTTGGGGGGGGGCACTTCTAATAGGTCAGAAATTCTAAAGTCAAGTAAATGCTCTTCAAAATCTAACCACTTTTTACTCAAGTCAATTTATTTGATAACATGAGGTATATCGGAAAAAAATATTTTTTAATGTAGAAAAATTCTATAAAAAGAAGACCCCTTGGAAGAGATCATTCTGGAGGTATTTTTTTTTCCGTGTTTACCAATGCACATGTCTTTGTGCAGTTAAGATTTTATATTTTGTATTTTATTCTTTGTGATTTATCATTATAGAGCAATATTAAGCTAAAGTATAAGTATATGCTGGATTTAAAACACAGTGATTGAGCTGGGGTTGTGGCTCAGTGATAGTGTGCTTGCCTAGCATGTGTAAGGCACTGGGTTAGAGCCCCAGCACCATATAAAAAAACTAAATAAATAAAATAAAGGTGTTGTGTCCATCTACAGTTAATTTTTTGTTTAAAAAGTGAAATAAAAATAGAGAATGATGCTATGCCATGACTCTGTCAATTGTGTTGATGCATAGCAATAATTACAGATGAAATATTAAACAAAATATTGAGAAAATACATCATTAAAAATAGCTAAGAAGGAGCTGGGGTTGTGACTCAGTGGTAGAATGCTCACCTAGCATGTGCGAGGCACTCAGTACCACATTAAAATAAATGTATTGTGTACAACTAGAACTAAAAAACAAATATTAAAAAATAGTTAAGAAAATTATATACATCACAGCTAAATAATATCCTACATGCAGATTATTTTCTTGATCTGGAAAATACACTTGTAAGGTGGGTATGTTATTCTTATTTTATACTTGAGGAAATAATGCTGAGAAAAATGTATGACTTTTTTCAAATAAATATGATAGAAGTTGGACCCTGATTTCCTGACTCCCAATAGTCAGTGCTCATTAGTCATTAAAACTGCTTCTATTAAGAGTCACAAACCTTAGAAATGGTTTTAGAGTGTTAAAAACACAGTTGCATATGTAATAGGTTCATTTTTCTCCCTTTGTAAAATTGCTTATATTCACAACAATGATTTTTTTAAAGTTGTATATACTAAATATTTTATAGAAAGCAATCCTTCTTAGGAGGACTGGGATCATTATGAATAGGAGAAATAAAAAAACACTCTTGATGTCTATTAGAATATTGTTTAGCAACAAGACAAATATCAAGGATAGCTAAACTGTTACATATCAGGGAGATGGTTAATGAAAAGTGAATGAATGAGCCACAAGCTTGAGTGCCCATACTCCACAGTGGACTGAGAAATGATGCCGAGGCAGGATTTAGCTGTCCTTGGAAGGGCAAGCAGCCAGACTCTCTCTGCAGAGACCAGTCTGCCAATTGCTGTACAAACAAATCTTCACAAATGAAATAAAAAACCTCTTGATGTCTATTGGAATACTGTTTAGAAACAAGACAAATATTTAGCAATTGAATCAGAACAGCTTATCAGCACTGGCCTACTAGGAATCAGAATTAGTATAACGGAATGTAAGCATGGTTTGAAAAGGAAGTGCTGAGGATGAGTACCCTGAACTTTGTTGCCATTCTCCTACATCTGGTAAAGAAAAATCCTGATTTAGTCAGCTCCTCTGTTGCTTTACCAAAAGTCCTATTGAGAACAATGTAGAAGAGGAAAAATTGGAAAATATTGGAGCTTAGTTTCAAAAGTTTAGTTGGTGACCAGCCGATTCCATAGTCTGGGCCCCAGGTGAGGCAGAACACATGATGGAAGGCATGAGGGAGGAAAGCATCTCAGGATGTGACAACAGGAAGCAGAGAGAGCTCCACTTACCAGGAACAAAATATTTACTCCAAATGCACACCTTTAGTGACCTAACTCCTCCAGCCACACTCCACTGCTGACAGTTAAGTTATACCTCTCAAAATCGAATCATTTCACCTCCAAAAAGTCTTATATTATCTTGTAACTGAGCTTTTGGAGGACACTGGCCATATAACATAAAAAAAAAAAAACCTGAAAATAGTATCTTTACATCCTCAGCGTCAACACACAAAAAGTTGTCAGGATTTGAATTCCCAAGAAAGGAAATTCCCTGAGAATATCAACTGTAGTCATTATGGAATATTCAGAAATGGTGAGACTTTGAAAAGTACATGATGCATGGGACAGAAGCAGAAGGAAGAGGAAGGCATGAGAAAAAACAAACAAATAAACAAACATACAAACAACAAAAACAAACTAATGCAGTGGATGAGAACACAGCCCTGAGTCCAAGAGACCAGGAGCCACATACAAGGTAAATGACCCTCAGCAGGATGCTTAGGCTAATCTCTCTGCAGGTTAGTCTAGTCATCTTCAAAATATGACTAACTCATATGTATTGGTAAAGGAAGGATATAGTATATAGTTTAATTTATACAGTGCCTTAGATGCAGTAAACATTAATAAACAGTATCCAATATCATACTGTTTAGACACCTGACCTCTAAACAAAATATTAAAAAGGACTGCAGATAAGGCTCAGTGGTTAAGTGACCCTGGGTTCAATCCCTAGTACCCAAGAGAAAGAGATAGAAAGAGAACTTAGCCTGCATCCACTGCCTTTATCAACTTGCAGAAACCTTACTTATTCAGATTCCCAAATAATGCCACTAATTTTATGGACCCTAGGAGCATGGCCAATTTAATGGGCATGAAAACCCATACGATTGCTTGAAGGGGCCCGACACATTATGCCACCTGTCCCACATAAGGTGAATTTCCAACTTGCACATAGAATTAGGGCAATACACCTTTGTTGCCCTGGAATAATTATTGATATTTTTACAGAGATGTCAGTTTGGCCAGATAGTTCTATAAACATTCTGCTCTCAGTAAGTAAAGAAACAGGAAACAACTTAATCAAAACATTACTGGAAAAATATGAATCAAAACTGAATTATTCCCTTTCAGCCCATTAAACTCAATATTGAGTAAACCACTTTATATTTCAAAATGCATTCTTTATACTACTAAAGTTTATAAGTTCTTATACTCTATAAATTTTTTACTTCAGGTTATTTAAAATTTATATTTACTATATAGATCCAGATAGTTTTTGGTTTAAGAAAAAAATGACATCACTTGCTTGATGTATGATCAAACATTTTGCAGAATTTCACGGAAGCTCATATTGCAAATCCCACATGAAGACCAAGATAGTATGGTACTTTGGAAAAGAACAAATCATTATCATTCCTAAAATTGTTACTACAAGGACATCTTATATTGGGATACTAAATTTCTTTGAGGACACATAACTCTAAACAGTTTATTCTGTATACCCATAGGGGTAAGATTAATTCTCCTACTCAGACTAATTTGGGGTACTCACAAATAAATATACTAGTTAAACATTCACAAGAATTCATCCCAATAGTATTTTGTGATTTTTAACATTATCAAAACATTTGGAGATTAAATATGAAAATTCACTTTATGTTAAGATAATGAGCACTCTTTGTAATTAAAAAGCAATAAAATACAAAATTCATCCAAATGGGCATATAATTTAACAGCTTACTTATGTGAGAAAAACACAGCCATTTCTCTTAGTAAGAATAAGCAGCTATTCTCATTGTGAAAATATTACTAGATATTACTCAGCTGGTGAACATTTAAAAAACACTTCTTTCTTACTATTAAGTTATTTATATTACCACACTGAATCCCTCTTTCCTCTCAACTCTGTGCTTTATCCTGTGGTGCTAACAACATCTGTTAATGGCACCAACATCCTCTCATTACCCAAATCTAAAACTTCAGAACATTCTAGGGTCTCCCTTCTCCAAGTTCCATACATAGAGTCTGTGAATAGATGTTTATTTTTATTTTATTTTTTATCAGTGATGCAGTCTGCAACACATTTCTCCTGGGCAAATTACCAGTTGCAATCCTCTCACTCCGAAGGAAGAAACTGTGAATATTTTAATTAGTTGCTCTTTTTTTTCTGTTAATTATACATTCACTACATTTCTTGTCTCTGTTGCCTCTTTTTTAACTACCGCTTCCTTAGATATTACTCTTATTGATATTGCCAAAATTTATTCAGTAATGCTCTAATCAGTACCATAATGTCATTCTCTGCACTCATACTATTTGCTGCTGTTAGCTTCATGCTTCTGAATCTTACTACACAAAGCCCATTACCCCAAATTTCTACAGATATCCCTCCACTGGCAAAATTGTATCTAAGTGGCTTAGCTTGGCACTTAATGACCTTCTGTGATCTACCCAACCCTAATTCCTAAACATATATCATAAAGCAGTCATTCAACAGATAATTACTGAGTTCTTATTACACATTTGATATTGTGTCCAGTAAAGCCAAAATGATTTTTTGATCTTGTTTACCAAATCACTGTGGAATACTTTTCTTTACTTATGCTGAAAAGTATTGAATGGGAGAAAATTTAATTATTTTATAATGATCATCAGATGATCAAATCATCAAATATCAGAAAATAATAAAAACATGTAGACAAATATGTACACTAGAAGTACATGTTTTGTTTTAATAGTTTACATAGAATGAGATTCAAATAATCTTTCTATGATCTTCTAATACTTGACTATCCAGTTTCAAGGGAACACCTTTTGTACTTGCTAGACTGTACAGACTTGCTAAATGTCATTTAACTAGAAAGAGAAATTAAAAGTTATTTTTAGAAATAGCTTACCAGGATACACAAGGTTGTCTGTGTTTCTTTGAGTCCGGCCTATCAGAACGGTCGTAAGATTTACTGTGGGTTTCTTAAGTGTGTTAGGTTTCTTCAGCAATTTTACTTGCTTCTGAGACTTGACAACATTTGCCAGACCTTCAGACAACAATCGATCTATATACCAAGTTAAGTTAGATAGGGTAGCTTGAGTTTTTATTTCAATTATTGATTCCACAAATTCTGTCAGACCTTTCTGAGGAAGCTGATTTTGTGGCAGAGAACCTTTTATCCACTTAAGCACAGCAGCATTCTGTTCTGATGCGCTTGTTGAAGCATTACAACACACGATAAAAAATTCGTGCAGAGTTTTGTTAAGCAAAGAGAAATTAGTTGAAAGATGGATGGATTTGGCTTCCAGGGCCTTAAATCTGGAATTTAATACTTGCAGTTGAAGAGCTTGGTCTCTCTCATTTGCAGTCATACTGCCTTTTTTAAGTGAAATATAATAAGGAATGAGCGTCTGACTCACTTTAGATTCAATGCTTTGCAACCGAGTTTCAAAGTTTTTGTAAATCTTGGTGGCTGAGAGTATATTTTCTTCCAAATGACTCATGTTTTGCTGATATTTCATCACTTGGTAAATGGTTTCATTGAACATTTGATAAATATTTTGAAAGTTGAACTGATCTGCTTTCTCATCTTTAGGAATAGCTGCAAGGGCCTTGGCAACTTGCAAAACAAAATTATATCTCTGAGTGTCATTGACCAAAATTTGAATAGAATCATTTAAACGTTGGAACTGAGGAATAAATCTCATAATGGTTTCCATGTTTTGATTACATTTGTGGTGGACCTCAGGATTATACTTAATAGTACTTAAAGTTTCTTTTAGCACGTAGTTATCTTGAACAAAATCAATGGCATTATTTATAATAGTTGTTGTCTTATTCAGGCCATCTTCCATTTCAAAGGCAAATTCATGAATGCGTCTTTCTAAGGCATTTTCACGACTCTGCACTTCATTTCTCAGTAAATTGTGCCTTTTTGTAAGTTCTTTGATCAGAAAATGTAGACTGTTGACAGCACTTATCAGACTTTCCACCTTTTTCCTTGTAACTACTACTTCTTTGGGTTGCTCTAATGTCACTGTCTGTTTGAGTGATGCTCCCTGCTCAAGCAAGGGTTGAAGGATCTCCATGTCATATGTCAAATCGTTTAGTTGCTCACTCATTTTATCCATCTTGCTCTCCATTGGAAAGAGAACCTCAGCCAATGTTTGGTTTAACACATGTACACTCTCTTCTGTGTCTTTAAGTTGAAATTTAAAATCATTTCTGCACTTAGATAGCATGTCTTCGCATTCAACCCTCACAGATTCCTTCTCCATCCCCAAACTGATGGTGAGATTGTTAATCTTACTCTCTTGGATGTGCAACTCATCAAACATCTGCAGCATCATCAAACCTTGCTTGTTTATCTTTTCATGTAGAATAGATACGTATTTAGTGACATTATTGCTGATGGATTCAGCAGCTGTAGCATTCTTCTGGTCTGACACTTGTTCATTTGATAAAAGCTGCTCGTGCACTTCCTTCATTTTGGAAAGAGTTTTATTGAGGGATTCATAGTACAGAATACCCCTTGCGTGTTCCTGTTCTAGAGCACCTTGTAAATGAGCCTGCTTTGCTTCTAGTTCTTTAATAGGCTTCTCACACGTAGAAGTCATTTCTTGTCTGATATTCACAATGTGATTCTTTAGATCTACTATATCAGTCAATGTGGGCCTGTTTTCTTGCATTAAAATAGACTTTTGTTGGACTGTTATTGAAACCACAGATGCATTAACTTGTTGAATTATATGCCTAGTGTTTTCAAGGTCCTCTGACAATCTCGACACAGTCTTGAAGAGCTGTGCGACAGTCTCTTGCATGTCATTTTGAAAGACTTTAAATTGTTCTCGTACTATGTCCTTTACTAGATCATTAATGCTTTTGGATTTTAGACCTAGAGACAAAGATAACAAATAATAAAAAATACATGATTTTAATTATGAGAGGCTAGATATATTTAAAAGGTAGATGTTTGAAACTATTAATAACATTAACTAGTGAAAATAATACTCTAATACATTTACTTACAACATTTAAAAACTACGATTTATAGGAGGCAATCACCTTGTTGGTTGATGAATCTGATTGGAGAAATCAAGTGTAATGTAGAATATGCTAGAACCATAAATCTAAGGTTCTATTGACAAAAGACATGAAGGAAATACTGTTGGCTTCAGTAATAGACATTACTATGCAATAATCTGGGTCTAGTCCCGAATGAAAATAAATGGCTTTGTTCTTTTTGCCTTTGCAAATAATTCCCATTGTTAGCTGATGACTGTGTTATTAGATTTCTGGTAATCAGGTTCAGAGCTTACGTTTTGAATTCATAAACACTATGAATCTGCTCTAGTAAAGAAACTTAATGAATTGAAGAAAAAGATGAATTCACATTCACAGGAATCAACATGGTTTACAGCAACAATAAAAAAGTAAAATAAGAGGTTTGATGATAACAAAACAATTCAATTGTAAATCAAAACAAGAATTCAAGATATGCTTAATTTTCATAATATGACTTACATTTTAACAGAAAGAGAGGAGGAAACTTCCTGATAATGACTACATACTAGTGTCTCCAATATGAGAAAGCATAGGCTAATTATGAACCAAGATTGTGGTAAGTTTGAAAAGTAGTATTAAGAAAGAAAGAGAAAATGAAAAGTATTATATAGATTATTACAAATGATATAAATAGAAAATGAATATTTAAAACTGCAACAACATTCTACTGTTTCATTCAGAAACAAATATATATATTTGGGTTAAGGACATATATTTGGGTTATATATATACTGGGTTAAGGACATAACTAATCCCTTCTATTAAGTAGAGAATTTTATTATTATTGCCAACTTTATTTCCTGTATTAGTTTTTTCCTGTGCCAGATTTTTTTTAAGTAGGTTAGTGGGTTACAAAAAGCTGTTTATGATAACCAAATTTTATAGTATCTAGCTATTTAGCAATGTAAATGTAAGATCTGTCCATTCAAATTCAAAAACAACAAAGGCTATACAACAAGATTCAAGCAACATAATACTTAGGATTTTCAAAAGGAAAATATGTGCAGTGGGATATTGCCATTTGAGTTATGGCTATTAAGTAGCCTATATAGGAAATATCATAGGATAAAAAAATGAGTGTAGGCTCTTTATTTATTTATTTTGTAAGCATGTTTTCAAAAGTATTTAGTATGCATGAGAGACTTACATGAAAATTATTGTGAAAGAGAAATTATTAAAAAACAGAATGAAGTGTTGCTTTAGCATCTTGCTGTCAATGAATGTAGTACAAAGATAAAGGTGTAAAAGTAGATGGTTTTTACATGGACAAAAATGACCTAGTAAATCCTATGTTGTATGATTGATGTTGCTAAAATGAGAAAAAAATTTTACATTTTCTAAACATAGTGGAAACTTAAATAAATTGTGAAGTTCAAAAAGTATAGAAAACTCAGTCTGTATATAATAGGAACATTTTTTAAAATGTCAAATATGGAATAATACTCAGTGACACACAACTCCACAGAATACTCAAGAATGAATAAATTCATTAGAAAAATGTAAATAACCACAATTAAGAGATGTTACACATAAAAATTCCTAGCTTTTGAATTGTAACAAAAGGTTTTAAAATATTTGTATTTTCTAAATTCAGACAGCCTTTAACCAATCACCATTTATTTAACAAATATTCTTTAAATACATTCTGTATCCTATACCAAAAATAAAATTTTAAAAATTAGATTTTTGGTCTTAAAAACAGACTATACGAGCTTCCCCCAATGAAAGGTACTACTCCATAGTGCAATTACTTTTATAGCACTATCTACAGGTAATTAATTATCTCCTGTTAGTTAAACTTAATTTTAATTCTCATGATAGCAAAAAAAAAAAAAAAAAGTAGTGCAATAAAGCATACATAAGGTTGGGGTTAACCCTTCTTTGAGTTTATAACCTCAGAATTTTGACAAAAGATGCTTTTCAAGATTGTAAAGATAAAATATAAGTTAAGCTTTATTGAATTAATTAGTTGTAGATAATGACAATTAGGTGTTTGAACTTGGGAAACAAAAACTACATGACTGAAAGTCAGAATAAGAAATAGAGATAAAAACAGTGTCAGGTAAAATTCAGGTCAGAATCTTGGTCAAAGCAAGTAGGAGAAATTAGGAAATGAAAAATATGAGATGCCTTAGCCATAATTCTTTAAAATCTTTATGAAAAAAATATATTGGAGAAAAGAGAAAATCACAGCAAGGTCTGAAGAAAAAAAAAACCTAAACAGATTATTAGCTTAAAACTTTGTTTCTGTTTCAGATTACATCTCCACAATTTGTTACAAAAAATATTTATGTAAATCTATTTTTGAAAAAATATGCCAAGATGGCTTATGGTAATATCTATGTGGGAATATAATTTTGAACTCTTTTTGATTCTGTTTCATGTGACTTAAATCCTTCTACTTTCTTAAAAAATAATATTGTTTTTGGTGACTTAGATATATTTAATATCAGACATATTTGCATGCCCTTTCTGTGGTTGTGAACATAGGGTCTTTTCATAACATTCAGATAGGTTGTGAGGAGTTGAGACATTTGATTTTCAACAGTTTCTATGGTTACTAGCAGATTAAGCACTGTTCTTAACCTTGGATGTGAAGTAAACAAGAGAAGAAGCTGTAGCAAGCTTGGCACCTTAGGGGTGGGTTTAGTCTTTGTTTCCTATAAGAATATTCATGAACTACAAGCCCTCTGGTCCTCATAATTAATGATTGTGCTAAGGACATAACTAATCTCTACTATTGAGTAGGGAGTTTTATTATTGTTGCTGTGAGTATGATTTTTCATGTGTCAGTTTTTTCCTGTGCCAGATTTTTTTAAATAGGTTAGTAGGTTACAAAAAGCCATTGACAAGCCTAAATCTCTTGGGTTGTGTTTACCAAATTTTGCTAATTTCATTAAGATGGTTACAGTCAATCATACACTGTTTCTTTTTGACTTCTTTCATTTTTATATTTTATTTTTATTTTTTGTTGTACATACATGCAATACCTTATCTTATTTATTTATTTTTATGTGGTACTGGGGATTGAATTGCACCCAGTACCTCACATGTGCTAGGCAAGCGCTCTACCACTGAGTTACAAACCCAGCCCAACTTCTTTCTTGTGTTATCACTTCAGGGAGAAAAAATTCTTCTTATATGGTTTTAATTGGTAATATTGGCCATACCAATTATGTAGGACAGGGTCTTCATTTCAGATTGAAAAACATAATGGAGTCATGGTTGCTATTGAGCTGCAAAAGTGTCTTTCTTAGTGGATGGTACATCAAATCTATAACTGCTTAGCTTTTTTCTTTCTTAAATGTGAACCACAAGAGAGAAAAAATAAATAAATTGTATAGAAATAGGGGTATCCAGTGAGAAAGTTTTAATGAATAAAGCAAAGTCAACGTGACCACTAATCTTGAGACTTGGAAACATACAATAAACCCAGTGCATTGGGATCCTCCTAGTAACCAAACTAATTGCCTGAAACATTCAAGTCTTACCAAAAGGTCAACTCCTCCTGATCCTCCACATATCAGTTGAGATGGCTTCTCTTCCTAAATGCATCCCCTGACCCCTTACACTGGATTTGTTGCAAATCTCAAATGGTCCCATTGTACCCTGTGCATAACACTACTGTGCTAATTACTATGTATATATAAATCTTGATGGTAGACAGACAAGTTCACACTCCTTTCCCTGCAAGAGGTCCTCATCCTAAATCACAGTGCTTATGAATATTACCTTATATGGCAAAGGGGACTTAGCTGATATGTTTAAGGATCTTAAGATTGTCTTTAGTCATTCAGATAGGTCTAATTTAATCACATCCATTCTTAAAATTGGAAGAGGAAGGCAGAAGAGTATATTGGGGAAGCATTATAAGGACTCAACCCACTAGCTTTGAAGGTGGAGGAAGAAAGCTATGAGACAAGAAATGCAGTGGCCTCTAGAAGATGAGAATTGGCCTCAGTTCTCAGATCTCAAAAAAGTAGGAACCTCAGTCCAACAGCCGGGAGGAAATAAATTTATCCAACAAACTGAATTAACAGAAAATAGATTATCTATGCTATAGATTCTCCATAAAAGAGCACAGCATACTTCTATGTGTATTGTTTTAAGAGCATAGATTTCAGACAAAACTTAATCCAATTTATATTGCAAATTTACTTTTCTGAACTGGAATGTTTTAGAATATACTGTATTGATTATAAACCATGACTTAGATAATTTCTGGGATAACCACTTCAGATTTATTCTCAATACCTCTGTCAATAATATTAAGACATCTGTGCATCTAGTTTGCCTTGATAATCATTACCTCAGCACTGTCTTTATCCATTAACTGGATATTACCAATGATGGATTTTAAACATAAAAAAAGACAATTATGCTGTAACTAGGTACATAACATCAATCAACCATATGGAATATTCAAAGATTTTTGCACATAGTAAAAAATATTTTGATATAATATTTCAAGTTATTTCAGAAGTTGAGTGATTATAAAATATCTCATTAAAAAATGCTGTAGACTTCCATATCACCCAGTCTACAGCAAAGATCCCAAAGTGACACAAGAAAAGATGAATCATTTTCCTTTTGTATGAACGGAAAGAGCCATTTATTTTAATTTTTTTACCTTTTAGAAAAGACTGAAATTCCCTGCCTTTATCTTCACTGATTTTCCTTTCTAGGGAAGAATATGTGTTCCTTACGTCATCCATAGCCAAAGAAATATTGTCAAATTTCTTCTGCAGAAGCGTCACTTTCATGGACTGCTGGTTCATCTGGTCAGTCATTTTTTGTATTACTGCTGCATGTAGAAGAAGAGAAAATTGGAAGCATTGAAAATATATATTTAGAAACACTCAAATTTCATATTAGATTTAAAGATAATTCAAATAAATCATGTTTGTAGTAGTAAATTTGAAAATATAAGTAACTGGCTATATTCATTTACCAAGAGGCAGTCTGAATCTTAAGGCTATTTAAAGATAGATTTTTTAAAAAGTATTATAATATCTGATTTCTAAAGTGTTTCAAATTTTCTTAAAATTTCTGTCTTTAAAAAAAAAACTCTCATATAGTTATTGTCACATGGTCAAAAGATGACAAAAGTGAAGTTTGGAAAGCCAAAATAATTTTTTTTTTGAGATTGCAGAGCTAATGGCTCATCTTAGGCTTCACAATATGATGACCCACATCTTCTCATAGAGCTTTTATCATCTTGTAAGAAAGGGATCACACCATCTACAAAGAGTGATAATTTGATTTCTTTCTTATCTATTTGTATCCCTTTCATTTACTCCTCTTGTTGAATATTTCTAGCTAAAATTTCAAGTACTATATTGAACAGAAATGGTGAAATGGGACATCTATTATCTTATTCCTGATAACAGAGGAAATGCTTTCAACCTTTCCATATTCAGTATGATGTTGATTTGGGATTTATCCTATTAGTCTTTGTGAGATAAGTTCCTTCTTTCCTCAGTTTACTCATTGTTTTTACTGTTAATAAAGCTAGAGCTTATAAACAAATTTAGCAAAGTAGTAGGATAGAAAAATCAACAAACAAAAATCAATATCTTTTCTATACACCAACAATGAATTCACTGTAAAGGAAATCAGATAAACAATTTCATTCACAATAGTCTCCAAAAACAAAAAAATCCCACCTAGTAATAAGTGTAACAAAACCTCCACAAAGAAAAATCACAGAACACTAAACAAAGAAATAGAAGAAAACACTAAAAATGAAAGACCTTCCACATTCATGGATAGGCAGAATTGATACTGTTAAAATGACCATATTACCAGAAGTGATCTACAGACTTAATACAATTTCCATCAAAGTAACAGAATTATAAGAATTATAATTATAACAGAATGATAATTCTTCACAGAATTATAAGCAACAATCCTAAAATTCACATGGAAGAAAAAACCCAGAATAGACAAAGCAATTCTGAGAAAAAAGAACAACACTGGAGGCATCATAGTACCTGGTTTCAAATGATACTACAGAACTATAGTAACAAAAGCAACAATGGTATTGATATAAAAATAAACAGGAAAGCCAATGGAATACGATAGAAGATGCAGAGACAAACCTGCAGAGATAGTCAATCAATCCTTAACCAAGGTGATAAAAACATACATTGAAGAAAAGATAGTCTCTTTAACAAACAGCACTGGGAAAACTGCATGTCCATGTACAGAAGAAGGAAACTAGATCTCAATCTCTCACCCTGCACAAAAGTAACATAAAATGGATCAAAAACCTAGGTACAGACCAGGAACTTTATGACAGCTTGAAGAAATGTGGAGGCAATACTCTAACATAAGATGTGGGCAATGACTTCCTTAATAGTACTCCTAAAGTTTAGGAAATAATACCAAAAATTAATAAATGGGATTGCATCAAATTAAAAAGCTTCTACACAGCAAAGGAAGCAAGAGCCTGAAGAAACAGACTACTGAAAGGGAGAAAATTTGAAGCAGCTGCTCTTCTGACCAGGATTAATATTCAGAATATATAAAGAACTAAAAAAATTACCATAAAAAACAACAAAACAAACATTAACAAGAACAAAAACCAGATAATCCAATTAATAAATGGTCAAATGAACTAAACAGACATTTTTCAAAGAAGAAATGCAAATGACCAACAAATGCAGGAAAAAGATGTTCAACATCTTTGGTAATTAGAGAAATGCAAATCAAAACAACAGTGAGATTTCTACTCATTCCAGTTAAAATGACAATCATTAAAAATATAAATAAGAATACATGCCAATAAGAATGTTGGTAAAAAGAAACTCTTATACACTGTTGGTGGGAATGTAAATTAATACATCCATTGTGGAAATCAGTTTGGATGTTCCCCAAAACACTAGAAATAGAATCACCATGGGACCAACCTATAACACTCCTAGGTATTTAACCAAGAGAATTAATGTCAGCATATCATAGAGATGCATGGGAATCAATGTTTATCACAGCAAAATTCACAAGATGAGTCATTAAACTATTATAGGTATCCTTAAACAGATGAATGCATAAAGAAAATATGATCTATATACATAATACCAATTTATGCAATCATAAGAAAAAATATATATCTTGTCATTTGCAGGAAAATGGATGGAACTGGAGAGCTTCATGTCAAGCAAAATATGACAGGCTCAGAAAATAAAGTACTGTATGTTTTCTCTCATACGAGAAAGCTAGAGAGAAAAAAAAAAAAAAACAAGAAAAAGGATCTCATGAAAACAGAAGACAAACCAGTAGGGCAGAGAAAGGGGAGGGGGCAAGGTAGAGAAAGGGGAGGGGACAGGGTAGAGAAAGGGGAGGTAGTGGGAAATGAAATTAATCAAATTTTATTATATGCATTATGAATGTGTCCCAATGAAACCCACCATTCTGTATAATTATTATGTACCAATAAAAAATAAAGAAATCCAACGACCCAGCATTACATATGTGTAACTTTATATATATATAACAGTAACTATATTCTGAGAATTTTATTGTTTACTGAGGCATTCCTTAATGAGATATATAGAATTTAAATTAGATCACTTTATACAGCAATGACATTTTCTATCCCTTTACATATAACTTTAATAATTCAAGGATTGGACAGTATTTTATAAAGCTACTGAATTCCATTCCCTATAATGCATTAGAAGACAGTTTTTAAGGCATATTCACCTGCATTCTTAAAGAAATTCCCCTTAAATCACATTTCTCAATTTGATTGCCCTGTTATATGCCAAATATCTGCCAAGCCCAGAGAAGAAATGTTAGCACCAACCTCCCTTATATTTTTTAGACCTAAATTTAAGCCCAAGAAATATGGTAAAACATTTATGATTAGAAGAATGAGAAAAAGTATAACATGCCAACTTTTTATCAAAACAAGATCCTTGGCATTTCTTAGTCATAATTGTTTTTCTTGACCAGTCAATAACATTGCTGATCTCCTATCAACCAATGGAAGAAAGCTTTCCTTCTCTGATTCCAAAACGGGACAAAGTGTCTTCCCTTCTATGTCAAGATTGTTCCATGATTGCACTGTTTGAAGGATGAAGGTTTGAATTTATTTTAGAAATGTGTTCTTTTCCTTATAAGTGAATATCACAGTACTTGTATTCTCCTTCTGTGTTTGCACACAAAGCTTCAATAATTATTCCCCATCTTTTCACCCTAGAATCTGTAGCACATCTAGTTTCTCCCAACATCCAGCACCAATAGAAAAGGATTAAGGGGTATGTTAATGTTTCACCATCATACATTTGAAAGCTTAGGTTTCTTGTTTGGAAGTTGAAATAAACCTTGTTGACAATAATTGGGTTAGAGATAATAGTAATTACAATCTATGACCTGGGTCACCACAGTCTTGCTGCTGCTGCTGCTGCTGCTGCTGCTGCTGCTGTTGAGGCTGCTCAGCTGTTCCTCTGTCAATAGCTATGTGACTTTCAGCCTGGTTGCTGTGCATCAATTGCTGCTGTTCCTGAGCTAGATGGAAACAAAAGAGAAGAGAGAGTGTTAAGCACTGGAACTGCCTCATTTTTTTTTTCCAGTCCTGAGCAATATTGTGGCTGACATTCATTTTCCTGGGTACTGAAGCGTGATGGTCTAGGATGATTGCAAGAGTAAGCTGCCCCGCCCCCAGTCACAGGGCAGTGTGACACCACACTGGAATTGGAAATACACCACTCTAACTCTGCCTGGAAAAAAAATTATTCATAATTCCTTTAAACAAAAAATGGATGGTGGGTTTTTTTTTTAATTTGGGTGGGATGGGAGAAGGATGTAAACTACCTGCAAAATTGGATTTTAAAATCTGCTGTATTAAAAGTACAGCAGCCTTATAAGTGGACTGCCAAAAAGGCTAATCTTTTAATGGTAGAATTTCTAACCAGTGACTACTTGAAAGTAAGGAAGCACTACAGGTTGTTTCCTGGGGGGAGGAGATAGTTATTTAAATAATAGAACCAATTAAAAGGGTTCTTCCCAGATTTTAAAAAAGCACATAGTTTCTAAGGGACTAAAAGTAAAAGTAAACTTACAGGTACATCTCTAAGGTGCTAACCCATGATGCCAGTGAAATTTCAGAAGAATGGAAATTTTACTATCTACTCTTAAAGAATCCTATTTCCCATAAATCTAGTGATATTTTTAGTGGTAGTGTGAGTCTTCATTGAGAAAAACAATTTAGAGAGATTTCTAAAAAAAATTTGAATACACTAAATAATGTATGTCTATAAATCATGGACTTTGAATGAACAAATTTATGCATTAAATTCTGCATATCAGACTTGTGCAAACAAGTGTTTGGTGTCTGCTAGGCTTCTTCCCATGTGAAATCATGTACCAGTGAAACTCTGCACCTCTGGCACATGTTAATTATGTTCCCTAAGGCATATGTGGCTGTGACAATAATACTGAAGTTTTTTACTCCATAAAAAGAAATATAATAGACTTGGCAGTAATTTGGGTTAGTTGCTGTTGTTAGATTGAATTTTGCATTTCTTTTCTTCAGGGCATTGAGCTAAATTAATGGATTTTCATTCATGTCCACAGTTTTTGTTTTGATTCTGCTTTCTTTTCCTTTCCTTTTGGCCTCTACTGTGTAATTTTTTATTTATTCAATGGTAGAAAAACAATGTGCTGTTTAGGGAGAAGTGTAATTATTTGGGCCTGAGGTAGGTAGGGAAAAGCATTAATCTCCTAAATCCTATTGAATAAGGTTCTTATAACCTAAATACAAATTAGTTCATAAAATAGGTCTATTAAATTATTATATAAAATGTCTGTCGTGGATCCTCCTTAGATGGTATAATAAGAGATTTTTTTTTTCCTGGAAATTTATATCTGTTGACTCAAAAGTGTGCCTGGAGAGTAAAACAAAGGTCCTCAAATTGAATTCCCCAGTACCAACAGCTCCTGGAACTTTTGTACTTGCAGCTTCTATCCCCCTATCCCAAATTAATAATTTAAGAAACTCTGGGGTGGGCCTGCAGTTTGTGTTTTAACAAGCCCTCAGGGTGATTGTTACACATGCTCCACTGGAGTAAAGTGTCTAGATAAATCCTCTTTAGCAACTTCTCACCCCACTACCTTCAATGTTTCTCCAAGCAGACAGTGTTCAGGACACAAACTTGTAAGGATAGCAGTAGGAACAGGTGGCTTACCAGGATGACCAAGGGACTTTTCATGTTCTTAGTCCTTAAATTTTGAGCTAGATGATAGGGACAACAAGCATTTAAATGCAGTTCCTTAACATGGTGATAGGTTAATATTTTATTAAGACATAAATCATAATTATGGTGAAAACAAAATCTAGACCATTTTCAGGTTTACAAAAAAGGTTACTGTTCAAATGTTCCTTTCTGTCAACTTTTGACATGTACTATGGTTTTTTTCCTTTGTTTTTACTAATCCTTTAGAGTACAGGCTTTTCACATGGATAGAACACGGAAGCATCTGTAATCTTTGAATTGCTGAGAGTATGCATGTTCTTCCATTTCCCCACCTAAGATTCTGGTCCAGTTTATCTACCCTAGAGAATTGAGTATGTGTGTACTTTATAAATTTTAATTTTACAGGCGAGTCCAATGTGCAGCTCTGCTTAAGAGCTACCATATTTTGAAAAAAAAAATTGCAAAGTATTCCAATTCTCTTAAGTAAATTTATTGTTATAAGGCAGAATGTACAATCATTTTCTTATTTAAATTACAATCCAGAAGTCAGTCTTTGTAGATTTATTTAAACAGCCTGCCAGTTGATAAACAGGGCATATGTTAAAGACATGATTTATTAAAAATCATATAAATAAAAACCTGGAGTCTCCTACCATTCCATAAAAAGGGAGCCATTATCAGAATTAAATGGCATGGGTAGAATATGGAGGCACTTTTCACAGCTTCTTATCCCCCCTCACCCTATGTAGACACACCCTTGTAACAGGTGCTCCTGATCTCGAAGCATATGGAACATGTTTGTTCTACTCTGTCAGAAGTCACATCCAGAGTCCACTGACATCTTAGAAAGTCTCAGGGTAAAACAAACAAACAAACAAAAAAAAAAATCATTTCTATCAGAAGCAAGGCTGTTGCTCCTCAGTTTCACCTAGAAGTATCCACATCCTCCCACAAATTCAAGATTGTGTTTAGCTAGTATGTATCAGTGTGGTCTACCAACTATTGAAATACAGGTATACTTTTTGGAAAATATGAAGTGATGATACCCAATAACTGATAAAATTAACTTAAAAATTATAATAGCAATTTATTTCCAGTTAGTTGTGGATACAAGGTAAAGGATGTGTTTTGCAGGACACATGATGAAAGGAATTTCTATTGCAGCAATATCTGAGAACTATTTTTCAGAACTAGAAATTTGTTGGGTCCACATCATGCACTGTATAGGCTTTGTGAAATGTAGTGTTTTACTAGCATAACTGGTTTACCATTACCTGTGACTTATGTAGTTCTTAGAGCCAAGTCATTAGGTACTTACTTTACTACTTAGAATGTTCTAATTGTCCTATCTGCAGGGTTTTTTTTATATTTCTTCTTCAGGAATTTATAAAGAATTATCAAACCACTGAAAGGAACAAAAGTTTAAATTTTTAAAATAGTTCAGGTATCATGAGTGTGAATTTGTTGAATTTAAGAAAAGAAAGGTAGAAATTTTACCAGTTATGAATTTGGATCTAGATTTTTAATCATACTATGCAAAAATCAAATTTAAACATTTTTCAGTGTGTACAATATCAAAATTAAAATCTCATATCAATATCAAAAGTAAATTCAATAAAAAACAAATTGTGTTTCTGGAATGGAAATTAACTTTTCAATAAAAATTATTGTATCATTTTCCCTTGTGAGTATTAAATTCAAATAATATTCCAAATGTATAAATCATTTAAAATTAAAATTACTTAACCAATTTTCATTTACATTGTATTGACTGCATTTACAGTGTATTGAAGTTCACTTGCAATAATTAATACTGAAGAGGAAAATATTAAAGAATGTTATGAAATTTGTAAAATTAAAATTTTAAGGATAAAGTTTTCGTCAAAGCAAACCATTTAAAATAATAAAACATTTTTTAAATACTTTATGAAAAATAAAAACGCAGAAAAAATAATACTTTATAAAAAATCACTTTAGTAAAAATAAAAACACTTAGGAAATAAAATCAAAATGTTAAACATTATTTATCTATATTTGAAGTAATAAACCATTTCAGAAAATATAAATATTAGGGAACTTACCTAATATATTAATTCTGACATAGAGATATCATTGAAAATCATTTTTATGTTACTATATTTTGTAAAGCATATATCTAATAAAATGAGAGAACAACTTCTTAGAAACCTAAAAGTCAAATAAATTAAAATTTTAAATATTATTATACAACTTGAGTGCTTTTACACCTAAATGTTTTATATGTAATTTATATAAAATTTAAAAATCAAGAATTTATATACAATTAATAGTTTTCCTTATCTCAGGAAATTAGAAGGAAAAATAATCTTTAATACTATGTTAATATTATAGTCATACATATGAACACTAAAGAAAACAATGTTTCCATGCAAATTGTGCTCATGAAAATGTATTGAATTTTTTAAACAGAGCCAATAGAATAGTACTGAGAAAGTAAGCAAAGTTTTTCAGACAAAATATTTTGAGTTCAGAGATGAAAAGAAGAGCATATGTTAAAGATTGAAATAATAAACACTGGGAGAATGTTTAGACTTTAATGGCAGCCTATGGATAAAAAGGCATTTTGTAATGTTCTTGTTGAACTCCCTTTGTTAAAATTTCATATACACTATGAAAATATTTATATTTGAAGCATATATATTCTATTTTATACACATATTTATATATGTTATTTAAGGTACATATATGTATACATTATGTGAAAACAAATATAATAATCAATTACATTTGAAAATGAACAGATTTCCCTAATAAGTTATATAAAAATTAAATTTATTTGACAAAAGTAAAAAAGTCAATGTTCCTTGATTTACGTTGTCCTTAATTTGGCCAAAAATTTTTACAAAGCTCTATGATTAATTGAAATAGGAAATTCTTATAACAATTTTCATAATATAGTTAAGAATATAGATATTAAATATTTTAAAATGTAGCTTTTAAACTTTAGAAAAAATTGAATACAATTGCTTTTACTTTAGTAGTGCTTAATAGATAATTCAATAGAAAGATATCATTGATAATCATAGAAATTATTACATGTTTTAACAGAAGAAAATAAATAATGCCTTCTTAATCTTTTATATATTGATCAATATTACTGAATTAGTGGGTAATGTTTGAATATGACCCCAGCCCCTTCCTACCTTATCCTCAAAATCAAGAGGCAGGTTGATTTTGCTTGTTTATTATTTTCAGGAGTTCAAAAAACTTTGCTAAAAATATATTATGAATATTAAAGCTTTCTTTTAAATTGCAATTCAATTTTTAAGGAAATCGTTTCACTTCAACTTTTGCAAAGTATTGGACATTGTGCATTTTATATGGAGACTATAACATTATGTTTTACTTAGAATTCCTCCAGGACTGGGGAAATTAGGTGTCTCTGTGTATCTCTCTTACACACACACAAACACACACCATATGTGCAATGCACACACATGAGGAGGTAAAAGGAGTATTTTAAGTCTTCTCATGTCCTAGATGAGATTTGAGTAGAGTATTCCATCAAGTCATAGTTCTCTCTGAGTTACCCAGTTCAGCAAGAACCTAAACATTCAGGACGTCAGAACAAACCCAGATTAGAGGTAATGTATCAGGAAGAGACAGAAAACAAATGAAGAGCATCAAGGTCTAATTTACTACTAACCTTAGATTTAAAAGAATTCCAGATAAATCTCATTCATGTGATCTGGAAAAATGCTACTGTGTTATAAACAAGGTCATAGAATGTGAATTGCTAGAGATGCTACTATATTATAAACAAGGTCATAGAAGGTGGCCTGCTAGAGAAAACCAGTACTTTCAAAATAGAAACTAAAAACATAAGAAAGAAATTTTAAAATCAGTGACAAGTGTTGAAGGACAAAGTAAATGACAAACTATTAGAAATAAAAAGGAAAGAAATTGAAATGGGTAAAAAATAACAAATGGGCATATCAAAGGGAAGTCTGCAGTTTTCTTACACATTCTGATATTTGATGACTAACTCCTCTTTATGTAGATATACAATATATTTTTCATATATTGGTGAAATTAAAAAGATTAATTTGAAAGAAAATTTAATTGGAAAATACTTGAAAACATTGATCAATAAAGGAATATAACTGTGTGTGTGTGTGTGTGTGTGTGTGTGTGTGTGTGTGTGAAGCAGAAGAGAAAATTTTACTCTAAAATAAAGAAATAACCATTAAGCATCACACAAAGATTTTTGGGATCCAGATGTCACATGAACCTGTTTGCTCCTGAATTCATTGCATGGGATTCCTGCCAAGGCTGTTAAAAACTGGAAATACCTGTTTTACAAATTCAATAGTTCATGTTATCTTTTCCTAGCTCTGTTTGTCAACTGGAGTTCAATACTTGCATTCATCCTAATTTATTGCAAGGGATTTAACTGGTGGCTGTGAAAAGCTGATAGGATCTCTGACAGTGGAGTCAGTTACTCTCCTGTAATAGAGTCTGGTTTTGATTAATACTCTTATTTTTTTTTCCATTTAGAAATCTTTCAGTCACCCCAAGTGTATTCTCTACCACAAGGACTGCCACAGATTCTAGATTTTCCAAGCAATCTATCTTTGCTTTCACCTAAAGACAGACCTTTGCTTTGTTTTTAGAATGCAGATTTCAAAGTCTCTTTTTCTTGGTCCTTTCTAAATGACAGGTGCAGAACAGAACACCATTTATTTAAATCGATGAACTTTTAAAGATCTTTGTGCACTTTAGGTTTTTTTGTAAATGCCATAGAATTCTTAAATTGGACTCCTTTTGTCTTATCTGCTAATGTAACTGCTCTGTTTTTCTTCCTACAATGGAAACTCTGACCTTGGTGGATCAAAGACTTAGAGAATCAAGGTCAGCAAGTGTCAAGAGCAAGAGCAACAACTTCCTTATTAGGTGCTTTTTTTTTTCTTTTTAATTAGACAGGTTTTATTTGCAAGTTTTTTTTTTTTTTTTCTTCTTTCTTTCCAGGTCTCTGAGCCATATGGAAGAAGTCATTAATGGCAACTCAGTAATGAGAATGCTTGCTCTTTCTCCCCTAGCTCCAGAAAACCTTCCTGTGTGACTTGACAAGACAGATTTCCAGCTGATCCTGCAATATCAAGTGAATATTTGCATGGTGAATATTTAGTAAATATATAAAGATAGTTAAAATTTAAGCAGGCGGCATGGTGCAACAAAGACTTAAGGAACAGTGTTCTTTAACTTAATATAACAAT
Organism: Urocitellus parryii; assembly: GCF_045843805.1. Taxonomy (NCBI): domain Eukaryota; kingdom Metazoa; phylum Chordata; class Mammalia; order Rodentia; family Sciuridae; genus Urocitellus; species Urocitellus parryii. The sequence continues at coordinate 38,146,311 of NC_135540.1, read as the reverse complement.
TTTATTAAACAAGATGCTGATAAAAGGAAATGTTCTTTCTAAAAAAGAAAATGTTGGGCTGGGAATGTGCTCAAGAGGTAGCGCGGGGCTCTGGGTTCGATCCTCAGCACCACATAAAAATAAAATAAAGATGTTGTGTCCACTGAAAACTAAAAAAAATTAAAATTAAAAACTTTTCTCTCTCTCTTTAAAAAAATGTTAAAGACTATTGAAAAGAACTAGATAAGTGAAAGTAAAAGAAATAAAGGCTTTTCCTCTTTCAATTTTGTAATTTTCAAATTATTTAAATTACATTTTAAAATAGTTGTACTACAGAGGACCCCGTATTGAAAATGTTAGTTTCAGCAGTTGGTTCATTAACTTGTTGAATTATTTCACAGGATTATAAAATGAAATATTTATCATATATTGATAATAGAAATCTGGTAGGAATCAGTTTATCAATAGCTGTGTATCTGTGCATGCACACATCTTTTCAGCATTCATAATATCTGTGATAAACTTCATAAAACATTACCTTATGAAAAATCCTTCCCTGTATAGAAAATCTGAGTAAAATAGGGACTGAGGTTATGGCTCAGTTGAAGAGCACTCGCCTTTATGTGGTGCTGAGGATCAAACATGGGGTTTGATCCTCAGCACCACATAAAGATAAATAAATAAAGGTATTGTGTCCATCTACAATTTAAAAATATTTAAAAAGAGAAAATCTGAGTAAAATAGACTACTTTTTAACAGATGTGCAAAAAAATTCTTCATTTTCTTTAATATAACACTATTTGAACTTAATTTCCTTTCCTTTGTGTCATTTAGAGCAAGTTGTAATTTTCTTGTTACACTCAGAATATTTTAGAGACATCTGCTGGAAAGGTGCATAATTGCAAATTTTATAAAATAGGCTTAAGTGGTAGTTTTCTACTGACATTTCAAAAAATGTCTTGAATATTATACCATAAAATTAGGCAAAATCCTGTAACTCTCAAAAAATACAGCAAATGTAAAATCTCTCAAAACTATTATTTGGACTTAAAAGATCCTAACTCCTAGCCAATAAAAGTCTACTTGAACTTCCTAAGAATTGGTTCCTTTTGATAGTGTAAGTAATATTTTTAATAAGATATCCTATAATTATACTACTATTTTGATTATCTGAACTGCAGTACAAGTGTGTGTGTGACGGATCAGTGTATTGTGGAATAAGACACCAATGGCATGCCTCATGAATTTTGATGCCTTAATAATGACCTGAAGAAGATCTAAAAAAGAGTGGGAGAAAGATGAAGAAAGAGGTAGAAAAGTGAGGGAAAGAAGAAAAAGGGTGTCTAGTTGCTAACAACACCATTTTATTACAATTTATTGATACTTATTGTAAATTTAATAGTCCCTATTGCAACCTAAATTAAAAGAAAACTGTTCTTTTTACTGTTCTGGAATTAATTTTGCTTGTGGGGAGGAAACTTGTTGAGGAAGGAAGAATTTGTAAGGTGAATATACTTACTACCTTACAGACTTTCTGAGTAAAATAACCTCCTGATGCTGTGAGGAACCAGTCCTGAAATGACTGTCATGGTGGCTGTATTTTCAGGATATTCCACACCCTTGAGGGTTCAGAAAGAGGTTTGAAGAATACATCAGCCAAACTGATTATCCTTGCCATATCTGAGCCAGCCTGTCACATGAGACAACATGTGACAGTGTTGTCAAACACTGTTTTTTTTCTTCTGGGGGACAGTTTTTCTTTACTGTGTAAGAATAAAAGGCTGGTGGCACATTTATCAAGTGTGATAGAAAGGGTGGGGGGGGTGGCACGGGTACTTGGCATGTAATTGGGCAGTCAGAAGGGGAAAAAGTGACTAAATCCCTAGGCTAGAGATAATGAAGAACAGGTCTGGGGAAAACTCTCACAGTAGTTCTTGGTATCAACAGTGCCTCTATTGCACTGATAAAAAAAAAAAAATCAACAGTCTTTATGGACTGCAAAAAAAGTGAAGAGAAGAATGGTATGAAGTAATAGGACATCCTTTTGGAATCAAAGTTATATTAGAATTCTCTGACATCATGACACACTGGGTATTCCTGCCTTCAGAGCATTATTTCCACCAAGATTCCAAAAGAAAATAGATCTTTCCACAACAACTTGATAAGTGGATAGCTGATTTATGAATAGTTCTAACTATATGATTGTGACAGAAATTCATAAGCAAAATGTTTTGGGATACTTTTGTCAATGTGAATTAAGGCAACAGTTTGTAATTTTGTATTAAAAATATTCACAAGTTGTTTTTAATTAGAATACAAAATGTCACTAAATAATAAAAAGTTAACCTCTTGAATTCACTTAAGATATCTGATGTAATACTTTGACAAATGGAAATAATAGTACATAGTAGATATTTAAAATTGTCAACTAGACTTTGTTTCTGTGTGTATATTTACAATCTATGGATTTGTTTTTTTCTCCATTGTGGATGTAGTTCACCATAGTGATTAAGAATTATTCACCAAGGGCTGGGGCTTGCTGGTAGGATGGTAAAGTGCATGCCTAGCATGACAGATCCTGGGATCCATCCAGAGCACTGTGAAGTGGTAGCAGGGAGAATCAATTTTCAGGTACACAAGGCTGAAGCAGGGAGTAATTGCAATCCTCAGCAGTTAGAGCCCGTGATATTGTTTGACCTGAAGACTTTGTTCCCTGCCACATATCTACATTCAGCCCTTATACAGCAAGGTGTATAATGACATCTCAAATGTCTAGAAAGGCATTCTTTAAGCAAACACTTGAATCTTCAAGAAATAATAATGAAATTATCATTCCCCAAATATCCTTTCTTATATAAAAAGATAAATATAAACCTGAGAAATATGATTCTAAATACTGTCTAGAATTTTTATTCATCTGTAAAAGATAAACAAGAACAAATATATTTTACCATTGTGAATATATGTCTCATGGAAATCAGAAGTCCTCTGAAAACAGGGTATATTTGGGTGTTTTCAGAATATGCTTTATTATCTCATATTCAGATATTTTCAGTATAGATCATATTTTCTTTAAATTTTTTAAATATTTTTTTTAGTTGTAGACAGACACAATATCTCTATTTGTTTTTATGTGATACTGAGGATTGAACCTAGTACCTCAGACATGCAAGGCAAACACTCTACCAACTGAGCTACAACTCCAGTCCCTTCTTTAAAATTTTATTCTATCTGATTATAAATGAGTACATGTTCATGCTGTGGTCTGAAAATGCATTGATTTTTCTATCATCTCTGAAATTCAGGCCAGACCCAGAATAAATAGCATTACAGAGAAATTTGCCTACAGATTTTCATTGTACAGCTAGCAAAACCATCTATAATACCCCTAACTAAATTGCAAGATTCCTAGAGCTCTTGTATTATAATTTTCTTTTTCTTAATGTGAATCATAATGGTTTCTCCACACTTACATTAATTTTTAATCACAGTCTCTTACAATGTTGATTGAATTCCCCACCACTGCTAATGGCCTTTCTTGTAATATTCATTCATTTAAAATATGTATGCTGATGCCATATCTTATTTTTCAAAGGCAACCTGTTTAAAGCCAAAAGCAAAGTAATAGTCACATGGATGTTAGGCCACAGCAGGTTACCATGTGTTTGATCAGCTTTGCCACCAGAAAATCCTTAAAATCTCAGTTGAAAAAATTTGCTCTATTAGGATTAAATAGAAGAATTATTCATATACTTGATATATTCTTTAATATGGAATTTCATTCATATGTGCATTATTTCAAATAAGCTGAGAGAAAGCTAGATGTTATTCTTATTTATACCTACAGTCACTTCTAATAATTACTTAACAACATAAAATTAATATTCTTGATATCATAGTGTGCTATATTTTTCTAGTGTTAAGAAAAAATAAGACATTTAATAAGATCTTCATTTACTCATCATATAAAGCCAACATGGAAATGGAGGGAGAAACTAAAGGATAGTTTAAGATTTTAGGGTGCTATCAATAGCTATCAAGTCAGAAATTTTAAAAAAAAATAGTCCTAATAGTTTGACTATATGTTTATTTACCCTCATTCAAAAGGGAAAAAATAATTATTTTCTTCTATAAAATCATTCATCAATTTTTCAGACTTTATATGCTTGTAATTGTTATTATGAAATTAATAACAGAGTGTACCTTTTAGCTGACATTTTGGTCCACTGTATCCAGGACAGCACTTCCATTCCAATGAGGTAACAATTTTATGTTGCATCCTATAGACAGGATTAGTTCTCTGCTGGGATCTAGAGGGGAGAGAAAGTGCAGGAAAATAGATTATTTGTCTCATATTATCAGTAGGAATTATAAATATAAAGCATTTGAAACAATGCCTGATATATAATAAGCATTTTGTGTTAGCTGTTATAATCACGATCTTCAGCATCAATATTATATCTGAAACTGCCAAACTTAGATTTCTTTGAATACACTACAAAAAACATTAGTGGTTATACTTTTGATATTTTCAATTTCTGTCATTACATTTTCTAAAGATATTTCAGCTTTTCCTTTAATAATGTTTTTTAGCTAAATCAATATTAGAACTTATTTTAATTTCAAATTTTGGAGGGTTATATAGGAATAACTTACTTTATTTCAATTCTATTATTTCCTATATTGTTTCAGGAGAAAAGATCCTCATTTCTTCTAGAAGAATATCAAGCAACTTGAAACGAATTGGATAATAGAGATCTAATTGTCTCATTCAATCTCTATTTTCTCTCCTTCCAGTTTTAAAATTATACTATCTACTGTTTCTGCCATACAGTATTTTAGAGAGAAAGTAAGGGACGGAGGCAAGGTGTCTAATGTGCAATAATATTATTTCTGAGATAAAATCATGGAAGAAAATTAATGTTATAATCTTTCAATACAACAATCACTCTATAGTTAGTGAATGGTAACTAAATTACTAAATTGCAGACTATATGTCTGTAGATATAAGTCATAAAATCAATTTGGCCATATTATTCTTATCCATGACTCATACATAGATGATATTTATCAAATGGGTCTATAAAATAGTCACACATTTTCTTGCCCAAACCTCATATTATTTTTATGATGAAAATACTATTGCCTTGATTTCCTGATGAGGAACCTCAAAATAGAGAGATAAAATAACTTGCTCAGAGTCCCACATTTAAAAGTGATAGAAATGGAATTTTAACCCATGTTGTGTGGGCCAGGCTTACACCCTAGAATTTGTTAGCTACTATCCATGAGCATGAGAAGCCCTTGGATATGTGGATGATAGCATATTCTAATAGACTGAGCTTTCAGTGACTGTGGTTTTGGGTTGTGATACAATGTTCAGGTAACTCTAAGTGTCCAAGGTTATTCCTCAATTATAAAGGGAGTTATAAGATTTATTTCCATCTCTAAAATTTCAATAAATTATAGTTAGTAAATAACTCTGTTCTGTGAAATATCATATCCAGTCCAACCACTACAGCTAAATTGAAAGTGAACCAGTTTGGAAATGGGCTTTGTTCAAAGTTTGTAGGGAGAGGCTCACACAATTAGTTGAATCACCATTGGGTTTGATTTGCTGATTTGGAAAACTGAGTATTTGTTGTATGTAACTCAGATATAATAACAGAAAAGGTGACAAATACTGTTTAAGTACTGAAATAGTGAACGAATGGAGAGATCCATTCAAAAGTACAAAAAAGATAGATAAGAATAAAAATAAGTATTTCTGGCTTATTTAAAGAGAAAAATTAAAAAGAGCTCACCTTGAACCCAGAAGGACAATATGATAGGGGTTACAGTGGTAATATTTTCATTACTGAAGAATTAACAATGCATTCTTTGTGTCTTACGTTCACAAGGAAATTATCACAAAGTGAGTAAATGCTGAAGGCAGAACTGGAGCTCAGCTCTTTCAAATCCCTAAGATGTGCTTAGTTCTCTGGACCATGAACCTTAGCTATCCCCCATGGGAGTAAGAAACACCTTGATTTTATGTACCCTTACTGTGCATTGTTCCAGATTGCTGATGTGTCAGATTCATTTCCTGAGTTATTTGTATCACAATCTGCATAACATTAGCCATCATGGCCTGAATAGCAATTCAATTTTTTATTGCAGGCTCTTCAGGAACATCTCCAGCTGAGCTACTGTGACTACATGAATTCAGAGAATTTATCAAGTGCTCAGCCCTACATTTTAGGGCAATGACATAAATTTAAAAAAAAAAACAACTAAATAACATGGGTCATTAAAATAGTCACAAGAAGAAAGGCCCCACTTAACTGCTTTACCATACATAATTGCAATTGCTTTTTAAATTTTAGAATATGTGCCAAGTTACCGTATTGCATTGTATCATAGTCACCACTGCATTAATGTATATTCACAAGTATTCCATGGATCCTTATCTTAAACAAAAGACAGTGTAGAAATAATTTTTTTAAAGTAATACTGGCACAATTTTTTTTAAAGCTTCACATAATGGTCGCAGCCCACTTCTTTTCACAAAATAACTTCGCATAAAATCTGCAATGATTATGTGGTGAAATATGGTATGTACAGAATCCTCTCTGAGCTAGTATGAAGAAATAATAAATAAATCTTCAAAATTGGATTTTTATTTCATAAAGATAGCATTGTTGGTCAGAATATAGAATGAAAGTAATATGACTATAAGAATAGAAAGAAGTGTGTTAACATTTATTAAATATTCACAATGCACCGGGCTCTAGGTCAAGTATATTACTGCATTATCTCATGTGATTTTAAAATCATATGACACAAGTATTATTAAGATCTGCATTTTAACTTACTGAAGGTCTAATGTGATGGCCCTCCTTTGACCCTATTACACATAAATGCATGAGATGACTAACTTTGCATATTCTTAGTCATAATGATAATAGCTAGCGCAAGCTGTGTTTTCAAGAAACATTACATACGTGTAAGGACAGGATCCAATGGTCCGGCTGCAGGGTCCTCTTCCACCAGGAACATAAGTGACCTGGTTGTCCAGTATCACCGTGGGAGATAATCTGGTATGTACATAAGCACACCAGTTCCTAGGGGATAACTCAGTATCATTATAAAGATCACTGTCAGCAAGTATCTTTTCCATCAAAACTATATTCATGTGCCTATATCTACTTCTGCAAGTATTGTAGTTTAGCTGTCTTAACAATGATATCTAGCTTTAAGATATGTAGATATTAGACAGAATAGACTGATTACTACATTTCAGTACTGAGATAGGATACTCAGATCTAGATCTATTAGTTTGGATAATGTGCAATAAGGGAAAATTAAATAAACTGAATAATGATAAAGAACAAAAATAGAAAAAAACCACCTGTTATTAACAGAATATATTTTTGTGTATATGGTACTAGGGATTGAACCCAGGGGAGCTCAACCACGGAGCCACATCCCCATCCCTTTTTAATATTTCGTTTAGAGACAGGATTTGCTAAGTTGCTTAGGGCCTCATTACGTTGCTTAGGCTGGCTTTGAACTTTCAATCCTCCTGCCTCAGACCATGGATTACAGGCATATACTACCATATCCAGCTCAGAAGATGTTTTGATTGTAAAGAAAATACAATATTCTAGATGCAAACTATTATAATTAATAAGAGGTCCGCAGTGTATTCAAGTTTAATATAAAAATTTATAATAGCTAATCAATTTATTTCCCCCATGACTTGAAGATCAATTACATTTCTTTGTACCGACCACAAATTCAAAGAAGACATCATTTGCAATAGCAAAAAGTAACAAGGATAATGAACTTCAGACTCAATTCACCAAAAGTAGTATAAAATTTAATTTATAAATATTTTAAATGTATTGAAAGGCTAAAATGAAAATCTAATTATCAGTTGATGGGGAAAGCCAAAATAAACATGTTGAATCTCTTCAAATAAATCTATAAATTAAATGTTTATTTAGCAATAAGTCTTCGTTTTACACGAGAGTTTAAATCATTTTATTTTATAAATTTTAAATAATTGACTAAAATTATGAACTTCAAAGAGTTCTGTTTCTAGCTCTAGCAGAACATTGGTTATACTTGCCTATGTTAACAATTCAATCTAGCCAAGACATATAAAGCAATAGTTTCAGATGCTGGACAGCAGATGATACAGTCATATGATTCTTGAAAGAGTGGGAAAGCTTAATATGAGCTCCATGTTCAATAGAGCTTTCAAAATGCATCAATGCTTGCAAACAACAAAACTGAGACACTTGAATAATAGTCCACAGTGCCAAGCAAGAAGCAGTAAACAAAGCTAGATGTGAGAAGCAGGAATATAAGACCAATACATAGAGTTAAACTCCAGTAAATAGTAGAAACAGAGATGACATGGGTGTTAGAATTAGCAACCAGTGACTAAAACAGTTAAACATTTAATAGAACAAGAAACATAGACTTTATGAACTAAAAATTGACTGAATATGCTTAACAGAATTTGGCCTAAGATTGCATAGTTAGAGTTTTAGGAGCCTAGGAGATAGACTGTGACAGAATAAATATTTCATGAATAAGAATGAAATTTTTTTGTAAATTTGATTTAAAAAAATCAACCTCATATCTAAGAAGCTCAATGAATGCCTAAAGGGTAAATAAAAGTAAAACCTTACTTAAGTACATCATATTAAAATTCCAAAAATACCATATGAAAAGAAAAAAAGCAGCTATGTTAATTATCTTGATTTAATCATTCCATATTGAGCTCATCTAAGGAATCCTTCCAAAGCAGAAAAATTGAGTACCATAAAACTTGTGGAAGGTTTTTTTTTTTTTTTTTTTTTTTTTGAATGAGATGTTTTAAGTAGAGAGAGAGAGAGAGAGAGAGATTTGGGCATATTTTGCTAAAGCATAGTGATACCTAAGGCAAAAATATCTCAAAACAAAGAACTGGGAAAAGCAAGAAATAAAAACATAGGTTTATAAATTAACAGAACTACAACAAAGGAATCTCCAAAAGAATAACTAAATTTATCATGCAAATCCAATGATGATCCTTTTTTTTTTTTTTTTTTTTTTTTTTTGGTACTAGGGATTGAACTCAGGGACACTCAACTACTGAGCCACTTCCCCAGCCCTATTTTGTATTTTATTTAGAGCCAGTGATGATTTTAATCACTGACACAATTTTAACAAAAGTACAGTGGGACTGTGTGTAACATGAATACTTAGCAAATGACTAGGGAGGTTGGGAAGGGATAGCAAAGTTAGGAGTCCTAAGGTCTCAGGAATGAAAGGAATTGAGGGGGAATGGGAATAGAAATGCCGAGTTGAATGAATTGGACATTACTATCCTGTGTGCATATAGGATTACATGACCAATGAGGTTCCACATCATGTACAACCCAAAGAATGAGGAATTATTCTCCATATATGTATAATATGTTAAAATATACTCTGCTGTCATGTATAATAAGAATTTTTTAAAGTAAAAAAAAATGTGTTTTATTCTGTGAAAATAAAATGGCTGTGTCACCTGCAGAAATCTTTTAAAATACTAAATAGTAAAACAGTCTCATGACCAAAATCGTTAAGGAGGCAAGGCAGCAGATCAGCTTATTGCTCATGGCCCAGCAATCTTTGATCCAGCATAAATTCAAAGAGCTATCCATAGCAAACGAACCCCTGGTGTGACTCATAATTAGGTTTATGCTACTGATGAAATAAGCTCACCAAGGAATGCTTAAAAATGTAAATATAATTTTAAAACCAAATTATCTGAAAATGTAGGTTTAAAAAGACAAAATTAAGCATGGCAAAAATGGTGATAGGTAATTTAAAGGCAAATGCAATGAGCCCAGACAAGTATTTTGCTGCAACCTGGATATCCTGTGTACCTTTCCAGACTGATTATGGTGAATAGAGAGCAGTGACTTTGAAGTGTTTAGCTGTCCATGGGGTCATAACCCTCCATCCAGCAGGCTGCATTTGGGATTTTCTTTAAGGGTAATAACTTTGTTGCTTTTGTGCAGCAGCATGTACTGAAAAAAGCTTGTATTGATTTTTTGGATTTTCCAAGTTAGTAGGTAAAAGGTTTGGTCCAGGGAAAAGCAGATTTCTTTGGTTGTTCGTACAAACCTAGCTTGTGGAGTACATAAAACAGAAAGTGGGAAAAGGGTTCTGTGATGACTTGTCAAAGTGGAAGTCTCTGTATAATGAACTAAGAAAGGGCATTGTAAAAAATCTACTGTACTTTTGATTTTGACCTTTTAGAGGCAATCTTTCAGGGGGTAGTGAAAAGATTAAATTAAGAAAAACTTCCACTAACTCATCAGATCACAATCCAGATATATCAATTCTTATTCTGAACAGGAGTGGACTAAAGCAGCAAGGATGCCTTTAAATAATGACCAAGGATATTTTCCTTAAAATATCCAACAGTTGGATATTTCCTTAAAATATCCAACAGTCCAAGGATTAACATTGGTCAGTTATAACACACATTACTTAATTCCTTATTATCCAATTCTTAAGAGACTAAATGTTTAAACTTCCATATTTCATTATCTGTGACTTGATTTGACACATAGTATAAAAGCATCAAATCCTGAAGGTGTTCAAGTTAAACCAGAAAAGTCTCTACCATAAACCCAGCCAATACTAGTATTTGTGTGTGTGTGTGTGTGTGTGTGTGTGCGCGCAGTGCGCACATGTATTTTTTTCCCCTTAGAAGTTGGAGAAAATAGGTTAAGGAATCTATCATCCTCTTATTGAGATAAATTTAGGAATCCAAAGGGGAACAAGAGGAAAATGAGACAATACAAGACAAACATGGCTGTTTGTGAAAAATGATATTTTCAAAGAAATAGGCTTACCTGGTAACTTGGTTAGCAACCTCCTTACCTCATCTAATTACCCACCTAGGCATCCCTGCCTGGAGAAAGTGTAAGATTATAAGTGACCTTTCCTTACTTTGGACTCACAGATGAATACAAATTACAAATGATAATGACATATACATGTATTAATCATTCATACATGCCTTAGGGAAAAATTAGGTCTCTGGTGGGATTTAGAGAGGAAAATATTAATTAACCCTTCACAAGAAAATAACCCATTCATATTTCCACTAATCTATCTCATGCAGAGCCCTATTTTTAAATTAAAAGATTATTAGTACATGGAAATACTTAACTAAGTTTGACTATAACTACTAGCAAGATTATAAAATGACAGTGCTGTATGTCTTAGAAGTAAAATCAATTTGTCTTTTGTGAAAGACAAAAGGAAGAAAAAAGAGCCGAAAAAGGGTAAAGAAGGATAGGGAAGGAGGGAAGATGAGGGATTTCCCCTGACATCAGAGCTGTCATAAGTACTTGCTATTTCCACCTCTGTGAGTCAGAGTTAGAAGGTCATTTCTGATGATGAAAGACTGCTGCTTGCTGGACAAAATTTCTTGCTTTGTTTTTACTTTACACGCTGAGAGAGCAAATAAGGAAGAAAATTCATTTCTGCATTGAGTTTGTTTTTTCTATATCAGAATACATCAGGAAGAGAGAGGATCTGGGTGGTGACAGAGGAGTAAGCAAAAGAAGATAATAAAAAGTTTCCCTGAATGGAGTCATGTAACATCGTTGTTGACCTGTTAATAGGGGCATGTGACAAAACTGGATGCCGGAGATAGGCTGACGGCTTCTACAGCTTGCCTCCACAACCTGTTACGCATTTCTTTGTCTGTGAAATGAATCTCTTAATCTGTAAGTAAATATAATCTTCCTTACCTCACAAAATTATTATGAAACTAAATAAGTTAATATATGTAAAAGACCTTCTCCTCAGTCTATACCCAAAGGACTTAAAAAGAGCATACGACAGGGACACAGCCACATCAATGTTTATAGCAGCACAATTCACAATAGCTAAACTGTGCAACCATCCTTTAATAGATGAATGGATAAAAAAATGTGGCATGTATACACAATGGTATTTCACTCAGCAATAAAAGAGAATAAAACCATAGCATTTGCAGGTAAATGGATGGAGTTAGAAAAGATAATGCTAAGTGAAGTTAGCCAATCCCAAAAAATCAAATGTAGAATGCTTTCTCCTATATAAGAAGGCTGATTCATAGTGGGATAGGGAGAGGGATCATGGGAAAAATAGATAAACTCTAGATAGGGCAGAGGGATTGGAGGGGAAGGGAGGGGGCATGGTGTTAGAAATGATGGTGGAATGTGATGATCATTATTATCCAAAGTACAGGTATGAAGACATGAGTTGGTGTGAATATACTGTGTACACAACCAGAGATATGAAAAATTGTGCTCTATATGTGTAATAAGAATTGTAATGCATTCCGTGGTCACATATAAATAAAAAAATATGTAAAACACTTGCTGCCATCACCACTTGTGCAAATAATTAAATGACTCAAGATATTTAAGTGAGATAAGTGGGTAAGTGGGATTTTTTTCTGAAGAATATATACTTCCCCCTTTTTTTTCTTGCCTCATGTCTCCATTTTTACTTTTTTAATGATATGACAAATTCATTTTAACCATAATTGTTTGTATGCTTTAAGTCAATAATAATTCCCCGAAAAATACAGAAGTATATCATCATTTGTGTTCAATTACAATGCTGAAGCTTAGCTCTCAGGAGAAATATAGTATTCAAAGTGTCTCTTTAGACCTAAGAAGCCATGAACATAAACATTTTCAAAGTGTTACAGAATAATTTATTGGAATTTTAAAAATCACACTTAAAAGAGAAATTCTTCAACAAACTATTAATGTTAGAGACTAAAATTTACGTGTAGCTCAGTAGTCCTAAATTAGAATGTAGTTCAAGGGGAAATATATGCAATATGAATAATAGCAATGGAAACAAGGATTCACATTTAGTAAAAGATTCTCCATAAGCAAATCACATTTAAATAAAGCACTCACTGGTCTTTATATTTTGTTTTATTTTGTTTTTTCTGGCTAATAGTCTAAAAGACTATTTCAATTCGATAGTTATTTCCTTAAGAAAATGGAAGTTTTTCTGGGCACACTGGCACATGCCTGTAATCCTAGCAGCTCAAGAGGCTGAGACAGGAGGATGGAGAGTTTAAAGCGAGCCTTAGCAACTGTGAGGCACTAAGCAATTCAGTGAGACCTTGTCTCTAAATAAAATACAAAATAGGGCTGGGGATGTAGCTTAGTGGTAGAGTGCCCCTGAGTTCAATCCCCAGTATGCACCCCCTCAAAAAAGTAGAAGTTTTATTTTCAGATAAAAATAATAATTTGTCCTTTATTTTCCTTTAGTGTACCTTCCTGCAGTTATAGCTTTTTCTTTTCAAAATTCTTTATAGTATTTAAGCCTAGATAAAAATATTAGTTTTATAAAAGAATAATGTAAATGAATTAATATTTTAAAACATTTCAGAAGTGAACCATGCAAAGCTCAGATCATGGGGAATTTTTGGTACTTTAATTTTATAGTTATTCAGGTTTCAAGAACAAACATGTTTTTATATACCAACTTTTGTAATCAAAGTCTATTTCAGGCATCATTAATTTTCTTTCTGTAGTGGGCACAGGGTGGTGATGAGTTTCCAGTGATAAACGAGTATATGAACCCACAAGGCACACAAATTATATTGTCTTTCTACAATATTCTCAGTGTAAAATAATAGGAGAATGAGATGGATGTGTTCCCATCGCAGGAAATACCTAAGATTTGTTTTTTGTTTTTGTTTTTGTTTTTTTGATCCAAACTATTTTCCAAGTTTTAAAGTTAAAGTTAGGACTATTTAAAAAGTGGTACACTGAATTATTTAGGTATGATGTATACCTCTTTTAAAATAATGAATATTAAGTTTAACCTTAAATATAACTTTTTTCATACATTTTCTTTATTTCACTTTATTTTATTTTAATCTCTTTTCTTCGAACTCTCAGGGCATTGTAAACTGTTTTTATTCCAGTAGGTGTCAGGCTTTCCCAGGGTGCAGACTACAAAGCAGGCTAACATTTGTGTGATGCTTAATTCTATGTTTAATTGGTTGTTCCTGCAAACTGTCCCTCTTAGCATTTCTCCATAAATAATGAATTTTAAAAATTATAGTTTTATAATCAGAAAAGCAGAAGGTGTGGAAATACAAAAATTTACCTGGACTAAGGACTTGTTATATTCTAGCAAATAAAATACAATATAGGTCTATATATTCAGTAAAAACAGTGAACAGAAATGGCAAAGTAATATAATAAAGTAAATGATTAATGCAAAAAAATATGGAATATACATAATGTTTATATATATAAAATGTTTGGAAAAATATATTAATTTGATGGTTTAATGATTTGGTTGTATAATTCAAGAAAATTTTAAAATGAGGTATTAATTTCTTAAATTACAAATAATAAAAGATATGAAGAATATATCTTTTGAAATATTATATTAGAAGTTGCAACTCATTCAATGTAAGCCTCCTCTTTGTAAATAAACAAGTTATATAGTTTATAGAAAAAGAATACTATGAACAAAATTTTAAAAGAAGTTGTCATTACATTCATCAAAAAACATTGGGGCTGGGGATGTGGCTCAAGTGGTAGCACGCTCGTGCGGCCCGGGTTCGATCCTCAGCACCGCATACCAACAAAGATGTTGTGTCCGCCGAGAACTAAAAAATGAATATTAAAAATTCTCTCTCTCTCTCTTCTCTCTCACTCTCTCTTTAAAAAAAATTCTCTCTCCTCTCTCACTCTCTCTTAAAAAAAAACATTTTGTTTTTACCTGCATTTTCAATTTTTATTTTTTCATAAACATTTTGACCCCAGCTGTATATGAAATAAAATAAGGAAAGAATAAGATACAAAAAATAGAAACTGAATCAACCTTAATTTCTTTTTCTTTTCTTTTTTCTTTTTGGCATTGGGGATTGAACTCAGGGGCACTCAACCACTAAGCCACATTTTTGTATTTTATTTCGAGACAGGGTCTCACTGAGTTGCTTAGTGCCTTGTTTTTGCTGAGGCTAGCTTTGAACTCTTTTATTTTTTAAAATTAATTAATTTTTTATTATATATGACAACGTAATGCATTACATTTCTTATTACACATATAGAGCACAATTTTTCATATCTCTGGTTGTATACACAGTATATTCACACCAATTCGTGTCTTTATACATGTACTTTGGATAATAATGATCATCACATTCCACCATCATTAATAACCCTGCCCCCTCCCCTCCCCTCCAACCCCTCTGCCTTACATAGAGTTCCTCTATTCCTCCCATGCTCACGCTCCCTACCCCACTATGAATCAGCCTCCTTATATTAAGGAAAACATTCAGCATTTGGTTTTTTGGGATTGCTAACTTCACTTAGCATTATCTTCTCTAACTCCATCCATTTACCTACAAATGGCTATAAACTCTTTTTTTTTTTAAATAGCAATGGTTGTTTATTGTTTAGGTTAAAAAAAAAACAAGGGGGAGAAATGAATTACTATAGATGGGGTAGAGAGAGAAGAGGGGAGGGGAGGGGAGGGAAGGGGGGATAGTAGAAGATAGGAAAGGCAGCAGAATACAACAGACACTAGTATGGCAATATGTAAATTAGTGGATGTGTAACCGATGTGATTCTGCAATCTGTATACGGGGTAAAAATGGGAGTTCATAACCCACTTGAATCAAAGTGTGAAATATGATATGGCTTTAAACTCTTGATCCTCCTGTCTCAGTCTCCGGAGCTGCTGGGATTATAGGTACACTCCACCTCCCCTGGCACTAATCTTAATTTCTGATCTCTTTCTTCTCTGTTTCATTAAAACAAAACAAAAGAAAAAGAAAAAGTGAAAACCCCAACAGAGCTGTCTGTAACTGCCCTCTGTTTTTTCCACCTTCCTGCATAGCTCCATTCACTTGGGCCTGAGCACAGAGCTCACTTCACTATTAAGTTTCATGTCACTGTAGTAGTGGATATTTTTGGTCTTCATTTTCCTGCCCTTTTCAGCAGCATTATACACTGTTGATAACTTGCCTCCCTTCCTAAAATATTTTTTTCTTTGTTCCATGGGCCATTCCATTTAAGGGCTTATTGCCCTGGTACCTGCTGCCCTTATTCCACCAAATATTAGAATTTCTCTGATCATGATTATAGAACCTTCAGCATCATCCATATCCATAACTTAATGTATTTCTATACTAACCCTTTCCCAGATTCTGCTCCTACACTTGATCTTCCTCCTGAGTTTCAAACCCATCCAAAACCTGTTTTTCCACACAATTTGTTTTTTTTGGGGGGAGGGGGCAGTGGTACTGGGGATTAAACTCTGGGCACTGGACCACTGGACCACAGGGTCTCACTGAATTTCTTAGTGCCTCATTTTTGCCGAGACTGGCTTTGAACTTGAGATCCTCTTGCCTCAGCCTCTTGCACTGGGCTTCCACACAGCTTTATTGAATTATTTCTGCAAACCAGCCACTACTCTGGGCAGTAAATAGAATAATAAGATGGGCAAAGTTCCTGTGTTAGTGGAATGTATATTCTATTGTGGAAAGACATAGACCAATTAATTTTAAATAAGTGCAATGAAGGAGAAAAAAAGGGTCACAAGATTGGGGTAATCTGCAAGAGGATAGATAACTTTACATCAGTTATTCAGAGAAGGTCTCTTTGAGGAGGTGACATTAAATCTGAAGTTGCAAATGAAAAGGAGTCCCTCACTCTAAATGCTGAAGAAAGAGCATTCTAGTAAAAAATAAATAACTAAATAAACAGGAGTTTTTTTAGAGATGCATATTAACCTGACATGTTCAGTAAGCAGAGAGAAGGCCACTGTCCCCAGAGAAATCCAGCGTCCTGAGTTTGGAGTGTGATGGTCAGTGAAATACCAGATTTCACAGATTTGAAGACATACATTTCTGTGAATCCAGAATGTATTCTGAAATCAATGATACTCTTCAGTCACAATTTGTCAGACAGTAGTTAGTGCCATTGCCTTATAAATACCTTAACCAATTTCACTTGTATTTTCAAGTTCATAAAATAATGATGTGATAAAAATTTAAAAATCTAAAAGATAAATAAATCTAAGAATTCTAAGAAATAAAGTGTGATGTCATCTTTTTCCTTCTTATTAGTACCTATTATAATGTGTCACAATGATGAAGTTTTAGAGCCAATGAAATGCATTAATCTGACTTAAATGTCTAAAAGATCTCTCACTTGCATGGGGCATAGATCATGGAAGGCAAGTGTGGAAGGATATGGACCAGTCAGAAAATTATTGGTAAATGATGGTAGATGGGAATAGAATGGTGGTAGCAAAGTTGGAGAGAAGTTGAGGGATTTGGGAAATATTGACGGGCCTAAAAGACTTTATAGATTAGATTGTTTTAAAAGGAGAGAAAAATGTAAAGGATATACCTAAATTCTACAATGGAATTATGGAATTAATCACTTACTGAAATGATGAAGATTGAGAAGCATGTGTGCAGGGGTTGGGAAATATGGGAGAAGCTAGGGAAGTTGGATTGCATCAACACTTCATTGTACCTATTGTCCTCTCAGGCCAGACTCACTGACCCTGTTAAAGAATGGCAGGCTGTTCGTTCACCTGTTACACACCTAGTAGCTTCATTCAGAATGTTATTGCTATTGGATTCAACATCAGCATTTGTGATTTGTTGTTTTTCTTCCTCTCACCCCTCCCACAGGACATGTGTTTTTGTTTACTATTGACTCCTAGCATAACCATAGCACTGGAGTCAGATTAGGTGTTTAGCCAATATATGTTTAACACATAAATACACTAGTCCTAATTTCTTCTTTTATTCCTCAACCATATCAAAGTGCTTGGTCACTAATTAACACCCACTCTGCCACACAGGAAACCATAGCTCTGTTGTAGCTAAGAGTTCTGCAGTGCTAAAATGAGAGAAAATGCATGATGATGCAAAAATGCACCAGAATAACCATGTGGAAAGGAAGTTGTCATAGATAGAAGTATTCTTCTTACTAAGAACTACTATAACATTCCAAGAATGATAGGATAGAAAAAAAAGGAAGAAGAGTTTACAACAAATCAACCATACTTTGCCATGGAAAAATAATGTCTTTGGGAAAGAGTCTTCTTCATATTCACAATTTGATCCACATATTTCACATTTAATATTCTTAAATATTTATTGTGCACTTAGTAAGCACAAAGATTTTGCTATCACTGAAAATACGTCCCTATATGCTCTCAGTGATATATGTCATTAATGTTTAATAGGCACAATTCTGCTGTTTCCAAAAATAAACAAGATTAATACATGTTTGTTAACTCTCTATTATAGACAAAACTTACTCATTCCACACTGAGCATTTCATAATCTGTAGTATTGATTTTACAATTAAAAATTTCAAGTAAATAAATTCTAAGTAAATAAAGTTTTAATTAAAATCAGATATACATGTATATTTTTACAAATTGCATAACCTTTAGGATATGGTGAAAAAATTGACTCAAATAATAAGAAATACTTATTCACAAATTCATTGGTTTGTATTCTTCCTAGTGTCTTGCTTCTCACCTTTGTATCAGCACCAGCTTGAACAAATGTCCTCATGTAGCAGGTGCCAACTACTATTTTACTTTTGATTTTTAAAATATTATTAGAAAGAAACTTGATTTAGATTCCAAGCATGTTTGGTGTATTGAAATCATTTTATTACAGGTAAAAGTATTTTACAAGTTTATTTTTGTAACCCTCAGCTTCCATTATTCTAAACACATTGATGACTATGATCATGATCGTTAAAAGGAATAAAACACTAACTTAGCCAGAACTGTTTTTTCTTTGTTTTTGTTTGGTTTTCAGTTTATTTGAAAGCCCTCTCTAACAATACTTGGTTTTATTATTTCACTTCAGCAATTGACACTGGTCTAACTTTAATTTAAAATCAACACATAAGTAGTCTTTTTAAATTTATCACATTCATGACAATGAACATAATATGATAACAATTCGAAATATGATTTATTGAGAACCTTTCCTGTGAGAATCATTTGTCTAAGCATATTTCATTATTTTGAATCTGGATGATAAACCCATAAAATTATACTTTTATCTTCATTCCCCATATGATATCTTTTTTACATTTGAGGAAATTAAAACTTAGGAAGATCAGTTGATTTACTCCAAGTCATGGGTTGCGACAGCCGTAGAGCTAGAATTACAACCTCAGCCTAATTATATAAAAAGTATTTTTGCACACTGTAACTCAGTTTGTTTGGTCTGATGATTGATTACTTCATATTTTCTATAATTCTCCTATTTTAATTTTCACATCTGTTTATGTTTCCATTAAAAAAATGTTTTTCTTTCAAGTTGTGGATATTGTAGTTCTGAACACAACTAACACATGGACCTAAATAAAAATCTAATAGCCACTATGTTGCTACTTTGGTAGTGACTATTCCAAGTTAACAATATTTGCATAATTGAATAAAAAAGTGATTTTGATTATATCAGATAAAATAAAATTGTTGCATTTTACTTGTTCATCTTTTCTTGACCAGGTAAAGGGAAAAATTGTAATTGTGGGGTTACAATTATGATCTGATTTTATCTTGAAATAATTTTCTGAGAGTGAGGTAGTTCAAGCAAAAAGTTAGCTTATAATTTTATAGAATTTCTAGTCAGACACAGAAAAAAAAATAAAAAAGTGTTCCTTACTTTCCTCTAGTTGTTTCAAAACTTGACTTTTGATAGCTGGATCGTTGACTTTGAGGGCTGTCTCCTCTGCTGAGGTAGGTTTCTCTTGGGGATCGATTTCCCATGCCTCTAACTGAATTTAAAGAGATGTCTTGTTCATTTGACTTTCTGGCAAAGCTCCGAAGAAATTTCAGGGTGGAATTAGAAAGAACGACCATCTCTGCTCCAGGGCTGACCTTGATGCTGGACTCAGTTGGGAGGGTAAGATTTTGAAGCCCCACCACCCCTTCTTCTGTCTTCCCTGTGGGTGTGAGTGTTGGGTTTCTGGTACCTTCAGGGAGGGTGCGTGTCTCAGAGGGAGGCAGCAAGGATTGTAGAGGATTCTCTTCAGAAGTTCTGGCTTCAGGTGTTGTAACTCTCTCAGCAGATGGGATCTGAGAGGTTGACTGCATTCGGAGACTTTGTTTTTTATTTACTGAAGAAAAGGCCACATTCTTCTGGAAGTTTTCATCCTCAGGTGTAGTCCAAGAATGCTCAGTGCTGTTAAGCCCCATGCCCCCACTCCATAAACTTGAAAGCAGGAAAAATAACTTTGCGCCCTTCATCTCAACAGATTAAAACAACAAAGAAAAATTCATGTGAAATTTGAAGATAAATTCCTTCAAGCCTTTGGGATGGCTGCTTCTATACTGAATGTGCTAAGACAGAACTTTGCCAATTTGAGATGTGTAGAGGAAACAGGTTTCTGTGTTTTGTGGTGGACTCAGGAAGTTGGATTTCCTGTTTCTGCAGGCTTTTTGTGATCTGTGACCTCTGCTAGGATGGATCTATGGATGTGGTAGAAGGGACTCTGACAAAACTAAGGGAAAATGGGAAAAAGAACACAATTATTATCAGGAAAACCCAATGAGAAAACCATGAGCAATTTTCCTTCCGAAGTATACACATGATTTTGAAGAGAAACTTCACATGGATAATGGAAACTATGGAATGTTGTTTATGGAGGCTGAAGGAAAAAGCTTAACATTTTGTTCTGGACATAGGAAATGGAGAAAACATTTTGTGATACTTCTTTTCCACTGTGCCATATCCAGAGAGTCACATTTTATACAAATGTATACCTACAAGCACATAAATAAACAAAAACACCTTTATAGTGTCTGTCTTTCATACATCACAGGATGAGTTATTAAAAATTACGGTATTTATAAACACCTTCAACTGCATCATTACTTGAAGTTAATCTCAATGATTATAATAACAAAAAAGGAAGCCTAAATAATCGTAAAGAATCTTGCTTTAAATTTTGTTCTTAGAACTCTGCCAATGACACCGACTAATAGAATGAATAATTAGAATGTCACCTTATCTATTTTTAGCACTAATTTTCTAGAGGTTGTGTGTACCACTGAAAAATAGATGAAGAAAAATGAGTCACATGAAAATAAATTAAAATAGTATCATATAAAACACACATATATCTTTGCTGTAGTGCACAGAGAACTAAATTGATCAAAAAAGTTTTCTAGGTTTACTTTTTTTTTTTAGTAGAGGTGCTTCATGAGATGTATGATTTCATTTCTCCAGCAAATCTCTGATTCCTAGGATTCTATTAATCTCTTTCATCTGCAGAATTCCTTATCATGTACCTTAGACAAATATATGTTAAGTTATAAGAGTTTATTCATTTATCCTCACATTTAGTAATAATCTAAACCTTCAGTCAATGCAAGGCACTCTCTCTTAGATGATGGTGGGATTACAAAGGAAACTAGGAATATTACTGGATATCAATTTTTAAAGGTCATTTACATGTTATTTAAAGATTAGATACATGTGTAATTAATCTTTTGTCAACTTCTTTGCCAGGCATTAAGTTCCTGCTAAATAAACATCATAGATTTTTTTTTCCAGAATTGGAAAATTAGAAACCTGTTCCTATTTGGTTCCTGTGTTATTGTAAATATGTGTTCTTGTCCCTAGTTCTAAACACAGGACGTCAAGTTTTGAAACAAGACCTAATTTTCCCTGACTTGCTAACTAACTACTTAATATTAATACCTCCCCATCATTGCTATTCATTTCTATGTGCATACTGTTGTCCTACCAGACAGCATATAACATGGGGTTATTTAAATTAAAATACATGGGAATCACAGCCCAATTGACTGGAATGTGAACTTCAAATTCAAAAAATCCACAAACCTGGCATTAGTAAAAACACAAGGGTCCAGCACAAAAATCCAGGCAGCTATTAGTTAGCCAAAAGGGTAATGGAAACACATAATTTTTGCAATACAAACATGGTTTTAAGTACAAAAAAAGAAAATAATTAATTTAATTAAATTTTAAAAAGACATTGTAGCTCTTTACCCAGAAAAGACAGAAACAAATAGCTTTGACTTATAATGGAATAGTAATTCAGAAAAATACAAGTAAAATATTTCTATTTAATGTACCATTTTGAATTTGTTTCCTTTGATGTGGGAAGCCATTCTAACACGTGATCGGGTGACTCCCGTTAAGGGCCTGAGGCACTTTGACTAAGTCAAAGTTTTTCCCGACCCTTTCCTGATGAGAGAGCCCATCCGTGTGGGGGTGTGCCTGACCACTGACCCTGGGGACGCAATCACTGACCCTGACCTTGGAGTGCAGCCCCCCCTCAACCTTCATTGGATGGAATTCTCCCCTGAATCTCTTGTTCCCCAATAAAAGGCTGGTCCCCGGCATGCTCACTCTCTCTCTCCTGCTAGCCCTGAGTAATCCCTGCTGCCCTTCTGGGCAGTTTAGAGGAGCGAACCAGAGGGGAGCCATCTCGGACCTAGCAATAGAAATAAGGTAACTGAGTCTTGTGTTTTATTTGGATCTCTTCTAACTAACTTTATGCCTAGAACCTCATTAATGAAACCACTGCACAGGCCGCGTGGTAGACTTTGATGTAGTAGCAGTAGATGAACAGAGTATCTTGAATGTTGAAAACACAACTAGATGGCATTCACAGTTTTTTTGTTTTGCTTACTTTTGGCTTTTGCTTCTATAGTTTTAAAATCCCATCTTGATTCTTGATCCTAGTCAAAGTAAGTGAACTTTAGTGGTAAAAGGTCACTCACTGGATCTATATTTGATACCAAAGAGCTACCAAATGATAATAAAGTTGAATGGAAATGAGCAATCCATTTCACCTCTTGCAGGGTATTGACCAGTGATCCCTGCTGTCTGCATCCAAGCTTACAAGTGACCTTGTGATCTAAAGGATAAAGGTGCTGTATCTCATCATTCATCTACTAAATGATCTTGTGCTATAACTCTCCAGAGAATTCTCAGATCATTTGATGGTTTTAGGAATATGGATCTGCTCTTAATTAGAGACAACGTTTCTGTACTACAGAAACTATCAGAGACCTAACTTCAAATTCTGCTGATATTCACTTATAGCCATCAAATAACAATTAAGAAAAATAGTATTCCTAAAATGACTGACAGAACAATACTCAGATCATTTCTTCTTCCAGATACTTTAAATACTACTATTGAATTAAATTTGCTGTCAGTTCATATATTTGGACCCCTTCATTCTGCTACACCCCTATTTTCCATTAGACTATTTATATTAAGTTGTTTTTACCATGTTGCTAACTTATTTGCTTTGAGTATTTTATAAAAATAAAACATGAAATTCATTATGTTATGAGCTCTCAGGAGATTTTTATGTCATTTTTCATTGTATCATTAACAGGATTAAATACACACTGCAAAATGGGTTACCTCTAGATGATGAGATAATCAGTCTCTTCTGGGTTTCTTTACAACTCACATAAATTTATTTTCTAACCACTAGAAAAAAAATACAAAATGTTTTTTTTTATTAAGTTAAAAAAATAACAAATGTAAGTTAAACAAGAACCTTAGACTGAGGACTTCACTGTAGATTGTGCTATGTTTTATTTGAAGCTATTTTTATGGCTTGATCCTAGTCAAATTTTTTATTTTTATTTCACACCTAAGTTTAGATACTTTAAAGAATCTTTATAAAAGGCTATGGTTATTATATAACTTTATTTTTCATATAAGAATTTTTTTATTTTCTTAAAACATTCCAAATAAGATTTCCTTATAGCTTTACTCTGTCATTTGGAATTGTTAAAAATATTTCCCCCCATTTTTTGTTGGTTGAAACTATTCAAAACCTATTACCTTTACATGTGAATAAAGGGAGTGACATGTATGCAGCAAAAGGGTTGGGAAAGGAAAGAAACAAGTTTCCTCATGATTTTGATGAAACAATGTGGTGCATAAGTTAAATTTGGCATGCCATATAATTATAACAACCATGCTATATAAATATTCTCTTCTCATTTTACTTATAGAAAATTAGTGTTTAAGAATAACTTCACAGGGTACCACACTAGTGACTCATAGAACACACAATTTAGTTTTAATTTATATTCTACCATTTGCTAGTACCCTCCAAGAAGTAATAGACTTCTAAGTTTAGAAAAACTATAAAAAAATAATTTTCAAATTGTTTTAAATTCATCTTCTTAAACAATTTTAAGCTATTTTTCTTTTTTTTTTTTTTTTTTTTTTGTACTGGGGATTGAACCCAGAGACACTCAATCACTGAGCCACATCCCCCAACCTTTTTTTATATTTTATTTAGAGACAAGTTCTTGCTTAGTTGCTTAGGGCCTCAATAAGTTGCTGAGGCTGCCTTTGAACTCATTATTCTCCTCAGCCTCAGCCTCCCAAGATGTTGGGATTATGGCTGCCACCTTACCCAGCTACCAAGTCCAGCTTCGATTTTTTATTTTTATTTCACACCTAAGTTTAGATACTTCTAAGAATCTAATGATTTCTATTAGTTTGAGGTTATGAAGTTAGAGGGAACATTTTGGGTTTTTATAAGTTTGCCTTTAGTCTAATAGTAACTGCTTCTTTCTTTTCTGTTGGGCATCTATTTTAATTCCTGCATACAATTGTAGGAGCTGATGATGTCATGTCCTCGACAGCACAGGTATTACACTCCTTTCATTTGCCAGAAAAGACACCTCCAGGAAGACAGAACACTATGCCATTCCCAGTATCCAGAACAGTATTTCATAGGCACTCAGAAAATATTTATTGAATCAGTGAATGGATAGATGTAGCTATGGATGCATGAGGAAGTAATTTGCACTTCTCATAGCCTCAAAAGACAGAAAGCAATGTAAATAAATGTACTAGAAAATTATCCACCAGAAAACTTTAAAAAAGATAAGTACTCCCACCAAACACCAAAATGAAAACCCCACCCTTGCCAGTAAAGGGGGTTAAACTTCCACCTCACCAGATGCATCAGCCTGCCACAACCCTTGTTTTCCTGCTGATGGGGGGTGGGGTCAGAAAAAGGCCAGTAGCCAGGTGCAGTGGTGCAAATCTGCAACTCTGCTACTAGAGACATTGAGACAAGAAGATCAATCACAAGTTTGAGGCAAGCCTCAGCAAATTAGTAAGTCCCTGTCCTAACAAAAAAATAAAGGAGGGAGATATTGAGGGGATGCAGCTCAGGGGTAGAATACTTGCCTGGCATTCATAAAGGCCTTGGGTTTCATCCTGAAAAAAATAATAATAAGGCTCCATTGTAGTCTCTGCCTAGCCCTCCAAAGAATTGTTGAAGAGCATGAAAGAGAACTCAAATATATAACTTTGAGACATACTGAGGCCTGGCTGAGCACATTTTGGAGTAAAGTAGAAGGAGATCTCCCCTCACAGTGTTTTGGGTTTTGTACTGGGGATTGAACTCAGAAGTGCTTTACCACTGTTACCACTGAGCTATACCACCAGCCCTTTTCACAGTGTTTTAATCACCCCTCTCTACTGCATTAGCGAGGGACAAATACCCACTCTAGGGTTCTGAGGATGACTGAACATGTAACACCCAGCGATAGATGGATGAGACAACACCAGTTTATACATGCACTCACAGCCTGGGGAGGAGAAAACAGCTCACCACACAGGGTCACGCTCAGAAGCAAAGTAAACAGTCAAGGACTATAGGAGGCAGGTTTTGTAAGAGCAAGAGTGGCATGTTCCCTGCTTCCAAAAGAGTGTATCATTGGCTTCGTTGAATAATTCTGCGGGCTGGCAGAAAGCTGAAACCCACTAATCAGTGATAAACAGGAATTGTGCCTGGTCTTCTTGATAAAGGAGATCATCTGGCTAGGAGACTTTATCCTCAAGAGCAGAGTAGGGAAAGGAACTTGCGGTTAGTCCATCCAGTGCCCTTGGTTTTAGATGTTGAAGCAGCACATAATATTGTATCTTAATTATAGGCCTCACACAGCACCAAGAGCTTTTTTTCTGTATTGCAAAGAACAAAGAGAACTCCCAAGCTTAGCCTATGCTCAGGTATCAAGTATAGTTAAAAGAAATTCCCAGTTATGGACTTTAAAATATTTTAAAACCATGATGAGTTAAACTAATTACGGATTTAATGATTTTGGTTTAGATTACACCTGCCTCATTACAAATTGGGGTTACTTAGTCCCCATATTAAGGCAGGACAGGATAAGGGTATATACTTCTCTGAGATAAATATTATTTACTACACTTTTTATTGTTCCATTACACATAATGTCTCTCATATAATCAAATTTTATGAGGCAAATGAAGAAATTAGAAAATTTGACCTTTAGTCATGTAAGAAATCCTCAATAGAAAAGGATCCAAAAAAAGCCCAGATATTGAAAATATACAGAGAATTTAAAATAACTATTCTAGAATGGTGTAGAAAAGTGGGCTACATGTCTGCACAGAAAGAAAATTTCATCTGACAAAATTACTTAAAAGAAAAAGTACAAATGTGTTAGGAATCCAAAATATGACATCATTAAGAAAATACTCATTTGAAAAGCTTAAAAGCTCACCAGAAAAAAATAAAAGAATCAATTAACTTGAAAAAAATTTTTAAAGAAATTATCCAAACTGAAACACATCAAAAAGTAAATATGTAGAAAAAGCAAAAAGTGTCTGAGATCTATAGAACAATTTCATATATTTTAACATTCTAATTGGAAGAAATACGAAATAGGACAAATGATTATTTTTAAAAGATAATAGGTAGAAATTTTCCAAAATTGATGACATATATTAACCCAATCCTTCAAAATGTTCAGGAATACCCTGTAGAAAATAAGAGTTAGGTATATGCAGGTAAAATTCTGAAAAACTAAAGATAAAAAGAAAATATTGACTGTAGTCTGGAAAAAAAATGTCATACCACACAAAGAGATAAAACATTGTAGAAGACTTTTCATTAAGTCAAACAGATGAGAGAAAACAATGGAATGACATCTTCATAGTGCTCAAAGCTTAAAAAACAACCCTACCTATTTAAAATTTTATATCTTGTAAAAGATATCCTTCAAAAGCAAAGAAGAAACCATCATCAATAGGCAAAACCTGAAAGAGGTTGTTTCCAGAGCACCCACACTATAAGACATGCTAAAGAAATCGTTCTTGCTAAGGAGAAATTAGACCAGGAGGGAGAAATGAAGACCAGTGGAACAGTTATATATGTAGGTAAGCATAAAATTCAATATTATTTATTATACATAGTAAATTATAATACATTATATCTTTTTTCAAAAATTTAAATATTTAAATAAAAATCACACATTTGTGTTAGAAGTATGCATCACTTTTAATTACAAATCTGATCAATGATCTGATCATTGATCAGATTTGTAATTAAAAGTGCAGGCTGATGTGAGCACAACCAACACAAGGGTGTAAATACCTTAAATATAAAGAGAATAAATATTCCAATTAAAAGTCAATATTTCTTTTATAATTTTGGGTGGAACTTGAGACTATTATGTAAAGCAAATTAAGTCAAGATCTGAAGGTCAATGGTCCTCTGTTTTCTCTTATATGCAAAAGCTAGAGAGAAAAAAGGAAAACTAAGGAGGGTCAGGAAAATCAAAGAGGGGTCTTTAAAGGAAAGGGAGTGGGGAAGGGAGGTGGGAAGAAGGGAGGAAGTGCTGGGGAGTGATACTGGTCAAATTATACTGTTGTACAGTACACACATATGAATATGCAACAACAAATCCCATCATTATGTACAACTGTACGCTGTTGACCAGTGGCGAGTCCTTGCTTCCCCTTGTTGAAGAATAACACCAGAGAGCACTCCGAGGCAAGGTCAGAGTAGAAATTAGAAGTTTATTAAAGGACAGCAGAAAAAACTTCTCCCAGAGGAAGAAGTGGACCCAAGAGGTGGAATCCCTGGAAGTGTGGTTGTCTCCCCTTTTTATAGTTTTGGTGATGGAATATAAGGGGGAAGGGTTGGGACACAGGTGGGCCAAACAAGTAATCTGGGCAGGAAGAAATTCATTATCACTTCTTTGGGATGGGCTATCTCCAAATCTGTTGGGGGCTGTTTCCTGGATTCCATTAACATTTTTGGGGGGTGGACTTTGGCCTAGGGCCTTTCCTGGACTTCATTTACATTCCATGAGTTGTCCTGGTTTCCCAGAATCATTATCAGCATGGCCTCCATTTTAGATTTCACTTGATATGATATTAGACCCGATTTACCTAACTACACTGACTACCTAATTTTAAATCTGGCTTCACAACTATAATGTACCAACAAAAGAATCTGAATGAAAAAACAAAAATCCAGGCAAACAAAAAGTCAGTGTTTATCAGAGTTAACAACCAAAATAACAAATAAAGCAAAGCCTATATATTTCCCAATTTGAACAAGCAAATTTTATAAATATTACACAAACAAGTTAAAAATAAAATGTTAAAAATAAATACCATATAAACTGTAAACCAGCTAAATTTTAGAAAACTGGTTAAACTGTATTTGATTTAGACAACAATGACTTCAAGACAATTTTCAAAGACAAAGTGGGAGATTTCAAAATCTTCAAAGACAGTTCACCAAGAAGGCATAACAACATTGTATTTAAGTGCATCACATATACTTTCAAAATGCATAAAGTAATCTACAGAACTGCCAAGGGTGGCATAAATCTGTAATCCTAGCAACCCAAGAGGCTGAGGCAGGAGGATTGTAAATTCAAAGTAAGTCTGGGTAACTTAGTAAGAAAACTGTCTCATAATAAAATAAAAAGGGCTTTTGACCAACTAAAGGGAGACATAGACAAATCTATTATTATAGTCACAGATATTAACATCTTTCCTTCAGGGTAAAATTATCAATCAACTAAACCTAATTGATATTTATAGAACATCCATCAGCTGTAGAATTTTCTCTCTTCCTACCTCCTCAAGGTATTGGACCCACCTGACCTTGAATTTAATTTTCAGGGCTTTACTCTAAGCACCAGAAATCCCAAAAGACTTCTGTGTCACTGACCTTTTCGGTAAATTCTTTTTTCCCCCACCAGTGGCAGAGATTGAACCCAGAGCCTTACGCATGCTAGGCAAGCACCCTACCATTGGGCTATATTCCTGCCCCCTTTCTATAAATTCTTGTTGGACAGATTACTATTTCTTTGAATTTTCTCTTCTTATACCAATAGAAGGGCAGGTTAATACTGACTTATCTTTTCAAGATAATTATAGAAATTGTTTAACTCTCTGTGTACTGGTTTTGTGCCACATTCTCTGTTAAGTGACATATAAACTATGTAATCTTATTTATTTTCTCTAACAACCCTATGATATATTGTCAAGAAGCCCAAGGTATGGTATATGAAAAGTGATATAACCATTCTTTAAATCTATGACTTTTCACTTAAGGGCTCAAACTAAATCCTCTCACCCATTATCTTGATTTCATATACTTGATTTAGATTTCTTTGACACACAGAAATCAACTTCTGCTACACTAGAAAATGAAGAAAGAAAGAAAGAAAGAAAGAAAGAAAGAAAGAAAGAAAGAAAGAAAGAAAGAAAGAAAGAAAGAAAGAAAGAAAGACACAGAACTTGGTTTCAAAAGAAAAGTAATTCACATGTGTGAATATGCCTTACTCAATTGTCTGTGCTCCCCGGTGTTTCTGTATCAAGAGCAATCAGAATACCTATAATATTAAACCAGCAGCATACCACATCCAAAAGACTGAAGTCTCACAGTACAAAGTTTGTTGATTTAGTAGTTGATTCAGTATATCAATGAAAGTGCCATAACTGATAATAACATAACAGTTTTTTACATAAACACTTTTCTTCGAGCTATTTTCATATGTCTTGTTAACTTCTGCCAGATTTTCTCTGCACCTACTCTTACTGGATTATAAGTACCACACATTTCAGAAGAAAATAAATGCTTTTTTAAAAATAAAAAGCTGTTTTTGTTTTACAAAGTTCTTTAAAACTCAAAATAGACCTGTAATCTCATTGGAAGCAACAGTAGCAAGCTACTTTTAAAAATTAAGCAAAGTATTACGTACGTTTTTCAAAGAATTATTGATAGCTCTTACCTTAACTTTTGGTACCCATGTATACTGACATGTGGAAACCTCTGTGTGTCTCTCTGTCCACTGAATTCAAATATTCACTTACTTGCAAAAGCAGAGAAAGAGGAGCTTAGAGTGGGGGAGGGTAAAGAAAACCACACTTACAATGGCCCTGCCATTATTCTTTCAGTAAATGCCTAGCAACAGAAGTGCAGAGACCTAGAAACTACTGTGTCTGAGGGCACTGACCCCCAGTCTGCTGAGGTCCTTTCAGTATTGCACAAGGTCCTGGAGCTCCTACTGAAGCTCCGACCTGAAGGTTTAGCCACTAAGGTGATTTGTGTTCAGAATAAAGTAAGGCTAGGAGAGTTTTCTCAAAAATTGAGATATTATAGCTTGTGAATCAATAATATTTAAATCATTATTGAAAACAGGCATATTAATCTTAATCATTCATGTTAAGATTTAAAGAGTTAATTCCATTCACCTTTGAAACAAGAAAAAATATAGAAACTAAGGTCATTTTGTGCTTTAGGATTTTTTTATTAACCCCACCACTATGATAGCTCTGACTGTGTTCCTGGGAATATTTCATGGTCACTTAAACCTCCTTAATGCATATGCTATGTGCTACAGAATTTTATAGTTGCTTAGACAGCTACTTTAAGTGGATGGAAAATGATATGTTGGGTTTCTGTATCATAGTGAAGCTGGGGGTCTCTAGTCATCTGTGTCCCTTTTCACTTACTTGACTTCTGTGTTGCAACATCTGACACATTCTTTATGTTGAATTAAAAGATCTTCCTCTCCAAACTGATGCCAGGAAGGAGCTTCTGCCTTGTTCATCTTTTCAATACCAAGGCCAAACTTTCATGATAGATGATCAATAAATGTGTTGAAGTAGAGTAGAGTATTTGCTTTGGTAGCCTAAAATAGTGGAAGCTGTGGCTTAAGTTTGAATTCTCCACTCTCCTTGACTTTCTTTTGATTTTTCTCTGATAGCTGAGACTGTCCAACTAAATAATACTGATTGTTCTGAAATCAGTATCGAAGCTGTTCATTGTTTAAAAAGTCATTAGATATTACCACATTCAGATCCCTCTGCCAGAACCACTTTTGAAACTTTATGTACATGTGAATGAAAGTCATTGTACCTAAATTTTGGTGAATGTTTAATATTTGGCTTTTGAAAGATAAAAACAATGAAAAAATAGTCTACTTAGGGAAATTTTAGAATGATGTTCTTTATAAAATGAATCAGGCATTCTCTAGTAGTTGACTTTCTTTTATGAAATGAATTGAAACATACCATAGTATCCTAACCCTCTCATATTAAAGAACACAAATTCTATCACAGAATTTTATGCAAACACAAGGCAGCAAAATCATGAAGAATATTGTATTCAGCTCTTCTCTCTGTGCCACCAGTTTATTCTGACTCTGTGCCACTAGCTTTATTTAGACTCTGGGTATTTAACTCTGGGTATGTAGCTTAATTGTATTATAATTATATTATCCCATCACGAGGAAAATAAATTGAATAATGAGTCATAAGTACATAAAAATTATTTTGCTTTGATACTAATGTTAGAGTTAAAAAACTACATTTTAAAATAAATTATATTTGGGTAGTTATATTTTCATCTAAAATTGAAAAAAGACTACGTATTTAAAATAATATTATCTATTAAATAAAATGTAAGATTAATTTCATCACAACATATAAAAGTGTCTTTGAATTCAAGAGGTAATACTGTGTGGGCCTAATGCATATTATAATGCATGACAAAATTGAGATTGCAAATGCAAATTTGAGTAATTTTTTATCTTCACTCAAAAATTACAGAAAATGTAAA
Organism: Urocitellus parryii; assembly: GCF_045843805.1. NCBI lineage: Eukaryota > Metazoa > Chordata > Mammalia > Rodentia > Sciuridae > Urocitellus > Urocitellus parryii. The sequence continues at coordinate 38,114,362 of NC_135540.1, read as the reverse complement.
AACTTTTTAATATACTTGCATAATTTGGTGTATGGTATGTTATATGTAATATAATATCTATATAGGACTATATATTACATATAGTATGTGAATAATATATACATGTGTATACTTACAAAATATATGTGCATAAATACATAATAAAATATACAGCATGTAGAATACATGCATAATTTATTATACATAGAAGGTAGAAAGGAAAAAGCATTTTAAAGAATAAAAATAAATAGCTATGGAAGTTGTTCAGAGTTTCTTTTCATCCGTTCATTTTCACAAATCTGTGTGTATACATCTATATATACATGTATGTGTCTGTATGTATGTAGGTATGAAGAGAGAAAAGTGGAGGAGAATCTCTGCAAAGAAAAGTAAGCTTCAGGAGGCAAGAAATTTTGCCTTTTTATTGCATGTCACTTTATCAAGAATGTGGCACATTTATAAGTTTAATAATTGTTGAATAAAAGTTGAAAGTAGTTCTCAAAATCTTTGACATTAAGCTTTCTGATGCCCCTTCAGTCCTTCAACATCACTTTCTCTACTGCAGCCAGAAGCAATTTATGGGAACCAATAATCAGATTACATGTGCTCCAGTGTGTGCTAAGCCCTTGTCTTCCCATTGTTCTTCACACAGCCAAGATTCTCAGGCTCCTAGGGTCTTCTCCACACTCCCCTTCTTCTCAGACCACTCCCTCCTCCTTTGCTAATTATGTCACAGTCTTGCTGGCATTTGCAAATCTTCAAACTTGTCACTTAATTCTGGAATATTTTATGCCTCCTGCCTCTGTCTTTCCATTCTCTTTGTGGCTGCTTCCTTCTCAGATTATATAACCAAGTTTATATTCCTCTTCCCTTTGAGCATCTTCTTGAAAAACAGAGTTCAGAATGAGTCATTTATTTGCTGTTTATTTCCTTCCCACAATATATCAAAATTAGGAGTTATTTTACTTTTTTAATTTAGTTTCAATTATTCTTCCAACTGAGTCACTAAATTCCATTTTGGCAAAAGAACAGATCTGTCTTATTCATCTCTCTGATGATACAGATTGAGCATTTCACATGCTCCACATTTTGGAAACTTTTAATACTGACATGATACTACAAGTAGAAAGTTCCACACCTAATATGACAAATCATATTCAAGAGCAGTAGCAATAAAAATATTATATGCAATTGTCTTCATATGTATATCACATGTAAAACAACAACAAACTTTGTGTTTAGGATTGGGTTCTGCTCTGGTTGGATACGTTTTCTGTGAAGATCCATGTTATAGTGTAGAAATAAAATGTCCTCCCAAAAGCTCTTGCAGCAATGCAGAAATGTTCAGATGTGCAGTGAATAGATTATGAGAGTTGTAACATAATCAGTGGATTAATCTATTTAATGGATTAATAATTTGAAGGAATTATACAGATAATTCATTCAATATACCAATGTAGGCAACTGGGATGTGGCTGGAGGTAGTAGGTGACCAGGGGCGTGCCCTTAGGGATTATATTTTCCCCTTATTCCTCACTCTATTTCCTGGATGTCATGAACTGAGAAACTTTCCTCCACCATGCCCTGACACCATGATGTGTTGTCTCATCTTGGGACTAGAGAAATGAAATTGACCAACCATGAACCAACCATGAAATTGACCAATCATGAGACCTCTGAAACCATGAACACAAATAAATGTTTCCTCTAGTAAATTGTTATTGTTGGATAATTTTGGCACAGCAATTAACACAGTCCATGTGTTAAAAACTCAGTCCCCAAGTAATGGTTCTGGGAAGTGGTGGAATCTTTAGAAAGTGGGGCCTAGCTGGAGGACCTTAGGTTATTGCTCTTGAAGGGAACTGTGCAACCCTGATCTCTTCCTCTTCCTGTTTCTTTCCTGGCTCATGAGGTAAATGGTTTTGCTCTTTTTTTCTACATGCTTTTGCCATGATACACTTGTACTGGGATCTTTAAAATAATTAGCCAAAATAAATAAATACTTTTATAAGTTAATTATCTCAGGTATTTAATTATAGTAATATAAAGCTGACTAATAGAGATCCCATTCTCAATCCATCTCACTGTGTATGCTAATATTCCAAAGTTTAAAAAAAGTGACATCTGAAACACTTATGGTTCCAAGAATTTTGGATGAGGTATACTCAACCTGTACTGCTTAGCATGCATGGTATCTAACATCTGAGTGACATTTAATAAATATTTGTAAATGAGTGGATGAAAAGTAACCTCTGAACTCCCCAAATTCTTCACTTGTATTGCTTTTTAGACACTTCATCCTTTCTGTCTGTTATTTGGAATATAGCTGAAACATAAGTTCTTATGTCGTCAAGGCAAGATATGTTTTTAAATTTCCTTTTTCATCCTTTATATCATCAGTGACAGACAGTGCTAGCATTCTGCTGTGACACAATCTGTGATGTACTACCCAGATTCTCTTCAGGAACAAAGGATTTATCCCCACAAATTCTGGAAAACAGCCTTCAACTGTTAGCTTTCTTCACGATTTTTTTCAAATGGAGAGAGTAGCCTTGCCCAATCTCACACCTTTTAGTAGTATTGTGCAACAAATGATCAAAGTTGAAATATTAGGACATGGCCTCCTCTCTCCAACTAGGGACAAATATAAAGGTCATTCCTGCTCCAGAGTTTCCCATTGCATTGGCTTACAAGTTTGTTGGGACTGATCTACTCACAATTGCTCTTTTCACTGACTTTCCACAGTCATTGATCCCAGGACACTCTATAATAAACTTTCTTGCTAGTGAGTTTCCATCTCAGAATCTGCTTCCCAGAGAAACTGAACTGCCACATCTGCAAATATTCATTTCTCCCTTTTCCATGATAATCGAATTCTTTATTTTCAATAATCAGATAAATGTCTTAGTGTTCTATATAGTTAACTATGGCCACATGACAATAGGTTATAATCAGAAATTTTGTGTCTAACTGCTACCTTAATAATTTATATTCAAAGGCAAAAAAAAAGCAATATAAAATACTATGTTTTGGTTTAAATGAACTTCAATATGTTTATAAAAATGTATTCCATTGACCATGCCTCAATTCTCTTTACTTATATCTCTGCCATAATTTTAATTTTATAATTTATGAAATATATTTGGCTAAATCTAAGAAAAATTGCAGTGTTCCATATCATACACTAGGAACACATATTTTTAAAATGCTTCTACTTCAATAATAAATCACACTAAAAAACAATTTGATATTTGTTTGCACTTAGTAAATATTAGTTGGCTCCTGAGAAACTAGTTCTCTAGTAAAGTCAAAATCAAATATAATTTTTCATCTTATGATGGAAGAAAAATAAAATGCTAATATTATAAGAATGATTTTTATTTATATTAGAAATTTCATCATGATAAAGTATTGAAGGGGACAAAGAATAGCCTTGGGTATTGACTCTGGAGTTAGTCAAATCTGCGTTTAAATCCTGACTCCTATTTATTTATTGTATGATCTTAGGCAAGCACCTTCTCGTTTCTTATCACAGCTTGAAATAAATAGGCTTGGATTTTTCAGTCTTTCTAAATTCTTGACTTTATACTACTTATTTTTAAAATAATATGATTGCCCAAACCCATCATTTCACTTTTATGGATCCCAAATTCTCCTCTCTGGTCCGTCCAGTCTATTTCCCCATCTTATGAACCTACTTCTCTTCCCATATGACTCTGAAATACTCAGTCAAGAAATGCTTTCATCTGTTCTTTTGTTTATGAATTAGGTATTTCTCTCTACTTAAAAAAAAATGAGATGCAGTTCACATGCTATAAATTCAACTTTCTGAAATCTGCAGTTTAGTGGTATTTAGGATACCCCAGAAGTTCTACAACAATCATCACTATGTAATTTCAGAATATTTTCATCACCCTTTAAGTAAACTGAATACTCATGAACAGTCATCTCCTGTCCCCTAAGCTGCTGGCCACCACTAGAGGACATTGTCACTGTGACTGGCCTATTCTATACATTCTATACTGGCCTATTCTGTACATTTTCTATGAACAGAATCATATATGGCTTGGTGTGTCTGGTTTCTTTAATTTAGGATGATGTTTTCAAAGTTTACTCCAGTTGTAGCACATACCAGTGCTTCATTCCATTTTATGGCTAAATAAATTTTCTTTGTATGAATACATAACAGTTTATAATTTATTAGCTGATGTATGTTTGAGTTTTTTTTAAATTTTCGGCTATAATGAATAATGCTGCTATAAGCATTATTGTACATGGAAGTGAAATGGCAGGGTTATAAAATAACTCAATATTTTGCTTTTTAGAAACTGTCAAATTTTTCAAAAAGTTTTTATCATTTACATACCTGTCACCAATAAGAGGATTCCACTTTCATCATATCTTTGCCAGCATCTGATATGTGCTATATTTCAGTTTTTGTAGCTAGGTGGGTGAATATAAAAAGCTTCATTTTTTTTTTGTACTCACAGACTTAACTGTGTAAACAAAAGGAATCAATGAAACGATTTTAATTTGAATTGTTGCAAAAATCATTCCAAAATTTCGTTTTCTTTTCTGAGAATGTTCTTTCCCATTTTTCTCACCTTCCAGATTTTATGCATCCTCTCCATTCTCTGCCCTTACAGAAGACTTGAAAAATGATACAAGCTCATGGTTACCATATCTGCCCTGAATGTTATGGCAGATATTATGTCCTCTGCCTTCAGATTTATTGTTTTGTCTATCTCCATACCATATGCCCCTTGAATTCCTAACTCCGTCTATACCTTTTCTGATGTAAAGAGCCATGTCTCACACAGCCAAGTGAGCTCTACAGCATTTAGACATCCCCTGGCAGTGCCTACTATGGTCAAGGTAAAATCCTTGGGCACTGCTTTATTATTAATTGCGGGATATCACACTTCCCCATTCTCTTGCCCTGTGTCTTCTGTCTTATTTTCTAAATACTCTACATACTGTTTCAAGCATCAAAGTTTAAATATTCTTAAACTGAAATATTTAGTTGCATTTTCACTCCATAACTTCTCTAGCATGTAAAAAAAAAACCCACATCTTTGATAAGATAATATGAAATATTTCCTTTCAGTAAATTTTTCAGTAGTTCAAAATTGTCTGTCTACTCTAGACCCATTTTTAAATACTCTGAGTAGTTTTAACGAAATATTAATACCACTAAACTGGTTTCAGTAGGTCACTGGATACTAGTAGTCAAAACAAACAAAATTTAAAAGATTAAACTTGATAAAATCCTATATTTCTATGTTAATGGATTTATGTGTGGAGGTGAATACGATTAATAAAATGAAGACAGAGAGACAGAGAGAGAAAGAGAACCCTCCCTATACTCTGTGCTTTCAGACCTCATTCTATTTTTGTTCCTTTTTTTAGAAAATCAATGAACTATACTCGACTTATTCAATTCTTCATCCCCTTTTTCTCAACAACTCTTGCTCTCAAATAAGATTTTTCATTACCTCTTATTCCACTGAATCAGTTATTCTCACTATCTCCTTGACCTGACTGCACAGTGACACTATTCTGACAAATCCTAATGGTCAATTCTTAGGCCTTGTAAGATTACAGTTATTTAGTAGCATTTGATATGGTTGGTGACCTTATCTTTCTGGAAACACATTCTTCACTTGGAATGTCTGTTCTGCATTTTTATCTCAATTCATTGTCCACTCCTTTTCAACCTCTTTTTAAATTCTACTTTAGACATTTTTTTTTTAATTTGCTCTTTCCTCTGGCTTCATTTCCATGTGCTTTTTCCTTTGCCTTTATGTCTCTTGTGGAATATCACCTTTTCCAATATCCTTTTATGGCAAACCCACTACAATTTTTTCCATATATCAATAATAGTTTTTAGTTGCAAATAATAGAATTCACCATGCACAGCTTAAAAAATTATTAAATGATATTATGTAACACACATCATATCAACATGAACAATGATTCTGGGACCTCACTCATCCCAATACTGTTGGGAACCAATTGTCACGATTGGCCAGTATGGCTTCTGAAGAACTAGATTCCCTTACCACAATATCTATCAAGAGATTCAGTGTCCCGAATGAAGCACATGTCTCACTGATTCCATACAAATACAAATGACATAATTAGTGTATTACCAATTTATTTTTTACTGCTCTTGTCACTATTTGATATTATAGGATATACTCATTTATTGCCTGATTGTCTCCTCAATTAAAGTGTGATTTCTTTGAGAACAAAATCTCTGCCCACTTGAACCACCTTATTATCTGACTCCCAGTATGGCACTGTATGGCTCTCTCTATGATCATCAGTGTGTAGACAAACATGGTAATACATAAACTTTTATTTAATTTAAGATGCTTAATAGAGGAGTCTGTGTCTGAAGTATGAGCACTGGCTAAGTATCGAACCTTGAAGTTGATCTAACTTTCCAGTCCTTGTTTTCTTCATCTCAGGATCATAATAATACCTACTTTCAAGGATTAATGTGAAGTGTAAATAAACTAATCCCAAGGGACTTAGCAAAAGGTGTTTCACTTAGAAAATTTTCAATAAAGTCTGAATAAAAATATTTCCAGTAACAAACATTCATTTGAGAGACACATCTTTGACTGGACATAATGACTTATTTTTGCATTGAAGACTTATATTTGTTGAAAACAAAGGTTTTATCAACTAAAAACAACTCATAGAACATCTCTGCAAAAGACAGTCCAGAAACCACACTGGACTACTAGGAAGAAAAAACCCACAAGGCTACCAGATATGACTCTAAAATGTTTATAATGAAGGTAGCTATTGCTGGGCGTGGCAGTGCATGCCTGTATCCCAAAGGCTCAGGAAGCTGAGGCAGGAGGATCACAAGTTCAAAGCCAGCATCAGCAACTTAGCAAGGCCCTAAAGCAACTTAGTGAGACCCCACCTCTGAATAACATATAAAAAAGGTCTGGGAATGTGACTTAGTGGGTGAAAGAAAGAAAGAAAAAAAAGAAAGAGAGGAAGGAAGAAAGAAAAAAGGACAACTGTGAAAGTGGAAAAACATTCTATTTTACATTTAAAACAGATTTACAAAGGTAAAAAAAATTCTAGCTGCTAGAAATTGATGTTAGAATATCCAATATCTCTCAGACATAAGTTTTTATTTTAAACATTTACATAGTGACTTGAATATTCAAAATTTTCAAATTCTGTCTTCCAAAAAAAACTCTCCTCCAACTTGAAGGAGATGGATAAATCCACCATCCATCAACATGATTGTTGAAAAAGAAGGATAGGATGATTAATTAGGGTTAGTCTTTTTCTGTTCAGTTCAGGTTCAGTAATGTGCCCTGGAAATGACACAAAATCATATTTCTCTGGAATTTGATGAATGGAGTCATAAGCATCAAACCATTTTCTACACGCTCTACATCAAACGGCTTGTTATTGAGGAGTATTTAATAAAGGAAAGACAAACTCAATATAACTATAAAGAGGAAGAAATTCTATTATTGATTCTGAACAAGAAAAATAGAAACTTTTTATGAAGAAAAAAAGAACGTTTAGGGAAATATATAAAGAGAAAATTGAAGGCTTTCTAAAAATCCTGACAGATTTTATTACTGAGTGCTCATAGGACCTAAATCAAATGCAGCTTTGTAAACATGTTGCAATAGGGCTAGAACTAAGATTTAACATTACTAATTATAATGTGGAGCAAATGCTTATTGGAAAAAATGTTGGCCTCCTCCTCTCTTTGCTGGTACCATTTCCATTTTCTATGTTGCATCATTACCTGGGCTGCTTTTATTATTTTCCTTTCACCTACTATTTCATGTAAATGCATCTAAGCTCTATGTATGAACTCTCTAAGTCCTTTATGATTTAAAATAAATATATGTTAATATATAATTTAAATCATAGTACAATTGAGCAGCTGTATTGGTAATAAAGGCAATGAAATGTAAAAATCATGTAAATGCAGCCTTTGGATTGAGCACTTTCATTTAAAGTCAAATACAGTATCAATTCAAGATGCTTATGATTATAATTAACAAATTAATTTCCTCCCTAATTCAGTATTCAGAAAGATTAAGATACTTTAAAATAAGATACTCAAGAGAAGACTACATAAAGAGTTAAATTATTATTACTCTAAGAAATACCACTGAGTTTGGGTATTGGTTCAAAGAAAGCAATTGCAAAACAGATATGTTGAGAAAAATCAGAGGAATTGATTATGAGCAGAGTGTTAGATGAACATAAGTAATTTTCTTTAGTTGCATGTGATAATGATTTTGTAGTTATGTAAGTATATAACTGTATTTTTAGAGATGCATGCTGAAATATAAAGATGCAATGATATAAAATTGCTTTAAAACACTTTAGCAAAAGAAAAAATCAATTTTGTCAAAATCTTGATACTGTCATCTGGATACTGGGTATATGGAATTTATTTTATTAGTTCCTCTTTTTCTAATAATTTAAAAGTAGAACTGAGTAAATATGGAAAAGCAGTGAAAAATGTACTGCTTTGAAGTGCATGAAAGAAAAATATGCCAACAGTTGTTTAAAATGCTTACATTTTGCTTGTTTAAATCACTTTCTTGCACAAGGAGATTTAGACAGAAGTACTCTTTGAGTATTTGTGTTGTGTGTGATTGTCTCTAGAATACTTGATTGCCTTATTGCCTTCACAGGATGGCTAATTAAGCCATGCAGGTTATTCTTTCCCCCATATCTGACCTTGTCTCTGTATCTTGCTCTATATCTTGTCTAGCCAGCCACATCCACCTCCTTGGAGGTTCTTACCTCAGGGCCTTTGCATAAACAACTGCTTCTGCAGTTTTCTGCAGTTTTCCTTAGGCATCCAAATGGTTTGCTTCTTCACTCTTTGAAGTCTTTCCTTTCTCTTCTTTTCCTTTCCTTTTCTTTTCTCTTCTCTTCTTCTTGCTTTCTTTTTCTTTTGAAGCCAAGGATTAAACCCAGAAGTGCTTAACCCCCAAGCCACATCCCCAGCCCTTTTATTTATTTATTTTATTTTGATACAGAGTTTCACTAACTTTCATAGACCCTCTCTAAGTTGCTGAAACTGGCTTTGAACTAGTAATTCTCCTGCCTCAGGCTCCTGAGCCACTGGGATTACAGGCATGTACCACCATGGCCAACACAAATCTTTCTTTAATTGTGACCTCATTGAGGCTTTCCCCTTTTTATTTTATTGGTAGGAATATTAAGATGCCATCATGATAAGATTTATAATTTAATTCTATGTGTTCAGAGAATAAGCTTCATATGAATTAAACTATTGAAATAATTATACTTTATGGTTCAGGATTTGGCCTATCATATTGGCTATTCAATATAAACTCGAAAACTGTGTGTGTTCTGCTGTTGGTAGATAGAATGTTCTAAACATATCAATTAGGTTAAGTGGATTGCTGGTGTTACTTAAGCCTTTTATTACCTTACTGAATTTCTTATTTTATAAATTGTTTTGTAAAGTTGTATTTTATAAATTGTCTACTTATTAATTGTTGAGAAGGCTGTTAAAATATGTAGCATAATTATGAATGTTTCTATTACTCTTTGTAGTACTTTCGTTGTTGGTTTCATGAATTTGAAGCTCTGTTATTAGATATTTTGCCTATGTGATAGGCAGAGTTCTAAGGTGTGTGTGCCATGTATGATCCTTAGAGACTCTCTACAGTGGACTCCGTCTACTCAGTTAGGCTCTTAAAAGGGACAGGAGTCCTGGAGAGGGAAATCCCAAGTATGAGAAGAAGTTTTGTGTGGGGAAGTTTCCTGTCTGACTATGAAAGTAGAGGGAGCAATTGGGCAAGTTATACTGCTGACTTCCAGGAGCTGCAAGTGGCCTTCAGCTGAGAGTCAGCAAACAAATGATCCTCAGTCCTACAAATGCTAGGAATGAATTAATGTCACAACTATGTGGGCTTGGAAGATGACCCTGAGCTCCAGACTGGAACACAAATCAGCAGCTACCTTGATTTTAGCCTTGTGAAGCTGAATAGATTTCCATGGCCAGATTTCCAACCTACACAGCTATGAGCTAATAAATGGGAATTTTTTAAGTCCATTAGGCTTGTGGTAATTGTTATGCAGAGACAGAAAACTGATGTGGTCTATAAATATATAAGATTGTTAAGTCGACTTGATTACTTGAACTCTTTACCATTATGAAATGATCTTTATCTCTGATAATATTCTTTGATTTGGAATCTACACAGTCTGAAATTAATATAGCCATTCTGACTTTGTCTTGATAAATGTTAGCATAGAATATTTTATTCTATCCTCTTACAACCTAATTATGCTTTTACATTTAAATTGGATTTTTCATAAACAGCAGGCAGTTGGGTTTTGCTGTTTTATCCAATCCGATATTGTGTGCCTTGCAATTTCAGTATTTAAAGCTTTATATTTTCTAAGATTAATAAATGTGTGTTTGGGTTTAATTCTACCATCTTATTTGACCTCTCTGTGTCCTCTCTGTTGCTTTTCTTTTCTTTTCTTTTCTACTGTCTTTTCAATTAATAGAGCGTGACTTATGATACTATTTATAATTCTCCTTTGTTATTAGCCATAACTCTTTACAGTCTCATTTTAGTTTCTGTAGGGTTAATAGTATTCATATTTAACTTATCATTGCTTACCTTCAAATAATGCACTGCTTATTGCAAAATATAGAAACCTTAAAAAATATGCTTCCTTTTCTACTTGTTGAAGTATGTGATATCATTAACATTTTCCTTTTACCTGTGATAAGCATCACAGTACTTCACCATTATGTCTGCATTACGCTATTATTTTGTTATTATTTTCACACATTAATTGTGCAAATTCATGGGGTCACTGTGATATGTCCATTATGCATTAATTGTGTCCTTCCACTCTTTTACCCTCACCCCTTATAGTCCGTCTTGCATCCTTCCCAGTCCCTAGTAATCCTTCTCCTACTTTTAGATCTTCTTTTTTACCTCACAGGTGAGTGAAAACAGGTGATACTTTTCATTCTGTACATGGTTTAGTTTACTTTGCATGATGGTCTCCAGTTTCACCTGTTTTCCTGAAAAATACAAGATTTCATTCTTCTCTAGGATGAATAATATTCTATTCATCTATTGGTCATCAAGGCTGATTCCATATTTTTGTTATTGTGAATAGTGCTTCAAGTAAACATGGCTATACTGTTGTCTCTTATATGCTGACTTTATTTATTTTATATAAAAACTCAGGAGTGGGATAGTTGAAGCATGAGGTAGTTTTATTAAGAATCTCCATACTGTTTTCTATAAACTATACTAATTTACATTCTTACTAACAATGTGTAGTTAATCTATTGTTGTAATTTAAATTTGCATTTTCTTGATGGCGAATGATATTTAGCATTTTTCCCTACATCTATTGGTAAATTGTATTTTTTCTTTTGAGTAGAATCTGCTCAGATCATTGTCCCATTTTTAATTGGGTTACTTAATTTTTTTCTTTGCTGTTTTTTGGCATTTTTTATATATTATAGATATTAACTCTCTGTATGATGAATAGCCAACAAATACTTTCTCCCATTCTGTAAATTGTCTCTTCGCTCTGTTAATTTTTTCTTTGCTGCACTGAGAATTTTTATTTTGACAAAATACCATTGTCAATTCTTGCTTTCGTTTCCTGTGTTTTTGGAGTTCTAGCCAGGAAATCATTGCCTGTTCTAGTATCTTGAAGTATTTCCCTGATGTTTTCCTCTAGTAGTTTCAGAATTTCAGGATTTACATTAGGGTCTTTGATCCCTTTTGTTGTGCAGGGGGAGAGATAGAGGTCAAGCTTCAATCTTTTGCCTGCCTTTTTAGTTATTTATATAAAGCAGGAGGATAAATGTAGTCTCTATTATTTCATTCTGGAAAAAAAAAAGAAAGAATACCAGTTCAATTTCTTTGGGGGTTTATATCTGCTTGAGAAATGTAAGATTAAAGATTTACTTAAACATTTGGAGCCATGTAATGATATACCAGGTTATTCTTAAAATACTCTAAAATCAATGTATTACTGTGAGTCTATTACTAATGAATGTTGTAGAGATAAACTTAAGAGAAGTAAAGGTTCTTCTTGGCATCTTTCCTTATGGAAGCCACAAAAATTGTCAAGAATACTAATGTATTTCTTCATTCTTAAAAAACTTGGTAATCTATTTATTTATCTCTTAAAGAGCACACTTAGAATGAGTATACAAAGCATCTAATCCTAAAGCAGTTTTATGATTCTACTTGGAAAATTAATAATATTATTAAAGACTCTGCCTCTCACTAAGTTGAAGAGACCTCTGTGAAGTGTTAAATGACTTCCATGAACAAACAACAGCATTAAGAAAGTGATTTGAAATGTAACCCGTACTAAAGATGCTTCTGAAATATTATAAACTTAAATTGTTAAGAACTTTCCTAAGTTCCTTTTGTTAGTGTGTTAATGATTTTATTATACAACAGATTTTTTGGCAAAAATAGAGAATAAGGTTACAGAGATGAAGCAATGAATAATGTATATTAGCTGACTATGAAAAAGAAAATGAAAGAGGGTTTAATATCTTTAAATTTTTATTTTGCTTATTAAAAATACAGATTGTACTGCAAGAATATCTTATTTTTAAAAAAATACTAAAATGGACTCCTAATTTTCAGTAATATACTGATCATGAAAACTAATCATGTATGAATGGAATTTTCTATTTTCCCCCTAAATAGCAACTTTCACATAACAAATTGATTTTATTATTATCAATACTTAAAATATTCAGGGAAAATATAAACATAAACAATAGCAATTAAGTGGATTAAATATATATCATATCTTTTATAAAAATATCTCACATAAAAATATCCAATAAATATTTTTGCAAAATCAATAAAACTATTCTTTTAATTTTGGCTGCCTCTGTAAACTAATTACATTCTATTTGAAAATTTTGTAGATATCTTAAACAGAGAGGAAATATATAGTTCACATTTTCAAACAATTTAAGTATTTTAAAATAATAATTTTATTTTCTCAAGTCTAAAATATGCAATTATGCATTGCCATACTATATCTTCACTCATAGTTGTTTATCATCATTGTTCAGAAATAAAAGACACACTTATCTTTAACATTTAGTTATAAAATTAAACTCCATTATGTTTAAGGCAGAAAATATACTTATTGTCTTCTATATCAACTATTTTGCATTTTATTTAAACTTAACCTGAACTAAGTGCACATGTGCATGTGTGGGCATATGCATGTGTGCACATGCACACACAAACACACACACACACTATATATATATATATATATATATATATATATATATATATATATATATACATATATATGCAGAATGGGGAATTGAACCCTGGGCATATGCATATTGAGCAGTAACTCTACAACAGAGTTATATCCCCAGCTCCTCATATTTTTTTTAATAATGATAACTTGTCCAGGGCAGTGGAGGACACCTGTAATCAAACCAGTTCGAGAGCCTGAGGCAAAAGGTTCACAAGTTCAAAGCCAGCCTCAGCAACTTAGCAAGGCCCCAAGCAACTTAGCAAGACCTTGTCTCAAAACAAAAAATGAAAATGGCTGGAGATGTAGCTCAGTGGTAAAGTGCCCCTGGGTTCAATTCCCAGTACCCATCCCCCCAAATACTGATGACCTTTATGTAGATATTTATCTAATATTTATAACAATTTCAAAGCTATAACATACAATATAAAAGAAATGACACATTCTCTTGTATTCAGAGATACAGCATGAACAAATCACTATATCTTTCTCTCTTATATATTGACAACACAGGGTAAATTTGTCTTATAATATTTTTTCTTGAAAATTATCAGAGAAAGGAATTGTACCTTTAAAGAATGTGCAGTTTTTGTTTGTAATCAACAGAGGGCAGTGTCAAATTTAGATTCATTTTATGTTTTTTCCTATTTCTCTGCTTTTAAAAAAAATGATAATGACTATCAGCCCCAGAAAAAAAAATTTAATTACAAAATTACAGTTTTATTGATGTTAATCTTGAAGAAAAATCTTTGTAGTATCCTTAATAAAATATTGTTTTTTTCACATTTAATGTGTGATAATAGTTGAAAAGCTTATTGCTGTAAATTTTTAAATATTAATATTAAGACAACCAGAATCAAGAACATGATCTGTTGATTTACAATAGCAAGAAGTATTTCATTTTAAAATGTGAAGGATCTCCTAGTCTCAGTGGAGGTGAGGATGGTCTGTGGTGGGGAGGCTAAGGTGGAAACACTGGAACCAAGAAGCCAATGAAATAATGAAATGGTCAATTGCTTCTTTTCTGTCCCTTAAAAATGACAGTCTAAGGTAGAACACACAGAGGAAGAAACTGGGAAGGAAAAAAGATAGAACAATAGTTTTGTTTTCATAGTAGTTAAATATTCCAATCCGGTGTAGGAAGAGAAGATTCATTTACTGTAGAATTTTGACATTCACATGACTTCTTTGGCAGGAGCAGTAGAGTCAGCAACTTTGCTTTGATCCCTTTCGTATTTGGTCCATTCCAGCACTGTTAGGTCCAATTGGAGGTACAACTGTCAACTTCAAATCTGCCTGTGTGTCCTATTACTGAAATCCCATTTTCAACAATCCTGGTGATATGCCATTTTTTTGTGCTGTTTTTGTTTTTCTTAGAAAAACATTCTGGAGATTTAGCCTAAAATAATCGTGATCTAGCCTTTTCCAATTTCTCTTTTTTATATCCTTTATCTTAAAGCAACAACAACAACAATATACTTTTCCACTCTAATGTTTTCTTTATTATTCTAGAGAAACTTACCACCTCCTTCTGTTCTCATCACTTAGAAAAGTGTTAATAATGTATTTACCATTATTTTGTTTCTTTCTAAATTCTATTTTGCTTGGCAAAATAGATTTTGAGTATACCTAAAGTGTTTTAATCCCACTTAATATATTTTTTTCTATTTCAGAATAACACTTCATGTGTGGTTTAGAAGAGATTCCTATTGCAGTTTATATGTTCACTATATCTATTCCTCTACTGAATTTATAAATGGATTGTTCAATAAACTATACATTCTCTCTGCTAGTTTGGTAATATTGAGAGTAGGGTTTAACTGTACTATTTTTTTAATACTAAAATACAAAAGCCTTTATATAGTCATTCCCCATTCCTGATTGTGTAAAACTCTAGGGCTTTATTAATTATCTTAGAATGTCACAATGTTCTTAAAAACAAACCAACCGTGATAAAACTAAGAGTGTTTAAGGTGGATTGAGAGCTCCTTATGGGGTCAGAGAACAATGGGTTGAAAGCATTGTCGTAGTAGCTGCTGGCTTCCTGTTGCCAATCCAGAATCCACCAAGAAAAGTGTAGCAGGAACAGGAGCAGCAGCTCAAATGTTCACAAGTGACAGGTATTTAAATGAATAAGAAAAAAATGTCTTGAAAAGTATAAATATCTACTGTTATTTTCTATATTTCCACTTCCATAGAGATATGGAACATCAGAATTATTTTAAATTGCAAACAGCAGAAAATTCCAATTAACAATGGCTTAAATAAAATAGAAATAATCCCCGACTTGTGGAAAAGTTCTAAGTCAAGTGCTACTATGGACACTTCAAGGAAGTTCTCAAGGACTCAAGCTATATCTAACCTACTACTTTGATATCTCTAATACATGTCTTATGCTCTCAGGGCACAGAATGGTAGCAAAAGTTTTCCCTATTGTATCTATATTTCAGGAAGTGGAATGGAATAGATAAATGGGGAAGAAAAGGAGGAAACATCATCTTTTTAGGAAGGTTCCAGAAGCTGCCTTTGACACTTCTGCTAATACTTAAGAGGCCAAAACTTAAACCCATACCACACCAATCTGCAAAAATGCTAGAAAATGAAACTTTATCTACTCTACCTGTACAACCCTCAAGTATTATATGATATTTCTCAAGTTCTCCTTTGAATAGAAGTAGAAATACAATTGTAACATCCTCTTCTCTCTCTGAATTTCTCTCTCTTTCATCTCTCTCATTTTTGGTTGTAGCAATCAAATACAAATGAATTTGATTGACTAAAATAAAGGAAAATGAATTATGCTCTGTTGTTATGGTAACTGGAATGGTTGAAATGTGCGTATTATTTTCACAGCATAAATGATACATTTCTAACCATTTATTTTAAATATTGCTGCAAGGTTTGTATAAGGATGAGTGTACAAAAGATTATTTGTTTCCCTGTTGGCTAAAACAGAGTTGTGACTAATCTGAAAAATTTTCAATAGATCTATAATTTATTTGATTCAAATAAATTTTCAACTTGTTTTCACATTAGTTATTGGCAATAAAATCTAAAGGCCTAAACAGGGAAAATCTGAATTTGAATTTCATTGGTGGATCTACTTATAATTTTATTTATAATTCACAAACAAAATAAAGAAATAATTCTATACTATTTAAAAACCACGTAAAAGAGAACATGACCTATTGAAATGTCATTAGGGGTCAAAGTGACCCATAGATTAAGATTAGTTATGTTTCATAATACACAATATTATAGATGTATAATAGGGAAAACATTTTATTTATAATGTAAACAAGTGTGAGGTATTCACCTGGAGATATATATACACACACAAATATATATGTATATAAAATTGTGAAAATTAGACTTTTATTGAAAAGTAGACTATTTATTGACAATTGAAACTATCGTTTTTAAAACACAAAGTTTAAAATGTTCAGCTTTTTACAATAAAAAATAAATATGCCACCATTGTATGAGCTATTAACATTAGGGGAAACTGAAAGAAGTACAAGAACTCTCTGTACTTTGCAATTATTTTGCAAATCCCATATGATTTCAAAATAAAAAAAAAGTAAATATGTTGCTTTGAAACATGTTAGAAATGCTTATCCAAATTTTTGTTGGTATTAAGGTGAATATATTAATAATATTACCTAAAGGAAGATAGAAGAGTGAAAATAAATGATAAAGTGCCCCAATCTCTTGGCACCTGTGCCAGGCTGTCTTGGAGAAGGCTTGTGTTCCATTCATGAACAGTAATCTATGGAGTCATCTATGGGTTTTTAAAGGCAAGAAAGTGTAAAGAAGTTTATCCCAGGGATTCATTAAAGTGTTGGGGAAAAAAGAAAAAGAAAGTAAATTTTCCTAAGAACTCATGTTTCTTCCTATCCTCTTTATCAAACTACTGCTGCCACAATTTTTCCAGATGTCCAAGAGGAAAAAATAACAAAAACACAGGATTGATGTTTACATTCAACTCCTTCTTTCTGTTGTGCGCTTCTAGTTCAGCTTGCTCTCAACCTGGACTCTTTGGCATTTGCTGACACATAGTTTCTATGCCTTTATTATTACACAGTTCACACCATGAAGCACTATTAGATTTTTCTAGTGCACAACAATATCTCTGAGCATTTCCTGACATACCACATTCTCAAATCACATGTACATAACATACACTTATACACAAACACTTTCAAGTATTTTAAGGCTCAGTCCTAAGCTCCAGTATTTAGTTCTACTTAATTCAACAAATAAGAGCATGTTTTAGTCCAGAATGTGGACTAGATACTTTCATTCATAAGTAACTAAAACCACATTTCTGCATTTGAGGATAGTGAGGAAATTGGCCAACAGTATACCCTTAGTCTTCCAAATTTAGTTTATTTTAGTAAAAGTGGACTTTTGTGAGTTCTGTATATCTGCTTGATATATCTCTTCCCTTATATTTAAAATGCCTGTGTTCTTTTCATTGTTTCCTTTACAGTTATATGTTAATATTTATTTGAATAATCTCAATTGTAAAATTTCCCCTAAATATTACACCAACAATTAATTTTCCAATTCCTTTCTATAGAAGCCTATTTAAACAATTAAGACATCTCTCTTTAAAGTTGTAGTATTGATGACAAACAAAACAGAAACAATTTGGTTGCATAAATTTTTAATTTCTAAAAATCAAAGAATATAAAACTTTAATATAAATTCTGGAAATTATTTAACAGTAAGAGAGTCTTCTTGGTACATGCTCAGCACATTCTACTTTATTCTAAAATTATTCTTGTATGTGCTTTTCATTCTCTGCCAGTTTGTAAGCTTCATGAAAGTAAGGCCATCTTTTGATTTATTTCTGTAATTTTCCCCATAGAAGTCCCATGCAACCCAAAGTATCATAATCTATTAACTAATTCCAAACAGAGTCAACATATTGGGAGATAATTACCTGTTAGTTCGGTGGCTTTTCTACATGTCTTTGAAGCAGATGTGTTTGCTATTTTTATTCCAGAATATATTTTCAAGATTACTTGTACTGGGAATGGTCTCATAACATGCAAGCAGTGTCTCCATCCAGGCATACATTTTCTCCCTTATAAAATATCTGTCTCTCTAACCTCTGAGTTTCTCTCCTATAATAAACCTTGCTGCATATACAGTGACATCTATCCCTCTTTGTGTTTTTTTTTTTTTTTGTGAGAATTAGGGTCTGGGAACTGAAGCAAAGGCAGATACTCTTTCCACTGCTATTGCTACGAGTAATAAACCATCTTCTATCTCTGACCCAGGAATCTTTTATCTTTTGCCAGCATCCTTGAAACTGTGGCAGACTATCTAGTCAATTTGAAAGTATTATAAAAATCTCAGGCCTTTTACAGTTCTTGACTCAGCATTTTGAAAAATATTTAAAAAATTAAAATTGCAAGAAATCAAGTATACATCTCAGAACTTTATCCAGAATAGCTATAGTTTAAAAAAAAAAATGAGTATTGACAACTCTGCTAGTAGGAATGCAAATTTGTACAATCAGTTTGAAAAACTATCAATACCTATTAAATCTGAATATACACATATTCTATGCCCTATAGTATTACCATAGAATGGAGAACTACTAAAGATATTATGTTCTAATCCCTGTGACTTGTGAATTCATTACAGTATGTGGTTAAAGGATTTTTGCAGATATGATTAATTATTGATGTTCTTGACATAGGAAGATTGTCCTGGATTATCTATCCATATATGTTGAGAGCCACAGCTGAGTCGGAATGGCCCCTGGCATTTTGCCAGAAGTAATGGTTGAGAGGTGAGCCATTGAGATGATGCTGGATTTATTCAATTGTATATAGAACCCTGCTGTCCGCCTCGGGTGCCTGCTACTTTGGAGTTCTCTCGGGGATTTCCTGGGGAGTTCGAGTTGGTTGGTGAAGTTCAGGTGGAGGGAGTTCCAGTTGGTTTGGTGTGCCAGAGAGGGGCCGCGTGGATGGCGTTCGGGAGGGGAGTGTGCAAAGTGGAGTGCTGTTGAAGTTCAGGCAATAAAGTTTCCTGTTTGAACATACAAATGCTTTGTGTCGGTCTCGATGATTTGTGCCCAGCCAGACTGCGGCACATATAGACTCAGTCTAATTCATGATTCCTTGGTAGAAGCCATTCCTGGATGCAGGAAGAGGAGATACTGCCCCCTTTATGTGAAATAATGATGAGAGTGACACTACATCATTATCTTGGAAGTTTGAGAAAGGATGCCATGAGTCAAAGACTGTGAGTGGTCACTGGAAACTAGAATAGGTAAGGCCAGAGTCTCCTCTAGAGCCTCTAGAAACAAACACAATCCAAGCATTTCTTCATCTTAGCCCAGTGAGACCTGTGCCAGACTTCCAACATACAGAACTTCAACATAATAAATGTTATTTTATGCCATTAAATTTGTGGTAAATTGTTACATCAGCAATAGAAAATTAATAGAATATGTTGCCCCAAATATGTGTGAGAGAGATTAAATTTACGTAAATAATTATAATGGTAAAAGTACTCTGTCCTTTTGGAAGTAAGGAAAGTGGTCACTCATGGTAGCAATTATTACAAAGAGACCACATGGTGGGAATTTTGAGGTCATGGTAATCATCTCTTTCGATCTGACTATTGATTGTGTATATATGTGTTAAGGTTATGATAATATCAAAGAAACCCACTTATAATGTGTTTACTTTTTTTCATATTATGTTGTATTTTAAATAAATTTAAAGTGCAACAGTACATGAAATCACAATACTGAATTGACTGTATATATTAGATAAAGCTCCTTCACCTTTTTGTTTCTGAGCCTCAATTATCCTTAGCGGGAAAGAGGGGTGATGATGTCGATGATAATAATAGTACAGTTGTGGGTCTGATAATGTCCCCTCAAAATTCACAGAATGCCAGAATGAGACTGTGCTGGGAAATAGGGTTTTGATATGCTCTTAAGGTAAGATAAAGTTACACTGTATTAAAGTGTTCCCTAAATATTTTATAAGAGAAAAAACAGGGAGATTTGGATGGAGAGACATGGACACACAGAGGGAAGACAGTCATGGAAAAGACAGAATGATACGATTGAAAGGCAAGCAATGCCACAGTGTCTGGGAACCCCCAGAAGCTAGGAGGAAGCAAGAACTTCACCAAGCTACTTCAGAGTGAGCACAGACTGCCAAAGTCTTAATTTAAGACTTCTAGCTTCTAGAATTGTGAAAGAATAAATTCCTGTTGTTTTAAGTTGCCTTGTAATTTGTTTTGTAGTCCTAGTAAACTAATACCTACCTACCTCACAGGTTTAAAAAAAATTTTTTTTTTTAGTTGTAGATGGACACAATACCTTTATATATTTATTTGTTTGTTTGTTTTTATGTGGTGCTGAGGATCAAACCCAGCACCTCACACATGCTAGGCAAGTGCTCTACCACTGAGCCACAACTCCAGCCCTCATAGGTTTATGAGACATATGGATGACGTCATTTATATGAGTGTTTGAAAATCCCACACATTATTTCATCTCAGTGTTCATTAGTTTCATCATAAGAAGTCTCAAGGTAGAGATAATCTTCTAATATACAAACCTAAATAATAAACTGCATCTTTCTTCTATGAACAACAACAACAAAATGAGGTGAGGTGTGTATTTGGGGAACTATGTCAAACATCCAGTTGATTGTGGCATTTTTACATGCTTTTGGTCTTCAGTTGTCCTTTGTATCATGTCTATATGTTAAAAGACCACTCATCAAGGGGGTCTTGGAGCATACAGAGGCACAATACACAGGTTATTTTCTTCAGTGAGATTCTGAATCAACTGGAAAAAAAAGGAAAAGAAAAGAAAGCAGAGGGAAATTGAAATATTATCAATATTATTATTGAATTCTGAGATAGAAAATGTAGGTTAAGACAAACAGGTCTATTGACTGGATTATAAGAGCTAACAAATTAACCCATTCTGTTCTCTGCAGCACTGAACTGAAATGAGCTTTCCCACAGAGTTCTTGTGTAAGACCATGACTAGGTAGTACCAGGTTCCTGTCCACACATACAGTTGATAAATGTATTATACAATCTAAGGACCCTGGGGTGTAATGATTTATTGATGAAGATTGAGAATAAAAGAGGTGTTTTTATTGTCCAATTAATATATATATGAAGATTCTTTATCATCTTCGGGTGTCACCCTTCCTTATTTACATAATCACCCTTGTTGTTGCATTGCCTGCCATGCTAGTCTGTAAAAAAACACCTGCTTTCAATGACTCTCAGAGGTTGTTACTATGCTTTGTTGGTGAAAACCAAGCAAAAAGTTAGAGTGTGCAGGAAAATGTGATAACAATTCTTTTTGCTCCTCCTGTTAAACTTACTATTCAAAATTTTGTACTATGAGTTTAGAACAACACATCCAGTTATGTCTTCTTTTGAGCTCTTTAAGACATTATCACTGAATTTCAAGAGTATGATTTCTTCCAATTTTACCTTACCTCTCACTCATGGCCACTAGGTTGGGAAGTTCAGACAGGGACTGCAGATAGAGCAAGAAGAATAGTCACATTTATATAAAGACGTACATTTGGTCTTCTAGCATGGCTTCAATCCAACTTGAGAAAAAATAATTTTACCATATTGAGGAGAAGCAAAAGAGGAAATTAAACAGAAGGGCTTATCGTCAACATGAAGAAATTGGGTGGAGAGCCCTCACAGGAGACAGAGCCACATCTCAAGGCTTGTCTGATGAATAGCTGATGGATGATAAGAGACGGCTTCTCCCAGCCCTGCTCTTGTGGGAGAGCTGTAAATTTTAGGTGGCACCATGAAGGAAACATGGACAGAAAAGACCCCATGCAAGAGCCCAGATTTCTGGGTTGGTGAAAGGTGATAACCAGCCTAGAATCCTAAACTGCCCCTTTGTTCAACGTGAATAAGTCACCCTAAGTAGGCATAACTGTACGATTCTGACTGCCTGTTCATGCAAAGTATATGCCTCTTTACCCAGTGAAGAAGCGTTCCACTGGTCCAGTTTTCCTCCTAGTCCTGACTGGACAATAGAATCCCAGAACCAATGTATGCACATGAGTTCCAGGCTTCTGGCTGACTCCATAGATGGAGTCAAAGGGGTCAAAGAATAGAACCTGCAAAGGGAGAAGGAAAAAGCCCATAGGATCCCGTTCCAGGCTAGGAGTGAGCACTGCAGGCACTGGAAGGAGGAAGATTTGGAAAAATTTGAGAAAGGGATTCCAAAGTGTGGAATGGTGGCATCAGGGTACCTCTGTCAAAAAAAAAATACAAAGAAGGTATTTATTCTAAGTGGTAATGGGAAGTAGTTGAGGCAAGCTACTTGTGTATTCTTCCTAATTTTATCCAGTTATTAAATTTCTCCTTCTTCTCTGGATAGAATAAAGAGTAAGGAAAGACATCAAGGAGAATCCCTCCTTATGGAAACCCAGGAAGCCTGGGACAACTGTTTTAACTCTAATGATGGAGATAAGTGCATTCAGTCACTCATATTAAGTTCATTCCCTTCTCACCTGCAAACACCTTGCTCCCAATATCCCAATTGCTTAAAACTGGCTTATTTTAATTGTAATTCTTAACCCCCCCACCCGACCCAACCACATGTTGGAAGGTATAACATACCTCAGTTGTAGTGCTGCCTATATTAAAAAGGCACCCAATTTAAAACCATGTGCAAAAGGATAAATTTTATTTCTTTCCTGATCTAAGTAACTTTTGTTTTCTAACTGATTTCAGCCACCAACCTCCCTTGTCTTGTGAGAGGAGTCTCCTTCAGACTGAAATTTAGAGCATTGCCATGCATTCCAGAGAAATAGCGCTGACTGGCTTGGGATCTGTGCCACAGAATCCATAAACATGGATTTACATGAGGCTCTGTCATTGACTCAGGAATAAATAGTGGGCCATAAAAGTGAAATATCCAATTCTCAGGGCCATTTAAATATATAAATATGCACCACAACTCAATGTGCTTTTCACTGGATTAACAACACGCTGCTACATAGTGATCCTGCCAAAGGACCTGATATTTCAAAGCCCGCTCCATTAATGCCAGAAAATGAGTAGCAGCAGCTCTCGGGTATGTCCATGTTCTCTCTATGAATACATTGTCTGTTTGGGCCTAAGGCAGAACAAATAGTGAGCCAAAGAAAACAAGAGTGGATCCGCAAAGCCTGGGTTCCCAGCCCAACCTATGTCCTTTGGGATTCTGTTTTTGTATCTGTGAAGTGAATATTATTATTAATACCCAACACAATTCATAGGCTTGAATGAGGTTGATTAATTTAAAGCACTTAGGGTACAACCTAGGCCATAATAAGATATTAATAAGTACTTTATTATTGGTATAATCAATCTTTACTTTCAATTGAGTGATGGAATAACCATGTTTATAACTTACATATTTATAGGATAAACATAAAAAAGTAATTTTAGTAAAATAAATTAAGGTGCTAAAAAATAGAAATTAAAGTAGTAAAATTGTGTGTATTGTGTACTTTTAACTTGTGTGTATCTGATTCCACCAACCTCAATATTTCAGTAAATTTAGTTTGATAGTTCACCGAGTCTGGTTCTTGGGCCAGCTACCTCAGCATCTCCTGGGGAACAAGTTAGAATTGCAAATTCTCAGGCACCAACCAATAACTACAGGATCATAAAGATCTAGTGTACCTAGGAGAAAACCAAATCAGGTATTGAAAGATGTTCTCTTCACCTTTATATGCTTCTTCAAAAAGAAACTGATCTAGCTAGGCACGTGGCACACACCTATAATCCCAGCTGCTCCGAAGTCTGAGGCAGGAGGATTACAGGCATGTACAGAACTGATCTCGAGTTCGAAGACAGCCTCAGCAAAAGTGAGGCACGAAGAAACTCAGTGATACCCTATCTCTAAATAAAATACAGAATAGGGATGGGGATGTGGCTCAGTGGTCGAGTGCCCCTGAGTTCAATCCCTGGTACCAAAAAAAAGAAGAAAGAAAGGAAGGAAGGAAGGAAGGAAGGGAGGGAGGGAGGAAGGAAGGAAAGGAAGAAAGGAGAGAAAGGAAGAAAAAATGAAAGAAACCAATCTGATTACATTGTTGAAAATAAAGTTGTAAATTTTTTACAAAGAATTTGTAGTATTGTATTCTACAACCGGAGAAAGGCTGAATTCAAATGTTCAGCCAGGATCATCCTCTTTTCTACCTATATATCCTTCTTTTTGTCACCCTTTCCTGTTGACTCCTGGGATCCTCCCCTATCCTCTCAGGACTCTTCTTGAGTCCTCAGTCAAGTCTAATTTCCCTTTCATTCAAATATACTTACCAGTACATTTCTCTTCTCTTTCCAAGTCTACAATCTGGAGCCTCCATTACTACTTTGGAACCCAGAGAGCTTCCAATGACGTTATCCCAATGATGACTTCTCTGTAAGGAATGGACGATTCTCTACCTTAGCTGCAGTTGTTAGATGTAATTTGTCTCCTAAATTTCATGTGTTGAAAGTTTTTGGTCCCAGTGTGAAATTGGTGGGAGGTAGTAGAACTTATATGAGATGGGACCCAGAGAGAGCTATTAAGTCTTGGGAGCATTCCCAGAAGGGATCAACGTTGGTCTTAATTAATGAGCTAATTAGCATGAGAAGAGGTTGATATAAAAGAGCAGGACAGGCAACTTGCTGCTCTCTGGCTTCCTGCCTCTTCATGAGAGCTTTCCCTGTCTCACATTCTCCAATCATGATGTTCATTATGCTGTGACAAGTCAAGGGGGTCCTCATCAAAGCTGAGATGAGGCTGGTGCCATTCTCTAAATCTTCAAACCTGTGAATTAATCTTTTTTTTTTTTTATAAAGCACCCTGCTTCAGAATTTTGTCATAGAAACAGCAAAGTGACAAATATACTAGCTGTGGCTTTGTGTTGATGATGTTCCTTCTGTTTGGAAAATTATTTCTCAATCTTACACGTCTTCATTCAGTCTGTTCAGAAGAGTCTCTGCTTAGGTATCACCTTTTCACAGGTCTTCTTTTACAATGGCTTGGAAAACAGCCATTTCACTCTCCTCAGGAACTCTACTACATAAACACTCCTCTGCTCTATTTCTTTTAAAATTAGCCATCACACACACACACACACACACACACACACACACACACACACACACACATGCATTGCCACTGCCAATAGATTTTAAGTGGATTCTCTTCTCCAAAATAACACAAGACACATAATGGACTCAAATACATACCAGAATTATAGCTTAAAACTTTGAGATGCTTTTTACTGTAAAAATAGTGTATACCCAGTGCTTTCAGGGGTTTAACAAATATTACTTTAATGTCTAATACCTTCTAGGCACTGGATAAAATACTGAGTAGAAGAGTGATAATATTTATTCCCTATGGGAAAAGAATGCATCCTATTGTGTGTGTGTGTGTGTGTGTGTGTGTGTGTGTGTAGCGAGAGGGGGGGGCATATACACACACCACATACAAGCACACACACTCTCACATGCAGAGACATATAACAGATTACTTAACATATAATGTCTCAAGTGTAGCAATAGAAGGCCATATATAGTGGCTAAGAATATTAGGTCCAACTTGAGAAATCAAAAAATATAAGATTTTTAGAAGGAAAAGATGAAGAGCTGAGTCTATTAAAAAAGCTGTTTAACAGATTTTCAAAATGCAATAAACACTCATGTTTTTCATAGACATTATAAATGGTATGTTTTATTTAAATTAGTTCAGATCATCTTTCAATAGTAAAGTAGATTTGTCTTTTCTCAATTTTTCTTTCCCTCCAATAAAAAAGTTTAAGTTAAAAGGGTTACTGAATATGTCTTCACAGCATCTTCTTGTTAGAGAGACTTCACAACCTCACATACTGTCAACACAAAAACCAGCAAGCCATTATAATCTTCCCTATTCCTTAATTTTCACACCAAAGGTCTTCTTAAATCAGATCCTTTTCATCAATGATTCTTAAATTCATTTTTCTCCCTTTTACTTCCCCATTGCCTTCTCTTTAACACTCACTATTTTATTTTTAGATACATCTAATATCCTAACTATTTTCCATGAATTTATCTTTCATCACTTTCAAACATCTGAAGAATATTACAATGCTCTTTAAGCAAAACAAATTGGATAATATTTTCTCCTTTCTGCCCTTTATCATCACTAAAATAAGCATACATCCCAGCTTTCCAAATGCAAACAGCTTAGTGCTAAACTTGAAATTCTAATTTAATTGTTAGTAATGTTCCCTTCTACTTTCACAAGTGTCTTGTCTGAATAATAAATTAATACACTTACCTTCTAATTGCCTTCATTATTTAGTTTGAATTCTATAGTCTTACAAAGTCTTCATCATAACATGAGTCTTACTAATCAGAGCGGCAAGGTTGATCTTGAAAGCTTTTTTACCCTGCATGATCTCATTATATCAAAATCATGGATTGGGTTTTTATCATAGCTAGCATTCATTACCATGAAAGGCATTGGACAGGTACTTAAGGATGACAAATGATTTTGGAATAGTTGCATTTGAAATTAAAAATATTAATTAATCATTTTCTGTTTATCACCTGTTGGTTATTGAGTGCATATTATTTTAACATGTTTATTTGTTCATTGACAAAATTATTGTTGACCACCTAGTTTATGTTATTCAAACAATGTCATGTGGATGCTCAGAGACAGAGAAGCTGAGGAAACAAAGATATAACTACCTACAGGCACAAGCCTCACAAGAAGATATTGCTGTAACAGGATTCAAGATATTGTAAAGACAAAAGTGGAAGTGATACACTCTCAGGGAACGGAGGGGAAAAAATAGCACTATGCCAGAAATGGCTCCTAGACTGGGTCCTAAAGAAGATCAATTGTTTCTCTGACACATAACTTGAGGAGGCTATTCCAGACCTGGATATGCAGGGATGAAATAACTAGGCACATGGAAGAAGATGTAAATATTCAGTAGTACCGGAGTAGGAAATAAGAGGAGTCATGGATGAGTCTAGATCAAAGGGAAGCCAGAACTTAGAGAGGATTATTGGCGGGTTGCTATAAACAATAGTGAGTTTCCAAGGGGTGTCAGATGAAGGAAGGGCATGAACTGACTGGAAATGCAGACAGGTGTGATAGACATATTGTAGACATACTGAAAGATGCAGACACCTACCCTGGGGAAATAAGACCATTTAAGATACTCAGGAAAGCAAAACAGGGTGCAAATTTAAGTTCTGCTGTGGAAAATGGGAGAAGATCAATGCTGGGCAAAAATATTAACGAGATAGATTTGAAAGACTTGTTGACTAATTGGATGTGGAAAGTGAAGAAACATGGCCATAAATTTCAGGTGTTCATTTGGGAAGATTTAATGTTTGGTGCTGCCAAATAGAAGTCCATTGGATTAAACAAAGAGGAATAAAGGAAGGAAAGAAGACTAGAAATAATCACCCAAAATAAGGACATCTGTATGAGAAGCAAGTTTTTGAGGAATGATGAATAAAGAGAGAAACAGTAGTGTATGAAAAAGAGGATGAAGAGGTAGAGAAGTAGGAGAATGATCAGAAAAGAAGAATGTTGTAGAAACTTAGGGTTGGAGGATTTCAAACTACAGACAAATATCAAAAATAAGAAATTCTTCAAACTTGTTCAGAATTGTAAGGAGTAGAAAATATAAAAAATACATTCAATGTAGTATGCTGATTTTAAGTCCTTTGGGTATATACTAAGGAGTGGGATAACTGGTTCAAATGGTGATTCCATTCCAAATTTTCTGAGGAATCTTTACACTGCTTTCTAGAAAAAACAGCATATTACCGTGATGCGGCCACATCAATGTTTACAGCAGCTAGATTCACAATAAGTAAGCTGTAGAACCAACTTAAGTGCTCTTCAATAGATAACTGTATAAAGAAATTGTGGAATATATATATATATATATATATATATATATACACACAGTGGAATATTATTCATAAAAAAGAATGATGTTATGACTTTTGCTAGCAAATGGATGCATCTGGGGACTATCATGCTAAGTGAAAAAAGCCAACCCCCAAAACAAGGGTCAAATGTTCTCTTTGATAAGTTGATGCTAATACACAGCAAGGGGTAATGGGTCTGGGGAGGCAAAAGAAGTCCATTGGATTAGACAAAGAGGAATAAAGGAAGGAAGGAAGACTAGAAATAAGAAAGACAGTAGAATGAATATGACATAACTTTTGTATGTTTACATCTGAATAAACTACCAGTGAAATGCCACATCATGTACAACACAAAAATGGGATCCTAATTAGAGTGAGTTGTAGCCTACGTATAAATAATATGTCAAAATATACTCTACTGTTGTGTGTATCTATAAAAAAACAAATAAAGAGATGGAAAAAAAGAAATACATTTATATAGAGAAAACTGAATTCACATAGAGAAAACTGAATTTAATGATCCTTTTGCAAATTCATGGAAAACTGTGTAAAAGTTTACTCAGTTTTATATTTATCCCACATACATTGGAGTCAGTTCCTCCAAGTTCCATGTTCCATTTTAGGAACTGTGAATACTCACATGAATAGGGACAATCTCTGACTCCCAGTTCAGAAGGGTAAATCAGATATAAATCCAGATGAAAATTTTATTGATTGACCCCACTATGTTGAGTATAAACGTAAAGCTTTCAAATTTTTCTTTATTGCCTTTAACCATATTACATTCACCGTCTCTTCTGCATCCTTTAGCAGAATCTGGGTAGACATTATAACTTCCTGAAGGTTCTCAGTCATTAATGTTTCAACAGCATAATCAATTCAAAACTTCCTCATCCTTCATACCAGGTTAATTTACTTAGCTGTGATTCCATCAACTGTGGGTAGCTTTCTGTGATGTGTGGCTCTCTGTGTAGGATTTGTCAGCAGTGTCAGACTTTCTCCTCATCTTTTATTCCTTATGGGAAAGTGGTGTCATCCTTACCAGGGGTTTACACCTTTTATAGCTCTTCTCCCTGAGCAGACTCTCTGGGAAGCCCTACAGCTCTATCCTGCAACTTCTACTCTCCTTCCCTGGAGGAACATCAGGTACTGGAGACTTATTTCAGATGCTCCAGTGCTGCAGAAAATTGTAAGGGAGTATTGATCATGTAAGTCCCATCAGGCACACAACATCACAGTCCATACAAAGCTTTCAATAATGTGTTCATCCACCCCCAGAAATATGGAGCAAGAACTGGAGCAAGAACTAGTCTCAGTGTCTACGTTTGTATCCTTCTTCCAATTCTAGAGGATCCATGTCAAAACTCCATTTAATTGACTAAACCAGACAGGCCTTCAGATTTTGCAACTCACTGACCATCCTAACAGGGAAAATAATTGCAACCTTTTCTTCACACCCTAACTCTAGGTGATTTTCTTGGAGCAAGCACCAATTTAGTTATTACTATGTGGGATTTAGGGACTTAGGGTTTAATGTAAAAGAAGTGGGTATGTCTTTAAATAAAATCTGAGGTAACGTATATAGTGCTAATTATTGGTGGATCTCCTTATAATGTAAATATTTTCATCCTCAGTTTTGGGTCTTTGAAAAAATTTTAGGAATTATGGAGCATCAGAATAAATGATGTATAATGAAAAAAAATGCTATATATAATGTTTGAAAAAAAAAAAAAAAAACCTCCCTGCCTAAACGGTTAATTTCAGTGGGCCTGGGATTTATCTGAATTGTCTTGCTCACTAGAATTAGAATTAGCCATTAGTGCACTGAGGGTTTAAAAAAAATTATGAGGTGTAGTGACTCCCACAGTCCTTGATATAAAATTCTGACTTCTATAGTTGGTGATAATATTGAATTTCATCAGTATTAACAGTTTAACTGTTAAAAATTTTTGTCTGTATTTCATGAAGATTAAAAATACTTTAAGCTATTAAATATTGTATACATGTTTTTAAAGTTGGTTGATAAACTGGTACAGACAGTTCTAATCCTAAAAGGACAATATACTAGAAGGTCAATCTTCAATTGGAAAATAGCTTGGAGAAGAAAATGGAGGTGGGGGAAGTGATACTTCTTGACTCTGCTTGTGTGATGTCATTCCCATGAAGGTCTAAAGCTCGGAAAAAAAGAGGATTCTGGAAGTTTTACAAGATACTATTCTGGAGGAAACATCCTACTTCAACTACATGGAGTGAAAGACTAAGATTCTATGCTTACTGAGAAGGTTGTTGGAAATGGCCCTTTGTTAGTTTATTACCTAAAGTCTAGCTTCAAACCTAGCATTTTAAATGTGATGCTGTTACTGCTAGCTCCTCTGAATTCAGCATAGTCCCTGGATAGAAACATTCTGGCACTTTGTCCTGTGGGAAATCCTCATATTTCAAGTAAACACTGTGTTAATGCATATTAACTCTGCTGTGGCCATTTTGAGATTTTTTAATATCTTACTAATTTTAAAAGTTAAATCAAGTGAAAAACACTGCAACATTTAAAAATTTTAAATCACAAACTTTATGAACCTATTTCCAGATTTTAAAATTCAATGCATTTTCAGTAAATAATAGAGAACTCTTTTTAAAACAAAAAAGTACAACAAACTTGTGACATAGATGAAGCCTTTAAACAATGGTTCTATTAAATTTCTAAAATGAGTTTAAAGAAATATGATATCATATTACATATTAATATGCATGACTGTGTCTGAAAATAATATGAGTTAAAACTTTTCTCAACAAATCAATAGGAAGCAAAATGTTTGTTCAAACACAAATGAGAATTTAATTGGTATTTTTAATTAAAACCATAACTCACATTATATGTCAATTAAAAGAATAGGAGTGTTTTGATATTTGCCACTTAGAAATTAATATAGGTGATGAAAATTATACTATTGTTATGAATTTATGTTGACAATGAATTGGCCATAAATATACATGCATGAATATGTACATGAACATACATATAATAAATGCTATATGCTACATGAATTTAAAAGTTAACTGTGCATTAATTCTTTCATAGTTTTAGTTTGTTTTTTTTAAAGAGAGAGAGAATTTTTTTTAATATTTATTTTTTAGTTTTTGGCGGACACAACATCTTTGTTCTGTATGTGGTGCTGAGGATCGAACCTGGGCCGCACGCATGCCAGGCGAACGCGCTACCACTTCAGCCACATCCCCAGCCCAATTCTTTCATAGTTTTTCAATGAAAATATTTTGGAAATGAATGAAGAAGAGAAGGCTGAAGTGGGAGAAAGAGCTGGAAAAAGTAGAGGAAGCAGGTGAAAAATACATCTGAGATAAAGTGTGATAAATTGGTGCATTCTGAGAACAAAATACAAAGTAATGGAGAATAGGCTCATATTTCCAACTAGAAAGTTAACTTGTTCTTTCATGTTGTGACTGTGTTGAGCACCAACTAGGCTAAGAATGCAATAATGAAGGAAAAAAAACACAAATATTGGAAGCTGGAGAACTGGGTTCAGATCTTGAACTTATACTTAAAGCTCTCTGAGAGATCAGTTTTCTTGTTTCAAGTAAAAGGGACGAAGCAATGCATTATTCTAACCTCAAATGTGAATAGGGAGTTAAATGCTAACTGAAGCAGGACCCTACAGACTGTTTCAAGGTAATGATCAAAAAACGTATCCCTTTTACTTTTTCATACGAAATTATGATTTATTAACCTTAGTACATTTCTTGTTTGTTGTAGGGGAAAAGCAAACACTATCTCAAGTTATCTTAATTAATGATTTGCTGAAAAGATGTTTTGATTAAATTACCCATGTCCATTGGATTTTCTATGCATGATAATGTGAGTATTTGTTGCAGATTTTGGTGCAGCAATGATAAAATAAAATTCTACATATCTGCAATTTAAGAAGAGTTGTCCCACTAGAATTCCAAACCATTTGCAGTTATTGTTCAGAGCCTCCTAGTTCAAATTTTAAAATCAGTTATTGAGGTAGATACTAAAGTTTACTATTTCTGGATTTATTTTCAAGAACTATAAAAATAACATTGAAAGCATATACTAGAAATGTTGTTGTACATTTTATTAGTTGATATGTTTGCTATTTACTATTTTAAGCATAAAATAAGCTAATAATCTAAAAATTTTCTTTCTTAAATCTGTTTTTATTTATCTAGATAAACTTTCTATGAACTATTATATAATTTTACCTTCACTAATTCAGAATTCTTTATCTATATTTTATCCTAATCACTAACGATATCAGTAAAGTCTTAGGAAAATAGGAGCCATAGTAGAAATATGGGTATTGGTTCAGTTGTCTTAAAGTACTGCAAAGGAGGGACTGGGATTGTCACTCAGTGGCAGTGCACTTGCCTAGCATGTGTGAGACACTGAGTTTGATTCTCAGCACTGCATATAAATAAATGAATAAAATAAAGGTACATCAACAACTAAAAATTTTCTGTAAAAAATACTGCAAATGAACACAATAGGGTAACAGAAATATTAGTGGGTGTAAGAAGCATGATTCTCCTATAATATTGGGGCCACAAAGGTCAAAATTTGGGAACAAGCACCAAAAAACTTAAAGCAAGAATCCCGTGAAGGTGGCACTTCTATTTCTGAGGACAGGTTACCATCAAGCCTGTGCCACCACATCAAGAGTCCCAAGGAGATGCCTTGAAGAATGGCAGCCAGACTCCAGGAGGGAGGGCACTGCTTGGACAGTTGGTACCTGGATGGCTGGCAATTCAAAATCCTAAGGAAAGAGTCCCACATTCTTGGGCTTAGACATTAGAGGAGGGGGTGCTACTTTTCAGGTCCTGGAATCCCTGAGAAAAGAAATCACTGTTTCGGGGAATACAGAAAGAAATTAGAGACTAGAACCAGTTGCTGCTGTAAGAGTGGAGGACTATGGCTTGAGAGGGGTGGCAGTGATAATAGCAGCCATCAAGCAAGAACCCTGGAATCCTTTTCTCCTTGCTGTGCATTATTCATCTCAGTAAGGTCCTTTATTGGCAGACTCATAGAAGTTTGGCTGGGGAAGAAACATATTTTGTAGATCCTCACACTAGTACTAGAAAGAAAGGAAAGGAAGAATAGCCTTGGACAGTAGCTTTGTAACTGGAACTGTGACACTTTCATAGGTTTACAAAAATCTTTCTCATCATCAACTCTGTTCTGCAAATCAACTTATTCAGACGTTCATATGAGTTGGTTTTGTGGTAATCCATCAAGAAAGAATAGAGTGCCCAGTGTTTTTGGAAAGCTAATTAATATCTTAGTATAATTTTTAACTCAATATGCAATATTTTTATTTGAGCCCAATCAGGAAATTTTTTGAAATATCATACTCTTTTCAATTGATTACCTGGCTATAATGATCTAGTTGTAAAGCTGTCATTAATTTTGATAAATTATTACTTCTTATCAAGAATATAAGTATTAATAAGATATATCTTCTGGTTTTGGACTTTATGAAAATGAATAATAAGTGTTTTACTATTATTGTCATCCACTGCACAAATGCGTGGCTGTGGTATTCATTGAACTAACAATGTCCTTTATACAGAATCAGTCCAATATTAGTCAATCTGCTCTATGCTTGTGTCCAGTGGTGAAAGATATGACAGGGATTTGATTAAGTACATAAATTTGTTTAGTCTTTATAGGGGAATAGCCCTTCATGTTGCCAAATACCTTCCTGGTTCAGGTAGACATCTTTATTCTTGATGTTTTTCCAGCATCCATAAAGCTGCATTTATTTTAAAGTTCCACTTGCATCACATTTTGTCACTGAGCAAACACAGCTGGACATAGAGTGTACTCTATAACAGTTGGAGGGACAGAAAATTTGAAGAATGTACTATAAAACTAATGTAGTAGGCAGGGTAGACCAGTTTTCCCAAAAAGTCCATGAATGTACAACTGATTGAGTTGCTGTTCTCAAGTTTTCATTTTCTTTGCAGAGTTTCCAATAGTTCTGTCATTAAAAAGTATTTTTGCCAGGATCAATGACTTCAGGATTGAATCTGGGAAATAAAGTGTCCAACATCCAGGTAAAAAGAATATGTAAAGAAGAGTGAGTGTGTCAAAGCTGCCCTTTCTTATTCTGATATCATTCTGTTATCTGGATGAATTTCATTCATTAAAGGAATAATAAGACTAACAACATTAGTAAAGATGGAATCTGTGGGTAAGAAAAGGGGAAGAGTAAAATTGCCTGAATTGATCTCATTCTCATGAAAATATCAAATAGTGAGCTAGAATGATGTAATCTCATATTTAATTAATAGTAGATTTTATATATATATATGAATACATAAATATAAAACATTTATATTTTATAAATTTATATATTATAAATATTTTGTGTATATTTTAAATATGTATATTATAAATTTATATTTTATATATGTTATAAATATATAAATATTTTAAATATTTATATTTTATCATTATGTTTATACAATTATAAAATATATATTATAAATATAAATAGGTTATGTATAGTTTACATATATACATATACATATTGTATATACATATAAATATACAAATCTGCATTTAGGAAGACTGGAGCAAATTACCAAGTTCCAAAAAATGAAAATGATTCCCAGGGCAAAAGACTTCACTAGTCCTCACAGGGGTTCCTTGGGTAAATAGGTAGTTCCCTATGATAAGGAACAATGGGAAAACAAAGAGGACAAGTACTGTGAATTCAAGATCAGTGAGTGAACAATCATTTGGGAACCTCCTGATTGCTTGCTCTAGCCCAATGCCAGGTACTGGAGATGTAAAAAATGTGTGACCATTGCTCAGTGGTTCAATAAATAACACTGATATGAAATGAATAATTTGATAACACTTCACAATCAAAATTTCAAATCCCAGAAAAATCTATTTAAAACATCAATCCCTTGGAATATTGGAAAATTCTCTACAAGGCTATCTTCCTTTTTTGGAGTTAATGTGCATGTTTTATACTGAATTGTCGAGGTTTTCAGAACGGGAAATCTTGCAGGGTAGGAAGCTCAAGAGTATGTTAGTCAACTCTATCTGAGATAATCAATTTAGAGGAGGAACGATTTATTATGGCTTATGGTTTCGGAGATCTCAGTCCATCGTCACTTGGCTTCAGTGATTCTGGGCCAGAGGTGAAGCAGGACATCATGGCTGGGAGGGTGTGACAGAGCAAAGCTGCCTACTTTGTGGTGGTCAGGAAGTAGAAAGAAAGAGGGCCTGGAGATAACATATAGCCTTCCAGGGAATGCCTCCCATTAGCTAACTCCTATGACTAGGCCCTACCTCCTACTCAATAATGACATTAAATTACAGATCTTCCAATGGGATAAACCGCTGATAAGAACAGAGCCTTCATGATCCAATCACCTTCCTGAAGGCCCTGTCTCTGAACACTCTGCATTGAGGGCCAACCCTTCAATACATGAGATTTTGGGAAATGTACCAGATCCAAATCTTAACAAAAAAATAAAGGATGCTTTTGTTCTTCCACTTGGTTCTAGAAAGAGTGATAAAATCAGACAATACACATTAAATAATCTAATAAAAATTTAGTTCCTGACTTTCTCAGGTTTAAACTTTGCCTGCTATATGGATGATTTCTGAGGATAGCACACCTATTTAACAAGAGACAGCTGACATAATATCAGTCATAAGATACTGATGGTTTTAGAGTCTCCAATTCAAGCTTCAGAACATTATTTTTAGTTGTGCATATTTATTTTAAAGTATTCATAGTGCCAGCTTATGTACTCTACCCCCAGATTTTGTTCTCTACCTTCTGAAGCTGCAGAGCACAAAACAAGCATTTTAAAAGGGAATGATTGGGTGGTGCTAATTCTATGCATTCTATTCCCTGGCATATTAGAATATGAGAGAGTGGACAAAGGTATTAATAGATTTGATTTTACAAAGTGGCCTCTGCGTCATCTACTGGTATGATACCTGTTGGGCTGGGCATGTAGCTTCTCAAAGGTTTAGGTTCCCTGGACAAAGCAATGTGTAATGATTATCATGTAGCAACAGTTTTACTTTGTAAATATAAATACTACCTTGACATATTTGTTTGCCAGGACTCTCATAACAAAGGACCACAGTCCATGTGGCTTAAACAAGAGAAATGAAATTCTCTTACAATTCTAGAGGCATTTTACCTTTATATAGATACGGTTTACCAGGGTTGATTCATTCTAAGACCTGTTTTCTTGGCTTGTAGATGTCGGGTTTATTCTAGTGTCCTTATGTTGCAGTTTCTCTGTATGTTTCCAATGTGCTCTATTCTCCCTATGAACATATCAGTCATGTTGAATTAGTACTCATTCTAATGACATCATTTAAGCATAATTTACCCTTTGAAGATCCCCATGTCTAAATACAGTCATTTCCTGAGGTACTGAGTGTTATGATTTCAAGGAATAATTTGCAGGGATGAAATTATCCCATAACACTTGGGATGTTCGAAGTATCGTCTAGCAGTGCCTCAGTGAATGGCTGCAAAGACCAGCATTTTAGGAGAGAATACTTTATTGTTTTTTTCCCCCATGGGATATAAGAAAGTTCAACATGAAAACATGAAAGGAAAAGACAGAAAGAGACAAAGGATAAGGTGGAAAGATAGAGGAAGAAAAAAAGTGAGATATGTTATATCTATTTTATTCTGGCTAAATGAGACATCTTGTGCTAATGCAGAAATGTTCAGAGATAGAGTGATTGGATTGAGGAGCAGTAACTAATCAATCCATCCTCGCTTAAATGGGCTGACAGGGTGTTAACTGTGGGCAGGGGGGTATGACTGGAGGAGGTGGGTTAGGGGGTGTTATTTTTCTCAGTATTCCCCTATACCCTGCTTTTGGGCTGCCATGAATTTAACAGCACTCTTCCACCATGCCCTTCTGCCATGATATTCTGCTTCATCTTGAACCCAAAGTAAGAGTCATCCCACCATGAACTGAATCTTTGATACTGATCAGATTGTATCATCAGTACAGCCAGGAGCCCTGGGCATTGTCAATTGAAATAACTAAATAAATTTCCATTTTTCCATATAATCAAACTTTAGTTAATAATCTTATGCATTTATGTAATTAAGAGAGTTGATTAGCAAGAATGTATGTAAATTAAACTGGCTTTCTTCAGAGAATTGAAGTTTGTGACAGAATATTACAACTGATCAAGTTCTATCTTTATCATTTTTTTTTCCTCTTAAGTTGTTCTTGGGTGTTTTAGTCAGTGATGAAAGTATGACTAATACAACCCGTTAATTATGTGAAGATTCTAAATTCCATCCCCTGTATATTGAGCAGGATTTCTATATTACTTTTTACCTTCTTTAAAGGTCTTGAAATAATGTCAATCAGAATATGCAATTCATATGTTGACAACTTTCTCATAATACCTTCTCTAAATCCATAGAAAAAATAAATTTGATTAATCTTCCCATGCTCCCCCTCCTCATATCAGAGAAAACATTCGGCATTTGGTTTTTTGGGATTGGCTAACTTTTAACATTATATTCTCCAATTCCATCCATTTACAAACTCTAGAGAGAGAAAAGGAGAGGGAGGAGGAGGCGGGGCAAGGGATAAAAAAAAAAAAGATGGTGGAATGAGATGGACATCACAACCTTAAGTATTTCTATGAAGAAGACACAAATGGTGTGAATACACTTTGTATATAAGCAGAGGTATGAAAAATTGTGCTCCACATATGTAATATGAATTGTAATGCATTCTACTGTCATATTTAACAAATTAGAATGAAAAAAGAAAAAAGAAATTTGAATATTTTTCAAAGGCTCAAAAGCTCAACAACATTCCAACACTGACAGAATAAATTGAAAGGATTTTAGATGAGACTTGTTATATTATTACTGGCTCCAATTAGCACTCTAAAAAATATAGCATTCTTTCTATGCAATTAAGCTATATTCTAAAAGATGTTATGTTAGTTGTTTTTTCCTTTGAGGAAATGAAAGATGTAGAGGAAATCTTGAATAATAGAAATAATGTGATCATGAGGCTGTGGATCAAGAATGCCAAATAGCCCCCTGTTATTAGAAAAATAACATGTAAAAATTATATTATGTAGCTGGACGTGGTGGTACATGCTTGTAATCCCAGCAGCTCGGGAGGCTAAGGCAGAAGGATTGAGAATTCAAAGACAGCCTCAGCAAAAGCGAGGCACAGAGGAACTCAGTGAGACCCTGTCTCTAAGTAAAACTACAAAAATAGTGCTGGGGACGTGGCTCAGAGGTTGAGTGCACCCAAGTTCAAGTTCCCTTGTAATACCCCCCATCCCAAATAATAATATAATGAACAGTGCTGGCTATTTATTATAACAGGAATCATGTACTCTGCAATATTATTTTGTTCAGGTAGGAATTAAAGAGCATGATTCCTTCTGGGAAATCAAGTAACCCCTTCTACATTCTATTCTTTGGAGATAAGTTTCTGAGATGCTGACCCTTCCACAATGGAAGGGACATGTGTCCTGTTTCATTATTGCTCTTATCTGCCATTTTGCTATGCTGTTGTTAGCCCTGATAATAAAAGACACCCATGAGCTTCCATGAGCTCCCACCTGTCTTTAAATATGTCTCTCTGTTACTAATACTAATACATGTAATAGTAACCGAATAATAAAGACAGAACTTACATTCTGCAACCGTATAATAAAGACAGAACTTGACCACTTGCAATATTCTGTTACAAATCTCAATTCCCTGAAGAAAACCAGTTTAATTTACATATACTCATGCTAACAAACTATCTCAATTACATAAATGCATAAGATTATTAACTAAAGGTTGATTACATGAAAAAATGGAAATTTCTTTAATTATCACAACTGATAATACCCAGTGTTCCTGGCTGTAATGATACAATCTGATGAATTTTTATTTGAAGCTTTTTTAATAGCTCTACTTTTGTTAATGATAGAAAAGGGAAGAGAATTGTTTTAAACAGAAGAACTTTCGATGTTTTCAAACATTTTCATGTCTGTCTTAAATTTTACTCTTCTAGTTTGTTTCAATTTTTAATATTAGTTTGGATTTATAATTTAAAAGACAGTGTTACATATATGGTTGAACTCAATTTCATTCTGCTTTATATCTTGATGCCAATCACTTCTTAAGGAATTATAATTTTGTAGACGATAAAATTGAATTATTTTAAACAAATTATTTGAATAATTATAATGAGTATAAGGCAGACATGGAACAATTCTAATTTTCTTGTAAGTCGAATTTTTCGAAGGATTGATTTGTTTTGGTGTTTTTCTTCTTAACTGGGAAACTTTTATAATCCTATTTTATTCTCATCTAATCAGTAGCTCTTCTGTGTTCAAAACTAAGTCTATCCTTAAATTATACAAGCATTATTTTGGCACATGCATTTGCTCAGCTAAGAAAAGAGCAGCACGATGATTATTCTTGGCTTTTTTTTCCCTCTACAATATG
Source organism: Urocitellus parryii (assembly GCF_045843805.1). NCBI lineage: Eukaryota > Metazoa > Chordata > Mammalia > Rodentia > Sciuridae > Urocitellus > Urocitellus parryii. The sequence continues at coordinate 38,074,601 of NC_135540.1, read as the reverse complement.
CTTTATAAGTTAATTGGGGTCAGAGCCTTCACATACCATCATAGTAATTGTTTACATGTACTAGCTCAATCCATTTTCACAAACATATGAGGTATATATAGTTAATCATTATCTCTTTTTTAAATTTTTTTTTTGAGAGAGAGAGAAAGAGAGAGAGAGAGAGAGAGAGAGAGAGAGAGAGAGAGAGAGAGAATTTTAATATTTATTTTTTAGTTTTCGGCGGACACAACATCTTTGTATGTGGTGCTGAGGGTCGAACCCGGGCCACACGCATGCAAGGCCAGCGCGCTACCGCTTGAGCCACATCCCCAGCCCTAATCATTATCTCTTAAAGAACAGAGAGCAAGTGAAGAAAACGGTAAACTGCAAGAATTGATGTTGTACTGTCAGCTGCTTAAGAAGAATATGGATCCTCCATGCTTCCTCACATACTAGTGACATGACATAAAGAGGAAGTGGCCTTGGACAACCACTTAAGCAGAAATGTCATGGAGCAATTGTATTGGTAAGAACTTTCTATTGAAAATGCCAACAAGAAATACATTTCTTTGATATATGATATTATGTTCTTAGGATACATTTCAAGAAATACAATTGCTAAGTCAAAATGTATATTGGATGATATATATATATATATATATATATATATATATATATTTTTTTTTTTTAAATGATCTTTTAGAGATGGTAATTTTTCAATAATAAAGGCAAAGGATTATCTCTTTGTTGCTGGGCATATTAATATCATATGTTGCTTTCTTTTCTTATCGACATTTACTTACTTTTCTTTAATTAATTTACTTTAATTCTTTTTTAACAACAAAAAATAAAGAAGCATTATATTAATAGAGTGTCATGTCAGTTTGTCCTGCCATAGAAATTTACTTTGTCTTTTAATCTATGCTGAAATTGTTATTTCAACTATTTAAATGTTTCCCACAGATAAGATCATAATCCAGAATGACTAAAGAGATGGAATGCTCATTTAATTGATTATTACTACAGACATTCCCACAGAGATAACCAAATCAATTAAATGCAATCTCTTTCACATTTAAAAAATCTTGCCAAATTACATCACTACTATCCTTTTTTTTTAGTGTACATTACATTTGCATCATAGATATGTATGTGCATGTGTTTGTATTCTATTCTTTTGTCTGTATCTGGGAGGTATATGTTAGCTTTTTATTGCTGTGACCAAAATAACTCACAAGAACAACCTACAGGAGACAAGACTTGTTTTGATTCCCCATTTCAGAGGATTTAGTTCATGGTCAGTTAGCTCCATTGCTCTGAGCCTGAAGTGAAGCAGAACATGATGCCATTGTGGGAGAGAATTTCTTAGCTCATTGCAGCTGGGGATTGGGGAGAGAATAGAGATAATCGAGATAGATAGAGAAAGGAGCCAGAGAGGAGATAAACCTTCTCAGGCCATGTCCCCAGTGACCTAGTTCCTCCAACTAGGTTCTACCTCTCAGTAGCCCAGTCAGCCATTAATGTCCTCATTCACTGAAGAAGTTAGAACCCTCAAGCTCTAATTATTTCTGCAAAGCCCCACCTCTGAGCACATGAGACCTTGAAGGATACTCCATATCCAAACTGCAACATTCCTCCCCTAGCTTCCACATGTTCACAGCCACCTCAAAATGCAATATGTATTCAGTCCATCTCCAAGAGTCTCCAGAGTCTTAACAGTTCCAGTATTGCTCAAAAGTCCAAGTCCAAAGTCTCATCTGAACTCAAGCTAAATTCTTGGCTATGAACCCTGTGAAGATCAAAAGCAAGTTACATAGATCCAATTTACAATGGCATAGAAAAAGTCATTGCCATTTTAAAAGACAGGAATGGGGGCCCAGAAAGGAGGGATGGGACCAAAGCAAGACAGAAATCCAGGTAGGCAAACAGGATTTGCAGCTCCATATCCAGCATCCATGGCACATGGTGGTGAGTTGTGGACCCCAAAGGGCAGGGGCAACCCTGTCTCTTTGGCCTTGCTGGTTGCAGCCCACATGGCCTCTCTCTTGGGCTCTGTTCTGCTCTCTGCCGATAGCTTTATTCAGTAGATGTTTCATGTTCCTGGCATCTCCAAATTCCTGTGGTCTCCATTGCAGCTTTGGCTTCAACTCTTACAACTTCACAGTCACTCTCTTAAGAACAGCTTACAGGATTCAGACCCTGCTGCATACTACCTGATCTCACAGGCAGTCCTTTGACTTCATGACCCTGTAACTCCCACTTTTTTTAATCCCTGCAAAACCAGCACCACATAAATGATTCCAAGGTCTGCTGCCAGCAGGAACACTAACTAGGTCCACTTGGAGAATGGCTATAATTGCCTCTGAGTCACTCTGCAGCTGAGCATGGTGAAAGGAATACTGGGGGAAGAGCTTCCTAGGAGGCCCTATGGAGATTGGGTGCCCTGGCTTCCTTTCAAAGTTTTCAATTTTAAACCCTTAAGTCTGCAATGGGAGAGATCTTGCTAATTCCTGTGATACCCTCCAGTCATCTTTCTTATTGTCTCTGAAAACTTCTTGGTATCCCACAATCTCTTTAATGTCCCCTAAAGTCTTCACTAACCTTTCTTGACCTCAATTTTACATGCACTTATCTAGTCAAACTGAAAGTTTTAAAAATCTTTCTACTGTTTTCTTCAATTGTCATAGTAAACTTGACTAAAAGCCATCAACAATACCCTTGCTGCTGCCTGGATGCTGTTCTGCCTTAGAATTTTCTCTAACAGATTAATTAATCTGTCACCATTAGCATCAGCCTCAGACAAAGTCTCAGGACCTGAACAAAATGTTAACAAGTTCTTTGCTAGAATGTACCACATGTAGAATCTATCGAAATCCCAACGGAGTTCTCATTCCCACAGGAAACCTTGTGAACAAGATCTTTGCTTTCTGTATCCCTATGCACATTCTGGTCTCCCAAGATCACACCAGAATCATTCATTCAGCTCTTCTTGCAACATTCTAAGGCTTATTTAGCATGCCTGTCCAAACCTTTCCAAACTCCTCTGCAAACCAATTCCAAAGGCTCTGAACCATGTGGTTAGGTATAATCAGAACAGCATACCCAATTCTTGATACCAATTTCTGTTTAGTAAGCTTTTCCTATTGTGCAAAATATCTGATGAGAACAGCTTAGAGGAGCAAAGATTTGTTTTAGCTCTTTCGTTCATACAATTCAGTTCATAGTCAGGCGATTCTCATCTTTGTGAGATGAGGCAAAACGTCATGATGAAGTTCCTGGCAGAGGAAATCTACTCAGCTAACAGCAGGAGAGATAGATATATCTGAGTGAGAGGAAAGGGCCAGAGAAAAGACAAACCTCTTACAGGCCATATGCCCAATGAACTACTTCCTCCAATTAATTATTATTTCCAAGTACTTAATTTAGCTGTCAATAGATTAATTTAGTGAAGAAGCCAGAACCCTTATGATTCAATGGCTTCCCAAAAGTCCCAAGTCCAAGCACAGGACACTTTGGGAGACATTCCAGATCGAAACAGAAATAACTTCATTAATTGAAAATGAGCTACACCACATGTGAGTAATCCGTGATATATATTATCAATGAATCCGTGATATATATTATCAATGAAAGTAAAATCATTGATAAAAAATGTGATGATGTTTATATATAATTTTTTGTTATACATATATTTAAAAATATATCTATGAAACATCTAGTTAGACTTCTGGTAGGCATTAAAATGTGTATGTACGCATATTAATTTGTGTAGTCTAAATCTTAATAAGAAAAATAAAAATTCAGAAATTTATTCTTTTAATTTTTCTTAGGTGCTTAGTATGCACTATAATGAAAAAAAAATTCTTGGCAGTTATTAGTCTGATTACTTGAAATTTCTTTTTATTCTTAACTAAATGCACACACACCACAAACAACTAGCATTTTCATGAGGAAAGCTAAAAACAATTTGTATAGAAATGGTCTCAAAAGAAAAAACTTAGAGAAGGATCATAGAGAGTTTGCTTAATAGAGTTGACTTGACAGAAAATTATTAATAATATTCAATATATGAAGAATCAGAATGATTAAATTAGATATTTAGCTATTCTTGTAAAAACAAAAGAAATTTAATTCAACTGATGTATATGGAATATGAAGGTAAAAATAGATGATTGATTAAATGCATGATATGATAATACAATAATACATTTTCTAATGAAAACAACATAAAAAATCTGCATTTGTTGACACAGATGTTTTGAAACTACAGTATTTAGCATATAGTCACTAAGAAATAATTTTTCCTAATTTCCTTTTTTTTAATGTCTTCAATAACATAAATTTCAAGTTTTATGTGGAATAATAAACTCAAAACATTATTGAAGTATTTTTCCATAGTGCTGAGAAAAAAATTTTAAATGTCACTTTATACTCTCAAGTACTTTACACAGAAAAAAGATTACATGTATAGATATGTTTGATATTATAAGAAACATGTTCATTTATTAATTTGCTATGATTTCTCTTTTTACAGTGGCCTTTTGACTTCAGTTCAAAACAATACACAAAACATTATATAAATTCTTCTGAGCAATTTTTATCTATTGCTTTCTGCCATTCTGAACACAAGTACTATTGAAAAGTAGCTGTGTCCTATCAATCTGCCCATTCTTCACTCTCCTGGGATGCTAGAGTTTGAGTTTTTCTTTGAATTGGATATTCTTCTGAAATCTTTCAGTCAGAGGCATGAAGAGTCTGGCAAATTTGGAACAGAATTGTTGCCTCATTCTATTTTTCTCCCTTAACAAATCAACATTATACAGAACTTCGCTACTACTCCTTTAAGAAGTCAAATTTGAGAATGTAAAAAGTCAGTAAAGATGGGGAATATTCATTCTGTCACTGTTACTATATAGTTCTTCAGGCTACTGATGCAAACTGCTACAAATCATGCTATTTTAACCCACACTTGAGAGAAACAAAAAACAACATTTGGCAGATTTTTAATTAATTATCCCTCACATTGTTCCTTGATGTCTCTTATTCCCTCTTTCTACAAATTTCCATCCCTGGTTGGAAATATTTTACTCACCATAGCAAAACAAAGTTATTGATGAGAATACCAGATACCTCAGGTGTGTGGCTGATGAGCTGAGATTATGGAAGGCAGGATATAAGGTGGGAAATGACTCCACTGAGAAAAAGTTCTTCCATGGAACCCCAAAAATATGGGGGTGAGGTGACAAAAATGGCTACTCATATTGGAGAGATTCCACTATGTCTGGCTCCCTGCTAAGAAACACACCATTTATTCCTTAACAATTGCACAACTAAGTTATTACCATTACATGGAAGTAAAAGCTAGAGATTAGGGAGGTGAAACACTTGCTCTGAGTTATCTTAATAAGTAGCAGAGCTCTAGTATCATTCGAGTTGTACTTGTACTTCCACTTGCAGAAGCCTGTCATTCTCACCAAAGCTAAGTGCATTTCTTTCGCTTATCGATGCTTTTTCCTTGTAATTTTAAAGTCATTTGAAAATTCAGATTCTAAAATATTTAAATATCCTTTCTGTCCTTTAAAGTCTTTTTAATTTTTTTTTTAAGTTGTCAATGGACCTTTATTTTATTTATTTATAGGAGGTGCTGCGTATTGAACCCAGTGTTTTACACATGCTAGGCAAGGGCTCTCCCACTTAGCCACAACCCCAGCCCCATCTTTTAAAGTCTTAATCTTGCATGTCTTTATGTTTTAAGGATCACACGAACTATAGGAATATCTAAAATTATTCCAATTGAATATCACACAGTTCACATGATATTTTCCTATAGTCAGAATTTATTATCACTCTTCATTATTGTTCATTATTTTTGCTGCCTATGGTATCATAGAATCAATATGAAGCAGCCCATGGGGTCAGATAAGATAAACTTTGGACACTGCACTCCCTGTTCATCATACTTTATTCTTATTTGGAGTAATGCTCTCTCTTAAGTGCACCCCTTTCCGAAAATCATACACAATGCCGTCCCAAAACCCTGCAGTATTTTTTCTCTCCTGCATCATCCAAAACAGGAGATTACAAGAGAAGCCTATTGGAGCTCTAGCTCTTGTCTCTCACATAACTTCAGAAGATGAGGGGAAGGTGCAAACAGAGAATAAGAAGCAGATAGTCCAAGGTTCAACACTGCCTTGGTTCTGTGTTCACAGCAAATATGGAATATTATCCAAATATAAAGATTAGTTTTTCCTCATTTAAACACACAAAATCAATTCTTTCCTCTTGTTAATCATGTCACCCTAAAAATTCAGTCTTCTTTGGGGACAATAAAGGAAGTTTTAGTTAAGGATGCATTTCATAGAATGTTAATGTTTTAGTTTAGATCTAAAAATATTCCTTCAAAATCTTGTGTTTTGAAAGCACTATCTCAAATGAAGCAATGCAGTTCAGAGGTGGAGTTTTTAGGCAATTATAAGAGCTATAACCTTATGGGTGGATTAATCAATTTGACAGATCAATAATTTGAATGGACTACAGGGTGGTCAATGTATGTAGAATGGCTGTGGCTAGAGTAAGTAGGTCACTGGGTGGGGCATGACTTTGGGGATTATATCTTGTTCCTGGCTCTGCTCTCTCTCCACTTCTCTGCTGCCAAGATCTGAGCTTTCCTCTATCAGGGCTTCTGCCCTGATGTTCTGCTCCACTTTAGGCCAAAGCAATGGTGTTGGTCCGCCACTAACTGAGACTTCGGGAAACCGTGAACCCAAAAAGTTTTTCTTCTTTGAAAATTTTCTTGTCATGTATTTTGGTTACAGAGATAAAAAGTTGAGTGTTAATCCATAGCTAAATTACTGAATTAAACCCAGATAAAACAATCCTATAAATGAAAGGTGAAGTATTTAGATTCCATTTACAAAAGAGAAAAACCAACATGAATGTGGTAGTTAATGCTCCCACGAGGTTATTCTTCCATGTTTCTTATGAGGTACAGGTGCTTTACTTGCTCTAAGTTTTAATGTTATATTCAGAGAGGCTAAAGATTTACACAAGGTCGTGATGAAAAGAGAAAGAGAACTCTGTATTAACTTCCAGTTGCCTTCTTTGTCTTTGAGTAGCTCTGCCTCTTATCTCTGTGTTCTGACTTTAGGTAGAACATAAATAACACCCTGTTGATATTATCTATAATTAAAACTTTAGTGAACACTTACTACATTCAAAGTGCTTTGAGGAATGAAAAGAACTATAATTAATTCAAAATAACAAAATTTATTTAATTTTTTTTCTTTTGTGTGGGTAGTGAGAAATCATTTCTCCTCACTGAGGAATATTAATAGAAACAAACCTAATTTTCAAGTATGAATGTACTGTGTTGTAGGAACATAAATTCTTGATTTCCATTGTCACAGTCAAGTTTAAAGGCAAGTCTAACCACAGCTGGATCTCCCCTTGTTCCTACCCACCCTATGCCACACCCATTCTGTGGACTTCAGAGAGAGATTATCTCAACTCTGCCTCATTTTTTTTTTTCTTCAGTGTTGGGGGCTGAACCCAGGAGGGTTCTACAGCTAAGCTATATCCACAGTCCTTTTTATTTTTTATTTTTATTAAAAAAAAAAACAGAAATTGAACTCAGGGGCTCTTAACCAGTGAGCTCTAGCCCAAGCCTTTTTTATTCTATACTTTAAGACAGGATCTGCTAAATTGCTCAGGGCCTCCCTACATTGCCGATGTGATCCTCTTATCTCAACCTCTTGAGCTGCATTGGACTACAGGTGAGCACCACTGTGCCCAGCTATTTTTAATTTTGAGACAGAGTCTCACTAAGTTATTCAGTTTGGCCACAAACTTGTCATACTCCTTCTCAACTTCCTGCTGGGATTATAGGGTATGCCACTGTACTCTGCTTCAGCTGCTTCTTAAGAGTGAACTCAGAGTTTCAGATCACCTATCTACAGAATTTACATAAAATTTAGCTTACCCACTTGTTATTATTAAATGACATGTTAGTTCTTAACCAACCATAAAATGTCATACAAGGGTGTGGAATTTTGCTGTTACAAGAAGCACGAATGACCCCAAATAATTCGTTCTTTGGTCTGCTAGTGGGACCTAAAATATTTTTTACCTCTTTAATTTAATGCACTTGGTCTTGAGGAGGTTCCTGTTGAAGTATGAAATGTCATATTAAACAATACATTGAATAATTGACATCATAATCTATCAAGGTCCCTGGATGTGATGTGTCATAGTGGAAAGCATATATTATTGTCAATAATAAAATGAAACGATAAAAAGCAATAAAAAAGACAGTAGAATGAATCAGACATAACTTTGCTATGTTCTTATATGAATACATCACCTTTGAAACTCCATATCATGTACTACCAAAAGAATGGGATTCTAATTAGAACAAGTTATACTCCACGTACGTATAATATGTCAAAATACACTCTACTATCAGGTACATCTAAAAAGAACAAATTTTAGTAAAAGACAAAGCTACTGATGCATGCAACATCATAAATGAGTTTAACCAATATTCGGAATGAAAAAACATCCAAGAGGTACAAAACAAAGGTCATAGTATGAGATTTTGTTTTTATGGAATGTGTACAACTAGAAGAGGCCTAACTTGGAAGGGTACAAAGCAACTTTCTGGGCTAATAAAAATGTTCTATGTCTCCAAAGTGAGATGTTACACTAACTCATGGATTTTTCAAAACTGATATAAATACACTTAAAAATGAACATTTCACTATATAAGTTGCATTTTCATTTAAAATATCATCTAATGTTTTTGTTATTTTAAATTGTTGCATTTTATTAACGTAGGCTGAATTATTCACAGTTGAAAATATATACGTAAAATTTAGAATTTGCTAAAAAGGAAAGGGATTGATAGTGATAAAGTGGATAGACATATAGATGGGATAAGATCAACCATGTACTGACTCCATATTCATATGGGAGTCCTTTATTCTCTCTACCTTACTATGGGTTTGAATATTTTCCGTAGTAAAAAGTTGGAAAGAGAGGAATTCTCTAAGTTCATGTCTTCATTTACAAAAGGGGAAACTGGAGACTGGAGAGCATAAGTTCTCAAAGTCAATCAGTTCCCAAGTCCAGCCTTCTTTCTCTGATCCCAAGGAAACAAAATACAAACCACTGCATTACAAAGGCTACTTTAAAAAAAAAAAGGCATACTAAGGGTGAAGGAGTTCAAGCAATAAATCTCTTTTTCTTACAAACATATACGTGTGTGTGTGTGTGTGTGTGTGTGTACTTTTCTATATGTTTAATACATAATTATTTAATTCTTTTCCCTCCTGGTTTCAAAAGGTTGTATTTGGTCTAAGGATATCTAAAATGTCTTTACTTAAATTTTAAATAAAACTTAAACTTCATTTTACACAACATTTAGAACCTAAATGAGTATAAGAGTCAGAGAAAACATTTTTTCCTATAAAAATAAAAACAAAACAAAATTTAAAAATGCAGCAAAAAAGTTGTTTTTCCTTCTAGTACTGTTCAGAATCCAGGCAAAGAAAGCAAAGGCTTTCTGCTGGAGGGAGGAGCTTGGTTCTCCATTCCGGTGGGATCCGGGAACAGCTGTTCTCCACTCAGCTCTGAAAGAGGTGAAAATGTATTAACCTATGCAAAGATTGTCTTGAAGCTCGCGCTTGTACGTCTTTTTGTCTGTGTACGTGTGTGTGCTGGGAACTGGAGAGGGGGCTGTCAGCTCCGAGTGCAACCAGAACCAGAAGTCAGAAAGGTGAGTGGTGTGCAGAATCTGCCTTTCAAAAATTGGATATGATGCTCCCGGAGGGTAAAACCACACCGGATTTATCTCCTAGACCATGTTCTTGGGTCTAGAAATAATGTCCCATTTCGAAGAGGGAATGTCTTATGATCGCTTGTTTTCGACGGCTGGGGAATATTTATTTCTTGCTCTACAGATGGGAAAAAAAAAAAAAAAATCAGCGTCTGGCATCCGCTGATTGGTGGAAAAGAAAATGGTGATAGTGGGGTGGGAAGAGGATTTGCCCAGCCTCCTGGACCTGTAACTCTTCCGTAGTCGTCTTCTTTCCCCGGGACCCTTTCGGGCTCTTGCCAGATTAAGAGCAAATGAAAATCTTGGGGATGTTTGAACAAAAGCGACCCTTAACATTGTGCCTTAGACCGTATCGATCTCAATGGTGCCAGGAAACGTGCTCCTGATGGACCGGTTGTGAGCACCCTTGCCAAAGCCGCCTGACTCCCTCAGCTTCTTCCCAAGAGCTGGGCACTGTTTTTGGTGGTGACTCTGACGGGAGGGTCCCCAAGAGGAACCAAAGGAAAGCCCAAGACAGGGAAGCAGGTGGTGGGGAAGCGGGGGAGACTAGAGCCCAAGCGTAATTGTGCCGGATAACCCCAAGAGCCCCCGTGACCCTGAACTCGAGGTGAAGCGCGGAACAGCCCACCTATGCGCCGCCCGGACCTTAAGGGGGGAGGTGCAGTTGGAGGTGCAACCTGCTCCCCCACCCCCATCCCCATCTCCATCCAAGAAAAGGAGCGAAGCGCACGCGGCAGCGAAAGCAGCGAGCGCGGGGAGAGGGGCGGGGAGAGGCGCTGACAAATCAGCTGTGGAGGCGGTGAGCCGCGGGGAAGGAGGAGGAAGAGGACGGGGGAGGAAGACCGAGACCACGAGAAGGGGGCCGGAGCGAGGGGGCTAGCGACCCAGCGCGGCGACGTGGAGTGAGGTGCGTGCTGGCTTTAGAGAGCCCTCGGGGACCCAGCCCCGCCGTTTCCATCCTCTGCTCTCTCTGCCGCCTTCCCTTTCTACCTTCTGTATCTTTTTCTCAGATCCTCCAGTGTGGGGGGACGGGGAGTGGCAATTCGACGACAGGTTCGCGGGTTTGCCTCCCACGCCCCCACTCTCTCGTCCCTGTGTTGTGCTGACAGCAGCCTCCACGGAGGACCATCCTCTCTCCTGGTGCCGCCTCCGCCCTTCCTCTGTGCTCCTTTTCCTCCCTCTACCTATTTAAATAACATTTGGAAATTGTTTAGATTTAAAAAGGAAAAAAAAAAAGAGGAGGAGGAATTGGAGTTCTGGAGACGCAGAGGGACACAGGTGAGTACCTGTAGATATAACTCCCCAGCTTTGGAAATTCTGGGGCGGCAGTGTGGGTGGGGGGGACTGGTAGTAGGGGAGTCACCGTGGACTCCTGGGAGGTGGTTTGGTGCAGCGTTGGCGACCAGCTGCGTCGGGGTCTTTGGGTACTTGTGGGTTAGTGAGCTTAAGGAAAGTAAATTGACCCAGGTTTCCTCCTGCTTCCTACACTCCCAGCTTCTCCTTCCCAGAGGTTGAGGGGTCAGGTTGCTCCTCCGGAATATGCTTTTGCTTGCGGAAACGCTAGGATGATGGATGCGTGAACATTCAACTTTTATTTCTCTTATCACATCCCGCTCCCCCTCCCGCAGCCCGCTTACTCAGTTTTCTCCGGAAAGTGAGGAAGCTGCGTTTGGTAAATAATTAAATGGAAGTGCAGAGAAGACAAGTCAACAGGTGGTGAGGGGTTAACAAGTGCGAGGCTCAAGGTCAGATACCACGTTCTAGCTGAGGAAGATGCTCTCTGGGTTGGCTGGCGCTAGACTGGAGTCTGCCCTTAGGATAGAGAGGACCTGCTCTGAGTAGATAGCCCAGGGCGGAGGTGGATGGTCTGCAGGATTAAAACCAGCGCTTTTGGGTTAGCTGTTAACATAAGGTTCAGCCACATCTGGAGTGGGTAGATTCCCTCCCCGCTCCTGGATCAACCTATAAGCCTTCGGCTTGGATTCATTTTAAGGATTCCCCTGACCCCAAGCCTCCAGCTCCCTTTCTTCTAAGCATGCTTCTAACTTTACTATTACCTTTTGGACCCTGGGAAGTTGAAAGAGAGGGTCCATCTTTTCAAGCAACTCCACTTCTGAAATGCAGGAAGAACAACTCAGATAATTCATCCTAATCTATGTTTAGGTGACTAGACTTTTACTAGCCAATGTGGATGGGAGATGCTAAATTTTTAATACAAAAGCTAAAAAGACTGGTCTGTCCCATGGGTGAAATGGGGGTACTTTAAAGTCTCTCAATCTTGGGGATTTCTACTGTGGTTCTTTAGTTTTTTTTTTTTTTTTTTTTTTTTTTTTTTTTTTTTTTTTTTTTTTTATCTTGGATGTTTTAATCTTGGTTGTATTTGTCCAGATGTTCTCATTGGAAGTGTATTTTGTGTTCTCCAGGGTAGTCTCAAGGAAATCTTTAGCCATGGATGTATTCATGAAAGGACTTTCAAAGGCCAAGGAGGGAGTTGTGGCAGCTGCTGAAAAAACCAAACAGGGTGTGGCAGAAGCAGCCGGAAAGACAAAAGAGGGTGTTCTCTATGTAGGTATGTAAACCCCAAATGTCATTTCATCTCTATTTATGACTGAAGGCTCAGAATGATTGATACTCTAAATGCTGGTGCTTCTTGCTTGATTCATTTTCGCGTGATCACTTCTCAAGAGGATGGTATGAGTCATAGCTGTCCATAGGTAGGTGAATGCAAATGTGTGTGTTTTAGCAAATAGTAAAAGATAAGGCTAATCTTTTGTATTTCCAGGATCATTTTGCTAGAAAACTAGGATTTTTATTTCTTCCTAAATGAAGATGAGCAATTAAGGTAGAGGATGAGCATATGGAGTGGTATAGAAGGCATGGATGCTACTTCTAGGTTTATGGAATTAAAGAAAGCATGGTGTCAATCCACCGTAAGGGAGCAAACATTTATAGCCTGAAACCATTTTATGAATGCTTCTCATCAAAGTTTATAGCAGATCACTTTTACTTATTCTTCAAAGACTCTTTTTTTAATTGAATCTCTCCACCAATTTTTTCTTAAAATATACTTTCTTTACTTTAAGATATTTTCAGAAAATCTTAAAATGAGTGTGAACAAGAGGGAAAAGATTGATAAGTTAATTTCAGCTTATTTTTTTGTAAAGTGTGATTATGTATTTTAAATGAAATTTGAAGTACAGAATTAGTGACATCCAGGTAATTGCTGTCTTTCTCTCTATCCTCAGTTTTTAGATGTTTTGCAATTTCAGGCTTACAACTATTCTTTGATATCAATTACTCAGTAACTTTGTTCTCTAATGTTATTTTTTTTTTAGAATGCTAAGACTTACTCCCTTAGTTTGTAATAAACACATAAACTATTGCATATTGATGTAATGTATTGCTCTTTTTCAGATAATGAATAGATCTTGTCATTTAGAACACTTATATGTTTTCATCATTAACTGTGAGTTTGGGAAAATAAAACGTTTTTATTTTTCAGAGATTCTCTTATTTGCCGTTAAGTGATTGTATAATATTGTAATATGTTAATGTGTCAAATGTTCTAATAATGTTCAATGCTATTGTAGTATCTAACACATAGTATATCTTACAAATTATTTATTGGTTATGTTCTGAAATCCAATTAAAAGTTGAACATGTATATAGGACTTAGGATGAAAAATGACCAACTGAAGACATGAGAACATGGTCCAGGTTTTGGTGAATATTTCTGGTAAAAGATCATATAGTAATTATTTGGCTTTAAGATCCCAGTCTCAACTACTCAACTTTGCCGTTGAAGTGAAAGCAACCATAGATGATAATTAGTATGTCTGTGTTTCAAAAAAAACTTTACCTAAGAGGATAGTAGACTGAAATTGACCATAGGCCCATAATTGGACTACTCATAAAGTGGAGAGAACACAGACTTGATGTTATACAGATCTAAGTTTCATATTACTTCTTACCTTTAGTGTCTTGGTGAAGGTACTTAATTTTTCTGAGTATTACTTCCCTCATTTGTAAAAATATGATCTAGAAAAATACAACTACCTTGTGGGATCTTTGTGAGAATGGCATACTAAAACAGGACATCTGAGTAATTGAGCACACTCTCAGTTATAAGAACTATGGTTATTACAATCAGATCAATTCTCCAAGAGAGCAATTACTTTGCCAATATGATTTATTCTTATCTTTTTATCCTTTGTTACAAAAACCATTGTTAATAACAAGTTTGAAAGACTAGAAGTGATCAAAGAAAAATGTATAATTTCACTTTTGTCTGAAGAAGTTTGGAAGAAGCCTCAAAAGTAATCTCATTCCATATATAAAATACATATTTGAAAACTACCTTTTACATGATTGAAGAAGTATCATAACAATCAGTGTTATTTTTATGTATTTTTTCCTCCCTTGGTAAAATCTGTGTACAGAAATTTTCAATTAGCCTACTTCAGTTTAGTAGATACAAATCTCCTCAATCACATGACTCAAAATTGTAAACTGGGATTCAAAAAAGCAGAAAACTTTAATTATCTTTAATTAAAGATAATTAAATTAATTATCTTTATATACTATAAAGTATTGAAAAATAAATGCAAGAAAATGATGATCTTCACAATTCTTCTAGCATCCTGCTCAACCAGCAATGTGGTCACCGGTGTGACTGATCTCAAATGCTCAAGTCACAGTATGCTTTCACCTCACAGGTTGAGAAAGTCAACACAGCATGTGCAAAAATTGTACAGTGGAGCTCTTGCAAATCCCAGGTGTTACTTGTGATCTTGTCTACCCTGCACCCCTGTGAGGTGGTGAGAGAGGTGAGATAGGGAAGGAGTGGGCTACCTTAGCTCAAAGAGGTCATCAGCTCTGCTAGCCCTTCAGCTTTGATATCTTGCTATCACATAGACCCTTGGTACTTATTTTGTAGTATGTTTTATCAGTTAGAGATTGCTCATGAGTTAAGGGTTAATAATCAATTAAATTAAATTACCAATGAACAATTATGACAGCAAAGAACAGGTCATTGGCTTGATGTGTGTGTGTGTGTGTGTGTGTGTGTGTGTGTGTGTGTGTGTAAACTTCATAGGGACTCTTGTCTTTGATTCTAAGTGCATTCCACAATTTAACCAAGGGTCAAATTCCCAGGTACTGCTGAGGCAGAGAGGGAAAACCAGATCAGCCATTAAACTTTTCCACAAGTATTTATTTACTTTTAAAAATGTGGAGTGCAGGCTGTGAGGGTGAGGGATAGAGATGAGAGACATTCTTTTAAATACAAGGTGTTCTTATTGTGCATTGCCCAGTATACACAGATTACAGTTAACACAAAGTCACACCTGTCCCCTAACAGCACAATTTAAATTTCTGTTATCACAGTGCATAAATTGAGAGTAACTGCACAAGGCATAAACTTTACTGCTAGCTCTTCAGCCCCCATACCATTACATAAATAACAGAATTGCATTATACTCAACAACTAAACTACATCACCTTTAAAGTTTGTCAGTGATTTGTCACTTTGCATTTGTCATGCTGTTCATGCAGAAGCAACACCTGTAGTTGTATAGCCTCCTTGTATTCTAGTGATCAGTCCATGTGATATTTCACAGAAGTGCACAATAGGCACAGCAAAGAGGCCCACAAAGATGAAACAAATAAGTGAAGTAGAAAATGCTGGAAGTAAAATTTGAATCAAACACATGTTGATTTATTGAAGAAATAGCTGATCACAGAAATATGGTTACTAGTATAGTTCAGAGACTCTAGGTATGCTGTCAAGAAGACTCTTGAAAGTAAAGAGTGAAAGTAAAGTATATCAACATTAGGGAGGAGGGGCTGGATTGGTTGGAGTGTTATCAGAGGAAGTAATGTCACAAAACACTTTAAGAAACTATCAGGGAGATATTATCATATCAAAAGTGCAAAGGATAACATTGTGGAAATTGATCTAAACTTAGAAAGACTATGGTGGTTCTTTAAAACATAAAAAGGTGGGGCTGGGGATGTGGCTCAAGCTGTAGCACACTCACCTGGCATGCCTGTGGCCCAGGTGTGGCCCAGGTTCGGGCCCAGGTTCGATCCTCAGCACCACATACAAAGATGTTGTGTCCGCCGAAAACTAAAAAATAAATATTAAAAAATTCTCTCTCTCTCTCTCTCTCTCTCTCTCACTCTCACTCTCTCTTTAAAAAAAAAAAAAAAACATAAAAAGGTGCCCAAATAGAAAGTTATGCAATGATAAAGCAAACACTGTTTTAAACTTCTTTTTTTAAAAACTGGGGATTGAACCTGGGGGTATTTTATCACTGAATTACATCTCTGGCCTTTTTTATTTTTTATTTATGAGACAGGGTCTTGCTAAGTTATTTAAGGCCTCACTAAATTGCTGAGGCTGGTCTCAAACTTGTGATCCTTCTGCCCCAGCCTCTGTAGTTGCTGGGATTATAGGAATGTGCCAACATGTCCAACTTAAACTAGTTTTGATAAAATTTTTATGAAGCAGTAAAACACTTTCATTGTTAATATTTTGAATTACAGTATACTAAATAAATAGCATTTTAAGAGTAAGTTAAATTAATTTTAACCTTTTTCATTTCTTTATGTATTTATAAATAAGATTAAATTATCTTATTTCAACAATAAAGGTCATAAGACAATCAGGTTTTTCTGCTGACTACTTGTAATTTTCCACTCATTAATTATTAAGATAACTTACACAGCTTTGGCTCAATGCATCTCACAATGTCACAATACCATTTAAAAATGAACCTTGTCTGGAATGTTGTATTATATATAATGCTATAATATATACTTTGACATATTTAACAACCGTACATCTTCATTTTTATGACATTTACAATTTGGTGCTTTGTCCTCTGCTTTAAACTGCAAATCCCTTTGCAAACATTATTTATGAAGAATAATAGTTATCACTTACTAAGTATTTGCTATATACTAAACATGCCTTAAGAACTTCATATGAATTATTTCCTTTTATCATCATGTAGACCAGTAATGTGTATTTGTCTATTTTGAGGTGATATGAATATTCAAACTCTGACATTCTGAATCCAAAGACTACATGCTTAACTATAAAGCTTTAGTTTATGTTTTATTTGTGTTGGGGGGGGGCTCTTTACATTGATATTGAAAATTCTTAAGAATACTTATTAAATCTGGAAAGTTCCATTGGCTATTTTTATATCTTATAAAATAGCAAAGGTTCAATAGGTTCAGATATGATGCATGCACAGTTCACTTAATGCCATATTTTTATATGTTCAAACATATTCAATAAATATTTTCAATATGATCTTATGTATTTATTTAGATCATCTTATCAATCATATTATTAGATCATCAAAGTCTTCTAAATTTTAAATAAATTTGGATCTAGAAACAACCTCAGATAAAACATTTTTCAAAGTTTGATTCATGAATTACGAGCAAGAGTTAATGAAGATTATTAAAAATTTAAATAGCTGTACAATGTATTTTCTTACCATTTGGACTCTGACTTGATGGTCAGCATTTTAAAACCAGCACAACCACTAAGTAATTATATTCTGTCCCCATGGTTTTAAAAACATTTTTATTTTGAGAGTAGTTGATTAATTTATTTATTAAATTTGCTGAAAAGGAAACTGAGGCTCCCTTACAATTTTCTGGTTTATTTTAAAAAAACATTGCTAGTTATTTCTTGTATGCTCAGGAAGGGTTTTACAAAATTTAGTGCATTTTTTAAATGAAGCTTAATAATTATCTTAATGTTCACATATGAGTTTAAATCCTTTTCAGCTTTTATGTCCTCATTTCCTTATATTCTAGGTCTTGATAGAGCAACATTATTTGAGGTTTAGAATAGCTTTTAAATGAATCTCAAATCTATTTGCTATTTTATTTTAGCCCAAAAAAACCTTTTAGTCCAAAAAAAAAATGGTGTCAACTATACTAAAAATTCAACCTCAGAGAGGTTATGAATGAAATAATTAAGAAACATAGTTTGACTGATGCATGTAATGAGTATTTGTTTGTAAATTTAGTAATGGTCAAGGTGTGAAGGAAATTCTTACATTTATGTCCTTATTTCCTTATATTCTAGGTCTTGATAGAGTGACATTATTTGAGATTTAGAATAGCTTTTAAATGAATCTCAAATCTATTTGCTATTTTCTTTTAGAACAAAAAAAATTCTTTTAATCCAAAAAAATGGTGTCAACTATACTGAAAATTTAACCTCAGAGGTTATGAATGAAATAATTAAGAAACATAGTTTGAATAATGCATGTAGTAACTATTTGTTGGTAAATTTAGTAATGGTCAAGGTTTGAAGGAAATTCTTTTCTTACATATGAACCAAGGTTGAATGTGCTTGTAGCCTATTAGTATATAGCACTGGGCAAAGCACTGTGGTTTTTAATTTCCTCAGGTATGAATTGGGCAAAATACACTTCTATTACATGAATATCATAGAGATTAAATAAGATTTAATAAGCCTTTTACATAATAGCTGCTTGACAAATGTTACTGCCTTCTTTTGCCTTCCATCTGTGTTTCTGGGATATCTCATCTATTGGGCTGTGCTTTTGTGGTTTCAACAGCTCTGAATCTAAAATCTTTTTCTCACTAACTCCAGTGTTATCTCACTTTTTGTCTTTCTGTATGTGGAACTGTGAAGTGGGAAGCAAGGGAATAAAAGGTCATTTCATGCCCAAGTCTTTTCTTTCATTTTTTAAATTAAGTGTATTTTATTAACTGATATAGAAAAACACAAAATTGTTTATATTAATAGAGTACCATGTGATGTTTTGATATATATATATACATATATATATATATATTATGTAATCAGCTTAAACATATCCATCTCAAACATTTATTATTTCTTTATGATGAAAACGTCCAAAAATCTCTTCCTCCAGCTTTTTGAGATATATAGTGCACAGTTGCTCTCTGTAATCATTGTGCAGGACCACCCCAGAACTTCCTACTGCTGTATAACTGCAACTTAGGGTCCACTGATCAACCTCTCCCTACCTCACCTCCCTCCTGTTAGCTTTGATTTCTTCTATCTGTGGTAGTGATTACTCAATTTCCTCCAGTTTCCTTTGTTTTTATGTTTGGTATCCTCAGGAATATCTTGACACATGAACTTCTGAAGATTGAGATTTTAAAATTTGGTTCTATTTAAAATTGGCTAACTAATCATCTAAGGATGATTTGAGACTTATGTTTTGAATTTTTTTGTTTTATAGGTTCCAAAACCAAGGAGGGAGTGGTTCATGGTGTGACAACAGGTAAGCTCTCAGAGACTTATATCCAGGGATAACATTCAAAATATAGGGTAACCAATAGGGCATTAGCATTGATTATTTAGAATGTAATTGTAAACAACTACTATGCCTATAGAGGAGCATTCTAAGGGAGTATTAGCCTAATTTAAACTTATTTATGAATGTTTTAATTATACATATTCATGAAAAACAAGAAAGGCATATATTTTAATTGCCAAGAATTGCTAAGACTTTGCATTGACCTGCTCTGTTTAATCTATAATCATTGGGCATTCGGGTATTCCAACCAAAAATCGGCAAACTGCTAGCATTAACAAAATGTGAAGGTTATTATTTGTCAAAATAGTAACATAAAATTTCAAGTCCAATAAAATATTCTGGGCATAAATTATGCTGATTATAGTATTTCTTTTATGATTCAGAATACATTATAGAAAATAACCTTGAGGTGATTATAAATTGTTTACTATATTTATCTCTACTTGGACCAATTGTGTCAATAATTTGAATAAGTCAATAAGAAGATTTATAATTAAAAAGTAAAAAGAATAGTGAAAATGATGGTTATGATGAGCATCAGGAGGATGAGGATAATAATGATAGAAATAGAAAAATCAAAGGAGAATAAAAATTTAACAAATTATCCTATAGACTCACTGCCATTGTTCCATGTTGTGATGACTCTCTTTCCTGAGAGGTGTGCTGAGATGAGATACCATCAGAAGCATGAATCATATCACCAGAAAGCCTTAAATATAATAGTGCCTCACCAAAATAACATGTTTTGTGTCACTAAATTATAAAATGGAGATGGGGAAAATGAAATAGGAATCTTAAATCAGTTGTTGGTTATGACTGCAAACACTAGAGTCAATCCTCTCGGGTTCAAATTTCTCTTATACACACCAGCTGTGTGATGTTCTGCATGATTCTTAACCTCTGTGTGATTTAATTTACCCATCCGTAAAAGAATTAAATGAATCGATATACACAAAGCATTAGAAAACTGAAAGCAAATAGTATGCACTATACAAGTATCATTTCTTTCTAGTAGACCTTTCTTAAGCAACAATTTTATAGCATATGAATAAAAGCATCTTATATGTCTTTTTTTTTGCGGGGGGGGGGGTGGGGGGTGATGGGCTACTGGGGATTGAACCAAGAGGAACTTTACCACTGAGCTACAACTCCAGCCCTTTTTATTTTTTATTTTGAGACAGGGTCTCAGTAAGTTGCTTAGGGTTTTTCTAAGTTGCTAAGGTTGGCCTCTAAATTTCGATCCTCCTGTTCAGCCTCTCCAGCCACTGGGATTACAGGCGTGGGCCACCACCCCCAGCTCATATGCCTTTTGAACTTATATTTTTTATAAAACTGAAACTACAAAATAAAACAGAACTCTTTGACAACTGAGTCTATTAAAAGCTAATTATGCAGCTTCCATTTACTCTGTTGTAATCCAATATATAATGCAGAGAACTAGGTAAGTCCCTTCCTGGGGCCTTCTGTAAATATTATCAACCTTGATTTTTGTAACAAGTGGATAGCAGACAGGAGGAGGCTATACTATCTGAAGGCAGCCAACCTAGATTAATGGTATTCCATTATGACAGTCGAGGGTAAATCATGTGGTTTAGAAAGAAGACAGCAATTCCCAATATTTCCATCTGCTGAAAATCACAGAAGCTTACTAATACTTACTGATTTCTAAAGGAAACTATGAAGATGAGCTACAAGGATTAAATGTTGACAAGTTTGGAAATTTTCAGTCTTTTCCAGAATGTAATTATGAGTGTGTGTGTGTGTGTGTGAGAGAGAGAGAGAGAGAGGGGGAGGGAGGGAGGGAGAGACAGAGGGAGCGAGAGGGAGAGAGGTGCTCAACATTTTACAAAATATTCTCTGAAGTAAAATAGCCCATGAGCTTATGTTTCTATGGTTTGGTAATGTCGTAAATTGTATAGTGTAATCCTTCCTTTACTATGTTAAAGAACAAGAAATGTTCTTTGGTAAAATTAATTCTCATAACATAGTTTAATCCAGGGTTTTTCAACTTTATTTGACTCTTGAAAGTTTCTTTCAATATTTATAGGGTCAAGAGAAACTAGTGTTTCACAGAAAACTATGAGAAAGGCCCTTAGGTAGCAAGGATATAGTGGTTTAGGCTTGGTCAATAGTACAGTCACCATACCAGTTAATGACCCTGGAAGTAGCAGAATATCAAAAAGATGTCATAATTACTCTGACTCTGAGAAGGCATTTCAAGTAACTAGCTGCAATAAGTGCCACTCCTCTTCCACATCAGATAAACACACTAATTAATTTGTTGTATTTACTATCAAACCCAAATTCCAGTTATGGGGATAAGTAAGTTTGTGATAATCACTTCAGTGTATAAGGAGAGAGAGAACTGATTGCTTATTATACTTCGTCTAAAATGTTTATATAGGAATATCATAACTGTTAAATAAATGTTGTTCATTATTGTCTTTATTGAGGAAAGCAAGAAAATATTTTATAGTACATACATTATCCAATATTGTTAGAAGAATACTTTCCCCAAGATTCAGCTTGTGAGTTGCTTGTGCAGAAATATAGATTTCAGTCAACTTATGCCAGGGATTTTCTATCAATAAAATCTAAAGAAGTAAATTCTCTAAGTAGATAATTTCAAGGTAAAAAAAAAGAAAGCTTCACTTTAAATCCTGGCATTTGTTGGGCCTCAGAAAATTATATTTAAGTTGTCAACCAAAGCATAATGTTAAAGGAATATATGAGAATGTTTTAGATTGGACTAACTGAAACACATGACTTTTTTTTAATAGTTGTAGTTGGACATAATACCTTTATTTTATTTAGTTATATGTAGTGCTGAGGATTGAACCCAGGGCCTCACATGTGCTAGGCGAGCACTCTACTGCTGAGCCACAGCCACAGCCATGAAACACATGTTTGGAGAGATGCTTTAAACATAAATTAGGATAGGCCAGGTGCAGTGCCTGTAATCCCAGTGACGTGGGAGGCTGAGACAGGAGTATTGCAAGCTTGAGTTCAGCCAGTCTCAACAATTTAGAGAGGCCCTAAGCGACTGTCTCATAATGAAAAACATAAAGAGCTAGAATGTAACTCAATGGTAAAACACTCGTAGGTTCAATATCTAGCACACACACACAAAAAATAAAAAACAGAAAACAAAAAACCAGAAACACACATACCTCACATATATGTAGATTTTTTTCATATAAGTATGGTATAAAGAAATGTCGAACACTGGATATTTTCTGAAAGTTTTGATTCTTATCAACAGAGATTTATTACATCACAATAAAACATACCAAAACTCATTTTCAACATGATTTAATAATATTCCTCAGTAAATTGTTTTAAATTTATTTTCCCCAAATCTAGAATTTGTATACCAATTCAAACTAGAACTTCTTATTTTATAGTTTGGTTTCATGTCAAAGATTAGATTTACCTTATTCTAAAACTTGTTTCTGTATTTCCATTTTGGAATTTTTACTTAGCTAAATAAAATGTAAATTTAATGATTGAAATTAATGTAAACATTTAAGATAGACACTATATTCCTTTTAGTGCATTCCAAATTATGTGTTGACTGTCTATTAAGGGATAATATAGGAAAAATAAAGCAGGATCCTTTTATTTGAAATAAAATAGGGCAGATGAAGAGGAGCTGACTAGTGGTTAATGGATGATTATAGTGCAAGGCAGAAGGAAGTTCAATAGCAGAGTATGTCTAAAACTTTATGAAGTCATGTGGTGAGGAAAATAGGTACTTTTGGGAAAAGGTTTTTTTTTGTTTTGTTGTGTTTTGTTTTAAATGGAATATGACATTTGAGCTGAGTTTCAGCAAAAGCCAATTGAGTCTGCTTAGTGAACAGGAATGGGATAAAGGCTTCAAACCAGATGGAGCTGTGTGGGCAAAAATGGGAAAGACTGGCACATTGGGAAGGAGATAAGTGAATTCAAAATATTATAGTATCTATTGGTTGGGAGGAAAGTAATCCTTTGTGGTCCCAATTATAAGTTCTTTTCTTTTCTCTTAAAATTAAATACCTTCATTAAATTCAAGTCTACTGATTTGCATTTCTCTGGGTTCCTTTTGTTCTGGCATCTCAGTGAGTAGAAAAACAGCTTAAAAGACCTTAAATGGGAAATACTAAGGTCAAGGTCAGGGGAGATCCTCTTGGAATAATCAGTCCTAGAAAAATCTCTTCAGATGTGTCTGTTATTGCTATCTGTTCATTCTGCCATTTATAATGGAATTAATTTATTTGCTATTAAAATAAGCCTAGTGAAATTATAGTAACATACAAGGTTCATTTTACTGTGAAGTTTATATGTGTTAAAACAATATATTAAAGTTTATACATACGTAAAGGATTATCTGCATACTGTAAAATTCATGGCTGGCAGAAAAACCGTGAGTCTGTTGAAAAAAAAAAAATCAAAACCTATTTTTGTCTTGCTTTAAGATTTTATGACAAGAAAATGTTCGTCTTGAGCAAAACTTTCTATTCGTGTTCTTGGAAAAGAAAAGAAATGACAATTTAAACCATACAATTCACTATTTTTAAAGGATCGGCATTCCAGGAATGTTAAAGTCATAAAATTTTCAGGACAGTCTTTCACCGGCATTTGAATAGAACTTGAATTGTGGTTAGCAATGATTCTTCAAGAGGTATCAGCCATGACCTAAAAGGGAAGACAGTAGGTAATCTACAAAGTTCTAGCCTAAAAGGCAGATAGATGCAGAGCAACATCAGCTGTGGATTCTTTTTGGTTTTAAGCTTTGTGATCCATGTCAGGCTTCCCCACACTGCTTGGACTAAAGAGTCCTTACAAACCACGTTTGCTTCTATGACCTCAGTTCATCCTGCTTAACTATTGGCCTTTCCAGCTAATGATGTCAGCTCTGCATAGTATAATAATCATGTGAATAACACTTAAGAGCTGATATAGTGTAACTCTTTGGGGTCACCATACTGAGGCTTATCTGGAGAGTATAAAACATGATGAAAAAATAGTCTTTTTATTTGTTTAGGAGAGTGCCTGAGGAAGAGTATCCCTCAAAAGCAAAGATTTCTTAAGTTTGGAGGGAAAAACAAAGGATAAGTTTGTGAGATAAAATGAAAGGCAAACATGACATACATACATGACCTAAGGCTTTGACAGAGGTTTGGATGAAGAGGAGCTGTTTCATTTCTCTACTGACCTTGGAAATATTAAAAGAACAGAATCTCTTTCTTTGGTTAGTTTTTTTTCAAAGAACCCTTTAGTTGATTGAAAAAAACAACAACACAGAACCTTTTTTAAATTGGAGCTTTCTTTATGCAATCTTATGGAAATAATATGGAAATATCATTCAGCACTTAGATATAATTCTTGAATATCTTGGAGAATTTTTGATATGAAGTTAAGATCTCTACTTACAAATCCACTCTGTACTATTAACACTGCCTTCTCTTAAGTTTTATTTTACTTTATTTTACTAAGATAAACTGAGTGACAAATGAAACTGTTATCAGACTCAAAGTCAGGCTCCTAAATTCCCATTGAACTTATGGAAATCAATTTTATTACTAAGAACCCTTCTGTTTTCTAAAAGGATAGACGTTGCCTTCTATTGTTGTTTATTTCTAGCATGTGTAGGTAACATGTATACTATCTTACCTGAAAGGCTTAGGACCAGTAATGTTTCAAATTTCAATTTTTCCTTTTTTGGTTCTGGAATATTTACATATAAATAAGGAGATATCTTAAGAAAGGGACTGATGGGACCCAAGTGTAAACAGAATTTTTTTTTGTTTCATATACATTTTATATGAATCGTGGAAATAATTTTATATGACATTTTAAATAATATTGTGTGGCTCCATGTTGGTGCCCAAAAGTTTTGAATTTTAGGAGCATTTCCAATTTTGGATCATTGGATTAGTAATGCTTCACCTGTAAGCAGTAAGTGTTATATTACTTTGGAGGTGTGGTGAAAATGAGTTTGCTGAGTGAGATCAAAGAATTGGTACTGAAAATGAAATAAAGAAATGCATTTCATGCTGAGACTGATTCAACTGTAACTAATCCTGTAGTATGGCTTTAAGAACACTTTCCTCAATATAAATCCAACCCAAACTGCTAATGAGTGTATGTTCATGATAATTAAATTTGAAGCACCTTTTAGCAATGTGCACAATTACAATGAAATGCTTCAGCAAAGATTCAAAGATTGAATCTTGGTAGATTTTGTTTCTTCTGATTCCTTCATCACATCATCTAAGGCTTATGTCAATACAGATGTATAGAAGTTCACAGTGAAAGTATTTAAAGTCACTGTCATCCCACCATGCATTAATCTATTGTTGCTTTTGATTTGTTCAAGTGGCTGAGAAGACCAAAGAGCAAGTGACAAATGTTGGAGGGGCAGTGGTGACCGGTGTGACAGCAGTAGCCCAGAAGACGGTGGAGGGCGCAGGGAACATTGCAGCTGCCACTGGCTTTGTCAAAAAGGACCAGCTGGGCAAGGTACGGTTGCCTACGTTTTATGCTATATTTATAAGGTCATGAAGTCATGGTTCATTTTCCCTTGAGGGAAGAGGCAGGAATAAAATGCTTCCTGTGAGGGATGGCTGCCTGACCCTCCCTTCTTAAAAAAAAAAAAAAAAAAATTACTATCTTTATATGGATTTTGTTCTTTGCAGTAATAACCCAGAGAAATGCCATATAAATTGTACAATAATCATGATTGTTTCAATTTCTGGAAGAAAGTTAATGAAACGAACAATGTAGTAAATGCCAAAAGGATCAGTGACATTTCATAAAGAATGGGTGCTTTCATGTGAACTATGAATCTTAGAATTTCTCTTTGTTGGAATAACAAATCTCTTTGTGCCTGTACTCTCAATTTCTAAAATGAAGATCTTTTAGTTGATTACTGTACAATGACATCATCTCCTATTAAATGCCATATTTGCATATCAAATAACAGCATTTTACAAATATATGTTGGTCGGAACAGAGAAAGTTAAAATGCATGCCAATCAGATCATGGTTCTGGAGTGATTCATAAATTTTCAGAAGAATTTTAACTTTGCATATCTTGATAAATTCAGGACTCTACTAAGATTATATAATAGGTCTTATGACTTTCATCTTAAATACAGAAATAATAGAGTATGAAATGTGAACCAAAGATGAAATTTTACGTATTTCATGATCACAACATCAGGATGATTTTTGCTTTACCCCTAGCACAGTGGTTTCCTTGCTATTCCTTGAACGAATCAAGCATATCCTGGCTCTGTTTCCTTCTCTGCCTAGAAAGCTCTTCCCCAAGATTGCATACTTGGCTCACTCCCTCATCTCCTCAGGACTTTTTGAAATGACACTTTCTTGGTGAAGCCTGCCTTGACCTATTTAAAATTGGAAACCTCTCCTGTGATATTTCCATCTTTCTACTCTGTCTCATTACCCTTCCCCCTTTTTTTGCCCAAGTGTTTATTGTCTTTTAAAATAATAATTTACTTATTTTACATATGTTGTTTATTTCATTTCTCCTCTTGCACAAAGTAAGGATTATGAGAGTGGAATGTGTTTATTTTGTTCACTGATATTTGACAGGGGTCCAGGAGAATTTCCAGCCATGTGAGATAATTAATGAATTTTATTAAATTAAGGATAGATGAAAGGAAGAAAATATGTGAATAAGCAGAGTGACTTTCTGAGTCTTTTGTAATCATGTGCATTCTATAAGAACATCAGTTATTCAGCCATCCATTCAAAGGTTATAATCAAAGTGTTTTGGTGATGAATGTTTTGATAACTGTGAGAAAGGAGCTTTGTGTGGATAGACATTTTTTGGTGTATGTGTGTGTCTGTGTGTGTGTGCGTGTGTATAACTGATCCTCGTATACTCCTAAGTAGCAGGACTACCTTGGTGGCCCATTAAAATATTGATAATAAAGAGGAAGGACTAGAAATTGGTGATATATTTACATTTTCCATATGTAGTTACATTGTCTGGCCAATTAATGGTAATCATGGAGAATCTGGACTGGGCTTCTATAGAATTCCTTCAGCTAACATTTAAATGTATGCTTCACTATAGCCATGCACCTGTGTACAGAATGTTTTTTTCCAATAATCTTATTCGTGCTAATAGTTATACTGATTCCTATTTCCAATTTGAAATTATGTTCATAGCTTTATTGCATTCAGAAGTTACAAGGGACTTCAGATACTAATACAGAAGCAATTAACTTGCTTTTTGATCCAGTTTCTTTTGACAATCTAATAAAAGCTATAGAACCTCTCCTCAGAAAAATGCATGCTCACATGTAGACACAGGAGGGCCTAAGGAGACATCCATTGACAGAAGCCATGATTTAGCACAATCCCATGATTGTACTGAAAGTCACAGAGGAGACTTAAGTATCCAAGGTCGCACAACCAGGCGGGGTAGACTGAGCACCCAGAATGTTGATCCATCTACTTTAACACTCCCCTGACAAATCCCTCAATAGTGAACCTCCTCTGGGTCTTTATAAACTGAAATGTGGACAACCAGATTTAACTGGAGAATTTCATTGCTTCAGAATATGAAGAAATCAGGCAAACATACACCCTCTACTTTTTGCCTTTATTTAAAATATATAATGCAAAATGCAAATGAGGTGTGAAAGTGCTTTATCATTTTCAAAATTGCTTTTTTTCACCTTTTAAAAACACGGCTACTTATTTTAATAGTTTAAAGCAGAAATCTAAATGATATAAGAAAACCATTTGGAGATATTTCTCTAATGGGTACTACAGGTTCTAACAAGTTTCTAAAATGAAACGAAGTCATAAGACCTAGAAATTGCAGCATGGCTATGGGAAAAATACATTGGACTGGGAACTAAAATGGCTGATCTTTGTGTCTTGCTTGGTCATTAATTGACTGGATGACCTTTTGCAGATCCCTTAAAACCCTTTCTCATTTACTAGCAAATTCTACTAGAAAATTGTTAAAGCCAAATTTAGCAATAATATGCTGAGTTTCTATAATAATTCAAGGAATATTCTAATAAACACCCATAATTATGGCCACATCTTTGGAGTTCCAAAAATTCTAAAGAATATAAATGAAATTATTGAATTATTCAATATGAAATTTAAAATAATTTTATCTTTTACACTCTAATTAGAATGATCCATGTGAATAGAAGTAACTTTTTCTCACTTCCTTCTTTTCTTTTCTCCTCTCTTCTCCTCATCTCCTTGCTTTTTCTCCATCTTTCTGTTGTGGTTTGAGTATGAGGGGTCCCCCGAGAAGGCTCCTGGGTTAAATTAGGGATGTTCAGGGGTGAAAGGATCAGATTATGAGAGCTATAACCTTATCTATCAGTCCATCCTGAGTTGAATGGACCAACTGGGTGGTAATTATAGGCAGGTTGGGTGTGGCTATATGGAAGTAGGTCACTAGGGTAGTTCCTTTGGGGTTTATGTTTGTCCCTGGCACTTGATCTCTCTCCCTCTGCTTCTTGGCTATCATGAGCTAAACAGCTTTCCTCTACCGTGCCCTTCTGCATCACCTTGAGCCCAGAGTGATAGAGTTGGCCAGCTCTGAAATGAACCTCTGACAGTGTGAGCTTTACCTCTTCTAAATCATTCTGGTCTGGTATTTTGGTCAGAGAAATGAAAAGCTTACAACCTCTCTTCCTCCCTCCCTCCTTTCCTTTCTTCTTTTCTTTTTTTTCTTCTTCAAGCACTTGTTATTCTAGAAATAATGATGGTTTGCTATATGCTAGAAACTTGGAGAAACATGAATGTGACAATGAGGACTGTTAGATATCTGAATTGCAGGATGAGATGAATGGCTGTGCCATTCTCTTGGCGATTGGTATTTCTCTTTAGGATCAGAAATGCTGCAAAGTAGGAGAGGGCATTGGTTTCCCCCTTTATGCCCTTGAAGGATATCTGGTTTATAATTGGATGTTCTCTCTCCCTTCTTCCCCCTTTTTTTTCTGTTTTATTTGAAACTAAGATGTTTAGTAGTTAATTTTTATTTTCCTCTTTTTATTTGGTGCATTTATTTCTTTGGAATGTTTGCTTTGATGTATTCTACCTACTTTTGATGTTAACAGAAAGATATAACCACAGCTACTTAAAGTGGTTTCTCTCCAGCTTTATTAAGGTATGATTGATAAATAAAAATTATATGTTTATGGAGTATGATATGATAGTTTTTTTGTTTTGGGTCCTTTTGTTCTGTTTTTGTTTGTGGACTTGGGAATTAAACCTAGGGTTCTTCCACTGAGCTGCATTCTGACCCCTGAGTTTGATGTGTGTGTACATCCTGAATGATTCCAGGGTCAACATTATTAACATATACATTATCTCACATAACTATCATTTTCTTTTTTGTGGTGACATTTAAAATCTACCCCCTTAGTACATTTCAAGTATATAATATAGTAGTATTAACTACAGCACCTCCTGCTATACATTACATCTCAGAACTTATTTTTATTCTATTTATTTATTTTTGCTTCATTCTATCTAATTGAAATTGTATACCTTTGACCCCATTCTTTTCCGTCCACCAGTCCCTGGCAACCACTGTTCTATTCTGTTTCTTTGGGTTTGACTTTTTTCGGGCTTCACATAGAATAGAAATCATGCATCGTTGGTCATTCTGTGCCTGGCTTAGTTTACTTTGCATAAAGTCCTCAAATTTATCCACATGGCAAATGGAAGTGTTTCTTTCTTTTTTTTTTAACACTGAATCATATTACAATGTGTGTGTACACACCACAGTTTCTTTATCTATTCATCTGTGGATTGACCCTTGGGTTTGTTGCATACCTTGATTATAGAAAATAATACCACAGTTCATGTGGGAGTGCAGTTATCTTTTCAAGATCTATGTACCTAGAACTCTGATTGCTGCATGATGTGATAGTTCTGTTTTTAATTTTCCTAGGATCTTCCATACTCTTTTCCATAATGGCTGTACCTTTCTACATTTTCAACAACAGTGTAAAAGGGTTACATTTTCTCCACATTCTTGTCATTCTTTTGTCTGTTTTATAAAAGATATTCTAAAAGGTATGATGAGGTCATATCTCATTTGAATTGCATTTCCCTGATGATTAGTGATGTTAAGCATATTTTTATATGCCTACTGGCCATCTTTATGTCTTCTTTTGAGAAATGTCTATTCAGATTAGTTGCTCATTTTATAAATCAGGTTATTTATTTTCTTGCTATTGAGTTGCTTGAGTTCCTTCTATATTTCGAGTTCCTTCTGTATTAATTCCCATCTGATGTATGGTTTACAAACATTTTCTCCTATTGCATGGGTTGTGTCTTCATTTTTTTGATCATTTTCTTTGCTGTGCAGAAGCTTTTATGATTGATACTATTCTATTTACTTAGTTTTGCTTTGTTGTCTGTGTTTTGGGGGTCATAACTCCCCAAATTATTGCCCAAATCAATCTTGGAAAATTCTGCTTTATTTTCTTCTAGTTAGTTTTATAGTTTGTTGTATTGTGTTTATGTAAGTTTTTAATCCATTTGAGTTGATATTTGTTTATGGTATGCGATAAGAGTCCATTTTTAAAAGAAATTTTCATGTGGATATCCAGGTTTCTCAATACCATATACTGAAGAGACTACCTCTTTACCATTGCATGTTTTTGGCATCTTTGTTGAAGATCAATAGATTACAAATGTGTGGACTTATTTATAGGTTCTCTTTTCATTGCCATTGCTGTTTATGCTGGTTTTTTTTGATAGTGCACTGATATTTTGACTACTACAGCTTTATAGTATTTTTTAAAAATCAGCTACAAAGATATCATATGGCTTTGCCATTACTTGTGGCTCAAGATTGTCTTGGCTACTTGGAATATTTTGCTTTGACTCTTTGGGTTCTGTATGAATTTTAAGATTTCTTTTTCTATTTGAAAAAATACAGTTAGAATTTTGATGGGTACATTAAATTTCTAGATTGTTTTGGGTAGTACAGACATTTTCAGAATATTGATTGTTCTAATCAATGAGTACAGGTAATTTTTCCAATTATTCGTATTTTCTTCAATTTCTTTCATTCATGTTTTATGATTTTCAGAATACTGGTAGGTATTTTAAAAACTTGATGAAATTGATTCATAAGTATTTTATTTTTATTGATGTCATTGTTAAAGGTATTATTGATTTCTCTTTCAGATAATTGGTTTTTAGTATATAAAAATGCTATCAATTTTGTAATGTTGATTTTGTATCCTGCAAGTTTACTGAATTTATCAATTATTTCTAGCTTTTTAAAAAATTGGGCACTTTAGGGTTTTTTCTATATATATGATCAAGTTGTCATATGTACACATGGATGATTTAATTTCTTCCTTTCCAATTTGGATTGCTAAGAGTTCCAGTATTATGTTGAATAGAAGTGGCAAGAGTTGGCATTCTTCCCTTTTCCTTTCAGGTTTTTACCATTAACTATGGTGTTTGTTGTGAGCTTCTTATATATACTTTATTGTGATGATATACATCTTTTCATACTTAATTTTTGAGTTTTTAATAATGAAAGAATGTTGGTTTTTGTCATATACTTTTTCTGCATCTGTTGAGATGATCATATGATGGTAGTAAGAAGTCCTTACCTATTAATAATAACTGTAAGTGTACATGGGCTAAATTTTTCCAGTCAAAAGCTGTAATATGGCCAAATCGATAAAAAAATCAAGGCCCAACTAATGCTACCTATAAGAAATTCACTTTAGCTTATAAGAACACATGTACCATTATTCCAAAATCTGAAAATACTCAAAAGTCTATGTGAGTTCTAGTGTCAAGTATTTCTGATAAGGGATACTTAATCTTTAATAATATATAAAGTGTCCAATTGATCAAGAGGATATAAAAATTGTGAATATATATGCAGCTAACATTGGAGCCCCTAAACATATAAAGCAAATAGATCTAACAAACACGGATAGAACATTTCAGTAATGTACACGTCTTTTCTATTGGACATTGAACAGTCTTCAGGATAGACCATGTTGAGCCACAAAACAAGTCAACAAATTTAAGAAGATTGAAATTATATTAAGTATTTTTTTTAATCAAAATAGTTTGAAACCAGAAATCAATAACAAGAAGAAATAGGAAAATTCACAAATATATAGGAATTAAACAACATACTCCTAAACAACTAATCAGTCACTCAAGAGGAAATTAAAATTGATACCTGTAGATTTGAGCATATAAATGAAATCACCCTTAGTAATAATTTTTAATTATAAAATACTAGATTAAAAAGATAGATTGTCTTTAAGATTTGTTTTATCAAACATTATTACCTTCTCTATTTAATACATTAGAATAATAAATTTTTTAATATATATATTTTATTTGTGTGCATAATAGGTTATCAGTCATATAATTAATTTTCCACAACTTGATATTGATTGTCACAGCAGAAACAAGCTGAAAATGCATTTGCAGAAATTTCAAGTCAAACTAACAGAGATGTTATATGGATAAAATTTACCTTTTCTACTTAAATTGAGAAAGATAGATTTACTTGTAGCAAGATTTGCTTTTGCTTGTACAAAAAAGTTACTGACATCAGAGTTGTTCTGTAGTGCCACTGTTTATGATATAGAGCTAATCACAGGAACAGTTGATCTATCCCAACCCCTCAACAGTATTTTGCATGTGGTTGCTGCTAAATGATTGTTAAATAAATGAGCTTCTCTTTAATGCTATCAGAAATGCTCTAGAAGAATTGAACTGTGAGATTTTTTAAATGTTTGCAATTTTCTGAATTTTTAGAGTATGAAAGTCCCAAGTAATCTGTGAAACCATTGCCTGACAAATAATATACCGTTCAGCTTCATTTTCTTTTCCCATGTAGACATTGAGCTATCTACATGGTGATTAATCATTTTCTGCAAGAAATAATCTTGAAATATCTATAGCCTTAGAAACTTAACATTTCCAGATTCAATAGTATTACTTGTTTTTTTAAACCAGAATGAAGTTCTTAAGCAGTGCTAGTTTTCAAAAGTTAAATTTGTATATGATAAACACTTTTTAAACCTCTTGATTTCAATAGATAAAAACATGTTTACTCTGTAACCCAAACTTAATTCATAAGAGGATCAGTAACTAAATGTGTGCTAAAAGAAAATGAAAACATAATGAAAATGTCAGAATTGACATTATGATTTATCACATTTATAACATCCTTCTACTTATTCCTTTTGACTTATCAGGATTGCTATGTTTAGATTCATGAAAATAAATTTTAAATACTTAAGTGTTATATACCTTCTGATTAAATAATTAATCAGATGATGTATGCTGCCCAGAGCTTAATCATTTAATACTATTTCACAAAGAAACCACAGGTCAAAGGAAACATTTGCAATTTCTTTGAAAAAGTACACAAATCGTTAGGTATAATGTTAATATTGTTAATATGAAGGTAGCGATAAGAGATATGAGGATTTGCAAAATAATTTATAGTAAGCTTTCTTCTTATGTGTTCAATAATGATCAATATAATATATTGTCTCAAATAAATACAAGTTTGATCCTTGTCTATGTGCTTGACCTCAGAAAATAACCAACATGACTGTTAGGTATATTTAAACCTCAACTAAAATTAGCGTTGTTGCACAGTGACTTGGCTGATTTATATTTGTTATGGGAACACTGTGTACTAACAACATTGTAATCTTAAAGTATACAGTGATCTAACTGGTTTATTTCAAAAGATACATAATCATTAACATTTTGCAGTGTGGTAAATAAAAGTCGATATTCTATACTCATGTGAGTTTACTGATGGTACATAAATCGTCCCCATTTAGAAATGCATCCATTATAAACTTTCTTTTTATTTGACAACATTTCACTGGGTTCAATTTGGATGAATTGTGAATTTTAATGATTCTTACTCCAGTAAGGTTTAAATAGGAATATATATTTTATAAATGAAATGGTAAGGAAAATAGGCTTATTGTTAAGTTTTGATTACAATTCAATCGAATTTAATCATTTATTGACTATATCTGTTAGACATTCTGGTGGCCCTATCAGGAATGCAAAAGGGAATGACATTAGAGGGTTCCTGCCTTTGGGAAATGTGTAATCCAGGCATGGAGACTAACATGCTTATGCCTAGAAAAAAGGAGCAACTCTGCTCTCTGAGAACAACATGTCCTTGTTAACAGGCCTCTATCCCAAGAAAGTCAAAGTGAGAAATGAGAAGAACTAGCCTCTCAAAAATATTATACATACTCAATAAATATATTAATTAATGTTATACTTTAAATTGTGTTAAATAAATATCATTCTTTGTCAGTAGACTGAAGTTATCCATATAGATGATACTTTAGCTGTTTACACATAGACATAAAAATACTACCCCGAGTCATGCTAGTCTTGTTTGTTGAGAAATGTATTATAAGGTGGAAAAATTGCTTTGAGGCACACTGGTGAATGGGTTGAAGTCATATTTGTGCAACTGACTTATTTCTTCATAAATGCTCAACATAGATTAAAATTCTGCTGAATGCAACATGAGAGCAATGACTATACTTTTATGAGCACATTTTATTATGAATGTGCTAACATCTATTGCTAGTGTCCCTTCACCTGAAAAGATGGCATGATATTTTTGATAATATCTCATATCAGGTTAAATGTAGGATGGTTTCAAACATAGATGATTTTAAAAAATTTATCGTGTATATTTAAGGTTTATAACATGTTTTGATATACTTATCTTCACATATGTGTGTATGTGTATATGTGTTTGTGTATGAAAATTAACATACATTACCTCATGTAGCAATCATTTTGAGTGTGTATGTGTGAGTACCTAAAATTTATTCTTCTTGGCAAGTTACCAGTATATAATACAATGTTATTAACTAAAATCCTCATGCTGTACATGAGATCTATATTCTTGTTCATGCTATGTAACAGGTTGTTTGAGGTTTTATTGCCTCTGTTCCCATATAAGCCCCATTTTCTTTTCGTAATAAAGTTGGTAAACCTAGAGAGCATTTATAGGTTTAGGTGAGAGGCATGAAGAAAATAAGATGTGTTAACATATTATGATATAAGATACTGTTATCTCATACTTCAATGGTAATCAACTTTGTCTCTAAA
Organism: Urocitellus parryii; assembly: GCF_045843805.1. Taxonomy (NCBI): domain Eukaryota; kingdom Metazoa; phylum Chordata; class Mammalia; order Rodentia; family Sciuridae; genus Urocitellus; species Urocitellus parryii. The sequence continues at coordinate 38,039,303 of NC_135540.1, read as the reverse complement.
AAGTGAGAAATAATTTTTGCCTCTTCCATTTTAAGCTTTCAGTTTCTAACCTTAAGGAGGCATTAATGGTAGTGTTTGCAAAAATGATCCAATGATGCTCTAAAATATTCAACACACACAAAAATCTAGTACATAATACAATTACTTCATAGTCACAGGAATAGAAATAAGATAAATGAGGTATCAGTTTTGTTTGGCATGTAGATATACAATTATGGGTCCTAGAATTGGCTGATAGAATTGGTTCATCAAACTAATTGTTCGTTTACAAAGAGAAAATGAATAGTTTGTCAACTCAAATATGAGGTAATTCTTTTATAAGGAACTTTAATAAAACTTCTACCAGCATTTGAATTTTTAAGTTTCAGTATAGATATCCTTCTTTCCCAAGTGATTCTAGAATCACTAAACATGTATTTGTGGATATACCAAAAATTGTATTTAATTATTATTAAGACTATAACGTATATTAATATATAAAAGCACACAGGTATTGAGTAAATAAATAATTTGAAAAGTGAAAAGAAGGTATACACATTTCACCTTTCTGCTTAGAGATGGGAACTGTCTTGTCTTTTGTATTTTTCACATTAACAAAGTATAATAAATCTATTTGGAACTCAATTCATATGAATTAATTCAGTTGCAGCTTTATGAATTGTGAATTACCATGTGAACCTTCAACTTAAAAATCAAATATATTTTAACTATCTGTTCTTAAAGGGAATGGTAAAGTTCTGATATTGCTTAATAGCAAATCATCTCCAATTTACATGTAGACATAGATTTTTTTTTCTCTTTGATTATTTGGGATCCATGCAAGGATAGGAAACTTCCCTTTTATTATACATTTACCCATTTTATTCAGCATTTTTACTTTTGTCCCCAAAGATCTGACAAGAACAACTGGAGAAGGAAAAGTTTATCTGGCTCCTGGGTTAGGTCTCAGTCTATAGATGGTTGACTCCATGCTCTGAGCCCAAAGTGAGGCAGAACATCATGATGGAAAGGTGTGGTGGAGGAAAGCAGCTCAGGACATGGCAACAAGGAAGCAGAGAAAGCTCTGCTCACCAGGGACAAACTATAAACCCTAAAGGCATGCCCCTGTTGACCTATCTTTTCTAACCACACCCTACCTGCCTTCAGTGACCACCCAGTCAGTCTGACTCAGTGGATGAATGCACTGATTAGATTAAGGCTCTCCTAACCCACTCATTTCACCTCAGAAAGTTTTTGTATTGTCTTACACCTGAGCTTTTGGGGGACACCTCATATCTAAACCATAACAACACAATTTCATTTTTGTATCTGAGGACATAATACAGCTTAGCCTTAAGGCCCCAGTTTTTGCTCAGTGGATTTTGTATTTTTTGCTATCTCTAAGGGAAAAGGCATATGCTTTCTACTTAGGTCACTGAGTTTGGGATTAATATAGTTTTCATGCAAAGCATAAAATGATACTAAGAATAGTTCATCTTTAATCTCTTATATTATTATATATATAAAGTAGCCACCTTGAAAAAAGCAATCTTCACTACATTCTAAAAGTGCTTACAGTAGCAATCCTCCCATGGTATTTTTTCTGAAAAGGGAAACTAATGTGAGTTTGAAACAAAAGGCAGTTCACATTTGTTCTGACTATAGCTTCTCTATATGTGTTGTTTGACCCATTGTTAGGGCCAGATTGCCTTGCTCTTCTTATGGAGAATCTGGTCTACCTGCACCATTTGATTTGGTCACACATAGTGAAAGTATGGCTGGGTGTAGATAGCATGGAACAGAGTTGGTCTTATCTCCTTCATTATGCTGGAGGAGGTCATAACACTACTCTGAGAAAGGGTTTTCTCATTTATAAAATAAAAATGTTGAATTAAATGAGTTCAGAATGTTTTGAATCTGTTTAATGGCTTGAAGTTTAGTCCCATTTATTCAATTATGCATTGCCAGACCCCTTGGCAGCTCATTTAACTTTGCAAATACAAAGCTGCTCATCTATAACTGGCCAGCACAGGGTTGGAGTATGAGTAAAGTATGAGATTTTTGCAGACAAAAGATAAATGATGAATTTTAACATTTTGCTAAGAAGGGCTTGAATTTCAACCTCTAAGAGGTAAGTAGATACATGATCATAGATTTATTTTTCCAAATTTGTTTATAGTTTGTAAAATCATGCAGTTCCTTTGAATTTTATGCATATGCTATAATTAGAAAAGGCTCTTGGTTCAAATAATTTGAGAAACAGTGGAATAAACAAAGTTAAAATATTTTTTCTTTTAATGTGAGAAAATTTCAAGAGTCTTGAGGTACTGTTTTCTTTCCTAATGTCTCATTAATATCATACATGGAGACTAGTTCCTAATGTTCAGAGGAACATAGGTTTGAGATGCTGCAGGTTAACTGAATTTTTTTTTAATCTACTCTCTTCCTCCTTCTCTTAATAGTAACTGGGTTTAGATCCCAGATTAAAGATAAATAGAGATTCTCATAAAAACTCAGCAGTCTAAACCACACTCCACTCTTCTGTAGTCATTTATTTAAAATTCCTTGAGTCAACTCCAAATAAGTGACCTGATAAAGATCTCTGATGACCTGAATTATAGAAGGTCCAAGTAGATGGCAGCTGTGAAAATAGGCTGGCACATCTTCTTAGATCCTTTTCCTCATACCCCAAGGCAGAAAAGTCATTAAAGGGAAGAGTACCATAGAGTTTCTCCTTACCCTAGTTTCCCATGGCATAAATTTCTAAATGGGAGCAGTTCCAGTTGAATGTAGGATGGTATATCTCCAAAGGGTGAAGGGAAGAAAGAGAGGAACAGGAATATCCTTGTTATCGATAGGGTCTGATTTTCATTCATCATACTTACTGCAGGGCAACTCATGTCTTGGCATGAGTCTTCTCATGTGGTCTAACTGTCTTGATGGTCCCTTCCTAACCTTAAGTCTAGAAAAGAAACTACACTGATGTTCCTGTCACTTAGTATCCTCCATCCTTTGGTCAGCCAGCTCCTCCCTACATTTCTTTCCCAGACCTTATCTGAGCCCATGGGAAACCTAGGAATTCCTATTATATCAACCTCAACTCTCAGGAACCAAGTGTGTATGTGAGAGTGCCAGAAGCTGACATTCTACAAATTGGCATGTCAGCACTCGCTGTCTGTATTATTGTTGGCTCACACTATATTGGCAATGAGAAGGATCCATAGGCCTTGCTCTTAAGGCAGCGTCCCAACAGGGAATGAGGTGCAAGACTTCCCTGCTTGAAGACATCTCCAAACTTCATTAGTCACCACTTGTCTCCACAGAGGAGGGATTAGAGCAAAAGTCAAGCTCCAAAACTTCACTACTACTTTCCATCAAATATCTTTTCCTGACAACCTCATTTTCTTTCTTTCTTTAACTGGAAAAATAAGGAAAAGGTCTGGCATTTGTATTTCAGATGAGTTATATGGTTTTCAAAGGCAGATTTATCCTACAGTAATCCTTGCACCTTCCACTAAGATATGGGATGGGAAAGGGACCAGCCTGCTCCCAGGACACAGTGTTCTCAATTGGTGTTTCACATTTTATTCAGCTTTATGTTAGAGACATCCATCAATCACCAACAATATTGTTGTACAAAGAGTTGGCACAAATCATTCTTGAGGACATGTTGGAAATGTATATTAAAAGTACGAACTTGACTGATTCAATGTCATGTGTAAGAATTTTAACGATCATAAACATAAATAAAAGGACATGTACCATAGTACTGATTATAACAAAATTGAAACAATGAACAATGCTAGAAATTTGACTGTAGGGACTTTATTAAATGCAGTATAATTATTCAAGGTATGCTGAATAAATAAAATGTTGGTGTAGAAGAATGAGTGACATGGTAGTTTTCTCTTGCAGAATTATGTGAAAGAATAGGTTATAAAAACATATGAACAGTTTGTGTAGTGTAACATTTTTATTCTTAAAACTATCCATATGTGGTGTTTTGTATGTCTGTATAAAGACCTGAAGTAAATGCACCAGAAACTCAATTTTTCTCAATGAAACACACTTTGCATTTCAGGCTGGGAAGTTCTTTGCTGTGGGGAACTGTCTCATTCACTGTAAGGTGTTTATGAGCTTGGTGCCTTATTCATTAAATGGCAGTAGTGCTCCCTGGGCATTTGCAGCCACCAAAAAGAGCCCCCCACCATGTTGTCCTTGAGGAAACTGCAACTCAGGGACTGTTTGTGGATCATGGAGTACACTCATTTTTTACTTAATAGTTTCTCCAATTTCCTTTAATAAGTATGTGTCAGATTTATAACAAAAGCATAATATGTGGTCTTTGTAGTATTCCACCCTATTTTACAATTTATATATCTAAGTGTTCTGCTCCTTTAGCCACAACTAGACATTTAAGGGGATAATTTTCCTTCTTAGTGCCCTAGGTCCCACTTATATTCATGCAGCTGATTCAGAAAAGTCATTTTAGTTTTCATGGGTGCTTAAAATTGTGGTTAAAGTATGGTCCACTCTGATAATCTCTATCAAAGTTGATTCCTTGGAATCCATGAGATGGTTTCTAGTGGTATATTCTTTAATGTAGTGAGCTGGAAATTTGGAAATTCTAGCAGGTTTAGTTCTTGAAAACTATCCAGTAGCTTTCTACAACTTATAGAATCAAGTCCTAAGGCCTGATCCTTTTATTCAAGACCCTGATTTATCTGGATTCTCTTTTCAACTGTTCATCTCTCCATTACTCAACAGAACTCTTAACTGTAGGTACACAAGTATCTTCAAGATGCCTCTCAAATTCCTAATGGAATAGACAACTTGTAACTCTGTCTTACCCCTGAGAAGGCTTTTATGTCTACTGTCTAAGTATTATTCATGCTGAAAAGTCCAGATCAAGCATCCAAAACTCAAAAAACAAAAAGCTTTTTCTGACTACTGAAATGCATAGTAATTTGTTCTTTCTCTAGTCTCATAGCATTTGCAGATATGCTACACATATCCTTGATGCTTTTCCTTTTACGCTCTTCATCCTTTAGCCAAACATTTTACCTGTATTTCAAAACTGGGTCTATAATCTCATCACATCTCATTTTTCCACTGCTACCAGCCTAGGCCAGGCCTTCATCACTTCTCACCTGGGCTGCTTCCCTAGCTCTCTGCTGCTCTCTCAGCTTTCACTCTATATCCGGGCTAGTCTATTCTTGATCAGACAGACTAATTCTTTAAAAGGGTAAAGCAGATGATGTCTTCCCTGCTCTAAACTAGCCAATGACCTCTTATAAAATTAAGAATGAAATCCAAAATTTTACTCTGATTTAAAGGTCCAGCATTGTCTGGCCCTTATCAAGTTCTTAAGTTCCACCCCTTTCTCTCTATAAACCCCAGCTACACTGCCCTTCTCACTATTCCTCAGACCTGGTAACTGTATTTTCAATACTTGCTAAATAGTAGAAAATGAGTTACTAGTAAAGTAAGTGTGGACTATTTCCTTCTATCAGATAATTGACATAATCTTCTACAAAAAACCTGGACAAGAATTCTTGATCTTAATTTTAAAAAGAGGAATTGCAAGACTATGTAAAAGGGCAAAGATAACATGCTCTACTTTAGATTTCCATGAGGTTTTACTGCATATTAGTAATTTAGCATTTTATGGAACATGAACCTGCTCTAATGAACTTAATTGTGCCTGTGTTATATATACTTATCTCTGAGAAGGCTTTTATGTCTACTAAGTATTAAACATCAAAAATATTGGGAAATTCATTGTATGAAACTGCATTTCAGATTTCGCTAGATTTATTCATATTATTTCATACAAAATTATTTCTGCTTTTCCATGCTTTTATAACAACTTTAGTTGTTGTGCATTAATACGTAAAATCAATTTTCTTCTTAAAAACAAAGCAACCATTTCACAGATGAGCCAAACCTTTGGAGATTTAAAAAAAAATGGTTTATAACCATACATTATTCATATCCTATGAAATATTTTCTTTGTAAACACATTATTTAGAATGTCTGTTGGACAGATGGGTAGAACCACATGCATCCAATATGAGGCAGTTGGTGAGTATAAGATGCCAGGAACAAGATTAGGAATATCAAGACAGGGAGAGTCTGATTGCTCTTGAAAATGTTGATCCTGTGATCCTGAATCTCCACTATGTGTTTTACTTTGAAAAGGAAGGTCTTCCAAAACAACTCCCCTTGTCTTATCTACAAATGTACCCAATGTGTTCTCACGGCAATTGGAATGTAAATAATAAAATGAAATGTTGAGGCAGATGGAAAGAGGACTTTCCCCTCCCTCTGCCTTTCATGCCTGTATGACAGTTATGAAATGTAAATTCCTGTGCAGGGAAGATTAGCAGTGTTCAGTTGCAAGAAGATGAGAGGGCAAGAAAGGTGGCACACTGAGGAATAGTGTGTCATTTGTCACTGTCTGGACTCATCAGCCATGCAGAACTCTGAGATATAGTGTTGGAAACGCCAGGCTTCTTTATTTCTTCAGAACACTTAAGCAGTGAGGATTTCATTAGCAGCAGAGAAAAATGTTAAATTAGCATTTGTGATATGGAGTTGTCACCTCTGAAATTGATCAAGGTTCCAAAGGAAGGTTCTGTACCTCCCTTTATCTAAAGGCTATACTGATTTATTTAGAAAGGTCTAATTTCAGAAGATAACTTGGTGACGGATCTTCATTATAATAAATAATCTACTCAAAACTATAGATAAATTCCGCCACTTACAATATTTTATTTGGTTTGATTCATTTTAAGTTAATAATTTGTCTGCTTTAGGAGAGAGTCAGTTGATAGCCTACAGAAGAATCATGGGTAAAGGCCATTGTCTTCACTTCCAATGCAGATTTTGTATATGTTTACTCTGAAATCCAAAACATTTCCATCAGATCTAAATGCCAGTGAAAACTGTGTGAGTCAGATGGGTTGAGGGCCACAGTCCTTTCCCTTTCATGTCTGTCTCCTCTTCTGAGTTAATAAAGTTGGAAGAATCCTAAACAGTCCCAAATGACCCAGCCCTTTTTGCCTCAGAAGGTAGAAGTAGGCAACCACACCTTACCTTTTCTTACCAGATAGATTTGGGTATTTGCTTGAAATTGTTACATCCTACCACATTAAAAATATTGGGAAATTCATTGTATGAAACTGCATTGCAGATTTTGCTGGATTTATTCTTATGATTTCATATGAAATTATTTCTGCCCACAATTTTCACTTGTTCTCTGCCCAGACACACAGGCACAGCTTTTGCTGCCTCCAGGTAAATTCTTCCTTTAAAAATTGATTTTAAAAAGTCAGTAAAATATACTTTTTAAAATTTATAGTCTTCTGGTTTCTCAGGCATTTTATCCCATTCCTTTTGATTCTATGTCTATAGTTTTCTTGTACAAATAGACTTTCAGCCTCCTTTTTAGGTGCATTCTCATTAAGTTTTCTCAGCCTGAAATATGCCTTTATTGATTTATTTTCTCTATGTTCCCTTTTGGGTTAGTGAAAGGTTTAGTAGTGTTTTTAAATAATTTATTTTTTTTTTTACCATGGGAATGTCTTAAAATATTTTAAAGAACATCACCAATTTTTCCTTTTGGAGCTCATGGATGGCTTTTATGCATTTCACTGGGAGAGGAGTTAGCATGATGCTTTTTTAATGATATTAAAAAGCTGATATTAATGGCATGGCTTCTGAGAATGCCATTGTTCAGTTCCATTGAGGAACAAATCATACAAGCTGATAGAGTCAATACTTGTTTTCAGGATCTATTATTGCATAGATATTAAAATTTGTCATTTTTATCTATACATTTGGGATCCCTTATGTGATTTAAACTAGAAATGCATTTGCATTTTTAATTTTCATTCTTTTTAAAGTTTATATTTTCAATGAGAATTAAAGGTGATCCCTACATAGCAGCCAATAATAATTTCAACAGCAAAACTCTCTAAAAACCATCATAAGGGCAAACACAAAACGCAAGTGAGTTCATAAAATTATATTAGGTTCTATTTACATCATTAATTCCTTCCCCAAGGAATATCTGACTAATATTTAATGAATTTCTGTGCAGTGTCAGGCACTCTACTAAGTCCTGGAATACGAGTGTATAAGACATATTCTTAGATCTTAGTAGACAAGAGCTTGGCATCTCTGCATGACAGTTACTCTGACTCCTCTTTTGTGCCTCAATCCATATAATCTAAAAAAACTAAAGGAATGGTTTTCCGAGATCTGTTTTGAACTCTGGATGTTTAGTTCAATGTCTTTTTATCCTTATCAGATTGGAATCATTCCAAGCCTCTTAAATTCTGGGCAACTGTGATAGGATACTAAATCTGTCACCAATTTATCTTGATATTCTATCCAGTCTTACTTGGTATTGAAGGTCAGAAATAGAATAAGGTGGTTGCTGTTGTTGTTGTGTGTATGTGTGTGTGTTTGTGTTTTATCAAAAGAAAAAAATAAAACAGCACTATGAACACAGAATCAATGTCTAAACCTGATTGTTGAGAAAATAGGAATCTTGTAGGCAGGATCTCTACAGAGATTCCACATTTTAGCATCATCAATGTTAAGGTTAATGTTTGTAGCATGGCTTGATTTCTAGACATTTGAATTCTAGAAATTGCCTGTGCAGTTGAGGATATGTTATAGCCTTCTCTCTTTTTTTATGAAGGATGGAACTATACTGTCTTCATTAGCTATACTTCCATGAACAAATTGCTTCATTATTTAGTTACCTCATCTGCATGAAACAAGAATAAAATTTACATCTTGAAGGTGTGATGGAGATTAAATGGTATAAATGTGGTCCCAGAGCTTTGCATAAAGGAGCTTAATATTTATAATCCTGTCCTATTATTATCTTCATTAAATGTGCTATATCTCATCTTTAGCTCTGACCAAATTGAATCAAATTGTACCTTGGTTAATTTCATGCTTCTAAATTCTTTGGGAGTAAGGACCATCAATGATATTGTACTTTACATATCACTTTATGATTTTTCCAATTCTCCATTATTTCAAATACACAGTATAGTTGATAAGTTCTGATTATTATTATCATTGTTGTTTTCAACATTATTACACAAGCTTTCTAATAAGGGGATATATATATATGTGTGATATATATATATATATATATATATATATATATATATATATATATATAAGAGAGAGAGAGAGAGAGAGAGAGAGAGAGAGAGAGAGAATTTTCATTTTATAAATGCATCTTCAATGCTTGCAAAAGACGGTTGAACCAAAATCTGGACCTGTGATCTACACAGAAAAAAACAAACTGAAATCCACTGACTTCAAGCTCAGTGCTTAACTAAATATATCAGAAAGAGTATTGCCCCTTCCAGGAAAATTTCTAATGTTGTATTACATGATTCTCATCTAAATTTTCATACATACCAGAACAAGTATCCTGTTACTTGAAATTGCTAGCAATTAACAGATACTGACAGTTATTATTGCCTAAAACTTTACAAATGAGACATTGATACCAATGCAAGAATGGGTAGCAGAAGGTTCATATCCTGTGTATGTCAACTTTAGAATTTTTTTTTTTTACATTTTCCATACTGGTTTACTGTAGCTGCCACTTACTTTCTCATTGCTTCCATAGAAAAATAGAACTTCTGATTCTCGGCTCTTTACTTGATCACTTGCCAGTCCAAAACATAGCTATCAAATTGTAAAACTCACTACACATCTATTAGAATGACTAAAATCCAAAATGCTAATAGTACTAAATGCTGGTAAGGATGTAGAGCAATAGTAACAACTCTCCTCCAATGCTAAAGGGAATGCAAAATGATATAGTCATTTTGGAAGACAGTTTGGCGGTTTCTTTTAAAGCTAAACCTAGACTTAACATATGATCCAGCAATCACAGTACTTTGGTATTTACCCAAATGAGTTGAACACTTATGTCTACACACAAACCTGCACATGAGTGTTTATAGTAGCTTGATTCATAATTGCACAAACTTGGAAGCAACCAAGATTTTCTTCAATAGGTGAATGCATAAACAAACTGTGGCACATCCACTCAGTGGAATATTATTCAGTGATAAAAAGAAATGAGCAATGAAATCACAGAAACACATGGAGGAATTTAAATACATTTCTAAGTGAAATAAACCAGTCTTAAAAGGCTACACACTATATGATTCCAACTATGTGACATTCTGGAAATGACAAAACTATTGAGACAGTAAAGAGATCAGTGGTTTCCAGAGGCTCTGGGAAAGGGTGGAAGGATGAGTAAGTGAAATGCAGAACAGCAGGGAGCCTGTTTTTTAAAGAGGGAATCATAAATGCAAACTATGGACTTCAGTTATAGTAATATATCAATTTTATTTAATCAATTTTAATAATGTGATACACTAACACAAGATAATAATTATGATATATTATTATGAGAATTTAAGGAGGAGAGGAATAGAATATATGGGAACGCTCTGTGTTTTTTGTGTAATTATTCTACAAACCTAGAATTCCTTTGAAAATAAAGTCTTAAGAAGGATATAAAACCCAGATTAGATATAATACCAGAATAGTGGGGAGTTTGTTTCAGATTCTTTCACCTTTTTGACCTTTTAAAATTGGATTTCACTTTACTAAGGCTTAGTATACAAATATCTGGATTAAAATTTCTGGGGAAATTATTTTTATTTTAAAATAATCTGTAATTAATGTAGCCCTAAAGTAAGCATGAATAGATCATTTAATCACAAAATATTGATGTACACAAGATATGATTGAAATGCAATTAGAAACTGGAAAAAATATATCATATCTTTAGATTCCACATAGCACTGTGATGCACTCTGTGTGTTTTTGGCATCCTTCCTTGAAATTTTTTTACATTCAACATTTTATTGTGGGCCTATCGTGTGGTCTCTCCACAGATACTGAGGAGATCTTTTTGTGACATTGATGATTTAACATTCAAAATTCACTCCACCTACAGTCTTATTTGTTTCTCCATGCATTGGAAGATTGCAAATTCTTCCTTAGATTGGACCATATTTTACTCATCACAGCATCTAGCACAATCAAGGTCTTCAAATTTAACAGGCCCCAAGAATTTATCATCTCAATGAACCTGTGGCTCAATGAATTAGCAATCACCTATTTCTACTTCCCTGCTTATATTTATGAGATGTGACAATCAAATACTGAGATAGATACACATTATCTATGGTCACAGTCTCATTTTATTACCATCTCAATACTTCTTTCTTTGGATATAGTGCTATGAACAATTTCAGTGACTTGCCACTTGTTAGTATAAATTCACATCCCCATTTCACCTGATAGTAAAAAGAATAAGTAGTGTTTTTAACTGGTCTTGTTATTCATATTTAGCCTTCATTAAGCTAATTAAGATATATGGAGTAATATAGATATCAATCAGTGGTTATTACAGTGCTGTGTGCACAAAACGTTCCAATGATTGGGGTCTATAAAGAGGAAGCATCTCAATGACTATTTGCCATTTTGCTTCTGTAAATATTTTGATGCGCACTTACCCTGTATCAATTGTAATTCCTGCAGGAAACAGATCATGCACACAAATGAGGTAATTTTAGGAGACTATATAAATGACCATTTATGAAAGTTTGGACAAAGTTAGGAAAAATAGAAGGACTAGTGCAGCCCCTCAGGGTGGTAGCAATGGACAACATTACAACATTAGGCCAAGTGAATAGGGAAGGTTACCATATAGTAGGTGAAAGAGGAGAGAGAAAAATGAGCAAGCAAATTCTGTGTGAACATGGCTTCCTGACCAGAGCTGTTATCTTTAGAGTAACACTGCCTACCAGAAGTGGTCTGACAAGGAGTGTATAGTGCATACCTGGGAAAAAAAATCACCTGACCTTACTTTCTTCCTACCCTGTGCCCTCTCTTGGGTGCTCCCATTGGCGCAACTCACGTGGCAGCCAAAAGGCAAAGGAGTACCTTGCGGTCTCAGTAGTTCTCAACCTGGGCAGTTTTGTTCCCTGAGATGGTTTAGGTGGTCATGACTCTAGGGAAGAAGGGGAGGAGAGTGCCACTAGCATTCCACGGGGAATCCTCGCCATTCTTCTAGGCATCCCATAGTGCAGAGGACATCTTCCCATGATAAAGTAACCCATTCAAATTGTCAGTAGTGCCAAGATTGAACGACCCTAATACTGTCAATATGGCTCATTTTTCTTGGGGCAGAGCAAGAATAGGATAGTTTCTGAAGGGGCTAAAGGAAGGAACCAGTATAGCCATAAAAGAAACTAATGAAAGTAGACCTGGGAAAAGATAGTACTGGAAATGCAGACATTTCAAAACACATGTAGTAATGTTTTATGAGATTTATTAAAATTCAACCTGGAGTGCATAATATTTAGCAAGCCAAGTTTGTCTTTAGAGAAATCCTTGTGGGATTTATACAAGGATTTATTAATAAAGGGCACACACAATTCTCATATTACAGGAAGTCACATTATGTAAAACATGGACAAGAATGTAATAGAACACTGTGATGTGTGTACAGAGGATTTCATGACTACACAGGCAATCCTCTATCACTTTTACTTGTGTGCTGTTTAAGGTTGTGGTTTGCATAATGATACAGCTAGTATGCTAGTAAACTTGACATTTTGCAGCTGTATATGTATATATACACCTAGATGCATGGCCTCACTTAGTTGATATTTATTCCTTTTATTCATCTTCGGTTTATTTCTAAGAGCATTATCCACAAATACCATTTTCCACATTCTCTCAAGGTAAACCTTTAATCCACTGTATAGACTCCTGATTCATCCTCTAACCTTTTCTCCTTTTTCCTCAGCAGAGCCATGTATTCAAGACTATTTATCTCCTTCTTTACAACCCCCCTTTCCTCTCTGGGGGAAAGATTAAGTTGAACTTTCAGACCTATTGAAATTTAGGTGATGATGTAGTATCTATGTAAAAACATGCAGTTAACAAAGAGAAATATGAAAGAGTAGATTAGGCAGGAGCCAGAAATACAGGTGGAGGTGATGAAGCCTTTGATATTTGGCAAAGGAAGGGAAAATAGACTTTGTCCTAAGTTAACAGACTTTAAAAATACTAAATGAAAGGGATAATAATAACATGCATTTTGAAGGAGTTATGGTTTTTACGTAGTATAAAGTGTTACATATAAAGAGGAATTATATTATTCATCCAGGGGAATAAAACATTAAAGATCTGTTAAGGGGTCCAGGGAAGTAAAATATGCAGGAACGTTTTGTTAAATGATATATTTAACTTTCAGAGCATGTGGAATAAAATTGTGCAGACAATGGAAGGGTGATTTTATATCACTTGTCATGCTGCTCATGCAATGAGTTGACCTTTTCCTAAATTTGCTCCTCCTCCTAGAATCTATCCTTTGGATCACCTTCAACTCTTCCCCCTCCTTCACCCAACTTCCTCACCTATACTTACTTAATCACAAAGTCTTTAAATTTCACTTTTTATTATAATGTAATTCTGGAATTCGCCTCAGGGATTCAGGGTCTCTTAAGTGGATAATTGCTTAACTGGTCTGTCCCTTTCTGTGCCTAGAGCCATAGCTGTCAAAGTCGCCCCCTCCTTCAGATTCTGGATACATTTCTGGTACAGAGCAGCTCAGGTTTCTGGTCCTACCTCATCTCTTGCCTCTGCCACCCCACATTTTACCTTCTGTTTGGTTGATGATTTCTTTAATATCCTCTGCCTATCTTTTCATGAATATTAAGACTCATGTTGTCTCGTAACGTTGTTTAATAATTTATTTCCAAAATTTAACAAGGAACTTCTCAAAGGCAGGCATTTGTCTTTCTCATTAAAATAAAAGAATCTTAAGCATTTTAAAAGTCCTTGAACATAGAAGATCTACAAATGAAATCAATCAATTATTATTTAGTTTGTGGTTTACCTTTTTTTACTCTATTTTTAACAAAGAATAAAAGTTATGATATTTTTATTATGTAGAATAAATAATGCTGCATAAACAACAATTTTAGGAAAATAGAAGATGTCACTTCTTAAAGTTCTTTCTATAATCTTCCTAAATATTTTTTCATAAGGGTATAAACAGAAAACAAATTAAAAGTCTGAGTATATATCCATGAAGTGATATTATGATAAATAATTCTAATAATTATTTGAATTCTCATCCAGTTGTGATAAAGGTTGATCTGAAGTTAAATTTTTCTCCTTTAATGTAAATTAGTTTCATTGGACTACCATCAAAATAAGATTTAAAAAAATCTCCCAAATTTTAGACATTTTAGGGAGAAGAGGACATGGATTTTTCTTCTTTTGGAATATTAACTGAAGGAATAGGATAGGTTCCCTGTATATTTGAGCCAATTTTGTGTGTCACCCCTCTTTGGTAACCTCCATCCAAAGTGAAAAAGATTTGCTCTGACTTTAAAGTTTTATTGATTGCTCTATGTGGTTTTTTATTGTTTGGATCTCCATGTGAAGATGATTAAGTAGCTCCATGTCCTCTCTAACACTCTTAACAATAGGACAGAAATATTATATCAATTGCATGACTTAGTGATATTTATAGTTACAATACTGGATTATTTTTTAACATCTTTGTTCAGTGGTAATTTGAAGCAGTTCCTGGCATACATGTAATTATACTCTAGACAGGTTAAGAAATCCCCAAGGAATGATCATGTGGTAAACGAGTTCTAGGTTACATACAGTACGATGAGAAATAAAATAGCATTAAGATTATTACATGAGTTATCAATGGATGAAAAGTACATTAAAATGCTCCTGAACTTTTGTTTCTTTCTTCATCAGTTCTTTTCACAGTCAATATTGTTTCAACTCTTTATTATAAGTACAAAATATATACAAAGTAGAGCTCTACAGAGGATGGAAATAAATCCTTAAGGATGGTTTATCCTCCCTTACCCTCCCAAGTACCAACACTACTTTTTGGCTTCACATAAATCTTCTAATTCCACCATCACAATGTCAATTCTGATCTTCATGATACCTCACCTGGACTGTAGTAATAACTTTCTATTTTCTTTCTTTCATTATAATGTTTGCCTGCTATGTCAATCTACCAGATTGCAATAGTCACACACCATAACCTCTGGAAAGAGTCTGCCATGAGGCTCTTAACCTGAGGCTTGTGAGCAACAGGTGGATCACTGGGTTATCTGCAGTTGCTTAGTGGCATGTGGGCATGCTGTGTGTGGGAAGTAGCACTTTGTGAGCATGAAGGGACTGCAGTATCAGAAGAACTGTTCCTGGCTTTCACCATGTTCTTACAGGATTAAATAACATACTAAAGGTTAAGAACTGTAGGGAGAATTCAAAGCTTCTCCCATTCCCGCTACCATCCACTCTGTCTCATCTGATGTCTTACACTGAATCCTCATGAACACATGACAGAACTTTTATAAGAGTGGACACAGTAGCATAATAGGTGGTAGAATGAAAGACCCCTCAGGTTCTTTTGCTACATACACCTAACATTCATTCAACACGTTTCTTCATTTTCTATTTTGTACCCGACACTGTTCTAGATATTGGAGAAGTAGAAGCAAAGCATGCACGATTCTCCTTTTATGGAATAATTTAAAAATTAGTAAATAAATAAACAAGTTAATTTGGATGGTTATAGTTGCTCTAAAGAAAATAACCATAATTCTATTTTAATAAATAATAATAATATCCTTTGTGTTAGATACTGTGCTAGCAGGTACTTACAAACATAAACTCAGTTAATCCTTAAAATAGCATTTGGATATTAATATTCCCAGTTTACATATGAGATTTAAGATGTCTTCACATTTTTTTTTGCCAGATAACAGTTATGGAATGATGGAACCAAAATTTTGGCTCACTAATTCATTAACCCATGTTTAATGAGAGTCTGTTGTGTGTCAGGTATCATTCCAAGATACTAAGATATAGTTCTGAACAAAACAAATACAAATCAGCATGGGAATTAGCATCTTCCCAGAGGTTAGGCAAGCACAAAAGCAGAAAATGATCATGAGATATAGCATACCAAAGAAGAGTGATCATATCCTCAGGAGCTAGAAAAGGCAAGGAAACACCCTCTCCTGAAGCTTCCAGAAGGAATGCAGTCCTTCCAGTATCTTGAGGTCAACCCAGTGAGATTGCCATTGGATTTTTAACCTGGAATTCTTTAATAAATTTGTGTCATTTGAAGCTACTAAATTTGTAGTAATTCATAACATCAGCAACAGAAAACTGATACTATATAAAAATAATTTGTATCATAGAACAATGAAATGTACATGTAACAAATAGTAGCTACAAAAACTTTTTTAAGTACTAAAGAAGATTATATAATCAAAGCACTTGCAGTAATCCATGCTTAATATCATCATCATCATTATCGTGAGAATTTAGAGGTTCAAACAAATGATGTACATGTAAGGAGATCTGAGACAATTTTCTTCCTAAAGTGAAATTTATAATAGACTGTGTACCAGTATAAACAGCAATCAAACAAGGAAAAACCAGTATTTTATTGGATTAATTTTAATTTAAAAACCAAGTATGCATGAGGAAAATGTGAGCCAAAAGATAGTTTAGATGCTGACTGCTGTGTGTTTACGAATAATGGATGATAGAAACATCAAGAGACAGCACTGAAACTCTTTATATACTAGTGACAAAGTCATGACCAGGGAATTAGCTATGAGAAATGAATTGCACCAGAAGTAACAAGAAGACTGATAATTTGGGAGTGTGTTCACAGAATTTTTCTCAGTCCAGACATTGGGGTCTTGTGATGGAATTTTCTAGGTATTGTATGACTAGGCCCTATCAGGGAGAAAGTAAACTGGATGGCCCATTCTGTTCTTCTACTAGCTAATGGATTAGGAAAGGTACTTAGACTAGCATAACCCTGTAACATTTATAAATATGAGGATGTGTGTTGCAAGATCTCTAAATGGATCTCTGCAGCTCTAACATTGTCTAACTCTTCATTGTTACCACAGTGAAAATTTGCTATTTATTGTAAATATTCTAAATGCATGGGATATCAGAAATACTCATTTAAAAAGCAAAATTCAAAAAGTAAACGTTCACGCATTCTAGAAATAAATGCAGATAATATTTAGAGTCTACATATCTTTGTTTATTTTCAGAAGTGTTTACAATACAGACCATCCAGAGGTGAGAAAATTGTCTGAGGTTGTTAATACAAGTTAGAATGATTTGCTTTTCTGAAGTCCTTTTCATTTTTTCCAATAAAAACAATTTAGAGGGGGTTATTATTCATGTTTGAAGGCAACTGGGTCATGATTATCTGTTTGCAGATTTTATCTGTAGAAACCATTGCTATATGTAAGCAAGAAATTTGTTGGTAGGTATATTTATGAAAAACTAGAAATTACCCTGAATATGATTTTGAGGCAGCAGTGTATCCTCACCATAGGGGCTGAGAACATTTCACCTGGCCAAATGGTGGTGATGGGGGAGGGAGACAAGAGGAGGGGATTCATATTGTGTTTGCCTTGTAGACAGAGAAATACTTTCTTCATTTCTGTCACATACTAAATCACAGCTATGCAGAATTTATTAATCTTTTCTTTGTGAGACAAGAATAAAGCCACCAAAGGAAATTAATAACTTGCTTTGTTCATACCCAGAGAATAGTGTGAGAGACCTATCTATCAGTGACTTTAGTTTTTACCTGAGAAATATTCTCAAGCAAAACAAATTAATTCAATGACCATCCTACTTAATCTTTGACTTTTATTTTATGAGTTTTTTTATACTCCATGCTAAGCTGTTTGAATGTCAGCTTTTTTTTTTGAGATAGAAGAAAACTCACAAAGGTTATACAGCACGGAAATCTTTAACAGTAACTACATACCAAAATATTAGTTAAGTAGGCACAGTGCAATTAGTCCCCACTAATGTCAGAGAACATTCTATAAAATACTGAATCTGGGCAGTTAAAGATATTGCGTAACAGCTATTAGTTTACCCTAGCTTGCAATGTTCCAGACAATATAGTAAATTGATACTTGACAAGTATTTCCTGAAACCAGGATTTTGTTACTCAGGAAGGCTTCTGCTGAAATGATCTCATGGACTTTGATATTTCTGGGTTAGAGATGCAGTATTAATAATGTGTTATATTTTTTTGGCAAATTAAATAAGACTGCTTTGGACTTGCCTTGGGAACCAAAACACATACTTAATGCAGTTTTGATGGTACAAAGTTCTTTGTGTAGGCAAAAGACTTAAAAATTATATGCCAGGACCAAGTGTGCTGGTGTATGTCTGTAGTCCCAGCAATTTGGGAGGCTGAGGCACAAAGATTTCAAGTTCGAGGCCAGCCTCAACAACTTAGTGAGACCCTGTCTGAAAATCAAAAGGGATGGGGATGTAGCTCAATGGTAAAGCACTGCTGAGTTAAATTCCCAGTACCTGTGTCTCCAAAAAAGTACATGTTATGACAGACATTCATGGTTTAGGTGACATTGCCATAGGTAATAATATTCTCTTGCTATTTTTTAAGTCATTTGTTTTCTTATATATTCTTATTCATATTGGTTCATTTTAGCCCAATTTAATAGAATTATTATAGATATTGAAGAAAGTCTTTACTTTTTGTTAATTTATCAATCTTGATAAAATTTTATACATAGTTCATTAATCATGGGATTTTTACAGGATTATTAAAATCAATAGACATTTAAATTGTCTAAAATCAAAATTATTATTGTATTAGATAAGATACTGATAAACAGTTCTGTCTTTATTCTTTTGTGAGAATATTTGGCAAGGATTTGTGGATATTCAATAATGAAAATGTATTTTTAGCAGGAATGTTATGCCTCCTACATAGGAACCAAGTATTTACTAAAACATCTATGAGACAAAATGTTTCTGAATGTGTGTTGCACATGGTTTTCATAAAACTCTTCTATAAGTATATTTCAGGGGAAAAAAAACACTTTTCTTTGGCAAAAGAATCATGTTGACTTACACACGTATTTTATAAATTAGCAGTATTTGGTATGTGGTGAAAGATACAAAAACATAAAAAATATTAATCCCCCATGAAGAAGAACTTTTTGGTGATTTGAATTATGCTACTGGACAGATGAAAGGAACGTTCACTGTTCTCTGGTGGCCTTTAGACTCTCTCTAGTCTAGGAAGATATTTTACAACAAAGAGAACAAGAGAAGAAGGATTTATATTTTAATCTGAGTGAAAACTTCAGCTTGGTATGCCCGATTTGGCTAATTTGGAATATAGCAAAAAGATGGTCAGCAAAGAGAATTGTAATTTTGGCAGCCAGCTCTGATTTTTTGTCCCCTGTCCTCTATTTTTAAGAAATTCAGACGGAACTTGGGGTGAAATGTAGATGTCCACATTAGGTAGCCTCTGAGGACATTTTTATTACTGAGGACATTTTTATCACTTGCTGGCATTTTCTTTCATGTAGTTTTATGTTGAAAATGAATTTGTTCATCCATTTTCCCTTATCTTCTCTCCTTTCTCTTCCTTTTGCCATTTCCCTCCTCATTTGGTATGGAGACATGCAGACCTAGTGCCTGGTGTCTGAGCAGACATGGTGATGAGGGAAGGGGTGCCAATCACAGGCCAAGGGCAGTGTCTCTGGCAGCAAGAAGAGTGGGAGGGAAGTAGAGGGATGCAGAGATGTTGGATGGAGGAGGAAGTCTAGGTGGTTTTGAGATTTTTCTGTCACACCAATAAATAATTGAACAAACATAGACTAGAACATTTCACCATCTTTTGGCTTGGAGGGTAGTGTTATTTCTGTGCCAGCTTCCTGGTTTGGGCAGTGTTTTTTTCTGTATAGAGTTCTCCTTATTTTGAGGAGGTACATGCTAAAATACCAGGGGTTAGTTTACTATCTTTTCTTTGGCTGAAACTGAGCGAGGTGATTAGCATATAGAAATGTTGTAAGAACACATACCTGGAGTTAATTACTTGCTAGAAAAAGGCACATGTGTGCATGTGTGTGCATGCGCGCGCACACACACACACACATTGGACAGGAAACAATTGAAGTAAAATACTAACAATTGGGGATTCTGAGTGAAATTGACACAGGGACCCCTTGTCACTATTTTTGAAACTTGTTTTGTGGTTTTGAATGTATTTTGAATTTTGAAATAAATCAAAACAAATAAACACCGAAGTATTTATTCGGTGAATATCTGTTGAACTCTCTGCTAAATATCATAAAATGAACATCTATAAAATACTCAAACATAATAAAATTCCCATTTCTTATTCTTATAAGTCCCAGGTATGTTTTTATGGCAGGTGGGTGAGTTTTCTCCTTCCAGTTGCAGTCTACCATCTTATAGAGGGATGCATCCACCATGGTATGATGTAGCATATATTTATTTTCTTTCTCATTCAGTTGACACTGGCCATAATTAATGCAAAGTGTAGTACAGAGCCACATGCCCTTGCAAATATTGGTGGACCACTAGAAAACTCCAATGCTACCTGTTAAGCACTCTGTGTGGAGAGATGCTCAGTACAAAGAGATTCTCTTCCCTTTAGCATGCTCATACTGAATACCTTCTCATTGGTTGAAACTGGGCAAGGTGATCAGCATTTAGAAATGCTATAAGAACACATAGTCAGTTCTGTAAATGAACCCACAAAGGATGAACATATGTTAAATCATCATATCTACCTAGGAGTTTTGCCACTTGAGCAAAATGAAATATTTGCAAGTAGAATTTAGCTATAAATTTCTGTGGGGTGGTTAAAAGTCATCATTGAATGTCATTGTGTCAGGTAGAGGGAGACAATGTTTTGATTGGAGGGTTTGTAATTATAGTTGAAAATAGTTAACTTTTTTTTAGTTTTTATTTTCTATGTTTAAACCTATCTATACTTGCTAACATTCAGAGGGTAAAGACTATTGAGTTTATAACTTTGATGAGAATAGAATATGTCAGCAAGGCAGTTGCTACATTTTTCACAACCAACTAATCATATTGATGGTTTTGTACAAAATTGATCATACAGATTGATCTATCCAAGGGTTCAGTTAGAGCCAAAATATGGAGAAGCCCATCTGTGTTGCAGATTTCCTTGCTTATTCTTATACAAATACTCCATAGGATTTTTTTTTGTTTATTAGTGGATATATTTTGGAGATCAGATAGCCTCTTGGCTAGATCATCACCTCTGTAACAAATCTATATGCTATTCTCATCAAAATATATTTAGACATTGCCCTACTGGGAATTTTTTCAAATAATTAATGTATAGCTTATGTATCAGCTTGAACTTGGCTTCTTGGGTATAATTCACTCCTAACAGTATCTAATGCCAAAAGATCATTTGAAACCTCTGTGAATGCTAACTTACAACTTTCCTTTAAATATTATACATTAGTTATCTTTTCTCATCTGTTCTTCTTTGGCTTCCCAAAAATGAACCCAAAATGTTATTTGAGAAAGTAAAAGAAAAATCAGTTGAAGTATAGACTTAGGTTTATCCCTAAATTTTAATAAACTTGATTTTAAGCTCTGTTAAACTCAGTCCTTAGTTGTCATATGAATGAGACATTCTGTAGTTACAGTTTTTAGTTTGACAAGATCATTCAACATTGTGGCTTTTGAAGGAGATAAAGACCTTGGACATATATTTAAAAATGAAGTGTGTTACATAACATTTGGTACATGTAGCAGTATGGCAATCTATACTGTTTACTTTTGCCACAATCTATTCACTTATAGATTCTTCTTTCTTTTAATAAAAATAGTGACTTTAATCACAGTTATAGACAAACATAAACCCATAAGCACAGTTAGGCACAGTATCATTCCTGCAGTTAACGGATAGTATAAAAAGTTCCTGGTAGGGAAAGTTCTATATCTAGAGGTTGCTAACATAGATTTGAGTCCTGCTCCTAACTACTGCTGTGCCTAAGATCAATCATGTGGCCTTTCTGAGATCTGTTTATTGATGAATAAAATGTTATCCACCTGTTTTTGAACATTGAATTTTTCTGTAATTTTTGCATATTAAAAATAAGGTTCTGATGAACATCTTTACATTTAAATAATTATATCTTCATCAGTTTCTTATGAAAAGGTGAAAATAAGTCTGAGAAGCATATTTTCCATTAACATTATTAAGAACTCCTGATGTATAATAAATGCATTATGCAAGATAAAAATTTCTCATTTTTAAATGTATTCACCTTCCTCATTTTGCAATAGTTTCTGAACAAATGCATATAAGGCCACTAAAATGTTAACAGAATTTTACAAAATCATGTACTTATGTGTCATATTTTAATATCAATGGAGCTAGCTGTTCTGATAGAAAAAATATTAGAATTATAATTAACTGCACATAATTTAAGACACCCTCTGACCTTATTTGTGATATTTACTCTCTCTGAATCTTATTTATAACAAAAGGGGTTTATATGTAATGTGTATATATACATGTTTATGTCTAATAGCAGGGTTATTATGAGAATCAAAAGGAAACTTATAAAAATACTCCTTTATGTAAGACAGTATATATATTTTATTACTGTTAATTTTTTGGTACAGTGGTCAACTTCATTAAGGTACTTAGAGGAAATTCAATATAAATAGAAATTAAAACTAATATTTCTTAAGAATATTGAAAAAGGTACTTTTTTCCTAATAAATATATCAACTATTATCTTTCAGTTGAATGCATGAGATAATAATATGATGTAGTAATATGAGACATAATGAAATTGTGAAACTCTTTACAGAGTACAGATTTATGAGCCAGACTAAATGTAATAAAATGTACAAATGAGCTTTTATGAAACATTTCCCAAAGCATCTCATCCCTAAGAGAGGTTAATTTTAAGAAAAATCTGACTTGTTTTTCATGGACATTTCAAAATAAATATAGCTCATATGGTTCAGTTTTAAAGATGGGGGTGGGGGAACCCATCTGAAGATCTTTGAAACCCTGCCAAAAATATCATTTGGCATTTTTTCCACCTTCTGGATGCAGTTGATTGACAGCAGTGATATGATGCCAGGGCCACAGTGGAACTAGAAGGAGAAAACCAGAGAATTCAGTGTTCTTGCTCTTGTAGAAGAGCTTATTTCTTTACAAACAGTAAGATTTTACCGCCTCATCCCCCAAATGTATATGTTTTGTGGGATAAGTCCCTTTTGTTGTGCTAGATTTTAACATTATTTTCCCCACACTGTCTTAAAAGGATAAACATTTCTCAAAAAATACTGGTTGACAGTCCCATTCCATACTTCTAAAACAAAATTACTTGAAGATTGAATTTATGCATATTATAGATTAAAGTGACTAAGTAAATATTCATATAAATATATTTTATAAAGGAAAATGCTTAAAGGCTTAAGTTTTATAATCAAGTAGAATGGTATCAGTTTTAAATGAATTTCTAAGATTTATTCAGTCCACTATCTTTGGAAGCAACAACCTAAGATGAATTTTAATAAAGACACCTCTTTACATGCATGATATGTATTATGCTTAGGAATTACTGCCATAGTTTTGTTGTTGTTGTTGATTTTGTTTTTAATAAGTGGATGTTGAATTCTTAGTGGCATTCAAAAATGCCACTGAGTTTCCGGATGGAATTATGTTTGCAGAACCACTGGTCTTGGTGTTGGAAAAGAGCATCATAATCCTTCATGTTCAGATTTATCTTCACACCCAGAGTAATTGGCTGACTTTGAGTCACAAAGCTACAACATGACAGGATGGGCTTTAGAATAAGTACCACTTTCCCTAATGCTGCAGTTGTTTGTTATGAAGCCCTGTATCTTCTAAAAGCATTGAAGACCCTCTCTGATCTCCCTTTCTCTGATCTGTTTAATATATTTTCAGCAGTATAGATACAACCTCCTCACCTCCTATCCCCATCCCATAGTAAAAGAAACATTTCTTTTCTTTTCTTTTTTTAAGACACTGGTCATCCTCTCTTCTTTACCTGCAAGAGGGTTGATAGTGATGGCATACCATGTACGTTTTTCCATTCCCATTAAAGCAAGGTTTTTCTATTCATTAGTAAAAATATCACATCAAGAGTTGAAAAGTGTTTCTTTAATGGGGAACTTTCATTCCTTTCTTTCCCTTGTAAAATAATTCTGAGCTTTGTGAACCCATGTTTTTCTGGTATGTGTATTTAAGTCTGTTTATTCACAGGTGGAGGAGGCATGTCACATGATCCTTTCTGAGAGGCCAGCACTACTTATACATGATAACAAAAGGGTCCCCTGGTACAAGAATACATCATCCATTCACTCATTCTCATATTCAACCATTGCTTCAGCTTAATAAATACTACTATTAATTTTCCCTCAGGTTTAGTTTCTGTCACTCCACAAAGAAGGAACATAGAGAGAAACCACAAAATACTCTTTGCTTCTCTCTCTATCCTTTTTAAGTATATTTATTTCTGTAAATATATCTAATTTTGACCATAGTCTCTTTGTTGTACTTCAGGTTGCTTATTTTTTTAATTGGTATAAGGGATTTTATTTATTTTTTCCATAGCTTTATTGAGGTAAAATTGAAGTACAATAAAATGCATATATTTGAAGTATGCAATTTGATCAGTTTTGACATGTATGTAAGCAATACAATCACTATAAAAATAATTTCTATTATTTTTTAAAAATTTGAAGTCATACTATTTATTACATTAGAAATCAACCTAAAGTTATGTATGCAGCATAGAGATTCTCTCATTCACTTAAAATGCTTTTGAACATATAAAACTAAGAAAAATGATCCAAAATTATTATGGCACATTATAGTCATTAAGCAAAAATGCTGTCTATTTTGTTATTATATGATATTCTTTTATTTATACATGGTTTAGAAAGTTTCAAACAAGGTGTTTAAAGAGGACATAGGTTCCATATAAATAGTATAAATAGGTTTTATTACTCCCCTTTCATTCTCTAAGCCAATATTAAAAAAAATGTTTCTTAAGAATCTAATCTGGAAAAAGGCCTATCATTATGATTAGGTTTCTCTATATAGTTAATAAAGTCAGAGTTAAAAATGTGGTTTCCTATGAGTCCGTTTAGCTGTTGGATTCTTAAAATTTAATGGCAAATATTATGTTTTCATTTTTAAAAGTAAAAATTTAAAAATTTTGTACAAGCATTTATTAAAGCTAGAGATAATGAGGTGCCTAAATTCAGTTTTTCCTATCATGTTGAATGAAAAATGATGAAAATTTTTTCCCATAATGTAGCCTCAGCTATAATTAAATTTGGAGTCAAGAAAATAGAAGGTATCTTTTTGCCAGTCAAAAGTCATGTCTATAGATTAATGGTAAAATAGAGTATGAAAATAAAATTTATTTAGCTTGATTAGCAAGGGCCCATCCACTTGACCTGACAAACAATAATTGGTAATGAAAAGAAATTGCTTAGCTCAAGTAAGAATATATGATCCATTAAAAGCAAATGTAAGAATTAAGAAGAAATATCTATTTTCTCATGTCACCACTGTAAAAGAAGTTAAATAGGAAAATACAATTTCAATCCCAAAATATATTGCAGATCCAATCTATTTCTTTCCTATTCCCTGGTAGATATATCAAATCCGTAAAGATCTTTCTTAACACTTAGTTGATAACTGAAACAAGCATAACTCCTTGTTTGACCTGACTTTTCTAAGCTCAAACATCAGAATGACAGGATACTCAAATAGCCTTTGGTTAGAAGATAAATAATTTATGGATGGAAGTTAGTATGAGAATTAGGCTCAGAATTCTAAGTAATAGAATAATTCTGTAACAATTTGTATTGAAGCGGGTGTGGTGGCGCACACCTATTATCCCAGGGGCTCAGGAGGCTAAGGCAAGAGAATCTCAAGTCCAAAGCCAGCTTCAGCAAAAATGAGGCACTAAGCAACTCAGTGAGACCCTGTTTCTAAATAAAAAATATAAAATAGGACTGGGGATGGGCTCAGTGTTTGAATACCCCTGAATTCAATCCCTGGTACCGAAAAAACAAAAAACAAAAAAAAAAATAAGGAAAATTTTATATTGAAGGCATGCCAAATGACAAAATATATTTGCCTCTGCATGCAGAAGTAACTGTATTCATATGAATATATGAATGCTTAAAATCACAAGGAAGTGATCACCCAGGATTCCACTGTACCAATAGTATTTTTCCAAAAGCATAAATAAATTTAAAATAAAAATGCTTGTATTGGTTAGTTCTCTTAAAGAAGGGCATTTTCAATTGGTAATGCCTTTTAAAAGTTGAAACAATTTCAGCATGTTGGTCATTCATCTCGAACATCTTCTTCACTGTCACAGTAATTAACCATCTGTTCTCAAATCTGAAGAATGTTTCTTTGCTGGATCACACTCATTCTTACATCAATGAAATGAGTTTAACATAAAGATGAGCAATGAGCGGGTTAAGGACATGGCCCAGTGGTAGACTCTTTTCACCATGACTGATGCTCTGGGTTCAGTCCCCAGAACTGCAAAAATAAATTTACAAATAAATAAAAAAATAAATACAGGAAAACTGTATCATTAACACCTTTCATTATTATTTTCAGTGAATCCCCAAGCACATATCTGTCTGTCCTCTGAGACCATGAAAAGAACCAAACAACATTTATACTACTTTAATACCAGTTCTAAGTGGTTTCTGGTTATGTTTGTAAAATATGTATGTGTGTGTGTATAAATGACAAAAGCCAAGTATTTTGCTTTATCTACTTTATGAACTGTATTTATAAAATAAATATTAAGAAGTGTTTTCCTTTTATGTCCTTGTTTAGAAACAAGATAGAAAGGATTTAAAAGATATATAAGACCTTTATATAGTCCCAAAGTGAGATACCACTGCTATTAGGTAGAATACTGCATTATTTCATAACAGAACATAAAATCTTCTTCTCCATTGGGAGGAGCTTAACAAAATATAAAAAGAGGGAGTCTTGTTGAAGATTAAATGTGAGCTGCAATCAGGATTGTGCACTCAGACACATAATTTTTCTTTTCCATGAATTTTGTTGAAGGATATTGAGAACCCTCCTGTGGCCACAGCTTATTGCAATGCAGCTAGTCAGGCTTAGGGATCCTCTTCTTGATGTGAAAGACTGATGTCCCTGGGTGAAACATGGGTCTGTAAAGGTTTTGACTTTCCAACTAGGAGACCACAAGACTTCAGTTGCATTTTTATAGATAAGTGAAACATTTATCATACTTTCTCAGCAAGGTATTATTTACTCAAACTTTACAAAGTGCAGCTAGTTGATTAATCAAATAACTGATTTCTACTTGATTCTTGTACTTTATGTGAGGGAATATATGAGGCCTTATATAGGAGACTGTCTACATAAAAAAGTATAATTTGATTCAGCAATCACTTATTAGTTCTCTACTCAATTGACCTTAAGCTTTTAAAATCTAATTGATAAGGCATATTAATTAATCCACTAATTTAAAGAATAGGCCACTTACTATTATAATTAATGCTTTAATTACTACTTGGTCAAATAATATAATAAAACTGTAGTCAAATAATAAGATACAATATAATTGGGCTGGGGTTGTGGCTCAGTGATAGAGTTCTTGCCTAGCACAGCTGAGGTACTGGGTTTGATCCCCAGCACCACATTAAAAGCTAAAAAAACAAAATAAAAGTATTGTGTCCATCAGCAAATAAAAATATTTTTAAAGTTACAAATAATTAGTGCACTTATTAGAGTAAATACTAATGAATGTTATGAACAATAATTTTAATCAAATCCTTGAAAACTTAAAGAAAAATAACAAGATAAAATTGAAGTTTTTATACAGTTAATCTGACGACAATGTGAAGAATGCTTTTAAGAGAGAAGAAGTCAGAGGTAGGAATGATAATTGGAAGGTCACAATAGATTTATCTCAATATTTTGGAGTGATTTTTACATATTTCAAGTGCTAGTCAAATATTTAACAGGTAGTTTCTCAACGATAAAATACTCTGTTAACATAGCACATGTATAATAATTAAAATTAATGTATTTTCTATATTTTGCCATGGATTTAGAAAGACTTTTGAAAAATAATTTTCTTGTTACTAATTCATGGATTTCTATAAGCTGGTATAGTGTTTCTTAAGATCCTCATTATAAATAACTTGGGGAGTGTTTGTCCTTCCTTCTGAGGTACTGAACACAAACAATTCAGACTTGTAGATATATTCTGAGAACTCTTTAAAATATTTGTCATCTTTGTGTTTGTGTTTGGCATAGGGATGTATATCTCATAACAAAAGAGCAAAAAGAACTAATATCTATATGATGCGCAGCAGAAATCAGGAAAATCAATAGTACCAGAGGTTTTCACTGAGGATTTACCAACAGGTGGCAGAGCACATGAATGGAATTCCATGGATAGTCTTCCTCAGGAGTCAAATACAAACTACACAACACACACACATACACACCAGCAGAGACATCTGTGAGGCAGGGAGGGAGGGCCATGATAGTATGATAAGCATCCTATATGGCCATCAAAGAGTGAGTTACAATTTCCACACAAACAGTCCATAAACACAACCTCAGTACAGGTTTTTGGCATTGAAAAGAAGGATTAAAAAGCAGGGTCCCAGGTATACAAATTGAGATACATAGGGTATGAATTGAGGCATAGTTTCCCTAGACTTTGTCTCTGGAAGATAGCCTTAAAAACACTCTTTAGGAACAAAGTCTTGTGTTCATTCAGGGAGATATATATATTGTGGGACACTAATGGCTAGGAGATGATTCCATGAGCCAGGCATTGCCACTGTCCTCTAAAAGACTTTTGACTAAAGGCAGGCGATCAATTCTCAGGTTTTTATGAAATGTAACTTGGTGTCTAATGTGCACCAGGTTTGACCAAAGAGACATTAAGGACCTGTCATGGACAGACACAAGGCCAGAGACCCTCTGCAGTGCTGTTTTAGATAAGCATTTGAACCTGCTTCAGTACCTAGAACCCTAAATCAGGTGGGTTCTGGAATGTGAAGAGGGGATAAGCTGCATGGGAAATCAGTGGGTCCTGCAGTTATAGAAATTTCAGAGAAATGCTATGGGGTAGTTTGTTGTCGTTTACTATGTAACTGATTTCACAATAGTTTGGGACTCCAAATATTAAATTGTTGGAAATATGAGGTTTTAAATTTTAGTCTTCATTCCTCTAATTTTAAAAGAGTTTATAATATTCAACATGGTTCACAAGGAGAATTCTTGAGCATGTGCTTCTTAAGAGTTGGAATATTTTTTCTCTCCCAGTTTCTCTATGATTCCACAATAGAAAGTCATGGAATTTAACCACCCAATCTTCTCTAACCCAGAAATTCACAGAATGTTTGTGTGGGTCTCACTATAAACATATTCTAGGGGTGAGAGATACAAAGATGAATAAAGGCTATAACATCTCAAGGATAATGGAATTAGATCTAAGGTGATTCAAGACAATAGGGAATCAAGAATAAACCCTGAAGGAGAAAATTGCAGAAAGCGTCACAAACTGTCATTTGAACTTCAGCGAAACCAAATGCTTCTGCTCAGTCTTTTCTTGACTTGATGCCCTGTGTCACTCTTTTATTTTTATTTTTAAATTTGTTCTAATTATGGTAGAAGGCATTTTGACATGTTATACAGAAACGGAGCACAACTTCTCATTCCTCTGGCTGTACGTGGTACAGAGCCACACCAGTGGTGTAATCATGCCTGTATATAGGGTAATAATGTCTGTCTCTTTCTACTGTCCTTCCCAACCCCAACCGCCCCACCCTAGCACTCACTCCCCTCTGCACAATACAAAGTTTTCTCATTTTTTTCTACCCCTCCACTCCCAGACTGTGGATCAGCATCTGCTTATCAGATAAAACATTCAGCCTTTGGTTTTTACAGATTGGCTTATTTCACTTAGCATGATATTCTCCAGCTCCATTCATTTACCTGAAAATACCATAAATTCACTCTTCTTTAAAGCTAATATTCCATGGTGTGTTTGTACCCATGTAGCTCTTTTTGTTATTACCCTGCTGCTTTTAGCCGATTCTCACATGTACTTCAAGACTTCCTAGTAGGCATGGCATCCAGTAAATTCTTCCTTCTTTCAGTGTGGCTTCTTATTTATTCTTTCTCTTTGCTCTCGTGGCACCTGTGCACATTTCTGTCATTACATTAGCTGAGCTGTTATATAGATCTGCTTGTCTTTCTCCTCAGACTATGAGGAGAGTAATGGCCATCCCATTCACCATTGCATCCTCAACACCATTCTGAGAGCAAGAGGAATCCCCAGATTTTAGCTGGAAAGTTGGTTATGTCACTTGAGGAATGACTCTTGGTGTTCTGCATGTCTGAAAGCTGTAGCCATTGAGCAATATGGACACCATGGCAGCTTTGCAACAGGGGATCAGTGAAATAGCTTATGGGTTTTAGAAAGGAAACTCTAATGACATGCACAGAGTTAGGAGATTAGAGGGAGGAATTCCAGCCAAGAAATTTAAGCACACGTGTAAGGGAGAAGTCACTGAAGGTCTGAAGCAGATTGTTAATGTGAGATTGGAGAAAATAGTTAATAACTTCTGTGAGAGGAGTGAGGGAGTGAGGTGTGAAGAATGATTAAGTGTGGATCTGTTTTTAAGGAGTGAATGAAAAATTGAGTATTGGGCTAATCAGTCTTAATATTTACTTTTGAAAAGCAAGATGCTTGTGATTTATCACTTCACCCATGGAACGAAAAAATGAAAAAAAAAAAAAGAAAGTTCTCGCTTTGCAAACTCTTTCATATGTCTGACTTGACAAAAGGAGTCTATTCCCATTGCCACCAAATTCTATTTGAAATCCTAGACCAGCAGAAATGAGTGAATGTTACTTAACCCAAAAACACTATTTGAAAAGCCTATTGCCTTTATTCTAGTCTTATGTTTGGGAACTTTTGGGAAGAAGTAGGTCTTAAATGAATACAAAATGTTACATACTTACAGGTAGCATGTGATATTTTAATACATCTACACAATGTATAATGGTCAAATCAGGGTAACTAAACATTCCCATCTTTTCAAACATTCATCATTTCTTTGGGTTAGGAACCATCCAATATTATTCTTCTAGTTATTTATAAAATCTGTAATAAATTATTGTAATCTCTAGTTACTCTACTTTTCTATAGAGAACACTGGAATTTAATCTTCTTACCTAACTGCATTTTGGTGCCTGGTATCTGAATGCCCTCTGCCTCCTGTCTTCTACCTTAACTAGCCTCCAGTGACCTTGTCTATGAAATTAAAAATTAAAAATTTGTCTCTTCAGTTCAATAAATTTTGGGTATAACCATTTATCTTCATAGCTTCTTCAAGTAAACAATTTTTTTCCCTAATCTGAAAATTTTACAACTGGGAAAAGTGTTATTCAGATAAAAACATAAAAATGTTAAAATAAATACATTTGAAATTAAGCAATTACACTTTAAAAAAAAACCTATTGGTCAAAATATCTCATAAAAAGTGATATAGTTACAAAATACTTGAACTTTGATTGCTATTTCTCATTATGCTGTTTTTATATATAATGTCATATTTATATGGTCTTTTCTTGAAACCTTATAAAGCACACTTCATTGTACCATAAACCACCAGTAGTATCTGTGGATATTCCATGAGGTAGAAAGATACACCATTCCTCTTAAATTATACTAATTACCCATCAAAGGAAAATGCTTCATTTTATTTTAATTTGGAACCAAGGAAAGAAAAAAGTAGAATTTTTACATAGTATTAAATAATTGAATATTGGTATTAAGTTTAGGAAAACATGAACCTTTTATTCATAACCTACACCTTTTAGAAATCATACAACTCTTTATTTTTTCCAAATAATAATAGGCTTAACCTAGGGAAAATTTTAACTTTTGATTTTTTAAGCAATCCACTATTTTAGCACTTTACATTTTACCTAAAATGTTTATGCTTTAGTTTTTACAAATTCTAGCTTAAAAAACAAAACAAGTAATAACAACAACAAAAAACTTAAGCAATTTGGATTCGAGGTAGAAGAAACCAATTAAGTGGTTTGGAAATATCACACATTCTTCTTTGGTTTTTAATTTTTAATTCAGAAACAAAAATTTTAGAATTTAGCTTAAGTTTTGATTATCTCATAAGTGTCAATGTTTCACACTTGACCATGTCATTACAGCAACTGAAATAGTATCTTAGTAGCACAACAAAATTGGGCTCAGAAATTTGATTAGAAATTATCTGGCTGATGGCCAGTATCTGAGGAAAAAGTAACAATCCTGACCATATTTTTGAAGCCAAATGCCAAATTGTTTGTGCTTAACATCACAGTATTAGATTACCCTTCAAAATGGTTCCAGACCAAATGCTAGGCATGTTCTGCTTCTGGCTACAGAATTCTGTTCAAAGTGAGAAGACGCAAGAGCTTGCATCACAATTATATATTGCTCTTGTTGTCCTCAGAATAAAGATCTTTACTTTCCTAGTTAATGGTTAGAAAATGACCTGGTTTTTATTACATGCCCCAATAAGATGATTCCTCGGTGAGAAGTGCTCTCAATATGTGCATGTGTGCATATGTATTTTTTTAAACACTAGAAAGCTTCTGAAAGTAGTACAAACCTTGTAATGTTTAATAGATGTGATGAAAAAGGAACTTAAAATATTCTTTCCTTATCCTGTCCTACTTTGGCATCTGCATTTTAAAAATGTTCTGTTGTAAACACTTTTTTTTTGGTGACAGTAGCTGTTACCAAGGCAACCCTGTAACTCCACCCAAACAAAAATGAATCCTGAAGATGAATTTCTGTGCCTCTGAGCAGATGTTACATATATGAAGAGCAGAAGATTATAGAGGGTCAAAGATATCTAAACTTTTGATATTTTCCAGTTTTGCACATATGTATTTAAAGTTTTACATATATATATTTAAAGCTATATATTTTCTTATTTAGATAAATAACAATATAAAGCAACTGCTTCTCCATGAAATATCAAGTACATTCTCAATAGAATATGTATAAATGTTCCTTCTGCAGCTAGCCATTTGTCTATCTAATTTCTTTCTTAATCTCACTACTCAGTTTTTTTTCTGTTAAAATCAGTCAGCAAACATTTAAAAATGCTTGTGACATCAGTCTCATCCTGTGAAAATTTTAGTAATGATAAAAACATATTTCAACTAATATAAAATAGACTAGTTGTTCAGGGAGGCAAAAAAATCTACTTTGTATTTAGAATAACTAATTTTGTTCTGTATTTTCAAATTGTTCTTTCCTAACTGTAGGCATCTTGAATATAAATTAGTTACCTAAGGATAAATAACAGAGTAGCAATGAACTGAAACAGAATATTTTCAATGAATTAAATGAATTACAATAAATTCTTTTCCCTTTAAAAAATAGTTTCACGCTTATTTTTCTTTCTCTCAGATTTTTAACGGAATTTCCAACAAGAATTTAGTTCAGTGAACACTTCTAATGCCAATCTTCTTACAAAGAGCACAGTAATCCAAGTAAAGATCTTGCACCTTGGCACTCTGCTCATCAGCAGAAGTGGCAGCAAGGCTGTCAGGATAACCACTACTGAGCCATCTACCTCCCTGAAACTGATGTTCTTAGATCAGGGAGTTGTTTTCTCCACATTCCCATCTGTGACTCATAGAGATTCCAGGAGGCAGGGGATTTGTGATTGGAGCAATGCCTTGTTCAGATAAGAAATGTACAATGTCACCAGTTTTAGTCAAGAAACATCCTCAATGTCTTTAACACCAAAGGAATCCTACAATTTGCAAATTATAGAATCCTCATCTACCACTGGCTAGTCGTGTTAATTACACTTATGTTTGAAACAAGCGAATTCTTAAAATGAGTCCCTTTGTCCTTTGTCTGATTCTCATCCCTTCAATCCCTGCCAATTTCTAGAGAGAGCACTGTTCTGCAAGAAAGTTTTGTTTGTTACTCCTGCAGGTGAGGGATAGCTTCTTACTCTTCCCTGAATTTCTGACACCTCTTACTTTGTTGGTCATATAGGAGATGTTTGCTGCAGAGTTGAATAAGATGAAGTACCCAGGAAGGAATTATCCTTGTTGAGGGAGATGTAACGAGATAGGGGAAAGAAAAGCTGTGGAGGGTAAATCTTCAATCAATGAAGTCTCCTCCTCCATGGGTCAGTTGCCCTTAGATTTCAGCCATTGAGTCAGGCATTTGATATGATACTATTCCCTTACGTTCTTGACTTTTATATCTAATAATGAGTTATGAAATGAATTTAGTAATATTTTGGAAGGGACTGGGGGGCAGGAGGTGAGGGGAATGTATACACCAATTTAAAATATGTATCACACTATCTCACCTGTGTCCTGCGCAGGTGATGGAAATGGGGTCCCCCTCAGTGGAATGGGCTGGCTGAGTAATAAAAGCTAAGAAAAATCAACCACACACACACACAAAAATAACCCACACAGGACACGGAAAATAGTTTTCAAAGTAAGGGCAGGACAGGCAAGCTGATCAGACAGATGAAGCTTCATTACTCTGGCCAAACAGAGCCTGAATTTGATTTATTTATAAGGAGGAGGGACGTCAAAGGCAGGGATAAAGATTCAAGGGTGGAGTCTTGTTTGTGGTGTATTACAATCAGTCGGACGATTGACATCTTGGCAGGTCATACCCATCTCAGGTGCTGTGTGGGATCTCTGGTAGAACTTGAGGGGGAAGTTCACCTACATCAGGAGGTCAATCCTTATGCGGGTGCCACAAGATGTTCCCAGTGCCAGACTTATCCCCTTATTAGGCTACTATTTAACATAGTCCACACACAGCCCATGGACAGCTTGTGACAACAATATCAGAAATAAAAATATGAAAAATATATATCATTTAGTCAAAAAATACAACACAGGTTACCATGTTGACTCTGACCCAATAGCAGCACATCACCATTATTTCTCACATATACTGAGCATTTTCTATGTGCCAGGTATTGGATTTTGGCTTTTATATGCATTATCTCATGTCATTTTTATAATATCTTATGATGTAAGAAATTTGATACATTAAATAACTGAGTACTGAGTATTCACAGATGTTTCCAGCTCCAGAGTCCATGTTTTTTTGCTATTGTTGTACTCTCAACATTAGCCCCCAAGTTAGTCTGCAGTCCAAATATTAAAATCAAGTCATAAACTTAGTATCTGCTTACTGAGCTTTTCTTTCAAATGGTGGTTTTGTCTCATTGTAATGACCTTGGCATATTTCCACATTATAGAATGTATGGTTTAGATATGATGTGTTCTCCCACAAGTTCATATGTGAAATGATGCAAGAAAATTTAGAGGTGTAGTTATTGGGTTATGAGAGACTTAATCACTGTATTAATCAATTGATAGGGTTAACGGGGTGGTAACCATAGGCAGGTAGGTTATGTCTGGGGGAGGAGGGTCATTGGGGGTATGCCTTTGGGGTTTATATTTTATCCCTGGTGAATGGAGCTCTCCTTGCTTCTTGACGGCCATGTTCTGAGCTCTTTTCCTCCACCACGTCTGCCATGATGTTCTGCCTCATGTAGGACACAGAGCAATGGAGTTTACCATCTATGGACTGAGACATCTGAAACTGTGAGCCAAATAAACTTTTTCTCCTCTAAAATTGTTCTTGTAAGGTATTTTGGTCACAGTGATGAAAAAACGGACTAAAACATACAATAAGACCCCTTTTGTAAATATGCAAGAAACTGGTTAGAGACATAACTGTTTCCTGGGTGATCTCACAGTGGTGGAGCATAACAACCAACAAAACTGCTAATTTTCAGATACTCACAGGCCTGTGATTTCTGAATAGGAAAAAAGCCCACTTACAACAGAGAAAGCATGTGAAATATTCCAGTGAACAGAGGTCTTTATTCAGCTACAAACTCAAGAGAAAAACAAAAACAACAAAAAAAGAGAGGGCAACATTTTTCATGCAAAGTTCATAGAGAGTTTACTTGTGCCAGCAATCCAAGTTCTACAGCTACTAAAGATCCTTGCCAAATATTGGAATTATTATTTTCTTAGATATCCTCCATCTGTGCTAAGTTGATAAGGCCTGGTATATTTTCAATTTCCTCTGATTTAATGAGATGTATAATAAACATGCTAAAACAGTTGTCTCTGGTTTCTGTTGTTGGTGTCAGAGTTCTGCTTTTCCACTTACAACTGTGCTATCTCAGGAGATTCAATTTCCTTTCTCTCAAAAATCCAAAATGGAGAACAGTAATTGCCTCAAGCCAGCAATAATATGTCAGTGTTGGGAAAAGTGCATGGCACATACTGAGCATTGAATAAGTATTGGATATTATCACCTCTTTGGAAATGGAGAGTGGAATTATGTATGCCCCTAAAATCCTTCTAAATTACACACATGGGAATACTACCAGTGTATTTAAGAGAGCTTTGCTGGACTGTCAATTGTGTTAGGACCAGACAGATCAACTTCAGCTTTCAGTGAGTGTATATCTAAGTGCTCACCCCTGAGAGCCAGACCTCTCACATCATCATGTAAAGAAGTTTTGATGGAGGCAGACAGTGCCTTTGACCTGGCTCCATGAGTTATTTTTTTAGTTATTGCTATAACCAAAATACCCAATAAGAACAGCTTAGAGGTGGAAAAATTTATTTGGGGATGATGGTTTCAGAGGTTCAGTCCATGATGGCCTACTCCATAATTTGGGGCCCAAGATGAAGCAGAACATGGTGAAAGGGCCGTGGGGGAGGAGTAATACTCTGCTCATGGTATCAGGAAAGCAGGGGAGGGAAGGGGGTCTCAGGGAAAAAGAAATCTTCCAGAGACCCATCTCCTCCAGCCACACCCCACCTGCCTAGAGTTATAACCCGGTTAGTCTGTTTAAACTAGGATGTACTGACTAGGTTGCAGCTTCGAACATTCCACCATTAGCACAGAAGCTTTGGGGGACCCCTTACATCCAACCCATAACACTCCAGAAGCTTTCCTGGAGGAGGTAGATATCCTTTTTCCCACCTGAGAGTCAACCAGGACAGCTGGGGTTGTCTGGATAAGTAGAAGAAATTGTCACTTCTATGAAGTCTGAATTCTTACAACGTGTAGAAGTAGTTTTCAGCCCCAGGACTTCTGTGAGGGGTGGATTTTTATTACAGAGGCCTGTACTTTACGGAAGTACAATACTTCAAAGTTGGAAACCAGAGTCAAAACTACAACCTAAATGAAGAACTTTCAGAAACTGATAGAAATAGAAAATCTCCTTGCTGCTACCTGATCTTCATTCAGTCTTCACTAGACTCCCACAAAGCTTGTACCGTGTGCCTGGTCTCTGTTGAAGTCCCTGACCCCATCTGCCTTTTCTTATGCTGTTTTCTGTTCCTCTCACTCTTCAAATCACAATCACACGAGGAAAAACAAGCAAAACTCTTTTTGATGTCTTCTTTTCACCATCATTTTTTAAAAACAAAATTCATCTTCCATCCTAATAGAAAGCACTGTTAAAAGTTTTGATTAGAGCTTTCCAGAAATTCTTCTGTGTGTGTACCTAGACTCATATGCTAACATGCACATATATTTTGGTTTTCTTATATTAAACATAATGGTTTGCATTTGTATTATATTGCCCATATTTATTTCATCATGATTCTCACCTGAGCTCTCGCTGTTTCTTTCTAGTAGGCTTATGGGACTCCAGAGTCCTACTAGGCAAAACTTTTATGTTATGAAGAATGGCTTGCCATGGGATTTCATAAGTAGCTCTAAGAAAGGTACATTTTAAAATTAGCATTCCTGCTGGAATGGTGGAGGTGAAGAGTTATGACACCTATTTTATTTTTGCAATCTGAGAACTATCTTGAAAGCTGCATGATTGTAGTTCTCTCTCTCTCTCTCTCTCTCTCTCTCTCTCTCTATATATATATATATATATATAAATATGTGTATGTATAAGTTATAGATCTCCTTAAGTTATAGCATCATCTTCCTAATAATTATTCATTTGAATTTGGTGAGCACCCATAGTATGTTAAAACACTGCTCAGTTGAAAGTAGGATTTTTATTTGGAAATATTAAAACCACAATTAAATCTATTTTTGATCAGATTTTTTCATAAATAACACTGTCAGTGTTGTAAATAACATCTGTCAATGACTTATATACACAGATGCACAGGCAAACACACAGCCTACCTGTGCAGTCATAGCCTGGAAACCTCAGGTCTCATCATTTTCTCCATCTTCCTGTGATCCAGTTATGTTGGGTCAGTAGGAAATGGGAGTTTTAATCTTGGGGAAGCAGCCACTGGGAGGGCTTAGTCCAGGCTAGGGGTGGGACTAACAGCAGGAACAGAAACAAACATTGTCCTAGCTCAGCTACAGTAATAGTCATAAAGTGGAGGTTTATCAGACAGTGGCTCCCTCAATCCCATCAGTCACAAGGGTTTCCTATTCCACTTCCAAATAGTTTTTGATTCTGTCTCTCCTTTCAAGCTTGCCAACAGTAAAATAGCTTGGAGTCTCCTCATCTTTCCTCTGGTCTCCAGTTAGATGTCTCCACAATGCAATCCTGCAAATCCCCTGCTACTACCCTTTAATAATATCCTATCCCATGCAAAATGAAGTCTGAACCTCTTAACACATTCAGGTTCTCTATTATACTGCAGACTATTTTTCTAGCAATTTACTTCCAATGCAAGTTAAAACTTTGTGCTATGACTTCAGGGTAGATGAAAGTGAAGCTGAAGACCACACCATGAACTGTCTATGGTAATAACACAAGAGCCCATAATAGTATGTGGTTGAGAGTTTGGTCTTTGCTGTCAGAAAGATCATTTGCTAGCTGTGAGACCTTTGGCATGATGCCTTAATTTTTTATGGGTCTCAATTTCTTCACATGGGAGATGAGAATAAAAATTACCCCTACTTTATAGAATTTAAATAAAGTATTCAGCCCTAGTACTTACCCTTTAACAGTTGCAATTCAGTGGTGATTATTATTATAAAAGGAAGATGATTGACTTTATTGCCCTGTTTAACATATTCTGATAGCTTTAAAATAGAGGTTAGGAAATGACCTAGAAAGAGTCAACCACAGGATGACTCAAAATAGTGACAGAATAAAAAATGACTGTCAAAGGTAAACCTGCAGTAGCAGGAAGAATGAAGTCACTGGTCCTGTGGAAACTGATACAGGGAAAAGACACTTCAAAAAGGCTTTTCATGTTCCTGGCCTCTTTTGCCAAACTGGAAGTGAGAAAATTGGGATTAAAAATTAGAACACTCGCATTTAGTTTCTACATAATTCTGACCCCTATAAAAAATCTCTAAGTACCCACCACCCCACCCCAAAGAGGCAGCCATGTGTAGCATCTCATTTTAAATCATCTTTAAGGCTATTCAAGTTATAGTTTAAGTTTCCAATATTAACATAAAGTTTGTAACTTAAAGCAATGTCCCAAATTTGTGATAAGTAACATAGGATGAAATCTACTAAGGATGAAATCCATCTTTTTAGAAATCAAGTATATGGATTATGAATGTTCAGTCGAGCCTTAGGTAGTACTCTTTCATCATAATTTCAACATATTATTTAATGATGCCAGATAGCTGCACACTCTCTTGATACCACATAGGCATAAAATGATTTATGCAATAGAATTGTCAGTAAAGCTAAGCTACACAGAATGTTCAAATTGTATATGAATTTATGCAGAAAATGGAATATCAGTGAAGTAATTCTATTGGGATTAGAAAGAGGCAAAAACTGTCATATCTTTTGATTTACTTTTTTTCTTAAATGGAATATCCCTGTTAAAGATAGTTTTATATGGTAGGGTTTGCATAAATATTCTGTAGCTAAAGTTCAAAGAGGTAACATATGGTCCCAGTAAAGCTATTAAAGTAAATTAGTTTGTAGTTAGGCAGCAATTATGTTACTAACCAGAGCTTTGGTCCTTTATCATTTTCCATTTGATTTTGCACAGTGGGATTTTAAAAGTTCAATGTCTTTGGCATCTATAAAATTTATTGAAAGATGTGTTCATTTATTTAGGTCTGCTGATTTTTATAAGCATACTTGCATTCATAGATTTCTTATAAGAGCAATGCACATGATTTGGATTGTAATAAATTTGTTTATTGTATGTATAAGAGGCTTTTACTTAGGGAACTCCAGTTTTGCTCTGCAATTCCTTAAAAGAAGAATGAAAATTGTTATAGCTTACATGTTGTAGAATTTATAAATTAAAAGTTACATGTTAGGAAAACCCGCACTGTATGAATGTATTAGAAGTTATAGATAATTAATCTGTCAACTATATCTTTCCAAAAACCTCCTTTCCTTGACAAACAAAAGGAAATTTAGCAATGAAAACATCACTAAATAATTCAACTAACATAGATTATCTCTAAACCCATTGTAAATTCAACAATATAATTTCCCATTCAACCATCACTTACTCCTTCATTCAATAAATATTTTTGAGTGCTTATAATGTATGAGACATTGTACTCAGCCTAGGCACTGTATTATGTATTACCCTTTATGTACTTTTGAGTCTACTAAGAAAAAAAGTTCTGAGGAAAGACAAAGGGTTAATTCATTTAAAAAGTAACATTTTTGAGCACTAATTTTTTTTTTTTTTTTTGCAAAGCATAAAGTTACCACCTCTTCTAAGAATAGATATTTCAGACTTTGGATGTGAGACTCCAGTTCCAGTGAAGCTCACAGAACAGCTGCTCCCTGATTAAACTGCTACATGAACTCTGAGCAGCCCCACACAGTAACTTCATGCTTCAGCTTTCACAATGGTTAATTCCTTCCATTCTCATTAGTGGTGTTCTGAGCTTTGGGATTTCCTGTAGTATCTCAGGTCTAAAGCATATTTACCCTGAAAAACAAAGAATTAGATGAAACAAATGCACGAAAAATATGAATGCCTTTCTCACTTTATTGTAGCAGAAAATGGTTGTGGGAAAAATTAAAGCTGATGCTAGAACATGTAATTGCTTTTCAGCTGGAAAATATTTCAAGTTTTATATACTTTGGGGTTGAGAAAAAATTAGAACTGAAATTTTGTTCACTGTCATGCCATTTATTTGGATGAGCTTTTAGGAATAAGTGCTATGTAAATTTAGTAGAACTATTATTTATAGGTTTTTCTGACCCAGTTCCTAAATAATTAGTGTCATTTCAGGAGTGCCCTTAATACTTGACCTTTTGCTGCAAGCCCTACCTAGACACACATCCAGCCTATTTTTCACTCTCGTTCATAGACACCTTGACAGTATTCTTCAGATAAAATATCTATTCCCCCATTCACATGACTCATACATAACAACTGGCCCTTAGGACTGGCCATGCCTAATTAGAGCCATGCTGTTGGTCCATTATTGCAGCTCTGTGAGGAAAAACAAAACTTCTAGGTAAAATACCCCTTGCAAGAATGATCCATCAGGCACCCAGTTGACCCATCCATTCTCCATCTCTTCACTTAAAACAGCACCTGAATCTGCAGCCACACAGCTCACAGTCAAGTTTGAAACATTGTGCTTCTTGGCAAACCACAGTCTTCCCTGGCCTAAAAGAGTCTGGCATCTTTTAATTCTTTCCTGTCTAATAATTGCAGATGGTATTTCATATTTTGTTAATGATTATTAAAACAATTGTATCAAAGCATTAACAATTACAATAAGGTTGAAACAGTAAATTAAACTAGAAATGTATAGAATAGTAAATGATGTGATTAGAATGCTTCTTCTATATGGATATAAACTTTGTCTTTTTCTCTTCTTATATCTTTTTTCTATGGATATAAGAAGTCTACAAAATGCTTATTGATTAGATTTTCTGATATCATGGGAATGTTCAGAGTATCCTGTTAAATAAGCATTATTTCTATACAGTGGCCATTCCTAATGGTTACTGAAATTCACAGAACAAAATTGGGATGTGGAAGACTATGCAGGGATGCTGATGTACCAGTGAGGCATTTCCCTACTTGTTTGTGATTACACAAGCATACTTCAAGAAATGTATGATACAAGCTCAAAATGTCTGTCCTGTAAAAAGGGCCATTTTTCATATGCTGCCTTATAAAAAGACTAGTTATCAAACAGATTAGATGATGGAAACAAGTTGGGTCAGAACTTTATATAACACCCTTGAGAATCACTTGCTTTTCACCACAAGTATGCTTCATCTGTTGCAGATTCCATTTTGGATTCTGCTTCTAGCTAATAGTCTTCACACTACATACATACTCTCTCCTATGACGTGACTAGTGGTGCACAGAAAGCATTGAACAGAGGTGGTTTTCTGTGGCTTCACAAACATGTCTTTCATAATCATCCTTGAATATCTTAAGGCTTCATTCTTAAGGTATAGTCAAAGATCATCCACGGGGGTGCTCAAGTACACAAAATTTAAGAGGGATTTTAATAGGTCATTTTATTGTCAGATATTGTTGATCAGATTGAAAACAAACACATCAACTGAGCAGAACTCAAAACGCCAGAACCATTTGCAAAATGTGATCTTTTAAAATAGGAGCGCTGGCAGTTGAGATGAGTGTTCTGTCACACTTGAGAGAATCCAAGTCCCTGAAGATTTATACAAATGCTTAGCAATTATCGAACCATCTCCTTGTAGATGACTTAGTAAAGGTCTGTTTTTGCATCTGATAATGGCTTACAAGTTAATCTCCTCTTGCTCCCCATTACACACACGTATACCTTCTTCCCACACAGCTTATATGAAAAAAAAAAAAAAAAAGAAGACGAAGACTTTGATTTCTGGCTGATACTATCACACAGACTGCCTGCCCATCATCTGCTCATCACATTGGAAAATCTTACAGTTTTAAACACATTAAAAGCAATGCATGTTAGGAAATTAGGAGTTTTTTGAAATATGGTTTATTATTTTTTATAAATTGTCTATTACCTCATATTTTGAAAGTTTGATAATAGAAATGGCATACTGATTTTGAACTCCTTGTTTAGAATAGCTTATGAGAGCGATATCT
Organism: Urocitellus parryii; assembly: GCF_045843805.1. Classification (NCBI taxonomy): domain Eukaryota; kingdom Metazoa; phylum Chordata; class Mammalia; order Rodentia; family Sciuridae; genus Urocitellus; species Urocitellus parryii. The sequence continues at coordinate 37,996,228 of NC_135540.1, read as the reverse complement.
GGAGGCTAAATTTTAAACTTTTCATTCCTCCCAAAAGCATTTTGACTGTATTGGTATTAGGGGCAACTCTTACAGACTCTATTGGGATCATTGCATTGATACATATAAATTCTTTTAAAGGTTATTTCAAGCCAAAGCTGCCTATTGTAAGTCAAGCACACCCGAAAGTGACACAGAACAGTGACCTCCAATCTCTCAAAACACAAATGTTATTTTTATTTTAAAAATGACATTGTTCTTTCCCAATATATTGTATTCTAGATGTATTCCTCATAGTCATAAATATTTTGTTAACTGTTTTGGCATCTCTGAAATAAGCATGTATATTTTCAACTTTGTCATTCCATCAGAAATATCTTGTGGAGAGATGTTACTATGAGTTGTGCATATGTATGCTTAAACGACTAGAGTAAACAGAAGTAATAAACCAAACCAACAGTGTAAATGTGTGTGATGTTTTCCAGGACTACAGATTGAAATAGTTCCATGAAAGAAATTTATTTGTTCAGTTCAGATTGCCTTAGCCTAAGATAAAAATCTTTTTCTGGTATTATACAGCTTATTTTAGTGAATGATTAGTTTTCTCTATTGTACTACACAGATTTTATATTTTGGTTGTCTTTTAGACGTTGCCTAAAAGGTATTTGAAGAATAAATGACTAGCAATAAGAACAAGTGTCTATACAAATACCCTTTATTTTGGTACAGTTCACTACTTTGAGTTGTTAATAGCCACAATGCATGACAGGGACAATTAGTTGAATAAACCATTTGGTTGATTATTAGAATATAATCTAAATATGCATAAAATCTGTACTTCACATTACTATTAATTAGGTTATCAGATCCTGATTCATTTAACTTTTATTTCCAATAGTTCCACTTAATTTTTTGCTTGCCTGTTAGCTGAATGTCAAGGTAAATTAAGCCTAAAGGGGAAGCTTATTAAAAATACCAGAACACTTAAAGCAAAAATAAATGTAACATATATAGATATACTTATTTTATTTTTTGGCAATCTAGATGTACTTTATTTTTTATTAATTTTTATTTTCCAATGTTTACATTTTTAATTGTTAACGTGATTTTCTGCTTTCCCTTTGTTCTTTTTTTTCTTACATACATGACAATAGGGGAGTGCATTACATTCATAATTTTTTTGCATTACAATTCTTAATACACCTTTATACCACAATTTATCATATCTCTGTTTGTACATAAGTCATGTTGACACCAAATTCACATCTTCATACATGAATTTTGTATAATGATGACCGTCTCCTTCCACTATCCTTGCTATTCCCCTCTCCTTCCTTTTCCCTCCCACCCCTATTCCCTATCTAGAGGTAATTTTCACCCATGCTCTCCCTCCCTACTCCACTTTGAGTCACCCCCCTTATATGAGAGAAAACATTCGGCATTTGTTTTTTGGGGATTGGCTGACTTCACTTAGCATAATCTTCTCTAATGCCATCCATTTCCCTGCAAATGCCATGATCTTATTCTTTTTTTTTGTGCAGAGTAATATTTCCATTATGGATATACTTATTTTATATCTTATGTCATCTATGGCTTTTTAAATGGATCATATTTATAAATTTACATTTCTAAAATTATCAGTAACTTAAAAATATATTGTTAATTTTAATTTTCTTTGAAATATTAAATTAAAAAAGGAATAACTACCTCTTAATCACACATTCATATACAAACATTCAATTTTGGCAGTTTTGCAGGCTCCCAAGAAAGCTCTCTATTACTTATGCCTTAGAAATTAGAAATCTAAGGAATGTATTATAAAAGCCATTTTTCAGCTTTCCCCCAACTTGATAAAAATCTTTGCTTCTTTATTACTTCCCTTCATCAGGAATCTTCATGAGCTGTATTTCATCTTAAGTCTCATGAAATATTCAGGGGAATATTTTAAAAACTGCAAATACTGGAAAAATGAAATTTCAATTTCAACTTAATACATTTAGTAGTTTTAAATTAAAATAATTAATTAATTTAATAATTAATTAATTTAAATAATTAGTAGCAAATACATTTAATATATCCAAATTTTCTTGCTTTTCCCATGCTAATAGTCAAAAATCTTACCTAGTGGTCATATTAAGTATCCTTTTTAAAGTCTCTTTCTCTCTCCCTCTTTCTCTTTTGTATATTAAAAAAAAAAATCATATATGGCATCCCTCTATCTCTGGGAAGGATTGGTTCTAGAACCACCTACAGATACCAAACTCTACAAAGGTGCTGATGCTTAAGTTCTTTATATAAATTAGTGTAATATTGGCATAAAACCCACATCTTCTTGTATACTTTAAGTCATCTCTAGATTACTTATAATTACCAAATGCAAGGTGAATGCTATGTAAACAGTTATTAATGCTGCAACATTTATAGAATAATCACAAGAAAAAGTAGTCTCTGCATGTATAGTTGCAAATTTTTTTTTCAGTAATTTTTGAAACTCGTGACCATGAAGTCCAGACATGGAGGGTCAGCTCTATTTGCCTTAGTACAATGGATGCATCAAAAGAATAATATTAACAAATACATTCTATCACTTTATATTGGTACTTTATGATAATTATATTTGAAAAAAGCATTTAAAATCATTCAATTAATTTGTTTTTCATTTGTATTTTTGTGCTTTTTATTTTCAAAATAAGTGGCTTTTCAATTTCACTGCTTAATTTTTAACATTGGCCTACAAATAATACATCTGATTTGAAATTTATTATGACCACAAATTGAAGCTATCTGAGCTCCAAATGGTGCCTAAATGGATGGCTGAACCTTATTATTCTGAATCCCCCACTGCTACACAATATGGTCACATAGAGTACACAAAAGCCGTCTGACTCAGTCTCCGTGCCATAAATAGTTTAATGGTGTTGTTGGAATCTGGAAGTGGAGCTGTCCACAGATGATGCCTCTTCCTTTGAATCTCATTATTATCTCCTTTACAAGTTAATTAATAAAGAATAGATGTTGAATTAGCACTTGATGAAATCTTAAAAACCTTGCTATTATGATTCTGAGTGAAATTCTTGAAAAAATGAAAAGCTTGATCATATGCAAGAATACCCACAGGTATCAAATATATTTTTAATGCTTAAAATGGTTTACTATTCATTATAAAATGTTAAATATGATTTTAAAATACATTATCAATGGCTCAAACTTGTTTTCTGATTAAAAAGTAAATCTTCAAATGATACTCCTTTTGAATAAAAGAGCAATTTGTTGTAGTTCAGTTAAAAAATATCCTTATTATCAGTTATAAACTTTATAAAAATATCCTTATTATCAGTTATAAAGCATGTACAAACAGTTTCTTCATGGGCTGAGATGATATTTCAAGTAGGCAAATTCAATTAAAAAAATATGTCCATGATTTGTTCAGTTCCTATGCAAGCTAATTTGTTTGATATTTAGAAGAAATATAGCCACTGACTAGAAACTCTGCCATATCCACCTACCTCTCAAATGCATCCTACTGGACCCATTGGAGACTAGGAGAGATATGATTCATGAAAGTCCATAAGCATCAAAGAAAAAAAACAGTCATTGAAAGCATATATTATACCGATAGCATTGTAGGATAACTTGTATGCAAGCAAGAGCATATTAATACTGTCCTATTAGTTGTAATTCTTCATAATTGAGAATCATATGAAATGCTTAAATGTATTGAGTCACTGGAGTTAAATACAATTACAGTGAGATTTATGGCTGTGCTAAAATAAAGCCAGTTAGAAAACAGACTAAATTCCCTGACAAAACCAAGTCTGACTAATGATTCACCTTAAACTGGGGAGCACCACTTATCTTCACTTCTTTGTTTCTCTATTTGACAGCTTGCCCATATCCATTAAGTAGCAAGGAGGAGAGGGAAGAGTACTATGTGGGTGTGTGACAAGACTCTGAGATTGATTTGTAGTTTTTGATAATTCCTAGATACTGGTATCTGTTTTGGTGCAGAGACAGATCTCTAACTGCTAATAATTGCTGACTGTTATCATCCCAGGGGTCATTTGCTTTACCCAAGCATCTTCAGACCTGACAGCCTGAGGATAAACATGATTTCCTTCCATTGCAAATTCCATCTGCTAGGTCAGAGCCTCCCCTCACAGTCTCCCAAGTGATTTATTGGACTCTCCAAGGGTATCTCACATGTGCTGAAGAACAAATGTGCTCTCTTTTCTCTGCTTAGTTTTCCTTTTTGAAATTTGTTGCCTTCGCATTGCTAAGGTAGAGCTCACACCATTGCCACCCTTGCTAGTGACCTTGCTTCTTGTGTCTGGAGTATTCCACTTGCCTCTAGCAGATCAGCACTGTCTCCAGATGACACATTGCTCCCTCTCTGTGGATGTCAGACCCTAGAGCCAGATTGGAGAACAGGCTCTATTTCCACTTTCACTATACTGTACTTACATTATTCACAAACACCTTCACCTTGTTTTTTTCCAAACAATCATAAAATAAAAAGTAAAACCAATCACCCATTTGATTTTATTCAGACAACACAGCTTATATAAATTTTATAAAGTCACCCTTAAATTAAGTCCAGAAGGGTGAATAGGGTCTGTTCATGTGATGAGAGAGAGAATTTAGGGGGTGAGCTATTAGAATGTGAAGTGGAAGTCTCCAAGGCAGAACAACCATACATGTGAAGGCTTTGAAAATCTGAGACTCAGGTGTTTTTAGTGTCATGTCATAAAAGAGGCCAGACTTACAAGAATATAGTGAAAGAAGATGAGGACTGTAGATAGGACTTATAAGGTAAGTCTCATGAGCTATAATAAGAATTCTGTATTTTATGTATAGACTTATGAGTATTTTGAGGAGATTAATATTGTCCTATTAAGTCACATGTAATTTAAAAGCAAAAAAAGTGCCAAAAACCAGCCAAAAAAATAAATAAGTAAATAAATAATAAAAGATAGCAACAACTATAATGGGAGTACAGTGATGATTTTGGTTAAAAGATGCACATCAGTTCACATCATGCTTTGTTGCTCAGGCACTCAGAGGCCACTGTAGCCAAGGTCCAAGGGGACCCAGTGACCGTACAAGCTGTGTCAGGTCTTGGTTTTGCCCCTGTGGTGGTGGCTCCGTAGGATGTGAAAGTTAAGGTGTCATGGAAATTTCCACCAAGATGAAAGGTTTAGGAGAGCCTGCAAAGTAGAACAGGGTTGAAAAGCCCCTGAGAGGGTGATGCGTATGACTGTAAGATGGAGGCCAAACCAGGAAGGGAGACCCAAGAGATTAAGAGATGCCAGTAACATGAAATGTCTGCTGAGGAAAGCTTCAGACTGTGGGTAGAGCCAGCCTGAGAGACCATGTGGGCTGCAACCAGCAAGGCCTCAGGAGTGGTGCTGCACAAGCTATTTGAAGATCATATCTTGTCACCATGTGCCCAGATGTTGAACATGGGGCTACATACAGTACCTAACATTTGCCCTGCAGGGTTCTGGTCTAGTTTTCATCTCATCCCTTCTTTCTGTGCCCCATTTCTCCTTTTTAGAATGGAAATGTTTATTCTTTGCCATTGTATATTGGATATGTGTAGCTTGCTTGGTATCTTATTTTGTCTCTGGCTTCCCTCTCCCTCTCCTTCTCCCTCAACCTCTCCCTCACCCTTCCCTCTCCCACCCCTTCTCCCTCCAACTCCCCCTGCTTTTTTGACTGCCATGGGGCTGTCACACCAAGCCCTTTCTACTATGATGTTCTGCTTCTTCTTAGTCCCAGAATCCAGAGCAAATGGAGTCAGCAGACCATGGATTGAACCTGTGAAATCAGAATCCCCAAATAACTTTTTCTTCTTTCAAGTTGTTCTCTGTTCTTGTCAGGTGTTTTGGTCACACTGGTGGAAAGCTGACTAACAGCTCTGCTGCATGTAGCATACTTATGTTTTTGTTGAAGGTCCTTCAGTCCATAGAGCATTCTGTAATAGTAGGTGCTTAAAACACATGATTCATTGTATGAAGCATCTTAAGATTACAGACCATCACCACAAATACAGCAGACTTGCAGGTACAAAATTTCATTGCCTTACTTTTGCACAAATAACTATTTCCTTTGGCTTTAAGCAATAAAGTCCAATGCTTTTTTTCTCTCTCAAAATAACTTCTTTCCTCCCCGTAAGTATAAACTTATTCACAAAGGAATATTCCAATATCGGATGCTATTGTCTGTGTTTCTTCCTGGAACCAGTGTTAATTAATCTCTTTGGGTTTGTAGGTAGAGAGGAGTAGGGATTGAGCAAAGGTGAGTAATTATCTAGAAAGTTAACTTCATCTCTGTAGGAAAGCAGACATGATGTATGTGAAAGGCTTTTAAAAAGAAAATGGAGTAGCCACTTCCCCAGGGCTTCTCCAATGGCCAGACTCCCACCATTGTTTAAGATTCTTTGGCTTTTTTTTTTTTTTCCACCCAGAGGCTACTTGATTGAATGAGGAGTAATTATTCTTACTCTTCTTTTGGCTTACTTACCTGTGCTCTTTAGAAGAAATTCCTAGAATAAATTGCATGCTTTCTCTGAAATAATCAGGCTATATTATGTGTTGCAAATAAAGAGACAATATGATTTATAAAAATTACTTACAACAACATGCCAGGGGATATGTATTTTTTAAAAATCCATCTACTTCACTGAACTCCTATTAAAGAATCATTATATTGAGACAGATTGGAGATCTGGGAAATAACTTCAACATTTTTTTGTGTATTTACCATTTTTATAAAACCTTTCAAAAAAAGCTTAGTTAACTAATTTGGTAGCAGACTATAATATTTAGAACATCTATAAATATGACCTTAAAACATTTTCTGTGTTTTTAAATAATTTAAAATCATATAGAATGTTAAAACTTAAAGAGGAAACCTGTTTCAACAGTGCCTCGGATAATTCTAGCCACTGATCTCTCTTCAATGTGCTAAAGCATAGTTTTCAAAAATAAAGAACATAACTTCTATACAAAGATAAAATGAACACATGTAAAATATCTCCCCCAACTAATGAATTCATGTTAGAACCTGTAAACTAGTAAGACTGATTTATTCTGGAATATACAAAGATTAAATATTTATAGAAATAATGAGTCAAAGGAATTCTGAAATGATTTTACTAATGGCTACAAAGCTAGTTAACATTTCACCTGGCAAAGAGCTGGGATTATGTTTTCTTCTGTACAGAAATCTATAAATTAACATATAACTCTAAGATGTTTGGGTTCTAATTAAGTAGTTAACAACAAAGTCAAACTCAGATGTTTTTCTTAGATATTTTAATAAACATTAACTGAATCCATTAAAAAATAACATTTAAAGGACAAGTTTTCTTTATTTCCAAGCTTTCAATTTTTCTCATAATGACAAATGCTAAGAGATTTTGGTAAGTATAAAGATATCACATAGGCCCCAAGAACCATCTTCAAGAAAGATAAATATATATATAAAACAATTATATGTTGTATGCATGTTATATATCTATGTATGTACATATACATGTTATACATGCTACATACAAACTTAGATATATAAACATTTGTACATTATACAAATGCATGTATTTACACATATATTTCTGCATATTTATATTTTTATCTAAATACACATTTATTTGGACCTGTACTGTTATTCACTGATGATATAGAAGAGGTGGCATGCTATATAGAGAGAATTGGAAAATGACTGTATTATAATAATTGCTCACAATTGTATTCAATCTTTTCTCTTTTTTCTAAATCTTTAATAGAATTAGGCTAGCTTTCTGGGAAATGTAGCAAGATCTAAAGTCAAATCCAGAGGGAACTTGAGTAGATGTCAAAGTTCTGTTTCTTCCTATGCAAACTTCAGGGTTTTTTTTTTTTTGTACTTGTATTCATTCAAGTCATGCAGTTATAAAGTTCTCACCTACTTGTTAGATTTTAAATATACTGCTGAAATACAAAGTAATAAAGACAGTTAATGAATTTCACTGAACTCTTTGGTTTAGGAGTTACAAATATGTTCTCATTTTTCTAGAATTCCGGCCTTTAAGGTAAACATTCCTAGAGAGTTTCAGCAAAACACAGTAACATGCTGGTATCTGGATGGCTGAGCATATTTACCCTTGCCACACAGACATGTATGGTTTGAGAGGCTTTGTAGCTGATATTTCACAGGGTTACTTGTGAAGCCAAACTCTCTGATTTCATTTCCCATAAACAGAAAGGGGTGGGGTAAATTACTTATATCTATAGAGTGGGCCTTACCCTAGTATGTTTCTCCTAAAGTTACAGTAAAGCTCCTAATGAGTATCAAACAAAAATATATAAACTACTATCATCTGATCTACAATTTCACTACATAGTCAAGACACTTTACATGTAAACATTGTTTATAATTACTATTTTTTTATATTTCTGAGAGACCATTGTTTTTGCTTTGTTAAATTAGGTAGTCTATTTTGTGCAGTCCTTTCTTTATCCGGATACCTAAGCTGCTGTGAGACACCAGGAATGGAAACTGGGCATCTGTGATGGGATTTCATAGCCCTATTTGCAAGGGAGTAAGGGCTGGGAGATGGAGGTCACTCACTCTCTTGATTGGTAGTCACATGGACTGGGACTTTGCTGGAAGATACGATTTTGGAGAAAGCTGAGGATCTTTTAATTTTCTCCATAGAAAACAGTCTTTGTCAGAAAAAAAGGAGGCTTACCTTCCAGTACATATGTAAAAAATATAAATAAAGTCCCTATTCACCTCTACGAAGAGATAGCTTAAAATAAACCTCAAATCTCTCTCTTTAGTTTTCTTTGTTATGTGTTAAAGTGTGTTAAGGAAGTTCACTCATGATGCATAAGAAACATTCTAAGACTTAATTTTTAAGATTCATATTCTTGTTAGCTTACTCCCCAAGATTCTGATTTAGTAGTTATAGGTTAAAGCCTAAGAATTTGCATTTCCTGTGTACTGAATACCTCTGATAATACTCATACATGTTCTTAATGCTCTATGATTATCTGTAGGTAAAAAGTTGGTATTTTTTTTTAAATTGAAGTGTAATATAAACATATACATTTTTGCCTATAATACAACACATTATGATATATTCTCAGAGCAATAGTCTCTTATTTGAATCCGAATCCTAATATCAGCTGTTAATGAAAGTAGGGATTCCTACTTTAGAAATTAAATTGAAAAAAAAAATTGAGTTAGATTTCTTAGTGACTCTTGATTTTCTGTTTTGCCCACTGATGTTTTACATACATGCATTCCTTTTTTTATTTTGTTATTCTCCCCCCACCCCACATCTTTTACTTGGCATTCTTTGCCAGGCACTGGACAAAGAACTGTAGGAGGTACAGGTGAATGTGTCATTGCCCTTGGAGTCTCACCACCCAGTTGAAGACATTCACCTACACCAGGAGTCTCCAACCATGGCACTTCATAATGAGCTAGGTCTGTGGGAGAGCACTTATGGAAGCTCACAGGAGAGAGAGATTAGTTCTCTTGGAAGATAATTGTGGGAAGCCGTTCTCATGCGTGATTGGGCACCTCCCTGACTGGGTGTGAGGTGTTCCAGCCAAGCTGGGTCAGAACTTATCCCCAGCCTTTTTAGGTGCAAGAGCCCATCCATGTGGGGGTGTGATTGACCATTGACCCTGAGACCAATCACTGACCCTGACCTTGGAATGCTGTCCCCCTCTACCTTCATTGGATGGAATTTTCCCCTGAATTTCTTGTTCCCCAATAAAAGGCCACTCTCTGGTGTGCTCCTCCCTCTCTCCTGCTAGTCTCTTGTGTAAACCTAGGGTGGCTCGAGGCAGGAGCCAGGAAGGGCCATCTCTGAAATGGGCAAGAAAAAGGTAAATTGAGTTATGTGTCTTTATTTTGATCTCACTAGTTAACTTCTATGCTTAGGACCTCTAGTATGAAGCTAGCGTGCTGGTCAAGTGGCAGATTGATAATCAAGGGAGAATTCATAGAAAAGGTGCATTCATTCACTAGCTACTGCTTGGCACTTACTAGGTACATCTTTGTTCTAGGCTCTCAGTGACAATGAACACCTTTAGGTTATTCTTCTCAGATACCTCCTTCTCTAGTGTCATGTAAGCTGGCCTCAGGAAAAGGTATTAGGGAAATTGGGGAGGACAAAAGAAATTCTTACTACTAACTTTACTTGCTTTTGCTTATATTATTTTTGTAGTGTGGTGCAATGTAGTAAGGCATCTTACAAAATTCTGCAGGTGGCTATGCTTTAGTTGGCATTTCTGTGGCTATGAGCCAGGTTTCCCTATCACTGCATTAACCCGGGAAGGCTCCCCTCAATGTAGATTATACCAGTCTCCAGCTGATCAATTATCAGTTTACTTCTTGTCTCACTAAAGCTTTCACACCTTACAGTGGTGATGTAGCACTCGAATATAACTTTAGCATCTTGATCACAGCAAGCACCTGATTCACATGTCTTTACCAGTTCAAATGAAGTCAGATCAGAGAAGTACATTGCAGGTCATAAACAATGTGCAAATTTCTTAATAACCTTCTTTAAGAATGTGAAGAAATAAGATTGTGAAGGCACACTCTGAAAAAATCCTTTCTTTTTTATTTCTTAAAGAATATCTGTGAATCAGGGCTGGGGTTGTGGCTCATTGGCAGAGCGCTTGCCTTGCACAGGTGAGGCACTGGGTTCGAACTTCAGTACCACATCAAAATAAATAAGATAAAATAAAGATAATGTATCCATGTATAACTAATAAATATTTTTTTAAAAAGACTATCTGTGAATCAGAAAATTGGAAGCAATCTTTTTCTTAATGCTTTTTTTCCCTTTTGAAAATAAAGGACTAAAAATACTTACAAATGCAGAACAGCAACCTATCCCCAGTGAGGCTTTCTTAATTAATGAAGTGATCTATGTGGAGAAAAGGGACAATTGCAGAGTCCCTCAATAATTATCTAACCAAGGGTTTTAGATAATTATAGCAGAAAGATTTTCAAGACACAGAATATTCTGAAAAACTTGACCTTTCTTGTTGATTCAAGCTTTTTATTGTTAAAATCTCCTCTCTTGTTGGTGTTTATGCTTGACAAAGCCTAATGTCAGATCAATCCCTGAAACTCAAAACATCACCAAATTCTCAGATGAGGGATTTCAATATTAAATAAACCAGCTTTTAAAAGAGTGAGAATAAGAGGACTGAATGAACAGAAAATGAATAGAGAAATGTTGAATAGTAAAATATGTTCAAAATAAGAAGTTATTTAACTATTGGCAAAAATGTCAGCAGTGTATTCCCTTATTATAGATGACTATTAATTTGAATTCTTATGACATAAAGTATTGGTGAAAACTTGCTGAGCCATCACATTCATGAAACCATTCATTAACAAAACTTCCTTTGGACTCAACTTCACAAATGAGAGATTAAGATTCATCTTTCCCCTATTGTAAAAAAAGACCTTAGCCTTCAGGTGAATCTTGGGACATTATGTTCAGTCAGTTAGAAATTGCATGAAAATATTTTGGTTTTGATAAGAACCACCTTGCTTCATGATTTTTTAAAAATCTTTTTAACGATCTGCCTTCAGCCCTCTGACTTGAATTATGGCAGTGCTTTCTGGAAATGGTAGACTTTATCTCCTTGATTGCCTCAAGATGTGTGTAAAAACCATCCTTGGAGATTGAGCTCTAAGTTCTAAATTGTCCTTCTTGAAAGCAGCAGGAACATTGCTTTGTATTATGTGGTCACAACATTAAGCAGAGTCATAGGCAACGCTGTTGTCAAAACACCTTATGTTCTTTTTATGACTGATGGACATCATATTATAAGTAAACAGGTGGATAGCTGTTATATTTTTGGCACCATATCTCTTTCCCCTGGAGTTACTTCTCTGTTTGGGGGCAACCTTTTCTCTCCTGTGCCTTGTGCTCTAGAAGGGCATGTGTTCACACTAACCAAGGTAGTCATCTTAACCTGCCAGAAATAGCTGTGACTCTGAAAAAGAAGGCTAGAGGAAAGAACAAGGCTTCACACCCAGTGCTGAAAAGCTAATTGTGAAAGTGAGGTGTCAGTTACCCAGAGATTAAGGAATAATACTGTGCAGGTTCATCTTTCAATATTTAAGGAAATGAGTTTTGTTCTGAATATGATGAAAACTCACCCATGTCAACCCATTTCATCAATTTGTTAACTCATTCAATATGGCTTGTGCTAGGCCACGAAGAAAATAAAATTGAAGATCTCAGCTTTCTCATCTGGTTGCTCACAGAATATTTGTTTTGCAACATCTGTGTGTAGCTGGTGGGAATATGTGCTTTAAAAATTCCCATTTTACAGTATGCAGATGACACACAGGAATAGTAAAGACTGTCATAATAATTTATCAATGGTGCTTAGAAATGGCCCCAAGTTTCAAATCAGTGATACTCTATTAAATCAGACTGCATTTTCTGATGCAATGTGTTTGTACCTTTCTTTTTATAGAAACATTTATATAGTTCATCACCGTGTTTTTCACACTTGCTCCAGTAAACCCCAAGAATTCCTTTGCTTTGTTTGTCTCATGACTAAGGGAAAGAGAATGATGAGCAGGAACCACTTTTATATATTAACACAGAGATTTTATTTTAAATTTCTTCTGAAGAAATACTTTTTTGTACTTAATAATCATGCTGATAATGCCGATGATGATAACAATGATGATGCCAAGGTTTAAAATTACTAGATTATCAATCTGGAAAGGAACTGTTCTACTGCAATGACATTTAATGATACAGAAGCTCTGAGCTGCTTATTTTCCAGGCATAAGCACACAGAACACCACATAGTTCTACCACCCGGCTTTTACTTGGTTTGGGTTGCAACATTTGGTGGTTTTCAAGCATTTCATTTGCCTAGGAAAATTGCAACAGAGGCAGACATCCTGTCCCCTGTTAAATTTGCTGAGTCTGGTGAGAAAGTAAATGGTGTGCGCTGGCTCTTCCGATCTGCTCTAGTGGACTTTCTAATAAAATTATCTTTGCATTGCCTACATCTTGGTTTCCATAGAGATGCGATGCATGGGTACTCCACAATAAATTATGGTTTGAGGTGTGAAAAATGGGATAGTAAAGCCCCAGCTCCAGAAAAAAAATAATATCAGCACTGGAAAAAAGATAGGGTTAGTGAAGGTTGAATAGTCTGTTTAAAATTCAAAGGTTAAAATTAAAAATATTAAACAAGTAAACAGAATGTTAAGAAAGTGATATTTGCTATAAAGAGTATCAAAACACAGAATATTTATTCAAAAAATTAATATCCTCATATTCAGTTGTTTTTAAAATCATATCACATTTTTGTTTTTATCACAATTTAATATACATTTTATGTAATCTATATTTCTTAGATTGATGGCAAAGTGACAGTTCTTGTGTTTGTGTATATGTGTGTGTATAGTGTATATTTACATATTTTTATTGTTTTTAGTACTGGGAATTGAACCCAGGAGTGTTCTACCACTGAGCTACATCCCTAGTCTTTTTATTTTGAGGGTCTCAGTAATTTGCTGAGGGTCTTTCTAAGTTGCCCTAGCTAACCTTGAACTTTTAGTCCTGCTGTCTCAATCTCCCAAGTTGCTGGAATTACAGGTGTAACCTGACTGTCTGTAAACATTTATAGTTATTTTTAAAATCTAGTTATATGATTTAGGTATTTAACTTACAAATTTAATAGATTATTTCTTTGCATATAAATATGTTATTATATGTGTGCTTTCCTCTTGGCTTTTAGTAAATGTAGCATAGGAGGACCACGTGAATTATTTGTTTACAAATTAGCTGGAAAGTTGCCCTAGAGGAGAAACCCTGGCAACAGAGCTACCTGCAGCAGGAGAGTTTTGGCATGGTTGTCTGTTGGATTTGACACTGTTACATTATTGCTGTAAAACAACAGTTCACAATGAATTCAGTCCATGTGACAGTTCAAAACTTACATTTAACCCTTTGCCTGTTAAATAAAAAATCAAGGTATAGGCTAATTGGTTTATATAAAAAGTGATGATAGGAAGATTTGACCTAACACTTAATTGTGTCTCAGCCATTAATTTTCTTCTAATTTATAAAACTTTTCCACTTAAGATCACAATCCATCATGGTGATTAAAACTGATGCTCTAATGTAATACTTAGATGATTTCAAATGTAACTTTGTTATGATCTTTTGTGACTTTAGGCAAAATTGACGCCTTACATTTTATCTTCAACATTCGTATCTTATCGTAAGATGGAATAGTAAATGCTTTACGAGATCATTCAATAAATACATATAAATTCCCTCCCCTTTTTTTTCTCCTTCTCATCTTTATTATCTTATTGCCAATTTTATCCAGAAAATAAATTGTGTCATGGGCTTCTTTCAGTTCTGGGCTGCATCTGGGAACCTAGCTACATATTAACATGCCCTACTTTTCCCAATGTAAACATCTCCTGTGTTCTTGACTCCATCTTTTCTCTCTTTTTTGAGATCTTGTTCTGTCAACCAATCACTCTTTGCCTCCTCTCATGAAACCCTACTCCTACCAAATCCTTAACAAGTCTCATAGTTTCTTTAAAAAAGGAAAACAAAGCAAATAAATAACAAAACAACTCTACTCAAATCCCAAATCTTGATTCCCTCAGAATGAACTGTCCCACAGCAACATTCTCTGTTCACAACTTCTTAAACTGTTGTCTCTCCTTATGGAGTCCAGTGGTCTTCCTTGTTCTTTTATCTCCTGAAATCTGACTTATTTCTCCATCTTTTTCTGGAGCATCATACAGACTTAAGGAAACAAACATTTATTAAACATGTATGTATTCCCAGCATGTAAATACATATTTCCAAGAGTGTACACACGTGGCTCTTTTCCTTATTTTCTTTATTCAGTGTTTGACACTGACAAGTAATGTTACAATTCCACATAATAGACTTTTTAAAATTTTGCTTCTAAAACATTGTTATTTCCTCTTTTTGTTAATCTTCTGTCTGACAGTATCTTCAGTTTTCTTTTTGCTGCTTTGTCTCCTGAGGAAGTTCTTCATGTGATATTGTATTGCTTTTCTTCACTTGCCTTTCTCTCCTTCAATTTTATGAACTCTGTGAAGGAATTACTCAAAATACATCCATAATTCTGAAATCTCTCAACTCTAATCTCATATATTTACAACCTATTTTCTGAAGGCATCTCAGATACACCATATCCACAAAATTACTTATCTGCCTCTAAAATCTACCCTGTCCCTTTTTCTCTGCTGTTAATAATAATGGTTGCATCTTCCCGGTCAAAATGCAGCATTTTTATATCCAGTCCCCATGTCTTCTGCACACAAACAATGTTTAAGACCACATATTTCACTTTTGTAATTATTTTGTGAGCGAGGCACTTTCTGACTTTTGTTTGGGACTATATTTTCAAGATTTTTGTATAAAAACATAACTTTGTGAGATAAAAATGACTTTGCCAGGCATGGTGGCACATGCCTGTAATCTCAGCAGCTCAGGCAGCTGAGGCAGAAGAATAATAAATTCAGAGCAGCTCAGTGAAACCCTGTCTCTAAATAAAACATTAAAAGGGCTGGGGATGTGGCTTAGTGGGCTCAGAGTACACTTTGTCCCTCTGGAAAAAAAAAAAAAAAGCAGGTGTGCATTCAACCTTCATTAGAGATTTTGTCTCTTTCTGGAGCAAAAGGACATTTTCTATTCCATTATAAAGATTCAGATTGCCTAAGCTCTGGGTTGGTCCTGTACTAATACAACACACTAGGCTTGTGGGTTTCACCAGAACTTGCTTGTTGAAATTAGGGCTTGGAAAGTCAGTGCAAGAAAATGATCATACTCCAGCAACTGCTAGTACTGTGAGTAATAAAGACATTGTTTCTGACCTAGGACTATTTTGTCTTTTCCAACATTCATAAAATTATTATTGCTAAACTTTTTAGCTTGCAGGTAAGACAAAAGAGGACTCATCACACCCTTAAACAGTTGTTGATAACTTCTATCCATTTAATTTCCACAATATCCCACAAATCAGTCTTTTTTTTTTCCATTTCCACTCCTGATACCCAAGTTACCTACCACCTCTCCCTGGATTATTGCTTTAGTCCTCCTGTAATTCATTAACTCTGATTCCCTTTATTTTCTATTTTGCACTTCATTGCCAAAATATTATTCCTGAAACAAAATTTGGACCACATAATCAATACTTGAAACAACAAAAAATGGGTTTTCAATGCTCAAACTCCATGGGTAAACTTTCAAGGTGCTTATTTATCCCTCTACCTATTCTCCAACCAGACAAAATTAGTTTTTCTGCCATCATGTTTTTGCCCATGATATGCCTTATAGCTGAAGTTCCCACTGGGACCAGAATATTTAGACCTGATTTTTATATTGTTTTCAGAAGTATTCTGATCCCATACTGAGCATTTTATTCTTATCTCCCTTATGTATTGTGTCACATGTTTGACTTTCTTTTATTAGCCTTTTTATATCTCTTAATTAATGTTTCTAGACTTGAAGTGATTTGAGGTTAAGGGACTATATCTTGTACATCATTTATCATCATATTATACATATATGTATAATATATAGTTTATATATAAAAAATATACTTGTGTGTGTA
Source organism: Urocitellus parryii (assembly GCF_045843805.1). Taxonomy (NCBI): domain Eukaryota; kingdom Metazoa; phylum Chordata; class Mammalia; order Rodentia; family Sciuridae; genus Urocitellus; species Urocitellus parryii. The sequence goes on along the minus strand of NC_135540.1, from coordinate 37,979,594 downwards.
TATATATATGTTTGTGTGTGTGTGTGTGTGTGTGTGTATATATATATATATATATATATATATATATATATATATATTGTATGAGGAAATGAATTTAGGGGCATTCAACCACTGAGTTACATCCCCAGCCCTTTTCATTTTTTTGAGACAGGGTCTTGCTAAGTTGCTTATGTCTTCTCTAAATTTATTTTCTTTTCTTATTTTATATTTTTTAGTTGTTGATAGACTTTTATGTTATTTATGTATATGTGGTGCTGAGAATTGAACCCAGTGCCTCATACATGCCAGGCAAGTACTCTACTGCTGAGCCTCAGCCCCTCTTCGCTAAATTTCTGAGGCTGACTTTGAACTTGTGATCCTCCTATCCTGAGCCACTGAGATTTCAGGCATGTGCTGCTGTATCCAGCCATTCTTGCCATCATATATTGTGAATAATGAGTATTTTATTGGAACTTATACTGTTAATGTCTCTTTTTTTTTTGATTCATCAGGTAAGTTGATATTGGCAATAAGATTGCATATTTTCTAACAAAATATATACCATTTCTGAATTAGACTGTAGAAAAATAACATTTACTATTTTATTGTTTTTATTGTGATTTAGAGGTCTTTATTGATTAATAATATTGCAAAAATGCTTATTGTAAAGTCATTTGTTAGTGCAAACCAATTTTGAGTCTACATTTGCATGCTAAGATTTGATAACCCTTTATAAACTAATATGTGGCATTTTTTGGAAGCCAGACAACATGCTACTAGTTATTTCCATGTCATATTGTCATAATTAAAATTATTGAGATGGATATGCGCCATTTTTAAGATCTCCTTTTTCTAATCTTTTTTCATGTGCTGTTTCTTATACAGGGGTTGGAATTGACTAATAAAAGCAGTCTAGAGTTTCACAGGTGTAGAACTGACCCTTCTCTGAGATTGAGCCAAGAGAAATTACAAAGAAAGGGTCAGAGTTTTAAATATAGGTCTCATTTTGTTTCTGTTATGAGAAGCTTGTGATTGAAATGATAAAAGAAGTTTTCTTGGGCTGGGGATGTGGCTCAAGTGGTAGTGCTCTCTCTCTCTCTCTCTCTCTCTCTCTCTCTCTCTCTCTCTCATCTCTCTCTCTTAAAAAAAAAAAAAAGATGTTTTCTTACTAGCATCACAAAAGTCACTAGAAGCAAATTCATCTCTAGGTACCGATCCTGAAAATATTTCTCACTCTCACTATGGTAGAACTACACAGCACTAGCTCACTGTTTCTACTTTTAAGTCTTAAGTTGAGAACAATTTAAACACTATACTTGTAGCATTCTTACCTGCCTCAGTAGGATGTAGTGTATCAACTGATACTGAAGTCTTCAACTGTATTACTCACCAGGTAAGAGGAAGGAAATAGAATAGGATCCCTGTGCTAGTGTGAGAAAGACAGAATTCTGAGGCCCTTTGGAGATTGGAGATGGGAATGAACTTGATGGAAAATGGCAAAATCAGTAGATTTTGTTTATAACAATCTTTACCAAACAAGTTTTTAAAAAATACAAAATGAGCCATAAGGTGAAAATATAAAACCCAGAGGTAACATTTATTGAGATAACATATGACATACACTTATTGGGATACTTAAAATAACAAAAATAAAGTGTTTCAAACACTCTAGCACACAATAGATGCTCAGTAAATATTTGGTGTTGATATATGTGTGCACTGGTCATTATAGATTTTATGCATATCATCTCATTTGATATTCACAGTAACACTCTGGAAGAGATCTTCTTATCACCATTTTCCCATAGAGATATTCATATTGCTGAAGATATCATAGGTACCATTTGCTATTATGTCATTCTGCTACCAAATGCCATGCTTTTACAAGCTTATTTCCTCCTGGGCTTCCTAACAACAAATAGTGTATAGAACTGCTGGTGGAGAGACTATGATTCAAAGTACTTAGATTGTGTAACCACAATTTCAGTTCCTCTGCAGCATGACAGAGTGATAAATCATTCCCCGAAAACATCTTCACAATGCACACATGCACACTTACACAGGAATACATGCACCCATCCACCCACTGCTCATAACCATAGAGACAGTTATACAATCTTCAATACAGAATATTCTTTATGTTTGTTCTTCCTCCCTCTGATACAGAAATCATGAATTCTTATTTAATAAACACCAAAGGAAGTTATATATGAGCCAAAAGTATAGAAAGGAGATAATGTTAAAAAAAAAGTAAATATGGTACTGTGAATTGATTTGAGAGTATAATAACATAATCCATAAAAAATGGGTGCTTTAAAAGTAATTAAAATAACACAAACATTTAATTATTGATTAAAGAAAAATGCACTATTAAACAAAGAATTTTTATTTATTATAATGAGCAAATATTTTATTTCTCTTTCAATTCTCTGTAGATAAAGGCAGAGTTACAAATAAATAAGCATCATGACTAAGTGTAACATCTGCTTCATGGACTTAATGGATCATTGTGTTTTATTGTGATAATAAAAATGAAAGTGATCAGGGGCTTGGGAGGAATTACTATTTCCAGAGTAAATCTAAGAAAGATAAGGTCTGTAACCCAGGTAAGAAAACTTCATTTGTTATCAAAAGGAGTGAAATAAGGAACTCAAGTGATAATATTTCAAACTGCTCCAAACAACTGTTGTATTTTTGCCACATATTTAGGGGAAATATGAACATTTTTTTTCTGAGAGTTTTGTTTTTATTTTGTTAGAACACACACTAATACAAAGGTTTAAGACACTTAGAAAGTGCTATGCATTAAATTCAGAGTAAGCTAGTTTTACTTATAACAAAACGTTGATTCACTTAATGTTCTTAATGTTTCCAGATTTAATTACCATATAGTTAAATATATGTATAAATGTCTGATTTTTGCCCTTTTAAACACACACACACACACACACACACACACACACACACTCACTCACACACACACACACACACACACACCTCCTTAACCTCCTGGAGGTTTTGTTTGCTTTTGCCAAAAATAGTGAAAACCTCTAAGTAATAGATATCTAAGATACTTATTCATAAGATATTTACAATGTATTTTTAAAGAATTAATTTCTAAAACTTAATTTTAGCATGTTTAAGCAGCACAACTTGATTTTTTTTTCCAAGAAGTTTGACAAATACTATTACATATAGTCCACAGTGTGGCCTATGAAGCCAGACTGTCCATCTCTGTTCTTTGATAAGATACAGGTTATAGCAATAACTTCCTTATAGGGTTTTTTTCTTATCTTTTTTTATTATTTGTGTTAATTAGTTATAAATGACAGTAGAATGCACTTATATACTTTGATGTATCATACATAGATGGGATATAATTTCTCATTTCCCTGAGTATACATATTGTAGAATCACATTAGTCCTACAGTCACATACATACATACAGTAATAATGTCTGTTTCATTCTACTATTTTTCTTATCCCCACATCCTCTGCCTTCCCCTCCTTTCACTTCCCTCTACCTAATCTAAGGTAATGTTTTGGTTTTTTTTTTGTTTTTACATTACAATTCTTAATACACATAAGTACCACACTTTTTGTATTCCTATTTGTATATAAAGTATGTTGATACCCAATTCAAGTCTTCATACAGGCACTTTGTATAGTGATGTCCATCACATTCCACCATCCTTGTTAATCCCCTGCCCCCTTCCTTTCCCTCCCACCCCTCTTCCCTATCTAGAATTTATCTATTCCTCCCATACTCTCCCTCCCAATCCCACTATGAGTCAACCTCCCTGTATCAGAGAAAACATTTGGTATTCACTTTTTGGGGGATTGGCTGACTTTGCTTAGCATTATCTTCTCCAATGCCATCCATTTACCTGAAAATGCCATGGTTTTGTTCTTTTTTATGGCTGAGTAAAATTCCATTGTGTATATATGCCACATTTTTTTATCCATTTATCCATTGAAGGACATCTAGCTATTATGAATTGTGCTGCTTTGGGTTTAGTCTGAGGAGAGGAATAGCTGGGTCAAATGGTGGTTCCATACCCAGTTTTCCAAGGAATCTCCATACTGCTCATCATGTGGGATTAGGCCCCAACTTCCTTAATAAAACTCCTATATTGCAAGAATTAAAACCAAGAATCAATAAATGGGATGGAATCAAACTAAAAAGTTTCTTTTCAGCAAAAGAAACAATCTGTGAGGTGAACAGAGCCTACATCCTGGGAGCAAATTTTTACCCCTCACACATCAGATAGAGCACTAATCTCTAGGGTATATAAAGAACTCAAAAAGCTAAACACCGAAAAAACAAATAACCCAATCAGCAAATGGGCCAAGTACCTGAACAAACACTTCTCAGAAGATGATATACAATCAATCAATAAATATATGAAAAAATGCTCATCATCTCTAGCAATCAGAGAAATGCAAATCAAAACCACTCTAAGATATCATCTCACTCCAGTCAGAATGGCAGCTATTATGAAGACAAACAACAATAAGTGTTGGCGAGGATGTGGGGAAAAAGGTACACTCATACATTGCTGTTGGGACTGCAAATTGGTGCAGCCAATTTGGAAAGCAGTATGGAGATAGGGTTATTTTTTTAATATCAAATAATGCATGATGAAAAATAAATATTTAAAAGTATTTCATTACAATGACCTTCTAAGGATACCCTTAGCCCATCATCTTTCTTGATAATATGGTAATGCGATTCCCTTTTTACCACCAATCTGTTGAGGTATGGGTAGAGATTTTCAGAGAAAACTTTTTCTGGTTACCAAAACAAAATGGCAATCACACCCATGTGACAAAGCTTTAAAATGACAGAATTTACAGGGCAGAGTAATTGCAACCCTTTCTGAAATTAATTACTGCAGCTGTGGGGCATTGTTTCCTCAGTACTTCCTGTCTAGGATGGATGCTAAGCAAGATATTCCACCTTGAAGTCTGGAACCCCCTTACCTGAGTTTTCCTTCCAGATCTTTGAGGACATCTTGAACTTACTCTGCTTGGTGTTTGTTCTCAGTAGCACGGAGATCCCTATAACCCAAAGATTCAGGCTACTACATACACTTGACTACTATATATTATTCCTGTTCTGGTTTTCTTCAAGCTCTTTAATCTCTTAAACAAAGAAAACACATCCTTTCCTTGATTTTTAAGATTTTTCTGGATTGCATAGCCACAGTCTTGAAGGTATTGCCTTCATTCTCTTCTGAGTGCCATAAGTCCTATCCATCCTTTCACACATAAGCTTGTTTTGTCTGAGCATTTTCTCCCAGCCACATGTTAAAACACATGTCCCTTTTTAATTTGTATTGTTTGGGGGTACCAGGGATTGAACTCAAGGTCACTCAACTACTAATCCATATCCCTAGCCCTATTTTGTATTTTATTTAGAGACAGGGTCTTGCTGAGTTACATAGTGCCTCGCTTTTGCTGAGGCTGGCTTTGTACTCAGGATCCTCCTGCCTCAGCCTCCTGAGCTGCTGGGATTGCAGGCATGCGCCATGGCATCTGGCCACTTCCCATTATTTTTTAAAGCAAATACCTGGGCTTTGGCTTGCTTATATTTTGCTCTTTCTTAAGAGTATCTCAGCATTCCCTAGATTACCCTAAAATACAAAAGCTGACTCCCTATCTCATATTTGGCCAAAGCCTATATCTCCTCACAGCTTCATCCCCCAGTGGCTGGTTTAAAGACTTGCTCCCAATTATCAATTCACTTGAAAAAAAAAATGAAATCGCTGGCTGATTCTAAGCCCAACACAGAAGCAAACCTTCCTCAGCTTAGCCTGTTTTCACAACCAAGGAATTGATCTTTAGGAATCCAATCCATGCAATAATCAACTTTATTTAAACAAATTCAAGTGTACATTGAAACATACATAATAATGTTTTTATCAGTAGAAGATGATCCATCCTTAGATATGAAAAGTAAAGATAGTTTATTCTCAGATTTCCCATTGTGTGTTAGTATTTGCAACCAGGTCTATATCCAAGTAACGGGAAAAAAGCTGGCAATCATTGCTGTGCAGTTATGTCTTATTAGGTGAGTCAGCTAATTACATGGCTCTGCCATTAATATGGCAGCCACTGAGCTGCTTACCAGGAAGAATTAGAATCTAAGATGGAACTACTTCTCTGCTATGTAATGAAAAGTTCTTCTTAAAAATAAGATTACACTGATTCCTAATTTATGTATCAGTTATTTTTATAAATTATGATTGTCCTATATAGAAACAGAATATTTAAAATGATTTAAAATGATTCAGTAACAGTACTTACAAATAGCTTTCATAAATAACCCTCAAATATGTTGAATGCATAGGCTTACTTTCTCCTCATCCCAAACTTAAAAGGAACAAGATAAGCTAGTTTTCATTTCACTGGTTCGCTTTATCTTTCTCTTGCTCTGAGAAGATTACGAAGACTAAAGAAATAGCTAGAAGGGCATAAAGGCAAGAAAATGAGTAATGTGGTAACATTATTCAAAGTATAGCATTAGAGGCTTCCAAATACATTCTGTTTCTATGTAGGACTAGTTCTTTCAAAGCATCATTTAATTAAAATCTGCATTCTTAATCTGAAAAGGCTCCCTGACAGTATAAACTGTGGACAATGTGTTTACTATATAACTTACAGTGCTTACCACTTTGACTCTTCCCAAGTGACCCAAATGGTTGATGACATAGTAATGTGTCATTTACTGAGACACAATCTGAATAGGTATATACCATAGCTGAGGTAGGGTAAGTCACTTTGCCTATAAGGTGGTCTCCCAGTTGACTCAAGAGTCACATTTTAACTAAAAGTTATGGCTAGGTATTGCTTGTTGTGTCTTAAGTAATGTCTGATGAATATCATATGCTATCATTTCACTTTTTAATTAGGAGATTCAAGATAGTCTTGGGAGATAGCACCAGAGGTAATCAGTGGCTTGCTATAAATTAACATAAATTGCAGTGTAAAAGCAGGGATTCGAAAGGTGCATCTCTTGCTTTGAATGCTTAAAGTCTACATGCCAGGTAATTGATGAAGCCCTACCATTATAAATAAGACCATGTTGTTTCACAGTGTCTTTTGAAAACCCTGACTCTTTGCTAGCTTTTCATAGACTTCAAAATTGAAGACATCTTTTACCTTAATGTAGTCACAATGACAGTACATTGCTGTACTATTAAACTAAATGACACCGCAGAGTTTACAAATGGTTGCTGATATTGGGCAGTGTTTTCCAAGGAGTGTACTTAACAAGACATTTACAAGACCCTAGAAACTTGTATTTTTAACAAGGACTCCAGACAATTCTATGTTTTGCTTGAGACTGTGGTTTGGGGAAGCCATTTCTATCTTCCTCATGTGCCAGACTAAATATGTAATAAAATTAAATTATGTCATGGAATCAAAAATTTTTAAAAACTATAGAAAGTATTAATAGACATATAAATACAATAAAATTTAAAACATGAAATGAAATGAAATATTATCTATTCATAAAGACAAGTATCCTAAACAAAATCTGCTCAATGTGAAACATTTAATGGTAGAAATATAAATCGAATTAATTAAATTTGATGTGCCTCTTGAATCATAGTTTGGTCAAGAAAAGAGACTACACTCTGTTTTCTAAATATGGAAGTTTGCAATAAAGGGAATTATTCCCTCACACAGCCAAGGGAGGCACCGGAAATCTGGGAGGCCACCTCCACCTTGCTCGGGAGGCAGCAGCAAGCTCTGGCTCTCACCCTGGTCCTGAAGCACACTGAGTAGTCAGCTTTGTGTCTCTCCCACAGCTGAAATTTGTTTCTGTTTCTCCTTATCCTTCTTTCTTTCCCTCACTTTCACGTCCTTGGAATTGTACTTCCCAATAAAGTATTAGCCTAGTCTGAAGATTGGTTTTATACAGAAAGTCAGCTAAGACAGACTTCAGGTGGTCATTGGTTATTATATATTTGACACAATAGATTCATTTAAAAATAAATTGAGTCTTTTTTTTTTTTTTTTTAGGGTGGGAGAAGTCAGTCACATCATTTCTAGTCCCCACTCAGTTACTGTGTTTAAGGCCCTCCTCATTAGCAATGGAAGGGCATTCCACTATAATTTTTTTGAACAGTATTTTTTCTTTTCATGGGTTGAATGCAGGGATAAGATACTGAATTTACTCTCACTTTTAAAAATTTTTATTTATGTATTATTTGTTTATTTAGCAGTATTGGAATTAAACTAAGGGTGATCGACCACTGAGCCATATCCTCAGGCATTTTTATATTTTATTTTGAGACAGGGTTTCGCGGAGTGGCCCAGGCTGCCCTGAACTTGCAATCCTCCTGCCTCAACCTCCTATATTTCACCATTCTTAAAATAATCCCACTTGAAAAAGGAGATCATAGACTTTCCAGAGACAGGACATATTAGAGAGGAAAAGAGCTATTATAAGTTCTTTTCCCAAACATGCAGAGATATATCAGAATCCAGAATTCTCTTTGTATGTATTTTATTGCCCTAAAATATTCTGGCTTAATATAATATCTTAATGCCAGGTAATTGATGAAGCCTTGCCATTATAAATAAGACCATTTTGTTTTACAGTGTCTTTTGAAAACCCTGATTCTTTGCCAGCTTTTCATAGACTTCAAAATGGAAGACATCTTGGAAAGGAAATGGCTCTTCTCAAAGATGTTTAATATTTATTGTTTCTCCTTTTTTGTGGTAAAAATGAATAGAGAATATATCTCAAATTTTCAGATATAATTACATTTTGAAAACAAGTCATTAATAGTCATAATATGCAAAATTTTATGTTATTTTTTGTAACAAAGTATAATTAAGCACAGTTCTAAATTGGAATTGAAATTTATCCAAATAATTCTTTATCAATAACATTTAATGTTTTTAAGTATTTATAGGTATAGACATAAAATTGTATCTGATGATCACATAAATTGTTATATTCTCTTTTAGAACATCTGCCAAATATTTTAGTGTGCTTAAAAATCGGTTAATATTTTGAGGTCAATAAATTTGGAACACATAATCATATTTAGAACAACATATTATAGAAATAATTTGAAGTGAGTATATACACTTTTTAAATTTTATAACAGAATTGAATACAGTTTCTTCTGTATCCCAACTATCTTCCCCCACCCAAACCTGTATAATTTTTAAGCAAATACCTAAATAACAATCTAAAAATTAAAAACTTCTCAAGTCAAAGCCCCAACATTTTATCATACTAAAAATAAACAATAAATAATTAATTGTGCAGTCAGTGTTCAAATTTTCATAAAAAATCTCACATGTGTTTGCTGTTTGTTTAAATCAAGATTTAAATAAGAATAAAATTAGTGTTTAGCTCTGAAAACCCCCCTAAGCTCCTATGCTAAAGTCCTGCCTACCAGCCTGTGAGGCTATTGGGAGCTGGTGGAACTTGTAGAAATGGGGCATGGTAGAAGGAAGTGAGGTCATTGGAGGAGGTGTGCACTTGAAGGGGACATTGAGATTCTGGACCTCTTCTGCCTCTCTCATTGCTTCTCTGCTACTATGACATGAACAGTTCTCTGTCACATGCTCCTGCCATGTTTACTAGCCCATACAATAGGACTAGGTGTCCATGAACTAAAACCTCTGAAACTGTGAGCCAAAATAAATCTTTCCTCCTCTTAAGTTGATTTTTCTCATATTTTGGTCACAGAAACAGAAAGTTGATTAACACAGTAAAGTTCTTAAGTGGCAACTTGGTGATGCTCAGTCATGTCTACTTTAATATATAAATGACAAATAAGTTGTTTTCCTTGCAATTTACTTGTTGAAGTAGTTGTGTTACTTGCCTTGTACACTTTTCTACATTCTAAAATTTGCTGATTGCATCCAATGATGTGAAGCATTTCTTTAGCCCCTTCTCAGTGATAAATGGTAATCAGATTCAAAATTTTGGCAAGAATACCTGCTAGATGGTGATGTATACTTCCTTCAAGGAACACACAATACATGGCTAACTCTCCAAGTCATATTAGCACCCATGGGTGACCTCTACCCAAATCCATTGGGAAAAAGTGATATTCAGTTCCTTCACTCCTGCCTTAGCTTAATTATATCTATAACAAAAAGCTTATTCTATCAACCCCTTAAACAAGGAGTACCTTAAAGTACAGTTTGTATAGGAAGAGAAGATACAAGCTTGATAGTTTTTAAGTCTGTTAGATTTTTCATTACTGTGGCCAAAATACCTGATAAGAGTAATTTAGAATTTGGAGAAAGGTTTATTTTGGCTTATGGTTTCAGAGGTTCAGTCATAGTGGGCCAATTCCATTGCTCTGAGCTCAAGGTGAGGTAGAACAATATGGTAGAAGGGCATGTCAGAGAAAAGCTGCTCAGCTCATGGCAGTCACTGAGCAGAAAGAGATAATGAAAGAGGGTGCACAGGGAGCCAAGGAGTAGATAAAATCCCCAAGGGTGGTCCCCAGTGACCCATTTACTCCAACCATGCCCCACCAACATTTACCACCATTAGAATTATTAATCTATCAAATGGATTAACCCACTGATGAGGTTTCACCCCTCATGATCCAATCATTTTATGTCTGAACATTGCTGCTGCATTGACTCACATGTGCCTTTTGGAGGACATTCCAGAATCAATCCATGACACCATGATTACATTCCTCCTGGTCAATTCTAGCCCTGAGTTCTTCTTGTTTCCATGAAATAATCCTTCTCTTCCCTGTACTTTACCTTTTCCATCTGGCAGCTTCCTGTACTTAACACTGTGTGTCAAGCTTCAATAAAGAATTAGACACAACAAGGTTATGTGTGAGAGGCCAGGTAGGATAGAAGTGTTGTATTGCAGCACAGGACTGGACTAAAAATAGGATATTGCATATCCGATATACTTCACTTCTTCTTACAGCATATGGGCTATTTTCATTACAGGAATTATTGCTGAGGTATTCCTTTCTTTTCCACTGCTAAATGCTTCCAAATACACATGCACACCCAGATCTAGTAACTTTCACCAGCCCTAGTTGAAGGGCAGTAACTCAATTGTAATAATTAATAATAAGCAGACCAGGTTGGCCACATTGACTAGTCTAGTCTGTGTCAAAACTTTCTAATAAATTACATTAGAAAATTAATTTTATACTTGTTAGTTTAAAAATTCATGGGCTAGGGATGTGGCTTAGTGTCTGCTTGGTATGTATGAAGCCCTGGGTTTGATCCTCAGCTCTGAAAACAAAAACCCATGAGAACCAAAATTTGGCCTTATTTTTCACATACCTATCACTAACAGTTATCTATATATCAATGAAGAGGTTAATGTTGTTGATGCAAAGAAAGTATTGCTGTCCATTTTATTTCTAAGTGTAGTTGATGCTTAGAGAAGCATAAAAACACTAAAAAGCATAAAAGCCCAAATTCACAAAAGATTAGTAATAGAGAGAAGCTAAAAGTCTTGTGATACTACAGTCTTTGTGCCTAACTACCACATAACAGAACTTGTATTATTAGACCAAGACATGAAACACTATGAAAACAATATCTATTCCATATTTAGAAATGAGGTGGTTTAGAAACAGTTTTCATTGTATTTAATTTATAAATAACTTGCACTTTTGGGTGTATAAAAAGGAAGGGAGTCAAGGTAGGATAATATATAAACTTCTCTGCTCACCTACCTGTGATGTTTAGTTTAATGTTTTCTTACTGTGAGCCACTTCCTTATCCTCCTGCCTACCTGTCAGTTATGTTCATGATGAAGGCAGGGGAAATATTATTTACATCAAACATATTGTTAAAATTAAGCTGAGGGACCATTGGATCTCTTTAAGCACATTTATGTCCTCGTTGCCTCTCTGCTCTTTGAATTTTTGATTAATTTTTTCATTTAGAAGCAAAAGGTATTTAATGAATAACACTAATAAAGCCATGACCATTTCAGGCCAAATTTGATCTAATATTTCTATGAAGAGATAACTTTGAAAATTAGTCTGATCGTGCATTTTATTTTCTTTTTTCAAAAATATGTAGTCCAGATCTTTACATTTCAGACAATAATTTGTTTGCCATCACTTTACAATAAGTTGTAAGACAAGTATGTTATTTGTATGTTTATGTTATAAATAGTAGTATAAGAAAAGTTCAGGAAAAAATAAGAACATACATATCTGTCCAACAAAATACTTGCAATATTTTATTGTATTTTCTTGCAATCATTTTACTCTTGCAACTGAATTATACATAGATTTTATCTACAATATATACAATCTTTTATATCCTGCTACAGATTATGCCACACATTCTCATTTTGCTGCATAATTCTCATGTCATAATACATGTCTTCCTAATAACTTATGGAGTAGTTGAATGATAATCGTATTGACTCCACATCTCCCAATTATCAGTTAGTTTTTAATGTTGGCATTGATCTAGTGCTAAAAATCTTTGAACTATAATTTTGGACTTTTGCGAGTTACTTGGGCAAAAACTTTGTGTATTTTTAGGGTTTATAACCCATGTTGCCATGTTGTTTTCCCAAGAATGTTTTATAATTAGAGGGCCAGCCATAATGTAAAGGAGTGCCAAAAATTTGTACAGCATCCTTGCCATCATACAAAATATATAGAGATTTTGAAAAAAAAAAGTTATTTTATATATAATGTAATATATAAGTTTATAATAATTTTATATATTTTTTAATTTATATTATATATATTTTGAAAAAATTATTGTATATATTTTATATAAAATATGATTTTTTTCAAAATGTGCTTCACAAATGAAAAATTGTACCTCATAGCATTCTGTTTTGTGTTTCTCACTTTAAATATTAGAGTGAAGAAGGATCCCCACAGGAAGGAATTCTGGAAGATATGCCAGTGGAACCTGACAATGAGGCTTATGAAATGCCTTCTGAGGTAAAGAGTTATATGCAAAACACTCCAAAATTAAAGTTTAGGAATTTAAGTTGAGTCTTCCTAATAGGAAGTACCAAATCTCTGTCACTGTCAGATTTCTTTTATGTTAGAATCTGTGTAAGTCCATCGGGAGAAGATTTTTTTTGAGGAGGTGAGGTTGATCTGGTGGGAAGGGGTAGGAGATACAATAGGTTAAAATGAGGCAAGAACATTCCAGCACAGGGATATATCAGAAGCAAAGGCATGTAGGTCTGTGCATATGGACAGGTCTGAGGAACAGTAATTGTGATTCAAGTTTAGGAAACAGACTTAATAGCAGCAAATTAAGATTACAGATGTGGATACTATGGTGCATGCATGTAATCCTAGCAGCCCAGGAGGCTAAGTCAGGAGGACTCCAAGTTCAAAGCCTGCCTCCGCAACTTAGTGAGGCCCTGTCTCAAAAAAAGGGGGGGGGGGCTGGGGATGTGGCTTAGTGGTTAAGCAACCCTGGGTTCAATACCCAGTGCCAAAAATAAATAAGTAAATGAAATATTGCAGAGATGGTTTAAAGACAAATTGTAGAACATCAGGACAACCATGTAGTTTGTTTGTACTTTATTCAGAAAGCAACTGGAGATTTTAAAGATATGTTTAGTTTTAAGCAGACTCCTAATCTTATTAGAGTTGGCTTTTAAAAGCACTTATATGGGTCTTTTAGTTAAACACATTAATATTTTTATTGTGGATACTACCTAAATATTTTATTGATGAATTTGGCTTTAGAATAAAAATAATCATTGAAGCCACAGGTGAAGATGAAATTTGCAGTTGAGAGAGTGAAAGGAAAGAAAATATATCTATTCTTGAAATGTCTTAAATTTCTATTAAGAATTAGAGAATTTAGTCCTGAATTTAGCATTTAAGAGGTTTCATAAGCCATTTTATTTGGCTTTCAAATTTTGTAATTGAGAAAATTGAGGGCAAGAGAGTTCCACCAATATGTTCTATAGGACTAGGTCACATGGATATTAAATGGCACATCTGGAAATAGAACCAGAGACCTTAATTCCAACAATTATCATAATTGACTTTCATATCTGACAAGTAAGACAAATTATTAAAATTAAGATTGTATCTGTTTATAGTAGAATAGTTCCAAACTATCATGAGTATAAATTTTACTCAAAATGGTGAGCCATGCCCTAATTTGCTCTAAATCCTTGATTACTGATTGCTTGCTGTCTGTTTGATTTTCCTTATTAGGAAGGCTATCAAGACTATGAACCTGAAGCCTAAGAAATATCCTTGTTCCCAGTTTCTTGAGATCTACTGACAGATATTCCATCCTGTACAAGTGCTCAGTCCCAATGTGCCCAGTCATGACATTCCTCACAGTTTTTACAGTGTGCTTTGAAGTCTTCCATCAGCAGTGATTAAAGTATCTGTACCTGCCCCCACCTAGCATTTCGGTGCTTCCCTCTCACTGAAGTGAGTATATGGTAGCAGGGTCCTTGTGTGCTGTGGACATTGTGGCTTCAAATCTAAAATGTTAAAGCAAATTAAAAACACCTAAGTGACTACCACTTATTTCTAAATCTTCACTATTTTTTTGTTGCTGTTGTTGAGAAGTTGTGATTTACTATCATATAAGATTTGTAGGTGTCTTTAATGATTCTGTCCAAGAATAATGATGTATCGTGAAATTTGTTAATATATACAATATATAAAATATGTGAGCATGAAACTATGCACCTATAAATATTAACTATGAAATTTTACTGTTTTGTGATGTGTTTTATTAACTTGTGTTTGTATATAAAATGGTGAAGATGAAAATAAAATGTTATCTCATTACAAAAATATTTTATCCCATTTCACTTTAACAATAAAATCATGCTTATAACCAATATGAAATGAGAGCTGACATAATGAACTTACATTTAAAGTTCTCAACAGCCATTTGAAGAAGGAGGCATTTGAGAGGACGTAGAAGAGATGAAATAGTAAGCCCATACTCAGAATTCCCTGAAACAACACTACCTCATGGGTGTTTTGATGTACATTGGTGCCTTAGATGGCTGTACTGAAAAGTGGATTCCCGGGAAACCAATGTGATTACATTTGTTTACATCCCCTATAGATATTCATTAAGATGTTACAGCAAAAGCTCAGAAAACCTGCTTACTTAATCCGTGGTGCATGCATGTAATCTTAGCAGCCCAGGAGGCTAAGTCAGGACAACAACCAGTAACAACCACCACCAATAGCTTTAAAAAAAAATCTAAAATCCCCACTCCCCACCCCGGGAAATGCTTTTAAAATCATCTCTGGCCTAGGGTGTTGGCACACGTGAGGCTGTGAGTTCAGTACCCCCAATGAAAATCGAAAATAAAAACCCCTGGATTTTATCTGATATTAGGAAAAGTCAAGTCCCCAGACTGGTAAAAATCTCATAGGTTTCTTTAAATTTGGTTAAATATGTGAATTCTGTGAGATTTCCTAAGGAAACGTTTTTCTCTTTAAGGAAGTTTCACTAACTCCCACTGAGTGCTGACAATAAAATAATTGTGAAGAACCCTGTAATAAGTTAGTTGAAAAATTATTCCATTTATTTTTTTACTTATTCAAGAAAAATGGTATTTTTAAAAATCACTTATGGAAAGTATGTCTTCAAGAAAGAATATTCTAGATGTGCCAGCAGTTCATATGTAATCATGAGTGATTTGATGTATATTGGGCATTGGCAAGGAAGGAAGAAAGGAAGGAAAGAGGAATGTGAGACATAAAAACAGTCACCATAGAAACTTCCTTGTCTGCCTAATTGGAAAGAGACTACTACAGAGTTCTCAGACACATGTGTCCTCTTCCCCTGGAAAGAAGTGGTTAAGTCTCTTGTTTTATTTAAGTTACATTTAAGCAGATAAAAATTCATTACTGAGCAGTCTATGTCAAGGCAGCTTAGAAAATGGTGGTAGATTTTAAATCTACCTAAAACACCGTGCTATAAAAGACAAAAAGAATTGGCATTAAATAATAAAGACAACAGAATTTAATTGACAACATGGTTGAGAATAGTTTAAAGTTAGAAAAGGTATGAATTTGAATTTAAGGCTTTATATTGGTAGAATTTCTACTCTAATGTGCTTAGTCTCTGAACATTTATCTGGCAGTTATTTATAAGCAATGAATTATTTTATCTACCTTAATAATTTATTTTGAACTGAGCACTTACACAAAAAATTATAAGCCATATGAGCCTTTTCAGGATGATTGTTGTATGTTCACTTCCAAGACCTTAAACTAACAAATAGCCTGAGGATTATCCTGGTCCTGGATTTATTTTCTAGATATGCATTTTATCCAACTCTGAACTCTTCAGTGTAGTACTATTTCACAAGAGGCTGAGCCAAAAAACTGCACAAGGTAGACTTTGGCACACTAATAGGCAGCAGAGTAATCTAGTGTGTAGTTTGGCATTGCAAGTTGTATCTTTTTCAAATTCTTGCCACCAGTGTGAAATGCAAATATGTTTCCTTATCTTCCAGCCGTGCAGGATGTAGCTATTTGTAACATAATAAAAAATATATATTTGGCTTCTGCTCCCCAGTTTCTGCCATAGAGTGCCAAACCCTTGTAATGTTCGGAGCCATAAAATTGTTTCATACTTCTTCTGTGGCCAATAGCTGATCTGTAACTCCTGCTCCTGACCGAGTTTCTTGGAACTCCCTTGGGATTCCCTGTGTGTTAGGAGCATCTGTTGTCCTATGAAGTGCCTCCTGGGGTAGGGGAGAGAAAGTGAGAACTTTTCCTCTCCCATCACAAGGATCATGGCTGACATCATTAGAACATAGACAGATTAATAAGAGAAAAGCATAGCAAATTCATTTAACCAGAGTTTGATGTGATACAGAAGCCTCCAGAAATGAAGACCCAAGGATTCAGAGAAACTGCAATTTTATGATGAGTTTCGATGAAAGATAGACAGCTCGGTAGAAAGGGATGACCTCATATTAGTAAGCTATGTTGCTGTGACCAAAATACCTGACAAGAACAAATTAGAGAATTGGTTTCAGAGTATTCAGTTCATGATCAGCTGACTCCAAGGTGGACACATCATGGTGAAAGGGTATGCCTGAGGAAAGCCACTCAGCTTATGGCAGCCAGAAAATAGAGAGTTGGGAGGCCAGGGGACATAATGAAGGTACCAAAACCAGACATAGTCCCCAAGGGCATACCCCAGGGACCTACTTCCTCCAGTCATGTCCCACCCACCTATAGTTACCACCTAGTAGCCTGTTCAAAGTATTAGTCCTTCGAATGGATTAATCCACTGATGATGTTATAAGCCCTCATGATATGATCATTGCCCCAAAGTGCCCAAAAGCCCCACCTCCAAACTTTGATGTACTGGGGAATGCTTTCAGTGCATGAGCTTTTGGTGAAACAGTCCAGATCCAAACCCTTAAGAGACCTAATAGTAATAAACTAGAGCAGGGTGGGAAGTAGTCAGACCTTTCTGTTCATATTCTTCTTGGCCTGTCTGTGTAATATTCTTTCCTTCTGGTAGTGGGGCAGTATACCTGTCCCCTGAGGGTATACAAGCAAAAGAAATTCAAAGAGTCTTTTTGTTTCTGCAGTGTTCTCAGTTTCCTTCAGTTCAAAATATGCATATGACAAAGTGTTGTACCTTGGGGTGTTGTGTTGTGCGTCCCAGCATTGGTCGTCAGAAAGACTAAGTCGTGGTTACAACTTTGGAACTTTCAGCCACACTGCTGATCATCTGGGAGAAGGAAAAGGAGTTAGAGACTGAGTTAATATTCTAGAAGGCTTTCATGAAGCCTCTATATAGTCCCTAAAAGATAGGATTCAGAGAGCTTCCGTGTAGGCTAATCCCCAGACATGGCATGAATGCTCTCCACTCCCAATCCTCTATTTGAAAATCCTCTACCTGCAAACTCTTCCATCGCTGTTCCTCGATTGTATCCTTCTATGATAAACTAGTAATCTAGTAAGTAAATTATTTTCCTGAGTTCTTCAAGACACTCTAGCAAATTACCAAAACTTAGGAGAGAATCCTGGAAACCTCCAATTTGTAACCAAGCAAGAAGCTGTGGGTAACCTGAGAACCCACCACTGAGAACCACTGGCTTTTCATGGTAGCTCTGTCCCTGGATTTCAGTCCACTTTGACAAAAAATACATCAAATAAAGATGTAAGTGATTTATCAAATGGCATCTTAAGTGGAGGAGGCAGTCTTTGGGGACTAAGTCCTTAACCTGTGTGTTTATGCAAACTCTCAGGAGAGAGAGTCAGTTCTGAACTACGGAACATCAGTTGGTGTCTTTAGAGAACTGGAGAAATTTTCATTGAAAAAAAAAATACACCTATCTGGTGACAGAAGTGAGAAGTTCTTTTCAGAGATCAGACAACATTGAGTGTTGACAGTGAAACTATAGAAGGAAAAAACAGGTGGGTTTTCTTTTTTACTATTGCATTAAACACACACACACACACACACACGCACGCACACACACGCAAGACAACCAATAATTCTCAGAGTGCTGTCCAAATCTATACTGAGAAAGAAAAATATTTTCTTACTGCAAATTTGACAAATTGCCACTGTCCGTTACATTGATGGCACTCTTGAGTGTTTTTGTTTTTTCTTTTCTGGGATGAGTTCATCCCACTTTGTTCTTTCAGCCTTGAGCAGGGCAGAAGTGCAACAGGACTGGCATTTCATGCTAGCTCTGTCCCGGATCTCAGTCCACTTTGACAAATATTACATCAACTAAAGATATAAGTGATTTATCAATATTAAGTTGTTTAATTCTCAAAACAACTCTAAGAGGTCCCATTATTATTCTCATTTTATACAGTTGCAAACTAATGTACCTATAGATTAAGAATCTCTAGGTCACCTAGCTAGTAAGTGGAAGAGATAATAGTCCTAAGCAATCCAGCACCATGTTGTCTGTCAGAGTAAACACATGGAACTATGTAAGGGAAATTTCCAGAAGTCTACCATGTGGGGTGGTAGACTTGGTTTTCTAGGCATAAAAATTATATTTCTATTTTTCTTCAGGCATCTGTGTGTGTGTTAAGCAACACTTATATATGTGGAGATATATTCATAATTCTAGGAGAAATTAGCCAGAACCCGATATATATTTCCTTGTAGTTAAGCTATGCATACCTTAGTGATAGAGCTGTTACTTATTTTCAGTAAAAAAAATAAAAATATTAATATAATGATAACAACAGTCTACATTAAGGCAGGCTTTGTCATTTCCCATATTGAATCATGGGTACTTGGCTTCTGCCAAATGGCTAAACAAAAAATATAAATTAAAGTATAACCAGGATATTCAATTATAATAGTTGGTAATGGAATTACTGAATTTGTAAATGTATTAAATAGTAAAGGGCATGACTTAACCATTTGTATTTGTAAATAATATTAGCACCTTAATATTTTGTAATATCTTTAGTATTCCTCATGTATTTTTTGACACAGTAATGCTATATTTTATTCTTTGCATAGGTTAGGTTTGAAGAATCCAAAACAATAGAATAGCTGTAACACTAAAACTATCTCTAAATATGACTTTAGTTCCAATATTTTTTGTACAATTATAAAGATATCCTTTAATGTTTTTTTGCTGCTACTGAAGTATCTTTAATTATTTTAAATCCTTTATTGGAAACAATTAAACACATTCCTTCAAAAAGCTCTAGTTTGAGTCTCTACTGTTTTGCTAATATAATTTAGTTCTAAAATCAACTAGGACTACATAGGGGATTTCCAAATTTCTCGACTACAACTGTAGAGTAATATGCTGGATTGACTTCTCTTATGAAAATGTACCCTCAGATTCCCTCAAAGGTCAGTGACCAGAAAGTCCCCACTGTTTCTATGGCAACACAGCAAGATAGGGTGCCTTGGAAATGTGCTGCATTTTAATTAGTTTCCTCTAGGGCTTCCTAACTGCCTTTTATAGGTAAACTAAATACCAGGTTGCTTTATATTTTGCAGTGAGATAAAAGCTAACCCATGTCTGTAAATGTCACAACTAAACTGGGCTCCAGTAAAGTCAAATCTAAACAAATATAGTAGCAAGTCTATGTATTTATCTTTAAAAAATAATACAAAATTCTACCTAGAATAATAAGCAATGCCTGCTTAATGAGACGGGCAGGGATAGTAGTGAAGAGCTCAGACTCTAAAACTAAACTATGTAGTTACGTCAGTTGCTACCTGTGTTAGTTTGGGCTAGTTACTTAATCTCTGGGCACCTGTTTCCCTATATGTAAAAGTGCAGTTGACAACAATACCTCATAGTATCATTAAGTGAAATAAATGAGTTAATATGCTCAGAATACTTAAGACAATGCCTGGCTGATAGTAAATGATCAATGAGTCCTTCATGCTGGTAGTAGTAGTCGTGCTAGTAGCAGTGGAGTGTATTGTATTTTTAAAGGTAAATAAGAAATAAAATGACCATGTATATTTATATCATTTATGTCTTCTAATAACATAAAACAGTAATCAAGATTGGGATCTTAGTAGACTCACTCTGGACACTGGAGGCAGAGGCTCATTACTAATAGTCTGGAAGCAGTTTAATAGTTTGACAACCGATGTTGCAATATTTGCAAAACTTGGCAGAATATCACCAAGTACCCACAAAGAAAAACAAAAATGGACTAAAAAAAAAAGCAGACCTTATGAAGAAGACACTAGGAACCAGACACATAAGTAGTATGTGCATGGAACATATGTATCTTTAGACTTAGCTATACTTATTGGATCACATATCTTCTCATCCTCATGAGATAGATGATTAGATAGATAGAAATAATATTCCTATATTCACTGATTATGGTTCAGGTCACTAGAAAAAAAAATAGTAACTGTATACAAACAAAACTCACTGATCAAAAATTCATTGATCTGTCAACTAAGGGGGAAAAAACAGGCTTTTAAATGTCCATCAATTTCCTATGTCTACCTCATCTTCCATTATTTTCCCTCATTTCTCTCTCCTTTGGTTATATTTTATTCTTGACCCAAAAGGAGGCTTACATGACAACTCTTACATTGCTCCAGAAACAACAGAGATATCAGCAATTATTTTTCTGGGGAAAGCATTGTTCTTTCTTTATGCCTTTGGTGAGTTCCCAGGATAAAGACCAACAAGAGGGACATGGTCTACAATGTAGACCATCCTGGGCAGCATTTTTCAAAGATGACCAGCAAGATAGTGTGGACTTGCCTTTTTACTCTCTGTACACTTTGTCACAGCCTAGGGAACTAAGTTGGAGTAGCAGAAAATTAACTCTTGTAAACTATAACCAAAATCCACAATACAGACAGATGAACATCTAGGACATATTATTTGTTGTATCAAGCCTCTCTCTCAGATCTCTGTGGAAGAGATCTGTGAAGGCAAGTCTTGAGAGGCTGCCAAATATTTTCAATTCAGCAGCACTGACTCCTGCTGTTGGAGAGGGAGTGCCAGGTTGAATAATGAGAAATTTGGCAAGCCTTTTTGGCAGACTTCCCAGCCAGTCAGTCTCGGGCAACCTGAGCGGCTCATGCTGCACTTCAGCCAGGCCATTGCCTGAGAATGGTAAGCAAATGGGTGATCATCGAGATTTTTAAAATAACTCTACAATTTTTAATATTTCATTTAAACCCAGCAAAGACACATAATCTAAAGCAAGTGTTAATTATATATTGTTAATAACTTATTCTGAACCGTAATTATTACAGCAAACTTTGCTGGTAAAGTATTGGTGCCATTTCTATAAAGGAGTCTCTAGCACAACCCAAAGTTACATCTAAGAACAGCTCCATAAATCAATATTATGATGGCTGTTTTGTCATTGCCCATGGTGAGAAAAAACATCCAAATGCTACACTCTGCCAGTTTTTTACAATCAGACCTCGTTCCAAGCCATTAGACATAGCTTTTAGTTATCAATTTCATGCCAGCACTTCCTGGATGTGCTAGAAGCAGTTTGCTCAAAGTAATTCTTTCTGGAATAACAATGATTTCCACATAATAGGCTCTTTTTATAGATGATAACTCCTATTGACAGTTTGTAATTGACTTGAATTCCTTGAGCAGTTTCCTAGCTGACAAACTTCTCCATCCTACTCCCACTCACGCCCATCAGCAGCTTAACACAGACCAATCTGTCACCTTGTGGATTTAATTATGGAATGTGTTAAAGATGAATATGTTGATATCTAATCCTTAACACTTAATATCTGGGTAATGTTTTTGACTTCTTAATGTATTTTTATCTGTATCAAACTTAACTCCAAAATAACAGCCGTATTTAACAATAAAACACGCTAGCAAACCACAAAAAAAAAAAATGAATGAAAAGACACTTGACCATGAAATAATGCTGAATTTATTTTTTAATTGAAAAGTCATATTAAAGAAGACTGTAAAAACTATAGTATAGAATAATACATTTTGACCCTACATTTAAATTTCAGTTTCTTGCAGTCAAATCTATATGAGAGAAACACAAAGATTACATAGTTTTTGGTATCTATAAGCAGAACACATTTTGTTACTGTTGTTGTTTGTGGTCATTATTATTGTTTTGCAGAGGTGCAGAAGAGCCATTTAGTTTTTCCTTTTATTACCAAACATCTCTTAAAACATAGCATGGTCAAAAGCCACCTTTCCAAAACAACTACCTCTAGTCAAAGACATAATTATAAACAGGATCTTTCCTAAGGAAGGAATATTGAGAGTCCTGGGCATGATAATAATGGAGGATCTGAACCAACTACACTGTCTTCCCCTTTAGTAAAGGGAAAACACAGGAATGGATATTTCAATTTGTGAGTTCTTCTATGTTTTCTAAAGCAGTTATCCCAAGTCCCAAGTGCTACCTACACAATGACAGAATTAAAAGCATGACCATACTTTTCCTTAAGAAAAGGATCATTCTAGTAATCTGTACAAATTGTGACTCTATCACATAATATTGAGGAATAGAAGACTTAGACACTTGTAGTATGAGACATGTTGGGAGGTAAAGCATTGTGGAATTTACTTGTGTTTGAAAATGAGATACTAGGAAGAAGTCTAGATATAGACAATAGAGAGGAAACCACTCACAAAGGACAGGGCAAGAAGGATCCAACATCAATTGGCCAGAAGTGTGCTGATGAGCAGAAACATAAACATGGGAACAAGGACTATTCACAGGGAAGGGTCCAGCCTTGGGATTCTGGAGCCTTCAGTGAATTGGCAAGACCCTAGTCCTGACTACAGAATAAAAGATGATGGTTCTTAAGAGGTTAAGCAATTATCTCTCCTTGAAAAGTCTTATCACCATATCAATGAGGATAGTCAAAAATATCGCAAAATAATAAGGAAATCTCTTAATATGCTCTTGATACTTTGGAAAGTTTTTTTTTAATTAAGAATGATTAATGTAGCCTTTGAGAATTTGTTCAGAGTGAAAAATTTTCATGCATATCTTCAGCCAAAGTGAAGCAGAAATACAATAAAATGCTATTTTGTCGTGTACTTAGGCCTCACATTCTTTAAGATAAAATGCACACTTTAATTTACTCTCTGTTTTTGCATCAAAAATCAAAGTCATCTAACATATACATTACAGGGAGCAAATTGATTGACGTAGTGCATTGTAAACATCTTCAAAGCACACATTTGAAAATAGTCAGGTTTCTAGATGACATCTTAACTGCCCAGTGAGCTAGTGTTCCTTGTGGTGGATTTGTTTATCTTATTAGGTTCAGAAAGGAGCTGTGAAAAGGATTGCTCTACTAACATTCCCTAAATGACAGCAAAATCAGAGCAGCTCAAAATAGCCTAGATTGCTAAATGATAAAAAAACAAAATTAGGAGTTAGACCAAGTCAAGATTTAGGATTTAACATAGGTGTTGGGAGAAAAATCAATCTGTGTAGTTCACAACTTCAGGGACCAGTAAACAATAATGCCAATAGCATTCCAGAGGATTGATTCAACCTTTGTCCCCCTTTCAGCCCTTCATAGTGATAAGAAGCCCTACCATGGTGTGACCAGAAACTGGATTAGTAAAGAATCAGAGAATGACCAACCTTTATAAGTATCTTAATTCCTTTGCTTCATAAACAGGCAAACAGCTAACATTGCACATTTTGAACAGAATTAAAACAAACTTTCACCCATTAATGCTTTATTTTTATAAAAACTATTATTGGCAAATTTTATGCTACTTCATGACAATATTCCAGTACATGTCTCCAAGGAATACAATTTTTTGAGTGTCTGTGTGTGTATGTGGTGGCTGGGGATCAAACCCAGGGCCTAGTGCATGCAAGGCAAGCACTCTACCAACTGAGCCCAGGAATTCAAAATATTAACATGAAAAACTAACATGAATGGGAAGCATGACAGTGCTCCTGAATGTTGGCTATTCTCCTTTATAATGGGTTCAGTATTTACTACTTCTTGCTCCTTTGAGCCACTATATTCATTTTTACCCCCATAACTTCCCTACAACTGTGGAAATGAAATTGCATCTTTAGGCAATCTTAAAAAGTACAATAAAAGTTACATATAAATAAGAAAGTGAACACAAAATTCCATGCCTAGATGTTAAGCACAAAAAATAAAGAAAATATTAAGAACCATCTATATACTAAAATACAAGATCATCAAGTTCCTTAATGAACACATTTTGGGGGCCCTCACAGAACACTTCCTGGTAGACTCTTGCTCAGAAGAAACCTCTTATTGAGTAATTCAAGCCATTAGATGTTGCTCTTAAATATAAAATTTCTTGTATAGGATATGTTAATATTGAGGTAGGAAGAAACTCATTTGTACATTCACTAAATAAAAAAGCATTGATAAAAGTTGCCATATTGTTCAAGTACATGAGTAATATATTCTAAAAATAGGATAGATGACCTTTGAAGCGCTTACCATTAAGTACACTGATATTTACTTTCTAATTGCTATCTAATAGTTCTTTAAACCATGACCAAATTGTCTTGATTCTTTAAATAAAGGTCAATGGGGGAAAAAAAAAGAGGTGGGTGTAATCTTTTAGAAAAGAAAGCTTCAGTCATCTCAGGACACCATCCACTTAAAGAAGACAGCACTTTTTTGGGAATATGTTTGACATTTTCCACATATTTCAAGAAGGTCTTACTGATCTAAAATTGTAGCAGATGGAGAAGCAGCAGGTGTGAATTCAGCAACTATACAAGAAACAAGAATCCAAACTAGGCCAGCCACTTAAGGTCTTTCACATTTGAGGTTAGAGAATAGATTTACTTTTAAAAAAATGTGGGGGAGG
This sequence comes from Urocitellus parryii, assembly GCF_045843805.1. Lineage (NCBI taxonomy): Eukaryota > Metazoa > Chordata > Mammalia > Rodentia > Sciuridae > Urocitellus > Urocitellus parryii. The sequence continues at coordinate 37,954,351 of NC_135540.1, read as the reverse complement.
GCATTAAAAATATGAGGGCATTTTTTTTCTATGGAATGTCATGGATGGAAATTCTAGGACAGGGATGATAAGCAAGGGGAAACAGGTAAGGGACACGAAAGTAAACAGAAGACTAACTCTTCCTACTGTGCAAACTGAAAACAAAAATGACACTTTGGTCAGCAACAGACCACACATGTAACAGTGGTTCCAGAAGACTGTAATGAAGTGGCGAAGAAGTTCCTTTCTCCTGGACAATATGGCCCTCACAGCATCATAAGACGTGCCTTTCTCAAATGACTGTGGTCATGCTGATATGAACACACCTACTGCTGTGCCACTCATGAAAGCCTAGCACCTAAAATTATGCAGAGCATATAATACTGGATAAATAAAACCAGAAAACTATGTTTCTACTTTAGGTGTTTAGTATACCATGCTTTTTCATCATTATTATAATTGGTATACTCCTATTACTTAGGAAAAAAGTTTACTGTCAAGCAATATGCCAAGTGTTTATAGTGTGTGCGTAAAATGTATTTAAAAATTACCAGAGCATCCTGAGACCAGACAAGTGACTGACCTACACTCTTTAGGTACACTTAGGATGTGTGCACAATGATAAAACAGCTTAACAACACATTCCTCAGCACATACCCCATCTTTAAACCAGGAATGGCTATAGTTGCTATGACTTTAATACCAGGAATTTGTTTCTCTAAAAAATTTTTATTCTTATTTATTTTGACAAGCTCACCCAAATACTTGCCATGCTGATGACTTTAAATTACATTATTATTAATAATTATTATTAATATTATTCATTATTATTATATTTGTAGAGATGGGGTATCTTTAAGTTGCCCAGGCTGGCCTCCAACTCCTGAGCTCAAACCAGCCTCCTGCTTCAGCTTCCCAAGTAACTGGGCCTACAGGTATGAGCTACCATGAGCAGTTATTTTAAAATTATTAAAAAATAAAAATGATTGGCTACTTTTAAATAAGAAAACCTGGGTTCAAGGTTTTATTACCTTTTAGTTATGTGACTCTAGGAAATATTTTGGCCTCTAAAAATTAGATATAAATTGAGAATAATGGCATTTATAGTGCTTTGTCAAATATTAATTAAATTACACTTAAAAAGTCAAGAATTTTTTCATTTCCATTTTTTCATCTCTAATGACATATGAAAAAATCAAATTTTTAAGGTCAAGATGCAACCGAAGTGATGTTAATATTATTTAAATAGATATATCCATTAGATTTATAATGTGCTGATTTCTTATTTTACTATGCTGAGTATTATAAAAAAGGAATGAAATTTAAAAACCACAAAGAACAAAAACCATCAAACAATAAGAGTTTAGGGAAAAAGAAACCAAAGGAAAAAATGTTTGAAATAAAGTTTCAAGCTTTATTACTAATACAGAAACACCTTTCTAATCATTAGCTTGATGTTTGATAATTTCCAAAAAGCCTTTTGATTCAGTAAGAACTTCTAGACTTAGATTTAAAGTAGATTGTAAAGCAACATTTATTTATATCCTTACATCATCCTAACTTACATGGAAGAGAAAGGAAAATAATAGAAAAGCTAAAAGTATCACATCCTTAGATATATATTTGAAATAGTCTGCATACTGGCTAAGGACAGTCTGCATTTCTTATTTTTGGCTAAAGTAGAACACTAAGAAATGTTTTAGAGACTGTTAAACCAATTCAGTAGTATGCTTTTGAATATCAGTAATATAACAGAATAAGGAAATTCTAATATATCAACAATTTATTCACAAAATAAATACACCTATAACTTTTATCCTAAAAACTATATTTTAGAATACTTAATGGGGTCAGGGAGGAAGCGACCTTGATTTTCTGGTTCTTAGTTTTCTGAAAATATCCTTTTCCTTTCAGATTACTCAGAGGGGCCCTGAGAAAGGTGAAAAGCTGACATTCATTAAGGAAAGGTGGGGTAAAATCGGTAAAACTTATTACACTGAAATACACTTCATGGCAGAAATACCAAAAGAAAGCTTAATTTGTAAGTGAATCAAAAGGTTCAGGCTTCTTCAGCATGGTGCCCAATGGTGTATTTTAAGCATAACACTTAAATAATATGCAAATTTTGAATTTTACATAAATTTAATGTCCATATGTCTATGTCATTTTTCTGGCTAGAAACGTTGACCCAGAAGAGATGATGAATCTAAAGAAAAATATTGTGTTAATTATTAGAGGTATATCAGACTTGCCAACTAAATCTTATTTTTTCAAAATATATTTCATAAAATGTTAGTTTTCAAGGAATTAAATATAAAATAATTTGATGGCTAAATTAAACTTTTTTATTGCACTATTTTTCAGAGCTTTTAATGTTACTGTGAGCATTGTTCATCTTCAAGAGTGAGATGCAACAGGCAGGGCTCCAAAAGCTCACCCTCATGAGGTACTTCCTGTTCTAGGGAGCATTGACTGGTTTCAATATTCCAAGGAAAACACTTGGAGAAGTGACAGTTTTAAGATTGCAATTCGTAATGAACAGTGAGTGACAGAAAATTAAATGAAGATTTTATAATTCAAATTTATAATTCAATTCAGAAATAGCAATTTCTTTTGGGGGAGATATTCCCGGGATTGAACTCAGGGGCACTGGACCACTGAGCCATATCCGCAGCCCTATTTTGTATTTTATTTAGAGACAGGGTCTCACAGAGTTGCTTAGTGCCTCACTTTTGCTGAGGCTGGCTTTGAACTCGTGATCCTCATGCCTCAACCTCCCCAGCCACTGGGATTGCAGGCGAGCACCATCTTACCCTGCAGATATGGCAATTTTTACAGTAAAATGGTGAATGTGCCTTTGGCACTAGGTTGTTTTCAATATGAAATAACTGTAGTTTTGCCCAGCTGGGTAACTTGGCCAACAGGTCCCCGTTGGAAGAGTGTTTCCCACATATTCTTTAATCATCAGGCTAAATTACCTTTTTAAAATACATAATGCCTGGCTTTTTTGTCCCAAGCGTCCTTATTATTTTCTCCCTAGCTAATTAGCTGATATATAGGAAGGAAAAATGTTAAGAAGAATAATAGAAACAGAAGAGAAAAAAAGAAAATGTTTCTATCTGAAATCTCCAGGAAGCAGAGAGTCATTGGTAAAATTGTGTAAACTGTGATAAGTATAGACATGAGCTAGGATTCAGAATTGCTAGGATTTTAATCTAGTGTGAGCCTATGCCAAATAGAACAAACAAAACTAAAGACAGAGATTATTAGCAGACAAACACTCTGCTTATACTTCAACTTGAAAAATAGTGGATTTCCATTACAATACTTCCTCAGACTTAAAAACCTATGTAATTGCCTCTAATGTTATAAAAACCTGTAAGATTGATGTTCTTTATCAATGAAAGGAAGACATATTTTATTTCCACTAAAATGACAGTTGTAAACTCAAGTAAGAAATAAGCTTGTAGGTCACCCTTTTCCTTCTCATCTATTTTATCAGAGACTCAATTATATCCACTCTGTCCATTCAAACTGACAACTGATATTTTTCTTTTATTCCCTCTGCTCCAACTAATGATTTTTTACCTTCTCTGTTCTTCCTCGTGCTACCATCTTGCTTTTGCCTGCATCTGCTCATCATTAGCCTCTCAGGGAGGTGAATTTTCATTCAACAAATATTTATGGAGAACTGACCATAAGACTGAATATATGTGTTTGGGAGACTTGTGTCATGACCCAGGGAAGCTGGTAATATTGCAAGGGAGCAAAGGACAAAAATAACTGCTATTTTATTCAAGAGTAAAATGAATTTTTCAATAAGTGTCTTTTTTTTTGTGATAGTAGTAAATGAGATGTGGCATCACTAACTTGATTCGTCATCTGTAAGAAGCTATTTTGACATTACATAAGGGTTGCTATGGAAGCTGTTATTATTCTTCATTTGTACAGTGGCAAGAGGTTGAACATTTAAAAAAGAATGATGAATTATCAACAATTTAAGGAAATCTATTGTTAAAAACCCTAAGTTGGACAAGTAACAATATTTAAAATGTTGAGCTGATCTTTATTATACTGTGACCTTTAACAACTGTCCTTTACAATATTTTCCTTAGTTAGAACACTGATTTATCAAAAATTAATGGAGTATACTGAGCAGCAGAAATGAACTTTCTAAGAATAAATCGACTTAAAAGATAATAACCGAATTTTTAAAAATATATTAGATTTTGACGGAATACCTTTTATATTTAGATTAAGGGCATATTCTCTCAGCAATTATTTTTTTTTTTTTTGTTAAACTATAATACTAAGTATGAAATTTTTAGTTTGGAAAGACTTGAAATTTTGTTTCTTATGATTAGTGCAAACATTTTAATCTGAGTACAAAGTTTTAGAGAAAAATACTTGTTCTACCTACTTTAGTAAACAGGAGAAGTGAAAAATAACATTAATGTTTACAATGTGAACACAAATGTATATATGCATGATGAAAATAGAAGTCAGGCATTACTTAAGTATATGGTTGCAAGGAATAGACACCAACTGGAGCTAAATTAAACTAATTAACATATGTTTTAGGAATATGCTGGCAAATTTCGCCAAAGTAAAACACCAAATTGTATTTGCTTATAAAATAAAATTGAATGCATTTTGTACTGTCTCTCTGTCTGTACTACAGGCAAAACATGTATCAGAGCAGGTTCTCCTGAGAGAATTAACAGATCTTGGGTATACTACCATAGTGAAACTGAGCTACCAAAAATTCCCAACCTCTGTTTTTATCCGTTCAGCTTGTTAAATTCCAGGGATCATCTGATTGCCACAGCTTAAATGAAGTGTCCCCAACAGACCCAATCAACTGGAGCAGAGAAAACAGGTTGGACATTAATGGTGGAGCCCCATCGCTATGTATCAGAGTTAGTTCCCAGACAAGCACAACTGTTGGTAGACATTAAAGCAAAAGCTATTGCCACAGTCTAAAAGAATAGCATGTGATAGTTAACCAAATTAAATTTTAATTTTGATTATCAATCTTGATGTTATGTTGTGATGTTATGTTTAAGACCCAACATTCATTCACTAATAATAGGCAGATTATCTCTCATTCAACAATACAACTAAGAAACATGCTCAGCCTTCCCTCATAATTCACAGAGAGAAACATTGCAAATTGCATTCAATTTTATTTTTATAAATAAACACTTAGATTAAAAAAAAAAAACTCAGCCCAATCAGCTTTGTTATTTTTTCTTTAAGCTTTTTCAATTCTTGGATGTGAAATGTAATCATTCAACTCTGTTGAATTTGTTTTTAAAAGTTTAAAATTGAAATGCAATTTTATAAAAGAATAAAGTAACTTTTCTATATACCAATCCATTTGTCAAAAATGGATGCATTTGAGGCCTTTTTAGAAATAAGCTAGGGTTTCTTTCTTTGCCTTACAAGCTATTAGAACTTTTGACTACTCTTAGATTAAAGGATTTTACTCTGTTACCTACAGCACTTGATAAAGGTAGTAGAAGAAGTTTCTTTAACTTGATCTCCAGGAAAGTTGATCATCATATGTCAATCATATTTGCTTTAACATTCAGGACTTACCAAAAAATTCAGTAACTTCACATGTGGCACATAAATGAGCAAAGAACAAAGAAAACGCTGATTTCTTCAAATACTCACATATCTGTCCTTGATATGTTTGTGTGTGTGCGCGCACGTGCACTTTGAAATGTTTTATTGTGAAAATGTTTGCCATTGGATAGTTAATCTGTCCATGTTTTTTAAATAGCAACAAAACCCATAGTTACCCGTCCTATAGTGGCATCTGAGGTGACCAATAGAAATTGTATGTGATTCTTTAGGATTGCAGTTAACAAGGAAAAAGGTCACTTTAATGGCTGTTGTGAAAGATCACTGTGGTTAAAAATAGCTACATTTGTCCCCACCTCCCCCTTTGATAATAACCAAACACTTAACTCCTTTAATGAATTCCTTTTGTTGGATCTTGGGAGTGGAGAATGGAGAGTAGGAAATTGCATGATGAAGAGACAGGCTCTCATTGAGCAGCTGACTGCTGAGCTGGAGTAACATCAGGGGAGCTCAAGCAAGAACAGAAATGGAAACAAAACAAAACAGAATTCTTTGTGCATTCAGCAGCGCTCTTAGATTCAGGGCTAGAAACCAGTGGTGGAGGAATGACAGAAAGCAAGCCTGGATATCCTTTAGGCGATTGAAAGCCTTGCTGTTTTGCATGCTGCCAAATGGCATATGTGGAAACTTCAGAGTTTTTTCACAAGGCTCCAGTCTTTCTTGTTCCTTCTTTCTCTGGAAGAAGGAAACATACTTGGAGACCTTGACATTTACCCCAAGCATGCAAACAAGCTACAAAGGCATTCCCTCTGTGTTAGCCTGTAAAACAAGCTTGAAAGAAATTGCACTGGGAATGAAAGGCAGAGATTTGGGTGAGGGGATAAGGGTGGAGGTGAAACTGATCCCATTATGTTCCACTAGTTAGGCAGTACTCCTGGAATTTTGCAGGTGTCTACTCTAAGTCATAATGGACTGCATTTTAATAAAAAAAAATACATGTGTGTTTGTGAGGGTATGTAAAGAGGATAACTTCTCACTGAAATTAAGAGCTTTGCTACAACTATTTACACAGTTGATTTTAAAATTAACCTAGAACAACAACTGGGGTTTCTTTCATTACATGTGGAGAGCTCTCTGTCAAGAATCCTGGTGTCTATTTCCAAAAAGCCTCACAACAGGAGGTACTGTCTGGAGCCACTTAGATTAGACCCCAACACATCAGACTGAGCTGACAAGCCAATTTTAGATAAATGATAACAATTAGCTTAGCTGCAATCTATTTCTTATTATGAATCTGATTCGTTCCAGCAGATAGAATCCAGTTTTAGTATATTAGAATTAGCTTCATTCTGTTTGCATTATTTAAACAAGCAACCAATTATTGGACTTAGTGAAAAATCATCACACAGAGCATAAAATAAATCTAATATTTACATATTCAATAAATAGAGTAACTACATTGTGTCAAGCACTGAACTAAGGACTTGCAACTCATTTTGAATATTGTCTAGTGAAGAAGAAAGGTATAAAACAAGGAGATATAATGAAATTTGATGATTTGATGTGAGCAACAGTTACTAAACTTTCCCTCTTGGAATGAAACACCAGAAAATGAAACTGCACAGACTGCTACAATTTATCAGGCTTTGGAGAGACTGGTGGAAGTACTAATTATAAAGACAATGGAATCAGATGGCTCTTGCTGAGCATAATTGATGCATTGGGGAAAGACACTGAAAGGCTGAGGGTAATTAATCACAGATCAAGAGCAAACTGTGAAAGTCAGAGGTCCTCCTTGACAGCATATTTAAAGTAACTTTTGTCTTTTACAAAGCAGAGGATCAGGGCCACCAGCAGAGCCACTAAGAAAGCCAATGATCACCTGCATTGTCCAGCTGTGGTTAGAAATGAGGGAGACCCTTAGGTGTGGGATGGTGCCATAGATTAAAAAAGGTCAAAGACCCAGCTTTTCTTGAACTCTCTGGGTCTATTTCAAAAAATCCCATTTCCTGCTAGAGGCTATCCATTTGCTCTGCCTGAAGATAAGGCAGCAATCTTTAGAGAGCAGCCCCACCTAAATAACTAGCTCCACCTCATTTCCTTACCACCAGACCAGTAAGTAACATCAAGCCACAACCTTAACTGGCCAGTGAACTGCTGGGACTGGAAGACAGGAAATGGACTATGTCCCAACGGAATTCTGTGATCTAGCCCACATATATCAGCAGGAACCAGAAAATCATGTTATGAGACTGGATGAATTCTGTAGATGCGGTATTGGGAGTTTGGAGGACAGGTGGAACAGAAACATAAATAATGAGGAAGTCTATTGATATGGTAATATTCTCCTATACAGCATACTCTAATGACCTGGCAAGGACTTGAAGAGGTGGTGCACATAGGCTAATTGGCTTGTGCTTAGAAGTTTGAGATTAAAATGGCCTGTTGTTCTCATTATATCAAAGAAGACATTTGGCATTTGTTTTTTAGGGATTGGCTAGCTTCACTTAGCATAATCTGCTCTAGTGCCATCCATTTCCCTGCAAATTCCATGATTTTGTCATTTTTAGTGCTGCGTAGTACTCCATTGTGTATAATGAGAGCAACTAAGAACAGAGCAGGGAGGAAGAGCAGGAGGAAAAGATTAACATTAAACAGAGACATGAGGTGGGAGGGAAAGGGAGAGAAAAGGGAAATTGCATGGAAATGGAAGGAGACCCTCAATGTTATATAAAATTACATATAAGAGGTTGTGAGGGGAATGGGGAAAAAAAAAAGGAGAGAAATGAATTACAGTAGATGGGGTAGAGAGAGAAGATGGGAGGGGAGAGGGGATAGTAGAGGATAGGAAAGGTAGCAGAATACAACAGTTACTAATATGGCATTATGTAAAAATGTGGATGTGTAACCGATGTGATTCTGTAATCTTTGTAATGTTTTGAACAACCAATAAAATAAATAAATAAATAATTTTTAAAAAAAGAAATCAATAACTACTAATTTAAAAAATGGCCTATTGTAACTACAATGGCAAATAGTGGAGTGCTAGAGTGGATATTGATGTAAGGTTAGAAATTCTACCAACTGACCATATTCTGTGGCTATAAGTAGAGGACACTTCTCTTACAGTGATACATTATGTTCTCTTGAGAGAGGCACAGTATCATTGAAACAATAAACAGTGATCTTTCCTCTGTACATGAGTAAAAATAGCAGAATATCCTGTTATAGAACTGGGTTTATTAATACAGTTGAGAATGCCAGAATCCCCAAATTTAAAAATTCCAGGTGGTGTTCCTTCACATAAAAAGAAAGGAGGTGGGCTGGGGTTGTGGCTCAGCGGTAGAGTGCATGCCTCGCATGTGCGAGAGACCCTGGGTTCGATCATCAGCACCACATAAAAGTAAATAAGTAAAATAAAGGTATTGTGTCCAACTACAACTAAAAAACAAATATATATAAAAAGGAAGGTGGTTAAGATTAATACAATTAACAGATTGACAGGGAAATAGGGATTCTGAACCACAGGGAAATGGTTAAGCAAACATATCTTTCCTAGGAACAAGAGTGACTTAATTCATCTATTAGTTAGCTTTTGATCAATGACCAGAACACCTGACAAGAACAACTGACAGGAGGAAAAGTTTATTTTGGGTTTATGGTTTCAGAGGTCTCATTCCGTGGTTGGCTGGCTCCATGGCTGTGGACCTGAGTTAAACCAGAATATCAAGGCAGAAGTGCATACTGGAGAAAAGTCACTCAGGCCTCCAGAAAGCAGAGAGAGAGAGAGAGAGAGAGAGAGAGAGAGAGAGAGAGAGAGAGAGAGAGAGAGAGAGAGAGAGCTGAGATAAATATACCCAAAGGAAAGCCCCCAGTGATCTGCTTCCTTCAGCCACGCCCCACTTGCTTGTAGTTACCACCCAGTAATCCATTCAAATTATTAATACATGAAATGGATTAAACCACTGCTTAGCTTACAACTCTCACAATCTAATCATTTTACCTCTGAACATTTCTTCATTGCCCATGTTCTTTGGGGGGAACATCGCACATTCAAACCATAACACCATAGAATCAAAATAAATCAATGAAGGAGGCGGAGTGGCACCAGGACAGATACCATTTCAGTGCTTGCCAGTTTGTATACCTAAACCAGTTTTCATATTTGAAACGTAAGAGCTGAAGGGCAAACTGGGACCTCAGGAGGAAGAAACGGAACCTGACCATGCAAATGGGCAAGTATGTAGGAAAATGATCCTCCCAATATTTCCTCAGGCAAACCATACACTAGGAAGAGGGGAATACAAAAACATTTTAAGGACTGTTGAACAGTGGGTCTACGTTGACATTGGTGCTCAGATATGTAGAGCATATAATAAATGCAATATTGTTACAGATTGTCACACAGTGAGTCCACTGGGTCCCCAGAACTATCCAGTGGCCACTTTTCTGGTCCTGACCCTTAGTGTATAATTGGTATTGATATACAGAGTTATTGTTTTAATTTCCTCATGTGTTCCTGTCCTGATTGGTAGAATATGTTAAAATGAAAAAGGCCACATGGAAGCCTCTGAAACTGTCACCATTCCCCTCCCCACTGGTCAAGTTAGTAAATCAAATACAATATTGCATTTTGGAAAAAAAAATGGCAAAGATCAGTACCACATTTAAAGGCTTAAGAGATACAGGCATGATGGTCCTATTATGTCCCAAATTAATTCACTAGTCAACCAGATGAATTCTGTTTGCTGAGATGGATGTGGAATAATTAGCATGGGCTCCCATACACAGTGTGTGACCATTGATCTGGAAAATGTTTAATTTCCATTTCCATTGAGAAAGAGGATCAGAATAAATTTGCAGTCATTTGGAATAAACATCAATGCACTTTTATGTTCTTGCTACAGACTATGTGAATTCTTAGGTCATTGTTTCTTAGCATACTCTAAATAGATCCAATGTCTGAACATTTACATAACATCATATTAGCCCAATATGTAGATAATATTGTGCAATGGAACCAAATGTGCAAGAAGTGGCAAATACATTAACTAAATATGGCTTTGGTTAACCACATGAACTCCTGGAGTTGGGAGATAAACAATATGAAGAATCAAGAACAAGTACATTGTAAAGTTCTGAGGAAGTATGGGCAATGCTGAAATATCTTCTCCAAAATAAATTAGAAATTATTGCATTCCACACATCCCATATCTGAAAATAACTATCTTTGTGTCTAAGAAGCAGGATTGTCTACCCTTGTGTATAGTACTTCAACTTTTAACATATGGCTTGGAAGGAGGCAAACTTGAATAGCTTCATTCTGGAGAAAAGTAGCCTACAGTAAATCCAGTTTCCATGAAAGCAGTCTAACCAGTTGGACCACAGGTTGTGAAAAAACTAATATTTTTCATTTATGTCTGATCTAGGCTTTCTGAGTAAAGAAGAGTTGAATAGCATCATTAAAAATGAAATGCCCATGGAGCCAAAATAATGAAGAAAAGTTAGAGACTATCTAATCCTCTCCCGAAGAAGACTTTTTTACATCGCAGAGCATAGTCTTCAGAAAGGAGGGAGGACAAATGTGCTAGCTGCTCTGTAGAAATTTGACTTTCATAGTTTTAGGGTTTCTGTCCTATAGTGTATCCTATGCATGCATAAATGGAATATGGACTTCATTGTGTTGCCCAATTAGGAGTTGGGGCATTTCTGAGATGCTGTATAAACACATGGTCTCTTCTCTCAACCACAAGTCTGTTAATAGATGTATGGGTATGTAGATAAATAATAGATAGATAGGTAGCCTAACTTCTTACCTTGCAAATGGAATAACATTTCATATCCTTTACATTTTCAAACTTTAAAATGTGATCCTTTTTTTGGGGTGGGAAATAGGTTACATAAAATTTCTTGCAAATGCTTTTAGTATTTCTACAGCATAAATCCTAATGGTTCTGGAAAAACACCATCTCATCTGCCACAGAGTTAAACATCATTTGTAAAGATAGTGCTTGGATTGTTGCTTAGCCCAAATATAGATAAAGACAGTACAACTTATTGTCATGAACCGTGAAGAAGATGCAATTTTTATGAGAAAGCAAAAACAAAACAACAACAACAACAAAAAAAAAAAAAACAGGGTCTGAAAATGACCATGAAATGCATAGAGTGTTTAGGTCCTCCCTTACAACACTAGGTTAGTGGGAAAATGCAGAGCGTTGAAGAAAAGAAGTTAAACAAGATCTTCCAAGAAAAATGTTTTTTTCTTTTTGCATAATCCAGGTTATAAAAAATATTTTGAAAAACATTTGATGATCCCAGGAGTTCATTTATCATGGAGTGGTGACATAGGGAAGGAACTTAGAAAACAAGTAGACATAGGGTGGGTTAGGGAACAGAAGCCAAAGTAATACTGATATGAGAATTAAACGCCTCTTATCCAAAAGCTTCTACATTTGAGTGATGGTTGCAATTAACAAGGATGTGAAGCAGATGGATGTTGGTGCCAAAGAGAAATGCATTGTCATGTTTTGGATCTGGAATCGTTCCCCCAAAAGCTCATGTTGAGAGCATGATCCCCACACAACAAGATTCAGAGGTGGGGGTTCAGGCAATGATTCGGGTTCTGGCCTATTGTAGTCAGCTTTTTCGCTGCAGTAACTAAAGGATCTGATCCAAACAACTACAGGGGAGGAAAGGTTTATTTGAGGGCTCATGGTTTCAGAGGTTGTTGTCCACAGAAGGCCAGCTCCATTTCTCATGGCTCTAGGTGAGGCTGAACATCATGGAGGGAAAAGGTGGCAGAGGGAAGCAGCTCATAACACAGTGAACAGGAATCAGAGAGTCTCCACTCTGGAGATACAAAATATATACCCCATAGCCAGGCTCTCAATGAACCACTTCCTCCAGCCACACCCACCTGCCTCAAGTTACCACTTAGTTAATCCCATCAGGGATCATGACTAGGTTGAGACTATAAACCAATCATTTCTCCTCCGAACCTTCTTGCATTGTCTCACACGTGAGCTTTTGGGGGATACCACATCCAAACCACAACATGGCCTAATCAGTGAACTAATCTACTTGCTGTATTGATCCATTGATAGATTAATGGACTACTGGAGTGGTAACTACAGGCAAGTGACTGGAGAAGGTAAGTCTCTGAGAGCATGGTCTTGTGGACTGTATCTGTCCCTGGCCCCTTCCTGACAGTCTCTCTCTATGTCTCCTCTCTCAGTCTCTCCTTCTTTCTCTCCCTCCCTCCCTCCCTCCTTCCTTTCCTCCCTCCCTCTTTTTCTCTCTCCTTCTGGCTGCTATGAGCTGAGCAGAATTCCTCTGCCTCAAATTTCTACCATGATGTTTCTGCTGTGGAGCCTGCTGACCACAGACCAAACCTCCAAAATGGTAAGCCAAAAGAAACCTTTTCTCCTGTAACTTGCTCCTGCTAGGCATGGCAGCACAATGCCACTGACATAGGCATGATAGTGAATGACTGGCAACTCAGGATTTAACTGTTTCCTAAATGGAGACCAAGCAATAGCAGCTACAACACAGAGTGGGGTAATTTTCGTGATGATTGATAAGTGGCAAAGACAGTGGAGTGTCAGATTCCTTAACTTTTCTAGGATAAGGAGAATATGTTCCCTTTTACTGAAACATGCCTATTTTCGGAAAGAATGTTAAAAAACAAACAAACAAACAAACAAAAAACAACCCTCTAGAAACCTGCTAGGCCCCCAGTCACCTTAAAACACAAATGATTCTGTCTTTAGGCTGGTATGACAAAAGAAAACAGACCTCAACTGAATGGACCCAGAGATACTGTAACTTTGTCTGGCTTGAAATACACAGAGGATTTGCATTATCATGAAGTTAATCCAATCAGATTCCTTCAGAAGTGTGATGCTAATGTTACTTGTATCTCTGTTACACTACCAATGATACTCCCAGATCTACCTTAAACCTATTTTACTGGAAGATAACATGCCTGAGGATGCACCATGTGGTAATTATCATATGCCTATTTCCCTATGTGCTTGCCTTTGTTGGGAAGATCAACTGATGCCACTCTTTTTTTTTGAGGGGGGTACCAGGAATTGAATCGAGGGACACTTAACTACCAAGCCACATCCCCAGTCCCTTTTTAATATTTTATTTAGAGACCAGGTTTCACTAAATTTCTGAGGCTGGCTTTGAACTCACGATCCTCCTGCATTGGCCTCCCAAACCACTGAGATTACAGGTGTGCACCACCGTGCCTGTCTTCTACTTTTTCATGTTAATAAAAGTAATTATGGAACAATAAGCTAACATTTCCTGAGGGCTAAAAATGTGCTTACCACTGACTTATCTTGCTTTCTACTTAAACAACTCAATCTATTTGCTCCTATTATTACTCTTATGCCATAGAGATGAAACTAAAGTAAAAAGTAGTTAAGTAAACAACGTTTCACAAATAGTAAATATTGGAGCTTGATTTTGTGAAGAGAAGAATTCTGAGATGTGCTAAATTTAACTGCAATAGCCAAAGGATGGAGAAAAGGAAAAAAGAGGGAGGTTAATAACACAAGGTCATTTCACATTCAAGAATGTCTATTAAATCCATACCTTACCTCAAATACTGTCACCATGCCCTAAACGTCACATCCTTTTTTACAATCCCAGTCAATCCAGAAGCAGCAATTACTTCACTTTAAGGACTTGCCCTTCTGCCCTAAATCTCTCCCACTTGGTGGTGCTCCGCCCTCTTACAGCCAGTGTAGTTGCACTGGGAACAGCTTATGTCTGCCTCACCCACATTTGGCAATAAAAATACTCTTGGCTCTTGGTCCAGCAGCCTATCTAGTCCAGCTGCTCCAGGTCCTGCAGCCATGGTCCACTCCTGTCTAGCTTTATTGCTGGAAGTTTCAGGATCTTATTCCAGGATTGGTTCTTTATCTGAGTAGCATCTATAAATGGCTCAACAAACCCACATTTTTTCAAAGATCCTGTCAGTTTTTGAGTCTCTGGGTTTGACATTTTTAAACTCAGTGATGGATTCTGCTGAACTGCATTCTCTTTTCATTTTGCTTATTTCCATCTTCCTTTCTGGAATCTCTCTGTTAGGACAGCTAAATACAATTTCTGCAGTCATAATATTGTGTTTTCTCAGACAGGAATCAGTGAAGTGGCAAATAGAGATAACCAAAAAAAATAAATAAATAAATAAATAAAACAGGGGCTAATGGGAATAGAATCACTTCATTTAGAAGGCAAAGAAGGAAGTTGGGGCCTAATCCCACATGATGAAGATTAGGGCCTACTTTTTCTTCTATTAGATGCAGTGTTTCTGGTTTAATTCCTAGGTCCTTGATCCATTTTGAGTTAAGTTTTGTGCATGGTGAGAGATAGGGCTTTTTGATTCCTTCAATGAGAAGAAGCCTGTTAGCTTGAATCCACCCCATTTATTGATTCTTGATTTTACTTCTTGTGCTTTAGGAGTTTTGTTAAGAAAGTCAGAACCTTCAGCTAGAATTCTTACACATTATTTAACCGTATAGCCTAAGCTTCCTCTCATCATGGATGCAAGATTCAAAGGGCTTAGGCCTGGACTGTTCTCGGTGCTTAGTATCCTAGAAGGTACCTAGCAGATAGTAGAAAAAGCATTATTTTCTATTTTGCATTTATATTTTCAAAAGAAAGTGCACGTGGTTTTGTTTGATTTATATAAATAAGTGATTGGTCCAAGCAGATTTGATTTTTGACATTATTTTTCTTCCCTTGGAAAATATAAATGCTTCCTTTCAAATCATTCTTGCTTTTTCTTCTTCTGTGTCCTGCCATCATTTATCATCCAGAGAATGAGGTTTTTGTGTAAAAGGTGAAAAGGAAAGGAGAGAGTCCAGAAGACAGGAAGACAGACATTACAAATTTAATCCTGGTACAGTTTGCGGGCTGAGTGACCTAGACCTGGAAGTATTTTAAATCTTTCTAAATCTGAGGCTCTGCAAAGCTGTGTAAGCAAAGGTTTTCTGATGAAATCAGATGCATAAGATGCACATATATTTCCCATGATATATGTGACATGGTTTAATGCTGTCTAAAGAAGGATAAAGATCTTTCAGATTTGTTTCATGGGCAACATGCTGAGTAGAAAGAATAGGGGCTGAAAGTCAGAAAAACTTCAAATCTGACTTTTACATTTTTAGTTGAGCCTGTTTCAAAGTGACCTATAATTACAATCAAATGAAATAAAGCATATAAAACAAAAATACAATAATTTCTCAAACATTGTTAATGTCTTTTCCCAATTAACATTAAGAAATCAAATTATGGTAAGCCATTCTTCATCTCAATTCAATTAATGCCAATATTCTAGTTCTAATATTGTGCTATAATTTTGTTAAGATGTCACTGTTGTTGGAAATAGAAGAAAGTACAGGAGATCTCTCTGTATTACTGTGCTCAACTACATATGAATTCACAGTTATCTAAGAAATTAGTTAAAATATATAGTAAGAAGGAGGAGATGAGAGCCTCAATTCATACAATGGTGCAGCTGATGGAAACATTAGGAATTCAATTATTCAGTTTATATTACAAGTGATAGAAGGAAAAAGTTAAATGACTTAGTAACACATGGTTCTGGTGAGCAATCAAAAAAAATGCTCTTGTCCTAGTTCTGGGTTTACCAAATAATATAAATCACTAAATCACTTAGGTTTTAAAATATTTTTATGTTGTAGATTGACATAATACCTTTATTTATTTATGTTTTTATGTGGTGCTGAGAAACAAACCCAGTGTCTCATGCGTGCTAGGTGAGCATTCTAGTGCTGAGCCACAACCCCAGCTCCTAAATCACTTATTTTTAACAGGGCTTCTTGACATCTAGGTAATCTTTGATGTTTTAATTCTGGAGTGCTTTTTAAACACATTAAAAGTGTCTTTGTGTTTCTTTTAATTAATGTGTAATTTCACAAAATCACTTTATGTTCTATAGTCATGTGTTTCATAACAACATTTTAGTCAATGACAGACCACATATATAATGGTGTTCCCATAAGATTATAGTGGAGATGAAAAAATTCTATTACCTAGTGACATCATAGCCAACATAACATCATCACAGTACAATGTATTACTCACAAATTCCTGGTGAAACTGGTCTGAAATGGCTTACTGCACTGCCAGTTGCATAAAAATATAGCACATAAAAATAGTGGATAGCACATAATAGTGTATGGCACTTGATAATGATAGTGACTATGTTACTAAGTTAGGTATATACCATACATTTCAACATTATTTTAGAGTGTGCTCCTACTCCTATCTATTTAGAGATGCCCAGTAGAATAATAGAAACTACTCTGGGAAATTAATAGAAGACAGTTCTAATTTTAAATTAGAAAAAAATGCTTATCCTGAAACAGTATGTCATGCTATGCTGACAGAAGCCTCATCCATCCTGTGTTTACTGCATCATCTCTTGGTTGCTTCAAGAGGCAGCATGTAGTAATGGAAGTATACCATCTCAGTTTATAAGTACACACTATGATGTTAGCTCAGAGTTGAAAATGACCAACAAGGGCTGGGGATGTGGCTCAAGCGGTAGCGCGCTCGCCTGGCATGCGTGCGGCCCGGGTTCGATCCTCAGCACCACATACCAACAAAGATGTTGTGTCCGCAGAGAACTAAAAAATAAATATTAAAAATTCTCTCTCTCTCTCTCTCTCTCTCTCTCTCTCTCTCTCTCTCTCTCTCCTCTCTCACTCTCTCTTTAAAAAAAAAAAAAAAGAAAATGACCAACAAGGCATTTCTCATAACAGTCCCCATCATTAATTGTCACACGACTGTAATTTTTTTAAGATGGCATCTTTGATATATAATTTTAGAATGCCGAGAACAACCACCCTAAGATACCATCTCACTCCAGTAAGATTGGCAGCCATTATGAAGTCAAACAACAGCAAGTGCTGGTGAGGATGTGGGGAAAAGGGTACACTTGTACATTGCTGGTGGGACTGCAAATTGGTGTGGCCAATTTGGAAAGCAGTATGGAGATTCCTTGGAAAGCTGGGAATGGAACCACCATTTGACCCAGCTATTCCCCTTCTCGGACTATTCCCTGAAGACCTTAAAAGAGTGTACTATAGGGATACTGCTACATCAATGTTCATAGCAGTACAATTCACAATAGCTAGACCGTGGAACCAACCTAGATGCCCTTCAATAGATGAATGGATAAAAAAAAATGTGGCATTTATACACAATGGAGTATTACTCTGCCCTAAAAATGACAAAGTCATGGAATTTGCAGGGAAATAGATGGCATTAGAGAAGATTATGCTAAGTGAAGCTAGCCAATCCCTAAAAAAACAAATGCCAAATGTCTTCTTTGATATAAGGAGAACAACTAAAAACAGAGCAGGGAGGAAGAGCATGAGAAGAAGATCACCATTAAACAGGGAGGAGAGGGGGGAGGGAAAGGGAGAGAGAAGAGAAATTGCATAGTAAAGTAAGGAGACCCTCATTGTTATACAAAATTACATATAAGAGGAAGTGAGGGGAAAGGGAAAAAAACAAGAGAGAGAAACGAATTACAGTAGATGGGGTAGAGAGAGAAGGTGGGAGGAGAGGGGAAGGGAGGGGAGGGGGGATAGGAGAGGATAGGAAGGGCAGCAGAATACAAAAGTCACTAGTATGGCAGTATGTAAAAAAGTGGATGTGTAACTAATGTGAATCTGCAATATGTATACTGGGTAAAAATGGGAGTTCATAATCTGCTTGAATCAAATGTATGAAATATGATATGTCAAGAGCTTTGTAATGTTTTGAACAACTAATAATAAAAATTAAAAAAAATAAAAATAAAGGCAGAAGTCAAGTACCGTGGTGGAGGGCAGGATTGTCTTGCTGGCTGTGCTGCTTATAGGACTTCAGCACCTTCTCCCAGGAAGTGATATTTGCCCAGAAGTTCAAGTACAAGAATGAAATAAGCCTGCTCTCCTCTCAAGAGTGAGGGTGCTGTGTTGAAGAGAACAGGATAAATAAAGTGAATACATAGAGAAAAAAAAAACAAGTTTGAATTCAAAGTTTCTGTAATTTCAGATTTCTGGTGTCAATTTTCCTCTGGCACTCTTTGTCAGAAATGCCTATGAGAGGTTGTATGAGTCAGATCCAATTCTCCATAAAGCAAGAAAAAATGTTTCAGATGATCATATATCCATCCTCTTGTTTGTTGAAATATAACGAATGAGGTAAATTCAACATTTAACCACAAAATACATCACAAATATGCTAATTTTAATGTTTAGTTTAAAACATCATTCAGGACCAATAAGGCTGAGTTTTGTGCTTGGTGAGAGATAGGGGTTTAGTTCTCGGCGGACACAACATCTTTGTTGGTATGTGGTGCTGAGGATCGAACCCGGGCCGCACGCATGCCAGGCGAGCGCACTACCGCTTGAGCCACATCCCCAGCCCAAGAGATAGGGGTTTAATTTCATTTTGTTGCATATGGATTTCTAGTTCTCCCACCACCATTTGTTGTGAGGCTGCTTTTAACTCTCTCCTCCTGCCTCAGCTTCCC
The DNA here is from genome assembly GCF_045843805.1 of Urocitellus parryii. NCBI lineage: Eukaryota > Metazoa > Chordata > Mammalia > Rodentia > Sciuridae > Urocitellus > Urocitellus parryii. Next base: position 37,935,213 of record NC_135540.1, on the reverse strand, counting down.
GGGTTGCTGTGACTACAGGTATGTGCCACCTAACCAGGCCTCAGATACATTTCTAGTGCTTCAGCTGTAACTTCTGATATTACAATGAAGAGATCACTTTTTCTACCAGTTGACTTAAGATTCCAATCAGAATATGTATAGTCTTCACCTTTACAAAAGCAATGATCCAGATTTATTTTCTATATTCTTATATATATATTAAAGTGGTTCTGCAGAAATATGTTATCAAGAGCCCCCAAGAGATTGATCAAGCTCAAAGCTAATAGCACACACAATAGATAAAAGTGAAGAATTAGATAGCAGCTCATTCTGCTGTTGTTTCGGTATATGTACTATCAAACTGAAAACTGAATTTTATTTCAATTCTCTGTATTAGTATTGCATTAGAAAATGTATGTTTATGTATGTTATGTTTTTTTCTCAGATATGTGCAATTCTTTATTATCTATTGGTCTGTATCTAAATGTGATCATGTTTGAGGAAAAGCACGCATGAGGAAAAGCATTATAATTTTCTCAGTATTCATGACAGTGTTAATCGAAAACCAAAAATTTCTGAAATGATGGGGAAATTTGGAGGGCATTGCTTCCACTATAATAGCTTCTTTAAACCTTTCTTCTTCTTCTTTTTGTAATAAAAGAAATGAAATTCTAACATCACAGAAAAAGAGCAAAACACGACATTCTCTTTTAAACTTTAATTCTCTCTAAGGTTGAACATTATATCATTAAAATTTCAGTGGGTGTTTTAGTCAGCTTTTTCACTTCTGTGACTAAAAGAACCAACCAGAACAATTATAAATGAGGAAAGTTTATTTAGGGGCTCAAGGTTTCAATTCATAGAGAGCAGGCTCCATTCCTTGGGTCTTGAGGTGAGGGAGGATATCATTGCAGAAGAGTGTGGCAGAGGGAAGCAGCTCACATGATGATCAGTCAGCAGAAGAGAGGTGACACCTTGCCAGATACAAATATATACTCCAAAGCTACTCCCCAATTCCCAACTCCTCCAGCCACATCCTACCACCTCAGTTACCACTCAGTTAATACCTATCAGGGGATTAATTTGCTGATGGGGTTAAGACTCTTTTACAATCCAATTATTCCTCCTCTGAATCTTCCTGCATTGTCTCACATGAGAGCTTTTTGGGGGATAGCTCATGTCCAAACCATAACATTGAATATCCTTAAAAGCTTATTTATTCCAGTTACAGAGATCTAACACCACACAAATACACACACACACACACACACACACACTCCTGCACACACTCATATATAATATGATACCATTCATACTGTTTTGTAATCTAAATTAGCTAATTATTTTTCATCAAAGACAATTTGGTATTTGCAATCATTTGCTATTACAAATATAACACTGCAAGTGTCCTTACATTATATTTTTATACATATATACAAATATGGTTATAGTTCACTATAAAAGGTACTTAAGCCATTTTAACTTGGATAGATATTGCCGTTCTTTCCAGAAAGGCGGGACACTTTACACTCCCATGGATAGTGAATAAGTCTCCCTTTTGCATAGCTTTAATTTAAATATTATAGAATAGCTCTGCCCAGTAGAATTGTCTGCATTTATGTAAATTTTCTATATTTGTGATGTCTAATATAGTAGCCACTAGCTATATATGACTGCTACTTGAAATTTTGTTAGTGCATTAAGGAATTGAATTTTAAATTTTTTTCAATTTAAATTATTATAAATTTAAATACCACTCGTGGCTAGCATTTATCATATTGAACAGCATGGTTACCACCAGAATGGGATCTAGGTAGTAGACATTATTTAGTTGTCAAAGATATTTAAAATAGCTGATTTAATTTTTTTAACTAGTAAATCCAATGTTTTACAAGTCCAGTCACTTTTCTGGGGGATAGTTATCTACTCTGTATATGCAAAATACTTCTATCTCATTTCTTTTTTTTGTCTTATATATTTTTTAAATATGTATTTTTTTGTTGTAGTTGGACACAATATTTATTTTATTTATTTATTTTTATGTGGTGCTGAGGATCAAACCCAGGGCCTCGCACTTGCTAGGCATGCGCTCTACCGCTGAGCCACAACTCCAGTCCCTTGTGTCTTATATATTTTATTTAAAAAAAAAAAAAGAGTCCTTTACTATGCTGTGGCAACCCTAGAAATGAGATGGAAATCAGACTTCCATCACCCCCAGGGATTTTGCTATTGCTGTTTACTATTGTTTCTTTTCTTTTATGACTTTCCTTTCATTTGTGACCTTCCTGAACTAATTCTGTTAAATCTATATTCTCTTCCATGTTCAACCACTTCAATGTCTACTTGGTTAATTTAGTCATCAGCTAGTGAAGGGACAGAGATCCCCTTAAGTAATTTGAACCATAAAAGCCTCTCAGCATTTGCTGAAGGTCTCTGGTCACGTTCAGACACTTCTTTTAACACTTCACACAGTTTACAACTGTACCCTGATCCTCACTTCCTGATTGTGCAGTAGCTGGAAGTCAACCAGATGTGAGAGTTCAGGGCCTTCTTGGGTGTTTCCCTCACGTGTTCACAATCCTGAACAGGCATGTGGCCAGCTAGGTTCCCAGCCATGTTTATAGCTTTTCAAAGCCTTCTCAATTCCTCTTTCCCTATATTTTTTTGCCTTTCAGGTTTCTTTTTCAGCCTCTTATTAGTCTTCAGCAGTATCTCACTCAGGAAACTGTGTTTAAACAATTACCAATGATTGCTTTAGACACACACTTGGGACATGGATGTTCTCACACAGAAAGCTCTAAATCAGGTCAAGTAAAAAATGAGCCCTGAGAACAGAGAATGTCAGGTAGCTCCCACACAGTTCAAGTGTAACAGCAGAGCAGGATGAGGATCTGCAGGAGGTTCAAACTCTTTTCCCCCCTCTATAAACTGCCAGGCTGGCACTTTTCACAGCTACTGTGGTTGTGACTGTTTTCAAGGCTACCACGGAGCTGGTGAGAGGGGAATGGGCACGGAACAGTTTTAAACACCACAAACCTTACCGTTGTTACCAAGATGCCATGATTTGTCTCAACTAAAATAACCTTAGATTTTTGGAAGCTTTTGGTTAGGCTTCAGAGTTCTAAAAAAGTTGATTATAAGTTTTGTGAGTGTTCTCACGGCTTTTATGAAAGAACAGTCTGGGGAGGGTTTTAACCCCTCCATTCTGTATTTCTCCCTCTTCCTTTTATTTTACAGTTATAGCAGATTAGGGAAATATATCCAGTGATTGGTAAAAGTGAAAGGCTTTATAATTGGCAGCATTTATATTCAAGAAGATAAGATTCAAGGTGAAAACTGAAAGACTAAAATATTTTATTTTATTAAATCTGGTCTTTGGTTTTGCAAACAACATGCCTTTGAAATATATAGATGGAGAGGGAGAAATAGACAAAGCCTCAAGGGTCAAGGTTTAACATAACTGCTTTAAGAAACTCTTGTTTATAGCCTAAAACAATACAGTTTTATAGCATTCTATGGTATTCTAACACAGCCAGGCTTTAAAACTATTCATATCTATGACAAGGATGATTTACATTGTTTTAAAACTCCCATGGAACAGTTATAAAAATCTCTTCAGATACAAAAAAAATCTCTAAAAATTCTCCAAAGAAAAACTTCTATACATGACATTTTCTGGGCACAATAACTCTAACTTAATAGGTAAAAGACAGGAAAAAAAACAATATGATAAACCTACCATTTTGAAATAACCACTCTTCTAAATAACTCAGATTAAAGAGGAAATCAAAACTAGAAAAAAAATAGACAGCTATGAGTATTTTAACCTTTAAGAAAGCTATCTTTTCAAATAGCAGCTATTATTTTTTTTGTGGATACGTTAATTTCTTAAAATTCCCTTAGGATGCAAATTTCAAATAAAAAGTTGTTCTCTTTGTGTCTCTGCTTTCTTAAAAGCAGATTTTGACAGCGCAAAATACTATAATAGTCATAATCACATCTCCCAGAGGCAACCACTCTACCACTTCCATTTTGTGCTGTTCTGCTGGTTATCTCTTCAACTCTGAATAAATTAATTATAACTCTATTTTCTAGATTAACAACTTTAGATATTATGTATTTTCTCTTCCCTTTGAATGATCAGGGTTTCTTCACATTACTCACTATTTCTTCTTGGCTTTGTCATTTTTACATTTGTATTGTATTTTTAACTCTGGTGACTTTAGTAATTTTAAATAATTTTTTAAAGTGATCCTTTCTCATAGTAATAACTTTAGACAAGTATTATAACTACCCAGTATCTACCAGGAAGACAGGATTACTGTACCATATCATTTTCTTCTCATCTCAAATTTCCCTGTGGATACCTTTATTATTATAATGTCAACAAAAAAATCTACATTTAATATATCTGTGCTTAGTCAAATGTTTTGCTGGTTCAAATTCTAAACCAACAAACGGTAATTTTTCTTACTGATATTGTTCATTCCCCACCTAAGTAATGTGTTACATTTCCCATTCCTTCTCAATAGGCCCAATGCCATGGTCTTCTGAAATTATCAAGTTCAAACATATTCATTAGTATTATACTCTGCTGACCACTCAAAATCATAACACATTTTGCTTTGCTTAATACTAGGACCATTCTTTAATTCTTCAGCTTTTATTGTTTTATTTTTTATTTTTTGCATTTCTTATCTTTCTTATGGTTGTGGTTAACAAATTGTGTGTGTGTGTGCGCGCACGTGTTGAGTGTAGATACATTCATTTTCAGAATAAATAGCATATTAAAAACCTCTGACCAAAACAACAAGTCAGTTGTGTTTCCTTTTTTGTGAATTCATTTTTTACAAATGCTTGAGAATCATTTTCTTCATTATAAATGGAAGACTAATTTGGTTAATATTGACAGATGACACAGAAACTTATAGTCTATGAGTACCTGTTTCCCTAAGTGTCTTTTTTCTTGAAAGAAAAACATTTCAATTTCTGGAATACATGAAAAAGGCATATGAATTTGCCGCAGTCCGGCTGCAGCAAAATAGCCGGGGGGTGACGAATAACTTGTGTATGTTGATACAGCAGGAATAGGAGCCGTTTATTGTAGGGCAACAGAGCTATTTATACATTTTGCACAGCTTATCTTAATTAGCATAAACTAGATACATCAATCAACCAATAAGGAATCTCCACACTTAATGGCTCACTTTTGTTACTTCTCAAACCACTCCCTCTGACATTTTGCCAGGCACCATCCAGACTTGTTTACGAACTCTAACATTTCTCTGGCAAAATACCAGGTGTTATTTTTGACTTATTTGCAGACCTTAACATGAATTCATAGGCTTTGTTTTAGAAGATTGATGGGACAGGTAGCACCCAGCATATTACACATACAAAAAAAGAAAGAGAAAGAAAGAAAGAAAGAAAAAAAGAAAAATTAAAAAAAAGAAAAGTTGATTTTTTTTTTGCTTGTGGTAGGCTTCTTGGGAGAACTACAATTGAAGACCATTAAATGAAATGTTGACTTAAACTTTTCTGAGCCCCCACCTGCATTATGAATTGAAAGTTCTACTCAGAGAACAGCTCTCACTTCTGCTAAAATTTCATTCTGTGTGCTGTCTGGCTTCTAATTTCCCTTTTTGACTTTTACATTTGTGTCATTTTAAAAAAGTGATTCTTTCAGAAGGCTAATAATTATTCTTTGTCTCTGATAAAGGAATCTATCTAATCAATATAGGCCTGCACTCAAAAAGTTTAGATGTTGGCATATTTGGGATTTCAAATTCTCAGATTAGGGATACTCAACTGGTAAATTCTATGCAAATATTCCAAACTGAAAAAGTTCTAAACTTTGAACCCTTCTAGCTCTAACATTTCAGAAAAAATATGCTAAATTTGTAATTATCAGAATATGTTTAAACTTTTTGCTGCCATCTTGTGTTATCATTTCATTGTTCATATTTTTATGTCATTTTGATAAAATTCCTCTATCTTCAACTTGGTTACTTCTTTCTGGTGAATTATAAATTATATATGTTATTTCTGCTATTGTATTTGTTATGCTTGAATTTGAGACAAAGTATCTTAATTCATTTATCCATCAGCATCAATAATTTATCATTTAAGTTCTGATGCATTATAGTTTTCAGTACATTGTGTAACTTCTGTTTTATGAATTTACCTCTAAAAATGATATGTATTTTGGAGTAAAACTTCAATACTTATTTAGAATTAGGTGAACATTTTTCTGGCCTGTTTCCTTACCACTATTTCTTGAATCAAAAATTTTCCTCTTTCTTGGTTTGTAATGTATTTTTGTCATTTTGCTTTATCATAAGATATCTTAAAGCTAATTCTGTTGGTGCCATTACTAGCTAACATGGCCAGAACTACAACTATGCTGAAGTCTTCCTTCTCTTCACTTTCTTTTTCTTCCAGCTCTTTCCATAAAGTAACGACTATCCATATATGGGTATTTCAATTCCAATTAGTTAAAATTAAATTAAATTAAAATGTCATTCTTCATTTGCATTGACTATATTTCAAGTGCCCATTCACCATATAGTAATAGTGACCATTCTCTGGCATGCAAAGTAATGATCTCCCAAAGATATCCACATCCTAATCCCTGGCACCTGTGAGTAAATTACCTTACATGGCAAAGGAACTGTAGATGTGATTAAGGTTGAAAACAGTGAGATGACAAACTTACCTAGATTATCAAGGTGTGCCCAATGAGATCAAAAGGTTCTTAAAATGGAAAAGGGAGACAGAAGAAAAGATCAAAATATTAAGCTGTGAGAATGCAACTCACCTGACTGATTTTGAATATGTAAGATGGGAACCAGGAACCAAGTAATGCATGTGGTGTCTCCAAGATGGAATATAAGCAAAGAAACGTTCTCCTCTGGAAACTCTAGAAAGGAATGTAACCGTGCTGACATCTTGGTTATAGCCCACTGAGTTGGACTTCTGACCTATAGAACTGTAAGATAATAAATTTGTATTTTAAGCATCAAATGTAAGATGATTTGTTATGGGAGAAATAGAAAATGAACATAGCTACTATGCTAGATAGTATAGATATTGAATATTTTATCATTTCAGGAATTTCTGTTGTACAGCACTAAATTATAAGGTTTTAAAAAATTGAGGGTATAATCAATGGACCCCTCATTCACTTTTGGAAGTATTTTCTTTCTTACAAATATTCACTTTGGGGCATGATCTCATCCAATTTGATAACATTAAATAGACAACCATAAATGCTGTTCATTCCTAAATTTATATCTCTAGTCTGTACCTTTCTTTTGAACTCCAGATGCACATAGGTGTGTGTGTGTGTGTGTGTTTGTGTGTATAGTAATTTGACAGTTTCAATTTAATGTTTTATACATATCTTAAACATACATGTCTAAAACTGAACTCCCGATCTCCTCACCGTATTCTTGCTTTCATTTCATACTTCTCATTTTAGTTCATGGTAATTTGATCATTTTTTAACTTTTCAGGCAAAGATACCCAGTCATCTTTGACTTCCTATTTCTCTCATAGCACTCATAAAATTTACCCAGAAATCTTATTGACTACATAAATGTACACTTTAAGATCCAGCAAATGAAAGATGCATAGGACAAGGAAGGGAAGCAGATACAGACCTTCCATGTCCCCTCCAGGTTTGCTGTGTTCTCAGCTTCTTCTTTGATGTGCTCATCAACCCAGAAGCTCTCATAGATGAGAGGTTTCTGTGGATATTTCATCATGTGGGAATGATTGATTAAATTATTGGCTATTGGTGATTGAACTCAAAGTTAGGCCCTGTCCTATCCACAGAGATCAGGGGGTAGGACTGAAAATTTCAACATTCTACAGGAATGGTCTCTTTGATGACCAGTCCCCATATTGAAACTATCTAAGTGTCCCCAGAAACTAGTTATCTCATTAGCATACAAAAGACACTCTTTTCACTCAGGAAATCCTGATATCATTAGGAGCTATATGTTGAGTCAAAGACCACATGTTTCTTACTATGCCACATTCAACCTATAAATTAAACCCTGAATCTAATCACTTTCACACCCTATTCTAAGCCACCATTATCTGTAGTTTATTTTTTTTTTCATATCCCCTCTATTAATTGATGTCCAATGGAACAGCCAGTGGAATAATAGAAACTACTCTTGGAAATTAATAGAAAACAGTTAATTTAAAAAAAATAGAATACCTGAAAGGTTAGGAAGAGTTAGAACATTAGCTATCACATGCAGCTACTACCTCTAGAGGTGGCAAGTGTTCCTATGACCCAAGCACCAAGATCCCTCAGTATAAATGTCAACCATAATGGCTTGCCCACTTGGGACTGGTCCATGAGCAGAGGCAGTACAATAAAAGCTCAACCACAAAACAGAAAGGGAACAATACCCTGGTTTTTCCTTTCTTTGTGCCTTAAACTTCATAATAGTGTATCTACTGGACCTAATAAATTATCAAGGGAGCCTGGAATATAGTTATATAGGCATTGGATCTCTAAAATAGATCCAAACAGAGGAAGGGCAGGAAATAAACTTAGAAGAAAACAAGACCAGCCACAATGTCCAGATGGCTCTTCCTTGAAGACACCAGGAATCTTCCTTTCTTTTCTCTTCCCCTGATAACTGCTTGGATTATTTCTTTACTGACTTTCAGAAATGCTCAAAGGTGTGTTTTCAGACTGGAGAGTGATCCTTGACATCAACAGCAATATGCCTAGAAGAGTTAACAGATGTTGTAATGCAAAATATTTCAAATGGAAGATCTGTTTAGGGCCCACTGTTTTTACTGATGCTGGTAAGCTAACACATTTTAATTGTCTTCTTCTATGATTTGATATCTAATGAAAAACATTACATTATTACCAAAGTGATAACTGTAGAAAAAATTGAACAGCCAGAAATGAAAATGCAGATGACACCCCAGAACATTTCTGTTGTTAATGTTGTTCAATACAATTCATTTCATGGTTCAATTCAGCACAGTATCCTGCTTGAACAAAATAATAAGGAGAAGAATGTAGAATAATAGAAGGAAATGCAGTAGATGAAAACAACAGTTTAGTTATTATACCCAAAACAAGTGCTATCTGAATGAATCATAAAATTGACAGACTTTGATATGAGAAAGTTAATTTACTAGAACACTCTTGATTATCTCTCTCTCTCTCTTGTCCTTCATTTCAAGAAAATTTCTATTAAATGATGACTGAGGCATAGAATTCCATGACTCTACATTTTGGAAATCTATCTTATTTTCCTCAGTAAAACTGTAACAACAAAATAGTCCATGACTTATAAGTAAAATCTGATGACAAAATGGAAATCAACATGTAGGTATTTCTCTGCCTCATACTTGCCCTACACTTCATAAGGAATCCTTTACCTAAATGAGATATTAGCTAAGTTATTACTCCCAACCAAGATCAGGGTTTTTTTTAGGTGTTGACATGGAATCAGTCTTCCTGACCAAGAGAAATATGGCACATTGCAAAACTGGCCACTATTCTCACTCATTCTTTATCCATGCACTTTTCAATTGATTGTCATCAAGAAGTAGTCTTTATTTTATCACCTCTGATCTAGGTTGTCCTGGTAAACAAAAAGTGGTAGGAATTCCCTGTCTAGACTTTTTAAAATGTTCCCTGTAACACAGTCTCTCAAGGCTCCACCACCTGTGCATAGGCTGATGTAGCCTCTCGGAGATGAGATGCCATGTGGAGAGAGAAGAGTTATCCCAGCTGAGGCCATCTTTGTCCAACCAGTGCTCAGCTGATACAGCTGCAGACCCTGCACATGTGATTAGCCCTGAAAAGACACTTGGCTGAGCTCAGTTCATATTGCCAATTTGGAGATAGGTGACATAAATGAAGAGTAGTAATATTACGTCATTATGTTTTGGGATTGATTGTTAATAACAATTGTTGGATAGCCTCTTCATTTGCTATCCAATAAGAAAAAAAAAGCTACTGATTTCAGTTTGAATTACTTCTTGAGTTTTAACTGGTGTAAACAGTGGTGGGTTTTTTTTTGAGTCAACACATTAGATAAAAGCATTACCTTGTTTGTCCCTGCTAGTGTCTCCTCACTGAGTCCCAGTTTTAGGAACAGGTGGCTGGCATCATGGTACCAAGTGGCAGTATAGTGAATTCAGTCCCCTTAGTGAAGAGGATCTATGAGCGCAGAGCTGGCATTGCCAAAGCTGCTCAGAAATCTAGTAGAAAAGCCCCACATTTTATCACTGTCATACAAATATATTCCTTTAGTTGTTAACTGTTGTTGAATTAAATTAGCTTTTTTTGTGAAAAAGGAGGCTACCATTCTTAGGGCATAACATTGACCCATACAAGTTGGAAGATAAAAAATTCATATGCCAAACACCAGAGTTAGGATTTAATTATTTTGGCAGTTTTAAGTAGAGAAAAGAGACAGTTCTCAACCTGAATATAACTGTTGCTGTAGATACAACTTTCTGAAGAGTAGGAGATAGATGCCTTCAGAAAACAGGCTGCTAATTCAAACTTCAGCAGGAAGAGCCAGTATAAAACATATTTACATCTAATGAATTTCACTTCTTACAGGAATATAAGACATACTGATAAAATGATAAAGGTATAAAAAGTGAGAAGGTAGAAAAACCTTCCCAACCAAATATCTCCCATTGTATTTCTAGATTTACCGTTAGTGGAAATGTAAAGCTACCCAATTATCTCCCCTACACTGACTAAAAACTTCATTCCACATGTCTTCATAGACACAATTTAAATTATACAAAATATTTTTTAAATTGAATCTATCCTTTACTAATTAACTCATTTACTTATCATTTGTTAAGAATCTTCAATATGCTTGGTCCTATAAAGGGTAGAACAATGACATGTCATTGACACTATGTAACACAATGTATGGGGGATGTTAGTAAAAGAAAGAGTTAAACATACCAATAAAAGGCAGAGAATAGAAATATATGGTATTAGTTTAGAAAAAAGAATAATTTTAGACAATAGATAACTGAAAAAAAAATCCTTGAAGGGGTAGCCATTTGAATTAAACCCCGAGGGTTGGAAGAATTTGGACAGGGAGGACTCTAGGATGAGACAACAACTTATTTTTCTTTGTAAGGGGGAAAAAAGATTGGCTGGACCTAGCCAAAGGCATTATATTAGAGAAGACTTTTAGGAGGCCTTGGCCTCTTATTTTTGTCCTAAGAAGGTAAAAGAAGGGAAAACTATTGGAATTAATAATTAATGAAAATTAGGGCCAAATCATGTAATTTTAATTACTTAAGGAGTATTGTATGCTTAGATAGACTGCAATAAGAATACTTTCATACATCATGATTTTCCACGTGAACATTCAAAATTTAAAATCTCTTTCAATGGCATTTTAGTCAGATATCCAGATATACAAGCATTAATTTTCTTTTGTCTGCAAATTTGTCATTTCATTGTAATTTACCTTTAGCAAGTAAATCCTGCCTGATTTTGTTCTGAGGATATTATACTTGGTTGTGAAATATTTTTCAGCAATATCACTTGATTGTCATAAGAAGCAGAAGATTGGGGTTAAAATTTGACCATAAATAAGCTTTATATACCTTAGTTCAGTTGCCTTATGAATATATTTTTACTTTGCTGAGAAATAATTAATGTTTATTATTTGTTTTGTGTGTCAGAAATTGTGCTGCATAACAGAGAACGTATGAAAAGACCTAAGATACTGATAAGCCTAAGGTATAGCAAAATTTGAAAAATCCAATAAAATTAACCAAAATACCTCATCAAAATGCATGTCATGCTGTTATGGAACAAGAATAACTGTGGAGCCAAAGTGAGGATGGATGTCCTTTCTCAGTGGTTCTTGGGAACACCCCAGAAGGATTTCAGACACATCACTCAGAGTAACAAGCTTGAGTTTGTTAGAAGGGATAGGTAAAGGGCAAAAGAGTACATTGTCAAAGGGAGATGGTGGGTTCTCTCAGAGGGGAGAAACTCCTGTCCTCCAGTGATATTGAGGTTCTCAGGAAAGTTTCCAGGAAGTCCTGCCCAGTTCATCTCTTAACTTTTGACTGACAGTAGAATTGTATCCTACTTTGAAGTCCCCAAGGCACAAGACCTTACCCCATACAGGGGAGGTTTTACTATTATCATGGCATGTTAATGATCCAAGGCAACTCTTGAGTCCTCTTGGCCCATATTGACTAGTCCTAATGGAACTTGTTCTTACAGATTTTATGGTTAGGGGACTTTGCTTCTAAATATCATGTAAATATCTAGAATCGAGATTGTATAAAGGTCACAAAAGACTCCTTCTACCACCCATTAAAGGTAACTTGTGTTTTTCTTATCAGCAGGGAGCAGACAGACTTTAGGCCTGCATTTCTCCAGTAGATAACAGGTTGTTTGATTGAGAATGAAACATATCTTATTGATTTAAACCAGGCAGGGTTGCAGGTAAATTACTTTGTAAATAAAAGAATGTGGGAATCAGCACAGAAATCCCAGTTTATGAAATTATCCCCTTAAGTTGGTTTTGGTGGGGCACTTATAATTCTAGCAACTCAGGAGCCTGAGAAAGAGGATCACAAGTTCAAGGCTAGCCTCATCATCTTCTTCTTCTTCTTCTTTTTTTTTTTAGTTGTAGATGGACACAATATCTTTATTTATTTATTTTATGTGGTGCTCAGACTCGAACCCAGTGCCTCACACATGCTAAGCAAACACTCTGCCACTGAGCTACAGTCCCAGCCCTAGCCTCAGCTTCTTAGAGAGACCCTCAGCAACTTAGAACCTGTCTCAAAATAAAAAATAAATAGGACCGGTGATGTAGCTTGGTGGTAAAGCACACCTGGGTTCAATCCCTAGTACCAATAAAAGAAAGAAAGAAAAGTATTTTTGGTTTAACCTCATGTTTCCTCCAGTCACATGTCTGTTATATAGGTATATCAATCTGTTATATAGGTATATCAATGCTTTCAAATGCTAAAGAGAGTTTCATATTAACTCTACACAGCTTTATATTTTAGCATAAATCCTATGAACAACAGCGAAGGCAGAACATTTTCAAATAGATTCTATTTTCCTTCTACTGTTTTTCAAGCATAACTACATACAAATTATGGTTCTCCAGGAAAAAATAATTTTCAGTGAACATGATTGATTTAGAGTAACTTTTTTTCTGATTCTGCAGTGTTTTTATTTTTCTTTGATATTCCCAAAGGCCTCCTTTTCTTTTTTAAAAAATCTACACTTTAGAATTTTGATGTATTGGTGCAAGATATTTAGGACATGTATATAACTTAAAATATTATGAGACTTATGGAAGGCTGTGAAAGCCTAAAGCTGGCCTAACACATAGTGCTGTGTTCTATGGATTATCAAAGCCCAAATACTCAAAAAATAAAATTTTAACCACTCATACCACACTGGCTAAGTTATGTATTCTGTAATATATTTTTCTGTGATAAAGAAAAGTAGTGGACTTAAGAAGGATTGGAGAAAAAAAGTACTGATGGCTAAACTCCATCATTAGTAAAAGTTTACCTGTATGAATTAGACTTGAGGATCATAATGTAAATCATTCCCTTGGTGACAGTGGTCATGCACTGTGAGTTAAAAGCCGATTTTAAGATTCTGAAAATCCAAGGGATTTTTTTTTATTTCATATCCTATAATGTCATTACACCAAAGAGCCATTACTTGTGGGTACGGAATTGAAAAGAAGACTATATTTTTTTACCAAAGATACATGGAAAAATTATTTTGAAAAATGGAAATTTATTCATAATTTTTGAGAATTATAAAGTTATGATTTACATAAGTTAGGATGCATTAATCTGGTACTGTGTGATTTGTCTAAATGATCACTACTTATTATGTATTATATAAAGCATATATCAACTATGCCAAAAATATATTTAAAATAATAAATCATGCCAGGTGTGGTGGCACATGCCTATAATCCAAGTGGCTCAGGAGGCTGAGGCAGGAAGATTTTGAGTTCAAAGCTAGCCTTAGCAACTTACCGGGATGCTAAACAAAGTAGTGAGATCCTATCTCTAAATAAAATACAAAAAAGGGCTGGGGATGGGACTCAGTGGTTGAGTAAACCTAAGTTTAATACCTAGTTCCAAAATAATAATAATAATAATAATTCATGTATAACTTGTCCCAATAATCATTCAGTACCAGAAAATCTATCAAAATAACATTATTAAAGACTAAACTAGAAATATATGTTTATCTCAGTTATAATTCTTTGCTTGGGTCTAAAGCAGTATGTTAAAAACTCTTAGTAACTTTTTGAACTTGTAATAATCATGTAGATCAAATCTGCAGCAAAATCCAGGCATGGTGTTTTGCACCTCCTAGTCCTAGAATTTGAGAGGCTGAGGAGTGAGGATCACTTGGGCTCAGGAGTTTGAAACCAACCTGGGAGGGATGGAAGGAAGGAAATAAATATGCATTAAACCTTGTTCATAATGGAGAAACTGTGGTCATATTTTTAGGGATCAGTAATAACACAAGAAGGGTCATAGCCACAATAACTCTATAACAAAATCCTAGATGCCCTGTCAAAATCTATGTGGTAAAAAAATAAATGAGTTATAAAATTTGAAAGAAAAAGAACTGTTATTATTTTAAAAGAATTGTCATTATTTTAAATTGACACAAAAATCATATCCCCAGAAAATAATAAGAATCAAGAAACAACTGATAAAGTATTGAAATTGAAAGATGAGTACAAGACTTTTACTATACTCAAGATCAACCTGCATAGGAAACTTTCCATAGATGCAATGCATGGGATAACTCCCAAATAAATAAAAAGAAATTACACCGAAATCCACAATGGTCTTTGAGTAAATCATTTTCACTTCTGTTTTTAAAAATATTTTTTAGTCACCAATGGACCTTTATTTTAGTTATTTATATGCTGTGCTAAGAATCGAACCCAGTGCTTCATGCATGCTAGGCAAGTGCTCCACCACTGGGCTGCAACCCCAGCCCGCATTTCTACTTCTTAAAGAAATAAGAATAAGAAAGATCTGTGCACCAAGCACTAAAGATTACTATGCAGAAATTGAAATGAAAAAAAAAAACTGTAAAAAAATGAACAAAGTTATTATTACAATGGGAAACTCAAAGGTTGAAATAAATAGTTGATGAAATAGTCAAATTAAAATGAAATCTAAAAATATAGGATTGATAAATGAGAAGGCTGTACAAGAACTAGGCAAAGAGAAATATAGGAAAGACTATTTTCAGAGTCCCCTGCCAGAACCACTCATTTTTAAATCTGCATTTATGTATGTTATTGCAAAATGGCCAAATGTCAAGGATAAAGAGAGTCATAAAAGCAATTAATGAAAAGAAACATTATCTATGAAGGACGACATCTGACAAGAGCTCTTGTGTGCAGCACAATGTGCTGGA
This sequence comes from Urocitellus parryii, assembly GCF_045843805.1. Taxonomy (NCBI): domain Eukaryota; kingdom Metazoa; phylum Chordata; class Mammalia; order Rodentia; family Sciuridae; genus Urocitellus; species Urocitellus parryii. Next base: position 37,919,768 of record NC_135540.1, on the reverse strand, counting down.
AGTTACACTTTCAAATTTCAGAATTCTGTGCCCTGGAGTAAGGGTGAAATACAAGTATTTCAGATACTCGAAGGTGTCCACTAACTGAAAAATAAAATAGAATTACTGCAGCAAGAAAAGAAAGTGTTATCTCAGATAAGAATATCAAGAAAGAATTGTTTAAAAACAAGCAGCAAAATAGACTGAGTTTTAAATAAGCATTTGCTGTAAAATATCTATATTTTGTGCTTAAAAACAATTTACAACAAATATTCCACCTGGGATTATAGATGATAGACATGTGGCTTATTCAAGAATGCAATATCTCTCTACAATAAAAAAAGAGAATAATTGGATTTTGTACATAAACTTCCAAATTTGGACACACTGTATTTTATATGTGATCAAACAATATTCAACTGACAAAAACTGAATTGAAAATGGAAATCACTTTCTTGTGACAATTCTAAAACTGTGTATGTGGGGGTGAGTGATTATTTTCATGTAGTCGTTCTAAATTATATTAAAACATTATAATTTTTTAAAATCCCTTAAACATCTGCATAAAGAAAGCCACCATAAAATGAGCCCACTTATCTTTGTTTCAAGTCTGACTACATCCCCTCTTTTTATCAAATATTCTCTTTAAGTTAGTGTAAAAATTCTTTATCCAGAAAGTTTCCTGTAAGTTCACCCAGTTCTTACTATCCATTCTGCTGATCAAAACTTATCCATTCACAAAAGGTCTCTTTCTTAATAGGAAGACACAGAAACTTTGTCTTTACTTGTACTGACTTTTAAAAATATGCTTGGATTTGAATAAACCATTATGAACTTGGAGATTAGGCAATTTACTCCATTTTGAAGCCATTTTTAAAAAATTAAAACATGCTCAATTTTCAGAAATAGCCTAATCCTTGACTTTTCAACTTACCATTCTATAAATCACTTTTGCTTTTTAAAAATAAGGATTAAAAAATCCACAATTTAAAGTGAAATTCTTGCAAAGACAAGTGTCTCTTAAGAAATAGATGACTTAATATTTATTCATCATTTTTATTTTTATCTTAATTTAACAGACAAATACTTATTGTTTATATTTTCTGTGATGTACAATGTGCTGTTGTGATATGGATGAGATACATTATTACTTGCCTTTTATTCTATGTACAACTATAGATAAATTCTAATGTTTACCCGTATCTCCACTGAATACTTTTGAGAGGACAGGTTAGGTCTCCAGGGATGTCAATCTTAGGCAGTTATAGAGAGCTATTATATTGAAGTGTAAAGTATGAAAATGTTTCTCATAATACCATAAAATCATCTCACATATGTCTTTCTAATTTAGCAATACGATAAATTGGACTCTTGCCTCTTAAATTAATTTAGCTCAAAATAAGAATTAGAACCAATGATGAAGCTTAGAATCTTAGAATTCATTTGACTAAACATGAAACTAATCTATAATGCTTCTTTGAATGCTTTCAGTATTTGCTCACTACCTCTTAGGAGGTTTGGTTTAATGGCTAAAGCCGTTTCACTATTATTAAAACTGATGTCTCTGCCAGAATCTGTGAAATTGCAGCTGGGTAACTGACTAAGCTTCAGGATGGATGAAATCACAGACCCTTCAAGGTTCTTGCTGTAGGACCAGGGAGTGGTTGCCTTTGGGTGCCTGGAAAGGGGCTAAAGGGCATCTTTTATAGCAAAGAAAGTTCTGTTTCTTTTTGGGGGGTGGTATATACAAATGCTAAAGCTAATATTTGAGAATTACACATTTATTGTATGCAAATTATTATTCAGCTTTTTTAAATTCCCAAAAGCCCTTTTTACTAAGTAACATTTATACTGATTCCTTTTTTCAGAAAATTTAAAAGATTTTTTGGGGGGAATTAGCATTATTGACATACACATGGTAAATGACAAAATTTAAATATTTACTCATAAATATTTATAAACAGAATGCAGCAATTACCAAAGGAATTACATGAATGACAATTCAGAGGATTAAAAAAATACAAGATTGATATGAGAGTTTTAAATGATCAAGCCTTTATAAACTTTAATATTTCATTGTTTTGGTTTAATGAAATGTATAAAGCTCTAAGCAAGAATTTTTCATTGAACAGTCTCAACATGAGCCTACAAAGAGAAGCCTAGACACAATATTGCAGGTTTTCATAGAGAAGAAAAGTAAGTTTGTTTGCAAAATTATCCAAAATTTACCAATGACAAGCCAAAATTAAATATTTTACTTTAAAAAAGTAAGAAATGTGTGTAAGCACTTCAAAAATAAGATGATTCCATAAAATCCATATGTCTTCATTTAAGACATGCCCAGCCAGTTTTAGTTTCTCTTTAAAAAACTAATCTAAACCATTGAATTTTAAATTGCAGGTAGCAACCTGTTTACCAATGTTCTTAAAAAAAATAAAACAGGTGAGAAAATATCAGCCTGTGATGCATGGGATCAAAGAATATGCTATTCTGGGAAGATTTATTTTGTTTATGTTTTATAAAAATGTGTGTATATATGTTCTGCTTTACCATATGAGATATATTTTTTATTTTGCATTCAAGGTCAGAAATATTTGAAAACTACTATTCTAGACAGGTTTGTGTATAATATTTGAATTTTTAAAAGAATTTTTAAAAAAAAAAAAAACAGCCAGGCACAGTGGCACACACCTGTAGTCCCAACAGCTCGGGAGGCTGAGGCAGGAGGATTGTGAGTTCAAAGTCATCCTCTGCAACTTAGTAAGGCCTTAAGCAACATAGCGAAACCCTCTCTCTAAATAAAATCTATTTTTTAAAAAGGGCTGGGGATGTGGCTCAGTGGTTAAGCATCTCTAGGTTCACTTCCCAGTACCCCCCCCCAAAAAAAAAAGTCTTTTAAAAAAACAGCCTGATGCAAGATTCCTACTCAACCTAATTTGTTCCACTTACCAGTTTGGGTTATAATCTGTCATTTTTTATAAAACCAAATGCCTCTGAGCCTCCAACCAACAATAGCAGTGTCTGATCCTTTCCTACCTGCACACAATTCCCTGATAAATAACAGGATTGTAGCAAAGTATTTTTCCTTGTTAGCATCATCCCACTAATAGATAATCTGACCAGTACTGTGCCTAGAAGGAGGCATTCCTCGCATGATTCAGTTTTGTGCTGGAAACTGGGAGGCATAGTTGTGAGACAAGGATGGTTCCAGTCACCTGTGATGACTGATGCATAAATCACTGCTACTATCCAGTAGCAGCTTCTCAGCTTTTAGAGGGAGGAAGAAGATGCCTCTCTTGCCCAGAGCTACCTTAAACAAAGGTCACTCAGTGCCACCCAAGGTCTGAGCCCCCTCCTCTGGGGCATTCCTTGGTGTGGTGTTTTGCATTTTCTGCTTCTACACAGCCATAAATGGTAAGGAGAACAACAGGAAATTATCTTTCAGTTATTGACAATGAAGAGATCATCAGAGGTTAGCTTGAAAATGTTAAATGGATACAATTGAATTGAAGTGTATTTCATATTTTTTGAAAGCTCCAAGGAGAATGTGTGTTTTGGAGCTTGGACCAGTGGCTCTTGCCTGGAGTCCCAGCCTCTCAGGAGGCAGAGGCAGGAGGATCACTTGAGTTCAGGAATTGGAGGCCAGTCTAGTCCACAAAGTAAGATCCTATCTCATTAAAGAAGGACGAGAAGAAGGGGAGAGGGAGGAGAGAAGGAGGAGGAGAAGCAGGAGGTATATATTTACAGGAAAAAAAATAGAATTTACTGTGGTTTGAAGAGTGACCGAAAGAAAACATTTCAATAAAATGACAATTACTATAAATACCCATCTTGGCTGTGATTGTTATATTTCTGCCTGATCCTCTGAAATTGCTTTTCATTTTCCTGAAACAGATGGACATTTTAATTCACCAGGTGAGTTATCACAGCCATAACCTTTCTTGACTTCTTCCCCAAATGTAGAAAAACTATTTCAAAGCAATGAAGGGGAGCTATACAAACAGTCTGTTGAATTGTATTCTCATGTCTCTCCTAAAAATTCAGTAATGGAGGAAATTATGGTTTTCTCAGTCTAAAGGAAAACAGCAGTAAAAATCAGCTTGTTGGCTTTATTTGCATGATGTGTCTGATGGCAGAAGCCAGCCTCATGCACAAATGAAGTGGCAGCACTGTAGTAACCTTTGCATTAAGATTGGGGGAGCATTTTGAGAAACTTCATCCTCCTAACAACCATATAATGCAAATTGAATAGTATTAGCTACCATGGGACCTGTCAAAAAATTCTGGCTCATTTACCTAAGTTTCATGATTTTTTAGAAAAAATAGTCACTCCCCTCAAATTTTTTTCCAAGTTTACAAATCTCTTTTTCATAGTCTACCTGGGTAGCTGGAAATTCAGTTTTTAAGATTAATTTGTACATTCTCAGGATCTTCAGACATTATTAGTTAAAATGTGAACATTTTACATTTTACACTGACCTTTATTATCCTCCTATGCCGGCCTGGCCCTAATGTGATTATTAGCAATTTAATGAGGAACAAGTAATCATGGTTGCAGAGGCTAAGTACATCTGGGAGAGACAGCTGAGTACCCCACATACTTGGTGGAGCAGGTGTAAGGAGAAAAGTTGTATGAATTGGAGAAGAGGACCCCCAAACAAGATTTTCCCATCTTGCCTTTCTGTCTGCCTATTGTACCCAAAGTAAAAACTAGCCTAAGAACATTGTTGTGTACAATAGAATATAATAATTAGAAAGCAAGGTGCTTCAAGGTCCTCAAGAGCACTGGGCTTATAATATTTCATATATGATTATGTAACAGATTTGTCATTTAAAGGAAGACCTCAAAACCACTAGAGGCAGAAATTCTGCCTTTGCCTGCAGGGTTTCTACCTGAATGAAATGATGTTCTGACTTGGTCCACCTGATCTGCCCAATGGCTCAGGCCAGAGGGAAACTGAGAAACCCCACTACCTTTCCCACAGCGCTGTAACCTGTCACCTGCTTCCTCTGCAGAGATCTCCCCATTCTGCACCCTCCTGAAAATTCCCTGTTAGTCTCACCCTGACCACTCCCCCAAACTTAAGGACCTCTGGGTTGATATAACTTTCTCAAATAACCTTATCTTCCTGGAAAAATATTACCTTTGTAATAAAAAATTCTAAGCAGAGCTAACTATACCTAAAATCCAATATGACAAATTTTCCTTTGATACAGTTGGTTCCATTGTGCTCATCCAGGACAGGTGAGTGAAAGAGAATATTAAGGGCCAACTCCTCTCTTACAATATACACTTTGGAACGACACTTAGGCCATTTATTCCTTTTTACACCCAGGAATCTGTAACTTCCTCCCACATCCATTCTAATCATCATCTGTTTATCAAATTCTGCTTTGTCCAGTCTGATGGCCACTTTGCAGGAACTCTCCTCCCATCCTTCACCCACCTTTAAAGCTCCAGCTTCACCAACCCAGAAGAGCATCATCTGCCTGCAGCCATCTCACAAACCCCAGAACAGTGACCTGGAAATGAGTTGTTCTTTTTCTGCTTGCTGTAGTCATTTTCTTTACAGAAATATGATTAATGTCTCTGTACCTCAGTTGCTTCATCTGTAAAATGAGTAAAAATACCTTCTCATAACTGTATTGTGAGATTAATGAATTAACATGCAAAGTGGTTTCAGATAAACAATTGAGAGACTATTCTTAAGGGCAATTATTTCTAACAAGGAATTGAATGAAAAAGATGGTTCCCAGAGTATGGTTTTCATCAAGGACAATTTTGGTGATTGTGGCATGTGTTTTGGCATACTTTACAGTCTTTAGATATTTACAGAGTTTTCTGATAAGCTCTTACCATATCTTAGCATTTTCTCTAGTGCCCAGTGAATGCTCAGGCAGTGATGGCTCTTTTCTGATTTCCAAGCATGGTCATACCTTTTTTGTCTACCTACTGAAATTTTTCACATCACCATTGCCAATTTATTATGCTTTAGTATGAAAATATCAATACTTAAATACTAGGTTCTGTTTTACACTGAGAGTTCCTCAGGACAAGAATTATAATTTAATCAGCATTGAAAGATATTGTTCATTTCACTTAGGAGTAAATAGATGTTAACTAGATGCTTACCAAACCAATTTAACATTTTCTTGGATGATTAGAAAGAAATAGTCATAATATAAGAATTGTACTACACTTGTAAAAAATATGTTTATTGAGTTTTATAAAATTTGAGTGACATAATCTAGTTCTTAATAGAATTCTGTAGACAGACTTCTACCTTGGCTCAACTAATAACCCAGGTTGGTGAGTGGAGCAAAGATTTATTTTTATAAACATCTCTTGAAAGCTTTAAAAGAAAAGATTTTCCTGGTCAGATATAAAGTCTAACATGACTGCAGATAAAGTTTAATTACTGTTTTATTTAATCTTTCACTTTCTAAATTATATTTACATGTTTAATCAGCTGAATTATGGAAAAAAACATCTTTTGTCTCCTATGAAAAATTAAAATTTATTAAATTACATTTCTATTTAGTTTTGCTTAATTAGTTTTAATGCCATATTATTTGGTGGTGATAGTTCTTATGGGCAATTTTGGATCTTTTTTTCCTACTTAGGTGTTGGGAGTTGAAACATGGCCCCACATGATGGAAAAGGAGAGATTAGGGTAATGTGTTGTTAATGTTTAAATATGAAGTATCTCCTGAAAGTTCATGGTTATATCATGACTTGTGGCCTAATCAGTGGATTAATCCATTAGCTGAATTAATAATTTGAAAGGCCTACAGTACTGGGTAATTACTATAGGCAGGTAGGATATGGCTAGAAGTAGGTCACAGGGATTGTGCCTTGTGGTTGATATTTTATTCCTGGCACAGCCTTCTCTCTCTGCTTCCCAGATGCTATGAGCTAAACAGCTATCCTCTGCGGCACCCTATCAGTGTGATGTTCTTTCTGCCTTGCCTCATGCGGGGAGCAATGGAGTCAGCTGACTATGAACTGAGCCTCTGAAACCATGAGCCAAAATAAACTTACCCTCTAAGTTCTTCTTGTTGGGTATTTTGGCCACAGTGATGAAACACTGACCAAGATTTGTGTGTACATGTGAAGGAATGCCAAACATTTCTGGAAACCAGCAAAACTAGGATGAGGCAAACAACAGTCCTACCCTTGAGCCTTCAGTAGTAGGGCTCAGCCGTCACTTGGATTCAGATTTCCAGCCTTCAGAACTGTGAGAAGGTAGATGTCTGTTGTTTGGAAGCTCCTTAGTTCCTGGTAATTTGTTACGTTTATCCTAGGAAATTAATACCTAAGGATTTTAAAATTTCTCTAGGATATATCCAAATATAACTTTACAGGTATTTATCCTGTTCAACACTATGTGGACACTAAACATAGAGACATATCTTTTCTTACCTCTGGAAACATTCTCCTACTGTGTCTTTGATTAATTCATTTCCTCTGTCCCCTCTGTTCTCTCTTGCACTGCACTGATTCATTCAGTGAACCTGTCACCACTGCAGTGACTGTTGGTCATTCCATATTCACGAGCACAAAAAAGGCCAGGCTGCAGCCTCTGCTGAATGATCCTGCTCGTAGCTCTAGAAGTCCTTCCTGCTTTATGTTTTTATTGGTTCTGAACATGGACTTTCTCAGAGGATTGTGGGACAAACCATCTTTTGCCATCATCCAATACCTGTCCTGCATAGTTTCTGGCTATAGTTTTCTCTATCCTTGCTTTTCTAACACCTGACCCCATCTAGTTTCCAGTTTCTAGAATTTTTTTTTTTAAACCAATTTCTGGCCTATTCTTGCTTTTTATTCTTTACAGTTGTATTTTCTCTCTTACATCCATAGACCTGCTGCAAAGACAGGGAGTGAACGTGTGCACTCAATCTCATCCTGAGTCAGGCTGCTGATACTTTTAAATCTATATTTTTCTGAAATTAATTTTTTCCCACATCAAGTCTTTCAAACCACCTTGGTATTAGACATATTTCTGTATTTATGGCTGTCTTTCAATATGAACAAGATAGTTTTTTCCATCCATGGGAGAATTATTGATTGTTTTTATGCAAGTAGAAATTTGTAAAATCTTCTTTATATCACAAACAGTGGTTGTGTAGAATTTGGATAAGAGATGTTACTTAAGAATAATCCATTAATGGCTTTTGGTGTGCCCCAATTTAAGTTGATTTATGTTTCAAACTAATCATGTTTGACTAACTTGTATTCAGTAGTAGGACTGCTAATTTAGATATTCTTTCAAATGGCCTACATAGTTCAGTTAGATTTATTTTGGCTTCTAGAAATATGTGTGCACATGTATGCGTGCACACAAACACACAAATTGTAATGCTTTCAGCATTCTTTCCTAAGGAAAAGCTAGAACTAGAGAAAAATTCTCAATTTGCACTTATACAGGCAGATAATCTTGTGTGTGTTGTACAAACTCCATGATAATCAGTTTAATAGCAAGCATCAGTTGAAATAAATGTAAAAGGAACATAAAGTTAAGGATTCTAAAATTAAAACAAGCAGATAATATACCAAAGGAATTAAGAAGGTTTTGCCTATTTTATTGAATTTTGTTTGCTTTTTTTTAAGGAAAACTGTTTTTAGGGGATATCTATATTAGCTTATTAGCTTTGAGTAATTTTTTATATCTTTGAAATTTCAGAAGTCCTAAGAAGGGAAAGGGTCGATGACTTTACATGAAGATAATACTTTCTTTTTCTTTCCCTTGGCAATTCCTTTACATTTAAAAATATTTCTGTCTTTCAAAAAAGTACAGAGAATACTATAAACAATGCCTATACACCTGCCACCCATTTATTTGTTTATTCAACAAATAAATGTTAATATTTTGGCATTTCTGCTTTGCAGGCTTTTGTCTTCTTATGGGTAAATGGCTAAGATACACCTTGAAGCCACCATTTGCTTTCTGTCCTGATTTCCTTTCCTAGGGAAAAACAGTCATTGTCAAGTGAGCCTTTTGACAAATATTTTCATTTTTTCTTCCTATGCATTTCTTCATTTTTCCTCATTTACCCTCTTCATTCTGTATTTCTTAACTGCAAATTTTTCCCATGACATATATATATTTTTTTCTTTTAGCTATCTTTATCCTAAGTCAACCAAAGATGTTGGTTTTGCCCCACACCACACTCCAACTAATCTGTTATTATTAACAAGTACTTTGGTTTCTTTTGTAGCTCTTATAATCAGTAATTAATTAAACTTTCCAACATATTTTACCAACTTTTATGTTCACAGTTTTTTTTTTCCATGCATCCTATTCATTTTCCTGGGTTTTATTTTCTTTGTACAATATATCTTTTAGTAGTTTTTTTCTGGAAAAATGTAAGTAGCAAATTCTTTGAGTTTTTATGTGCCTGAAAATATATTTTCCTCTTCCTCTTAGCAACAGTTTAATTAGGTAAAGAATCCTAGGTGGAGAATTAGCTTACACTTTAATGTGAAATTATTATCTTCAGGCAGGATTTGCTGCTCTTGAGAAGTCTACTTTCAGGCTGTGGCTCCCTTGTGGAAACTTTTCTTCCTTTGCTGGTAGATTTCAGGGCTTTTTTCCCTTTATTTTTAATGTCCTGAAGTTTTACTAGGGTGGATCTGACTATTGGCTTATTTTTACTTTTTCTTAAGATGAAGTGCCAAGATTACAACTCCTAATTTATTCAAATAAGGAAAATATTTAATTATTATAATTTTGAACCCCGCTTTTTCCTCTTACAGCTAAAATAAAATACTTCATCATTTAAATTGTAAATATGTTGGCTGTTTTCCTTAAAATTTTCTCACATGGTTAGGAATATTATTTGTATCTTAATATTAACTGGAAATTTCCATTTCTATTCCAGTCTTCTATTCTAGAAGTTTTACAGTTGCTTCCACCTGGCAACAAGCACAATACCAGTGATTTGGAGCTCCTGAGTCATAATGTGTATTGTCACCAATCTCTGAGACCAGTCATGTCTCCAACTAGTAGAGACCTTGGCTCAAGTCCCTGTCTGGGAGGTTCCTACTTTCTCCTCTGGCCTGTGCTGCAGGAACAAGTCACAGATACTTGGAGCTTCCTTCCATTTGAATAAGAATTGTAGGTTTCCTGGCAGAGAGCAGGGTTTTGTCCCTATTCCACCTGAAGTAGACTTAGTTCCATTATCTCCTAGAATCAAAATCCCCCAGCAGGATAGGCTTGCTCTGGCTCCAGAACCTGTCAGGCTGGCAGCTTCATTTATCACTTTGTGTTTTAGTTCTATCTCTGGTCCACAAAGATCCTTGTCTTGCTTTCAGAAAAGGCTAAGTATTTGTAATTTGCGCTTTTCAGGCTAAATCTATCCTTATTTATGTGCTGGGAGAGGAAGATAAACACTGTGTTTATCTTAGATGAAGCATTGGAGAAACAATTTTCAAGTTCTACAATTACATTTTAACATATATATCTATGTATATACATATATGTGTGTGTGTGTGTGTGTGTGTGTGTGTATATTTGCATGTTCATTTGTGTCTATACATGTGCTTTATATTTTCAAGATTTATAACCACATCATGAATTAATCTTTTTTTAATTTCTCGTTTTTTTACTCACATCATTTGAAAAACTTACACAAAGCCTGAAGCAACTGTGCTTCTCCATTCTCAAATGGGGGCATCTGTGTTGATTTCATGTCTCTTTGTGTACTTGAATACAAATCAGTTGGGGGAGATACAATAAGATGTGAAACATTCCACTCATTTTTACATTCAATAATTAATTGCTTATTTTTATGATTCACTGAAAGTGTACTATTCTCACTGAAATAAATAGTGCCATCTACTGGTTGAATTTTTCTCATAGAGACAGCAGTGCCATTTTTAAATTTTTTTTTTAACTAACAAACTTAAAATTCTGAAAATTTCATGTTACTGGAGGACTACATAGTAACAGTAGCATGAACTCAATTTATTTTCTAAATTATCAGCAGACAGGTATACAGTATACATATGACAGAACTATACCAGGTATTATAGAAATATATATATTTCTCTCTCTCTCTCTCTCTCTCTCTCTCTATATATATATATATATATATATATATATATATGGTTTTCTGTGTCTTTTTAAAAAATTTATATATGACAGAATGCATTACAATTCTTATTACACATGTAGAGCACAGTTTTTCATATCTCTGGTTGTATAAAAAGTATATTCACACCAATTCGTGTCTTCATACCTGTACTTTGGATAATAATGATCCTCACATTCCACCATCATTAATAACCCCATGCCCCCCCTTCCCCTCCAACCCCTCTGCCCTATCTAGAGTTCCTCTATTCCTCCCAAGCTCCTGCTGCCTATCCCACTATGAATCAGCCTCCTTATCTGGGAACTCACATACACCTGATTTGGTTTACCGCCCCATCTCCTTGTGAGGACTGAGTAAAAACTCTGATGTAAAGCAGGTAGCTGTCTCAATTCAATAAAGGCACCACCTGTATAATAGAATGAAGACTTGGTAACTTAGCCATATTTGCATAAGGAAATAAGAATTGTTTCATAGTACACTAGCTTTTTCCAACTTTAAAAAAAAAATCCTTCAGTTTAAAAACCACATATCAAATTTAATGAAGACACTGAGTAGCCTTAACCTTATTACATAAGAAGAAACACTTTTGCTTCTGGAATAAGATAATAGGGCATGGGATAATCTGCTTCTTTATTAGTACACCCTTTTATTAGTGCCTTGTCCTCCAGAAGGGTGGGGCTGTGTACTGTTTGGGGTCTATGTCAGTTTGGGGCTCAGTAGTGAGTAAGAAAAGGCTAAGGAGGATGGCAATGGCATACCCAAATAAAAGCTTGGTTTATATGCTAATTACTAGAGCTTCCATATACAATGGTAACTTTCCTATAAAAATCAGGTTGATAATTATTTGCAAAATAATTTTATAATGTCTGATTTGAATTTGATTTCACCCAGCAGATTAAAATTTAACCTTCAATAAAATTATCTTTGTGAGGTCTGTAACCCCTAAAGCATTTCTTTTTTGCTGTTGTTCACTGAACCTAAGATGACTGAGACCTTAACATTACAGGTCATCAATAAGGTAGTTTCTAGGCAGTTGACTCCACTGTACATTCCCCAGATATAATCAACTACAGCTCTTTAGATCTGTAACTGTAAAAGTGATTAGCAATTCATCAAATAAGTCTTAAAGAATGTCAAAGACCCCAGATTTCTTTTAAGATAAGTGTTCTAAATTTCAGCTATCCATTAAGGCAAAACCTAATTTTATTTTCAAAATAATTCTTCAAGATATCAAAATTATTATTTATTTTAAAGAAAAATTCTAAATCTCCTTTCCCTCAGTTCATGACTATCAATATTTGAGAGTTTACATATAAAATAAAATATTAAAAATATAAACTGTTTGAAGAATTGAATCCTGATAACTCTGTATTAAGGACATAAATTAACATTTGAAGAAGGACATCATTTCATAAATTTGGACTTCTGAAGATGATTATAAAATCTAGTTTGGAGTATAAAGTTGAGTAAAATATGAGATAAGCATCAACACACAAGAGGACAAATATTTAAAGAATTAATGTAATAATTACATTTCTATCAGATGTTCTAGGAAAATTTTATTAAGTGCATGAAGACATAGAAAATGTGGGTCAGAACACTCAAGACTCAATTTTCTCATCCAAGGGGGAAATTTCCCAAGTAGCAGAGGCTTGGTAGTCAACACCACCAACTGGAGCAATGGGATCCATTTGGCTGAGCCTCACACACCTATGCTTCGTGCTTAGATATGTTCTATCCAGGCTAAGGAGCCCCCGTAGAAAACTTGAAATGAAACTTCAGTTCAGAAAAGCATTCACTCAAGTGATATGAAAGCGCTGCTGTCACTAGTGAAGCTAAGCAATCAGCATAATGATTGTCCAGCTTTTCCATTAAAATAATACAACATTTTCCATGTGGCCATGAGAGATTTTGGGCAGCAGTATGTAATATACCAGTGCTTCTAGAGATAAACATAATGATCATAAACACTATTGGATATTATAAAACAGGGGAGCAAAAGGCCTTTTCTCAAATATTATGTGTAAATGTTTGTGTTAATTGACAAAAAGCCAATGAGAAATCCCCTTACTTACATTCCAACTTTTTCTCATCAAGTTAAAAAATAAACTGTTAAAGGCCTAGAATTTGCTAATGATACAATGAAATAAAACAATAGGGTACAGGTTTTAAATGATATTCCTTTGGAAAAGTCAGTAAATAATTGTGAATTAGAGAAACTAGTGCTTTGGTGTCTAAGTAATTTCCTTTTTTTTTTTTTTTGTAGCTACTAAATTCTCACTGATGACCCCTCTTTCTATTCTCTACCCTTGTTATGGACTAAATTATGTAACCCCAAATTTATATGCATAGCTCCCATTGTGAGTATATTTGGAGATCTCACCTTTAAAGAGATAATCAAGGTTAAATGAGATCATAAAGATGGCACACTAACAAAAGACTGGTGTTCTTATAAGGAGAGAAGAGACAAGAGCATTCTCTCTCCACATGTGCACAGAGCAAAGGCTGTGTGGAGAGGCTCCACCAGGAACTAACTCTGCTAACACCTTTAACTTCAACTTGTAGCCCCCAGAACTTGAGGAAAGAAATGTCAGTTCCCATGTTAGGGTTTGGATTTATAATATCTCCCAGGGGCTCAAGTGTTGGTCCCCAATGCAGCAATGTTCAGAGATGGGGCTTTTGGGAAGTGATTGAATTATGAAGACTCTAATCTCTCAGTGGATTAATCCATTGATAGATTCAAAATGGGAAGGCATTACTGGCAGGTAGTAGAAACTATAGGAGATGGAGCCTGGTTGGAAGAAGTGGGTCACTGGAGGCATGCCAGGAGGACATATATTGTCCCTGGCCTTCCTTGCTCTCTCTGCCTCTGCTTCCCAGTCACCATGAAGCGAGCCGTTTTGCTCTGCCATTTCCTTCTGCTGTGATGTTCTACCTCATCACAGAAACACTGGCATCCGCCAACCATGGACTGAAACCTCTGAAGCTATGAGCCAAAATACATTTTCTCAGTTCTTTTGTTACAACGATTAAAAGCTCACCCACCCCCAATTCTATATTTATCTAATTACATGTATGTAATACAGAAGGCAATGTATTGGGTGAAAACCATTTGATTATTCAAAAAAGTAACGAACAAATGGCTACTTCTATATAGTCTCCACTCACCACATCTTTTTGCCTTCCTCCTTCTCTTCATAGGAGAAGTGTTATTGTTATAACTTAATATTCTACACTACTACAAACTTAATGGTCATATTAACTATATATGCTCACACCCCACACACAAGAATTTAGACACATAACAGTATGAGAACTAATGTTTTTAAAGCATCTATGATGTATTCTCCTATTCTAGGTTTTTTGATACTTAATACATTGTTTTCAATTATGAATTGGCATGTTGTTATATCTATCTTAAATATCAGATGTGAAGAATAAGTTGCCTAAGGCCATATACTGATTACTTGAGGGAGGTGGAAATCTATATAATTGTGGTTTTTTTACACCTTGTGCATTACAACATTTTTTGCCTCAAGAACACAATTTTCCAAGAGTATTTCCAAGTTATATCACAGCCTGGTTTCTGTTTAATATTTCTAAATAAAAAAATAAATTCAATTTAAACAAAACAAATAGAAAGTGCATACCATTTCTTGAATATGTAAGTATTCTTGTGTCAAAACTGCAATATGAAGAAAAAAATCTCTAAGCAAGGTTTTCTTAAATATATAGTGATGTTACTCAAAAATATCAATAATATTTATTTAAATTATGTATTTGTTTATTAATATTTGGTTTGGGATCCTTTTAGTTCTGCATAGTTATCAATATTTCTACAAATTGATATTTTTCTAAAAAAATTCTGTCACTAAATAAAGGTATAAAAAATGAAACCAATAATATCATGAACAACAGTTTTTATTGTCCATTGGGAAATTGGGTTCTATGAAATTCTGGTTAATGTGGGGGTTTTTTGTTTGTTTGTTTTTGTTTGTTTAATACTTTTATTTATTTGTGTATATATATATATTTTATGTGGTGCTGGAAATCGAACCCAGTGCCTCACGCATGCCAGGCAAGCACCCTGCCACTGAGCTACAACCCCATCCCTTTATTTGGCTTTTGTTTGGAAAAATTTAAGAGTTATATAAATATAACTTTAAGTAAATTTTTTTTAAAGAGAGAGAGAGAATTTATAATATTTATTTTTTTAGTTTTCAGCGGACACAGCATCTTTGTTTGTATGTGGTGCTGAGGATCGAAACCGGGCCACACGCATGCCAGGCGAGCGCGATACCGCTTGAGCCACATACCCAGCCCTGAGTAAAATTAATAAACATTTAGATACTTATGTTAAATTAGTTATTATACTTTCAAAGCTAAAAATATTTGGAATATATAAACTCTTTCAGGAGAGTTGTGTTGCGGAACAGATTTTTGTGTGCCGCAGTCTGGCTGGGCACAAATCACGAGCCACTGAAGCAGGAACAAACTTTATTTCTGAACTCCACCAGCACACTCCACACATGCTCCCAGGAACTCCTCCAGGAACCAGCAGCTGGAAATATCCTCTGGAAATCCCTCCTCCTGCACTTCCCCAACCAATGGGAACTCTCTGGGAATTCCCCAGGAATCCCCATGAGAACTCCAAAGTAGCATGAGAACTGCAAAATAGCATGAGAACTGCAAAGTAGCGGCAGAGGCGGATAGTAATGCCTCGCCTGTCAATCAATACTATTGGCAAAATGCCAGGGGCCATTCCCACTCAGCTGTGACTCTCAGCATTTGTGATAATGAATCCTTCTAATATAATGTAGCAATGAGCTTCCACTTATTGCTTTACATAATCCTTGTACATCTACTTTTGGGAACACTTCCCATAGTATTATTATTCCTGTCCCTTCTGATTGATCTTATAGTTGTGCTGGGTTAGGCAAGGGCTTGAAAGATGGGGACCACAGTTCTTACTAAATATTTAATTAAAGACATCTAAAGTTTTTCTTCAGCAATGAAGAATGAAGTCTCCCAGACGAGCAAAAGTTGAAGATCTGCTTTATGAGAAAAGCTTAAAGATTTTCAAACAGAAATGAAGATAGCAATTACTATCATGAATACATATGAAAGTATAAAACTTACCAATGTAGGTAATCACACACTGTGGTACTGTAATGGTTGTGGGTAAATAAAACCTGTCTCTAATATATGGGTTAAAAATTAAAATAGTAAAAAATGACAAGAGCTATGATAAGTTGTTAAGAAACACACAATGCCCAGATGTAAATTGTGACATCAGAGACATATATTGTGGGAGGACAAAGTGTTTAGAATTTTATATGTGGCAGAAATTATGTTGTTACCAGTTTAAATAGTTGACTAAAATGTTTTATGTAAGCCTCACAGTAACTACAAAGCAAAAGAAAATTACAGCATATATACAAATGATAAAGAGAAAGTTTAACCACATAGAAAATTATCAAATCACAAAGGTCAACAAGAGAGGAAGAAAGAAACTAAAAAATGAACAGAAAACAAATAACAAAATGGCTTAGTATACAACATAGCATAAGTCCTTAGCTATCAATAATAATCTTGCATATAAATGGATTAAATTTTCCAATCAAAAGAGAGTAGTTGGATGAATTACAAAAGAAAAAACAAGATCCAACTTCCACATGATAGAACTTCCATATGACCCAGGTAACATCATTCTGAGTATATATCCAAAAAGAAGTGAAATCACCATCTCAAAAAAAAATACTTGTCCCATGTTGATTGAGCATTATTCACAACAGGCAAGATGTGGAAACAATCTAGTGTTTGTAAACAGACAAATAGATGAAGAAATGATCACACACACACAGAGACACATGCATACATAGTGGAATATTATTCAACTCTCAGCCCTCAAAGAAGAATGAGATGATCTTGCCTTTTGGTACAATGTGGATGAGCCTAAAAGAGTTATATGAAATAATCCAGACAGAAAAAGAAAAATATTGTGTAGTCACATTTACATGTGGAATCTAATATATATATATATATATATATATATATATATATATATATATATATATATATAAATTGTATATATATTATATATATAAAATCTTATATATATAAGTATATATGTATGTATTTATATATGTGTATATATAAGTGTAAATACATATATATGTGTATTTATATATAATGAGAGAAGAGAGAGAGAGAGAATAATGGTTACCAGGGGTAGGTGATTGGGAAATGTGCAGATATAGGTCAGAAGATACAAATTAACAGATGGATAAAATGAACAAGTCCAGAAATTTAATGTATAGTGTAAGGATTATACAATTGCATTATATTTAGGATTCCCAATGAGTAGATTTTAGCTACTCTTGCCACAAACACAGAACTAATGGATAATTATGTGAGATGATGAATCTGTTAATTTGCTTCCCCATAAAAATCTTATTTTACCATCTGTGTATCCCATAATATCATGTTGTATGTCTTAAATGTACACAATAGAGTTTACATAGCAAAAAGAAAGAAAGAAAGAAACAGGTAAGTCACACTGCACTTTATTTCTGCAACTAAGCAATATCAAAACAAGCAGAAAGTTCTTTGGACAATACAGAAAAAGCCCAACCTTGGTCAAATAAATGTAAATCTGAGCATAAATTCAGACTAGATGATATTTAGACTCTTCAGCTAGTTTTATGTCAAAACTTAATGTTCTTTAAACATAGACTCTTTTGGAGTTGTCATCTTCACATTCTGGCAGAGTTCACATGTGCCTATGTGAATCAACTAGGTCAGATGGAGAGATATGAAGCACAAATACAAGATTTAAGATGCATTTGCACCAGAGATGCCCACAACAATATACAGCTGAATGAGGTTTTCCCATTCACACTCTGTATTGAGATTTCTAAAACCAAGTTGTTATGCATAAGGCACAATGACTCACTAACCTAGCCACAATACTGAGACATATCAGTGTGGCATTTAAATAAATCCAGGTCAAAAATCAGGGTGAATATAACATCATCATCATCATTATTATTATTATTGTTATTATTATTATTATTCTCTGGTCAAACAAAAACCAAGAATTAAAAAGTAATTACTTAGAACAGAGTTTAGAAAACACCTGTAAAAGAATTGCCTCAATGACCCAAATATTGGTTTTATCATTGGTTTTACTTTTAAATATAAGTAGCTTGGAGTAAAAATCTTTTTCTGATAAAAGTCATAAGTTAATTTGAAGTATAAATGTTTATTATTGTAATAGTAAAAATGGAATAATTCATGGTTGTAAACATCGTTAATTATTTACAAAATCCATTTTAAGAACTTTCCAATAGTAAAATAAATCAGGAAATAGGTTGACCTTTATGAATGGTAAGAGAAAATATACCAAACAGATAATTTTAGGATGAAAATTATGATTTTATAGCCAATGAACTACTATGAATAATTCCAATACTAATAAATTTAGAAGGATACATATTAGCTCCTATTATATTTCCAATCTATGTAGAATTGTTTGAGGACTAGCATATAGTAAGACAACCTTTAACACTTGTACTGTATTTCACATTTAATTATTTAATTTGTTGTATTTAATATTCAATTACTTAATTCACACTTTTGCAAGAAGTCTTTCAAGAAAAAGATTTATTTGGTTGTATTTATTTATTTATTCTAATCAGTTACACATGACAGCAGAATGCTCTTTGATTCATTGTACAAAAATAGAGCACAATTTTTGACTATTCTGGTTGTACCCAAAGTAAGGTCACACTATTCTTGCAATCATACATGTATCTAGGGTAATGATGTTCTCATTCCACCATCTATTTACCCCCATTCCTCTCCCTACCTCATCTTTGCCCCATCCAAAGTTCCTCCATTCATCCTATGCCCCTGCCAATATGGATGAACTCCACTTATCAGAGAAAACATTCCTCCTTTGGTTTTTTGGGATTGGCTTACTTTGCTTAGCATGATATTTTCTAACTCCATCCATTTACCTGCAAATGCCATAATTTTATTCTCTTTTATTGCTGAGTAGTAGTCCATTGTGTTGGTTCCACAGTTTGGCTATTGTGAATTGTACTGCTATGAACATTGATGTTGCTGCATCACTGTAGAATGCTATTTTTAAATCCTTTGGGTATAGACCAAGGAGTGGGATACCTGGGTCAAAAGGTGGCTTCATTTTCTATGGAATCTCCATACTGCTTTCCATATTGGCTGCACCAATTTGCAGTCCCATCAGCAGTGTATGAGTGTACCTTTTTCCCCACATCCTCACCAACACTTATTGTTGTTTGTATGCATAATAGCTGCCATTCTGACTGGAGTGAGGTGAATCTTAGAGTGGTTTTGATTTGCATTTCTCTAATTGCTAGTAATGATGAACATTTTTTCATGTATTTGTTGACTGACTGTACATCATCTTTTGAGAAGTGTCTCTTCAGGTACTTGGCCCATTTATTGTTGGGTTATTTTTTTTTTTATGTTTAGCTTTTTGAGCTCTTTATATACCCTAGTGATTAGTGCTTTATCTTTATATACCCTAGTGATTAGTGCTCTATCTGATGTGTGAGAGGTAATGATTTACTCCCAAGATGTAGGCTCTCTGTTCACCTCACAGATTGTTTCTTTTGCTGAAAAGAAGCTTTCTTAGTTTGAGTCCATCCCATTTATTGATTCTTGATTTTAATTCTTGTGCCACAGTAGTCTTATTAAGGAAGTTGGGGCCTAATCCCACATGATGGAGATTAGGCCCTACTTTATCTTCTATTAAACACAGAGTTTCTGGTTGTATTTTTAAGTCCTTGATCCATTTTGAGTTGAGTTTTGTTTATGGTGAGAGATAGGGTTTGAATTTCATTATGTTGCATATGGGTTTCCAGTTTTCCAGCACCATTTGTTGAAGAGGCTATCTTTTCTTGGTACCTTTGTCTAAAAGAAGATAATTGTAGTTTTGTGGGTTAGTCTCTGTGTCCTCTATTCTGTACCATTGGTCTACCAGTCTGTTTTGGTGCCAATACCATGCTGTTTTTGTTACTATTGATCTTTAATTTAAGGACTGATGTAGTGATGCCATCTGCTTCACTCTTGCTGCTAAGGATTGCTTTAGCTATTCTGGGTTTCTTATTTTTCCAGCTGAATTTCATGATTGCTTTTTCTATTTCTATGAGGATGTCATTGGAATTTTGATCAGAATTGCACTAAATCTGTATAGTGCTTTTGGAAGTATGGTCATTTTGATGATATTAATTCTGCTTATCCAAGAGCAAGGTAGATCTTTCCATCTTCTGAGGTCTTCTTTGATTTCTCTTTTATTAGGGTTCTGTAATTTTCATTATATACATCTTTCACCTCTTTTGTTAAGTTTATTCCCAAGTATTTGATTTTTTTTTTTTGAGGCTATTGTGAATGGGGTAGTTTTCCTCATTTCCCTTTCTGAGGATTTGTCACCGATATACAGAAACGCCTTTGATTTATGGGTGTTGATTTTATATCCTGCTATTTTGCTGAATTCATTTACTAGTTCTACAAGTTTTCTGGTGGAATTTTTAGGATCTTCCAGGTATCGAATCATATCAACAAATAGTGCAAATTTGAGTTCTTCTTTGCATATATATATATATATATATATATATACTCAAATTTAAATAATTAAAGGGATATATATATATCCCTTTAATTTCTTTCATCTGTCTAATTGCTTTGGCCAGTGTTTCAAGAACTATGTTGAATAGAAGTGGTGAAAGAGGGCATCTCTGTCTTGTCCCAGCTTTTAGAGGGAATGCCTTCAGTTTTTCTCCATTTAGAATGATGTTGGCCTAGGCTTAGCATACATAGCCTTTATGATGTTGAGACATGTTCCTGTTATCCCTAGTTTTTATAGTGTTTTGAACATAAAGGGGTGCTGTATTTTGTCAAATGCTTTTTCTGCATCTATTGAGATGATCATACGATTCTTTAATTCTACTGATGTGATGAATTACATTTATTGATTTCCATATGTTGAACCAACCTTGCATCCTTGGGATGAATCCTACTTTATCATGATCTTTTTGATATGTTTTTGTATTTGTTTTTCCAGAATTTTATTGAGAATTTTAGCATCTATGTTCATTAGAGATATTGGTGTGAAGTTTTCTTTTTTTGATGTGTCTTTGTCTGGGTTTGGAATTAGAGTGATATTGGCCTCATAGAATGAGTTTGGAAGTGCTGCCTCTTATTCTATTTCCTGAAATAAATTGGAGAGTATTGGTATTAGTTCTTCTTTAAAGGTCGTGTAGAACTCGACTGTGCATCCGTCCAGTCCTGGGAATTTCTTCGTTGATAGACTTTTGATGACATCTGCTATTTCAACACTTGAAATTGATCTGTTTAAATTGTGTATATCATCCTGATTCAATTTGGACAAATTATATGACTCTAGAAATTTTCTATATTCTCTATTTTATTGGAGTACAGGTTTTCAAAAGAATTTCTAATTATCTTCTGTATTCTGTAGTGTCTGTTGTGATATTTCCTTTTTCATCACATATGTTAGTGATTTGAGTTTTCTCTCCACTTCTCTGTTAGCATGGCTAAGGGTCTGTCAATTTTATTTATTTTTTCAAAGAACCAACTTTTTGTTCTGTCAATTTTTTCAATTGTTTCTTTTGTTTCGATTTTATTGATTTCGGCTCTGATTTTAATTATTTCCTGTCTTTTACTGCTTTTGGTGTTGATTTGTACTTTTTCTAGGGTTTTGCGATATATAATGTTAAGTCATTTATTTGTTGACTTTTTCTTTTTTTAAGGAATGAACTCCATGCAATGAACTTTCCTCTTAGAACTGCTTTCATAGTGTCCCAGAGATTTCAATATGATATATCTGTGTTCTCATTCACTCTAAAAACTTTTAAATCTCCTCCTTGATGTCTTCTGTAACCCATTGTTCATTCAGTAGCATAGTATTCAGTCTCTAGGTGTTGGAGTGGATTTTTATTTATTATTTTATCATTGATTTCTAATTTCATTCCTTTATGATCTGATATAATGTAGGATAGTATCTCTACTTTTTTATATTTGCTGAGAGGTGCTTTGCGGCATAGTATATGATCTATTTTAGAGAAGGATCCATGTGCTGCTGAGAAGAAAGTATATTCTCTCATTGAAAGTTGAAATATTCTATATATGTCAGTTAAGTTTAAGTTATTGATTGCATTATTGAGTTCTATAGTTTTGTTCAGTTTTTGTTTGGAAGATCTATCTAGTGATGAAAGAGGTGTGTTAAAGTTACCCTAAATTATTGTGTTGTGGTCTATTTGACTTTTGAACTTGAGAAGAGTTTATCTGATGAAAATAGCTTCTCCATAGTTTGGGGCATATATATTTATAATTGTTAAGTCTTTTTTAGTGTATGGTTCCCTTGAGTGTCCTTCTTTATCCTTTTTGATTGACTTTAATTTGAAGTCTAGCTTATTTGATATGATGACAGAAACCCCTGCTTGCTTCCACAGTCCATGTGAGTTGTATGATTTTTCCCAACCCTTCACCTCCAGTCTGTGGATGTCTTTTTTCTATTAGATGTATCTCTTGGAGGCAGCATATTGTTAGTTTTTTTTTTCTTTTTTGTTAATCCAATCTGCTAGTCTATGTCTTTGATTGGTGAGTTTAGGCCATTAACATTCAAGGTTATTATTGAGACATCATTTGTATTCCTACCACTTTTGTTTATTTTTGGTACTTAATGTGAGTTGATGTTTCATCTGATTAGATTTTGCTTTAGTGTAATCCCTCACTCTACTGATTTGCATCATTGTTTTTCATTTCTTCTTTTTGGAATATTTTGCTGAGGATGTTCTGTAGTTTAGGCTTTCTAGTTGTAAATTCTTTTAACTTTTGTTTATCACGGAAGATTTTTATTTCATCCTCCAATCTAAAGCTTAGTTTTTCTGGATATAATATTCTTGGTTGGCATCCATTTTATTTAAGAGCTTGGTATATGTTATTCCATGATCTCCTGGTTTTGAGGGTCTGGGTTGAAAAATTTGCTGAGATACGAATTGGTCTCCTCCTATATGTGATCTGATTCCTCTCTCTTGTGGCTTTTAAGATTCTATCCTTATTCTGTATGCTAGGCATTTTCATTATAATGTGCCTTGGTGTAGATCTGTTGTAATTTTGTACATTTGATGTCCTGTAAGCCTCTTGAATTTGATTTTCCAATTCATTCTTGATGCTTGGGAAATTTTCTGACATCTCATTGAAGAGATTGTGCATTCCTTTGGTTTGAAACCCTGTGCCTTCCTCTATCCCCAAAACTCTTAGATTTGGTCTTTCGATGCTGTGCCATAATTCTTGGATGTTCTGATCATGGTTTCTAACTTTCTTCACTGTGTGTTCAGCTTTATTTTCCAGATTGTATACTTTGTCTTCATTGTCTGATGTTCTTTCTTCCAAGTGATCTAGTCTGTTGGTTTTGCTTTCTATTGAGTTTTTTATTTGATTTATTGTATCCTTCATTTCAAGGATTTCTGACTGGCTTTTTACAGGATCTCGATCTGTCTCTTGAAGTAATCTTTTGCTACCTGTATTTGCTCACTTATCTCATTGTTGGAGTGATCAATTTTGCTTGTACTTGTTCACAGATCATTTTAATTATGAACCTTCTGAACTCCTTCTCTGACATTTCATCAACTTCACTGTCCATGGGTTCTGTTATGATAGTGTTCTTGTTTGTTTGGGTTACTTTCTTTCCTTGTTTTTTCATGTTGTCTATGTGTCTTCCTTTCTTACAGTGTGGATCTGAGATATTACAGTTTCTTCCCTATGTTCTTGTAGTTTCTGTGCAGGTTGTCTGTACCTCACCTTGATGTTGGGCTTCCAGACTCTGCTGGTGTCCCTCAATGGATGCTACTTCATCCTGGGTCTGGGACCTGAGTAAGTTGGAGTGGGTGGATCTGGGCCGCTGGGCTCTACCTCCCTCGGAAGTCTGTTAGTAGGAAGGGGTGGTGGTCCTGCACCAAAGGCTAGGATTTGGCAGTGTCTGCCCTGGTGGGGTGGGGGGTAAACGGGGCCTACTGAGATCCTGGATCCTGTGTGGGCTGGTGTGCTACTTATTGTTATTAGTATTCTTGATAATTGACATTCTGACTGGAGTGAGATTAAATCTTAGAGTAATTTGTAAGAATACAAAAAATGTTCAACATCTCTAGTAATTAAAGAAATGCATTTCTTTAATTACTAGAGATGTTGAACATTTTTTCATATATTTGTTGATTGTTTATCTTCTGAGAAGTGTCTGTTCAGCTTCTTAGCCCATTTATTAATTGAGTTGTTTGGGGGTTTTTTTTGGTGTCAAGTTTTTGAGTTCTTTATACATACTCGAGATTAGTGCTCTATCTGATGTGCATGTGGCAAAAATTTGCTCCCCAAAATGTAGCCTCTCTGTTCACCTTATTGATTGTTCTTTTTTCTTTCTTTCTTTTTCTTTTCTTTCATTTTTCTGAGAAGAATCTTTTTAGTTTAAATCCATTCCCATTTATTGATTCTTGATTTTATTTCTTGAGCTTTGTCTTCTTAAGAAAGTTGGGGTTTAATATGACATGATGATTTGGATCTACTTTTCTTTCTATTAGATGTAAGTTCTCTGGTCTAATTCCCAGGTCATTGAGACAAAGGCACCAAAAACACACATTGGGGAAAAGATGGCCTGTTGAACAAATGGTGCTGGGAAAACTGGAAATCCATATGCAGCAAAATGAAACTAAACCCCTATCTCTCTATTTTTTTTTTTATTCTTACAAAATGTGATTTTTAAAGATAGGTATCAACTTTGCCTCCTTAGCTCATCACTTGAAACAGGTCGTAACAAAATTGAACACTCTAATTGTTATTAAGTGTTGTTATGTTGAGCTGAATTTTCTTGCTCTGTGGGATCTACTTACATTTTTTATAACATGGATTCATTTCACATACAATTATACGATCAATAATATCTTCCCCAACTTATTATCCCTCTTTTGTATGCTAAGAATCTCAGCCCCAGTCCAAATTTCCACAAGCATATGTTATGGGACATGATTTCTATACCTTATAAAACTTCTCAGTTCTTCTTATTAAAGAAAAATATTCATACATATCCAGATGTCTAGGAAAAGTTGTTTTCACAATTGAAAATCTGTGTGTTTGAACATAGAGATAAGGATTAATTTAGATCTAAGAACTTTATTTCTGAGATGCAAAAACCTGTTTATTACATATTTCATGTAAAACCTGACTACAGACTTACTTTTTTAAATTTTATTTTTTAGTTGTAGATGAACACAACACCTTTATTTTCTTTATTTATTAGTTTGTAGGTGGTACTAAGAATCAAATCTAGTGCCTCACATGTGGGAGACAAGCGCACTGCTACTGAGCTACAACCCCAACCGCAACATACTTCTTTAGTTAGAATGGTGTTATACAAAGTATGTTCTATGTAAAGTTACAGTTGCTATAGACATATAAAACACAAAAATAATTTATTCTTGGTCAATTTAGCTTCAAATGATTCTATTGATTTAAATTTTAGCAAACTTAAATTTAAGAGGTTTTTAAATTGAAGTACTCATCAGAAACTTTGATATGTTATTGTGCCAGATGATTCCTCAGGGGATGAATATAGTACAATGTTTTACAAATTTGTAGTATCAGGACCTTTCTTATGGGTCTTTTAGGAGACACTTTGAATTAGAATATTATTACTCTTTCTTAAAATATATGTGCGTGTGTGTGTGTGTGTGTTGTAGATGGACACAATAACTTTATTTTATTTATTTATTATTATGTGGTGCTAAGGATTGAATCCAGTGCCTCACATATGCCAGGCAAGCACTGTAGCACTGAGCCCCAGCCCCAGCCCCATTATTACCCTTTGGAGTATTAAAAAATAGATTTTTTTTCAAGTAGTAAAGAAACAATATTATCTGAAATGTGAAATTGAAGTTATTCATGCAATGGAAATCTTTTGATTACTGTGGAAAGTTCATGTTTCTCAGATCTAAATGTTATACAAAACAGAAGTTGATTAGGATATGTCAAAAGAAGAGATGTTTATGCAGCTAGAAACTGAATTCTGTTGGTGGAGGTGAGTTAAAAATCAGAGGTAACTTTGGTTCCCAGTGATGCAAGTTTGGCCCTACATCCAGGAAACTCTATGAGCCCATTTGGGATAAAAGGCAGTTGTCTTAGGACAACTGTACACCAAGGCTGTTTGGCGCTTGAACTCAAATCTTTGAAATGAACTATGTCCTTTAGCAAAATGTTTGCAGGGAAAGGGGGAATCTGTCCTGATCATGTCCCGATAATCCCAAAGGCCTCTATGCTAAAGGTGGTGATTGCAAACTTTGTGGTTCTGTGGAACACTTTAAAAAAGACTGCCTTGAAATTCAGAATTCAGAATTCACATCAAAGGGTCACAATTGATCACTGGGCAAAGGGATGAGTGCAGACTATGAAGAAATTTTGAATGAGCCTAAATTAAAGAAAACCAAAAAATACCTAAAGTTGTCAGTTTTTAATAACATTCAGCACTGTTATTAGTTATTATCACATCATTACTTTCCAAATTAGACTTGCTTTACAAGTTAGGCTTCTTTAGAGTTAAGAACAGTTTACTGCATTCTGTCTATCAAGGAGAATTTCTACCACTCTTTGAAGAAAATCACCCAAGAAAAGCACAAAATGATTAAATTGAATTCTCTAAAAATACTTTCTTTTTCCAAAAATTTTTTTTTAGTTGTTGATGGACTTTTATTTTATTTCCTTATTTTTATGTGGTGCTAGGAATCCAACCCAGTACCTCATGCATGAGGCAAGCGCTCTACCACTAAGCTACGACTCCAGCCTCCATAAACTGGACAGAACTTAGACATAACTAAGTTCTATAGTTGATTGTATAGTATGTGTGTATATATATATATATATATATATATATATATATATATATGTGTGTGTGTATTTTATATATATAAATATATATGATATAGATGATTGTAAACAACCATTTTTTTAAAAGCAAACTGTGGGAGACCAACCTTATACATGACTGAGTTAACTCTCCTGCTGGGCGACGTGGCATCAGGCACCCATGCTGCTAGACTGCCCCGCTCTTCTAGGGTTCGAGTGACTGTCTTTGTGCCTGGACATGTCTTCCTACAGCCCCATGGGTGGAGCTATGCTCACCTGTTCCTTTGTAATATAACCCCTTGCCCTGTTTAGGATAGAATGTTCCATGCAAGTGCCTTGTGTGTGTCCCCTTCTCTTACTGTGCCCTTGGGTGTGGCCTACCCAGGTGTCAGTCAACCTGCTGACAGTGGACATCATGAAGTTAGACTCAGCCCCCTGAAACCTGACCCCTTGCCTCATTTGAATAGCTTCTCCTCAATAAAAGGAGTCAGCGTGTGCTCTCTCTCTGTCTCTCTTCCTGCGGACCCTTAAGGTCAGAGGAACCATCACAGCGACCCCAAAGAAAAAGGTATTTGTGTCTCTTGTGTGGTTATTTTGTGCAGCCCAGTGAGTCCAGCTTACCTGGAGTGACCCCTGAGCCTTTTAGTTTCGAACACAACAGAAACCCGGCAGTAAACTATACATTAAAATGAATCACTTCTAAACAAAGCATACTGCTTTGCATTTTTGAATGAATTTTTGGTCATATTGTTTGCTTGACTTATTAGAATTTATTAGTATAATAGAAATGTATAAATTGCCACAAAGTGTATTTTTAAAATATTGAATTAAAATGCATTTGCTATTTGCTTCTTTTTCCCTGAAAAAAAAAGGTTATAGAGCACTAATCTCACTATTTATTAGACATTTACTATATGCTATGTATAAAATTAAAGTATATATGTGTGTTTGGCTATATATATATTCATGTGTTTATATATATACATAAGCACATATATGTACATATATACATGCACATACACACACTCTCACACATTAAAGTATTAGTATACCTATTTATTTCATGTAAGCCCAATGATGTGGAATGGTCTTCATCTCTAGTTTACAAACATATGGAGGCCTGAAGGACATAGCCAAAATTGCCCAAAGTCACATAGTGTTGAATCTGATATTTAACCCTGAGTTTTTCTGACACCAAAAATCTTGCAATAGCTATCAAATAAGAGCAGGGTTAGCTCTTTGGTATCCAAGTTACTGGACTGAGAGTAATATTGATCCCCAAGAAAATCCCTGGGGCTGCCATGTCAATTAGACCTTGAGTGTTTTAAGGATTAGGTGGTTAGAACTAGAAGTTCAGTCCTAGTGATCACAATGCTTTATCATAGAACTACCTGCCTATTTTGCTTTTGGATACCTTTGACTATGTCAACTCCTATTCAGTTTGAACTGCTCTCCTGTACTGAGCACCTGTCTCTTACTTTCCTCACCTTCACCAGCTATGTTTTGGTCTCCTTTCCTATGACATATCTTGAATCACATGGATCATGATGTGTCCTAGCGCTGTTCACAGAGTTTTGGAAATGAAGATAATTTTATAATATTCCTATCTATAATGAAGAATTGCTTTAAAATTGTGAATTTAATTCCCACATTTTTTCCCACAGAGGATCTTCTTCCTAGGCACTGTAAATTCAAATCTGGATTCCTAGGCTGAGAGTGGAGATAGAATAACTGGTCTCAACAAAGGAAAATGTATTTTCTAGAATTATTCCTCAATGTCTAGGTTGCCCCATGGAACTTTAAAAACCAAATAATCTGATGAAATTGAAGTTAGTAAATATCTCTGCTGTTAATGCACAGAAGAGATAATGTATAATAAAGTACTATAAAAATTTATAATGTAGTATAAAAATCATAAGATATAGTGCTTAGTCTTATTACAGAATAATTTGAATCAAAATACCCATGTTATGCAAGTTGTTACTGTCATTTAAGAAATGAAGGGGATGAAGTGATTCCCTAAAGTTTTTTAAAGCCATAATATTATATAATAATATGATTTCAGCTAGCAAAGGGGAGATATAAGTTTGGAAGTATAAAGGAGTAGAATGATTAACCAGGCCTCCCTTGAAGTGAGTGCACCAAGTTAATAAAATCAGATGTTAAAACTAGATTTTATTTCATCCACCCCTGAAGTTTCAACTTCCTATTCTAAAATTGTTTTGGTAGTCATAATGACTAAGCATAAAAAAATATTGAGAAACACTAGCAAGACCTTTTAATGCTCTAGGTATTTATAGCAGAAAATAATCTAAGAAAACATTTCAAGGAGTTTTGAACTTAAGTTTAAGAAGATTGAGATGAAATTTTATCCATTATAAATATAAATTTAGTTGAATAAATGAAAATATTTTCTTGAAATAAAAACTAAAAACTACCATAAACAACTACATATGGTAAACTAAAATGTGTTTTTCAACTCATATGGCAAATACTATACTTTGCAAAAAAAAGACAGTGAACAAATATATAATGGTAGTTATAAATATCTACTGTGTTCAAGTTCATTATAAAATAAAAAATGGAAATTTAAAACAAAAGCACATTAAATTTCATTTCTCAGTTTGGAAATAGTTTCTAAACTATGGGAATACCAGGTCTTAGCAGGACGTGGGACAGTGAACACTTACTTTTATATTCTGTTGGAAGAGATGTCAATTGTAACCATCTTTCTTGTAGACATTTTGGTAGTCTGCATTACTCTGAATTAGAACACTTATACATAAATACATATATAATAATATTTATGTAAACATTTTTTGCCACATTACTTGTAATCTATTTTATAATTGATGCATTTTTATCATACATAGTAGTGGAGTTTGTTGGTATGTATTCATACATGCACATAACTATTTTAATGCATTTATTTCCCTATAACCTCAACTTTCCCTCCCATACTATTTATAATCTTAAAAAAGAAAACAAATATCCAAAAACATGGAAACATGCATGGGTTACTATCATGTGATGCAATAGAATACGATGAGCATAGAAAATGTACTTTATATTCACTGAAATTAAACAAATGTTACAAAATATTGCTAAATTTAAAAGGAAGTTTTATATATATATTATATATATAATATATATAGTATGTATTAGTGTGTTTCTATGCTTGTAATAAAACATAGTTGTAATTTTTTATATTCAACAGTAGAATTTTGTGTGTGATCTTTTGTTTTTTCTTCAATGAAGATATAAGTATGTGAAACAAGGATGCAACAGGGTATGTGATTGATCCATGTTGCCATTTGTGCATTGCCATTCTTTTTGCACTTGAATATTCTCTCAAAGGACTTTGAAACTCCACACAAAATTAGACACTCTTAGTGATATTCCACTGTAATAAAAGTGATGAAAAATTAGAGAAAGGTATATACGACGTTAACTCACACTGCTGTGCCAAAAAGTTAATGGAAAAAATGTTTTAGAAGGGGATTTTAGAAAAAGAAAGCCTTTGTGGCATAATCTTCAAATAGTCCCTACTTCTTACCTACTTGCTGAAAAAACAATGATTACAAATAAATAACTTTATAATCATTAACTTTTAATGTTGTAAAGCACTCTAATCAGTTTAACAGATACCTATTAGTCTATTTTCTGTTACTATAACAGAATGCTTGAGACTGAATGATTTATAAAGAAAATTGTTTGGAGTTGCAGTTCTGGAGGCAGGGAAGTCCAAGATCAGACAGCTGCATCTGGTAAGGGCCATGAGCTGTTTGGATTCTAGAAGAGAGAAGCAAAAGGTAAGTGCATGTGTTGCAAAAGGAGAGAATATGAAGGATAACTCTGCTGTATAACAACCTGCCCCTGGCATGACTAGTCCTATCTCATAGGAGTGAGAACACACACCTATAGGACAGCATTAATCTATTCATGAAATCTACACCCCCAGGACTCAAACACCTCCCACCAAGTCCAATCCTCCAATACTGACACATTAAGGAAGAAGACAGTATGAACTTTGGTGTAGACGAACCACATTTGTATCATAACAATATTTGAAACAATGATAGGTTTCCCTACCTTCTAAAACAGAAAAGCCATTGTGCTTGTGAATCACATTCATCATTCAATACGAAGCTTAATCCTATCACTGACTCTAATGCTACTCTCAAGTGAATTATTTCTTTGAAGGCTTTTAGATATGGTCTAAATCCTGCAAAATGACTTTCTTTTTGTGACTTTTTTTTCATAAATTATTTAATTATTCACACCTAAATACTTAACTACATTAAGCTCCCCTAGATTATGAGTTTTGTGAGCACATGGTAAGTAGATGATTAAAAGCATTTATTATCGTTGGCAGATATTATTTCTTTATGATCTTTCCATCAGGATCAAATAAAATATCTGAATGCCTATCATGCAGTAATTGCCCAGTAAATATTAGTTGTTTAATTAGCTTAATTATGGGCAAAATATTGCCTTTAGATTTTCAGTTCTGTTTAACAACTACAGAAATTTGCTTCTTCAATTAAAAAAAATATATAATATGGTGTCTCCTTTGCAATGTGGGTATTAGATTCTAGATGTACTCTCATACACCCTAAATAAAAATGTTGCCACCATTCTGTAACACAAAAAAGAACAAAACACGTGGAGTTTGGAGTGTTGAAAGTTAGACTAATAAGAAAATATGATCTCATGCTACATTCATTTACTGAACACAATTTTTCTGCTTGATTCCTATCTAAAATACTAGAGTTGTGGTCTCAGGGGAATGGAGAGGAAATCAAGAATAGAACATATTTCTGTACCAATTTAAATTTTTTGTCTTCATTATGCAGCAATGTAGGAATCTGTAGAAGTCATGGTAAAGAACACTGATGATTCAAATCCAAGTTCTGCATATATGAACTACATGAACTTAAGGAAGCCACTTCATCTCATGGAGAGTCAATGAACAAGAGCAAGTATATTTATTTCACAGAGTTGCTTTGGCAAATTTGAATTGAGTGGAGTACAGCACTTGGCCCAGTTCCTAATTCAGAGTTAGCAGTCAATAAGTGGCAAGAAATATTCCTGCCATGAATAACTTTGGTAAAGGAAGTCTTGTTAATCTTAGTGCCCAAAACCTTTAAGAAAATATCATGAAATACTAGAATTATGTTCCTCTGTAGTGCACATTATGCACTTGAAGTTGAACCAGCATCCTGGCTCTCCTTCTTCTATTTCTTCCTATTTTTTTTTTCCTGGTAGTCATTCTTTCCCTATATAATAGAACTTCTTTGGGTCAGTCTATCACTCTCCAATATGGTGTCTAGCCTTCTCAAACACAGGTGTCTCCTTATAGCAAACCTAATTGACTTGTTTAAAGTGAACAGAAATATATAGTAAGTCCCAGTTTGGAGATCTGATCTTAAATCTGTGGTGTACCATTGTGTGACAATAAAAAGTCATGATCTTTTGTCTTTAAGATTCTATATCTATAAAACTGGGGTTATATCCTTCAAAGAATTTAGAGATAATTAAGTAATATATAATGCCTTGCCTACCAGATAGTGATGTGTGATGAATGAAAGTGGTTCCTATCATAGTTGTTGATATAAATGTTATAATCATGATTGCCATTATCATTTTTGTAGTCTCAGTTCTTAGCAGGGTCTAGAACACTATTTGCATATGAATGAGTGGATACAGTTACAGTCTTACTGCTGATCAAGTGGTTTTGTTTTGTCATTTAGGCACATATGCCTGTGTTTTCTACTGAAAACAAATGTACATATCGCTAGCATCCCCAGAACCCACTAGTTCTTGCTAGCATCTGATCACTCTGTGATGCGGCTTTGTGGCTCAAGGTTCAGGTGAGTTCTGGAAAATACAGCTGGCTCAGCCCCTTTAAATAAAAATGACTAGACTAGAGAAAGTGAAAAACAGATTTATTTATAAACCATCCTACACAGACACAAGGTGCAGTTATGTTTTCATGACACACCAGCAACTCTTTAAATATTTATCTTCAACCTGGGGAATTCATGTGTAGACGGAAGGCATATTTAGCTTTTAATATGGCATCTCAGCAGGGCCTGCTTAAGGCTGCCCATCTGCAAGATGAAACCTTAGAGCCAATTTTAAAACATTTTTTTAAGGACAGATAAACAGCTTCTAGATGATTTTCAGCAAGACATATGAAAGCAAACCTGGAGCTTTTTATTTGGGAGTTAACATTTAAACCAAAATCAATACTTCTTTTCCAGAACACCTGTAGCAAACTCCTACATAGTCAAGCCTAATTTAAACTTCATTCTATAAAACCAGCTGGAGAACAGTGGATGAATCATAGTAGAGAGTGATGTTTCCCTTTTAGGGCACTAAAAGAAGTAAAAAAAAAAAAATGTAATTATAATGTTATTCCCATCTCGTCTCTTCAGACATAATGGACAGGTATAATGTGTTGTCTCTGCTATTTGAATAAAATTCCTCAGAATTCTACCAGTAAATTTCTAAACATAATGAGGCTATATTATATTTTTCTTTGAAATGATTGCATGACTGAAGATCTGATGTAAGATGTGTATTTATTTTTTTTAAACTGATGCAAACATTGTACACCCAATTAAGGAAAGAATTAAACCACCAAAAATAATGATTGCTTTACCAGTTTGTAAAATGTCTTTAAAAAGTTGGGCCAGAGTTGTGGCTCTGTGGTAGAGCATGAGGCACTGGGTTCGATCACCAGCACCACATTAAAAAAAAAAATTAAAAAAAAAACAAATAAAAATAAAGACATTGTTTCCATCGACAGCTAATTTTTTAAAGTTATACTTGTGTTATAGAATCTCAGATGTCAGATTCAGAACCAGTTTTCAGTTAGTCTCTCGTGAGCACTCCCGTGATTTGAAGAGATGTTCTTCCTTTCCTTTATCTCTCCTCCATTTCCCCTTCCTTTGTTCCTTCAATCTTTCTTTCCCTGCTTTCTTCCTCCTTCCTCCTTCAGTTCTCATGAGCTAGTAAAACTAATGTTCAAGTGTGGACATATCTCAATACCAGTCCATCACTCCTGATAGTTCAAATTATTTTCTTCCAGAAACTCGATTCTTTCTCCATAAAATAAAATTATTTTTAAAACTTTGCATATTACCTAATATGAGATGTGTGGGAATGAGGGTGGACAGGAATGTAGAGAGCCAGGGCAGGAAGAGAACACTCAGAAAGCCACAGTGGAAACACCTAGGTCCCAGAAAAACCTCAGTCACATCCAAGGGCAGCATCACAACATTTGCTCTGAATGCTCCCCTGCCATCACAATGGGCCCTGCGAAGACACTAGGAAGCAAAATAAGTTCCTATAAGCTGATATTCTAAAATCCAAATTTTACAAAGAAGTTTAACTTGCACCAAAATAATCTTTTTAAGAATTAAAAAGAAGAATGTATATGGTTATCTCTCCTCTCTATCCTTTGAATAGCACTTTTTGAAATTAGTGCTGGAATTGAGTAGCCAATATAGTCAGATAAAATCCAGGGCAGGAGAACTGAGACTTGTTTACTCAGTTCTCCAGGTTTCACGTATTTGAAAACATTTACCACCATTAGCAAAATTCTTTGTATCCCTGTATGTCAGTTTCTCAAAATTATTTGCAGTTGAAGAAAGATACAACTGATTATCCTTATTGGAGAGCAAATTATTTGTAGAGCTATTTTCAAAGACTTGGCAAGACTGGATCCCTCTTTCTCGATGTTTCTTGTATAGAATTAAAAGAAAACGTGCGGGCAGTGTGTCTCAAGTTCTTTTCCTCCACCATTATTTTTATTCTGTTTGTTTCTTTCTTTTAAAGTAAAATATGATGCCCTGTGGTTAAATACAATATTATCTAATGATTCAGCTTTGGGCATAACTACAAACTGTGTCTCTTCATCTTAAAATTGTGATCTAACCATTATGAGCTTTGTAAAAGGATCTCCACTTGGATCCAGGTTCTGATATGCAGGGTGATTTATTCCTTTTCTGTAGACGGTTCCTAAAGTTTGTGGATTTTCCTGAGTAGTTCCAGTTTACATATGTAAGGAATGAACTTCTACCACATTTAAGTCACTCTTTTAATGTTTTTTTTTTCTTTCTTTAAGCACCTGATCCTGATTCTATCTGATTTCACTTGTTATCAGGAATAGGGACAAACAGTCCATACCTTCCCAGGGTAGCAAACACGTTGAGTCTGGAACTATGTCATTAGCCAGATGGCACATAGATTTGTCAAAAGGAGGTTGTTGTGACTTAAGAAAATGGAGAACAAAAGCCCTTTCAGGTGAAGTAAACTCCATGTTCGAATGAACTACAAGTACTCTCACATTTAAATCATTAAGGTTTGCTAAGGAGCTATCCAAGAGGGAAATGTGGTGTGTATCTCTATTCTTCCCTATTCTCCATCTTGCACTGTGCCCCAAGGGATGACCTTCATGAACAGGATTAACAAACTCCTACTTTTTGCTGAGTTCAGTCAATGGGAAGCACCATCAGAGTGAAGGAAGGGAAGAAGGTCAGGGTATTTATTTCCTCATCTTCTTCCCTCATTGCCACTCAGGAGCTGCCTATACCTCTCTACAAGGATCACAGCTTCTTCCAGACCCCTTCCTTGGTCCCTTTACATCTAGAGGTTGTAACAGCATCTTGCAGACTAGGAATACCAAACCTCTTACCCTTATACTCACACTCAACATGAAATACTCCTGACACCAAATATCTTTGTTTCCTATTCCAAGGAATTCTGACACTATTACCTGCAGTTAGCCTAGACCCCACAGATTAAGATTTAGTTCCACAGGGCTGGCCACGACCCAATTTAGATGCCAAGTTCAAGGGTTAGTGTCCTGATTTAGATAAGAGGTGTCTTCAAAAAGCTGCTCTATTAATGCAGGAATGTTCCGAGGTGAAATGATTGGATTGTGAGAGCTGTAACCTGATCAGTCCATCCTATCTTAAATGGACTGAGTGATTGTTAACTGGGGGGCATGGCTAAAGGAGGTGGGTCACTAGGAGCATGTCCTCTGGACTGGAGATCAGAGAGAGAAGAGTGAGAAACAGAGTGTTCCACATACTACATCTACAGCCTTGAAGAGTTCATCTTCCCTGTGGCCCATGCTCTCTTTCCTCTCTCTGCTGTCTTGTTGCCATGAGGGAACAGCTTCCTTCTACCATGCCCTTCCACCATACTATTTTGCCTCAGCTTGGGCCCAGAGCAATACAGTCAGCCTACCATGGACTGAACCTCTGATAATATGACTCAAAATAAACTTTTCATCCTGTATATTGTTCTTGTCAGGTATTTTGGTCACAGCCATGCAAAACTTGATGAAAAGAGAAATTGGTATCAAGAAGTGGGGTCATTGATATGGCTAATCTGATTATGGGGTTCAGAAAGCTTTGGAACTGGATTGCTAGAGGGACACAATAGAGAGGAAAACTGAAAAAGCTTTAGAATATTGTATGTGAAGCTAAATGAGCAATTCTGGTGGGAGCTCAGAAGACCAGAGTGCTGATAGAAATTTAGACTGTGCTCATGAGTTTCCAGAAGGAAATAAGGATTCTACTGGGAATTAGAAGCCACTTGAGTTATAACTTGGCAGAGAAATTGTTTATGTTTTTCCCATGTCCTGAGACTTTGTGTGAGGCTAAATTTAAAAGTGATGAACTAATTAATCTAGCAGAGGATATTTCAAGGGAGCACAGCATTCGGTCAGTGACATTAATATTGTTGGCAGCTTGAAGCCAGATTTAATATGGGAAACAAGAGTAGAAAACATAGTTAAGTAATTTTTAAAACTTGACCAGAAACGTGCCACACAAAATTGGGGAAGATATACTGTTGAAGAGATTGCAGCCACCAAAGAAGTGCTAGGTACTTCACACAGAGACAATAGGAAAGAGAGCTTGAGAGAATTTCAGGTGTTGTAGGTTTAGATAGGAGGTATCCCCCAAATGGTCATGTGTGAGACAATGCAAGAAAGTTTAGAGGTGAAATGATTGGAATATGA
Source organism: Urocitellus parryii (assembly GCF_045843805.1). Taxonomy (NCBI): domain Eukaryota; kingdom Metazoa; phylum Chordata; class Mammalia; order Rodentia; family Sciuridae; genus Urocitellus; species Urocitellus parryii. The sequence continues at coordinate 37,882,699 of NC_135540.1, read as the reverse complement.
AAGCCTTAACCTTATCAGTGCACTAATCCTCTGGTAGGCATTAACTGGGCAGTAACTGTAGACAGGTATGGTGTGGCTGGAGAAGGTGGATTCCTGGGGTGTGTGTTATATATTTTGTCCTGAATGAGTGGAGCTCTTTCCCTCTCTCTTTTTCCTTCCTTCCCTCCCTCCCTCTCCTTCCTGGGGGACATGTCTCCAGTTCCTTTTGTCTGTCACACACTTCCACAAAGGTGTCCTGCCTCACTTCAGGCCCCAAGGAATAGAGCCGGCCATCTATGAATTAAGACCTCTGAAACCATGAGCTCCCCCAAATAAATGTTTTTCTCCTCTAATTGTTCTTGTGAGGTCTTTTGGTCACAGCAGTGAAAAATCTTACTAAAACATCAGGAAGTTTGAAGACTATTCCCAATTTAGGGTCAGAAATGAAAAAAGGAAAATTTCCTTTGAGAACAGATTATGAGGGTACCCCACTCACACAGGGGTTCCCTAGAAAGTCGTTTCACTCTATTTGGCCATGAAGGTATTCAGAAGCTAATGCAAGCCATGATCCCAGGGAGCTCAGTTACTGCAAGAGCTGGCAACAGACCTTTGGCATCACCCATGTAGTGCTGGTTCTGCAGAAATACAGGACGCCAAAGTTAAGGAGTCATGGAGGCTTCCACTGAGATTTCAAAAGAACACCTGAGAGATATTCACACAAAGTATAAGAAGGTCAGAATTCCTGCAGGCTGCCTCTGAGAGGGTGATGCATGAAGCTGTGAAGGTGAAGCTGAAGTTGGAATGGAGAATCCTGGAATTAAGGAATTCCAGTATTATGGACTGTCTGCCCAGAAAAGCTGCTGGCAGCACCAAGAGCCAGACTAAGAGATTCCATGTGCACTACAACCAGCAAGGCCAAATGGCTAGGGCTGTAACAGGCCTTTGGAAATAGCATCTTACAGCCATGTTTCCTAGACAGTGCACTAGGAGTTATGGGCAGAGTTATATAAGACCTGCTTTCCTGAAGGGGTTTCAGTCTAGGTTTGGTCCTAAACCTTCTTTCTACACCCTTATTCCTCCCTTTTGGAATGGGAATGTTACTCTGTGACACTGTATAGTGGATATATGAACTTGCTTTGGATTTTCACAGGGTTCACAGCCATGAGTTTGCCTTGAGTTGCAATGGAGACTTTGGACGTGAACTTTTGGCCAATTCTGGAACTGTTAAGACTATGGGACTCTTGGAGATGGACTAAATGCATTTTACATTGTGAAATGGACATGAGAAGAGGTATCATATTATGTTTTGGATATGAAATGTGCTGCCAAATCTCCTGTGATTATGCAGGAATATTTGGAGGTAAACCAATTGGATTGAAAGTAACCCAATCAGTCCATCCTAGCTTGAATGGACTGGTGGTATTATAGGCAGGTGGGTACTGACCGAAGGAGATGGGTCACTGCAGGAGTGCCACAGTCTGGCTGGGCACAATTCAGGAGCCACTTATCAAAAGAAACTAACTTTATCTTTAGAACTACACACGCCAAACAAAACAGCTCCTCAGGAAAAAACCTTCAGAGCTCAACTGCCACCACTGGCTTCCCACAAGCCTCTCACCCCAACACCAGCCTCTCCACCTCCCACAATCCTCCTGCTCTTGAGGCCGATTGGCTGGGTCGTGTGGGAGGAGCCAAAGAAGTCCCCCAATGAGCAGCTCCGTGGTCTGAAAGGGCAGGGAAACAGCCCAATGAGCATCACCGCAGAGGAGCCAATCAGCTAGATGTTGCTGGGGCCGCTGTGAGCCAATCATCAGCTGGCAGTCTGAAGGGCGGGGAAACAGCCCAATGAGCATCTCCAATGAGCATCACCACAGAGGAGCCAATCAGCTAGATGTTGCTGGGGCCGCTGTGAGCCAATCATCAGCCGGCAGCTGAAAGTTTGCTGGCAGCTGGAAGTTTGCTGGGGCCCCTTTGGCTGTGGCTCTCAACACAGGAGTACCCTGGAATTGTTCATCTCCCTGTGGCTCCTTCTCCCCTCCTTCTCTGTACTTCCTTGCTGCCATGAGGGGAATAGACACTGTGATCCCATAGCGTTTGAGGGAGTTATACACCTTCCTGGCACTTAGAGGCATTATTTTCATCAACCTGGGAGCTCTTCCAATGCTATTCTTGTGTTTTCATGGAGGTTTAATTACATAGCCCATCGGCCACTGATGATCCAGTCAATCTTCAGCCTTTCTCTCCTTCCAAGGAATCAGAGGTAAAGCTCAAATTCCCAGCTTTCTGACCACATGGTCAGTTCCTTTGGCAACAAACTCCCCATCCTTAGAGGCTTTCTAGTTAACATAAACTCAGGAGTAGTGGAAAAGGGCTTGTTATGAATAATTAAGGATGCTCCTTTCACCTTTATTGCTCTTGTCATTTAGGAAATTTAAAGAGTTTTAGGAGTTCTAATCAGGAATCTAGGATAAAAACAATACAAATATTTCTTATTATATTGCAATATCGTGATAACCAGAGGATCTTCACTGTCTTGTGATTTCTCTTGTTGATACTATTGCAAATGTCCCCTTTAATAAATGCCTCTCAAATGAATCTGATTTTGATATGGTTTTTGTTTCCTGATGGGACTCTGATCTGTCAAGAATTCTGGTTGTTTTATTTTGCTAATTTAAAGTACCTGTTAAAAAACAGTAGGCATAAGTTATCCAGTTAAAGTATTTATCCCTCAGGATACCTGAAAGGATCTTGGGAAACACAGCTAGAATTTTTAAAGAATGACTGAAACCACCCTCTACTTGAGCAAATTTGTGAGAATCCTTATCCTCTGCATTCTGTCTCTCTTTGTGCACATCAGTGTTCAAATGCATGCTGGCCATGACACAGTGACACTTTATTATGATAGCAGATGTATTGTTGAGTCCTCACTATTGCTTGTTTTTTTCCAAGAACTAAATCTCAATCAAATGATTCCTGCAATGATTTAGTTTTCCATTCTTACCATCCCCCAACCATCTGCTCTACAAATTGCTTGCTAAACATATTACTTGTTAACCCCTGAAATGGCTTTTATTCTCCTTGCTCAGAACTATAACTGTGTTTCTGTTTGCCTCCTCTATCATGTTGCTGGAAGGAAAGGAAAGGGTTTCATCTTTTATTTTAGAGAGAAACATTACATCCTTACAATCATTTAAAAATAGGTTTGCAATTGCTCAGCAGCCTCATAGTTCCCATGAACGTCATTTGAAGGCTATATCCACTGACAGCAGCAACAGTAGTGATGTAGAATTGGATTATACACATACACAATGACACTGATGCATGAAAGAGAATACCAGTGTCAAACAATGTACTTGTACTTGTTGTGTGTAGCTAAATATTCAAATAGGGAAAATGAGAAGGAAGAGTTTGGTATATGCACATTCTAGGGTACATATTCACTGACTAAAGTCAGTTAGAAAACCTTCCTGTACAGACAATAGGAACATCACACACAGGACATCCAGATACAACAATGTAAAAGGAAAAAATATATATATAAACAAGAATCTAAATAGTTATTGAAATATTAATAACATACTATGTGCCAGAAGAGATGGGAATATTTATGGACTTGAATATTTATGGACTTGTACAACATTGCATGGTTTTTCTAATTCCTTGAACCCACTTGAAAAATCCTTTCCTCTATTATTACATACTGTTATTTTTTCCTTCTAATTGTTTCCAGATCATTTTTATTACGTATGCTTTCTTTGGAAAGAGTTAAATCAATATCTCAAGGTTTATTTTTTTTTCCATTTTGCTACTCTCATTTAGTCAGCTAGCTCTAATATGGTGTAAGGATAGGTATCGAAATACAAAAGAATGCATGTATAATGGCAATGTCCATATATTAAAGACAGGAGGAAATGAATTCTTGCATGCCTTTTTAAGATCTATGAAATCCTTTCCAGATGATCAGCCCTCTTGTGTCTCCTTGGCTCGAATTAGCTTACATAACATTCCTTAACCACTAATTGTCAAAAGGCAATGGAATTACCAAAATTGCCTATGCCAAGTCCTAATTACTCCATAAACATTATTGAGTTATTAAGATTTCTGTCCTGGGCAGGATGCAGCCTTTCCTGAAGCATACTCTCAAGGAAAGAATACTAATATCTAAGTAAAAGAGCTAAGCAAAAGAGTTGAGTCAGTAAGAAGAGGAGGGAAATAGCTATTAAGGAAACAATAATAAATGAGTGACTAAAAACTCTAAGACCATGCAAATACAAGGGACCATAACTGAGGAAGGAAAACAGTAGCAGTAGTGGTAGGATGTAAAATAGTCATTAGGTAGAGGGGAAAGAATTCTGGAGATGCTTCCCTGGAACAATTGTTTAAGCAATATTTTACCCTCCCACCCCCAACCCACTTTGGTAGGAAAAAAAAAAAAGATGGTGGCTGTAGAATATTTATGTCCCACATCAAGGAAGAACTGAATTTATTGAATTTATTTTTTAATTTAGTTTCTTGTCCTGAAAAATATTCTGCAACTCATCTAACCATGGGTCACACTGTAATCTAGTTTTCTCATTGAGCTGATTGACAAATTCTTATCTTAACAAGATTAAGACTTTAAAGCAAAAAAACAAAACAAAAAAAAAACTCCTCTAATGTTTCTAAAGGCAGGAGCTTTTTACTGATTTTCTTGGCCATTTGATCACTAGTTGTCTTGGGAAGTTGTCATTTCTGCTTTAAAAATCTTTATCTTCTTTTAGTTCTCAGTCTTTTTAGTGGCCACAGTGCTTTGTTTGCCCTTTAGCTGAATGAAAGGGCGGGTGGTTGTCTGAAACATCAGAGACATCTCTAAAATACTTCAGATATTACAAAGAAAATGTGTAGTGTAGTGCTGTCCTCACACGGAATCACAGACCCTAAGCCTAAATTCATGAGTACAATACGCTATACTAGAAGTATAGGGAGATATTATATTTGAGTATTAACTTACATGTTCATCCAAAGAAATAAATCTCTAATAAGTGCTGTCTTCCTTCATTTTCTTTCAGTGAGTGGCATGTGGGCAGGCTGACCTTCTCAAAGGCTTACCCAAAAGCCTTTTGGGTGTGTGTGAGTATCAGTCAATTTATAGATCCATTTCCAAATAAGGGAGCCTGGGTTCTCTGGAGAGCTGCCCCAGATCTGGAAGGAAAGCTTAAAGTAGCTTCTCTGCTCATGAATAGAGGTTATCTAATATTAGCTTCTGTGTGATGGAAAACAAATTGCCCTAGCCATTAATCACTGCATAACAGACTGACCTGATGATTCAGAAAGGATTTCAAGTTGGGGGTAGCTTTATTTAAGGGAAATACTCAATTACATTTCATCCAATTTTATCAGATTTTCAATTCTTTTGATTCAATTATTCTTCTCAATTCTTCCAGACAAAAAATCAAGGTTTCAAATCTTCTGATTCAATTATTAGTTTCAGAAAATGTGAATGATTGAGAGCATAGCAATTATTTTATTATCAGTGGGAGGTAAAAATATGAATATTGTGCAAAATATAAGGAAGTGTGTCTCACCAGAAATGAGTATATAGTATAGTCTACTAGAAATGTAGGGAAATAATGCATGTGAGGATAGTATACTATATAGAGAGAAAGATCCTGTATCTGAGTATCATCTGATTCTTATAATCAAGTATAAATCCTCCTGCCTGAAAGAAACTATGTTTAAAAAACACAAACAAAAACAAACCAAAAAGGGCCTGAAAAGATGTTTTATTCTGCTCACTGGGATCTGAAGGAGATCAGTGGGAAGTATAAAATAATTTGAATAAATGTGTGCCTCTAAGTCAGACTGTCTAGATTAAAATGCAAGCTTCATGATTTTTTTTTTCTGAATGATTTTGAAATGTTCTTTTAAAGTCTCCATGCTTTATACTCTTATCTGTAATGAAGGAATGAACCACTGAGACCATGAAATTAGGTAATAAAAATAAAGTACTTTGGGGAGTACATGGCTAGGTGTTACATATTATTTTACTGTCCCTTTGAGTTGAAGAACTTCCTTTAAAAATTAATTTTTATAATATATAATAGACTTAAAGGAAACCTGATTCTGAGAGTGCTTTTTATGGTATAGCCAGGTAGCTATTGTTTTATAGGAAATAGAAAGCAGTCAATTAGTGTCATTCTACAAGTAAATTTTTAGTAAGATCCTGGAATGAAAAAGAGTCTTATCTTAGACATTAAGAGGGAGGAAATTATGGAAGACACAAAAGAAAGCCAAAGAATCAAGCACTTTGTGTGCGAAGAGTTTATTCTGAAATTTGATCAATACAATCATTACATGAGAACAATCTGCAATATATTAGATTAGAAATTATAAACAAATTATATGTCTATCTGGCATGGTACCTCCCGCAGGATCTAATAATTATGTGTTGCTACTCATCTCCTGGTGAAATTAGAAGTTCCTTGAGAGCAGCTTTGAAGTCCTGCTTGTCAAAGGTGTAAGTCTGTGTGCTGCCAAGTGCCTGAGAACAAAGAATCTACTGTCATCAGGGAAGTGTTCACAGTTATAGGAGAGGAAAGGATGCTGGAATGAAAGGGAAAGGAGACTACTGGGGTTGGCTCTCCCGTGACTTTTCTGTAGATCTCTGTCACAGAGGTGTCACCTATAAAATAAAAGGATTGACCTAGAATCTGAATTAGTAGTATTCCAAACTTTTCACTCTCCATTTAAAAACAGGGCAAAAACATTTTTCAAAAGAACATCTTACAAGTAAAAACAGACAAGAATGAAGGACAATAGATCAGCCAGGGGCTGCAAAGAGAACCACCAGGAGGAATCACTGCTTTAGCTATGTCTTGAAGGAAGACAGAAATGACCCTGGAAAGGATGTGAAAATAAGAGAAGATAGTTCCAAAGGCTACAAAGAGCACAGGGTCGAGATCCATTGCTTTTTGTTGAACTCATGGGTGTGAAATGAAAATGAAAAGTAATGGGGTTTCACAAGTAAACCATGGTGAGATCATAAAGGATCATAGAAACCAGGTTAAGAACTTTGGGATTTTAACGGGCATGGGTAGCTACTACAGAGTTTCAGATAGGAAAGTGATCTCAATTCTGCTTTTCAGAAAAATCATTCTCGATGTCGCGCAGAGAGGATTTGAGATGAGTAGGATTAAGGCAAAGATGTCATTTAGGAGATGGGTTACAGTATTTTAGTAAGAAAAGGTGATAGTTTAATTCAAGAAAGTGACATCAAATCCCTCACTCTCTCTCTTGATCTTCTTCTTCCTTCTCATTCCATCTATTACGTTTATACCACGACAATAGTGAAATCTAATTCTCGGCTAACTCCACACCTGTACTCAAGAAATTAAAAGAAACTGGGGAAAACACAGAGCAAGGCTGACTGGTCTCATCCTCAGTTCATGAGAAAAAGCTGCCAGTTGGCCCTTAACATGCTGATCTATAATATCCTACATCCCTCATGTTAAATCACTCTCATTGCCCCCCCAACCACACACACACACACACACACACACACACACACACATACACACACTCACACACAGTATTTCAGGGTTTTTTTCCCTCTCCCTGGAACCCCTCAATACTTCTTTTTCCAATCTCTCTCTCAGTTCATGACCTTTCTTCTTGCCTCACTAACAAGCTGGAGCAATCCTGAGGAGACTTCCAGAATGCAACCCTGCATCCAACCAGCTGTCCAGACACACACACACACCTGCTGCCCTACCTCTCTCCAGTCATTGCAGATGAAGTTTCCCCGTCTATCCAAAGCCCCTCCTTCTACAAATTCTGTCCCCTCTTGCTGCCTTTGGCTCATCACTCAATACATTTCCCTTTTCTCTTTCATCAACAACTTTTTTTTATTCTTACTGGATCATTTTACCATCATGGGAATATAGTGTTGTTTCTCCCATTCAAGTGATGTTAGGACAAATGAAAATGTCCCTGGAATGTACACAGAGGAGGGATCTGGGAAGCCTGGGTTCAAGCTCTGACTCCTTTCCAGGCTGTGGCATTAGGCAAGTCGTTGGTGCTAGTTTTCTCCTTTGTGAATGTGAAACACCATCTCCCACCTTCAGAACTGCAGTCATGATTCAATGAGATGACAAACACCTGACATAAAATGCATAAAATTCTATTAGCAAAATTCTGTTGGGGTATAAATCTCTGTGTTAGCATAAAAGATCCCCAAGACCATTTCAAAGGATATTTGTTAATCTTTACAGATATATTTTTGTACATCACAGCATTGACCTGCCCTCTTCTCTTTTATTATTATTTTTAAAAAAATTCCCCCTTCCTTATTTATTAAGACATAGATCTGTTATCAGGAAGCATTGGAATATACAAATGTCGAACCACAGGAATGGCTCAGGAATGTTCTGGGTAGTGAGTGAAGTCAGTCTGACATTTAAAACAGTTCAGAGATAACTCAAGGATGTATTAGTGAAATTGCCTCATTGGTATTATGTGGATGTGCCTTGCTCATTCTGTAGCTGAAAAAAAAAATATACTCCAAAGGTTGCACCACACAGAATTCAATTTGACATTGTTTAGTATCTACTAGAGTGAATGGGAAAATTATTGTATCTACTATCTTATCACTGAATGGGAGTGTTTTCCTTTAAGAATTCTCAGGAGGCAGTGATTCTTTGATAATTGAACTCCCTGTAGTTTTGGTCAAGTGGAAACAGTGCACAGAAGCTTCAAAGAAATGAAAGCTGCAAGCAAAGAATAGAAGCTTCCTGGCAGTGATGAGAAGTCATTTCTTTGACCCCTGAAGTATGGAAAGCCAATCGTTTAGAGAGAGCCCAGGCAGAAGTCCCTGAAGAGAGTCTAGGAGAGCAGGAGTGAGCCAAGCCCACTGTGGGAGTACTTTTGCTGCAGGTGAAGAATCCTTCTAAGATGCTCTCCACCCTTTTCAGTGGAGTGCTTTAGTTCATGAGAAATATTAAATAAATCCAAAGTTAGAAGCCAGTGGAGTTAAATCATATAATAAAAATCATCATTCAGCCTAAAAAGACTGCTTCCATTCAGCAAAAAGGAGAGAAAATTAGAAGGATAAATAGATGCTGGTAGGCAATAGAAGTTATCTACAGGAGGACTGATCTTTAGTGTAGAATGGAGTTTCACTGATAAAAAAAAAACCGAACTAAAATCCAAACATAGGTAAGTGAGTGGGTATAAATAGTTTTGTTGTATCTGTGTCTATTTCTGCCTATAGCCAAATTAACCTACCCAGTTCTAAAACAAAAAAAACAACAGTGTCTACTCAGTGCTGGAATGAAACCAGAGTTAATAAGAGTTCAAGTTTTTCTTCTGCTGAATAAGAATGAGAAAAACTAATATAAATCTCAATGGATTTGTCTACCTGGTATTCTAAATCTATCCCATGTGCACCACAAATTTGGTTTTTCAGAGTAACCTCTTATCCCTAGTACCAAAACATTAATCTTACATTTGTTTCATTATATGTGGGAGAATGCTGAATATTATTAGGAATATTTTCTTAGGAAGATACAGTTTCCATTTTATGGATTTGCTTATATTGTCTACTTATTTTTTTTACATTCTTATTTAAGGAAGAAATAACAGATGCATGCCCATCCATGCCATATAACACAATATGTTATATTCTTTGAAATTCCATGATCCCAAAGGCAGGCAGTGGTTTGGTGTCCCTGAAGGCATGGTAAGAGCCTACTTGAAGGGCAGTGAACCATGTTTTAGTCTGATTTCTGAAAGAGGATGAAATATATTGCAACTGAAATATTTAGCTCTGAAAAGAGCCACTATTCCTAATAACCACAGCTCCCAAGAGATATTCAAACCATGCTCTGGGTTCTGTTCAGGAATTTCTCCAGTGTCAGAGAAATATCAATCACAACCAGAAAATAGCTACTGAGTGATGAGACGACATATCCACGGATATTTTCTTTCTGCTCACTAGTACCAGGATACCCTGTTCAGCAACAGGACTACAAAATGGTTCTACAACCTAATATCCAATTGCAAAATTCCTGTTTCTAACTCATTTTGATAGTAAAATTCTTGTAGGAAACGTATGACATTTTTTGAGAGGTTTTTCTCTTTCCTCGAACATTTCTAAACTGATCGTATCCAGGCAGCCATCATCACATTTATAGGAAAATTAAATGGAAAAAAAAAATGCACTTTCCAAATGTCTTTCAGTAATGATATTCCAGGAAAGGGAAGTAACAAGGACTGAGACAGAATTAGCCATCTCACCACTATTAGACTAGGAATAAATTAAATACCAAGAACTAAAATAGTTGATGGTATTTGCACTGATGGTATTTCTATCACCACAGTACATTTACCTGCAAATAATTAATCACTGTTTAGATGTTAAGCTAAATGCACAACTCTCACCACAATGTAAACTGTTCAAAGAAAAGACATTAAAAATTGCACTGGGATTACAAACAGAGATATTTAATCACCCATTTAACATATGCTGGGAATAAGAGGCAGGCTGAACAGTTGTACTGTTCTTTATAATGCAAACTCCAGTACAAAAGCTAATTTTGCCTTTCATCTGGTAGAAACCAATATTATTCCCTTCACGTTCACAAGCACACACTAAGCATCCAAATCAGCAGCCAGCCCTAACATAATATGCAGGGCACAATTTACAGCAGTTTTAAAAAAAACAAAAGCCTGCAGCCAACCCCCTGGCTATCAGACTGGAAAACATGAGTCTTGTGCTTTAGGCCACCCCAATCTAGTAATTATTTAACCTTTGCTCTCTGAACCAGATCAACAAAGGTTTTCTTGAACTTTAAAGGGAAGAGTGAATTCTGTTGTATTCATTAGTATTCCTTAGTGCTTCAAGATGATACATAAACAAGCATGATAATAGCTAACCTTTATTGAGCATTTACTGTGTGGGAAGACACCAATGGAAGCACTTTACATATATTGTTGAAACTTTATCACAAACCTATGAGCTAGGTTATGCTTAAGCATAACTAGCTTGGCTAATTTTCATGAGGTCACATAGTTAATAGGTGATGGAGCTATAAACATAGGCAATGACCAATCTTTTAAACTATGCCTCTTTTACCTCATAAAGCTATTCAGATGAATAGGAAATAAGTTCCAAATGGAAAAAAAAATAATTCTGCTTTATGTAAGAATTCTGCTCCAGGGCTTGGAGATTCTAGTATTTAGATTAGCTCTGATATTATCCTTACTAAAATTCAAACACTTACTTGGAATGGATAAAAGCTTGAATCCCTATGTGTGGATGAGCCTCTGCTCTAAGAACTGGTAAATATCTTAAGTAGGAAAGAGCATGGACACCAAGTGTCTTCAGAGTGTCAACTCCTGACAAGGGACATAAAGAAGATAATATACCTGAATAGAGAACCTGGGCCTTGTGGAGAGCTTCAAATCCTTGGACGGAAAGAAGAAGCAGGAAATAAGGATAGATGAGGTGAGAAATGGAAAAAGGAACTACAGTTGGAGCATTGCTAGAGGATGGGAAGTTAAAATCCGTCTCAGGTTTTCCCTTACAATAAGCAGTCTTTGTGGATCACTTAAAGGCATGGTATTATTACATGGTATCTCATTTGGGGGCAAGTCAATAGAATATTTTTGTATTGAGTGTTAATCCTGTTATTTTCATAATATGAAATCCATACTTGTAACAACTTCCACTTTAAAATATCAAAATATTATTCAAGAGAAAAACCATGATAGTTGGTAATTGCTTATTAAATTGAATTAATTTAAAAATCACTTGTGAATTATGTGAAAATTAATCTCATATGTTTTCCCAAAATAAAATATGAAAACAATCTTTTCCATTCATCTCAACTCCTTTGACTCACATGAAGTCAATGAGTACATCTCCTATGGCAGCAGTCTATGATCATTTTTTACATAATGAGTAGAGTTGACTGACTTATGGCTCTTTACCACTGTTTTTTTGCAAATTGGCCTGCTGACCTAGTCAACTTGTTTTATACACTAATGATAGACTATGAAAAGTGAAATAGCTAGGTCATATCTCTTCTTGTGTTAATACAGTTCTCTTTTAAATTTTATTTTTGTAAGATAGCTTTTAAGGTAGTTTCTGTTGAAGCACATTCAACTTTTATTCTTACTTTAATTTTTAACATGAGAAACTATGAATGATTTATAACATTTTTGTAATGATATTGTTCTACAATGGGTTAGATTACACACAGGGAAGCCATTGTGAATGTATTTTAATTTTATTTCTATTCTGCACACTAAATTTTATCCATTCATGAACCTAAAACCATAATGGCATTCTACAGAAAAAAAAATGTCAAAGATTACCATCTGACATAATGGAAAGAACGTGGAGTTCAATATCACACAAATTTAGGCTTGAAATAAAACTCTTTCTTAGGTAACAGGCAGCAGTGAAGGAGTGCACATGATTGCATGTAATAATAAGCAACTGAACATTCCTTCATTGAGCTTCCAAATCCTCTCACTAGGCCAGTTCTTTCCCTGTCCTAGGTTTTCTTCAGCACCTAGCTCCTTAAAATAATGAAAACACCTATGTAGCAAAGAACTAATCTTCCCAAAAGAGAGATATAGCCCTTGCCTGGCTCCTGAAAGATAGCCTCTAAATTCCTGAAATTTCTCAAATGACAGGAGTGTCTTTGTTACTAATGGAGGGGCCCTGGACCACACCCCAGAGTTTTTGCTAAAAAGATGACTCCCAGTAGGGTCAGCCACATCCATAATCTTAAACTGCATCCTGGCCATGCCAGAAAGATAATTTTGTGATTGGACACTTGGAAGTTTGAGACAAGTGATATCAGCTGATTTCCTGAGGGAGGGGGCTGGAGATTCATGTGAACCATGATTCAATCAATCCTGATGACATAATGGGACCTCAGTGGACAGTGAAGTCAACTTTCCTGATTGTCACACATCAATGACACCAGGAGGGTAATGTGTCTCTGAGGACATGCAAGCTTCAAGTTGAGTCCATCCTTTACCAAAGTCTACTTTTTGCATTTTTCTTTGACTTGTTCTATTTTGTATCATTTTCTTATAATAAACTGTAATTCTAAGAATGGCACTTTCGTGAGTTCTGTGAGTCATTCTAATGACTAATCAAATTTGAAGGAGTCCATAGGGACCCTTGAATTTATAGCCAGAAAGTTAGAAATGATGGTGGTCCTGGGGACCCCTGAAGTAGCTGAGGTGTTTGAAATGAGGGCAGTCTTTTGGGGACTCTTGCCTCTGACTTTTCAGTTGGCAAACTGTTTACTATTGCTGACAAAAATCCTGGGAAGACATAGCTATCTGGAGGACTATCATTTTTACCTGTTTAGCCTTCAGTGTATTATAACTGCTGGTAATGCCAAATCTTAATCCATTTCAAGGTAGCCATTCCTAGCCAGAAATGAGACAGTTGGTCCTGGTCCACAGGATGGGCATTCCTGTATATCCTGCCAGCTGTTGGCCCATGAATTAGCTGCAATTTCCAACTTCTCAGTTGTTGGTCTAGAGGAAGAAAGAATTAGTATGTGTTTTACATTTTGTCACCTAACATTGGGTCTTGACAATTCTAGTGATGGCACATTCTTTGGCTCATTGACACTGAATTCTCCTCAGTATCTGGCTTGCTGTGCTGCTCTGCTCTTCCAAGTGGCTTTTCTGGGTAGAATCTTCATTTGGCTTAAGGTGAGGGGAAATATATTCCCCAATCCTACCATTTTTTTTTTCTTATTAAGAGAATCTTCTTAGCCAATCATGGTGGCACACACCTGTAATCCCAGTGACTGGAGGGACTGAGGCAGGAGGATTGCATGTTCAAAGTCAGTCTCAGCAACTTAGTGAGGCCCTAAGCAGTTTAGCAAGATCCTGTCTCAAAATAAAAAAAAAATTAAAAGGGCTCAGAATGTGGTTCAGTGGTTAAGCGCCCCTGGATTCAATCCCTAGTTCCAAAAAAGAGCTAGGGATATAGATCAGTAGTAGAGCATCCCTGGGTTCAATCCCCATTTTACAATCTTTTAGCATGTGGGATATGTTGTTTTCCTTGGCCTGAGATGGAATGAGTACTTTTTTTAAACATCTGTTTATGCTGACAAAACATATGCTTTTTTTTTTTTTTTTTCCAGTACTGGGGCTTGAAGCCAGGAACATTCCTCTGTCACTGAACTACATCCCCAGCCATTTTTATTGTTTTATTTTATTTTTATTAGTTGTAGATGGACCCAATGCCTTTATTTTATTTGTTTATTTATTTTTTTAATGGTGCCAGGGATTGAACCCAATGCCTCATGCATGCTAGGCAAGCACTCTACCACTGAGCCACAACCCCAGTCCCCATCTTTATTTTTTATTTTGAGAGAGGGTCTCACTAAGTTATCCAGGCTGGCCTTGAATTTGAACTCTTCCTGCCTTAGCCTCTCGAGTAGCTGGGATTACAGACATGCACCACTATGCCCCACAAAACATATGACTTTAATCAAGTTATCCGATTTTTTTCTCAGTCTTAATTTCCTCACCAGCAAAATTAGAATTAAAAATTCCTACCCTATAGGGTATCTATGAGATTAAGTTAGAAGCTAATAGGGCAGTCTTTGTGATAAACATTAGCATTTTACATTCTTAAGTTTGTTTTTTTTTTCCTTTCTGTCTATATAATGCAGGCACACATACTATTTCCAGTAACCTGCTGACCTACCTAATAAAAAATGCAAATTTAATGAATTTGCAGACTTTGTTGCCTACACATAATATGCATGCATGCATTATAAAGAGACAAAGCAGTAGGATTTTATTTTGAATATCAAAAACATGTATAAAATGTAAAAATAGAGCACTCAGACTCCCAATTATTTTTCTTCTCTAATCTTTCTTTTATCCTCATGATCAACACTGTGCATTTAAAATTAGGTATTTCAAATTAAGCAATGAAAACAGGAATACAACAGTTTCCCATGTAAATATGAAAACACTGTAATGTGTATATGAGTACAATGTGATATTTTATTTCTCAATCTTCAAAATTTATCCCAAATACATAAATGCGAAAATGGAAAATGCCATTGTTGTATTTGAAAATGGGATTTCTCAAATCCCATCCCTCTGTGGATTTTCTTCTTCTCACTCCCATGTCTATGGGATCTGAAGGGTTAGTAGTCCTAGTCCCTAAAGGGAGCACATGACACTATTGAGTGCATTGAGAATCCTTTTAACCAGCAGGTGACAGCTGCTGTCTAGGCATTTTGAGTTCCTTGTGCTCAGGGATGAGAAGGTAAGGAAAGAAGTCTCCATCCTGGGAGTGGTAATTGGCCATGATTGTCAAGATGAGTTAAAGCTATTGTTATGCAGTAGTAGCAGGCAGAAATTTGTATGAAACACCTGGGTTCCTCTCGGTACTCCTCCTTTACTACACCTGTCCATTTACTATCACGATCCTGACCCAAGAAGGAAACAATGGTCAGGAGCTCTGACCCTTCCGGCATAATAAAACATGATATCAAAATAAGACACTGTCACTCACAACAGAGGTGATTGTGAGAATTAGAGGGATTTAAAGTAAAGGGTAGTACAGAACAATAATATGCATACCAGTTATGCCTCCTGGACCAACTTCATTAGTAAGGTCTATAGTTTTCCCAAATAACCTTCCTCGTCTCAATTTCCCAATAAAATAGAAGTCAACTAGAATTCTGGAGGGATTTGAAATAAAGAAGATTATGGTGAAAAGAGTAGGTTACGGTGGACACAGAAACGTGCTGCTCAGATTCCTCTTTTTCCCTAGATCTTAGCAGATGCTTTCCAGTTCTCTGTTCCTTCAGCAGCCTCAGAGAACCACCTCTTCATTGGAAGACCCCTTCCTAGAATTGCTCATGTCCAGTGACTAATAAAGATGGAAACACCATGACCCTGCTGTGTCCATCAAACAAGAACCTGTCAGCATCTGGTGTTCCAGAGACGCCCATGGATTATTGTCAGGCCTACATCATGATTTGAAGTCTCCTTCTGCCCAGTGCTTCTTCCTCTCCTTCCCCTTTTCACAGGTATTTATCTCTAAGAAATGCCTGGCTGATCTCATTTTATCTCAGCATTTATTTCTATAGAACCTCATCCACTATGGGTTTTTTCCCTCGCAAAAACAGAAAACAACTCAGGTTAATATTGATCAATAAAGAAATTACTGAGAGACTATTAGGAATTCCAGTTTTGATGGAAAAGACTGTAGGACAGAAATAAAAACAGACCCATAAAACAGGGCTAGGAAGCAGGAACTGCAAGAGCAGCTAAGCAGCAGAAACCAGTGTGGGTGCTGCTGTTAGTGTGATGGTTTGGATATGAGGTGTCCCCCCCCAAATCTGTGTTAATGCAGAAATAGTTAGAGGTGAGAAGACTGAATTGTGAGAAATGTAAAGCAATTAGTCCACTCTGCTTGAATGGACTGAGTGCATGGTAACTGTAGGCAGGTAGGGTGTGGCTAAAAAACAGTGGCTAACTGGTGGTATGCTTGGAATGGTGCATTTTCTCTTGGACCTTTCCCCTCTTCTCTGTGTCTGCTTCCTGACCCTGTCATGAATTGAGCAGCTTTCTTCCTCTGGGACCTTTCTCTATGATGTGCTGCCTCACCTTGGCCCCAGAACAACGGAGTCAGCAGTCTGTGTACTGAGACTGCTGAAACTGTGAGCCCCAAACAAACTTTCCAGGCATTCACAGCTAAATGATCAGAAACCTTTGGAACTAGATTGTCAGAGGAATTTGGAACAATTTAGAGGTACAGATTGAAAAGCTTTTTTTTAAAAAAAAAAATTTTTAATATTTAAAGGAAATTTGTTATGAAGGAAAAGCTTTAAAATATTGTAAGTGGAGCTCAATGGGCTGTTCTGGTGGGAGCTCAGAAGACCAGAATGCTGATAGAAATGCAGACAGGGCTCATGAGGCTTCAGAGGGAAATGAGAACTCTATTGGGAATTAGGCTAGAGGCCACTTGTGTTCTAGTCTGACAAAAAGATTGTTTACATTTTGCCCATGTCCCAAGACTTTGAGTGAGGCTGAATTTAAAAGTGACAAATTCATTAATCTAGCAGAGGAACTTCTAAGGGAGCACAGCATTCAGCCAGTAGCATTAATATTACTGGCAGCTTTCAGGGAGATTTAATATGAGAAACAAGAGCAGAAAACAGAGCTAAAGAATTTCTAAAACTTGTGGTTTGACCAGAAAAAGGGCATGTAAAACTGAGGCCAAAAAAGACGTTATTGTTAAAGAGATTTCAGTCATGAAAGAGATGCTAGGCACTTCACACTGAGTCAGTAGGAAAGATGGCGTGAGTGTATCTCAGGAATTTTCGAGACTATACCCACTGCAGGCTCCAGTATGTAGAAGGGAAAATTCCTTTAAGAAGAAATAATGGGGGCATGCTTCTTGCACAGGGGGCCTACGTTTTTGTTTTTGTTGTTGTTGTTGTTGTTATTTTCAGTACTCAGCCCCACAGGTACTCAGAGGCCAATGCAGTGGTGATCCCAGGGAACTCGGCTATTTTAGCATTATCTACATGGTGCTAATTCTGTAGAACTTCAGGATACTAAAGTGTCATGGAAACTTCCACTGAGATTTCAAAAGGAATCCTCGTAGCAGGTTCAGAATCCCTACTGGCTGCCCCTGAAGGGCACAAAGCTGTGAAATTGAAGCCAGAATGGAGATCCGTGGAATTAAGAGATGTCAGAGACATGGACTTTCTTCCAAGAAGAGCTGCTGCCTGTGGAGAAAGCCAGGTTAAAATAGAGCCTATGTGCACTATGCACTGCAACTGGCAAAGCCAATGGGGTAGGTCTTCTCAAGCCCTCCAAAGACTATATGACACAAACATGGATCCTAGAAGCTGAATGTGGAGCTCATGGATTTGTTTGCCTAACTGGATTTCAGTCTTGATTTGGTCCTATACCTTCTGTCTATGTCCTTATTCCGCCCTTTTAGAATGAAAATGTTTACTCTGGGCACTGTGAATTGGATATATGTAACTTGCCAAGAATCTGTCTTTAGTCTCAATAGAGACTTTGGACTTGGACTTTTGGGCAATTCTGGAACTGTTAAGAGTTTGGGACTCTTGGAGATGAACTATGTGCATTTTTTATTTTGTTCTGAACTTTAGGGATTGGGGAGAGAATGTTGTGGTTTGAATGTGAGGTTTGCTCCCAAAGATCTTGTGACAATGCAGGAATATTCAGAGGTGAGATGATTCCATCAGAAGAGATATGACTTAATCAGTCCTTCCTAGTTTGAATGGATTGACTGTTAATTTAGGCAGGTGGGGCATGATAGACAGGGGAGGTATATCACTGTGGAAGGATGTATCTTTCCTATGTTCCCCTACACTCTCTGTTTCTCTTCTTGCCCATCATGATCTGTGCAGTATTCTTCCACTGGGCCCATCCTTTATGACGTGCTACCTTACCTTGGGCTTAGACTAATGGAGTCAGCCATCCACAAACTGAGACCTCTGAAACTGTGAGTACCAATCAAAATTTCCCTCCTCCAAGTTGTTTTTGTCAGATATTTTGGTCATAGTTATGCAAAAGTTGACTAAAACATTTGGATTAAATGGACTTCAATTATTTTAAATCTATGCACCCTTTTCCCAGTACTCAAATTCCAATATAGGAGTATCCATTTTCCCAATTGAGAATAGAGTACCTGATTATAATCCAAGCAGAGCATATGCAAAGAGAAAGAAATAAATCAGTAAGCCTCTAGAAAGATGTAAAGGTGCTGTTTTAAAAAGATGAAACCACTATAGACAAGGCAAAAATTAATAAATACCTAATGCATTCTTCACCTTTCTGTATTAATACACTCTTCTTCATATATATTTTTTCCCAAAGTAATAGTTATTTTTAATTATTTTACAACATCATAAGTATATTATTTCAAAATTCAAGGTAAGTAATTTAACAAATAGTTATTGCCACTTACTATATTAACAGATGTAGTATTATCTGTTAATAATAACATTATTAATGTTATTAATTAATATTAACAGAGCCCACTTCAGAATGAGAATAACATGTTTTGCCAAGAAATCATCAAGTTATTCGAATCAGTTCCATCTTTACATCTACATCTGTCCTTCTTCCCATGAATTAATAGGCCTTAATTGTTACCCTTAGGACTGCAATTAGCACCTTACTTAAAATTTTATAGTTTGGTTTAATAACATAGTCATTTCATTAGTTTATAGAAATTTTGCTCCAATGTTCTTCTGTAGCCTCCAACATTCTTTGAGATATTATTGTCATAAACACTATTTTTACTAATGAACTTCTAACAAATTTGCAATTGTTGCTTTATACAATTGTTTTTAAATCAGACAGAAAAAGAAGATAATCACAAACAAAAATACATTTATACTGTCAGTTCTATTTACCTGTGTAGCTACTTTTACTGGGGCTGATTTATTTTTCCTTTGTACTGATTGAAGTTTCTGACTAATATCCTTTTATTTCAGTCTGAAGGATTGTTTAGTATTGCTCAATATGCAGACAGATTTACTCCATTGTTCTTAGTATGGAACTGTTTTAATTGCTCTTTTATTTTTGAAAGAGAGTTTTGCTGGACCTAGAATTCCTGTTTGAAAGTCTTTTTGTTTCAATACCAAAGATGTGATCCCACTATTTTCTGGCTTGATCTTGTTGATGATCTTTTGTATATTATAAATGATTTTTGTCTTGATGCTCTTAAGATTCTCTCTTTGCCATTGACCTTCATTGATTTGATGATAGTTTTTCTTGGTGTAGAACCTTTAACATTATCTTGATCATTGATCTTCTTGGATGTGTAATTTGATGTTTTGAATCAAATTGGAGGATTTTTCAGCCTCTAGTTCTTCACATATTTTTTTTCTTCCTCTTTCTCCTGCTTTCCTCCTTCTGGAACTCCCATTATGGAAATTTCAATATGCTCAAAGGTGCCACACAGGTTTCTGAAAATCTTGGTTATCTTGCTATTTCTTTTGTTCCTTAGGCTGAATAATTTCCCTTGACTTTTGTTAAGATCACAAATTCTTCTTTCATGTCAGATCTGTTGTGAGTTCTATTGAATTTTCATTATTGTGCTTTTTAACACAGGAATTTCTATTTGATTCTTTTTTAAAATTCTGTATCTTTGTTGGCATTTTATATTTTGTGAAAGATAGTTGTCATGATGTCTAATTTTTAAATCCTTAATTCCTTAGTTCTTGGAACATAGTAATTGGCCTAAAGTCTTTATTTACTAAATACTACAACTTCTGGGATCCCTCAGGAATATTTTCAATTGGTTCCTTTTCCCCCCAATATGTGTGTGCCATACATTCCAATCTCTTCATATCTTGTCAATTTTGTTGAAGACTAGACATTTTAGATACTATATTGTAATCAGTATGGTATCATATAGTTCTCTGACAAAATATGATTTTTGTTGTTTTTGTTTTTGCTGTTGTGGCTGTCATTGGTGTTGATTTTCTTATTGCTGTGTTTAATTGCCGCAGTCTGGCTACAGCAAAGTAACCAGGGGGTGACGAGCAACTTGTGTACATTGATACAGCAGGAGTAGGAGCCCTTTATTGTAGGACAGGAGGAGTATATATACATTCCACACAGCTTATCTTAATTAACATAAACTAGATACAACAGTCAACCAATAAGGAATCTCCACACTTAATGGCTCTCTGGTGTTACTTCACAAACCACTGGCAAAATGCCAGGCGCCATCTTGACTTGTTTACAGACCCTAACATTTCCCCCTTTTGTTTAATTTAAATAATGACCATAGTGGCTTTTACACAAACACCATAAATAATCTGCTCCACAGGTGTGGATTGGGCTATGCTGTCTTTAAATTTAGATTCTCACCCAATGCTAAAACTAAATATACAAGGACATGAATTTAATGGGCTACTGGACACAGGTGCTGACCTTAGCATCATATCTCTTCAAGAATGGCCAAAACATTGGCCATTACAACAAGCCACTCAAACGCTTCGAGACCTAGGAGTGGCGACTAATCCCCATAGAAGTGCAATGGTATTAGATTGGAAGGATCCTGAAGGATGTGAAGGAACTATACAGCCATATGTATTGGATCATCTTCCTATAAATTTATGGGGATGAGATGTCCTAGATCAATTAGGTTTGACGTTAACAAATAACATCAATCCTAATGCTCCCACTATTAGGGCTAGACAAGACTTTAGGAAAGAAAAAAGATTAAGAGAACAAGAACAAGGTATAACAGCACCAATTCAAATAGATCAAGGAATAAATAGACATGGATTGGGTTTTCAGAAGGGGCCACTGAAACAATCAAAATTACTTGGAAATCAGAAAGACTAATGTGGGTTCCTCAGTGGCCCCTGACTAAAGAAAAGATACAAGTAGCCCATGACCTGGTCAAACAACAATTAGCGGTGGGACTTCCTGTTGGGGTCTGGAGAACGCCGCATGTGTCGGTTCGCAATTTTCCCCGGAGTTTATGGGGCACTGGCGGCAGTTTCAAAAATAAAGTTTGTTCCTGCTTGAGTGGCTCGTGATTTTGTGCCCAGCCAGACTGCGGCATTTAATGACTTTTTAAATGAACTCATTCTTTTTAAAAAAATTCTTTATTTTTGTTTTGTACTGATTTTTGTTTGTTTTTGCAGTTCCTTCAGTGTAGAGCCACAGCCACTGAGTTTCTGTTGATGTTTATTTACTTTCTCTTTGTTTCTCAGCCTGTCTTTCCCTGGGGCATCCCTATTTAAAAATAACTTAGTTAGAAGCCAATGATCAGAACATTTCCTTAAATCAGAAAATTTCCTTAAAATGCCTTCATCATTTCGTCTTTTGCCAAAGGGATCTGTTTGTGAAGGCATGTTATTCAGACTTCAATCAGAATCGATACTATAAGTTTCTTTTTGTTGTTTTGGTTTTAAATTTTATTCAATTTATTTTACCTATAGGATTTTTTAAATCTCTTTACTTAAAACTCTGACATATGGAGTATAAAATCCTATGGAGGTATTAAACACCTCTAGATACATTTGAAATATTGAACTTCAAGGAGTCCTGACTTGTTCCCCTCATTGTTTAATAATGGGCAATTGTCACTGCTGGGGAGGCCAGATGACCAATCTGATTTTGAAAAATCCATCTTTGGATTGATTCAAAGTACAAGAATGTGTTAATCTACAAGAATTTAAAGTAAAACACGTGAATAGACAAGGGGTCCAAAATAAAGAATGATTCAGTCTAACATTTGATCTAAGAAAATCCTTGTTATTTTGTGGGCAGCCATATACATGATATAATAAATTAATTGTATCAAAGTTGAGAAGTCAGATGGTGATTCCATGTCTCACTCTGTGAGAAGCCAACTAAAATATGCTGGCTTTGAAATGAAATTAGAGATTCCTAGGGAGTGGAGCCTTCAAAAGAAGTCTCTATCATAAATGTCTACTCCCTACATGAAAATGACTATATTCTCACCCTACTGCACTGTGAACTTTCATGCCAATCATGACTCTGGAATGCTCAGTGGATCCCCCTCTTGCACTTTCCCTCTCAGGATTTGATAGGTAATTATGATGGTGTGTTGGGGCCAATGACATTCATCTACCATGCATAAAAATTGCTTCCATTTATCTCTAAACTCTCTGACCCAACCACTTATTATTATTATTTTTTAAATTGTATTATGTCTATCCCATAGAACAGGTGTTATTTGAGCTTTAGCTTTACACCAGTGAAAAAATTCCTTTAGAACTGTCTACCTGTACTTCTAGAAACTTAATAGACCTGCCTTGATATTGACTCCCTAATTGCTTCAGTATTAAATATCACATAGGTGTATGGAATGTTTATTTTTATACCGAGTATACTTAACAGAATTATTATCCTTTGCATATTGTATTTATTCCTAATGATACAAAAATATATTACACTTTGTAAATTTAAGTCCTAATACTCTTGCATGTGATAAAAAAATAACCAAAAAGATGAATAGACAGTGAATAGTAGTTAAGAAAATTCAGATTAAAGTAATAACAGCTCATCCATCAGACAGCTAGAAATGAAACAGTAATAACACCCACTGCTAGAAGGGATGTAAGAAAAAAGGGTGGCAATGTGAAATGTTTTAGGCTTTTTGGAAAACCATCTGGCAATGTCTATTAAAAATTTAAAATGTTCATGTCTTTAAACCCAGCAATATCACTCCTGGGAAATTATCCCACAGAAATAAAAGCATCAGTAAGTAAGGTAATACATACAAGGATGATTATTCTAGATTCTGTCATGGTAAAAACTGAAACAAAGAGAATGTCATTCAGTAGGGAAATGGCTGAATAGATTGTGACACATTCTTACCCTGGGTATTTTGTGTCCATAAAAGAGACTGCATCAGAGCTCCACCAAATGAATCAGAGGGATTTCAATAAAAACATCGAACTGCAGAAGCATGTATATAATATTATCCCACCCTGTGAAACAAATGTAGGCTAAATAAAACCTCATGTTTATGTATAATATCATGAACATGAACATATACATGGAAAGATACACATGAGATTTATAATATGGATCACCTAGAAATGGGGAAGAAGAGAGAAAAAAGAAGAAAGGAAGGGAGAAGTTTTTAAAATTTAAAACTTGAAGTTTTTATAAAAGTTAGTGTATTTGATATGATTTAAATCATTTAATATTACACATGTGTATACAAAAAGAGATGCACTAAAGGAAATTGTTACCAAATGGTAAATATAGTATTTTCATGGTAGGTGATTTGAAATAATATTTTACATCATGTGTTTTTCACTATTGAATTTTTTTAAATGAGTGTGAAGAATTTATATAAAATATAATACAAAAAAGCAAATTTCTTGTGAAAAAGAAATGTTATTAATTATTACAAAAAGCACATTTTTATATATTCTGAACAATGTAATGTTCCCACATCATTTGTAATATAATCAATGAATCTAAATTGACTACATTATGTCCTGGCTTGTGGACACTCCACACTCTGGTTGTCCAAACAGCGGTACTTATTTATTTCCTAGACCTCCCTGTTCTTGGACCTTTTGTTCTAATTACAGTCTGGTCAGATTGACTCTTCAACTTCCTTGTCCTGACTTTATTATCTATAATGTGGTTCATATAATATAATTTCTAATATAGTATATTCCAACCTACCTTAGCTCTAATTTTACATGATAATTCAACATTTAGTTTTCATTTGGAATTTCTAGAACAATTTTGTCATAATAAGTATCATTCTTTCACTCTCCAATTTGTCTGTCAACTTGGCACAATGTTCTCATTTCCTCTTAACATGGACCTTGTGTCCAACTAAGTCAACATGACACACCCAGGGATGAAGAGGAGTCTATAAATGAAAATATACATGCAACAGAAGCAAGATTTGAGAATGCTGGAGTGTGAGAAAGAGAAAACTTAGGAAGAGCATTCTATATGAACCTAAATATTTAAATGGAAATGACAAACAGAACAGAGCCAGGATGGATAGAAGTTTTGAAGAGTGGCAGAATCCAAGATAGAATCTTTTCACAATGAGGATGAGGTGCCTCAATACAGGAGCTGGTAGTCTGAGGCAGTAGGATGTTTACTCTGAAAGGAAATGTTCAAATGGAAACATGATTTTCATGTTCAAAGAGGCAGTACAATGACTTGAGTTGAAGATAGATGTTGAATCAGATTATCTTTAGTTTCCTTCCCACCTTGGGAATTTGATGAGTTTTATTTACTGACCTTTACATACGGTTATCCATTCAAAGACTTGTTAAATAAACTCATGTCCTTTTTGTAAATATGGGATTAGGATCAGGTGATACATTTGGGGTCCCAGTACATATGCTCCATCCTCCTCTCTACTCCTCCATTTTGTGTCTCACCTTTCAAAAGATACTCAAAAGCAAGTTGCCCAGGGAATGTTTTCTGGTGGTCCCTTTTTATTCTTGCTGTGGTATTGTCCCTTGCTAATGAAGATCACTTTTGAATATCAGGTTGTAGTGTACAATTCAGGACATACACATTTGTAATGATGAAAAAAACCTTTAATTTTTAAACACTCTCTCATCATTTTTTATGCTCAAAATTTGAGCTCAAAGTCTTAGAAGTAAAACCAATTATTTATCTTCATTAATTCTCTTTTGAAAACTTCTCTTGTCTTATTTACCTTTTCAGAATTAAAATCAGCTCCCAAAACAAAAGCAACATTGGTCAAAACATATAGTCCTCAAGTAATTCCTCCAAATATTCCTTTATTAGTTTCTTAAACATGGTCTTTGTTTCTTTCAACATCAGCCCCTCTCATCTCTAAAGTCCTGATGTCTTTGTCTAAGGGAAGCGTAGGAAAGGAAGAGAAAATATGCTTCCAACACCATCTTCCAAATTTTCCCTTTGAATATTGGGTAAGTTGTTCTGAGTTTTTATAATGATCATCTTCCCTCTTTCCTTCTTCTTTCTCTCTCTTTCTTCCTCCTCACATCTCTTTTCTTTCTTTGCTTTTACTGTCTTTGGGATGTTTAACTTTAAAGTATTTTATATTTGTTCTTCTTCATTCACTATATCATGGAGTATTTTCTTTTTCATGTTTTTTTTTAATGTTAACACCTTAATCACAAGGTAAATTCCTTAGAAATTTCCAAGCTTTTTGGAACTGTACAATAGTCTGAGCATAATGTTTTCTAATTAGCAATGACTTAACTGTCTTTATTACCAAATGGTAATCACATTTGGCCAGCCATAGAAATGAAATATATCTTTGGTGCTAGTCTGCATCAGCTCCTTTATCCCAGTATATGAATGATTTTAATTCCCTGACTTTTATGTAATCTAAATGTAGAGATAGATGACTCATTAAATTCATTAACATTTAGAAATAATAACACATAAACTTTTAAAATACTTGCAAATTAGAAGAGAAAAACTTGGCACAGAGGTTTCCAATGAAGTGGGAAGCTCATTTCTTAGGAGATCATATCCTAAGATGCACAGAATCAGAAAAAAGTTGAAATTCTAGATTTAATCAAAATTAAAATTGTATGAGACCCAAGGGCTGAAATATTAATAAAAAGAAGGAATTGTAAGATGTTTTATGCTAAAGATAGTTTAAGGGGTTATGAAGGTGTGTTAAGTGTGTCTACCATGATACTCTTTCTGAGAATGAGGGATCCTATCCCAAGTCTACAAATGAGAATTGTCAAATGTGGAGAACTTATAACTTTGTGGGGCGTACTGAGTGTTACTTGCCTACGAGCAGGTACTTTTACTATAATTTATTATCTTTTGCTTTCATGAAATACTTAGATGTATTTTTATTTTAACTTACAGCAGTATCCAATTATTTCTATTTCTGGAAAAGCACATAGCATGAGAGAAAATTTTCAAAGCCAGGAACATGAAATAGACCCAGTTTCACTTAAATGGCTATTTCCCCCTTCATCTCTATAGAGGAAGAAATATATGGATATGTGGAGGAAAGAGAACAGGTATAGAGTGGAGAAAGAAAATGCAATTATATAGTATTCTGGTAAAACTATGTCATTTAAAAAAATTTAATGATTCCAAAAGCTTTTCAGAGGTTAAACACCCTTCATGCCTTTCATATATCCTTTAAGTTAATTCAGAAAAGTTAAAAAAAACTTTAAAGATACCTCTATCAGACTTTTATAAGGGTGATTATAAATAATATTAGAATGCATCTGTTTGTGAAGTCTTTCAGAAATAAACAAGAGGGTGGAAACCAAGCAAACTTTATAGAAAATAGAATAACTGACTGAGGACACCTAGTGGTAGTGAAGGGTAGAGCCAGATTCTTCTGTGACAGGCAACCTGTCTTGCAACTTCACAAAGAAGACAGCCGGAAAAGATGGTCAAGTGCCTGCTATCATTTGCCACAGGGCAAAAGATGCTACAGACAGAAAAGTCAATTAACAGATAAAATATTGTTTGATTTTTACATGACAATTTGTTGTAATTCCTTGAAAATTTCCAGTATGAATAAGAAACTATAAAACATGTGATTACACAATAAGTGGTCCTATAACAAACAAACAAAACCTGCTTCCTTTTTATTGAAAAATTAATTTCAGGGTTTTTTTTTTAAATGACAGGTGCATTCAGTAATTGCATAAAGCAATGTAACTATTTTGTATATTCCTACTGCACACATGATGAACAAAACACTGTAGTAGGTATTAGAAGTACAAGAATGAGTGAGACATAGCCCAGGTCTTTGAAGTTAGAGGAACAAGTGGTAAAAGAACAGGTGCTGGGAAATACAGGTGCAATGACAGAAGTAAGGACAGAAAGAACACAGAAGGAGGAACCATTGGTTTCACTTGTTGGGGAAGTGAAGTCAAGGAAGTGCTTCACCAGAGGAGGCAGGCTTTGTTTGGGTGTGTCTTAGCGCCATCTGTTGTGTGGTCAGCCTTTATGGATGGCTATTCAGTTTACAGAAGCTAAAAGAAGAAACATGTTGTTGTTCCTCATCCTGACTGCAGTTAACCTTATTGTCGAACCACGGAGACAATATGTTCATCAAACTTTCGCTCTATCCCCAAAACATAGGAAGAGCAGATATAATGTATTTTTTAAATACCTCTATTTGGTAATAGAAAAAGAAGAAGTATGGTAGCCATACAAGTAGGACTCTTGGTGTATCTCTGCTACTAGCAAGTTGTCATTTTAGTGAAATCATTGAATCATCACCAGTCTCCATTTTATTTTACCTCAAATGAGGGTTTGAGACATGGTGCTGTCACCAGTTGCTTCTAATTGGAAGTATTAAATGACACGCACCCATAATGCCTCACTCATCTGTGATAGTTTTCAAGTCTTTTTCAGTCCTTCTCTCTAAATATAGAACCTACTTCCCTTCCCCTTGAGTATGCCCAAAGGATAGAATGAAAATGTGGTGGAGTGACAGTGTTTGACTTCACAGAGTGATTCATGAAAGGCGCTGCAGCTGTCACCTGGCCATGTCTTTTAGATCACTCTTTATGGAAAAACAAACTGTCACATCATGAGGATATTCAAGTAGCTCTGTGGAGAGGCTCATAAGTCAAGGAGCCAAAGCCTCCAGCCAGGAGCCAAGTAATGTGCCATTCTGGAGATCCTCCACCCCAGCAAGCCTGGAGATGATTCCACACCCAGCCAACAATCTGACCGACTGTAAGCTCATTAGAGACCTGAACCAGACCCATCCAGCTAAAGGACAGCAAATTCTTGACCCATAGCAACTTTGAAATAATTGCATGGTTTTTGTCTTAAGCCTCCACCTGTTGTAGTCACTTGTTATGCTGCAGCAATAGATTACACAAGTCACCATCACTCAAACCATTGGTTCCTTGGCTCTTAACCCAACCAGGAATTCAGTGAGCAATAGTGGAAATATAGAGTATTGCTATTTAAAATTCTCTTTGAAGACAGAGAATATCTATTTTTTTCTACCTTCATCTCTGCCATGAGGTAGCAATATAACACTCACTGTCTTTCTAGGTCTTCCTTTGCCTTGTGTTAATTTTAAAAGCTCTTATACTACTATAGTCCATTTTTACAGTTTATGAAGGCAAATTTGGACAATCACAGAGCATCACCTCCTCACAGTTCTTTAACTTTTTCTTCAGCTTTGGTCAAGGTACATACTCTCCTCCAACCCAGGATAAACTCTCATAATTTCATAGGTGCTTTGGTTTCTTAGAATTCCTGATCAGCAGATCTAACTCAAGAACTTTAAGATAACTTCTTATTTGCTAGCAATTGCTCAAAAACACTGTGGTTAAATGGAGGAGGAAATGTTTAAGACCAAGAAAAGTAATTAGCATAAAATATTTTTACCCTCACATTAAGAGAAAAGATTTCTACTCTGCAGGTCATTTCATTTGGACCAGGAGGTGGGAAATGTTCTTATTTATCCGCTTTGATAAGTAGCCAGATGGTGTCTAAGGATTCATTTTCTTTGTAGTTTAATGCAATTGAAATGAGTTTACTACTCACCTCTTGAAACCTATGAAACTATAAAATCAATCATTCAAAATATGAAGAATCTAGCAAGGCTATTAAACTCTATGACTTTCAAATGTTAAAATCACCAAAGCACCTGGTAATGACATAAACAACCTTTAATACTGCATATTAAGTATCCATATTAAATCATAATAAATATTCATGTCAAACCATAAGCCACCTAACATTACGAATGACCATTTATTTTCTCGTTTTATGTACCACTGTCACATCTGATAGGATAATGTTTATAATTTATTAAGCAATATGTCACCAGAAAATGTCCAATATCGCACTATTTCCATAATAGTAGCAATGGATGTTACCAGGGCATGGTGGCATATAAATTATTTCTCAATTTGAACATGATGTTACTGCAGTAAAATACCCCATGGCTAAGAAAGTCATTAGCATGCACTATAGAAAAAGCTTGTCTCAGGAAACACACACACACACACACACACACACATTTACATACAATTAGAATACTTTGTGTTACAGACAAAAAAGAAAGAAAGAAATCAAAAGATAAAAAGCATTAAAACAGTCCTCTGATTCACAGCAAACACAGCAGGGGTGGATGAGTCTTGCTATGAGATGCATAGGTTATCTCTTTTACAGCAAGCTAAATACTTTTCCCTTATCTCCAAGGGAGTGCAGTTCAAAGCCAGGTCAGCAAGGCACACTTGGAATGTAAAAGAATTAGAAATCAGAGATTTTGTTCACACACATGTTGTTTCCAATGGATGGCAATGTTACTAATAAAAGTGGAAGTTCTCATTAATCTTATTTAACTGTTAATCAACAGATGTTATAAGCCATATGGAAAGAAATTTAATGTTTTCAGACCTATAATATGTGTACTTGTGTGCATGGGTGTGTGTGTGTATATCTAGAGTACAAAGAGATTCTCATAAAAGGAGCTAGTTGATCAAGTCTTATTTCAATACTAGAAAGAGAAGCACGATAATTGTGACAATGTCACCTTAGCATGACATAATATTTTTGAGATTATAACATATTTCAGAGGCCCTGTTTTTATACTTTCTATAATAATAGTATTATTAGCATTTTCTTGCAGACGAAACCAAGGTCCAGAGATTTCATGGCCACAAGTCTAGTAAGTGGCAGTACGAGAACTGGAACCCAGAGAATCCAGACTGTTCACCAAAGTTTATTTTAAAAAGTGAAGAAAAAATATATAACTGAACTGGTTTCCCTGATTTGTTTGAAGAATATATTAATTCTCACCACTCCATATGAAAATTATAATCCCTTTACCCAAGGTGCTTGTTCACTATCCTGACCCTCTATTGTGACCACTGGCAGACTGAAGACAAATTTTTCATTCAACAATTTTTTTAGTACCTACTATATATCTAGAAATTTGTGAGGTGATTTAAACATATCAATGAATAAAACATCATGTCTGAATTTAGGTTCCATTTGTTGATGGGCTACATAGAGGAGGGAGTGAAACACACTGGCAGTACAACCCCACGTGGGAGTTCAGAATTCCAAAGGCACAACAGGACCAGCAGCAAATACACTAAGAAGGCCCAAGTAACCAGGGATCAAAGAATCTATGATGTGTGTGATTTAAAACTCAAAACTTACATGCAGAATTTCATTTACATTTTCTCCTCTTCCTCTCCCTTTACTTTTCTCTTTTCTCTTCCTAAATATCAACCAACATCACTATTGTAATTTATCTGTCTAAAGTGGATATATTTAAATGTGTGTGTGTGTGTGTTTGTTTGTTGCTTTTAATTTTTTCATTGATCAGGCACCATGTCCCTCCAAGAGGGTGAAGCTCCTTCTTTGGGAGGTGACTGGTGGTGACACCTGAATCTGCAAGGGATCTTGACTATTGTGGAGCAAAGTCAAGGTCTGGTATCAGTAAGACTTGAGATTCCTCTCTAAGATCCAACATACATTGTTCAGGAATACCAAACTGTAGAGACAGGTAGAGATACTAGCTATAATATGAATCATACAGTGTACAAAATCTCAATTTATATTCTCAAAAAGTGTGTTCAACATATTTATTTACAATAATCAATCTGACTACAAAGCTAAGTCTTCACCTATCCAGGTTGGTTTAAAATTTGGCCTTAGTCATTTTAGCATGATGACCTTTGGTCTTATCTGTTAGCAAGGCATTTGGGGAGGCCCTTCCAGTTATAAAACACTGTGCTAGTTACCCCAGAAACTCCCATGTAACATTGTCTCCAACTCCTGTCAACCTGTGATCTCAATCCGTGCAGAGCAACTGAATCTTTGGGCAACCACATAGGCATTCCTCTCAAGCTTCTGACCTCTTTGTAGGTGCTGATATCAAGCAAATGCTTCTCCATTACTCAAGAAGCCCAGAGATTTTGCCATCTTCCAGTCAGAGAATCACTCTTCACTTACAGAGATTCTCCACTCTTTCCCTTTCTCTTGGAGGTAATTCTCTTTTCTTAACCTTCAGAATACCTAACCATGATCTCCTCCAAGGACTTAGCCTTTAAAATGTAATGTCAAGAAATGGTTTTTCTTGCATTCTTGCATATATATATATATATATATATATATATATATATATATATATATTGTTTTCTACTATGCTAGTAAACCTCTGTTGGCCAAGCATATAGTTTGCCAGTTATTTGTAGGCAAGAAATGAGAATGAGGACATATATAAAGAACATAAGTTACCAGGAAAAAATTATCCTACCTTGCCATTGTTGGGACATATAGAGCTGAACAGTCAGAATTTTGCATTCCAAGCCAATAGCATGTCCAGGAACTGCAAACGGCATTTAATGAGCTGGCTCTGGTTTTGATGGGCAAGACCTGTCATCACTTAGATCATAGGCTCATATTTTGCTTGTGGGGGCAAGTAGATTGTAGAGCAGTTTCCTTGATGCAGGTGTTTTCCCTTGTATTTTGTTTTCATCCAGAGCTAGGAGCCAAGTTCAGAATGTCATTTACGTCATCTCATGGCAGCAAACAGCCACAGTGAAGAGTGGGCTGATACCATGATGAAAGAAGTTACTTGAAGGTATATTAAATGGTTTTACCATGAAGAAATGATTGATGACTGAGGGGATAGATAAATTTGACCTAATTTAAACATTACACAATGTAGACATATATTTAAATACCATGTGATACACCATTACTACATGAAACTGTTAGTTTTTATGTTACCAGCTAAAAATTTTAATTATATTAAAATTTAAAACTTTGAAAAACAAGATTTTTTTTTAGAACCTAGAAGACTAAGAAGATACAAAAATAAAAGTTATAGGCAAGGCATAAGCACACACTTCTGATATCTGGGTTCAGACTTGCAAAATATTAACATGAATAGGGATAAAAAGCCCTAGGATTCATCTGTAGTTAGAAAAATTATATGAAAAAATACAGGAATTTGAAAAAGCGGAAATCTTGGCTTTTTGACTTGTTCAAGTAAAAAAAAAAAGACTGCCTACCAATCTGCAGAATGTGCTCTAAAAAGAGCCTACATTTTTTTCTACAGGTGAAATTTAATCTCAATAAAATGCTTAGACACTGGAGTATTTCTCACCATTAAAGCTTAATAGTTCCACAAGGTAATAGTATTAGGATGGTGTTTTACAGAGGAAATGCTGTGTGTGTTTGTGTGTGTGTGCACATGTGTGTTAATGTTCTAGTTTCTGAGGAAGTCAGCAACATTAAAATTAATTTAAGAGATTTTTGTTCTATAGGAGGAAGTACTTGATTGTAATATGAAGGATGCTTTGTGTAATTAACTGCAGGAAGTCAGCAAATTTGACTTTGGATTATCTGTATAATAATGATAAATAACACATTGGTTGAGAACTTGTGCTTAGGAGCGAGAGTACTTTGATTTAAATTCTGCTCTGCTACTTATTGGTTTGGGCAAGCTACTTAACCTCTATATTGTTCAATTTCTCTCTTTATAAAGTGCAGGTCATAATAGTAACTAGTGTATAAATTTGAAGTGAAAATTCAGTGATCCAAGCATGGTGGCACACACCTGTAATCCCAGGTAGTTGGGAGACTGAAGTAGGAGAATTGAAAGTTTGAGGCCAGCCTGGGCAACATAGCAAGGACTTGTCACAAAATAAAAAATAGAAAGGACTGGTAATGTATCTCAGTGGTAGGACACTTGCCTGGCATGTACAAGTCCCTAGGTTCAACTTCCAGTAATGTGGGGGAAAAGAAAGAAAGAAAGAAACAAAGGAAGGAAGGAAGGAAGGAAGGAAGGAAGGAAGGAAGGAAGGAAGGAAGGAAGGAAGGAAGGAAGGAAGGAAGGAAAAAAGAAAGAAAGAAAGAAAGAAAGAAAGAAAGAACTACTGTTATTGGTTTACTATCAATCAAATAAAAAATTAATATCCAGTAGAGTGCTATGAGAATCTCAACTGACCCCCTTTGCAGCAAGACAGCTATAATTAATGAAAGTTATTTTTTTTAAATTGGATTATCCTAAGGTAATTTGGTAAATGATGAAACATACATTTTTAAAAATATATCGATTAAGTTTTCATAAGAACATATTAGACTCCCAAGCCCATATCTTTACATTTGAACCATAAACTCACTTCTTTCCACTTCCAATGAAGTGATAACTCCACTTTGAATAGGCATGGCCAAGAAGATGGGGGATTCTCCTCTTCAAACTCACTGATCACTGCTCCAGTGTTTCCCTGGGACAGACAAATCCCCAACATTTCTCATCCCCTGCAGCTCCGCATTACAGAGAATAAATGCAGGTAAATATGGCCAAGAGGTCCAGGTTT
The DNA here is from genome assembly GCF_045843805.1 of Urocitellus parryii. Lineage (NCBI taxonomy): Eukaryota > Metazoa > Chordata > Mammalia > Rodentia > Sciuridae > Urocitellus > Urocitellus parryii. The sequence continues at coordinate 37,848,878 of NC_135540.1, read as the reverse complement.
CTTTCCACTGTACAATCCTCACTTGTAGGTACAGGAGTTAGAGAATGTTAGTGTTCCAATTACACTTACCTGAGCAAACAGGTAGAGTGAAAGTTTCACTTCAGGGATGAAGGTCAAGAAGAATTCTAGTTAGTAATGGGCTCTGGGCTCTTAAAATTGACATGTCCTTGTGAAAAAATTTGGTCACTTATCCTGCTCCCACCTCCTGAACAGTAGGAAGAGGAATTGCCCATACTGAAAAACAAGCCGTAAAAACTTCTTAAACTTTTCCTACGAAAATTAAATTTATTTGTAACAGAGTTTCAGGAAGTTTATAGCTTAAAAGCAATGAAGATTTTGGTGATGAGCAATTAAGAGGAGAGTGGCAGCTTTGTGAGAACAACAAGTTGAACTCTGGACCATTCAGAAGTTTGCCAAAGATAACTAAGGAAACAGAGATAAAAAAGAACCTTTTGGGGGTTGGAACAGAACACAAAGACTGATCTTAAAAGCTGCCCGGTGCAAGGACACTGAGTCGAAATGGTTGGAAGTATAAAGTAATTTATGCCCAGTGAACAGTTAATCGTCAAAAGCAATAGGGAGGAAAAAAAAAAAACAGAACAAGAAGCAAGAAATTAGAGAAGGCTAGCAGTTAAGTGTGATATCAACATGATAACAACAGAGACAAATAGCTCAACAACTATATCAAGAAAAGAGACCAAAGAAACCCTTCTAAAACTACTGTCATCCAAGGATGACTGAGCACTCTCCAAACTGCACACTCTGAGTAGCAAAAGCAGAGCATATAGTCTACACAAGACACGACACTATTAAGCAAGCAAGGGTCTTAGAAGGGAGGGAAAATTTCCCAGACTTATTGTAAAATATTATCCAAAATGTCCAGTTCTCAACAACAACAGCAACAACAAAGATGCGGTATGAGGCATGCAATAGAAAAAAAACCTCTGAGAAAGCTCAGATGTCCAATTTAGCAGCCAAAGATTTCAAAGCAGCTCTTTTAAACATATCCAGAGAACTAAAGAAAACTATACTTATAAGTAAAAGAAGATGTGATAAAAGTACCTCACTGAATAGAGAACATCAATAAAGAGATAAAAATTCTAAAAAGAATGAAATAGTGAGGAGTTGAAAAGTACAATAACTGAAATTAAAAGGAAATGTAATGAAGGGGCGCAACAGATTTGAGCACATGGTGAAAAAGAGTCAGCAAACTTGAAACACCACCTATAAAATAGAGGAGGAAAAAAAATGAAATAAAATGAACAGACTCAGAATTAGAAAATATCAAGGAGACAGATGTTTGCATAATGGAAAGTGCCAGGGGAGGAAGAGAATGACAGAAGCAGAAAAGCAACTGAAGAAATAGTGACTGAAACATTACCTACTTTGGCTTTTTAAAAAATTACCTTGTACATCCAGGAAGTTCAATGAGTTAAAGCAAGAGATCTATATCATTAAGGGAATGTTGAAGTGCAAAGATAAAGAAAATATCCTAAAAGCAATAACAGAAAAAAGACTCATCACATACAAGGGAACACTTATAAGCTAAAGCTAACTTCCTGTTGCAAACAATGAGAACTGAAGGCAGTGGAATATTATAGTCTAAGATCTAAAAGAAAAAAAAAACAAGGTTTTTATACATGCAAAGTTATCATTCAAATATAAAGGTGAAAGAAAGTCATACCCAGAAGAAAAAAAGCTGAAAGAATTTGGTCCTATTAGACTTGCCCTAAAAGAACTACCAAAGGAAGTTTTTCAGCTTAAAAAGTACATGACACCAAAGTAATTCAGATCTTTCTATCTATATGACTAAAACAAAGAATCACAGTAAAAATAATGATGTAATGGCCAAAAAAAATGCAGTTGCATATTTATTTTCCTTTCCTCTTAAATGACTTGAAAAGCAATTGCATCAAAATATGTCTATAACTATGTCATTGTACCTATAATAATTGAAAATGTAATGTTTGACAATAATATAAAAGAAAAAGGAACAAAGTTTTATTGAAGTGAAAAAATGAAACCAGATGATAACATCAATCCATAGGAACAAATGAAGAAAACCACAAATGATAAATAATAAGGTTATTAAACTTTATGAATATACTGCATACCTGCTCTTTTTTTTTCTTTCAACTTCTTTGAAAGACATAAAATTGTGTCAAGGAACACTGTAAGAATGTTTTTAGATCTGTGGCATACATAGATGTAATGTGTGTTGTAGCACAAAAAAGGAAATGGTGCTAGAGTTATTAAAAAAGTAAATTTCTATATCTTGCTGGAATGAGGTTAGTATAAATTTAAACTAGATTCTTGGGCTGGGGATATAGCTCAGTTGGTAAAGTGCTTGCTTCTCATGCACAAGGTCCTAGGTTCAATCCCCAGCACCATACACACACACACAAACACACACACACACACACAAATTAAACTGGATTTTGATAAATCAAAATCATATATCATAAGCACCAGAGCAACCTCTAAGATAAAAATTCAAAAGATTATATTGAAATTTCATTAATGGGAATAAACTGTTACACTATATAATGTTCACTTAGCCAAACCAAACAAACAAGCAAACAAAAACAAATCTATGAAGTAAGAACAACAAAACCAAAAGGACATGAGACATACAGAAAACAAAATATAAAATAACTCACACACATCCAACTACATAAATAATTAACTTAAGTGTAATTACATTAAATAATCCAAGCCAAAGTCTGAGATTGCAAGGCTAGATAATGCTAGTTAAAAATGAAAGATCCAATTATACGCTGTCTATAAGAGAAACATTTTAGATTCAAAGATATAAAATAGGTTGAGAAGATAAAGATGTAAAAAGATTCAACCATCAAAAAAGTAAAGCTGGAAAGTTTATTCTAATTATAATATGTGACAAAATGGACTTTAAAATGGAAAAATTTATTGCAAATGAATTGAGACATTTTATAATGATAAAGGAATCTATCCATTGGGAAGACATAATAATTGTAAACATATATACATCTAACAACAGAGCCCCAAATTCATGAGACAAAAACTTTCAGAACTGACAGAAGGAAGACACAGGCAGTTCAACAATGGTAGTTGAAGACTTCAATTCCCTCCTTTCAATAATTAATAGAGCAACCAGGCGGAAGATCAATAAAGAAATAGATTTGGACAACTCCAAACCAGTTGGGTCTAACAGACATCTACAGAATATTCCACCCATAATATCATTTTTCTCAAAACATATTCTCTGACTACAATGGTTTAACTTTAATAACTAATGACAAAGAAATTCGTGAAATTCACAAATATATGTAAATTATACAACTTAGTCCTAAATATCTAAGAGGGCAAAGAATAAACCACTACAGAAAATAATTTGAGATGAATAAACATTAAATGTGCAATATGACAAAATTTGTGTGAATCAAATTAAACTGTGCTTAGAGAAAAAATATGGCTAGCAATGTTTAACTTTTAAAAAGAGAAAGATACAAAATTAAGACACTAATATTCCACCTGAAGAAACTGGAAAAAATACCTAACTACACATTGGAGAAAACAGAAGAAAGGAAAAAATAAAGATCAGAATGGAAAATAATCAGGTAATAGAAAACTGATATACCAAAAGTTAATGAAACTGACAAGCCTTTAACAAGTTTGCCTGAAAACATACAACAATATCAAAAACCAAAACCTAATAACAACAAAAGAACAAAACCCTCAAATTAACAAAATCAGGAATGAAAAATAAGACATTACTCATATACTTACAGAAATTTAAAAAGTAATAATTGCTGTAGAATACTATGAACAATTGTAAGCCATTAACTCAGATGACGTACATTAAATGGACAAATCCTTAGAAAGGTAGAAATAACCAAAATGGCTGAATAAGGAATTTTAAAAATCTGATAGCACTAGATTGACTACAGGAACTGAATTAGTAATGAACAAAACAAAATAAAATTTCACATAGAAAAGCCCAAATTCAGGTAGCTTCATTGATTAATTCTATGAAATACTTAAAGAATTCCTCTCAATTTTTCTTTTACACAATGAAAAGGAAACACTTCTTGACTCATTTTACCATACCAATATTTTTGTTTATTGCACCACAATCTACAGACTATCTCTTATAAGTTTTGACATAAAAATCCTTGGCAAAATACCAAACAAAACCAAAACAAAACATCTGCACATCCAACAACATATAAAAAGTGTTATAAGTTATGAACAAATTGGATTTATTCTAGGAATGAACAGTTAGTTTAGCATTCTGAAATCAATTACTGTAACATACTGTACCAATAGAATAAAGGACAAAAACCGTGTTTATTCCAATAGACACAGGAAGGCATTTAGCAAAATTCAATACTCCTTTATAATAAGAGGACTCAAGAAACTAGGAATCACAGTGAACTTCAACTTGATAAAGTCCCACTCCTGCTCCTGGCATCAGCCAGTGTCAACAGTATCATCAGGGTGCCTTGATTCAGTCCTGGATCTTTGTCTCTGTTTCTCAGTTTTTACCTCCCTAGTGTTGTCCAGCTCTCTCACCATTACCACCACAGTGTATGAAGTGGACTGTAGTTATCCAGTTTCAGGAGGGTGACTTGGTAAAAGTATTGCTCTCACTGTTATTACACAGTCTGGAGCTGCCAGAATGGCACTGAAGTGCCCATATTGAATGATTCTCACTAAGAGCAAGCATTTATATAGAAGAAGTTCAGGGCTCTAAGCTACAAAGTTCCCCCCTGGCCACAGAGCTTGATCCACACCTATGGTTCCCAAATTGATTCTCGCTCTTTCACATTTCAGCAGCTGATGACTGTAGGTTCCATTTCTGGTTACAACACTCAAGGAAAGTGGTAGTAGTTTCTTTACCCTGAGTTCTCCTACTGCTGGCACCTAATGCAGTCACCCTATACTCTCTGCAGGCTTTAAGCCATGAGTCAGGCATTCCTCTCAGTAAGAATGCCCTTATCTCCTCTGAAGGCTTTCAAGGTCACTGGTTCACAATAGTAATAGACCCTTCTGATCAATGTTCTCTCCTGCCTGTAAATCCAAGTTAACAGCATTGTGCAGTTCCTAGTCAGCCTTTAACTACACCAGAAGAAAAAAATGGATAGATATTTCTTGCATAAATGGAATAGTTCTTGTCTATCTTCCCACTGTGGTGCTGTGTGGAAGGCACAGTTGCAATCAACATCCAGAGAGATCACATTCTAGGAAAGCTGTGGTTACCATCTAAAGAGTTCTAGAGAAGGTGTTACCCAACATGAATACTATCAAATTATGAACAGTGAATTTAACCTGACCAGGAAACAGATTATTATTCACACTTTCCTGAGTGACCCAAGAGTTGTATTTGTGGATGTAATAACCATTGAGACTGTCATTGGAAACCACTATTCATAAGCAGCATGGCAGGGAGATGAGACGTCCTTGGATTCTTCAGTGTTCCTGTATAAAAAAAAAGTGACATGCTGAGGCTCTTTACATGCCATGAGAATTAGAACTTTAGCCATCTGTGTGGTTAACTGCTCAGATATGACCTAGACTGGGTCCCTATATTGAGACCAAGTGTTTCAGGATGACTGACTTCTGCTCTCTCTCTCTCTCTACTCTATGTATTTGAAGGGGGAAGGAATCCTGAGAATTTGAAGGAACCCTGAGGCTGAAAAGCAGATATTGGGACAGTCTGGTACCTGGAGAGATTTCATTTACTCACTGAAGGTTGAAGTTAGATTCTGGGCCCATTACTTTTCCAAGGAGAGGGACAGATTTTCCCTTCCATTTTGTAAGTGGAGAAATATTTTTTTCTGATCTTTCACCTGTGGAATGTCTAATTCCTCATGTAGGAGATTTGATCTGGCTTTCATTGTGTCCCCCATGGAGTGAGCACTGGGCCAAAACACTGGAGGCTTGTCCACTTGTACCAGTCCTGGTATAACAGCCTCTGGTGCAGTTTGCTATGCAACTGGTTTTAGGTGACAACTAATACCTATGTAGTGGGAGGGTTACAATTGTGAAAGAGAGCACTGGTAAGGGCTCACCTAAGTAAAATTTGAGTTAAGATCTGGAGAAGGTGAGCAGTCAGGGTATTCTGATATCTAGGGAAAGAATATTCCAAACACAGGGAAAAACAAGAGCTTGGAATTCTGAGTGTATCTGGCAGTTTTGAGTAAAACTAATACCAGGGTGGTTTGAAAGAAAATGGAAAGACCAAGGTTAGAATAGCAAGAGAAGGGATCATCAGAGAGATATCTAGAGCTAGATCTTTCAAGATCTATAGACCTTAGGCCCTCTTATTAAGACTGAGGAAATATATTTACTAACTAAGGATATCATAAGTAATGCTGAGGATTATTTCAGTAAAGTTATTAAAAACAAATACAATATGATATTTAAATAATGGATTATTCTAAAATATTTGCAATAAAAGTAATATTTAGGAGCTACACTGTCTTATAAACCATTTTACTTATGGGTATTAAATTACTCTGCCATTATTGAGCATATGGTTTGGGCAGTAAAGGAAACAACTTTCATTTCATGAACAGAATAAAGTGCTTCCTAAGTTTATCCAAAAATGGGTTAAAAATTAATGATGACCAAAAACCAGACAGGACATCCCCCTAATTATAAACTATGTGCTCTATTTTCCAACCAAAAATGAAAGAGAAAGAGAGGGAGGGAGAGTAAGGGAGAAGCTGGGATGATTTTCTTTCCCGAATACTAAGTACATTTGGGAAGAAAGACATGTGAAGGGGTTAGGGATTATCTATCATATTTTATTTTGTCTCTTTCTGTACTATTAAAAATTTCTCTTTCTATACTTTTATGACTTTTTAAATAACAGATCTTTAGATAAACTTTTGTAGCTTTTTTATCAAGCAAGGGCTATCTGATGAAAAAAATTATGATGTTTTCTATTTTATTTTATACTTTGAACTCATTAAATGAATAAATGTTACATTACAAATAATAAATTAAAACTACAATCTTAATATGAGTATTATATGAGCTATAATAAAAGTTAGACTTTTTCAGAACATTTCAAGTAAAGGCAATCATATTCCAACAAACTGGTATTGAGACAACACTTCATCAGCTACCAAGAAATAGTAGAATTGAAGGGGCAAATGGAAAAGAAACTGGAACTGAAGAGGACTGTGAAATAAAGACGTTTTCTAAAACAAAATCTTCCAAGAGCCCAAAGCATTCAAATAAAACATAAACGTTTTTATTCTAAAAATATAATAGTTCTTAAAGTTCCACAGCACTTTATAGTTTTCATATTCATTATTGTATCAAGAAAAATCACTTAATGCACTTGAGCTTCAGCTTCTCCTCTATAAAATGAGCATAATCACATCTACCTTTCAGAGCTATAAAGGCGATCAAAGACATCGTCAGTAAAGCATTTGACATACTACCTCATACAGGGCTTAATAGATTCTAAGCAAATTAAATGTTAGTGTTTAATGATTTCCTTAACACAGATTGGTAGTGACAAAAGCTTATTCATGCAGATTGTTAGTGACAAAGTCTGAATTAGAATTGCTGATTGAGTATTTCTGTGGTGTAAAAAACATCCCCTCTTGACCAATTTCATGTTGATAAATGAAGTCACCAGTGCAGATTTGAGAATTGTATACAATTGGACCTCATGAACCAGTACTATCATGCAGTGAGTCTAAGTGTTAGGTTCTGATCTCCTCCCAACTAGTACTGGTTCATGTTTTTTACACCACAGAAATTTGCAAAAGCTATCAATCAAGGATTTTATTTCTAGTGAAACCAGTTATTAAATATTTACCAGCATATTACTAATCTTGGCTTATAGATAGCAAGCCAAGTGCACAGGTAGTTATCTATTCAGTTCAATATAATGAATGTGATGTCAACATCATCTCTTTGAGAAGCTACTAAGGATTTCAAGTCACAAGGTTCCATTTATGGTTAATATCATTCCAACATGTACTTAATTACCTTTGGGCAGCTTACAAACTGATTCATTCCACAAGTCACAGATATCTTTTAAAAAATTTTATAGCATTTTTTTTTCCTGAGTATTGTCTTTCCCTATATTTCTTGAAAGCAGAATAAAAGGACTTCAGAAAAATCAGAGAATTTATTTTTTTTTCCCATCTCTTTTATGTCGGCAGTTCAGTGAAGCTTCCCCCTAGGCAGAATTAATCGTTCAGGCCTCTGTGCTCCCTAGCATTCTGCTCAAACTGTTAATATTGCACTTATCACATTGTGTTATTGTCAGATTTTTTCCTATGTCTTTTCTTGACAGGATCGTGAGCTGCTCAAAGGCCTCCTGTTCATTTTTTTACCACCAGCACCTAAAATGCTACCTGGCTCATAGTAGGCATTTAATAACTGTTAAGTTGACGTGAGCTGGATAAGAAAAGAATGGATGCAGCCAGTTTCTGTTTTAAAAATATATTTTTTAGTTATACATGGACACAATATCTTTATTTTGTTTATTTATTTTTATGTGGTGCTAAAGATGGAACCCAGTGCCTCACATGTGCAAAGCAAGCACTTTGCCACTGAGCCACAACCCCAGCCCAACAGTGAGTTTCTTTTGATAGATATTCTACAATTCAAAGAGGAATACATTTCAAAATACTAAGTTATTTTCTAGATCATAAAAATATTTATATAGCTCCTTCTACAATAAAATTCAAATCACATACTAAATGCAGTGGGGAAAGAAAATACAGAGCAGTGGCATTTTTTATCAAGAAAGCTACAGGGTCAGTGCACCTGAATTATGCATGTTAGAACTTTGAGGGGCTCTAGTATCATAATGAAATCACCTGTGTGTAGGTATTATATACTGGGGAATGAGATTGATTCAATTCGGTTATATGCACATATAAATATGCATAATAAATCCCACCTTTACCTATAGTTATAATGTACCAATAAAAATAAATAAAGTTTAGACAAAAAATAAAATTCATGCCATGAACTTTAAAAAAGACTATATAGTCATTTAATAATGTTACTTAAATATGTCATGTAACTCATCAGTTTTCAACTTTACTAAACTCTAAATACCCTTTCAGAACAAAGATTTTTTAAGGCCCCTTAACTATCCTGAAATTAAATTCATAGAGAATATAATTTACTTAAAGAAATTATTTCAGTACATAGGTGTTATACCCTAATTGTAACCTAAAGAAGAAATTTAAAGAATTATTCAATGACTAAACTAACATCTTTTTTAATATAAATACTAGGAAACATATTAAGTGATCAGAGTTTATCTCCAAAAATCATGACCATAAATTAGCCACAGTGTTCACTGATATAGGTAGTTTGTATTGGCTGTTCAAAGAAGATGGTATTGTATCTGGCAAAGTGACTTTCAAAATGAACCAAAAATTTGCAAGAGTTTAGAAAAACACAAATAACAAGGTAGCCTGGATTTACATGGCAGTCAAATTCCAGGAAGTTTAGTATGTATTAAAATGACAAAAATACTTTATATATAAAATAGGGTTAGACTTTAAAGTTGGATAATTATAAAAGATCTATAGATTATAAACATGAGCTTCTGGGAACATGTGAAAAGTCATTCTCACCGTGGGGTAAGTTCATCATGTGGGATTTTCCTCTTATTGTAGAATGTCTTTCCTACTTGGCACCTTCCCACTGAACTCTGGGTATCCAGCTACCCCCACTCCATCCCTGTAACAACCAAAATTGCCACTGTTTCCCAAATAGTGTTTTACTGTTTTAAAATTTCCAGCCTCAAGAGACACTAATCTTTTGGTAAAATGAATACCAACCTTTCCTAAATCCTAAGGTTGGTATGAAAACTAAATGAGAAAGTTGTTTACTAAAGCTTCAGCTAAACTATAAACAAATAAATTAAAAATACCCTGCTTCCTGCCAAGACTCACTTTGCAACAGATTTGGAAATTTCTAGAATATCCACATTTCTGAGACCTTGTCACTGCTTCACTATTATCACTAGAAGATTGTCTCCCTCTGCCAATGGTGACACATACCCAGGCTCATCACTGAATGGATTTGGATTCCTATCATCTTTTTTGTGTAAGTATTTTTAAAAAGTTTCAATCAGAAGCGTGACACCCTACTAGTTAGTTAGTACTGCCATCTAGTGACTTACATAAATCAAGCTGCTAATTCCATAAAATGTAGCTATCCAGATATTTAAACAAACCTCAAGGGCATAAATACAGAATTTTCTGAAACTAGCATTTATCTTTCATTTACATGACAGGTTTTTGAAAGAAAGCGGTTATTAAAATTTCTTTTAAAAACAGCATGCCACTAGCACTTTGTGCGTAACTGGTTTGTGGCAGGATAGCAATCATTACTAATTTTGCATGGTGTTTTGACTATTTGTGACAGATACCTAAATCTTGACCTCCACATCATTTCTTTTTCTGTACTAGGGGAGGAAGGGATGCTCTGGTGCAAGTGACATACATTTATTCTGGATTTATTCAGATTCAGCCACAGTATGTCTTTGCTCAAGTTTCCAAACAACCAAAGTCAGTGAGTATTCAAGCGATTGGAATCTGTGCAAACTGCCACCCATTTTGTGGCATTTTAATTTCTTAGGGAAGTCCACTTCTTGCTAGAGGAACACCATCAGTAGAAACTGAATGGGGATTTGTGCTGTGTGCTGTGAAGTATCATCTAAGCTCAATGTGTCCTCATTAGTTGATGCAGTAATGTCAAGATTCAAGTCTGCACAATATTGAAGCCTGGGGATGATTCCTGAAAGGGTTAATGAGGAAAAATTCAAACTCCTATTTCACCAAAACACACATAAATCTATAGGCTAAAGATAACACTTTTTAATAACAGTTTTCCTCTTCTATCACACTTTTTACCCAATAGTTTAAGAACATGTAGTATATTTTTTCTCTGTAACACTAGTTTTTCTAATTGCAACATTATATTTTTTCCTATATCTAAAAATAATATAGCAAAAACAAAAACAAAGGTCTGGATTCCTCTGATAGTAAGACATCATGTTTTGGGTTTGTACTCTGATTTATTGAAGCAAGTCAGAATCCTCACTCTTTTGTGCTTTTAACAAAATAACATAATTTCTGGGAGATTTATCCTAATGGTAATTATCTTGGTTAAATATCTCGTGACAGTCAGCCTCTCATTGCTTTGACCAAAAAAATTAATTTGCACAAACAAATTAAAGGAGGAAAGATTTATTGCTTGCAGTTTCAGAGGTTTCAGTCCATGCTTACCTGACTCCATTGCTTTGCCATCTGAGGTGAGGCAGAACATTGGGTGGAAGGGGGTGGCAGAGGAATGATGGGTGCTCAGCTCATGGAAGCTGGGAAGCAGAGGGGACGGGAAAAAGAGGCCAAGTATAAGATATAGCCCCTGATAGCACACCACCAGTGACCTACTTTCTCCAACCAAGCCCCACCTACCTACAGTTTCCACCACCTTTCAGGAGCCCATTTGAATTATTAATTCATCAAATGGATTAATCTGTTGATGAGGTTAGAACATTCATCATCCACTCACTTCCCAAAAGCCATACCTCGGGACATTGCTGAACTGGGAACCACATCTTCAGTACATTAGCTTTGGGGAAAATGTTCCAGATTCAAACCCTAACACATCTTCAACCATGGTGGGATGAACATAAAACGAAAGGAGCACGGGTCAAAGCCCTCTGACCTCCCCAGAGCCCAGCACAGTGCCTTCTTGTACAAGTAGGTATTCCAAAGAATGAAAAAAATAAGTAAACAAAAGAGTTGCCTTAAAATTATTTTTGCCAGTGATCATTTGTATCTCTTTTTAAATGACATACAAAATGTTTCTCACTGTCATTCTTTTCTGGACTTTAGCTTTACTATCACCACTTTTCCATTAATAGGCTATTAAAATTGTCCTAGTCTACTGACCTCTTCTTGTTCAACTGCCTTATTTTTAAAATCAGACTATTACCATAAAAGAGTAATGATTTTCTCTTCTTTTATAAATTATGCTTTATGTCTGTCTCATAGCTTATTGCTGTAACCAGGACTTAAAGAACAATATTAAATAATAGTGATGTTAGAAGAATTAGACCTTTGGTTATTTAAGACCTGTATAAAAGGTTACGTGAATACAGAATACCATCACCCATCTGCTTCCAAAGATGTGTTATCAGAGTTATTTTTGAAAAGTATCCTCCTAAGGGACCTAAGATCTTTCAAAATCTTGGAGTCCGAGATGAAAATTAAGAAAACTGGTCAGAGAACGAGCACAGATTCTTTTAAACAAGTTACATTCAGTAGTGAAATCATTTGCATTCTGGCAGCTAGTTGAAGAGGAGAGATGATCACATAGCCTCTGAGGTAATAATTTGCAGGAAAGCCCATAGACTCAAAGTTCTAAGTACTCTTTTCGTATTTGATCAATGTAATCTTCTTGTTCATTTTAATGATGATGTTAACATTAGGCTGTCCCAAATCTTTGATTTACTGCTAATTATCTACTTCTAAGCTATGCTTAACAGATTCTCATTCCTGCATTCATAGATATAATTATATGACCCTTCTCTTTAGTAGTCAAGGCCATAGATTTAAGATGTAGGTAAAATAGTAGCTTCAAGAAATAATTTTTTAAAAATGCTATGTTAATTTTCATGATTTTAGAAAAGCTACCCAATGAAGTGTAGATAGCCTCTTTGCCTTTGTAAAACCACCCTTAATTTTTTTTTCCTCCATGTGCCTTCTGGTATTTTCCAAATTTTCTACAAAGAGCCCATAAAAATTAAAAGAGTCCCCTTTTATCAGTTGCTTCACAAGGGAAGCCACTTCTCAGAAATCTTTTCAGGAAATTAATGAGACTCAAATTTCTACATAGTCCAGCCACTGTAGTCCTTGGCCGTGGGATCATAGAGAAGTTAACCATGGATCAGCAAGGGAGACCAAACTGTTAATAGCAAAGGTTCACACTGAGCCCATGATACAGAGCTATTCACAGGGTGACCAAGAGGCAGAGACAGGGGTGCATTGATTAGCAAGGGCAGCCTCATTTTTTTCTCAGAGAAATGGATGTGTATTTTCCACCCAAATTTACTTCCTTGCTCATGATGTGTCTGCTTTTATATTTATGAAATTCCTTATTCATCATTGTAGTACCCTATATAACATAACCTCTGACTAAAATTATTACTTTAACTGAAGAAAGTACAGCAATATGTCTTACCCAGGAAATTTGCTGCTGTGACCACATTTCCCACTACCCAGAAGATGGTAGTCTGAATATTTTTTTCACCTCTGGGGCTCTAGGTAATGACCCTGTCCTTCAAGATCTTTGTTGGGGCAGCCTGGCCCACTGAAACCAAGGATGTCAGCTCATCCTCTGCAGACAAGAAGGAAATGTCTTTGCTTTTGGACCTGTGATGGAAGTGGCAGCACTGATAATCTTCAAATTGCCTTCAGCATTGTTTTCCTGAAAAATAAAGCATACTTGCAGGTAGATGGTTCTATTGTTCCATCCCTTAGAATCTCAGAAGCTGAAAAACCTTTATTTGGTTCTATTTTATTTTGTCTCATTTGATTCAAACTGGCAGTCCCTTCTCTTCCTGGTTTCTGTTTAAGGACAGATTAAAATTATGGATAATCTCTTTATGGAGTGATTGTCAAGCTACATCTGGGCTGTTCTCTACAGAACATTACCTCTGCACCTGGCCGGCCCCCCATTCTCCTGTATGAATAGGCTTGAATTTTTTTTTATTTAACAGTTTCTTCAATGCATTTCTCTCCTCTTATATTTTATGATAAGTGGTAAGAGAAACCAGGCTCATCTTCAACATTTTTCTTAGAAATCTCCTCAGCAAGATTTTCCATTTTATCACTCACAAGGCCAAAGACAAAGCAATTGCACATAAGCACTGTAGTTGAGTTGATGAAGTTATTTCCCATCAGAGTACATGTTAATCATTGTCAAACCACATTGTTTGTATAATGGAACTTAACAATTAAGGGTATACATGGCAATGGTGCTCAGGATTGGAGTAGGAGTTGGAGATAAACAATGGGAGAATGTTAGAATGATTCATATAATAATTAATGAGAGTTCTAGACATCAGTACGAATTCATTTTTAGCTTTCTGTAGACATAAAAGTTTATATATAGCAATATTAATTGTCATGTATAAGTATAGATTACTACATTTACATGTTTTTTGCTCTGTCAAATAAGAGGACCTAAAGGAAATGACTCTCCAGTAGCCTACCTAGTCCCCAAAATATTGATTCCTTGTACTGTAGACAATTATAAAATTGTCTGCAAATCATTGAAAAATTGCAGATAGTTTATAGTTCCTGTATACTTGATACTCAGTGTTGTATGCTATTAATATCACACATTAGTCTAGGTCATATGTGATAATTAAACAACCTGTGTGACTTGAGTTGGTGCACCTCCTTTGTTTCAATAGTGTCTGTGTTATTAACACACATGTGTGAACTTTTTAGAAATATCAGTACCTTAAATCTCAGCCACATGGAGTGGTGACTCCACAATGAATAGAGGAACATGAATTCCATCAGGCCAAATGTCTGCATCCTTAAAAATGTTAAACTATTGCTAGATGGAATTTCAATTCCTGACAGCATAAAACACTAAGTCATCTATAAAGCTGCAAGGCCCTTTAAATATATTTGGAACAGGTTGGGGGGAATGAATAAATAAACAACATTTTTAATACTCAGAGTATCTCTAGGCACTGGAATAACTGAATTGTTAATAGTTCCACAATTCTTGAAGCTGATGTCATGCACAAAGACTGAGAGAGCTGTCTGATTTTCCCTGAAGATAAAGACCTACTGTTTTGTTCATAATTGTGATCTTTGATTCCATAGAGGAAAGGTTAGCTCTCTTTGAATTATTGTCTTTTTCCTTCCCAAATGAGCAGGCCAATTAATTACAACTAAGAATTATGAAAAACACCCCTCATAAATATAAGTGAGCCCATTTTTCAAACTGTCATCTATGTGTATGTAATTGATAATTGAACATTTATCTTTACTACATGCACATATCATTTTAAAATTATTACTGCAGCTGAGTAAGTCCCATTCTGTTTCATATACTATAATGTCATATTATTTCTTTCTTTTGTTCTGCATAATCTTTGCTTAGCTTCTTGCTGATCACATTACTAAAATCATTCTGTCTTTAGCCATTTTATTTATTTATTTATTTATTTACTTACTTACTTACTTACTTACTTATTTTGGCAGCACTGGGGATAGAACCCAGGGGTGCTTTACCACTGAGCTACATTCCCAGTACTTTTTATTTTTTTTATTTTGAGACAGTGTCTTGCTAACTCCCAGGCTGGCTTGGAACTTGCAGTCCTCTGACCTAGCCTCCAGAGTTACTGTGATTGCAACTATGTGCCACTGTGTCAGCTGTCTTCAGCATTTTACACTTCTGTTCATCATTTCTTTAGCTATTTAGTGAAATTTGATGAAATATTATATGCATGCACATAACCAGATAACACATTTGATCAAAATACATTTTTTTTCTAAGAGATTAAAAATCCTAGATGTAATACTTTGAGCAAGAGAAATTTTATACTTTAAATGATAATCAATGCCATTTTACTTATTTATTGTGCCATTTTTTTTCTGTACTAGGAATTGAACGAAGCGGTACTTTCCCAGAGTTTTATCCCCAGTCCTGTTCATTTTATTTTGAGACAGAGTCTTGCTAAGTTGCTGCGGCTGGCCTCGAACTTGCTATTCTCCTGCCTTGGCCTCCTGAGTGGCTGTGATTACAGGTGTGTACCACCATACTCCACTATTGTACCATCTACTGACCCCTGAAGGATCTAGTTACTTTCTTCTGGCTACTAATACTCTTTAGTGGCCCTGGATGTTATTTTCCTTCTAGTATTTCATAAGTTATTTCCCTGTTCTGAATCCTAAATCCTACAGAAGAATCAAATCAATTTCAATGTCTTTTTAAAAGAACAAAGTCAAATGGGGATAAAGAGTTTAGAATTCAAAAGCTCTGATACAAGAAAGCGATGATTCAGACTATATTTAGCATGATTCCGAGAAAAAGTGCAGCATAATTGTAATGTGTAGACAATTAAAATCTAGGCTTCTGGAGAAATTAGAAATTAACATCAGAAAGTCATCACTTTTCCTAGATTCGAGAAATAAAGGGAAGAGCTGGTGTCAGCAGATCCTCCAATCTAGTCAAATGACAGTAACTGGAACCACAGGAGGCCCATTCAGGGATCTGAAAACCATAAGAGAAAACACAGCCACTTCCAGAGAAGCACCTTGAGGCAGGTGAGGGAGGGAGAATTAAAAAACAGTTCAGTTGCTCCTTCCATGCCTGCCTTCTAGTCACTCAGGAACACCTCCTATCAGCCAAACCCAAGCCAGAGGGCAGCTGACACAGCAGTCTGAGAAATGGGCCCCTCAGAGGTCAGTTCCCTGATACGTGGACAATAGTGTTCATGTTTGGTCTTTCCTCAAGAATATATGAATTCTCTTTGTCTTTTTCAAAGTATAACCTAAAGTGACTCTAGCCATACCAGGCATTGGGCTAGCACTGGAATAAAGACATAGTCTTTATCAAACATAGTCCCTACCATTAAGGCATGATCTTGTTGAAGAGAGAAACAAACATGGGAATAGAAAATTACAATATAGTTCAATAAATACTGCAGTATCTTAATGGTGTAGAGGGAACAGGCTGTAAGATAAACTCAATTTGCAGGGGTAATGATAAAAGAGTTCAATGAAGAGGTATAATGCAAACACAGTTCTTAGGGAGATCTAGAACCTTGCTGGGTGAGGACAGGAGCATTAGGCAGAGAAAATGTGTATGGCATATTTAGGAGCAGGGAGAATCAGATGTCTGAAGAGTAGAGCTTGTGTGTATTTTGGTGTATGAATGTAGGGGAACATTAAGTCCTCCGGTTCCATTAAACTCAACATATGCAAAATGAAATTCATGATTTATCCACAAAACCTGCTGTTTCTGCTGCATGAATAATTTGGTCTTAGGCATTACCGTCCTAAGAGTATCCATTTGTGATTTATAGTTTTGATCATTCTGTTTTCTGTGGCGATACCAGCTCATTTCCTAAGTAATATATATCTTTCCTTCCCTGAGGCCTTAAACTCCTATTTACAATGACCAGTCAAGGCAGTGGTTGAATGATGTGTGAGCTTAATAATGATTTTTCACTCTTCCAAGTAGACTGAGAGGAGATGGAAATTTGGAGGGAGTGGGAACCTTTTCAAAGGTGTCTCCCTGCAAGTAGAAGGAAGTCTCAGTCATTTGCAAGTGCTGTTTTAGAGCCATCAGAGTGCTTATCCAGGCAATGAGCAATGTTGGGTATGTCTGGGAGTTCACAGTTTCCTGCCTCATTGTTGATAAAGGCAGCAAAACTGTGTTACTCAAACAAAAAAATCAATATTTAGGTGAGGTCCCATTTAACAGCTTGAGGGAATTAACAGAGATATCTAAAAACATCTTCCACAGAAGATTGTGCAACAGCAAAAGTATTTAATCATACTTGATGTGAAAATGTGAACTTCCACAGTTCTCAGTCTCCTTTTCTCCTTTTCACCTCATCTCTTTTTTTTCCCTGTGATATAAACAGCACAAGCTAATACTGACGCACAGGAGAAATCAGCACTACCATTTATAACAAAGACCTACTTTTATCAATTAATGTCTTATGAGTAAGAACAATAAAGATAGTATCAATAATAGCTAGTATTTTAAAACTTACTTTGTTCAAAGTGCTTACTACAGATTTTTTGGTGGTTGTTTTATTGAGGAAGGTACCATTAGATACCATCATTACACCTATTTTTAGGGGTGAGAAAACTGAGCCACAGAAGATTAAATAAATTGTCCAAGTTCATACAACTAATAGCAGGTAGATTTGGTTCTTGAAACTGAAAGTCTGACTCCAGGGCCTAAAACCTTAAACAGAACACAATAAAACGCTTGGCTGATATCTGTTTCTCAGAGTCATCAAATAGAACATGGTTAGAACTTTACAGAAGAACACTTTTTAATTGGTAATTAAGTCTTTACTGATAGGATCATATGTGTATCTTCCAATGCCAACATATGTACTTGCCTAGATAACCACAAAAATATCACCTCTCAGTATTTCTTCATAGCTTTATAAATTGTCTCAAATACATGAACTCAAGAACTTTTTTACTGAAAATTTTGTGTATGCTGTTTTTGTACTTAGTCAAAACTGAATACATCGGGTATCTTCTAGAATGACTAAGAAACAAAATCTGAAAATAAATAATTTTCATATTCTTGTTTATTAAAATACCATAAACCATATTATTTCTTATCAAATCATAATACTATAAAAGTACAGAAACTCATATTTGAAAAGTCTCAGGTCTCCTTCATCTTTATCTCCTTGTTGCAATTACTGTCATTATTTTTGGTTAATGATCATAAGTCAATGATAAAATCCCTTACAATTTTAAGCTTGTAAGAATCTTGGAAATAACTGAATATAATTAAGAATAATATACTTTTTCCACTTTCCTTTTCAGTATTCTCTTTTTTCAAAGAGTCTTTTATGCTTTTATGTTAGCTTGTTAGACGTTGAGGTTTTTCAGTGTTTCAAAAATGCCGCATGTCATGGTGACACTTAGTAAATGGCACATTTGCTCCAGTGCCTGTGTTTAGCAAAATGCCTCTTAGTACAGTTCAGGATTCTCACCAGTACAGACAAGGAGGGAGATGCTGTCACCAAAAGGCACTCATTAATTTCAAGAAGGCAATATTAAGTCAAAGAAGGAGTCTGATTTCAGAACGCTTTACACAAAGGAGAATGTCCTTGGAGAGAAATGGATGACTGAGATCTGTAAAGTGTATGCTATAATTAAAATTGTAACCATGGGTTCACGATTTTCTAGACACCACAAGCTACATTAATTGACTAGGTGGAATTTCAAATTAGCAAAGTACTATAATCAAAATGAGGAGGGTTATAATTAAATATGCTTGCAAGAGAAGGGCCACAGAATGAGATAATCTAGATTCTGTCTGATGCTACCATGCTTTGAATGATTAAAAAGAAAATTTTGATGCAAAAATTAAAACAAAAATATTGTCTTTAGTGATTTATAAGCCAGAATCCTAAAGGCAATAGGACAGGAGGAACACTGCTCAGGGCTAGCACACTGGGTTTAAACTTCTCCTCAAGAAAACAGCAGGGAAGTGTGTCTCTGCCCTGACCTACGGATCCATTGGGGACATTAAATAAGTGGGAAACTTCAATGGTCGTGAAGAGGAACATTCTACTTTTTGTCATCTTGTTTGCTTTGTTTATTCCCCATTCGTAGAAGGAGAATATATTGCAGGAAAGACAAACCTCTCAGAACTATTCATATGACTTTATTCACACGACTTAACAACTTTACAAAACTTTGGATTTCAAGTAAATCTTTTCCAGAGCCCTCTGCTGGACTCTTCATAGAAATGCTGACTCAAAAGAAGTGGGGAAAGCCTGGTGACAAAAGTGTTTGTGTGGAATCCATACAGGGGAAGGAAGTGTAGAATAAGAAGAAAAGTTCTCTCTTCCATAGCAAAATAGTTCTACCTCTATGCACAGCAGAAAAGAAGAGTCTCATGGAATGCTTTCCCATTTTTCTTCATAAAGCCAGCTTTCTATTTTCTGTAAAACAATTTCAAGGTCTATAAATGTTAAACTCTCCTCTTTTTTATTTTTATTTTTTAAAGAGAGAGAGAAGAGAGAGAGAGAGATCATTTTTAAAAAATATTTACTTTACAGTTTTCGGTGGACACAACATCTTTATTTTATTTGTATGTGGTGCTGAAGATCGAACCCAGCACTTAGTACATGCCAGGTGAGCGTGTTACCTCTTGAGCCACATCCCCAGCCCCCAAACCCTCCTCTTTATCTCAGCACTTATTACAATTGTTTTATGTTTTTCCTTTCTCAAGAATGAAAATTACATGAAGGTATGGACAACTCACCTTGCTCGCCATGGAGCTGAACACATGCATTACGAGCTTGTATCAGAAAACTCTGCCCTATTTTCTGTCCCTTCTGCCTCACCTTCTTCATTCCAGCCGCAGGATTCCATCAGCTTCCTCATCTGCAATCTGTCAACGTCTCACATTGGCTAGTGTGAGAACTAGAAAGTCCAGTGGTCCATTTTCAGAATGTAGTATTTAGCTTTAAATGTAAAATGGCTTTGGATGTAAGAAAGGCAGCTGGATAGGAGAGCAGGATGGAAAGTCACAGCAGTGAACACTGGAGTATAAAAATCCACACTAAGACTCCCACCTCCCTTTGTTCTCTTGTTTTTTCTCTTGTTCTCATACAAGAGAACAAAGGGAGGTGGGGACAACTAAAGGTACCTTTCTTTAAATAACCCAATATGAGACAGTAAAACTTAGTTGACATTCAAGAAGATCAACTCATAGTACTCTGCCAATGAGGAACTGGTGAGGGCTCTTGTGTTCTAGCAGACTAAACACTGGTAGTACCAAATCCGTGGGTCCCTGACCACCAGGCACCTGATCTTGCAAGCAGTCATTAAAATAAAGTCTCACTTTTTGCTGTACCTTGTGTCACATACTCCATTCTTTGCGCTTGACAGATGAGCTTGTTTCTCACAGCTAGACTACATACCTTCCTGACTCAAGACCTGTCTATATCAAGGTACAATTGAATATATCAGGAAGGAAACTCTGTGGTGATTCAGACAAGTTCTCTAAAATGGTTGTGGGTCCTACAAGGTGGCCTCCATTGAACACTTCTTATCTTTCTTAATTCTACCTCTTACTTCAGCCACCAGTAAGAGGTAACCAGCTCCATTCAAGAGATCAAGTTCATGTAGGTTTAATTTGTCAGTACTTTCGTTGGCCAATATTACGTGTTTCTCAATCCCTGCTCCAGGCCTTTCTAAGGCTAGAAAGTGGATTTCTCCATTAAACCCACCCAAACATGCCCAGCTAAAAAGTGTGATCAATTTAATACCGATAGGGCTAGATTGGCCAATGGAGGAAAAAATTTCCACAGTTAAATGATTTTACCTTTAATTCATGGAGTGCATAATCCTGAGAAACATTAATAAGGTTCCTCAAGTGGTCCCAAAAAATTAATTATCAGTTACCAGCAATGGTGGCCACCTCAATAATGGACTCTTGTTTTACTCCCTTAATTCTTCATTTCTCTTCTCTACGTTCACTTCTAAATAAATGACTGAATGCATATTGTCATCTCAGACTCTGATTTGGGTCACCCAAAACTATTAATGAGTTCAGTATGTACTCACCAAATACATAAGTAAGCAAAAGCAAGTTAACAGTGAATATTCTCCAAACTGCCTGATCAGTCCCTCTTCCTTCTTCATTACTCTTTCTTTGCTCAATATTAAATATTGATATCCTCAGACTTCCAAATTTCATTTCTTTTCTTTCACAGGCAAATTATTTTGAACAATCCTATATATATCATGACTGTAACTTTTCTAACTTATTTCTTACCTAGTGCCCTCTCCTAAACTCTGGAGCTATGTAAGTGTACATGTGTGTATGTAAGTATGTATATATATGTATGTATATATGTATATATGTATATATGTATGTATATATACGTATATATGTATGTATATATACATACATATACACATGTACTCTTACATATATATATATGTACATATATATGTACATATATATATGTATATATATGTATATATATATGTGTATATATATATATATATATATATACAGATATAATTCTCTAGTGTTGTTCTATTTGAATATTCCAGGAAACTTCAAACTCAATAAATCTAAAGAAGAAGTCACAATCTTCTTGGAATCTAACCTCTTTCCAGGTTTCCTATATTGAGGAACAGCTGCCATATCTTTCAGACCCAAAAATCAGAAATATGAATCTTTCTTGATTCTGATACATCCATACTCATATCCAATTAATTTCTAAGTTCTATCCATTCTACCTCTTAACTACAATGTAAATTTCCAAATAACGCACACACTAGTACTTTCTTCAGTTAGAATGTTTATATTGCTGTGGTGACATTATAACTAGTTTCTCCAATTGCATTCCTACTGCTAAATCCTAATGATACAGTGATCTCCTTAAAATTCTTGCAGTTTCCTTGTTGAAATTCCTTACTAGTTCCCTATAACCTCTAAATTAAGATGAAAATTATCAAACAAAGCTTAGAAGCTCTTTCATCACATGGAACCTTACAACTTCTCTCACTCATTATTTATCTTGCTCCCCAAGAACTTATTTTTGCAGTAACACAAACTCTCAAACAAGTTATGCTCTTTTTTTTACCTCTGTGTATTTATATATCAGGTTTGTGTTTTCTGAACCGTTCCTCTCTCTTATCTGTATGTCATTCTTTTAGAAGTAATTCAAGCCAGGTGCAGTAGTGCATGCCTGTAATCTGAACTACTCAGACATTGAGGCAAGATCTCAAGTTCCTGACCAGACTCAGCAACTTAGGGAGATCCTGTCTCAAAAAAAAAAAAAAAAAAAAAACGGGGGGGGGGGCTGGGGATGTAGCTCCGTGGAAGAACACCCCTGGGTTCTATCCCCAGTATGTGAAGGGGAGAGATGCAGGGAATACTGGTGATAACTCTCATCTTTACTTCCACTTAAAGGCTTTCTCCAATTTCCCTCACATCTCTTTCCCTCACATTCTCTTCAGTTCTGCACCATTCAGTGTCTTCTTTTCTGATTACTTAAGCACTATTGCACAATATATTATTTATTTATTTTCATTTTGACAGTAAGTATATTTACCTTTTTTGATATGTCAGAGTGTCTAAACATAATAACTCCTCAATAGATGTTTTTGGATAACAATAACAATAGAAGTTGTTCATCATATAACATTTTCAGGAGTATAATCTAAACACATTAATTTCTACTATTTTCTGGAAAAGAAAGATAAAAGTTAAAGAAAGTAAGACTTCCTGAAATACAGAGCTGGAAAGTAACAAAACTATTTGCAAATCTTTGTCTGCCTGACTACAAGGTCCAAATCCCTCTCCATGACACATTTCCTCCCAATGGTCAAATAAATTAAACCAATAAGAGAGTCAGCATTATGAAAAGCAATTGAGGATAAAAGATAAAATCTAAGTCAGAAAACATAATTCTGTTTCTATTCTTATGATTGTCATTACTTTCTGGTAATGAAAAAAGATTTCTGTCTCTTCTAAGAAATCACATATAAAGGAAAACCTTCCATGCAAAACCCCCCAATTTCCAAGACCTGTTTTGCCTTAATTATCCTCATCCAAACTTGGGAGATCACTAATATGAACATGGCTTGATTATAAAGGCAATTTCTTTTTAATATTCACTATTCTTCATAATTCAACAAATCTAAAAACAAAAACACATTTCTCATGTCAGAAATCTTCTTTTTTTGTTAAGCTGGTCAATGTAAGTAAAAAGATATTTTTTTGTTTTGTTTTTTGTTCTCGTTTTTTTTTTTTTTTTTCATTTAGAGGAGGAATTTTTTTCTGGAAAAAAAAAGTCATTTGTTTTTGCCATTTTTCTCCCTTTGTTTCCTAAATATGTAGATTCTTAAAACCCTTTCCTGGAAACGTAAACAATGAAAACATCACCAGAGAAAATGAAAAGAATAATATAATACTAATTGACTTATTCTGTGGGTTTTCTTGGAAATGTACTAGAGACAAAAATCTAAAAACAGATGCTAAACTCTGGGTAAGAATTCACCTTCTTAAATGTTCAAAAGTAGAGTTTACTAATAAAGGAAATTTCTTTGAGGGCATCAAAAGCATTTCATGGATTGACAGAGGGATGGATAAAAGATGGTTAATTGTTTGATAGAGAATTATAACAAAGGTTAATTATAGATTATAGGCGATGGGACCAGGGATGTTTGCTGCATAATTCTTTCAAAATTTCTGTATTTTGATAAAACTATAATAAAATGTTAAAATATATATTTGGTTTTACGTTTGGCCCCAGGACACAGCCAGGCAGCCCTGACCAGCTTTCTGCTGCTCCAGGAGATAAATGAGTTGTCTTACTCACTCACACATGGTCCCAGGAAGCAGAGAAGATGGCTCTTGAGTATTTCGTCTAACTGAAGTCCCCAGGAAGTAGATGGGCCACATGCCCTGAGTAGGTTTCCCCCACGGGCTCCATGAGGTCACCTACACAACCCTTGAGCAGTGACGGGTGCCTCCTCTGGGCCCACTGTTTTGTCCCACACATTGTGGTCACCACATACTGATAGTTGACCACTCTACTGTCAGACATTTTATGCCAGAGCCACCCTGCCCTCATGCAATCCACAGAAACGTATTGTTGCCTCATATTTGCATCCAGACATGCTATTCCCAGAGCTGCTAGCAAACCCACTGTACCTAACAAAGCTGTATCCTGCTAGTGGAGCAACCGCACCACCCCTGCAGCCTAGGCCACTGAGATAGTCAGAGGCATCACTGACATTGATTAAAACTAAAGAAGATTACATTGACGTTGCACTAAAGTTTCCACATGGAAACAAAGCCAGTACAGACTATCTAACCAACACCCCGAGACACATCACTTAGAGAAAGTTTTTTTTACTACAAAAGCCACCCTACAATTAGAAGAGAGAACAGCTGTACCATATGTACAGATATCAATGTAGGGACAGGGAAATATGAAAATACAAAGAAACATTATGTTTCCAAAGGAATACAATGATTCTCTAACAAAAGATTCCAAAGAAAATGAAATCAAATTGCCTGGCAAATAATTCAAAATGATTTTAAGGAAATTTATGAGGTACAAGAAAATATGGACAGACAAGTCAATGAAATTAGTAAGACAGTTCATGATACAAATGATAAATTCAACAAAGAAATATTGTAAAATAAAAGTAGTCAGAAATATTAGTGGTAAAGAAATCAACAAATTAAAAATTCAATTGAGAAGGCATTTTGAAATAATATATCAAACTGGGGAAAAGTAAGGATGAAGAAAGTTTACAAAATCTCTGGGACATCAGTAAGCAGGCAAACTTTTGCTTTATGGGTATTCCAGGAAAAGGAAAACAGAATTTAAAAACCTATTCAATGAAATAATTGCTGAAAAC
The DNA here is from genome assembly GCF_045843805.1 of Urocitellus parryii. Classification (NCBI taxonomy): domain Eukaryota; kingdom Metazoa; phylum Chordata; class Mammalia; order Rodentia; family Sciuridae; genus Urocitellus; species Urocitellus parryii. The sequence continues at coordinate 37,823,715 of NC_135540.1, read as the reverse complement.
TTTTCAATCTTGGGAAAGATACAACATCAACATCCAGGAGATTCAAAGAACTTCTAACAAATTCAACCAAAAGATCATTTCTGAGGCATTTTAATACTTAAATCATCAAAAATACAAGACAAAGAGAAAATAATAAAAATTACAAGAGAAAAGTGTCAGGTCAAATGCAAGGGAATCCTCCTTAGACTAACAAAAGATTTCTCAACAGAAACCTTACAGACCAGGAGAGAATGAGGTAACATATTCTAAGTCCAGAAAGAAAGCAAGCCAACCAGAATTCTATATCCAGCAAGTTCTCCTACAGAAATGAATGAGAGAGAAATGGGTCTTTCCAAAATAAGCAATAGCATGGAATTCATTCCCACTAGGCCATCCTTGAAAGAAATGCTTAAGAGCATCTTAAATTAGAAGCAAAATTTTAACTATATCATGAAATGATGCAAAAGTACAGTACTCACTATTAGAGCAGGTATGCAAAAGAGAAAAAAATTCAAACATTAACCTATAAAACCACCATACTATAGTTGAATAATAAGAGAAGAAACAAACAAAGGGTATACACAACAGAAAAAAATAACAAAATAATATAAGTATGAATTTATTTATCAGTAATAACTCTGAATGCAAGCAGATGAAATTCCTGAACTAAAATACAGATTTACCAGATGAACTTAAGAAACAAAATCCAATGATACACTTCCCACAAGAAACTCACTTCACCAGTAAAGATGCACATAGACTGAAAGCAAAGGGATGAAAAAAATGATATGCCACGTAAATAGAAATCAAAAGCAAACTGAAGTAGCTGTAATAATGTCAGATAAAACAGATTTTAAGCCCAGAACTATAAAAAGAGACAAAGAAACTCACTACATAATAATTCAGGGATGATTTTAACAAGAATAAATGAATTACAAATATAAGTACACCTAATTCTGAAACGTTCAATTATATAAAGCAAACATAGATCTAAAAGGAGAGGTAGACTTTAATACAATAATACTTATGGACTTTACCACCTCACTTTCATCTATGGACATAAAATTCAGACAAGAAGTCAACAAAGATACATTGTATTTCAACCATAATAGAGAGCAAATGAACCTAACAGATATTTACAAAACATTTTATGCAACAGCTGAAGAATATATTCTTATCAGCACAGAGAATACTCTCCAGAATCAAGCATGTAGAAACAAACAAAAATCTCAATTTTTGTTTTAAATAAATTCATAGCATATCTTTTCTTATCTTAATAAAAAAGGAAAAATCAACAAACAAACTTTAGAAATGGTACAAGTACATGGAAGTTCAACAACATTCTCTTGAATGAAATCCAGAGATATTTTAAAACTTCTGGGAGAAAAAAAATAAAATCGAAAACAACATAAAAATTCTCCAAATAAAATAAAATGAAAACACAAAATACAAAACCTTTGGGAGACAGCAAAAGTAGTACTCAGAGGAAAGTTTATTTATGGTAATCAATGTGTGCATAAAAAAACCCACAAAAAACAGATACACTCCAAACATAACCTATTAAGCAACTGAAGAAATAAAAATCAAAACTAAACTAAAATCAAAATTAGAAGCAGGAAAGAAACTACAAGGATCAGAGCAGAAATAAATAAAATAAAATAAAGAGCTAGAAATAAGAAAGAACAACAAAACAAATAATTGTTTTTCAAAAAGAAAAACAAAATTGACAAACAAACTAAGCAAGGAAAAAGACTGAAGATGCAAATAAATAAAATTAGACATGAAAAAAAACAGAGGCATAATAACTAATGCCATAGCAATACAAAAGATTGTTATGGACTATTGTGAACAATACTATCCCAACACATTAGAAAACCTAGAAGAAATGGATAAATATTTGGACACACATAACCTACCAAAAATGAACCATGAAGAGATGGAAAAACTAAAGAAAGAAATAAAAAGTAACTAAATTGAATCAGCAATAAAATGTCTCCTATCAAAGAAAACCCCAAGCCCAGTTGACTTTACTGTTTTATTTTACCTTATCTTTAATGAAGAACTAATGCCAATTATTCTCAAACTATACCAAAGAATTGAAGAGGAGGTAACCTTTTCAAACTCATTCTATAAGGCCAGAATCACTCCCAATATAATCTGATAAGCATAGATGAAAAAACACTTAACAAAATAATAGCAAATAAAATCCACTTCCACATCAAAAAGATTATATAATATGATCAAGTGCAATTATCCTAGGGAGGTAGGATGGCTTATCATACATATATCAATAAATGTAATGCATCACATCAATAGAATGAAGGATAAATACAGTCATCTTAATAGAGGCAGAAAAATCATTCCATAAAATTTAACATACCTATATGATAAAAACCCTCAAAAAGTTAGATATAGAAGGAATATACCTCAACACAATGAAGGCTACATATACAAACCTAAAGGCAACATCATACTGAATAAGGAAAAGCTGAACTAATTTCTTCTAAGATCAAGAATAAACAAGTATGTTAATTTTCAACACTCTTATTTGATATAATGTAGGAAGTCTTTTCAGAGAAGGAAATAAAGGTCATTCAAATAAAAAAAGAGGAGGTCAAATGATCTCTGTTTGCAGATTACATGATTTTATATATGGAAAAACCTAAAGACTTAACCAAAAAATCTGCTGAAACAGATAAATAAATAAGTTTGATAGATATAAAATCAATGTACAAAAATCAGTAGTTTTTAAATATTCTGATAATAAAATTGTGAGAAAGAAACAAAGAAAGCAATTTTATTCACACTAGCTACAATTTTTTTAAACTTGGGAATAAATTTAATAAAGTAAGTGAATTACCACGACAATGAAAATTACAAAAAAGCTGAAGAAGAAATTGAGGAAGATAGACACACACATACACACAGAAGTACATCCCATGTTTATGGATTGGAAGAATTCATATTATTAAAATGTGCATATGACCCAAAGTAGCCTATAGTTTCTATTGAAATACTAATGACATTCTTCACAGAAATCAAAAAACACTCCCTAAATTACAATAGAACCACGAAATTCTCAAATAGCCAAACAATCTTGAGCAAAAAGAACAGGCTGAAGGCTTGGTAAAACTTAACTTTGAGTCATAGCACAAAGTGATAGTAATCTCAACTGTATGGTACTCAATAAAAAAAAAAAAAAGATGCACAGACCAGTGGAACAAAACAGAGAACCCTGTAATAAATACACATACATATAAACAAGTGATTTTCAACAAGGCAGCAAGAACATACACTGGAAAAATATATCCTCTTCAACAAATGGTGCTTGGAAAACTAGATATATATATTCAGAAGAAGGAAACTGTCTCTCACATTAGTGATGTTGCTCAAGAGCATCACTAATCTTCGGTGGAATGCAAATTAAACACAATGATGTACTATTTCACCCCAGTTAGAATGTCGATTATTAAAAAGAATTTAAAAATTAAATTCTGCCAAAGATGTAGAGAAAAGAAAATATACTGTTGGTAGGAATGTAAATTAGTATGGATACTCAAAAAATTAGAAATAGATTACCATATGATCCAACAATTTTACTACAATATATAGACAAATCTTGCTATAGTGTATAGACAAGGGAATTAAAATCATGTTAAAGACACATCTGCACTTACATGTTTATTGTAGCACTATCTACAACAGTCAAGATAATGATGAATGAATAAAGAAAATGTGGTATCTATACATGATACAATATTATCCAACCATAATAAATAATAAAATCTGTTGTTTTCAGCAACATGATGTAACTGGAGGACTGTTGTGGTTTGGATGTGAGGTATCCTCCAAAGCTCACATGTGAGACAAAGCAAAAAGGTTTGAAGGAGAAATGATTAGGGCATACCCCTAAACTAATCAGTGAATTAATCCTAGGTAGGGTGTGGCTGGAAGAAGTGGTTCATTGGGGGGCATGGCTTTGGAGTATATATTTGTATCTGGCAAGTAGAGACCTCCCTTTCTCTCTCTGATTTCTGATCACCATGTGAACTTCTTCCTTCTGCCTCACTCTTCCACCATGATATTTACCTTACCCAAGGAATGGAGCCAGCCTTCTATGGACTAAGATCTCTGAAACTGTGAACCCCCAAATAAACTTTTTGTCCTCTGGATGGGCCTTTTAGTCACAACAGTGAAAAAGCTGAGTAAAACAAAGAAACTATTATAAGTGCAATAAGCCAGGCACAGAGATAGAAATTCTGTATGTTCTCAGTTACATGTGAAATCTAAACACTGACCTCATAGAAATAGAGAATAAAATGGTAGTTACCAGAACCTAGGAAGGTTATATAGGAAGAAAGGATAGAGAGATTATGGTTAATAGATGCACAGGTATGATGGAATAAGAGGAGAGGTTTCTAATGTTTTATAGCATAATTAGATAACTATCATTGATAACAACTAATTGAATACTTCAATCCAGCTAGTAAAGAAAATTTTGAATGTTCCTTACCTCCAATCATTAGATTGTATATGTGTATTGAAATGTCACTGTATCCCCTGTAAATATGTATACTTACTACAACTTAACAACTATACATATTTGATCTTGTCCATAATTTTTGAACATAAGCCCATTGTCAGACTTGGAATCATTGACTGAAGGAAATACTGGTTTGCGTAAAGAAGCACCATGCACAACCATGACAAGTATATTCCCTAGTAATCCCTTCAGTCCTTCCTAAAGGGACCAATAGACTTACTTCATTAATCATACATTGGAACAAAGAGACCACTTACAAATATCTTGAGAGTATCAATATGCAGGGTCTGTATTGGCATTGATATTTTGGTAAACCTGCTACTATTGTCCCCTAATAGAATGCAAATAAATTTTATCTATGTAGTGAATGCTGTTCTGGAGCAGGTTCAATTCACAGTGATAGGAAGACACAATAGTTATTTTTCTTCAGTCCTCAAATATATAATTGTACTAACCATAGTTGGTAGTCAATAAAACCTTCATGCTGGTTAGTTGACCTGTGGTATAAGAGAGATAACACAGGGAAAGGCCAAGTGGAAGCCTCTGAAATTGCCCCTCCACCTCTGGCCACGATACAGAAAATCAAAGCCAATAACATCCTACAAAAGGAATCAATGAGATTAGTGCCATACTTAAGACATAAAATGTGATTAATTATTTGTCCTCATGACATTTCAGTTCTTAAGTCTGAATCTTATAAACAATTAAATAAATCAAGACACCCAACCAAGAAGAAATTCAAATTACAACTTTTATGTCACACATGTTATCTATACTAGAGCAAGTTAACATGGCCTCCAGTATGTGGTAGGAAGCCAGTGATTTGATGAATGTATTTTTTTTTTACCATGTCTATCAATAAAGAGGATAAGACAGCTCACATTACCACAGAATGGACAATAGTGTACATGTTTGATTTTTCCCAAAGAATATACAAAGTCTCCTGGTCTTTTTCAAAGTATAATCCAAAGTGACTTGAGCCATATTAACACTTCATAGAACATCACAGTGGCTTAGTACATCAATGATGCTAAGCTACTTGAATTGAAATGAAAAGTGAAGGCTTAGGTAAGATAAATGTGTTTCAAGAGGAAGTGCCCCATCAAGGATGGAGGATGCACACTATAAAGATTCAAGATCCTGCTTCATCAGTAAAGTGTTTTTTTGTTTTGTTTTGTTTTTTGTTATTGTTGTTGTTTTTTGTTTTTGGTATCAGGGATTGAACTCAGGGGCATTTGACCACTGAGCCATATTTTGTATTTTATATAGAGACAGGGTCTCACTGATCTGCTTAGGGCCTCGATAAGTTGCTGAGGCTGGCTTTGAACTGGAGATCCTCCTGCCTTAGCCTCCAGAGCTGCTGGGATTACAGGTGTGCACCACTATGCCCAGCATCAGTGAAGTTTTTATGCACCTAGGAGACTATGGTTAAAACTAAACAGGAAATAGTCAACCCAGACTTGTTTAACCGATACAGATATATTAAAAGGTGGGAAGGAAAGAGAGAATAAAAGTTGGAAAAAAACTCAATGCTTCTCTAATAAGCATTTATACAAAAAAATCTGTGGCATAGTGGAAGGCCAACCCTGCAGCTAGGGACTGCACCTTCTCCCTCAGCTGTGCTGTAGAACAGTTGTTGCAGAGGGCTTGTCTCTCAAGTGGCAATTCCCATTTCCCTCAACTCCCTGGGATAGACGACCTATTCCAGATGTACCCTCAGCAGGTGAATATCACTGGATCCCACTTTCTGCAGCTTGTTACCACAGACTATCCCAAGCAAGCAGTGGCTGTCAGATAGCAGCCCCCATCTCCCCACCCCCAATTCCTGAAGAATCAGGAGAGGCAGCTGGTGAAGATTGCAATCTATCCTTTCTGCCCAGTTCTGTGTTGCAAGAAAGTTTCTTTGGTAGGTTTAGCAGTTCCCTTCTCCTCCCTCTTCTTGGAGTGGAAGAACTCTTCCAGGTAGATTCAAGGGACAGTCAACACTGTCAGACCCTTCATCCCTGGCTCTGGGCTATAGAAGACCTGCAATAGGCCGTGGCAGCAGCCAGGCAGTGGTACCCATTTCCGCTCACCTCCTCCTCATGCACATGCAGCTTCTTCACAGAGATGATAAGAGTGTAGCAGCCAATGAAAAGTGAGTTTCCTGTTCCCAACCCTACATCTCCTGTGCAATGATGCAGAGATCTGCTTAGGGGAGGGCCAGACCAAGCCACAGACACTGGCAATACTCTGCTTCTACTAAGGGGCTGGATTTCATTTGGTTCAGACTGTGGAGCATTTTATGCCTCAAGGACTGTTGGAAACAATAGAGCAATCGGTTTTCAATTAGTGGAGGAAAACAGCAGCCTGTGCTGGCAACAGAGCCAGACCAGAAACATACAGGTAGATGAGAGAAAGAGACAAAGAGAGCCCAGAGCCCAGCTAAAACCAATCATCCCCTATGGTCAGGATAACGTCATTTGAGAGAACAAAGAAGAAACATCTGAGCTAGGAATCCCTGGCTGAATAGGGAGCAAACTCATAAACTCTTTGAACAGTAAAAGCAATTTCCAAGCCTCATAGAGATCCAACAATTAAAGGCAAAAAGCCTTACTAAGTCAGGTAACATAGGCATAATCTCTGAAGAACAGCTCTCCAATAAGTAATACTGGCAGAGAAGAAGCTCAAGAGGCTGAGACAGGAGAATCATGAGTTCAAATCCAGCCTTAGCTACTTAGCAAGACCTTGTCTCTAAATAAAATCTAAAAAAAGGGCTGGGGATGTGGCTCAGTGTTGAGCACCCCTAGGTTCAATCCCTGGTACAAAAAAAAAAAAAAGTGGCAGAGGGGCTCTATCCCTGGCCAGCCAGGCTCAAAAATTAAAATGAGGGGAAATTTTTAATAGGATCATCAGATGCTCCACCTGTGGGAAATCAATGAATTAGTCAAACCAAGTCAATAAGCAAACAAGTGCCAAAGATACAGGGCTCTGTATCTGGAGCTGCTATAATAGATTATCTAAAACACCCACTTGTAATGAAAGTGTGAAATATACAAAGAAATAGGGGGGGAAACCAATAATGAAAGTCACTTTTATTGGTACGCAGCTATTGTATCTAGCAGGCAAAGACTTCAAAGAAAATAGATACTTAAAAAATGAAAAGAAATATATTTAAAGAAATTAAGAATGGCAGGGTGCTATCTTTTCAAGCAGGTGATGTCAATAAAGAAATAAAAATTATTAAAAAGGAAAATAACCAAAAGCCAAATGAAAATGTTGGAGTAAAAAAGAATAATACTGAAATAAAAAATTCATCTGAGAGGTTCAAGAGTATGCTTTTGCTGCCAGACCAAAAAAATTCAATGAAGTTGAAAAACAAGATTATGAAAATGAATAAGCAGAACTTATTCAAAACTTATGCATTAGGTTAATGGCTTGGTTCTAGATTTTCCCAAATTCCTATGACCTTTCAAATAAAACATTCTATATTTTTTTCCACTAAAGTACTGCTTCACTGAAGACAATTTGACTTTGGAAGACTCTGGTCTTATCAATGTTTGTGATCTTTCTGAAGAAAGACTGCATTAACAGAGGAACCTGGGTGGAACATATGAATCTCAGAAAATGTTGAGTGAGACAACATGAATTCAATCATTTATTTATTCCTTTGTCTTCAGGATATGGAAATATGATATCTAGTATGCAAGAGTTTTTCATTCCCTTATTGTTCTCATTGTTTTGTTTTGTGTGTTTCATTTTGGGTTGTGCAAGTAGTGACTTAACAGTTCCTGGACAAAATGTCCCTTCAAAACTGCCTCACAGCATTTCATAATTCTTTGTTTATCATGAAATCAGATTTATAATTTTTTCCTAAATATCTTGAAATCAGGAAAGACGTGCTATAGACAAAGGAAATGAGTGTTCTAGTCACTGGACAGTACACAGATCATTATAAATGATGAATTTGGATTCTATTTTAGTCATCAATGTGTCCTGAGTTTATTTGGTGAAATTTCTAAGGGATCCAATCCTCTGCTGTAGTTTGCATATTAAATATCTCCCAAAGTCTCATGCATTAAAGGTTAGGCCCTCAAACTCTAATGCCATTGGTAGGTTGTAGAACCTCTATAAAGTGTTGCTTTATTGAAGGAAGTTAGATCATTGGAGACATACTCTTGATTTGAGGGATATAGGGACGCTCACCCCTTGCTATTTCTCTCTTTGATTCCCGACCACCATAAGGTGAGCAGGTCAACTACTACATGCTCCCACTATGATATATGGACTCACCACAGGCCCAAAGAAACAGAGCCAAGATCCAAGAAATCTCTAAAATCATAAGCCAAACTAAACCTTTTCTACTTTAGGTGGTTTATGTCAAGTACTTTGTTTCAGGAATGGAAAACTAACTAACACATCTTCTGATACTACATTGATAACACAGAGTTTCTAGACTTAGAACACTGAGGACTAGCCTCTAGGTAACAGATTCAATGTAAACATGGCTCCCTTGCTGATATTTTCTATGACATCTCTGCTTTAGCTGGGAACTATAGCTTAAACTTTCCCTGGATCAGGTTGAGTCTTTTATTTTATTGATGTTTTGCTTAATTTTCCTCTATTTATAAGGTCATAAATTTTCCCAAAAATATTAGTGTTTGGCACCTAGAATCAATCAAGCATGAATCCTATCTCTACTAAAGTGAATATGATTCAAATAAAACAAATCAAAAACACTTATCATTAAGGTTTTGTATTTCAGGACATCAACTAAGGTTTTTCATACATTATCCAAGCCAATGGAAAAGTAGAAAAAGAGAGTCTTGCTGCAATTTTTTATTGTTGAAAAATACTGAAATACTATTTGATAAGGACAGAATCGAGAAAGACAGTGAACAGGACTGAATTATAAAGAGGAATCCCAGTATGTTAACAAACACATTAGAAATAATCATCTCAAGGAATATATCACTCTTAGTTGAAGTGTAAGAATAAAAGAATCAGAAACAAAGTCAGCCTTATCAAAATTACTGGTGCTATATCTGGAATTTCTAGTACTCAAATTGACAAGGAAAATCACAGGACACCAGAAGCAAGCCCTGATTTGCTACATGATCATTAGCCATGTGACCTTGATTGTGTAGTTTAACACATCTGAGGATCAGATTTTTTAATCTCTAAGTGAGGATAGAGCACTCTCAGGGGTTGATAAGGATTAAAGATTATCCATATGTCTGTAGTACAGTTACATTTCCTCTTAGAAACATATCTAAAGTCTATTTTGCAGCCATACCTACAGTTAGATAGATATCAGGATTGAATCTGGGACAATGGACAGTTGGTGAAAATAATGTTTGCTTTTCCAATAGAGGCTCCTAATGTGTCCTTCACAGTCCTCTGAGTTCTGCCTCCCACTTTCTGGCTAAATGATTTTTGGAATTTGAACAGCAAGAAGTATTCATTAGACCTCACATAGACCATCAGTAGTGACCATAGAGTAAATTTGATGGTAGTTATTGTTGTACAGAAGTTAGTTTACACTGTCAACCACTGCAGAAATGTCGCTGCTGTTTACTTTTTCCATTTTTAAATAGTAGTTTCTGAAGAACACAAGTGTCATTCAATATGGTTTAATTAACATTAATCAATTTATTTATCAACATGCACTGAACCTCTATATGCAGAAGACTATTGCAGACACTGAGAATAGAATGATAAATTAAAAAAAAACAACTCTCATGAAGTAAATATTCTAGTGAATGAAACAGACAATAAAAAAAGTTATTTACACACACACACACACACACACACACACACACACACACACAAACACACACTCCCCATAGTAAGTTCTATGAGTAAAAGATTTAACAGAATAAGGGAATATAATAAGGGACCATTTCAAAGAAGAGATTTGGGAAAGTCTTCTTAGGAAGTCATCTGAGCTGAAGTATGAGCTAAGTAAAAGAATTAAATTCTCTAATCCAAGAAGAGATTACAATTGCAAAACCCTGCAACAGGAATGTCTTTGGCATGTTTGAGGAATATCACGGAAGTAAAGGCAATCAGAGGCAAAGAGCAAGGTGTTATTTAGACCTTATCTGAGTGAACCTATATATGATAAGTCCTTCCCAATAATCCCCAATACAAGTATAAGTCTGAGAACTGATGATTGCTAATGGAGCATTTGAACATGTGCTCCACAAATGTCTCCACCACTCAAGCCCTGGAGCAAACCTAGATAGCCCTTCTTAGGAAAGAGAAATGCCTCCACATTAAACACACAAATGCAGGACTCCCTCTGAGCCAGAGGATACACAACTACCCCACAATATGAAATACCTGACATAAATGCCACTGGAAGAGAAAACCACATGAGAAGGAGGTTTCCTATCAGGGAAATAAAAATGTCAGTGTGGAGAGAGTGAACCTTACAGGGTAAACCTCTTTAACCATTAAATGTCTCCTTGAAAAAGAAAAAGTCTACTAATTTGAAAAGAAAATTTTTATTTCTATTACTCATGTTTTTACATTCTTAGATAAAGAATTATGAATATTAAACTTTCTTGAAGAGCCAGTGTTATTACTATAACCATAAATTATGGTAGTGTAACAATGTTATTTTCTACACTGTTTTGTCAGTCTTCTTCACTGTTGCAAACACTACCTACAATTGGCTGAGATGTCAAATGTCAGATTGTGTGTAATTTGGAATCAAGAGGAGCTAAATAATGCTCTGAGGCTCATTTATTTCTTGATAATCAAATCAAGTTCAATAATCTTAATACCCTGTGTGTAGGGGTGTGCGTGCACATATACACATGCATCTCTCTGTGTTTAACAATAAGTTTGGCTCATCAGAAATTTAGTAATATTAGTCTTTTCCAATTTTACACCATAATGCAGGTAGTACTGCAGGGTTATTTAAAGGAATCTAGTGTGACTATAGATTATTATGCTTTACTCATATAGATACTACTAGTTTTAGATGTTTACACTAATAAAATGCAAGATGATTTAAAGTTTCTGAAATCATATTAGTGCTTCATCAGTATGTATTTTCTCAATAAATGCATACTAGATATATAATTCCTGTCAAGGAGAGATGATGTTTTTTTTTAATGTTTGAAGAGTCATGAAGCTAAGAAATGTTAGGAGTTATGGTATCACAGGATGGAATTTCCAAAAAATGTTACTTATGAGTAATTCATCGACAAATAAAAATGAAGAAGCTAGATTAAAATTCTCTGTTGAAAATTAAGGGAAGAGATTTACCTCCCCTCCTGTTTCTTAGGGTATTTACTTTAGAAAACACGTAATTGTGAGTGCTTTCATCTTTGTCTGAATTATATATGAATCTTTCTGAAAACTAGATAAGTCTGTCTTCTGCATAAAGCCCAATAAAGAGGGTCACCCAACATCCAGGTGAATCTAGATTGCACCCTGTCATGTGCTCTTACTTGAGGATTAGCTGTTATTTATCTTGAAAACTTGTGCATAATATATTGTATATGCTAGACTCTATAAAAGGATAAGATTACTTTTTATCTTTGCTAGCTCTTCTTGGACTGCCTATGATATGCATCACATTCTGGTTTGATGCTCATTCAATAATGAAACTGTTTTCTTTCACTACTATCTTATAGAAAATGTCTCATTTTTAGTTTTATTTTCCCCACAACACAGAATCGAAATTACTCCTTAAAGGGACACAGCATTATCAGGATGGTACTAGGATGAGAAATATCAGTGGGACCCATCTCAGAATTTCCACCACTGTTCCCTTGTCTCTGAAGTACCTTAAATAAAATGTGATCCCCATAACCACTGTCAGATGTGTAATAGAGAATTTTGTGCTTACTTGTATACTTTGTCTAATCTCCTCTTCTGATTACAATGATGCTTTGATTATTCTTTCATTTTCCCTTCATTTGACCATTAAATGTTGGCTATTGTCCTTGGGCTTTACCCCATTAAAAACTGGCTTCAGTCTGAGCATTCATGCTAAGCAGTTACCTTCAGCTCCTACCTGGCCCTTATCTTATTTAGAAATCCCCAATTATATCCTTGTCACATAAATTCTCATCTTCATTCTTCAGAATTAACTTCATTTTAAGTAGCTCTTCCCTTACCTCAGTTTGAGATTAAGACTAGCTTACATATTGAACAAGATGCTATACATGTTTTCTTTCCCAAGGAAGTAGAAGGTCCGAGGTAATTCCACTATGCCTCTGGCAATTTTTTTTATCAACAAATCAGGACTATATTTCAACTGGCAATTATCAACATGTCAGCTGATTTAGTCCCTTGAGTTTTAGCATCCTGTTTCCAAACTGTCACCAGCGCCCTGATATCTCAGGTTTGAAATGTCAGTAACGCTGATAGAAAGAGTTTACTTGGCACACAGTATGGTAGGTGATATTCATTAGTGATGACCTTGTACTTGTTTCCCCAAACTGTCTCCCAGACATAAGAAACATCCAGAACATCAGTTCCTCTAATTGGACAGTTGCGTTAGGAGGTGACTCAATCACTGAGGGATGAAGGAATATGTACTGTTTCATAACTCACTGGCTTCTGAGTCTTGCCACTCCACAGTGATTTAAATGATGCCCAGGGCTGCTTTTGTGTTCAAGAAATAACTCTTCATTTTTATGGAAGCCCCAGTACACAGGCTCAATGGGGATTTCTACATGGCCTTTTTCTGCTGTTAGCAACAATATTAATAGAGTTCCCTGACAAATAAATTGTTTTGCTTTAAGACATCACATTTAAAGGCAAGGTTTCTCTATTGCTTTTCCAAAACACAGAAAAGAAAATTTCCATAAACAAATCACTATAATATTTTGAATTTTTATCAGTGATTTTTTTGGACTAGTGATTATAGCTCCACCGCATTGGGAAATGTGATCCCCATAACATAACACTCAAGTGCAGAGCCAAGGAAAAGTATAACGTACATTGTTTTCTAACTTTGAGATTTTTAGGACAATCATACCATTAGGATAAATGCCCAAGTCCCTAGCAATGATGTAAAACAATCAATATCTGGGTTTACTATGCCATTTTGAAGTCAACACAAATGAAAGTCATCTCACACCTTTAAGAATGATTCCTAAAATAATTAAAAATAGAATTACCAAATGATTCATCAATCCCACTTCTGGATATATTTTCAAAGAATATGAAGTCAATATGTCAAAGAGGTTCCTGCACTCTCATATGCACTTCAGCAATCTGAGTGACCCTCAGCAGATGAAAAGAAAAGGTGATATATACTAACAAAGGGAAGTTATTCAGCCTTAAAAAGAAGAAAATCCTGTGCTGTGGTCTAAATATTTGTGTCCCCCCCCCTCCACCCAAATTAATATGTTGAAACCTAATCTGGAATGTGGTAATATTAAGGGGAGGGGCTTTGAGGAAATGTTAAGGTCATGAGGGATCCACCTCAAAAACAAGATTACTGTCCTTATTGAAAAGCTCAGAGAGGGAGTTTGCTCACCTCTTCTGTCATGCGAGGACCCAGCTAGCTAGGCATCATCTTTGAGATAGATCAAGCCTCCATCAGACACTGTGCTTCTGACACCTTGGCTGGATGTTGGTTAGACTTCACCACCTCCAGAATTGTGAGCAAAACAGATCTTCTGTTTACAAATTATCCAGTCTAAGATTTTTTTTTTATAACAGTGAAAATGAACCAAGGTACCCTATCAGAAGTGATATCATAAATGAATCTTGAGTATCTTGTGCTAAATGAAATAAGCCAGTCACAGGACAAATGTTGCATAATTCCACTTATATGGTATATCTCATGTGGTCAAATAATTGCAACAGAAAGTGGAATGGTGGTTGCCGGGGGTGCTGAGAGGGAGGAAATGTGGAGTTGCTATTCAATGAGTAGAATGTTTTACTCATGTAAGACGTAAAGCTTCTGTATAGAATGTTGCTGGTATTTACCAATACATAACGAGCACTAAAATAATATATACTTAAAACTTTACTAATGAAGACCCCATATTATATGTTTTCACTTCAATTAAAAGAAAAAGGAAATCTTTTCTTGTGACCCCTACATTCTTCCATCATAATGAGTTATGAGTTATGATTTCTATTCCCCACACACAAAAAATAACTAATAATAATGACCACATTTTCACCTTCTGTCTACCTCCATTAACACCAGTTTATAAAGTATGAATAAAAGAAAACTAGAAAAATTAAAACTCTCTAATATTCATTTTTCTATATTTCTAAATGGATAATAAGACTTACTTTGTAGATTTATTGAGCACAGTACATGTAATATATTTAAAGCCTAAATTTCTGGCATACAGTGGGCATATAAGAAATGGTAGCCATAACACTAAATAACTACTTTCAAGAGGGTATTTCTGTTTTGATAGATTTATAGGCTCAATTTTGAGCATATAATTTTAATTGGATTTTTGTGTGAGGAGGTCATTCAATTATCAAGGGAAAAATAATATGGAGATTTACACAGTAGGTAGACAGCTGTTTCTGTAACAAGTATTAGCAGTTTCTTGTTCATTTAAAATAAAGTTGTGTTCATTTGTACTGATTTGCTTTATTTTCAAAATAATCAGCAGATTAATTTTCTGGGAAAAAAAACATACATTTTCAAATGCCAGTGTATGTATAAGTTGTACCAAAGTTTGGCATCAACCTGGGCATTAGCAAAATATGGTGTCACTCTGGCTTTAGCTGACAGACTGAATGCTGTTCAAATTCAATGTAGCATCTATGAACCCATATGTGATCAATGGATAAATGATCATATAGGTAATCTTCTTAAATGCTCATTTTAATATCATTGAAAATGTCAGTTAAGGTGCAGTGGACACTGGTACACTCCTGAGTTATCCACTCAGTCTTGCTGCGACCAGGAGTGTTTTCTGCTGAGTCTTTGTCCTTCCCCATGAGTGGCCGTACACTGCAGGAGCTATATTGTCCAAGGTTATATCTCTCCCTGTGGGCTGGTCAAAGTGGAAGTACAAGGGCTTTGGACTCTTGACTCAGTTGGTATTTGAAAGACTCTTTCTGGGCTGGGCTTGTAGCTCAGTGGCAGACTGCTTACCTTGCATGCGTGAGGCCATGGGTTCGATCCTCAGCACCACATAAAAATAAAAAAATAAAAATAGAGATATTGTGTCCATCTGCAACTTAAAGAACATTAAGAAAGAAAGAAAAAGAGTCTTTCTGGCTTGTGAATACCCTTAGAATCAGCTGAGGCCTCTTTTGCAATGGCATCATACTTTAACTTTGCCCTGTCTAATCTTTTCTTTTCCCTCCCCTCAAGTGTACCATATCTAAACACTTCCACGGAATTACTGTTTGCAAATCTCAGTTTCTCTTTTTAGAGATCCTGAATTACAATTTAAATCGTGTTGTTTAGATTTATTATCATTTTCTCTAACATTTTCTTATGTGAATTTTTAAGGGGAGAAAAGTTGAAAAATCTTTACAGGACTCCATGTAACTATCACCAATATTCTACCCATCTATATTTTACTATACTTTTTTTCATTTACCCATCTTGGATTTTCTATTTTGTTTTCACTTAAATAATAGGAAATTTATTTTTCCCATACCAAAAAATCAGTAAGTTGACAGTCTAAGAGACAAGTAATTCATTCAATTGAGTTATCAAGGGTCTCTTCTCTGTATTGCCTGTTTTCCCTCTCAGAATTAGTGTTTCCAACCTTTATGGTTCCAGACAAAGGCTGAAGTTGCATAGACTGCTGTCTTTGCTGATTAAGAAGATGTTTTGTTTTGTTTTTTTAATAAGTGTTTCTACATGTGATATATGTTTTCAGGACAATTTCAAGAAACTAAATAATTGTCCATTTGTTTTTTTTTTAATTTTTATCAGTTGTTGTACTGGGAGAGTAGCATCTGAATATTTAATTTAAAATTGACAATCACCATAAAATGTAAAATTATAATAAAACCTAACATCTACTAAAAACAGGAGATGCTCACTCTCAGAATATTTTGAGGAGCTGGGAGTTTAGCTTAGTGGAGAACAATTGCCTAGCAGACTGGAGGCCCTGGTTTGATCCCCAGCACCACAAAAACAAGCAAGCAAAACAAGATATTTTGAACTATTCTATCTTATAAATTATTTAACCAACATGGAATGAATGTTATTACATGTTGTATTACTCAGTTTTTGCCTCCATGGCAAAATATTTGAGAAAATCAACTTAAAATGGGGAAAAAATTATTTTGGCTTATAGTTTCAGAGTTTTCTGTCCATGGTCACTTGTCCATTGCCTTGTGTCTGTGGCAAGGCAGAGCATCATGGTGAGGAGCACATGTGGAGCAAAGCTGTTCATCTCATGGTGTCCATGAAGAAAAAAGAGAAGGGAAGTAGGAGCCAGGATTCCAATAACCCCTTCCAGGGCAGACCCCAAATACCTCACTTCCTTCCACAAGGCCCCACCTCCTGGGTTTCTACCGTCTCTGGTACTGTCCACAGGATGCCACCAAGATGTTAACACATGAGAATTTGGGAGACACTCCAGAACCAAACTATACACATGTCCAAAAGCTGTTTGAAAATAAGAAAGCAAGCTTTATGACACATTTTCCAGATAACACCAACCTTTCTGGACATACCAATAAACAATGGTTGCTTTCTGAGCTTTCCTTATGCAGAACTGGTTGAACAAATCAAACCAGTACATCCTGAGATAAGAGGCTTTCTTACATGACATTTTCTGTAAATATCATTCCCCTCCAGGAAAGTTGCTGGAATGCCATGCTTGCCAAGGAGAGACAGACAGAAACCTGTGTGGTAGCTAAAAATTCAAGAGCAATTTTTTTCATCCTGAAAGCCAATTGTATTATTCTATTGAAAAATTCTAATACAAGTTTTAAGGACTTTTTTTTCAAGTTATAAGTGAAGTAGCAAATTCATGTATAAATATTAGATGTAAAATCGAAGCATGGTGGCACATGCCTATAATCCCAGAAATTCAAGAAAATTGCAAGTTCAAGACCAGTCTGGGCAACTTAGTGAGACCAGGTCTCAAAAATAAAAAGGCTTAGGTATGTAATTGAGTGAGAGAGCCCTGCTTGGTTGTATTCCCACACCATACACAAACACCCAACAAAGTAGGTATAAAATATGAGTAAAAGCCAAAACTATAAGACGACTTCTGATAATATCCTGAAAGCATCCACTTCTGAGTGGACAGAGAACTTCAGTTTGTGGTGCCCACATCATTTGCATCACTTTATCATCACCAAACAACCCAGGAGCCAAACAGGAAGGAAACTTGGTTAGAATTGGAGAGATGGGGAGCTTTGATAAAGTAGCCACATTGTTACTGTGTCCCAGGCTGTAGGAAAACATAAGAATTTGCTCTCTTCCAACCTCCTGTAAATGATTATCTAGTCTCACCAGTGTGCAATATAGTTAGCATAGAGCAGTCTACTAGGGGTTAAGACTGAAGAAAGGCTTCTGAGCAACAGTCAATCTTTAAAATGCAATTACTAAAATTTTAACAAAATCTTTTTTAAGTTTTATTAAATATTTTTTTAGTTATAGTTGGACACAATACATTTATTTTATTTATTTTATTTTTTATGTGGTTCTGAGGAATTTCGAATCCAGCACCTTCCACATGCTAGGCATGCTAGGCAGGCACTCTACCACTGAGCCACAACCCCAGCTGAACAAAATCTTAATAATTAAATTTGTGTGATCGTATTTTGGGTTTAGCTTTGTATTTGATGTGTTTTCCTATATAATGATATCCACACTTTGGCCAATTATTGATTTTGACTTTCAAACACTCAGGTTCAGCCAACTGTGCATTCAGTAGAATCAGTGAATTTCATGAAGACTTAATAGGTACTCAGTGAATTTGATGAAGACTTGTCATTGTTAAGATGCCAGGACATCCTGTGCTAAAAAATTATACCCCATATTTTTATGTTTAAAAACCCTGTAAGATTACTAAAGACTAGTAAGGACCTTCATGCACTTTTTAAAAGCACTATTGAGATTCATTTGCCCAATTATCCCTTTTGGAGTTACTCTAAACTTCCATAAGATCTATATATAATGATTTATCTTATTATTTGGAATATGCACATTGATTCAGAACTTGGATGGAGTAAATCTTTGGTTTTCAAATTTTTGTCCATATAATATTTTCCGTTAGGCTGTCTGGTTTGTATTTAGTTCTATTCTTGTTCATAGAGACAGTAAGCCAAAAGTTAGGTTTTGAATGAATGGCTTTCCTAAATAAATGTTCAGGCACCTGCCCAATGTGGACAAAAGAGAAATAATTAACCAACAAGTACTTGTGAGAGATATGGAATGGATGTGTAAAGGGCAGGCTGCTACTGTGGGAAGCATTTACGCAATGAGCCGGAGCTCAGTCACGGATTACAAGCAGGTACAGACTTAGGCAGTAGCTAATGCCTGTTCTCAAGGCTGTTATTAGAAACATCTGGACAAATGTTTCATGAACCTTAGGAAAGAAACTTGGAGAGAAGACCAGATGGAAATAAATAATATGAAGGGCAAAGGGTATTAGACTAAAGTATGAACATAGGGAAAATTGCCAGTTGAAACAGGAAACAGAAAGAGAATGGAAAGGGAAAACTTCCTGAGAAAAAGACAGACTCTGGTGTCCAAAATAATATCCTCCCAAGTGAAAATGTGACTAGCAGATAAATAGTAGATGACCCTATATGTAACAGTTTTGCTTATTTGTACTTTTAAAACAGATGGACAAACAAAATTTGAATATGTTTATTATGTACAATCTGAAGATCTGCAATATGTATACATTGTGGAATGGTAACTCAAGCCAACTTATGTATTACCTCACATATTTATTATTTTTTTTGTCATAAGAACACTTAAAATCTACTCTCTTCATGATTTCCAAGAAAATATAATAGTTATTAACTGCAGTCACCATGCTGTAAGATAGAGCTCTAGAACTTATTCCTGCTAACTGAAAATTTGTATCCTTTGACCAATATTCTCTCAATATCCCTACCCCCACGGTAACCCTGTTCTGTTTTCTGCTTCTGTGTTTAATTCTTTTAGATTCTGCATGTAAATGAGATTTTTTCAGTGTTTTCTGTCTGTACCCGGCTTATTTCACTTAACATGTCTTCCATGATTATTTAGGTTGTTGACATGATAGAATTTCCCTTTTTCCCCCCAAGCTGAATTTGTATTTTCTTCCTCCACTGATGAACATTTAGGCTGTAGCAGTGTTTTGAATAATGCTGCAGTGAGCATGGGAAAGCAGGTGTCCCTAGGACAACTTAAACATTGCCATCTGGATATATACCTAGTACTAGTGGGATTTCTGAATTACATGGTAGTTTAAGTTTGAATTTTTGAGGACCCTTGACACCATTTTCCATAATGGCTGTATTAAGCAACATTTCCATAAAAAAAGTACAAGTATTTCCTTTTCTCACATCTTTGTCAACACTTATCTTTCATTCATGATTCTATTCTGACAGAATATCTCATTGTGCTTTTCTTTCATTTGCCTAATGATTACTGATATGGAATAGGTTTTCATATGCATGTTGACCATTCATATGCCTTCTTTTTAAAAAATATTTTTAGTTGTAGATGGACAAAATACCTTCATTGATTTATTTATGTGGTTCTGAGGATCAAACTCAGTGCCTCACACATACTAGGCAAGAGCTCTACTACTGAGCCACAACTCCAGCCCCCCCCCACCCCCCGAATATGCCTTCTTTTTAGAAATGCCTATTCTGTTGGTTTCCTTGCTATTAAATTAAGTTCAGTATATAGTTTCCACATTAATCCCTTATATACAGTTTGGAAATAAGTTTTCCAATTTTGTAGGTTGTTGGATCATTCTATTTCTTGTTTTATAGAAAATTTTTAGCTGGATGTAATTTTGCTTGTCAATTTTTGCTTTTAATGGCTGTGCTTTTGGAGCTGAATCCAAAAAAGTCATTTTCCAGATCAATCTCAAAAGAGCTTTTATCCTGTGTATCCCCTTCATAGTTTTCACTTTTAAGTGTTATTTTTAACAGGTTGGTCCATTTTCAATTTATTTACGGTATGAGATGAGTATCTAATTCTGTTCTTCTGCCTGTGGATATATAGTTATTCCCATACCATTTATTTAAGGGGCTATGCTTTTTCTACTGTGTTCTTGACAACTTTATTTTAAGAATGATTTGACCATAAATGTGGGGATTTACTTCTAAGCTCCAAATTCTGGTCCCATAGCCTGTGTGTCTGTTTTTATGCTAGTACCATGCAGTTTTGATTAGTATATTTTGAAGTCAGGTATTATGATGCCTCCAGCTTTGTTCTTTTTGCTGAAAAGTCCTTTTGGATATTCTATTTGGATATTCTGGGTCTTTTGTGATTTCACATGAATTTTAAGATTATATTAAGCATTTTCACAATATTCTTCTAATATGAACATGAACTTCCTTTCCTTTCATTTGGGACTTTTAAAATTTCTTTCACTGATGTTCTATAGCTTGCAGTTGACATGTTTTTCATCTCCTTGGTTAAGCTTATTCCTAAGTATTTTATTTTTAGTGACTCTTTCAAATGGGATAGTTTTCTTAATTTCTTTCTCTGGATAGTTTGTTCTTTTATTAAAATGTTACTGATTTTGTGTGTTGATTTTTGTATCTTGCAACTTGACTGAATTCATTTATTAGTCCTTTGATGGACTTTTGGGTTTTCCACATGTAAAATTATGTTATCTACAAACAGGAATGATTTGACTTCTTTTTCCAGTTGGATGCCTTTTGTTTCTTTAGTTTTTGATTGAATAGGTGCTCTGGTGAGGATGGGCATCTTTGTCTTCTTTCTGATCATAGAGGAAAATCTTCCAACTTTTTATATTGAGTATGATGTTGGGCTTGGAGATTATCCAACACGATCTTTTATTATGTCAAGGTATATTCCCTTGCATGTATAATTTGTTGAGAGGTTTTAATCATAAAGTAATGTTCAATTTTTAAGTGTTTTTTCTGCATCTATTGAGATGATCATATGTGTTTTATCTCTCATTCTGTGGTATTTCACATTTAAAGATTTGCATATGTTGAATCATTCTTGCAACTCTGATCACAATGAAAAATTCCTTTTAATGTGCTGTTGAATTCAGATTACTAGTATTTCATTAAGGATTTTTGCATACCTATCCATCAGGGATATTAGCTGTTAATTTTCCTTTTTTTGTCATGTCTTTATCTGGCTTTGGTATCTGAGTAATGATCATTAGATGCCTCATAAGATGAGTTTGAAATTATTCCTTCTGCACATTTGAAGAAGTAGGGACTTATTCTAGACTTTGAAGATTGGCTTTATCTGGGAGAACCCTTCACCCGTCAACCTATCCAGAGTTACTGGGCAGGCTCTCTGTTGTGATCTGTGGGTAAGGTTGTTGCTAAAGTTCTTAAGCAGGCTGGCCCTGTGTCTGGATCAGCAAGTGGGTCTGGCACCTGAGTCCTCAGTGTTGGATCTGGAATCTGGACCTACTGGAGAGAACTTGTTGAATAGGTCGTTAGGGGCAAGCTTGTAGCTTTTATCTGAGTGAATCGTCATGAAACCCTGATCCATAGGGGCTGATTTGTTGCTGGGGTTAGTCTTGAGCCAGAATCTTCAAAAGCCATTGAAGCATTAGAGTAGGCTATGTTCTTGGGTCTACTGAGACAGATCTGGAGGTTGAGTTCACAGAGATGTGCATGGATCTTGAATCCACAGAGGTTTCCTGGAGGCTGCACTGTAAAAGTGGTCCTGAAGCATTTGTCTGTAAAGCTCAGCTTGATTATAGGGCACACTGGTGTCAGCCTTGACCCTAGGTTTTATGAAGAAGACATAGACCCTATTAACTAGATCCTAGGGCCACAGGAAATAACCTGGAGCATGGAGATGCTTAGAGATGATATTGAAGCTGTTGGGGAGCCTTGATCTGTGGGAGGTAGTCTGGAGCCTAGAGTTGTAGATACTAGGCCTGTGTTGTGGTCTTCCTGGATATTACAATCAGTCTGAAACCAAGGTCTGGAAGCAGAACAAACCTAGGACCTCTGAGTCAGCCTAGAGAATAAATCTGCACAACAGGTCCAAAACCTAGAGCCACGAGGGCCAGCCTGGCAGTACCGCCAGCTCAGTAGAAACTGAGCTGAGGGTACTAGCATGTGGTCAGAGTCTAGGAAAACTTGCCCAGTATGGGCTTTGCTGGGGTAGGCCCAGTGTTGGGGTCTGAGGTAGAGCCTCGGGCTCACTTCCTTTTCCTTTCTCCAGGTAGAGGTTATCTAACTCCAGGCTGTGCTGTCAGTGGTTAGGAGAAGTGCTGACTCAGGTAATATGGAACTGTTTTTCTAACCCTCTCCAGTGTGTTTCTTCTTATTTCTGTGCTATATCTATGAATTATAATATCCCACCTGGTTTTCTTAGCTCTTGTGGAGGTGTTTTCTCGGGTGAATAGTTTTTCAAATTGAAGTTCTGTGGAAAGGGACAAGCACTGGAAAGTCCTACTCTGCTAACTTGCTGACTTCACCCAAAAGATCTAAAGGTACAGTGATCCAGAAGGAGATCACAAGTTCCAATCGCCCTGTAAGTTGATTTTCAAAGCAACTGCTCATTCTGAAGACTCTAAGCATGGCTTAAAGAGAGTACTTTCATTTCATCATAGTGTGAGCATACACAAACAATTACATATGTAAAAAAACTTTTGTTTTTAGTAGCTAGTAACAGGAAGACTATTTAGTCTTATCTTTGCCATTAAATAAAGATATCACTCTTTTTTGTGTAAGATATATTGTCTCTTTTGAAAATATATAGGAAAGCTGAGCCTGGTGATGCACAGTTGTAATCCCAGAGGCTTGGGAGGCTAAAGAAGGATGATCACAAGTGCAAAGTCAGCCTCAGCAACTTAGCAAAAATAAAAAGAGCTGGGAATGTGGCTCAGTGAGCTGCCCTGGGTTCAATTGCTGGTACCAAATATATATATATATATATATATATATATATATATATATATATATATATATATTTGGTACCAGGGAGTGAAAAAAAATTATATATATATGAATGAATTATTTATACTCTATTAAAAAGGAACCTAAGCTTTAATTTCTTGTTAAGAGCCAAACAATAAGTGGAATGACCTCAAATTTGAGTCCTGCATTGTTGTAAATTACACTTTCTCTAACAGCTCTGTTTATAGTAAATATTTGTTCACAATTCATTTTAGACATGATACTTACTTCAATTGAAGCTTCACCAACCACCTTGCTGAGCTACATGGCTGAAACATGGAGAGCCAGGGCATTTCTGGCAGATATTGGACATGAGTATCTCTTCTACCTAGCACACACCTGACCTCATTCCTGAAACCCAAGAAGAAATTCTTTCTTCTACACAGGAAATAGTCACATTCTCAGAGCAGACACTCTTGTAAATTCAAAGCATAGTTAGTCTCATAGACTTTGGCTTTCATGGACAAAATATAGTTTAATTCTTGTTGATTCCAAATTTTGACAGTCCCCCCCCCCATTTTTGCAAGAGTCACTTTAATCTCTTCACTTTTCAAATGTTATGCCTCTCTGTGCCACCACATTTATTGTAGGTAAATAAAGACAGCATATGACAAAATAAATGCAAACAGACAAAATAAATGCGAACTTCCTAAGAAGTGTTGGATCCAGGAATGAGTACTAGATTAGCTACCACCTGTACAAGTGGTATAAGTTAGGATACAGTAACAAAACTTGCCCCAAACCCCAGTTACCATCATCTGGGGTAGCAGCTTTATCGTCTGGAATTCTACCCCTAAGGATTCATTCAATGGGAGAGTACAAGGCAGAACAAATCTTCGCTTGCAGAGAACTGTACAGCTGGAAGTCTCCTGCAGAGCTTCCTAAAGAATTCACATGGGTACCTCATAAGAGAATTATTATTTAGTCGTCTTTCCCTTAGAGCTCATCACTGGGGGAACTGTTAAAATAAAGAGAGGAAAAGAGTACCCCAAATGATGAGCCATTTGACTTACCTTGTCCTTACATCTCACTTCTTTGTCATCAAAGCATTAGCAGAAAAAGAGCTGCAAAAGAGTCAGGATGGGAAGAGTCCCTGCAACAGACCTTGCTACTTCCCAATTCCAAGTCCTTTGAACCAAATATCTTGTTGCCAATGGAAGGAAGAGAAAGACTTAAATTAGATATAAACTAACCAGAAAGCAATGAACAAGCTGTGGGAATATCCCCCAAGATTTCAGTAAGGAATAGGAATGGAAATTCCAAAGGTTGAATGATATGATTTAAAAAAAAATAGGTTAACAACATTATATCTGAGTCTCCTCAAATTCATATTACTAGTTAATCTGGCTATGTGTTGTTATCAGTAATTCATGTTTAAATTGTTTTTCTAATCCTTTTCTTAAGCACTTAATAATCTCACATTAAATCACAGAGAAAATAGGAGTGCTGATAAGGGAAGGAAATAGAAATAATCCTGAAGTAGGAATGTAGTTTTAGTGGCATGTGGATCAGCCCGGGTGATAATAATCTTAAGAGTCAGAGCTCTATGTCAAGCATTCCATAGCATCTTTTGAGAATTCTTACAACTTTGTAAAGAAATACTATTCATTCCAACTTGCAGATTAGGAAAAGAGCATTAGAGAAAGCAAGTGAACCACCTGAAGAAACTAGCACACCCAAAGACAGAAGGCGCAATTACAAGGTCTAGCTGCAGCCATTACATATCCCATGTGACACTGGAGGAGAGAAAGGCAAGGGTATTCTGGTGGTGATGGTAACTGGGGAAGAAGGGAAGGTAGGAACAAGAAAAAAAGAAAGAGAGAGAGAGAGAGAGAGAGAGAGAGAGAGAGAGAGAGAGGAAGAAAGAAAGAAAGAAAGAAAGAAAGAAAGAAAGAAAGAAAGAAAGAAAGAAAGAAAGAAAGAAAGAAAGAAGGAAGGAAAGAAAAATGCTAGGAAAAAACTCACCCTTAAACTACAATTATGGCTAGAGTGGACCACAATGTTAAAACTCATGGAAAATCAAAGCCCTGACCTTAAAATACATAATTTCTGTGTCCCTTGCCCTTACTAACCTACTTTTGGTTGTATGTAAACCAAGAAATTAAATTGCATGAAACTAACATTTAACCAAAAAGTTTGTACCAAGAAAGATTAGTGTTTTTGTTGCAAATAAGCTGTCTATTTCCGTGGTTGGAATAACCTGAGCCAAGAAACAGAATGGAAAATGGAATGAATCCCTAATCCTTCCTGAGTTTTACATTCATAGCAAGGATTTCCTCATGCTGAAAAACACCAGCCATAACAATATTAAAATACACCCACATAAATAAATCATTCAACAAAAACACTCTAAAAAATATATGCCATTATGAAAAAAAAATAACTTCTGTTTTCTTTCCTTAATGTGAATTTGTGAAAACTCTGAGTCATTTACATGCAAAAAATATAGAAATAACACTATTCCTTCTCCATTGCCTAAACTTTCCTCCACATATCTATATGCAAATATAAAATTAAAAATAGATTTGCTTACCAGTGAATTTATTTTGTATTTTCCAGTCCAAAGATTTTTGTGTGTATATATGTGTATGTGTACATGTTTATATGTGCATTTGCATAAGCAGAAGATTCTGAATCAATAGTGGAATATATCTAGATTTCAGAATTTACTGAGTTACACCAATACAATCTAGAAGCCACTATGTAAGCAACGTTGGCTACTTCACAGTAATACTTCAGATATTTTCCATAATTGAAACATGAAAACATTCACTGCTTCTGTCTGAAAACCAAAATGACTCAAGGTGAACCTTAAGAAAATCCATAAATTTGTAATAATTAAACCAATTGTTTAATTATTTATTTTATTAAAAAATAGTTGTTATGCTCTGTTCATAATGTTTTCCTATTTGCTTTTTTAAAAAAATGCTAAGTATACTCTTTGTATTTATGTTCATCCTAAAGTTATTTGTTTTCCTACTCTGGGGACCTGAGGAAATGAGCAGTAGAGGAAACCTGGAGGACAAGGGTGTGGCATGATGAACTTTGGGCAGAGGAAAAGTGTATTTTGAAGACAATTCAGTATAATAAATAGAGGTTATTTCAAGTATTGAAATATACATACTTTTTCCTAACTAAAATATACTAATTTATACTTACTCCTGGATCATCATTTTCCCCTCTTACTGGAAATCTGCAAAGCCAATCAGTGATTTATTTGAAGCAATGATATGTCTGGGAATCCAACACAATTCACTGAATGTTGCCTACTGCTCTTATATAGAAAGTTTCAACAAAATAGCAAAATGGGAAATAGTCCAATATGTTTGGTGGATGTGAGAGAATAATTGATTATAGTAGTTGAATCAACATGGAAGTAATTGTGCATATAACAAAATGGTTGAAGATATACCAAAGACTGGTACTGCTGCTAAAGAAATACAGCAAAGGGAGAAGCTCCTTCTAGATGTCTGCTTGCTGTCCTTAACATGTCAATTTCTCATCATTATTATATGATGAGCTTTATCTTCAAGTATGTTATCATTATTCCAGGCAGGAAGAGGTTAAAGAAAGAAAATCAAACAATACATTTCCACTTCAGCTTGTCATTAAATAAATAAATAAGAATCAGGTAAACAATAGATTTTTTTTGGAAAGGGTAATCAGTAGATTCTCACGCAATGTCATTGACCAGAACAGGATAGTATATCTGACTACTTGAGGGCAGGGTTTGTTTAGTGTGTGTGTGTGTGTGTGTGTGTGTGTGTGTGTGTGTGTGTGAGTGTGTGTGTTGCTGTGGATTGAACTCAGGGCTTTTTGCATGCAAACAAGCACCCTACCAACTGAGCTATATCCCTAGCCCCAAGGTTGAGTATTTTTATCTGGGAACGAAGGTCCATTTTTATCATTGTTAAGAAGAAGTAGCTTATAGCTTATGGAGTTAGGTAGATTTTGTTTTTGTTGCTATTATTGTTGTAGAAGGTAAGTAACAATGTCTGCCAAAAAGAATGGAAGAAGAGCAACAGTTTCAAGAAGAATCACAGCTTGGCTTGACTCTTAGGTTAAGGCCCCCCTTTTAAAAAAAGAAGACATAATTTGCTTATTTGCTCCTTTTGAGGCAGTCTATGTTAATACCATAAGAAATATCTCACTTCCTTAAAGACAATTTCAATTTAAAAAACTGTGAAGCTTTTCCATCCACCTGTAAGTTCATTTTTCTTCCTAACTCACTTATTCTCCTATGAGTTGAAAACTATATGCTTTCTTATTACAGACCACACTCAAGCACACAATTGAGCATACACTTCTACTGATGTCTGATCTGATTTCAAAAGAATTCACAGCCTTCTATGGGAGTATATGTCACTAAGAGGGAAAAGATGACTTCCCTCTTCCAGGACGGAAGATAAAATTGCCTAAATGGCTAATTTCATGTTGATGATAGAAGGAGACCAAAGTCAGCTTGCTTGGTGTTAGTTTGCTGAGACTGTCTAGACAATGCCACAGAATTTAAAACAACAGAAATCCATTTTCTTACTTTTTTTTTTGGTAGGCTGGATGTCCAAGAGCATGGTGTTGTCAGGTTGTTTGTTCTGAGTCCTCTCTCCTTTGTTTGTAGATGACCACCTTCTCACTATATCCTTACATGGTCTCTCCTGTGTGCACACTTGAAACCGTGTGTGGAAATTCCCATTTACGAGGACACTAGTCAGGTTTGATTATGACTTACCTAAACTTCCCCTTTCCAATGAGTTAGCTCTCTATAAAAACCTATCTCCAAATACTGTTATGCTCTGAGGTTCCGGGAGTAGGACTTCAACATATGAATTTGGAGAAAGTACAATTCTCGAAAGGTATATGAGTGAAAGAGGCAAATTTTGTATCCAAAATTCAACCTTCCTTGCATTTCCTTTACTCTTTGAAGATTACAAACAATCAGACAGCTCTTTTCAAATATATTAAAATTATATTTCTCTGTACCCTAACGGGTACAGAGAAAGAACCCTAGCTGGGAAGAGAATAATGATTTTTTTCCCATAATATTTT
This sequence comes from Urocitellus parryii, assembly GCF_045843805.1. Taxonomy (NCBI): domain Eukaryota; kingdom Metazoa; phylum Chordata; class Mammalia; order Rodentia; family Sciuridae; genus Urocitellus; species Urocitellus parryii. Next base: position 37,795,121 of record NC_135540.1, on the reverse strand, counting down.
ACATAATGCTTCCCAGGACAGAATTGGGAGACAGACAAACCTTGGTTTGAACATTAACTCTTACTATAATAACTGGATCAAAATAATTAATTTTTAAGCCTCATCTTCCCCACATAAACTGTGGAAAATAACAACTGCTCTTGGTGTTATATAAAGATTAATAAAAGAATATATGTATATTGCTCAGCACAGCACCTGGAATGCATTGGGAAGCAACATTAGCACAGAGAGTTTCAGTGCTCCCTTGGGAGCCTGACTCTGACATGTCTCATGACAAGGTTCTTAATATCCTGTGCCACAGTTTCCTCATTGGAGTATATAAGATGCAACATTTAAAGTATTTATAATAGCGTCATACTCAACAAAAGTGAGGTGTCATATTAAACACCAAATAAATGCCTATTATTAAGACCTGTTACAAATGTGGAGATAAAGTCTTATAAAAATATTTTTAAACAGAATAAAAAAATAAAGTAAAATATTCATGGGAAATGGCATAACATTCCCTAACTTCCACTTCACTAGCTCCAGCTCCAGCTTTGCTACTAGAGATGATTGGGAGTTGGGATTTGACCAGAGTCAGAGCTGCTCTGCTGTATGTACTGCCTCCACTTCCTGTTAGCTGCCTTATGGAGCTACAGAGACACGTCAAAATACTCAGACTACTTCTGCCCTATAGGAAGGAGACACTTTCATTTTAATTGCGGACCCGTTTTATCTCATTCTAATCACCTTTTATCAATTCTAGCTCTGTCTTCTGCTCAACTTCTATCCCCAAGTTCCTCAAATCTAAGGCTAGTAGTGATGATCTACCTAACAGTAGATGCCCAGTTAAAAGTGTTTCTGCCAAAATGAAAAAAAAAAAAAAAAAAAAAAAAACAAGCAGAGGGCAAAGGGATTTTGAGTATTTGTATCTACACAACACACTGAAATCAGAAGAACTTGTCATTCCTTTCTAAGGAGACAGGACAACACATATTTAGGAATCAAAGTTGCAAAACCTACCTGGGTATAAGTGAGTATTTATGTACAAAGAAAGGAAAGCATTTTATTTCTAGACAAAAAGTAAAAAAAAAAATCTATAATGAAATAATTGTCTACAATGGAAGGAACTTGTTAATTTGGTATCTTAGTTCAGAAAAAAAATAGGTTTGTATATACCTTGTGATCAACATATGCATGACAAATCCCTGAAGAACATGCATAGATCAACATGGTAGAGTGATTATTTCATGATAGTGAAACTATGATTTTTTTTCTATAGTCTCCTTTTCTGTATTTTCCAAAATGTGTGATTCTCCTATAACAAAATGTTAATTTAAGTTAATAGTAGTGATGTTCTCCAAGATGGTCCCCAATGATTCCTACCTCATGACAGCAACACTTTCTTAAGGTTAGTGTTTAGGACGAAGGGAAACAGCAAAGAAGGCCTGTCACTTTCATGATTAGGTTATTAGACTGCAGTTTCCATTCTGGGCTCTTTCTGTCTCATCACTTACTCTGAGGAAAGCCATTGCTATGTCATAAAGATTGTCAGATAGCCTGTGAAAAAACTTACTTAGCAAGGAACCAGTAAAGAACTGACACCTGCCAACAACCAAGTGAGTGAGCTTAGAAATGGCTCTTCCAGCTCCATGGAGCCTGGAGATGACTATGGATACTCCAGAAAGTTCTCTTGTAACTTCAGGAGAGTTCCTGAGCCATAGCAAGCCAGATTCCTGACCCTCAGGAACTGTAGATATAATTAATATTTTAAGCTATGAAGAATCGGGGACATTACACAGCAGTAGTTAACTGGTTTTTTTCCATGCAAGATTAAAGATAGAGACAAATCAGGTGAACAAAGTGTCTTTTTTGTTTGAGATGACTTGGATGCTTTTCCCTGTGAGTTTTTTCTTTAGCATGATTAACCTTAATTCATAAGAACTCCAGGTTTGGAATGGTTCTTCCAAAGTGGAAAATCTGACCTGAAGATTCTTAAACCCTTTCTTCATATTTTCCTATCTGGGAAGGGGGAATTTCTCCATCACCGATTTATCAGGACAAATAGAAAAACCTGAAGTAAAGTGAAACTCAGTGTGAGCCAGAACCCTTAAGGTTAAATTAATGTTGTACCAACTTGGGAATTTTATAAAAATAGCCTATAGCTATAATGTTATTGAAAACTATACCAAAGGAACAAATCCATATTGAAAGCATTGAGTTATTGCTGCTCTGCTATGACAGCACAAGAAAATCATTCTGTACCTATAAGGATCCTCAGGCTGTCTCCTGACCACATTTGTACATATGACAAGGCAGGCCGAACATGGCATTTGATATACTGATATTTTACCAAACTCATCAGGTAGACATTTTTTACATCACGTATTTCCTTGGAGAAATAATACAACATTCTAAATTGCCAGGCTATGTTTTATTCCTCTTCTCCACCCTTGGTACCTTTCCAAATGGGCCCCAGCTTCCCTTTAAAGCAGACAATAAATGAGATGATTTCAATTTATTGCTACTTGTTCCGACATTTCTCCTTACCTCTTGGGAAATGTAAAAATGGAACACAAAGCAATTTAGAACAACCAAATCTTTTAATTGAACATCATGAAGCATAGGTGAATGTAATCAGAATGCCCAGAAGCAGTCTTTATTAAAGGGCTATGCAAGCACATAACATCCTCCACAATCAAGGGAGCAGCATCAGAGCCATTGTCAGCCACCTGTCACAATACCACCTGTCAAATACTGAGGAATACAGCAAAGGGGTCGCCTTATTGAATCTATTCCTGATTTCTTAATCTGGTTCATTCTTTGTCTTTTTCCCAGATTGCGTTGTCAGTGAATTTATTACCCCATTCTTTTTACTATAACTGCAACACTCAAAAATTTAAACTAGCCCATTGCCTCTTTTATTATAACTCTTAATAATTATGTTTGCACATTTGTTGTTAATACACAAAGATGGATTGCCAGTAATTTTGCTAAACATCAAAAATACAATGATGAAAAAGATCCATATAGTTCTTCAATAAGAGCTCAGAGAATCCCAAAAGGAACCCCCACAGTTCTGGAAAAACAGTCACTCTCCCTCCTACTCTGTTTCAAAATATTGCCTGTTCCTCTCCCTGTAATAGTTAATGAGGTCGGTATCTAGGATGAGTCCATAATTAGAGTCCATTGTTCTTCTCCCTGTAAAGAAATTAGGCAGACTAATGGCACCACAGTTATGATGTTCTTCCTTAGACACAAGATCCCTGAGTCTTCCACAGTCTCATATCTACCTCTATACAGTCCCTTAGCTTAATTAACCTCCCACCCAGCTGCCCTGATGTTTCCACTCTGCCCTCTAGGGTGGCATTTGTGTAAAAAAGCTGGATCCTTAAGCTCAATGAACACTCCTGTACCTTTATCACTTATCATTACTTGTGCAGAGTGGAAGGCTTGCTGTGCCTTAAGGGCCTTACTCTTCCTACAAGTCTCACCAAAGAATGTTTTTTCTCCCTCTTCCGACAGGACACTAGGAGGAGTGCCATAGTCTTGGCTGGGCACAAGATCACGAGCCACTCACAGCTTTGGATCACGAGCCACTCACACTTTGTAGATTCAAACAGCAATTCTTTATTCCCAAACTCACACCGGCCTTTAACAAACACGTTCTGGGGAAATCCCAGTTCTGCCGCACAATTCACGTCCCAAATACTTTCTCCATTCCACGAGAGCTCAACGGGAACTCAGGCAGCAGGAACGCCCTATTCCCAGCAGCAAGCCTTAAACCTGGAACTTCCTTAAACCCAGATTGTCTTAAACCGGGAACGCCCTAAACCCAAGGAGCAGGATACTTCCTCAAACTGCAGGATACACCCTAAACCTGGATCCACCCTCATCCTTGAGCAGGGTCACCTTTCTCAAACACACATGCAATGTCAACAGTGAAATTCCAAGGCAAGTCCGTCCATTAAACATGGGGTACGCTGGCAAGGAAATTTCGATGCGTCATTCCTTCTTGGCAATGGCCCTCAGCAGAGGAGGTAGGATTGGCATCCTTTTAGTTTCCCATCACACTCCCACCCTGAAAAAAAAATCTACTTGAAATTCATGTCACCTTTTTTTAGACAAAAATACCAGAATTTGTATGATTATGAAATAGAAAAGGCTTTGCAAATGTTACATCAAATTTGGGAGGCATAGAAGACAAGATCAATTAAAAATATGGAATGCTTCACGAATTTTCATGTGATCTTTACGTAGGGGTCTCTGTATCCTTCCAATTTTAGTCTGTGTGCGGAAGCAAGCCCTCATGCCATCTTTAACCTCCTTTCATTCTCGCAGGTATCCACTATCATCAGATCATTCCCTATATTCATTGCAGACTTTAGCTCCTTGTTTCAAGTGCTTGTTCCTACAGAAGCCTGTCATTATTCATGGTGAGTTTTTTCATCTCTGAGGACAGTTCATTGAAACTCCTTGTTCTACAGATCAATTCTTTTCAGGTCCAAAGTCTTACATTTCACTTACTCCACTGATGTTCATGGTTATATACTAGATCAGAGCATGGACACATTATGGCCCATGGTCAAAATCACTGCCTATTTTTGTACAGCCTTCAAATTAAGGATGGATTTTATATTCTTAAATGGGACACAAACAAGTATATTCATGTATGTATCCTCTGATTTCTTTCATGTTCCAGTGGAAAGGGGAGCAGTTGAGACAGAGACTCTAGGACCTGCAAAGTTGAAACTACTACTAGGTCTTAAAGGTTTGCCAAAACTCAGCCTAGGCTTTCTTTTCACTATTAACTGCAAGACTCAAAAATTTAAACTAGCTTAATAAGATAGATAGATTATAGATAGATAGATAGATAGATAGATGGATAGATAAATAGATAGATATTTCAGAATGGCAGGGATACTGTAGTAGTTGAAGAACTCAAGAAAACAAAGGAAGATCTCAAGGAACTATAACTAGGAGTTCATGCCACATGCCTGTCTGTCCCTCTCTGTGGATTGAGTTCATTGTCCTCATATCACGAACAACTTCATCTACTAGTAGGTTGGGAGTGGGGAAGGGATGAGAAGGGACAATAATTGATATAGTCTCTGTTATGGATGTACAGTGTTCCAGCTTAGGAAAAAAAAAAGAAGAAGGCCTTTTTCTTCTTTCTTGATCACATAAAATCCCAGAGAAGAAACTGGATTGTGCTGGCTTACATCACAAGCCACTTGATAAACAGCTCTAGTTATGGGGAGAGAGAGTTATGATTAATCAGACTGAGGCAAAAGCCTACCTGATGGCTACAAGGGGGTTGGGAGAAGGATGCTCTGTGGATGTTGTCACAACAGGGAATGAAGGTGGTTAAGGGACATATCCAGGAAGACAGGTGATGGGACAAGGTGCTCTTACCAGAGGATTAATGACCAATCCCTCCCCTTCCTGAGAAAAGATACATAATCTCTTTTCTCCATGAAGGGCAAGGTCTGTGGCTACTTTTACTTTGGACACTCAAGGGAAAATATAAATTACTTAGAATTTTATATTATAACAGAAATGAAATAGACATTACAAGGATGAGACAGAGACCTGTTTAAACGTCTTATTGTTCATTTTTTCCTTATATAAGGGAAGGCTAAACAGTGTTCAGCTATTACTTGGCTTCTGCCAAAGGTGGAATTTACTTGAACATTCATAAATCCTGGAGCTCTAAGCTCGCGTGGCCCACCTGGCCTAGGAGCACATCTGGGGTCAATCACTGAGGTCAAGATGGTCAATTTTTTATAAGAGAAAGAAATGCTGTAACCCTTTATCAGGCAGAAATCAAGAGGGTTTTTTTTTTTTTTTTTTTTTTTTGGTGGGGGGCACCTTGCTACCTCATTAGATACATGACAGGGAAAGTTTCCTTCTAATTCTGATAAGAATACTGAGGGAAAACCTCATGTAATTTTCAAATATCTTGTCCTGGAAATTCACAAATATTGCACATCTTTTTCTGCTCTTGAAAAATGTAGAAATTATGTACAAACTATCAAGTGGGAATAGCCACACACAGCCCTAGAGCACCTGACTGAGGACACTAATCCCAATCTATTATGTCCCTGTCTACATGGACCTGAAGAAGTAAGAGCCATGTTATGAGAAAGTAGAGCCTGCCGTGCGTGAAGGATATGCAGTAATGTCCTTCAAAAATATAAATAAATCTACCCATCCCTATGGAGTGAGAGAGGGCTGGGATAGAGAGCTTCACCAAGAAGAGGATGCAGTTCTTTCCTCATCCTCTCAAATTCAAGACTGCAGCTAAGAAGTGGAGGACTACACACTTCAGCACACAGAGGTGCAACCATTCCAGAAAAGCCCTCTGAGCAGGACTTGTATCAGGAGACATTTCACATACCAACTTCAGCAAGTTCAGCCAATGATGGAGAAAACAGACACCTTAAAACAGAGACAAGGGGCCTAGCAACAGTTAAATGAACTAGTTATACATGGGCTTTGTTTTACTGAAATACTTAAATTTTTTCTTGAAATTATGAAAGCTTTTAATAATTTTATGTCTGAGGGAAATTTTCTTTAAATAGAAAATTATAATTATTCCTTTATTGTGAACCAAAATAAATCTTTTTTGTTGAAAGTCCTCTTCTGTTATTTGGATGTATAAAGTTAACTCTTTCCTTATATTGAGAGTTTTTTAAAGAAGAAGCAACTCTAAATATTGTTAGAATGTTTGAAGTAAGGGAATCAACTTAATTTGAATAGAATAGGGTAAGACAGAACTAGTAACGGTCAGTCAGTAACTGAAATCAAAGTATGTTTTTATCTTTATAGTACCATGTGTAATCAATATCTGTCTTGCCGATTCATATTTATATTCTTTAGACAGAATATAATGATGGAAATAATACCAAAAAAAATTAGAGGAGAAAAGGTCACCCAAATCTAAACTCCACCCTTGAAGAAAAAAATGTCATGAAAAGGTAAAAGAACGAAATTTTAAACTAATCATATCAAGTATGAGGTGTAATATGAATAAACAAGAATGTATAGTACATATGAACACTAAAACTAACAAAGGGAAATTCATTAAACTATTAATGGAAATTATATTAACAGCGATAGAAATTTCTTTAAGTAATGAGAATACAAGTGATTTTATGTATATTGTAAATATACTTTCTTTATTTGTTAGATTTTCCACAGTGATTTTATATCACATAATTTTAAGATGTATGTCTATCATTTTTAAATAATATATTTTAAAAATTTGTATCATATAAGTATATGATATAAATATATGTATATATGTATATATGAATATATATCCTTTTAATTTTATATATATGTGTATATATATATGAATATTGTATATAATATACATATACATATATGTGTATATATATATATATATATATATATATATCCTTTATATACTCTTTATTTATTTTATTTTGAGACAGGGTAATTTGCCTAGGTATAGGTAATATAGATATCAAATGTCTGAAATTAAGCCCTACATTTTCTATCCCTTTCATAGGACCACTACTGCCTTCCTGGCTTTTTCAAGGCACATAACTTTTCTAAATTTCTATTTCCCCATGTGTAGTGAGAACATTTGCTTATATTTTTCTAAGGGCCCTTACTACATGAAAATTCTATTATTCTGGGATCATCCCTATTCTTCTTCTCATATTTCATCAGAGTAGGAGTCCCTTTAGTCTCAGTGGCAGCTTCATCTCTTATTGAACAAGGGTGGCTCTGTGTTCTCAAGTCTTTTCTAAATGACTTTTAAAGAGAAATCAAATTTTTTGAGACTCTCAAATCCTGATTGACTGAGACCTTTATATCCTAACAATAGCTATTTGATACAGTCACTGGATAAGGCAATGACTCTTCTGTTGATGTATGTAAGTGCCTGTGAGTTCAGCCAACCAAAAAAAAAAAAAATCCATTTGGTTGAATAATCTCAGTGCTGGGCAAGGTCTCCTCCAGAGGGAATCCATCCTTTTGGAAAATAAGAGAAAATGTCATATAACCTTTTGTTAAAATCTTTGTGCAATTCCTGCCTTAGCTGATAACTTGGCAGGCAGTGAAGATGTAGTTAGCATAGATTTATATTTTTTAAATGAATTCAGTAGTTTTTCAAACAATAAAAGCAGCAATCACTGAGGAAATGAACTACATATTAATATGAAATAAATGATTTAAAATTGGGGTATTAGTTCTGTATTTCACAAAATCCACATAGTGAGGGAAACAAATATGAATTTATATATACTGATCTAAAACTTTCCTATATAATAAGTTTATGGAAATCTGAGATAAAATCAAGCAGATGTTCTGAAGAATGGGTCAAACAATTTAATAAGTTAGGCTATTTTACAGTAAAAAGTATTCTACATTTCAGTCTGAGGCATTCCTACTTAGATATATCCAAAAAAAAATCCCAAACAGAATTTGGGGATTTTAAATTGAGGAGCTCTACTTATAAGATTTACAGCATTTTTCAAAGCATCTAAAAATCATCTAGTACTTTAAAGATATTATTAGCATTTAGCCCCATGTCTTTCTCCAAAAATTAGAAAGGTTTATTGCTAAAATCATGAAATCTTATGCTGCTCCTAATGAGCTGAAGGAAATTACTCCCATTGTTTGCTTAACTGACTCCTGATTCTTCTTAAGCATTTCTTCTTTGAAGCTTTCCTTCATCGGGCTTCCCCTAAAAGATTTATCACTAGCATATCTCTTCCTTTTATATTTTTCTTTACCTTGGCTATACTTTTAACATGATGTAACATATTATGCTTATTATTTTGCCTTTTTTTTTTTTTTTACTTATTCATCTCTGTCCCTGATACCCAGCAGGGAGGCTGGTAGAGAGTACAGGCTCAATAGACATTGTTGAACTGATGAGAAAACCAGGGCTTAGAGAAGGTCTGTGATTTCCATCAGACTGCACAGCTCACTAATGACAGTGCTTGTATCTTACCCTTAGGACAGTGCCTTTCATATAATTCATAAATATTTATGAATCAATGGATTAATAAATCAATGGCTCCCAAGCACTTTCCATTGCACCATCTTAATCAAACAATAAACACAGCATAACTTGTGGTTTTTACTAATTTCCCAACTTCTTGGCCTCAGTAAGGCAAAAAATGAGGTTGACATGAACAATATCAAAATTACCAGATATAGCATGTAAATTTGATTATTGTGGTTTCATGGAGACTAAACTGTATCTGGTTATAAAATTCGACAGGTGACATCTAATAGCCTAAAGAGTAATCTCAAAGACAATTTTGTTATCAAGTTGAATATCAACCCTGTCAATGTTATCTATATGATTCTGTTTGAAAATTAATGCTCCTGGACATGAATCTGTCTGTGTGTTACAGATGTTGTAGGGAAAGTTGAATGACTTCTCTCTTGTATGGAAAGCAGAGACGTCATCTTTTTATTAAATTGGATGCTCAGCTATTGCCCATTTGACTTCAAAAACCATAATATATTATATATATATATATATATATAATTTTTAAAAAATGTTTATTTTTTATTTTTTGAAGTTGGACACAATACCTTTATTTTATTTATTTTTTTGTGGTGCTGAGGATTGAACCCAGGGCCTCGCACATGCTAGGCGAGTGCCGTACCTCTGAGCCACAAACCCAGTCCCTAGATATATCATTTTTTAGAAACAAAATAGTCATTTCCCTTAAATAGTCTCAGCACACTGTCCTGTCAACCAAATATCTGTGTGTACATCACCTTTTCAAACCAACCTTTTCTAAAATAAGAGCACATTCTGTTTTTCTCCCTCTGCTATTCGTTTTCCTACACAACTATTATTAGCTAATACATTTTTTAATCATTTTTTGTTACTATATGTGATGTGTATGTGCTATTCATTTTTACACATTCAGTGTTTTTGAGTCATCAGTGGCCAATATCATGGACACATCCAAAATTTTGCTTCGGGTAAAATTTAGACTAAATATTTAAAAATTGGGAAGGACATTCTAGGTAGTTTATAATAAACTATTTGTTATTTTATAAATATGAAATCTGACAGTATATAATAACATCAAATTAATGGCACAGTTCATGGGCCAGGAAATGAGTAAATTGCTTTATACGCATGAACTCATGTGCTGCTATGGTAATTCTGTAAGTGGACCCTATTACTATATTTCATTAATTTAAAGATATTCACTTTTTCATATTTAACAAGTTAATATATTTTTTAATTATGAAAACTAAAATCAGAAGTATTATTACCTTCAAACACTTCATAATTTGTTTATGTAAATTTGTAAAATATAAGAAAGAAGCCAACAATCATGGCACACTCTTGTAATCCCAGCACTTGGGATCCTGAGGCAAGAGGATAACAAGTTCAAAATCAGACTCAGTAATTTAATTAGGCCCTAAGCAACTTAGTGACCCTGTCTCAAAATAAAATATAAAAGGGCTGGGGATGGGGGAATGTGGCTCAGTGACCCTGGGTCCATTCCCTGGTACCAAAATTTAAAAAAGTAAAAGAAAAGAGAGAAAGAAAGAAAAGCAGGAAAAAATTAAAATAACATGCTTATTTAAGTAAAATAATAAACTTATTTTATTTGTTTATGTGAAACTGCTCACAAAAATCTCAAAGATATCAATGTAAACTTGCCAATAGTATTGTTTCTAGCTTTTTTCCCTGATTTTTCAAGGAAGAAAGAGAGCTCATGATCCTCTAAAAAGGACAATTCTCCATCACCTACATCAGATACAATATATGAAATACCATTTGTGTGTGTATGTGTGTGCTGGTTTGAGACCAGGCCATGTGGAAGAGTGTCTGAATCAACTAGGATAATGGGTCTTTCTTTCAGTTGCTTTCAAAAATAACAAGATTAAAAACCAAATTATATAGACAAAAACAAGTCCTAAGTAGGATAACAAATTTATATTTCATAATATTAGAGTTGCTACTAAACAATTCAAAAGGGAAAAAAAAATGACCACAAGTTGAGTTCAACAGGACTAAACTGCAGAAGGGAACAGAGCAGGTTCTGGCAATTGAGATGCCAGCCTGGATTCAGGGTTTAAACAGACCAGAGAAAGTAAAGGAAATAAGTCCAAATGAAGAGATGAAATTAAATTTTGAGAATGAAAACAAGGAATTGTGCTCCAAAAAGAACCAAGCAAGTGTAATTTCTTAATTGTACAACATGGCTAAGTGCCCCACAACTAATGTCTCTGAGTTATTGTCTGTTTGACAGGGAAGGGAATCTGATAAGGACACTTGGGTGGGTCCTGATAGTGTCAGACAGATGTGAGTGGTAGGAACCCGAGATTAAGGGAATAATTCTATACCATGAGCCCACTGTGCTAACCCCTACATACTTTCTTCTCCAAGAAGCAATTTACCTGCAGCCCTCCCTGACTTAAGTGGACAGGATATGTCACATTCCTCAGTAACCTGTTGCCTGTTATCTGCAGGAGAAATCCCAGCCTGAAACAACATTGATAAGAAGAAGCCAAATTGCTCTAAAGGGGGAGAATTTTGTGACACTTTTCACAGACCAGATGCTGAAACTCAGGGAGTTAAGGATAATTCCTTCCTAGCCATTAAAATCTATAAAAAATTTATGGTTAAGAATCTAATTAGAACCAGTCACCATGGGCCAAAGTGACCTAGAGGTGTCATGGCAATAGGGATATGAACATCTGATATCATTCTGCTGTCAGTCAAAAGTCAAGAGGTGAATCTGGGCAGGACTTTCTGGAAACTTCTCTGGGATCCCCAATAAAACTGGAGTGTAGGAGAGGCACACTGTCCCTCTCCTCTCTGAGAGGACCCACTCTCTCCCTTGAGAGTTTCTCCTTTCACTTTTCCTATCTCTTCCATAAACTCATGCCTATTACTCTGAGTGATATATCTGAAATCTTTCTGACTTGATGGCAAGAATTGGTGTTTGAAGGGGATGAGTCTTCATGCTGCCTTAGTTTCCTAGAAGACTCCAATCCTGCAACACTCTAGAATACTAATAACTCTAAAAACCAATATCAGGCTACTGAAGCAGAGAAAATGAAAAATCCATTGAGAGACCTATGTGGACATCAAGCATAATCTTTCAGGAACAAACACGTGATAAGTTGAGGCAAAGCACCCTACTCCATGGATCTCTATAACAGATTGCCATGTGCTCAGTAATCCAAGTGATGATACTTTGTCAAGGGTTTCCTAATCACAGGCCTTCATTTTTGATACAGCCAATAGAGGAAGACTCTTTCAATGATAATCCCTGCTGTTTTGCAATTCAATCACTCAATTTCCAGAGATAGCTGACCACTGCTGCATCCCCACCCCATCGAAAAAAAAGGGCAAATTGTAAAACCGAAATGCTAAATTTATAATGGCAAATATTCACTAATTTATTTCCAGGAAGTCTTTTTTTCTAACATAAAAATATCTTAATGAACTTAATCACACTTGACAACTCCTACTGGACACTTTCATTAAGTAAGAATTAATGCTCATGAAGAACTGCTATTAGTTTTTATCAGTTATTTTTTTTTTAAAGAAAGAGCTAAACAGTTAAGTGCTGCATCTGTGAGGCAGTGGTGATTGATGTAGAGAACCCAGCCTCCAACTTCCTAGCATCTCTATTTATTCACCAGATAAATGCTGGTTTATGCACACCACTTTAAAAGGGCAGCACGAAGTCAGGGTAGATTGGTGCTACAGTATTTGAAATGTTGACTGCAGTTTCCAGCTGCTGTTGGGGCATTTTTAGCATCTGACATAGCTAAGCACTGTTGAATGCTTACTATACATTGGTATTTGAAGACATTAATGTAATTCATCTCTTTTAATCCATACATCAATCATCTGAAGCAGAATCGCTTCCCTTTCTTTCACAGATACGTAAAGAAATTAGAAAAGTCAAATAACTTGTCCAAGGTTACATATTACATGGAAACAACAGAAAAGTGCATATTCTAGGGGGAGGAAGATGAGGGTTGGTAACTTTGCTATAAATTTTACTAGGATGAAATTAGTAAAGTCCATACACAATATTTGTGCCTAAGCTCTTTATAAAAGTATACTCTGATTATTTACTTTGGGTTTGATTTGGTTTTCAATGTGTGATCGAGTCCATGCTGATTTTGAAAACACCCAAATCTTAAATCATGGTTATCAGGCAGTTATTTTCAATAAAGGTATAATTAAAATAGGATGGGAATTTCTATATTTAAAACTTGCATTGTACTGTGGCATCATTCTGTGTTTAGAGTAAGTCTTTGTGAAAGGCAGGGGGAACTATCAGCCCTGATAATCCAAGACAGCAGAGCACCCAGAAACACCTAAACTCATGCAGAATTCTCTACTCCTAGAGACCTGGCCTCCACATGAAAAAGGGACAGTAGGCTGCTTTGACAATGTGCCACTCAACATGGAAACTGTGATGCTTCCTTATTTGGCTCTGTGCTCCTCAGGCAGGCTTCTGACTCTAAGGTTGCTTCCTGAATATCATATTTAATAGGAAAGATTCCCCTGATACAAGCACTTCAGTTTGCTTGCTATTGCATTTCTTTCTGTAGATGAATAAATCTCAATTATGGAGGTGTATCAGTTTCTACAAGCTTCATATTATGATCCAACTTCTGAAGGGTAGATCAGCTCTTAATGTGCAGATGGAGTAGCATAAAAATATGGGACCAAACTTCAGATATGATGGATTCACCAAATAATTATACCTGTATCTGCATAGCAAATCTCTCTGTCCCAGTGAGCATGGCACAACAGCCACAGTGTCACTCTGTCAGGAGAAAATATGTCCAAGGTAAGTTCATCTTCAAAACTTACTGGTTTTTGCTGCCAGAACTAACCCCACTATAATTCAAACTCCAAACATCTTTTAAGAGTTTAAAAGGAAATAAAACAGTAACCATAAATTGAAGAAAATAATATATAATAGAAAACCCTAATAAATATACTTAATATATGAGACAAAACTCTTCCCTGAGGTCAATCCCAGACATATAGTGATTTAGTGGTACCTCAATCATTCCTGGAATTTCAGTGTTAAAAAGACAACTATTACCCCATGCTCAGATGTTGGGTGCTAACTCCACTGTACAGTAAAAAGAAGCAGGGCTCTTTGGAGAAATGGCTAATGATAAAGTTGGAGTCAGGAATAGACAAGATATATCAGAAGTGTTTTTCTTGCCAGAATGTACCAGAATGTAAGGAGATGCTCAGGGGAGACAGAAGGATGGGGGCATGTCAAGGAAGCCAACCAGAAAGACTCCTGATGGCCAAAGTTAGAGCAGTTTGAGAAACAAAAAATAACGATAATATCAAATAATGAAGTCCATAGTGATATAAATACATGACTAAATACACAAATAGAAGAAGAATTGGAACCAATCTTTCTTATGAAAGAATTTCAAATAATTTACATAGCTTCTCTCCTCTTCGGGATGGAGCTTAACCTGCTGCCAAGTCTAAATGTAGACTACTCCTAGCAACTCATTTCCAAAGACTCAAATACGAAAAACAGAAAAGGATATGACTTTAGTGTAGAGAAACATAACAAATACTACCTTGGCCCAGGTGATTAACATCAGCGTCATTATTAACATATCATGGTACTAGCATGCAGCCTTGAAAGGATGTGATGAGAATTTACCTCCATAGTCTTTCTCGCATGAACCCAGCACCCCAGTCAAATTATGAGAAAAGCAATAGACTAACCCACATTGAGGAACATTCTACAAAATATTCCTCAAAACTAGTGAGGTCATTAACTTTCCAGTATACATATATAATATACTACAGTCAACCTCACCATTATGTATAACTGCAAGACACTAATTTTTTTAAAAAAATATAAGTAAATAGCAGAAAGATGAGTAGAGTAGAGGAAAGGGAATAGGGAGAGGGAAAAGAGGGTTTCAGTGTAAGTACTGGGAACTGAATTGGAGCAAATTATGTTCCATGTATTTATGTTTATGTCAAAATGAAACCTAATGTTATGTGGAACTAATATAAACCAATAAAAAAATGGGGAAAAAAAGGATTAGTTCCTAGCAACCAAAGAAAGATGGGGTAACTGTCACACAATGGAGGAGATTGAAAATTCATATTGTATCCTGGAGGAGATCCTGGAACACAAAGCAATCACATTAGGGGAAAGCTAGTGAAACCAGAATAAGGTCTAGAGTTCAGTAAACAGCACTATGCCCATGTTTGTTTGGTTTTCCTTAATTGTGACTTATATATCACCATAATGTAAGATGATAACCTTAGGCGAAACTGGGTAAGATGTATACTCGAACTCTCTGTACTATCTTTGCAATTTTTCTGTCAATCAAAAAGTATTCTGAAATTAAAAGCTCATTTAAAAAAATAATTTCCGTTTTCTTCATATTAGAGATCTATAAAGTTCTTAAAAGTTGCATCTTGAAAAATCTGAATTAGGTAGATTTTGAAATTTCTAATTGTTCAGGGGGTTCAACTCTCCTTGGAAAGGTTGCATTCAGATTTAAGCAATATCACAATTCAATTAGATGACACATCATACCCACTATACTCCAGATCTTGCAAGGCACAAGTTCTCTGACCTCAATGATAATAGCAGGAACCTCTCTTGATCTGGCTCCTAGTAAAAGCTAAACCTAGGGTAAAAATAGAGAGTAAATGAAGAGAAACAAGATCAACAAAATGATCCTGTCATTGCCGGTGGTCGGCTTAGTCTGGAAGAAAAGGAACAACATATGTTTTGAAAGGTTGCCCCCTGAGACACAGGGCTGTGATGGAAAACTATTTATACATTCAATGATCTATTTAATAAAAATAAGTTGTGTGCCCATTGTGAAGTAGCTAATATAGAAACAAAGGAGAAGGGATAAAGCACCTGTTATCAAAAGGGAAATCACAATGTAGGGGGAAAGACAGAAAAGGAGAGGGGGATTAGAATCCACTGGAAAGGACTGCCAACTCTGAAATTAGTGCCCAGGAAACACACACCAGACACTGCTCAGCACCTCCCTCTGCCTGCTCTACCAGTGATTAGGAATCCAGGCACCTTTCCCAAACTGTGGAGTTAAAAAAAAATAACTTTCAGATTAAAAAGCTACCTCAAAGCTACCTCTTAAGGAAGCCATTGCTTAATAATAACTGCTCTTTTTCAAATATTGTCTCTCTGACAACCATCTGGGCTCTCAGTAGCAGGAGTAATACTATATGTCCTCTTATAAGTAAGTTATCATAGTGGCCAAAAGTTATAGACCTATCCTTAAAAGGACATGTATGATTCCTAAAGATATCTAAATAAATCCCCTAAATAAGGGAACAGTGTGGTTTTGCCAATACCATATAGATTCTTTATTTCCTTTGACTGTATAATTTGTATTTAACATGTTGCCTGAGTAAGTATCTGCCATGACCAGTAAACCATGGATACCACTTGGGATTATTTTTTCTATTAAATCAATTTCATTGAGGAATAAAACACTATATTTCAATAAATGTTAGCTGGGCACAATGATGCACACGTAATCCTAGTGACTCAGGAAGCTAAGACAGGAGGATCACAAGTTCAAGCCGGTCTCATCAATTTAGCAAGGCCTTAAGGAACTTAGTGAGACTCTGGTCTCAAAATAGAAATATTATATTATTATTATATTTGTGTGATGCCTCCTTGTTCTTCCAGTGCATCAGTAACCCTGGCTCCCTATAGATGGTGAGTATAATGTTCCCAGGAAGGAAATAGTTTGCCTGTGAGAATGATATAAACCTTCATGGTATTTCCTATATAATGTTGTAAGCTAATTCTATCTCCCTATCTGCAGGGACATTATTGTTCAGCCATTTTGTGGTTGGAGTCCAATGACTCAAAGTGTATTAACCTCTTGATATTTCAAATTGTATCTTCTCAGGACAGGAGAAGAGAAAAAGGGGAAAAGGGAAGAAAGATAGAAAGAAAGGGATGAAAGGAAGAGGAAGAAAGAGTGAAAATAAGAAAATAATTTATTGGGTTCCTACTGAGCATCTGACAATGAAATGATTTCTCTCTTGCTGGAAGCCATCCGTGAACCCTGTGTGAACTGAGCTGAGATCAAGCCATCAGTCAGGGAAGCCTGGTTTGGGAAACTCCCAGTAGGAATACACTGGTTTGAGAATGCCTGACTCCACGCCCTGTCCTAGCTCCCCACACACATTCAAGCACAGCCCGGGACGTGGCAGTGACCTGCTAGAAGCCAAATAGCCTGCTTACCCCCACCTATATCCTCTTCTTCATGAAGACACAAGTCCTGAGAAAAGACCCCTCCCACACTGAAACCTTCCACCTACCAATCCCCTTTAATCTGCAGCATAATAAATAAAGCAAGTGGGGCTCCATCTTTGTTAGAAGCCATACCCCTCTGGTGGGCTTACCGGGTCACTGACCCTATTCTTTAAAATATACTTCTGGTCTTTGGTGTCTCTTTCTTGTGGTTCTACTTTCCTAGCTTTTATTTCACAGCCAGCTCATCCCTCTGAGGAGAACCCATTCCCTCGCCCATGTGGGAAGTGAGGGAGAATCTATTCCCTGCTGAGGAAAGAATAGTGAATCAATCCAAAGAAAATAACTCCCAGGAGGTTGTAAGCTACTGCTTTGGATAAGAATATACGTACTCTTTTAACCTCATATCATCTAGTTATGGCCTTTCATAGATTTACCATTAAATTTAGCTGCTCAACAGAGTTCTAAAAATAGTGACCTAAAATACATATTTTTCTCACGTAATTGAAGTAAACATTGATACTATTGAAGGGGGCAAGAATATTAGTGCTGATGCATCTCAGATTCTCTTAACTTTTTTTCACGTCCCAGAGTAGTCTCTGTGACTTCTATTATTCATTGCCATTTCAGGAAGAGAAAGAGAAAGTGGGAAGAGGAAAAGAACATGCTTCCAACTGAGGCAACCCTTCAAAGAGCTTTTGGTGAAGCCCCACTCAATGACTCAAAATCATATCTCATTATCTACACAATTTCAGGAAGACTTGGAAATATAATTTTCAAGAAAAAAGCAAGGATGTGTTCTAAATGTGTAGGACTTTGATCCTTTCCTATTCAATAACACATGGGATACCTACTTACTCCTGAGTAGTGGTCAGCTTTGCTGTAGCAACAACCCCATGTTTCAATGACTTCCTAGAACAAATGTGTTTTGTCCAGAAATGTAAAATGTGACTGCAGCTCTACTCCAAGCTAAGGCACTGCTCCACAGTGTTCTCATCCAAGGACCCAGAATGCAATAACAGCCATCGTGTCACCAAGCTGCCCAACATGATCATGATTCTACCACATCTTCTCACATTTGCCTCAGCAAGTCCATGGTCAAGCCTGTCAATAGAGCAGTCCGTGAGAAAGTCCAGGCAGACACTAAAGTTATATAACAAGGGCAATGAAGTATACTCCTCTTCGAGGACAGGTAACAATGGGTTGTAAGTATTTCAATCTAATTCACTTAGGTACTTGTTTTTAAATTGTTCGTTTTTCTTTGTAGACAGAATACCAAAGTGAAAAGAGGGCCCGTTGGAAGTCAGGAGATGAGATCATCCACCTCTTTTCCATCCACCTCACCTCATTGAGCTTTGGTTTGTTTATTTATAAAATGATAGTGTAGGACTAGAATTATCTAAAAAGACTACCTTCCCAGGAGTCCACCCCAGTTCTGTGACCCCTTCTCATTTTGTCATGACCAAGAAGAAAATGCAAAATGCAGCAAGAAAACCTAGACTGTATTTATAAGACCCAGTTCTAATACATCATGCCACAAATCTCCGTTCTTTCATATTTTAATGTGCGATTGTGATTGTTGCTGTTGTTTTTCTGTCATGCATCAGAATAACCAATTTGCTTCTCTCCCATGTTACCAATAATCATGCTGGCTGTAGGCATTCATATTTGTTAATAGTCTTTGGAACAACAGAAAATCCAATTCAAATGGCTGGATGCAATGAAGATGATTTATTAGTTAATATGGCTGAAAAGTCTAGAGGAGGACAGTCTTGGGGGATGGTTTAATTTGGTGACCACATGGTGCCACCAAGAACCTGTGAGCTTTATCTCAAGACTAGTTTTTCTCTTGGTCACAAGTTGACTGCCAGCTGAAACTGAAGTAAGACATGTTTTTAATTCTAGTCCAAAGAAAGAGGGCTTGCTACTGTAAAGTGCATATGCCACAGATACGCTGGGACATGCTAGGACTCACTAATTTGGTGGCCATAAGGAACAACAGCCATTGAACTGCTTAATCATGTCTGCTTGCAATTGATAAAGAAATGTGAGGGGTACTAGCCATAGGCATTCTTGATAGGGAGCACAGCTCCATGGACATGCATGAAGAACATGCCCAGCTGCAATTATATCGTCTCAGTGAACATAACCAGGAAACAATGACTTTCACTGGGTGTAACCAATCACCAACCTATACCACCAACTTGGAACTGTATTTACATTGCTGGTCCTGCCGCATTGAAGAGTTTGCTCCAAGGACAATCTATGAGACTGGCCACCTTGCTGCCCATCCTAGACTGACTCCACCATTCCCTGACATCTAGCCATCAGCTGGAGAGAACCACCAGACAAGGACAACATCTGTTCTTTGGCTAAGAGAAGTTAACGTTGCATCGGAGGTATTTTGAGGCTCGTGGTTTTCCTGGGATTGTGTGATTTGCTTATAGTATTTAATTAGTGTACATTGAATGTTAGTTGATGTGTCCCAACACACCCAACACTTTTGCATTAATTATTTATATTTGATGATTGGTGTGATTGAATATACACCTATATTTAAAAACAATCCACCTCGGAGTAGTACCACTTGCAATAGCCATCCCAACTATTGACCACAAATTCTGGGCTTTACTCTGAGTGGAAAACGTTGTGTCAAGTTCCCAAATTTGGTTCAGACCAATCAAAGTCAAAAGAAGAATATGATTTTGCTATTTGGCTTCTCTTCACCCACATCCCCATGGCTTTGCACAATGGGGAAGTGGTAGAGTAAATATTAGAGAAGCAGCCACTCCAGTTCACAATGGAAGACAAAGATGTAACAGGAATATTTCAATTGTTGCCTTGCCACAACGTTAAAAAAATAGATCACTGTCATATAAAGAGGTTTAAGAGTAAAGTCCTGCTACATTCACACCTCCCTGGGAATATCTCTATGCTTCTGATAGAAAGCACAATGACTAATTCCAATCTGGATTTTATGAACTTCCAGTATGTTTGCTTACCAAGAATTATCTATGTAGGAAAATTACATTGTCCAGTTTTAAGGAGCTCATAAAAATCTTTCTGAAAAGAAAAGTTTCCCTATAAATAGATAAATATTTAGGGTTGAAAAATGTAAATATACTCTGCTACCCCTAGGAGTCCCTCCTATTCTTTTATAGTGATACAAGTCCATAAGAACACACAACCTACTTTGCTTAGTTAGCTCTTTTTTAAAACATAAACAGAATGTTCTTTTACCTGTGATATACATGGAAGAGCCTTTATTTTAGAGGAGAGGGATTGTAGATTAAAACACAATACACACCACAAATGCCAATCCTTCATGTCTTGTTTGTTGTTTTTGTTGTTCAATAACTGGCTTCCTCTTATTCCCAGAGAAGTACTGGGAAAAGAAGGCCAGATAGGTACTGTGTGGCAAAGCTAAACAGGAGGGTAGCTTTTAGCTTGAAGAATCAGGGCTTGCAGATGTGCCTTCCATCTTCTTATGAAATATGGGAATTCCTAAAGCATCCACCACAGTTGAACCAAATGAAATGACAAAACTGTATTTCACGTACAAATATAAGTGATTTTTGGATTATCTGTTTTTGTTCCTCTCCAATAGCTTAGAAAATTGAGTCAACTGCATGTGAACTTCGTATTCACAGCTAGCAGCTAGCCTCTTCTGAATTATTCATGCTAATTATGGAGAAGGAGAAGAAATGCTATGAATAAATTAAATTTACAGATGAACAAAAATATCTGTGATTCCATGGCATATTGTACATCTCCTTGGGTTAGATGCTTCACTATATGCTATAATTATTTATAACGCTCTATCTATTTGACTTGGATATTTGCAGGTGCCTGGTAATAAGGAATTGAAGTGGGAACTAGAAATATGAAAATTTTCAAGTCACAGTTGATCATCTCTAGGAATTTGAGTCTTACATAAGATACAGGTAAGACTACGAAGGTTTACAGAGCAGAAAGATAACTGCTATGACAATAACTGTAAGGAGGAGCTTGGAGGAATGTACTATAGGGCCCAGAAGGGGCTTGGAGGAATGAGGAAGTTTCAAGAGTTGGCAACATTGGAGGTGGAGGCTGATGTTAAAGGGTGAGGTATCCAGCTGATGAGGAAGAACGTAAGTGACCTGCATTGAGTGGAACAATTAGACCCTAGGCTTGCCAAGAATACCAAGCTATTGCATAGAGCTTTCACCAGCCCAGGTAGAATTGTGGGTCTGGCTGCATCCTATGCAGCCATGGCAGTTAGGATTAATGAACCAAAACACTTGGGGTTTCTTTTTTTAAATTGAATGCTATACTTTTAATTTCAATGGTGGATTTGGCTGCAGGATTCAGAACTGCTAATAAATTACCCAGATATTTTTAAAGTTAACTAAAATTTAAAAATTATTGCTCTATGACATTGAATACATATTGGAATCACCAAGGAAGATTTAAAAGATGCAAATCCCTGGACTCACCATACACAGAGTAACTCAAGCATCAATATTTTTTTAATAGTTCCAAGGTGATTCTAATTTGTAGCCCATTTGAAAAAAACACTTGTTTATGGGAACAATCAGGGTATGCTTTCTTTGCTTTTTGCTGACATGTGGGATTTTTTGGAGCAAAGCATAGTCGATTTTATAGATACTAAAAACCCACTGCAATTGACAATAATGTCAAACAATCCTCACATTGTAGTATAACCAACTAGTTATGCCTTTACCCCCCCCAAAATCTAAATAAATTGAAAAAAAATTATTACAGAACTCAAAATCTTTAGGGAAAAAGTATTTGGTAGTCTCATGTACTGTGTGTTGGAATTAAATATTCTAAGATCTCTATTTCAAGGGACTCCAGAATTTTTGTTTCATAAATGTAATTTCAAGATGGTATGTCTTTCTGCACATGTGGAGATATCAACTAATCATTGTGAATTTTTCAGTATTGATTCCTTCTTTCATGAGCACAAGCTTGTTACAAGATTATTTGGGAGTACATTTGAAATGAGATGAAGATACATCTCATTTGTTCATTTGCTTCTTTTTCCCTAATACCTATTTATACTTACGGTAAAGCCCCTAACTACCTTTTGAATAGATGTGCACTGCACAGTCACTGCCTGTTTAGCCGTGTGTCCCCTCCTTCATTAAGAAAAGATAAAGGAGGCAAATTCAGCCAGTGACTGAATTTTCATCTGTTCCCAACGATTGAATCTGTGGACTAGTTTCCAATTGCTTTAGGTACAAAAAACAAAAAGAAAGATACTAAGGGACATCAAACACATGGATGGAGGAGGACAATTCCATTGATTTTATTAGGTGAACTAGTGGAAGCACCAGAATATTCAGCAGATGTTCACTAAAAAAAAAGTAAAAGAAGGAGGGAGGAGTAAGAACAGAGCAATAACCCATTTTCTCTTTCTCTTGCTGATGACAGTTATTTTAATTAAGGAGTCAGTGTTATTTATCCTGGAAACTAAAGTTGCTGATTAGAACAAAGAACAAGATCACAAGATCATGCCTAATTTTGTGTGGAAAGGGGTGAAACATCTGTCCTTCCCCAAACTCTTTCTACACAATGACAGGAAATGGAAAGGAAAATGTAAAAGTCATTCTAAAGTGTTAGCTTTATCAGTCTCCTAAAAATATCTTCAGGCCAGATATGAGCATTCATTAAGTCTTGTCCTGGCATGAAATGAATCTGATTAGATCCTTTTTTATTCTTGTCTTTGTAGACATCAGTATCATCATAGGCATTCCTGATAGTGCACAGGGTATTATATATAGGAAACAAATGCATTGCTCCATCATCTGTGAAGTTAAAAATCAAAGGCAAGATGGGTACGGTGGCACACGCTTGTAATCCCAGCAGCTCAGGAGGCTGAGGCAGGAGGATCTTGAGTTCAAAGCTAGCCCCAGCAAAAGCAAGGTGCTAAGCAACTAAGTGAGAACCTGTCTCTAAATAAAATACCAAATAGGGCTGAGGATGTGGCTCAGTGGCTGAGTGCCCCTGAGTTCAATCCCCAGTACCAAAAAAAAAAAAAAAAAAAAAATCAAAGGCAAATAACTGATTCTAGGGGCGAGGCGGGTCAATACAAGATAAGCTTGGGATTTTTTTTTTTTTTTTGGTGCAGATGTGAGGCAGTTCTAATAAATAAATAAATAAATAATCAATCATGTCAAAAGGCCAAATATCCAATTTAGCCAATCCAAATATCCAACCTTGGCTGTATAATCAAGGTGAACATCAATAGTAATAAATTGAGTTGATAGCTATCATGGAAAACAAGAAAACCTGAGAAATTACAGACCAGAAGAAAACTAAAGGAGCATGACAACTAAATACTAGGGAGTGTCCTGGTTGGATCCTAGACTATATTTAAAATAATAGTGGAAAAAACATAGAAAGTACTGGAGTTCGAGTTAATAGTACATACCAACGTTGGTTTAACAAGTGTACTCAGGTAATCCAAGCCATTAACAATAGACAAAACTGGTTAAGAGGTATTTGGGACTCTTCATGTTATCTCTGCAACTTTTCTGTAAAACTAAACCTAATCTGAACAAAAATATGGATTGGAAGAAAATATAATGCAAGTCTAGTCAACATTATTAAAGTATGAGGGATGATACTGTCAAAATAAAAACATTCACTTGAGAATGCTATGCAGAGCATTTTAAAAATTGTGCGAGTTAGCTGCACTTTAGAAAGAAGAAGCCAAGAACATACATAGTGTAAAAATACTATACATGGAATTTAACCTAGTTCCATTTCATTTCAATGCCGGAAGGCTTCCTATGTACACTTGCTTTCTTTTCCTGAGACTAACAAAAAATCATTGTGATTCAAAGTGATTTCAAGGCTCTTTTTCTACAGGTTATACCAAATAGGAGACCACTATGCAATAGGGTAAAATCTTAAAATATTTTACTCCACAACCCAACTAACATTCATTGCTGGATTCCTACTCCATCTGAGCTACCCTTACTTTTCCTGTTAATTCATGCTGTTTTCCTCTTCAACCATTTTTTTCCTTTTTTATTGTTTTAACTCTCCCTCTCTTCCTTTCAACTGTTGTATGCTCTGGCTCCTAATGGGGTCTCAGAGCCCCAGGGACTGCTTCTGTTTCTCTGCCATCATGGTCTTACCTGTATTCTGTCCTTTGAAAGGAAGCAACAGAGTTTGGAGGACAGCTTTATTTCCATACTAAAGTACTATAATTTGGATCTGGAATATTTCCCAAAGGTTGATGTGTTAAAGGCTTGGTCACTAGTCCCTGGTGCCATTAGGATGTTGTAGAACCTTTAAAAGCTGAGGCCTATCGAGGTCTTAAGTAACTGGGATGTGTCCTTGCAGGGATTTTGGAACCCTGATCTCTCTTTCTTCTTTCACATCCCAGCCATAGGTTTTGCTGTGCCACACACTGCCACCATAGTGTGCTACCTCGTCATAGCCCTAAAAGCAACAGGGTCAACTGATCATGGGCTGAAACCTCTAAATAAACAAAATAAACCTCTTTATCTTTATAAATTCATTTTATTTCAGGTATTTGTTATAGTCACAGAAAGCTGACAAGCAAAATTTATAAATTTTTATCAAGGTCAGATGCTGTTCTTTTAATCACCTTCATCTTATTTCTAGGTCAGAACTTTTCAAAGAGTAGTATAAGGATCACCTGAATCAGATTCAACTGGAATGTTTCTTCTTGGCCTAGAACTACTGACTTGGAATCCTTGGGGTGGGTCCCAGTAATCCAATTTTAATTTTTTTTTTGAGAGAGAGAGAGAGAGAGAATTTATATATATATATATATAGTTTTCAGTGGACACAACATCTTTGTATGTGGTGCTGAGGATCGAACCCGGGCCGCACGCATGCCAGGTGAGCGCGCTATTGCTTGAGCCACATCCCCAGCCCCCCCCAGTAATCCAATTTTAACATTGATTTCCAAGTGATGTTTTTGTCCACCACTATAAGAAGTTACAACTCTTTGGACTTTTCAAACGATTTTCATCCTCAGTTTATCTTCCTTCTTTGAAAGAACATGAAAATTTATTGAGCAGAGACAAAATTTGTTTGTCCAGAGTTCAGAAGCTGAGAAAGCTGTGTCTTGACTCTTTATTAGGAAGAGTCTGTGTTATAGTTTGTATAAAAATTCTCTCAAAGGCTTATGTATTGAAGGGTTAATCCCTGGCCCTTGGCACTATTGGGAGGTGGTGGAAACTTAGGAAGGGGGGACCTAGATGAAAGACCTAGGTCAATGAGGGCCTATAACTTTGAAGGATCTATCTGTCCTTGAAGGGTATGTCTTTTTTCTGGTCCCTCTCCCTCTCACTGGCTGCTATAAGATGAGAAGCTCTGCCTCACTCTGTGTTCCCAAGAGCACCATGATATGATGTTCAATCTCACCACAGATCCAGAAACCACAAAGCCAAGTGAATATGGACTGAAACCTCTGAAACCATGAACCAAAACAACCTTTAAGTTGTTTTTTGTCAATCATTTTGTCACAGTGACAGAAAGCTGACAAATGTGGTATATCTGTCTCAAAATAAAGGACTCATGGAAATAAAACTGCTTGTAATTGTGTTAGTTTCAGCATTTCCAAGGAAGTTATCCAACTAGGGTCCCTACCAAGACCCAGCTACCAATGGCTTTATTAACCAGTGTTCTTATGCATTAAAACATTATTTTCATTACTTGTTTAGCTTTCTTCAATAAATTTCTTGCCACTGTTATTAGATGAAAAATCTAATAAGTGATATATAATGATGAAATTGAGAATTAGGCTGAAACTATGAGAAGAATAGATCATTTTAACTGACACCACTTGGCTTAAAATTTTCCTGAAAATATGTTTCCCTTCTCAAAAGTAGAATAATATGAAAATTGTATGTGATTTATAGTTGTTCTATTTGTCTTTGATAGTCAATTTTTCCATTGCTTGCCTCATTGTGGAAGCATCATTCTTATTTTCTTCTCATTTCGTTTGAAATAGCCAAATTTTCTTTTATGTTAATTACCTTTAAATAAGAAAAAAAATCCCTATGCAAATGATACCCAACCTCAAACAGTCATTATTTCATTAACTTCATGCTTTGGTGACATGATGACTGCTTGTTACAGCACAGCAGAACTGATAAAAATTAAATCTAAATGGATCATTCATTAAAAAGCCAGTGTGAAATGTCCTGAAAAGCAAGCTTCCTTAGTTTAATTTAATGGTATTTTCCCCCTAAATAGTCATGCTGCTCTGGTAGTTCAAACAAACATCTATATGATTAATTTCTGATTTTTTTACTCAAAAATATTACCTTAAAAATTAATGCTGATTATATCTTAAAACAAAACAAACCCAACCTAAAACAAAAATGTTGAAGCACATAGCCAAATATGATTGGGAACTATGCAAGTCTTTGATCAAAAAACATAAGCAAAATATCTGCTATGGCCACTGAAATATCAAATTTAATTTGTTTACATATTAATTTTTAAAGCAAATAATTTATTCCTTTAATATTTTGAATTCTTCTGTAATATGAATTGAATTGCATCCTGCTGTTGTATATAACTAATTAGAATAAATAAAATTTAAAAAATTTTTTTGAATTCTGAAACAATAATCTCAATCATCTTAGAATGATTCATGGCCATTTAGACAAAAGTTTGTATTCTAAAAGCCTTTCTAGTCTTTTGTGTGCTTGTTTTTGGTTGTTGTTTTGTTTTGTTTTGTTGTTGTTTGTTTGTTTTGCCTACTAGATAAAAACTGTGTTTTCATGGTATTTGGCCCTATTTAAGTGTACTAGTATTTTATATGGGGGAAGGCCTTATGGTTTTAAGAACATGTAGAGCTCTCATTATACTTATTTTGAGTAAAAGTTATTCTATTTCACTCAACAGAAATTTTCACAACTTCATCCTCCCTCCCTCCTCCCTCCTCCCCCTTTTTCTTTCTTTCTTTCTTTCTTTCTTTCTTTCTTTCTTTCTTTCTTTCTTTCTTTCTTTCTTTCTTTCTTTCTTTCTTTCTTTCTTTCCCTCCTTCCCTCCCTCCCTTCCTTCCTTCCTTCCTTCCTTCCTTCCTTCCTTCCTTCCTTCCTTTCTTTCTTTCAGACTTAACCCAGGGTGTTTAATAACTGAGCCACATACCCGGCCCTTTTTAATTTCTATTTTTGAGACAGGGTATCATCAAGGACCTTGATAAGTTCCTGAGGCTGGCCATGAAATTTGGATACTCCTGCCTCAGCCCATAGAGTGGCTGGGATTACAGGCATGTGCCACCACACCTTACTCTCAGCCTTTTTCTTATGTCAGACATTGTACCAAAACTTTTAGAATGAGTGCAGGTTGAACAGACATGCTCCCTGCCTTCATGGAACCTAATGTTATTATTTTATTTTTTATTCCTAAAAGTATAATGACTTTTTGTCATTTTCCTGCTAGTTGGATTCATTGCTTATTAATCATTAAGACTGTTCTAGTACCTAAATGTCACTGTTTAAACAACAAAACAACCACAAAAAGACAAAATTTTAAACATGGTAGAAAGCCAAGGTATATGTTATATGTCTTGAAATATATCTCGAAATAATTATATATTTTATATATATTGTTATGTTTTACATAACGTAATTTCTATATGACACATAATAAGACATAATTTGAGGCACATAATATAATTACATGTCATATATGTCATTTACTTCTATATATCACATAATGTCTATACGACATATAATTATATATGTTATATGCCTTAAATTACATATTTAAATAATTAATAATTGAGGCAATATGAATTTTACATAATTACTGATCATAGCTTTTATTACAAATTCAGTTAATTATATGAGAATATAAGAAATCAGGAAATGGGAAAGTTCCTGACAAAAGGCTAATTCAGTAATATAAATCACACTCCCTATAAAATGAGGAGGTACATCTTTTGAAATTCACTAAATAGAGGAAACCTGAACAGAAAAGGTTCAAGCTCTTATCTTTTCCAAATAATGATATGATATAAACAAACCCTCTCCTATAAAAATACAAAGCCTTTAAGTTTCTTTGACTGTTCCTACTTAGGAAATTATATTATGTAAATTAAAGAATTTTCTTTGTTCAAATTTAGGAAATTATATTATGTAAATTAAGGTTAACTTTGAAATGTTTTCTGGGATTTTTATGAATTACAGTGAGATTAATATTGTCCATACATATTAAATTTTAAAGCTTAACTATTTTACTACTTAATAAATAAGTTCAAGTATTATCAAGAAACTGGTTTCTCTCAACTTTTACTTCAGTTCCATTTTACCATTCACCACTCCTGAGTCAGTAAAGACTTTCGATTGGTTGTCAAGGAAACTATAAAGAGTTTTGAAAATGGTGATAATCTCAATCCCCATACACCTGTAAACAAGAGATAAACTAAGTAGAGAAAGTACAAGTGTGTTCACCATCCCATGGAGAAAATAAGCTTTAAATTATACTACCAAACGGCTTTTCAAATGTGAGGTATGTTGTTTTAAAGGAGAAGAAAAAGAAAAACAAGAATTTGAAGGAATCTCAAGAGGTGCTGGGATAAATGAGGAAAGAAATGAAACCTGAAGTATAATGATATATATTCATTGCAAACTCCTGAGGTATTTTCTTCCTTGTCTAATTTAACAATTGGAATCACAAGCCTGCAATTCTGCCAGTATTACTGTGCCTTTATTATACAGCAGGAGAATTTTATTTGCTAGCATAATATAAGCAATTTACCTGAAGGTTTAATTGAAAACAAAATCTCAACAGTAGCATTTTGTACTTTTCTGAATTGTTTTGGAAATGCCCAGAATTTTTATTTTATTCAAATTCTAGGACTTAATTTAAATTTGTAAAAGTTTTCAGGTTTCAGCTCTCCAGATTTAAAGTTACTAGTCCCAAATAAATTTATTTGACAGGAAAAAAGGAAGAATAAGAAGCAAAAAGAGGAGAAAGAGAAATAGGAGGAAGTGAAGGTGAGGGCAAAGTGCTAGTAATTCTATTGGAATTTTAGCATGGCTCATTTGGGCCATTTAAGACTCAAAGTCAAGAGTAGATGTGGAACAGGAAGAAGTAAGTATGCAACCTAGATAATACTAGTTTACAACCTAGATCAAAAGTGTCCTATATAGGTATCTGTTCCAATACTAACTGCATATCAAATATAAGTCAGTTCTTGGATATATCAAGGAGACACCCTCCTTGACCAAACTTTCATCAGTCTCCTCTGAACCCTCCTCAAGGAAGCCTTGACCTGTGGACTTCCACATCTATTTTTGCATTGAATTTCTCACCTTCAATATCTGATTCTTTTCCATATCTGAAATAACCCCTTAACCCCTAACCTTGCTATCTGATCCTGTCAAATTAACTAAGCCAGAGTCTCCTTACCCTTACATTTCCTCTTAATAACTTTCCATCAATTTACCTATACCTTTTCCTTGGCTCGATATCCCCCACTTGTTCATGTTGTACTCAAAATTAAGCCCAGTTCTATACTGGGGTCTCCTTTCCTCTATTACAATAGTTCCTGAATAAAATCTGTTTTTCATTGTGTTAATTTCTGTGCAGTTCTGATTTGCTTTAACAATAATCAATTAAACTTTTATTACATACCACTTTCTGTGGACTTCTGTTTCATGTCGCTGATATTTGTCTCTACAAATGCTAAAACTAAGTCTAATCCCCTTGAGGCTCAGAGCCTCCTATATATTCATCTTATGTTTCCCTGTCTCTTCCTCTATTGGTTGCCAGCAGAGAAATAAGATCTCCCAAACATAAGTAAAGTAGACAGTATTTAAGATTTTCTTAAATACTGAATAGATAGTATAATCTAAATTCTTTACAAATGGCATCTCTTTATAGTCTGAATTCTTTGCTTCTACCAATAGAAATAAGTGTTTGGGTGATGTAAAGTTGATTTTTTTATGTGGTGTTCTCATCAAATAGCTTTGAAACTAGAAAAGTCCTAAAATCTTAAAATTGTTAACACAACCATCAAAGTTTAAAGCTTTAAAACGAAAGTTCAAAATCTACTTAGCTTACTTAGGATTCATTTGACAGATATTTTTCTCTAAAATGGAGAAATACAAGTGAAATGGAATAATGTAAGATGCATAAGCTTTCTCTTCCAAAAGAAAATTTTATGTGTCATATTTTTTTTACAACTCAGTTTAAATTGCTATGTGAAAGATGCATGTAATGCTATTACATGCTGACTAGGGGACATTACCTAAAGAGGTAGCTACTGTTAGCTCAGTGCCCAGGATGCCCCCTATTTCAACACCAATCTCATCTAATTCTCATTAATGACCATCCCTGTTGGACTGTGAGCATGAAAGGGAGCAAAGGGTTGCATTAAATCTGTGATAATTTAATGCAAAAATACTAAATAATCAGTTTGTATATATTCTGTTTTATATTAGGAAAGAAAGAGACTTCAAGCAATTATAAACAATAGTGATAAAACAATCATGCAAATTTATGTTTTACCTTTATAAATTAATTTTGCATCCATTTTTTTTTCATCTACACATCAGTTCAAATCTCTGGAGTGAATAGTTATCATCTTTACTTCCCAGAAAATGGAATCTGACTTAGAAAAGTTTTAATTTGTTCTGTCTAAATATTTACCTGCAGGGACTTTTAATAGCACATGGAAGAAATATGCCTTTGTCTCTTAGAGATGTCATTTTTAAACCACATGATGAACCTTTTCAGGATTAGAACATTCATAAGATATAAAGATGTAACCTATAAAACACGAGATACAAGACACCTCCCTATTTTGCTATATTTAATTACATGGGGAAAATAACTCAGCGGCCTAAGTAGGAATTTAAAAAACAATGTCTGTTGTAATAGATCTCACTATGTTTAAGATGTAATTTATTGGGGGAAGAATAATTTTAAAAGAAGTAAAAAAATTCAGTGAGAGAATTGAGTGTGAATTTCAAGATCAAACTTATTAAATGCCATGGAATTGAATTGCTAGCACTCCTACCCCAAATTTCCTGCTATCCTTTAAATTTAATTCAGAACTAGGACAATAAGTGACAAATTTCCTTTGAAACAAGTAAAATAACAAACAGTATTCCATTGCTATGACCAAATATGCCACTACATGTCAAAGGTTGGGAACAGGGAATGATTTTTCCCTATTCTTTGAATGCTGAATGGATATGGTTCATAAAAAGTGAAAAAGACAAAGTACATCAGAAATTCTGTTCCTTAAAGTTTTCTTTATAAATCTCAACTAAATACCTCTTTCACTTGCAACATAGATAAAATGGGAATATTCTCATTATTTTCTGCAGTAGCCTTTATATGTTTTATAAAAATGTGGAAGCATATGTTTCACATGTATTTGTATCTCAAAATGAACAATATATTTTGAACAGTGGATTCAATGTTATTTAAGCATATGTGTGCAAACCTGGGAGTTCAGTCACTAAAGGTCCCATTGGGAACAATTTTTTTTCCCTAATGTCACAAAGGCTTTCAGTCACTGATAATTTTCCTTTGTTTTCCCTCCTGTCCCTGTCAAAATCCAACCACACCAGGGAGTGAAATCAGCAGGATGCTTTATGGCCAACTTCAAAAAAGCCACCACTAATGAGGTATTGAGAGGCGACAGCCACAGTCTGACAAAATTACACTATGATATGAAACTTTTGATGCTTCTAGGTACATTTTCCACTAGAATCAAATGAAAGTAAGGAAATACATAAGATCATAAAGAACACTATAACAAAATTATAGCCAGTTGTAACCACAACATGGAGAAATGCACAGCCCTGAAATTTATTTAACTCAACACAATTAAAACTCAAATATTTTGAAAGAAATTTAATTTTCAGTTATGCTGGGCATTATTTGAACTTTCTAACAAGTTAGCTTGAATCAAATGAAAATGATTTTCTGTGTTAATGGCTCATTAGTAATAAGATGAAAATATTTCCCTAGTTTAAACCATAGTTGAATGATCTGAAGTCCCACCAATCTATACAGAATGACTTTGGTCATAGGTGTTCACAGAAGTGCATTTATTTGTATGTAGAATATAGACCATTTCAGATCAAAACTAACTTGGGGTCATGAATAAGGGATAGGGCAATCCTAGAGTAGAGAAAGTGAAGGTATTAAAGAACATTCCTTTACAGTGTTTTCTCCTGCATAGTTCCATGATGATATTTCCATTCTATACTTCTGGTTAAATAGAATTTATCAGCAAGGAGCCTTAAATACTAAACCTCTGGTCCAGAACATTCAAATGTGGTTTAATGGAATGGGTCAGGAGTTTAATGGAGTCCTGTGTTGTCACCATGAGTTTTCAGAAAACAGACTCCTCTGGAGGACTCCCAAGATGACTACAGCCCACCTACACAGTCTCCTGGTAAAGATTTCAGCACCCATCTTTGGAAGAGAGAGGCCAATATCACTCAGATTTGTTCTTGCTTTTTTTGCCTACTCAATACTTTAGGGTCTTATATAAAAGGCATCAGGTAGAAAATTCTTACATGAAAGAAGAAATTGATTTTATAGAGAAATTTCTGTGGTATACTAGGAACACATGGCTGGAATAATTTTGAGAACAAATAAAGTTCTCAGGGTCAAGCCAATACTTCCTTTTAGTACACCATGCATGGCCTGAGTTATTTTTCCCATGTAATTAAATATAGCAAAATAAGGAGATGTCTTCTATCTCGTGTTTTATAGGTTACATCTTTATATCTTATGAATGTTCTAATCCTGAAAAAGGTTCATCATGTGGTTTTATACAATAGGTATATAAGCACTGTCTGTAGTAGGAGAAAGAGACAAAAAAAATCTTGGCCAGACACAGTGATGCAAGCCTGTAATTCCAATGGCTTGGGAGGCTGAGGTAGGAAGATCAAGAGTTCAAAGCCAGCCTCAGCAAAAGTGAGGCACTAAGCAATTCAGTGAGACCCTGTCTCTAAATAAAATACAAAATAGGGCAGGGGATGTGGCTCAATGTTTGAGTGCCCCTGAGTTCAATCACCCATACCAAAAAACAAACAAAAAACAACAACAAAATCTTAGTAGTGTGAAGAATCTGGAACATAGAATACGAAAAACCCAGAAATACCCCAAGCATATGATTTTTAAGGAGAATCCTTTCATTATATAGTATATTGTTGGGATGACTGGCAACAACTGAGTGAGGCCTAATCGTCAGTTAGAAGTATATTCATTTTTATAGTTTGATTGAATAAGATAGAATAGACAGTAAAATGACTAAGTAGTCAGTATAATGGGCCCTAATTAAGGATTTTCCCTAATGTAAAGACCACTCCATGTAAATAATCTGTAAAAACATTGCAGCAAGCCTTTCTTCCAGAATAGTGGGAAATGTAATTTGGGGTAGAACTGGTTAAAAGTTACAGGGAAGTTTGAACTCATGGGCTAAAAGGACACAGTGAATTAGAAGGTCACAGGCGGAGCCAATAGCCTTTGTACTTTTCCAATACCTGTGTAACATGGATTTTAACCAATACCCTTGATATTTTTCCAATACCTGTTTAACATGAATTTTGACCAATAGCCTTGGCACTTTTCCAGTACCTGTTTAGCATGGATTTTAATCAGTGTCCCTACCCAGAAGCTACATAAGCCCTTAGACAAGTAGTGGAAACCTACAATCAGGTCCCCGCTCATCTTGTGAGAGTCCTCTCTCTTTTCTTCTCACTTGTAAACTCTACTCCTTTCACTCTTGCCTTCCATTGTTGTCTATAAATTTCATTCTTCCAATTTTCAAGACAACAGCTAAGAAATAAATTGGCAATGAGCTACTCCTGGGTTCTGCCATTAAGAGCTGCAATGCATGGCTAGGTGATAGTGGAAAAGAATCTGACTTTGCTGGACTGCAACCCTTGGCCTTAACTTCAGCAGGCATCCCCCACTGTGAATAGCTGCTAACACTAAAATGGTATTTCTTAGCTACAGAGGTCTGCAATATATGCCTACCCACCTACTGACGGAAGTAGAGTATCTAGTTTTATCTCAAACTCAGTTTGGAGATGGTTGCTTCATATTTGAATGGTTAGACAATTACAGAGGAGAACATTATATTTATATATGAAAGGAATATATAAGGAATACTAAATTCCTTAGGGTGTTATGATATCAAATCTACAAAGTACTCTTTTTTAAAATTTTTTTTAGTTGTAGGTGAACAGCATGCCTTTATTTTACTTGTTTATTTTTATGTGGTGCTGAGTATCGATTCTAATGCCTCACATGTACAAGGCAAGTGCTCTGCCACTGAGCTACAGTCCCCTCCCCTAAGTTTGAGATTGCTTTACACACACACACACACACACACACACACACACACACACACACAACTTCCTCTCTCTCTCTCTCTCTCCCTCTCCCTCTCTCCCTCTCCCTCTCTCCCTCTCCCTCTCTCCCTCTCCCTCTCTCTCCGCAACTCAGTCTGTATCTGTCATTCTAATATTTTTACTAATTACTTCCCTTTATAAATCTTGTACTCCAGTTTGTCTCGTTCACTGGCTATTTCTCCAACATAACAGACTACAGACTTTGTCACTATCAGGACTTTGCTCTATTACCTCCACTTAAGAAACTTACACACACACACACACACACACACACACACACACACATATTCCTAACAAATTCTACTCACCCTTGGCTCAAATGAAATTTCCTCCATGAAGTCTGCTCTAATATCTCATATAAAGTATGTGCTCAAAATGTACCTAGTGAAAATAACTCAATCACCAAGATTGGAATGGGTAAAGGGTAAATTAGTAGAGATTATGTGGAAGTTGGGCCCTTTGAGATCAGCAGAAATTGGCAAAGGTTGAAATAGATGAAAAAGATGTTTTATTTTATGAATATGAAGGAAATACTATATTATTCAGGGTCCTCCAGAGAAACAGAATCAATGTTAGGTAGTAGTTAGTAATGAGTAGAGAAGAGCATAGAAAGGTCACAGGTGTTCTTTAAACTACTTTTAAAGTTTCCTTAAATTGCTTCCAAGGCAGATGAGTAAATGACTTGTAACAAAATAACTTGTAGAAAAACATTGTTGTACACAGACCTTGAGAATAAACACATAGAAACAAAATGAGCTAATTGGAGTACTAATTGGGAATTTGTGTCAAGAAAGAAGGCTTAAGGGAACTAACTCTTGATAGGGTCCACTGAGGTCAAGGTGTTATGGACTGAAAGCCATAGGTATCTCCATGTATTTCAAAAGGGAAGTTTCTTTAGTAATGCAGACACACTAAGTTAACTTCTGATTGACCACTCGTCCTATTGCCCACATTAACATAAGATTGACCCTGAATAGGAAGGCCACCATGACAGTTCCTAAAAGGACCAACTAAGATGAAAAACTCCACCGCCCCACTAAAGGAGGAGTTGAACCCCTGATTGGTATAGAGTGTAGAAAGTGGACCCCAGTTATGAAGGCAAACATCAAACAGTAATAAATTTGGAGACAGCACTGTCTCCTTTGTCATTCTGTGCTGGGAGGTGACCCACTGTCCTTCTTGAGAGTGCTCTCTGCTTCAGCCTTACTTTACTTTCATGTATTCTCTTGCTTGGCTTTTGGTGTCTGACTTTAAAATTTCTTTCATCGGAATACAAGAACAGAGGTTTGGAGCTTCAACCTCCCACTCTCCTGTGACACCAGATTTGTTATAATCTATTGGCTCACACAATTATGGAGGTTAAATCACATAATCTAGATCTTCAGGAAAATCAATGGTGGTGTTCAAAGCCAGAGAGTGAGCACTGGTAATTCCTACTCTGGGTCTAAAGGTCTGAGAATCAGGAATGCTGGGAGTGATAGTCCATTCCAAACTCAAGAAGTCAGACAAAGAATGAATTCAATCCTCCTTTGCCTTTTGGTTCTATTCAGGCTCTCTATAGATTGAATGACAATCTATTGTCATTTGTGGAGGATGTGACTCAGGCCATCAGTTCAAATGCTAGTCACCTCCAGAAATGCCTTCACAAACACACCTAGAAATAATGTTCAATCAGTAATCTCAGCATCTCCTGGCCTAGTGAAGGTGGCATATAAAATTAACTATCACAGAGAAGAAAATCAAAAGAGGAGATATAAAGTTGTTGTTTGAAGACGATGAATTTGGTGCTCTGCAATGTAGGGATGATCTATGGAAAGAGGTGTAGAATAAATACAGTTAGTGTCATTGTGGTATAGAAATCTATCCCTGATAGATTTAAGGACTGGATAATAACCTATAAGGCTGCTGAAACCAAGGAAAAATGAAAAGATTTTCATTCACAAGCAGCTAAACAAAGCATGACAATATACATTTTAGAATATGGAAAATGTGTTTGTATTTTATTTTGTTAAATTGCTTGAAGGAAAGTGAGGTGGCACAGGTATAGATCCATAATACCACAATAAATCTAAAACATTGTAAAGGGAAGAACAGAAAAAAAAATGAGATATTCTGGCTGTATATTTCCTAAACAACTTTCCTGAGAAAAGATGCTAGAAATTAACAATATCATTAGTTATAAACTATGCAAGGGAAAACATGTAACTGCTAAAGAGACAAAGAATTCTAGTTTCTCCTTGAATAAAACCGTAGAAGAAAATGATTATAATTCCTTTGTATCCAAAATATTACATCAGAGGACTACTAAGAACTGTGCAGACATTACTAACTGCTACTTTAAAGTAAATTTCATATTTTTAAAGGATTTTCTTAAGGATGCAAAAAAGAATAAAATTTATTTCAGTTTCTGAGGAAAAATGTTGAAATTATCCCATTTTTCAAGAATAGGCAGTTTGTCAAATGTAACTTGCACTCACAAAACAAAACAAAAAAGCAATTTTAAAACTGAACAAAGTCACCAGCATAAAACAATTGTCGCTTCACTCTTAACCCTAAACTCTTCCTGTATGACAATATAGGGGTTTCAAAATTCCTATTAAGCTGTGAATCACACTTTTTTCCCCAATACTTTCATTTTACTAATGATTTCACTTTTAAAATCAAGAAATAAATTTGGGGGGTTATTTATAAGTATAAATATTACAGATTATTTTTTACTGAGGTTTACTGAGTAGACTGTATTGAAATCGATCTCAAATTTCTTGGAACTTCTCTATTCCTTATGCCATCCTGTTTCCTTATTTGAAGCCTCTCCCATGGAATCATAAGAGCTTTGCTCAATAGATCTCCTTTCCTTTCTTACAACTGTCTCCTGAGTCTAGTGTGCCTTGAGTGGAAGTCTCTCCTGATACCTTTTGACCCTGAGATTTGATCAACTAGGAGTATGAAATGTCTTTCTTATCATTAGTTACAATTAATAATGCAGGTCTCAGTTCTCTTTAGCTTTTTCCTTTTCAAAGCTGAAAATTAAACTCATTAGGCAAAAAGAAATCATGTGGCCATTTTTTTTTTTTTCAAATGAGCTTTCCCTTGGGTTGCTTTCATAGGGGGAAATTAAAGGGTAAGGGGCTCATTTGCACTGTAGGAATGAATAATAATGGCGTATAATGACCATGACAATAAGTACAAGCCCATGGGGTCTAAGACTTAGAATAAATCAGGGTAGGCTTAAAGTGAAATAGGTTGAAGTCCTAAAAGGTAGTGGGCAGAGGTCCTAATGAGAAATGCAGTGATTACTGTCTTGCTTTTTCCTTAATTTGTGGTTTCCTTTTTGTGGATATTGATTTGTAGGTGACCTTTAGGAGAGGTCTCTTCCAGGCACAAGCTTGTGTTATCTCATGACTTGGAGATCACTGGATATCATAAGACCAAAAAGAGGAAACTATCTAAAATAAGTGAGGAAGACCTAAGCAGACAGTCAGTCTGATTTACTATAATTGAGTGTGCTAAACTGAACAAGATAATGATATTATTGAAGGCTGGTTTGGGAACACCCAGCAAATTATAGCAAATGTTTCCTGAATCGAATTCTGACTGGAACAGAGGGAACATTTCTTATCTATGAAGTTGGGAGAATCTCCTCTTACCAAATTCTTACACAAAGAAAGAAAAAGTATCATTTTTTTCGTCCATAAACTGTACTAAGACCATCTGTCTCTTTACAAACAAATTAATTCATAAGTTACATGGCTTCAATTGGTTTCTTGTATAAAGAGCAAATTAACTTGAAAGCAAATGTTAACATTTTAAACAATCCATTAGAAACCAGTATCAAAAATTGGTTGTCTGGTTAAGACAAACTGTACATTCTATAAAGCAATGATTATTTCCTGGGAGGCAAAAATTAGAATTGGTTCCTTGGCATTTAGACTTGAATATTAAGTTAACTTGCGGAGAGAAAACTATAGTCTTAACATTCACAAAATTGAGCAACACTTTATTAAATTTTACTGTATCCAATTAAGATTTTTTTTCATTTTTAGTTACTCCTAAGGAAATCAATTAAGATGGTAAATAATAGTATAATTGTAGCATGTGTTTCAAAGTTAATGAGAATTACTTTAAAGATAATTTTTATCACATGCCTTCTCTACAAAGTCGATGGATTAATAACTAAATAGGGAAGCTACCCACAGCGTCTGCCAAGAAGAATTATATAAACTCATTAACAGAAGACCTTGGAGGAACCTGGGCTCATTAACAATCTTGATAAAAGGGAGGAGAGGAAGGCTACCACAAAAGAAAACATAAACAGATCTTTCTGTGTACTAACTCATTCTTTTTTTTAGTTTATTTTGTATTCTAATTTGTATATATGACAGCAGAGTGCATTACAGTTCATATTACACATACAAAGCACAATTTTTCATATCTCTGGTTGTATACAAAGTATATTCACACCATTTGTGTCTTCATACATGTACTTAGGGTAATGATGTCCACCTCATTTCATCATCTTTTTTTAACTCATTTTTATAATAAAATATATCATACCTTAAAAAGCTGATAAAATATTTTCAGGAAAGACATAAAATTCAAAGAACAAAATGTGAGCGTATATAAGAAAAAATTTGTAAACAAATAAATTCAAGAAATTTGAGATTTAAATTTTGAAAACACATTGTAATTAATAAGTGTACCAAATGAAAAGGAGGAGAGTAATTATTATACTGTTACTCACCTTAAAAATTTATTTTTACTTTAGAAATCACTTCAGAAATAATTTTTATTATGAACTCCCCAAATCATGTAAATGGTGATATCTATTGATACTGTGATCTTGCTCTAGGAATTTGCTTAAGGATTATTTAAAAGAATGAATATCTGTATTCACTGCAGAATTATTTATTATAGCAAAAAATGCAGCTGTTTAGCAATAAGAAATGATTAATTAAATTTTGGCCTATCAACTGATGGAATATCATTAGTCAGTAATTAAATTATTATTTGTAAGGATTCTGTACCAAGGTGTGATAAATATTAACTGAAAACAACTGTCAGAAATTAGAAAACCTACAGAGAAAAGAAAGGAATATGGAAAAAGAAAAAAATCTTAGTGGAAATATTGTGGCTGCTATATGTAATTTTTGTTCAAATTTTTTGCCCTAGCTTATTTGGGGCAAAAACCATGTAGAGTAAAAGATTGTTCAGACTTCTACTGAAATTCAAAAATTTCAACATACTTAAATGAAAGTCCTTATAGCTAAACTTACATTGTAATTTATTTCAAAAACAACATCTTTTGATTAAAATGTGCTGTGAAATAATATTCCATAAAATATTTGGTCAGTGCCATCAACTCAGAGGACTCAGAGAAGGTTTGACAGAATATCTTACCAAACTAATTGATCATGTTTTAGATTCTAGAACAAGGAACAAGGATCCAGCCCAGGATGAGGGCAATATAAAAGGCAATCAGTACAGCACCAGAACTGTCCTAATTAGAAAT
Source organism: Urocitellus parryii (assembly GCF_045843805.1). NCBI lineage: Eukaryota > Metazoa > Chordata > Mammalia > Rodentia > Sciuridae > Urocitellus > Urocitellus parryii. The sequence goes on along the minus strand of NC_135540.1, from coordinate 37,754,961 downwards.
CTTTGTCATGTGTTTTGTGAGGAGAAAATAAAATTGATACTAGAATGCTCCCCTGTCTTCTTTATAATTTTAGCTATATGATTGTGTGTAAAAATTGCTACATGAATTTAATTAGAATGCAAGTCAGTCTTCCTGCATGGATACTTTGATTGCTCTTATAAAAGCCCGAGTCAGAGCAGGAGTAAAAAGCTAAGGACCTGTGGGCTAAATCTGCCTTACAATTTTTTTTTTTTTTTAAATGTGGTGCTGGGGATCAAACCCAGGGTCTTACAAGTGCTAAGCAAGCACTTTACTACTAAGCTATAGCCCCAGTCCCTGCCTTACAAATTTATGTTTGGGTAGACAGACTGCTTATAAAAGTTTTTGTGAAATTACCTGTAGTGGGGCATGCAGTCTGGACTAATTCATATATTTATAGCACTTGACTGGATCCCAGAGGCATTTGCGCTATTGATGCCTAAATCAGATATAAGGTTTTAAGACCCAAACCAGTGGAGAAATAACTGTCATCCGAAAAGTCTTGTGAATAGGCCCCTCATACCCCCACCTCCCTATCTCCAGCTGCCCCAGTTCATCCATAGCTTGATTTTTCCTGCATGTCCTGGAGCTATGGCAACTGAGTTTGATTTCTTCAAAGCACATGGTAGCTGAAGCTGAAAAGACAGGATTGCCTCACCCCTGCCCTTTCCTCTTTTTGCCAAAGGGGTTATTTTCCAGCCCTTGTCTTTATGTATTTTTTTTTTTTTTAAAGAGAGAGAGAGAGGGAGAGAGAGAGAATTTTTTTTTAATATTTATTTTTTACTTTTCAGTGGACACAACATCTTTGTTTGTATGTGGTGCTGAGGATCGAACCTGGGCCGCACACATGCCAGGCGATCGCGCTACCGCTTGAGCCACATCCCCAGCCCAGCCTTTGTCTTTAGATCAAGTCTTCCTGCAAGGTTAGACTCAGTCGCCTTCAGTAATTTGAGAAAGTGCTGGGAAGCCCTGATCCTTTTTCTCTGCCTCCTACTGAGAGAGGCAGATCTCAGAAAACCTTAATTGACCATTAGACAGTTAATATTCAAGTATAATGATGTTGACATTATTGATGACATGTGAAGAGTCCTCTGCCCCTGTTTAAAAGAAAAAAAATATGATAATTTGGAACATATTGCAATTAGGCATGCATTTTATGTAACATCTTTCACCTGAGAATCTCAGAGGTTTATAGAAAATTAGCTGATTTGACCTGTAATGAATGATGTGCTTTCAATGTTAGAGAGTGCTGACCATGTATAAAACCCACAAATGGAATTTAAAGGTGTTAAAGAAAAGGGTGGAATAATTAAAACAAAATATATTGTCGTTTCAGGGGCTCTAAATATGTCCAGTAGAAAGAAACATTGCATTTAACAGATAAGAGCATCTGTGTGACATGGTGTACAGAAATAAACACATTATTCCCATTTAGCTTTTTTCCCCACCAGATTCAAATAATATGCATATAAACACTTGTATATGAAGAGCCTTTTTTACTCAGGCATCCTTGGCTTTTTGGTGACATCTACTGTACAAAGGAGAAAATGCTCTGGAATATTTCTCAGAAACAATAGTTGAGCTGCCTAGGTATTATTTAGGTTTTATTTCATTTTCTTTTTGTATTTACAATTCTATAACTCCTTTAATACTTCTCTTCAGTGTAAGAAATCTTCCTTTTATAAAAGGAAGGATATTTAAATAACTTCCATATGTATTGTATTATAAAGAAATATTGATCTGTGATGGCAAATTCTAACACTTTACTGGTAAATAGTTTAAAGATTGCATTTCAGTTTAATGACTTTGCTAAGATTCTAATCAAATATCATGAAAAAGTGGATATTTAAATTTATTTTCTTGTATTAAAGATTACCACTTCTGTGGGTTAATTAAAATGTTATTAATATAATATTAGTATTTACCATAAAGTTTGAATTTTAGCAGGAATCAAAACTCCTAATAAGTTGTCAACTTGACTTTCTGCCATGGAGATAGGAACATCCTGAACGCAGAGTCACCCAGTAGTCTGGTCACTGGGGACACACATGATTACAAAAGGAGCAACTAGGAAACAAGGCTCATCCTGTGCAGGGTCCTCAACTTCAAATTAAGGAGCCTGGGTGCTTTTATCAGGAAAGTCAGTTGCTTATTCTTGATTCCTAGATCACATCTTCATTTCAAGTTAACTTCCTTGGAGCTTCAACTCAGAGCTAGTGTTCAGGATTAGGTTTTCTCTATCTCCCTTCTTCCTGTACTTTTAATTTCTTCCTCGTCTTAGGCCAAAGCGTTCTTGGCCGGTTATTTGCTACAGATCCTTCATACTAGATCAGTTTACATCTTAGTCTCTGAAAGATCTTACTTTCCCCTAGTTTCTCTAAAAATTACAAATTATAGACAACCAACATTATTCCAGTGGAAATTTATTTTTACACTATTAATTTTAAAATACTTTAGATTTTCCTCTCCAAATACATTTTATCATACTCACTCCTTAACTTTCTTTACCATTTTTTTTTTTTTTTTAGAGAGAGAGTGAGAGAGGAGAGAGAGAATTTTTAATATTTATTTTTTTTTAGTTCTCGGCGGACACAACATCTTTGTTGGTATGTGGTGCTGAGGATCGAACCCGGGCCGCACGCATGCCAGGCAAGCGCGCTACCGCTTGAGCCACATCCCCAGCCCATCTTTACCATTTTCTTTACCTGTACTTAAAGGACATTTCCTTTAGCAAGGACAGGAAACGTCCATCTTCTCCCCTGACTGCAAAAGCTAGGAAAGCCAAGGCCTAGAAAAAGACAGATTCAAGAAGGAATGTTACCAAACTTAGTCACTCTCACCCACTTTTCCTAAAAAACTTCAGTTCACTTTCTCTAATGTTTGAAATAATTCTGTGACTTGTCAATAAAATATATTTGAAATGACTGTGTAAGTACAAAATATTCATAGCTAATTAAATTCAGTTGATAACTCCACTGCAAATCATAAATACCATGCTATTTTAAGATTCTGTCTAAAATTAATTTTCATTCTAATTCTAGCAGTAACTAAATAGTTTTGTACCATATCATGTTTGGGGTTTTCAAGACTACCCTAAGCAGGCATAATTTTTGAGTTTCCAGTGTATGAATTTATAAATTTTTACCATTTGTCATTACCCTTTTACAGTAATCTCAGTCTAAAAGTAAAATCAAACAAAAAATTTAAAAGAAAGAAAAAGTAAAATTAAACCATTATCTCTGATTTTTAATTTGTAGTTTGTGTCTAACTTCAATTAAATTAAGATAGGACAAGTCCAATTAAGTAAAAAAAAAATGTCATATATATATGACATTGAGGCTGAGATTATGATTCAGGAGTAGAGCGCTCACCTCACATGTGCAAAGCCCTGGGTTCTATCCTCAGCACCACATAAAAATAAATATATAAATAAATAAACAAACAAACAAATAAAGGTATTGTGTCCAACTACAACAAAAAAATAAATATTAAAAAAATCACATTTATGATTTTTTAATGTCTGCATGCATCAGCTTAATTTGGATTTCCATAAGTCTATGTTAAGTAAATGAAATGGCCAAGAATAAACCACAATTCATTGTAATACTCCCAACATGTACATTTGTTTCGAATTGGTGTTCCCAACTTCTTGATTCTTAGCATTGTCAGTACTGCCACCTACTGACAGATCTGGGTACATCTAACATTTGACAATTTAAGATTGAAATTTATTGTCCATTCAGCACACTTGATTGAAAAAATAATAATTTTTTAGTGTTCATCAAAAAATATTAATTTTTTCTAAAATTAAAATTGCATATATTTATAAACTGAAAAAAGTATAAAACACATTCATTTTCTGCACATTCAAAACTAATACAAACATAATAAATATTCTTGATACATATTCACATTCTTTGATATCTTGGAGTCTGTCTCTAATACACATCACCAGAATTTTCCTGAAAGTTGTTATTTTTAAATGTGACTTTATTAGTCTGGCTTTTTAAATGAAAAATGCTTTACTGAAATCTTTGTTTTGTTTTGCTTTGCGTTAAGATGAGGCCCACTGTGTTGCTAAGGTTTGTCTCAAGCACAGGAGCTCTGAGATCTTTTCAAATGCCACCTTAGGGATAACAAACTTGAAATTGTTGGCACATTCAATTTTCTCTTCTCTATAGGCCAAAACGAAGAACATATTCCTCTTCAGAGAATGAAGTAAATTCTACTAAATGGCAGACACTGTCATAGGCTCTTATATTTTTCCCAACAGATTTCTCATCAAAACAGTAATCAATGCAGCAGAGACCCCTAATAACAAAACTGTATGTGTGTGCAATTTGTGAAGCAAATATCTATTGGATTTCAAACTTAATATCTCAAAAAACAATTATTTGGTCAATTTAAAACAGTAAGAAATCATAGGCCATGCAGGTAGGACCCTCGCCAACCTTTTAAACAAAAATATAGTGTTTCCAACCAGAGATGGGACCTAAAAACTGGAAAGAAGAACCTAAGACAATGATACCAAGAAACTATTCTTCCAGACATTTCTTAGAATTTTAGCTCCACAATCAGAAGTCTTTATTCTTATTTCAGGTGACACCACATCTGTCCCCATTATTCTGCTCTGTAAGTCAACATAAGTGTCCTACAATGGTATGGAAGTACAGTAGTAGTATGTACAATCTTTGAGAAGTCATTTGAAAATTTTGAAACCTTAAATAGAAATACTTAAATAGAAATTTTTAGTAAATAATTGAAGAAATGTGGAACACTGATGAACCCTGAAAACCAATATCCAGTTCTTGAATTAATCACATGTCTGTTTTCACACTTAACACTTAGCTATTCTGCACCCATTCAAAGTGCACACACACACACACACAGAACCATAACATTTACATGCTTGAATATGAGAGACATTTTCATAATCTGTCTTTTTCACCTTCCTCCTTTGCCTGCAGTATCCCTCCTTACATCCTTATTCCTCCCACCTAGTCCTTATAGTTTCCTGTACACAATTCACGGCAGCACCAAGATCACTTTATGAATCAAATTTCATATTCATCCCTCTTCACTATAAACTCCTCTAAGGTGGGGTCCTTTCCAGTTTATTTTTGCATCAAGCCCCTAGCACAGTGCCTATCATGTTATAAACATTAATATTGTTTGTTTGATGAATGAATGAATGATATTCAGGGAGCCCTACTTGGAAGATACATTTTGATGTCCCAATTCTTCAATTCTTTTTGGTACCAGGGATTGAACTCAAGGGCACACAACCACTTAGCCACATCCCCACCCCTATTTTGCATTTTTATTTAAAGACAAGGTCTCACCGAGTTGCTTAGCGCCTCACTTTTACTGAGACTGGCTTTCAACTCTCAATCCTCCTGCCTCTGCCTCCCATGCTGCCAGGATCACAGGCATGTGCACCACACCCTGTGATGTCCCAATTTTTTCTGGTATAAAACATAGCTTCTTTTAAACCAGACATCCAAAATACTGCATTATTTTTACCTCAGGCAGAATTACTTCGTTTTTATTTGAATATGGCAATAAAAACAACTAATTGAACTTCATATTTAAATTTAGCATTTTTCAATATTTTATTTACTATATGTCTCAGAGCCATTTTTATCTTTGGAAATACATTAGAAAGTTTTTTCTACAACTTTGGAAGCTGAAAATGCTTTATTTTCTATGGTACACAAAACAAATTTATATAATGATTTTGTACCTTTATCTGCATTGGCCCCTAGGTATCTTAGATCTGCAACTGTATCCCATCATTAACAATTAAACATGTTTAAAGTACATGTATTATCATTATTGTTCTTTGATTTTGCTTTTAATTGTATTTGTTTGAACATATAAAGACAAATACAAATATAATACAAATTTTGAGTGGTTTAAATTTTAAAATATAAATACACATACATGAAAAGTTGTATTCATTCCTTCATTCTTCATCTTCTTACTCCCCTTTTTCTTTCTATCAAGAAAAAAAAAATACCATTTCTTTTTTATTCTTCTAGTGGTCAGAGACCACTGTGCATATAACTTTTCTTTTCTTTCTAATTTTTTGTAGAAAGGGAGCAAGCCACACACAATTCCACTCTTTACTATTTTCACTTAATATATGTAGACATAGCTCCGTATTGGTATATAAAGATCTTCTATATTCTTAATATAACTACTTACTAAATCATCACTCTGTGTGCATGAGGAAATGTTTCTAAGTCCCGCTTAAATATCTAAATCTGCAGATATTCAAATCTCTTTTTGGAATAGTATATGATATTTTCACACAATCTATGCACTTCCCTCTCTCTATATATACTTGAAATCATCTCTAGATAATACCCAATAAAACATAAATGTCACAGAAATAGTTGTTACACTGTATTGTTTAGGAGATAATGACAAAAATGTCTGTACATTTAAAATACATTTAAAAAATATTATTGACCCATGGTTGGTTGAATATCAGACACTTAGGGCTGATTGTATTTTATTCATGGGATGTGCCATAATTTGGTGTTGTTGTCAATCTTTGCTATTTCAAACAGTGGTCCAGTGAAAAAACATATAAATGGATATTATTTCACATGCATAAATATTTCCAATTTGAAGGGTTTTTCCCAAAAGCTATTTTTTTCAAGTATTCCTAATTTAGATTCTCACTGGCATGTTCTCTCTTTTTTAAATCTTTGCCAATTTGACTGGTGAAGAATAACATTTAGTGATAGTATTCTTTTATCATGAGTGAAGATGGTTTTGTTGAAGAAGGATTTCATGTTTAGTTTTCTTCTTGTTATTGCCTTTTTGTAACTTCTTAAAGAAGAAGAAGAAAATATTGACTCTGTTTCCATTTTCAAACTGGAAGACCTTCCTTTTTTAACTTAATTGATTTTATTTTTTTAAATACACTACAGCGGAATGCATTACAATTCTTATTACATATATAGAGAACAATTTTCATGTCTTTCTATACAAAGTATGTTCATGTCAATTTATTCTTTATACATGTATTTTGGTTTTATTGATTACAATTCTTATTACACATATATACCACAATTTTTCATATCTCTGTTTGTATATAAAGTAGGTTGACACCCACTTCGTATCTTCATACATGTACTTTCAATAAGGATGTCCATCACATTCCACCATCTTTGCTAATGCCCCTGCCTTAAAAAAATCTTACTTTATCCAATGCACTTTCTATAAATCAAGTCAAATCTTTTGTAGAACAACCATATAAATGGATAAACATAATTATTATATTACCAATTAGTGTTGCTCTTGTTTGTTTTGTTTTATAGCACTCCTTTTTTTCCCCAAAATACTTATTGATTTTTTAAAAATTAGTTGTTTTTAAGACCACCCTTCTAAGATTAAGTTGCAATATAATGACTTACAAATTTACACAAAGATTTTTCACACAACTTTATGTGCTTAAGAGATCTCTTTGGGACTCCTAGTATCCATTATGAATTATTATTGAGAATTAGAGGTCAAATATGAAAGTCTCATCCTCAAAAGACAAAATCATTTAATAAAAAAGAAAAACATGTCCTGAATATTATCATTGATGTGTAGACATTAAAATGTCAAGTGAGATGAGACCATTTTAAGGACCCATCACAGATGTTATTATGTTTTTTAGAATTATTATGGAAAATATATGACTCAACATAAAATCTTACTGCTTGTAGGAATGAGTTTAGGAAATATATACTCAACACATTTCAAAACAAATCTTTGGGTTTTCTGCAAAATTTTTAGCTAAATGTATCAAGTCCATGGCCAATTAATTTCCTTTATAAAAAAAAAGATCTAGGCAGACTCTTGAGAACATAAATAATATTGTAGAAAATAAAATTTAGATATAAAATATAACAGGATGTTAGAACAAACTTCATCTGCTTCAGTTTTATGTCAGATCCAAAGGGGAAAAAAAGGATACATGTCATCTGTCCTCCATTTCAAAGTAACTTACTAGATCACCAATGTAGGATTTACAAAGTAGATAGTGAAAAAAAATATCTTGCATTAATTTAAGGACATGAGAAGTTCCATAAACCTAAGCAAAGAGTTTAATAAGAATAAGCTATCCACATATGGTGGTATTATATCTACCCTCTTTCTTTGGGTACTTCTCCCTCACTTCATGGCTAATGAAGGAATCTTCCAAGGTACTGCTCAGAGAATTTGATACTGGTCTAATTAAATTTGGGGAACAAAAAAATCTGAAAAATACAGGGTTGGGGTTGTGGTAGAGTGCTTGCCTAGTATGTGTGAGGCACTGATTTGAGTCTCTGCACTGTATATAAGTAAATAAAGGCCCACCAACAACTAAAAAAAATATTTTAAAAAAATCTGAAAAATTCAAAAGTGGAAGTCTGTTCCTAAATTTGCAAAGTGAAGGGAGAAAATTATATTTTCCATCTATGGCAGGTCAGAGAAGTGTGGTTCCTAGTATTCAAGGAGAGGACCAGCCAGAGATCAATTTAGGGGAGGGCCCCTCTCCAGCTTCCAGGAACAAGGAGCTTTTAGCATAAAGAGGCCAAGAACATACTGTCCACAAAGAATTGGCTGGGAGACAGGGGCATGTAGGTGTGGTGAGCCGTTTCTGTGAACTGTGGCCGCCATTACAAGATGGCGCTGGTTTCCCCTGTAGTCTGTGACAAACAACTCCTTATCAGAATGAGTTGGCACGCTGTGACTTGGCACCCTGTGAGAAAAGTCCACGTGGCAGCTTTGCATTGGGGCTTGAGGTGCTTTATTAAGGCTGGGAGGGGCATCCAGGGGAGAGAAGAAAAAGTATCAAGGACCTGAATAAACTGCTGAGAGAAGATTCCCGAGTTGCGTCTTCCTTGCGGGCAAGGGGTCGCGACATGTAGGGAACAACTATCAGAGAAACATTCCTTACACATGAGAGCTGAATGTGGATCTTATGTGTTGCCCACAAAGGCTCATTTGTTAGAGGCCTTGATCCTCAGGTTGGCATTATTGCAGATTCTGGAAACTTTAAAAGGTAGGGCTTAATGGGGAATCTTTAGGTCATTGATGATAGGACCTAAAAGGAGATTTTAAGACACTAGTCCCTTCTTTTCTTCCACTCTTTCATTCTCTGGCAATGAGGAGAGTAGTTTTGCTATGCCACACAGAGTTTGCCATGATATGTATATGTTAGGCCCAAAGCAGTGGGTCCAATCAATTACGAACTTGAACCTCCAGAAATGTGAGCCCAAATAACCCTTTTCTTTTTATGTTGATTAGCTCAAATATTTCTCATAGTGGTTGGAAGCTAACACAGGGAGATAATTAAGAAACCCCCCAAAAAATATCCCAGGAGGAAAAAGAATAAATAACTGGGAACCTTACAATCTCACAGGGCACCAAATAACCAAATACCAAGTTACATCTATCTTTGTCAGGTAGGACATCTTTTCTGACTCCTTTTCCTTGAGAACAAGCCCAGGAAGTCTCAGTAGCAGCTTTGTGGGCGAAGTAAGGTCAAGAAAGATCAATTGGGTTTTTGGTCTTTGTCTGCCGGTCAGAATGGTCTCTTGGTCCACATGGCGTGCAGGACTCTCTTTAAAGTAGATTTCTTCAAGTGGAATTGCCCAGTGCAGGTGATAAAGAGACCAAACTGTATGTTCCTCCACTGAAACAAGAAGATCCACTGGATGGTGGGGGAAAAGTGGAAAAGAAGTCTTGTCAGAAAAAGCCTGAGAAGATGATGAACAGATAGAGAAGCAACAAGACTTGGGAGGCAAGTTGTGTTCATCAAACTACAGACTGAGGAAAAAAAGATGTGAATATAAGAAAATTGGAAAAATCCTTTGTTTGCTCAACCTTATTTCTTTAAGGAAACATTTTTGAAGTTTTAGGTTGAAACCATTTAGACTTAACCATGAGGGAAGGTATGTAGTTGAGTCTCCAATTTTACTAGCTGGATGTTCTCTCCCACTGCTTATTTCTTATGGTAATATCCAATAAGTGTAAATCAGTGTGAAATGCCTTCAGTATAAAAAATGTGATATAGCATCTGATAGCAGAGCATTCATACTGGAGGAAAACCCTATGAGTTTACTGAATGTGGGAAAACTTTTACCCACATATCACATTTAATTGAACATAGAAGTCATGCTGAAGGGAAACCTTGTGCTTCTAAAGAATATTGAAAAGCCTTTAGCTAGATGACAGATCTTGCTGAGTAGCAGAACATTCATGCTGGAGAGAAACCAGTGAATATAGCAAAATATATTTGAATATCAGAAAATTTGTATTGAAAACTGAATGAACTGAGCATGATAAAACTTTCTTACAAACCTTATCCATTTCTCTGCATGTGAGAGGTCATACAGAGAAGCCTTCTAAATGTAAGAAATGTAGAAATATCTTCAGTCAAAAGTAAATCCTTGAGTATCAAGAAATTCATACTGGAGAGAAACCTTGTGAAAGTGGGAAAGCTTCCATTCATATGTCACACCTCAGTCAGCAGAGAATTTATAGTGGAAAAAGCCCCTTTGCCTGTAAGGTATGTGGGAAAGTCTTCAGCCACAAATCCAATCTTACTGAGCATGAGCATTTTCATAATTGAGAGAAACCTTTTGAATATAATGAATGTGGGAGGGCCTTTAGCCAAAAGCAGTATGTCATTAAGCATACTCATACTGGAGAGAAGCTTTTTGAGTGTAATGATTGTGGAAAATCCTTCAGCCAGAAAGTAAACCTCCTTACCCATCAGAAAATCCACACTGGAGAGAAACCTTTTGAGTGCAAAGATTGTGGGAAAGCTTTCATTCAGAAGTCCAACCTTATCAGACACCAGGAACTCACACAGGTGAGAAGCCCTTTATATGTAAGGAGTGTGGGAAAACTTTTAGTGGGAAATCAAATCTTACTGAGCATGAGAAAATTCATATTGGAGAGAAACCCTTTAAATGTAATGAGTGTGGAACAGCTTTTGGCCAGAAGAAGTACCTCATAAAGCATCAAAACATTCACACTGGAGAGAAACCCTATGAATGTAATGAATGTGGAAAAGCCTTCTCTCAACGAACATCACTTATTGAGCATGTGAGAATTCATTCAGGTGATAAACCTTATGAATACAATGTATGTGGAAAAGCCTTCTCTCAGAGTTCATCTCTCACTGTACATGTAAGAAGCCATACAGGTGAGAAACCTTACGGATGTAATGAATGTGGAAAAGCTTTCTCTCAATTCTCAACCCTAGCTCTGCATTTGAGAATACATACAGGTAAGAAACCTTACCAATGCAGTGAATGTGGGAAAGCTTTCAGCCAGAAATCACACCATATTAGACATCAGAAAATTCATACTCATTAAAAACCCTATGAATATCTTCAAGATGGGAACACATCAGAAATTTAGATATCATCAAGTCATTCCGAGGCAATGCACCACAAATGAAGTGAACTTACACAAATGTTAACAACTTTGAGGACACTGAAAATTTATATTGAAGAGGAAGACATTTGTATGATAAACAGACTGCCAATAAAAAAATACCCTATAGTCAATGGTAAAGGTAATGCTGAAACAATAGACATTTCCATTAAAATTGGAGCAGAAAACAGGCCTGTTACTCTATCAACACAGATGTGAAGTTCTTCACCTGTGTAATAAGTTGTGTTAGAAAGGAAGAGACAAAAAACAGATGGTATGATCATCTATAAGTAATAAAACTCTGGTATTGATTCAGCAGAGGGACAGAGATTCTAGAAAGAGACCTATGCATTTAGTAGAACTTGCAATATTAAAGAAATCCATCAGATGAGAAAATATGGGACTATTTAAAAAATTATTTGGAGGTAATATGTTCTCTGAAGGGGAAAGGAAATAGATCATGAATACACAAGCAAAATTCATGGGGATTGAAGACTGTAAGATTAAAAAAAAAAGTCATGTACTAAAGTGGCTGTGACCTTTGGAGTAAGGAAACTTTCCTTCTTCTTAACAAATTTAAAAATATTTAGCAGTTTTACTTGTGAGTGTATATGCTCAGGAGATACCAGGAAATTTACAGTGGCTTGATTTGTAGCCAAATATTGGAAACAACTTAATTGTTCATCAGGAACAAAAAGAAGATTTTCTGATGTGATACTATACATCTGCAAAATGCAACAATGAGATCCACATATTATTAACAGAAGGATCTAAAAAAAATGCATTGAGGGGGAAAAAGAAGTTGCAGGATGATGCATATAGTATGTAACTTTGTAAATTTGAATTAAAACTTCATGAAATTTAGTACTTTATAAATACTCATTGTTCTGGTCCTCATGATAGGAAGATTGTTTCGCTAGGGGATGTTATATACCAGAGCAGAAAAAGAGTAGAACTTGTAATTACACCATTCAATAACCTTCTGATTTTACCAGATGTCAAGGTAACATTAACAATGAGTCTCAATATCAGGCCTTACACCATAATGTACAAGGACCAGAGAAAACATTGTGTAGTGTCTTTCCAGTAATTTGGAGAGTTTGGAATATTGACAACAGGAAAGAAAGTTCTGAATTAGGCAAACAGAGAAGCAGGGACAAGAATGTAGAGTCTCAAATGCTCTGCTACAGAGTTCTTCCCTGTAAGGGTAAATGGAAGGCTTTAAACCATCTTAAATGAAGTGACAGCATGAGATCTGGTTTTCATTTAGAGAGCCTCTAACTAAAATAAAGGGATGTTTGGAGTTGGTACAACCAGAGACAGTAGACCGGTTATGAGGTTTTTAGAATTATGTAGGAGACTGGAATTTACCAAAAGTAGTATTGGGAATAGAAAGATGTGAAGGAATCTCAGAAAGAGTAAACAAAAGGAAAAACCTAAGGATTTTATTTTCTGGATTTAGCAACTAGATAAATAACCATGTCTTTCATTTTAGTAGGAAAAACCTAGTAGGAAAAACATAGTTCAGAAATGGGCATAACTACTCACCAAACTACCATAAATTAATCACATGGTAGGAGGTTGAGAGTTATGTATTACAAAATTAGATTTTTCCACTTCTTGTGTTTATTAATATTAAAAAGCTTATAGCACAATGGAATCCATATACATATACACAAATAGGTTATTCTCAAAGATTTTTTTTATTTGGATATATGGACACCAAGCTCATATAATATGTATCATGCTGGTATTTAATACATACCAAATGATCAAATCAAAAAGTAATTTTTAAAATTATTTTAAAATGTATGATAACAATGGTAAAAACTCCTTTCAAAACACAAAATTAGAAATGTCTTCTTTTTATCTTGCAGTTCTGCTTCTCAAAATTTGTTCTTGAAAACTAGCCATTGGAAAGTATGAATATCTATACATAGACTGGTGCTTGTGTTTTAAGAGTGAAAATGTAGCCATTGCCTATATTAATATCAAAATTTTTAGTTATAGTTGTATAATTTTTAGTTATATACTGTGAACAATTGTAATCCTAGCAGCTCAGTAGGCCGAGGCAGGAGGATCACAAGTTTGAGACCAGCCCCAGCCACTTAGCAAGGCCCTAAACAATTTAGGGAGACCATGTCTTAAAATAAAAAATAAAAAGAGTTGAGGATGTAGCTCAGTGCTAAAGTGCCTCTGGGCTAGAATCCCAATACCAATAAAAACTAAAATAAACTTGATGATATATATATAAATACAATTACCTAATAAAATATTGTCCTGTCATTAAAAACAATAGAGCAAAAACGTATTACATAAAAGGCATCAAATAATGTATTATTATTAAAAGGCAGTCAATAGAAGAGTATTATGGCATAATTATATCCCTATATCTGTCCAAGAAATTCTGAAAGTAATCACCCGGCAGGCGTAACATAGACTTTCCTGAGGATGTGGGATTGCAGGGTTACTTTCACTTGCCCTCTATCATTTGAAATTTTAGAATATTATGTATATTCCTCCAGGTTCTCTGGAGGAACAGAACTAAGAAGATATATGTAGAGATATAAGCAATTTATTATGGGACTTGGCTCATGTGATTATGGAGGCTGACAATATGCCATCTGTCAACTACAGACCCAGGAAAGCTGGTAATAAAATTTAATCTGAGTCCAAGAACTTGAGAACCAGTGGAGACTGATGGTGGAACTTGAAGTCCTGAGGCTAAAAGGCCTGGGAAAGTGGGAGAGAGGTCAGAGGCACTAATGTAAATCCAGAGTGTGAAAGTTCAAGGGTTCCAGGGTCTGAGGGAAGGAGCAGATGGATGTCCTAGAGGAAGGGGAGAAGTAATTTTTCCTTCCTCCTCCTTTTGTTCTATTTGGGTCCTCAGCATATTATGTGGTAGACCAGATCTTCTTTACTCAGTCTACTGATTCTTCCAAAAACACCCTCGAAGATACGCTGAGAAATGCTTAACCAGCTGTCTGGACATCACGTAGCCAAGTCAACTGACAAATAAAACCAACAATCAAATATATTATGCAAAAAAATGATATTATGAAATGACTTGTATTGTCACCTCATGAGGAGCTTTCTGGACAATACTTCTTTAGACAGAGAAAAATCATTCAGGACAAATGACAGAAACATTTTTCTATGGTTATATCTTGACTCTTACCACTAAATGCTTTCCATTCCCCAGAAACTAGAATTAAAACTTAAATACTTGCCACTTTGATAACTACTTAATATTTATTATTCTAGCTTTAAATAATGGTAAATTGTACAAAAGTGTCTGACCATTTGAGAAAAATCCAAGTGTAGTGATTTTTTTTTATTAAGGTAAAACATTCTCTCAATAACCCAAATTAAAAACTATAGAACTATCTTTCATTTCTCCTTGCTTCCTATATTAAATCAATACACCATCACCAAAACTCTCCCACTCCTTTCTGTTTTCACAGTAATGGTTGGTAAACTTGTTGTATAAAGGAACAGACAGTAAATATTTTAGCACAACAACATGTTCAAGTCTTAAATGCACTTTGCTAAGTGAAAGAAAGGCTAATTCCATTTCTATGACATTCTGGGAAGGACAAAACTTTAGAAACAAAGCAGTGTAGTGGTTGCTAATGGTAAAGGAGGGAGGGGTTGACCATAAATGGGCAGAATTTGGAGACTTGGGAAGTGAGCAAGATCTGTATGGATCTGTGATAGTAGATGCATGCCTCATCACATTTATGAAAACTCAAATAAATGTACATAATAGAGTGAAATTCACTGAAGTTATTTTTTTAATCAAATTGTATAGGGAGGTGGAATACAGACTGTGACAAATCTATCTATATTATAGGTGAACCTCAAATCATACTAAAGGAGATAGGGAAGAAACAATCTGACCCAAGTAATTTTTGGAGAACAGTTATATGACTGTTTATACTTTAAAGCTATAGACAAAAGGAGTACACTGACAGTGTGCTCTAGTTTAGGGATGGGCAAACTTTTTAAATAGAGAACAAGATAGTAAATATATTAAGCTTTATGGGCCATAGAGCTGTTATTACAACTGTTAGACCTGGTTGTTGGAACACAGAAGCACACATAAACAAAACATAAAAGAATGAGCATAGCTAAATTCCAGTAAAAGTTTATACATAGAAAAAAAATGTGTCAGGTCAGCTTCGACCTATGTGCTGTAGATTGGTATTCCTCAGAGTTGACACATTTACTTCTTACAGGAGTATGGTTTAGGAATTCTGAAAACACTGCATTTTCACACTAAGTATGAGCTGACATGTAAATAAACTGTAGATGAAATTACAGATAGGGAAAGAGTAGACTCTAGAACTCCTGATTTTTTTTTTTTTTTTGAGCTGTGAATTGAACCCAGGGCCTTGTGCATGCAAGGCAAGTACTCTACCAACTGAGCTATTTCCCCAGCCCTCTTCATAATTTTTTAATATATAAACATAGAGGCTTAAGTAAATATAGATGTGTTTATAACACAGGGTACATATAATACCAGTCTTGAATATCAAGATCGGGTCCTCATTCCCCTGGTGTCGAAGATTAAACACCCAAGAAACATGAAGGCAAGAATAGAAAAATAAACTTTATTTAAGAAACAGAACAGAGAGAGAGAGAGACAGACAGACAGACAACGAGAGAGATTCTTCTCCAGAGAAGAGGGGACCCAGAACTGATGCAGATGGGTGTGGGGGTGTCTCATCTCTTTATAGATTTTAGGTTTCCTTTCTTCTCATGCCCCTTCCTCCTATCTTGCCTACGTGACCAAAAGGCAGGAAACAAGCGACTCAGCAGGTGACTGCTTATATTGGAAAGTGTGATTATTCTTCTCTTCCCCCTGGGGTATTTGCAACTGGTTGATGTAGAAG
The DNA here is from genome assembly GCF_045843805.1 of Urocitellus parryii. NCBI lineage: Eukaryota > Metazoa > Chordata > Mammalia > Rodentia > Sciuridae > Urocitellus > Urocitellus parryii. Next base: position 37,738,618 of record NC_135540.1, on the reverse strand, counting down.
TGCTATGTACCCTTTTCCTTTTCTTTGATAATCAGCTGCCTGTTCTTTGCCCTGGTCTCACATACACACATTTCTTGGTTCTATCCATTCAAAGATACTAAAGGGGCTGGGGTTGTGGCTCAGTGGTAGAGTGCTTGCCTAGCACAAGTGAAGCACTGGGTTTAATCCTCAGCACCATGTAAAGATAAATAAATAAATAAAGGTATTGTGTCCCTCTACAACTAAAAAAAAAATTAATAAAAAAAAGATACTGGCAATATGGCCCCAACCTAATGGACTTCATTTCTAAATAGCATTTTCTAATAATACGACTGAGGATTCTTTAGAAAACTGTTTTGTTCCAGGGAAGGATCAGGTTCCAGATGATACTGGAACAGTTTCTGATATTAGAAAGTAAAGAAAAATTAAAGATAAATGAATAAGGCTGGGGCTGGGGCTCAGTGGTAGAGCACTTGCCTGGCACATGTGAGGCACTGGGTTCGATCCTCAGCAGAACATAAAAATAAATAAATAAAAATAAAGATATTGTGTTCATTTAAAATATTTTTTTAAAAAAATGAATAAATAAATCAGGACCTATTGAAAGGGCACAAAAGACAACCTGAGCAAAGTTCCCATACCAAAAATTAGGACAATTAAGAAACAAAATATGTAACCATAGCATTGGATTGTAACCCAAAGAATGAAATAAACATTCATTCTGATGTAAATAGTGATTGAAAGGCTGGGGTTATGGCTTAGTGGTAGAGCGCTCACCTGGCACAGCACGTGCAAGGCCCTGGGTTTGATCCTCAGCACCACATAAAAAAATAAATAAATAAAGTAAATAGCAAATTGTATAAACTTGTTTTTTTTAAAAAAAATAGAAGAAACAAGCCTTCATTTTAAAAGAAATTCCAATTAAAAGTGGAGAAGGAATGAGGACAATAGAAAATCATAATCAGAACACCACATTAATAATTGTCTTTTGCAGAATCCAGAAATGGGTGTTAAAATTGGTAAGTAAAAGTTAAAGCACAAATAGGATTTTGCATTGTCACTGCCTAGTTTAGGTATATGGTTTCCCCCAAAAAAACTTATATGTAAGACAAGAATGTTTAGAGGAGAAATTATTAAGTTATAAAAGGTATAACTGAATCTGTGACTTAATCCATTGATATGAATTAACTAGATGGGAACCACAGGCAAGTAGGTTGTAGCTGCAGGAAGCAGATCACTGGGAGTGTGTTTATATTTTGTCCCTGGTGAGCAGAGTTTTCCCTCTGCTTCCTGGTGGCCATGCCATGAGGGGCTTTTCTCTGACATGCCTTTCTGCCATGATGATTCTCCTCACTCAGGTCCAGTGCCATGAGTCAGCCATCTATTGACTAAGACCTTTGAAACCATGAGCCAACATAAAGTTTTTCTCCTCTAATTGTTCTTGTCAGGTCTTTTGGTTGTAGCCATTAAAAAGCTAGCTAAAACACTGTCTCGAGTCATTCAGGAGGCTGTAACAAATTTCCATATTCCAAATGGCTTGTAAATAACAGAAATTTATTTCGCATAGGTCTTGGGGCTTGACAGTCCAAGATAAAAGTGCTGGCAAATTCAATGTTTGGTAAGGGCCTGCTTTTTGAGGGAGCAACCTGAAACTTCACAATGACGAAGGGGGTGAGTCTTCTCTCTGGAGTCCATTTTGTAAGGAAGCCAATTCCATTCTTGAGGCTACCACCCTCAGGAACTAATCACCTTCCCCAAACCCCTATCCCTAATACCATCTCCTTGAATATCAGGATTCAGCATATAAATTTTGGGGGGAAAGACATTCATTTTATGGAAGTCATAAGTTCTTTCTCTAAAATATTCAGTAATCACAACATGAAAACCACCAACTTTACAATGGAAAAACCTGGCAGACACCAAGTGATCAAAGCTAATATCACAAGTAATAAGATTTATCAACATTATTGACCCTTGAGCTGATACATTAAAAATGCACATCATCTCTAAGATATTTTTAATAATATGTAGACTTAATATGATTAAGAAAAAAAAATCTAAAAAACCTGAAAGAAGTGAATTTCTACAAAACAACTCTCTCTTTAATAGTGTCAAGGTCATTAAGGACAAAGACTGAGGAATCATCTCAGATTGGAAAAGATTTAGGAGACATGGAAACTGTGATGTGGGATCTTAGATTAGATTCTAGAACCAATAAACAAATAAATAAAGGGGAAAAACTGGTGAAATCCAGATAAATGCTTTAACTCCATTAATACCACCACACCAAGGTCAATTTCCTAGATTTGATCATTCCCCAACCTTCATTGTGGTCAAGGGAGATGTTGGCATAAGGGTAAGCTGGTTGAAAAGTACATGGGAACTCTGGGCATTATTTTTTGCAACCTTCTGTCCACCTAAAATTACCTCAATTTTTTTAAATGTTAATGGCAAAAGTTCTTTAGTGTATACCAACTTTATGCTAAATATAAGATTAATGCTAGAGTTATTAAAACCTATTACACTGGTTTATAAATGCTTATTCAATGGAGCTAGAACTAAACAGACTATAAATGGGTTCTTCGAGGTGCAATTTGTAATTTGGGGCTCTGGATAAGAGGATGCCATTTGACAAATGCTAATAGGTTCCAAATCTGAAGAATTATATATATTAACATCAATAATTCCCCTGGCATGGCTTGAAGGAAGATTCAAGGACTCTGTTAGAGTGCTATTCGACTTGGCACTCAACTTAGCTCACACCAACATTAATGAGGAAGGTTTTATGCTAGTTTAACACATTCCATAGATCTAAATACCATGGATCTTCATGTCCTTTACATATGAATCCTGAAATGTTCATAGGATATTAGTTACAAAATACATAAAAGATGATTGGACAGACTAAGGCTGGAGGGCTATAACTGAAATATTCCAGGACATTAACTCTGGTGGCAAATAACTAGAAACATTGACTTTTGAGTAGAGGCTAGCAGAATGTCTCAACTAGAGAGACAGAAGTGGTCACATCCCAGTGGACACCAGTCAGGGGTTGGTAAGACTCCTTATCTCACAGGAAACCAGCATGGATTCATATGACTCAATATGTCTACCCCTCTTTCCTTCTGTTCTCACAGGACATTTAAATTTCTAAAAACACATAAATCATTTAGAATTAGGAAGGAAGGAAAAGAAAGAAATCTGAAATACCTAAAACGTATACCAAAAAAGGAAAAATCCTAAAATAAACCATACTGGAAAAAAGTGAGTGACCATTACTTTATATTCTGGAGCATAGTCTTTTGCAGGAAATGAAAGTTATACTTTACTTACACATTGGAGTAATCACTCAATTAGTGACCTTGCAGTGCTTACTTTTATGCATAGTTGGAACAAAGGTTCTGTGGTAGCTGGAACTGCATCTTTTCATTTTACCATTATATACCTAGCAGGGTAATGATGTTTGATAAACGTTGTTATATGAACAAAGAAAGGAGGGAATGAATCCTGAAAATTAAAATTGGCACCCTAGCTCAAGAGTTAAGAGCAAACAGTTATGTAAACAAATAATTAAAATAAACTTTAGTAAAGGATGTGAAGCTACCCAACCACATCTACCTTTGGGAGGCTAAAGAGACTTCAGAGAGTAGTGTAGATTTTGAAATATTAGTAGGGATTTGGCAAATATCTTCCGAACTAGAGAAAAACTTAAAATTTTCTTGAGTTTAAAACAATATATTTTTACTTTTTTATATTTTCACGGAGTCCCAGAACAGATAAAGGCATTTTGTAAATATATTAATTTGGTTTGAGTTTTGGTTTATAATCCATTACTCTTAAAAAAAATTGTCAGTGCCTAAAACACATTTGGAATTAACGATGTAAGACAAATGCTTTTTTTTTTTAGCTAAATTGATCATGTTAGTGGTTTTTTACAGTGAATGAGGTTTATTTATCAAATGACCACAGGATCAAATCAAATAATGATCATGGATGAGTATGCAAGTAGATTGGTCTTTTTGTTTTAAATATATAAAAATTTAATAATAATGCCATTAATCAATGCTTTCATTTCAGTTCTCTCAGCAAATATTCTATATTCTTCATTTCAATCTATCTACTTTATTAAAATGTAATTGTATCTTTGTAATAAGCATTGAGCTTTAAATGTTATATAAAATATTAATTTGATATGTCTTCTCCCTTCTTTGAACCTTCTTATTCTCATTGTATCAAAAATATACATAGAAACAGAGAATTTCAACTGGAGACATATTAGTCACAATTGGATCAGATTTCTTTCAGATTTTGACACAGAATTATAGAATCATAAAATCCAAATTATATTTCTGGAGTCAATCTTAGGAATTATTGACTTAGTTCTTTTGTTTTACATGGAAATTTTATTAAACTAGAACTTGTGTTGTACCCCAGAACAAAATAGTATCTTTAAATGCCTTGGTTTGAATTATTATTATTTTTAATTCAGTGTTTTCAAGGACAGCATTATTGTGTGTGGTAGTTGACATACTCATAAAACTAACCATCATAAAATATAAAATTCAATGGGTTTTAGTAGATTGGGAGAGTTGTGCAGCCATCACCAACATCTAATTTTAAAACATTTCACCAGCCCCCAAATAAATCCCATAGTCATTATAATCATACTCCATTCCTACCCTAGCTCCTAAAGACCTTATGTACTTTCCATCTCCTGAGGTTTGGAGTAGAGACAGCAACCAGCTGAGAACACATAGGGATAGTGAAGTCTTCGTCTTGTTATGAACTTCATTTTGAGTCACAACTGCAGTATCACAGTACCTCATGGAATACATTGATGATTTAAAAAACTCTCTGACAAACTGAAAGTCCTCTGTGGACTAGATTTTTACTACTCAAGCCTTCCATCTCAATCTCAAGGAACCTTTTGAAAACAATTATTATGTTTTCTGAACATGTAAAATAAAAGTTATTGTTACTAATAATATGGACAATTGAAGAATGACTTAATCCCTTTAAATTTTTCAACCTAAAAAAAGCAAAAGCCTGACTTTTATTCATATGTTAGAAACAATAACATTCATGCTAAATATTCTATTTATCCTCTTCTATAAAATCAAAGAATGGGAAAATTGGAAAAGCAACAAATTATTTCTGACATCAAATGTTATTAGAGTACAGCATAAGGAAGTGGGAAGTCTGAGCAAAAGTAAAATCATTGTATTTACCTGGCATTTGAAACTACAATGGCTATTTTTATAAACACTGATTTTAGCAACTTAGACCCTTTTAAAACACTGGGTGTGTGTGGGTGTGTTCGGGTGCATGCCAGATTGTAAGTAAAAAAAAAAAAAAAAAAGACACATGCTTAAATTGCCTTATATTGAAAACAATGCATTAGATATGACAAATTAATTATCTAAATGAATATTTATCTAAAGAATCATTTCATGCCAGTTTTAACATATGCATGTACATAGAGCCAAATATTTTCAAATTTAATCGAGGAAATATTTTATTTGCCAAGACTTCTTACTCAAACCCACAGAGTATAAGCTCTTTTTTGGCTAAACAATTTTTTCTTTGCAATAAATAACATGGCACCCTTAGAAATGCTGTTCACAACATGTTTTCAAGCAAAATTAAAGTGTTAAAATTATATTGCTAAACTCTAAAGTCCTGTGTCAGGCAGATGGGATCTACATGTTAACTTTGTATTGTAGACTGACTCAACTTTGATCTCCTTGGGTAGAAACCTCAGGATTCCTATGTTCTTGGCTCTGTCTCTGACCTCTCCCAGTGCCTTGCTGCAAAGATTATTTGCACTTTATCTTGTATGTTTTCCCACTCAACCCACAAAACCACACAAGTCTTCTATTCTAAAAATCTTAGATTCTATTCAACACACTTCCTATGTCTATACCAAACTTCATGGAAAATTAATGTATTTTCCTTTGACTTACCATATCCCATTGAGATAGAGACTGCTGGTTCCCTACCCAGCACCCCAAACTCCCATCCTTTGTATCTAACTGGAGCCTCATCAGTGGGCCCAGCTAAAAATCTTTATTTCCATTTTCTGGCAGTTAGAGGAGTTCGATGAATCTTAAACAGAATTTAAACTGACTTCAAAAAAGTCTCTTAAAAGGGATTAGATTCTTAAAATATACTCTCTTGCCATTAGTTCCTTCTCCTTCATCCTGGATACAGGTATAGTCCCCATAGCTCCAGCAACCATTTTGAACAATTAAAAAAAAAAATTCAGGATGGAGCCAGGGCTAACCATAATGGCACAGAAAAATAAAAGAGCTTAAGAGACAGATGATTCTTGAACATGGTCACTGCCATTGACCAAACTCAGGTGCTATGATTGGCTGGATTCAGATATTTATTACAAGGACAAATTCCTAAACATAAGGACTCAAGCATGTAAGGGAGACTCTCAGACCAGTTGAATTTCATTGAACACTATGGAGTTTCATGCCATCTCCGAGATGGCTTTTTCCTGATTTCTTTCATGAAAGAAAGAAAGAAAGAAATGTCTACATTTTTATTACTATTTTGCCAGTTCTCTCCTTTATGTTACACTTTAGCTTCTTTTATTTAAATTTTTATTAACATACCATTAAATGCTTATCATAAGCCATGTAAAATTAGATATTATTAAAGATTTAAACTTTAACTTTAAAATATAAATAATATTTTGACACAGTATAATTCAGTGAACATATCATGTTGATTTTAATTAGCTGAACTTTTATATACATGCTTTTTTTTATTGTCCATTGTTTTATGTTTCCAAATGAGCAATAGGCTTCTTATAAATAAGAAGATCTATAGTGATATGTATTAAAATGGCAAGCCTATCAATTGTTCGAAATCTAAAATTTAAAAATTTATTAAGACATATTTGATCTGTGAGTTAAAAACAAACATTCTGGTATAACGAGAGTCATTCCACTCTCATACCCAAAGCACATGGGCACCAAATTATCCAAGAACACTTACTATTTTAAAAAACAGGAATATAAAAAAAAGGAGGATTCAACTTAACTGATACATTCAAGCACCCTTCAATCTCTAAAATCTTTTCCATTCCTTTCCTCTAACAAAACTCCTCTCTGAAGGGTCACTAGTTAACTCAAGTTGCCAAATCCAATATTTAAATGTTAAATAAGTTCATGTCATTCCTCTTATTTTCCAACATGTGCACCAAAACCTCCTCACAACTCTGTTCTCATTTCTTTTTTTTCATTGTTCACTCTTAGATTTTCTTCTCCTTCTCAGATCAGTCCTTTCCCAGTGGCTGCCCTCTTCTAGCTCCTGTTAAGTATCAGGTCCCTTACAGGTCAGGCTCAATTGTGCCTTTGCAGCCTGTCTCCTACAATGCCCAAACTCTCGCCCTTACTCTTCTGCCAATGCTTTCTGCATCCATGTCTCAGCCCTGACATTTCTCTTGTGTTCCACATCCATGCTTCACGGTGCCTGCAGCCCCACAAAGGACATGCTCTCAGTAATCTAAATGAGCATGCACCTCACTGTGACTCCCATAGAACCTGCCACCTCTCAGACTGCTCTGTTCCATGGCCAAGGGAGGGCAGGAGAGTCCTACTCAAAACAGTGCTCCGAGGTCCTCATGCAAGAGGAAGTCACAAAGATAGCCTGTGCCTGTGAGTGACAGCTGTTACTGTTCCAAGAAAAAATAGGCCAGGCCCGCAAATAAAAAAAAGTACTGGCTCATATGCCTGAAAATATCAGGAATAACTAGCTGTAGTTTAGTTTGGTTTGGTTGTTTAATCCTTATATTCTATAATATTTGTTTTCTCTCTCTTTATTGTTTAGTTTATTTTCCTCTTTTTGCTGGCTTCTTTCTCAATGATGTTCATCCCAGAGTCACCAAACAGAGGCTACAAATTTACACAAATATGAGGATTTCAGTAGAAGAGAATCTCTTTCTTCAACAACCCAAACAAAAGTGAAAACAAGATTCTCATTGGCTTGCCCCTAAAGGATAATTAAAACTTTTCACTACCTACCTACACCCAAGTCAGTGGGACCCCTGACCTGAACTCGTATGATACTGTGATACAATAAGAAATATATATTTGAGTACTGTCCCCATTCCTAGCACAGAGCTTCTAAAAAACTTATAATTTCCTAAGTGATATGGGTGATAAGAACATCTTTTTTAATATGTGGTTTTATTCCCAGTTCATGACACAAGAACCTTGGATTAAAACCCTAGGCTTTTCCTTATTGATGGTAATGAGAAAAGTGACTTCATGGTTCATAACAAACCTTTACCAACCACACCAAGTTTTTGGAATGAAGTGATTTTTGGTAGTGCCTACAAGACTTCCGGATAGGCACTAGTTGCCAGAGGAACAAACCATGTGATTTGAGAGTTGGAACTTTGTTTTTTTAATTTTTTTTTTTTTTAGTTATTGATGGACCTTTATTTTATTCATTTAATTTGTATGTGGTGCTGAGAATTCAACCCATGTGAGGCTAGCGCTCTACCACAGAGCCACAACTCCAGCCTGGGAGTTGGAACTTTTAACCCCACTCCCCAATATGTAGGGGGAGAAGATGGGCTAGAGATCAAGTTAATCACCAGTGATCAATGGTGTAATCAATCATGCTTATATAACAAAGATTCCATTAAAACCCTAAACATTGGAGTCTGGAGAGTCTCTGGATGGTAGACCCATTCACTTTCGGGGATAATGGTGCACCCTAACTTTGTAGGACAGAAGCTCCTGCACTTAGCACCCTTCTGAATCCCACCCTATATACACTTCATCTGTTTGTTTATTGATATCATTTGTAAGTGCAAAGTTGATAATATATACATTTCACACCTTCTGTTTTAATATTGGACATAGTGCATGCCTATGTAGTTATGTAATGCCAGGCTTTTTATATAGTTGTATTCACAATCATGTATGTATTTATTTATCTAAATTTCATTGACTATCAGAAATTAGAATAATCACTGTTCTCCCAGAAATATATACTATATCAAAATGCTGCAGACAATAATATGGATAAATAAATAGATTATAGATACATAGGTAGGTAGATAGATGTAGTCACATACCTTGGTTGAACTTCTCGCCTCCAGAGCTGTGAGACAATAAATTTCTGTTGTCTTAACCTACCTAGATTTGGGGAATTTGTTAAAGCCGCCCTGGGAAACCAACACACTTGCCCACTCCTTTCCAATAATTCGTCTTAATTCATATAAACTGAGTCCCACACAAGTGCCTGCCATTGTACTAATACTGGGACTATACAGTGAAGATAGAGCCCTTCCTCAACACAATTACTATTGATTGGCAAAGACAGACATTGGAAAGTACACGTGCTCATGTGTAACTGTCGCGACCCCTTGCCCGCAAGGAAGACGCAACTCGGGAATCTTCTCTCAGCAGTTTATTCAGGTCCTTGATACTTTTTCTTCTATCCCCTGGATGCCCCTCCCAGCCTTAATAAAGCACCTCAAGCCCCAATGCGAAGCTGCCACGTGGACTTTTCTCACAGGGTGCCAAGTCACAGCGTGCCAACTCATTCTGATAAGGAGTTGTTTGTCACAGACTACAGGGGAAATCAGCGCCATCTTGTAATGGCGACCACAGCTCACAGAAACGGCTCACCACAGTTCCCCCTTTTTTGTTTTTGTATGACAATACAGGCGAGAGTAGAGGTCCTATCCCACTGTGCAGAAGTGGCTGCATAGTATGGCTCAGCCCTAAGGAGGCGCCTTCCCCAGATCGAGGCCATATCAGCCGACGCCTTTTTTCGTGGGGCGGGGCGTGGATAAGGTGGGGTAAGGAAGGACGTCAAACCCGCATGCAATAGGACATGCTCTCCTTGAGGTCCACTCCAAGGATCACTCAAGTGCAGTGCCTTGCCTCGCATCCTGTACCGTGACGATGGTGGACGGAGGGGGATAGCTGAGGCTGAACTGTGGCTGTTTACAACGACAAACAAGTTGACAGCACCCTGAAAGAAAGGCACGGACTTTAAAGCGATAGAGAAGCACTAGTGTGGAAACCCATCTGCGTGCAATGGCAGCAAGACCGGCAGAGTGCAAGGGCTTTCCAACACTAAGAGAATAGCGAGGAAAGACATGTCGATCCCAGTGCAATGTTATAATAACTTGGGGTGCAACGACCATGTCAAAGATTTACTGTTTAAGATGCGCAAGCCAGACTTGAGGTGAATTGCCATTTTCTAAAGCTGCAAGAGCTTGTATGATCATAGCCTTATCGTGAGCATTGCGCGCCTTGAGGCGACAGAGAAACCACAAGCAGAGAAACATACCAAAGCAACACATTGCATCAAAAATGCCTATTCCCACCCACTCCTTAAAAAAGGAAAAGGCAGATGACAACCAATTGGTAAATTGACCCAAGGTCACTGGATTGACATGGGTGTTATTCAAAACAGCAATCTGAGTTAGTTGAGACTGGATCAAGTTTTCTGCTTCCATGGACCAGGTTCCGAATAGATATTCTCCGATGATGCATGAGGCATTTCTGGAATCATAAAATCTGACAGAGGTTATACATAAATGTGCTCGTTGATCAATACAACCCAAATGTACTAGGTCAGACAATTCCTCAACTTGAGCTTGAAGTAACTCTATCCTTTGATTAGCAGCCAAAATCCCAGATAAAATGTGTTGATTAATTCTACTTTGAGATTTAGAAATTACTTGATTGTATTTTTACTTAAAAGCAAATTTATACTAAACACATTTATCTCAAATATCTGTAACTGAAAAAACAGAGTATCTGATAAATGTAAATATAAAACTTAAATTATAGGTTTTCTGTTGAAGAAAAACAATTAGGCAAATATATATTAACTAATCAATTAGGCATGTGCTAATTAATTTATAGATTAACAAATATAGGTTATCTAAATATCTAAAATATATATATATATATTAAGAATAAGAACATAACTTATAATTGTATTAACTTTATGTAACCACGTGGTCTTAAAATATTTGGATCCATTTAAATTTATTTTTAACTAGGAGTGCACTCTTCTATGTGACGTCACTTGATGTAACTGAAATAAGATCCTTGAGTATACATTTTTATTTTTATAGTTAGCAATGAAAATAAGGATTTTTTAGTCATCACAGGAACTTTGCCGGCTTGTTCCTGTGGCGAGCAAATGCATCCTCATAACCTTCAAAATTAAAAGTAAAATATAAAGAAGCATATTTGATATCTCTCATCAATAGAACATTATTTAGTAACACAACTATAGAGAAAAAGTCAGGTTATTTAACTTAGAACTAGCTTAAATTTAGGACTGTAACATAGAAACCTGTGGAATTAAATTTTGTCTGAAAAAGATATCTTTCATTAGCTTTTACAGGTAGGCATTTTGTTGTAAAAAAAATACAGGCTCTGAGCAGCTCCGGTAGAAACCTGAAACACAGCAGTACAGGTTAGTGGCTGGAAAGCGGGACTAGAAGTCCTGTCTGAGTGACTGTGGAAGAACCAATCAGAAGCCCGCAAAAGTGTGGGAGGTGGGACCAGGAAGCAGCTATGCCGGCCAGGCACCCCATGGTTACCATGGTGATGCAAACAACATGGAGTCTGGTGCCCATTTTCAGGGCAAAAGTTCTCCAAGTTTTCTTAGCCGATTGTATTTTGTTTGATTTTGTCTGCATTTTCCCCCGCCTGGCCAAGATCTTACTGCGGTAGCAGCTTGTTCTGTCTCTGCGACCTGCGGTTGCAGTTGTACATCCTGTACTTCCTGGCATTCCCCTAGGGAGTCTACAGATAGAAAGGGGTTGGTCCGTGGGAGGTGACGAAGTCGCCCACTCCCCGGGGTACCATTCCGTCCCTGGATTGCCCCATACACCTAGGCTTTCGGGGCCCGGGTCGGGCCCCTGTTTCCGTTTTGAGGGCAGCGGCCAGAACCTGTCCTGTAATATGAGCTCCATCAATATCCTTACAAGCTCGAATCATGTCATCAACACTCTTTGCTCTGGTAGATTTAATGGCATTTTGGCAATAGGAATTTGCATATTTAAGAGCCAATTGCTTAATGACCGGCATGGCTTGTTCCAAGTTAGGGAATATTTTTTCTGCTACCTGTATCAATCAGGCAAGGAAGTCAGAATAAGGCTCAGAGGGTCCTTGAGCAATTTTTGAAATTTTTGTTTTAGCATTTGAAATAGGTAGAGCCTTCCAAGCCTAAATGGCTGCTGTAGCTATCTGAGCATAGACCCCAGGATTATAATTAATTTGTTGATTTATGATAGCATATAGTCCCAAGCCTGTTAACATTTCAAGGTTACGCCGTGGGAAGCCGGCGTCCTGATTGACTCGGGCTAGCTCGCGACACCTCTCTTGATTTTCACTTTTCCACAACAAAAAATCCCCTCCGGACAACACAGCCATGCAAAGCTGTTGCCAGTCACTAGGTGTCAGCTGATTGGCAGAGAAAGACTCGAAGAGAGTCAATGTAAAGGGGGCATGGGATCCGTAATTAGTAACTGCCTCCTTTAGTTGTTTAATATCCTTAAAGGCTAAAGGAACATGTACTCTGGCCGGCTGTTCATCGGCATCCAAGTTTTCAATTACTGGGAAGTTTGGGCCGTCTTAGGCTGCCACTGAACACCCCCCAGCCTTCTGGGGTTGTCCTTGTCCCAATCGGGGTTATAAGGAGGGAGCGTGACAGCGATCGGGGCTGTAGGTGCTTTAAATCTTGACTTTTACAATCGACCCTCCAGTTCCTCTATCTCCCTTTCCAATTCTTCCTCCTGCCAGCTGTTACCATGGAGCCCAGTTAGTAACTCCCTTATCTTAGAAATGTAGTCAGCACTGTGAAGCCCAGCTCAAGGCCAGAGGCCTTGTTACATATTTTTGTGAAAAACTAGTAAGGGAGTGTCCAGTGCCTGGAATGCTGATTTTTTCAGACAGTAGCCAAATAAAACAGGGCAACATGAAAATAGGAAGTTTATCTACATTAAACCTTTTTGTAGAGATTCTTTTGCTGAAAGTCCTAAAATAAGCCATGGTGAATATTCTGGAGAAGGTCAAATAAGACTTTTCTGTGGGCCTGATAGGGAGGGGGAAGATGAGAAGGCGGGGTTGAGAGCGGCTAGGGTGGATCTAATTCCTCAGAACTGTCCGAGCTACTTGTGTCCTTGGGAGTTTTTAACTCAGTCAAGTCCGGATAGAGCCTTCTCCTCTGTTTAACATTCCGTACATTCCCATCCTTCTGAGATATCTCACTTCTTGCCGGAGACAGCCGCCTCCTCCCCTGTTTCATGCTCCGCACACTCCCATCCTCCTGAGATACCTCACTTTCTGCCGTCTCTGACTTCTCCTCATGTAATTGCTCTAAAACTTCCTGTCCTTTAGTAAGTGCTTCCTGACATCTGCCATCTGTGAGGCAACTACGGACCATCTTCCAAAGGGGTATCACCCCACCTTCTAATATGCCCTGCTCAGAAGCAAAGTCAAGGTCTTTGCCTAATTTATCCCAGCTAGGTATAGTAAGGCTGCCCGAGAATGCAAACCACGGTGCAGCAATATCTGTCTTCTGTAAAAATCTCTCTAAAGTACTACGTTTCACTTCCAGGCCCTTGGAACGTAACAGGTCATCTAGGGCCAGGAGGAGCGGACTTGAAGATGCGACACCCATGACACAACAACAAAAGACGCACAAAAAACAACAAGAGATACCACAAAAAACAAAAACAAGATGACACAACAAAAGAAACACAGAAAACAAAAGTGAAAGTACACAGTGCAGCTGCAATAAATATGAGGCTCTCTCTTTCTTTGTAGAGGAGCTGACCCCGCTTTGGACGCGGATCCCACTTACTGGGACTATCCCTGCTTTCATAGCAGATCCCACTTACCTGGGACTAACCGGTGCACCACCCCTGACTGACTGAAAGTTCTGGTTCCCGGGTCTCGGCGCCACTTGTCGCGACCCCTTGCCCGCAAGGAAGACGCAACTCGGGAATCTTCTCTCAGCAGTTTATTCAGGTCCTTGATACTTTTTCTTCTATCCCCTGGATGCCCCTCCCAGCCTTAATAAAGCACCTCAAGCCCCAATGCGAAGCTGCCACGTGGACTTTTCTCACAGGGTGCCAAGTCACAGCGTGCCAACTCATTCTGATAAGGAGTTGTTTGTCACAGACTACAGGGGAAACCAGCGCCATCTTGTAATGGCGACCACAGCTCACAGAAACGGCTCACCACATGTAACTAGTGACACTCAAGAAAGTCCTTAGGGCTTGCCCATCAATCCTACTACTGTATTTCCTAAGACCTTAAGTAAGAGGCCAGAGGTGTGGGCAAAGCTGCAGGGCTGGGAATTCGGACCTGTATGGTTGGTGCAGTATCTCTGGCGGTTCAATGAACCTAGTTTGGAGAGTGTAGGGAAAACAAGGAACCCAATGCTGCTATTGGAACTGAACCACCAGCTTCCAATATGAATAGTCATGCTGGGCCGAAGCTGAGCAGAATCACACAGCAAACCCTAAAGAGGGAGCCCCCTTCCCTTTTCTCGCCTTCCAGTCTTCCTCCTGTTCACTCTTATCAACAGAGCTTGACAGGAAGCCAGCTGGCAAAGGATAAATGTGGTCTACAGAGTCCTTGCTCCCAATTAGGAGGGTTAGAAGCTGAGAGCCAACAACTGAAGAACCAGTGAACTCACTGTCTAAGCAGCCTTCCTATTATTCTCACTTTTTAAAAATTAGTAGACTTTCTATTTTAGAACATTTTTAGGTTTACAAAGAAACTGGGCAGAGCATACACAGAGTTCTAGCATAAACCCTCTCACTGTCCCCTCCTCCCTCTGTTTTCCCTGTTAACTCTTCCATTAGTGTGGCATATTTGTTCTACTTGGTGATTTAATAGTGATGTGACCATTAACTAAATTTCATAGTTTGCATTAGGATTCATTCACTCTGTGTTACACAGTTCCTTTTTGAACCCATTTAAATCAAGTTTCCATCTTCCATATTCCACTAAAACGCTTGTCAAGGATATGCTTGCCAAATCCAAAGTTCAAGTCTTAAGCATCCTCTTATCCAATCCACCCGCAATGTGAAACAGTCAGCCTCTTCCTGCTTTTTGAAAACACTGTCTTCACTTGTCCTCAACACAAGCCCTGGGGTGTCCTTGTATCTGATAGGAGAGCCTAATACTTTTGTGGAAACCTATTTTCTTCCTTACAAATTGAAAAAGTGTCCCAGAGGTCCTCTGATCTCTTCTCTTTGATCTACATCTGTTCTCAAAATAATGTCATTTAGTTTCAGTCTTAAAATACCATCTATTTGCAGATGACTCCAAAACGCATACCTCTAGCCCAGAATCTCTCTGCTAAACTCCAGATTTTCTTACCTGACTCTAATAGTTGTCTTGAACTCAAGGTGGTCTAGGCAGAATTCTTCATTCTAGATGTAGCAGATGTAGCAGAAGTAGCAACCCCACGCACCCCCCACCACCACTCCCACCCTGAGAGTTTCTCTAGGTTTCAACATTGTAGTAAATGACAATCTAAGCCCCATTCTTTATATTTGCTCAAGCCAAAACATTAGAACAATTCTTGACACTTGTCTTCCTCCCACCTTACATTAGCAAGTTTTATTGGCTCTACCAGCAAAATAAACTTAGACCCTAGACCCACATCAGCACCTGTGTCACCATTGTGTAAGCCACCATCATCATTTATCAGGACTTCTACAATAATCACCTAACCATGCTCCCTGCCATTATTCTTCTCCCCTCTGTTCTGTCATCAACAGCAGGTGAGTGACATTCCAAATATATGTTATATCATGCTGTGCTTCTGCTTAAACTATTCAAAGCCATAAGAGCTTCACTCAAAGGAATAGGCAGGCTCATTCATTAATTTCCTATTTGCAGTACACCTTGACCAAACCCCTAACCCCTCTCCTCTCCAATTTCCTCTCCCCATGTTCGCCCCTTTACTCACTCCATTCCAGATTTTCATCCTGTTTCAGATCAAAATCCAAACCTCTTACTATCCTCTCTCATGTCTGAGTTTGCTTATAGCACTTTCTCCTCCCTTAATACCTGCCATACTGATTTTCTTGCTGGTCCTCAAACATGAAATCCTTCTCACCCCAGGCCCCTGAGCTACCTACTGCTGGCTCACCTGGATTCCTTGTCCCCAGGGGTCCCAATCCCAACAGGTCACTTCTTGAGTGGCAGTTGATCAACAGGGCCTTTCTTCATATCCCATGCCAAGCCACCCTCCCTCTTCTCATTTCCCTATAGCCATGAATGCCATCTGAATAGATGTTCATCTGTTTATTTCCTCTTCTTCCTCTTTAGGACCAAGTCAAGGAAGAACTTTCCTGAGGAAGCTGTGCTTCTGATGTGATCTGAGTAGAAGTGGACCATAAAAATGGCAGAAAGCACATTCTCCACAGAAGGATGAGAAAGTTCAAAGTCCTGCTTCTGGAAAAGGCAGACACAGGAAATGTGTGTTACAAAGGAACACATAAATCAGGTCAAGGATTTTTCATTTTATTCCAAGCCCAATGCAAGATTTAAGGAATAGTATGATATGATTAAAATTTCATTTTGAGAAAATGCCTTTGGCTAATCTCAAGATGACATTGAATGAAAGACAAGGAAGGAAAGCCAGCAAGAGACTCTTGTTATGGCAGATGTAGGTGCAGTGTAGTGAATACTAACTAAATCTAGTCTTTTATAGGATCAACTGGGAATCTCCTGCAGCCCCTTGTCCCAGAAAATTCTCCCTTTACTTATATTGAGATAGTCATGTTTTTACTTGGTTTGATATTAGCCATTTACAATATCTTAGATGAATTTAAGTCCAGAGTTGATTTTTCCATGTCTATATGTATTTTAAGTTTCTTCTTTAGGATTCAATAAAAAAATTATCATACCTGGTAAAGTGATTTTAATCATCAGCTGAGATTTTGTATTTGTAGAGTAGATGGAGATTAGATGCCTTCAAGAGCAAGTCCTGCCATTGTAAAGAGTAACTAGTGCAAATATAGAAGAAAAATATAGCATGTTTCAAATGGTGTGCACTTTTCTGTGATTGCATTCATGTTGGAAATCTATGAAGAGAATGGTTTTCTCTTACGGGATAATGATGTCCACAAGATGGGTCTCTAATGGAATATTCCTGTGGCAAAATAAATACTTGTAAATGTTTCCATTCACTTTTTTCCTACAAATGAAAGTGACAAAATAATACCATATGTCCTTGATAATTCTAACCCTAGTGCTTTTAACTGGCAGCTCCTCCTGTAATATGTACAGATTATTGCTTTCAACCTCACACGTGACGCTTTCAGCTTCTAAATTTGACCTTCATCTGTCATTTTTTTAAAATGGTGAAAATGGCTATAGAATATCCAGGATAACTAATTTATAGTAAATATATCACTAACTACCTCATTTACTAAGTGATTTTATATGGTTAGCAGCTTAGCAAGTGATAGTGAAGTCTAGGTTGTTTTGATTTCTCAGACTAGTTGAATTTTTGCCTAACATTATTTTATCACATAAAATTATAACTACACATAAAATTCCTCTTTTGCATAATAGATCAGGCATGAACAATTTTGGAAAATTCAATATTTTAGTTTTCTAATTGTGTGTGAGAGTGAAATTTTTAGCCAGATATACATAGACTTTGATTCTATCCTTAGAGATGAAACTTAAAATTCATATAATCATGCAAAGGTTAACTGTAGGCTTAAATTGTGTTTTACCAGTCTGTGAAAAGTTTGAACATAATATAATTGCCTTAACTGCCAAACTACACTGATTAAAGTTTAGTATTTTTGAAAAAAAATTGTGTGGGGGTACACAGGATTGAATTTAGGGTACTTGACCACTGAGCCACATCCCCAGCCCTATTTTTTGATGTTTTTTGTTTGTTTGTTTGTTTTGTTTTGTTTTAATTTAAAGACAGAGTTGCTTAGCTTCTCACTTTTGCTGAAGCTGGCTTTGAACTTGTGATCCTCCTGCCTCAGCCTCCCCAGCTACTGGGATTATAGACAAGTGCCACCACACCTAGCTGATTTTTTTTTTAATGATGCTGAGTATTCTCCAAAGGGGAGAGTAAGGGAGGGACCAGAGGAAGGGAGCCATACACTCAAAATCACCTGCTTTGCTATAATGGCTACCAGACAAAAATTTATTTGAAGAGTGTGTTCTGCAGATTTTGGTGGTCAAGAGATTTTTAAAATATAAATGAAATAATTTATGAAAAGAAAGTTACACAATAAATGTCAAATTTATTCTTCCTTCCTATTCCTTCCCACTCCCCATTGTTCTCCTTCCCTTTCTGTCATCCTGCATTTCTGGATGTAACCACAGTGAAATAATTTTACACATAAAATAAAAAAATAGAAATATTTTATATTGAAAAAAGCTCCTCCATATGTATTTCAAAAATAACCCTTGATATGAAATAGCTTACAGATTTTATTTCCTATAAACTACATTAAAAAAAGATTTCTGATCATTTGAGAGTTCCAATTGCTATTTTTTTGTATAAATCACCATTATTACATTGGGCCTCCATGCCAAGGTATCACAACAGAGTTTTGAATATGCAATCCTGATCTTGATTTTTTTTTCAATTGTGAAAAACATTATTTGGTGAAGTCTACTGCTAAAATACATTGCTAGACAGAAAGGCAGGACACAAATGTCATGACTGTGCCAATTCTCTGGCCTCCCAATATTCATTCTGATCCTCAATAGTTTTCTTATTACCATCTCTGGTGTCTTTATGGAAGAAGAAAGGGCCTCCAACCCCTCATATCTTCTTGTATTAGTCAGAGATGGGGGCACGATATAAGTTGAGTGACTACAATCACCTGCTGGCAATTAGACCTGAGTGTCTAAGTTAGATCATCCCTACCACCAGCTACATTAGCTGTGGTGCACTGACTTGACTGATTCTGATGTGTGACCTTGACTGTTCTTCACAGATGTTCAATTTTATCTCTGTTTTAACCTGCCCAATTGCTTTGTCTTGCTCCCCCAAATTCTAACCCTCCAAATGAGTCATAGTGGTCACTTTTTGTTCACCCCTAAAACCCTCCTTTTTCACACCTCTTTTTTTTTCTCCTATAAGATAACCATATTTGATATCTGATGTTTGGAACTGTCTTAATCCATTTTGGAGTTGCTGTAACAAAATACCTGAGATTGGGTAATTCATAAAGAAGAAGATTATTTGGCTTATATTTCTGGGTGATGAAAAGTGAAAAAGTAAGACAGCAGTATCTAGTGAGGGTCTTCTTTTTGTACCATGACATAGCAGAGGTTAGTTCCTGGAGAGATAGACCAAGTATGCTTGCTCTGGACTCTCTCCTTCTTCTTATAAGGCCAACATGAGGGCCTACCTCATGACCTCAAATAATCTTGATTATGTCCAAAAGGCCCCTCCTCCAAATACCATTGACATGAATCTGGAGATTAAATTCTTAACATATAAACTTTGTGGGACACAGTCAAACCATAGCAAGAAGTAAGACCCTTGATAAGAAAGTAGGAGCTAGGATGGGGTGACATTAAGACACTCAAAAAAATTTTAGAAGGTTGGGCAGAGACCTTTGAGACAACTCTATGCATTGATTGGAAGATTGCAGTAATTGTTGTGTGTCATGAAAACAATACTAATTTCTGTCTTTGGTCCTTGAGAATCTGACCATGTACATATTGAAGCTTTATCATTTAAGAAAACTAGGAGAAAACATTAGGGTATTAGAGTATGCTGATTACTTTTCATGATCTTTAATAAATTTCTACATAAAAGAGATAAGAGAGTTTGACACTAGAAACTGAAATCATCAAAAAATACCTTGCTTAAAGAAACTCTATTTTTTTTTTGTGATTTGATCTTTTTTTTTTTATTGGTCATTCATAACATTACATAGTTCTTAATACATCATATTACACGGTTTGATTCAAGTGGATTATGAACTCCCACTTTTACCCCGTATACAAATTGCTGTATCACATCAGTTACCCTTCCATTGATTGACATATTGCCTTTCTAGTGTCTGATGTATTCTGCTGTCTGTCCTATTGTCTACTATCCCCCCTCCCCTCCCCTCCCCTCCCCTTTTCTCTCTCTACCCCTTCTACTGTAAATCATTTCTTCCATTTGTATTCTCTTGTCTTACCCCTCCTTTCCTCTTATATGACATTTTGTATAACCCTGAGGATCGCCTTCCATTTCCATGCAATTTCCCTTCTCACTCCCTTTCCCTCCCGCCTCTCATCCCTGTTTAATGTAAATATTCTTCTCAAGCTCTTCGTCCCTACCCTGTCCTTGTTTACTCCCCTTATATCAAAGGAGTCATTTGGTATTTGTTTTTTAAAGATTGACTAGCTTCACTTAGCATAATCTGCTCTAATGCCATCCATTTCCCTCCAAATTCTATAATTTTGTCATTTTTTAATGCAGAGTAATACTCCATAGTGTATAAATGCCACATTTTTTTTATCCATTCATCTATTGAAGGGCATCTAGGCTGGTTCCACAGTCTTGCTATCGTGAATTGAGCTGCTATGAACATCGATGTAGCAGTGTCCCTGTAGCATGCTCTTGTTAGGGCTTTAGGGAATAGACCGAGAAGGGGAATAGCTGGGTCAAATGGTGGTTCCATTCCCAGCTTTCCGAGAAATCTCCATACTGCTTTCCAAATTGGCTGCACCAATTTGCAGTCCCACCAGCAATGAACAAGAGTGCCCTTTTCCCCGCATCCTCTCCAGCACTTATTGTTGTTTGACTTCCTAATGGCTGCCAGTCTTACTGGAGTGAGATGGTATCTTAGGGTAGTTTTGATTTGCATTTCTCTGACTGCTAGCGATGGTGAGCATTTTTTCATGTACTTGTTGATTGATTGTATGTCCTCCTCTGAGAAGTGTCTGTTCAGGTCCTTGGCCCATTTATTGATTGGGTTATTTGTTATCTTATTGTCTAACTTTTTGAGTTCTTTGTATATTCTGGTTATTAGGGCTCTATCTGAAGTGTGTGGAGTAAAGATTTGTTCCCAGGATGTAGGCTCCCTGTTTATCTCTCTTATTGTTTCTTTTGCTGAGAAAAAACTTTTTAGTTTGAGTAAGTCCCATTTGTTGATTCTATTTGTTAACTCTAGCGCTATGGGTGTCCTATTGAGGAATTTGGAGCCCGATCCCACAGCGTGTAGATCATAACCAACTTTTTCTTCTATCAGATGCCGTGTCTCTGATTTAATATCAAGCTCCTTGATCCATTTTGAGTTAACTTTTGTGCACGGCGAGAGATAGGGATTCAGATTCATTTTGGTGCAAATGGATTTCCAGTTTTCCCAGCACCATTTGTTGAAGATGCTATCCTTCCTCCATTGCATGCTTTTAGCCCCTTTATCAAATATAAGATAGTTGTAGTTTTGTGGATTGGTTACTGTGTCCTCTATTCTGTACCATTGGTCCACCCGCCTGTTTTGGTACCAGTACCATGCTGTTTTTGTTACTATTGCTCTGTAGTATAGTTTGAAGTCTGGTATCGCTATACCGCCTGATTCACACTTCCTGCTTAGTATTGTTTTTGCTATTCTGGGTCTTTTATTATTCCATATGAATTTCATGATTCTTTTATCGATTTCTACAAGATATGCTGTTCGGATTTTGATTGGCATTGCATTGAACTTATATAGGACTTTTGGTAATATCGCCATTTTGATGATGTTAGTTCTGCCTATCCATGAGCAGGGTATATTTTTCCATCTTCTAAGGTCTTCTTCTATGTCTTTCTTTAGGGTTCTGTAATTTTCATTGTATAAATCTTTCACCTCTTTTGTTAGGTTGATTCCCAAGTATTTTATTTTTGGGGGGGATATTGTGAATGGAGTAGTTGTCCTCATTTCCGTTTCAGAGGATTTGTCCCTGATATACAGGAATGCCTTTGATTTATGCGTGTTGATCTTATATCCTGCCACTTTGGTGAATTCATTTATTAGCTCTAATAGCTTCTTTGTAGACCCTTTTGGGTCTGCTAGGTATAGAATCATATCATCTGCAAATAGTGATAATTTAAGTTCTTCTTTTCCTATTTTTATGCCTTTAATTTCTTTTGTCTGTCTAATTGCTCTGGCCAGTGTTTCGAGGACTATGTTGAACAGAAGTGGTGAGAGAGGGCATCCCTGTCTTGTACCAGATCTTAGAGGGAATGCCTTCAATTTTTCTCCATTCAGAATGATGCTGGCCTGTGGCTTATCATAGATTGCTTTTACAATGTTGAGGTATGATCCTGTTATCCCTAATTTTTCTAGCGAAGAAACTCTATTTTTGATTACTAATCAGTAGCCTGAGAGTCTGGTATCTGCAACCCTGAATGGAAAAGTAGTTATCTCCTGCAAGTGAAAGTGTTTGCTGAGGGAAGGGGTGAGGACATTGGGATGAGACTACTTCTCAGGAGAATATTGCTGCTCCCTGTCCTCCATACAGGCCTCTGTTAATTATCTCCTATTAATTAGGAAAAACATGTCTAATTACTCACTTTGACAAGGAGTTACTCAGACAGCCTTCAGGGAGAGAGGATTTTAATGGGACTTTCATGCCCCTATTTATTTCAAAATTCTCCAAATAGCAATCCCAAAAACCATGGTCTCCACCTTTATCATGAACCAGAAATTTGTAGGCCATAGCCATGAGTGTAGGGATATTAAATTAAGGGAATACTATGCTGCCCCCACACATGCTTTCTTTAAAGGAAAGAAAAAAAGAAAGAAAGAAAGAAAGAAAGAAAGAAAGAATGAATTAACCTAAGGTTGCTCTCACCCTGCCCTGGCTTAAGTCAATAAAAATCTGTTATCTGCAGTTTTTGTTGGGGCCTTTTGCCAGTAAGAACACAAATTACCTTATGGGGGACTTTTATGACCTTTATACAGTCCAAAGATTTCAGGACTCAGCAAGACAGGATAATTAAAAGCAAAAACACCCACCATAAAATCTATAAGTTGCAATTAGAACCAGGCAGCACAAGCCAACGTACCCTAGAGTTGCCTTTAGATCTTTAGCATATATTCATAATAGTAAAATTCCCCCATGAATTTTACTTGGGTACCCATGGGTTGGACCATGATTAGTAGAGACTTAAAAAGCTAATGCAATCCTACTTTCATTCAAAAGCTAAGCAATGGTACCTGGACAGAACTCTCTAGAAACTTCTCCAAGACCCCCAATAAAACTAGAAAACAAAGTAGGCCCATGGTCCCTCTCATCTCAGAGTCTTTTTCCCTTTTCTATCAAATAACATCACTATATTTTTACTAAGTCTTTTGTCTTACCTAAAATCTTCTAATGCAAGAGCACAAGAGTCAATTACACAATGCAATCTGCAGTAACAAAATCATTCTGAAGGATTATTGCAACACAGATCACAGTGCACCATCTCCAGCATTTTTAGGTACATGTGGATGTACCTGAGAATGCAACCAGTTCCCAGGTAATGCTGTGGAAGATCTATTATCCTTACTCTTCATATGGAAACTAAATTTATTCTTTGTAAGTTAAGAGTTAGGTTGTCCTGATAGGACCTATCGTGCTCAGAACAAACATGTGAAATATACCTTTGCTGCATAAATAAGTCATTTTCACCCCCAAAATTCTTGATATTACATGTTGTACCTGAGGCAAATACTAGCATACGAAGTCAAGTTCCATTAAAAGGCGCTGTATTCTGATAGGAGTATAGACAGGTGCTGTCCCTTGATCTGTAGGAGTGCTATGACAGCTATCAATTCACTTAATTCACATAACTACCTCTGAAACAGCCCAATGTACATGTACACACACACACACATACACACACACACACAACACACACACACACACACACAATGTTTATTTTCCTATTTTCCCTTATCTTGTCTTGTTCACAAGTTCCCATTAACCTTGACAGCAGGGGACAAAAAAAAAAAACAGTATTGCAAATAAGTAACTAATACAGTCTTTTCTAGTTTAAAAGCCTCTTTCTGGTTCATTAATGTCCTAGTGCTCTATGCTCCAGAGTTTATTTCCCCTTCAGCACCTTACTCCCAAGGTTTCTCTCTCTTTTCCCAGAGTAACCTGAAGTCTCAGGTAGTGGAAGCACCTAACACTGTAGGTAAAGGAGTGGGTGAGATATCAGGGTCTCTGTTCCCTCTGCACCAGCTCCTGAGGTGCCAAGAGGTGTGTTTCCCACAGCCTGATCTCAGATAACCTGATGACCAGATGGCAGATTGGCTGACTCAACCTTCCTGGGCTTTCCTCTGTGCTGATAATGCTCTGAGGCTTGCCCTGGGACCCATTTGGTGGAGGGGGAAGTCCATCTTGCAGCTCTGTGTCTCAGTCACTTTGCCTCTGGTTCTAGTATCACTTCAAACCAGACCATCTCCTGTGGCCATTTTTACCCTACCACTTAAAAGCCATATCAAGTGTGGCACTGTGATTCTGTGGTTGCTGTAAGATATCTATATCCTTTTTTGGGCCACCCCTCTGAAGAACCCAGAACAAGGCTCTGGTTCCCTTGAATTCATGGCAAATGATGTCAGAATTTCGGGTGTCCTCCCGCCACTATCAAGGACAGCGTGAAGACATCCAGTTTGGATGTGTCTGCATTGCTTTCCTCTTTTCTTGGTTCCTCGCCTCCCCCCCCATGTCAGAAGGACTTTCTACTTCTCCGTTGGGACCTTCCCTGACATCATAACCTTCTTTCAATTTACTAGATGTCTTATAGTAAAACACTCTGAGGTGAGTCATAAGTAGGTGTCTTGATTACATGAGAGAATGGGAATTTCGAAGAAAACTTTTCTTCCTATAAAAATTCTGATATTCAAGGCAGTTGTTTCACCGAGTACTCAAAATATGTCTAACTTGACACTGGAAGCTGAGCATCACCTTCTCTGTGCCATGTGGTTTCCACTCCTATCCTGAAACAACTGGATCCTGAAAGAAGGGTGGGGATCCAGGGAAATATAATTTATGGGGGAATAAAAATAGATATTTTATTTAATACACCCATCATAGAAAAAAATCAAAGTCACACTGCACAGTCATGAAATTTAGATCTTGCCTCCCAGTCCTGACAAATAAACATGACTCCAGACATTGTCAGAATTGCCCAGTTAGGAATCACTGATCTTGGTCTCAGGCTCAATGCCCCTACCTCAGGAGAGGCTTTCTTGGCACTGTCCCCCTCACTCATGTACCTGTGCTGTTCTTTTGTACCATTCATGCCAGCTGGAGATAAAAATTATTTGAATTTGCTTGCTCTCCGTCTTCTCCCCTACATGGACAACTTTCTGAAAGCAGAGACCACTTCTGGGTTTTCTTTTATTTTTTAAATTACTCTTTTGTAAGCAAAACTCTCAATAGCAATAATTACATGTTAATTTACCAGCAAATAAATAATTTGTTAGAGAATAAGTGAAAATTCAGTAAATAAAAACACAAAGCTGGGAGTGGTAGTGCATGCCTATAATCCCAGTGGCTCGGGGAGGTTGAGGCAGGAGGATCACAAGTTCAAAGCTAGCCTCAATAAAAGCCAGGAACTAAGCAACTCAGTGAGACCCTGTTTCTAAATAAAATACAAAAAATAGGACTGGGGAGATGTGGCTCAGTGGTTGAGTGTTCCTGAGTTCAATCCCTAGTATCCCCAACACACACACACACACACACACAAATGTTACATAACTAGTAGTTACAAATCAGAACTCACCATCATCTTATATTTGGGGAATAACAACTAATTATTAAGGGATAAAGTGAGAGGAAAAGAAAAGAGAGGAGGGAGAAAGGGGAAAGACAAAATCAAGGGGAACAGGAAAGTGTGGGGTTTCCTTAAGCCCAAAGAATAAATGACATTTTTGAGAAGCAGAGCTACAGCAATCCTAAATATGGCTGCATATTGAAACAAACATGTGTTTGAGGAGTGTGATGTGTTCCTTAAAAGTTCCTATACTTTTAAGGAACATTTTTATTATAGGTATCAAAATATTACTTGGAATTTTTTTTTTGTTTCCTTCTGGATACCTGTTTATATTCCTGTCTAATTCAAAACAGTTATTTATTGTTATTTAAACATACAATAAAGCCTGATGACTAAATCACAGGCAAATCAGAGTTAAAGAGTACAAGCACTCTGTATTGGGCATTTAAATTAGTCTAAAGAATAATTATGACAGTCTAAAAGTTTAGTCTAAAATATAATTGTAGCAAGCTAAATATTTTAAAAGATTCCGAATCAAATAAAAGAAAACCCTGAAGGCTTAAGAAGATGGAGGGTGGAAGGGAGCTAGGCAGTGAGGCCCCATCTCCTCATAACACAGAAAGCAGGCAACAAAATGAAAATTAGAATTGAGAGGTGGGTGACAACATAAATGCTCTGAGAATCAATATTACAAAGTCTGAGACCTGGAGAGACTTGAAGATAGGTTACCAGCTTAGAAAATAAACACAGAGTCACCAAACCCTTGAATGGAACTAAGGGAAGCGGGAGGGGCAACAGAGAGTGGAAAAGAGAAAGAGAGAAAGAGGAAGAGACAGCAGAAAAGCTCTTAAGATGACCCACTTAAAAACATGTGGCAAGGCAGACAAACTTTAAAGCAATGGGAAGAGCAGCATCCTTGAAGCAGATGAAACAGCTTCAAACCAAATGGTGCAAAGCTGTGCTGGGAGGGTGTAACCATCTTGTGGAGCCCTCAGCCAACTAGTCACCTCCTTGAATCAATACAGCCTGTGCCCACACCCAGACACATGCAAAGTAAATCCTTCAGTGGGAACCCTTAAGAATTCAGCTAGAAAGAACTTCTAGAAGGATTGCTATTAACCAAGCTGAAAATGAAAATCCCTAATCCCCTCTCCCTCACCAGAAACAAGGGGAGAACAGAGGAGCACACACTGTGCCTAAGCCAGTGCTTGGCTCATCCTCCTTGTAACCTAGACAGAGGAGGAAAGCTCTGTTCAGACTTCATGGGGCCCAGGCAGAGAGAAGCAGCAAAACAACTTTGGCCCCAGCAGAAGCAACCAGACGCATCAGGAACACACCACCACTGACTGGGGTAGGGGGTGGGAGGCTGCACCAGACACTGTGGGAAATCTAGGGACTGTTCCCCAATCATGGGTCACTGTACCAGAGGGAAGCTGATTGATTATCCAGTGACAGATATGGTTTCTGAATGTTGTCAGCCACTAGCAGAAAGTCTCTAGGAGAAATTGCAGGAGAACCCCCAGGAAACTTAAGCAAACGTGTCCACAACCACAGCCAGAGGGAGGTCAGTTAAGGTGGAAAATTGCCTGACTTGTGGCTACAACTGGAGTGGAAAGCACATTTTTTTGGACACTGGCTGGACCCTGCATCAGTCATAGTCAACAGACAGAATCAGAACCCACCATTCACAATGTGGGGCAGTGCAAATTAGAAGCCAGTTGAACCGCGGAATCCCTTTACTACAGTACCCCAGAGAGCAGCACTGCCCAGGAATACTTCTGTAACACAGATCATCCATGGAAAATACACAACTGGATGTACTTACACACAGCCACCAAGAACTTTACCATCACCAAGAGGATCCTATAGAGGAGAGCAGGTACATGGTGACCCACAGAAATCACAAGAACACTCCAGAGCCTGCATCCTGAATTCCTGCACATAATAGAAACAATCAAGACGCAATAATGTATCCTCTGAGCTATCACTATCATGCCCCTGAGCTGAAAAACCAGAACTGGATGGTGGAGAGTCCATAGCAACTCTGGAATGATGCATAGCTAAAGAATGATGGATATCTGCTAAATGTCCAATCCTCAATGAAATCCAAAACAAGATTCAACAAGAATTTTCTTCACTTTGGCAAGGTTTATTACAAATAACTGTAATGTCAACTTTGATCATACATATTCTCTTTAATTTGTTTGGTAGTTGATACCTTAATAGCCAATATTGTAACTTCAACTTATTTGGATATATTTCTTCTAAAGGCTTAATGCATTAATTGAATCAGTCTTTCTACCTTTCCCTATCTCTGGTTTATACTTGCTCCTCTTACTCCCTATCTGTCTTCTTACATTCTCTGCTTCTACCTCAAATACCCAGCATTCATGTATTTTTCTTTTCTATCTTGGTGTGCATTATTTTTTTCTATATTTTCTCTTTTTTAATTTCCTCCTTCCTTGTCTGTTTTGTTGAATTTTTCTTCTTCCCTTCTTTTAGCCATCATTTAAAGTTATACCAATTTTGCTAAATTTAATAAGGAATTTTTTTGACCTATTTCAGAACTATACTACAAGTTTATACCTGGTTTTGAGGAACTATGGAGAACATTAACAACAAGGTTTTTGTTTTTCACAAGGTTAAATAGCATGAGGCTTGGCTCTGAAGAGATTGTAGAACATGCAGTGTCAGTGACATCTCTCAATGTGGTTCTGATATTGGGAGCAGCAGAAGTCACACATAGAATTAGAGTATCAGTATCTGGATATTTGCTCAACTCAGGGTTTTATGAGAAAGATGTTTACAAAGTAGTCTCTTGCTTAAAGGAAGAAATGATCACTGTTGCAATAGATGGGTTTACATACAAAAAACATAAAATAGAAAAGAAACAAACCACTTCAAATAGCCCATAATGCTTCAACAACTGACTCCATAGATACCACAGTGGAGGAAATGTCAGAGAACGAATTTAGAAAGTTCATAGTTAAAATGTTCTATGAGCTAAAAGAAGACATAAGAAGTGAATTTACAAAAAAAAACATAGGAAGTGAAAGATTATTTTAATAAAGAGAATTTTATTTTTTAGAGATTTTTTTAAAGAATCAAACAGAAATCCTAGAAATAAAAACTCAATAGATGAAATTAAACCTTCAATGGAAAGAATCACCAATAGTTTAGACCACTTTAAAGATGAATTTTCAGGCCTCAAAGACAAAGTATTTCATCTACCCAAATTGAACCATGAGGCTATAGAAATCTTAAACCGATCAATATCAAGTGATGAAGTTGAAGCATCGATCAAAAGCCTCCCAACAAAGAAAAGCTCAGGACCAGACAGAGTCTCAGCAGAATTCTGCCAGATCTTTAAAAAATAACTAAAACCAATTCTCAAATTATTCCATGAACTAAAAATTATTCCATGAGAATACTACCAAACTCATTCTACTAAACCAATATCACCCTGATACCAAAACCAGACATATCAAGGAAAGAAAACTTCAGGATGAATATATATGCAAAAATTCTTAATATTGGCAAACTCCATACAAAAACACATTAAAAAGATAGTAAATCATGATCAAGTGGGTTTCATTCCAGGGATGCAAGTTTGGTTCAATATACAGAAATGAATTAATGTAATTCACCACATAAATAGACTTAAAGACAAGAATAACATGATTATCTCGATAGGTGCAGAAAAAGCATCTGAAAAAGTACAGCACCCATCATGTTTAAAACATTCAAAAACTTAGGGATAGCAGGAACTTACCTCAACATTGTAAAGCCTATGTATGACAAACCCAAGACAAACATTGTTCTGAATGGAGAAAACCTGAATGCATGTCCTCTAAAAACAGGAACAAGACAAGGAGGCCCACTTTCACCACTCCTACTCAACATAGTCCTTGAAATCCTAGTCATAGCAATTAGGCAAGAGAAGGAAATTAAAAGTATATGCACAGGGAAAGAAGAGCTCAAATTATCTATTTGCTGGAAACAAGATCCTATACTTAGAAAACCTAAGAATCTCCACCAGAAGAATTTTAGAGCCCATAAATGAATTCATCAATATAACAGGATATTCAAGATGAACACCCATAAACCAATTGCATTTCTATATTCCAATGATGAATCTGCTGAAAGAGAAAGGAGGAAAACTATCTCATTCACAATAGCCCAAGAAATAATGTTTGGGAGTCAATCTAATAAAAGAGGTGTAGGAACTCTACGATGAAAACTATAGAATACTAAAGAAAGAAATTGAAGAAGACCTTAGAAGATGGAAATATCTCTCTCCCATGTTCTTGGATAGGCAGAATAAATATTGTCAAAATAGCCATACTACCAAAAGTCTAAACAGATTCAATGTGAGATTATATGTGTGTGTGTGTGTGTGTGTGTGTGTGTGTGTCAAAGTAGATCAAAGAACTATA
The DNA here is from genome assembly GCF_045843805.1 of Urocitellus parryii. Lineage (NCBI taxonomy): Eukaryota > Metazoa > Chordata > Mammalia > Rodentia > Sciuridae > Urocitellus > Urocitellus parryii. Next base: position 37,708,454 of record NC_135540.1, on the reverse strand, counting down.
ATTAGATCAGAAAATCTGCAACTGCTACAGGAAAATGTAGACCCAATACTCTGGCGTGTTGCATAGAAACCAACTTCCTTAAGAAGACTCCAAAAGCACAAGAAATAAAATAAAAATCAATACATGAAATGTCATAAAATTGAAAGCTATGCAAAGCAAATGAAACAAAATTAAGGGTATGAAATGAAGAAAGCCTTCAGAATGGAAGAAGATCTTTGCTACCTGCTCTTCAGATAGGGCATTAATATCCAGAATACATAAAGAACTCAAAAAACGTAACAAATGGGCAAAATACCTAATTAGACACTTCTCGAATGTTAAAATACAGATGGTCAAAAGTATTTAAAAATATTCGATATCTCTTGTAATTAAGGAAATGTAAATCAAAACTACACTGAAATTTCATCTCACTCCAGTCAGAATGGCACTTATCAAGAATACAAGAAATAATAAATATTGATGAGGATGAGGGCAGGATAGGAACACTCATACACTGTTGGTGGGACAACAGATGAGTGCAACCACTCTGGAATAGCAGTATGGAGATTCCTCAAAACCTAGGATGCAACCACCATATGACTCAGTTATCCTACTCCTCAGCATATATCCAAAAGATTTTAAATCAAAATACTACAGTGATACAGCCACATCAATGTTTAGAGCAGCATAATTCACAATAGCCAAGCTATGTAAAAACTAAGTGCCCTTCAACAGAAGAACGGATAAAGAAAATGTGATATACATAAACATACATATATATGTGTGTGTGTATGTGTGTGTGTGTGTGTGTGTGTGTGTATAATGGCATTTTCTGGTAAATGGATGGAAGGGGAGACTATCATTAAGTGAAATTAATAAGCCATTCCCAAAAAGGAAAATGTCAAATGCTTTCTCTGGTATGAGGAAGCTAATTCAAAACAAGAAGAAAGAAATAACAGGAGAAAGAAGGATAGGGCAGAGAGAAAGGAAAATAAGGAAGTGGGAAACTCATCAACATGGAGGAAAGATTAGGAGAGTAAAGGTGATTGAGAGGGAGGAAGCAGGGATGGGCAAAGGGAGGAACAGTGGAATGAATCTGACCAAACTTTCCTATGTCCATGAGTATCGCACAGTGGATCCCAACGTGGAGTATACTCACAAGATACTAATGTAAGAAAACTATAAATAGATGGCAGAAAAAATCAGTAGAGGAGAGGATGGGGAGCAGGGGGACACTGCTGGGGACTGAATTAGAGCAAGTTACATTCCATGTTTTTGTGATTGTGTCAAAAATGTGTCCTAATGTTCTATGTAACTAAAAGGAAACAATTAAAATTGATAAAAACAATAAACAAGAAATCCCAAAAAACTCCACTTAATTTGAATCAGAACAAACTGAAATACTTTGTTACCCTTTTATATTTTCTGTACTTTTAAAAAATGTCTATTGCTGTTTTCACTTTTAAATGAGTCATTTTCATCATATTTGAGATGTCTACAATAAAGACTTCATTTGGTTATAATAGTTTCCTTCCCCTTTTCCCCATTTGAAAATGAATAGGTACTTTTATCTTATGCAGCTTGCACCAAGAAATTACAGAATGAGTAATTATTCCCCTCCTGCAGGTATTTTTTAAAAGTTTTAATCATAATTAAAAGATTACTGGCTTTATTTCCATAAGCCATTCACTCTGAGTACTTAATTATAAAAGTGAAATCATAATGCATATGCCATGAAACCTTATTGATAAGAAAATGAGCACAGAAAAGACTCAGTATGATAGGATCTTTATAGAACTGTTCTTTTATGTGGTTCTTCTATTGTACATAATTTTGCTAAAACCATCTTACTCAAATTTTGTTCTTTACCGTTAGCTTGCTGAATTTTCTTTTTGGCCACTAGAGGTCTGCCAGAGCTAACTTGAGAACATGATGGCCTTAGTGTCTAAGTCCTGGAGTTGGCCTGAACACACCCATCATCATTCCTCCATCCTTTCACTGATTCATTAATTCTCTCAGTGTTTATTTTTTGCTGGTGTGTGCCAGTATTGGTGCTATTTACAAAGGAGCAGGGAGCTGTGAGTTCTCTCTCCCCTGGTCTATCAGACTCTCTATCTCCCACCTCCCTTTTCTCTCAGGCATCTCCATCCTTTCTTGGTCTTTGACTTTTGCCTCCTTATTTGCCCATCTCACCCTTGCATTTCAACTTAATACTAATTAAGTCACCCATCCTAAGATCTTTTTTCATTCTGATCTTTCTCTGACTACCACTCTGAGTCTCTCTACCCTCTCACAGATGAACTCTCAACAGAGTTATCAGTGCTTTCTCCCTTTCGCCTCCTTTCCTATTCCTATTCTCACTGCAGCTGGACTCCATTGAAGCTGCCCTAAGGTAGCAATCGCATCCTTGAGACCTTCTTTCCTTCTCCTCAGGTCTCATTGTTTGAGTCCTGAGGAGTTACCTCCTTAGTGCCTCCAGAGTGTGACCTCCTTCTTCCTTGCCTCACCTTTATCCAGACCCTAATCATTTCTCATCTATATTAGACCCACAACCTGCAACTGGCCTCTGAGGTATTCATCATGCTTCCTTCCAATACATTCTCTTCCTCTACCACAGTGATCTTACGGAAGCACAAATCTAAATGTGCACCAACCCTCTAAGACCCTTCAATATTCCTTGAATTTTCAGGAAAATCACAAATCCCTAGTAGAGGATAAAAGCAGCAGTTGTCACAGGCCTCAATTTACCTCCCTGTACCTGCATCAACCTCTTCTTCTCCCAGGCCTCCAGATACCTCAGGCCTCCTATTTGCCTCTGTTCCTTTGATTACCACTGATTTTTGTACCCATCCTTCTTTTCTGTGTTGCATCTCATCTTTTTGAGTATTTTTTCAAGAGTCTATGGGTAAGCTAGGCCCAGTGGCTCACGTCTATAACCTTAGCACCTCAGGAGGCTGAGGCAGGAGGATCACAAGTTCAAAGCCAGCCTCAGCAACAGTGTGTTATTAAGCAACTTGGTGAGACCCTGTCTCTAAATAAAATACAAAATAGAGCTTGGGATTTGGCTCTGTGGTTGACTGTCCCTGAGTTCAATCCCCAGTACCCTCCCAAAACACAAAGAATCTAAGGGTAATAAATAGTCTGTGTATATTTGGAAATGGCTTCATTTCATTCTCATTTTCAAATAATAACTTGATGGGAACCAAATGGCAGCCTGGCAGATAATTTTCCACATTCCTTTGAAGATAGAATTCTATTTTTTTTTTAGTTTGTCTCATTGCTAATGAGAATTCTGCTGTCATTCCTGTTGTTGTTATTTGATAAATAAGTTATTTTTCCTCTCTGCTTATTTTTTTTTCAATTTTCAGTTTTTCTTTTTTTGCTCTATAGTTTCATTTTTAATGTCGATGTGTGATTTGTTTTTAGTTTTACTGATTAAAAAGCATTGGAATTTTTAAATCTAAAAAACTCTTAGATACTTTAATTCTAGAAAAGTCAGAGCTTCTACCTTTCCCCTATTCTTTTTAGTCTCTCCTTTTCTTACTATAACTAAACATATGCAGAAGTTGACCACTTCATCCTACCTGTATGTCACTCTGGCATATTCTGAGTGAGCATCTCAAATCTATCTTCCAATCTACTTTCTGTTTTGTTCAGCTATTTCTATTCTATTGCTTAAGCTCAACCCCCTACTTGGAGAGGTAAGCTAAGTTTTCTTTGAGTCAATACAGCTTTGTGTACAGGCCAAGACATAATCATGTTATAAATGTTTTAATTATCTTCTTTTTTTCTCTCTCCCATTTTAAACTCTTTTTTGAGGGAAGAACTGTGTCTTATCTTTGTATTCTCTGTACTTGATACTGTGCCTGTGGCATAAAGAGGAGTCTATATACACTGAATAAATTAGGGAGTGAGTCAATGTTCTACATATCCCCACCTTTTGCCTCAATGTGCATACCTGTCTGGTATTATTGATGCCCTCTTTCCTCTCTACATGTCCTTATACTTCTTAGGCAATATATTGTGGGGGCTTAGACTATACTTACTTTGTACACTACTATACTACCAGTGCTTGGCACATTAAAAAAAACAACCAAATATATCTGTAATGTATCTGTGCTTTCTTAATTATTTCCTTCTCATTAGCTAGAAGAAAACCCAAAGGATGGTGTCTGTGACTTGAAGACATTTGCAATATTAGTATTAGTAGAGTTGAGGGAATATTAAAGGATCTACATTTTAAAATCATAGACTTCCAACTTTTCTGCTGACTGCAATAAGTTAGGCCCTAGTTGTATATTTTCAGCAATTCTTTCACTCCAACCAGGTGAACTGGTTTTTCATCTCTATGGGAGAAGAAAAGTAAGAAATCCAAATATCTGATATATATATATATATATATATATATATATATATATATATATATATATATATATATATATATATATATATATATATATTACTTCTAACCAAAAAGGAGACATTTCAAAAAAGAACATAGGTATTATTAGAAAGACAATGCTTTTTTTCCCATTCCTAACATTTTCTTCTATATGAAGGGAGATTTATTAGAGCAACACTAGGGCCCCCTCTCTCTATGCCCTCACCACACATTCCCCTGTCCCTACCTCAGCTGCTCTGCTTCCCACCCACCCCAAATAGGAGCAATTATTATTGAATACATACATGGATATCCCAGCTCCTTCCTTTTTCTTTGTTCTGAGGAGTAGCCATGCTGCAGTACTGGTTCTGCTTCTGTTGGGAGACATCTGCCACAGTCCAGAGCTGCTTCGTAGATACTTGTACATAATTTGGGGGTTCAGTATTTGGTAACTAACTTGCCTACAGACATAAGCATGATCTTTTTATTTTTTTAAACTGGTTCTTCTAGTATATATGTGATACTATCTCCTCTGTCTGCAAAAAAAAAAAAAGCTTCATTTATGAATAGATTTACACCTAGATGAGACAGGAGGGAGCTATTTATTAGTACTCTTTCAAAAATAACAACACACTTCAGCAGCCGGTAACAGTTTATGTTATGGTGACCTAAAGCATTTTCTGTCACTTTTATAAAATATCAATAGATACATTCATTCATTCAACAAATATCTACTGCGCATCTATATTGTGCCAGACTTTGCACTTCTCTGATTAAACAGCCCAAGTCCCTGTCTTTGTGAAACTCACATTCCAGTGGATCAAGGAAACATAAAATTAATAAGTAGGTGGGTAATCCCAGCAACTCAGGAGTCTGAGATGGTAGGATCACAAATTCAGTGCCAACCTGGGATACATAGCAGAACCCCATCTTAAAGTAAATAAACAAACACTATTTTTTTAAAAAATAAAATTAATAAGTGCAATGAGGTGAAGGGAGGGGTGTCAGGTTAAAGGAATTGGGAGTATTCAGTGGGGAAGTGGGGAATAAAGGAACAACCTCACAGAGAGCATATCATTTGAAATATTTGAGCCAAGAATTGAAAAAAAGCAAAGGTGTAGGGTGTAGAGATATCTGGGGGGAAGAAATCTCCACACAGAGAACACTTTCTAAGGCACAAAGAGTGAGAAGGCCAGAGGCAGTGACTTAGAAGGAATGGAGGGCAAGAGAGGAAGGATTCCTGTGATAACCAATCAGAGATGGGGAAGGGAAGGAAGCTAATAGTGACTATATGTGCTTTCTCTCGGAGTGACATGGGCTACTGTTGCAGGGTGGAAGACAAGGAGGGACATGTTTTTACATTTCCAGAGGCTTCCTCTTGCCACTGTGTTGAGAATAAACCTAGAGAGCACAAGCATAATGCTAAAAGAACATCCCTACGGATGACATTTGAAGTTTACCAGAGACAATACCTCTGATATTCTGTGAAATTCTGTTCAATTTAAATCTTGATCCATTGTTCAGGAATACTGGAAAAATAGACATCCTTTCTCTCTTTTTGTAGTTTTTCACATAAAAGGCTGAAAGAAGACCCATCCTCTGAATAGGAACATATTAAAACATCCTTTCTTCAATTTACATGCTAAGTCAAGTACCACTTGAAAAATTCAACTAGGAATGATTATTTCAACAAAATTAGAAAATAAAACTTCCCAGATGTGTCTTTAAGATTACCAACTTGCATATACTCTGCAATCTAAATTAAGGCTGTGAAACTACCAGTTTACTAAGATAAGCAACAGGATGTTTGCCTAATCATCTTTTTTTTTTCTTTATTATTACTCAAATGTACAGAGTATAGGTCAAAAGCAGCATTGTTCTCACAGGAACAATAAAATGCTAATTTTACTTGCTATTTGCCTGAAGTTAACAAAATTAGAACATGAAGGAAAATAACCTATAGTCACAAATGTGTCCAAATCGTACAATCTTAGCTAACAAATGTTTTCCCATTACAGGCGCCATCCATGCCAATCCCATGTATCATTTCCTTTTATCTGCTGCCATTTTGCCTTTGAAGAAACATCTAAGCATCAAAGCAAGAATGACCTTCCCTGCTTCCTCCAGATAACAAAGTGGATGTCACCATCTCCTTGGATGAAACAGGAAGAATGTCAAGGACTTGCTTTTACAACATAGTAATCTGGGGATTTTTTTTTTTTTATTCATTCAGGGATCCTATTGTTTTTTCCACTACCATCTGTAACAAAACAGGGAAATGAGATTTTAAAAATCAATGTGAAATGTAAACAAATCATTTGGGCTCCACTTGGCTCCCTAGTGTTTTATGTTTACTTTACAGATGTAACCTTTGCAGGCATTGGCCAATTCTGGTGTGATAAATAAAATTATCTGTAAAACTAGAGTATGACGTCACCACAAACATGGTATGATGGAAACAAAGATATAACCAGTGCCCATTTATCCAGAATGACAGGAAAATGGATACTTGAATTGTCTCATTAAGTAAGAATTATTGTACATAGATTATCCATTTTCCAAGAAATGAAATAAAAATAGAATGCACTTAAACTATAGTAAGAACAAGTTAACCCACTCAGTTCACAACAGTAACTATGTCACACTAGTAATTATGAATGTCTGTGGCTATAATTTAGGAATGGGAAGTATGTTGGATACTGGATTGAATTGATGCTAGATTTCTAATTTGACCTGAAAGTTGTTAATCTCAACAAATTCTTGCCAAATGACAACATCATTATTATTTGTCTCATAAAAGAGATGTACAAATGTACATTTTTATAAGTCCAATAATTTAAGCTTTTAAAATATTTTATTTCAGAGAAAAAAGAAAAAAAATCTCTCTAATGATAATCTTCCTACAGGAATAATATAAAAAATGCATATGTTTTCCCAAATTCTAATTACTAATCATATAGTACAAGCAGGAATCATGTATTAAAATACTCAAAACTCTTGATTGGAGTTGCAAAAAAAATTATTTAAGCTGAATGCTCTCATCCTGCATTTGCTTTTTTTCTTGTAGTCAGTCTAAACCTCATCAAGAACATTGAATTGTAAGTGTAATAAATCTGAATGCAAACTATCCTGAAAATACTTCAGTTGGCCTTTGGATACTGATCCAGAAATAACCTATCATTGAAATCTTTTTATGCATATTAAAGGTTCAAACTCTGTTTTCTATATAGAATGTTGTTTTCATATGAACTCAAAGCTCTCCTATTTTACTTACCCCAAAGCAATAAAAACCTGTTCTTTTTCTGTCTCTGAAGTGACAATAGCTTTCAAAGAATACAGGCATTTTGTGTTGGAACTCAGCCTAGAGAAGCAGTCCACCTAATTATAGTGGGTAGAAAAAGGCTGAGGAGATGTGGAACCTGAAACATTCTGTTCAGTATCTCAGGCATGCATTGGGGAAAAACTTGGTATTAGTCTACAATGGATGGCTCACCAGATCCTTTCTGTTCCCTTGAGAAGTATTCCCCATCTTCTGACTGCTGTGCTGCTAACAGCGAGAACCAGTGACTTTCTAAGGCTCATCCTGTGCACTGACGTTATCTCCCTGGAAACCGATGGGAGTTTACAGCTTCCCCCACAGACTACAGTGGCCACCTGTAGCCAATGTCCAATGTGCATGTGGGTACAAACTTCAAGTTCCTTTGCCTCAAGATAAAACATGTTCTGAAATGTAATTCATGCTCAGGTTCTTCACAGAATCATACTGAGTTTGGAGCCACACCTGAAACCACATTATTGCTTGACTTCTTTACGTCTCCATTGTCTTCCCTCACTTGCTCACTTTTACTCCTGAGATTATTCTTTCACAAATTACTCATACTTAAATCCTTAACCAAGGCTTTACCTCTGAGAAAGCTTCATCTACAAGAGAGGTAAAGCTCAGGATATAAAAGTCATTAAAATATCTCAGCTTACACCGATTAGGTATCCAAATGCTAGGGTTCAAATATGCGCCCCCCCCCCCGCCCCAAAGATCACATATTGGAAATGTAACAATGCAGCAATCTTGAAAGATGAGATCTTTAGAAGGTGATAGGATTATGAGGGCTCTACTATCACAAATGCATCAATTCACACATGGCTTAATGGGTTATTGAGGGAGAGGTTTTGTTATAAATGTGAATTCTCTCTGGCATGCTTGCTTTGTCTCACTGTGCAATATCCTCTGCCATGTTAGGATACAGTGGGAAAGACCTCAGCAGAAACCAAGCAGGTGCCAGCACCATGCTCTTGGACTTTCTAGCCTCCAGAACTATGAGCAAATTAAGCTTCTACTTGTCAAGTATTTTGTTACAGCAGTGGAAAATGGGTAAAGACACCAAGAAAGTATATAGATGCAGAAATATGGGATCTACAAGTGCAGGTGACATTCAGAATCAGGACCTAGGGCTGACAGGCAGCATCCAAGAAGCCTAATGGCCACTATTAAAAATAGTTACTATCCAGGGGCAGAACTCCATTCTCCTGTAAACTGTCCAAATATTAAAGCAGGGATTGGGAGTGAAAAGAATTTGGTAAGTTATAAGAATTGGGATCTAGAAGTGGGACCAATACAGAGATCTAGTTATATAAAAGGTGTGAAAAACTTTTTAATTCTTTCATGCCTTTTTTTATTATTATTATTCCTTTACTCCCAGTCTCCCCATATCACTTTCTCTTGAATCAAGAAAACATAATCCTGTTGTGTCCTCTGTATAAAACCTTTTCAGCACCTGTAATACCAAAATAAACATTCCTTCCTCTCTGCCACCTCTATCATAGCTACATTGTTATTATGATTATCAACCAATAGTATTACTAATGCTTCTGTTTTTCTCCTCTTATAGAAGATCCCAGCTGGGATCTGTCTCCTTCATCATTTTATCTGTAGAACCTATGTCATGTCTGAAGCACCCACCATGAATTGATAGGTATATCTCCTAGAACAATTCAGAACCCACCTTACCTCTCCCTTAGAGAAAGTTCAGAGGCACAGTGGACACGTTCAAATAGATCAGGTCCAAGCCAAGCTGGATTCTGGGTTCAAAGTTAGTGGTTGGGCAGTTAGAGGCAAACCTGAGAGGGTGGGGAAAGGCAGTAGCTACTGTGTGGCAAAGAATCAAAGTGGGTAGGAGAAATATATATATTTCTCATAACATGCCTTAGGTTTGCAGCAAAATCAAGTGGAAGGTAAGGATTGTCCCATATGCACCCCCCACCCAACATATGCATAGCTCCCCATAATGATCAGCTTCCACCAGTGTAGTACACTTATTGTACACCGTGATCCTATGTTAACACATCATTAGCACCCAGAATTCACAGTTTATATTAGGGATCACTCTCGGTGCACATCCTATGGATTTGGACAAATATACAATATCTATTCAACATTACAGTATCATGCACAGTAGTTTCATTTCCCTAAAAATCCTCTATGTTCGGGCTGGGGATGTGGCTCAAGCGGTAGCGCGCTCGCCTGGCATGTGTGCGGCCCGGGTTCGATCCTCAGCACCACATACCAACAAAGATGTTGTGTCCGCCGAGAACTAAAAAATAAATATTAAAAATTCTCTCTCTCTCTCTCTCTCTCTCTCTCTCTCCCCTCTCTCACTCTCTCTTTAAAAAAAAAATCCTCTATGTTCTGTGTTATCTTTTTATTTTTTTCATCTTTCCTCTGTTTCAGTAGTTTGTTAATAGTACTACTTGTTTGATGGTTGGGAAAATTAATCTATTAAAGAATTTATTGGAGAAATAAAATTTAATTACCAATTTAAATGACAATTTTAAATTATTGAAAAATTTTATTCAGGACATCTCTTTCACTATAACTTTTAGGAAATAGATTTATTTGTGTGTGTGTGTGTGTGTGTGTGTGTGTTAAGAATCCTATCTGTATTTAAGTGTGGATTGATTCATGTGATTATAACTAGTTTGGCAACTTATTTTTAAAAGCCCAATGAATTGCATTAAGTCTATACTCTATTTCAACATATGTGGATACAAGCATTATTACTCATATTTCTGTTCTACAAAATTTAATTTTGGAAGGGTAGTAGTGTGAAGATTTCAGAAGCTATTTTTTTGTATAATGGTTAAAGAATTTTCTGTGAAGGACCAGATAAATATTTGATAAATATACTAGTCCTTGTAAGTCATATACTCTCAAATGCTAGATCTTCCATTGAAGAAATTTAATTTTCTTTTCCATGGTCATAATTCCCATTCTTAGCATTGCAACTTCTCAATGTTTAATGGGATAGTAAGGAAAAGAAATATGTATTGCATAGACCCTGACTCTGACTTGCTCCAAAATGGTGAAATTTGAAATAATTGAAACTTAAAGTATATTCTGATGCAATGGTCTTATCTAATCTGTGTTTAACCATTTACCCATGTTTCTCCCAATCAAAAGGGAGTCCTGTTCTCTTTCAAACTGACTAGGTACCACCCTCTGTATATGGAAAGTGCCAGTAAATTGAAGTATTCCTATTCAACAAGGCTACCAGTGGCGCTCCTTCAGTTCATTAGGGTTTGATCTTTATCTCCTCTACCAAAGCAATTACACTAGTTCAGGATTTCATCATCTTTCTTTGGAGCAATTTCTACAGCCTTCTTCTTGCTTTTCTCACCTACAGGGTAGTCAAAACACCATCACCAAAATTTTCATCCTACAATATTGGTCATGTTATGGTCTATCTCCTGAAAACCTCTTCAAGCTTCCTCATTGCCTATAGAATAGTCCTCACCCTTTGTCAGAGTAAGCAGGTTGCCATCTGTCTTGTAGTTGGTACTCTTACATTCCCTGAGTGCTTCTCTCACAGTAGAATACCTGGTTGGCCAGACTGGGTTTGCAAACCGTTCCATCCTCTTGGGCTTCGTTTATTCCAACAATCTAGATTACTCTACTCATTAGATTTGTGTTCATTCTTCAGTATTCTCTTCAAACACCATCTTCTCCACTAAGTACTTTCTTTTGCTCTACCTACTCATATTTCATTACACATTTCACGGGCATCCTAAGTTGTAATCATTTCAAGTGTCAAGACTGTATCTTGTTCAGTTTTGTCTTGCTGGTCCTATACGTCAAACAGTATTTGGCCTAAAAAATGTGTTCAATTAATATTTTTTAATTGAAAGTTTTCTAAATCATCTGTCTTGGAAAGTTGGAAGATTTGACTCTCACTCTCCCGTCTGAGCCTCCTTAAATCTAAATTTCAAATTGTCTTCTGGATGACCCAAATAAGATTTAAAAGACTTTGTCGTTTCAATTATTAAAATGTTTCTGCAACACCCCCTGCCATTATTTACTCAAGTTATTCAGTAAATATTCTTGGAAGACTTTCTATATGAAGGACACTGAGATTAAAAATGTCACCAAATGAACGTTGTCCCTGTCTTCGTGGAAACCATAATAGTACAAAGACCCAATTAATACACATGTCTTGCACACATGAAGTACAAATTTTCCTAACAAATAGGAGGAAGTACAAGATGTATGAAAGAGAACAACAGAGATCTGAACTTTATCTGTTTGCCTTTCAGTCCCCAGTGTCTGCAAATTACCTGGGTGGAGACAAATTTTTACAGTTATGTGAGCCAAGCAGAATTCTTCCTGTTTTTTGCTGTTACACAACATCAAATGAGTATCAGAAGAGCTGGGCAAAGTCCTCTTCATCTTCAGTTTATATTTTCAGTTTATCAGAGGTTAAAAACAAGTTTTCAACACTCATATGCATACAGATGACTATATCTTCTGTGCAAAAAGCCCTTATGCTTTATGTGAACCCTAAAATTGTCACTCTCAAAACATATGTAGAAAATATATTAGAGGTAGAACATAGGTAAATGACAAGATAGAATAATAAAAAACAAAAGGGAAAAATAAGACAAGGAAAAAATAAATAAAATTAGAAGAAAATTGTAGTTACATATATAAAAGAAAGTTTCTTCTATTTATCTCTGTACATGATAAAGTTCTTACCCAGTAATGCATTTTTTCATCTTCATGTGCCAGTAGTGAAGAATAAAATTAAACTCAGTGTAATGAAATCATTAAACCAGAGAGGATTTTTTTTTTGTAGGTAGCCATGTCTTGGAATTTTCTGTGAAGGACCAGACAAATATTTGATAAATATACTAGTCTTTGTAAGTCATATACTCTCTATTGAAACTACCCAAGTCCATCACATATTTGGAAAGGAACCCTGCACAATACATACATAAAGGGCATTGCTGGGCTTAAATAAAATTTTATCTACAAAACAAGTCCCAACCTGTCTGCTGTTGTTTGTCAATCCCTTTTAAACTGTTCCATTAAATATAATTTCCATGAGCATATTTGGGCTACACAATGCATCTTTCACATACATGACGGGGAACAGTACCAGGGATTGAACTCAGGGGGACTCAACCACTGAGCCACATCCTCAGCCCAATTTTATATTTTATTAGAGACAGGGTCTCTCTGAGTTACTTAGCACCTCACCATTGCTGAGGCTTGCTTTGAACTTGTGATCCTCCTGTCTCAGCCTTCCGAACTACTGGGATTACAGGCATGCTCCACTGTGCCTGGCAAACACATATATTATTTAAGTGTTTATATTTTAAATTTTAAGTTCTTTATAAAAAGTAATGCACTTTTAACTATATTTTAATCATCACCCTTCCATTTTTTATAAGATATTTTGATGATCCTTAAATTTTAGTAATCTATAATTAATTTTATCATCATACTTTATAATAGTATTACCACAATGCAAATAGCAAGCTTGACATGGGTGTGTTATTCCCTACTAAAATAGAGTTCTGTGGCTTTAGCTATTAATTAGTTGTAGAAAAAGATCTAATCACCTAATTCTTCAAATTTAATTTTTTCATTGCTGAGAATTGTTTCCAACAGATAGGCCAGTATTTATGTGATTTCCTGTAAACACACACACACACACACACACACACACACACACACAATTTGGATACCTCCTGATGAGTTGCTTTAGTTGTAAATGTTTTGTGCCATTTTTCCAGATCGATTTTAAGAGGAAAGTTTTATGCACTTCGTTGTTTGAAGAGGGGCAACATCTGGCTGATCATTATCTTAGGCTCTATCAGTTTTCCCACTCGAGACTAACATGAATACTTTTTAGGTGACACACTTTTCTTTCTCCTCCACCTCCTAAACCCCAGCTCAGTGTACAGTTTCCATGACCTAACCTTGGCTCTTTAGCTGATTTACATGGTAGGATGAAAAGGGAAGCAAAGATGCCTTCACAGCACTAAAGGCAAATCGATATTTACAGCATGAAAGCCAAAATTGTGCACTCCTGAAAAGAGAAAAAGAGTTCTGTTTTCCTGTTTTCAGAAACAGGCACAGAGCCAAATTAATTTCTTCTAAAATTGAGGTGTGTATTACATGGTCATTAAGTCTGAGCTCAGAAATGAAGTTGACAGCTAAATTATAGGCAAAAGTCACGGTTAAGTACAGATCTCATAGCCTTTACTTGGGGATCCAGGTATGGAGCGATTTTAGCGTTTGATGTGTTAATCTGATCTTGCTCACCTCACCCTGGTAATTCCAGATGAAGCCTGAGAAATCAATGGAGGAATTGTATGTACACAGGATTCAGGAGGAAGGAGAACAGAGGAGTGTTTAGGGCCCCTGGAAAGATAGCAGGCTTGAATTAGGGCTTTGATATTAACATCAATTAAGATTGACTAGCATAACAGCCAACAGCATTCTCATCCTGCATTTGTAGATTGACCCATGTGTCCTACAACCACAAACTGAGCGAGCACAGGCAGCCTGTTCTTCAGCTGTGGTAAATAACTGGTTGATCAAGTTTTAAAAAAACAGTACACAAACAAATGAGAGAAGAGCATACTGACAATTTGTAAGTTCAGCAATCAGACTAAGTATATTGCTTTTTATTGTATGATATTTAATTTATTTTTGAGACAAGGTATCTTTTCTGCAGTTGCCCACATTGGCCTTGAATTCCTGATCCTCTTGCCTCAACCTCCTAAAAGACTGTGCCCTACTTATTATTTTATATTTATATTTCATTTCTATTTGCATTCTTAGCAGAAGTATTTGTTAGAAAATAAAAATACAGGTAGATACAGCTAAATTTGAATTTTCCAGATAAGCAATAAAAAATGTGATAGAAGTATATCTCCTTCAATATATAAGACATACTATGCTGAGAAATGATTCATTTATTTTCTGAAATTCAAATTTAACTAGGCATCCTGCATTTTATCTGGCACCTCTAATTCTCAGTAAAGCATAGAAAATGGCAAAGTGTGAGGTTTCAACTGGAGATATTAATTATTGAATAGATCAGATGAGATTAGTTTGTTGTTTCTTATACAGACAATACATTCTAATTCAGAAAAAAAATGGAGAAGTTCAGTCTAAAAGTAAAATATTTTTAAACAAATGATGCAGTGTAGGACAAAAATATTGTAGAATCCAGTTTAATCAACAGGCACTTAAGAATATTCATTGAAAAAAAACAGCAAGATAAATTGTCATACATGGCAGGGTTGTTAATTTCAATTGAAGTTTAGATGATAATGAGTTTTTCCTTAAAGACAATAAATAACATTTAAAGTCCCTCGGGGGTTGGACAGTAGTGTAGAAAATAAGACATAATGAAAGGTGATTAGACAAACATCAATCAACAATTTCTTTTTGAAATTAACACAAAATAATAATAATAAATATAATAGTATCTAATACTTTATTGAACCCTCTGTTTATACATTTGGGTTGCGCATTTTGCCAAGCATTTTATATGGCTCAGCTCTTTGTTTTTAACCCTCAGAGTATCCCCATGAGAAAGATATTCCTACTTCTCTGTTGTATAAATAAAGTCACACAAAAGAAGAAAGGGACTTTCAAGCTACATTTAACTAATACTATAAAATTCCAAGCTCTTGGCTAGTACATATCACCAACCCCACAGGCAAAATATCAATCTGACTTCTATTTGAAAATAAGAAATAGGTTAGAATAAAATAATTGGTAGCCAACATTGGAATACTTAGAAACCAGAAGATATGTACAAGTACAGGAAATATAAAGAAATAAGAAAAATTAAGAATCTGCAGTCTATTTTCTGCTTTAATTGCAGATTAGCCTGACCGTGAGTTGACTAGAATCTCATGTGAATTTTGTGTGATGGAAGGGAAACTATACTCTTCTTGCATAGTTTGCAAATGCTCTCAAAGTGAATAAGACAGGCTCTCCTAGTAGAGAACCACTGGTTTGGACAGATGCATAATTCTAACAGATACAAGTGATTCATTAGGCCGCCATATGTTGGGAATATTAATTGATACATAGGGTTTAATGTGGCAGGATTGGCACTGTTGTCATTAATTACCACTCTGCAATTTGGGTGGCTACCAAGGACTCATTGGGTATGGGTAGAGTACATGTTAGGAAAACATCCTTTTGTAAAAATAGAATACTTTATTAAAGTTGCTAATGGCTTAGTCAACTGTACAGCATAAGAGAGATATAAAATTTGAATGTCCAAAGCAATCAAGACAGGGAAGAAATAAACATCTATGTATAATAGGATACTATTTTTCAAAGTGTATATTTACTTTGAAATAAGAGCTTTAGTGCCTTACATAATTCTTAATTTACAAACTTATAAAGCCACAAAATGATTCTGTTCCTCTGCTTACAACTAGGCATGGTCACAATTTTATGATGTGTAAATAAACAAACAGAATAATATACAGCAGATTATAATTCTTGTAGTAACCTTAAGTGTTTTGTGAAACTTTATTCCAGTTACATACGTTTGTGTACATAATCATAATATAAAATGTATTATTACTTATTCTGAGTCACACACAAAAAAATTAGAAAAAAACCTGTTTCTCCCATTTGCATTCATTTGACTTTCCAAACTTTGTTTTAACTTTGCCTCACTTTTTTCTTATTTTAAACTATCCTCTCTTGTTTTGTTGACTGTATTTTCATTAACATTCTTAAGTTCTTTTGGGAGCCAGGCAGAGTAAAAATAAATAAATAAATAAAGCCAAAGATGTGGAAAAATGGAGAGTACAATCTGCAGATGCTCAAGTCCCTTCTTTAAATGGCATAGTATTTACATATAACCTATACACATCCTCCTATGCACTTGAAGTTCTCTCTAGATTATTTATAATATCTTATGTTAATAGTTGTTATACTGTGTTTTTAGGGACTAACTACAAGGAAAGAAATCCTGTGTGTATTTACTACAAACACAATTTTTTTTGGAATATTTTGATCAGCTTTTGGTTGAGTCCAAGAATACAGAATCCATGGATATAGAAGACTGACTACATTTTGGAAAAGGCACATAGGTAATATTTAATTGATTTATTCATTCATTCAATAAATATATATTGGGCTTTCTGACTGAAAAAATGCTAAAGGCATTAATAAGCAAAACAGACCTAGCTTCCAGTCTCACAGATCTTAGAATCTACTGGAAGAGTCTAAGAATCTTAGAATCTGCAAGTGAATAAATAAATAAGTTTAAGTAGTGAAAGTGCAATGAGGAAAGAGTCTGTGGTGGCAAAAACTAGACTACAGGTTCTTTTGAGCCCAGGGGTAATGGAAGTGTGTCTCATTTCCTTTGGGTTCACTATCTAGCACTGCTCCTTGTATATAAATGCTTAAGAAATGAGTGAATTATTATGATAAATTTGGTGATGGTGAGAATTAAGAGATTAAATTGAAGCAATAGAGTAGATTAGAGAGAAAGCACAATATTAAACAGAAACAATGCATGTAATAGGAAAATATTGAATTATATTTATTATAATCCTTCCTTTCATCTTTTAGGAGTGGCGGATTCCAAGGACAAGATTTTGTTGTGCTAAATTGATTGGTGATGGATGAAAACATGAATAGAAAAATAAAGGAAGATTAAATTATTTTCTGTAAGAAAAATTCTAGACATCATCTGTGGGAATGGCAGAAAAGAGCTAGCACAAGAAGCAGCCAATGTGAACAAAAGGTGACAAGGGTTAAGAGGAGTTGTGGTGGAGAAATAGGAAGAAATGGAAAAGGTGTCGGTGGCATGGTGAATGGAACTTTGGGAAAACATAAAGGCATTTAAAGAGAATATTTAGGAAAATGTTCTGGGTAAAGTGTACAGTAGTATATATACACTACTATATATAGTAGTATATATAGTAGTAGAATATGTTTGCATATTTAGATAAATATACATACACATACACACACACATATATATAAATAAATAAATAAATATTTATTTATTTATTTATTTATTTATTTATTTCTGTGTCCTTATGACAACTGCCACAAAATCCAAAATCCACATTATTTATTTTATATCTTTGGAGAGAACTTCTTTCCTCTTTCTCTCTTCTGAATCACTCTCACATGTGTGCATGTGCATGTGTGTGTGTGTGTGTGTGTGTGTGTTAGTTACAACAAGGCCAATTCTGTGCTAGATGAAGGTAGACCCAAGAAAGACACCTTTAGGTAGAGAAGCAGAGCTATCTGATGGAAAAATAGCAGGAGGTTCAAAGGTAGAGTATGTTCTCCAATCTGCCCCAGAAGGGAATGGATATCAGTGGATATATATGTTCCAACTTGCAGTTGAGAGTATGGGGCAAAGAAAGCTATTGAGATACAGATATTACATCACTGAAGATGAATATGAATGGTATTTAACTTACGTAAACGATCTATGTCATCTGTCAGAAGTGTTGACTGTGAGTCAGGGATTTTGAAAAAGTCTGGGACAACAACTTCTAATGATTAGCAACTCAAAAAGTCATCAGAGGATGAAATTTTAAATGACTCCCTGAGTAATGGTGAATATTTGTCTGAAATTAGTACTGAGCGACTTTGTGTCACTGTAGCTATGATATCCCTCATCAACTAGCAACCTTAGAAAAAGTACTGAGAATCACTTGTGAACTGGTGATATTTGTATTTGTTTTGTTTCTGTGACTGTCACCAATTCAGTTGCTATGAACTTGAGTCCTGGGTATTGGATGATATTCTGTGATTCATTTTTCAGAAGTTATTGAAAAGAATTATTAATACCAAAAAAAAAGAAGAAAGAAAAAGAAAAAGGACTAATAAAGTAGACATGCAAAAAGTCCAGGGCATGGGTGACTGCTAGGGTCTGAATGTTTGTGTTCTCCCAAAATTCATAGGTTGAAACCTAATCTACACAGCAATAGTATTAAGAGGTAGTGCCTTTAGGATTGATTAGGTCATGAGGGTAGGGTGCTTATGAATGGGATTGCTACCCTTAAAAAGAGGTCCAAGGGAGTGTGTTTGCCCTTCCACCATCAGAAGATGCAGTGATAAGGTGCCTTCTATGTAGGAACTGTCACTACAAAAAAATTTATTTTGTTCCCAAATCTGCTGTTTGAGTAGTTTAGGTCGTGACATCTTGACTATGCTCAGCCTCTGCAGGGTGGGGGTTGTGGTTCAAAGGCTGGGACTGGGAATCAAATAGAGATTTTTTTCACTTCCACGATTGGCAGTCACTCTGGATATTAGCTAGGACCTTAGTTGGATTCAACCAGAACATTCAGACGTGGACTAGGAATGTGGCTCAGTGGTAGTATGTTTGCCCAGCATACACAAGTCCCTGGATTCCATTCTCAGCACAAGAGAAAACTTTTTAAAAAGAAAGAAAGAAAACATATAGACATGACTTCTCTATGAGGCCTATGCTTCCTCACAACATGGAGGCTCAATTAAAAAGGCAAGTATCCCAAGAGTGGGCAAGCCAGCTGGAAGCTATATCATATTTTATGGTTGAGCCTCAGAAGCATCATTTCCTTGCATTTTATTCATTGGGGGCAGTCAGTCACATGTGTCCACCCAAAATCAAAGGACATGAGTAGAGAAATAAACATACTGAGTTTCTTGTGCTACATTCTTTCCATCTAAACATATCACAAGACCTGCTTAGTTTCAAGGGAAAAAGACTCTTCTTTATGGGAAAATGGTAATGCTCTATAGGAATACCTGATCCTTGGAATATTGCTTTGGCTATTAGAGAATACAGTTTACCACATTCTACAAACTTCTTTTCAAATATAGTAAAGTTTGAAAAGTAAGGTCCAATTTCATTTAGTGACAGAAAAAAGAAAATCTAAAAATTTCACAAGTAAGAGCACAGAAAAAATTGTTACCTTTCTTCAGCAAATCAAATTTCCAGAGGTTTTGCGTCAATAGGAATTTTATTTCAGTAGTCAAAGGTAGAGTTTGACCCTATAATTTTATGGGTGCATCTCAGAAGAGAATCTGAGGATATAAGGAAAATTCTCTTCTGTTTGAAGCTTATTTTAGAAATAAGTAACCAATGAATCACTAAATAGCTTATGGTTATGTTTTTATTGACTCATGACTCATCATGTGCTTCTATTTTTTGGCAAAAATAATGTCTTTCCTTGTAGGTGATTTGCTCTATTAGACCTCATGCAGAAAAAGAGTTCTTTGCTTTATGTTTTACTCTGACTAGGTAATGACCTTAGTCCTGCTTCAGAGAAGTGACTAAGATGCTCAGTTGGGAAGATACTTAATTAAGTGTTCAAGCTATATGAATTCCACTTATGAGCTTATTGCTACTCAAACATTATTATCTAAAAGAGTTACTGTTCCTTATTAACACATGGAATTGGCCGTGAAGACCTAGCCCACCCAGGACACACAAGCCACCAAAGGGAGACCATGGATCTATTCTGGGAAGTTGTGCTCAGGATCAGGAAAATGAATGAGAAGACCTTTGAAGAGTCTGATCATCTTTTCCCACTGTCAAAAGCAGAGGGTGACCCCCACATCACATGACTTTGTTCTTTTATTCACTCCATTTCTTCCCCCATTGAGAGTCCTACTTCTAGTTCAACTATTAGCATCTCCAGAAATCTATCTGGAACCTTTCCCTGTTTCTCCAACATTATGTACTGTAAGTTCATCAGAATGAACCCAATTAACTACTTACTTTTATAAATTCGATATATGCAATTAAAATTTTAATATAATATTTTATATATTGCCTCCCTCTATCTCCTATCTCTGTCTCTTTCTTACTGTCTTTTAACATTTAACACAATAGTTTGAATTAGTCTTCCTTTGGATCTCCTACTGCAGAGATTGGTAATACTTGCCATTGTTATCCAGAACAAGTCCTGCCTGACAGTCCTGGGCTTTCCAATACTGACTTTATACCATTCACTGAAACTTACCCTGGACCCAATGATTATAGAAGAGGCAAAGGACAATTTTACATTAGTCTTACTTTGAAATTAGACCTGCCCATGTCTTCATATAAAATTGTGAGAGAATTTATTACCAAAACATATATGAGCTCCTTTCAAACAAACACTGGCAAGACTTAGGAGCACTAGTTTAGGGAATGTGCTTTTCCTGGCCAAAAATAAATAAGTTATGCAAAAACAAATGAATGCATAATACATTACATCACAATAAGAGGACATGATAAAAAATCTAATAACTTCACTTTTTGGTGCTCCTTTTCAGACTTTCACGTTTATTACAGGGAATGCAAGCATTGATAAATATTACTGGTGATACAATTCTGACATAAACTTTTTTGACTACTACTCTTTCAAGTTTCCAAATCAATGTAACCTAAAAGTAATCTTATAGCTTAAACTGATCTATGTTTAAAGACCATTTATGCATTTATAACTACTTACTTTTATAAATATAATATATGCAATTAAAAATTTTTAAATAAATTGTAGGGCTGGGGTAATGGCTCAGAGGTAGAGCACTAGCCTATCATGTGTGAGGCCCTGGGTTCAATCCTGAGCACCACACAAAAATAAATAAATAAAATAAAGGTATTTTTAAAAATTAATAAACTTAAAATAATTGTATATTAATGCCAATAAAGTGCAGCAAATCTCATCGGCAGCCACAAATTTTATTAGTAAATTTGTCTTTCATAAACTTGCTACATTGATTTTATTAAGCTTATTATAAGTAAATACATGTTTCATCTTACATATTTCACTTATTAACAAATTACAAATCTGTATTTTATATGCAAGTATTTCAGATAAGTTTTCTTGGAGGGGTATGAAATTAAAATATTTGGAAAAAATCTTGAGTAGCCACTGATTTAAGAGACTGGGATTACATGCATCAATTTTCTCTTCTCTTTTCATGCTTATTACAGAGTTTGTGTGTGTGTGTGTGTGTGTGTGTGTGTGTGGTTTTGTTTTGTTTGGTTTGGTTTGGTACTGAGGATTGTTCCCAGAGGTGATTTACCATTTGGTGATACATTTACCATATGGTGATACATTTACCATATGGTGATATATCATAGTTATATCCCCAGCCCTTTTTTATTTTGTACATTTATGCAGGGTCTCAGTTGCCCAGGCTGGCCTTGAACTTGTGGTCCTCCTGCCTCAGCCTCTCAAGTAGCTCAAGTAGCTAGGATTACAGATATGAGTCACTGCTCCCAGCTTACTGAAGATATTCTTCTTCTATATTATATCCCACCCAAAATATTGCAATAATCCCTTACTTGTTTGCCCTCCCTTTAATATGACCATCAAATCTTCTGCTTCTCACTGCCACCAGAGTAAAATTTCTAAAACCTTGATGTGGCAATGTCACTCTCCTGATTAAAAACCTCCAATGTTTCTTCACTGCCTAAAGGAAAGCCTGAACCCATCTGCTTGGCTTTCAAGACCCTTCAGCTTCCCTTTTTTAGATTCCTACCCCCTATCCCCACCCCCACCTCCAGGCCCAGCATCTGTCACAAGTGTCCTTGACCTCAGCCTCCTAGGGCTCTATTCACATTGCTGTGATTCACACAGGTTATTCCTCTACCTACAATATTCTTCTCTCTCCCCTTTCTTCCTTAGGTCTACCTAAAGTATATAAGCTCATTCTTCAAAACCCTATTTAAGTGCCACTTTTTCTGTGAGGGTTTCTTTGGTCTCCCCTTAAACCATTTTATTTATGCGTCTGTTTCTCTTGCTACAAGTTTCTCTTGAACTCTGTAGGAGCTCGGACTAGACTCTAACTTAATCCAATACAGTAACTCCAGAAATCATAAGACAGTAGAGAGTGGATCCTCAGTATTGGTTAAAACAAGTTATATCATAATTTTCTGGTGTCTCTGCTACCTGTCCTTATGGTGAGGATTTACAAACTAATTCTCAGTATGAAGCCATCTTAAATTTTGGTAATGGTACTGGAGACAGTTTCAAGTATATTATTACTAGGTATTACCTAGAGACCCCAAGAAACTAGAGACAAAGCAGCCAAACAAGACATAACCCCTTGCTGCTTTTCAAACACACTTTGTTTGCTATTGTAATGAGAAATGCATATGGTAAAGAGACTGTGCTAGGAAAATCAAATTACCAAATTCAGACTTGGAAGTGTGCATTTGGCATTTCAAAAAAGTTCTATAGTTTTATATGGAACTGTGTTTTTCCAGAAAACCAACTTCCTTTTTAGTAAGGTACAATTGTTTCAGATATATCTCAGGGCAGATGGAAAATACCAGGAACATGTATATCAGCACTGAGAAGCATATTTAAAATTGGAGCTAGTTAAAGTTCCTTCAAGTCTATTAAATTGCAAATAGAATGTTTGCTTGTCAATTTTACATTTTGTAATCACCAGGCTTTAGAACCTTGGATGTGCATTCAAGAGGGACAATGGAAGCTTCTCTACTTTGCCTTCTTCTCTTTGGCATATATTCTGAAGATGTCAGCACTTGAGGATTCTCTACAGTGAACCTCTAGCTAAGTAGGCTAATTAGGAGGGGGAAAAGAAACTAACCATGCTAATTTTCTACCATTACATCAACCCATAGTAATATTGTCCTCTCATGAAGTGAGAGGGGGAGCAGCAATAAGGGTTCAATCCAGATCACTTATTACCCACTAGGAATAGCATCTTTCATTAGAACATGTTAAGTCTTGCCTTGATTTTAAGGGGTAATAAGTTTAAGCACTTTTTTTCTGGAGAGCTCTCTAATCCAGCATAGAGCACCACACTATAAGGTTTATGGAAGCATCACTTGCACTTTAATGGAATGGAGAAGACTGAAGTTATCAGAAGGCACCTCAGAGAATAGAATAGTAGGGATAATGAAAGGAATACTGCAAAGAGCCCCTTAGGGAAATTGGTGGAGGAACCATACCCTCCCACAAAAATAGGGAGAGAAAACATGCTGGAGTAGATTATAGAAGGAGAAGCTAATAAGCTGTGGGCTTCAGTTTGATTCCAAAGCCAATAGGCATTAGGGCCACTTCCTAAGCAATTCAATCTCTGCCCTTTGCTGAAGCAGCAGGACTCAGACCACATTTGAGATGGAATCACTCCTGGGCCACATGGCCACAGAGGAGGGATGTGGAGCTGGACGAGTTATGTAACTCATTGCTTTTACCTTGTTATCTGAAAACAGCAGTGCATTCTGTGTATAGCACATTGAAAAAATTCAAGAAAATAAGACATGAAAAATGCGTAGAACAGAACCTGACCTACTAAGTGCTCAATGCATAGTAGTTACTTTAAAAAGATGTCAAGAATATTCATTTGAAATATTGCCAAATTTATCTTAGCCAGGGAAGTCCAGGGAAGTCCACAAGCCTCTGTTTATTTAGCTTTGTCTTTGGGATTTTAACCTTGCCACTTCTAGTCTCTTCTAAATTCTTTAGGCCTGGAAAACAGAACAACTATAAATAAGTTGTGTAGACCACAATCTGGAAATAAAATTAAATTTCTTTTTTTTTCTTGGAGAAGGTCAGCTAATTGAAGTTTCAAACATGATGAGATATTTCTCCTTGAGAATAAATTTCCTGCCCCTACTAACACTCATAACACACATCCTTATTTTTTCTTTTTTGGTGTGGAAAACCCATCCTTCGTGAGCTATTGAATCCTATAAGGTGCTGATGTGAAAGTCTCAACTTGTTCTATTAATTTTTTCTTTCAAAAGAACTATTTATTATATGTATGTCCCTTTTTACAAGCTTTTTTTTTTTTTTTTGTAGGGTGGTAGCAGACAACTCTCACATTAGGGACCCATGTCTTTGGTTTCTCAGTAACTCAGAAGACAGCCAACATCAATGTTCTCTCCATTTCTAACTTGATCACAGCAAAGTCATGATGGCTACAGAGTTACCCAGTGATCTAAATTTCAAAACACTTGTGAAAATAGACACTTGGCAAGCAAGTTAAACTACATCAAGAATCATTTTGCAAAAGTTGAAATTATATCTCAAAACAAGATTATCTGTCTTTTACTTTACAGAATGCAGTGCGTTTATATTCCTATTACTTAGAAAGATCTTCAAAATGGAGAAATTTGGGAATTAGTTGGATATTTTATTTTAAAAAGTAAACACTATTTCCTGCCAGATATTTTGTTAAATGCTGAATGTACTTAGGACACAAAATAGACATAGATCCTAGGTTCCTGGAATTTAATTTATACATATAATTCTTCCATGAAGTTTAAACTCAGGAAGCTTCTAGGTTCTCAGGACATGGATTCTGATGCAAATAATTTGAAAGGAGCCCTGGAATCTGCAATTTCCCTGGGCACTTCAGGTGATACTATTATTAAACACGCACATTGAAAACTCTGGAGCTGTAGATGATCTAGCCATGTCTCATCAAGAAGAAAAGGGTTGTGGTCAGCATTTCCATAGCAGTAACTTAAAATGAAGGGACACAGATGTCTGTTACCTCCTATAGCATATTGTGAGCCCAAAGTCTAACTGTAAAACGGAGGGGGATGATTCCATTTTATAGGGAAATTTTGCATAAGAAGCAAGCTTTATGGTTACTGAGGCTCTTTCAGGCACTCCATCT
Organism: Urocitellus parryii; assembly: GCF_045843805.1. Taxonomy (NCBI): domain Eukaryota; kingdom Metazoa; phylum Chordata; class Mammalia; order Rodentia; family Sciuridae; genus Urocitellus; species Urocitellus parryii. The sequence goes on along the minus strand of NC_135540.1, from coordinate 37,683,183 downwards.
TCCAGCTGTGACCAAGTCTCTTAGGACCCTTCAGTACGTGTTCAGCCTCTTTCCCAAGCCCCTTGATACTCATCCAGCTGTTCAGAGAATAAGCCAACTGAATCAACATGAGCTATATTTACCACAAGTGAAAGACTATCACTACTTGAGATAGCAGCAGGGAATTCTGACATCTGGTAGCACCAGATGATTAAGAAAAGCATTTGGCAAATCAAAATAGGTGAAGCTTAGGAAAGACAGCTGCTTCGTGGGATCAGGATTAAACCAAGCCGGTTAGAAGAGGAATTGTCTCAAATGACAGCAGACTTGCCTGATAATTTGCAAAACTGATCCTTAATTCTTCAAGGTGCTCATCCTTATAGATGCCTAGATAAAGCACCTGGTGTTACTCTATTATATAAACAAATACCATATAAAATTAGATGCTCATTTAGACATTGTCTTTCTCAGCTGAAGATTTGAAAAAGAAGATTTCGTAGCAATACTAAGAAACTCTGAATGTCTTTCATCAGTAAGGTTTCTTGTGGGAAATTTAGTTTACTTATTCTTTTGGGGTAGTTGCCATAAACAAATGATGTGCTCAGTAATGGTGTGAGATGGAAGGCAAATGATCCTTCTAGAAAATGCAGAAATCCTACATACTTCTATCCTTTGGCATATATATTTATATCTCTGTTTGAAATGATGTATCTTCTGTACACCAGAGCTCAAGTAACACTGACCACGGAAAAATGTGCACTAAATAGGTTGCAGAGACCTCGCTGATAAAGAGTTGAGATTAAAGGTCTGGAAAATCATCTATTGTCTAATGAGATAAAGAAGAAGGATTGGAAAAAGGGTTTTACTGAGATGCCTTAGGCTCTGTGGTTAGCATTTCCACTCTTCATTCATTATCCATTCCTTGAGCAGTTCTTTCTTTAATGTCCAGAGTGTGCACCCTCCAGGGCTTAGTGTGGGGGACACCAAGGTGAGCAAAGCAATCCCCACACACTACTTTGCTTCTCCAGCATTTCTCAACACCAGCACAAGGTGGTGGGTGAGTCACTACTTAGAGAATGAAGAGGCTTATCTGCAATGCTACAGTCTCCTCAAATTTTCTGACTTCTTCAAATTTCTTACCTTTTGTCTTTGTGCTAATAACCAAGAACTCACTTCGGTGAGTTGCATTAAAACACATTTATTTTTTAAGAGCCATTAAATAATTATGAAACTACTTAGTATAGCTTCAGGTGCTTTGACTAAGGATACTTAATGCCCTCAAAGACAGTTTCAACCCTAGTTTTCCCATTATTTAAATCAGTTCCTGACAGATTATTAGTAAGTTATTCAAGATGAATATTAAATGTTCTAATTCCTCAACTATAGCAATAATGTGAAATTGGTGCATTATAAAACATTCTAAACCATCACTGATAGATAATTTTGAAATGGATGTTATTCAAGGGTGCTTATTTAAGATTTGCCTCATGAATGATGGTCATTAACCAATTTTAAGAGCTCATATTTTTCCCCTATGGTCTTATTTACCCAGATTTCTTTTTGCCTTACACTGAGAACTCTGTAGAAATTATTTTCAAAGTTATCTCAATAAAAGGATAGAAGCATCTATATGTGGTCTCTTTATGCATTTATCTAAGTTTCCTAATATTCCAAAGCCCATTTACCACTAAAAACAATTACTATTTGCTATCTGCTAAAACTGAGCCAGGCATTGTGTAGATCTTGCGTAAGTACTGATTCACCATCACATACACCAGTTCTGCCAAATAAGATTTATACCACTTTAACAGTAAACCAAGACTTAGAAGATTGAGTAATTTGGCTGAGTTTACACAGCTAGTGAGCAAAAATGCCAGATCCAAGTTACAGGGAACAAGACTCCTAAGACTACCCCCCCCACACACACCCCATTATACCAACAGTCAAGAAACTCTGCAAATACATGAGTAATTTGTCTAAGTGACCCAAAACCATAAAAAAGGAAAGACTACATACTCTCTAGAACTAGACATAAATAAGGATGATTCATTTGTTAATCTTGGTATTCAAATTCTTTATATATTTACTTATTCTTTAGCTATTTGGTCTGTCAAGTTCTCTCAAAAGATGAAAGGTGCTTGTTAAGTCATTTGATCTAAAAATATAATTTTTTCAGCTCAGATTATTTTTTCATGTTATTTTATGACTTATTGCTTTCTCTCCATATGTTCTATTTTTCCTTTTAAACTTGCTGATATCTGCTTGCTAAACTCCTAGCTACTTTATTTTATCTCTTATCTTTTAAATCATTATTTCCATTTCTTGGTATGTTTTTAGCTTCGTTTTATAAGGCTATATGTTAATTTGAATCTTTCATATTATTAATTCATTTCAGCAAAGTCCATTCACTTTTCATTTTCTCTACAGTTTTTTTTAATCACATTTTTATTTACCAAAGAGCTATTGAGCACCTATGATGTTCTTAGCACTGATCTAGGGTATTGTGTTATATCAATGACTAAAACAATAACTATCCCTACCTATGCAAAGTTCATAATTTAGTGGGGAAAGACAAATTGATAAGAAGCATAGCGACTGAGCTAATTATATAACAGTAAGAGATTAAATGCTATGGAAGAGAAGGGAAAAAAATAAGTAGGAAAGAGAGTTCAAAAATGCAAGAAGGTGGAGACAGATGGTTGTATTAAATAGGCAGAGTAGGCCTCACTGGGAAATGGAGATTTGAAGAAGGAAGTAAAGGAGGTAAGGTAGTTAGCAATACTGATCTCTGAGGGAGAACATTCCAGGCATAGACGACAAGTGGTCTTTACGATAAGTCTCTTGTTTGGGTTCCAATGTGGTTGGGAAAGAATGGGTAATGGGAAGATAAATAGTGGAAAGGGTGGAGTGAATTGGCTAAGGACTGTAGCCCCCTCTAGTGGCTCTGTTCTCAGTGAAATCAGGAGCCGTTGCAACATTCTTGGGCTTAAGAGTCATGATATGACAAATGTCTTAAAAGGCTCACCTTGTCTACTCTGCTGACAACAGATTCTAGAGGTGAAGTATTGAATGAGGGAGACTCAGTGCAGTAATTCAGGTGGAAGATAATGATAGCTGGGACCAATAAAGTCATGTCAGCAAAGATATATTCTAGTTACAATCCATAGAATTACTGGCTGACTGATTATGGAATATGTGAGAAAAAGAAGGGTTCAACAAGACTCCAAGGTTTTCGACCTGAGCAATTAGAAAAATGAACTTATCTTTAAGTGAGATAACAAGAATTCAATTTGGGCCACGCTGAATTTCAAGTAACTATTGAGTATTTAAGTGGAGATGTCAAGCTGGAAATTGAATATTACTTTTCTATGATGGCTGTAACACATTACCATAAACTTAATGATTTACAGCACAAATTTATTATCTTATGGTGCTGTAGGTCAGAAGTTCAACATGGGTCTTACTGGACTGATATAAAGGAACTGACAGGGCTTCATTTCTTTCATAGGTTTAAAAGTAGTTTCCTAATAATTTGGATTGTTGCAATGTTTGCAGTTGTAGGACTGAGATCCCTGTTTGCTATAGCTGTTCTCTGAAACCAATCCCAACTTCTTTGGTTTTACTCACCCTTTCTCCAACATTGAAGTCAAAAATGGTTGTAAAGTCCTTCTTGTGTTTCAAATTTTTCTCCTTCTTCTTCCATCTCATCTCTCTGACTCCTTTCCTCTGCCTTCCTTTTCCAGTCTTAAAAACACATTTGATTACATTGGGCACACCTGGATAATTCAGAATGCTCTCCCCATATAACTTCCCTTGACCTTGATCACCTATGAAAAACCTCTTTCACTCTACAAGGTAACATATTCACAGGTTCCAAGGATTAGGGCAGTGAATCTTTTAGGGAGCCATTCTTTTGTCTTCTCAGACATATAAACATGAAATTCAAAAGAAAATTTTAGACCCAGGGAGATACGAATTTGAAGTAGTTGACATACAGGTGAGTTTCATAGGAGAGGTGATTTAGATAAAGAATACAACAAAGGTTTGCTCTGGAAGAATAGTGTCCATTGAAAGAGGCTGAGAAGAGACAAAAGAAAAAACAAGTGTATTAGTCCATTGGTATTTAATCCAACAAAAATACTGTAGACTGTGTAGATCCTAAATAATAGAAATGTCTTTCTTATTGTTAGGAGCCTGAAAGTCTGATATTAAGGTACCAGAATGGTTGGGTTGTAATGAGGACCATATCCTCTGGGTTACACATGCTGTTACATGTTATATCATCACATGGCAAAAAAAAAAAAAAAGAAGATAATTCTCTAATGTCCTTTTTATAAGGGCACCAATCCCCTTCATGAGGGCTCTGCCCTCCTGGCCTAACTACCTCTAAAAAGCCCACCCTTCAACTGTCATCACACTGAAAGTTAGGATTCCTACCTATTAATTTTGGGATGGCATAAATATTCAGCACATTGAAAACACATTGTGGTTTTTCTGCAAATGGATTAAATGCATTCTCTTATGGTTTTAGTCTTAAAAATCCTTTGTTTTCTTCCAGTATTTGTTATGATTTAGATATGGGGTGTCCCATAAAGCTTATTTGTGAAACAATCCAAGAACTTTCAGAGGTGAAATTATTAAACGATGAGATTTATACACTAATCCATGAATCAAACCACTTGAATGGATTAACTGAGTAGTAAGTGATGGCTGGAGGAGGTAGGTCACTGAGGACATGCCTTTGGGATATATATTTTTTCACTTGTGAGAAAAGGTCTCTCTCTCTGCTTCCTAGCAACCATGACCGAGCAGCTTCCCCCACCATGCCCTTCCACCATGACATTCTGCCTCACCTTGGGCCCAGAGCAATGGAGTCACCCATTATTGGACCCCTGAAACCATGAGTCACAAATAAATATGTTTTCCTCTACATTGTTCTTGTCAGATATTTTGGTCACAGCAATGCAAAAAATGACTAAAATACTAATTTTATCTTCTTTTACAATTGTCATTCTTTTAGTGTAGCACACTTTCATTACTACTAGTAATTCCCCTTTAGTAATAGACATCTGTTATTATTGTGCTTGGTCTTCTTCCAGCAAGGTGCTGAGCCCCTTTAAAAAAAAATTAGTGCCACTTAGCATCCTCACGCTGTGGGACATCATGGATACCTCAGCATCTATGGAGACAATTCCAGAAATGGATTTTCAGATAATGAAATTAAAACAAAAGTTTCTTTTCCAATGGAAAGACAAGTACTCAAACTGGGTTCTCTCTTCACATGTGAAGGGGACCTTCAAATTATTCTAGGTGTGAAGGAAAGGTGGAAGAAGACTTCATCTAACCCTAGGAAACAGGGTCAATTTAACCCAACAGGGCAATGCCCATGATGGCTACCAGCAATTTTGGCACCTTCAGGCCTTCCCCAGGGATGACCACATCATATAATCCTGTTCTGAATTTAGTCTCCAGTTGACTTGACACCCTCTTCACAAGGTTGGTGGTCTTCATCCTAGCTTCTGTTGAAAAGGCAAAACTCTTGGGCCCCCATTACCATTTGTGTATGATAAACAGTTTAGCGCCACACATGCTTTTTCTTGTCAGTGTGGAATCAACAAACAAAATCACAACAACTTTAGTTTAAAGCTTTCAATTTGTTTTATTTGCAATTCTAGAATTAACACCTCGTTCTATAGAACAGAACCGGTATTCCTATGACCTGAGCTGAGTTGGTTGACTTTAGGGACAAAAAGGAGTGAGTAAAGCAGAAACAAGGAACAAAAAGCATATTGGTTGTTTCAAAATTACTTTCCTTATAGAGTTAAAACTGAGAGAACTTTTTTAGCTCACCAGTTAAGATAAACTGGGCCACTTTGGGTGAGTTTCTGTGAAGCTCCTGGTTTTTTGTTTGTTTTGTTTTGTTAAACTGGTGTGTTTCAGATTTCAGTATAATTACATGCACCTAGCATGAGTCCTTCTGGTTTGTTCTGCTCTCCTGGACATAGCACAAGAGGCTAGTCCCAAACATCGGCCTCCTACAAACTGCATTTAACAATACTATGGAACTTAGACCTTAGCGGCTGGTCTACCACCAAATCAGCCCTAAGTCACTCAAGCAGAGAACGGAAAATAGATCACAGACAAATATGGAGGCTGCTGGATTGTTTGCAATTTTAAAATAACACTTTTCCTGGTTGCTCATTAAAACTATTTTTTTTTAAAAAAAGCCTTGCACTTCAACCTAACACATGTATTACATGTGGAAAAACATGGGGACTCTTGTCTTGATTATGATCCCAAAACTGTCACAGAAGATGTGTCTCCTGAAGAGTCTGGGGAGTTTTCAGAGGGAAGAAGGGACTCGACTCAGACCAGTGGGGTCCTTGGCATGTATGACAGAAAACAATTTCAGCATGCACCAGTCAGAGGCATAGACAGAGGAAGTAGATACACATTTGAAGAAGGATGCCGGCCATCTCAAGAGTGAGAGATGCAGTGGGGGGATTTCCAGTTCTTTTAAAGATAACTCAGTGAGAGGTGGTTATGCAACAGTAGGCAGAAATGATATTAGTCTGGTGATCTCAAGACAGGTTTTAGTGGTCTGATCAGTCTCCAGATCCTTAGTCTGATGTGGTCTTCATTATCTGATCAATAGATAGCACTGGAAAGTTCCCTAAATTACAAGTTCCCCAAGATATTATATCTCTCTCTGCTTAATCTATTTATTGGGTCTTAATTAATAGTGCACAGACACGTTCATTCACAGATTTCTCAGGAATTCTGGGAGTAACAGTCCTGCAAGAGAGATGGGCTTAGAGAATGACATGCCTGGAGAAATATACAGGGCTTCCAAACTGAAATTAGTATTCCTTGTCCTTCCTTTTCCTACTTTTTTACTTCTTCTATTCTACCTCAAGATCATGCTTGGGCTCAAAACTACTTAGGAGTACATTGGGGACACAGATCTACAAGGACACATGGTGCCTTTTCTGCTGGAGCCCCTAGGGATGCCTGAGAATGGACCTGCACTCACCCAGCTCTGAAAGGTATGCTCATCTGGCCACTGGGTTATTCTCTTCACCTGAACCTGAGCAGGCAGACACACCACCAAAGTTTTCTGAAATGAGTTGGCAACAGAAAATGGCAATGGCTTGATGGATCTATACTTCTCAGACTTTGACAGGTTTCCCAAATGAGGACCCTTCCCAAATGATGGCCCTGGGAAACTGCTCTCTACCTGAAAGGATAATGCATTTCTTTTAAATTGTGTGGAAGTCTCTAGGCAGGATAGGTCCATTCCCACTAAAATCAACAAAGCCTCATTTCCTCTAATCGCACTATTGGATTCCTTGCATCTATCCCAGTCTCAGTGTGATGCCCCCACAGGAAGGCAGATCCTAGTTATGTAGGCCTGAAGCTAATATGATCAGAAGACGATGGGGGGCTCTTTAATAAAAAGAATATAAAATTATAGTTGCAAAATTAAGGTTAATATTGATTTGGAATGAGAAATAATAAACAACAAGTTGATGGTAGCTTGACGATTCAAATCCTTATCTTTTAAAATTTCTTTAAGGCAATTTGTCAAAAAATTCGTACTTAAAATTCTTCCTGGTGGTGCCCCGATTCCTCCTCATCAATAATATTCTGTAACTCCGAAGGCTTCCATTATTTAAAAGTTTATGCTTCAATTAAAACCTCCTCTGCAATTTTGTGATCCCTTCTGGTCCAATTTCCCTTGAAATCAAGAAGCTATTTTCCAACTTGAAACTTACCATTCTACAGAACCAGCTTAAATTGCTTATTCTTGATTTGGGGCCTCATTGAAAGAAAAGTTATTAGTTAGGTTATTCATAACTAGTTGACAAAACATATGGGTTAAATACTCTCTAATCTAATTTCCAAGAATGGGCAGGGAATGGGGAATATATGTCTTTCGCTCATTTATATATGGAACTTGGGGTTGGAGTTGTAGCCCAGTATCAGAGCACTTGCTTAGCATATGTGAGGCACTGGACTCGATCCTCAGCACCACACAAACACATAAATAAATAAAATAAAGGTATTGTTTAAATATATGGAACTTATGGGCCCTTTTTCCTATTTATCTCTGAATTTCTAGCACTAAGCAAAGCACCTTGCCCATATATTAAAGAACTTTTTTGAATAAAAAGTACAAAGACTGATTATTTGATATGTATTTCTCATTGCTTTACAAAAGAACTAAATGATAAAAAAAAACATGAACAATGCACAACTTAACAATAGCTTACTGAAATTCAGTGTAAGAAAAACAAGTAATAAACCACTGCAGAATTTCCTTCGGAATTATTAAGTGAAAAGACAAAATAACATTTTCCCATATGTCTCCCTATTAATAAAATTAGCATCCTTTTAGGATTTGTATTTGGTGGTCTTTGATTTTTCAACAAATGAAAAATAATTTGGTGTCTTTGCTTCAACCTCTTAAATTCAGTCTTAACTGGAGAGTGGAGATTTCATCACACTTAAATCATTGTTCTGTTCTTTTGCTTTTCATTTATTATCTATGTTACATATTTCCAAAAGTATTAGAAAAATATTAAAATCAACTTTTTGTGGGATTTTCTTTTTTGGGGGGTTATTAATTTGTACCTTGATTTTTGCTTTGTAGACACACAAAAAAATATCAAAATTATTTTTCCCTTTCCCTTACACAAGAACTTAGTGTCTCTAAGAAAATGACTTCATGGATTATATAGGTAGCATCAATGAGTGTATAAATGAGGTATTTGTGAGAGATTAAATGGAAAGTTCTTTCTAACCAAAGCAGCTGCTACTCAAATCCAACTCTGAGGAACACAGGCCCACCATTTCCACACTCTACACCTTCCAGTTTTCCATGAACATCCAGAAATATGGATTTAAAAAAAAATTGGTTAAGTAATTCAATTTAACAACAATTTAAAAAAATGCAGACCAAACAAAATACATCAGTGGGCACATTCTGTCCACAGCTGCCAATTTGTAACATCTGGTTTAGTGACTATAATTTTCTTAATCCTAGAAGGAACTAAATTTTTATTTTGTCTTATTATTCTGTACAATAACTTTTTAAGCCTTCTCTCCCTTACTTGAGAGCTCAGGGGCCTATGAAAAAATAGGATGGAATTATCTCAGAATTCAAGGATACAGAGACAAAAATTGGAAGGATTTAAGGATAAGAAAGTAGCACAAATCCAGGAAAGATTTGTTTCATCAGATTGAGAGACAATTAAGGGCAAGAGATTTTTCAAATGGCAGAACTGTGAGTCCAACCACCATATTATTTCCAGGAGAGGGCAGAGCTGGCTGTAGGGATGGGTATGCCCATGAAATGAACATGAAAAGGTATAGTAATCTGTCTTCAGAGGATTGTGTCTTATTCAGCCTGCTATAACGAAATCACCTGGGCTAGATAATTTATAAACAATAGTATTTCTCAGTATTCTAGAAACAGGGAAGTCCAAGATCAAGACACCAGCAGATCCAGGGGCTGGTGAGGGCTCATTCCTCATAAAGGGATTTGGGGAGTGGTAAGATGGCACTTGAGTAAAACTCACCTGTAATCAATCATGTCCCCATAAAAATATCCATTTGAATGACTATTCAGTTCCCAAGAGCTAAGGAAACCAGGTGACAGACCACAGTCTGGTTTTAGCATTCTAATAAGTGAAGACAGGTTGAAGAAGGTAGAAAAAAAGAGTTATCAGAGTCACCCTTCCATCAACTCCATACAGTATGCAGAGAGGTGCCTCTGCTTGGGAAGGAAGAAGGAACTAGGCCCACGCTTGGATGTGAACCTCAGTAGCAAGCCCACCATGGTAAAACCATCTACTGAGCAGAGCACTACTCCCCAGGCCAGGTCATGCCTTCCAAGTAGCTGGACCCATGTTACCCTGGTGGCCATGGAACTGCCTCCTCAGAGATGGACTTTCTTGCTGTATCCTCGCATGGTGGAGGGGCAAACAAGCTCTCTCAGGCCTCTTTTATGAGCACTAAACCTATTCATGAGAGTTTCCACTTCAAAGACCTAATCACCTCCCAACACACCACTTTTTAATAACAACTTATTGGGGATTAGGTTTCAATATACAAATTTGGGAGAAGAAGGGATAGAAACATCTAGACCATACACAACTTTGGAGACTCAAACCATCATTTCAATAGTAAACATTGTGGCCACAGTCTGGAAACCAGTTCCTAAATTTCTTCAGTTACTTTGCTTGGGTGTTTAAGCTGCTCTCTGTTCCCCTACTTCCATGGTAATATAATTTTGAGTGAGGCCTGTGGCCACCCAGCCAATGATATTCCTAACCCTTACAGCTAACTGTGGCCATATGAACACGTTCTGGCTAGTGAAGAAGAAATGTGTACACTTTTAAGGCGGCCTAATCTCTCATCTCTTTCCTTCAGTGGAAATGTGGACTTAATCCATTTTGGATCAAGAGTTGAAAACCACAAGTTGAAAAAAAAACAAAGTAATAACACCGAAGGAAATACCATCAACCCTTGACTACCTCTCCATAATTTAATGTGAGAAAGAAATGTTTCTAACTTGTATAAGTGACTGAATTTGTGGGTCACTTTATTACATAAGCCTGGTTTACTCCCTAATGAGTTAAAGAGGCTTGGAGTTTTTATAAAATCCCAGGATAATACCTCAGGGATGCCTCAAAACAAAAACAAACAAGGAATATTTAAAGCCCAGGAGGATGAAGTCTGTATCTGATTTTATTCAATTATTTTTATTATGATTTTGTTTTGTTTGGGTGTTGAATACTGGGGATCAAAGCCAGAGACTTGCATATGCTAGGCAATCACTATGACACTAAGCTATACCTCTAGCCCCAGATAGTTTATTTAGAAAAATGTAATATTTACATGCCCAAATACTATGAAAGAATTCATACTGATTACATGTTTTTTTACCACTGAAAATAGAAATAAAACTGAGTGTCTTGCCTTGGCAGTTCTCGTCTTGAAACATTTAGTATTTTCTCGGATATCTCTGCCTTGGCGAGGGTCTGGGTTAGGAGTTATTGCCCATGAGTATGGTATCTGTTTACATAATAGATCTATTCCTAGATACAATTGTATCATGTTTTTATTTTTAAGCTATTGTTACTTGTTTTGATGTCTAGAGCTAACTATGGTGTGTGCTTTGGTTACTCTAGACTGTAGCCTGAGATTTTTTGACATGAAATCTTAAAAAGAAACTAATTTACTCTCTCTCAACAATAAATTGAGGCATAAGGATTTTTTATCCACCCACTATATTATGATTGATATTCTTAATTCTTCTTTGCAAAATGATACTAAAAATTATTTCATTTAACGAATTGAGGAAATGAAGATTCAAGAAAAGAGGCAGAAACACAATTCAGTTAAAAGAACCTTGTGAGGTATAACAGACCATCTGTATTTATAAGAACCTTATCACTAGATATATCATTTATGAATAGAAACTTCAAGCTACAATGATCCTCAACACAATATTAGAATGGACATCAAGGATCCCTTTAAAATATTACATAATCCTTAGCAGAACAAAAACATATTTCAGGAAGTTTTGTCGTTATTCTAAAATCAAAGGAACATTTTCTTTTATGGTAAAATAAAAGCCAGGATCTATTTCTTTCTTTTTAATACAACTCTAATCAGTATTTTAAAAAATTGAAAAAATCGGGCAGTTTCTATATTTTAACAAATAATTCCTCAAAGCCATGTACTGAGAGTAATTGCATATAATAAGTAATCTATGTCAAAACATTTTCAATAACAGTACAGTGTGTTTACATTCCTTGAACTTCTTCAATCCATATGTTCTTGGACAATCTTATATAATAGGCATCATACCCAGGCAGCCCTCATTAATGTATCTGTGGAACAAATGAATGAGTGAAGGGAGGAATTAATGGGCACCTGCCAAAATTTCCACTGAGATAAACTATTAACTACCTAGATGTAGCATCATGCTTTGGTTGCATTATTTTGTTTACTTATATTTTCAGTAAAATTTTTCTTCAAAATTTGGAAGCCATGTACTAGGGAAAGTTTTGAAAATGCCACATCTTGATCCATAAAGATAAAAGGGTTTGCATAACTCATAACCTGTACCATAACTAACAGAAATGCACTAAACTGAAGTATATCATGGAATAAACCCCTAGAGGAAATCAGGTATAATATAGCCCAACACTATCCCAAAAAATAAATAAATAATTGAGCTACAAATGCAAACCATGTATGTCATTTAAAATTTTCTGCTAGCCTTCTGAAAAAGTAAACAAAAAAATAAGTGAAAGTAATTTTAGTGATATATCTTATTTAGCTGAATACATCCACATTCTAAGCTTCTATGTACAATCAATAAGATAATGCATGAGATATTTTATTTTTTGTGAACTAACTCTTCTAATCTGTGTATTTTACACTTATATATCATGTCACAATTTGGACAAGGTACAAATTTAAGGGCTTAACAGACACATGAGGCGTGGACTAACATAATGTGCAGAAAAGACTTTGGTACTTTCCTTTTACTGGAAGTGACCTCTTTATCAAAGAGTAGGTGACAGATACAGTCCTCTGGAATTTTTGTTTAGTTAAAAGTATTGTTAATATCCAAAATATTAAATATAAAGCATTCCAAATCTGAATAGAAGTTATTTGGAAGGTTTGTGCATGTTAATGATACATGACCCTTAAAACCTGGAGTGGTAGGCTACATGAACCAATAAAACTCAGATTTACAAATTTTAATTAGAAATACTAAGAATTACTTCACACTTAACCTCATGCTTCTTGACACCATTAACTGAAGACATGACCTGTTCTTGACTTGAGTCTAGGACTTGGGGTTTTCTGCAGTTCTGTGAAATGAGCATGACTTTGAAACCAATCATTTATATCTCACCAATGCCATCACATCCTCTTTTGCTAAATGAAGCCAGTTAACACCTGTGTTGAGAACTTTCGTACCTCATAGGTAATATTGTAAATTGCTTTTGTCCCTTCCATTCTGTCAATTTGTCCCTGGCTGCCTTTCCTTTGCTCATCTTAAGTGAGCTGCTGTCACCCTTCCACACCTCTAACTGCCCTTGTGCAGAACTGTCCTTTCAGACCATGAACAGAGCTACATGAACACCTCCCTTAGCATCCAGCAGGCCTCACCCTGGCCTGTGCTCCCACCAGACCCCATCGCACCAGCCTCCATATCCTCCTGCTCGCCTGTATTAAAAGATAGGACAAAATTACACATCCAGAGGCAATTACCCAGTTTCTGCTTTAGCTACACCTTTTTCTTATTTTTTTGAATTCCTGCTGCGTATTTTTTATCATTATTTCTCATCTCATTAGCACCTATCTCACTGGGGAGCATAGAATTAAAAGCAGTGAACACAAGTCAGTCTATTTTAGATATTAACAAGATCCTTTTAAAATGCTATGGAATAAAGGGCACTTGAACTATTGGGAAAATAATCCCAACAGAGCTATGGTTCAAAAATGTGCCACATAGGGGAGTCAAAATCAAAGAAGGTATAAGTAAAGTGAGACTGACAGGGAAACGGGAGATGTCCTCCAATTCAGCACAGGAAAAGTCATATCACCACAGGCCTTTAATGGAATAGCCCAAGAAAGTGAGTAAAGTCACAAATTGCCCACGTCTTCAGTCAGTCTAATTAAGGTTTCAGACCCTCTCCAGGAAAGAAATGTGTATTAAGTGTGTGTGTGTGTGTGTGTCAGAGAGAGAGAGAGAGAGAGAGAGAGAGAGAGAGAGAGAGAGAGAGACATGAAGCAGGAAAAGAATCTATCAGTCTTATAAAGGATTCTGAGTAAATGTTAAATGTGTTATTTCACATTCAACTTAAGAGAACTCTATTTTTACAAAGCACTGTATAAAATTCTAAATATTTCTAAGAATTTGGGTTGGGCAAGCCCGTCATATGCTAGGGAAGTAAGGAGATTGGCCATTTCCATTAATAATAATTTAACTGAAAAAATTCCAATTTCAGTTTGTGATTTGTTGACTGAATGCTAAAATGTGAAGTATGACCTATCCTAGTAGAGTTTAGAGTCAAGAAAGGAGTAATGTAGTCCTCTAATGTAAAAAAAAAAAAATCACAGGCAATGAAACAAACAGAGAGCAAAATGTACACGTCAAATGTAATTTCTAGATAATTTTTTTTTCTTTGTAATCTGCACTGGGTTTAGATTGCTCCAACCTTGATTGTAATGCTATTCCTATCAGCTACTAGCTCTATAGTATACATGGAATCTGAGCCCACTTTTCTCCTTGTACAAATTGTGATTCTTACATTCATAAGTTCTGTTTCCTCAACTTTGACATTCTGACCCAATTCTATTTTCAAAAACAGTGTTCTAGAGTTTACAATTTAAAACACCCACACACAAACAAATAGAGCAGTTTTTAAAAGTTAAAAAAATGCAACAATATAAAGTTCAAGATGAAGAAAGGAGATCTTTTATTAGAGAAAATAGAAATATTAAGCATTAAAATCTTCAAATTTCTTGGAAGTCAAAACAAACAGAAAAAGAGGATGGGTTATAATCCCACTATCTGATCAGAAATAGTTTCTCCTTTATAGAGAAAATCTCAAAAAAATTGTTATGAGACACTTTTCTTTATGAAGATCTCATGCTCAGTGAATTCAACACCAACACTGTAAAAAATTCAATTATTTCTCCCCATAAGATCATAGAAACCATTAATAACTGTCAACATAACTCTTAGGTTATCAGACCAGGAATAGAGATTGTGGTTTGCATTTTTACAAATGACAGAAAATAATTTTACTATCAGTTTTCAACACACAAAGAAAACATTCTTGTCAACTTTGATTTTTCAAATTCCTTTTCTTCTAAGACAGTTTTTGAAGTTGTCTAAATATGGATAACAATTTCTTTCAAAATCTAAGACTCCTATCCATATTTTTGGTTAGGGCTAGAGATAGCTTTGAATGACTTAGGTTCGTCTGGACTATATGGCATTGGATGACGGATTGGCCACATTCTAGTTCCCTTATATTCTGTAAATAGCATGGAGGAAATCAAAGAGAGAAGCAATTTAAACGCTGGGAACAGAGGGTCTCCTGGTTGCCATGGCTGTCCTCTCTGAGGATAACGTTAACCCTTGCATTAAAAAAGCATTTTGTTCCATTTTAGTCTGTATGAAAATGTATCCCTCTGACAAAAGAGTCTGAATCCATTAGGTAGGTCTGAGTAGGAAAGAAAGGGCATAATTCTGAATTAGAATATTTGATACTGGCAAGATTCATTATGAGAGAATCTCTTTCTTTCTCTCTCCCTCTCCCTTTTTCTCTTTTCTTCATGCCTATTCTAATCTTCCAATCAATATGAAAACATAAGTATGAGGGGGAAAAAAAACTCAGTGTTTGTGAATCATTTCAGCTGAGAATATTTCCTGCTTCTCTTCTGAACCTGGAGAGAAAGCCAAAATAAAGTTGAGTTGGGGGAAGGCCAAGTTTTAGGTATAATTTCAGGCTGATGAGAAGTTTTGATTGTAGAGCAAAAATGTAAAATAAAAAATGCTTCCCACACTCCATAAAGATCCCAAACACATTGATATCCTAAATTATGTTGCTGTCCTGCATCTTTAAAATAATCAATCAAGTACAGATTAATCTTGTCTAGCCAGTTAACTTATCTCTGTATAACTTATTTTTCTTCATTTTGTATCAGAAAGATCACACTATATCTTGGGATGTTTTGTTTCAATATTATGCACCAAAGAGATGAAAAACCTCCCATTTTTTTTTCATTCTATAGATTGTGTAGTTTTTGTACTATTACCTTTCTTTAGTGCTCAATTTAGAGCTTAAATTTTGTGGTCTATCATTCAAATAGTTCATTGTGAAAACTTTCACCATTTCTCTCATTGCTCACTGTATCAACCACATGACAAAATTCCCATTCTAATTAAACTCAGCTAATTCACCCAGGCTCAGTCAGCAACCAAGCAGTTTCCACTGGAGAAAAGCACACACTCTTAGTGACTGTGTAGTTACAAAACTCAAAGGCGCAAACAACACTGCCCCCGAAAGCATGTTTATCATACAACTCTTCAAGTTAGCTATTTCATACATTACTGTCCTCAATTCTCCTACATCCCTTCTCCGCTCACCCTTTCTTAGCTGACAAGTTTGTCTTATAGTTAACTAAAAATACATCACCAGCTGATAATCTCTCAGGCATCTTAGGTCTTGAGATAACCAGCCTAGCCGTCTCCATACCCTCCTACTAACATGCATGAAGCATCCCTTCTCCTATCCAAGTGCACCTCCTGCACTTGTGAGTCCTCTAGGACTCTGGTATCAAAGACTCTGACTGCAAGAACTTCCTCTCTATCCTGCATCAATTACTTCTCTCTAATGAATTATTGCTGCTTATCTAAACCTGTTGAGTATTTCCTCTCTTTATTAAAAATAACCCTTCTTAAGGCCCCATCCTACTTCAGCTTCTGTCTCGTTTCTCAGCTCCTGTCACAGCACAGTCCTTAAAGGTGCTCCATGACCACCACTCTGTACTTAACCCCACATTCTATCTTCCACCTCTACCAGACCACTATGTTAGCTCTAATCAAGGTTACTAATGACATCCATGTTTATACTAATGACATCCATGTTTATACTATTTCACTCTCTTGTTTTCCACATCATTATAGAAATTGCGCAGGACTGTAGAATTTTCTGGACCCTTCTTTTATTCCATCTGCATACTCACCCCTGGCTTCTTCCTCCAAACCCCAGCATTTTTAAGATAATTCCCAAAATTACTTCCCTTGGTTTGTTTCCAGAACCACAGATTTATATGTCCAACTTCTATTCAATATCTCTGTAAGATCTTCTAGAAAATATCTCCAAACTGACTTGGACAAGAAGGACTATGGATTTAGTTTATCACAAACATGTCTCACCCTCAATTTTTTCCAGTAAATGATACAATCAGCCTCCCAATTGCTACATGATAGATAATGTAGGCGTTATCTATTGTGCTCCCCAGTCTATCAAGTCCTGCTGACTCTGTCTCCAAAACTTACCCCAAATCTGTAACCTCCCAAATAAACCCTTTCTTTTTCTCTTTCTTCTCTATAATCTCCCCTATAATTCTCCACATGGTAGTCAGAGGAGATTCTAAGTATAAATCAAATCATGCCACTCTGTTACTTTAAAATTTTGAATACTGTTCCATCACTCTAAGGTAAATCCATACTCTTAAGCCACTGTATAAAGAACCTCACTCCTACCTACCTGTGAGGCCTCCTGGGCACTTCTTGTTTCAATCATTGCACCTGCCATCTATGAACACTTAAGTTCATTCCAAGAACAATGTAACTTCATTATAGAAATCCCAACTACTTAGTTAAGGTAGGTCCCCAATTGTCATATTTTAATTTCCTTCATTATTGTTAATCTTGGTTTATATTCTTCTTCTTCTTCTACTTCTTCATCTTCCCTTTTATTTAATATTTTTTTCTGTTTTGTATTAGCTGCCTTTCCATGGATTCAGGAAACTTTCTTTTCTCAGATCTAGCACTAACATCTAGAATGGTGCCAGTTTGGCACAAATTAGTTTCTCAATAAAAATGTGTTTAATAGATGAATGATTGAATGTTTCATATATAAGCATGTTTGGATTAAAATTAACCAGTTCAGACAGAATATTTTCTTGTAGATTTCAAAGAAAAAAAATCTCTTTCTGATCTCACCAATATGAAGGTTAATAATAACAGGTAATTATAACAATAATAATACAATTTTTATTACCTGTTAATAATTACAGGTAATAAAAACAAATAACTTTTATTGGAGAAAGATGAGAGGAGCAGGCTTCGGTTTTTGAGGAATCCTTAGAACACTATTAAAAACAGTTCTAGAACCATAATATGAACCAGATTTATCTAGTGACCATGTCTAAGAGCTTTCTGCCTCTGGCCCAGAGAAAGCAACATGGGCTAGACTTACATCCCATCTGAATCAAAGGGGAAAAGAATAGACAAATATATAAAGCAATATTTTTTTCAGACACAGATAGACAAAAAGAACAAAATAAATGAGTTCTACAATTGCCTTAGCTGACAGCCTGGAGGTAATTTCCAGCCTGAAGTAGAGAGGGGAGATCAGGTAAGTGTAGTGGTGTCCCTGATTTGAGGAGATGGAATTGGATGTATGAGACCAAAATAGCTAAAGTTCAGAAAGCAGAAAATCATAGAGGAGATTGCTGCTGATGATGGGGAGTGGGAGAGAAGTATGGTTAGGATTCCCTTCAAGTATTTGCTAAGTATTGATCAGCACATCCACATGAAGAAATTATAAGGGACTAGGAAATAACCATAAGAATAGAAGAGCAAACTTAAAGTTCACATAAGCCTTGGAACAATCTGTTTGTACCAACCAGAGAAGAAAACCATTACAATTCTAGGGACAAAAAGTAGTGTATTCAGATGGATGTGGGCAAATTTGTCCTGAACTAAAATCTGCTCTGGTGCCACCAAATGAAGCTTGAAAACAATTATCTAATCATGAAGTTTTAAATAATTTACCTATATCCAAGATTAAAGCCCAAGGTTATTTTTAGGAATAGAAAACATATATTCATCACAGGGCAAAGTAAAAATAGTGTCTGACATCCAATCAAAAATTACCAGTCATATAAAGAAAGAACATATGATATAAAATGAGGAGAATAATCATTCTATAGAAGCAGACCAATATATGACAAAACAGTAGAGTTATTGAAACCACATTCCATATGTTCAAGAAGGTAGAAAAAGACTGAAGCATTTTAAACAGAGACATGGAAGATATTTAAAAATACTAGAAATGAACTTTTAAAGATTGAAAAATTCAGTGTATGAGAGAGAAAATACACAGAATGGAGTTAACAGCAGACTAATCATGAGAAATGTATTTAAACATATAACATTGGAAAGTATCTAAAATGAAACACTGAGAGAAAAATAATTTTATAAAGTAAATAAGAGCATCATTGAGCTGTAGGACAATTCAAGAGGCTTAACATATGTATTATTTGAGTTCCTAAGGTATGAAGGTGGGATGAAAGAATATTTAAAGAAATAATGGACCTAAAGTTCCTAAATTTGATGAAATTGATAAACTCACACATTCAAGAAGTGAAACAAACTTGAGAAATTACCTAAAGAAATGGAAGTCTGTAATGATTCATGAATGAGAATAAGTCCTTTCTTCTGTATGCACATTTACTGCAAAAGCATCTTTCCAAAGGTGTACAGTACATGGGGAAGACAGCAGTATGACTAGTAGCTTTCTCCTCTCTGTTGCTAAGACATTTAGCACTATTCTGAGCCTGAGTAATAAGGTCATTACCTTGCACTATTCTCTGTTCTTGCTTGATACTTCTTTTAATTATATAAAATTGTTCAATTGAACTATTTTAGTACCCAAACATTCTTATTTTTTGTCATTATCTTTTGTATGTATTTGCCAATATTTAAAGAAAAAAAACGGTTCATGGCATTAAGCTAAATGAAATAAGCCAGATCCAGAAATTCAAGGATCACATATTTTTATAACATATGTGAATTCTAGAGAGAAAAAATGTGGGGGTGGGTGGGAGTTTGGGGTATCCCATGAAAATGGAAGGGAGACCAGTAGAGTAGAGGAAGGGCATGTACTTGGAAATGAAATTGACCAAAGTATGTTCAATGCATATATAAATATGTCCCAATGAATTCACCATTATATATACTATAATTATAATATATACATTATATATACTATAATAAAAAAGTTAAAACAAGAAGGTAGTGCAAGTTCTTTTCACAGATAAGTTCATATTAAATAACTTTTGATAAAATGTAACATCAGCTTATTAATAAAATCCACAAATTTATAATAAAATGTCTCATAAAAACATTGTCTTTTTTAAAAAAAAAAAAGCTTTCCATATAATTCTCTTTTTCTCTGAGAGGTTATTGACTCCATAAGCTCTTCATTGTGTAGCATTTGGTTCCTTCGGCCATGATTAGGAAATTACCAACACTTTCAATATGTCATGCAGGTGTCATAAATGAGAACACCTTCATGCAAAGTCTATATAGTATCATGATCTTTGGGCTCTTATGCTGACTCGTCTTTCAGTCACCAAGTATGAGTATGTATGTATTGACTAGGAAAGACAGCAGTCATTCAGAAGGAATCGCAAATGTCAACCAAACTAGCATGAGAAATTGAACTGAGGGTGGAGGAGAGACAGAAAGAATCACTGAGTCACAGGTGAAGACTGAGAAAGTCATCACCAAAGGAGAAACTAGGATAACTCCAAGTGACATACACAGAGAGCTTAAATCAAGGATTTACAATGCACTACTTGCTTGTACTTATACTTTTCATCCCCACAATAGCTCTAAGGGCTAATGTATTATCAAAATCTTTCTTTTATAGATGAAAAAATGTATCCAGAGAGGTTAAATTGATTGCCTAAGGTCACACGGTCAGAAAATCTTGGAGCAAAGATTCAAACACTTGTGCATCTGGCATCAGAGCCTAGACCTCAGAGTATTAAGCTGTACTACCTCTTACTAGAAGAAGCCAGAGTCACAGGGATTTAAAAGATGAACAGGCTGGAATGGTAGACTGAGCTGGACTAAGAGGTTCTTGGGGCAATGGTAGGAGCACATACCTCTCCTACTGCATATCCTTTGCCTGAAAGTGACCACATCCACAAACCATGTCCTGACAAAGGAACACAAATCAATTGATCCTAACCTGGAGCATATTTTCTTATAGTATCAAATAGTAATGAGGATAATGTAGCTCTTACTTCTTTGTAGGGCTTATTCATAAGCCAGTGATACATCTTTATAATAGCTATGATAATGATAGCAGTAGTTACTATTTTATTGAGTACTTTTTTATATGCCAAGAACTGTGATTCATTTGTACAAAATAGGCTAAAATTCTGCTCTGTTTCTGAGTAAAGCTTTTATACGTGTGTGTTGGTCTTACTAATATGTGTACGTTTATGTGTACATTTAATTGATATGGATTTATATTCAGAGTTATTTGTAATTATTCTTTCTTATGGCCAGTGGAAAATTATGCCATTGCAGATTACATATTTTATATTTTAGCCTTAATATATTTTAAATACAAATGATGATAATTTCATTTGTAACATTTTCTTGTGTTAAGAAGTTGGCAGAAATGAATTTTTGAAAGATTGGATTTATAAAGTTTTTAAATAAAATAATAATAGAAACTAGTGAAAGTACTGAAGTCTTTATTGGAGTCAGCAAATGCTGTAAGCTTCAGAGTCTTTCACTTTTATTGCCTTTCATTCTTCCAAGTCCGCAATACATCAAGCCATTGCCTATCAAATGTGCTGATATTTTTTTTTTCTATCTTGCACCGAGGACACCAATGATTGATGTAAAGGTCACGTGGCTGCCATCATTTCTATAGTGTTACTGAAAATGCCAAGAGAACAACTTTTTTACCCAGGCCTCAAAAGAGTTTTACCTTGTTCTTTCATTGTCTCAGACACTTGAAAGAAATAGTTGTCACATTTTTCTCATTGGCATCCCTGTCAAGACTCAGTAGTAATAATCCCTGGGTATGTGTTGAGGAATAATAAATAATGTGTGGTACAAAGGAAAAAAATAGGAGACCATTGCACTGTTTTCAGGATGATGAGAGAGAAGGCCAGAAAGGATCATCCATAGCTAATGAACAGGGAAGCCAATATGTGAACCTCTGCTATCTCAGTTCTGCCCTGCTGCCTCAATAATGTCCGATGGCTTTTGTTGTCTAGCACATTGCTCATAGAAACTTTATGAATTAGACTGGCAAGAAAAAAATTTCCCTCCAGAAGCTCACAGTCTGGGAGAAAAGGTAACACAAAGATAACTAATCACAGAAACTTGTATCTGTTTTTTCTTTCCTGTTGTACCCCCAGTATCTAGAATATTCCATGTTAATTTCCAAGGGCTGCTTAACAAATTACCAGTCGAAATGTCTGACAATAACAGAAATTACTGGCAGGGTTAGTTCTTTCTGGAGACCTTGAGAAAGATTGTGCTCTAGGCCTCTCTCCAACTTCTGGCATTCCTTGTCTTAATGCTATAAGTCTCCTATTCCTGCCCCCTGTTTTCTCCTAGGCTTTCTCTTTGTGTATCTCTATGTCTCTGTCTAGGTTCCCAGATCTCTTTCTCCTAGCTCTTTTTCTAATAGATATCTCTTTTTGTTGTTGTTGTTATTTTCAGGTGAGAAGTCTTCAGTTTTCCTAATGATTTCCTGCCTAAAGTCAAAGTATATATAATAATAAAATTTAGATAATTGAAAATGTTTGATCCTTGATATAGGGTACCAGAAATCTAGAAATGGTCTATTGATATATTTTTTAGACTGTGAATAGTCAAGCAGACAAAAAGCCTTAAAAAAATATTAGCAGGTATTAGGAGGGCTCTTTACTTCAGGGTACAAAGCAAGTAAATACATTTCTCTTAACCCAGAAACAGACGAGATACTGTCTTACTCTTTTGGCATGGTAGAGTGATATTCTAAAATAATAATAATAATTAGAGTCTTTTTACAACATAATTGTCATAGGCTAAATTTTGTCCCCCAAAACATATTGCAGTCCTAATTCACGACACCTGTGAATGTGACCTTATTCAGAAATGGTGTCTTTACTGATAATCAACTTAAGATCACTAAGATGAGTCCCTATTCAATAACCTGTGTATTTATAAAAAGGGGAAATTTGAATTCAGAAATAGATGGACACATAGAAAAACAATGGTACGAAGACACAGGAAAGGGATGGCCATCTACACATCAAGGAACACCAAAGATTGCCAGAAAACCACAAGAAACTGGAGAGAAGTGGAACTGCTATAGTTTGGGGAATAATTGGATCATCTCCCAAGGCTTCATGTGTTGAACTTTCCTTCCATGGTGAAGTATCCAGAGGGTGGAAGCAACCTGACCATGAGTTTAGAAGTAAGAGTCTTTAGGATTTGATAAGGTCATCGGGGTGGAGCCCCCTCATGATGGAATCCCAGGAGCTTTCTAGAAACAAGGGACAGAGACCAAACCTATACACATACATACCTGCACACCCACTCCCTCTCTTGCTATATAATGCTGTGAGCCCCCTTGAAACCCTACCAGCCAGAAGACCATCACCAGAACCTCAACTTGGTACCTCCAGAACCATGACTTCAACCTCTATTTTTGCCAAAACGTAGTCTATGTGTAAACGTAGTCTATGTGTTTGTGTTACTAGTGATAGAAAATGAACTAATTCAGAAAAAGATTCTCTCTCACAATCTTTGAAGGAAGGAACCATGCTGAAACTTCAGTTTCAGACTTTAACCAGAACTCAGAGTCCATAAACTTGTATTATTACATAAGTCACCCAGTTTAAGGTCATTTATTTATGACTGCCCTACAAAATTTTTACAGTAGTCTTCATATACTTTTTGTTATTGATTTTAACATTTTTAGTTGTAGCTGGACACAATACCTTTTGTTTATTTATTTTTATGTGATGCTGAGGATTGAACCCAGTGCCTCACACATACTAGGCAAGTGCTCTTCCACTGAGCTGCAACCCCAGCCCACTTTTTGTTATTTCAATGGTCAGAGATAATAGAGATAAACTCTGCTCAGAGGAACAAGAAATGGATTGTGTTGTTAAATGGCAAAGAAGTCATTTATCATAAGAAGAACATGGTTTTCCTTTCCTTCCCTTTCCTTCTCTCACATTTTGAAAGAAACCTGGCATTATAGATTAACATAAGGATAACCTAACTTTAAGCTTATATTCATGCAAGTCCTATGTCTACCCCCTATTTTCAGGAAAGAGAACAATTTTTCAACAATTTAATGAGCACATAATTTCATTTATTCTACATACCATATTCATGCAACAACTATAGAAAATATACAAAAATGGAGAATAAAATCCTCTTTAAGGAGTTTGTAATTATTTGGGAGCAGGCAAGGTATTGATCAAACTAAAAATCAATAAAGAGCAATGTCTAATGGATACCTAAATTGAGCTGCATAGGGGTAGTATAAAATCCAACACTAGTACAGTGGTGCATGCCTGCAATCCCTGCTACTTGTGATGCTGAGGCAGGAGGATCGTAAGTTCAAGACCAGCCTTAGCAACTTAGCAAGGTCCTAAGAAAGTTAGCAAGATTCTGCCTCAAAATAAAAAATACAAGGAATGAGGATGTGGCTTAGTGATAAAGTGCCCCTGAGTTCAATCCCCAGGACAAAAAAAAAAAAAATTCCACAGTAGTGGAAAAATCTCATAGGAAAACTGTCATCTTTTAAAATTACATATTTAATATGTACAAGCATAATACACAATATTCCCAAAGAGAAATAAGCCTTTAAAATCAACTTTGTTGTAAAGGTTTTGATTACTTCACCATCAGGCTCTTGACTACAATCATGAAAGGTGTCCACACCTGTCAACAACTGCAATATCCAAGCAGAACTCTGGATGCCCTATTATCAAAAATGGTTCATTAAGAACTGAAACCAGTGTGGTGGAGTGTTGATTATATATAGTTTTATTCATTTCAATATATATATATATATATATATATATATATATATATATTACAAATAATGTACTTCAATAAAAGGTCTTTAGCCATGGAGATGAGTCTTGTTCTCACCTAGGGTCTAGAGCTTTCAAGAATATTGATTGAGTAGACAAACAAATAAAAGAATAAAATTTGCTTCTGATATTAGCTCTTCACAAAGGAACACATTTACACTCTTAGTCACTTGTTCTGGTGAAATAAATTTTTCTTTCTTCTTGTGTTGATTAATTTCTATTGATTCTCAGTGTGTGGTCCACATATTCTTGTCTCCCACCATTTAGTACTAGGTTGTTGATTCCCTGTAACAGGGTCCTCAGAGTCATTTGCAGAAAATTGTAAGTCATTGCTGATGTGCTTCTTCCAAGTTTGTTTTAGGGACAGAACCATTATCAAATACATTGGGAGGAAGGCTCTGGTACTTCACAGTATATTGTATGAAAAAGTGGAGGGGTTTTTTGTTTTTTATTTGTTTGTTTGGTTGGTTGGTTGGTTTGGGGATTTGTTGTTGGATTTTATTTGCTGCTTTTTGGTTTGGTTTGGGTTTGAGTTTTGGTAACTTCAAGTCGATATCATCAGTAGGTCAAGGAATTAACCCAGTACTTTGAGACCAGATATTTTGGAAAGTAAAGGTGGAGGATGGAAAAAGAAAAGAGAAAGGGGAAAGTAAATCATCACCAATAACAATTAGTTCTTTAAACATTTGCAAAGCCCTGTAACTTTGTTTTCTGTAATATTATTTAATTTTAATTATTTGCACTTTTACCTAGCTTTTCCTAAATTATACTCATTTTGCAGCCATGGAAGTTACATTTGTGTCTTTTCAGCAAGAATGACAGGAAAGTACAACCTTTTTGGAGATGAACTCAGTTGCATAAGACACCTTGATCAAGAAGCTGGGTTATTTGCTGTACAGTTCTTAATAGATGAGCAACATTAGCCCTAGCTTGGTGACAGTAAATACATTGTTAAATTTCATCCTTGCCTGGTGTATGAGAACAGCCAGTGTCTATTTGCTGGATGTTGGGCTAACTAATCAGCATTTACTGATCTACAGTATCCTATAAAACATTTTTTAGTGGGGTACCCAGGATTGAACTCAGGGGCACTCGGCCCAACCACTGAGCCACATCCTCAGCCCTATTTTGTATTTTATTTAGCAACAGGGTCTCACTGAGTTGCTCAGTGCCTCACTTTTGCTGAGGCTAGCTTTGAACTCATGTTCCTCCTGCCTCAGCCTCTCAAGCTACTGGGATTACAGGCATGTGCCACTGTACCCAGCTTGTATCCTGTAAAACTGAGAGATTACTTTTTAATCAGATGAAAAATTCATCATTATGTGCCAGAACTCAATAGGCTTCTACTAAGTTCCATTAAATTTAGGTCATGCTAACTAGAACTAAATAAAAGCTTCTCCTGTATGCATGACAGGAGAAAGCTCTATGTGTTAAATGAGTTCAATGTAACCAGTTCCTGGACTAAGATGCTATAAGATGTCAAACTAAAGTCACCCATGAAGAGCCCAGCACTGGTGCCAGCAATGGCTGAGATGTAAGGACTCTCGTTCACAAACAGGGTGCAGTTGTGAAAGAGAGACACCTATTTCTTTTCGAAGGTTGCCAAGGGTGACCTTATATCCTGGTGTTGGAGACATGCCTCCCTACTAATCAGGCTCTGTGGAACAATTTTGCTCCTGAAAATTTTTGCAAATGAAAGCAATGTTCACAATGTCTTTTAGCTGATAAAAGACTGAATCAAATTCAACCAAACAGTCAAATACAAGATCAATGTCACCTTTCTGTGTAGTGAAATCCCAGCCCTGAGCCTTTGCCTAACCTATACCTATTCAGAATTCACTGATTCTTAGTTCTACCCATTCAATTCATTGTTGAAAATAAAATTTCAAAGCCCCTATTCTTGTGCTGAACTAGGGGCTCTGGATTTGCCTTCACTGTTCTCTAATAAGGAGTACAGATATTAAACAAGCAAACTGCAAAAGTATATAAAAATCTATACAAGTCATACAAATATGCAAAATATACTACAAGAAGGAGAACATGGTGTTATGGAAAATAATAATAGGGGAATGGTGTTACTGTGAATTATGTGATGATGACCTGTATTTAACCTGCCACCTCAGGGATAAGAAGTCATCTTTATGAAAGGAGAGAGAGGGGGCGGCTCAGAGATAGAGCACTCGCCTAGCATGTGAGGCACTGGGTTCGATCCTCAGCACCACATAAAAAAATAAAATAAAGATACGGTGTCCATCTCAACTAAAAATAAATATTAAAAAAATAAAGAGAAGAGAGAGAGAGAGCCCTTCAAGCTGGGGGGGCCTGGGACAAGAAAGAGCTCAATAGCTAATGAAACTAAAGGAAACCTGTGGGAATGGCTGGAACAGAAAGTTCCAGAATCGGAAGGGTGGGAGGAGAGGGAGTTGGGGGAATATCAATGGGGAGTCATACAAGACCTTGCAGATCATCATAAAATGTTAGGGTTTTGTTTTAAATGTAATGGAAGCCACTTAAGAACTTTCAGCAGGAGGAAGACATGATAAAATTTAAATGTTTAAAGATCACTTTCAATGTGGTATGGTGAATATGTTGGAGATAAAGATGAAATGGGGGGAAAAAAACAGAGATTTCAGAGTCAAGATGAGACATGGTGACAGCTTGGACTAGAACTGTGGTTGAGAAATGGGCAGGTGGTTCTGAAGGTACACAAACTGAACTTCATGATGGGTTCCAATTAGAAAAAAAGAAGATGGAGGGATTACATGTGACTCCCAAAGGTTCTGATTTAAATATTTAGGTGGGTGTTTGCTGAGCTAGGAAATTCTGGGGGAATTATAGGCTTCAGGGAGAAATGCAAGATTTCAGTTTGGGACAGATTAACTCACAGTGTCTGAGACACGTGAAAAAGATATGAAAAGTAGGCAATAGGAGGACAGGAGGAAACATTCTTAAAAGGGCCTCTGCTGTGTGTACCTTGCCTCTGCCTCCCATGTTACTACCTTGAGCCCCAGCTAATCCCAAATGGGGGGAAGTGGTCAGCAAAAGGAAACTCAATATTTTATTTAATCAAATCACATACACTCTGTTGCATTTGACTTGGCAACTCCTGGGTGAAATGCTGCCAAGTCAAATTTTTAATCCTGATAATGAGCTGTATCTATTGCCTACCACATCTGCTTCCTGATTTTCTGCAAGCAGGAAAAACCACCGCAAGGTAGAAACACTAGACAACATCATAGAAAGGGAAGCAACTGGCATGGGTTGATCTCACAGTGAAAAATCTGAGGAAGGAAAACTGTATTTCAAAAAATGTCAGAGAGACTAAAATGTAAAGTAAGGGTGTGCTGCCCATATTGGGGGACAGCATTAAAAAAGAAAGCAGGAATTCAAGGCAAGGTGTTTTATGCAGAGACAGGGAATCAAGAACACTGTCACCTGGGGAACTTCAGAACTCCCCAGTAGGCCAGATGCTTCTGTCTTACTGTAACATCTAGGGCCATCTGTACTGGTCTAAAGCACCAAGCATCTCATTTCCAGTGGGACAAATAAAGCATTGGACAAATGGTCATAAAGGAAGCTTAAAAAAAAGGTTTCAGGTTTCATACAGGTTTCAGGTTTGCAGTTGACTTACTCCTGAGTAGAAACAGTGAGTATATTCAACTTAATTCTCGCCATGACTCTATCTAAGCCATCCTCATTTTACACACACACACAAATATTGAGGCTCAGAGAGTTTAAGATATGTGTCCAAAGTTATACATCTAGTAAATGATGGAAGCAGAATTTATTCCAGGTCAATCTGATTTTCATGACACAATGTGATAATGTGTCTCAAATTAATGAACCAAGTAGAAAATTGAAGCATATGTAGATAATTAACCAATAAATTTCCCATTGTTTCTCAATTTAGTAGCCCCTTATACAACTTCGTTCTAATATCAGTAGTGCCTACCATATACTCACCAAAAATATATCACAAGTATTATTTTAAAACATTATAAAAGCCAAATACCTGAAAACTGAAAACGTTCTCCAAATAAGCAAAATACAAAGTAAAAGGAATATAGAAACAGAAAAGACACTTGTTTTCAGTACTGGGGATTAAATTCAGGGCTTCGAACATGCTAGGCAACATTCTTTCTGGGCTACAAGCACAGTCTGAAAATGTACTTTAAATTTGTTGACAGCCTGGCCCATTGCAGTGGTACATGCATGTCATCCCAGTGGTTTGGGAAGCTGAGGCAGGAAGACCACAGGTACAAAGCCAGCCTCAGCAACTCAGTGAAGCCCGGAGCAACTTAGCAATACCCTGTATGATAATAAAAAATAAAAAGGGCTGATGATGAAATGTGATGATCATATAAAGACACAAATTGTTGTGAATATACTTTGTATACAACCAGAGATATGAAAAATTGTGCTCCATATGGGTAATAAGAATTGTAATGTATTCCGCTGTCATAAATAAATTTTAAAAAAACTCCTTATGGCAGTTTTTCTGAAGCATCTAGACCAGCATTGGCTACTGAAATTCTGATGGGAGCCATAAATGTGACTTACAGCTAAGTGTTTTAAGTGTTTCAATAACCATGTTTTAAAAAAATACATAAAAGTAAAATTTATTTTCATAATGTATGAATTTACCTTAGTGTATCTTAAATACTCTTTTAACATCAACATAAAATGTTAGTGCAATATTTAGCTTTCTTTTATTTGTTCC
This sequence comes from Urocitellus parryii, assembly GCF_045843805.1. Lineage (NCBI taxonomy): Eukaryota > Metazoa > Chordata > Mammalia > Rodentia > Sciuridae > Urocitellus > Urocitellus parryii. The sequence continues at coordinate 37,653,803 of NC_135540.1, read as the reverse complement.
AAATCTTTGAAATTCAGCATGTTTTGGACTTGTAATAACTTCAATTTGGACTAGCCACATTCCTCATGTTCAAAAGTCACATAGTATGGATACCATACTAGACAGTATAGTGCTAGAACATACACTGATACCTAGTAAGTCCCTGATCAACACTGTTGAATTAATTCACTTATTCACTGTTCTCTGTATTCCAGACACTGACCCAAGGACTTCACATATTTTGTGTCACTCCCACGCAACCACTTTTTCATTAGCTATTATTATCTTCATTTTACATATTAAATATCCAAGATGCACTAAATTGCCCACAGTCACATAGAATTCCAGAACAAGAACTTCAACTATCAGGCCAACTCTAATGTCTCCCAAGATGTCTTCATAAAAAGACACTAGTACAGTTTTACCTAAAATATCTAGTAAGATATTAGTCAAACGACTTTTCACTATGGAAGGGATCACAAGAGTTCTGAAAACATTTTTAGTTTAGCCAAATCTAGAGTATATAGCTTGCCATTTTAAGAACCAGGTAATATTAATAAGTATAATTATTATGTGACCAAGTGATTAAGCGCACTCTCGCCTGAGAGCCTTTCAGCTGTCCCATAACTTACCAGAAGTTAATTAGGAAGACTGGTGATATTGCTGGTTAGGCGTCGGAACATGAAGTATCAGGCATCTTCTATTATTGATGCCTTAAGCAGAGACTCTCCATACCATTTCTGGGAACAATATGGAAAAAGGCATTACTATTATTGAGGACCACATGGTTCCCTTCATTTTTTATATCATACAAGACTTTTCACTATTTTTCCTTATTTTTGAAGCAAACACTATTTTTAACACAAATTTATGCAATGAAAAACACTGCATGATCTACTGAATGGCAATGTAATAATCAATTCATAATATTTACCTTCTTATGATTCCAAAAAGGACTTAGGTGGCTTCATCAATTAATAAGAACAACCCATGACTGATGAGCACAAACAACTTATTTTTTTTTAATGCTCAAATCCTACTCATATCAAAATCTGAGGGATTAATCAGAGGTAATTTGTTGGAGATCAAAAAATGGAGACAAGAGAAGGTTAATCAGAGAAGTCATAGAATAATGAAACACATTTTGATTCTGTTAAGAATGAGGAGCCCTCCATATCAGACTAAAAATTGCATATCATATTTTCAATTTCCCTGAAGCCAGATTCTGATTACAGCAAATGTTATACCATTGGATCCCATCCGTTTGCCAGTATTCCTCACATGCTCATAGAGAAAGTAATCAGCCACTTCAATCCAAGAAGAGGGCATCAGGCCTTCACGTATGAAGCAAGCAGCATGTGACACAGGCCACTACAGACATTTAAACATGCTTCCTCAATCATGTTTTCCTACAGCAATATATTGGTTTTTAATAAACAAATAACCAGAATATTTTTTCAATTCATCTATTGTTTCTGGCTTTTTTTGCTGTTGTTATTTAAATTGTCTATACATGTGGAGTTTTCAAGAAATAAACCATAATATGCATCAGATGTCACCATAAAGTAAATAGGGCTGAATGTTTCCATTCAGTTTTAAAATATTCTAACATAGGGTCATAGCTCCGTGGTAGAGCACTTGCCTAGTGTGCTCAAGACCTTGGGTTCAATCTGCAGCACTGAAAAAAAAAATATTCTAATATGATGACAAAGATTTTCTCCCATTCTGTAGGCTCTCTGTTTGATGGTTTCTTTTGCTGTGAAGAAGCTTTTTCATTTGATGCCATCCCATTTATTGATTTATTTTATTTTATTTATCGTGTTTTAGGAGTCTTGTTAAACAAGTCAGTTCCTGAGCCAATATGTTGGAGTGTTGGGCCTACGTTTTCTTCTAGTAGGTGCAAGGTTTCCGGTATAATTCCTAGGTCTTTGGTCCACTTAGAGTTTACTTTGTTCAGAGTGAGAAATATGAGTTAACTCATTCTTTTACATATGGATTTCCAGTTTTCCCAGCACCATTTGTTGAAGAAGCTTTCTTTTCTCCTGTGTGTGTTTTTAGTGCCTTTGTCTATTATGAGGGAACTGTGTCGTGTGGGCTTGTCCCTGAATATTCTATTCTGTTCCATTAGTCTTCTTGATTATTTTGGTGTCAATACCATGCTGGTTTTGTTACTATAGTTCTCTAGTATATTTTAAGATCTGGTACTGTGATTCTTCCTGCTTTGTTTTTCCCACTAAGTATTGCCTTAGCTATTCTGGGCCTCTTATTTTTCCAAATTAATTTCATGACAGCTTTTTCTATTTCTATGAAAAACATCACTAAAATTTTGATGGAAATTGCATTGAATCTGTGTAACACTTTTGGTATTATGGCCATTTTGACAATATAAATTCTGCCTATCTAAGAACATGAGAGGTCTTTCCATCACTAAAGTCTTCCTCAAATTTTTTTTAATGTTCTACAGTTTTCATTGTAGAGAGCCTTCACTCCTTTTGTTTGATTGATTCCTAAGTTTTCTTTTTTGTTGTGAGGTGGTTTCCAGAATTTCTCTTTCATCTGCTTCATTGTTAGAATATAGCAATGCAATTGATTTATGAGTATTAATTTTTTATATAGCTACTTTGATGAATTCATTTATGAGTTCTAGATGTTTACTGGTGGAGTTTTCATCTCACTCCAATCAGAATGACTATTATCAAAAGTAATAACAAATTTTGGCAAGGATGTGGGGAAAAGGGAATGTTCATACATTGTTGGTGGGACTGCAAATTGGTACAACCATTCTGGAAAGCAATATGAAGATTCCTCAAAATCTAGGAATAGAACCATCATTTGACCCAGTTATCCCACTCCTCGGCATATATACAAAGTATTTAAAAACAGCATACTACAGTGACACAGCTACATTAATTTTTATAGCAACACAATACACAATAGCTAAGCTATAGAACCAATCTAGATAACCATCAACAGATAAATGGATAAAGAAATTGTGATATATATATATATATATATATATATATATATATATATATATACACACACACACACACAATGAACTATTACTCAGCCATATAGAAGAATGACTTTATGACAATTACCAGTAAATGAATGGATCTGGAGACTACCATGCTAAGTAAAATGAGCTAATCCCCAAAAAATCAAAGGTCAAATATTTTCACTAATATGTGGAAACTAAACCACAATAAAGCGGGGAGGGGAAGAAGAGAAGTTCAGTAGATTAGACAAAGGGGAATGAGGAGGGAATGGGAATAGGAAAGACAGTAGAATAAATCTAACATAATTTTCCTGTATATACATATGAAAATATCTAAGTGAATCCCACCATCATGTACACCAACAAACACGGGGTCCTAATTAGAAAAAGATACATTCCCTGCTTGTATAAGTTTACCAAAATGGATTCTACTGTCATATATAACTAAAGAGAACCAATAAAGAAAAAATTGGAAAACAAAACAAGAAAGGATAAAAGAGTACATAAAATGTAATCCTGACTTTGAGGCATAGGGAAAAAAATTCCATCCTTTCAAAACTGGGACAAGAGATATGCCAAGTTAGTATAAAATTTCAATAAATTGATTTTTTCCTTTCAAAGAAGAAAGAGGAGGGGAAGGAGGAGGAGGAGGAAGAGGAGGAGGAGCAGCTATAATGTGGTCTTATTCAATTGGCAACTGTAGTTAGGACATAGCACAGCAGGGTCCCAACAAGCTTCCCCCAGGCCTGCTCCCGCTCTCCATCTTTCACAAGCATTACCTCCAATTCATCTCTCTTCCTCCTAACTCCATCTTGGCATCTGCTTCCCAGAGGATCCGAGTGGACACAGGACACAGTAATGGATAAGCCCCTCTCCTAAAAGTTGAAAATGGAGTTTTCCATGAGCAGAGACATAGCCTTGTGGTGAGGGACCCATATACCCCATATTTTGTTCTGTTTGGCATGATTATCCACACCAACAAGACCAAATTACTATGAGATACTACAGCACCTAGAAAAACGTGTTCAATACCCTCAGGAGGATATGAAAAGGCAGGGTCTCTTGTGGAAAGAAGGACTCCATAGGGAGAGGGACTTTACAGGAAAACAATGGCAAAAATTCACTGAATAACATGAGAAAGTAATACAAAAACACAATAGCAAATTATCAGCATTGAGGGTAATCAAGGAACAAAATGTTAAATATGGAAACTGAATAAATTATACTAACCAGCATAATAGAGAAAATAAGATGACAAGGGAACAAGAAGACATAACAGAATCTACAGATCATGGCTGTTACTAAAAAATAAATATGAACAATTGAGAACTTAGCAATACTAAATACAAAAAATAAATAAATAAAACCCTGCTGAATAGAACGGAAGTCTGAGTAATTACAAGGTTTCATTGTGTTCCAAGGAAAATTAATTCAAAAACAGACATAGTATGGTAATTCTAATTTTAAGGATAAAGAAGAAAGTTAAGAATCATCCAGCCAACAGGGAAAAATGTCTATTTACAAATGCACAAAAAAGAATCAGACTGGCTTCAGACTATTTATGTGTGACGTTGAATCCTGAAATAATGAAGAAACTCCCACGCACGTCTTTGTCATTCTTCATTATCCCTTTCTGTCATTTTCCTCAGTTGATAGCTTGGTGGTCATACTCAGTGTGGCACGATGCTCTAATCCACCATGCTTAGATCACCCACCTGCAAGGGAGATGGGTCCCCCAATCCCCAGTGCCTCCTTGGAGGTTTTTTTTTTTCCTGCAATTGTTGTACTAAGAGAGCAATCAACCTCCCTAGGCCATGGCCTGACCCTGCAGCCACTGAGCAGCCCTGATTCTACCCAAGGATACCCTCAAGCCATTTCCTGCTCCCGACACCCCAAATGCACCAGAATTAAAACACAAACAGAAACACAGTCTCATTTCCCTATACAAGGAAGGCAATATTAATATATCTTGTGTAAAGGAAATACATAGGACAACACTAAATAAGGCCTCCAGATTTAAATGAATGACAAAGGATAAAAATGAGATAACTCAAAAAAAAAAAAGCTAAAGGTAGTAGCTAATCCACATATAAAATATAATCACTCTTACTCATTTTTTTAATCTTCTTACTCATTTTTAAATAAATAAACTTACATAAAATGGCAAATTCTTACGTGCCCTTCTTCTTCTTCTTCTTCTTCTTCTTCTTCTTCTTCTTCTTCTCCTTCTCCTTCTCCTTCTCCTTCTCCTTCTTCTTCTCCTTCTTCTTCTCCTCCTCCTCCTCCTCCTCCTCCTCCTCCTCCTCCTCCTCCTCCTCCTCCTCCTCCTTCTTCTTCTTTTGCAGGGTGTGGGGGAATAGGGATTGAAAGCCCAGGGGGCTTAACCACCAAGCCACATTCACAGCACCTTTTTATATTTTATTAACAGACATGGTCTCTCTGAGTTTCTTAGGGCCTTCCTAAGTTGCTGGCTTTTAACTCCTGATCCACCTGCCTCAGTTTCCCAAGCTGCTGGGATTCCAGGCGTCTGCCACTACACCCCGTATATGTCCCTTTTTGATGCTTTGAAGGATGGGAAGAAACATGTGAAGCACTCTCAAAACTGCTCTTAAACATGGATTTTGTGACAAAATAGTTTGAATTAAGTTGGTTTCATTCATCAATAAGATTGTACTTAATAATTCAAGCAAGAACATCAAATAATAAAATAAAATATAACCAAATATTTAGATACTAGATGCCTGTTATTAAGCTGTCATAGTAAAACAAAAAAAAAATAAATTAAATTCACTATCCCAAATAAATAAATGATCATCCATAATTTCAGTGGACCTCTTAAAATGATATTCATGAGAAAATTAAATAACAAAAAATGCTTGAATATTATCATCTAATGTTAAGAGGGATAGTAGGTCATAAAATTACCTAGGTATCTATATATAAAGGTGTATTTGTGTGTGTGTGTGTCTGTGCGTACGTTTTTTTTTCCCCCCCAGGGATGCTTGACCTTTTTTTCCTTTTTTTAAAATTGTAGATGGACACAATATCTTTATTTAATTTATTATTTATTTTTACGTGGTGTTAAGAATTGAACCCAGTGCCTCACACATGACAGGCAAGCACTCTTCCATTGAGCCACAACCCCAGCCACCATTGATCTTAACCATAGAAAAACCTACCAGCATGTTATTTGGTACAAGAGCACAAACAGACTTTCTTGCTTCCAAATTTTTATACTTTTCTTTACTCTCAAATTCTTTTAAAATAAGAATGTCCCCCTTCAATAATGAGAATAAATTAATTTCCATTTATTTCATATAATCTTGAATATTTCAAAAAAGATAATAGGGGGAAAACTTTTTAAATTATAAACTAGAGGTTGCAAATTTGGTGGACTACAGATCTTTTGTTTTTGTTTTGTTCATAGTATGTTTGTATATTGATTTTATAGCCAGTATCAAAATACAGGGAGATTTCGTATAAAAATATAGATATCTGGCCTATCTAGAAAAATCAAATCTTGTGCCCCACAGGGCAGTCATGACTAGAGTTGAGGACACAAATTTTCCTGACATTCATATTACCTATTCTGATCCTCATAGACATTTTACTTTGGTAGGAATACTTAGGAAATATAAAGTTTTATTAATACTACTCTACTCCTCTGTAGTGAAGACCACCTCTTAGCACTAGACTCCTGAGCTCAGCTATTTGGCTCCCTGGAGTGGAGCATATTAAAGCCTGCAAGGGCCTAGGAGTGTAACAGGTGCACTCTCCTCATCTCAAGACTTCCAAGCTGTTCTACCGTCTGTCTCTCTCCTCCAAATTGGTGTTTGTTACAGATGATCAACATAGTTCCAATCTGTGCCTAAGTCACCACCGTCATGGCTGGATTCTGTCACTCTTTCCTTCTTTGATTTCTTAATATTTTCCATTTTTTGTTTCATATGCTTCCAATTTCTTCTGAAATGTCTTTTAACTTTTACATAAATCAACTGGTTTTTATAGCTCTCCCAGTCCATTAAGGCACTTTTTTGCTTGCTCATACTGAACTATCCAGTTACAGCTTATTTATGCATTCATTCATCAAATAGCAACAGTATGCTGTTGAGAAATAGCAGTAAAGGGGCTTGGGAATGTAGCTTGGTGGTGAAATGCTTGCCTAGCACACAGGAGGCCCTGAGTTCCATCCCCAGCACAGTAAAAAAAAAAAAGAATTCCCCTACTGCCTCCACATCTGGTGGATCTACACTCCTGTAAGAGGAAGATGGACAACTAAGAAATGGATAAATCAGATCATTTCATTTCAGAGAGTGATCTACATGCTATAAAAGCAAAACATCATGAAGGTCTGTCTGAGACAGGGAACTCTGAGCAGAATGAAAGTGGCAAGCCCTCAGAAGAACTGGGAAGAGAGCACTGCAGGACTGGACATGATCCAGTATGAAGGAAAGAAAGCAAGAAGGTGCTTGGCAAAGCAGTGGGGCATAAGGAGGTCACCAACCGACCGAATCACCTGGAAAGAAGAAGGGAGGACAGGGGTCAGCCAACAGGGCAAGGCCAGTTCAAGAAGATGGAGCCTTGCAGGCACTGTTAGGGAATTTTAGATTTTATTTTAGTTGCAGAGGAAAGGTCTCTTAGAAGGCTGCTGTAATAGTTCCAAGAAGAAATAATAATGGTTTGAACGCCAGCACTATGAATGGGATTCCTAAAGTTGTCTTTGTATTTTTCTCAGGTATAGTCATTTTTCCTTAGGTCTTCTAGTGCTATTTACTTGCTACCAGTAATTTTTTCTCCTAGCAACATAGACATAGGTGCATAGTTAGTCTAGAAGTCAGAAAGTTATGGAAGGCTAGGTTTTGAATAGTCCATGTTTCACTATACTTAAGGAAATAAATTACTGTGCCTTTTTACTGTAATATTCCATTTGTTAAAGATGCTCCATCATTTTATGCATACTAAGAAAGAAACATTCTCAACTAAATGATTACCCAAGGATTCCTTATTCTTCAGAAATTTTTTTTCACACTATGGAAGAGTCCTTCAATTATTTAGATATGAATTTTCTTCATTTTTCTCTACTGCAATAAATTTTAATTGTAAAGCTAAAGAGCATAGTTTAATCATTTAAGACATTCAAAACAATGAAAATCAACATGCATGAAATTGATAATGCACATAACTCAACTGAAGTCTCCTTTAAAAAAGTATAAAGCTACTTCCCATTTATGCATTTAAAGAAAATGACAGTGAATCCTAACTGTCCTCTGGCCATGAGTAGTTGGAAGATACCATCATTTTGTAAGACACTCTGATTCTGGAGATGTTAAAATAAAATAAAATGTGCATCTTCTAATTGATGATATAGTAATAGTAGGAAAATATCTAAGTCAGCAAAAAACGAATAGGAATAAGGTAGTCTCTTGATTTATTACCGTTCCACTCTACAATTTATCATTCCATTAATCAGAAAACTTACATCTAATACTAATCAATCTTTCTTTCCCTGACTCTCCCTTTTAGTTGTATCATCATGTGCACATACTCATACACATATTTTATAACATAAAGAGTTTCAAAAATGTGAAGATGAATTGAAAAATCAATTTTCTTTTTTATTTTTTTCTTAGTTCAATAGCCAGTCAAGGCCCAGTTCAATGTTTCACTCTACTGCTCTTCCTCTGGTTAGTAAGACAGTTTGTTCTCTGGTTGTTCTCAGGATTATTTCTTCTAAAAAAAAAAAAACTTTAAATAATTCTATTACTAGTGGCTCAAGCAAGATTTCTGTTTATGTATCTGTTTTGAGGGTGCTTCCTCCAAGAAATGTAGACATAACCAGGGGAAAGATTTCCCTGCTAGTATAAGAGAAGTTAGCCAAAACAAAGAAGTCTATATATAGTCAGCAAGAAGCTCTTCAAAAGCAGACACTGTGTTTTGGGGGACGCTGGTGTGTATTATAGATTAAATTGTATCTCCTCCCAAAAGTTATGTCTAAATCCCAACCTCTTATACCTGTAATTGTGATTTTATTTGCAAATAAGGTCTCTAAAAATGTAATAAAATGAAGATGAGGCTTACTAGAGTAGGATGTGTCCTAATTCAATAAAAAATGTCCAAAAGAGAAATGCAGACACAGAACCAGGAGAGTCCCAGGTGAGTTCAGAGGCAGAAGTAAGAGTGTTGAATCTATAAATCAAGGAACAGCCCCAGTCCTTGATCACTTCTGAGTCCTATGTCTTAGCAAGTGATGTGCGATTAATTCACAATAATGGAACTTGGGGAATATTGGCTAATTCTGTTCTAGTTCAAACAGTTCCAACTATTCCTGAAGTCCCTGGAGTCCACATTGATCTGACCTTAGACTTTTAAAAAGACACACACACACACACACACACACACACACACTGGATTATGCCTAGCAGTGAATTTTATACATATTTTAGTTGTAGATGAACACAATATCTTTATTTTATTTATTTTTATGTGGTGTTGAGGATCGAATCCAGTGCCTCACACATGTGAGGCAAATGCATGCTCTATCACTGAACTACAAGCCAAGCCCTTAGCAGTGAATTTTAAGATAAAACAGAATGAGGCCATGAGATACTACAAAGAAAAGCAAAATCTCTTGAAAATATAAGACATTTGGTACTACAATTATCGTTAAAAGTTAGGAGGCTAATAATGCAGAAGATACTGTTGTTATATTTCATTTTGTAATTGTGATTTTATTTGCAAATAGGGTCTTTTGTTTTGTTTTTTCCTACTTCCTCAGCAGTTAACAATAAATAGAATTTATAAGGAGGCAGAATCTGATCAGCTAAATGTACAATTAGTTAAAGTTTGGGTCATTTATTTTAGTAGAGGCTAAATAATCTTTCATCAAGGGCAATCTAATAAGATTTGAGTACCAAATGATAGGGAGATAATGTTACATTAGTTTCAGGAGTTCTTTACAAAATTACAAATTTATGCTTCTATAACATTAAATAAACAGCTCTCCCTCCATATTTGACCAAAAATGTCCTTTAAAAAATTGCATGTGTATTAAACATGTGCAGACTTTTTTCTGATCTTTATTCCTATACAGTACAGTGTAACAACTATTTTATAGTATTTGTGCTGTATTGGGGAGTATAAGTAATCAAGAGATTATTTAAAATACACAGGAAGATGTGCATAGGTTATATGTAAACACTACTCAACTTTACGTGAGGGACCTGAACATCCTCAGATTTTGGTATCTGCAGGGCATCCTGGAACAAATTTCTTTGAGGACAAAGATAAAATTTCTAATGTAGAATTGGGTTATTTTATTTAAAAGTACAAATGAAACCCAGATGCTTTTTAATTTAAACTTTTATCATATTTGTTTTCAAAACATTTGCATTTAGTATTATTCAATGCCATTTTTTAGTACTGTTCTACTCCTACACTTATAAAATTTGATTATTTGTCTCTACCAACACAATTTTAATGGAGTTCTTTTGCCCTGTGCTGTTTCATTTCCAAACATATTATAAGGTACTTACAGAGCACAAAGTACTTCAGGTTTATTTTAGAGAGGACACTTTGAGGTCAGGAAGTAATCCATTTAATAAATGAACCCACACTGTAGTTTAATGACTTACAAACATTAATGGCTTAGCAAGTATTAGTGGGGCCCATATGATAACCTGCCTCTGCGAATGTACTATACAGCACTACCATTCTCTGCTTGGGGAGGAGGGAGTTTGGTTTACTGACTTGTCAATGTCAAGGGCTTACCAAAATGACCAAATCTCAGGAAATAAAAGCATAATTTTAATTTATCAACCTTAAGAGAGTACATCTAGAGGACTCTGAAGGTAAACCTGTCACCTGGCAAAAAATAAAAAATCAAGATGTTCTGGGGAATGAAGATATTTCGACTAAGACAATCTAGAAAAACACAATAAAATGATGAATGACTTAATTATCTTGAAATGGAAAATGGCAAGTTACAAAAACATAACATATGTAGGACATAGTCTTGTCTGTGTCCACATTTTATTACATAGATGAAGTGCAAGTTATATAGCCAGACATGGCTGACTGAAGAGAAAATTGTAGAAATTAATGTAATGTGACATGGAAATCTTGACATTTAAGACTGGTGACAAATACAAATCATTGTCGGACTTTCTCTTCATGTTTCAGTTCCCTGAAGTTTCCAATCCTCTTCACCAAGCTATGCCTGCAATTGAAAATATAGATTATTGCACGGAGTTCAAAGAGCATCTTTCCCTGCTAATGGGAAGGGGAAATGGGTGGTTGGCAAAGGAAAGTCACACAAATGAAATATGTAAAAAGTCATCTGCAAAGTATACACTTATCAAAAATGTAATTCATGAATCCTATCTTGGAGGGTATTTTTTTTTCCTCTTCAAACAAAAGTGTCCCTAGCTGTTTACTGATTCTGATTTTTTTTAAGTACTGTGTGTCAGTGGAGAATCATTTCACTTGTAGAGACATCCCCTCCAGGGTGAGGGTGTCTTTAACAAAACAATTATGATTTCATTTCTACCCTCATAGGCTAACCCACAGCATCTGATTAGTTCATTTCAAACAAAATTAAACCTTGTAATTCTATCAAAATTATTTATCACATAGAAACAATGCTAAACCTGAGTGAAGTAACCTCACTCTCCCACAGCAACCACTGTCCTGAAGCAGCTGCTATCACTTTCTAGTAATAACCACATAAGGTCCATGTAGGAGGGACACCAAAGGTTACTTTGTTGTCGTCATTTCCTGAATGAGCTCCCTAGTGACTTACGGTTCTAAAAGGAACACATAGTAAATCTTTAGAGACCAGATGATAACTGATAAGATTGCTGAGTCATATTTGTGTTTATTTCAAAAGCAATTATAATGATTTATGCTTAGGAAGAATATATAATAAAGGGAGACTCCCAGTTCCCCATCTCCTCATGACCATAAATTTTAATGGTTTGTTATTATTTTGATTCAAATGTAATGAAAGAACTCAAGTATTTTCTCAAAGCTCAGTGTACATAATAAATTCCAAAATAACATGTTAAAATATTCTCTGAGGCAGATCTTTGTTCTAAATATACAATTCAGTAATGTGGTTAGGTCAAGTTAATTAGCTAACCACCAGCTCAGAAGCAGGATCTTTAGTTGTCGATAAGATTCTTCTCATGTGAATACCAATCTATTAGAGCTATTTAAATTTTTGTTTGCTTTCAAAATGATTTTTTTTAAAAAAGACACAACTTTCTTCTTTGATTGAGTCATTTATATCTGAATATGAGAAATATGTTCTTAAAAATATGGCTCACTTTAGAGAACATTATGGAGTGTTATGAACGTTAGATCACAAAATTGTTCTCCTTATGTTATTAAAGATGATAATATAAACACCCAAGAAATATAGTCTAAGTACAACAGATATAAGAAATTCTGGAATAGAGACATGTCCATCATCCCAAAGGAGCATAAAATTCTAAATGAAATAGAAGAAAAATTGCTGAATACAGGCTGAAAATGGAACTACTCAGCCCTAAGACTGCATTTGAAGTTCTGCATTTGAGGTAATGTAAGGTATGAAAGTCCTATTCTAAGAGCACTCCATTACCGGTCCAACACCTGGGCATTCGAAGTTAGAAAGAAGAGGAAAGCAAAAACATTGCCTTAAAATTAAAAATCCGAGAATATTTTTCATCTTAGTTTGGAGAATTAAAAATGACATCTGGAGGATTTCAGGCAGCAACAACAACAATAAAATGTAGCATTAGATAGTAAATATTAAAAGAATAAGTGGAAATGTTTGCAACTTTACCTAGATAGCCAGAGAAGTTTATCTGCTTTGGGGATAACATTGTTTTAATCATTCAACAACAAAAAAATATTTATTCTTCTAAGTCCCAGGAAAAAATATAGCCAAATATATAACATGGTTTTTCAGTTCTCTCACTTAATTCTAATCATAGCAGAACACAATAGAAATGATGTATCACTCAGTCCTATACTGTTGACTAAACACTTCCAGTCCAAGATTCTGGCTTTATCTCTCTGCCTTCAAAAAAAAAATCATACTAAAATGACATAAAAACAAACCCTCAGCAATTCTATCAACTCAGGAAATATATCCTCAGCACACTAGAAGAGAAATGTGGTTCTGGAAAGAATGCATGGCAGAGACACAGCAGAGCTGAATCATCCAGCGACACCAGCTTCAAAGGCAATGAGCCTGGGAAGAGCGGGCTGGGGCTCTCCTGATTGGCTGTGCCAGCTCCCCACTTCCAGAAGCTGACTCTTGGCAACTGCCTTTCACTTCAGACCAAAAGCCCTTGAAACTGGGAGCCTGATGGAGACTGCTCCTGGAGACTTCATATGGTCATGAGGACTGAAAGCCCCTATGATTTAAAAATATAACAATCATTCCCCAGAAGAAAGCCAACCTGGCCAAGTGTTTGTTCTGTCCTCTCTTCTGTACACACACATGCATGCACACATACACACAAGGAGTGAGGTCTCTTGTCTCAATCTTTGTTAACTTCAAGACCAACACAAACTTCCATTTGAACACTGAAATATTCTCCTGCTGCAAACAATCACCTAAAATATTAACTAGAGAGAAAATAGATAAGGAATACACAATAACCATTTAAGGAAAAACAGCAACATGAAAGAGAACTAGTAAAATCTATAAACAAAAGAACTAACATAATGCCCTGGGCAACAAAGGAGTGTTTGAAAATAAGCACAACTAGTAACTTTCAAAACACTTAAAAGGATAACACACACAGTAAGCATGAGCCTGCCAAGAGAAAGAAACTGCTAAAATAATAATTGGGAAGAGTAAGAAAATAACACTTAGCTCCAAAATCAATCTCCAATATTTTCCCAGGATACCATGCTAAGAAGTAAAATATATTAAATAAATCAAAGCTAAAGGATCAAAAGTATGAGAAAAGAGTTACAAGAGAAAATATGGATTCATAGATTCATGACTTCTAGCATCCATCAAACAGGGGCTTCTATAGAGAGAGGGAGAAAGAGAAGGAGGGAAAAAAGAGAAAGAGAGAAAGAAAAAAATATATATATATGGCCTATTCTTAAAAAAAATCTATAATTTGAATGGCTCCATCTACTCAATAAAGTAAGTCAAGTTGATCCCAAACTTTGTATAGAAGAACAAAAGACCAAGAAAAATAAGCTCTGTCAAACAGAAACTTCTCAGGTGACAAGTCTTAGATCTAAGGCAGGAAAAGACTATGGAAACTTGTAGAAAGCCCAGAAATAGAGTTAAGCATTCCGGAAAACTTGGTATATAGCTGAAGTGCTACAAGTTAGTACAGGAAAGAACAAGCTAGTTCTAAATGGTACTGGGACTATTGATTATCCAGCCTATAGCATATACACTCCCTGTCTCACTTCTCACAAAGATAAAATGATTCCCAGGTGGATAAAAGACCTAAAAGTAAAGAATCAGAACTCACCCTTCAAAAGTGAGTTTAGAAAATATCAGATAATAAGGGTATAAGGTCCACATGTTATAGTTTTGAGTAGAAATTGACTCCCCCTCTTTAGAAAGCAATCTGGTCATATATATTTAATATCTATTACTAACCATACAAATGTAAGGTGTGCACATTCTAAGACCCAACAATTATATGTCTCTATATTTACCTAAGAAATTCCAACACATATGTCAGTAAGATAGTATGAACTTATTTAATTAGCAAAAGTAAAATAAAATACAAAGTTTGAAACTTAAACATCAGTAAATAGAAGAATAAATAAAAATTGTGGTACATCTATAAACTGTGGTTTAATTGCTGGAATACTATACAGATGGTATAAAAACAAGCCAGACCCACTTGAATCAACATAAAAAAAATCTCAAAGAAAACCAAAAATTGTATATGTAGTATAATGCCACCTGCATAAAATGAAAAACATAGAACAACATTATATGCATGCATACATGTGATTATTCAAAGTATTGAAAGTTGCATAAGAAAAATGCACACCACTTCATGAGAGAAGCCAGGGAGATAAAACAGTAGGATCAGGGAGTAGTACATAGGCTTCAACTGCATTAGTACAGTTTTCTATATGTATACAAATTATGGCAAAATATTAAGATTTGATAAAAGTGGCATATAATTATGTTTGGTTTTTATTTTTCCTCCATATTTTCTCTGTGTTCAAAATATTTTATAACAGTCCAATATACTACCAATATATTACAATTAATTCATCAAATTAATTTAAAATTAACTCAGAATAGTCATTTTATGATTGATTTAATAAATGTTAGTAATATTAAGACAGTGAGAAAATAAATCAGTAAAATGGGCAGCTAATTCCAAATTAGTAAAATGATGTTATAAAATGACAATCTGAAGTGTTTATCTCTCTTAAAGTTGCATATTTAGTATTTAGCAGAGCCAAAATTGAAACTGAATCTCTCACGAAGGACCTCACTTCCCTGCTTAAAATCCTAGAATAAAATATAGGAAGCTGACTCAGAATATTAGTAGGGTAGGAATTTATAAATAAGACATAATACCCTCTTTAGGGTATTAAGGTTGAACAGCATCACAAACACAGGTAAAATACAAATAAGTACTAGGAGAAAACGTTTGCCATATGTGTCATTTAAAGAGGAGTACTATTCAGAAGGTATGAAGAGCTTCAGCTCCAAGGAAAGATTGGCACCATGAAGAAACACAGCACACAAGAGGCATTCTATGAAAAAAGAAGTACAGAAGACCAAAAATATAAGAAAATACTCTCAAATATTTGCGTTAGAAAGCACTTTCCTATGTCATTGTTGAATCTCTAAAAATGCATGGTAAGTTAACAGGATCTTTCAAAAGTAATGCAGATTTTTTTTTAATATATATATATAGTCCTAAGGCAAAAGTTCCCCACAGAAACACAAAGCTTTGAGTTCAGCGTTTCTTGAAATAGTGAACATTTGGGAGTACCCAGAATACTCATCAATGGGAAATGGCTAATGTATAAAGTATTCACCCTGCAGAATGTGGTGTAGCTATATTATATATATTTTGTATAGAAACTATATATTTAATATAAACATACTTAGCTATGAACATGTGTGCTCACATAAAGTTATCAACAAGAAAAAAGAAAGTTAAGTGAAAAAGTATCATCAGAGAACAATTTAAGACGATTCTGTTAACTTTAAAAAGAAAAATTATAAATGTATCAAAAACATAATATATAATATAGTCATGACGTAATGACATATATATTACAAGATATTATACATACACATAAACACACTCATGTAAAAGTGCTCTAAGGATACACACCATTATCACTAGAGATGCCCTGATTAAAGGGGATGAAGGGCAACTAGTAAAAGAGACTCTGACATTTTACTTTATGTGCTTCACTTATAATATATGATTTTGAGCTACTTTGTAATTAAAAATATGAAATGTTCAAAAAATAAGTCCCATGCTTTGATTGTTTATAATAGACAATGAACACTTCACATTTCATCTGGCTTTGCCTGTGAAGAAATATGTAGGACAATTTTAATGAAGCACTGTGGTTTAATTTGATCTGATCTTGCAGCCTATTATAGAATTCACTTTTTACTTCTCTTCACTTGAAGTTATCTGGGTAAATAAATGCTTTGGGGGACAGTATTGATCATTTTTAAGCATTATTAAACGTGTGATGTGTCCTGGAAGTACATTACACAAACCACTTCTCTCATTCCTCACAACAATCTCTTGTAATAGGTGCTATTACAATTCCATCCCCATTTTATAGAGAAGAACACTAAGTTTGGAGAGATTAAAGTTGGGCTTTTGAGCCCAGATGGTCTATCTTTAGAATTTATTTGTAACTACTACCTTCTGTACCTCCCCAGACCCCAAATTCCCTCTATTTCTTTTTGCCTCTTCTGTATTATGTGTGCTATCTTTGGAGCAGCTGGATATTTTCAACATTAAGTCAGTGTGTTATCAAATCACATAAGCCCCTTTTAATAGACTCTAATGAAATTCAGAATCAACTGGCCATGCATGATATTACTAATTTACTTGCTATACCAGTAATAATTATTCTCAAATAGACTACATGCTACACCCTGTCGATTGTTATTTTGGTATTCTTTCATTTTTATTGACTACTCTGGCAGCCATACTTCATTCAGAGTGACAGTAAGTACTACCTGACTTTTCTCTTTTGTTACAGAGCATCAATATTGATCTCTTTCCTAGCGCAACAATCTTCATATGATTGAGGATTTTCTGCTAGTCTTGACTGAAAGTATGATAAATGATAATAACATTTATCAAAAACCAAAAAGTTATGAATTCTGGAAAAGACAAAAATGGATTGAAGTTAAAAGGTATTATGATTATGTTAAGGATTCCTTCTTTCCTTCCATTGAACTGTGATTCAAGTGTCAGTCTCTCTCTTCCATTATTACCTACCATCTTCTAGTTCAAGCTGGGAAAGTGGAAGTTTGAGTATTTCTTCCTGAACTATCTTCCTGCCAGCTAATTGTTCATCCACATCACCTGTTTCTATCCACCTGCTTTTGGTCTTTGTGGACATGGTTTAGGAGCTGATGAGCCTAGCTTGAACTCCTGAGCTCTAGAAAGATGTTCTGCATGGCTGTCAGTAGAGAGGTAAATGCAAGTTGCATCTCACTTTCAGCTATGGATGAGTCCTTTTTGTCCAAGTCACCACCAAAACTTAGTGGGGTATAAGAATTTATTGAAAGGTTAAGATAAATATGTTGGATTTGAATATAGATAAGGAAAAATTAACTATATATGTGTATATAGTAATGCATAAATTGGCATAAAAATAATTGGCCTGTCACGTTGCTCTTTTGTGCTCCTTGCCTAGTTCCCTGGTCCTCACGTATCAGTGCTAAAAACGAAATTCAATTATGTATTTTGTTCAAGTAATTTTTCCCTGACATTGTTGATATATAATGTCAAAAAATATAGACCTAGTAGCTGAATGATAAGTCTCCCTCTTAACAGAATAACTTATGTTACTCTTGCTCAGACCTCCTGTACTTTCTGCAACTATTATTATGGAGAGAACTTCATGTTGGGAATGATATTGATATATTTTCAATTTATAAGGCATAATATTTTGGGGAATAATTATATATGTACATTTTAAGGCAACTTATCTACATGTACAAGAAGAGTCAAGGTTTTCATGCAAACAGCCCTATTATTTAATTAAAAAGAGGAAGGTAATGCAGCATGAAGGACAAACTCTTCACAACTTGAAAATATTCATCATTGAACCAAATGGTCTAACAGGTAGGACTATGAATAGCTCTTCAAGGGGAGGAATTGTGTCTTTTTAATTTTGTTTCTCATGTGTTCCAAGTGCCTAGAGTGGCACTAAAAATTTGGGGAGACTATCAATAAATATTGAATAATTTGATTAATTAAAGACACATTTTTATACTTTACAGGTATTTGTTATTTAGTTTTCATATTAAAAAGCAAGGTCTCATTTGCAGAATTGCCCATCATATTACTTAGGTTTTTGTCTTTCCTTTCCCTGGAACACAATTAGCAATGGATACCACAAGGTTGGAGGGATATTCCTTAGGTATAAGAGGAAGCAGTCACAAAATTGGGAGAATTTGGTGCACTGTGGGTTTGACAGTTTCATTTGGAGGTTTAATAATTCCTTAATGTTTTGAACATTAGCTGTTTTTAATTTAACATTCACTAAATAATTATTGCACACTCAATTTTTTAAAAGTTTTAGGCACTGAAAATAGAACAATGATTCATACAAAGTAAGTTTTTTTTTTTCATTTGATTGGTATTGGGGATAGGGAGGCAGATAATTTAAAGAAAGGGAAGGATAGAAAGATTGATTGATTAACTAACTGATTTCAGAAAGTGACCTTTGCCAGGAAGTCAACCTGAAACAGGATGAGGGGTGACCTGTGGAGTGTACACACCAGCAGGGGAAGACAGGGGCTTCTTGAGGACATACAGCAGGAGCTCAGATCTGAATGATGAGATGGTGTCAGCCACGGAACAATTCCCAAGCAGAGATAAATAATCTCAAAGGCTACTGCACAGAACTATCTCTGCAGGTCCAAGTTTCTGATTTTATGCCAGCAAAACTGAAGGTTAAAAATGAGGTAGCAGGGGTGAGATCTGGAAGGAAGGACATGCAACTGTGGTATTTGTATTCCAGTTCATTTGGGAAGCTATTAGATGTTTTAAACCAGTCTGACATCTGTCTTAAAGAAGATCCTGTGAGCTGTATTTTTTTGGTTTTGTTTCGTGTTGTACTTTTTGCCTAGAAAATATATTTAGGTCTGCAGAATCAGGAGAAGAGGTCAGTGCCTCAAAGAAGAGAAAACCTGGGAAAAGGACACTTAGAGAGTTCCTTACCAGTTTTGAATGCATAAGTATTAACAAAAGTGCTTGGTTTAAAACACAAATGCTAGGCCAGGCACGATGGTGCATGCTTGTAATCCCAGCAGTTCAGGAGGCTGAGGCAGGAGGATCACAAGTTCAAAGCAAGCCTCAGCAATGGCAAGGTGCTAAGCAACTCAGTGAGAACCTGTCTCTAAATAAAATACAAAATAGGGCTAGGGATGTGGCTCAGTGGTCGAGTGCCCCTGAGTTCAATCCCCAGTACCAAAACATACACACACACACACACACACACACACACACACACACGCTAGAATTTATTACTAAAGGATTCTGACCTATGAAGTCATAGATAGAACCAAGAAATGACATTTTAACAATTACTTCCAAGGAATTCAGTGGCCAAAACCAAGTGGCCAACAGATCACTTTTGGTTCACTTTTTTTCAAATTAAAAAGAGAATTTAAGATGATCAACCCAGAACACTACTAAAGGGAAATCACAGGACTTTGGAGAAGTTACTCAAGTAGAAAACAATCACACTATACCCTTGATTAGAACTGAATCTCACAAAGCAAGTTCTCAGATCTCAAAGTGAGAACAAGAATGCATACTTGGTAGCAATCAGGTTCCACCTGACCTGCTGTCTTAGTAGGGTGTCACACTAAAGCAATGTCCAACACATATTCAATGACTCCATTTCCTAACCTGCCACATACAATCCATACTCCACTCCCTGTCCCAATTCTCCTCACAATTATGATCATCTGTGCCATTGCTACTTATACTCGAGCTTCCTCTTGAATCATAGTAAACCTCATCTCTCATAGTCCAAGTCTGAATCCTGCTTTTGTGTCTCTTTTCCAGCAACACTAACAAAAATATACTGTGGACAATGTGTATCAGATTATCTCATCATTTCTCTCTTCTCAGGCAGTACTCAAACTAACATTTCTGATCCCTTGTATAAATGAGAGGAGATAAAGTGATATCAATAAACCATTTTGTACATTCAGTAAAGAATCACGTTCCTTTAAAACCATACCCATTTTATTCTGTAACATTCAAACTCAGCTCTTGGCATCCACCAAAAAAAAAAGGGGGTGGGAAGGAGGTTAGGCACAGGGCTCAGTTTATAATTCCAAACAGTCTCAGAAAATGTGGTCTGAAAGTATGTTGTCCTGAGAATATGGTTTCAGGAAGTGTTTATGAAATATTTTTCAATCCTTGGTAATGGAGATGTCATTGTTTGAACTTTCACATTTAAATCTACAGTCCATCCAGAATTGATTTTTAGTATGGTGCATGATAGAGATCAATTAAATAGTCAATTATCCCAGCACTATTGATTGAATATAAAAATATCCTTTCCCCACTGTACTTCTATCATATGTAATCATAATTATCATCATCATCATCACCATTATCGGTTTAAAAACCTGTTTCTCTCTTCTCCACTAAACCATGAGTATTTCCAATAAGAATTTTTATTCACCTTTTTTAATCTATACTTAACACAGTGGCCAGTTAAAAGTCTATATTCAATAAATCTGTATCAGATCAGTACAAAATATAGAGATCATGTAGAAAACACACAACTATTTTCAAATTTCAGGCAGAAGGTAGGGAATCACCATGGCAGATCTTAGAAGATCTGAAGAGAATTTCTGAAAGACTGGAGATAGGCTAATGCTTTGATTTTTCACTGCATTCTAAATTTCTAGTGATATGGATTCTCAGAAATACTATTAAATGGCAGTTGCGGTAGTGCATACCTATAATCCCAGCAGCTCAGAAGGCTAAGGCAGGAGAATTTTGAGTTCAAACTAGCCTCAGCAAAACCAAGGTGCTAAGCAACTCAGTGAGACCCTGTCTCTACAAAATAGGGCTGGGGATGTGGCTCAGTGGTTGAGTGCCCCTGAATTCAATCCCAGGTACCAAAAAAAAGAAAAAGAAATACTCTTAAGTGGATTTTTAAGAACATTAAAAAGTTAAAAGAACTCAAAGATCTAACATCAGTTATCTGAGAACAAGTTGTGATAGAGTAAATTTAATTGTTCTAATGAAAACCAAAATAATTCCTACCATACTGGGAACTTCAGGCCTTCCCTCTGTTCCCTAAAAGCAATACATAAACCCGTCTTACAGGAGACAGTCACATATCCCAGAGATGGCAAGTCCCAGCCAACACTAGAGGAGTCTCTGAATGGATTCTCCCATACATTCACCTCACCCCAGTTTCCTACCTTCGTGAGCTGGGATTTCCTGCTTCCTTTGTATTTTAACTACTCTAAGATTTATGGTTCTCTGTGAAAGTGCTATTTAGGCAATGCCCCTAGGTCATTGCTTTCAGAGTCACTTTCCAGACAGTTACTTTTCTCCTGTGCCTATGGGCACAGCACACATAGACAAACTTGTTTTTCTTGTGTTAATCTGATTGTGACAAGAGTTTCTCAGCTACAAACTTAATGAGGATTAATGATTTATTTCTCCCTTTCAGCTTTTTTATTTTTAAAAAAATTAGGAAAATGTAGTTTATTTTAGAAATGTTCCTGGTATGGCCTCTCACAGTACCTTTGTGAAGAAGATCTGCAATTTCTAGCAAGTTGATTGAGGAGAGAAATTGTGTGTGTGTGTGGGGGGGGGTGTTTGTTTGTTTTGTTTTATTTGTTAAACTATTTATGATGTCTGACCCTAATATGCTGTAATAAATCACTGCCAATGGATGATTTATAATACAACTAGGCTGGTTCTTATATAGCAAAGTGTCTCTGCCTAGCATAAACTTGCACTTAGGATCTGTCTTTTCGGTAGTCCAGCCCTTTGTGTGGATTTGTGAGCACAGAGCTTCTGTGTGGGACAACAAGATAATGGGGACTGTGGAGAAGAAATGAAAAAGAAAGATGGGGGAACAGGGCTGGCTAAGACACAGATGACTTGGACCATCTCTCTTGCTTGAGGAACCAAATTCCAGGCCTCATAATGAAAGGGATTAGTTAGAGGGATTTAGAAGATGTGTTCATGCAAGACATGGGAGGTTGTGGGTACAAACATTACTGCTTTGGGTCCAGGTAAACATTCCTCCCCAACCTTGTTAGGACCAACGAGGAGCTGTTGGCAGTCCATAGGTTCAGAGGAGCACTGGTGGTAGATGTCATGGTTATGTGACTCCATGAAGAACATGAGCCTATAAGTGGCATAGGCTGATATCCCAGAAATAGCTAGTGGTGCCTTTGACAGGGGACTGAAGAAGTTTCCAGTCTCTAAGTCACCACAGTTTGAAAATTAATGTTGATGTAACTTCCTTTTAACAGGTTAGTGAGACTTAGGAAAACTTTATCATACATAAGTGATAAGGAACTACACATAAAAGTAACAAATTATTAAAATCCTAATCTAGCTCAAATTTGTTATATATAATTTTTTTAATTTTTAAAATTATCCTGCTATTTTATTAGCAATAAATTTAATTATTTTTATCCAGATAAACACTGGAGACATTTGTAAAGCTGTTGTTTTCAAATGCCATTTGAATTTCTATTTAGTTAATTTTACAAAAATGTTTATTTAAAAGAAAATAATATCATTGTCATGTTCAGATTCTTCATATTTTTATGTAAGGCATGTGTCTCCAATTCTCTTCAAGGTATATATTTTTTATTTAAAGGTTAGCTTATTTCATATAAGCCCTTGAAAAGGGCTTGAAAAGTTTATTTCTAACTTTCAGCATGTACATTGTTAATATTGTAAGTGAGCTTTTCTGTTATTTTATTTTCTAAATGAGAATTGCTGAAATAACATACATTTGTTGTTAGATAGCTTTCATACATGCCATTTGGCTGAATTTTTATTATAATACTTTGGGTTAGTAATATTTCTAGGTGTGTCTTCACAACTATAAGTAATAATAATGCTGTCTTTGCTTTTCCAAAACTTATGTACAACTTACTTCTATTTAAATTTCACTTCATTAACCAGAACTTACAGAATATAAATAAATCATAATCTGATTGTGAGCAGAATTATTTATTGTTACACTTCCATGTGGCAAAACAGAAATACTTGGGATGCTTCCTCACTCTTTAATGTTTAAATTGCAGAACAGAGGAGAAAGACTGCACAGAGAAGGATGGAGAGTGGTGGGAATTGGAATGTCTTTACAAATCTCTCTCTAGGAAACCTAGAAGCAAGGTCTAGGGGAGACACTTAGGCCCCATGACAGTGGCAGAAATGAGTACACTGGAGCCTTTCTGAAGCCAGGTTTTGGACGAGAGATGTAGTGAAGGAATGAACATGTTAGCTGTAGTAGTGCCATGGTTGGGATATGAAGGCCAGGTACTCAGAAATAAAAGAGGACAAATTCTGTCTTCCTCACAACCTCACTTGGGAATCAAAATGAAAAAAAAAATGGTGCTCATTTCTAATGTTAGAGAAAGGAGTTCATATATTCTGTGTCTATATTTTCATTGTCACATCACAGGTGTAATCAATCTAATTCCTTATGGTAACAGGGGACATTTTTCTGAGGAATTTGTGATAAGGAGTCCTTAAAGTCTAAACCACAAATAATTGGAGAGAGATGGGTTGAGATTTTCCCAGGAGAACCACTTGATTCTTAAGTAAAATCAATATATCAGCAGAATTTACTGGGAATAGAGAGTTGATTAGAACTACCTATGCAACCACACAGAGATGTCACACAGGTAGACAAGCCAGAACCCAAGCTTCTGGTTAAATTGAGGTGGTTATTGTTGTTGCAGGAAAGCTCAAAGATTTGGGAAGAGGCTCCCCACAGTTGACAAGCTTCCAGCTGAAGATGGGAACCTCTTCTTCACAGAACAATGCTCTTTTCCAGTCAGATGCTTTCTTTTCGGAGAATTCAATATTACAGAGCAGGGGTCAGGTTGCCAGGCGCACAGGGTGGAAAGAGTATGCATTTTAGAATGACAGTCAGAATCATGACCCACTCCCATCACAGTAATAGTTTGGCAAAAACTCAAAACTCTACAAGCCACAGTTTACTCAACAGTAAAATAAAACTACCTGTAAAATGGAATATTATCAAAATTAAGCTAAGCAATATATATGTAAATTTTATGATTTGATATGTGGCACATATAAAGGAAAAAAATTTAAAATACTGCTTCTATTTTATTGCTGTTTGAAATATGTTGTTACTTTAGCTTTTGCATCGTTTAGATCTTTGTTCACAATCTTCCTCCTTTTAACCAAAAGTAATCATTGGCTCAGAGCAGCAGGTGTTATGAAAGAAAAATATTCTTCATATTTCTGGACTTCCAAATACATACTTCAAATTTATTTCAGGAGCAATAATCCTGATATCCAAATTTTCAAAAGAAGCTACTTGAACTTTGAGGTAGGAACAGGTGTTCAACATCCCCAAAACTTCTCTTTAAATGTAAAGAGATAAAGCTTAGATGCTGGAACATAGGGTTTTTCCTCTAGTCTATAAGCATAGATCAAGAAACATTCAAGAAATGGCAGAGGGCAAATCCTATAAGGTAGAAAGTAATAATAGATACTACTTGTTGCATTCCAAGTACTCCATACTTATTAACTCATTCATTTTTTTATAACGACCTTTTGTACAGAATTAAGGTTCAAAGAGGTTAAGTTAGTAATCCAATATTACACTGTTTATAGTTAATGGCACTGGTTTTTTAAGTCTCTCTGATTTGGCTCAATTCTGTGCTCTTAACCAATATACCACACTGCCAGAAAAAAACTGGTCCTGCTCTTGGGAGGAAGTACTGAAGAACATCAGCAAGCAGAAGACTTCTGTACCATCTGAGATCTAAACACTTGGAGAGTGTAGATAAAAACATTGTCAAACATGTTTGGAAATTCCAAAGCAGAGGAGACTGTGAATATGCCTCACACTTATAGAATGGTTGCAGAACTGGCCAGTTAGTCATGGTGTTGTTATTTTGCCTTCCTAAGGAAATATTTCTCATTCTCTGAGCCTGATTCCAGGGATAGAACCAAGTCCACACCATTCTCCTGGAGCACAAGTCCCTGCCTTCATTAGTTGGCTGCCCTCTCTACTCTGGACTGCTGCTTTATACACTTCTCACAGCTCCGACACCTCTGTTCAATATGTCCTGTCATTCTTGACTAACAAAATTGGTCTTATGCCAAATCAACCATTCTGGCAATTCCTGGGAGTCCTGTCTTATCCTGTCTTCCTTTGATCATCAAATAAACAAAGTATGGTTTAACCAAAAAGAAAAAGGAAGGACAGCTCCACAGGAGATCCAGGAAACTACCCCCACCCCACCACTTGCACACACACACACACACACACACAATAGAGCAATAGGTAGGTCGGCATGGAGGGTTGTTCAGAAAGACCAGGTGTAGCTGGCACTCTGCCCAATGTCCTACATGCCCCTGCATACCAGTGAGGTATCCTGGGTGTCACTGGGTATCAGATGCATCTGAAATTCAGAAATAGGGAGAGATATGTGGAAACGTTCCAGCTGGGGAACACTGGTCAGTAGCATTCCTGGGGTGTAGACAAGGAAAATGCAGCCTGTGCTCCCTCAGAGCTGGAATCCAGGTGCCATTATGCCTGCACACAATGATCACTGCTCATGGGGCACAAGGAAGGCCAGATCAGGCTCACAGGGGCTGAAATTGAGAGAATCCTAGGAGGCCACTTTAGGCTAAAAGAGTACAAAATGGTCGATATAATTCTAAAAAGGAAAGTGAATATTTTATGAAAAGAAAAATTTATAAAAGCTCACAAATTATTAAAAAAATTCACAAATGCCACAAGTATCACAAAGTCTAGATAATGGAAAATTTTTATTAATATTTGTCTATATCTTTATAAGACATTTTTCCTAACTTTCAGCCTGTATTCTCTTTGAATATAACTTCATATGATAATTACTTTGTAATTTTTTTATAGAGAAAACAAAAAGGCCCTACTCAAAGAAGACCTTAGCTGGCTGTCTTTTTTAAAAATGACTCATAATTGGAAAGTATAAAACATGTCACTCTGCACAGAGATGTTCTTGCTGTTTGTGCCTGTGCCCTTCAAACACAGAACTTCTATTTTGCACAATATACATATAGATATACATGTGTGTGTATATATATATGTGTGTGTGTGTGTATTATATATATATATATGCATAAAATTTAAAAATTGTATATGCTGCATTATTGAGCATCCTCCTGATCAGAAAATGTCCAGATGTTGGGTTGTTAATGAGAATTGAATCTTCTGCTTGCTCTTTATTCAACAAGCTTTTTTCCTAAGCTTTTTCTCCTCCAGCCCCCTGTACTACTAGCATGCATTGTTGGCATCATGCCCTGATACCACACTCCATGATATGCTCTGCACATTGTAAGTTGCTGGAAGCAATGGGAATATTTCCAGAACCTTCCTGCACAAGGTTGCCCACATTTAACTTCAATATTCACAAAAGTGATTGCAAATCACATAAATATATCACATTAAAAGCAAACTGAAACTATCCCCATGTCAACTTCACCTCATTAAAATTCCTACAAATGCCCCAAACCTACTTTATATGACAGAAAGTCTGATAGAGAAAAATTGAGTGGCAAGCAGGAGTGCCCTCCATCAATGGCTGCTAAAATGTTTTGCTTTCATGATATTATAAAAAGTGTGACCATGTGAATACGTCATGAAGGCCCCTTTCAGGACCTCGGAAGTTGCCCCGAAAATGAGAAGTCCTGAAATTTGAGCTTCATTAACGGTATAGTAAATTCAACCCTGGGCACATGACCCCACCAAAGAAGGCAAAGGAGGATGGAAAGACATAATATGGACCAGAAAACTTTCCCCTGGATCCTCCATTGCAGAGATCTAGATCTCATCCTGAGATAAAAACGCTGACTTTAGAAATGGCTTATTTCACTTAGCATGATATTTGCCAGTTCCATCCATTTACTTGTGAATGCCATAATTTCATTCTTCTTTATGGTTGAGTGATATTCCATTGTGTATATATATTCCACATTGTCTTTATCCATTTATCTTTTGAAGGGCATCTAGGTTGGTTCCATTAGTTTAGCCATTGTGGATTGAGCTGCTTTAAACATTCCTGTGGCTTCTTCATAGTAGTGTGCTGATTTTTAAGTCCTTTGGGTATAAACTGAGGGATAGGATTACTGGGTCAAATGGTGGTTCCATTCCAAGTTTTCTAAGGAATCTCTATACTTTCCAGAGTTGTTGCACCAGTGTACAGTCCCATTAGCAATGTATGAGTATACTCTTTTCCCCATGTCCTCGCCAACATTAATTCTTACTTGTATTCTACATTGTTGCCAGTCTGACTGGAGTAAGATGGAATCTCAGTGTAGTTTCTATAATCGCTAGAAATGTTGAACATTTTTTCATATATTTGTTGACTGTATTTCTTCTTCTGTGAAGTGCCTGTTAAATTCTTTATTGATTGGGCTATTTGTTGTTTTGTTTTTGTTTTGTTTTGTTTTGTTTTGGTGCTAAGTTTTTTGAGTTCTTTATATATCCTAGAGATTAATGCTCTCTCTAAGGTGAAGGTGGCAAAGATTTTCTCCCATTCTGTAGGCTTTTTCTAATTATAATGTACCAAAAATAAAATTTTAAAAATTCAAACAAAATCAAATAACTCTTATGCCTACCACTTATGAAAATCAAATGCCTGAAACAGAAAAAAAATTCAATCTTCTCTCCAACAAAGATTGTGAATTCACGTGAAATTTTTTTAAAAGGAACAAACAACATTTTGATAACTTTAAATTACTTCCTTGTAGGTCTCCAAGGCACTGCCTGACTTAAAAAAAAAAAAAAAAAACATGGACCCAATAATAAACCCATTATGGGTTTATTCTGTCTGGTTTTGAATGTGACACTGGCTGATAACTGCCAGGTTTGGAAATATCATCTGGTATGTTTTGATCTGGAGATGAGGTACCACCTAGAAAGTTCATGGAGCAACACAGGGATGGTCAGAGTAAAATGATTATGAGAGCTAAAACCTAATGGGCAGATTAATCCACTTAATAGATTAATAATTTGGATGGATTTCTGGGTAGACCTGCAAGGAGGTATGGTGTGACTGGAGGAAGGCAGTCACTGGCAGTGTGCCTTTGGGTATTATTCTCTCTCTCTCTCTCTCTCTCTCTCTTTCTCTTTCTTCTTCTACCCCTTCCCCTTCTTCTTCTCCCCCTCTATCCTCCTTCTCCTGCTTTTCCTTCTCTTCCTTCTCCGTCTTCTTCTTCCTGGCTGCCATGAGTTAAGTAGATTTCCTCCATTGTGCTCTTCCACCATGATATTCTTCCTTACCTCCAGCCCAGAACAATGTAGTTGGCTGGCCATAGACTGAACCTCTGAAAATGTGAGCCCAAAATACAATTTTTCATCCTCTAAGTGGTTCTTGTCAGGTATTTGGGTCACAGCAACAAAAAAATGTTGACTAATACATGGCATCTGCAAGGCAGCTTTCCCTATGTCAACCCTCCTGTATTAGCCAGGAAGAGAAATGGATGCAGCTGGAACAAACTACACCATCAACAGAAAATGCATAGTAATACATTTAGTGAGTCCCAGCTATGAGTTGAATTGTGCCCCCCACCAGGTTGAATATCTAACCCCACTATGTCAAACTGAAGCTGTATTTGGATATGAAGTCTCCAAATAAGTAATGGTAGACATAGTAAATTAATACAGTCCCCAACTGGGGTTGGGTAGAGTGGAAGGTTCCGTTTATGCCCATAAATGACCATGATTTCAAGAAAGTTTTTAAAATTTCCTAGTTTCCTCATATCTATTCTAGTTTCAATTACTCATGGTCAGAAACAGTTCAAAAATAGTAAGTGGAAAGTTCCAGAAATAAGCAATTCTTAAGTTTTAAATTGCATAATGTTATGAGTAGTATGATGAACTTTCACACCATCCTGTCTAGTCTGCCTTGGTCATGAATGATCTCTATGTCCAGTGTATCTACACTCTATATACTACCCGCTTAGACAAAATCTTGTTATCAGAACAATTACTGCAATATCACAGTGTGTATTTTCAAGAACCCCACATTCTGCTTAATAATGCTTATAAAACATAGAGTAATGATACTGCAATTTGGATATGGCAAAGAGATGCCACAAAGTGCTCTTTAATTGAAAATATGAAATTTCATTCACATTTTCATTCATATAACTTTAATTACAGTATACTATTACAGTCATTGCTATTAATCTTTTACTGTACCTAATTTGCTAATTAAATTTTATCACAGGAATGTATGTGTAGGAAAGAACAAAGTACAGTATGTATAGGATTTAGTACTTATTTTGGAGATTAATTCTCCAAGTATAAAAGGCTTCATATCAACCTCTACCATATCTACTAATTCCCTCTGGGCATTGAGAAGACATATTGAAGGGGAAATATCCTAGAAACTGATGTTACAATAGGAAATAAACCTCTTGCTGTTGGACATTTGAAGCCCATGCTATATAGATCCTACAGACCAGTAGCAGTTTGTATGCAAAAATTATTCTTGCCAGGAGCACTGGCATGCTCCTGTAATCCCAGTGACTTGGGAGGCTGAGGCAGGAGGATTGAAAGTTCAAAGCCAGTCTCATCAACTTAATGAAGCCATAACCAACTTACCAAGAACCTGTCTCAAAATTTAAAAAAAAAAAAAACATTATTCTTTCTCTATGATTTCTCTTGTGTTCTCTGGCAAGCGTCATTTAATATTTTTGCCTTTGAAGGAAAACTGCTGGGCCTGCTGTATATTTGGGATAGTGCTGAGAGCCACAGCATCATCGAGTGTGGTAGATGATGGTGTCCTCCACGAAAGATGCCCACATGTCATCCACAGAGCCTGTAAATGTATTGCCTGAAGTGCAAAAAGACTCTTGCAGCTGTGACTAAACTAAGGATCCTGAGATGGGGAGAGTGTTCTGGATCACCATCCATCTGGGTGGAAGCAACCATAAGGATCCTTGCAAGGAAATGAGGGAAGCAATAGGGATATGATGCCAGAGCAGAGCTCAGATGGAGAAAAAGGGTAATTTGAAGATGCTACTTTGATGACTTTGAAGACAGAGAAAAGGAATACAGTTGGAAAAGGCAAGGACAAAGATTTTTTTTTTTCTGATGGCCTCCTGTAGGACCATAGCTTTGAGTCTCATTTTAGACTTCTGACCTCCTGAAGGCAAGGCAATAACTCCATGTAGTTTTGAGCCACTAAATTTGTGGCACTTACTAATCTGTGTAATAGGAAACAAAACGTCTTTGTACTGCAAACCTGAGGTTTTCCTGTCCTAAAAACATCATGATAAATGTATCAAGACCCTCACATTCTATAGGAGCGTGATTAAGTATGACCCATTAATTAACTGACCAGAAAGAACCCTGGGTGATTCTGCAGCCCCAGAATCCACAGCACCACCTGCCCACTGCTGCTTCTCTCTCCCTGCGTGGGCCTCGTCAGCATGGTGGGCTTCCATCCACACACCAGGCTGCCTGGCTATGCTGAAGAGTGCCAAAGACTTAGCAATTCTACTTGTCAGTAGGAGAACCTCCCCCACCCCATAGAAGAAGTGGGATCCATAAAAAACTATAAAGCTTCAAAATCATATCCATCTTTGCTAATGAAATAAAATTTGGTTTCCATGGAGAACAGCAATGAAAGGACATCTTAGAAGGATGTGAATTTCACCTTGGAGACATCGCTAGTCCAACCTCACTTTGCCTTTGGTTTATGCAAAAATGAAATTAACTTTAACCAGCATGGATAGATTTAAAACTATTGGGGTTTTCTTTAGCGCTAAATCAATAAAGGCCAAATGACTTTAGAACAAATTGATCAAAATTTTATTTCATGTCTGCCATTTAAAGCAGGGTGTCACAGAAGAACTGACTTGCCCTGAAGGAAAACTGAAATGTAAAAAAAATTGCTGAGTTCAAACTGTTCTTACAACAGTGAGAAAGGCTGAGACTAATTAAAATAATAATAATAGCTGCCATGTATTAAGCACCAACATTAGGCCAGACATTGGTGGATTCTTCATGTGCATTATCCTTAGTCCTAATAACAACTCCAAAGGTAAGCACTATTACCTGTATTTTACATATGAGAAACTCAACACGAAGTGATTTGCTTAACACAGCACTGATAATATATGGAAGGGTACACATCGATGTGTAATATTTTCATGACAGATAAAAGTCACTTGGCTTTATTCAGAATTATGTTATGTTTGCATCATGTAAAGACTACCTACTTCTGTTTTCTCTTAACTTCTGCAACTTATATTTTTATCTTTAGCTCCTAAATCTCTATGTGGTATTTCCTTAAAATTCTGGGAAGCAATGGTAGATAACTTTGTTTTTGCCTGGCCAGTATCCACACCCTTTTGGGAAACAATACCTCTGACCATTCTCAGTCAGATGATCAATATGAGTCTAACCCTGCCTCCTAGGAACAATGCTGGATGTTTTCACTAGGATTTTGAGTCAAGATTTATTGGCCTGGCCAACCAAAGCACTGCATCTCCCTAGCACAAGTGACGGGTTCTAAGATAGTCGTATCATTTAATAGGCTGAAAGAGAAGTGTCCCCCAAGCTTTTGTTGGAACTCTTGAAAAAGAGAACCTTTATTTCCACTGAAGTTACAAGAATGATAAAGCAAAATCCTGAAGAAAAAGAAATAAGCTACCCAAATCTGTAATTAGCCTAGAAGAAAGATAAAGAAAGGGAAATTCCTAAAGACAATCGAACCCCTGATTCTATCTATGTCTGAAGTTATCTAGATATCACCTTTAATGACCTAACAAATATCTTTTCTTCTTATTTCAATTTCTTAATCAGAAGACTTCTAATAACTTGGCATAATCTCCCTGTGCATTTATCTATTTGACACCAGTCATGTTTCTGGAAATACTAAGCCCATGTAGATCACTGAGATGATGCTACAGTAGGCAGAACTATGAATGCTCTAAAGATGTCCATGTCTTAATCCCCAGAATCTGTGAATACATTATCCTACATAGAAAGTTATTCTTTGTAAATGTGATTAAGGGTAAGGGCTTTGAGATTGAAGGGCTCAATGTAATCTTATAAACTCTTAAAATCAGAAGAGAGACAAGAGTCAAAAAGTGAGATGGAAGAATGAGAAGAGATTCTAAGCACAGAAGGAAATACTTACCTGCTGTTAGCTAAAGATAGAGGAAGAAGGCCATAAGCCAAGAACTGTGTGTCCTCTTGAAACTGGTAAAGGTCTTCAGCAGTCACAAGAAATATAAAACCTCCATCTTATAAGCACAAGAAATCATATTCTGCCAACAATCTGAATAATAAGGAGCAAATTCTCCACTACAGACTTGGTCAGCTTCCATCCACACACACTTCCATCCATGTGACACAAAGTTCTTTCAGAAAAATCTCCTGGGCTCTGGGGAAGGAAACTTTGGGCCTGGACTTCAGATTGGTTATATTAGCATACCCATGCAAAGACAGAGGGCAGGAGAGAGGCTGCAAAGTATCCAACAAGAGAAGGCAGGGATATAAGGCTAAAATGTCAGGCAATACATGTGACTCATTTTGTGTTACTGAGCAGTCTTTGATGAGGAATAGTTTTGTTGTGCTACTTATTGGTGTTGATAAGCATATTCAAAATTACTAATACAGTATTAGTAAAGAAGAAACAGAAGTTTGAGCCTTGGATGTCCATAAAACATTAATCAGTGGTGAAGATACTTCCCACCAGCCATAAGGTACAATGCATAAGTTTTTGATAGGCAGGGAAAGTAGAGATGGGAGAGACAGCAACAGGGGTATTGATGAGAGTTGCAGCAGTAGTAATAGTAGCAGTGCTGGAATGATCTGGGTTTCAGCAGCAACAAAGTTGTAATAGCCACCCACAAAGAACATGAAGTCCCCAGGAACCTCACAGTGAGAGGGAAAAGAAAGGAGAATGCATATCCCTGTGAGAATTCTAGAGAACAGAAAAATCAAAGAAATGTTATTGCCATTATTAGACAAATCCTATGTGTTCCCCAAATCCCCAGTGTCCGGAAATGTAGCAGCACGTGCACACTAGTTTATATTTACAAGACCTTCTTAGAATGTTCTCAGCCAGCTTATGCCCAGCTTTTCAAGGATGCTGCTGACTTGGGAATTATGTCTTGGAGGCCCCCTCAAAGTCCATCACCCAAGGCTCATGAGCTTAATCATAAAGACTTCATGGTGTGATGGCCCCACACCAAGGTTTCCAATGTACACTTGTGTGGATTTGGCAGGGCAAAGAAAAGGCCTACGTACTTCTGGCAGGATGTTTCTTCTACTTCTCAATTTACCTGGATGTCTTCTGAAGAGAATTAATCAGGAAGGTATGTGGCCATATATCTCTGAAGAAAATACTCTTGAAAAAGAAATAAAGCTTATGAAGTGGAACTGTTAAGAAAGATAGCCTTTTCTCCTTCAAGGATAGTAGCATTTATTACTAAACCATCCAGCCAGCTTTCATTCTAGGTAAATCATTTTTTACTTTCTTTCTTTTTTGTAATGAGCTAGCTTTATACTCTCAAAATGAAAGGTAATGTCGTCTGAAAGATTATTTTACATTTTAAAAATCCTAAGAACATTTGAATTATTCATTTAACTTTTAAAAAATACCAAAACTATATTTAAAGACTCCTCTAACTACTTAGACTTTGACTTTATAGCAGTCAAGACAGAAACCGCAGAAAAATTATTAATACTATTAGCAACAAAAAGAATTCAGTACAGCCTAAACTTCCTGTGGGCTAAAAATCATAAAGAATTCATGAGGAATAAATATCATACTTTAAAAAGTCATAGTCTAGCAGTTTTATCCATGTATTTTTTTTCTTATTAATACAAAGCTATAATATCTTTATCTGTTAATGATTCCATTGGGCTGATAGCAGATAATCTTTAAAATAAGCACTAGTGGCCTCTTGATAATAACAACTTGAAAGAAAGTATTCTAGTTCATATTTATTATGACATCTGAGCTTGGGAAATTTTAAAGAAAACTGGAAAAGTTTTTTTTTCCTGTCAAACTATATTTAGTTTTATTTGTTTATCTTCCTTGCTGCTTAGTTGAGATCTGAACACAAGATAATCCGATTTCTTGTTTACAAATCTGCATCCACTAAACAGAAACTGATGGCATGTCCTTCCTGACCTCCAAGGCCCTCTGAGCTGAGAAGGGCAGTTAATTGCATTTATACCAATCACCCCTTGCCCAACAGCAATGATTATGTTTCTTTGATCATTAAGGTTAATTGTTCTTTGTAATTCTGAGAAACAGAAATCAGTAAGGTCAATAATATATAGTAACCCAGTGTGTGTTTTTTTTTTTCAACAAATTAGGGCAAGAGTTAAAAAAAAAATATTAAGCCAACATTGCTTCTTAAACACTTGGCATACACTTGAACAAAAAAACAATTCTGGGAATTGTAACTCAGTGGTAGAGCACTTGCCGAGCATGTGTGAGGCACTGTGTTGAATCCTCAGCAACACATAAAAGTAAATAAATAAAATAAAGGTATTGCATCCATTATTTTAAAAAAAAACAATTTAAAAAAAAACAATTCTGTAGCTAAATTTTGGTTTTCTATTTTTTTTCTATTATTTCTAATTTTGTTTTGATTCTTGGGTTTATGAAAAATCCTTGTATACAATATCAAGATCAGATTTTTAAAAGATTTTTAGCTATTGTCTTCTCCATATTAGCCAGTCTTTACCTCAACTGATCAAGAGTTTTTACTAACAAAACAAACAGCAAAATCAAAATAAACAAACAAATAAATAATAAATCCAACACGGAACAAAGAACAGGAATTAAGATTCCACATGATTATCCTGTGTCATCTTTGGTGGAGTAATGGAGGACAAAGAGACTTCAGATAACTCAGAGAATTGAAGAGTTGGAAAGAACCTGGACCTCATTTTCTCCAGGCTTTATTCTCTGGGCAAGGAATATGCCTGGCTTGCTCTTTACCAGACTCCATTTACAAAAGAGGAAGTTGAGGCTTGGAGAATGTGAGACGAATTGAGGTGACCATGACAACACCACTAGCCATTAAGAGATCAGAATTCCTACCTTCCTGTCCAACTTTCATTTCCTGTGTCCATGGTCCCTGGAGGATATGAAGGGTCAGAACAATAATCCAAACAACGATGTTGATATGATGTCAAGGCTAGAAGGAATGTAGTCATCTAATCCAACTCCCATATTTTCTAAGTGAAAAATATGAGACTCAGATAGATAGCAATTTGTCTGAGGTCAGATAAACTGTCAAAGGAAAAGTAGAACCCAGAGATGTTGTCCCCACCTCAGTCAAGATGCTCTTCATAGTGGGACCTGAAAAAGATGAAACCAGCACCTAGAATCACACTGGTTCTTTCATCTCTGTCCCTCAGAGATGAATCCTGTGCAAGTGACTTTCTCCAAATGGATTGAATAAAACTATTTCCAAGAGCCAAATAATGAAGATTTTTCAAGATATTCCTGAATCTCTTAAGATAATGACAATTGCTTTTGGAAGGAAACTCAGTAGCCTGCTTCTTACCTCTCCCTCCTTGTTGTCCCATTCAAGAAATGGAGACATCTTTTGCCCCAACTTGGAGTTGATCATCATAATTACATTTTAGGTACTCCAACAGGAAATAAAAGTTATGAGGTGCCATTGGAGCCTGGCTACAATATACCACATTTTAGCAAAAAGAGAAGCAGGTCTTTGGAGAAGAACAAGGTATAAAAGATCAAGAGAGGGACCCTGACTGTTGCTTTTAGTTGTGATTTTTAATTACCATGTTTTTTTCCCACTTCTTCAATAGAAATGATAGTAAATCACACATTACTGGATTCTCAAACTTGTTATGACATTTAGAGCTCTTGATGAAAAAAACCCTAGGGTGCATTTACTGGATATGGCTTTTTAATTGGATACTAAAGACCACTCTTGTCACAAATACTTTAGACTCCCTCACATATTTATTTGATACTCCAGGATATATATATATATATATATTCCATATTTATCTGCCACAATACCTCTGGAAATTTTAATTCTTTCTCTATTCATTAATAAGCCCTAGTCCCTCTGAAGGGAAGAATTATAACCATAACTGCCACTAAATGAGTTCCCCCTCTATGCTAGGGACTATGCTGTGTGCTATAACATCTTGCACACATAAGATAGGTCTTTTGATGCTAATTTTACAGATGATGAGTCTGAGAAGCCCATAAGTTTCCCAGAGTCACACAGGTAAGCTAAGGACAGGAACTATTCCCACTTGTGTCTCAACTGATTTGGGAGTTCTTTGCAGACTCCTCTTCTCTAACTGTGTTCTGGTTTAACAATCTTCATTTGCTCTATTACTCCTAAAGTGAAGATTTAGAAATGATGCCCACCCTCAGGGTGAATGCCTTTGCTCTGGCAATGGAGCTGGGTTGCTCACTTTCATTGTTTGGAAGAGCTGGCAAGGCCAAAATGAGACTGTTGCTTGTAGTTACGCTTTTACTTGACCTGTTCTCCATTTTTAATAGGAAAAGCAGTAATATCCACATTACTAGACAAACTCAGCAGGTCATATGGGGACCCTGGTGAGATAAGCATTTGAGTGGGCTGAAGAAGATGTTTGAGCAAAGGAAAACTTAGAGATTGAAGCTTGACACTTTTTAATCAGAATAATATTCAAATCCAAAAAGTGGAGCAAAAATAAGTACTAACTTGGGGATAGAGTGGGAGAAGGAAACAATAAGATTAAAAAGGTTTTAGAAATACTAAGTAAGATAGAAGGAATGTAGGAGGTGATGAGGGTGATAGTGTGGTTGGCAGGGTGCAGTTTTGGTATAATTTTAAGTGTATATTTAATAAGATTTAAACGTGAGCTGTCAGAGGAGTAGTTACTAGGTTAGAATAAGGTATATACAGAGACTCAAAGGATCTGAGATTTATTACTGTCTTTTAACTCCTTGCAAAAAAAAATTACATAATGATGTTGACTCCCTCAGCAATAAAAATTGACCTACCCTTCACAATAACATGGAAGTTAATCTCCCCCAGAATTACTCAATAATCATGTAAACATGAGGTATTTCCCAAGAGGAATTAGGATTTATGTTTTTGGTGAGATTAATGATTGAGTTGGTTCATATATTAAATCTGTGCAAAACAACATTTCTGAATCCATTGCCTTTCTAAGATTTTAGTAATGAATTAAACTTTTGGATTTACCCTAGGAAAAGTGAACTTACTTATTCTCAAAGGCAATAATAGACCAGAATGGACTAAAAAGTAAGCAGTACCTGCCTTGCAGCTTATTAGTGAACAATGTGTCCTCTCTATCTTCTAGGCCTTAACTATATAGCAATACACAAAAAGAATATTGTTCCTATTCTCCCTGACATTTGAGAACTTAATACTACTGTAATTGTAGTCTAACTATGAGTTCTTGCCAATAATTGCTCTGAAAGTTACCATTCACTATAGGGTAACTATGGGAGAGAGAACAGGGGATAAGGGCAAATACACACAAGTCTGTATAAGTATTGCTGGTGATGTGTGCACACTTTATTTTTGACACAATTTTAATAAAGTGAAATATCTCTAGACTTCAGAATTTATAAATACCCTTCAGCCAGCTCATATCTGGATATTTGTGGCCCTTAGGGTTTTTTTTTTTTGTATTAACATCTATTAATCATAAAATTAAGCCAGTTGCCACCACCAGTTTAAAAAAAAAAGTTAAAAATGAGGAAAAAAAATATTCTTGCCCATGTATTCCCCATACACACTGTCATCCCTACCCTGAGGTAAACTTCATTATCTTACTCTGTGTATAGTAGTTAGATCAGGTGGGGAATGAGTTCATTTATCCCAATGTATCTGATGGTTTTAATGCTATTGCATAGCCATTAGGTAAAAAAAAATGTCCCACATGTGCCTAGAGGTTTGCATGTAAGTGCATAAAGTTCAGAAATTTAACATCAAATAAATCTCCTTCTGCTTTAGGAAGCCCTAAGAAAATTTATATTCCTCTGTCCTGAGACCAGCAAAATAAATGAGGAAATAGATACATCAGTTTAAGTCCGACAACACAGAGGATAAGAAAATCAACCCTTCTCATCAGGAGCATCTGGAGATGGTCCTAAAAGAGAAAATTTTAAAACCTTAAATATTTATCTTAACCTCTGTGAGCTAATAATGTTATTAAACCAGTCTAGAATAAAACATGTTTTGCTTAACATTAATAAGTAAAGTTATATTTATGTATATAAAGTTATATTAGCAGTTTATATTTTTCTACTTTTTAGATAAATTTGAGACATAAAGGACTACTTCATGCTACATAGATTTTTCTTTTCCTTCTTTACATTAATTAATTTGTTGCTAGATAATATCATCTTAAAATCATTAAAAGTACTATAGAAAACCAGTGGATGTTTTATTCTTAACCTTTTGGTGTTCTTCATGGTGCCATTTCTGAGGTTTTTGCCCACTATAACAATTCTATTTTCATGAGCCCTGACTTATGCAGAGGCCATAGTAAGACAGAGGTAGATTTCATGTTAAAAAAAAAAAACTCTGCTCCACATGAAATACCTTCATGAAAGCTCAGATATGCCCACAAACAATAAAATATTGATCTAACAGTTGGAGAATAACACACTTCACACAAATAGTAACTGAGTTCAGTTGAGGACATGAGGTAAATATAAGGCAATCCCTGTCCTCCAGGCTCACGTCTATTATTCCTGATTTATGGTGAGTTCAACAATGAGATGGCACTTGGGACAAGAGGAGATTAGAGTTGGAGAAGAATCAGGAAGCAGAGTTATTATTTTAAAAAGCAATATGGACAGAAATTCTTTCCAATCCAGGAGGTATCCTTGCTGGCATGATCACATCAGTATGCAGATGCCAGACGTTTTCTATAGAGGGCAAAATATTTTAGCCCTTGCAGTCTCTGTCACCACTGCTTAACCATATTGTGTTCCACATAATCTTTATTTACAAAAACAGGTGGCAGCTGGAATTGGCCTGAGGGCCCTAGTTTGCTGACCCCTGACACCAATTACCACAGTTTCAAACTTGGATATTATGTTTAGAAGGTTGTACCATTAATTGAAAAGAAAACAGAAAGAAAGGTGAGTTTCATGAGGAGAAAACAATGAGTTAGGTATTAATAAATATTTGACTTAATATGACAAACATTTCCCAAGCATACCTGACATTGAGTGGACAAAATGTGAGTTCTACTCTCAAGGTCACCCTCTATCAATGTGATAATATCATATCATTGAGCCACAATATTAAGGAGGTTATCGTGTCTTGTAATAAGCCAGCCATTAACAGGGACTCAATAAACTGCCTCCATTCAACTCACTTTTAGTCTATAAAACACACTAATCATTCAATGGGTTGAGCTGAAAAGGGGTAGGTGGAAAAAGTTACCAATGATTGTTGACAAAGTAAAGGTAGGAGGGCTTGATGAATTTTAAAATATATGACTGGAAATGTGATTTAAAAAAAAATCTAGACAGATCAAGTTTAAGTTGCTAGTCATGTTTGCTCCTCTTAGCGGACGGAATAGTGGATGTTGCAATGTTGCAATAGAATATAAAATTTTAAGTGCAAAAATGGTATGAAGCTGTTGCTGTTTTAAATAGGTAGATTACCTACTTTAAACAAAACATGTTCTATGTTCTAGTTATTAACATTGGAGAGAGAGAGAGAGAGAGAGAGAGAGAGAGAGAGAGAGAGAGAAATGCACCCCTGCTGTTGTTATATTAGTCATCAGAAGAGTTTGCCTAAGGTCAATTTGGTGGCCTTGATGAAGGAAGGGAGTATATCTCTCTGACTCCAGAAGAAGTTGAAAGAAACAGGGAAATATCATTATAATTATCTATTACAATGATCTGTAGTATTTGACAAAATTTAAAGACTCTTTGAAAATAGAGATAATATTTCCCCCAAAATATGTCTGTATGTATAAACAAAAATTCCATATCAACCCACGGGATTATATGCACCTCTGAATTTCCTAGAAGTTGTGTATGACAGTTTGAGAGACCCTGCTCAAAATATACCAAATTCTTTTCATGGTTATCTCAGTTGATTCTCAGACAACAGACAACAATTAACAGAGGTACCCTTATCACCTTTGTAGAGAGATTAAGACAATGATAAAAAGATCATACAGACTAAGGCATTTGTCAGGTTTCTGAGACTAGACATGAAGGCTCACACATGCCTTCATGTTGGAGGGACCTGCCTGAAATTTATAAGAAAAAGAAGGAAGTCATTCTTTTATATAACAACTTCCATGACACCCCTAAGGAAGCTTTCCGAAAGAAAGCAGTTTCTTTCATTTTAAATATTGAAAAATTATAGCAGGACCAAAAGTGTACTCCCCCATCCCAGAAATACCCAGGTTCTGTTCCCCAGATCCTGTGAGTGGGTTATCTTCCATGACAAAAGAGATTGTGCAGATGTGATTAAATTAATGACCTTGTGATAGGGAGATTGTCTGGGATTATCCAGGTGACCTGATACAAAGTCACATGTGTCCTTGTAAGAGGATGTAGGAAGGACAGACAGAGGAAAAGGGAGTCTAAGCACAGAAGAGGACTTTGGAGGAAGGTGGCCATACGCCAAGGAAAAACAACAGATAAAAGCTGGAATAAACAAGGTGCCAACTCATCCCTCCCCGTGCCTTGATCTTAGCACCATGAGTCCCATTTCAGGTTTCTGACCTTCAGAACACTGAGAAAATAAGTTTGTATTGGTTTAAACCACTAAATTTGTAGTAATTTCTTTTACCTTAGCAACCAGAAATGAATTTAAAAATAAAACCAAACTAATTTATACTATAATCATATTTCATTTTTTCCCAAGCTTCATAAAAGCAGGAAGTTTTGAATTTTTAGCACTTAGTGCCAGAAACAGAGCATATGTTCAGTTAAAAATTTAAAAAACAATGAAACACTTAATGCTCACAGTAGTGCCAAAACACTCTAGAAAGACAGTAAAATTTAAAATGAAGCTAGGGGAATATTTCTACAGGGAGGAAAAAAAGAAATGTTTAAAAGTACTATTGGGAAGTATAAAATAACTATATTTTAGCCACAATTTACACCCAAAAGATGAAGATGCAGAAAAAAATATAAAGTTTTAGATGAACTAATATTAATTAATGATCTAAATCCTACCATAAACCGGCCTGTTCCTCATATAAATTTTTGTAAGTTATGAAGGAGATATTCCAACTTCTAATAAATAGTTATATTTTTCTTCTTCTACACTTCTGGTCATTGTTGCTATTCTTGGAATGGGTCAGGAAGAGACTTTTAAAAAGTTGGAGCTGAGCACTATGGCGCACACCTGTAATCTGAGCAATTTAGGAGGCTGAGGCAGAAGGATTGCAAGTTCAAGGCCAACATCAGCAACTTAACAAGGCTCTATGCAATTTATGAAGAACCTGCCTCAAATAAAAAGTAAAAATTTCTGGGGATGTGGCTCAGTGGTTAAGCACTCCTGGGTTCAATCTCCAGTACCAAAAAGTAAAAGTAAAATCAGGTAGATGTTGCTGTTGGAAGAAGCTGCAGCTAATGATTCCTACAAGTCTTGAAATCCATGTGCATATCCATCACTCAAACATAGTAGGATGACTTTTTCTCTTTAAAACTAAAACTTTTAAGTTGATCTTCTATGTTCACTTTCATTTTTTAGGTTTTCCATAATTTGGAGGGATATAGGAAAAATATTAAAGAAAATAGAACAACATCAAATATCAAATTCATTAGATACCAGTTTTCAAACCCTAATTGCTACAAAGAATTTTTAGTTAGATTCTCTGGATGGTAAAACAAACCTCCAAAACTTGGTGTCTTCCCATAATCAATTGTATTTTGTGCTTTCAACTACAGACTCAAGACTCCCAAGGGCCATTGATGGAGTTCTTGGTGGAAGCCTCCACATCTGGCCAGCAGAGACAAGAAAGGCCCATGTAGAAGACTCATAAGAGTAAGTCGAAGTAACATACAGCTCTGCAACTGCATTCTGTTGACCAGATCACTTAGATCTGATTACACACCTCACTGCTAGGAATGCTGAGAAATACAGCATGGCCACATAAGTTAGAAATGGAGAAAACAGTATGGATGGACATAAGGGTCTTACACAGAGGTCTTATGATCACTTCTACCAACTCTTTTCTGGTTATACTCTTCTACCACTTGTACCAAATCCTTTCCTGTTCTTTCCTCTTATTTCATGTACTCCAGGCCTTGTGGCCTCCATGTTGGTCTTCAAAAATACCAAGCTGCTAAGGTTCAGGTACTGTTTGTCCCCCAAAGGTTCATGGGTTAGAGACTCTTTCCCAAGTGTAACAGAATTGAGAGGTGGTAAATCTCTAAAAGACAGGGTCTAATAGAAAATCAATTGATCATGAAGTCATCACCTTGGATTCACATCATCCTCCCAGATCCTGTTTTGTTCCTGCAAGAGTGGGTTATTATAAAAGAGCAGGCCTAACGCTCCATGGTCTCTTACTTATTCTCTTGCCATGGGACATAGTTCACTCTCACACACATTCCCACCATATTGGGATACACCCAGAAGACCATCATGAGAGACTGACCAGATATGACCACTCAATCTCTGACTCTCAGTCTCTGAAATTGAGCTAAATAAACCTACTTCACAATACCCAACCTTGGCTATTTTATAATAGCAATACAAAATGGATGGAAACATAAGCCATGGTCCTACTTCAGAGCTTTTGTACACTGTTCCTAGCATCTTTAATACTGTTCCTCACTAGATATTCCCAGGGATTATCCCCTAACTTCATTCATGTCTCTGTTGAAAACTGCTTCTTCAGAGAGGATTTTCCTTAGAACACCCCCATGTAAAATAGCAGTCTCTTTCTCCAGTCCCTTATCTCACGTCTTTTCCTTTATACATTTATCACTCTCTGACTTCATAATATAGATATATTTGTGCATCAAACTTTTATCTATTTGCTGTACTAGAATATATGTTTCAAAAGGTCAGGGACTTCTGTTTCCTATACCATTGGGTCTGCAGCACCTAGAACATTGCCCAGCACCTAATAAAACACTCAGAAATCATTTTATTGAATGAATTATGTTTCTAACAAGGATTTTTCAAATATGCAAATGCTACAATGTCTCTTTTCTGGTGTTCCCATCTTCAACACAGTCCATATTACTCTCTCTCTCTCTCTCTCTAAAAAATCATCTGTTCATTTCACTTCCTTATTCCACTAGATCCTATCCATCTTAAAGACTCATCTCAAGACTCAGTTTACCCAAAACTCCAGCAGCCCCACACTCCTCAGGACCTCATGCATGTGTCTGTTTGGAAGTCAGCTACTTATATGGCTGTCTTTGCACAGGAATGAGACAGGGCGATGTGTTACTAGATATAATGTTGTGTCCTCATTGTAAGGTACAGTGTCTGGCATATCATAGAACTGTAACAATATCTGCTAGCCCAGAATTTTCAATGATTTAAAGACTTCCACTTGCTTCAAGAAAATCAAGAGGAAAACAAAATTTCATCCACTCAAATTTTTCTAAGCATTTTTAGTAAGAATTTGGCAAAACATTATTTCTCTGAACTTCTGAACTGTAAGAGTGCAAATAAAATTATTCTGTAAATCCTAT
Source organism: Urocitellus parryii (assembly GCF_045843805.1). Lineage (NCBI taxonomy): Eukaryota > Metazoa > Chordata > Mammalia > Rodentia > Sciuridae > Urocitellus > Urocitellus parryii. The sequence goes on along the minus strand of NC_135540.1, from coordinate 37,609,704 downwards.
ATAATGAATATAATGGTTATTAGAGAGGGATTTTTATTTAAATAAATAAATAAAACTCAACAGTTATAATTGTTGAGTGTTGCATTTGTACGTTGTAGTAAATGGAGAATCCTTAAATAATGATATACACATCTTATTTACATAATTTTTACAGAACTTAGTACATAATCTTATTTGAAATTACTGTAGATATTTTAGTATTTGTTTCTGTGATACAGTGTTAATTTTTAAATTCTGAGTCATTTTGTTATTCAATTCATGATCAGAGAATCCAGGTCTAATTATAACATTATTAGTACAGAAAGAAAAGGTCCACTTCATAATGATGTGCTTTATCATACTACTTCTATGAATATCTTACAGAAAAGAATAGAAATTCCACATAGTAAATGGATATTGAGAGAGACAATTTACTCCTAGAAATAACAAACTGAAAAATTACCCACTGGTTGATAGGAAAAATCTAATGTTTTTGTTAGCTAGATAAAACCTTTTCCATTCACCTTCCATATGTATATGATTTCCATAAAATCCAGCAACATTTAGACAAATGTAATTTTGTCAGAAACACCTTCAACATATAAAAAATAAAATATACTACTTTTATGTTTAGACTTTATAGATCCCTACACAAATGTATCTGTGTATGTGTGTGTATGTGCATATTCTGTGTAATAGGCAACAGAAAAGATATGAAGAAGCATTATTCCTTGAGTTTCTGGAATCTCCTGCCATTCTAGAAGAACTACTAGATAAACTGGAATTTTCATTTAATACTGTCTACAGGGCACCATTTACATATTGTAGGATTTAAGTTGTGCAATATCATTGCAACTAGATAAACTTAACTCATCTGGGGTACACTGAATATATTCTTCAATCCATAAACATCATGTTGTGACATGAATTCATTTAATAATCAGTCATTATTAGTAACTAATACTGTAGTGGTGGTAAATTCCAAAATCACTGTTTGTTCTTGCAATGCCCTTATACCTATTATAAAAAATAAAATTTAAAACTATATCTTAATTTATTTCTGGTTTATTTTTTCTTTTGTGATGTGATGTTACACATTCCAACCAGAAATCTTTACAGTTCTGCTTTAAAAAATTATATTCCATTCAATGTATTCTAGTTCAAAACTGTCAAAGGAAAGAGCAAAAGGCCAACTGGCTGGCTGGCTGACTATTTTAGACAGGGCCCCTTGGGGATGTACTACCTGTGTAAGGTTAACACAAACCAGGTATTTTTGCTTTGTGGTTTGTTAAAATCAATTCTCTCAGTTGACCTCCAGTATAATAAAACTCTGGGCTAATTATTTAGACTGGAAAAACTTACAGGAAATTGACGTGAGAACCATAAGAGTATCAGTTTATTTCCACAGGTTGACATGCTTGGCAGGAGAAGTGTCAGTTTCCTTCCACATCAAGAAAACTGAATTGGATGGTTAAAGTTTGCTCCATAAGCTCAGCCTAAGTGTAATGGGAGCAAAAAAAAAAAAAAATTCTTAAATGTATTCCATCAGACTAAACAAGTAATTCAGATAATATTTGTAAACAGATTTATTTAGATATAATTCACATACCATAAAATTCACCCTTTTAAATCATGCAGCTCAATGACTTTAATTTATTCATGAATCATGAAACTATCACTCTAAATAACTTTTAGAACATTTTCATCCCCTCAAAAATAAATCCTATACTCATTAGTAGTCACTCCCCACTCACTCTTCCTTCCCTCCTCCCTCTGGCCTCATAACCCTAGGAAACCACTCATTTACTTTCTGTCTCTATGGACCTGCCTATTCTGGACATTTCATTACAGTGGTACTCTACAATATGTGGTCTTTTGTGACTGGCAAATTTCATTTACATAACAATTTCAGGGTTTATCCATGCTGTAGTATATATCGATGATTTGTTCCTTTTAATTTATGAATAAACTTCCCTTTTACAGATACACCACATTTTATTTTCCACCCATCAATCTGTTGATGGATATTTGTGTGGCTCTTACTATTTGGCTACTATGAGTGATGCTGTTCTAAACATTCATGGACAAGTTTTTGTATAGACATATTTTAAATTTCTTTTGGATATCTACATAACATGGAACTTATGGATCATATGGTAATGTAAGGTTTAACCTTTTAAATACTTGCCAAAACTATTTTGAAAAGTAGCTGCCTCATTCTCATGTCCATTAGTAATCAATGAGTGTTCCAATTTCTCTACATCCTTACCAGCAGTTGTTATTTTCTGTTATTATCTCATACCATTAGGTATCTTATATAATATAATAACTCCTGATGGTTGGTATTTGCATTTCCCTGAAGGATTATAATGTTGGACATCTTTCGATGTGCTTTTTGGCCATTTGTATATTTTCTGTAGAGAAATGTCTATTCACATCTTTTATTCATTTTATAATTGGGGCATATATCAGTATTTCATTCTTTTTGTTGCTAGCTAATATTTTGCTGTATGGCTACTCCACATTTTATGTATCCTTTCATCTGTTGATGCCCTAAGTAAAACAGAAAAGACAGTAGAAGGGCAGATTTGCTCATGGCTTGATCTGAGATGTCCATCTTGTCCTGCCCAGGAGTGTTAGCATTTCTGATTCTCGGTCCTTCGGGTTTAGACTCTGATTACACCACAAGCTTTCCTGGCAGATTGTGTTAATTCTCATAATCACAAGAGTCAATCCTTCATAATGAATCTCTTTCTGATTATTTCAATATCTCCTATCAGTTCTGTTTCTCTGCACAACCCTCACTAATACAAGTGACTTTGAGGAAAGAACATTTCCAGTGGGGCTTGGCAGGGTGGGAGGCACAAAATAAAAGTAAAATTTATGGCTTATAGAAAAATGTCACAAGTGTGTTATACAAACTACTATTTCAGAAAAGAAAAAATGTAGTTTAGGAGCAGCAAGAGCTGAGGCAGTAGGACAAGCAGTGATTTAAGTGTCTATTATCCAATCAGTTGAACAAGTCTACCTTAAGAGTATTCCAGATGGAGAAAATCTAAACATTCAACAATAGGGCATTGATTAGGTATACAAAGCAATACTAAGTATGGCAAAAGCCCATGCAAGCATCAAAGAGAAAGAGTTTGGATGAGTGTCTCCAAAAGATCCAAGGGTTGAAGCCCTGGTCTCCAGGGTGGTGTCATTGAGAGGTAATAAAATCTTTAGGAGGTGGGGTCGTATGGCAGGTCCTTAGGTTACTGGAGTGTGCCTTCCTCCCTCTCTCCTAGATGGAGATGCGATCACTTCCTCCAACATGTGCTCTTGCCATTCTCATCTACCACCTCATCAAAGATTCAGCCAATAGGGTCACTTGGTTTTAAATTTGACTGTCCCAAATATTAGCAAATGAATCCCTTTCTCTCTTTAAATTAAGTGCTTCTGGTATCTCCTTATGGTAACTAAGATGTACTAACACGATAAAGACACAGCAAGTAAAGGCAGAGAGAAGGAAGGGAGGGAGGGGGAAAGGAAGATGGAAGAAAAAGAAAAATAAGCAAGAGCCTGACTTATATTCTTGCCTTGGTCTTCCAGAAATCCAGATGTACTCAGGTAATATGAAAAAGACATCAGTTTCTGTATTGATATTCTGTGAAAGATCTTACTATGGAATGATCCTACAACCTGCCTTCATTTTCCCTCACCAAGAGAAGCTCAATTTTTATTGGGGCAGCAAGATGTCCAGCCTGAAAAAATCAAAGCAAGTTTATTCCTCCATACTGGGTGTCCACATTTACAGACCTACTGCTTGATCTAGTGACCAAATTCTGGCCAGTGACTGGGTCCTGGGAGATAATTACTTTTGTGGAAAAAGAAAAAAAATAGAAACTCTTTTCCACTTGAATTTTTTTCTTCTTGAGCATGGTTTGTAAAGATATGATTTTAAGAGGAATAGCAGCCATCTTACAACTCTTCATTGACAATCTGTTCAGAGCACAGTACTGGGCAGAATGCAGAGATGTAGAAGAAATAGAAGTTATAGTCCCTCAGCCTCCAAACCCTACAATGCAAGGTATCAAGACATGCAAATGAATTAACTCAAGAACAATTGCAAAACAATTTACAGTATTAGTCAGTGCCAAATACTGTAAACTCAGTGGCCAGCCTCCAAAATCCACTGTTGAAAACTCCATCCTGCCAATGCTTCCTGTTAATCTACCTAAATTGAAGAAGTTTTTAGGAAAAATATGACATTTTAGGGGAGTCTAACCTCAGTTTCTTACATATGTTAAACACATTCCTGACCCTTTTTAAACACCACAAATGACTTTTACATGGGGAAAACAAATATCAAAAATGCATAAAATTGACATTAAATTTTAGGCTTGGTAAATAAAGCCAGTTCATCACTGTGGGACATTTTAAAGTTCACATAATCATTTGGGATTTGGGTTTCTTAATTTGTTAATTGGAACTGATGATTCCTTCAATGAATATTTAATGAGCACTTAATAAATGTTAGAAGCTGCTTTAGGTCATAGGAATGTAGCATGAACAGGAGAGACAACGTTCTGGGCCTCAGAGGTAGTGAAACAGAATAAACAAATTTACTATATACAAAGTGTAGTGATAAGTTTGACAGAAAAACATAAAGCAGGAAGATTAAAAGTATGCAAGATAAGTGGGCAGCGTGGCTAATTTACATATAGCAGTCAAGAAATCTTTGATAAGACGCTTTCCTTTCTTTCTCCGTGTAGTCTGTGGCATGTGCATGCATGCGCATGCACACAAACATACACATGCATATCCACTACCCTGATTTTCTGCAGGAGGAAGGGAAGAAGTCAAATAACTGAAAATACATGAACATTTGGTAATTTATTCAGCACTACATAAAAGTAAGGTATGATTTTCATTATTATTGTGGATAAAGTCTAAAATCCTTAGCTTGACATTTAAGATTCTTAAAATACAACCTTCCAACCTACCCTTCCAGTTTTATTTCTACTTACCTTATGGTAACTAAGATGTAACTAATTTTCAAATAAAATTTTCACTTCATCTCATCCAGTTGGCAATTAATCATGTACCATCTCATATTGCCTCTATTGTCTCTTCAGTCTAAATCCTCTAGGATTTCAGTTTTTATAAATTCTACATCCCTAATGAAATTATAAATTTTTGTATATCATCAGTCTTTTATGCCTTGAGCATAAAAGGTGTTCAATAATATCTATTGGTTTTGTTTGATGTACTGTTTTAGCATTTACCATTATTCTAAAAGCTACTGAACTACTTGGAATTCAGTGTCATACTCTATTTTTTACTAGTTTTGAATTGCTTTATTTATTGGACAATTGTATATTCCTTGAATAGCAAAATTTTTAAAATTTTCTGCATTGTTAGAGCTTCTACTTGCTTTCAGAATTTCCCATACGGGTCACCTCGGTGTCAATCAAATCTTCAAGACCATAATCTTATAAGCCCTTTTCATAGCCTTTTCATGTTTTAGGAATGTTCATTGTTATTGTTGTTTCACAAATGATTTTCACGTGAATGTTTTAATTAAAAGAACTTTCCAGCAGTCTGAAAAATCAAGCATAGAGAGGAATTAATCAAGTAAAAAAGAATCTATAGGGTAAGTACCAAGTGTGATTCTGATATACAGAGTAATAATAATCCTATAATGACATCTACATCCTACTTCCTGAGACCTGTGAATATGTTACATTACCTGGCAGAAAGTACTTTGCAGATGTGATTCAGTGAAGAACATTAAAACAGAAGGATGATTCTAGATTATCCAGGTGGACCTAATGTCATCACAAGGGTCCTTCTATGAGGGATGCAGAATCAGAAGAGATGAGACAATAGAAGTAGAAGTCAGAGTGATGTGGTCACAAGTCAAGGAACTCATGCAGCCTCTAGAGACTGGAAAATACCAAGAAGGAATAACTTGTCTCCTCAGAGTCTCCAGAAAAGATGTACAGCCCTAATTGCCTCTTTAATTTTGATGTTAGCCCTAAAAGATCTATTTTCAGATTTATGCCCTCCAGAGCTGGAAGATTATAAATTTGTAATTTGATAACTTTGTGGTTATTTGATATAGCAGTAGTAGAAAACTAATATAGTGATATAGTAAAAACAGCCACAAACTAGAATCTCTTATATCTAGCACCTAATGCATGCATAATAATTGATTAACCTCAGGAAAAATTATTACTTCAGTTTCTTTTCCTATAAAATTAAATTTTATCTACCTGTACAGTGTTCCTATGAACACAGAGAAAATTCTTCATATGAGCATTTTGTAAAGTGTTTCATGTTATACAAATGTTGTATGCAAAATTTTGGCTTAAATTTTTTAAATTAATTAGTTTATTTTAATTAGATATATATGACAGCAGAATGCATTTTGATTCATTGTACACAATTGTCACACAACTTTTCATTTCTATGTACATGATGTAGCATTGCACCATATGTGCAGTCATACATGTACCTAGGGTAATGATGTCCATCTCATCCCACCATCTTTCATGCCCCATACTCCTTCCCCTCCCCCCACTTTGCCCAAAGTTCCTCCATTTTTCTCATGCCTGCCCCATTAGGGATTAGCATCCACTTATCAGAGAGAACATTTGGCCTTTGATTTTTGGAATTGGCTTACTTTGCTTAGCATGATATTCTCCAACTCCATCCATTTAGCTGCAAATGACATATTTTATTCTCTTTTAATTCTGAGTAATAATCCATTGAATATATATACCACAGTTTCTTTATTCATTCATCTATTGAAAGGCATCTAGGTTGGTTCCACAGTTTAGCTATTGTGAATTAAGCTTCTATAAACATTGATGTGGATGCACTACTATAGTATGCTGATTTTAAGTCATTTGTAAATTTTTCTTAATGAGGCCACAGACTGGAAAAAAAGGCTTATATCCTTCATACTCAAATACTATAAATATCATAAGCACTCCTGAAATAAAGATGTTTTAGAAGTTACCACCCCGCACCCTTGTCACAAACTTCTCATCAGCCAAAACAAGTATAATGAATTAATTTGCAGCATTCTTTGCTAAATAACCAAGATATAGCCTTAGTATCCTCTTAAATCCACCTTTAGGATGTAGTTCTCAATCAACTGGAGAAGACACTTACTTAAAAATCCCTGACCTAATGGCTTAGAAAGTTTGTTGTTTTGGCCAGCCTCAAGGGTATCACCTGGGAGTTTGTTAGAAATGCAGATTCCACTCCAGACCTATGGAATCACAACAGCATTTTCAACAAGATCTCTAGGTGAGCCCTGGAAATTGGTCAAAGAGGGTATTTTGGAGTGATTTGAATCCCAGCTGTGTCCCTTACAACCATAAACTCAAGGGAAGTGTCTAAATCATCTAAGTTTCATTTTCTTCATACACAAGTGAGGAATAATACACATCTGATGGCTTATTGTGAGAATTAGAGTGCTGCATATAAGGCGCTGTGCACAAGGCCTGCCAACAAAGACTCAGTTAATAATAGTTTTCCTTATTGTCTCATTTTGCACCATCTACAGCGCTAACCATATTACACATCCATTCATAACTGCTGGAGCTGCTCACTAGGGCCAGTTTCCAAAGCAATCCACGCCTCTTGGGAAGAGGGGTATTCTATTCAGTGGAGGACCGTTAGCAATGCCAATTCCAAATACGTAGGATACTGTACGCTGTACAACAAATATTAAAAGTCGGGAGGCCTCCTTGCTCTCTCTGCACGGGGCTTTATTAGAAACACGTCTACTATGAGACTCAGCCTTGGAGTCTAATGACCTGCAAGAAAAGGCAAGGGCCAGAATTTCTACTCTGCCGCTCTGGGTCACCAGCTCGCTTGCCTAATCCTCTTCTTAACTTTCGATCTGATCTCCTGTCGCTGGTCTCCTTGCAGCAGAACCACAACCTGCCTTCCGCCGCCCAGCTCCCCCGCCAGGCGCGCAGCAGGCGCGGCTGGAACTCTTTCCCCTGAGACCCGTTAGGCAGAGGAGGGGGTTCGTGAGGGCGGAGCTCCGGCGTCCTGCTGCTGCTGCTGCTGCTGCTGCCGCCGCCGTCACCGCCACTGCCTGCAAGGCTGCAGCCCCTGGCTCGGGTCCTCAAGCCCGGCAGCTCCGGACAGATGGGAGCACCCCGGGCCTGATGGATGAACAGTCGAGTTCGTGAACTCCCATCACCAAATTTGCTCTGCGCCTGGTAGTGGCGGCGACCGGCGGCTGCAACCCAGTGGCGGGGGCTGCCGGGCGATCCCGCCCCGCTCCAGCGCGCCGCCTCAGCTCTTTGCATAGTAATTTCAGTTCCTGATCGCACAGAGCTGGCTCCGGGACTGGGTTGAAAAGGACCGCAGCTCGCCAACCAGAGACATCGGTGTGGCGCCCAGAGCCTGTGCTTAGGATATGCGACGGGAAGCCCTTGCTACAGCGCAGACAGTGGCCCCGCGGCGCCGGGGAGAGCCAGGCGAAAGCAGGTAGGCGACCTGCGGCGTAGGGAGGAGACGCCCCCCCCTCCTCCGCCACTCTGCCCAGTGGCCAACCCTGGGGGCCGGAGCGTTGCGGTGTGTTGTATATTGATGGGGGAGGGATTTGGTCCCACATTTTGCTGGGGGTTCCTTTGCCTGTTGCTCTTGTCCCCATCCCATCCTCGCAGGTAATGAATTTCTCTGCAAGGTCATTGCTCCCTTAAGCTCTCTGCCTTTGAAGGTAAATAGGAGAAAACTCCTGATGTTCGTGAGCTGGGAGATTTACAATCAGTCGGGTCTGCACACTGCGAATATCGAAAGAGGGGCGTGTGTGTATGTGTGTGCGGCATTTTTCTTATTTTTCTTACGTTTATTCCCATTAAGGTCAAAACACTGGACATATATAAGTATTCTCATGTGTGTTTATGTGTATATATATATTTACACATATATAGTTTTTCTTGAGATGGGCGGGGAGAGAATAGGAAGGGCGGGCAGAGGTTGATAAAGGGAAATCATTGTAGAGACCTGTTCAGTGTCTGGAGGTGAACTTTGGAACCACATTAAGTCAAGATAGAGACTAGAGCAGATAAACAGCTCTGTAGATGTGGATTTTAGAAAAAGGTCTGAAGAAGATAGTCAACGGATACAGCAGATCTTCATGGTATCCAGGCAAATGGAAAAGATGTAGGCAAAATTCCAGATGCAACAATGGGCAGTGAAAGAGGGGAAATGGAGGGGTACATAGTTGACATTGGGAAGTGAATCTGGGGTGGAGAGAGATAGCAAATGCAGGTCAGGTTTCTAGGGCCTTCTGGAGGGGTATTCAGAGAAATCACTGCCTTTGAATGTAGACAGTTCAAGGTTAAGATGATGTGAATGTCCACAAAGCAGCAGAGAAGGTGGGGGGGGGGGAGAGAAGACTGGAAGGGGGAGGGGAGAAACCAAGCTCTGAGTAGTCACTCAAGTAGCAGCCACCTTTCATTAAGGTGTCTTCTTCCTCCAGTTAAAACTGTGCCTGGATATGCTCGATTTAAATATTTTTCACAACACATTTATTAATGATCCATTGGTCTGTGTTTTCATTTTATTTTTGCAAGGAATCTGGGTCATGGTGGGACTGGAAGAAACTGAAGTGTTTACAACACCAGAAAGATTTGGAGAGAGAGTTGATTAAGGCTCAGCTTCATGAAATATTTACACATCTCTTGCGTGGGCTTTTGTTTGCTCCTGTTGGTGCTGCTGCATATTTTACTTTGATAATGCTTTGAATGTACTTCTCCCGAATGTGCTTATTTTCCAGTTAGAAACTATTCTTTCTTTTCCATTGTGTTCACCATTGACCTGCCTTAAGTTACAATTGTGGGACTAAAGATACGTGAGTCACAGTACAAAGAATAACATCTTCTCTATTGCTATCCCCAAAGGGCCAGAGTTTGCATAAGAGAATGTTCTTTGGAAAGAGTCTCCCCCCCCCCCACAAGTTTGTAGGTGTTTTGGAGGGTGGGACGTACTGTTGATTCACAGAGAAAAAAGTAGTGATTGCTGTCATGGTCTAGAATGTGATATGGTAGAAATTTATTTTGGACACAAAGCAGATGAACTCATAGAGAAACGTGAGAAACGTGTGTTGGATTGTGGTGAGGCCTCCCCTCATCACTAACTAGACTTATGAAAATGATAAGAATCAAATCACTAGTGCATCAGCTTCACATACAGAGTGTAGAACTGAAGCAATTTGTGACCAAATCAGTCTCAATTGGAGGGGAGGGGAGATTCCAGCAAGCTGTTTTGAAATCTGAGTGTTTTAATTGCCTCTAAGGACTTGCCCAATACACTTAATTATTTGTTCCTGCAACATTTTCTTGATTATGCCCCAAATAAACTTGAAAGAATATATTTAGATCCATCTATCTCTCACTGTTTGAATTGCTAGTCACAAACTCTGCAGCCTACAGGGAAACACTGATATATTGGTGATGGAATTACAAAATCATAAAATACTGGCCTCAAACAGTGAGGACACACTATTTTAGTTCCAAACTTGCTCTGGAGCTCTCTCTGTGGCAGCTGCATGTGGCCTCGGTGCCCTCATTCATTCACTCAGCCAAACCGTTTTCATTCATGCATTCCACATATATTTTTCTTGAATTGAACATGGTCCTTGAATGCAGAATAAAAGGATGAACAAGACATAGCTTCATCCTACAAAACTTGAGGGGGAGACTGATAGTAAGAGCTAGTTACATGCTATTGCAAGGTGCTAAAGAAGCCAGATTATGAAGACAAACCTACAGTGGCTCTGAAGGATGAGAGGAACTTACCAGGTGAACAAGAGAGGGCAAAATATTCAGAGTCCCAGAAAAACAAGGAGCTCTAAGTTGTTTAAAAAAAAAAAATGTGAGCTGGGTGTGGTAATGTATGCTGCTAATTCCAGCCACTCAGGAGGCTGAAGCAGGAGGATTCCAAGTTCAAGGCCAGTCTGGTCAATTTAGCAAGACCCTGTTTCAAAATTTAAAATAAAAAGTTCTGGGGAAGTAGTTCAGTGGTAAAGTGCTTCCCTAGCATATGTGAGACCCTAGGTTCAATCTCCAGAATCACGAAGAACAGAAAACCAAACAAATAAACAGGAGTACATAAAGGTAGAAAGTTGAGGATGGAGAGGAAGACAGGATCTACCTATGAGTCCATCGGGCAGCACCTCATCTGGTCAGTAAACCATTGGCTCTGAAGAGGTGAAGTAAATGCATACATATTCAGGCTTTTTATGGTTCCAATGATCCAAATTCATATCCTTCAAATATCTACAAACCATATTTACCTTGATTTATAATCACCTGTTAAAGAAGAAAAATGTTCCTGAGTAAGTCATAATTGAGTCTCATTGACTTCATCCATGAAATGTCTGACCCACTTTGCACATTGTGAAAGTCAAAGAGATTATGAGGGAAAGGAAATTTGAGTTTTATAGAAATGAAATTTAGAAATGCAGAGAATCTTATTTTATAATAAGAGTGTATAGGGGAAAAGATGGGAAATTGTATATACCAAGCATTTACTTGTTCTAGAAAACTGGAAAAAGCAAATGCACCAAGGCATGAAACATTGAATGAACAAACAACTAAATTGGGAGTATTACTTAAAGAGCCCAATAGCCACATATAATTTTTAAATAATTTTTAAGTGAGAGAAATGGCTATAACAATTCCATGGTAATCAATAAATGCCCTTCTGGTATTGCATTTTTAAAACTGCAGGTCTCAAACCATTGTGAAGTCAGTGACTATGATCAGCATTTTTTTTTTTAAATACAAGAAAGAGCCAGGTGTGGTAGTACATGCCTGTAATCTCAACAACTTAGAAAGCTGAGGCTGGAGAATCACAATGTCAAGGCCAGCCTCAGCAACTTAGCAAGATCCTGTCTCAAAAAGTAATATTAATAAAAAGGACTGGAGATGTAGTTCATGGTAAGCACCCCTGGGTTCATACCCCAGGACCCTCCCCCAATATAATAAGGTAAGACAGCGTAAAAGAATAAGTACTATTCATGGGAATTTTAAAATTAAGTACTTATATGTGGTACGTAATAGACTGTGATGTAAAATATATATCCTATTATAACCATCATGTTCCAGAAAGTCCAAAGGCTACTGCTTTAAATGACACAAAGAAGAGATGCTGCTACTTTGCAAGATGCCAACAATTTACCAGGACTTCAGATCCACAAGTATTTATGCAATATTCTGAAAAGCAAAGTTGCTTCACTGAAAAAGGCAAGACTGTGTCTTATGAAATGCATTCCAGTAAAGTCTGAGAACAAGCTCCTCAGGGACTGAATTGGTCTGCAAAACTTCAGGAATGAGGGGGAACTTGAGCTAGTTTATGAATGATGTCTGGATCTGGTTGGGCACTGAGGAAGGGGTGGTGACATAAAAAGAGACAGCAAAAAATGAAGTGGGTAGTGGGAGGTAGCTTCAAGAATCATTTGGAGAAAAAGTGATTATCAAGTTGGAGTAGATAATGGTAGTGAAATTTCTGTTTAGACTGAAATATTACTCAATGTTTGCTATTATTTTTAATAAATTTAATAAGTTACGCCTATTTAAGGTATACAATATGATGTTGATATACATGTAGATATACCTAGTTACTATAGTAACTATGGTTAAACAAATCAACCTATCCATCATCTCCCATAATTACCCATTTCTCATCCCATTCTTCATACCCTTACCCCCAATCTACCATCAACGGCAAGAGTAGTTATAATCTACTCATTTGTTAACAGAAATCATGATGCTATACACTATTTTTAAAATATTTTTTAGTTGTAAATTGATTCAATATCTTTTCATGTATTTATTTTTATGTGGTGATGAGGAATGAACCCAGTGCCTCACACCCGTGAAGCAAACACTCAGTGAGCTACAGCCTCAGCCCTGTGATACACTATTTTTAGCTATAGTCCTCGTGTTGTACATTAGACCTTTAGATGTTCCTCCTACATATCTATTGCTTCATATCTTTTGACTTGCTTCTCCTCTTTTCCTCCCTGCTCCTACTATTGTTTTAGTCTCTATTTCTGTATATGTAATCTCGTTTTTAAGGAGTTGTTAATTATTTTATATCTAAGATTTATCTTCCTAATCCTGCTGCTTCAAGAAAATCTGGCTGGAATGGTTATAACATCATCAATCTGTTATTTCCTGCCATCTTTTTCATTCTTTTGCAATCATTTACTGGTTGAACCTTAATTTAGTTGAATTTGATAGTTGAACTGTTGAAGTTACGACATACACCACATTGCAGCAAGATAATTTCATTTCTCAGAACACAACTACAGTCACTGTCACAGAGGGTAAAAGGGTGCTCAGGTGACCGTCCTATTCTCTTTAACAAACTTCCTCCCAGGAAAACTTGATAGAGGCAAAGTCCTATGCAAGGCACTGACCGCCCTATGAGTATGTGCAGGTCACTGGGCTATGCATCCCAAAGGGAAGAGGAGCATCTACCATGTTTTCTTTCTTTCAATTTTTCTATGACTTGTCCATCTTCTTACATATTTAAATGTGCTTATATATATTTTAAGAAATGAGCATCCTTGTGTTTTGCCATAGGTAGCCTAATAATTATTTTGAGAAGACAAAATCAGAAGAAAGTCTTTGTGCTTCTGAAAACTTTATTGGCTTTCTCAATATTGTGATGTTGATACCCTTGAATGAAACTATACCTTTAACCAGAAGAACAGTGCCAGTTAGACTCATTGACTTGAATTAGTTGATTTGGACAGCAGTCAAATACAGAAATTTGCATCCACACACACATATCCTGGACGCCTCTTTCTTTCATCTTCCTTTTCCACATCAGAGTGTTTCAATTAGTGATAATCTAACTTTTTGGCATAAGAGTCAAGTTTGAAATAATAAAAACATGTAAAGGTTGCATTTGAATTGAAAAGACGTGTGCACGCGCGTGTTTCTTAAAATTTAAATTATTTACTGTCTTGACTGCCAGAGAGAAAATTATTCACAGCTTTTTAACTGGGCATATTGGAGTTGGCAGCACAGTAACAGCTTTCCAATTTTTCATGCCTATAATTTGATTGTTGCCTGTATTTTAAAGTTAGCAGCAAAATCGGGGGTCCAAATTATTACTAGCAGGCACTAATAACTGATCCTTGGCCACAGGTTAAATGCAATTGGCCTCTTGAATTCAAATCCAAATCCAAATCTGGAGGGAAGTTTAGAAATCTGTATTTTTAGAGGTCCCAAAAGGATTCGGACAGCCAGATTTATACACTATCTTGAAGTCCATGCCTTTATTTACAGGGAAATAAAATGGTTACAGATGAATTCCTGGGAACTTAATAACTTATTCTAAGTCACTGTTGCAGCAGGTGCTAAAATCCAGAATTCCTCTCGCTAATTCTTCACTGTTTCTCAGATAATGAGAACAGGAACAAGACCTCAGAGAACCTCCGTGGGAATGGAAGGAGAATCAAGTAACTTATGCATCCTTCCTCCATAATTGAGAGTCAGTGTGGTATATTCTTCCAAATGACAGTGCAGTCATCTCCATCTCTGTCTCAAGGGTCTGATGTGGCAGAAACATTGCAGGAATCAGCTGGGTGATCTGAAGCAAGACAGGTTCTTATACATACACACTGATTCTACTAAATATTTCTACGTCTTGGATCCTAAACAGAATGGATACCTGAACATCTGACAAGAAGATTGGATTAATTAAGATTTACAATCTGTAACTCTTGCACAACTAAAACCCCTGGGGAATGGGGGGGACCTAAAACCTGGAGAATAAAAACCTACCAAGTCACAGGCATCTCCAGGGACCTCAGCTATGTTACTAATTCAGTAACGGACAGCTGGACAGAGATCTCCAAGGCTCCTTAAAAAATCACATTTGCATCTAGTAATTTTGTAGAGAAAAAAAGAGTTGCGGAAAAATCCTTTTTTAACCATGAGTTACAAATAGCGCATCAAAGTGGGAGATATAGTTTATGGGGAATAATCACATACTTTATGCTGTTAGATTCTTGATTGTTTTTCAGGGATATTGATTTCTAAATAGGCCAAAATTAAAATAACCATATTTTGTCAATGGGAGACTCTTCTCTGTCTTTATAATGTACAACTTTAGTTAAATGAAACCCTTGAGGGAGTAAAGTGTTTGTGTTAACTACATTTCCTGAGTCCTCAGAGCATCTTTGTGTTTCAGTTGTTGAAATTTTTTCTAAAATGTAATAGCCTGTGCCTGTATGTCTGTCTTAGTAAGTCTAAGATGTCAAATATTATTAAGATTCAGAATTTTGCATTGCCTCTGGGTTTTTAGTCTGAATTATGGCTCTGTAGGACAGGGATATGAAATATAATATAGGTTTATTTTTTTTTCATTTTTATTCCATGTTATAATGTGCTTTCCCATGATAGACTTTTTAAAACTATTTTAAAATTCAAAATATATTTGGTTCAATGTAGGTTCCACTTTTAAGTTTGCCATTATGTCATTTTAAAGTTCTCATTTCTTCCTTCTAAATTAATTTCTCAATCTACTCAAACATGTCTTAAAACTCCATTATTTCAGCAAACCCTCCATGATTCTTAGGACCCATATATAAAACTGTTTCATACATAGCATGAATTTTTTATTTACACTTAGTTGTATTGTTCTTTAAGCATGGCTTTCCTTGGATTATTCTATAAACTATTTCTGCTTGAAAAATGCAGGCCAAAATGGAGCAATTAGAATTTTGATTGCTAATAAGAACTTTAATCAGAGGTAAAGCTAGTAAATGAGAACACGCCTGCATTCTTGGATGAGTAAAAATTGCTTATTACAAATGGGTGTGAAGAATTGTTCTTGTTTTCATGTCGAACATGTTCTGAAAGCAGTCAAAGAGCAGAAATCTGTCAATGTCAGGGTCAGGGGCTGAGCTGTGATTAGGGGCCGGGGGCGGGGGGGGGGTGCCTTTACAATCCCCTTTCACTTGGGCAACCATTTCCTGTCTACACATGGGAATTCTCAGAACAGAACAGATCTTTGCCACAAGCATCTGAGAGACTTGGTACCCTTGGTTTAATCTGCCAGGATTTCAGGTTTGGGGATGTATATACCAGCTCAGAAACCGAAAACTGGCAATCTGTGGGCCTAACAAGAAAACCTTGGCCTGCAGGAATTTATGTGCAATTAAGCCAATATTTAAAAATCAGAAAATCTGTTGTACAATGAAACCCTGGCCCACATTCTCTGGGATGGAATGGAACCACAGTAAGTGTTACAAACAGTAGCTTCACTGTTGACCCTATTTCTCCCTGTGGTCTCTTTGACCTTGAGGCTTTGCGTGGGTCCCTTGTTCTCTGTGTCTTCAAAAATACTGTTACATAGCTAGAACCCATAGGTATTGAGCTTATGAATTCTGGACTAGGTGTTCTGTAAGTACCATCAAGTTCTAAAATTCTATGACTGTACTCATGAAATTGATGTGTTCCCTACAAAGCAGAGAGAATTGTACTGAATACAGTTAAGTCCCATAAATAATAACTTTGCCTAAAAAGTTTCCATCAGTCAAATATGTAGAAAGTTCCATCACTACAAATTGAGTTGAACTGGTCTGTTAGCAGCAGAATAGTGAAGTTTTTGTTTGTTTGCTTACTTTTTACTGCCCGATATGTGGCAAATGTAAAAATATTAACTGTTTTAACAATTATTTATTTATTTTTCTTTACCTTAAGGACCCATGAGTCAGATTTTACATTGAATTGCTTTACATAGTTTTAAGTGCACCATATCTTTATATACAGCTCTTTCCATACATACCCAACTTGCATAGCCTCCTGAAAGTCCAGTCTTTCAATTAATAGTGCATTGTATTCAGCAAGAGTAGCAGTTGAGCTAAATCTTCAGGAGTACTGTTGACTCCTGTCTCAGTTTGTGGCTATGGGTGGACAGCTGTGAAAAGCTCATCCAGTGATGGCAGCCGGCTGTGCATGCAGCATTCTTGGAGTTAGTCAGATCACTATGGGGTCTGGCCCCTGGACTGTGAAAAACTGCTTTTTTAATATGACTAAAAATGAAGTGACTACTTCAGTGTCAGGGTTGATTTATTTGTGCTGCAAATGAAGACAAATGCCCTTCTGAGATGCAAAACCCAGGCCCATGTCTTCAGTAGAGAGAGCTCTCTGAAATCTCTCCTTCTTTCTCAACTTCTGCTGCCACTTTCATTCCCCGCGCAGGCTTCACCGCGTGCCACCCCCACATCGTGCCTCCTACTTTACTTCTAAAAACATCCTCTCATCTAATTATTAATCCTTAAGTGGCGGGGTGCTTCAACAGCTTCGCTTGGAGAAGACAGCGCTGAGAATAGTATCAATTGAAGCTAACAGAGGACACAGTGCTACCTTAACTCCGTGCTTTCTTTGGAGAGTGGCATTTCCTTGTTAAATGATGTTGATAATATATAAAATGTGTTGATAATGTATAAAGGACAGTGGTGCTAAAGGTCTTTAGGGATCAAGTCATTTCCTTTCTTGCTTTTTTTTTTAAATTTTACTGAGTTTTACTTACTGATTTTTAAATAACACAAATTTACTTCCACTGAAACTTCTCTACTTTGATGAGGAAATTATTCTTCAGTTCCCCTGGTGGTTATTTTGCTGTTACAAAGCTATAATAAGGGATTTTTTTTTAAAAGATCATCCCTCTGGGGTTTGTGGCTTTTGAGTGGAGAGTCTAAGTCTCAGGGATGGTCAGATTTAATGACCTGAATTGGATTGGCTTGAGGGTTCCTTCTGCTTTAAGAATTAGAGAAGCATTTCTCCAACTAGAAAGAGGAATTTATTTAGGAGATGATGTATATAATTTGAAGTGTGGCTGGCAGGAGGCCCTGATTTAAGGAAGGCGTATTCCTTGGATCATTTAGTAAATCTGTATTGAGCACTGGACATGTTCAATAAACCTTGTGCCATGAGCTAGGGATTCAAAGTTGAATAAAACATAGTCTGAACGCTTAAGTGATTCCCAGGCTATCGGAATAAACTTATTAATAAATATGACTCATCAAAGTTAGAATGGGCAGTTTTCCTGGTGAGGATCTGAGGGAATTCCCCTGTAGACAAACAAGGGTCCCTCCTCTGACACTACTGCCCACCCCCATGAGCTCGCTTCCTTCCTGTAGGGCCCAGTCATTCAGCTTCATTTCCCCTCCTCCTGAGCTTCACCACCTGCTCACCACACCTGGGTTTCTTTCTTCCAGCTAGGCCACCCTGAAAACTAGAAGTCCTTCTCCTCCTATTCTTAATGCTATAAAAAAATAAATACATTCTCCAACACACGTGGGGTTTTTTTAAAACTTCATTCTGCTAAAAACAAGTAAGAAACAGAGGAGATGAAGTGACAAAGACAAGGCAGGTATATGATGAAGAAATCTCAGGCATTTCTACCACTGGCAGCTCGTCCACTTCCATGAAATTCCTTCCTCATGAATTTGCTAGAACCTCAGTGTGACTTCATCCCCCAGTTTTTCTCAGTTCAAGAAAACATCTCTGAGTGAGATGAGTGAGAGTGACATTATCACAGAAATAATGATGTTAGGAAGTTAGGATAACAGTCATTTGAGAAAACTCTCAATTATTCCCTTAAGAAATGTTTGGCTGTCACTGATTCTTTATCATTGTCATAAATTATTTGTGATACATGAGCGTGTTTCAACACTGTTTAAGGGCTGCGGGTTGAGATGTTTGCTTGGACTCTCAGGGATCACCTCCACCCTTGGGGGATGATCTTGAATCCTCATTATTGGCGGGTGGACCAGACCAGGATGCTGAAAATACCCAACAGTTTCCATGGCTGCTTTTTGAAGTGCCCCAGGCTCTCTTGCTATCTTTTTTCCCTAAAGAGTTGCTCATAACTCTTTTGCGGTCCTCCTCTCCAGGGCCATGACCTGGAAGTTCATGTAGTAATTCATGCCTCCGGAATGCCTGGCCAGTGATTCCATCTCTGTATTTACCCCAACTGGGAGGAGAACCTCTTAGCCTTGTAGCCCAGAAGGTTAGTGGCTCAGAAAATATAAGAAGGGATAGGATCCCCCAATTGTAGAGAAAAAAACTATCAAACACATGGTGAAGGAGGCGTAAAAGGGATAAAGAGGGAGCAGGAGGCTAATGGGCATCGCCTGGGCACTTTGCTGCTTTGGTTATAGGACATAAGACAGCTCATTTGGCTTTATCCACCTGCTTTCCAGAACAGTGGGGGACAGATGAACTACAGATCTGTAGAACTCTTTCAAAACTTCGTTCTTCAGGCCTCCCTGCTCAAGGCATTCCACTAAACTACCATGTTTTATTTAAAGAAATCTATAAGGTTTGTACTATTCCTATTTTAGAAATGAGGAAGCATTAAATAACTTGCCCAAGATCTCACTGAAAGTAGTTGACAGAGCTGTGAGTGAATTTGAAGTCATCTAACTGCAAAGGCCACAAGTTTTTCTATGCCACATGTAGTATTCTGTGGAGTGGCAGTGATTAAATAATAATAATAATAATAATAATAACACTGGTCAAAACAAGAGGCATAGGCAGGATTTTATGGACTGCTCTCTTCTGTCTTGGATCTCTTTTCATGTTGCTTTAAAAACAAATGTGAAAGCTTCTAAATCAGTCATAGGACATTTTTTAAACAAACAGGACATGTTCAAGGGCAAGCATTTTTACTTACAACTCTATAAATCATTGTTTAGGTAATAAAATTGACAAACATAAATTTTATCAAAATATCCAGGTAACACACATGTTCAGCAAACAACATTTCTTTGTTTCTCAAAAGAAAAAGTAAGTAGATTTTGTACAGTCACATGCATAGTGGGCACACACACACACACACACACACACGTGTATGTACACGTGCACACACACATCCACAATAAAACCGGGCATGTGTTTTTGTTTAACTCTATCTATGGACTTTGTACTCAGAAACTATTTATAGAACTAGTGTTTCCGTGATTGATGTTTTAATCATGACATTCATTTACTTATGAAAGTTAAGCAATTCCCTCTGATAGCTTAGAGCTAAGTGTTCTAGTTGAAAATTGAAGACAGAATAAAAGGCACAGGAGACCCATCTAAGACAAATTTTATCTTAAAACCATAGTTCTAATGTATGAATAGTACTTGATAGGAGGATAAATATACCTATCTGTGACCGTTTTGAAGATAATAATTCACTATTTTTGAAAGTCATAATTTCTGCTTCTTTTTTTTTTCTTTTTAGTTATCTAATAAGAAATTGATTTTTTTTCTAGTTAAAAAATTGGAGAGAAGTCATCCTTAGGCATTAGTCTTACTAACTGGCTCCTTGTCATTTTTCTAGAATGTCTTTTCTACCCTGTGTCATTTCAAAATCAGAATTCTTTGTTCCAAGAGGTACCAAAGTGAAGGGCATTGCTTTTCAAAGGCCAGGAGATTTTCAACAATGACTTGTGACACGATCTTATGTAGTACATAGATTTACTTATTGCTTATGTCTTTATTTTAATATGGAAATATGCTGAGAGTAAATGTAAAAATACACTTTTAAAAATATGTGCTATGAAAACATATACAACTGTCACATCAGCCCCATAATTTCATAGATATTATTTCTCAGTACTAGGTGGGTATTTCTAACTGGGGCTTCAGTTAATGTCAGTTTGATGAAAACTATTAAGTAAAAAAAAATAGTTTTGATAAGGAGCACAGAAGGCAAAACTCATGGAAGTGGTAAACAGATGTCACAGTCTATGAAAGTGGTACAGAGTCAGGTCATTGCCGAAGGCACTTCAGATGAGATGAGACAGTGAAGCCAAAAATTCCTACAATCAATTTAGCTCTAATGGCCTCTTCCTTTTTTTTCCCCCATAACCTTGCATTTCTCCCCCACCCCCTTTTTTTCTTTCCTCCTGACTTCCCTCTTCTTTCTTTCTTTTTTTCTTTTTTTTTTTTTTAACTCCCTTTAATCTTGGGCACATTTTCTGAGTTGAGAAACCTTCAGCTTTTTTTTTTTTTTTTTTAGAAGTTAGACCCTTCTTACCTCCCTCTCTCATCACTGCCAAGCATGTATGTTTTCATTCATTCACAAATGAATTTATTAAACAAACGTTGTCCGGAAGGTTTACATACTCAGTAACATGGGCGTGCAGGAAAGCTACAGAGTTCTATGCCTTTGCCTTCTTCCTTTGTTAAATGAGAATGCATGTCTGTTATTCACATTGAAGCAAAAGTCCTTGAAAGCCCTGGACTTCTGCCATAATCTTTCCTTTGTCCTTCCCGGATGGTTAAGAGATCTTCAGTAGAAAGTCTCTTCATTGATAAAAAGCATTATTGAGGCTCATATTACAAATTTAAAACATGTGTTGCTGCACATTCTGAATGAGATTATACATGAGAAAAGACAAATGGGGTTTCTACTTTTCATAGCTAGATAGAAATATCTAATTCTTGGGTCATTTTAAGTGCAAAAAGGAAAAGATTAGTATTTTCATGATTTGAGGATGGAGGGTAATATGTCTTTGATCAGTTAGCAGTTTTTTACAAGTCTGAGTCAAATAAGGAATTTCAACACTTGTCAGTATTTGGGATTTTTTAAAAATCAGCTATACTGAGAGGGAGAATCAAGTTTCAGTAGTACTTATTGTTTTTTTATATATAATTTATGCCAAAACAAGTGCTGAAAGTATTACTATTATTTTTATATTTTTCTTGGGATTTTTGTCTTTGAAAAACATTGCTAATTGTTTTTAAAGTATAGTAAGTATAAACTGTCACAAGTACCTATGTAATGTCAATATATCTGTTTTATGCTTGCCAGCAATTCATGAGCTTTGAATTGGTGAAAAGGATATAACTGTGGTTTCCTGCTGGAGTTTCTATATAATAGTGAGAACAGCATGAGAGGATGCAGTTGGTTGTGGTTGTTTGCTCATTCTTTGCTGCTCTTTTCTTTTCTGTAAAAAACAGGAAGCCTAAATTTGTTTTTTTACTTAGTTCAATTGATACTCAGTACGGACTTATGTGTGTGCTAATATGGGTGGATGTAAAGATTAAAAATAAAACAGGCATCCCTGCCTTTAAGGACCATAAAATCTTAGAAAAATTAAGTAAAAAATGAAGAATGTAAACAAAGAACTTGAATCTCTCAATAGCAATATTTATTTACTCTCACTGTAATACCTTGTAATGAAAGTTGATCAGTTGAAATTGATTTCAAATTTTTAATGTTTAAATTTTATTATAAGTAAACACAACTTCCCAAGTATCATAACATTAAGACTATTTCAAGAAAGAGCTAGTGAGCTCAGGTGATTTTTAACTTTAATTGTTGCACAACAGTTCAAATGAGTTTTGTATTTTTCTCAGGTCATAGACCAAACTCCCAATTCCCAGCCTATTGATTTTGAAGGGAATTAGGCAAAAGAGCATATTCAAGCCTCTATCTCAAAAACAAGGAAAAATAAAATCATGTACTTAGGCTCAGTAAATTAGTACCATTTCATTTCATATCACCATAACTTTTTAAAAGGCATATACAAAAGAATATTTGTAATCAAGTATACTCTGAATAGGAAGGATTTGATGGAAGCCATTATCAGGGAATATAAATAGTGATATGAAATAATGCATTTATTGTAAGTTCTAAACCGTTCACAATTGTGGGAGCTCTGTGGTTGCTTTTGCATGTACTGTTGGGCCTGATGTCATCATAAGTTAGTAGAGCTGGTTGAAAATCAAAGCTGGATTTGAATGGGAGCCAAACAAGGACCAACAAACCTGTGAGACAAACTGAAACCCATAACGACAAACCAGAACCTGTGTTTGAGTCATGCCTCCTCCAAAGTCAGTGACCCAGAGCACCGCAGGATCTGGCACTCTGCACTGCAAAGCTGTTCACGCACCTGGCTCAGAAGCCAAAGGAGAGACCTGGTGGGAGGCAATGGTCCAGCAGCCTGGCTGATATCTGTCACAGACCAGGTGAGCCAGAGGTCTGAGAGCAGAACTTGTTGTGCCACACAGACCTTCCGAGGATAGCACTGCTGTTTTCCTGCTACCTTCCAAACCTCATGTAAATTTCCCTAGGAGCCAGCTATAATGAAGACCCATTTAGGAAAGAGAATTCTGGGAATGTGTTTTCAGTCGACCTAAGCTGAGCCCTACAAAACCACCAGAGAAGCTAGCCAGTGACAATATATCAAGAAGTCCCTTGCACTTGAGTTCTACTAGAAACCTATGAGTACTGAATACTGAAAGATTCATAATCCATTCTGTTCATGGATTGCATTTAAGAGGTTTTTTTTTTCTATAGACTTCTACAGTCTCCGACAATTTTCTTCTATACACAACTATTCATCATTGGTTTATTTCTGTTCAAAAACTGAAGTTACAGAAGGAGTAGCTACAAAGTTCCAAGACTGATGTCACCTAAATCACCCAGTGCGTCTTTTCCATGTATGTATCATACAGCACTTGGCACCTGGCTAAGTGATGTGGTGACAAAGGTATTTCTGCCACAGTAGATTCCTGACTCCATTTTTAGATTTCTGTAGGTGCCACAGAAGTTCCTTATAATGCAATGTTATAGAAAAGCACAAGCTCGGTTAGAAAGACACTTCATCCCAGTGTTTCTCTTATTTCTTTGTTCTGTTTGGAAATCCTTGCTAGTCAGGATGTCCACACTGGTCCTGTATAAAATGCCACACTCACCAATGATAGAGGCATCCAACCAGATGCTGGAGCCAGCGTTCCTACAGTAAATGGGGGGGCTGGCCTGGGCATCTTCAGAGAATTTTTCTATTTTAAAAATTGTCTTTGCAGTGACTCTCAACCTCTTTTTCTTTTTTTAAACCCCAAATCACTTGATAACTTATGCTTACAGGGCAAGTACCCTACAATTCCAACTTTCTCTCTCTCATCTAGAAAGCACATTTAAATGAACCAAATTTGTAAAATAAATAAGTAAATATGATCTTATGATCTCTTAATTTTTTACTAGTAAAAAAAAAAAATCTTGTCTTTTGTACGAGTACAGGAAGTTCATCAAATATTTCACCATCCCCAAAATAAAACTGTTAGATAATTTCCCAGAAAAACAAATGAAAGGGAGGAAAGTATATAGTTTTATTTAAATTCCTTTGATAGTCTAAAATTGGTTAAAAATTAGGCAAGGGTTGGGGTTATGGTTCAGCAATAGAGCACTTGCTTAGCAAGTGCAAGCCCTGGGTTCGATCCTCAGCACCACATAAAAATAAACAAATAAAATAAAGGTATTATGTTCAACTACAACTAAAAAATATAATATTATAAAAAATTAGGCAATAGTAGATTAAACTTTAGATGCATTAATTGTGTTAACAAATGTGTTGGTGTAATCTGACCATACGGGAATATTTGCTTAAGTAGAATGTGTTATTCGCCTATTGTTGCAAATTCCTACACTTGGGATGGGGTGGCAGAGCATCATATAGATAAATAGGACCAAGACTTTTTCTTTACCATGAAAGAATCAATAGTCTAGTGGGAGACATAGTACAAAGAAACAATTAAAGGGAAAGGAGAAGTACTGAGTGTCGGCTTAATATGGAAGAGAAGTTATTATGGTTCTAAAACTATGAAGCTTTAAATTTTTGTCCTGCACTACATGCTTGGAAGGGCAAAGACAAAAATAAATCCCTAACAATTCCAACAATTCCAAGGGTTGGCAAGGATGTGAAGCAACTGGAACTCTTTTGTGTTGGTAGTGGGGATACAAAATGGTACAGCCACCATGGAAATATTTTGACATTTTTTTATAAAGTTAAAATTCACTTACCATATGACCTGAAAATTCTATTCCTATTTAACTAGGCGAAATAAAGAATTATACTAACACAAAAATCCTATTTATAGCGGCTCTTTTCCTAATCACCAAAAATTGGAAAAAATAATATCCTCAACTAGGAAATAGTCACATGAATGCAAGGAGACATTGTTTTGCAAATAAGAAGACCGAACTATCAATGCACACAGTTTCAAATATACTATGCTAACTAAAGAAGCCCAGGTCAAGCAGCTGTGTGCCTTTATATTTGTATGATATTATGGAGAAAACAAACCTGAAGGTGACAAACAGATCAACAGTTAAGAGTGACGTAGGGTTTGACGACAAAGGCTTAGTCAAGAAGAATTTCTTTAGGAGGTAACCAGGCTGCAGGTGCTCCTGGATTTACAATGGGGATATCTCCTGCTACATCTATTATAACCTGAAAATATGGTTCATTTGAAATGCATTCAGTGCACTTTGCCCTACTGACCACCAGAGCTTAGCAACACAGGGCACTGTAAAGCACTGGTTGTCCACACTGGTAATGGCAAGGCTGACTGGGAGCTGTGGTTCTCTGCTGCTGCCCAACATCTCAAGACAGTGTAATATCACATAAATCGTTAGCCTGGGAAAAGATCAAAATCCAAAATTTGAACGGTTTGTACTGAACATGTATTGCTTTAACACCAATGGCAGAGTCAAAAAATTATACATTGAGGACCATCTGTGTTCTGTATCTTGATTGTGGTGTTGGTTATGCCCTATGCATTTGTCAGAACACATAGACCTATATGACAAAAAGAGAGTAAATACAACCAAATGTTTTAATACTTTAAAAAATATTCATTCTAGAATTACATTCTAGAATATAGCATCCATCTGGTTCTGAGGTCAGGAAACAAGCCCTATGGAGAAGATGCTCGCCTTGTGCCCTGTTTAAATGGGTGAAGGAAAGTGCCACAGGACTTTGGATGTCAATTGACAGTTCTGTTGCCTAAAATAATGTCATGTTAACCACCCGATGCAAGTATATGTGAATAGTGTGTGTATGGTGTGTCCTCTACTGCCTATGCAAGTGGGGCATGCCACTTATCTCCTCACTCTCAGGATCACAGACTCCAAAAGAAGTTAGTTGTTCCAGTGTTACTCATGGAGGTCTTATTATATAAGAAGTGCTGCGTGACACATTCTGAGGGTGAAATACTGAGCTACTTAGAGTCCCCAGCAAAAAGTGGAGCTCATAACCGTGCATGAGAGATAAGAAATGTGCCTCCATAACTGTAATTCCATCAGATTATGGTAAATCCTATAATCGAGGTTCCCTCGCCGTCCTATGGCTGTGGAGAGGAGGAAGTCATCACTTCCTGCCAGGGGTATCAGTAAAGGATTATGTTGTGGAGACTGGCATTGATTCAGAAATTTGTAGATTCTCTATTCTTTGAGAAACAAATTCCTTCTGCCTTATTTACTTGCTTTCCCCCTCATACACAGCCAGTGGCTGAAAAACTGTCGGTTAGAATTAGTTTAGTTTAGAGTTAATGAATTAGTTTAGAAAGAAACAAAGAAAGGACAAGACAGCATGTTCAAAGGCAGAAAACACATTCCAGAGGGCCACGCCCATGCCGAGGAGTACAGGCAAAAGTTTCAAGTAGAATTCTGGAAGTAGCTCATTTTGGCTGGAGAATAAGGGGAGTACAGGAAGTAATGTTCTAAAGTTATATTGGACACAAATGGGAAAGTACCAGGTTAAGCAACTTGAACTTTTTTTTTTCAGTAGAAGTCATCTCTGAAGGATTTTGAAATGAGCAATGTGACCAAATCTGTTTTGAGAAGATATCATTTGATGTAATCCCAGCAACTCCAGAGGGTGAGGCAAGAGGATAGCAAGTTCCAGATCAGCTTGGGCAATGTAGTAAGACAGTGTCTCAAAATAAAAATAAAAATGGCTGGGGGTGTGGTTCAGTAGTACAGCACCCCTGGGTTAAAGCCCCTGCACCACACACACACACACACACACACACACACACACACACAGAAGATGTCATTTGGCAGTGATTATTAGACAGTGACTATTAGCTGTTACATAAGCTATGTTGGAGCAAAGCAGAGAGAATGTGTCTGAGATAACTGCACATCAAGCATGACTTGGTGATTGCAGCGGTCGGGATATTGCACTTAGAGGGCAGGGGTCAGAAGAGCTCCGATGAAGCCAGACAGTCAGACAGATCACCTAGGTTTCTGGTTTCTAGAAGGTTAATGTGGAAATTTTTAAGAAATGGTATCTTTGGAAGCTTTGTATATTTGGGGGTTTCTTTAATTTGAAAAATAAAATATTTAATCACTTTTTAAGCTTTGTGTATTTTAAAAAGCTACATAAAGATAGCAGGTATTGTTATTTGAGTGTCAACTATTGGAAAGAAAGTTGCAAGTATTTCTAGCAGAGATGAGACAGGAATTGATGATTCTGTGGCTCTAGGGGTGAAAGGGGTCAAAGCTGTCAAAATGACACAAAATTTGACTAGGAGAACACAGAAATAGAGATCTCAAGAGGGAAAGTTTACTTTGGCAGAATGATGTCAACTCCAGTGTTGAACATTGCATTTGGGTCACCGGCACAAGAGGCAGGTTAGATATCTGGCCCATTCTTTAGAGGATGGAGGAAGACCAGGAAGAGAGGAAAAGAAAGAGGCCTGGAATTGAAACCTCTGAGTCAACACCATCAGATAGCCTAAAAGATATATAGACAGGAATGGAGAGTTCCAAAACAAGAAAGTTCCTAATAAAACCCGTATTTAGCCATCAGAGAAGGAATGTCTGAGCTAAGTCCACAAAGGATCATGTGAAAATGGGAAGGAAATCTGCAAAGGAAAACATCAGGGAGAGGTGACCATCGGTAAAAATAATGCCAGGAGATCAATGGAGATGAGGAATAAAATTCCATGTCCTCATCTTAAAAATGAAAAAATAATACCTTTTTGTGGTTTCCTGGAGAAAAAGCAAAGGACGGTGCTAACTAAGTGCTATCTCTTATGTGGTAGGCTTAAAAGTAGGGGTTATTATTAGTATTGTTATTGAAAATTCATTCTCATTTTCAACATCCTTGAGGGATTTAAAAAATGTAACCCAGACCTCGGTGAGGGTTATATGTAGTGTTGCTTTTTTTTTTTTTTTTTGGATAAATCATAGGCTAAATTTGCTGCATAATATCATCTCCTGACCTTTAAAGGGTAAAAAGCAGTTCATCCCCAGTTTTAGAAGAGCTGTATCCTGTTCTGACAAGAGCATATTGTTTTTCAGTAGCTCTCATGCAAGTGTCCATGGAAAACTAATTTCCTTCATCCAGGCTAAAGTTGAATACTATCAAGGTACACAGGACAACAGCAACGTGCTCATCAGCCTTCCTCTGCCCTAATGTGGCACAGATGACAGCTGAATTCCAGCCCTGAAGGTGGCAGCAATGTGCATTTATGAAAACATAATTGTGAACAGGAAAAAATTAAATAGAATATTGGATGGTGTATACACTTCCAAAATTTATTATATATCAATGACCAAGATAGCATAGAATAATCATCCATCTGTTTGTATCCATATTGGTTATTTTTTAATTTTGATCTAACAGGCTGAGCCTCTGCTTGATTCCAGCAAGAGCTAGTTTGCTTTTGCAAAAAAAAAATTTAGAAGCCACCTTTCTTCCAATATCTCATATTTCAACTTTCTGAAATCAGTGGCCTTAAAAATGCATGCAATTAAGGAGTCACAGTGAGAAAGCAGAAAAGGCCCAGGGACATCTGCAAACCTATCCAATGCAAGAAGCCAGATACAGTGTTATTTAAGGACCTTTGTCCTTGATGATACATTATTCCATATGTTCAAGTGATTCATCAAAAATCATGGTCACTCCCAAGATAATTGATAAACACTTTTTTTTGACATGTGTGTTGGCCTTACACTGAAACCAGTGAACATTTTCTTCTATATTTGCAAAAGTCAGTCTAAATCAAGATTATTGAATCATTCCATCAGTCTTCTTAAGCTTAGGATTCACTATGGTTTTCCCAATACTTAAGAAACACTTTTGTACAGACCCTACCTTTGTTTTCCTCTTTCATTTCACATTTTATTTCATGGAGTCATTCATTTTTCACTCACTTCAAGGTACAGGGTTTTAAAATAATTTCTAAAACTAAATCTAATTATTTAAGCTGGCATTGTTTATTCAGAATGTACTTTTGATCTTAGAACCATATTTCCTAACTCACATACACCCCACCCAGCTCTTTTTCTTCACGTGCGCTGTAAATTCCAGACAACAATGGACCACAATCTATACTTTTTTGTCTGTAACCTTTGCTTAGGCTCCTCCCTCTGCTCAAAGGCTCAGCTTTGAAAACCCAACTCAAATCTTTATGCTGTGCTAAGAAATAGCACACAGTTCAATTTAATCAGTGTAGATAAATTGAACCATAGGGAGCTAATTTCTATAACACACCACCTAAATTTTTCCGTGGCTTAAGGAAATAAAATGTGTGTGTGTGTGTGTGTGTGTGTGTGTATCTAAGTATGTGTGTATCTAAGTATGTGTGCATTTATATAAATATAGGTATAAATCTTCCCTGAAATGTTCAATTTTTGAGGGCAACAAATTTCATATATCTTCATATACATCTCTGTATAGTTCCCACAGAACTTATAATGCCCTATACATAGGAAGTCTCACTATATATTCAATGAATTCAGTTCAGTTTTCCCTGAGTTCAGTATTGAACATTTGAAGATTAGTAGACTGGGATAGATTTTTTTAAAAATAATTTGCTTTGTAAATATTTTTATAGCTCCACTTCCAAATCATTTTAATATCAACAGTTGTTTTTAAGTGTCTTGATATCTTTATTATAATAAGAATAAGCATATATATTCTCCATCGGTACTTGGTGAATATAGAGAGAGAGAGGGAGTGGGGGTGGGGGAAGAGAGTTTTCTACTCTGAACTTCCAGAAGCTTCTGAAACTCAATTCAAGGAATGAAAAAAAAAAAAAAGGGGGGGGGGAAGTTAATGTGTAAGGGGGGGAGATGCACATAGGAAATGAAAATAGATTTTGGAGTCCCATTCTAAAAACCATGGAGAAAAACAGAAAAATTATAGAATTTCTTATGTAAGCTTGGAATATGATGATGGGGAATCTTAGAGGCAGAACACAGGAAAGCACTGGTAGAGGTGCACTTGCTGGGAGGGGATCCAAAGCCAACAGAAGACTAGGAATCAAAACAATGAGCCCAGGGTGTTGGGCGGTCATCATTGCACAGGGCTTATAATGAACATCACCTACCTGATAGTCTCATCTGTGTGCCTTCAATAAGACCATCAACAAAGCCACAGTTCCCATAAAATATTGTTACGTCTTCCTCACTGGTGTTCTTCCTAACTTTTGCTTCATTTCGCTGCTACTCAAGCATTGCTTTTCTGAATCTTTATTCTTTTTTTTTTTAAAGAGAGAGTGAGAGAGGAGAGAGAGAGAGAGAGAGAGAATTTTTAATATTTATTTTTTAGTTCTCGGCGGACACAACATCTTTGTTGGTATGTGGTGCTGAGGATGGAACCCCGGGCCACATGCATGCCAGGCGAGCGCGCTACTCACTTGAGCCACATCCCCAGCCCTGAATCTTTATTCTTAAGAGTTTTAAAACTTGTATATATTATGTATATATGTACATAATATATATGTTATATACTTATATATACACACGTACACACATACATCCATACATAAAATTGAATGGCCTCTACAAACAGGATAATATCTAAAAGTTGGAGAAAAGGATATGTTCAGTTATGGGGAAAAAAAGTCAAAAGAGCTAAGAATCTGAGTAACTGATGAAGTCAAGCTAGAAAATGATTCATCTAAATGAAAACTAGAGTATTATTTTTTTTCCCCTGGAGGATGAATTAAGTAGTGGGAGCAGCAGAGTTATACATTTAGGCAAAAGAATGGATAGTCTAACAAGCTACTTGTCCATAATAATTCCTTCCCAACACCAAGTTCTCTTCTCATACAGGTGATAATTGAATAATGCCCCTTGGGAATAATTATGAAGCAAGGAGATACGCATAGGATGGATTTAGGAAAAGTAAAAAGAAGCATGGTGTGTGATGAAACAGGGATGTGAGAATTTCGCAATGCAGCCTGAAGTTTCTGAATTTTAGATTTAAATGTCAAAATATAGACCTTGATATTGGGATTATTGTGGGCCTATGGAGAGGATGGGGTGAGGAAAAGAGGGGAGTGGAGTGAGAAAATAGACCTAGTGATGAGCTTGTGTTAGCAAGAAGGCCCAGGTAACTCTCCCATCCTCGGTGCTATTAGTTCTGCTGCTACCAGCGCTACCACGTGGCCTGTGCTACTCTGTCTTCCAAGAGCTTGCCAAAACTGTAGGAGAAGGATGTGCTGACCCTGTGTGGCAAGTGCTCTCAGCCTTAGAGTTAATTTGCCTGAGGCCACCCAGCTAGTCAGTGGCAAACAGCTGGTGAACCCAAGTCCTCTGATACTTGGAGGCACATTCTTCACCTCTCTGTGTCAGCGGCTGGTCATTTCCAGCTTCCTGCCTCTGTCCACGCTGTTTCTCTTGTCTTCATGGCCTAATTCCACCCTCCCTGCCCCTCACTTGGCTAGCTTTTCATCCTTCAGGTCTGGGCTCAGGTGTCATCCTGCTCAGCATAACTTCCCTGGAGCCTCCTCGTGTGGGCCAGGTCCCTGATCTCACAGTCTTCAGGTGGGAACCCTGTGAGGGCACACGTCATAGCACCTACCACACCCTGGTAGTGTTCTGCCTCATCTTGAGAGCTGGCAGCCTCTGGCCCCTCCTCCTCCTTCACAATCATGAGGCCCAGCTGACTTGACCTCTTTAAGAAGAATTTCTAAATCAGTTCCTCCCTCCCTATTCCTGATACCGGTTCTCAGGCACCATCTGCAATTGCCTTGTGAAAGGTCCCTCCGCCTCTAATCTACACCTGCCCCACCACACCCTCAGTGACTGCCCTTAACCTGGTGCCCTCTAGTCTCGCTTTGTCCTCACTTTAGCCCTGTCTCTTAACAGATGGCTGCCTTGTGACACCCAACAACTCTTTGTTCCAACCCCACCCCACTCCTGGCCACTCCTCCCAGGAATCCATCTGTGCATCTGTTCATGTGTTGTTCATGTGCACCTGAAATGCCCTCTCCTCCCCTTGGCAAACTCAGCCAGTGTTTGCATTCAGAGGCCACGGTGGTGGCCCCTCTGCTGGACACAGCAACAGCATGTTCTCATGACGCCCTGCCAGCCATTGTCACAGGGCTCACTACCTTGCACTGGTCTCCCTTTGCTTCTGCCTCCCACACTAGATAGGAGCCTCCTGAAGGCAAGAGCTGGGAGATTGAGCCCACTTGTACATGTTCTGACCTGTTTAATGCTTACACTGTTCCTGTGGCTTTTGAGTGACCAGCTTTGCAGCAGATCTCCACTGACACCCAGGGAAGCCTTCTCTGATTGCAAATGTTGGAATGGGTCATTCTCTTGTGTTAAAATCTCTAGCACTGAAATGGCCTTCTCCCTAGAAGATGTCTGTGAAGGCAAGACTGAGTCTTGACTGTCTTTGTGATTCTTTAGGACCTGCCACAGACTTGGCACGTGGTAGATGTTAAATGATTTGGGACAACCCAAAAAATAATATGTTTCATGTTTAGTACTTAGGTTCTGTGATGCTGCATAGTGCAAATTAGAAAAATAATTATTATACAGGACTTGTTTTAGCTCATCCCTTAGCCCTCAATTAAGCAAGGGATTTTACAAGCAAAATACTAAAGCTCTTGGCCAACTCTGTCAATAGGTGGCCTTCTTAAGCCCAAACATATGTAGATGACATTCTTAACACTTTTAGGGGGAAAAATAAAAGTCCTTGTTACCTTCTGAAGGTAATATCATTGCAATTATAAGAAATCATCAAATTAATGGATTCTGAAAGGTAAACAGCTCCAGCTATTATAGCTATATTAGGAGAATTTCCACCAAATTGTAAGATCTGTAATGAAAATTTGGGGACTGATCCGAAGGTCTTGAGATAGCAAAGTGGGAATAACTAGCTAATCCACCTCAGGCCATAGAGTTAATGTTTTTTTTGTTTGGTTGGTTAGTTGGTTTTGGTAATGGGTATTGAACTCAGAGGCACTTGGCCACTGAGCCACATCCCCAGCTCTATTTTATGTTTTATTTAGAGACAGAATCTCACTGAGTTGCTTAGCACCTCACTGTTACTGAGGCTGACTTTGAACTCATGATCCTCCTGCCTCAGCCTCCCAAGCCACTGGGATTATAGAAATGCACCACCACACCAGGCACAAGAATTAATTTTTAGGGAATAAGTGCCTATACTTCTGACAAGCAATTCTCAGGCTGACACTCTAAACACATTGGATTGTTCCTTTCTTAATGAGTGCTTCTGTATCTGTGGGCCTATCCCAATAAAGGAAGCACCCCCACTGACGCAAAATGAGAGATCACAGCTCCTCCACGGTCAGGTTAACACAGCACATTGTAAACATCTCTGACTTCTACTTATCTTTTGATTTGCAAAGGATATTTGTATCATTTAGATACTCCTGCGATATGTGCTTTTTCTTTGAGATATCATCACATCATTCTCACCATGGCTAGTGAATAAAACTAACATCAGTAGTAGAACAGTTATTTTATATTAGAGTATTAGAGTCTGCTGTGAGATCTTATCTTTTGAGGCATGTTGACATTCACCAAACATTAACTGCACTTTTTTTTTTTTACCCTTGCCAGTGCTGTACAAGATACTGGGGCTACCAGACAGGCAACCCTCTCTTGTGCCTGAAGTTTATATCTAACTGAAAAGACAAAAAAAAAAAAAAAAAAAGATGAAGACAGCCTAGCAATGCATCAGAATATAGAGAAGCATGGATGCAACAAGAGAACAGAGAAAAGACCTCCAAATCAGGGACTGGGATGGTTTGGGGGTGGGAAGGCATCAAATTGATGTTTACAATGGAATAAAGAGAAAGTAGAGCATATTAGCTTCCTAGAGCTACTCTAATAAAATGCTGCAAGCTGGGTGGTTTAAAACAACAGGAATTTGTTCTGTCCCTGATCTGTAGGTTGATAAGCCCTGTTGGCAGGGCTTTTCTTTCCCAAGGCTCTGAGGGAGAGCCTGTTCCATGGTCTCTCCTGGCTTCTGTGGTTGCCAGCAGTCCTTGGCATTCTTTGGTTTATAGATACGTCACTCCAGTCTCTAGGTCTTCACAGGATTTTCCCCTGGGTATCTAAAGTTCACTCTTCATATGAGGACGCCAATCATACTGGATTTATATCTCGATATGAACCGTTCCTAATTTGATAATATCATGCAAATCTTATTTTCAAATAAGATCATGTTCATAGATTCTACGTAGACCTAAACATTAGGGGTCAGTATTCAACCCAGTAGGCAAGACATTTAAGAAGCAGAAAGCAGCATGTCTGAAGGCAGAATCTTTGTCATATTTGCACAACCAACCATACATAGATCCTTCTCAGATGGTTGGATGGAAAGTTTTGGGGGGTCCTAATAAGAGGCATAAGGCTTAAGAGGAAATAAAAGTCTCTTTGCAAAGAGACTTGTGTACCAAACTCAAGAATTCAAATTTCATCATGAAATGTGTGGGTGCCATTGAAGGATTTTAATTCTAGGAGTTACATGATCATATTTGCATTTTGAAAAACCTCTTTGGCAACAGTATAGAAAATTGAAAAAGGTACAGATTGGAAGCAGAGAGATTATTTAAGAAGTTCTTGAAATAATTCTGGCAAGAAATAAAAAGAGCCTATGTTACATCAGCACAAGGAGATTCAGGAGGTGGGTAGATAAAGGAGATATTACAAAGAAGGGATTTATAAATTGGTGGTTGGTTAGGTGTGGTGAACAGGAGGTAAGAATGGCTTCCTGGTTTCTGACTTGAGTGAGGAGATGGAGGTGACATTCACTGAGATCCATAAAAGGAAGAACATGCTTAGAGGTAAAAGTAAATGAATCTGGGCCATATTTAACTAGTGATATCAATAAGACTTCAAAATGGAGATCTGCTTTTGAAGATCAATAGGGATTTCTGGCTGGACATAGATTTGAGATTTATGAACACATTAGTAATTGGGTCCCCTGGGTATAGGTATGAAGTTGGAAGATTATCTGGGAAATGCTAATATTTATGAAATAAACAGAGGAAAAAGAAAATCTAAGAAATGGCGTCAGGAAGAGGACTTCTAGAGAGAAAAGAAGAAAATCAGGAAAAATAGCTACATGGGTTAGGAGAGCATTTTCCTGGTATTAGAGATTTGACCAAGCTGTGATCCAACTCAAGTGAAAAACGGTGAGCTTTGTAGAGTGGGCTCGCAGGTGGCAGGTGGTGAGACAAGGAGTGACGACATCTCTTCCAAATAAAGAATCTTATTGGAGACATGTTTTTAAGGAAGGTGAGGGATTTCTCACACAACTGCCACTGAAATTTTTGTTAATATGAAATAAAAATCTTTCATTCATGCTCCATGACATGGACATTGCTCACTGCCCACCCTTGCCAAATCTATTCCTTTTCTCTGCAATACCGCTGTTTCCTATTGGGGAATTACTTCTCTGCATTCAACCTTAGTGGAACTGTCAGTGAAGGTGCCTTGCACTCCCTTCCCTGTCCTTTCCTGGACAAAGTCCTGGGCTTCCCTCCCAGGACTTTGAAACTGGAAACTTTAAATTGGAACAAGTGTTTCAGGAATGGGGTGACTAGAGTTTATCCCAGTGATAATTCCCTACTATGTCCTGGTTTCTACCCTTTTCCAAAACTATTTCCTTAGATTTCCCTTCAATTTTATGCCTGTTGCAGATCCTTAGACTGGCTGTAGTACCTAAGACTCTGGAATTAAATGCTGGAGTTCAAATCCAGGTTTGGCCCCTTCCTAACTAAGTGACCCAAGGCAAGTTACTTAACTTTTCTGTGCTTTTGTTTCCTCATCTGTAAATCAGAACTAGTAACAGTATCTACTCTATTGGGTGTTCTAGTAATCAATGAGTCCAATACTTAGAATAGTGCTGAATCAAAGTAAGTGCTATAGGTGTTGGTTATTATTATTCCTATAAGTTGGCTAGGATAATTTGTTATCTTGGTTGCTATGCACCACCAAGAATCCTAATGGACACCTCCTTTTTTTCCAAATTACTAGCATTTTATCATACTGAATTTGAAAATATAGACAAAATTAATAATTTGATACAGGTTGACTACATATGACAGTTTGAAGAGAGAAGGAGATTTAAATATGCCATTTGTAGCAAATGGGTAAAAGCTCTTATCTAAGAATCAAATAAAGGAAGATAACAAGAGATGTTAATGGCATGTTTGTACCGAATTTTGGAAAACAAAAAAATATGGGAGAGTTTTTCCAATTATTTTGAAATGCAGTAGCTCCACATTGCTGCTGACAGAAATGAGATGGATGATAGATCCTTTCTGTGCAAGTGCATAACACAATGGGGAATGCTGCATCCCAGGAATCAGATTTGGAGGCCCACATCACTTATACCCCCTAGAAGTTAATTTTTTTCACTGATTCTCATTTCCTCCTTGAAAAATGCTGGCTGCTTTCTGACAGTG
Source organism: Urocitellus parryii (assembly GCF_045843805.1). Taxonomy (NCBI): domain Eukaryota; kingdom Metazoa; phylum Chordata; class Mammalia; order Rodentia; family Sciuridae; genus Urocitellus; species Urocitellus parryii. Next base: position 37,573,216 of record NC_135540.1, on the reverse strand, counting down.
AGTTTCAGGATAGTTTGATACACACCAGTGTCACACCAATAGCTACTAGGGTAGGTGCTGTGGTTTGGATGTAGTTTAAGTGTGTTTCCCCAAGATTTACATGTGGGAAGCTTGGCCCCATGTGTGAGGTGGTGTTGGAAGATGGCAATAACTTTCAGAGGAGAGACAGTGGAAAGCAGTAGGTCATTGGAGGCAAACCCTCAGAAGTGAATAATGTAGTCTCTAGGGACCCTGGTTCGTTCTGGTGAGAGCAGGGTTGTTATAAAAAGAGCAGACCAAACCCCCCGAAACTCTGGCTCTCTGTCTCACCATGTGATCTTCCTGCACCCACTCCTGCCATTGTGATGCCATCCAGCATAAAGCCCTCACCAGATACTATACAGATGAAGCCCTAGGATCTTGGGCTTTCAGATTCCAACATTGTGAACTTAGTAAACATATTTTCCTTTAAAAAGTACACAGTCTTGGGTATTTTGTTACAATAATGGAAAACAGACTAAGACAGTGAGTTATAAAGGGATTGGGTAAGATCACCCAGTGATTAAAATAGGGAAGTAGAAAAGGCCAAAAGTAGACCTGAGAAGTCTGGCCTGTAGAGATGAGGAGGAGAAGCTAGCCAAGATATAATGGGCAAAAAGAAGATAATGAATAGCCTGTGGTTCATGAGGACAAGACAAGCCTGTATTTCAAAGAAAAACATGCACAACTGAAATGGTGGCAGAACATCTTGTAAATTCATCCAGATCAAGGTCACCATGATTGTTGTATTATATCAAATGGAATCTAGTGCTGAAGGCTGGGCTTTATGAGTCAAATAGTGGGTTACTGGTGATAGGTCCAGACTCTGGGTCCAGGAGGCTCAGATACCCCAGAGGGTGGAAAAGGTGTGAAACTACCAAGATATGTTTGGCAGGTGTCCCATCTGTTAATGGACAGGACAGAATGATAATCTCCTTGTTGTAGACAAGTAGTCTAAGGTCAGTATTGTCCACCAACTATGCAAGTTTCTGAGACAGAGAGAGTGACACCAAGGTATAGATCTGATGGATGAAGTGAGGTTAGGCAGCCATAGACAGTGACCTGTGAATCAGCACAGGCAGCTCAAATGGTTCTGAAACAGAAAACATGCCGAGAAATTGGGAAAGTCTGCTTTCCCAAGAGGTCATGGTCCCTCCCTTCACATGCCCAAACCAACAGAGAAAGCCCCTTGGGATCAGCTGGCTTCCCATCCAGACACAACTCTGCCACTTTTTCAGAGTTCAGCCTTCAGAGGAAGGAATGTTGGCCATGCAGGTCACCATTTGAACCTAAAACTAAAATTCTTAAATCATTTTGAGAACCTAACCATGACCCCCAATTTCTTTTTTGTTGTTGTTTTTGACCCCCAGTTTCATCTGAAATGTTCAATGGACTCTTCAGAAGCCACCATACCCCCCCCAACTTTAATGGTTCTAAGAGAAAAATTGTTTAGGCCAAAGGCTCTTCTCATGATGTATGAGAAGCCTACGTATCAGAATGAAATATTGAAAAGAAAAAAGGATATTAAAAATTTGTTAAAAGGGAAACAAATCATCATACTTATATCTACCCAAACCAGCATATTTGACACATATTCTTATGAGTTTTCATTTCATAGAACATACCTGTCACACCGCATGGGTGTGTTAATGATGAGTCCCAACCAGAGCTGCAGGAGTTCATGTCTTCCTGCTGGACTCTGGTGGGCAGAGGATCACCCACCAACATGCCCCCTTACAAATGAGAGTTGGAGGAATGAGGCAGCAACTTTGAATTTCCATCATGGGTAATGGAGGAGAACTTGGGAAACACTGGATTATGTTAATGTCTGACAAATAACACTCTCTGCCTTTCCCCCCTGTTTCTTTACAAGTTGCAATGTACTCACACTATCTTCTGATATGTTTATGTTTGTTCTTGTATTCATTTGTTTTCTATTGCTATAATAAATTACCTAAGTGTAGGTACTTTAGGAAGAAAAGAAGCCTATTTGGCTCACAGTTTTGGAAGCTGAAAAGTCTAAACGGCATGGCATCAGCTGTTGTTGCATGGGGCCCTTTGCATCACATCACAGCAGATGGCATCTGGCAGGAGTATATGCCAGAGGGAGAGATCACACAGTGAGATAAGAGCCAGAGAGAGTGAGAAGGGGCCAGTGGTGCTCTTTTATTAAAAACTCTATCTCCAGAACTAACTTAATTTCTTTCAAGGGCAGCTTGCCCAGTGACTTCCCGTGAGGCTCCACCTCTTCCACCTTCCTTCCTTCCTTCCTTCCTTCCTTCCTTCCTTCCTTCCTTCCTTCCTTCCTTCCTTCCTTCCTTCCTTTCTTTCTATAAGTACTGGGGATTAAACCCAGGGCCTCACCACTGAGCAAGCACTCTTCCACTGAAGAGTGCTCTTTTTATTTTATTTTTAAAAATGTTTTGTGATAAGGTCTCATTAAGTTGCCCAGGCTGACCTCAAATTTGCAATCCTCCTGCCTCAGCCTCCTGAATAGCTGAGATTGCAGGCATATGCCCCACCTTCTGAGGGCCTACTTCTTAAATGTCCCCCCATTTCTTAATATCAAGGGCCAAGCCTCCAACCCAAGAACCACTGAAGATCAAACCACTTGGAAACCATAGCACTTCTCTTTTCTCTTTCAAGGCTTGCAGGAAGGTGAGGGGTAGGTACACTGCTCATATGAAACAGCTTACCTGTGTTTTCTGTAGAGGAGTGTAAGAGAGATATCTAGTTTTTCAGCAGAAACTGCTAGTCTTTCTGCAGATTCAAACAAAGGCAAGACTTAAATCCTAAGTAATCATAGAAGTAACTAGTACAACAGTAATTAATAAAAGGGGTCTATAATTATTGTGGTTTCATATGTGGTGTCCCCTAAAGCTCATGTGTGAGGCAAGACAAGAACATTCAAAGGTGAATTGACTAGAGGATGAGAGTTGTGACCTAGTCAGTGGATTAATCCACAGATATGGATGAACTGGGCAGTTACTGTAGGCAGGTACGGTGTAGCTGGAGGAAGTAGATGACTGGGAGTGTGACTTTGGGGTATATGTTTTGTGCTGGTGAGTAGAGCTCTCTCTTCTTCCTGATCATTCTGTCCTTTGCTAATGCCCTTCAGCCATGATGTTCTTCCTCACCTTGGGCCCGGAGCTATGGAGTGAGACATCTATGGACTGAGACCTCTGAAAACATGAGCCAAAATAAACTTTCTTCCTTTAAGTTGTTCTTTTGGGGTCTTTTGGTCATGGTGATAACAAAAATCTGACTAAAATAATAATTAAGAAAGATTATATTAAAGATGAATTAAACTATCATCAGCAAAAGCTAGAATGATCTTACTAAAATAAATATTCCAAAGGAGCCCTAAAGATTATCACCTGGACAATTTGTAGAATAAATAAGTAAATGTTATATAAGATAAAATTTTGCATGATTATTGCTTGTGCATAGTAGGTGCTCAATACATTTTTTTTGGAAGAATGATCGATGTAGTCAAAATTCATTATTAAGGTCAGATATCCTATATTATTCGTAGCATGACAGAAGGACAAGATAGCTTTGAGTTCAGAGAAAGAGCTTACTGCTTTTTTTCTGTTCTACTAATTAAAGCAAGAATTTCCTGGAATCCAGTTCTCTTGGGGCAGGTAATGCTCACAGATTCTTTCCTTGAAATGAAGTCTCCCTGGCCTCGGTTAATTGTAGACGTTATTCATTATGAAACTGAGAACCCCACATAAAACCAAACCCCTGTTAAGATCAGTTAGGCATAATGGAGTCTTGTTCTTCCTTTTTCTTTATGAAATATATCAGCAAATATCAAACTGGCCGGTCAGTATTCCAGATTGCGTTAACAGTGATAGCATTACAGTTAGTCCTTGCTAGGGACGTGGACAAGGAGGCAAACAAAGGTCTATTTCAATAAAGGAAAGAAAAAAAAAATCTCAAACCAAGGAAAGGGGTGCCCATTGAGTTCCTCTGCAGCTCCTTGCAGGGCTGGTGGGAAATGGGCCATGTGGAAGCATAGCCACATGCTGCTCCTCCTCCTCCAAGAGGAGATGCGATGATTATTTTGTTAGCGAGGCCACTGAACTGCCCAAGCAAATCTTACCCATCTGTCATGGAATTGTTTTCAAGAAGGAAGAAGAATACCCTTTCATCTTTTCTATTTTGATTCCTTTTTCTACAGATTCAAAGATAACATAAAACCCAAGGTCAAAGAATGTGAGAACTCCATCTAGCATTGAGAGGCTGCTGGCTCTAGGAGGGGTACTATCATTTTAAATTGGTTAGAATATCTTGACTAGCAAAATGTAGGCATCTCAGTAAACATTTAAATTAGCTATCCAGCTTTCATTCTGTTACCCGAACCACAAGGCCAAACCTATCTTGTAATCCAGCCTTCTTCCCAAATAAGGACATGGTTCTACTATTAGGGTAATGGCTCCCACCCACACCTACAGATGCGCAAATCACACACACACACACACACACACACACACACACCATATACACACATGCATACATTTTGTCCAGTCCCCTTACTGGGTAATATAGAAGCAATTGGGATATGGTACTTGTCAAAGAGGATGAAGTTTCTCTGACCAACATCTATAGCTCCCGTACCTGGGTTGCCTCAAGGGTCATATTTGGTGCCTATCTCTGGGCCATCCACAGCTAACCATGTATCTATGTCAGTAACTGACCATTGCCAGGGTAGAAGAGCAGCCTCCTTCTCTTTATCTACCTATCTCAGTGTGGGTCTCATTAGCTATAAATCTTATCAGGAGAGTAGTAAGCATTGGGAAGACAAGGGTTTGGGAATGAATTAATCACTGGCATAGACAGTGTCTTTCCACCTTCCCCCAGCATCATCCTGGCAGGCCAAATCTCTGTCTGGTCCCTTAAGTCCTGACTGATTTCTTCTAAGCTGCTGCCTGCCCTAGCCCTGTATGTCCCTGTCGCCTCAGTAGCTGCCAACTCTCCAGCTCCCATCCAGGCAAGGGACATCATGGGAGTGGTTGGATTCAGGGAGTTCCAGACATATTTTGGCAAGTAGAGGGAGAGTGAGCTCAGAAAATGTGTTCCTGAGAGGGCTCTCTGACACAGGAAGCCAGCCACTAGGTTACCTGGGTCTGTGTTTACCAGGTAACTTCAGTGCTTAAAGTTGAAGGTTTCATGTATGTTTTCTTGAGATTGTTTTTATGGGGGTGTTCAATAATACTACGTACATATTTTTTTTCCAAGGTTAAACCATTGCAGCTCTGTGTCATAACCTAGAGCATTTGGATCAGATCAAAATAGCTTTCCAAAGAAAAATTTGACCCTGAGCATAGGAAGTCCTTTTGGCAGGAGGGATGACCTGCTAACCCGGCAAAAGGCTCACTTAGACCAAATGAAATTCCATAGTAGGGTGCAAGTCCATCTCCATCTTGGCTGGCTTCCATATGAAGTGGTTCCTAATTAACCACAGATTGATTCTGCAGAGGTGGAGGAACGAAACCAACTGCAGAATTTCTTTTAAAGCTTTCCAGACCATTCTGATGCACAGCTAAATTAGGATCCTCTCATCCAGGTCAACCTTCTAATTTCCCAGACAAAGGTTCTGAGGCCCCAAAGATGAAGTTCCGTGTCTTCTAAACAATGATGTTCTTTCTATTGCCCAATACCACCTTTCTGAATTTCTTTGGAAATGCATTCAGGGACACTCTGAAATGTTGAATAATTACAGGTACATGACACTTCACAATGGAGCTATTCCTAATTATGCATTTTGGGGAAGATCTCCATTGTTGGAACATCATGGAGTGCACCTGCACAAGCCTAGATGGAGTAGGTCAGTCACTCCAGGCGGCCCTAGATACCATCAAGAGATGCAGTGAACTGAAGGTCCCAGAGGCTGTTGCCAGAGTACCATGGCATACTGCTTTACGATGCACATTTTTTATGAGTACACTCTAGAATAATGAGCTAAAACTATAATGTAATAAACAAATAAACTGGTAACATTATCATTTATTATCAAGTTTTATGCACTGTGCTTTTATGTGCTACACCTTCCTATGAATGGCAATACAGTAGGCGTGTATACACCAGCATTCCCACGGTCAAGGGAGCAATGTGCTCTGATAACATGTTACGATGCTACATCACTCTGCAACAGGAATCTTTCAGCTCCATTATACTCTCAGGAGATCTCATTCACACATCACCTTCATACAGCTGGCCTGTCCTTGACCGAAATGTCATTTTGCAGCACATTACTAACAAATAATTGCCTTTTTTTTTTGTAACAACAGTGCAAGTATCAACGTGGAAGGGCAAGTAATTTCTTAGTGCTATTATGAAACAAATTCTGACTTCATGGACCCCTGGACAGAGGCCCTTGAGAACTTTGAAGTAGACAATCAGCTTTCTGGCTGTTATCCCACATTTTAATAAGGGCAGTCACAACAAGCAAAAATAAACATGCTTTATTTTGGCAAACACAAATCAGTAAGTTTCATTTCATCCAGCAAAACTGAATTTAAGTATGCTTGCTTTGCGTTGACATGAAATACTAAAAAGCACTTTTGAGTTATTTTCCCTTTGATCACCCTTCATGTATTGTCCTCCGCATGCTCTCGATTCTTTGTACTAAGAGGGAAATGGTACCTTCATTGGGTAGAGTCTTTATCTTGGTCAACACCTTTTCCCATTTGTCTCATCCTCTCCACCTTCACAGATGTCAGGTGTCCCTCAATGTCTGCCTTTCCCTCTGTGTAATTATCATTAGTTTGGCATCTGTCCTTCTTACTTCACAGTACTCTTCTTCAGGCCAGAGTCTGTGTTTACTCATTTTGCATCTTAGGTGCCTACTTGAGTACTTAGCGCACTATTGGCATTTAATCATGACATTAGATATTGCAAGGAGGAAGAAAATGCCATTTGGAAAGAAGGACACATATCATAACATACCAAGTCATAGATGTACACACAAGTCATCTGTAGGACACATCATACAGATTGGTTGGCTAGAATGAAGTCTATGAAAAGGAGATTCTGTAATTATTAAAATTTTTTTAAAGAGTGTTTTTGTCCCAGCAATTTCAGAAGCAGGAATGATGAGGCTCTGTGGCCATAGATCTCTTTTACTCCACATTATTTTTCTTCCAGCTTCTTAAAACTATCTCAATCAATGTAACATTCTGACTCAAAATAAACACAGCCTTCAGGAGATTTAAACTTCACTGTTTTGTATTAATTGGATTAATGCTTTAAGATTATCAATTAACTGAATTTTGGACTTGGGAACATGTTTACCAATACATATGGTATAAACCGAGTGAAACTGCCATGTAATAAATTTACCAGATCTTTCTTAACTTGAGAAAAATATGTGGTCTACCAAAAAGATATGCTTTACTCCTCTCTCTTCTTCAGCATTTCTGAAATTCAGTGTGGTAGAGTCTGAGCTGCACTGCACACATGGGTTCCTGGCCATGTGGAGCTCTGAGGTAAGCTTACTATTTCCAACTGTGGGTCACTGTAGACATCAATTTGGTGAGCATCAGATAGCAACCTTAGATGGAATGACATTGAATAAAAATATCAGAAAATGCATATTGTTTTTATTAACATTTGATTTTGGTGAAATAGATAAGCAGTTGAATGTGAATGTGTATACTGGGTCGCAACACAATTTTACACTGAATTGGGTCAAAAAAGTTTGAAATCTATAGGTATAACTGATTGACAAAGAAAATTTGTAATATCCTAAATATTCCATTGAAGAAAAAGTCCCATTAACCACCATACCCAGCTCTTTTTATATATCATTTTAAGTTGTTCAGGCTGTCCTTAAACTTGTGATCTTCCTGCCTCAGCTTCCTAAGTCCCTGGGATTACAGGCATGTGCTACCACAAACAAACATTTTTTTTTTTTTAAAGTTAGAAGCTTGCCATCAAAAACTATGAAACAAATGCAGGAGAAACAAAAGTTTGAGTTGAATGCTTGATTAGTTGAGAAAATAAAAAGAAAACTTCATTTTTATAAATTCTTAACTAGTAAGTGCTGTGATAATCATAACTACCATAACTTACCATGAATTTCAAAAGGAGATGCTTTACAGGGTCAGTAAAAGTGTGTGTGGTGTGGTCGAGCAAGATCCCTTTCAAATTCCAACAATAGCCATTGCCAATTTGTGACTTTACCACCTCCCTCTTTCTGCCCATTTCCTTCAGTCTTTTATTAGAAAACTAATTTTTACAGCCTTCCCACTCAGGCACAATCCAGGTTCTTACGTTTTCTATCATCCTCCTGAACCTGTTGGAGTCTGCTATATTCCATTCAGGCTACTAATACAGAATGCCAGGCTGGGTGGCTTCTAAACAACAGAAATTGATTTCTCACTGTTTTGGATGCTGGAAGGTCCATCAGGTACTGGTAGATTCAGTGTCTGGCCAATCTGCCTGGTTCATTGCGGGTTCTCCTTTCTGCATCTTCCCATGGCAGAAGGAAATTTGAGAGCACTTGAGATCCTTTTTATAAGAACAACAATCCCATTTATGAGGGCATTGTCCTTATGACTTAATCACCCGCTAAGGCCCCACCTCCAAACACCATCACATTGGGGATTAGGGTTCAACATCTGAGTTTGGAAGGAACATAAATAGTAAGTCCAAAGCAGAATATAAAGCCTGATAATTCTTTCTTCAAACATTACATCCATCCATGGCCTTCTCTTTCTACCGCCCTTATCTATGTTTGTCCGTACTATTGTTTTAACCATTTGTCCAATCCCCTTACTTCAGTCCCCTGAAGGTTCCCCATGTACAACCAATTCGTCTTTCATATGACCATTCTTATCCTGGAAGCCTGTCAATAAGCTGATAGGCCAGGTGCAGTGATGCACACCTGTAATCCCAGTGCCTTTGGAGTCTGAGACAGGAAGATCACAGGTTCAAACCCAGCCTCAGCAATTTAGGGAGGCCCTAAAGCACTCAGGAGACCCTGTCTTTAAATAAAATACAAAAAAGGATTAGGACTCAGTGGTTGAGTGCACCCTGGGTTCAATCCCCAGTACCAAACAAATCAACAAACAAACCAACAAAAAATTGATAAAGAATGAAACCAGACTCTGAAACCAGCAGTATTGCTTATTAGTTATTTGACTTTAGGCAAGTTAATTAAATCTTTTGAAATTTTTATCAATTAGTACTACCTCCTGGGATTATTTTGTGGTTTAAGTGAGATAATGCTTATGAAATCTTTAGAACACTAGAGCACCTGGAGCACATTCATGCTCAATAAAATGTGTCTTCATGTCATAATACATTGCCACCCTACAGGATGGGGTATATGCTCTTCAGGCCACCACTGAACTGTCTAGGTATTGCACAGCCTGTCCATAATGTTACTGAGGTCCTGCTTCATAGTCTGAGCACGTATGCCTTAAGCATTGTAACCTTTTAAATGTTTAGGTCCTCTTCTTCCTCAAAGAGGATGTGTATCTGTTCTTATAGACTCCACCAGATTGCAGCATCTGCATAGGACTTTCTTTCTTTTATTCATTTGACCCCTAGCAAGAGAACTCAATAGTTTTTGTTTCTCCTTTGTGTCTCTTGAAAATGAAATTTACCAGAGGGCTGGCATAGCAAACAAAGAGCAAAATACCAAACACAATGTAATGAATACAGACAAAAGAAGAGGTTTAAAAGAATAAGAAATAGATGGATCATTTGGATTTCCACACTCAGTGAGATACCATATTTGTCTGGCAACTTGAATAAGTTATTTGATTTTAGGTAACTTACCTATGTTTTCTTGGCCTAGAAGTGCAGGGAGACTGACTTAGTCACCAGATTTTATGTAGACTTTGAAAGTTACCAATGTTTATCCACTTTCTTCATCCCTAAGAAGCTGGAACACTATCAGATGGAAGGCAGACCTTCTATCTTTATTTCTCCCATTTCTTTTTTTTTCATACAAAAATATGGGTCTAGATATTTTTTAAAATACAGCAATAGAACTATTATTTGCAACAATAAGAACAAAGAATTGATTAAAATGCTATTGGAATTAATAAGTATTCATATAAAGGATTGGATAAAACATGAAGATCCAAACAGCTTTTAATTATACAAAAGAAAATGAAAACATAGTATATTTATAATAGCAACAAAATGCATAAATTACCTAGGACTACCTGTAACACAAAATGGACATGAATAAGCCTTTCAAAGCTCTACTAAAAGTCACAAAACCTTGAATAAATGTTCCCAGAGGATAAATTAGAGTGTTGTAAAGAAAGGCATTCTTGCCAAACTAATCAGAAAAGTCAATTAAAAAAAAAAAAAAAGAACCTCAAGGGATTCATGTGGAATTTGACAACACTTCTACTGCTCATCTGAAATAACTTTTTGTAGATACTTTTTATTTTTTTCAGTATTGGGGATTGAATATAGCGGTGTATATCATTGAGCTACATGTCCAGCCCTTTTTATATTTTTTTTATTTTGAGATAGGGTCTTGCTTATTTGCCCAGTCTAGCCTTGAACTTGTAATCTTCTGGCCTCAAATTCAAAGTTTCTGGGATTATAGGCATGCACCACCACACAGGCCTCTTGCCCACCCCCACCGCTTTTATGTAGTGAATAAATTCAACATATCTCTTTCTTCACTTTATATTTTTTTAATGTCACCATTTATTCTGTTTGGGTGATTTTAAAATGGTAATTAATCAACAAGTCTTGTGAAATATTTTCTCTTCAAATGAGAATTAAAGGTACTCAGGCTGAAAGAATTAATTAATGCTCAAGATTTACATGCTATTGATCAAGCAAATTAATCTGTCTGTTCTAAGCGATATTTTAAGTGAATGGGACATTTATTCCCTTATCCCCTGAATACTTGATTTAAAGTTTAGCTCAATGGAAACCCTACAGCAACAGGAAAGTATTCCATTCTTTCCACAAACATCTTTGAGTACCAATTATGTGTCAAACTCTGTAACGAGATTAGATTCTCTTGTAATAATTATCTTGAAAGTTAAGTGGGAATTCTTGTTGCACTTTCTACAGGTTTCTTTTTTTTTTCTTACACTCTAAGTAGACTTGAAGAACCTCATTTGTCCTCTATAGGGGAATGTGGGTTTAGATATGGAGTATCTTAACCTCAGTTCTACTAAAATATCATTTAGAAAAAAATGGGCTCTTGCATCCTACCTGGTCTGGTGTACAATTTTTGTAGTAAATTTCACAATTCAGGGATTATATCTTAGAATTGATTCATTATGAAAAGAGTAAATGCAAAATTCATAGCTTTTTGTAGAAAGTAGAGGAAAGCTTACTAGTAAGGTTTGTGGAAGGGATGTTAGACACTAACACAGATCTAGTTCTAAAAAAGTATGCTGCAAGAGAAGATTAATGATATACTGTGGTGGTGATTTGCTCTCTCTCTAATAATTGCTTCCTACATTCGGCATGTTAGCCTCCTGAAAAAAACTACATTATTACTAAAATGAATTATTCATCTAAATTGTAGAGAAATCCAGCCAGATCATTCCTTCAGGAAGAATGAGAAACAATAAGCATGTCCAATTGTCATCTTTGAAGTACGAGAATATTAAACATTGTTTTAAAAATCAGAAGAAAATTTACCCTCAGGAACCAAAGACTAATCTAGAAATATCTGCAGACCTTTTCTGAGTTGATGAATAAATCTTGTTATACCACCTTCTTTGGACCTTGATAACCATGTACATCCAGTGTGCCTCAAAATCATAGGTGCATCTTCCTTTTCTCCTTCCAATTGATATTCTGAAACTTTACAATCATTCAAAGGCTTTTGTAACACTTCACTGTTTTTCTTGGTTTTATAACCAGTTCCTCAACACACATATAAATATTCAACAACTGGTTTTCTAGGGTGGGAAGAGTGCCTGGATTTATAATTTGCCAATTTCCATGGTGTAAGTGTTCCCACCATAGCCAGTTTCCAGCTACCTTCATGAAGTCACCGACCGTGGAGAGGGCAAGAGTTGCACAAGGTCAGATGTGTGAGACCGCTCCAGGCTTGCCAGTCCATCTTTCACCACTTATGTGGAATGTCCAGAATTTCTACATGGAAGGGAATTGCAGGACCGACCTAATTAGAAGGGGAAGCCGCACAGCACAATAGTCACTGTTTTCAATAGACTGAACGTTTTTTCATGTGAGTCAGGCGGCGTGGAATGATAGCAGAGATAAGACTGGCCAAAACTCCCCTGTCCATGCCATTCACCCACCCTTGCCATAGTCACTTGTGGATGGGTTCTGGTCTAACCTTGTTCCCAATGCCTCAATCATCTTGGCAATCTTTCCATCAACCTCCTGAGCACTTTGGTTGGAAATCTTGGGATCATCTCTGATTTTTTCCCCAGCCTTGCTTCCTATATGCCTGTAACACCTCTGCAGTAGTTTCCATATCTCTTTTATTTTTATATTCCTACTAACAATATTCATGGATTTCTCCTAGCCTCTTGTATGAAATATCCTCATAAACGATCTCTCCATTGTGGGTTCTTCACTGCTAGTCAGTCCAACTTTAAATCTGCTTCCTTCAGGAACTTCCTAATTGTCTGTTAGAAACTGTTAGTAGTTTTCTACTACCTTTCAGGAAAGCCCAGATTCATTAACAAAGCCATAGTGACTCTAACATGTCAGCTTTTACTTCCCAGTAGTAGCCACTTTTGTGCGACTACATCCCAACATCAGTGGGTGTACAAATAGCAGCCAATTTGATAATTCAGGCACATCAGGCATCTACTAAATACTTTTAATGAATCCCTAGGCTTAAACTTCATGGCAGTCCACCCTGCCCAGAATAAGTGGTATATCTCTGCCCCATGTCTACACCTTTCTCTATGTGGCTTCCTCTGAAGTCCTCACTCCTGTATAGTTGGAATATATCATAATGTACTCCCTTATAACATCTTTACTAAATATCTTTTCTCTACATATTATGTTAGATATATATTTCTTGCAGCCTATAACATCACAACTTAAACTTTATTAAAAGGGAGTAAAAATGAATTACAAAAATGATACAAATATTCCTAAGATTTTTCCTTCAGCTTATAACTTTTGACTGTAGTATTCACTATAGATAAAAAAAAAAAAATCACAAGTAAAAGAGAATGACTGTGATATCTATCTTAAACCAGAAGCCAGAAACCGACAGGGGCTTACACTGGAAAGAATGTCAAGGACCAAGAAAGAGCCGCGATAAGCAACTCCTGGAAAAGGCTGTTGAACCAGGGCCATCACATGCCTCTGTATCAGGGTCACAGCAAATCTTCTAAAGCCGGCTACACACTGGGAAGCAGCGTGACTACCTTAGCTGGGCCGGTTTAACCCCAGATTTCTAATGGAGTCTCATTTTATAATTGGAACTCGTGTACAGAGCTGGTTTAGACAAAGAGCTGTTGTAATATTGGAAAACCCAGAAAGTTCTTTGAGATAAAGAAAACTTAAATGCACAACTCCAGAGAACATCCTTCCCTATTTGCATGAATTCACAATGGGAAACTCAAAAATTTAACATAGATTTTTAAATAACAAACCTCTGAGCCATAGATTTGATAGTAATTTTCTTTATTTATTCTTACTCTTTTTTTTCTCTTATTCACATTTTTTGCTACATCTCACATAATTGAAATAAGATTGTTTCCAGGATTTTAAAATTCTAAAGAATAAAGTTTTAAAAATCATCCATAATTCCACCATATATTATTAACCCATTAATATTTTAACATATTCCCTTCTAATATACTAAATATGTTTTCTCTATATATTGTTAGATATATATTTCTTGTAGCCTATAACATCACAACTTAAACCAATATAATTTATCAAAAGGAGTAAAATCAAATTACAAAAATGATACAAATACTCCTAAGATTTTTCTTTCAGCTTATAACTTTTGACTGTAGTATTCACTAACCTTTGAAACAGGGCCAGTTGTTTTCTTGAGAATGGACCCAGTGCTTGGAGTTTTGTTACATCTTCCTTACATAAACTCATAGGACCCTTAGTAATTTTGTACTTCACTTTTGTTACGGAAAAACAAAGCAGTCCCGATTAAAAATAAGAGTGTTAAGTATTTAAAATTATTGCCTTATCTTTTATAACTGTCTCCTCACCCTGAATTCAATAATAACTTTTTTTATGGACCCACTTTTGTCAAATTTTTCTAAAGCTTTTGACTTAGTTTCAAAGAAACAAAAATGGTTTTTTGCACTCAAAGTTTCATCCTCTTAATGTAATAGAGTAATAGCCAAATTATGTGATGGCTAAAGAATTGATGTGAATAAATTTAGTGACTAGAATAGTTAAACTATGGAGCCAACCTAGGTGCCCTTCAACAGATGAATGGATAAAGAAATTGTGGTATGTATATACAATGGGATATTACTCAGCCTTAAAGAAGAATGAAATTATGGCATTTGCCAGTAAATGGATGGAACTGGAGAATATCATGCTAAGCGATATAAGCCAATCCCAAAGAACAAAAGGCCAAATGTTTTCTATGATATATGAATGTGGATGCTAATTCTCAATAAGGGGAGGGGCTAGTGAAGAACAGAGATACTTTGGATTAGACAGAGTGGAGTGAAGGGAGGCATGGGAGTAGGAATGACAGTAGAAGGAATTGGGCATCATTATCTTAAATGCATATATGATTACATATCAATGTGATTCTACATTATGAACAACCAGAATAATGAGAAGTTATACTCCATATGTGTATGATGTGTCAAAATGCATTCCATTGTCATGTATAACTAGTTAGAACAAATTTAAAAATTAGTGAATAAATACAGCATTGACAGGAGCAGAGCTGGGCAGACCCTCCGAGAGGGGTCTGCCAACAGCCAGAGTTCTAGGAGTGGTGGTCTCCTCAGTAAATTGGACATTGGGGATGGAAAGCTAGTCAGTAGATGGAGGTTATTTAGGAAGTTTCTACCATATAACCGTACAGTGAACTTCATTATACACATACCAGTTACTTTCTTTACTTTCTTGGACTGAATTCCTAGAGGTAGAATTGTTAGTTCAAAGGGCATAGATATCTGTGCTATTCTTCATCACTCAATTTGTACTCCCACAAGTAGAACTAGCAATGCCAGTCTCACCCTGCCCTTAAAGTCATTGAAATTTTTTTTAATGTTCATCAATTAAATAAACAAAAATATAGTGTTTAGTGTTAGTTCACCTGAATATGTTATTATATAAGATGATAATTCTCAACTGCATGCACATCCACTTCACCTAGGAAGCTTGTTAAAGTCTTTGTGTCTTATCATTTTAGTTACAAAGTATACTACGGTGGTATAAAATAAGCCATGTAAATAGCATATTGGTTTATTTTCTTATTTTATAATCTATTATAAAGTATTCATAAATAAATTATATTTGGTTCACACCAACAAAAAACATTGGGGGTGGGGGAGGGAAGTAAGGGAGAGAAGGAAAGGAGACCATGGCCACAATAACATGGCCAATAAGAATCAGCTGAAATGTTACTGGAAATGAAATAACACTTTAACAGCCTTGTACAAAATCATAACATATATCTATGTTTAAGAGAAGAACCATTGGGCAGATATGTGTATTCCCTAAGTTAGAAAGACAATCTATAAAGGATATTATTTAATTTTTGGTATTTTTAAAAAAGTGAATGTATATATTAATCTTTTTCAATGTATATTAAACAAAAAGAAGTAGTATAATCAGTTCCGTACAAGTCCCCAGATAAGATTCACCCCATCCAGGAAAAGAATTAGAGATTTCCTGTCTTCACAGCAGATAATTTTAGAGGAATAGAATTTATCATCTAAATTAGCCAGTACCCAAAAGAACACTGACATATATTAAAACCATATCTCCTTAAATTAAAATTGAGGATAATATAAGAATAACTATTGTGGCAATATAAGTCAAAATTTGGAACAATTATTCTTAAACATCCAGGGTATATGGCTATCTCACCTATAGATGTGCCCTGCGGGGGGTGGGGGGATCTATCCTCAAATGTAATTAGTAAAAGTTAAGTGAAACTCATAGAAACTGTGGCACACTGTGAAGGCAAGCCAAAATGAAAAGGCAGCATTCTCCCATTCAGCGCCTGTCTGCTGGGAGCCATACTGTGGGCTGTTCACTGATGTAGGTGCTCGGGGTACATCAATGAACAAGAATGACAAAAGTGTTGCCACTCAGAACCCACATTCCAGCAGGGAAAGACTGTCGATGTATAATACAAAAAGTGGGTTAATGTTTTGATGAAAAATGGTACAGAACAGAATAACAATTGAGCACAGCTGGCTTCGGAATTGACAGAGAGTGGAGGTCAAAGGACTTGCAATTTAGCTGTAGCCTGGTCTGGAAGGACTTCTTTGGAAATGAGACTCACCTGGTTTTGAATTCCAAATTTTCCACTTACTGTGTGTGCATTTGGTGAGCTGAATTTCTCTCAGCCTCAGTTTCCTCATCTGTACAAAGACAACAATCCTTTGAAGCTTGTCATAAGTAAATAACATACAGGGTCTGACAAATGACAGAAAGGATAGCAATCTTGAAAAAGAAATGGGTCAGATAGTGAGGACATGATATAAACTGATAACATATATGTGCCATATTTTATGGGCAATGGGAAGGCATTAGAATTTTTACACAAAGGAGTAGCATTTGCATGTTTATTTTATAAAATTGACATTGGCGAGAAATGGGATAAGTTTTCAGAACTGACTGAATGAAACCTATTATGTTAGTATAATTCCGTTAAGCCTGGGATAAACAAAACAGGTGGATTTAATAACAGGCAATTAAAATATGTTTTTCAGATTTAACATCATGACATTTAATCAGTTCCCAAAATATGGACAGAAAAATAAAAACAAATGAAATTTGTTTCTTAATCATTTCCGTTGATGTTTTGACCCAACTTCATAGAGTTTGACTTTAGGTCATCTTTGGATTTACTATCTGAGGGGTGTAAAATTCAAAGACTAACTGCAAGAGCTCCCAGGAATAGGAAAGTGAGGGAGAGGGGAGAAAATAACTGATAAACAGGAGTCAGACAGTCTGGGAAAAGTAATTTAAGACCTTTATTTTGTGGCCTAGCAGACATCTGTCTAAAAACATTTCTTGGCTGTTGATTTTGAAAAATACTAACATTACCTAGCTGGGAACTTGTAGATAACCAAGCTGGAACATGGAAATTATGGTTTCCTTTAACTAGCTTCATGGTCAGGTTGACCTTCACCACAAAACCAGAGGATTGGAGAACTGGGCAGTGCAAATCCATTGTCACTAATAGAAAAAATTCAGGGCACATGGATGTTAAGTTTTCCCTGTGTGAAGAGAACTGACTTTTAAATTTTTCATCCTTTTTGAATAGGTAATACATTCATACTTTATAATTCAAAACACACAAAGGCATATAGAGCAAAAAAGCCTTCCACTTATAATAGCCCTGGTACATCCACTTCTCTGATGGCAGCATCATATTTATCCTTGCAGAAATATTTCCTGTATACACAGCAGAGATGCTCATTTTCCCCTTTTTAATATAGACAGTAAAAAATTATATTTCTCTGTATATTGAGGGTTTTATTATTATTAAATTTTGTTTCAGTCGTTGTTATTGCACTTAAAATGTATTTTGGAGATTATTCACAGGTATTCATTCTAAGGAAATTTCTTTCCATCTAAGTTAACTCTCCTGCCCTTCTAGATCAGTGGTTCTCAACAAGGAACAAGTTTATCCCCAGCAGACATTTGACACAATCTGGAGATATTTTTGATGGTCCCAAGTGGAGGTGAGGGTGCTACTGGCATCTAGTGAGTAGAGTCTAGGGATGCTGCTGACATCCTCCAGGGGAGGACAATATCTCCCTCTTTTCCTCTCTACAAAGGACTACGGAGTTCAAAATGTCAGTAGTGGCAAGGTGAGAAACTCTATCCTAGATAAATGTCTACTTTCTACTGATCACATTAGATACATTTTACAAAGCTTAGGATTCTCTAGTCTCACTTACTTGTTAAATAAAATGAAGAATCTACTTCCGTAGTCCATTGGGGTATATTTTTGTTTGCCATTTTTCTTTTTCTTTTGTGTTTCTTTTCCTCTTACAACACTTCAGTTCTATGTAATGATTTTCAGGAAACATGAACTCCTCAAAAACATGAGTTACATTGATCTTATTTATATTTGTATTCTAAATGGCTGACACAAAAAAAGGCATTTAGCTTATTAAATGAATGGATGTTGAGAGTATTTACTAATAGTTTCAATGTGACTTAAGAGATTATTTTATTTTTAATCAAAGACCTTTTTTTTTTACCCTTCCTTGCATTCTCTTAATTTCAAATGTCCATTTTTCTCTAAACTTACATGGGCAATTTTCTTCTGTCCCACAGAATAGTTGTGTCAGGAAATGTCAATTGAATTAGAAATATCGGTCTTTTCCCTGGTTCAAATGTCTATAAAGTGTAGCTTATTATCACAGTATTAGGCCACTTAATTATATACAGTCTCGATCACTTACAGCTTCTGATTGAATTTGTCTTGACTCCTCCGTTGGATTGAAATCTCCTTAAGGGCAAAGAGCAAAACTTTTTTATCTACTTGTGATACCTGATTTAGTGTCTTATAGAGAGTGACAGATTTGTTGATTCTCATTCTCTTTCTCTCTCTCTCTCTCTCTCTCTCTCTCTCTCTCTCTCTCTCACACACACACACACACACACACACACACACACACACATACACACACATACACACTTCACTGGCCAAACCCAAAGGTTCTGACCCCAGGGGAAAAAAAAAAAACATTGATTTTCAGGAGCAGAGCACCCCAGATTCGCTCAGACACAAACAACAGAAAAGCAGCACAGGAGCAGAATAAACTGAAAGACCTGAGAGATGGATTTCATAACTTTACTTTTTCTGAGGCTTCTGTGTTCCCCAAGAGCAGAGCAACCCCAATGGATCAGCTCCGTGTATAGCTCCTTTTTCACATCTATTTCCATAGTCACAAACATTGCCAGCAGACACTTTGCCATCGTTCAACATGATTAAAGACCCGAGCGTGGGAACCAGAAGAGAGACTCCTCGCTGGTGCTTGACATGAGCTAAAAACAGAAATCATTAATAAGCGTTCAGCCTGCTACTGGGTTAGCAGGGGTCTCCCACTTAGGTGCTCACCTCTGTAGTTGGAAGATGCCTTTGCCAGAAGGGGAGCAGGTAGGGCAGAACCTGGATGGTTGGGGACTTGGGGGTGGGGAGACAGCCAGGGAGAAAAGCAGCAGGATCAACGAGGTCAGGGAGAAACAAGCAAGGACAAGAATATTTGTTTGTAAGGCTGAGTGGTATGTTACTGGTGCTAAATATATCCTACAGAAAATTGGGATGCAGAGCAGCTTTGATCCTATCTAACATGAGATTTTAAAATGCACATAACTTAGTTTACTTCTATTAGCTTGTTATTTAACCATCATTTAGCCCTGAGATCCTGTTACCTGCTCTTTGCAATTAAAATAAGCTTGCAATTGAAGTCCATCGAAGCTGAGATTAGAGAGAGAGAGAGAAACATTCAGATTTGAATATCTGTTAGGCAAACCAAGTAGATGAAAAGAGCCAGGTTGATTAGAGAAGGCAAAAAATAACAAAACTTAAATGGCTCAGCTATCTCAAGAAGAGTTCATATATAAGAAAAAAAAACTTACTCTAAGAATATTTAATACCAAATTTATATTTATCTGTGAATTATCTCCACAAGCAGGAAAATTAAGAGATTAATTTCTCAAGGTTACTAGAATCAGAATCTTTTTGATTTTCCTAAAAAGGTTGCCATATATATATATATATATATATATATATATATATATATGTTTTACTTGTACAAAACAGAAGAGGACTCATGATTGTGTTAATTTGTAAGTTAGCTGTCACTTCTTCAAATGATAGTCTTTAAGTTGAAGCTTATGAGAACACATAGTAAACTTATTTAAACATTGAACCACTGAAGATGGACTACATAAACTACACATAATTCCTGCCTTCACGGGTAAACTGTGCCAAAATAAAAATGTTTAAAAATAATGATTCATCATTTTATCTCTCATATTCTAAGCATCATGCAACTCGTTTAACATATACTATTTCACTTAAGCTCTATCATATCTCTTTGAGGAAGATAAATTCCATTCTATGACATTTTTCTGATGCCTTGAAAAAAGGTATTAAAATTAACTGCAAATATGTGTATGTGTACTCACAAATGTGTGTTCCTTGAGAGAGGTTTTATAGTTTTATTCAGCTTCTCAGAAGTATCTGGAACCCTCAAAATGTCCAAATCAGGGGTGGGAATATAGCTCCTTTGGTAGAGTGCTTGCCTTGCATGCACAAGGTCCTGGGTTTGATCCCCAGCACCACAAAGAAAAAAGAAAAGGAAAAAAAAAGTCCGAATGAGATTAATCAGTTTGAAGAGAAGAAATTTCTCTATTCTTAATTTGTCTTTATTAGCTTGAACTGGTAACATGGTTTAAAGGCTGTGCATTCTCAACAGCTGGAATAGAATTGTTCTGAGAAATGAGTTTCACAGAGAACAGTGTGGAATATAGGAAGCAACAAATAAGATCTAGCTGCTCCAAATCATAGAAAATGTCTGTTGGAATTGCATTTGACAAAAATGGATTATTTGGTATCTTCATGCTTCCCTGAAGCCTTATTTTAACTTCCTGCTTTTGATCCAGTCCTACTGTATTCCAATGAGAGACCAGGCCATGTTCTTATTTTTCTGGAAATTGTTGAACAAAAGAAATCTATCGAGATAAAAGATACATTTCTCATGACTCTCTTGTTATAGTGACGATTTTAATTGAAAGCGCACCTGCCACTGTTAGTGGCACCAGGCAGAGCATCCTCTTTCAGACCTTCAGATTTGCTTTAGCCACAAATGGAAGGGAAGAATCCATTTTTCAGCCAATGTCTTAGGAAAGTGCATTTGGCATGTAATGCTGTTAGTGCCAGGGTATGACCTTTTTAAGGAAAGAAGGAACTGTTCCTCCCAACCTGTGTATTTCTTGGGATTGGATCACCTCTCCTTAAAGTCATGCACTGGCAGGATCCGCTGGACTGAAATGCCAATGCAGGAGGCAATCCTTCCTGTTAAAGGGAGCAGAAGACAGATTGAAAAGGATGCCAGACGACCTTTGTCTTTGTCCTTCTCTTGAGGCTTAGTAGTCTCTCACTTCTTGCCTTACTCTTTTCCAAAGGGTCTTTGCATCAGTCACCTGAAGACTAATATCTGCTGTCTGATGGGTGGTGATGGATGTGCTTAACTGAGGCCCCTGCAACACTGCCCCAGTGTCACGTAAGAAGACATGACACCATTTCAGAGATTGCTAGAACAAGCCTGCCCTTGTTCTAGCAATGCAGCAGTTCTGCAGTGGGAAAAGGTAATTGCTGTTCACAGTAGTATCCCCTTGACCTACAGTACATCAGTATCCTGCTGGTCAGGGCCACTGAGACACTCTCCATTCCTGCCAGCACCCTTTGCAGGAAGTCACAAAGGGCTGAGACTCCCTGCTGCCTGTCTTATTAGTGTAGGTGCCTGTTATGAAAACAGGCTGTGTGGCATAGACTGGTGGTGTCAATTTTCAGTAAACTGGGCATTGCATAAGGAGGCCAGTTATGAATGGCTCTGTAATCTGTGTTAACACCAGCTAGGCTACCCCTGGGCTGTGAACCACCTGAAAAAAAAATGCTTCCTCTTCTGTGTGTGTGTGTGTGTGTGTGTGTTTGTGTATGTATGTATGTATATATATATATATATATATATATATATATATATTTTTTTTTTTTTTCTTTTTTCTTCCTCTTCTTTCTATAGTTATAGATAATAAAAAGGGCCCCAACATGAATATTCATTAGAATTCAGTTCAACAGGAATTATCAGGTATCATCTCTGAGCCTCAGTTTCCTTCTCTATAAAAGGTAGATAATGTTTACCCTGCAGTCTGGCTGTGTTGTCAGAGCAATGCTTTATATCTTTTCTCACAATTTAAGGACAGAAACATCAAAGGACTGTGCTATTGAAAACACAGTTCCCTTTACTTAAATACAGACTCACTTTGAGATACCTGGAGATTCTGTGTGATTTTTGCCTAATTTGGGAAGGATTTGTAAGGCTACAGACAACCTTATAAGAAAATCCTATTTGTTGCTGCAGGTGACAAAGACTCCCTCCTAGACCAAACTTTAGTCAGACTCCTCTGAGCCCTCCTATTACTCTGTTTCAACTGTGGGCTTCAGGATATTCTTGCAGAGCCCTGCTAAACCAACTTAGAGAGAATCCCTCATCACAGATACCTGATCAGCTGGCCTACCTTCACCAAGAAACTTGTTATACAATCCATAAAACTGCCCCTACTCTTAATGTTTCATCTTAGTAATTTTCTGTCCATGAACCCCCTCAAACTGTTCTTTGGCTATAAATACCTACATATTCTTATCATATTTGGATTTGAGCCCATTCTCTCTCTCCCCTATTGTGATCATCTTGACATTAATTGTGAGAGACCTGATTAAAGTCTTCCTTTTCCCGTTTTAACATATATCCAAATAATTTCTTCTTTAATACAGAACAACGCTTAAATATTGAGGTTTTTAAAAGAGGGTAACACTTACATAGTGCATGCTATGTGCCAAGATGCTATTTCTTCTAAATGCTAAGCCTGTTCCTCATGAAAACGCATTGAGGCAGTATTATCATCATTATCTTTAATTAATAGATGAAACTGTTCCCTGGAAGGTTACTTATGCAAGCCCGCAGAGATAAAGCTGGGTAGTAGAACTAGTACTCCAACTCAGGGGAGCTTCCCCAAGTTTGTATTCTTGAGCTCCAATTCAAACTGCCCTAGGGGACTGAATGGACATCAGACAGGGAAATCTACTCTGTAAATATCCTTAGAGAACAAACTCAGCTGCACATAGGACTTTCCTAATATTAATGAGCAAAGCAGGATCCTGGGACATGGGCCACTTGGAGTGTCTATGCCCATCAAGAGGCCCTTCTCAGTGCCATCTAGTTGTTTCCATTTGGAGATGCAAAGTTTGAAATTTTGAAATAGAAGCACACAGGGAAAAAATCTGTATTTTTATGCAAGATCACTTCAGTTCAGAAGGAAAAGAAAGGGAAGGAAAAACCATCTAGGACACACACACACACACACACACTCACACACACCCTTATCGAAGAAATTTATTTAGTCTGGAGGCTACCTGTTTGCAACCTTATTTTTTTTTCTTTACAATATCTTTATTTTTATTTATTTGTTTATTTTTATTTATTTTTATGTCGTGCTGATGATGGAACCCAAGGCCTCATGCATGCAAGGTAAGCACTCTACCACAGGGGCTAAAACCCAGCCCCCAACCTTATTCTTTAAAGTCATTAAATCTAATTTTAATGGAGTCTAGTTGACGATCAAGCTGTGGACTCCTCACTCTGAACCACCAAATAATTGCTTTTAATTATTTGGTGTGTCTGTTCCCTGGGAAAGGTAGATTTTACCTATGTGGTAGGGGAGGGAAAGGGAGAGAGAAGTAGTTTTGGAACATAGGAGAGTGTCTCCTGGACTCATACAGATGCTGCAATGATTCCATTAGCAGCTACGTATGAGACCAGTGATGACTTCTTATCTACTAATAAATCAATAGACTTCAAGTTAAGAGGTGCGAGGCAAGCAATCTGGACTTTGTTTCTTGATTCTTGAATTGAGAAAACGCCCTTGTAAAGTTAAACTAACACGCTCAGCTGTGTGTGGGAAATGGAAGCAAACACAATGACTGAGGATGTTATGAAGTCATCTTCATCAGAGTCTTTTCATTTTCAGTTGCTGAACTTTGTGCTGTTTCTATTTTACAGTCCTATTTGGCAAACAGGATTTCTGGGCTCCGGCCATGTAACATAGGAGACAGGCTGTACCCTTGGCTTGATGAGAACTACCAACTTTTCATAGCAGGTGTCCAGTGTTCTTGGTTTAAATTGTCTAAACTTGAATTCCAGATACACAAAACTTAAAATAAATAAGATACTACCACTTTTTTACTTCCAAAAATATTGTTCCTTTTAATTGTGGTTTCATTAATATTTTATGTCACGGCTAAATATTTCCTGTTAGTTTGGAGTTTAACAGGGCTTTTAATAATGACCATTTTAGAGGAAAACAGGATCAATTAACAACTTTTTATGCACAAAACCCTGCACTGTATCCTGTGGAGTAAGCAGAAAAGAATCAATAAGCATCTCCCTGCCTTCCTGGGGCTTTTTAATATTTGTGGAGAAATAGGACACTTAAATAGATAAGAATGGTACAAAAACAGAACATGAAAATCACAAGACGAAGAACAAGCTGACCGACTTGTAGGAGTTTCTGAAAAATAAAATCTTTGATTTGAAGCCTTTACAGAACTTCAGAAAAGAAATGGGGTTCAAGAGGGACCTTGAAGAATCAGTGGACTTTTTAGGATAAGGAAAGCTAACAGTAGGAGGAAACAAATGATCAACACAGATGCAAAAGAGAGAGAAAGGGAAAGTAAATGAATAGAAAACTAGAAAAAGGAGAAGTGGAATGGAAACCTAGAAGAGAAGTTTGAGCAGAAAGCAGTCAAGACCAACAATGGAAAAAATATTTAGTCCATTAATATGAGTAATGATGTTACAAGATAAACTAGTTTGCAGAAGAAAATGTTTGATTTATCGTTAGATTTCATACAATACAAGATCAGTCAAATAGCATTGAATCAAAAATAAAATTTTGTACTTTCAAAATCTGAGCCAAACAAGATAGGACTTTGCCTTCTTTTGATACTTCACAGCCCAAATTAAGATTGTTTAACGTATCATCAATCACATGCAAAGAAGTAGGAACTTTGAATGCTGGAGTTGGAAAAGCCCTTAGAAAGCTTATAATCCACTTTGCCAATGAGTTAATTTGGGACCCAGAGAGATTAAGTGATTAGCCTGAGGTAACATAGCCTTTTAGTGATAGAGATAATAGTAAACTAATTTCTGATCCGTGGCTTTATCCACATGCCTTAATATCAAATTATCCTTTCTAAAAATGTTTACACATAAATGTATATATAATTTTACATAAGCATATACCCCATGTTATATCAGATAGGTTTTAAAAAATTCATCACTTTCCCACTTTGGGGACCTCCATCATCCCTCCCTGTTCCTAACTCATCCCTCCTCCTTCATTTAATAAATAAGTGATATGTCTCATTCTAAATATTTTTAGAATCTATATAATCACATACAACCTTCTGTATGTGTGTGTGTGTGCATGTACATGCAGATGAAGTGTCTTAGGTTATTGTTTTTACAAAAATAAAAATATATGTGCCCTTTTCTGTACCTTACGTTTCTCATGTACCCATATCTTGGGAAAATCCTCCCCAAGTGAAAAGTTAGAACCTAATCAGTTAACTTGTTTTGATTGTTGCTTAGTACTTTAAGGTAGGCACATGTTATTCGTTACACATTACCATTCCCTCACTCATGTTTCCAGTTTTTTCTTCTACAAACAGCATTTCAATAAACACACTTATCCTGCTGGGCACAGTGGTACACCCTTGCAATCCCAGCAGCTTGGGAGACTGAGACAGAAGGATCACAGGTTCAAAGCCAGCCAGAGCAACTTAGAGAGGCCGTAAGCATCTTAGAAAGACTCAGTTTAAAATTTTTTTAAAATGGCTGGGGATATTGCTTAGTGGCTAAGTGCCCCTTGGCTCAATCCCCAGTACCAAAAATAAATAAATAAACAAACAAACCTACTTATCCCTATCTCTTTATAGACTGGTGTTTTTATTTCTTTTGATAGAGATTGTATCACAGGATCAAAGACATGTACATTTTTAGTTTTAAAAACTAACCTGCTTCCTTTAAAAAGCTATAGCAATACACTTAAAATTTGCACTTAAGTTAGTAAAAATACTTGCTTTCCCTAGGTCTCCCCAGGTCTCACTGTGTTATAAGCCTACTTTTGGTTTCAGGTTTTTTTTTTAAGTTTTTCCAAGTGCAGTTGGTATAAAAGAAAATCTCATTAATTTATCTGCATTTATTTGATAAAAAATGAATTAGATCATCCTTTTATAAGCTTCTTGGTTATTTGGATTTCTTATCTTCTCAGTTGTGTTTTCATATTCCTTACCCAACTTTTTCCAACAGATTATTTGGTCTCCTTTTAATTTTTAAAACCTTTTGCTATATTATATAATTTAGCAAATTCTCAAATCTATCATCTTTTATCATGCAAAAGTTTTGAATTTTAGTCACCTATGTTTATATTTTATCTTATTGTTTCTGCCTTGTCTAAAAAGAACCAACTGTCCTATCCCTATATTGATGGATTCTAGATTTTCTTACAAATTTTAATTTATTTATTTATTTTAAACTCTGATCCATTTATATACAATTTATTTTTATAATTGCTATAAGATAAAAACTCTTTTTTTTTTCTTCCAGATGAATAAGCAGTTTATCAGCACCTTCTATTAAGTAGTCTATCCTTTTGCCACTAAATCAAAATATATGCTTTTTAGCATATATTAAATTCAAATTAACATTTTGATCTATTTCTTGATATTCTATCTCAGATATAAAGTTTGGGCTTATTTCAATACTTGCTGATATAATTATAGAAGCTTTACAGAATTTTCTGATCTCTGGCAAATTAGATTATACAAATGACTTTTAAAGTAGTTATCAGATGTAAGTACTTACACTAAAAACCTATTTTCTAGACAGCATTTGGGTACAAGTAGAAGCTAAAGTACCAAAATAATATTTGTATAGTTAAAATATTTTTTTCAAAATCTTTCATTCCAAGGTCTATTTTTACAGCCACAGATATAAGAAGAAAAGGCCAATGTGCTTATGTGATCTTATAAAAATGGCAGTTGTGTACACTGTTAGTACTTAAATGATGTGCTGTATTAACAGTACTGTTTCCTTGATCCCCAGGCTGATTCTTCAGAGGAATCATCTCTGACTGTGTCTTCACTCTGAACTCCACTGCTTCCAGCAGGAACACCACTCAAGGGAGAGCTCTGGCGTGTTTTTGGAAAGAAATTCCATGGGGACTGTACCTGACCCTCTGAGATCCACTAAAACTTCCCTGATTGCAGCTTCTTTAAAAGAGGAGGCTCAAGGAGAGCTGCAGGCTTCCCTATCTCAGTGCCCACCAGCTCAACTGGGAAAGAATACCAATGGCCTGGCAGGTGCCCCTGCAGAACCAAGCCTTAGCCCCAGCACTGCTGCTGAGGCCGTGATGCAGGCTTGTGAGCATGAGACCACCCAACCAGACATGTCTTCTCCTGGTGTCTTCAATGAGGTGGAGAAAGCATCTCCCACACACAATTCTCCTGGAGATCCCCAACTGCTGGAAAGCAGAGAGCCCACAGCACCAGCCCCGAGCCCTACGGCAGCAAAGGATCTTGTACACAGACCATTTACAATGCCAGCCAATCAGCACACCCACCAGGCCATCCCAGGTGATCGGCCCAATGCCAGCGCCTCATCAGAACCTGAAGATTCCTTGGTGAAATCTCCGAGAACCTTGAATGGAGCCCAAACGGAGAAGTCAAATTGTCCTGCAGGGGGCACCTGTGGCAGCAGCAAAGATCAGGCATCCTGTGATTTTCCTTCTCAAGCAACAATTCAGGGAATGGTACAGAGCACAGCAGCCGAGGTGTTCAGTCATTCTTCCCCTCCTGCAGGTGGGCCTGAAGGGGACAGGCAGCAAGCCATCTGCCACTCTACAATGAGGTCCTGTGAGCCTCCAGCAAGAGAAGATGGATGTTCAGAGATCAAACAACCATCTGCCACTGCCTCAGACACCCAAGGTACAACATCTGGGACACCTCAGCTATCCCATCTCACTAGAGAAGTTTCATCACGTACACTAGATCCAGAGAAGGCACTGCGGCCAACACAACAGGTGTCGCGGTTCAAAGAAGCCAGTACAATGACCAACCAAGCTGAAAGTGAGATCAAGGAGGCCCCCAGCAAGGTTCGTCAAGATGCCGAGGTGCAGGCGGTGGCCAGCGTGGAAAGCAGATCGGTCTCCACTAGCCCCAGCATCCTCACCGCTTTCTTAAAGGAAACCCCTGCCCTTGAGTGCTTGGAACATCAAGAGCAGCTGCGTGTCATTTGCCAGGGAAGTGGCAGTGGCAGCCACGTGTTGGAGCTCTCTAACAGCATACAAGTCCCCCAGGAGGCAGGGCAGGGCTGTGGCATCATGGCTCAGGTGCACATCCAGACAGCTGCACCTGTCTCTACAGCTTTCCAAGGGGAACTGAAAGGAGTAAGCCTACCAGAGCAGATCCTGAAGACCTCACCCATCAGCAGGGCCTGCAGTCAGGCCCAGGATACTTGTAAAGAAGATGGGAGACCAGCAGGAGAGACTCCATTGAGGGAAGAGTCAACCTCTAGACAGCTTTCAGATGCTAATTCTAGCTCCCTGAAAGCTAGCCCCATTGACCAGATTGCTAGCAGTGCAGGTAGTCAGTCTAGAATAAACCAGGAACTGGGGACATCTGAAGCCAAGACATCTGATCACAAGACTGATCCAGACTACAAACGATCGGTCTCCTGCAGCCCTGAGAGCAAAGAGGACCAGTCCAGGAGTTTGGAGGCCACGAGTAAAGGAGGTCCAAAGGAGACAAAGTCCAAGTCTCCTCAGATAGTAAAAGAAAAGGAGCCTACGGGCACCGATGCTCTAGATGCCAAAACCCTACTGCTCAATCCCAAAGCTCAAGAAAATGGAGGCTCAGGATCAGCTAATCCCATACCCTCCCCAAACAGAAAGAATCAGGAGGGCGTCTTAGAGGAAAACCGACAGAGCAAGACAGCCACCAGCCTGAGCCTACCCCCGGACGCCATGGGTGACTCCAGCCCAGGTTCTGGCAAGAGGACCCCTTCTCGCTCGGTCAAAGCCAGCCCTCGCCGGGCCAGCCGGGTCAGCGAGTTCCTCAAGGAGTTAAACGTGACAGCAGCTGCTGCTCAGGTGGGGCTCACACCGGGAGAGAAGAAAAAGCAGCTAAGCACAGAGGCCAAACTCCAGCTGAAGCAGTCCAAGCGGGTCAAGGACGTGGTGTGGGACGAGCAGGGCATGACCTGGGAAGTGTACGGGGCTTCCCTGGACCCGGAGTCCCTGGGGATCGCCATCCAGAACCACTTACAAAGACAAATCCGGGAACATGAGAAATTAATCAAAACGCAAAGCGACCAGACCCGGAGATCCATTTCCTCGGACACTTCCTCCAATAAGAAGCTGAAAGGGAGGCAGCACAGCGTTTTCCAGTCCATGCTGCAGAACTTCCGTCGCCCCAACTGCTGTGTTCGCCCTGCCCCTTCTTCTGTGTTAGATTGAAAGGGGACACGCATGGGGGGGGGGGGGTGTCAGCGTATGCACATATGGTATCATATGTGTCTGTCTGTATCAAAAGCGTAAGTTGTTTTCTGAGAGACCAAGAAGAAAAAGCAAGTATTAACTATAGGAAATTGCTATTAAAAATCGTGGGATCCCTGGAGGGTTCATAAATAAAGATGCCATTTCAATGTGAAAGAAAGAACAAGAGAAGCAAGCTTCACTGCAGATTTGCAACCCTAATTAAGTGGAAATCATATTCACGGTTTTTTTTTTTTAACTATGACATTGCTTATAGAAATAACAATACCATTATACATGTGTCATTTTGTATTACTGCCTCAATGTGTATCACATGATGGTATTTGCATTAAAATCCCTACTTTATATTAAAAATAGCAAAAACACTATTAGCAAAAACGTTATGATTTCTAGTCCTATTGAAATTAGAATGCTGTTACCACACAAAATCTAAGTAGGTAATAAGAACCATAATGTAAAAATTTGAGACAAATTTTTACATATGTAAAATACCAAATATGAATTAGTATTTGAAAACATCTGCAGATAGCCCTTTTCATACACCTTGTATAGCTTTTAGAAAATATAAGTTATGTGAGGAGAATTAGCTAAGGCTTTAGATATGAATACTGTCCAATTACATCCAACATGGACTTACATATACACATGTTCCTGCACAGAAGGCAAGGTGCATCTCTGTGAGGCTAACCAAATTGAATTCATATTTTCTTACCCTAAAGGAGGCATATGGAACTAGATTCTTGAGAAGAGTCATCACATGAGAGATAATAGTAAATTTTATGTGATACAGAAGTTCTCCAGTGATATTCTACTGAATTATAAGGTTCTGGTAAAAAATTATAAATAGCAGATTACCAAAATCTGTTTTATCTGTGTTGATAAAAGGAAGAGCCTTTAAGTAACAAAAACTACATGTTTCATCTGTATTCATGTAAACAGCATAAATTTTTTGGCTTTCTTTTGATTTGGTTCAGTAGTTTCTAACAGCAAATGTGGTCAACACCAAAGGGAACAGAAGTTCTCTTACATGCAGACAAATATCACCTGTTTAGGTCTATAATCTGGAGTAAAAAAAAAATAGGTAATTTTTTTATACTTTTGATTTTAAGAGAAATACCATCATATCTCAACCTTCAAAGCCAACAAAAAAAAAAAAAAAGAGGTCAATGTAAGCATGGTTTGAGTTTGGAGTAGGATATTCCTTGAGAACACTGGCATCTATCTGAGCTCAGCACTCACTCCTCTCTAGAAGAGGAGGGTATCCCTGAAACATAGGGGCATCCTGCAAGACACTGGCCAGGGGCCACCAGCAGCTGCTTTCTTTGACTAATGGAAAGAAGAATGCATTAGTCAAGGCCCTAGGAACCCTTCCCTTCCTGGATTCATCATAGGGCCTCCATCTTGCCCTTAGAAAATTTGACTGCTAGATGTTGGAGTGGTACTGGTTGCCTTCTCTAAACTCATTCCCCAGATGAGCCAAAAAAAAAAAAAAGAATATCTGACCATGCAATTTTCTTCAAAGTTTCAAATACCATTAGTACAGTCAATTCCAATTATCTGTATTAGCTTATTTCAATTTAATTCTACTTTGCAGGTTCTGAACATGAGGGGGGAAAAAATCATACCTAAACTCTACCCTGTGTGCAACCTACACTGGGAACTAACTAAATTACTAAAAAGCTTTGATTTCTTTCAAAGCAATTTAACTGTACATGCAGCCTGCATAAGAAGACCACAGTGTGACAGCCTTCTTGGAGCCAGAGAATGGTAATTACAGTTGTTATGCTTGGAACTTATGATGAATTTTTTAATAAGGCACATTTTTTAGTTTCTTACTCATTGGCCTCTTTTAAGAACACTATCTAAAGTAGAAATTATCATCAAATTACCAATCAAATTACATTTAATGATTAGAGATTAAGTCTAAAATTCTCTCTTCTGGACTTAAGCACCCATTTGTCTCAGATAACTTGGCCACAACTATTCTGTCTCCTCTTTCTCACTGGCCATTTCTATCACATGATGGCACACATGCTGTGTATACACAGAGTACACCCTGTGCACACAGGAGCAGCTGTCAACAGCACCTACTCCAGATAGGTGGGCCCCAGGTAATCCTCTGCTGTGAAGTGGCTAGAACAGGCTGTTCCTGTATTAACATAGGAGAGAAGAAAAATTCAACATCCGGCAATAATATTTACTTTTATGAGATTAGAGTAACCACACGATTTATAAATAGTGAGATGAAGCAGAGATCTAAGAGAAAAACGTTGGTATTTGTCACACATTGTTAATCAGAACCACTCAATTTGGTATTGTAGTTGTGCCTCTCAAACTAAAACTTTAAGCAAAAATGTTTGCTGTAGTAAGTTTGGTTTTCTTTGGTGCTAGAACTAAATTCTTGATTTCTCAACACTCTAGAAATGGTCATAAGATAGTACAAAACCTTGTTTGTTTTGTTCTTATCAAATTTTATAGAACTAGCAGCTTTTAGAAACAGTAACAGGAATGTGTCATCAAATAGATATATGAGATGGGAGGCTATTTAAGATAGTGGTTTTTTACATTTTAGTACCTACCCTAAGCTACTCTCAAAATAAAACCATGTTTGAGATTCTTCCTTACATCAGTCTGTGACACAGAATTAGGTATTTAGTATGTCATTTGGGATGTCTTGGATTCATTCACCAAAGGAAGTTGCAATATAATATAATCCTGGTGGACTTTAAAGTTGCTCAATCATTCCTTGCTTCACCTGCATGATACCCACTGAGTTAAAAGTTGTTTGTGTTTGTCCTTAATTTCTTTTAATGTGATTTGTCCATTTTAATACACTCTACTCTTAGATCTTTAGACAGGAAATATTTTATTCAATTAAGAAATAGAAAATATCCCTAAGCCAGTAATAAAAGAAGTGAGTTAGAACTTAGTGTCTGGAAGGTCATTCAACATTTAAAGTGTGAAGATGTTATACCACTTACCAAATGAACACTAGAATTTTTATTTAAGTATTAATTTTTCTAGGTTTATTATCATAAGAAAAATAGCATTGCTTCACTGCCACATGTTTATCTTGAATGCCTTTCTAATCATGTCTTTTTGAATTACTGGCTTTTGATGCCACAGACAAGCTACTTTGTATACAATAAAATCCTGATTAACCTTTCTGTTTTGAATTAGTGGCATAAGTTGAATATTTTTAAGTAGAGGTTAACCAGAAACCTTTTTGTTTGTGTCCAAAATGAAGTGTTGGTAAAATGGATTAATATGTTTTCTACCTTATAAATTCCACTATATTGAATATAATTTGACCTTTGATAATTTTTTAGTCTTGAGAATCATCTGATACTCATTATTCGGGGTACAAATATTCTCCATGTTATAAGTTAAACATAAAAATTGAAATAAATAGGACTGAGTACATATATGTAACATAAACCCTACAGGTTAGATTTTGAAACCAAATCTTGCAACCTTAAGGGAAAAAGCAAAAGAGGAAAATGTCATTTGGTTGTATCCCAAAGTATTGAGATTTTACTATTCCTAGCTTATACTAATATTGTTCCTTTCATTTTAGGGAATTTCTGCCATGCTGGGAATGGTTGTATATATATAACACCAAGAATAGAATACAACGTGACTTTAAAATTTGTTTACAGAGGATATATACAATGTGCTGTTAATGTAACTTGTCTGGCCTTTGCTATATTCACTCTATTACTGTTTTGTTGCCAAAATGTGAGGAATTATTGTCTTTTTTTCCTCCTACATATTGTGCAAGTATTAAAGAAATTGTCCACCTCTGGTACCACGGAATTCACCATATTCCTTGTGAACTTTTTCAGAACCAGTATAAAGAAAAATAATATATTAGGATAGGTTTGCATATATATGTGTGTGTGCTTGTGTGCCTGTGTGTTTATTGAAAATTGGGCACCTGTAGACTTGTGTAGACCTCGTACCTGCCTGATTGACTAATTCTCCACAATGCTGCCATGGAGATGAGGCTGTGTACTCTCTCCTCCTTTGTCCTGAGTGGTGTTTGAGAAATGAAGCTTGTGAGTTTCCTTCTGTGATAACACAGTGAGCTCAGCAGCATCTGAGATGAGTGAGCGGATCACCTTGTCCAGCCCTTGTTTTGTCTACCCAGTGAATCAGAAGTCTCCACATCCACTCCAACTTTTGCTTTTCACATTCATCTGAGCATTTTGTTTTCTGTGAGCAGTGTTTCTCAATGTCATATGTAGCCCTTTGGGTTGATTCTCTCCAAATGTAGGTTAGCTGCTGCCACCTGGCAAATAACAGGCAGTTTACTGAATCTCCTGTCCATCCTGTAACTGTATCCTCCTTAATGAAATTCTGCAACTGGCTCAGTAATTACAAATGTCATCTGTGCAGACACATGGGCTTAAGAATAACAACACAATTTTGAACACTTTTGCAAAAGGGAAAAAATAGTCTTATAAATACTGAAACAAATTTCCATGAACTTTATCCTGATCTTGGGGGGAAAAAAAGTTTTCTCCTTGGCTACAGAAATCGAATAAGCAATGACCAAGGATATAAATAAGGATGAACTGAGATTGGAAAAATTCTGTCTCACAAGTAATCAGTGACATCTGCCAGAGGTCATCACAGCTACTTTTAACTGTGAATACTCACCAGCTAAACTACTCACTTGCCACAACCAAATAACCTCTCTCAAAGTAAATCCAATACACCTGTATATATGTGTAGATCGAAACAACAAAGAGTCCTGAAACATTACTTTTGGGCTACTGGGAAAATTAAGGTGATGATAATATAAAAGACATTCAAATAACCATGGGATTTGGTGAAATGACTCTGGGGGCCAGAATGGTGCAACAAGATGTTATTTACAGTTTTTTTTTAAAACAGATATCTCAGATACTAATCACGAGAATAAAGACTGTTGAATATGAAATTAAAGCCAAGCAATAATGTGCCAAAAAGAGGCAGTTATACCAGCAAGTGCATCTGTTACAGGCACATTGTTATATAACTATGGTTTGCTCTACAAAGACTTGACTATAACCCAGAGGATAAAAGAAATGAAGGCATAATTTCTGCTTTCTTGTTGAGTAAACTTGTTTAGGAATTCCATAAAGAGGTGTAGCACTAGTGAGCATGAGTAGAGACACAGGCAATATGTCTGTTTTCATGCCAGCCTAGAGAGAAGAGGAGCCACTAAAAGGTTTGCTGTCTTAAAACTCAAGACAACGCCATCCAGAAACTTCCGTCATGTGAAGGGGATAAACTTATGGTAATTCCTCTTCCTGGTCCCTAGCACGTTCAATAGCAATTTTGTCAACTCTGCCCAAAGGATCGCCCATCTTAGCTATGAAAAATGGGTTCCCAGATGTAAAGTCACTAAAACATGAGTACCTGTATCCAAAGGGGCCACAAATAATGCCTTACAGAAAATGATGCTCCAGATGGTTATCTCTAAGTACCAATTCTTCAAGTGTATTTCTGGGTTGAAGTTCAAAAGATTAATTGGCTGCAAAAAATAACAGGAATTAAAATCACATATTTTACACTTTGGAAAAAGATACTGGTAATCAACCAATAAGGTGATAATTATAAGAGATACCCTACTGATTTAAGTATGTTAGGGAAAATTAAATGGGATAAAAATACTAACTTCTTTCTTGATTTTTTAATATGTGGAGATGTCATCAATTTATTTCTGGGGAGAAAATTATAGCTTACTTTTTGACATTATTGCTAGTATTGCTCTTTGTTACTTTAAAAATTAAATCGTCTCTTCTTTAGGAAAAAAAACTTTTTAACAGTTAATTCTTTCAGATTCCTATCACTGCTTTTAATAACAGTAAAGGCTATGTGTAGAGCAAACTATAGAAAATGAGTAGAAGGGATTTACCCATATTAATCAGTATCCTTAATGATTTTAGTTTAGATTCCTTAGCATTTATTTTCAACCACATCTTATGAGCAAATTGTTTTCTATCATGTCTTAAAATGATGCTGGTAAATCTGGAGATTGCAGTATTATGATCTTACTCCTCAATCCCAGGAAGAGAGGAGAGACTGTTTCTGACTTTAAGGGCATCTAGAGAGATACCTTTCTATCGAGGTTGAAAGAGGTCAGTATGACCTGACAACTCAAGAAAAATATCTCTTAGCAATTACTAAATTTCTAAATGTATTTATCTCTGCTGTACTAATGTGTGAACAATATGTTGTGCATAATGGCATTGCTGCTGTGGTATGTCAGTGCATTCCATAAGTGTATACAGTCTGTAAGTGATTGGCTTGCTATTTTTATGTGTAGAAAAAAATAAATAACATGCCATATCCCATTTAAAGGCTGACTCTTGTTGTCAGGTAGGCAT
The DNA here is from genome assembly GCF_045843805.1 of Urocitellus parryii. NCBI lineage: Eukaryota > Metazoa > Chordata > Mammalia > Rodentia > Sciuridae > Urocitellus > Urocitellus parryii. The sequence goes on along the minus strand of NC_135540.1, from coordinate 37,537,316 downwards.
ATCTATGAAAGTGAATAAAGGCCACACAAGCATGCGTCCGTGTTCAATAATGGAATTCGTCCTTTCATTTTCCAAGGTCAGAAAGGGCTATTTTGTTTTGCTTCTTTTTCATCTCTGAGAGTAGATACCATAATTATCACAAAGGCTGAATACAGTAATCAGTACACTGGCATGTTACTAAATGTGCCAGAGCTAATTACCCATGCTGTTTGTCACAGGTAAGGTCAGTTCTTTGACCACTGGGAAGATTTACATTCCTCACACATCCTCTCTGTGCTAAGTGTGTGACTAGGATGTACATACTATGGGTGTGATTGTGTACATACCTTGTATGAATTATCTAAACCCTCAGAACAGTTGCAGGAAAGCAGGAAGAAGAAACAGTTGTTCAAAAGCCTCAAAAGGGCTAATCAATAGGTATTTTCACTTTCCACACATAAAAATGTATACATGGCATAACTGTAAATAGCTTATCCACATTTATATATGCACACACAAAGGCATCATACTCAAACTGGTATATTTGAATAAATCACAAAACAACTAATTGAAAGCTACAACACACCTTTTCTGTTTTACAATAATTAATATTGACCCCAATGCTGCCCTTTAAGTGGTGTTTCTTTCTGGTAGAAGATTTCATGTTTAGGAAAGGGTCAGCCCTCTGGGTTATAAAAATCAAGTTGGCATCTTACTGAACCTGGTACCTGACCAGCTTCCAAATATTAATGCTGTCTTTGAACACCTCATTTTATATCCAGAGATGACAAACACGAGGCAAAACCACTTGTGTTTGGGAGACTCCCTCTGGACATATATCAATGTATTTATTTGCGTAGGCTAATGAAAGCCCTACGTTTTTTTCAGAATTATAACCCTAGATTTCAAAAGTATGTAGAATCACTCAAAATGGAAGACAGTTTCAGGCATTATTCTCTTGGAATCAGCTAAAGAAATTTTACTAACACCTAAAGAGAAGTCAAAGACTTCTGTGGTGTCAGTAGAATAATAAACTATGAGTAATTGGGAGTCCCTTAAGAAGGACCCAAAAACTAAATTACTTTTGTTGAAAATCAGAGATTCCGTGTTTGGTGAAAGTGATGAGAGGTTAGTATTGGTGGACATACAAGTAGATGGGGTATGGGGCACTTAGAATGCCTCATGTCCCATGAGTGGGCAAGTGTTAACACTGGACAAGATTTTTTCAACTTATCACAATTCTAATTTGTGAATTTATATTGTTCAAATTTCTCTCATTTCTTAACAAAATGGTCTGTTAGGGATCCAAAAGGTCTGATTTGGTTCCTAAAGCCTCTAATAGCATTTGACCCCGATTCCTCAACACAAAACTGGTTACTGAAGACCTGAATGGAAACACCACAATCACCCCCTTGATAAAGAATTTCATTTGGAAAAGTACAAATATAACCACCTCTCAGTAAGAGTTAAGAATAACATTTAAATACATATTCATGTTTTAGAGAATCATGCGCCATCTTTTTAACCTAGATAAAAAGAAAAGCTTAACCAAGTATAAACACTACATGTACAGCTATAGCTGGCAATGTTTTTTTAACTAATACAAATGTACTTGTTTATAGGAGCAACATACCTAAAATCTTGATGTTTGTCAATATTTGTTGTTGAGTAAAAGAAGAATTTATGTAATTTTGGAAAATGTATTAATTTAAATGACACCCCAAGACATTATAACTGTTAATATGAGAATCATTTGTATGTAAATACTCAGCTGAGAAAGACCAAAACATTAACATTCAATCACTAAAGAAATAAAAATATTCAAAATAGAAAGTTTATTTATAAATGTACCAAATATTAGCATCTAAAGTTATGTCTTGACATAATGTCTATGTACACGGTTGATAAAATGGTTTATTTAAGCAAGTTCCCATACCCCAGATATTGACCAATAAAATTTAATTTCCTAGAAAAAAAAGAATGTTATGATTTATACAAGAAAAAAATAAAGATTTTGGATTAAATGTACTCCCACCTTCATTTCAAATTTAATTTTGAATGGATGTTAAAATACTAAAATTCAACTGATGACTTAGTTTCACCCTCAAAAAAATTAGAATATGATTTTTTTGCATTTCAATTTCCATAATAAATATTATATAGAATAAAATTCAATGGTTTTTGTTGATATTGTTACTGCTGTTGTTGAAATTGTCCTTTTAGCCCTGTATATTTACAGTCAGTTGATTTTCCATGGATCACATTTCTGCTATTAATCTGCAGGGGAACTAAAAGTATTTACGATAAAGGAACTCTTTACCTTTAATTAAAATATAATTTCTTAGAATAAACAATGTCTCCAGGTCACCAGAAGCAGCAGTTTTTCCTGTATTTGATGGCAAAGCTGTGTGTGTGTGTGTGTGTGTGTGTGTGTGTGTGTGTGTGTGTGTTCTGTTGTTCTTGTTTGGTGAAAGTGATGAGAGGTTAGTATTGGTGGACATACAAGTGGATGGGGTATGGGCACTCTGAATGCCTCATGTCCAGGCTCAGCTACCTCTTACCCTGAGCCATTGAGCCATCTTCTGTGCAGTTCCAGCCTCTCTGGCTATCCCTGCACAAGAAAACGGAATCTTGCCTTCTAGATTCTTAGATTCTAAAAACTCCAGCCATATCCTCCACGTTGGCTTGGCCATTAATAAAACTAATGCCATAATTTGATTCCTTTTTGTCTCCTTGCATCTATCATCAATTCACCGAAGAATTATAGAGGAGAGATACAAGATGTATGAAAAATGAGGAGAGATACAAGATCTCAAAAAATGATTTATTTTCCACAGATTTTAAACCTACAAGAATCATACACTCCCTCCAACTGATGTGTATGTATAAATTCATACTATTTCAATCTTAAATAACATCCCAAGACTGCCATTATCTAATTCTTGCATACTTAGACATTCATTCTTGGCAAAATTAAACTCATGCAGTTCCAAAGATATAAATGCCATTCATGGAGAAGCTAATCAGGCAATAGTCCCCAGGGCAGCTGAGAAACTGTCTTATGCCTGTAGCTGTTCTTATTGTAACAGCAGTTGGTGGTCTCATTAGGTGCCATTTCTAGCCAACTGTTCCCACTCAGCCACATCTTCAGTGTTGAGTAGAACATAGAAAACCAGCCTTTTTAGCATGATCTGGTTTCACTGGACTGATTGTGAACTCAAAAATACCTAATTTCTTATGAAGTGTGTTCTGCTATTTGTAAATCTTATAGGATCACTTTTAGTCTACCACACTGTCTTCTTCCATGTGGGCTGCTAAAACAAACATAAACTGGTTGGCATATAAACAACATAAATTCACTTCTCATGGAAGCTTGGAAGTCCAACAGATCAAAGCAGATTTGGTGTCTGGTGAGGATCTACTTTCCAATTCACAGATGGTGTTGCCTTACTGTATCTTCACGTGGTGGAAAGGGAAGGATCTATTTCAGGTTTCTCTTGTTAGGGCTTTAATGCCATTCCTGGGATCTGTTCCCATAGCCTAATTACCTGAGTTAGGATTTCAACATGAATTTAGGGTGATCACAAACATTCAGATCATACACATCCTTAATGAACTCATGAGTGCCAACACTATTTAATTTTTCTCAACACCATTCTAAATTATCAGTGAGCAAATTCACAGAGTTCTAAAATGTTTAGAACCCAATAATATAGAACCTTAATAATATTCTGCAGCCAATTTTCTAAATATATCATGAAGGATGAACATAGTTGAAATTCAGATTGTCAGGATGGAAGCTAAAAGTGCTGCAGAGAGAGATTTCTGGTGGGAGTACTGGCATCACCAGAATGATGTTTTCCTACACCTTTATTTAGTCCCATTTGACACCTTTCAATCAAACTGCACAAAAACCTTGGCCTGCCATTAAAAAAAATTTAAATATAAAAAAGCAGAATGTCATTTCCAACAATATTATAGGTATTCAAAATCAAGATAAGACTTCATAAAGTGCTAGAAAGTATTTGCTTATTATTTATGTTCTTTTAGCACCACATGAAACAAAAAATTAAAGCTATGTGCCAAGAATTCTGATGGGAATTTACACATAAGTCTCAACCTTGGATGATACTGGGAATAAATGTGCACTGGTTTTCAGTCCAATTTTTTAAGTGTCAGATACTTGAGACATACAAATTAGATGAGATATAGTAAGTAGTCCATGCTCAGGCTTGGTATCAAAAAACCCTGGGTTCAAATCTCAGCTTTGAGTCAATGCAGCTGAATTAATTGGCTGAATCATACAGTCTTTTTGAGATTCGGTGCATTCATCTGCAAATTGATGGTAATAATACTGACTTTGCAAAATTGAAGGAATTAAATTATATAGGCAAAAAAGGTGTCATTTCCTTCCCCTATCCTTTGATTTTTGCTTTCTTCTTTGTTTAAATTTTATCAATCTCTTGTCAAAAGCATGGAATTTTGCCATTTTCTTCTAATAAATGTTTCATAAATCTTGATAAATACTAGGAATAGTTTTAAACACAACTATGAGACACATCCAATTTGACTTTAGAAGTATTTCCTTTTATATTTAAAGCACGAAGAAAATACATCCAAGAATTTATAGTTGTCAGAGCTGTAAGAATTAGGAAAAGATTTTGATTAATTTTTGTCACATCAAATACTATTTTTAAATATAAATTCAAATACCAACAAAAATATTATCAATTCAAATAATGAAGAAAAAGGGGAAATAAAATGTAAATTTAACTATATTAAAATTTAGAACTTGGATATGAGAGAAGAGCCTATATGCAAATTAAGAAAGTAGAAAATATAACTGACAAAATATTGGAATCTAGAAAATAGGAAGAACACCTACAAATCAGTTTAAAATGATGAGCAATACAATAGAGATTAGTAAATGTCAAACTGGATAAGCAAGCAACATAAAGGTATGAAAATACACTAACAAATCTCTAGTTCCTGCAGTTTAATGTTACTGGAAAAGAGCTTTCAGATTCATAGGAGTTGAACTAGAAGGCTATGTTTAAGAGTTAAGCGAGAGCACATGTTGGGCTGAGAGTCAGACCCTGGGAAACAGATCTGGGATCCCTGCAGGGGAAAGAATATGTGAGGTCCATCTGGAAGAGTAGACCAGCTGTATTCCAGGGAGCAGCAGTCCCCGGCCTCACAAGTCTTTCCATAAGCCTTTTTATATGCAAGTCAAAAAAGCAACAGTGCCAACAAGTTACGTAAGGGAGTGCATGCTCACAAGCAGATATTTATGACCTTGAGTACTTATGCTGAATCAAGGTGTTAGTGACCTCAGCCACATCCTGAAAACATAGCCCACTGGAAGTCTCAGCCAGGAAGTCCAACTATAGTCATATTGGGCCTTCCTTACAACATTTCACCTTTATTAGGAGATCGGCTAATTGGAGATGGGAACATGCAAGAGCCAGGCTACTAGTGATTACAGCTGTATAAATTGGAGATCTGCAAATCGGCGATGCCTGAGTCCGGGTAAGAAGCTATAGGAAGAGGGTTTTTCTGAAGAATCCATGGAAATCCTAGGAGAACAAGTTAGATGGAAATACCTGCTACATTCAGAGAGTACACCAATAAGGAAAATATTAACTTTCCAGTCCCTCTTGTTTTCTCTACCTCCCGAGTCTTCAACCAAATTATTTGGCAGAAACAGGTCTTCTAGGAGAGAAAAAAGTCAAAATCGCTACCTTTTTCCATATAGGGCTATTGTGTTTGTCAGCTTTACATTAGTATAATGGCATACCTAACACAGGCTCCTTATGAAGAAGAATTGTTTTCCTTCACATTTTGGAGGTTCAAGGGCAAGGCGCTGGCGTTTGCCAGTGCTCAGGTGCATCCCAGCACGGTGGACAGCAGTTGTAGAAACACATGCAGGAACAAGCAGGTGATTACATCTAAACTAGAACAGAGAGGGAAAGAGAATGAAATGAGCAGGGCCAGGCTTTGCCATTTTGTAACAATCCTGTCATGAGAATTACCAAAGGGGTCACATGAGAGCTACTTCACACCCCCTTTCACCTACAGACCTCCAAGAAAGCCCCACTTCCCAGGATTTCCACCATCTCCCAACAGCACTACCTTTCACACCACCCCTTCAATTACAATAGACCTTTGGGCAAAAAAAAACTATATAGGTGGGGGCTGAGGATATAGCTCAGTTGGCAAAGTGCTTGCCTCCCATGGACAAGGCCCTGGGTTCGATCCCCAATACCACAAGAAGAAGAAAAAAAATAACTATATATTAAAACCATAACAGTTGGTAAGGATAGAACCCATATGATTACTGTGTGATACTGGGCATTTTGGCTCTAAGTTGAGAGTACAATAGCAACTTCAAATGACTTGTGGCTAAATCAAGCAGTGGGTCTCTAAAACTTAAATAGATGCTGTCACTAAGGTTATCTTTGCCATGATTGAACACGGTAACCTACTTAACCAATGAATCTGCATTTGCAGCTCCTGCTAGTCTAGGAACCGTAAATTACCATGGTTTTAGAGGTCAGCAAGAACTTCACACTCTTCACAGGTTGTGGAGAGAAGGTCATTGTGCTTTATTGGGGCCCGCCGCAGTCTTCAGATTCCCAAGAAATCCCCTAAGATTCCCAGCAACTGATGTGCATAAGTTCTTCAATTTATTCAATCACTGCTAAGTATAAAGTAGGTCCCAAGTCAGTTTGCCGTAACACAGGAAGATTATCTGGGCCTTACATAATCACATGAGCTTTTTGAAAGAGTTTTCTTTGACTGGCCTCAGAAGAAAAAGTCACAAGAGAGACAGCTTCCAGTTTCTAATTGTTCTGTAAGAAAGCAAGAACCCATGTCATTTCCCTGCCAAGATCACACTACAGGAATTGCAGAGACTGTCTAGGACCTGGGAACAGTCCCCAGCTGATGGCTAGAAAGAAAACAGGAACCCAGTTATACAACTGCAAGGAAATAAGTTCTATAGCAACCAGACAGTTGGGAAGAGGACCCTCAAGTTCAGATGAGAACTGCAGGCCTGAGGGACACCTTGGGTTTCAGTCAGAGGAAACCCGGAGCAGTTTGTAATACCAATTACTCCTAAAAAATAACCGATTTATTTTTCATTCAAACATATTTCTTCTAAATACTGGACATAGAGCAGAAAGGAAAAAAACAGATTAAGGTATCAAAATATTCATTCATACTCTATGCAAATCTCACATTCACATTAACAACAGTTTATTTTATGCTAAGAATGCAAAAAAAAAAAAAGAAATGCTCAATGAAACTATATAAAATAATTTGCCTTTACTTAAGGGGAAGAAAAAAAGATCTGCGTTGTCCGAAGCCATTGTTTTACATTCAATCTGAAGCACTGTTGCACAAATTCACTAATAGTTACTGATTGGCTCTTGTAGCAAATGAGATTATAGCAAATGAGATTGCTTTCTCCCTCACTAGTGTTTAATAATTAATTATTAAGTTGAATATTTATGAGCTTTCTAAATGCAACTCATAAAATAAATGAACAAGCCATGAGCATATTTTAAAATAATTAATAAAAGTATTGGAAGGTATAAATTTTTAATTATATCACCAGCCTTTTGTATGAAAGAACTGAGGCCTGATATAACTTCCTTTTTCTCTTGAAGATGAAATGCTGTATAAGATACAAATCCTAGTAACTTGACCAAATGCATAGACCAAGACATTAATATAATTAGGAATTTATAAGTGATACAATCATTTCATTTTTTCCATGGCTTTATTAAGGTAAAATTGAAGTATAATAAAATGTACATATTTACAGTTTGATCAGTTGTTAAATGTATGTGATCAATATAATCAATATAAAAACATTTACATTATTTTTTATTTGAAATCATGCAGACTGTTTCCTGCATAATTTATTACATTAGAAATAAATTATCATAAGATATATAGAACCCCACCCCCACATATCACCTATTTAAAAATTAAATGGCACACTTATAAATGAAGTCAAGGAAGAAAGAATAATAAAAGCAAATAAAAAGTATTTTGAACTAAGTGATAATAAAAGCTTACAATATCAGAATCTCTGGAATGAAATTGTACTCAGATGAACATTTATAACTTGAAGTACTTGTACCAGAAAGAAGGCAGAATAACAATCAAACTGTTTTCAAATTATGTAGCAGGAAGGAAAAAATAAGAGTAGAAGGAAAAAATGAGAGTAGCAGAAATATATGAAATAGAGAAGAAATAATACAGATAAAATTTGATTTAAAAAGTCTAATCAAGAAAAAAGCAAGAACAAAAAAATTAGTATCAATGGAAAGCAAGCTATCAAAATAACCCTACAGATTGCTAAAAATATATGAAAGTAATATTACAATTGCATGCCAACATATGTGATAGCTTGCATAACATGGTCTATATTAGAGAAGGATCCATGTGCTACTGAGAAGAAAGTGTAGTTAGCCATTAAGGGATGAAATATTCTACATATGTCCGTTAAATCTAAATTATCAATTGTATTTTTTCCTTCTATAGCTTCTTTATTTGGTTTTTGTTTGGAGGATCTATCCAGTGGTGACAAACGCATGTTAAAGTTACCCAGTATTACTGTGTTGTGGTCCATTTGATTCTTGAAATTGAGAAGGGTTTGTTTGATGTACATAGATGCTCCATTGTTTAGGGAATAAATATTTATGATTGTTATGTCTTATTGATGTATAATTCCCTTAAGCCATATGAAATGGCTTTCTTTGTCCTTTATGATTAACTTTGGCTTAAAGTCCACTTTACCTGATATGAGGATAGAAACCCCTGCTTGTTTATGTGATTCATGTGAGTGGTATGTTTTATCCCAACCTTTCACTTTCAGTCTGTGGATGTTTTTGCCTATGAGGTGAGTCTCTTGGAGACAGCATATTATTGGGTCTTGTTTTTTAATCCAGTCTTCCAGTCTGTTTCTTTTGATTGATGAGTTTAGACCATTAATGTTCAAGGTTATTATTGAGATATGACTTGTATTCCCAGTTATTTGGGTTTATTTCCAGTTTTTAATTTGAATTAAGTGACTTTCACTTTTTTTTTTCATTTCCTCTTCATGAAATATTTTGTTAAGACTGTTCTGTAGGGCAGGCTTTCTAGTTGCAAATTCTTTTAACTTTTGTTTATCATGGAAGGTTTTCATTTCAACTTCAAATCTGATGCTTAATTTTGCTGGATATAGGATTCTTGGTTGTCATCCATTTTCTTTCAGAGCTTGGTATATGTTATTCCAAGACCTCCTAGCTTTGAGAGTCTGGGTTGAGAAATCAGCTGAGATCTGAATTGTTTTCCCCCTATAAATTAATCTGATATTTTTCTCTTGAAGCCTTTAAAATTCTCTCCTGATTCTGTATGTTAGCCATCTTCATTATAATGTGCCTTGGTGTGGGTTTGTTGTGATTTTGTGCACTTGGGATCCTGTAAGCCCCTTGGATTTAATTTTTCATTTCATTCTTTAGGTTTGGGAAATTTTCTAACATTATTTCATTGAAAAATTGTGCTTTCCTTTAGTTTGCATCTCTGCACCTTCATCTATCCCAATAAATCTTAAATTTGGTCTTTTCATGTTATCCCATAGTTCTTGGAAGTTCTGTTTATGATTTCTTAACATCTTCTTTCCATGGTTAACTCTGTTTTCAAGACTGTGTATTTTGTCTTTATTGCCTGAAGTTCTGTCTTCCGAGTAGTCTAATTAGTCTTTTGGTGATGCTTTCTATTGAATTTTTAATGTACTTTATTGTTTCCTTAATCTCAAGGATTTCTGTTTGTCTGTTTTTTCAGAATCTCTGCTTCTTTATTGAAGTGATCTTTAGCCATCTGCATTTGCTCTCTTACATCATCCTTTATTTCGCGCATCAGTTTAACTATGTATGTTCTAAACTCCTTGTCTGACATTTCTTCCACTATGGTGTCAAGGGATCCTGTTATTGGGGTATCTTGGTTTGTTTTGGGCAATTTGTTCCCTTGCTTTTTTTTACTTTATTTTTAACTTTTTTTTTTTTTTTAGTTATTGATGGACCTTTATTGTTTCTTTATTTATTTATATGCTGTGCTGAGAATCAAACCCAGTGTCTCACATATGCAATTGCTCTACCACTGAGCCACACCCCAGCCCCTGTTTCCTTTCTTTTTCATGTTGTTTGTGTGTCTACCCATCTAACAGTATGGATCTGAGGCAGTAGAGTTTCTACCCTGTGGACTTACAGTGTCCCTGAAGGTTTCCAGTACTTCACTGTATAAGGGGAGATAAATAATAACAACCACCAATGCAAACAATTTACAGCATTAAATCAAGTAGTTCCTACTATGACATCTATAATGTTAATTATCACAATAAAAAGAAATAATATGATCAGCTATTGCATACAATAAAAAAAAGCAAGTTTGCAAAGGGTTTATAATTTCAAATGGTGGACAAGGAAAGAACAGAAGTGATATAGGATGGATGATTATGAGAGAAGAAGAAGTAAAATTTAAAGGAAGAGTGAACAATAGAGATTGACTGTTAGTAGAAGAAAAGAGAGATCAAGGGAAACAGAAGAAAATATATATATTTAAAAATACATATATATTTTTAAAAATTTTAAATTTAAGATAAAAATAAAAGAATACAAAGTAAAACTAAAATATACTAATCAAACATTCTAGTTCACAAAAAACTAACCCATGAAAAATAACCCTTTTCAAAAATGCTAGAAATGAGGGAAAAGAAACAAATATGAATATGTATAAATGTCCATGTACCATTAAGGTCACAATGAAACAGAGAAAATGAATTAAAAAAAAAAGATCTTGATGAAAAGTTACAGAATTCTTTCTGTTGGATTCAAAAGATTCTCAGCTTCTCTTCTCAGCAGTTTTAGGTGGGGTCATTTGTAGTGCAGTGCTCCACCCTCTGGATTCCTGGAGTGAGAGAGGTAATCCCATAGGTGGAATTCCTGAAGGCAGGGTTTGGGTTTAGATGGGCTCCAGGCTCTTTGCTGATGCCAATTAGTCCGGAGATTTTAAAATCAGCTCACCTCCAGTGCCAAATACTTACTGGTCCATGCTGGAAGATTATACCCCAGGGATCTACTCTGGGTTTCGTTCATTTGGTGGGGGACCCAATTCTTAGACCCCTACTTCACCTTTGGACCCCACATTTCCTGGTCTTGAGTTCAGTCTCCAAAAAATCTCTCCCAACCCCACGCTTCCTAGTTCCCAGCCAGGTAAATCTCTCCCAGCCAGTCCTGCAAGGAGTCGGATTGGAGAGGAAAGAGACCTGGGTGGGCTTCCACAACCAGTTGTCCCCTGTGTAAACCACTCTTCACATTTGATTTTCTCCTGGTCACTTCAGCACAGTCTATTTCTTACATTGTGTGTTTCCTGGGCCTGTATTTCAGGCCAAACTCAGGTTTGCCAAGAATCAACCCCCTCAGCTGCTGGCCCTCACTCAGCAGCTACAAAATTGTTCCTTTTTTTGACCTCCACACACTGCCTGGAGAGATGGTGGCTTCTTAGATATTGTGGAACACATCTTTCAGATTTGCCAGGCAATGTGCTTGCTCTCTAAATGTTTCACACCCAGACATGCCTTGAGCTTCCCCAAAATTTAGGTTCCTTTAATTCCCTTATCCCTCCATGATGCTCTTAGAGGGACCACTCTGTCTGGTACTTTTAGCCCGGCTGTGGCAGTGGCTATACCACGCAGGATTTCTTCCTTGTTTTATTATATCAAACCTCCTGGGTCCCCAGTCTGCTTTGAATATTCAGTTTTAAATTCCAGTAAAGGGGGACTGGGGTTGTAGCTCATGGTAGAATGCTTGCCTGGCACATGTGAAACACTGGGTTTGAGCCTCAGCAGCACATAAAAATAAATAAATTAAATAAAGGTATTGTGTCCATATGCCGGAAAAAAAAAAAAAGTTTTAAATCCCAGTAAAGCCCCCCCCCCCCGCTTTGTTGTTGTTGTTGTTGACCCACTTTGCTGAGAAGCTGCCTGTCTGCTTTCTTTACCCTGTGAAGCAGCCAGGAAAGTAACCTCTATTCCTCCATCTTGAAAACTTCCAATCATTTCATTTTGAGAAGGGTATTTTTGTTTATTTCAAAAGGAGGTGTAATATGAAAAAAAAAAGACGTCAACTGAAGGTGAAGAGATGAAGAGACTCTAATGTGATAAAGCACTTCAAAATTCATATTTATATCCAAACATCCCATCATGCATCTTAAATAGATACAAGTTTTATTTGTCACCTGAACCTTTATATAGCTAAGAAGAGAGATTTTAATTTAAAAGCAATTTTTAAAGAAGGAAATAAAGTTACAAACAAAATTTTCCCTTTCAGGAAAAATATTAGAAATACTAATGAAATAAGCACTGACACAGATGACTTGGAAGGTAAATTTTCAATCTTTAAAAAGCAGAAACAGATCCTATTTCCTCCCGAGAAATTTCCCAAGCATAATAACCAGTTCCACATATATTTAGGGGAATTTTCTATACTAGGTCAAATGCAATTTGAATCTGAACTCTGGAACACAAATAGATTCAAACAAAGTGACATCAGAAGAATTAGTTTCTATTCATTAGACATACGTTATGCATCTTCACCAAACAATGCAGCATTTGCAGGTGTTAGTAATGGAAGACCCACAGCTCTTACCCTCCAGAGACTTTTGGATATGTAAACTGCTCAACACAGTAATAGGAGAAGGGTCATAATAGAGATACTGTCCATTGGTATAGGAGTCCAGAAGATAAAGTCCTGCCCCTGCCTAAACAGTTCAACCATGAAAATAAAGGATAGAAAGAGGAAAACAGTACACAGAATGCCTAAGAGTATATTTGCACTCCTGTTTATTTATAGCCTGTGTATTTATAGTCTTGTGTATTTATATACTCATGTATATTTATTTATAGTCTCTTGTATTATAATACTAATTGTCACTAATTGTCACTAGATATATAGTACCACCATTGTAACTAACATACTTTTTTAAAAAAATTCTATAATTACTAAACTCTGATAACTGGAGAATATCATGCAAAATCATTGTATGAAGGAACACAGGAAAAAAAGTGTATATTATATAAAATGCATATAAAACAAAACAATTTGGGGCTGGTGTTATGGCTCAGCAGTAGAGCGCTCACCTTGCATGTGCAAGGCCCTGGGTTCGATCCTCAGCACCACATAAAAATAAATAAAACTTACTGTGTACAGCTACAAAAATGAATAAATATTTTTAAAAAATGATTTAATACAAGGTGGTATGATAATATACGGTGTGAAGAGATGAACAACCATTATCCAGAACTCCTAAATCATGTTTAGAACCAGTAATTGAGGAAGGTACATCTAATCCAAAATAATTTTTTAAGAGGGCTTCCCCACCCCCCATTCTTTCCTTTCACTTTTACTTACTTTTTTTGGGTTCTCTGGAGTATAAGCATACTCAGATGTGGGGGGGGGGAATGTTCCATGCTTATTAAAACAAAAACAAATCACATAGAATTCTTGAGTGGAAAAGTCAACACAAAATTGGCATAAATTAAATTATGCTTAGCTTGAGATTTTCTCACATGCTTCACCCTGAGAGGCTCAACCCTAGTAATTACAGTGCAGGTGGGCAGAGGAGCATGTCCTCAGACAGCCCTCAGGAGTTTAGTTTGTCAGGAGATGAGGCAAAAGCAATCTGAACTCCTATAAGAGGACATAGGGATCATGTTAGCAGGCCTGATCAGAGAACAGGCTCCTCATGGTCCACGTCTTGCCTAGCTATTGATGAACAATGAACCAACAAGAGTGGGTAAGAAAGTTCACCACTATTCAGAAACTCTCCAGTGTGTCCTTGCAAGTTCTTGAGAGACAACACAGATATTTTCTAATCTTGACCTTTGTGGTCAAATGTTGTCCAGTTCTGTTACAAGCTGCTTAACTTGGGTTTAGCCCATGTATTAATCATGGTTATGAAAAGACAAGGTTACTGTAGTTTGTGTTTTCTTTTTCAGTCTCTATTCCACTCTTTGATATTGGGAGTCCTCAAAATATCTCTTGGTTTAATTTTACAAAGCCAGACAGCAGCAAGCCTTTGCAATCTATAATCTCCATTAGTTATGGTAGTCACAAGATTCAAGGGGAGAGAATATCAACTCCACTCAAAGAAGTGTTGATCACTTTGAAAAAGCATGTGAGACTAAGCAACTATATAGGTGTTGCATGCTTAGAAGCTATAATCTATCATCTGTGATACACATCCTCCCAAACAAGAAAGGCCAGTTTTTCAAATATAATGGCCTTTCTCTTCTGCCTCAAGGGCAGGCAAAATACTTTTATTCATTCTTTTACAAACGTAGATAAATATTTTCTTTAAAAATTAAAATGGCATATCTGTAATGGTTAATTTGAATTGTCAACTTGATTGAATTAACAGATGCTGATGATTAAGAAGCTTCTGGGTGTGACAATGAGGGTGTGTCTAGTAATGATTGGCTTATGAGATAGCAAACTGAAGTGAAGATCCTCTCTAATTGTGGGCATCACTGTCCAATAAAATGGTGGCTTGGATGGAATAAAAGTTGGAAGAAAAGGAAGCAGCAGTAGGTGTAAGCTCATTTCTTCTTGATTCTTGATTGCTGCTATGATCACCTGAGGATATCAGATTCTCCATTCTTCACTCTTCTAAAGCAGTGTGGATTCTGCCAAGTGATTCTCCAGGGAGTTTCCAGAAGACTTCAGTATCAAGATAGCAACATTGATCCCTCTTGTTCTGAGGCTTCAGTCTCTTGGACTGCACAGTTCCTCCACCTCAACAGCCTGCAGACAGCCATTGTGAACTATCCAGCTTCTGGTCACATAAGCCAATCTAACAAATCTCCTTTATTTTTTTATTTTTTTAATAATGAATAGAGAAAAGCAAAAGCATTTGCACTAAGATCTGCAATAAGATCCCACTTTCACTACTTTTTTTTGACATAGTTCTGTAAACCCTAGCCAAAGCAATCAGGCAAGAGAAAGAAAGGGCATCCAGAGTGAAAAGAGGAAGTCAAATTGTCACTATTGGCAAATTACAATCTTATTTATACAAAACCTCCCAAAAAACACCGAAAAAATCCATTAGAAGAAACAATTTCAGCAAAGTTTCAGGATTAACACAATCAACATACAAAAATCAGTGGCACTAGTATATGCCAATAGCAAAGTATCTGAAATAGAAGTCAAGAAAACAATTCTAACAATGAATCAAAATGTATTCTGTTGTCATATATACCCAATTAGAATTAATTAATTAATTAAAAAAGAAAACAATCCTATTTATGGGAGACATGAAAAATAATAACAAAATTCCTAGGAATAAACTTAACCAAAGAGGTGAAGATTCTCTACAATGAAAATTATTAAAAAAATAATGAAAGAAATTAAAGAATACACACACAAAAAAAAGTGGAAAGACATCCTGTATTCATGGATTAGAAGAATCAATATTGTTAGAATGCCTACACTAACCAAAACAGTTTACAGACTCAATGCAATTCTTGTCAAAAAACCAAGGACATTCTTCACAGAACCAGAGAAACAATTCATATGTTTATCTAAAACAATTGAGTTTGAGAGAACTCATCAAAGTTTAGAGCAAGGAAGGAAAATACCCAGGTGGATGTACTCTTCGTCTCTGTCCTGCATGGGAAAAAAAAAATAGCTACTTTTCCACCAAAGTCCTCTTTGGAATTTGAAAAGAGGTTTGAGGAAGATTTCTTTGCAAAAACAGGGGAAATACCTTACCCCAAGCCTTGGAATCAGTCAAGCTTGACCTGGTTCTGAACC
This sequence comes from Urocitellus parryii, assembly GCF_045843805.1. Taxonomy (NCBI): domain Eukaryota; kingdom Metazoa; phylum Chordata; class Mammalia; order Rodentia; family Sciuridae; genus Urocitellus; species Urocitellus parryii. The sequence goes on along the minus strand of NC_135540.1, from coordinate 37,521,477 downwards.
CAAGGAATAAAACCACCTGAAAAAAGAACAAACTGTGATTGCCCTCCTCTGGAAAGACCCAGATTACCTGCCTCTCTGACACACCTTGATAGCACCCAGAGTCCTGTTCCCCTCCTGCCAACTAAGTCCCTCATCCTCTCTAAACTAGTTGCCACAGCCTGGCTCTGCCTGCTCCAGCTTGTCACCTTTCTGGGTTTTTATCCTGGGTCTTTATTGTGAGTCCCTAAGTAGAGGTAAGTAAGTCTTGGATCTTTGCTTTCCCCACTAATTAGCCAAGGTGCTTGAGACATCTCTCCCTCTCTTTCTTTCTCAACCAGTTCTAACTCTCAGAAAAGTATTCATTGTTAGAATAGTGATTCTGCAATCTGCATTTGGGGTAAAATTGGGAGTTCATAACCCACTTCAATGTAATGTATGTAATATGATATGTCAAGAGCTTTGTAATGTTGTGAACAACCAATAATAAAAAAAAAGAATGGTGATTCTAGATGGGCAATTAGTGATTGTACAGTATTGTTGACTGCTTCACAATCACTAAGCGCTCTATGCATTTGTTGAGTAAAACAGCAAACAGCTATGGGCAACTGATGTTCACAATGACTAGAAGGAATGAAGTGAAAAATAGAAAAACCCGTCACAAAAAAAGAACGACATCATCACTCCAAACCTCCTTTAATCACATCTGAAGAGAAAGAGATGAACTACATCCTATTTTTTATTTAAAGCACTGAAATCCATAGAGATTTTAGAATGTAACAAAAAGATTCTGTGGCCCATGAGGGACCTACACAAAAATGACTATGCATATACTAGCTGAAGTAGTATATTTCTAAAGAATTTAATTATATTTATTAACAAAATATATAATTATAATTAATTTCATTCTATACTAACCACTTAGAAAAATAAGTTACTTACATAATTTAAAAATCTTGGGTTCTAAACCTCTCTGTGGATTGAATTACTTTATTGCTGAGTAATATTCCATTGTGTATATATGTCACATTTTTTTATACATCCATCTATTAAAGATATACTGGTTCCATAGTTTACCTATCATGAATTGTGCTGCTATAAACATTGATGTGGCTGTGTCCCTGTAGTATGCTGGCTTCAAGTTCTTTGGGTATAGACTGTGGAGAGGGATAGCTGCATCATATGGTGGTTCCATTCTCAATTTTCCAAGAAATCTCCATACGTTTTCCATATTGGCTGCACCAATTTGCAGTCCTACCAGCAGTGTATGAGTGTACCTTTTTCCCCACATACTCTCCAACACTTATATTGTTTGTTTTCATAATAGCTGTCATTCTGACTGGAGTGAGATAAAATCTTAGAGTGATTTTGATTTGCATTTCTCCAATTGCTAGTGATGATGTACATTTTTTTCATATACGTGTTGATTGATTGTATATTATCTTCTGAAAAGAGTCTGTTCAGGTCCTTGGCCCATTTATTGACTGGGTTTTATTTATTTATTTATTTATTTATTTATTTATTTATTTGAGTTTAACTTTTTGAGTTCTTTACATACCCTAGAGATTAATGCTCTATCTGATGTGTAAGGAGTAAAAAATTGCTCCCAAGATGAAAGATCTCTATTAATTTCACAGAATGTTTCTTTTGCTGAGAAGAAACTTTTTAGTTTGAGTCCATCCCATTTATTAACTCTTGATTTTAATTCTTGCACCAAAGGAGTCTTATTAAGGAAGTTGGGGCCTAATCCTACGTGATGGAAAATAAGGCCTACTTTTTCTTCTATTAGACGCAGGGTCTCTGGTTTTATTCCTAAGTCCTTAATCCATTTTGAGTTGAGTTTTGTGCATGGTGAAAGATAGGGGTTTGAGTTCATTTTGTTGCATATGGATTTCCAGTTTACTCAGAACCATTTGTTGAACAGGCTATCTTTTCTCCAATGCATGTTCTTGGCACCTTTGTCTAATATACGATAATTGCAGTTTTGTGGGTTAGTCTCTGTGTCCTCTATTCTGTACCATTGGTCTAGCAGTCTGTTTTGATGCCAATACCATGCTGTTTTTGTTACTATTGATCTTTAGTATAGTTTAAGGACTAATGTAGTGATGGCACCTTCTTCACTCTTCTTGATAAGGATTGCTTTAGCTATTCTGGGTCTCTTATTTTTCCAAATGAATTTCATGATTGCTTTTTCTATTTCTATGAGGAATATCATTGGGATTTTGATTGGAATTACATTAAATCTGTATATTGATTTTGGAAGTATGGTCATTTTGATAATATTAATTCTGCCTTTCCAAGAGCAGTGTAGATCTTTCCATCTTCTAAGGTCTTCTTTGACTTCTTTCTTTAGGGTTCTGTAATTTTCATTATATAGATCTTTTACCTCTTACATTAAGTTGATTCCCAAGGTTTTTATGTTTATTTTTTGAGGCTATTGTAAATGAGGTAGTTTTCCTTGTTTCCATTTCTGAGGATTTACCACTGTTATACAGAAATGACTTTGATTTATGGGTGTTGATTTTATATCCTGCCATTTGGCTGAATTCATTTATTAGTTCTAGAAGTTTTATGGTGGAACTTTTAGAGTCTTCTAGCTATAGAATCATATCATCAGCAAATAGTGCCAATTTGAGTTCTTCTTTTCCCATGTATATCCCTTTAATTTATTTCGTCTAATTGCGCTGGCCAGTGTTTCAAGAACTATGTTAAATAGAAGTGGTGAAAGAGGGCATCCCTGACTTGTTCCAGTTTTTAAAGGGAATGCCTTCAATTTTTCTCCATTTAGAATGATCTTGGCCTGGGGCTTAGCATAAATAGCCTTTAGGATGTTGAGATATGTTCCTGTTATACCTAGATTTCTAGTGTTTTGAATTTAAAGGGGTACTGTATTTTGTCAAATGCTTTTTCTACATCTATTGAGATGGTCATATGATTCGTATCTTTAAGTCTATTGATGTGATGAATTACATTTATTGATTTCTATGTGTTGAACCCCAACCTTGCATCCCTGGGATGAATCCCACTTGATCGTGGTGCCTGATCTTTTTGATATGTGTTTGTATTCGATTTGCCAGAATTTCATTGAAAATTTTTGCATCTACATTAATTAGAGATATTGGTCTGAAGTTTTCTTTTTTTGAAGTTTCTTTGCCTGGTTTTGGAATCAGAGTGATACTGGCCTCATAGAATGAGTTTGGAAGTGCTGCCTCTTTTTCTATTTCCTGAAATAAATTGGAGAGTATTGGTATTAGTTCTTCTTTAAAGGTCTTGTAGAACTCGGCTATGTAACCATCTGGTCCTGGGCTTTTCTTGGTTGGTAGACTTTTGATGGCATCTGCTATTTCGTCACTTGAAATTGATCTGTTTAAATTCTGTATATCACCCTGATTCAATTTGGGCAAATTATATGACTCCAGAAATTTGTCAATGCCTTCTATATTTTCTAGTTTATTGGAGTTCAGGTTTTTAGAATAATTTCTAGTTATCTTCTGTGTTTCTGTAGTGTCTATCGTGATACTTCCTTTTTCATCACATATGTTAGTGATTTGAGTTTTCTCTCTCTTTCTCCTCGTCAGCATGGCTAAGGGTCTGTCAATTTTATTTATTTTTTCAAAGAACCAACATTTTGTTCTGTCAATTTTTTCAATTGTTTCTTTTGTTTCAATTTCTTTGATTTCAGCTCTAATTTTAATTATTTCTTGTCTTCTGCTGTTTTTGGTGTTGAATTGTTCTTCTTTTTCTAAGGCTTTGAGATGTAGTTTTAAGTCCTTTATTTGTTGACTTTTTCTTCTTTTAAGGAATGAACTCCATGCAATGAACTTTCCTCTTAGAATTGTTTTCATAGTATCCCAGAGACTTCAATATGTTTTATCTGTGTTCTCATTCACCTCTAAAATGTTTTTAATCTCTTCTTGATGTTTTCTGTAACCCATTGTTCATTCAGTAGCATATTATTTAGTCTCCAGATGTTGGAGTGGATTTTATTTCTTATTTTATCATTAATTTCTAATTTCTAATTATGATCTGATAGAATGCAGGGTAGTATCTCTACTTTTTTATATTTGCTAAGAGTTGCTTTGTAGCATAATATATGGTCTATTTTAGAGAAGGATCCATGTGCTGCTGAGAAGAAAGTGTGTTCTCTTATTGAATGATGAAATATTCTCTATATGTCAGTTAAGTCAAAGTTATTGATTGTATTATTGAGATCTATAGTTTCTTTGTTCAGCTTTTGTTTGGAATATCTATCTAGAGATGAAAGAAGTGTGTTAATGTCACTCAAAATTATTATGTTGTGGTCTATTTGACTCTTGAACTTGAGAAGAGTTTGATGAACATAGATGCTCCTTGTTTGGGGCATATATATTTATAATTGTTAAGTCTTGTTGGTGTATGGTTCCCTTGAGAAATATGTAGTGTCCTTCTTTATCCTTTTTGATTGACTTTATTTTGAAGTCTACTTTATTTGATATGAGAATGGAAACCCCTGCTTGCTTCTGCAGTCCATGTAAATGGTATGATTTTTCCCAACCCTTCACCTTCAGTCTGTGTATGTCTTTTCCTATTAAATGAGTCTCCTGTAGGCAGCATATTGTAGGGTCTTTTTTTGATCCAATCTGCTAGTCTATGTCTTTTGATTGGTGAGTTTTGGCCATTAACACTCAGGGTTATTATTGAGACATTATTTGTGTTCCCAGCCATTTTGTTTATTTTTGGTATTTAACTTGACTTGATTTCTCTTCTGATTAGATTTTCCTTTAGTGTAATACCTCCTCTGCTGATTTTCATCATTGTTTTTCATTTCCTCTTCTTGGAATATTTTGCTGAGGATGTTCTCTAGTTCAGGCTTTCTAGTTGTAAATTCTTTTAACTTTTGTTTATAATGGAAGGTTTTTATTTCATCCTCAAATCTAAAGCTTAGTTTTGCTGGATATAAGATTCTTAGTTGGCATCCATTTTCTTTCAGAGATTGGTATATGTTGTTCCATGAGCTCCTGGCTTTGAGGGTCTGGGTTGAAAAATCTGCTGAGATACGAATTGATCTCCTCCTATATGTGACCTGATTCCTCTCTCTTGTGGCTTTTAAGATTCTATCCTTAATCTGTATGCTAGGCATTTTCATTATAATGTATCTTGGTATAGATCTGTTGTAATTTTATACATTTGGTGTCCTGTAAGCCTATTGTATTTGGTTTTCCAACACGTTCTTCATGCTTGGGAAATTTTCTGATATTATCTCTTTGAAGTGATTGTTCATTCCTTTGGTTTGAAAGTCTGTGCCTTCCTGTATCCCAATAACTCTTAGCTTTGGTCTTTTGATGCTGTCCCATAGTTCTTGAATGTTCTGTTCATGGTTTCTTACTATCTTCACTGTGTGATCAACTTCATTTTCCAGATTGCATACTTTGTCTTCCTTACCTGACGTTCTTTCTTCCAAGTGATCTAATCTGTCAGTTATGCTTTCTATTGAGTTTCTTATTTGATTTATTGTATCCTTTATTTCAAGGATTTCTGACTGTTTTTTTTTTTCAGGGTCTCTATCTCTCTTGAAGGAATCTTTTGCTACCTATATTTGCTCTCTTATCTTATGGTTGGAATGATCAATTTTGGCCTATAATTGCTCATTTAGGTCATTCTTTAATTCACAGATCATTTTAATCATGAACCTTCTGAACTCCTTTTCTGATATTTCATCAAAATTTCTGTCCATGGGTTCTGTTATTATAGTATCCTGGTTTGTTTGGGGCACTTTCCTCCCTTGTTTTTTCATGTTGTCTATGTGTCTTCCTTTCTTGCAGTGTGGATCTGAGATATTACAGTTTCTTCCCTATATTCTTGTAGTACCCTTGCAGATTGTCTGTACCTCACCTGGATGTTGGGCTTCCAGACCCTACTGGTGTCCCTCAATGTATGCTACTGCATCTAAAGGTGATAGTGGCAATAGCCGAGGTAAATTGAGATAAAAAATAGATATGGTGCCCCAAGATGGAAGCACTGTCTTACAGAGATGGGGCTGCAAGAGTGGGCCTCACATTCCCTTTGAGCTGCTTCTAGGCCCTGTCTACTGTCAAAAAAGTTAGGGGCTGCTGCTTGGGAAAGGCTATGGCAATGACTGCAGTGTCCCAAGATGGAAGTGGGTTAGGATTAGGCTAGGGCAGGGACTCAGACCTACCCTGGACTTGGGTCCTACGCAAGTTGGTGTGGACAGATCTGGGCCAGGCCGAGGCTCCTGCAGTAGTCTGCTGGCGGGAAGAGGCAGTCCTATGCTGGAGGCTGGGCTCCAGTAGGAGCCTGCCAGTGGAGGGGTAGACCCAGACCTACTGTGAGCCTGGATCCTGTGCAGGCTGGTGTGGGTAGTCTCACAATCTTTATTCTCTAAACTGTTTTTATTTTCATATCTCACCAAAGAGCAATTTAAGAGATTAACAATGATAAGCCTTTTTATATATTACAGAAAGATAATAATATCTATAATTTATTTAACACTTTAGAGATATCATCTTAATTTTTGCCATACTGTGATAAATGCATTCCTATTCCTGTTTAGAGGATAAAAATAGTAATTTATCCTTAGTCAACAAAAATGATAGAACAAGGCTTCAAATCCAATAAACTATCTTCAACTTCACTTTCCCATATTTCTTCTCAGAGAACCAGAAAGAAAACAAAAAAAGCCCTCTGCTACCGAAATGAATGTCAAAAGTCCATCTGCTAAAAATTTATTAATTTGTCCCCAAGGAAATGCCTCAGGCTCTTAATCAGAGCCTATTCAGTCTAATCCTATCATAATTCCAGATTATCTGTTTTCTGACTCTGTCAGATAAGAAGCAGCATTTTAAAGCAGTGAGAGGAATAAGAGATGCAATTAACCTTTTCAAAATAAGAGACACAAGTGCTACAGAAATTATTATAACAAACTGAAAAAGAAAGAAAGAAAGAAACCAAGCAGCATAAGGCTACTTAGAAGCAAATAGCTGTATAATCTAACATCAGATTAGCCAATAATTGATGTTCACAAATACTAGGGACATCTTTTGACAACCTTATACCTTCTTACAATAACTCCATTAAATCTTCCAAATGACAAGAATCAGAAGTTATGTGCTCTCATTTGTATTCCTTTTTTTATTTTTTAAAGATAAATTTCTGCTGTAAATACCATTGTTGGCAAACAATTGGTTTTGCCAATTGAATCTAGAAGATTCAAGATTCTGTTGTTGTAGACTTTATATGGTATAAAAACACTTTTTTTGAAGCTCAAAAAAAGCAAAATAAAATAATGTATTATTTAGGAATACATGATAAATCAATTTTTAAATGCAAGGGAATAATGACATCTCAATTTGAGATAGTCCTTTCCTCCAGGAGGTGACAGGAAGATGGGGTAAGCAAATAACCCAATGTGAAAATGTGAATAAACATTAACCAAAGAATTCCAATAGACTATACCAATAAACCAAAAGGTCATGTGAATAGATACTCAATATTATTATTTATCAGGGAAGTACAAATCAAAATTTTAATGAGATACCATTTTTATCCACTAAGACGGGTATAATTTTTTTAAAGGGAAACAATAACAAGCATTGCTAAAGATGTGGATAAACTGGAAGCTCATATACTGCTGATGACAATGTAAAATGGTGCAGCTACTTTGAAAAACAGTTTTTTAAATTTCTTTAAAAAGTTAAACATAGACTTACCATATGACCTAGCAATTCCATTCTTAAATGCCTACCCAACAAAGAGGTGGAAAAAAGTATGTCCACCAAAACAAAAATGCAAACAAATAATCATTAGAGCATTATTCATCATGGCCTCAAACTAGAAGTAACTGTCCATCAATGAGTGAATAGATAAACAAAATGTGGTGCAACCATAGAATAGATGAATAGTGATTCAGCAAGGATCAATAATGAAGTACTGAAATGTACTACAACTTGAATGAACCTCAATTACATGCTCAGAAATGTTTGAGGAGGTAGATATGATTTGAACATTACACAGTACAAATATCACTATCACAAGATCTCGTAAATATGTACAATTTTTTATGGGTCAATTTTTTTAAAAAATTAAAAACATTATTCTCAGTAAATGAAACATGACACAAAAGAACACTTGTATGATTCTATTTATTAGAAATGTCCTACAAAAACAAGACAGAAAAAAGATTAGTGGTAGCCTAGACCTGGAGGTGAGACTACAGAGTGATCGTAAATAGACATAATACTTATTTTTTAAAGTGGTGAAAATGTTCTACAATTGAATCATGGTGGTGATTATACAACTCTTTAAGTGTTCTGAAATTTCATAGAATCGTACACTTTTAAAGTGAGTGCATTTTATGGAATGTAAATTATATCTCAATAAAAGTACGTTTTTAAGCATAACCAATTTCAACTTTTTCCTCTAACATTTTAATCACCCACCCACACTATTCAAAGTCCTCATGAAGTGTTTCTTAATTGAAGCAACACATGACTATGCTGTTCATCTCCTTCTAGTTTGCATAACTGTCAGGTGGAAAGGAGAAGCTTAATTACCCACAAATTACACTCATTATCATCCTTACCAATTTAAACAACTACAGTGTGGTTATGAGTAATGTCACTAAAAATGTGCTGGTTTGCAGTTCCATCAACAAAGGAAATAGTGACAATTCATGACCTTTGCATTTCTGGACATGATAGTTTGGCCGCATCTACCTTACAAACCTATGTCTTCATTGGATTATATTAGAATATGTACATGCCTTTAATTTTAAATTCAAAAAAAGGGAGCTGACAGTAACTTTTTTGTTTTTGTTTTTTTGCTACGAGGGATTGAACTCAGGGGCACACAACCACTGAGCCACATCCCCAGCCCTATTTTGTATTTTACTGAGAGACAGGGTCTCACTGAGTTTCTTAGCTCCTCACTTTTGCTGAGGATGGCAATTCTCCAGCCTCAGTCTCCCGAGCCACTGGGATTACAGGCCTGCACCAACACATCTGGCCGACAGTAGTTGTTTTATATTAAAAAAGAAAAAACAAATACTATATTATCTCATTTATACTTGGAACCTAGAAAACTCAAACTCAGAGAAAGAAAGAGTAGAATGATAGTTGCCAGGGGTGAGGAGTGTGGGAATCAGGGAACTGTTGTTCAAAGGTTGCAAACTTTCACTGATAAGATACATTCTGAGGATCTAAATCTATTGTACAGGATGATGATAATAGTTAATAATACTATATTTCACACTTGAAATTGATTAAGAGAGTGGATATTAAGGGTTCTTATAACAAACTTCTTTAAAAAAACTATCATTTTCCTGAATCACCTTTAAAAAAATAATATATATATTTTTTTGATCTCTCTCATATATATATATATATGAGAGAGAGAGAAAGAGACCATTTATAGGGCAAAATGGAAAAGTATATGAACATTAAAATGGAAGGAGAGGAAGATGGCGGCGGGGAATGAGTGAGCCGCTCTGTGCTCCGCGCCACCGCCACCGCAGCGTATGTTGCTGCTTCTTAAAAGAAAAAGTAAAGATCATTAAAGGAGATCTGTCGACAAGGATTCAGCACCGTGTCAAGAAAAGGGCCTAGATGGAGTGAATCTGCCACGACTTCAGCGCGAGCGGTAAGGCTGCAGCCCCCGAGCTGCCTGGCTCCCTGGGCCCCTTCTCATTCCCCTCTCCGCCTCTCCGCTTCGCTTCTCCCCCGCCATCTCTCCTCCCACGCTCACTCCCTAAATCTAGATCTCAATCTCTTTCCCCCACCCCACCCGCTCTCTCGCGTGCCCAGTACCCGGCCCGCGCGGGCCCTGAGGCGCTGCCTCCCCTCCCCCAGCCCGCACCCCCTCCACGGGGGTCCCAAAGTCCACAGCTTTGCCGCTGCCGCCGCCGCCGCCGCCACCGCCGCGGCAGCCACCGCCGCTGCCGCCACCGCTTTCCACGGAGCACCTTAGAACAGACTCTTAACCGCGAGAGTGAGCTGCCGAGTAAAATGGAACAGCTGATAAGATGAGTGACAATTTAAAATCTAAATGATCAAACATGGCGGCGGACGCGGAGAGATCAAGTCTCTAACCCCTTCAGCTGCACGGGCATAGGGAGAAGTAAACTGTCAAAATACTGTTCGCTCAGGACCACTAGGCACGGTTGAGCTGAAGTGGACCCCGGGCGAACGGTCTAGCCTTCTCAGAACACACCGAGCCCGAATTGGCTGCATTCTAGCTCAGGTTCGCCTGCTTCATGTGACTCAACACTAATGATCCCGCTGAAATAACTAGTCGGCCCGCCTGAACTCAAAGAGGTAAAAGCAAACTGAGCACCACAGCCAGACCCAGGGAATCAGGAGTGACGCAGGACTAGCGGCGCAGAACTCCCAGCTATTGCTATCACCAGTGCTGACAACAGGTCCCTTGCACCAGCTATCAGGGGAGTTGCTGCTACCTGAGGGCAAACAAATTCGCTGGGGGCCCTCAGCCCCAAGCCCTACAAACTTAGGGTCTGAGGGAGGCAAACAGAAAGGGTGTGCCCAGGCACCCATGAAAACAGGGCTCCCAGGAGCAGCAGACCTGGCGTGTAGTCAGTATTGTGGTGAGTGTCACAGGTGAGCAGGGTCTGGCTTGAGGAACCACAAGAGAAGGCCCTAGGCACTCAGGATTAGAGACCCACACAGTCTGGGAAGAAGAGCTGAGGCACAGTGATTGGTTCCCACCTATCAAGAAGAGAAGCCTGGCCCAGTGGGCATAGCTCCACCAACTGGATGAGAAGTTAATCGAGCTACATGACTGCATTTATTATTATTATTTTTTTTAATGATTATTATTAGTATTTTTTTTTTTATTTTCACTTTTTGTTGTTGATGTAGTTGTTGTTCTTTAACGTTCTTATTAATGGTTTCAATTTTTTTAAATTCTTTTTATTTTATTAGTATTACTATTATTTTTTAAACTTTAATTTCCATTTTTTTACTATCATTATAAAATTTTTTCTTTTTTTTTAATTTTTGGTTTTAAATTTTTATTTTTTTTCGTTTCTTCTTTCTTTCTTTTCACTTTTTTTTCTTTTGTCTTCTCACTTCTTTTCAATTTTCCTATTCCCCCTTCCTTGAATTCTACCCGCCTACACTCATTCTCTTTAGTGACTTCTTCCCTCCCCTTCTAATATCTCTCCTCCCCAGTGCCTGCAAGCTAGGCAAACCTGCAACCCACGGGCGGGTCAGGTCCAGCAACCTGCCGAGTGACAGAACAGCTACACGTGTCTGCAGGGAACTCGGACAGGACCCAAAAGTAGGACAGAGCCAGTGGCTTGCTGAGGGGTGGAACCGACCCCTCCCCCAGTGCCTGCAAGCTAGGCGAACCTTCGACCCATCGGGAGGTTAGGCCCAGCAACCTGCGGAGTGACAGAGGTGCCCCTCATGCCTGCTGGGTAGGTGGACCTTTGACCGACCACTAGGACAGGTCCGGCGGACGGCTGAGGGCTAGGCCCGTCCCCTCCCCCCAGTGTCTGCAGGTAGGCGGGACTGTGAACACCAGCAGAGCGGGCCCAAAGCCTGCTGAGGGATGGAACCGGCCCCTCCCCCAGTGCCTGCAAGCTAGGCGAACCTGCAACCCATCGGGAGGTTAGGCCCAGCAACCAATGGAGTGACACAGGTGCCCCTGGCGCCTGCTGGGTAGGTGGACCTTTGACCGACCAGCAAAGCAGACCTAGGGCCTGCCAGCATGGTAGACGGATCACACTAATTGGAGGAGGATCATAGCCACTACCTGCCCTGCAAGGGTGATTTTTCAACTATACAAGAGCAATATAATTAAATAGAGGGGGAAAATATCAAAGACACAACAATTTCACCAAGCAGAAAGAAACGCCAGCAGTATGAAACGACAAGGAAAGAAAGGACCACAGGCAATGCAGGTCAACTCAACTTTAGAAGAGGTAATAGCTGCAACAGATGGAATGTCAGATAGAGAGCTCAGGACATACATGCTTCAGATGATCTGGAGTCTCAAGGAAGACATGAGACAGCAAAATCAGACAATGAAAGATCATATTGACAAACAAATCCAGGAAGTAAAAGATCAATCTCACAGGGAGATAGAGGTAATAAAAAACAAACAAATAGAAATACTAGAGATGCAGGAAACAATAAACCAACTTAAAAACTCAATTGAGAATACTACCAGCAGAGTGGATCACTTAGAAGATAGAACATCAGATTATGAAGACAGAGTATTTCAACTTGAAAAGAACATAGATAGCTCAGCAAGTCTACTAAGAAACCATGAGCAGAACATTCAAGAGCTATGGGATAATATCAAAAGACCAAACTTAAGAGTCATTGGGATACAGGAAGGCACAGAGCTCCAAACCAAAGGATTAAGCAATCTATTCAGTGAAATAATACAAGAAAACTTCCCAGACTTGAAGAATGAGACAGAATCCCAAATCCTAGAAGCCTACAGGACGCCGAATGTGCAAAATCATAAGAGATCCACACCTAGACACATTATAATGAAGATGTCCAACATACAGAATAAGGAGAGAATTTTAAAAGCTACAAGGGAAAGGAAGCAGATTACATTTAGGGGTAAACCAATCAGGATAACAGCTGATCTCTCAACACAGACTCTAAAAGCTAGAAGATCCTGGAATAACATATTTCAAACGCTTAAAGAAAATGGATTCCAACCAAGAATCGTGTATCCGGCGAAATTAAGCTTCAGATTAGAAGATGAAATTAAAACCTTCCACGATAAACAAAAGTTAAAAGAATTCGCAGCTAGAAAACCATCTCTTCAAAAAATCCTTGGCAAAACATTACAGGAAGAGGAAATGGAAAATAACATTGATAACCAACAATGGGAGGTAGGACAGCAAAGGGGGGAAAGTAGTCAAAGAGGATAACAAATCAGGTTTAGTAACATCAATAAACAAATATGGATAGAAGAACAAACCATATCTCAATAATAACCCTAAATGTTAATGGCTTAAACTCACCAATTAAGAGACACAGGCTAGTAGAATGGATCACAAAACAAGACCCAACAATATGCTGTCTACAGGAGACGCATTTGATAGGAAAAGATGTACATAGACTGAAGGTGAAAGGTTGGGAAAAATCATATCACTCATATGGACCACGGAAACAAGCAGGAGTGTCCATACTCATATCTAATAAAATAGATTTCAAGCCAAAGCTAATCAAAAGGGATAAAGAAGGACACTTCATACTGCTCAAGGGAACCATACACCAACAAGACATAACAATCATAAATATATATGCCCCAAACAATGGTGCAGCCGTGTTCATCAAGCAAACTCTTCTCAAGTTCAAGAGTCTAATAGACCACCATACAATAATCATGGGAGACTTCAACACACCTCTCTCACCACTGGACAGATCTTCCAAACAAAAGTTAAATAAGGAAACTATAGAACTCAATAACACAATTAACAACCTAGACTTAATTGACATATGTAGACTATACCACCCAACATCAAGTTGCTACACTTTTTTCTCAGCAGCACATGGAACCTTCTCAAAAATAGACCATATACTATGTCACAGGGCAACTCTTAGACAATACAAAGAGGTAGAGATAATACCATGCATCTTGTCTGATCATAATGGAATGAAACTGAAAATCAATGATAAAAGAAGAAAGGAAAAATCAAGCATCACCTGGAGAATGAACAATAGGTTGCTGAGTGATCAATGGGTTTTAGAAGACATCAAGGAGGAAATTAAAAAATTCCTAGAGTTAAATGAAAACACAGACACAACATATCGGAATCTATGGGACACATTGAAAGCAGTTCTAAGAGGAAAATTCATTGCTTGGAGTTCATTCCTCAAAGAAAGAAAAAACCAACAAATAAATGATCTCATACTTCATCTCAAAATCCTAGAAAAAGAAGAGCAAAACAACAGCAAAAGAAGTAGAAGGCAAGAAATAATTAAAATCAGAGCTGAAATTAATGAAATTGAAACAAAAGAAACAATTGAAAAAATTGACAAAACTAAAAGCTGGTTCTTTGAAAAAAATAAATAAAATTGACAGACCCTTAGCCATGCTAACGAAGAGAAGAAGAGAGAGAACCCAAATTACTAGCATACGGGATGAAAAAGTCAATATCACAACAGACACTTCAGAAATACAGAAGATAATAAGAAAGTACTTTGAATCCTTATACTCCAATAAAATAGAAGATAGTGAAGGCATAGATAAATTCCTTGAGTCTTATGATCTGCCCAGATTGAGCCAGGAGGATATAGACAACCTAAACAGACCAATAACAATAGAGGAAATAGAAGAAACCATCAAAAGACTACCAACTAAGAAAAGCCCAGGACCGGATGGGTATACAGCAGAGTTTTACAAAACCTTTAAAGAGGAACTAACACCAATACTTTTCAAGCTATTTCAGGAAATAGAAAAAGAGGGAGAACTTCCAAATTCATTCTACGAGGCCAACATCACCCTGATTCCGAAACCAGACAAAGACACTTCAAAGAAAGAAAACTACAGACCAATATCTCTAATGAACCTTGATGCAAAAATCCTCAATAAAATTCTGGAGAATTGGATTCAAATACATATCAAAAAAATTATACACCATGATCAAGTAGGATTCATCCCAGGTATGCAATGTTGGTTCAATATACGGAAATCAATAAATGTTATCCACCACATCAATAGACTTAAAAACAAGAACCATATGATCATCTCGATAGATGCAGAAAAAGCTTTCGACAAAGTACAGCATCCCTTTATGTTCAAAACTCTAGAAAAATTAGGGATAACTGGATCATACCTCAACATTGTAAAAGCAATCTATGATAAGCCACAGGCCAGCATCATTCTGAATGGAGAAAAATTGAAGGCATTCCCTCTAAGATCTGGTACAAGACAGGGATGCCCTCTCTCACCACTTCTGTTCAACATAGTCCTCGAAACACTGGCCAGAGCAATTAGGCAGACGAAAGAAATTAAAGGCATAAAAATAGGAAAAGAAGAACTTAAATTATCACTATTTGCAGATGATATGATTCTATACCTAGCAGACCCAAAAGGGTCCACAAAAAAGCTATTAGAGCTAATAAATGAATTCAGCAAAGTGGCAGGATATAAGATCAACATGCATAAATCAAAGGCATTCCTGTATATGAGCGACAAATCCTCTGAAACGGAAATGAGGACAACTACTCCATTCACAATATCCCCCAAAAAAATAAAATACTTGGGAATCAACCTAACAAAAGAGGTGAAAGATTTATACAATGAAAATTACAGAACCCTAAAGAAAGACATAGAAGAAGACCTTAGAAGATGGAAAAATATACCCTGCTCATGGATAGGCAGAACTAACATCATCAAAATGGCGATATTACCAAAAGTCCTATATAAGTTCAATGCAATGCCAATCAAAATCCCAATAGCATATCTTGTAGAAATCGATAAAAGAATCATGAAATTCATATGGAATAATAAAAGACCCAGAATAGCAAAAACAATACTAAGCAGGAAGTGTGAATCAGGCGGTATAGCGATACCAGACTTCAAACTATACTACAGAGCAATAGTAACAAAAACAGCATGGTACTGGTACCAAAACAGGCGGGTGGACCAATGGTACAGAATAGAGGACACAGTAACCAATCCACAAAACTACAACTATCTTATTTTTGATAAAGGGGCTAAAAGCATGCAATGGAGGAAGGATAGCATCTTCAACAAATGGTGCTGGGAAAACTGGAAATCCATTTGCACCAAAATGAATCTGAATCCCTATCTCTCGCCGTGCACAAAAGTTAACTCAAAATGGATCAAGGAGCTTGATATTAAATCAGAGACATGGCATCTGATAGAAGAAAAAGTTGGTTATGATCTACACGCTGTGGGATCGGGCTCCAAATTCCTCAATAGGACACCCATAGCGCTAGAGTTAACAAATAGAATCAACAAATGGGACTTACTCAAACTAAAAAGTTTTTTCTCAGCAAAAGAAACAATAAGAGAGATAAACAGGGAGCCTACATCCTGGGAACAAATCTTTACTCCACACACTTCAGATAGAGCCCTAATAACCAGAATATACAAAGAACTCAAAAAATTAGACAATAAGATAACAAATAACCCAATCAATAAATGGGCCAAGGACCTGAACAGACACTTCTCAGAGGAGGACATACAATCAATCAACACGTACATGAAAAAATGCTCACCATCGCTAGCAGTCAGAGAAATGCAAATCAAAACTACCCTAAGATACCATCTCACTCCAGTAAGACTGGCAGCCATTAGGAAGTCAAACAACAATAAGTGCTGGAGAGGATGCGGGGAAAAGGGCACTCTTGTTCATTGCTGGTGGGACTGCAAATTGGCGCAGCCAATATGGAAAGCAGTATGGAGATTTCGCGGAAAGCTGGGAATGGAACCACCATTCAACCCAGCTATTCCCCTTCTCGGTCTATTCCCTAAAGCCCTAACAAGAGCATGCTACAGGGACACTGCTACATGGATGTTCATAGCAGCTCAATTCACGATAGCAAGACTGTGGAACCAGCCTAGATGCCCTTCAATAGATGAATGGATAAAAAAAATGTGGCATTTATATACTATGGAGTATTATTCTGCATTAAAAAATGACAAAATCATAGAATTTGGAGGGAAATGGATGGCATTAGAGCAGATTATGCTAAGTGAAGCTAGTCAATCTTTAAAAAACAAATACCAAATGACTCCTTTGATATAAGGGGAGTAAACAAGGACAGGGTAGGGACGAAGAGCTTGAGAAGAAGATTTACATTAAACAGGGATGAGAGGTGGGAGGGAAAGGGAGTGAGAAGGGAAATTGCAAGGAAATGGAAGGCGATCCTCAGGGATATACAAAATGTCATATAAGAGGAAAGGAGGGGTAAGACAAGATAATACAAATGGAAGAAATGATTTACAGTAGAAGGGGTAGAGAGAGAAAAGGGGAGGGGAGGGGAGGGGAGGGGAGGGGGGATAGTAGAGAATAGGACAGACATCAGAATACATCAGACACTAGAAAGGCAATATGTCAATCAATGGAAGGGAAACTGATGTGATACAGCAATTTGTATATGGGGTAAAAGGGGGAGTTCATAATCCACGTGAATCAAACCGTGTAATATGATGTATTAAGAACTATGTAATGTTATGAATGACCAATAAAAAAATAATAATAATCTTAAAAAAAAAGAAAAGTATATGAACATAGGAGAACAGCATCAAATCTCATAAAAACAAAAATTAACTGTGAGACATATTTGCTATTCCTCTGTGAAAATACTCATTTGGTGCTTAATATAGAACTTGGCAAAGTTCAATATCTTCTGTCATTTATGCTTCCCCAAGGACATAGGTGAATGTTTCTGATATAATTGTTTGTAATGAAAATATACTCTTTAAATTTATGTCTACCACATTATTGTTCTATGAGGTTCAGGAGTGTTTGGTATTTTTTTTTAATAGGTTGTTTTGAAAGCCTCTCAGAAAGAAGGCCCAGGATGAACTTAATGCCTTTGTTTATCCTTTTTTATAGAGTGGGTTATCATAGGTTCTTTCCACTGTGCAAAATGAAAAGCTGTTTGGGAAAAACAGCATTGACCAGCATATTTTCCCCTGATCTGTGGAATGTTGTGATGAGACCAGAGCTGTCAGACCCAGGCAGAACAGCCATTGAGAGCGCATTAGCACCCAGACACTCACAGCCTCGTTTCTATGACTGCTGGTGCAGTAGAAAAATACAGGAGAGCAGCAAGGGCACAAAATGAGTTATTTCCTTCTTTATTTATCACTTTCTGTTCAACCTTGACAGGGCTGACTGGCAGGAAGGAAAACAGCAATGAAAAACCCTCCACTTGTTAATAGAGTGGTTTAGATTCAATAAACAAATCTGTCATCTTCCATGATCTTCTAGGTACCCTGGATTGTGTTTGTTTTCATTGTCAAGGTATTTCCCCTTCCCTGGAATATCTTGCTCTTCCATCTACTCCTGATGAAATTCTCTTCCTTGGAGACTGAGATGTAAAAAAGACATCAGTATGGAAAAGGGGGAAACCTAGGCAAAATCTGTGGGTTAGTAAATAATATTGAGTCAACATTAATTTCCTAGTTTTGATCACTGCGCCAAGCATGTGTAAGATGGGGGGTGGTTATTAATATGAGGATAAATTGGGTAAAGGACATATGGGAACTCTGTATTATCTTTTTGATTCAGGGGGAAATAATAATCTCCACAGGTTTGTAGTAGAGCAGTCCCGTTACAAAAGACAGATGAATAAAAGAAAAACATATAGGATTTTATTAACACTTATATTTCATATAGATGAAGAGACTGAGAAATTCTCAAAAAGGGGACTTTGAATTCCACCTTCAACAAAGAACAGCATGTTTTAAGAGTAGACAGGACAAGGGAAAAGGGCTGCGAGTCTGTATGGGTGGCAACTTGGGGAGAAGAAAATAAAGGACAGATAAAGGCTAGTTAATATCAACTCCTCTGGAATCATCTCCAAGCTGATGAGGGTCTAACGCTGTCTTCATTGTCTCAAAATGGCATATTCCAGTCTCCCACACACGTTTTCTCTGAGTTCAAATATATTTCAAAATACAACCACTAAAGGAAAAAAAACTGCAAGAGAGTTACAAAACTCAAAACAATAAAAATTCTGCTCCTCATGTTAGGTCTGTTATTAGATATCTTCCCCATGCTATCTGCTTTTATATCCCAATGAGAGGTAAAATATTATGTTTTATTTACTCTCATGGCCTTTTATTTTTGTACAACACATATCATATTCAAACTTTTATCCCTGGTGTATGTGTTGAATCCCACCTATTAGAAAGGCAGGAATGTTTACAGCCTAAAAACTACAAGTTTATTTCTTAATTCTGTGTTGAGGGAATGACTTGCTCTCCCTGAGCCTTAGTTTCTTCTAAGAAAAGGGAAGACAATAAGTTATCTCTAGCCATGGTGAAGATTAGATGATATATATGCAAAAAGATCCTTGGATGATACCTGGAACATAGTTGATGCTCAAAATTATTGAGCATGATTGTTCCCATTGCTACAACTATTAGACTAAGTTTCCTCGCACAGGATTTTCTTGTTCAAGTTTAAAGAAACTCGAAATGTGGATGCCCAGTAATGGATTAATGAATTAAAGATGTTCCAGAGTATAGTTTTTCAAGTTTATATGTTTGTTGAACATTGTCATTTTACTCAGTATTCTGCTCTAAATTACAATTGACCTCTTTACAATGTTTTCAATTCTCAAAAGTGTACATTTATATACACTCCATCTCATATATATAAATATATGCGGTGCATACCACTGAAGTTTGTCTACCTCCAAGTAGGAGAAAAGTCTTTATTTTGTACAAAGTTATAGAGTAAATCTTAAATGTTTCCCTTTTCTATTTCTCTGTATCAAAGAGGACTTTATCTCCCACTGCCAGCTCACAACCCATCACATTCTTTGGCCTGTCAGTACCTCTTCAAGGGAACACTGCTCAAGGTTCACAGTGCTTGCACAGGTATAATAATATCTTCATTTCAAAATCATAAAGCAAATTTTATTCATTCCAACTCTTGTCTGTTTGCTTTTGGACTTACAGAAAAGGGATACTGCTGAAATGAAACAGGATGCCAGTTTAATTTACTTTTATATGAATATTGTGAAAATGTTCATTAGGGTAAGCTTAGTTGTTCTCTCATTCATTCATTCTCTTACAAAGGGTGGCTGAACCAACTAAGCTGCATACTGAAAATATAAACCACAATGAAATTACAGTCCCTACCCTAAAGGAACTCCCACTCCGGGGAAACAGACTTGTAAACAGCTCATTATAATGCATTGTGGAATGTGCAATAATAGAGATGTTCCAGAACATTATGGGATCATAAAAGAGCATTTCAATCTGGGGAGGAGAGGAACATCGTATCTGCAAGGTGTCCTTGGAGAGATGAACATTGAACTGCTCTAAAGCAGTGTTCCCAGCTGTAACTGGCATGGAAGTCACTCAGAGAGCTTTAAAAAAATGCTCATTCTTGGGAGCCACTCATATACATTCTGTTGTAATTGGCCTGGGGCATTACAATGGACTTTTAAAGCTATAATATCCCAAAGAATGAATAGAAACTAGCTCAACTGAGAACAAAGTGGAAAGGGGCATGAAAAGACACGCCAAGCAGAGAACAGCGTAAGAAAAAGCACTGAGGCAAAAAAAAAAAAAAAAGGCATGATGGGTAGAGCAAAGCTTCCAGTGTTGAGTGCAGACTACAGCAGTGGTGGGCAGTGAGGCAGGGAAGGTGGGCAGGGAGGTGATGCTGCTTTTAGGACAACAGATAGGGAAGGAAATGGCATGCTCAGATTCTCATCACAGCTTACTCTATAGCTGAGTGAAGACATATCAAGAAATTCTAGGCAAGGCATAATTAAGGGCAGAATCTTGGAGTAGCTCAGTTGTAGGGTACATGCCTGGCATGCACAAGGCCTCAGCACTGGGGGGGAAAAAGAGTACCAATCTTGAAATGTCAGGGAAGAGATTCCTAAAATTTGTTTGGGAAGTCACACTAGATGGGCTCAAGTATTGTTTACATTTGCATGTGGTGAATGAGGTAGAAAGAAATCTGGTGAACAGGTGGATGGAGATTAATACCTACTGGGACAGAGAAGATAGTAATAACAGTTTGTTTAGAAGGAAATATGATATGCTGGGTTTGGATACAATGTATTTGAGATGCCTGTGGAGTGTTCAGGTGGAGATGTGGCATTAGGCCACCTGGTCTGGGTTTAAGGATGGGACAGAATATTGGCTTGGACTTCTTCAAGGTTGTTCCCCTCCAGCTTGCTTCTGAAGCAGCAAATAAGTAATGCAGAGATAAATATTTGATGACTGATCTAGTTCCTCATTATCTCCCTTTTATCTTGAATAGCGGTGTACAAATGCAATGCCCTAGCAAATTGTGTGGACAATTTGTCCAGTAAGACAAAAGAATTACAGATCTGTGGGCTTGCTGATTTTTGCACTCTCAGCCATGTCAGCACCCAGTGACTTAGACCAACATTTGAAGCTACAATTTTTGCTATTCCACAAACCACATCATTTTTGCCTACTGTCTGGGCTCTGAGCTTTGATATTTCTTGGTGTATTAGAACTAGGGAGTCACCTTATCTACCCAAGTTAATTTGGGCATGTACAACTTTTGGTGTTTTTTTAAATATCTCAATTGTCAATGATATTTAGAAGTAAACAGATAAGGGCTAAGCCCCCCAAGTAGCTTCAATATCAGGTTTGAACAAAGCAAATTTTATACCAGGCTCTGTCATACAAATGGATATTTATTAGTGTCCTGACTATTCTTAAAACAAACCACCCTAAGACTTAATGGGTTAAAAACTATGTCATTATGGTATCTCAGGGTTCTAAGGATGACTGGTCTCAGCTAGCTTGTTCTTAGGATCTCATATCTGCTGGGTCTCTGGGGACATATTGTACTGAACATCTGGCTTTTGATGCTGACTTTGACTGGAAGCTCAGCTGGAGCCATGACACCTATAGATATCTTTTCCATGCAGCTTGAGCTTACCATATTATGGCAGCTGGTACCAGCATTTGTCAGGCCAGTTAAGACTATGCACAGAATTGGTATAGAGCATTTTCTGCCATATTCTATCACCACAACCACAAGGGCTTCTCAGATTCAAGAGGAGGTGAAAGAAACAGGTTCTCATGGCTTGATGGAAATGACAAGGTCACATTCTAGAAGATCATTTAGTTTCTGTGGAAAATAAAATCTGTGCCAGCCAGCTGTGGAAAATTCAATCTTCCATAATTAGAAAACAGGTACAACATAGTCATGCAACCTATTCTTGAAGAATGATGAAGTCTCAGTTCTTTGTCCTTTTTGGTACTCCAAAAATAGTTTCCATGAAAAGCTTTACCTGAGGCCAGTGTAAAGCCATTTCGGAGAGAGGGTTTGGCAGGCTATTTTATTTAACCATATGATGACGAAGAAGGTAGGCTACTTGAGGCCTATGACACACTGTAAGAATCTATCTTAAGAGTTACAGCCCACAGGGCTCCTTAAACTCTTATACTGTGCTTATGCAAAATTATGCACATATATACTTTTGCACTACATATGGGCTTGTATCTTAAAGTAATAAAAAGATATCAAAACATATTCTATCACAACATATTCTATCAGAAATTTGCTATTTATATCCACTTTAAAGTATCCAATAATAAATTTGTTCCTGATCTGGCACAAATGCTCAGTAGACCATTGAATATGAAAGTCTAGGCCTTTGCAGAGAGCTTAGGATTGGGACTTTTGATTTAGCAAACATCTGAACATATACTTTTATGCTTTTATTCGTGTGTCATAGTTATACATAGTAGCTGGGTTCATTCTGACATAATCATACATACATGGAATTTAATTTTCTTCATTTCAGTCTCCAGGGCCTCCTCTTTCCCTCCTCCCACCCATAGTCCCCTTCCTTTACTCTTCTGGTCTTCCACTTATTCGTTTGCTTGTTTTTTTTTTTAATTGGTGCTTTATGGATACATAAAGGTGAAATTCATTGTGGTATATTTACACATGCACACAGTATAACTTGGTCAAATTCATTCTGCTTTTCCTCCCATTTCTTAGCCCTCCTCCCTTCTTCTTCTCTTTCTTCTACTCCACTGATCTTTTTGATATCCAAACCCTTCCCCTGCCCATCCCTACATTTTCCCTTATTTTGCTTTAGCTTCCTCATGAGAGAAAACATTCAGTCCTTGATTTTCTAAGTCTGGCTTATTTCACTTAGAATAATGTAAACTGTCTTCACACTCTTAATCTCTCCTTTGCTGTGCAGAAGATTTTTAATTTGATGCCATCCCATTTATTGATTCTTGATTCTCTTTCCTGAGCATTAGGGTCTTATTAAAGAAGTTAGTACCTGTGTTGACCCTGTTTTCTTCTAGCAGTTGCAGATTTCTGATATAACTCCTAAGTCTTTGATCCACCTTGATTTGACTTTTGAAGGGTGAGAAAGAAATATCTAGTTTCATTCTTTCATATATATATCCTGTTTTCACAGCACCATTTGTTAAAACATTATCTTTCCTCCAATACATATTTTTAGCACTTTTGTCAAGCATGTGGCTTTGTCTCTGTACCTTCTATTCTATTTCATTTGGTCTTTTTTAACCCTTTGACTAAGAGTTTTTCAATCTTGCTTCTCTTTTCTAAGAACCAACTCTTTGTTGCATTGATTCTTTGTGTTGTTATTTTTTTATTATTATTCTCAATTTCATTAATTTCAGCTCTGATCTTTATTCTTTTCTCTCTTCTATTGATTTTGAAATTATTTTGTGTTTCCTTTTCTAAGACCTTGATGAACAGCATTATATTGTTTATTTGGAATCTTTCTTTTTCTAAATGTAGGCACTCAATGTTATAAACTTTCCTGTTAGAATTGCCTTCATACAGTCCCAGATACTTTGATATGTTGTGTCTCTGTTCTCACGTATTTCTAAGAATTTCTTGACTTGTTCTCTCATTTCTTCTTTAATCACTTCCTCATTTAAAAGACTATTGTTCAATCTCCATGTGTTTATGTGGTTTCTTTCTTTCTTTTTCTTGCTGTTGATTTCTAGTTTCATTTCATTAGGAACTGGTAGAATTCATAAGATTATATAAAAACAATTTGTTTATTTTCTAAGACTTACATTTTGACCTAGAATATGATCTATCTTGGAAAAGTTTTCATGAGTTGCTGAGAAGGAAATGAACCAACTGTTCTGAGGTGTAGTATTCTGTTGATGTCTCTTAGGTCCATTTGATTAAAATGGTATTATTTAGTTGGGAAATATATTTTTTGATTTTACTTTTGGATGACCTGTCTGTTGATGAAAGCGGTGTGTTAAAATCACCTCCGTATTATTGTATTAGGGTTTGTCTGGAATTTAATGTCAATAAGTATTTTTTAGTCATTAGGTACACTGAAATTTGAAGCATAAGTATTTGCTATCATTATATCTTCTTGTTGAATTATCCCCTTTTCAGTATTTACTGGCCTTCTTTGTCTCTTTTGATTAAATTTTACTTGAAATCAGCTTCATCAGATATGAGAATAGCTACTCCTGCTTGTTTTTGCATGCTATTTTTTTATCCATTTATTTTTAGCCTATGGATGTTGTTGCCTATGAGATGAAACTCTTGCACTCCTGCACATAGTATATAGTTGGATCCTGTTTTTAAGTCCATTCATCCAATCCATGACTTTTAATAGGAAAGTTGAAAATATTTACATTCAAATTATTACAGATAGCTATTTTTATTTCCTGCAATTTTGGTTTGTTGGCTATATTTAATTCAGACTTTATTTTCATACATTAGTTGCTCTTCTAGTGAGCTATATCTATTTAAGAGGTTTGGGGTTTGTTTATGAGTTCTTCTGTGTATGGTATATTTTTTAGTATTCTGTGTAGTGCTGGCTTAGTGGTCATGAACTCTTAGTTTATTCTTTTCATAAAAAGTTTTTTCTTTATCAATTGTGAAACTTAGCTTTGCTGAATATAGCAATCTTGACTGGCAGTGTTTTTCTTTTAGAGCTTAGAATATCTCATTCCAAGCCTTCCTTGATTTTAGCATCTGATTTGAAAAGTCTGAAGTGAGCTTTACTGGTTTTCCTCTAAATATAACCTAATGTTTTTCTCTTGCAGCTTTTAATACTCTTTCCTTATTTTCTATGTTAGACATTTTGATTATGATGTCTTGGAAAGGTTCTTTATTTATCTAATCTATTTGGGGTTCTGTATGATTCCTTATGTGGCTGTTTCTCTCATTTCTAAGGTTAGGGCAACTTTCTGCTGTTATTTCACTGAGGATGTTCTTAATACCTTTAGCCTGTATCTACATGTTCTCTTCTATCCTGGTCACCCTGGTTTAGTCTCTTGCTGTTGTCCCAGAGTTCTTGAATATTCCAATCATGGCCTTTTTCTCTTTTTATTTATTGCATACTGAGTACTCAAGTTCATATACCCTATCTTCAAGTTCTGAAGATCTGTTTTTTATGTAATAAAATCTGTTAGTGGTACTCTTAAGTAATTTTTAATTTGATTCATTGTGTCTTTTGTATCCAGGAGTTCTCATTGGTTTCTTTTTATTATCACTACTACTTTATTGAAATGGTCTTTCATCTTCTACATTTATTTCTTAATTCATTCCTTCAATGATTATTTAGTTAATTGAATATTTTAATACTCAGATTTTATAAACTTTCTCTTGAATTTCATCCACTTCTGTATCTGTGGGTTCCTTTGTTGGGGGACTGTGAATTTGTGAGGGAGATTTGTTTGCCTCTTTCTTCATGTTTTTTGAGGTTGTAGATTTGCACATACATTAAGATGAATTCTTCTTCATTTTTTACCTTTTTGTTGTTGTTGCTTACTGGTTAGATTGATTTTGTTCTAGGGACTCTTTTCTTCATTTTTGCTGAATGAGTAGAAGTTCAGGAGTAGAACCTGAGTGCTCCCTCTAGATTTTACCAATTGAGGCCTGGTTATTGGTGTGGGGTTTTTGTCTCCCGTATTCTATAAGTTGAACTATTGTCAAGGTTCAAGTGGGACTAATTCAGGTGTGTAATGAGATTTGCTATTACTTGGATGAGTTGTGAGTATTGC
Source organism: Urocitellus parryii (assembly GCF_045843805.1). Taxonomy (NCBI): domain Eukaryota; kingdom Metazoa; phylum Chordata; class Mammalia; order Rodentia; family Sciuridae; genus Urocitellus; species Urocitellus parryii. The sequence goes on along the minus strand of NC_135540.1, from coordinate 37,495,791 downwards.
TCAGAATAGAGGATTTCTGCTCTGTAAGCCTGAAGTGTCCCAATCACTTTCCACCTCCTTGTAGAGGCAGTGGAAAGTCAGGAATAACACAAACACCAGCCACAGACATACAGCCTTAAGAAAAATGTCCAGTGTCTACTCTGATACCTGTAATCTGTATAGAAATTGTGGGGTCAGTATTTAACACCAGCACCAAAGATAAACATGCATGCAACCCAGGTTCGATCCTCAGCACCACATACAAAGATGTTGTGTCCGACGAAAACTGAAAAATAAATATTAAAAAATTCTCTCTCTCTCTCTCTCTCTTAAAAAAACAGCAGGTGTCCACCATATAATCCACTATATTAATAATCACAACAACATGAACAAGGTAGGAACTACATAATTCTATCAGATAATGGAATTATAGTTCCTTAAGTGAAAATAAAATAGTGTAGGAAGGCAAGAGAAGGTTTGGAATATTTAAAAAGTGAACTGAGGAGAAGCAGGAGAGAGTAGCAGATGATAGCAATAAAGAATGAAGAGTAAAAAAATAACTTAATACTAAAATTTTAAAAACAGAGGAAGAAGAAACAAGAAAAATTGGCTATTAGTGAGGGAAGAGAGTGAAGAAAGAATAAGAAGAAGAACAAAAGCCAAGTTCCAAACAAATATAAGATCAAAACAAGACAAACCCAAATAAAATTTTGTCCCACAAGAGTAAAACTAAGTCTAAATAATAAGCAGGTGAAAAAGAAAGCTAATTAAAATGAAATAAAAATTATATGAATATATAATATATGTGCATTATATATATATTATATATTCTAGAGCCTATCAACACAGCAAGAATACGCACATGAAATCATGCAGATAGAAAAAAGTAAAAAAGCAAATAAAATTTTTAAAATAAAATATTTATTTTGAAGAAAAGGAAAAAGTGATTTGAATAGGAAAAAACATTTTTCTTAATAAGAAATATAGGGCTTATTTCTGTTGATGTAGTCAAAACTGTTGGGAAGGATGGATGTTCATTGCTTATGCTGCTGTACTATTTTTTGTATGTATGTAAGTATGTATTTGGAGAGGGGGCTTCGTAAGCTTTTGGTCAAGGGCTGGGGGTTATGTCCCAGGTCTTTGTGTATCTCACCAAGCTCCAGTCATAGTGGCCTAAAGCCAAAGTTGATTATAGCATCTCTCAGCTTCCATCTTCCAATGTAGGACGAGACAGACTTGTGAGTACTGACAAATCATGTACTCCCATATTAGGACTGTTGCAGAGTTCTAAATTAGAAGTTCCAGCAGCTGAGTGGGGTTAAGTCTTGGCTAATTTTGGAGCTCTGAAGGTGGATACTTAAGGTCTGCTCCACATGACACGCCCCTCACCCCATTGCTGGGGAGATACTGGTCTCTGCTGACATCTGGGTCTCAGGGGCCTTTTGAAAATTCTACTTTTAGGGTGAGGAATCTAAATCTCCACAGGCCTCACATGTTTACCACCATGGATGTGAATTACCCAGGATGAGATCTGGAGTGTGGACATTCCTGTTTGATCACTTACTGGTATATTCTCAGTTGGTTGCATGGGATGCCAGCAAAGGGGAGGTTCTCTCTCCTCAGTATCCCCAGTCTGGATCGCCCTAGGCACAATTCTCTCATTCTATCTGCACCTGTTTCAATCACCCTGGATCAGGTACATACTCTGAGACCCACAATAGGTGACTGTTGGGTCAGGCTGGCAACTTCCTTCATGAATACCCAATCTCACCCTCAGCCCCTTGCTCCATGGATTCTAAATAAATGAGTCCCGCTGGAAACTCTGGTTCCCACTGGACTCTCCACCCCTTAGCCTAGCAATTTTGGTTGCTTTTCACTCAACAACTTCCCCCACCATCTCTGGGTCAGTTAAGGTCAGCCTCCCTCTCTATTCTGCATGTTCCCCAAGCCAATTTTATTGGCTATGCTTTCCTCTCTCTTTCTTCTTATGCTCCCCTCCCCACCATGATGGAACTTACACTGCTGCCAGCTAAGCTGGTGAATAGCTAAAATGTATTTCTTATTTTATGTTCAAAGTTTCCAATTTTCTGTGTGTGTGGTTATTTTATTGTCCAGTGCTGAATTTCAGTGAATCCCCTTAACTGAGGGTACAGTCTTACTGCTGTTTAAATCTTAAGTGGAAGAACTAGTGGGGAGTGCACATTCTTCAAATCCACCATCTTCTGAGTCCTGGCATATATTTTTAAGCATTTTTTCCTATTTATAGTAAAAAAAAAAAAGCATGAGAATGAATAAAATAATTCAGGAAGAGTGAGAAAAGCAATGATTCTTGGTCAGTCCCTAAGAATCACCAACATAGACAGGGCAGAGAAAGATTGAGGCTGTAAGTAAAAATGGTATAGACAATTTCCAGAAAGAGTGCTGCTCAGCAATTTCAAACACAGCAAGGTGGTCTGGCTAAAATGTTTTCCCTGGGATTCGCAACTAGAGGTCACAGTGACCTTAGAAAATGCATTTTCAATGAATTGTGATCAGAAGACAGGTACCTGGGGCTTAAGAAGTGAATGGAAAACAAGGAAGTAAAGACTGACTCGGACTTAAGAAGTGAATGGAAAACAAGGAAGTAAAGACTGACTCTGAGAAGGTTTGGATAGGAAGCAAAGGGAGAACTAGAAAAACCCAAGAGGGACAGGGAGTGAAGACAGAGACTTGAGTATGTTTCCAGGATAAGGGAAGAAGAGAAGCAAATATTGGAGGTACTGTCAAAAGAGACATTCCTTATTCCTCATCAAGTTTTCAGTGGATAAAAGGGAGAAGTGATAGAGGTCAAGGTTAAAGAATGATTGTAAGTCATAGGCATGAATTTGTTCTGAGTCAATTTAAGACCTACAAGTTTTCCTAACTTCCTACATAGGCAGACTTAACCTGTGTTTCTGGATTATTTTTGTGCTGCTACAATTATCTAGCCCTGATATTTATAATGAGTTGCTTTATGGGCTTAGTTACTTAGGAAAAACTATAGAATTCCATACCTTGGAAACTAAAGGCCAATTTCTAAGAAAATACATAATGGCAATATCCTCCACTTTATCACCTGTCAGGTTAAAAGAACTCCTTGCTCAGATTCCTCCTCCGAAGCTTGAAAATCATCACTTCCAACCTGGTGACTTGGTTTTAGTCAAGACCTGGAAAAAAGAAGACAAGCTTCAACCAAGCTGGAAAATGATCACCTGAGGGCTATCCAAACTACTTTTAAAGGGGTGAACTCATTACCATGGCAGTTTCCACCTCAAAAAGTGAATATGGCCAGGATGAATGGCCATGCCAAATGGTACAAAAACAAAAATGAAAATAAGACCCAAAGCTATAAAAGGAAAAAGGGGGGATTTGTGAGAAAAAAGAAAGCCCAGTGGTCCATTTTCAGAATAGAGTATTTAGCTTTAAAGGTAAAATGTCTGGGGATGTAAGCTGGAGGGGAAAGAAGGATGTAAAATTACAAGCAGTTAACACCAGAGAGTAAAAATTCACAGCCCCTTGACAAACAGAAGGCGAGAAGGAAGGCCCCCACCCGCCCCTGACAAACACAGATAAACCAAAAGGCACTTCATCCAAGAGGACTTTCCAACCACAAGGGAACAAAGGAAGGTGGGGACAACTAAAGTTACATTTCTTTAAATAACCCAATAAGGAATAGTAAAACCTAGGTGATGTTCAGGAAGACTGTGTACCCAACAGTACTCAGCCGATGAGCAACGGGGGAAGGATCTTGTGCTTAGGAAAAAACACTGACTGCACACAATCTGTGGGTCCCTGACCACCAGGCACCCAATTTTGAAAGATCATCATTAAAGTAAAGCCTCACTTTTTGCTGTATCTTGTGTCTCTTAAGTCCATTCTTTAGGCTTGTACAGGTGACCGTGTGTCTCACAAACAGCAACCATAACAGATGGGAGTCCCCAGGCCCCACACAATTTCCCTGGATCCTTGACAACCTCAGAATAAAGATGCAATTTCTCATAACTCTAGCATATGGGAACTCACAGGCAAAATGAATTTGCAATTTAGTTTGGAAAATGTAAAGAGGAAATGTAAATGTAAGAAACGTAAAGAGGAAAACTATGCATCCTACTATCTTGACTACTTTCCAAAACTTGATCATTAAAGGAAGTTAGAGGAGCATTGTTTATAGAAAATTTCTTTTTCTGAAAGAATGTAAGGTTTCTGTTAAGATGAAATTTCATAAGGACTGAATAGAGAGCCATGAAAAGGGGTGAGCTAGGGAAAGAGATAGATTAAGAGTGATCTGACCCAGGTCTTTCAGGCAGTGTTTAAAGCCCCAAATGAGAATGGATATCATGACATTTCAGTGACGGTAGGCACACAATGGTGTGACTATCTCTAGCAGTGGTCATTCTGGTATAGAAATTTAAAAATGGATGCCTGAACTTCTCCTAAGTTGAAGTTTTACTAAGAGGACACATCAAGAGAAAAATTAGCCTGACCTCCAAAATGCAAAATTTCTGATTCAGAAGTTTTGAGGGAGAGGAATTGCTTTGTTTGTTTGTTTGTTTGTTTGTTTTAAGTGGAAGACCAGGACTTTAGTCACTTTTCATCACAGTGCAGTATAGTAGAAATCGTCTCGATACTTTCCCCAAGAAATGACTCCTGGACTTGAACTGTTTCTGACTTGTAACTCTGCCACCTTGGACATCTTTACATCCACCAGGCAAACAGGAAATAAAAAGAGAGGGTGGAGCACCACATCCACCCTTAGTTATCTGAAATGGGAAGAGATACAATATATCCACTCATTTTCCTACCAACAGAGACCCAGCTTCAACCTAAACACAAGAGAAATAGAAGTCTGTCTTTGTTCCTATAAAGAGGAAAATGATGAGATAAACGGAATATTGACTTAGCCAAAGTACTGGTAGTTAGGACATGAAGATTTCTAATGTAAAGCAAGTTCACACAATGCAAAGTACCCAGGAATGCTTGGAGGCTATTCGAAGAATGATGTTGATGAACTAAGCGCTAAACTGTTGGTTAGATGGCTATAGTGGACACTGTGGTGTGCAACTCAGATTCTCCAGCTGCAGAGAAACAGCCTTCAGCTATAAGCTGTCAGTGAAATTTCCTCAGCTTTCCCAAGGCCATCTTCCCATCTTGGGGAGTCCCACAAACAATGGCTGGTTAACACCGTTATATAATAACATGACTGAACTGGCCTGAACTTAGAACATTTCTGAAAGGCATCCTAGCATCTGAGCTCCCTGCGGAGTTGGTGATATCTCTATTGAGACTGCATCAGAACTCAAGTTTCCCCCTCTGCTCAATGTGTCTTTCTTCCTTCCACTTAAGTAGGGTATCAAGAGTCATTCCCAGTAAACCTCCACTACGTTAATCTCCTGCTCACAATCTGCTTCCTGGGAAGCCAACTGCCTACATAATCTATGAATCAAAGAGCAAACTGAAACTTCCAGGAGCTTGTTCAAAATTAAGAACTTCAAGATGGCAAAACCAACTTTCATTCAAGAGCCCTCCTAAGCACAGAGCTTGATGTGACTGTACAGGTTGCATAGCCCTGAAGCTGGTCCCACAATAACCTCTATAAACTTAGAAATTTTTTTATTATAGGAGTTGTGGTAGATAGGTCATTAAGGACTCAAGAGGTTGAATTAATCAAGGAAAGAAGTCAGATTATCAGGTCATTGACAGGAAAGGGATTTTGAAGGTTCTAGCTAGACCTAACCCACACAGCAATAAAACAGCCAAGGACAGGAAGCAATAGACAGAAGAATGCCAGTCCTATTCATGAGCTTTTGGCACCTGAAATCTGCATAGAGAGTGGGATCTTCTGTCAAGGACAAAATTTGAGTCAATACAACAAAGAAGGAAGAGAACTCTTATATGCAATTTTTACAGATGCCTAGACTTTATTGCAGAATACATCTAACTAAAATATGGTTTATTTTGTTCAGTTATTGGTGTCTGCTTTCTACACAAATACCACTGTAATAATTGCAATGCCATTTTCTCAGAGCTCTGACACCTGGAACTATGAGAATATCTACTCTAATAGACTTTGATTTATTCATCTGATAAACCACTCCTGTACAAAAGACCAGTTAATTTTTCTTAATAAAAAGGAAATTCATTTTAATTACAGGGTTGTATTTAACTTGGTAGGTTCTTAATTGCAGGGGAGATTTTAGAGATAAGTGTTTTATTTGCTCTTGAGGATATGCTAGCCCCAGCCTCAGCTGTTGTTTTCTTTTTAGTAAATGTACAATATATTGAAATTGCAGCTTCCAAGGAAGGCTGTTAAGCTAATTATGAAAACAGTCTGTATAATACTAGAGTGTTGCCTCTCTGTGTGTTTTTCATTTAAATTACAAAATTGGTGCCCCTTTGAATGCTTTTGCTTGGTTTGGACCACCAGTACCTTTATGGAAGAAATTAGGTGACTATCAAGCATGATTTTTTCATCACTTTGAAGCTAAAACAAGGTGACCAATACCTAAATAATTTGTCCAAGGACACTAATGACAGGAACTGCTGCAGTGTTCAGAATTTCAAATTTATCATTCTCATAGCTAATGGCTACAGTGTTTGCATGACAGACTTCATTTTATCTTCTACCAGAGAAGAGGGGTAACAACAGACTTTACTTTCTTCAAGAGAAAAGGCCTATTCTTTAACTATGCTATCTAAACTGTACAAAAGGAACATCAGAAGAGCAAAAAAAAAAAAAAAAACGGGGGAGGGGGACTAAAGAAGGGAGGAAGAGAGGCAGGGAAATAACTGGGGAATGTTATATTGTGTGCATGTATGAAAATGTAAAAATGAATCCCACCATTATGTACAATTATAATGCACCAATAAAAATGTGGGAAAAAAATAATTAAAGTAAACTTTGTACAAGTTTTTTTTTCCAATTGATAAAATAGAAGTCATTAGTAAATTGTACACAGCACTGTATAAGTACCTATAAACTACTCTTTCTAAACCTGGGGTTTTAATTAAAAAAAAAATTTTTGGAACCAACTGTCATAATGTTCCCTGAACAGGATGCACTGAGGATACAATGCCAATGATGTAGTATTCCTGCAAAAATGATTAAACTAAATGTACTGATAAGGAAGCAATCAGACAAATCCTAATTGAGATATTGTGCAAAGCAACTAGCCTGTGCTTTAAAAAAATGTTGGTGTAGTGAAAGAGGAAAAAGTAAATGGAAAATTGTTTTAGATTAAAGGCAACTACAGACAGGACGATTAAGTGCAATGCATGATTCCTGATCAGATCTTGAATTTGAAAAAGAGATAACCACTCGGACTACACCCAAAGGACTTAAAAACAGCATACTGGGGCTGGGGATGTGGCTCAAGCGGTAGCGCGCTCGCCTGGCATGCGTGCGGCCCGGGTTCGATCCTCAGCATCACATACCAACAAAGATGTTGTGTCCGCCAAGAACTAAGAAAAAAAATAAATAAGTAAATGTTAAAATTCTCTGTCCCCCTCTCTCTCACTCTCTCTTAAAAAAAAAAAAAAAAAAAAAAAGAATTCGGTTGTGATTTCCTTATCTCTGTCTCTGCCGCTCCTGGTTGTATTACACTGACTTTATAAAAAAAATTAAAAAAAAAAGCATACTATAGGGACACAGCCACATCAATATTTATAGCAGCACAATTCACAATAGCTAAACTGTGGGAGCCAACCTAGATGCCCTTCAGTGGATGAATGGATAAAGAAAAATGTGGCATATATACACAATGGAATTTTACTCAGCAATAAAAGAGAATAAATCATGGCATTTGCAGGTAAATGGATGGCATTGGAGAAGATAATGCTAAATGAAGTTAGCCAATCCCCAAAAAACAAATGCCAAAATGTTTTCTCTGATACAAGGAGGCTGACTCATAGTGGGGTAGGGAGGGGGAGCACAGGTGGAATAGATGAATGATAGATAGGGAAGAGGGGTGGGAGAGGATGGGAGGAGGCAGGGGATTAGCAAGGATGGTGGAATGTGATGGACATCATTATCCAAAGTACATGTATATAGACTCAAATTGTGTGTCAACCAATTTTCTATACAAACAGAGATATGAAAAATTGTGGTACATGTGTGTAATAAGAATTGTAATGCAAAAAAGTACATGTATAAAGACACGAATTGGCATGAATACACTTTATATACAAAGATATGAAAAATTGTGCTCTATATGTGTAATAAGAATTTTAATGTATTCCACTGTTGTGTATTTAAAAAATAAACTCAATTAAATAAAAAAAGAGATAACCAATAAGAAACATGTTTGGGACAACTAGAGAAACTGAATAGAGGTTGTATGTTATAGTGTAGTATTACACTAGTGAAAAGTTTACCTGAATTTTGTTTTGTTTTGTTTTGTTTTCATTTTTAAATATTTTGTTTTAGTTGTAGTTGGACATAATACCCTTATTTTATTTTTATGTGGTGCTGAGGATTGAACCCAGCACCCCACAAATACTAGGTGAATGCTCTACCACTGAGCCACAACCTTGGCCCCTGAATATGGTTTTTAATAATGAAAATTAGGAGAATTTCCTTTTTCTCATGGGATACAGGCTAACATGAGAGTGAAGTGTCAAGATCTCTGTAATAAACTCTCAAATGGTACAGTAAAATAAACACAGAGAAAGAGAAAGAAAAAGTAAATCTTGGAAAGTTATAACAAGGGCAAATCCAGCCAAAGGGCATACTGATATTCATTGTACTGTTTTCACAATTTTTAAGTTTAAAGTTTAGTCTATATTTGAAAATGTACTAATTTGATAAAGCAAAGTGATGGTGTGTGAATTTATATTTTTATCACTAGTGAAGATGAATTTTTCATATTTTTCTTTGCAGTTTAGATTTGTCTCTCTTATCTGCCCATATCAATACATTAATTCATTCATTTAAAACAATATTTATTAAGAGTCTATCACAGGCCAAGAGTAATTCTTCACGCTGAGGCCACTTTAAATGAAGCATAAAAGAATGCTGCCCTCAGAGAGCTTGCATTCTAGTGGAAAGGCAGACAGCATCAAATAAAGAGAAAATATGCATTTGGTCTGTTCTGTATCTCTGTGCCATGCACTCGGGATATGCTAATGAATTTAAGAGTATTACTGGGCTGGGGCTGTAGCTCAGTTGGAAGAACACCTGCCTTGCATATGTGAGGCACTTGGTTCCATCCTCAGCACCACATAAAAATAAATAAAAATAAAGATATGGTGTCCATCTACAACTAAAAAATATTTTTTTTAAAAACAATATTACTAACCTGTTGGGGCTCATATTCTAGTGGGGAAAAAGAGATAATTGGTTACAAAGAAAAGAAATACCACTTCTTTGTATAAATCTAAAACAATTGAAAGCAGAATTTCTAAGAGATATTTGCACACCCAAGTCACTGAAGCAATATTTACAAGAGCCAGCCCCAACAGAGATAGAACCCAAGTGTCTATCAGCAGATAAATGGACAAAGAAAATGTATTATTACATACATACAATGGAATGTTATGCAGTTAAGTAAAATAATCCAGTCACAAAAGACAAGTACTATATGATTCTACTCATGTAAAGTCTCTGAAGTGGTCAAAATCATAGAAACACACAAAAGTTAAAAGATAATTTCCAAGGACTTGAGGGAGAGAGAATTAGTATCTGATAGATTTAGAGTTTCAAATTTATAAGATGAAAAGCTCTGAAGATCTGTTGTACAACAATATGACTATATTTAGCACTCACTGTACATTGAAAAATAGTTAAGATAATATGTATAAGATAGAAACAAACATCATACTATCAGGTGGCAATAGATACTAGAGAGGAAAATAAGTAGGGAAAAATAGCAGCACCCACTAGAATAGTGAAGGGACTTTTAATCCACATGGATAAATGAGGAAAGAGAGTTCCAAAGGCAAGTCCCTGAGGTAATTCAGAAGGTCAGTGTGTGCAGGATGAGGAAACCATGATGAAGTAAGAGAAGAATGGGGTGTGGGGAGGAGAGATCTTGGAAAACCTAGAAGCCATTTTATAGAGTTGTTTTTATACTGAGTGATATGGGAAGCCATGAGCAAGGATGGAAACAGGCACAATAGTCCAGAAGCTATGGAAACAACCAGAAAAATAACTGAGGGTTGTGTGGCAGGGGCGACTAAAGAGTCGTGGAATTTATTCATGACTTCACATGTAGGAGATAAGATTATCTACCATCATACAGTTGAGTTCTTTTCTGGTCACAGACAATGCTCAACTCAATATATAAATTTTAGTATAATCTACTGAGATCTGTCTCTCCAATTTGACTGTATCTCAAACCTTTTTCATGTTGTTTGCACCTAAAAAGTTAAAGCTCTGTAATGTAGAACATTTATTTCTTACATATACACATAGTCCCAATGCAGATATTCCTAGATGTCCTGCTTTCCTGAGTGCCTCTACTCCAGGTAGTGACTCAGGGACCCAGGATTCTTCCATGAGGTTGTTCCAGACATAAGATAAAGGGGGAAATCCCACGGGATGTTTTACAGTCAGTTCTAGAAGTAGCAAAAACATTTCCACCCACTGCACTTTAGCCATAATTCAGGTATGTGGTCACAAGTGGTAGTAAATAGGGCTGCATAGGTAGTCTTCCAGAGTAGGCAAAAGGAGAATGAAACCACTAGGTCAACATGCAACATGGTCTCTACAGAAATTTTCTAATTTGATCTTTAATATATTTTAATTTAACAACTCTCCAAAGTCCAAAGTACATTACTTAACAATTCTTGGCTTTATTATTAAGGATCATGAAGATATGAAAGCCAAAATAAAATCTCTAACTTTTTTTTTAATATTTTTTTTAAAGAGAGAGTGAGAGAGGAGAGAGAGAGAGAGAGAGAGAGAGAGAATTTTTAATATTTATTTTTTAGTTTTCGGCGGACACAACATCTTCGTTTGTATGTGGTGCTGAGGATCGAACCCGGGCCGCACGCACGCCGGGCGAGCGCGCTACCGCTGAGCCACATCTCCAGCCCAAAATCTCTAACTTTTTGTTTCTGAAATTTCACAGAAGGAAATAAAAAGATATTATTTTGTCTGTTTTAAAGGGGAATTTCCTACTATTTCCAGCACTTTATACCTTCAAATTTTAAGCTGGGGGCAGCTTCTCATAAAATACTTGGAACCTAAAATTTTAGTACCTAAAAGGAATTTCAGTGAAGGCATGTGGTGTCTTCCTAAACACAAACTGGAACAGCACAAAGTCTGTCCCATGAGATGATAATAAAAAGCCAAGTAGCAAACAATTAACACAGAATCAGATTGTTTTAGACATATTGCAAAACTCATGTGTACAAACCCTTCAAATCAATATTCTTTTTTCTCACATCTATTTAAGTGGAACTGCTGCACAGAAAATCCAAAAATTATACAGAAAACATAATGGGCTTCTGTGTGTTTTAGTATTATAAGTCTTTTAATAATTAGTATGAAACACTTTCCTCTGTGGTTTTAACTGGCATTTCTCTGATGGCCAGTGAGGTTGTATGTGTGCCTTTTCTGTTTGGTTTTCTATTCTGCAATCTTCCAATTCATATCCTTTCCCCATATTTCCATTGAATCTTGTATGTTATTTTCATGTATAGTCATAGTGGGTATTTTGAAGTGCTTGTCTAATATTTACTTTCAGATGCTAAAAGTGACATGGAGAGCAGGTGGCGATGCATCACTGCTGCAGTCTGACCTTTCTTTATTATCTCTAGCAATTCACTCTGGCCCCACTCAGCAAAATAAAACCCTGCATGCAATCAGGACCACCCTTCAACAACCTGGCAAGCACAACTGCATTGCTACTAGAGAGTGCAACATCCCTGCACCTTCTGAAGGCAAACAGAAGGCTCCCTGGGCAGTACGCTGGTGAATATCATTTTCCTCCATTTTGTTTTATTTTCAGGGAAATTTTAATTGTCAATGGTATTTCATCATCCATTGTAGGCTGACATTTAGATATTCATAATAGGCTGGCATCTAGTCAGAACCTTAATCCCAATTTGGATTACACAAACAAAGTTTATGTGAGAAAGCACAAAAAAATGATGTGAGAAACAAGAAACTATGTCAACAAAGAAGAGCTGCCATATGCTGACATTTACTGGTGATCTTACCATGCTGCCCAATAAGTTTGTTGCCTTGGGGACCACTGTTTGTATGCAAAAGTGTTAGAAAACCTAAATATTCCGGAAGAACCCTTCCTCTAAATGTGCTGAAAGTAAGCACGATTAAATTATCAAGTGCTGATATCTTATAACACCACTGGAAGTCATAGTAATTCAGATTTCTGGATCCAAAAATGCAAAAAAGACCAGTGGCACAGAATATTTGATAAAGTAGTGAAACTATCAAACCCTCTTTTTATTCTCTTTTCTTAGGCACAAACACCTATTTTATATTTGCTTTACAGCAGATAATACAGTAACATATTTGCCTGTACACTTGTCTAGTGAGACAACATCTACTTGGCAGATCCCTAAAGGTCATACTAGCTTAGACATATTGCAAAACTCATGTGTACAAAGACAAGCTTTACTTTTGATAGGAAGAGATTTAAGCAGATACATAGGGAAAAAAAATAAAACACTTATTTTCTAAAGATATCAGTCTAACTTACTTAGTTAGGCAATACAATAAAACACTTGCTCTTTATCTCAGTAAATTTGGCTTTTGATGGGGACATTGGAAAGATTGAGGGCACATGGATAAAGCCAGGAGAAGAAATGAGAAAGCCCTTTCTCTTAAAAGAGTTTTAAGTTCAAAAAGCTGTACTTACATATAAAGAAGATCAAAGAATCCTATAATTTTTATTGATTCCTCTTAATTATACATGACAGTAGAATCCATTCTGATAAAATTATACAAGCATGGAATATATCTTATTCTAATTAGGACCCCATTCTTGTGGATGGGCATGATGATGGGATTCACTTAGGTATTTTCAGATGTGTATATAGGAAAATTGTGCTAGATTTATTCTACTGTCTTTCCTATTTCTAACCTCCTCCCTTCCTTTTATTCCCACTTTATTGTGGTTTAGCTTCCACATATCAGTGAAAACATTCAACCTTTGGTTTGGGGTACTGGCTTATTTCACTTAGTATGATAGTCTCCAGATCCATCCATTTACTGGCAAATGTCATAAAGTTACTCTTCCTTTTAGCCAAGTAATATTCCATTGTGTATTTATAACACAATTTATCCATTCATCTGTTTATGGGCATCTAGGTTGGGAACCCTATAATTTGAACCAACATGTGCAAGCCACCAGGGTGCTGATATGTCTCTGAGTCTCCTATTGACCTTCTTAAGATTGGGTTTCCTTCTACAAAGTACTGCAGACTTAGCATCCTATGCGCTTTCTCCACTGACAGAAGAGTGCTTAGAGTCTATGAAATGAAGTCAGGAAACACTGACCTGGAACCACAGTTGTTTGGGGTCTCATCCCGGCTCATGATGACTGTATCATGATAGTGTAGTTAGCCCCTTCTTCTCCGTAACATTATTGAATGTGTCAGATTTATAACAGCAATCATATAAGAAGTGGGTAGAGGTGGAACAAGATGGCAGTGGTCCTCTAGCAATCATGCCCCCATAGGAATATCAGTCTAAACAGTTATTCATGCACAAAACTATCTTTACAAGAGCTAAGGAAACTAGGTAAGAGATCATAGTATCTAGCTTTAGCATAATACTAAGATAAGGCACATTGAGGAAGGCAGGAAGGAAAGCATTCCCTCACCACCACACTCAACTCCAACCCATACAGTATGGAAAAAGATGTTTCCCATTTGGAGGAGGGAAGAGGAACTGGTTCCAGGCCTAAGACTTGGGATCCAGCACCAGACACATCACTATGAAACTCAATGACAGGCAGAATCCCAAGGCCCCTGCCCCAGGTCTGGGCCAGCAGACAGAGTCTTTAGTTTGGCAGCCAAGTACTGCCTCTACTAGTACTTCCTCAACCTCAGGCAGCACCATGTGGAGAAAGACTCCATCTGTTGGGATAGGACAGGGAACTAAGCCCAGGTGTTTGCCTTGGAACTCAGTTATCAGGAAGGTGAATCCCAACACTGGGGATCCCAGTACCCTCTTATACCCAAGTCACTGCCTACAGATGGAACCTCTGGATCTCATTCCAATGCCAGATGGAGAGATCCAGGCAGCGTTACCTGAGGCTAGCTAGATACAGCAACTTGAAGTGGTGAGAACACCAAAACAGCAGTTAGGTCATAGACATGTATGTCTTAGTCTTGACCCTGTGCTGTGTGAGCCTGAGCAGGATGTGAGCCTTGGATGCAGCCAAGCACTGTGGCCTTGGTGGCCACCGGACTTTCTACCCCATCTGTCCCCCAATTCTAAGCAATACAACACAGAAAAGTCATTGCCCACTTGAGGGAAGAAGAGGAAGCTAGATGCCAAATCGCTGCCTCAGAGTCTAGGGCAAGTTCCTCCACAGGAAGACCCAGTGCCAGGCAGACTCCCCCACGCCTGACTAAGGTTGATGACGGTATATGTGGCATCTGGTCTGTCTCAGTCCCCAGGAAAGAATTTCAGGGTTGAATTACCCTTTTTAGATTCCTCCAGTGCATCCAGAACAACACACCAGCTGCAGATTTGAGACAAACTTGGACCTGGGTGCTATCTAGTACGGAAAGAGTAACAATATGCCAGCCACTGACTCACAGCAAACCTAGATGAGCTGTTTGAAGATATAGAGTCAGAGGACAAAGAAATATAAAAGAATGAAGAGGAATGAATAAAACTTGTAGAAACTTTGGGATAGCATTAAGAGCAAATATTAAAATTAGTGAGGTTCAAGAAGAACTTGAGAGTATCGAAGTCATAGAAAAAATTCAAAGGGATAATAGGAAAAACTTCCCACACTGAAAGACAAAAATTATCCAGGTACAGGAAGGTGTCAAAGTTCACCAGTCAAATTCATCTCAACCAAGCTGACCCCAAGTCTACCCCCAAGGTATGTTATTATCAAGCTCTGAGAAATAAAAGACAGAATTCACAAAGAAATAAGAGAAAATTAAAAAAGTAACACAAAGGATGTTCCAATTCTCCTGACAGCCAACTTCATCAGAAACCTCACAGGCCAGGAAGGTGTGGAATGATATTTTCACAATGCTGAAGGAAGAAAACCTGCCAAGAATACCTTACCCAAGAAAGCTAGCCTTTTAATAAAGGATAAATAAATAAAGGATAAATAAAGATATTCTGAGATAAACTGAAGCTGAGAGAATTTATCGCCAATAGACTTATCATACAAGAAATGCTAAAGGGAGTTCTTCATAGTGAAAGAGACACTGATGAGTAAAAGAAAACATTAGAAGGTATAAAACTCATTAGTAATTGCAGAAAATTCAAAATGCTCTACTGTTGTATATATGGTATTTAAACTATTACAGTTAGCATAATTATATCTTTAGTATAAAGACTGAAAAACAAAACAATGAAGAATAGCTACATTACTATGTTAAGAGATAAGCAACATAAAAAGAGGTAAAATAGGACTCAAATATTCCAAATGAGGGAATAGAGTGCAAGTGGGGTTTTATTAGATTTTTCTCTCTTTTTTGTTTCTTTTCCTCTTCATTATAAATGTTATCATTTTAAAATAGCTTTCTGTAATCAAAAGACTTTTATAAATCTCATGATAACCACCAAGTAAAATGTACAATAGATGCACCAAAAATAATAAGAAAGGAATCAAAACATACAACTAGAGAAAATCACTTAGTCACAAAGGAAGCCTAGAAGCAAGGGAGAAAGAGAGAAGGTTGGGGGAGAGAGAGAGAGAAAGAGAAAGGGGAAAAAAGGAAGGAGGGAAGGACCAAACTACTCAATATTAGAAAATCAGTAATAAATTGGTAGTAATAAGACTCTACCCATCAATATTTACCAATGTTACTAAATGCTCAAAAAACACAGAGTGACTTACTGGACTGAATAAGAAAACCAAGTATATGCTGCTTATAAGGAACTTGCTTCACTTCTTAGGATATGCATAGACTGGAAATGAAGGGATAGAAAAAATGTTACATGCAAAAGTAACACAAACACACACACACACTCCAAAATTCCCAGCAGTAGCCAGATGTAGATAAAATAGACTTTAAATCACAAACAGCAAAAAGAGGCAAGAAAGGTCATTATGTAATGATAAAACCATCAATTCAATAAGAAGAAATAACAATCCTAAATATGTATTCACCAACTATTGGAGCATCTAAATATATAAAGCAAACATTAATAACCCTAAAGGAAGAGAGGGACTCCAATACAATAACAGTAAGGGACTTGAACATCCCACTCCAGCAACAGACAGATTAGCCAGAGAGTCAACAAAGAAATGGCAGAGTTCAACTAGACTCTATACAAAATGAACTTAACAAACATCTACAAAATATTCCATCCAACATTTACAAAATACACATTCTCCTCACAGCAAATAGGACATTATCCATGATAGATCATATAGTAAGTAGTTCATAAAACAAATCTCAACAAATTTTTGAAAATTAAAACTATATGAAGTAACTTCAGCCAGAACAATGCAATGGGAAACTGGAAATCACGATAGAATCCAAGATGACAGAGAAGGTTACTTCCAAACAGCTCCATGGTGTGGGACCAGGAAAGAAGGCAAACAGCTTCTCTTTGAGGTCAGTAAAAAATAAATAAAAAATAAGAAATCCTACTGGGACTTAACACTAGACTCTCAGAATACTCTGGGGACACAGAAGATTCAATAGAACAAAAGTTTTTTTAAAAAATAAAAAATAAATAAAAAACACCACCACTGGCACTGGCAGTCTAAGAGACAGAGAGCCTGCATTTCAGGTGGCACTAAGGTGGTTCTTGAAGCACAGAAGATGGTGATTAGGGACATTGTTGAGCTGATCAGTGGGTGAGCTGTTCTTTGCTTTTGTGTGAGAGGGATGCTGGGGCATCTCTCAGTGACCTGCAGATAGCAGGGTCAGCCACCATCTTTTTCCACTGTGCTATGGTGGCCAGCAGGCGTGGGCCCAAAACCGATCACCCAGATCATTGTAATTCCAACTGGGTCTGAAAACCTGACCTAGAAGAGGCCCACCTGTGACTCACCACTCTTCCTTTAACTCTTTACTAATATTTTCCTTAATTCTTTACTAATACTCAGACCTGGAAGATCCTGGTTGTCCCTCACATTTTGAGTCTCATGGTTCACACAATCAGCTAGGGACCGCCAGGGACTTGATCAGTTGGGGGTGGGTATGAATATATGCTTTAGGACTGAGCCCAGGTGGCCAAGATGTGGAAGGTGAATGGGGGACAAAGGACTGGCTTCTCCACCACTCCAGTGGAACCCAGAGAACATTCAAGGGGTACAGACTCCCAGCGTGAAGCGGAAGCAGCCGGGCTCTAGAGGTAAGCACCAGGGGTCTAACTAGACCCAAACACTGCCTCCAGGAGCTCTGCTTCTGGGAACCCCTCTCACAAAACTCTATAGCAATCACTCACTGTGAGTGGAGTAGATAACACTCTCCAACCATCCAACCTCATACTGCAGAGAAGGGAAGCCGAGAACTGACAACAGTGACAAGCTCCACACACGTAAAAAAGGAACTGACAGCCCCCAGCTACTACTCTTGCATGCAATACATACCTCAAGAAAAAAAAATAAAGACAATTTTTCAACCGTTGCAATGAAAATAATCGCTTCATCTTCCATCAAGAAACTTTTTTTTTCAATTTTTGTGTGCTAAGTGGTCCATGGACATTTGAATGTGTACATATTTGTTTGACTCTTCTTATTTCAAGCATTTCTTGAAGGTAGTTATTTCCTTGACTCTTGTTTTTTCATGACATGACTAGAGTTTTTTATTAGTATGCCTTAGTTTTGTTTTATATATTTTTTGTTTGTCTTATATTGTTTTTTCTTCTATTTATTTCCCTTGATTCTATTCCTCTCTTTTCTTTCACTGACAGCCAAATTCTATTATTCTCTCTTTCAGTCTTCCTTTAAATCTTTACTAATATTTTCTCATCCTCCCTCTCAGTTGTTACATCTTGCATCTCCTCTGCATTCTCCCTCTTCATTTTTTGCAATAGTAAACATAATATCTGTACTGCTGGAAACTGCCTGCCATAGCATTTCTGTTTACAATGCCAATTAACATTTTAGATGCCAAAATAGGAAATAAGTATTTCGTTTAATGTTGAATATTGATTTCATTGGTTATTATTATTTGTCTCCCCCTAAAAGCAAGGTACTAGAAATATTCAGGAACACTATATATTCATAGGGGAGAAGCTCTGCCGCCTGAGATTCTTACTGATAAATGGGTAGACAAATAAAAAAAAACATGAAAAATCAAGGGAACAAACAATTTTTAAAAAATCAAAATACCTTATTCATAGAATTTAATGATATTACAGTGGAAATATGTCAGAGAAGCAATTTAGAAAGTTCATAGTTAAACTGATCTGTGAGGTAAAATGTAATGTAAGGAATAAAATCAGAGAGAAAATCAAAGAAGTATAAGATCATTTCAATAAGGAGTAAGAAATCCTGAAGAGGAATAAATCAGAAATTCTCAAAATGAAGGAATCAATAAACCAAATTAAAATCTCAGTGGAAAGCATCACTAGCAGACTAGACCAATTAAAAGACAGAATTTCAGGCAGCAAAGACAAAATATATAATCTAAAAAATAAAGTTGACCATGGAGAAAAGTTGTTAAGAGAACACAAACAGTATTTTTAAGAAATATGGGAAAACATGGAAAGCCCAAACTTAAGATTTATTGAGATAGATGAAGGCTCAGATATAAAAACCAAAAGAATGCACAATCTTTTCAATGAAATAATATCTGAAAATTTCCCAGACCTTAAGAATGAAATGAAAAATCAAATCAAATACAGAAGGATTGCAGGACTCCACATATACAAAAATATACAGAGTGACACCAAGGCACATCATTATGAAAATGCCCTACAGAGTAAGGATAAATTTTCAAGGCTGCCAGAGAAAAACAACAGGTCACATTTAGAGGGAAACTAATTGAATCTCAGCTGATTCTCAACCCAAATGCTAAAAGCTAAGAGGTTGTGGAATGATATATACCAAGCCCTGAAAGCAAATGAATGCTAACCCAGAATACTATATCTGGCAAAATTAAGCTTCAAATTTGATGATGAAATAAAAACCTTCCATGATAAAAGTTAAAAGAAATCATAATGAGAAACCTGTACTACAAAACACACTCAATAAATTATTCCATGAAGTAGTAATAAAAAATAAAATTGATAACAAGCAAAGGAAGGAACTACACTAGAAGAATAATCAATCAAAGGAGACACTAATTCAAATTAAAAGTAAGAAATAAATCAAAATGACAGGGAAAAAATGTCCCTCAATAATAATATTTAGTGTAAATAGCCTAAACTCATTAATCAAAAGATACAGACTGGCAGATTGAATAAAAAAACAAGACCCAACAATATGCTATCTCCAACATATTCACCTCATTGGCAAATACATCCACAGACTGAAGGTAAAAGGATAGGAAAAAACATATCATTCACATCGATCTCATAAACAAGCAGGAGTTTCTGTCTTCATATCAGATAAAGTAAACTTCAAACCAAAGTGAATCAGAAGGAACTAAGAAGGCCAATTCATATTACTTAAAGGAATGATGTATCAACAGGATATAACAATTGTAAATATTTGTACCCCAAACAATGGAACACCTAAGTACATAAAAAAATCCCCTCTGAATTTCAAGAACAAAATAGACCACAACACAATAATACTAGATGACTTTAACATGCCTCTCTCATCACTGAATAGATCCCCTAAACAAAAACTAAATGAAAAAGTTATAAAACTAAGAAATACAATTAATAACTTAGACTTAACAGACATAGAGAATATTTTATCCATCAATGACTGAATACACCTTCTGGTCAGCAGTACATGGCTAATTTTCTAAGATAGAACACATCAAAGATAAGAGGTTTGTTGTGGCTTATGGTTCTGGAAGTCCAAGTTTGAGAGGCCTCATCTGGTGATGGCCTTCTTTCTGGCAGAACCCCAAGGTGATACAGAATATCACATAAGAGAGGAGGCAGCACATGTGTGTGTCCTGGTTCCTCTCCCATCTTTTATGTCACGATCATAATCCTGGGGGCTCCACCTTGATGGCCTTATCTAATTCTAATCACCTCCCAAAGGCCCACTTATAAGCACTTTAATTAATCCAAGCCTCCACCCTCTTAATGCCTCACAGTGGGGATTAAATTTCAGCACATGGGAGTTTCAAGATGTTGGACCAGAGGGAGGCAGCATTCTGTGTTACTCTGTGATCCAGATCTCACCTAGTTGAAATACTTCATCTCTTGAGAGTGTTAGAGGACCCCCTATACAGCTACTCTCTGCAGAAATCACCAGTGCTATGACCCCACGCAGGGTTCTGGGCCTCAGTGTTGGAGCAAGAGCAAAAGCCCTAAGTTCCAGTTCACTCGGTGAGCGCCTTAGCAGAATCACCTATCAACATATCTGCAGACCACCAAGACTTCGCTCTGCTCCCACACAGGTCATTCAGCTGCTACCTACTCACAGTATAATGCCATGGCTCTGCTCCCACACAGGTCACTCAGCTGCTACCTACCCACAGTACAATGCCATCGCCCGGCTCCCCCAACCTCACCAGACACCCGGGCGCTGAAAGCAGACCGCCGCCATCTTGGCTCAACATTCTCACCATATTAGGTGGGGGCAGTTCCCAGATCGGATCTCCAGGGGCCAGTGGATTTTCTCAGAAATCACAGCACTGTGACCACCCATGCAGAAATCAGAGCCTCTGGGCTTGAGTAAGTCTTTGGACTCTGGACCCAAAGCCTAAAATTCTAACTCACGCATGGCTCACAAGCAACTAAGCAACTAACACCTATCAGCACCTCTGCAGAACTCCAGATTGCCCTGCACTCCCACACAGGTCACTTAGCTGCTACCACCCACAGCACAAGGCCATTGTCCAGCTCCCCCCACATCACCAGACATGCCCGTGCTGGAAGCAGAGGGACTCCATCTTGGAAAACCTTCCTCACCATTTTGTGGGGGGGGGTGGCTATCAGATTGCATTGCCATTTGAGCAGGTACCTGATTTCCAATTCCTCCCCACTCCCAACATCATTAACTAGGCACAGTGGTCACCCACCACAAGAAGAGCTCTCAGTTTCACAGGAGTGCAATGTGAACAGGGCACCACCCACCTGGTGTGAGCCTGGGGGTGAGACGTGTGCAGTTGGGACCTGATGAATAAGAGAGGGAAGGGAACTAAAGTCTGGAGCCTAACAGAGAGATAAGGAAATCTCCAGGGAAATCTCCAGGCAAGAGAGGGAGACAATACCGGGGGCTCAAGTCAGACAATGTATGGTCACAAAAAAAGACCCTTGAGGCGCTATTTCCCTGCTGGGGCTGGTGGGCGGCACTTTCCACTTCCAGGCGCTCCACACCAGGTCCAGTCTTCACGTCCTGGTTGCCTACACCATCCTGAGGGCAGAGACACCTACTGGATGAGACAACCCCACCTACTGGATGAGAAGAGAAGGAAACGAATCTCAAAGAGTATTTTTTTTCTCTTCTTCTTTCTCTTCTATCCTTCTATCCTCTGGTTTTCACATTCCCAACATATGTAAAACCAAGAACATTGCATGAAATAGGACTTTGAGGACTGAGTCACCTGAATAATATAATATAGAGGAATTGCATAAGCCCTTTTTTTCTCTTTTTATCTTTTTTCTCTCTTTTTTCTTTCTTTCTTTCCCTTTTTTCCTCTTTCTTTTTCCTTCAGCTTCCAAATTATAATATTTTAACATCCTGTATTTTTCTAAAAACATAAGTGTGTTTGTTTTATGTACTCTACCATCTTCCCACATAATTGTCTACCCCAAATTACCTCCTATCTATTCTCCTGCTACTAACCCTCTTCACTAGATTTCTCCTTCACATTTCCTAAGATGTATTAACTATATACCGTCACATCTTCTCCCCTCAACATATTGTCCTATGCCTGACCCCCAGTTCATTGCCCACCAGCAGAAACTGTAAACCTTTTTATGAAACTACTGATTATATTTTAAATAATAATTGAATCCAACAACTCAACATTTCTGGACATTGAGACTAAACTGTAAATGTCTTAATAACAAAAATTAGTTCATAGGTGATGTATTGTTGATATTGGGATCTGTTAACAATGTCCTTCCTCACAAAGGAAATATCTTGGAAACCTACAAGAGCACTACAAATTTATAGGGTAAAAACAATAACACACCAGATCCAGAGAGCTGGAAAGTGGAAAGGAAGACACATGAGCAACATGAAAAGACAAGAGAAGAAAGTGACCCAAACAAATCAAGACAACACATCATTATAAGCATTGACAGCTACACAGAAAAAAAAATGACAGAGAAAGATTTCAGGATTTAGATGGTTAAAATGTTTTGAGATCTCAAAGAAGACATAAGAGAACAAATATAGGCAGTGAAAGATCACTTCAACAAAGAACTTCATAAACAAATCCAAGAAGCAAAATATCACTTCAACAGGGAGATAGAGGTTATACAAAAATAAAAAATAAAATTTAAAAAAAAAACAGAAATCCTTGAAGTGAAAGAAATAATAAACCAAATTAAAAACTCAAATGAAAGCATCACCAAGAGAGTAGACCACTTAGAAGACAGGATATCAGACAATGAAGATCAAATAAATCATCTTGAAAAGAACATAGACCACACAGTGAAAATGATAAGAAACCATGAGCAGAATATTCAAGAAATATGGGATAGCATAAAAAGACCAAATTTAAGAGTTTTGGGGATAGAGGAAGGCATAGAGGTCCAAACCAAAGGAATGAACCATCTATTCATTGAAATAATATCAGAAAATTTTCCAAACATGAAGAATGAATTGGAAACCTAAATTCAAGAAGTCTACAGGATGCTGAGTGTACAAAATCACAATAGACCCACACCACAAAAATGCCCAACATACAGAATAAGGAGAAAATTTTAAAAGCCACAAGAAAAAGTAATCAGATTACATATAAGGGAAAACAAGTTACATAATGGCAGATTTTTCAACACAGACCCTGAAACCTAGAATATCCTGGAACAACATATATCAAGTTCTGAAAGAGAATGGGTGCCAACCAAGAATCTTGTATCCTGCAAAATTAAGTTTTATATTTGAAGATGAAATAAAAACATTCCATGATAAACAAAAGTTAAAAGAGTTTATAGCTAGAAAACAAGAACTACAAAACATCCTTGGCAAAATATTTCATGAAGAGGAAATGAAAAACAGCAATGAAAATCAGCAGAGGGAGGTAGTACACTAAAGGAATAACTAATCAAAAAGGAAAACCAATTCAAGTAAAATAAGAAACAATAAACAAATATGTCTCAAAAGTAACCCTAAATGTTAATGGCTTAAACTCACCAATCAAAAGACATAGGCTAGCAGATTGGATTTTTAAAAAGACCCAACAATATGCTGCCTCTAGGAGACTCATCTGATAGGAAAAGACATACACAGACTGAAGGTGAAAGGTTGGGAAAAATCATACCACTCACATGGACTGTGGAAGCAAGCAGGAGTTTCCATCCTCATATCAAATAAAGTAGACTTCAAGCCAAGGTTAATTAAAAGGGATAAAGATGGACATTACATACTGCTCAAGGGAACCATACACCAACAAGACATAACAATCATAGATATATATGCCCCACACAATGGTGCAGCTTCTCAACTTCAGGAGTCAAATTGACCACAATACAAAAATCTTGGGTGACTTTAAAACACCTCTCTCACTGTTGGATAAATCTTCCAAACAAAAGTTGAATAAAGAAACTATAGAACTCAATAACACAATAACTTAGACTTAACTTACATATATAGAATATTTCAACCTGCATCAAGCAGATAAACTTTCTTCTCAATAACACATGATCCTTCTCTAAAATAGACCATATACTATGCCACAAAGCAACTCTTAGCAAACACAAAAAAATAGAGATAGCTACATGCATTTTATCAGATCATAACAGAATGAAATTGGAAATCAATGACAAAATTAAAAATAAAAATTTCTCCATCACATGGAGACTATACAATATGCTACTGAATGAACTATTGGTCACATAAGATCTCAAGGAGAAGATTAAAAAATTCATAGAGGTAAATGAGAACATAGACACAACATATTGAAATCTCTGGGACTCTAAAAAAGCAGTACTAAGAGGAAAATTCATTGCATGGAGTTCATTCCTTAAAAGAAGAAAAAGTCAACAAATAAATGACCTACTACATCTCAAAGCCCTAGAAAAAGAAGAACAAACCAGCAGCAAAAGCAGTAGAAGGCAAGAAATAATTAAAATTAGAGCTGAATCAATGAAATTGAAACAAAAGAAACAATTGAAAAAATTTACATAACAAAAAATTGGTTCTTTGAAAAAAATAAATAAAATTGACAGACCTTTAGCCACACTAAGGAAGAGAAGGAGAGAGAGAACTCAAATTACCAGCATACATGATGAAAAAGATAATATCACAACAGACACTACAGAAATACAGAGGATAATTAGAAATTATTTTGAAATCTTACCCTCCAATAAAATAAAAGACTTTGAAGGCATTGACAAATTTCTTAATTCATATGATTTGCCCATATTGAGTCAGGAAGATATACACAATTTAAACAGACCAATATCAAGTGAGAAAATAGAAGAAGCCATCAAAAGCTTACCAACCAAGAAAAGCCCAGTTCTACAAGCCAAGTTCTACAAGACCTTTAAAGAAGAACTAATACCAATACTCTCCAATTTATTTCAGGAAATAGAAAAAAAAGAGGCAGCACTTCCAAACTCATTCTATGAGGCCAGTATCACTCTGATCCCAAAACCAGGCAAAGACATATCAAAGAAAGAAAACTTTAGACCAATATCTCTAATGAACATGGATGCAAAAATTTTCAATAAAATTCTGGCAAATCAAATACATAAACATATTAAAAACATTCTGCGCCATGATCAAGTGGGATTCATCCCAGAGTTGCAAGGTTGGTTCAACATACGGAAATAAATTAGTGTAATTCATCACATCAATAGACTTAAAGATAAGAATCATATGATCATCTCAATAGATGCAGAAAAAGCATTTGACAAAATACAGCATCCCTTCATGTTCAAAACACTAAAAAACTAGGGATAACAGGAACATATCTCAACATAAAAGCTATCTATGCTAAGCTCCAGGTCAACATCATTCTAAACAGAGAAAAATTGAAGGCATTCCCTCTAAAAACTGGAACAAGACAGAGATGCCCTCTTTCACCACTTCTATTCAACACTGGCAAGAGCAATTAGACAAAAGAAATCAAAGGAATATGTATAGGAAAAGAAGAACTTAAATTATCACTATTTGCTGACAAAATGATTCTATACCTAGAAGACCCAGAAAACTTCTAGAACTAGTAAATGAACTTAGCAAAGTAGCAGGATATAAAATCAAAAGCATTTCTGTATATCAGTGACAAAGCCTCTGAGAAGGAAATGAGGAAAACTACCCCATTCACAATAACCTCAAAAAAAAAAAAAATAAGACACTTGGGAATCAACTTAACAAAAGAGGTGAAAGATCTATACGATGAAGATTACAGAGCCCTAAAGAGAGAAATCAATGAAGACCTTAAAAGATGGAAAGATCTACATTGCTCTTGGATAGGCAGAATTAATATTATCAAAATGACCATACTACCAAAAGCACTATACATATTTAATGCAATTCTGATCAAACTCCCAATGGTATTCCTCATAGAAATAGAAAAATCAATCATGAAATTCATCTGGAAAAATAAGAGACCCAGAATAGCTAAAGCAATCCTTAGCAGCAAGAGTGAAGTAGTTGGCATTGCTATACCAGACCTTAAACTATAGTACAGAGCAATAGTAACAAAAACAGCATGGTATTGGCACCAAAACAGACTGGTAGACCAAAGTACAGAATAGAGGCCATAGAAACTAACCCACAAAATTACAATTATCCTATATTAAACAACAGTACCAAAAACATGCACTGGAGAAAAGATAGCATTTTCAACAAATGGTGCTGGGAAAACTGGAAATCCATATGCAACAAAATGAAATTAAACCCATATCTCTCACCATGCACAAAACTTAACTCAAAATGGATCAAGAACCTAGGAATTAAACCAGAGACTCCATGTCTAATAGAAGAAAAAGTAGGCCCTAATCTTCATCATGTGCAATTAGGCCCCAACTTCCTTAATAAGACTCCTATGGCGCAAGAGTTAAAACCAAGAATCAATAAATGGGATGTAATCAAACTAAATGTTTTTTCTCAGCAAAAGAAATAATCTGTGAGGTGAACAGAGAACCTATATCCTGGGAGAAAATCTTTACCCTTCACACATCAGATAGAGCACTAATCTCTAGGGTATATAAATAACTCAAAAAGGTTAGCACCAAAAAAAAAACAAATAATCTAATCAATAAATGGGCCAAGGACCTGAACACACTCTTCTCAGAAGATGATATACAATCAATCAACAAACATGAAAAAATGCTCATCATCTCTAACAATTAGAGAAATGCAAATCAAAACTACTCTAAGATATCATCTCAATCCAGTCAGAATGGCAGCTATTATGAAGACAAACAACAATAAGTGTTGGCAAGGATGTGTGGGAAAAGGTACACTCATACATTGTTGGTGGGACTGAAGATTCGTGCAGCCAATATGGAAAGCAGTATGGAGATTCCTTGGAAATCTGGGAAGGGAACCACCATTTGACCCAGCTATCCCTCTCCTTGGGCTATACCCAAAGGACTTAAAAACAGCATACTACAGGAACACAGCCACATCAATGTTTATAGCAGCACAATTCACAATAGCTAAACTGTGGAGCCAATCTAGATCCTCTAATCTTCAGTGGATGAATGGATTAAAAATGAGACATATATACACAATGGAATTTTACTCAGCAATAAAATAAAAATAAAATCATGGCATTTGCAGGTAAATGGATGGTATTGGAGAAGATAATGCTAAGTGAAGTTAGCCAATCCCAAAAAACCAAATGCCAAATGTTTTCTCTGATATGAGGAGGCTGACTTATAGTGGGTAGGGAGGTGGAACATGGGATAAATAGATGAATTCTACATAGGGAAGAGGGTAGGGAGGGAAAGGGAGGAGGCAGGGGATTAGCAAGGATGGTGGAATGTGATGGACATCATTATCCAAAGTACATGTATTTAGACTCAAATTGGGTGTCAACCTACTTTATATACAAACAGAGATATGAAAAATTGTGCTCTATATGTGTAATAAGACTTGCAATACATTCTGATGTCATGTATTAAAAAAATAAAATCAATTTAAAAATGAATGAAAAAAAATTTCAGCACATGATCACTTGGAGCACATACTCAAACTATATCCAAAACATAACAAAGAATAAATGCCATCATTTCAAATTCTAGGGTACTGTGTCTTTGAGGACCATCAAAGCCTTTATCTCAGGAAATAAGTCTCCATATACATACATTCAAAGGCATTTAATACATAGAAATGTAGATAGCTCAAATTTACATAATTTCAAATTTTGGTTTAGAGTAACTGGCATTCCTTTCACTTCTAATTGATTGAAAAGTTGACTTTATATATCTAATCAGTTATTTAAATTGCTGATTGAAACCATTTTTTAAAGAGGCATGTGATTTTTACATGCTGAAATCATCTACTAGAAATTTCTTTAAAGTGAAACCCTTAAATTTTACATTATATTAAAAGCATGTGATAAAGGGGATTTATTATAGTCATATGATAGTAATTCAAGGTTATAAGGTCCTATCAAAAAACTTAGCAGAACTTTCAAAATCCCTTAAGATTCAGCAAACAACCAACTAGGACCATGCTATATGGTGAAAACCTAAAGTGATTCTTAAGCACAATCTCTTCCCCAGTCTTCCAGACTGCATTTTGGAGGTGAGGATAGATGGGAGAGAGACACAGTTAGCTTCACAGTTGCTTCCATAATAAAAACAATAAAAACCACAAAAGCAAAAATTGACAATATCTTCTTTAGTGTGAGACAGGCAAAATATAGATTCATAAGATACTAAAGGGCCTCTTAAAAATTTTGAAATTGCTCTGTAGTAAAATTTGATTAACATCAGGATAAACACAAGGTTGTTCACTTATAGTAGGCTTATGGTTGTCTTGGAAATGCTAACCAATACAATTACATAGATAGGTAGATAGATAATATAAAAGTATAAATATGCAAGTACACACATGAGCAACAATTTACCACAATTTCGAATAACATATTTGTCTACTTTAAAACCCAAGAAAAAGTATTGAAAAACTATTAGAAATAAAAAGAACTCAGGGCAGAGCTCAGCAGAGCTTGGCTGGCTGCCCACTTGGGCTCGGAGCGGCCAGCTCGAGCAGACCCAGGCCGCTCGGATGCGCGTGTGCATCTGCTTGGGCACACAGCTACACACCTGGCGAGAGGACCCGCCCCCCCACACCCGCTACTCCTCCCTGGCAGGGTGCATGCAGATGCCGCCTGCAGCTGAGCCCCGCAGACCTGAGCCAGGAAATGGCCTTCCTGAGTGGCATGGCCCACTCCCTGGTGCAGTTGGGCCTACACTTAAAAGCAGACCAGAAGAGCTTTTTACAAAACTGGAGAAAATTGGAAAGGGCTCTTTTGATGAGGTGTTCAAAGGTATTGACATTCGGACTCAAAAAGTGGTCGCCATAAAAATCACTGAACTGGAAGAAGCAGAAGATGAAATAGAGGACAGTCAACAAGAAATCACAGTGCTGAGTCCGTGTGACAGTCCGTATGTAATCAAATATTATGGATCCTACTTGAAGGATACTACATTGTGGATAATAATGGAAAACCTTGGCGGAGGCTCTGCATTTGATCTATCAGAACCTGGCCCTTTTGATGAAACTCAGATTGTCACCATATTAAGAGAAATTCTGAACGGACTTGATTATCTGCATTCAGAGAAGAAAATCCACAGAGACATCAAAGCCGCCAACGTTCTGCACTCCGAGCTTGGAGAGCTGAAGCTGGCTGACTTTGGAGTGGCGGGCCAGCTGACAGATACCCAGATAAAGTGGAACACCTTCGTGGGCACCCCCTTCTGGAGGGCGCCCGACGTCATTAAACAGTCAGCTTACAACTCCAAGTGGACATCTGGTCACTGAGTATAACAGCTATAGAACTGATGAAAGGGGAGCCCCCTCATTCCGAGCTGCATCCCATGAAGGTTTTATTCCTCATTCCAAAGAACAACCCCCTGACGCTGGAAGGAAACTACAGCAAACCACTCAAGGAGCTCATGGAGGCCTGTTTGGACAAGAAGCCAAGCTTTGTGCCCACTGCTAAGGAGCTGCTGAAGCACAAATTCCTAACGCGCAATGCAAAGGAAACGTCCTACTTGACCGAGCTCATCAACAGGTGCAAGAGGGGGAAGGCGCAGCAGAGCAGCGGACGACTCTGGCTCTGACGCGGAAACACATGGCCAGGCATCTGGAGGTAGCGACTCCAGGCAGGGACAGGATCTTCACCATCCGAGCGAAGGATCCCAAGACTCTTGAAAACGGAGCTCTTTGGGCATCGGATTTGAAAAGAAATATGATGAAAGACATCTCAAAGACGCCTATCTCTCAGTGTTTATCAACGATTATTCCTCCTCTGTTTGTGGAGCTGAAGGAGAAGAGCCAAGCG
Organism: Urocitellus parryii; assembly: GCF_045843805.1. Lineage (NCBI taxonomy): Eukaryota > Metazoa > Chordata > Mammalia > Rodentia > Sciuridae > Urocitellus > Urocitellus parryii. The sequence continues at coordinate 37,465,920 of NC_135540.1, read as the reverse complement.
TGTGGAGGGAACCTGGGATCCCTCCATAGAGGAGCTGCGATGCCATCTACCTGGCAGAAGAGGCCTGCCCCAGGATCTCCGACACCATGGAGGCCCAGCTGGTGCAGCAACTGCAGAGATATTCTGCAAATTGTGAAGGAACTTCATCCCACTGATATTCCTTTGGCATTTGGGATTTTGTTTTTCCTCCTTTTTTCTGCATCCAACTTTTGAAAGTCAATGAGAGCATTTGACAACTCTCCTGGAGGAAACTTGGAGGGCCACCCCCAAGGCCAAACCATCCAGGGACACACTCAGCCCTCCCTGTGCCATAGCCTGATAAGGTCTCTTGCATGGGGTGGTAAGAGCCAGTTCCTTCAAGCAATTATTTTATCTTTTTTATTGTTTTTAATTTTAACCATAGTGCACATATTCAAGGAAAATGTCTTTGATAACAAAACCCCTGAAGTGTATATTTGGGATTATGATAAGGCAACTAAAGACATGAAACCTCAGGTATCCTGCTTTAAATCGAAAACTCTGCTAGGAGATGGAGAATTGCTTGTGGATCTGTGTACAGATTTGTAGTTATTTTTACAGAAACCTTTTTTGCGTGCATAAGGAATCACTGTGTACAAATCTGCCAAATGCTTCTGTAGATAATGTGCGTGGAGTAAATATTTGACAGGCCATAACTTGAGTCTATTGCCTTGCCTTTATTACATGTAAATTTTGAATCATGTGACCAGTGATTTGAGTTTTATTTTGTATTTGCAGGGTTTGCCATTAACAATAATTAATGCCCCTCTATGGAACACTCCTGTATGAACCTCCACAGATGTAATTGTCCATCTCATTTGCCCCTCACCCCTTTTGGTACATTTAGGAATTGATTTCATTTTTAATCGATGGTACTTTCTTATTAGTGTTTGTAATTGAAACATATCTTGTCTCATAAAACTTTAAATTATTATTCTGAGTTTCCCCAGACGAAGCGTTCTCATCTAACCCTTGTTTGGAGACATGCACTTAGTGGACTGTCCTGCCCACACAATTTTCTGTTGCACCTCTTAGCGGAATCTGCATATCATCTTTCCCACCTGGAAGTATCTGGATGCTTATACCAATCAATTTTATAACACACACACACACACACACACACACACACAGAGAACTCAGTAATATGGTTAGCTAAAAAATAGACACAAAAAAATTCAAAAACGTCTTGGTAAAATAACCATCAATTTGAAAATACAAAGAAAAGGAAAAGATTCACAACAGTTTAAAACAAAATCTATGAACAAATTTAGTAAGAAATGTGTGACACAAACTATAAAAAGACTAGAATGAAAGGAGAGTTCCAATGCTCCGTAATGGCAAACCTTGATTATTTGAAGGTTTGTTTTATCCAAATTAATATTTGAAGTTGACGCAATGCCTATAAAAATTCCTGTGAAATTTCGAGAGAGAAAGGATTTTGTTGCTAAAACCATTCTTAAATAGTTTTCCAACCAAGGGTTAGCATCTTGACATATAAATGGGGAGAGTGTTATAGTTTGGATATGAGTTATGCCCCAAAGCTCTTGTGTTAATTCAGAAATGTTTAGAGGTAAAATGATTAGATTATAAAAGCTGTAACCTAATTAGTCCATCCTAGTTTGAATGAACTGACTGGATGGTAACTTTAGGCAGGTAGAGTGTGGCTAGAAGAGTTGGGTCACTGGTGGCATGCATGCCCTGCAAAAGCCCATCTTCACTCGATTCCTCTCTCTCTCTTCTTCCTGACTCTACAATGAAGGGAGGCAGATTTCCTCTATTGGGTCCTTCCTTCATGATGTGCAGCCTCACCTCCAGCTCACAGCAATGGAATCAGCACTCTATGGACTGAGAGACCTCTGAAACTGTGAGCCCCAAGTAAACTTATTGTCCCCAGCTGGCCAGGCGGGCAACTACAAAACCACACAAACACAGAAAGACCTTTTTGGGGGGTCAAGGATGGCTCTGAGACCTCAGGTTTCAGCTCCCACGCTGGAGGGCAAGGGGAGCAAGGGAGGCAAGAGAGAGAGCACACCGTGAACCCCTCTATTTATTTAGGGGAAAGGCATTAGATGGAAAGTTCCACTCAAATAAGGCAAGAGATCAGGTTTTGAAAGGTGGAGTCTTATTGGTCCTGTGGTCAGGAGATTGACTGACAGCTTGGCAAGTCACTCCCATCTCAGCTGCTGTGTCAGAGAGAGAAAAGGCACACATGCTCCCATGTTGAGAGCCACAGCCAAAGGAGCCCCAGCAAACTTCCAGCTGCCAGCAAACTTACAGCTGCCAGTTGATGATTGGCTCAAAGCGGCCCCAGCAAACTTCTAGCTGCCAACTGATTGGCTCCTCTGAGGTAATGCTCATTGGGCTGTTTCCCTGCCCTTTCAGACCACGGAGCTGCTCATTGGGGGACTTTTTTTGGCTCTGCCCACGTGACCCAGCCAATCAGCCTCAAGAGCAGGAGGAGTGGGGGAGGTTGAGAGGCTTGTAGGAAGCCGGTGGTGGCAGTTGGGCTCTGAAGGTTTTTCCTGAGGAGCTGTGTGGTTTGGTGTGTGTGTTCTAAAAATAAAGTTTGTTTCTTTTGACAAGTGGCTCCTGAATTGTGCCCAGCCAGACTTCAGCACTCTCACAACCCAAAAAAGCACCTAACACCAGACTATATGCTCAAATGCTCATAGCTCACACACACAGTCCATGGATGCTTCTTGACAACTTATCCTCCTCTAAGTTGTTGTTTTCAGGTGTTTTGGTAACTGTGACCCAAAAGCTAACTAAAACAGGGATGGGGAGTTGTACAAATGTTCAGTCATAACAATGAGTCTATTTTTTAAAAAGTATGATGAGGTAAGGACTTTTCCTACTGGATATTCCAATGTACAAAAATAAAATCATAAAACAATGTATAAAAATAAAATCATAAATACAATGTTTTGTTCCAGGGTTAGTGAAAGGAATATTATTAAAAGAGATTCAATTATATAAAAGAATTTAAGATATGATCAAATGGTGGCTTTAAATCTATGTTAAAAGATTTATTAATCAATAAACTTATTTAGGGGTAATTATATGTAGTCATTTGAGAAAAAAATTCAGTTGGAGCTTTATATTCTGCCAAAATAAATTCCATATGGATTAGAGAATTGATGTAAAAAGAAAATTAGAAAACAAATGGGTAAATAAAATGAGTACTTTTATGATGGAAGAATGGTTTTAAAATCTTTTAAAATCATTCAGGATATCACCATGACTAGGGTCCTGAGGAGGTCCCCCAAAAGGGAAATGGACCTCAAAACAGGTCCTAATGGTCCTTGACATCATTGTAAAAAGGAACTGAAGCTATGGGTCAAGGAGTTACAGATTGAATTTATTAAGAAAGAAAGAAATACTCTGAAAGAAGGTGGAGTATGGGTGTTGGAGAGGAATGTGATAACTGCAACTAACTATATTCCCATATGTAACATAAATAGTACAAGGACATGACCTAAGAGGGTGTTTGGGGCTCTCCTTGTGTTAATAACTGAGCATGTTGACGATTACCAGGACGGGTAGAGGAGTCAAATACTGATGTGTCAATTGCTATCAGGAGGAAGCAATTATTTTCTTCTGTTTTGTTTTTATGTGTTCAGTTTTGAGCATAGTACATTGGTAGACCTGTGGGTAAGGTCTAATCATTGGCTTGCTTAATAGTGCTGTTTGTGGTCATGATATGTAAAAGTGACTTTAAATCCAAACTTTAAATCCACATGGAAGTGGACTTTAAATCTGGACTTTAAAACGTGGCCACTCTTGTGTTGTCCCTCATGTCTCCCTTCTACCTATCCTTATATCTCCTATCCAATCTTGAAGAGCCTAAGACATGTTGAACCAACTTTCTAAAAAATATCAAAGTTTTTAAAACCCAAAACATGTACATGATGTAAGAGATAAGGAACAAACTAGAAAAACATTTGCAACAAGTACATAGAAAAGTTTATTATTCCAAGTACTCTTAAAATATCTGAGGAAAAGAACAACTAGTAAAGGACATAAAGAAGCAACTCGTAAAAGGAGAAAAAGTGTGTAGCTTGGTAGACAAACAGGAACTCCAGAGCCAGACTGTCTGTGTCCAAATGGGCCTTTTGCCAGTGTTTAACCCTATGACCTTGTCAAGGTACTCACCTGTCTGTGCCTTTGCTCTCTCGCCAATTTGTTCAGTACAGGTTTACCCCACTAAATTTTCTTAAACTAAGATACACTTCTAGAAATAGAGATTTTTAGTTTAATATGAAGTTTTTAAAATGTTCACATCAGAACATTTACTAACTTTGAAATATTTGATAAAATGGCATTTCTTGTTACTTTTAAGCATGTTCAATAATGAAACATGTAAGTGTTCAAAGATAGTAATTTCAGTGATAAAGGGAATAGTCTTTACATTTTCATTCTTGAGGATTCTGGGGTTTGAAATGTTGGTGTTTCTATGTCAGCAGTGCCACAACCACAGGGTTTCCCTTCTCTGATTCTCCGTTTCCTAGGTTACTATCAGAGTACCACCCTACAGATGAGGGTGAAGAATAGATGCTGACATTGTAATCCTTAGGAATGGTTTGTCAGAAGCCAATGCAAAGATGTGAAAGCTAAGTCTTTTAGTTAGTTTTCTGCTGTGATGACAGAATACCTGAGACTGGGTAATTTATAAAGAAAAGAGATTTATTTGACTTATAGTTCAGCAGGCAAGGAATTCCAAGAATACAGCATTTGAGAAGGGATCTAATGCTGCATCATCCCATGGCAGAAGGCAGAAGGGTAGGGGAGATGAGAGCAAGGGAGAAAAGGTCTGAACCTGCTTTTATAGCAAACCCACCCTCATGATGATCATTCCACTCCTGTAACAGTGACATTAATCCATTCATGAAAGCAACACCCCCATGATTCAATCACCTTTCATTGGGCCTCACCTCCCAACACTGCCACACTGGGACCTAAGCTTCCTACATGGACTTTTGTGGACACCTTCTAACCACAACAGAGAGCCCCTCTACAGCTGAGCTAGACTTGGGCTTTTTTAGAACCCTGGGGATGTATTTCATTCTACCCATATACCTTCAATGCCAGTATGTGGCCTCAAAGGTTAAATACATGGTCAGAGAGAAGGCAGAAACTCATAGGTATGTAGCTGCCATGCTCTGGAATCATCAGAAGAGCTCTGGCTCATTTGCATGAGCACGTGAATTGTCCTCTTAGCTGACAATGGAGGGATGGCTCCATTTATAAGACAGCTTCTCACTTGTAGTTTAATGTACCTGAAATATCCAATTTAAACTGGACCTGATACTCATTCTTACTGTGCTTCCACCTGGATGTTATGACCATCACACAGTATATAAAAGAATATGGACTAATCAGATACTGGTAGTTAATGTAGAAAAAAAAAAAGCTTAACCTTTCCAAATGGCTACTACTTTAGAAGGATTAAAGCAATCAAAAACTTTTGGTACAGAAATTAAAGATATTATGAGAGCAAGTATCATTTATTAAATGTTTACTCTTGGCCAGTGACTATGTTGAATACTCTATGTTCATGTGCCTGATTTAAAAATAAAGGAGATATATATATGTATTTGCCTTTGAAATCATATGAAAGTACATAACAAACCCAATTCTGCCAAACTGACAAGGAAACTCAATCTCCATTGATGAGAACTCAATCTCTATTGATGAGGATTTCACTCTTCCTGGTGTTATCAAAAAATATGTAAGGCTTAGGAGGTTTCTAGAAAATAAGGGGCAATTACTATTCTTAGGTCCACTTTTATTGCTAGTATTATAAGTTTTCATAAAATTGTTTAAACACTGTAATCTTTTCACAAACAGGCAGTTATAGCATTCCCACACTTGAGACTGGGAGCACCATTAAGTGCCTACCAAGGTCATGCCACCTCTGGCTGTTGCCACATATCAGGACTTGAGTTCCTGTTGCTCCTGGGACCTGCAGATCTCTGAGCCCTTCCCAGTATAAGAAAAGAATCTTTCCTGCTTCTTTCTACTTTCACTTTCCCTTCCTTCTTCTAGAATATTTTCTAAAATGAGCTCAAGTTCACAAACTACCAAAAAAAAAAGCCATAAAAGAAAATCACCTTCATATTCCATTCCACCCTGTACCCCCAAAACAGAAGAATTTAATTCAGACTACCTTGAAGAAGGAGAGGAAGAGAAGAAAGGGGATGGGAGGAGAGGAGAAGGAAAGAAGAAAGGATAAAAGTAAAAGAGTTATCATCCTACTCTTTCTGATTTTTCAACATTAAGGAAAATAAAATATAAATTATTGTCCTTGTGACACATACATTATCTCATTCAAGCTTCTAACCCTATGAAGTAAATACATTTTTTATTCTCCTTTTACAAGTAAACAAACGGAGGTTTAGTGTAAACATGCTGCTCAAGTACATACAGCTAAGGAATGATGAAGCCTGGAATGAAACCCAAGTCCACCCAGTTCTAGAACCCATCCTAGTGACCACTACAAAACAAAACAAAGTCTTCTTTTGTAGAATCATATAATCCTTTGAATACTAAATTGCATCAGAAACATCATTTTTAATACTGCCAATAACGGGCCCAGCTCATAAAAGCTGCTCAAAAAACATATGCCATTTCAAGAACAATTAAATAATAGTTTCTTAATACAAATTTGTTTTTTCTAGATTGTATTTTTCTGCATATGATTCCCTAAAATAATATTTTATCAAGGAAAAACTGACAGTATTAAAATTTATATAACACTTCCTTTCCTGAATGAAATTCTAACACCTTTAAAACCATTAACTACTGGGCGGGGGTGTGGCTCAGTAGTAGAGCACTTGCCAAGCATGCTGAGGCACTGGGTTCCATCCCCAGCACCACATAAAAATAAAAACAAATAAAAGAAAGGCCTCTACAACTAAAAAAATTAAAAAATTTTTAAAAACCCTTCAATTACTAAGGGTCATAAGGGTCAAAAGATCATCCTATAAATTAATTTCAGTAGATAAAGGAGTACAAAAGAAATAAAAATCCTTTGCCAAAGTGCACTCCAGAAGGAGAGAAGAATGGAAGCCTAATTCAGTTCAAAGTTGTGTGTATCTGGGCACCTTATGACACAGTGAGGATTTTGTTTATTCACAAAGAGAAAGGGATAGACTGTCTCCAGGTGGCTCATAGCTGCTTCTTTTATTCCCCCTTTTAAATAATAATAAGTATTCATCTTTTCAAAGAACCAAAATGAAACTTGAGAATTTTATATAATAAAAAAGGGTAAAGACTCAAAGAAAAGTAGGTACATGGTCTTTGAATTATCTATTCTTTGTAGTCCCTTGGGAGAAAGCTGGTATATATCATAAATTTTTGCTGTTCACTGGCTACTCCTTTTCATTAATTCAGTTTCAGTCTGGACAGGAAAATTCCTTATGGCTCTCCTGAGACCTCTGAAATTTTTCCAAGTGACTAGGAGAAAGGTTTGTTTCATTCGGGGGCTGCTCCTGATTGGCAAGCAAAGGCTGGAAATGTTAATGTAGACATTGACAAAGCATTTTCTACATACTTTGAAATTCTTCCTACACCTTCCAAAACACATCGAATGTGTCAAAGGCATCCAGAAAATCAGATTGGTTTCTGCTGACACTATCCAGCACTTACACCAAAGTACTCAGTAACTTTCCTGGCATCTTTTTTTAATTTTAATTTTAATTTTTTTTTGCATTCTCACAGATGAAAATCAAATACAAACTGTTAAAGAGGGCTTACTAACTTTTAAGACTACTCTTGGTCTAAAGTCTCAATTTTTGCCAAGAAGAGAATGAGTGATAATCTACTGTTTTAGAAAGCGTCTAGGGGGTTTCTGTTACTGTGAGGGTTGGTTACTGAACTGGAGGAAAATCACACTATTTTTTTAAATCAATACTTATAAAATACTTAAACTGCGGACAGCACCACAACTTGTAGGAGCAAGTTCTACCTGGACTCTCAGCCCCACATAGCAAACCAGGACTGCCATGTTCCAGTGTTTATCTTAATATCTGACAGGTTACTATAAAAGCAGGGAATAAATTAAATGAGACTGCCCACTAATGAGAAAATTAGTTAAGAATTGCCACAATGACCATGATCTTTATAATGAATAATATATGCAATATATTATTAATTTAATTTTGAATATATAGAGCCAGGCATGGTGCTGGTGTATACCTGTAGACTCAGCTACTGGGGAGGCTGAAACAGGAGGATTGCTTGAGGCAAAGAGTTTAAGACCAGTATAGGCAACAGAACAAGAGTCCATCTCAAAAACAAAGGAATTTTGAATATGAATATTATACACAACAAAGTACAAAGAATATAATGTGTTTCTGGTGATTATTTCTAATCCAGCATCAGAAAGATGCTGGAGAGATCTTTTGAGACCAAGGATTAGGGCAGAGATTTATATCTATCCAAATATAGATGTGAATGCAGGTGTGTATACAAATCCAGACACATCAACATGGTTGGGTTTTGATTTTGTTTTTACTTTTCCATAATAATTTGCTAATCTTTTTTCTCAGGATTCTTGTTCATACACCCTGATGCCTGTGGAATGATTATTTGCATCTCTCTTACTGCAGTTTCTCAAAGTTCACTTTATCATCTTTGCCTCCAAAGGTGTTTAACTTCCTATCCTGAAACAGTGTGTCTATGACTATTGCCTTGAATTAGAACTTATTTCTCCTTCTGTTTTCTTTCCTCTCTCCCAACCCTCCTGTCATAAAATTATAAGGGTCCACATTGGGAAAGCGAAGTAAGTGTCCAAACACCTCAGAATTCTGCCTACTACTCAAAACCATGCATCTAACTTGTTACATTCACATTTGCAGACTACATGTGCTAATATTTTTTATTTGTTGCTATTTAAGATAAAGAACAAAATTAGGATTTTTTTTCCCATTTTCCTCCATGCATACTAAGACTTTACTATTGGCAATATTTCTTCCATTGCTGAGAAAATAGTAAAATTGGAGATGATTTTATACAGAGTATTAAACAAGTTCAAGAAAACTTGCAGTGGTTTGTTTGCATTCCAATAATTAAGATCCCATTGCCATAACTCTTATGAAATATTTCTGTTTCTAAACATATTTTATTAAACAATTCAGTTGAAAATCTCCAAACATTGTACAAAACTCAGTGGGAAGTTCTTGAAAAAAATGTATAAAACTCAGCTCTCTCTCAATGAGATCAGAATCTAAAAAGAAGACACATAAATAATAAAGGATAATTAACTCATTGTAGAAAAAATAATATGGAAGTGGATACTTGCTAGAAATGTAATTCCCTATTGTATCTAATGTAAAACCTGGGGATGAGCATTTATAACATGTGCAATAAGCATTATGGGCAAGGCCCAGGATGATATCAACCATGCCCTCCTTAGCATACACCACTCATAGGAAAAATTCTTCCAAAGGCAAACAAAGAACTCAGAGGTATATATAAGCCCAGATTCCCTCTAAATCAGTAGACAGATGACTCTGTTCTGTCCCCATTGTGCTATTACACACAATAATATTATATCTTACTCCAATAAACTCTTTCAACTACTTTCCTCTGTGTGCCTTCCTTCACACACACACACACACACACACACACACACACCAGCCATCATCTAAAGGTCATATGACACAGATTGTATATATTCAACAAATATTTATTGAACAACTGAAAGAGTGGGTGCTTTGTGATTTGGATTACATAATATGTGTGTGTGCAAAATGCCCAAAGTCCATAATATGATTCATATTACAAAACCAGTTTATTTGCTGCCTGGTTCAAATTTTCTCAGAAATTACAAAATTGAGGAAGACTATATCAGAAGGATAAAAATAAGATGTAAGTATTTTCAGACAAAGTCCCAATGTTTCAAAAAATAGGTATAATGTACATATTAGTTTGAATTAAGAGCAAATTTCACTTAGATAATGATTAATTTTCATGTGAATAGATTTACATGTGGATTTCTCCCATGGTTATAATAATCCTAGAAAAAAATGAATCATTTGGTAGTAATTATTCTCTAGGAAGAGTTTAAGTGGTCTCTTGGAGTCACTTTTTTACAAAATATTTTGATTACTGAATTTTGGAATTATTGAGTATTTTGGCATATTTGTAAGTTGGCCAAATTTTTCAGAAGTCAAATGTCTGAATGGTACGTGTGTTACTCCAAGGAAGAAAAATGGCTCGTGTCCCAGATGGAACAAGCAGAAGAGTACTCCTCAGAATACTTCCCTGAAATCAATAGAAAAGGTCAAGGGTCTAACACTACATCACAACACCTGTATAATTCACCTCACTTCATCTCTACCTGGGCAGCAGATCATCTCACATGATCACATGAAGAGTAAGTATAGCACTAAAAGATATTTTCAGGGAGAGAATATTTCATAATTTTATTATAGTATATTATTATAATTGTTCTATTTTTTATGAGCTATGTTTGTTAATCTCTTACTGTACCTATGTAAAATTAAACTTCATTGTAGGTAGGTATGTATGAGTAAAAAACGTAGTATATATAGTCTGGGACCCTCCATGATTCTAGACTCCACTGGGGGTCTTATCCCCATGTATAAGGGAAGACTACTGTACTAGTGAAAGCAGAGTTTTGAGATGAAACTAGATTCCCCACTTCTGCTGGCAGACGGGGTTTGTGCAGGTTGCAGGCCTTGCCAATTCCCTTCTGGGTTCTTGTATCACAAATTCAGAGAATAAAATCCATGGACAATAACAAAAGCGGAAAGTGAATGGAATAGGATTTATTTAAACGAGAAGAGATAGAACTCTTTCGATGTGGGGAGGGGATCTGATAGTGTTACAAGGCTGGGGTCTTCCAGGAAACTGAGGCAGTGTGAAGACCCCTTCCCTTCAAACCCTGATTCTTGCAATCAAGCCAGAAAGATTTCAGACATGTCACCCAGAATAACAGGCCTGAATGTGTTCAAGGGATAGGAAAAAGGAGACAGTCTCAAGGGAGAGAGTAGGTCCTCTCAAAGGGGAGGGAGTGTGCCTCACCTACACTCCAGCTTTATAGAGAATCCCAGAGAAATTTCCAGGGCCCCACACCGGTCCACCTGTCAATTTTTGACTGACAGCAGAAGACATCAGACGACTCTAAGTTATGTTGGCCCATGCTGACTGGTTCTAGTTGGACTCCTAACTATACATTCTTACAGTGTGTAGGGTTAGGAGAAATTATCCTTATTCCTAAGTTCCAGGATCTGGTCTAGGAAAGGGTCACAAAGATCTTCCCCATCAGGGTAATAACTTGGGTTCCTCTTATCAACAATATTTTGGGGCCTGCATTTTACCTGCAGATAATAGGTAGTTTGCCAAGGAATGTAACATATCCTGTTCACTTAAGCCAGGCAGGGCTGCAGACAAATTGCTTCTTGGAAAAGAAAGCGTGTGTGGGTCAGTAGCATGCACCCATTTTATAGAATTATTTCCTTAACCTTGTGTTCTGTTCCCTCTATTCACATCTGTCTGCCCCCTATCACTGGGGGAAAGAAGCCAATCTGAAAAACCACGTACTCTATTATTTCAGCCATAGAATATTCTGGAGAAGGCAAAACTTCTGTAAAAGAGATAATAAAGAGATTACTGATTTCAGGTACTGTGGGGGAGAGAGGGACGAATGGACAGAGCACAGAGGATTTTTAGGAAAATAAAACTTATTTTATGTTACTAAAATGATAGGTTTGATAAAAACCCATACAAAGTGCAACACCAAGAATGAACCATGATGTAACCTGTGAACTTTGGGTGACAATGACATATCACTGTAGGTTCATGGATTGTAACACATCTCATGCTGGTGCTGGGTGTTGGCTTGAGAGAGAATTCTCATGCGCGGGTCTGGCAGTGTATAAGAAACCTCTGTACTTTCAACTCAATTTCATAGTGAACCTAAAACTCCTCTAAAAAAATAAAGTCTATTTTAAAAGAAAAAAAGATGATAGATGTGCTGGGGAGGTCACATCAAAGGGAAGGAAAGATTTGAAACGCTTGCTTCATTCTTTTCTTTTGTTTTTTTGTGGTACTGGTGATGGAACTCCAGGGGCACTCTACCTGAACCTTTTTTTTTATTTTTTATTTTGAGACAGGGATAGTTGCATACATTGGCCTCAAATTTGAGATCCTCCTGTCTCCGTCTCCCAGAGTCGCTGAGATTAAAGGCTTGCACCACCTCACCTGGTTCTTGCATGTTAACCAAATTTATATTGCATAAGAAGAAAAGGAAATTAACAATTGTTTTAAAAAAACTGGTCACAAGATAACTCTCTGTACTTCTTTCACAACTTTTCTATATATCTAAAATTAGTTCAAAATAAAAATATTTTAAAAATCAGCTGCATCCTGGAAAATGTGTGCAAACAACCCATGGCATAAATCCTATTCCCATTCTGCAAGGACAAAAATGGAGGCCTGGGATGGGTAAGTAGTATGGCTAAGTATTGTTAGAAAATGGCAAGACCAGAATTCCAACTATCACATCCACTGAGAGGCTCCTGTCTCTCCTCTACACCACACTGTGGCAGTGCTCAACAGGGCACTGGTGTATGAGCTGGGAAAGCAATACTAAAATTTCTATTTTCATGTTTATCTTTTTAAACTCAGATAGGGACCAACAAAAAAGAAGTATTTCTATAATTTCATCCTCTACTGAGCAGAGATCATTAATGTATGGTCACTATAACTTGAATCCCAGAGAGCACAATGTCCCAGGCATTTTGAATGAGTGAAAAATCAAGATGATTTCTAAAGATAAAGTAGATTTACAAATTCTTTTCAAAACACTGAGTTGAAAGAGATGTATCCGAAAGATTATAAGATTAATATGAAAATCTTCCATTATTAGATCTGTAAAGCAAAACAGCACTTTTTTTGATACTTTGCATCTACTTATGCAAAATTAGGGTATACATTAATTAAAGCCCCTTTATTAAAAATACCCCACTAGAAAAGCATCTCACAACCATTCGTTGTGATTACTCCTCCAGCTAAAGTGTACAAAAAGGCACCTTTAAAGCATTCCAGTAATTTTTTCTCCCATTGCCCCAAATTTATTCCAAGGTCAGTAAAAGTTTAATTTCTTATTCAAATACTATTCACCAAGCCCCTACTGAGTGTTGAGCACTGTGCCTTCATATTTTTTAAAATAGGCATAAAGCTATTTTCTGTGTCTATTCATTTGAATGATGTCAAGACTGCTTTGAATATTTAAAAGGTCGATAATAAAGTTGATCCAATTAAAGGATTCAGCAAAAAGACTTTCCTAAGATTTGTGAACCTTGTAAGGATTGGCAGGGAGTATTTCAGGACATCTCCTTTATTGCAGTAGCAACTTCATAATAGCAGAGTCATTTGTCACTGAATGCACAGTAGATTCCTTGGAGAATACTCCAGTGAGAACATACATTCCTGTGTGGAGGAAGAGCCCCAGGGTGATTCCAGAACCTGTCCCAGCATTTGGTAGAGAAAGGAACATTGGGTAAAATGCCCTACCTGATATGAGTGTTTCATAAGTCAGACTCAGAATTTTATAACTGAAAGGGACCTTGGAGATCAAAGTAGCTGATTATGGTTGGCATTCTTCTCTCCTGAAAACACACCGAGAGCATTTGTTAGCAAAATGAAATTCACATGTTTATTACCATCAGAACAAAATCTGTTTCTCAGAGGCATGATGCAGTAGTTTTCAGAAAACTCTGTAAGAAATAACATCTCATTGTTTCACTGTCCATTAACTGGAAACTCTTTTACATGAGTCCGACTTCCCTTTCTACAACTTTAAATTGTATAAGTACATTGGTATAAGTTATATCACAGAAGTCAGCTGGCTTTTAAATTAATATTGCCATTCTCTATATGCTCAAAAATCACATTTATTTCACTAATACATAAACTTGGTGCTCTTCACTAAAAGTCTTGCAATGTACCAAATACAGCTAACTCATTCTATATTCTGATTTATTTCCATGAAACAGGATCTCAGAATGAGGGAGAGAATTCTGTTGGTTTGTTTGAGTCATGTGCACTTTCAAATAAATGGAAAATGGAGGGCATCTCTGAAGAGGCAAGAAGAAAAGATCAGAACTTCAATTTTTAAGAGCCCTGAGCCTAAAGACTAAATGCAAAATGTCACAAAACTCATCGCATATAGTATTTTACTTACTATTTCAGCAACACAAAGGCAGCTAATTTTATCTCCTGGTTTCTAATGTCATGCTGGAATGGATGCATACTAATTAGAGATAAAATTTGCCATCCAGGAGTTAAGAGCCAGTTCCCTCTGACTGTAGAGAGGAAGTACTTCCTAAGGAGTCACCATGGCCCTGCTCCCAACCTTGATGCCCTCCAAAAGACAAACTCACCTCAAAGGATATAAACATAAAGTTCCCTAAGGTAAACACAAGTGGTTACAGTTTAGGCTGCTAATTTTTTTTAAAAAATTTTTTTTATTTAAACGTTCTGGCCCTTAAAACCCAATTAAAAGGTGATTTGAGTGTTCTATTCATAGCCCTTCCACTGTGGTGGGCACTGCTCTAAGAGTTTAAATATTAAGTCACTTACACTCCACAACAACCCAGTTTGGTAAATACTATTATCATGACCCGCACTATACACATAAAGAAATTAAGCCACTGAAAATGTAAATAACCTGCCCAAGACCTCTTAGCTAAGAAATGACAGAGGAGATTTGAGCCCAGAAAGTCTGACCCTAGAGCCTGAGCACTTAAATGTTAAGCTACAGTCTTGTGTACTTTGCATATTATAGGTACAGCATATAGTTTATAATATATCATGTATTGTACATTAGGTGCTATGCTAACCTCTGTATGTGTTTGATGCCATTCTATTCCTATCAACCCTATGAAGTGAGTCCTACATTTTACTGATTAGGGAACAGGGTCAGAGAGGCACAATCCCATGTTCATGATCATACTGCCAATAAGTGACAGAATTAACAACCATCCTCAGTCTGACTGCATCCAAAGCCCACAATATAATAATCTCACTGAAGAAAGGAAAAAAGGGGGGGGGCCAAGGAATCCTTTGATGAGGTATGAAGGAACAAGACAAATACCCAATCTTTAGGTTCACCGGACTTTTATGATGCTTTCTCGATAAGGCCTGATAATGAAGCAATTCAAGAGCAGGACTTGGAGAGGATTTCAGCCCAGCCCTTCCTCTTACCAATGAAGTTCAAGAACTCTTGAAGACAGAGATGCAGAACCACCAGAGCTCAAGCTTTGTCCTAATACCATGCTACTTTCTCTCTGAGTGATGCACCCAATTCATTTACCCATTGGTGTTATCAGATAGATACAACTGTATCTATTTCTAAGATGCTTTTTTATTCTTGTGGAGCTCATGAAGTCTTTCTCCTTTGCTGAAATTATCTTTTTTTTTTTTGGTTGTATTATGATTGCTTGAAGGTCACTTTATCCAGCTGAAACATTTTCAATAATTGGACAAAATATTCATGTTTATACTATTTCCTACTTTTGAATCTATCCTCCTGGATTTAAAAAAAATCACTTGCAATGAATCAAGATAATTAACATGACTAGTCCTCTTTAAAGACATAATTTTAATTTGGGGAAAAATGAAGATACCATCCTTAAACAAAGGCCTATAAATCCTCCATGGTTTTCGTTGTGATTGTTAATTGACCAAAATAAAGAAAAAAGCTTAAAGACAATTACCTTTTTTTCCCCCTATTTATGGTGTGACCCAAGTTCATTTTTGTGCCATTCCCCAGGATACCTCTCAAGTCTCTACTTCTTCCATGCTTCCTTTGTGATTTTTGAGGTCATTTTGTCCTTGTTCGAAATCATTCTGGGCCACCTGCCATGTTCTTCTTACCTTGACCCTGCGTTCTTGCCCAGGTAGGGAGAGAGGATGTGGGAAGCAGCCTGCTCCTTTCTCTAATCCTTCAGCAGTAAACAAAGATGGGAAACAGCAGTAACAGCCAATCTACTGCAAGTGTCCAAAGGAGAATTATCCCAGCCCAACCACCTGACCACTTACCTGATTTTCTTTCTTAAGATTTGAGAAGCTGAGCTAGGTCAGGGGCATACGCCTGCAATCCCAGTGACCTGGTAGGCTGAGACAGAAGGAAGGCAAATTCAAGACCAGCTTGGGCAATTTAGTCAGACTCTGTCTCAAAATAAATAGTAAAAAGGCTAGAAAAGGGGCTCAGTGCTAGAGGACCCCTGCATTTAATCTTCAGTGCCACAGGGGGAAAAAAAAGAGTTTGATATTATGGCCTAGTGCTACTGTCACCGGCAGTTAGGTTCATGGTGAATATAATGATGGAGTTTATATTTATAGCTTGGGGTGATTACAGTCTGTGCCTGTGTGCTATTTTACCATCTGAATCTCAGATGTCAATTTGACATTTAATTTATCAAAATGATTAAGATCCTAGGAGGAAGAGATAAGGTAGGGGAAGAGGGTGGGTCGATAAACATCAGGAATTTCTCAGGGAAAAGGATGTAGCCACGAAGTTTTCCAAGGGTTTTATGACCAGATGATGATTGATGGAAAAAGAAAAAGAAAAATGAAGGAGTCGTTCCTCAAGAAGAGGGCAAAGTGGAAACAGAAACAGAGAAAGAGAGAGACAGACTCGGTGCTGATATCCAGAAAGACCCTCCCTTCTCCTCTCTCTAGGATGTTCATGGAATTCTGGGCAGCCCCCGCTCTGTGTCTCAGGGACATTTCTGTCCTGGGCCTCCCTTACAAGACGTGGGGTAAAGCTGAAGGGCACACGATCTTCTGTGTCCCTTTTGACATTTTAAGAGTGAATTAGGATTTGGAAGACTCTGTCTTTGGTGTATCTCCGACACCTGAAGGGGGATGGGCAGGGCATTGATCCGTTGGCATTTGTTAGAGTCACAAATCACCAGCCAATGGCTTCACAAGTGGAGCCTCCTGTTCCCTCTGAGGAGACATCCCCACTTAGGAAAGGTGAACTGAAGTAACCTCAAAAGATGAAGTTCTCCCATACAGCAGATATTTGATCATTTTTTTTTCTTCTTTTTAAAACTTCGGGGAATTATTGTTCTCCTTCTTTGCAGGTTCTTGCTTATTACTAAGGGATTGAGCCTTTTGAAATGTCATTGTCAGCATTTTCAGGCTATGATTTTCCTGTCTCATTAACAAAGACCTCTTGTACTTTCTCTCCCTGCTTTCAGAAAGGTGAGTGCACTTGATCTATTCTTGATGTTCAAATGTAGCTTCCAACCTCAACCTCCCACTGCTGACTTTCTGAACTTGACCTTGGGATGGTCTAGAAATTGAATTTGTCTGTTTAGATAATTCAGTGGTAAGTGCTCTTTTCTTGTGCTGGTCCTATCAATAGTGCTCATATAAAGCTGGGTAATTTCTCCTGTACCCTTAATTTTTATTTTAAAAGTACTTCACTCTTCACAGCTGACATAAACCACTCACCACTTTTTTGTCTCAGTTTGAAGTTTAAGCACTGAGAAAGAACAGCCAATGATTGGAAGGTTAAATCAAAACTAATGTCTGGAATGCTTCAGGATAATAGCATCTCCCTTCCTTGGATACAATTGTATCAAAGTCGATGCGATTCAACTTTAACCTCCATTGCCTCACCTAATCCTCTCAATGCATGATGCAGGCAGCCCATCTCCACAGGGAAATCTGTGGCTCCTGTCCTATCTTTTGTTCATAATGATCACACAGCTAATATGTGAGGGAACAATATTCAAGTCTGCGATTCTGATTCCAAAGTTCTAACTTCAGAACACATGATTCTGCCTTAAGTACAATATAGTTAACAGATTGGAACTATAAAAAACAGATTCCAGTAGTAAAATGTGTTCTTCCTCTCACGTCAATGCCTTCTCCTACAGGAGAAAATATGAAATACAAAATATGACTTGGCAAAATTTCTCAATTTGTCCAATGAGATTATCAAATTAAAAAACTACATAAAATGAGATTGGGAGCTCAGTCTCTTCTCAGTATTACATAGATATTCCAGAGCTCCTTCAAGAGCCATGATTACTGAAGGCCTTTCTGTTTAACTGTGTGCCTACTCTTTCTACTGGTTAAGACTGGGACAGTATAAAAATGCATAAATAAATATTTTTGTTCCAGCAGGGTGCTGTGGTGCATGCCTGTAATCCCAGCAGCTCAGGAGGCTGAGATAGGAGGATCACAAGTTCAAGACCAGCCTCAGCAATTTAGCAAAGCCTTAAGCAACTTAGCAAACTCCACCAAGGAAACCAGCTGCCACCATCTTGGAGGGCTGAAGTAACTACCGCCACTCTCCCACAGATTGCAACAATAAAACAGGTGTGTGTTACTCAGCTTATCTCCCATACATCGGGGAATTCGCATAAAATCTCACCTAGGCTTTCTGGGGGAGGAATTATCAGAGCGAGCCTGCAAAAAGACTCAGGGAAAACTAGAGACACCCGACCTTCAAATCCCCCTCCCATCAGCAGCGAAAACGTAACCTGCCTTGCCAGCACTGGGGAAGGGGCAAGCGGAAAAAATCAAAACAATAGAGTGCCAGGGTTCCCAATAGCCACCCTCCACACCCAACAAACAGCAGGCCCAGAGTACAGTTTGAACTGCCAAGAGGCATCACTCAGGGGAAATCTGGTCTAGCAGGAGAAACCAGGGGACTAGAGGCCTGGCCCTCACGACTGGGCAGCTGGAGACCGCACACCCGCAGGTGACAGCCCACCCGCTGCCCACATGACTGGGCGGCTAGAGAACGCCCGCCCGCCGGTGACCAGGAGCTGAAACCAACCAAAGACAGTCCAGTCCCACCCACCCATTTGGACACCCCGGCAAGGAGCCTGGGGCCCGCCATAGCAGAGAGGTGACGTCACTGGAGCTCGGCCATCAGAATTCCTTCCCAGTAGAATCCACTTTAGCAAGCATAGTCTACCAACACAAAGGAGAGACAACAGAGATATACAAAACCAAAACAAATCTATAGAAGAGAGCAGAAACACAACAATCAAATAGAGCTGGAAAGTAACTTGAGCATCATGAAAAAACAAGGGAAAAAAGGAGTACAAACAATGCAGGACAACTTAAATCTACAGGAGGACCTAGAAGCATCAGAAACATGGATAGGGAAAGAACTCAAGGCATACCTAATTCAGATGGAAAGGAATATTAGAGACGACATGGCACAGCAAGTCCAATAGCAGCACAATTCACAATAGCTAGACTGTGGAACCAACCCAGATGCCCTTCAATAGATGAATAGATTGAAAAAAAAAATGTGGCATTTATACACCATGGAATATTACGCAGCACTAAAAAATGACAAAACCATGGAATTTGCAGGGAAATGGATGGCACTAGAGCAGATTATGCTTAGTGAAGCTAGCCAATCCCTAAAAAACAAATACCAAATGTCTTCTTTGATATAATGAGAGCAACTATGAACAGAGTAGGGAGGAAGAACAGGAAGAAAAGATTAAACAGAGACATGAGATGGGAGGGAAAGAGAGAGAAAAGGGAAATTGCATGGAAATGGAAGGATACCCTCATTGTTATACAAAATTACATATAAGAGGTTGTGAGGGGAATGGGAAAATAAACAAGGAGAGAAATGAATTACAGTAGATGGGGTAGAGAGAGAAGATGTGAGGGAAGGGGTGGGGAGATAGTAGGGGATAGGAAAGGTAGCAGAATACAATAATTACTAATAGGGCATTATGTAAAATTGTGGATGTGTAACCGACGTGATTCTGCAATCTGCATTTGGGGTAAAATTGGGAGTTCATAACCCACTTCAATCTAATGTATGAAATATGATATGTCAAGAGCTTTGTAATGTTGTGAACAACCAATAAAAAAAGAGATAAAAAAACCAAACAATAAAAGTATATTTTGAAAATGAATTAAACAAACAAATTCAAATGGCAAAGAACGAGCTTTACCAGGAGATAGAGATCTTTAAAAAAAATCAAACAGTAATCCTAGAAATGCAGGAAACTATAAACCACATTAAAAACTCAAATGAGAATATTACAAATAGACTAGATCAAGTAGAAGCCAGAACATCAGATAATGAAGACAAAGTTTATCAACCTGAAAAGAATATAGTCAACACAGAAAAGATGCTTAAATCCCACGAGCAATCTATTCAAGAGACATGGGATGTCATAAAAAAAACAAATTTGAGAGTGATCGGGATAGAAGAAGGCATAGAGAATCAAAGCAAAGGAATGGACAACCTATTAAATGAAATAATTCTATAAAACTTCCCAGAGATGAAAGATGGAATGGATTGCCAAATCCTGGAAGCCCACAGGACCCCAAACATTCAAAACTGTAATAGACCAACTCCAAGACACATAATTATGAAGATAGCCAACATACAGAACAAGGAAAGAATATTAAAAGCTACGAGAGAAAGGAGGCAGATTACATTCAGGGGTAAACCAATTACGTTAACGACTGATTTTTCATCACAGACTTTGAAAGGGAGAAGATCCTGGAACAATGTATTTCAAACACTGAAAAATAATGGATTCCAACCAAGAATACTGTATCCAGCAAAATTAAGCTTCAGATTTGACAATGAAATTAAAATCTAATTAAAAGCTAAAAGAATTCACAGCCAGAAAACCAGCACTGCAAAGTATTTTGAGCAAAACACTATAAGAAGAGGAATTGAAAAATAGTGCCCAAAACTAACAGCGGGAGGTATCTCAGTAAAGGGGGAGGAAAATAACCAAAAAGTAAAAACTTGCCAAACTAAAATAAATAAATAAATAAATAAACATGACTGGAAGTACAAATCATATTTCAATTGTAACCTTAAATGTTAATGGTCTAAACTCACCAATCAAGAGACATAGACTAGTAACCTGGATCAAAAAAACAAATCCAACAATATGCTGCCTTCAGGAGACTCATATGATAGGGAAAGACTTACACAGGCTAAAGGTAAAAGGTTGGGAAAAATCATACCACTCACATGGCCCTCGGAAGCAAGCAGGAGTGGCCATACTCATATCCAATAAAATCAACTTCAAACCTAAGTTAATCAAAAGGGATAAAGAAGGACACTATATACTGTTAAAAGGAACCATCCACCAACAAGATATAACAATTATCAATTTGTATGCACCAAACAATGGAGCTGCAACGTTCATAAAACAAACTTTCCTCAAGTTCAAGAGTCAAATAGACCACAACACAATAATTATGGGTGACTTCAACACACTGCTCTCACCATTAGACAGATCCTCTAGACAAAAGCTGAATAAAGAAACTATAGAACTCAATACCACAATCAATAACCTAGACTTAACCGACATATATAGAATATATCAACCATCATCAAGTGGATACACGTTCTTCTCAGCAGCACATGGATCCTACTCAAAGATAGACCATATATTATCCCATAGGACAACTCTTAGTAAATATAAAGGCATGGAGATAATACCATGCACCATATCTGATCATAATGAAATGAAACTGGAAATCAATGATAAAAGAAGGAAGGAAAAATCCTACATCACATGGAAAATGAACAATATGTTACTGAATGATCAATGGGTTACAGAAGACATAAAGGAGGAGATAAAAAAATTCTTAGAGACAAATGACAATAGAAACACAACATACCGGAATCTATGGAACACAATGAAAGCAGTTTTAAGCAGGAAATTCATTTCTTGGAGTTCTTTCCTCAAAAAAAGAAAAAACCAACAAATAAATGAACTCACACTACACCTCAAAAACCTAGAAAAGGAAGAGCAAAACAACAGCAAATGTAGCAGAAGGCAAGAAATAATTAAAATTAGAGCAGAAATAAATGAAATTGAAATTAAAAAAAAACATTGAAAAAATTGAAAAAACTAAAAGTTGGTTCTTTGAAAAAATAAAAAAGATCGACAGGCCCTTAGCCATGCTAACAAAGAGAAGAAGAGAGAGAACTCAAATTACTAACATACAGGATGAAAAAGGCAATATCACAACAGACATTACAGAAATACAGAAGATAATTAGAAAGTATTTTGAAACCCTATATTCCAATAAAATAGAAGATAATGAAGATATCAATAAATTTCTTAAGTCATACGATGTGCCCAGATTGAGTCAGGAAGACACACACAATTTAAACGGACCAATAACAAAGGAAGAAATAGAAGAAGCCATCAAGAGACTACCAACCAAGAAAAGCCCTGGACCGGATGGGTATACAGAGGAGTTCTACAAAACCTTCAAAGAAGAATTAATACCAATACTTTTCAAGCTATTTCAAGAAATAGAAAAAGAAGGAGCTCTTCCAAATTCATTCTATGAGGCCAACATCACCCTGATCCTGAAACCAGACAAAGACACTTCAAAGAATAAAAACTACAGACCAATATCTCTAATGAACTTGGATGCAAAAATTCTCAATAAAATCCTGGAGAATCGAATACAAAAGCATATCAAAAAAATTGTGCATCATGATCAGGTAGGATTCATCCCTGGGATGCAAGGCTGGTTCAATATACGGAAATCAATAAATGTAATCCACCACATCAATAGACTTAAAGACAAGAACCATATGATCATCTTGATAGATGCAGAAAAAGCATTCGACAAAGTACAGCATCCCTTTATGTTCAAAACACCAGAAAAATTAGGGATAACAGGAACTTACCTCAACCTGGTAAAAGCTATATATGCTAAACCTCAGGCTAGCATCATCCTAAATGGAGAAAAACTGAAGGCATTCCCTCTAAAATCTGGAACAAGACAGGGATGCCCTCTATCACCACTTCTATTCAATTTAGTTCTTGAAATACTAGCCAGAGCAATTAGACAAAAGAAAGTAAAGGCATAAAAATAGGAAAAGAAGAACTTAAATTATCGCTATTTGCGGATGACATGATAATATATTTAACAGACCCAAAAGGGTCTACAAAGAAACTGCTAGAGTTAATAAATGAATTCAGCAAAGTGGCAGGATATAAAATCAACACGCATAAATCAAAGGCATTCCTGTATATCAGCAACAAAACTTCTGAAATGGAAATGAGGAAAATCACTCCATTCACAATATCCTCAAAGAAAATAAGATACATGGGAATCAACCTAACAAAAGAGGTGAAAGATTTATACAATGAAAACTACAGAACCCTAAAGAGAGAGATAGAAGAAGATCTTAGAAGATGGAAAAATGTACCCTGTTCATGGATAGGCAGAACCAACATCATCAAAATGGCGATATTACCCAAAGTTCTCTACAGGTTTAATGCGATGCCAATCAAAATCCCAACAGCATTTCTTATAGAAATAGATAAAACTATCATGACATTCATATGGAAAAACAAAAGACCCAGAATAGCAAAAGCAATTTTAAGCAGGAAGTGTGAATCTGGAGGTATAGCGATACCAGAGTTCAAACTATACTACAAAGCAATAGTAACAAAAACAGTGTGGTACTGGTACCAAAACAGTCAGGTGGACCAATGGTACAGAAGAGAAGACACAGAAACCAATCCACAAAAGTACAACTTTCTTCTATTTGATAAAGAGGCTAAAAGCATGCAATGGAGGAAGGATAGCATCTTCAACAAATGGTGCTGGGAAAATTGGAAATCCATATGAAACAAAATGAAACTGAATTCCTTTCTCTCGCCGTGCACAAAAGTTAACTCAAAATGGATCAAGGAGCTAGATATCAAATCAGAGACACTGCATCTGATAGAAGAAAAAGTTGGCTACGATCTACGTACTGTGGGGTCAGACTCCAAATTCCTTAATAGGACACCCATAGCCCAAGAGTTAATAACAAGAATCAACAAATGGGAATTACTTAAACTAAAAAGTTTTTTCTCAGCAAGAGAAACAATAAGAGAGGTAAATAGAGAGCCTACATCCTGGGAACAAATTTTTACCCCTCACACTTCAGATAGAGCCCTAGTATCCAAAATATACAAAGAACTCAAAAAATTAAACAATAACAAATAACCCAATCAACAAATGGGCCAAGGACCTGAACAGACACTTCTCAGAGGAGGATATACAATCAATCAACAAGTACATGAAAAAATGCTCACCATCGCTAGCAGTCAGAGAAATGCAAATCAAAACCACCCTAAGATACCATCTCACTCCAGTAAGATTGGCAGCCATTATGAAGTCAAACAACAATAAGTGCTGGAGAGGATGCGGGAAAAGGGTACACTTGTACATTGCTGGTGGGACTGCAAATTGGTGCAGCCAATATGGAAAGCGGTATGGAGATTCCTGGGAAAGCTGGGAATGGATCCACCATTTGACCCAGCTATCACCCTTCTCGGACTATTCCCTGAGGATCTTAAAAGAGTGTACTATAGGGATACTGCCACATCAATGATCATAGCCGCACAATTCACAATAGCTAGACTGTGGAACCAACCTAGATGCCCTTCAATAGATGAATGGATAAAAAAAAATGTGGCATCTATACACAATGGAGTATTACACAGCACTAAAAAATGACAAAATCATAGATTTTGCAGGGAAATGGATGGCATTAGAACAGATTATGCTAAGCAAAACTAGCCAATCCTTAAAAAACAAATGCCAAATGTCTTCTTTGATATAAAGAGAGCAACTAAGAACAGAACAGGGAGGAAGAGCATGAGGAAAAGATTAACACTAAACAGAGACGAGTGGGGGGAGAGAAAGGGAGAGAGAAGGGAAAGCATATGGAAATGGTAGGAGACCCTCAATGTTACACAAAATTACATATAAGAGGTTGTGAGGGGAAAGGGGGGAACAAGGGAGACAACTGAACAATAGCAGATGAGGTAGAGAGGGAAGATGGGAGGAGAGGGGAAAGGGGATAGTAGGGGATAGGAAAGGTAGCAGAATACAACAGTCACTAATATGCCATTATGTAAAAACGTAAGTGTGTGATGGATGTGATACTGCAATTTGTATTTGGGGTAAAAATGGGAGTTCATAACCCAATTGAGTCAAATGTATGAAAGATGGTATATCATGAGCTTTGTACTGTTTTGAACAACCAATAAAAAAAATGAAAATAAAAAATAAAATGGGCTGGGGATGTGGCTCAGTGGTTAAACACACCTGGATTAAATTCCCAGTACCAAAAAAAAAAAAAAATTAATTTAGGCACATGTGCTTTCTTTTTCTCTGTGACAAACAAATCTTTTGGCTCCTACTAGGGTCTGCAAGAGTGTGAGTGTGACAGAATGATGGGAGAAAGGGCCAGCCGGATTTATCAGTATCTCCCATGTGTGGCCACTGTGGTTTCTCACTTTCTTTCAATTCAACTCCACATCAATCCCATGAGTTCAGTGATGTCATCTTTACTTCACAGTCAAAGAAATCAAGGCTCAGACAAGTGATGGAGCTTTTTGGTAGCAGAACTGGAATGCAATCCCAGGGTTCTCCTTGTTAAATAAGTGAGTAAATAAATGTAAAATATGGTTCAGGATATGTGATTTTAGATCAGTATTTACACAAGGCTGTCAGAAATCAAGAGCTATAATATCAGGCAAGATTTCATGCACTTTTATTTATTTCACAGAAGGAGGTCATACTTTGTTATTTTTTAAAAAATCATTACCTTGCTTCCAAATATAGTGCTTTACTCTAAAAGCTCTGAAGACCCTTGTTTAAGCTTTAATTAAACCGTTTACTTGAGACACGATCAAAATACTTTAAGCCTGGCACTGAACATTACAAACTGAAAACCCCATCACATATGTTATTATACACAAGGCTCTGTTTGGGCTGGGGTGTTGTTGACAATTATAAACCACTTGCTGACAAAAGTGAAAAAACACCGCTTTATATGACCACGTTGAAATATGTGCAGTAGTTCCACTCTTGCTGTCTATTGCCAATAAATGAAGGCCTCTGTTCATTCTTGTTGTGCTTAATAGTTGTGGGAAAAAAAAATCATTCCTATCCAAGCTTCAAGCACACAGGGACAAAATAATTGCCAGTTTCCAGAACAAAAGAACAGTTTGAAACCATCTGTTTGATAGTGGACTTGTTGTATCAAAGAGTTCCTACTGGACAAATTTCTAAACAAGACAAAGGCAGCAAAAGGAAATACAAAGTGTTTTATGTTACTGTGTCATTCTGAAATTTGTCGCTAGGGTTCTGAAGGTAACAAAAGCTGATTTTCTGTTCCCGCTTTTTGTTGTGTATGTCCTGTTATAAATGGAAACCATTTTGCTATTTCTGAGGTTATTCTTTTGAATTCTTTTCTGCTATATTGTGCATGAATTTAAGAGTAAACGTGGTAACAAAAAAGACTTGAGCCTAAAGGCAGGAGGACAGAGTTCTAATCATAATTTGTGGCAAAACTTCACATGTAAAGCCTGGTTGTGGCCCTCAGATGCCACAAACAGTATTCAATACATACTGTCTCAGCACCTTTTAGCTTTTTTCTCTTGACTGTCAAAGTGGGTGAGGCTCCATGGATTCCATTTAATTTTTTAAACCTATGTTTTTTTTTTTAACCAGAGGTTCTGCCTGCTAAACTCAAGAAATAGTCCTGTGAAGTACAGCTAATGAGTAGTAATATTTTCCCTGGGAATTTCTGTAGTTATCTTGGAGTTCGCTTATTGGATATCTGTATTATTAATGCTTTCTCACTTGATTCCATGGAGTTTAGAAGATGCAACTGAAGAATTACATGCTGCATCCAAATGCCATGTATAATTATAATGCTCTAATAAGAAAGAGTTGATGGTTGCACCCTCAACAATAAAAAATTTGAAAAAAAAATTATGTCCTGCAATAAACTAAATTGAGGAAACAAGGATTGAGTGTGTGTGTGTGTGTGTGTGTGTGTGTATTTAATTGCATTATACATTTACCAACAACTGTCATAATTTCATTCTTCTTTATCGTACTAAGTGAAATAAGTCAATCTCAAAAAAAATTGAATGTTCTCTGACATGTGGATGCTAACACACAATAAAGGAGGGGGAAGGAAGAATAGAAGTTCATTGGATTAGACAAAGAAGAATGAATGGGGGAGGAATGGGAATAGGAAAGATAGTGGAATGAATCAGACATAACTTTCCTATGTTCATGTATGAATAAGCGACTGGTGTAACTCCACATCATGTACAACAGCAAGAATGGGATCCTAATTAGAATAAGTTAAACTTCATGTATGTGTAATGTCAAAATATGCTCTATTGTCATTTTTATCTGAAAAGAACAAATAAAAATAAATTTTTAAAGATTACATTATACATAATGAACAGTGGAATATCCCTCCCATCCTTGTCTCTCTCCACATAATTCACTACTTCTAGAAACAGTTTATGGTACAGGCTTTCAAACTTTCTTCATACATAAACAAAAGGTACAAATATTTGTTGCTATTACCCAGTTTTTAGACAAACGATGACTTATAACACATGGTGTTCTATACCTTAGCTTGGAGATATTTTCAATAGTCAAAGGGCTTGAACTTTCTTATTTAAAGCTTCTTAATGTTGCACCATGAGTTAAAATTTATTTAACTAGTGTTCAGTTGAAGTTATTCCCAAAATTTTGGGACAAATATTGTACAAGTATTCTACAGTGAATAATCTTTCCTATGTCTTTTTGAGTATTTGCAAATACATGAGAAAGATATGCTACTAGATATTTAATACCTGTGTCAAGCAATTGCATTTGTAATTTAGATACAATTGCCATGTTGCTCTCTCAGGGGTCTGTAACAATACACACACTATGCTCTCAAACATTCAGATCTGTAACAATTAAATAAATTGGAAAATTGTATCAGTTTAGTTTAATTTGCAATCCTTTTATCATGCAGTTGAACATATTTTAATATGCTTTAAAGCTTCTGCTTTTCCTGTAAATGCAACTTTTAAATCTTCTGTCCATTGTTCTATTGGAGTTTAGTTTGGTTTTTGTGGATTTTTGTTTGTTTGGGGTGTGTGTGTGTGTGTGTGTCTATGTGTTTACAGTGGATTGAACCCAGGGCATTTTGCTACTGAGCTCTATCTCCAGTTCTTTTTATTTTTATTTTTGAAATAGGGTCTCATTAAGTTGCTGAGGATCTCACTAAGCTGCCCAGGCTGGCCTTGATTGTGCAATCCTCCTGTCTCAGCTTTTCAAATTGCTGGGATTACAGGTGTGTGCCACCGGACCCTGCTTTTCTTGTTTATTTTTAGGAGTTGTGTATACAATAAGGAAATGACTCCTCTCTCTAATATAAATTATGTGTTTTTATATCTTTCACTTTAACAATTTGGCTTTTGATTCTACTTATGATATTTTGACATACATAAATATTTATTTTATGTAGTTAATTTTCTGAATCTTTTATTTTATATACCTAGATTGTAAATAATAACTAGACTTTACCTTCTCCAATGTAAAAAAATAATTTTTCCACATACAAGCACATTTAGTTTTATATTATCAGTAGGATTATATACTGGATAACAAAGAACAATACAAAGTTGGAAGCATGTCAATATGAAAAGCAATTTATATAATAAAAATGTCACTGTAGTGTATGAAAAAGTTTTATTCATGCAGTGTTGTATGAGTTGTTTAGTATCTATAGACACAAAAGAGAAAGTCTTGCATATATTTAATAAATATTTGGTAGTTTAATAATTTATGAACTATACTGATGTCACCAAAATAAATTTCCTATTTGTGCATTATATATTTGATAAGTGACTTGAATCTACAATATATAAGGAAGATTTGTAACTCAGTAATGAAAAGAAAGGATCAGAAAAATGGTTAAAAATATATTTGAATAGAAATTTCTTCAAGGAAGACAAAATGCTCAATAAACATAAAAAGATGCTCAACTTTATTAGTCATTGTTAATTGCAAATCAAAACTCCTTAATACCTATTATAATGATTGAATTTTTTTAAAGCAGAAATAACAAGTTTTTGTGACTATATGAAGAAATTGGAGCATTCATACACTGCTAGTGGGAATGTAAAATGGTGTAATTGCTTTGGAAGAGTGGTTTCTCAAAAAGTTAAATCCAGAGTTATCCTGAGTTAAAAAATTCCACTCATAAGTATATATCCAAGACAATGAAAATGTAAACACATACCCATACCATGTAACTTATATACAATTATTCATAGTAGCATTATTCATAATAGTCCAAACATGATAACATCCCAAACTGGTGCATGGATAAATAAAATGTGGTATAGTTATATAATGGAATTTTATTCAACAATAAAAAGAATATTTGCTACAATATGAATGAACTTTAAATACATTAAATGAAAACAAACCAATTCCAAACACCAAATAATATATGATTTCATTTAGAGGAAAGTCCCATAACACGCAAATCCATGGAGACAGACAGTAGTTAGTGGTTTCAAGGAGCTAAAGGGAAGGAGGAATTGGCAATGATTGATAATGAATATAAGGTTTATTTTGAGGTAATAAAAAAGGTTCTAAAATTAGATACTGGTGATGTTTTTACAATTTTATGAATGAATTAAAATCCATGGAATTGCACATTTAAAATTTGCATTCTGAGCTGGGCATGGTGGTGAATGCCTGTAATCCCAGAAGCTCAAGAGGCTGAGAAAAGAGAATCACAAGTTCAAGACCAGCCTCAGTAACTTAGCAAGGTCCCTAAGCAACTTAGTGAGACCCTGTCTCAACATTAAAAAAAAAAAAAGGACAGAGAGATAGCTCAGTGGTAAAACATCCCTGGATTAAATCCCAGTACCCTCCACCAAAAAAGTGAATTTTGTGATATACAATTATATCTCCTTAAAGAGATTGATGATAGAGGGAGAAAGAGAGTGAAAAAGAAGGAGAGAAAGACGCTATTCTTAGTATCAGATTTTGAAATATTTGTTTTTTGTTTGTTTGTTTGTTTTTTTTTTTTTATTGGTCGTTCATAACATTACATAGTTCTTAATACATCATATTACACGGTTGATTCACGTGGATTATGAACTCCCGCTTTTACCCCATATACAAATTGCTGTATCACATCCGTTTCCCTTCCATTGATTGACATATTGCCTTTCTACTGTCTGATGTATTCTGCTGTCTGTCCTATTGTCTACTATCCCCCCTCCCCTCCCCTCCCCTCCCCTTTTCTCTCTCTACCCCTTCTACTGTAAATCATTTCTTCCATTTGTATTATCTTGTCTTGCCCCTCCTTTCCTCATATATGACATTTTGTATAACCCTGAGGATCGCCTTCCATTTCCATGCAATTTCACTTCTCACTCCCTTTCCCTCCCACCTCTCATCCCTGTTTAATGTAAATCTTCTTCTCAAGCTCTTCATCCCTACCCTGTCCTTGTTTACTCCCCTTATATCAAAGGAGTCATTTGGTATTTGTTTTTTAAAGATTGACTAGCTTCACTTAGCATAATCTGCTCTAATGCCATCCATTTCCCTCCAAATTCTATGATTTTGTCATTTTTTAATGCAGAGTAATACTCCATAGTATATAAATGCCACATTTTTTTTATCCATTCATCTATTGAAGGGCATCTAGGCTGGTTCCACAGTCTTGCTATCGTGAATTGAGCTGCTATGAACATCGATGTAGCAGTGTCCCTGTAGCATGCTCTTGTTAGGGCTTTAGGGAATAGACCAAGAAGGGGAATAGCTGGGTCAAATGGTGGTTCCATTCCCAGCTTTCCAAGAAATCTCCATACTGCTTTCCAAATTGGCTGCACCAATTTGCAGTCCCACCAGCAATGAACAAGAGTGCCCTTTTCCCCGCATCCTCTCCAGCACTTATTGTTGTTTGACTTCCTAATGGCTGCCAGTCTTACTGGAGTGAGATGGTATCTTAGGGTAGTTTTGATTTGCATTTCTCTGACTGCTAGCGATGGTGAGCATTTTTTCATGTACTTGTTGATTGATTGTATGTCCTCCTCTGAGAAGTGTCTGTTCAGGTCCTTGGCCCATTTATTGATTGGGTTATTTGTTATCTTATTGTCTAATTTTTTGAGTTCTTTGTATATTCTGGTTATTAGGGCTCTATCTGAAGTGTGTGGAGTAAAGATTTGTTCCCAGGATGTAGGCTCCCTGTTTATCTCTCTTATTGTTTCTTTTGCTGAGAAAAAACTTTTTAGTTTGAGTAAGTCCCATTTGTTGATTCTATTTGTTAACTCTAGCGCTATGGGTGTCCTATTGAGGAATTTGGAGCCCGATCCCACAGCGTGTAGATCATAACCAACTTTTTCTTCTATCAGGTGCCATGTCTCTGATTTAATATCAAGCTCCTTGATCCATTTTGAGTTAACTTTTGTGCACGGCGAGAGATAGGGATTCAGATTCATTTTGGTGCAAATGGATTTCCAGTTTTCCCAGCACCATTTGTTGAAGATGCTATCCTTCCTCCATTGCATGCTTTTAGCCCCTTTATCAAAAATAAGATAGTTGTAGTTTTGTGGATTGGTTACTGTGTCCTCTATTCTGTACCATTGGTCCACCCGCCTATTTTGGTACCAGTACCATGCTGTTTTTGTTACTATTGCTCTGTAGTATAGTTTGAAGTCTGGTATCGCTATACCGCCTGATTCACACTTCCTGCTTAGTATTGTTTTTGCTATTCTGGGTCTTTTATTATTCCATATGAATTTCATGATTCTTTTATCGATTTCTACAAGATATGCTGTTGGGATTTTGATTGGCATTGCATTGAACTTATATAGGACTTTTGGTAATATCACCATTTTGATGATGTTAGTTCTGCCTATCCATGAGCAGGGTATATTTTTCCATCTTCTAAGGTCTTCTTCTATGTCTTTCTTTAGGGTTCTGTAATTTTCATTGTATAAATCTTTCACCTCTTTTGTTAGGTTGATTCCCAAGTATTTTATTTTTGGGGGGGATATTGGGAATGGAGTAGTTGTCCTCATTTCCGTTTCAGAGGATTTGTCGCTCATATACAGGAATGCCTTTGATTTATGCGTGTTGATCTTATATCCTGCCACTTTGCTGAATTCATTTATTAGCTCTAATAGCTTCTTTGTAGACCCTTTTGGGTCTGCTAGGTATAGAATCATATCATCTGCAAATAGTGATAATTTAAGTTCTTCTTTTCCTATTTTTATGCCTTTAATTTCTTTCGTCTGCCTAATTGCTCTGGCCAGTGTTTCGAGGACTATGTTGAACAGAAGTGGTGAGAGAGGGCATCCCTGTCTTGTACCAGATCTTAGAGGGAATGCCTTCAATTTTTCTCCATTCAGAATGATGCTGGCCTGTGGCTTATCATAGATTGATTTTACAATGTTGAGGTATGATCCAGTTATCCCTAATTTTTCTAGAGTTTTGAACATAAAGGGATGCTGTACTTTGTCGAAAGCTTTTTCTGCATCTATCGAGATGATCATATGGTTCTTATTTTTAAGTCTATTGATGTGGTGGATAACATTTATTGATTTCCGTATATTGAACCAACCTTGCATACCAGGGATGAATCCTACTTGATCATGGTGTATAATTTTTTTGATATGTATTTGAATCCGATTCGCCAGAATTTTATTGAGGATTTTTGCATCAAGGTTCATTAGAGATATTGGTCTGTAGTTTTCTTTCTTTGAAGTGTCTTTGTCTGGTTTCGGAATCAGGGTGATGTTGGCCTCGTAGAACGAATTTGGAAGTTCTCCCTCTTTTTCTATTTCCTGAAATAGCTTGAAAAGTATTGGTGTTAGTTCCTCTTTAAAGGTTTTGTAAAACTCTGCTGTATACCCATCCAGTCCTGGGCTTTTCTTAGTTGGTAGTCTTTTGATGGTTTCTTCTATTTCCTCTATTGTTATTGGTCTGTTTAGGTTGTCTATATCCTCCTGGCTCAATCTGGGCAGATCATAAGACTCAAGGAATTTATCTATGCCTTCACTATCTTCTATTTTATTGGAGTATAAGGATTCAAAGTAATTTCTGATTATCTTCTGTATTTCTGAAGTGTCTGTTGTGATATTGCCTTTTTCATCCCGTATGCTAGTAATTTGGGTTCTCTCTCTTCTTCTCTTCGTTAGCATGGCTAAGGGTCTGTCAATTTTATTTATTTTTTCAAAGAACCAGCTTTTAGTTTTGTCAATTTTTTCAATTGTTTCTTTTGTTTCAATTTCATTAATTTCAGCTCTGATTTTAATTATTTCTTGCCTTCTACTTCTTTTGCTGTTGTTTTGCTCTTCTTTTTCTAGGATTTTGAGATGAAGTATGAGATCATTTATTTGTTGTTTTTTTCTTTTTTTGAGGAATGAACTCCAAGCAATGAATTTTCCTCTTAGAACTGCTTTCAATGTGTCCCATAGATTCCGATATGTTGTGTCTGTGTTTTCATTTAACTCTAGGAATTTTTTAATTTCCTCCTTGATGTCTTCTAAAACCCATTGATCACTCAGCAACCTATTGTTCATTCTCCAGGTGATGTTTGATTTTTCCTTTCTTCTTTTATCATTGATTTTCAGTTTCATTCCATTATGATCAGACAAGATGCATGGTATTATCTCTACCTCTTTGTATTGTCTAAGAGTTGCCCTGTGACATAGTATATGGTCTATTTTTGAGAAGGTTCCATGTGCTGCTGAGAAAAAAGTGTAACTACTTGATGTTGGGTGGTATAGTCTATATATGTCAATTAAGTCTAGGTTGTTAATTGTGTTATTGAGTTCTATAGTTTCCTTATTTAACTTTTGTTTGGAAGATCTGTCCAGTGGTGAGAGAGGTGTGTTGAAGTCTCCCATGATTATTGTATGGTGGTCTATTAGACTCTTGAACTTGAGAAGAGTTTGCTTGATGAACACAGCTGCACCATTATTTGGGGCATATATATTTATGATTGTTATGTCTTGTTGGTGTATGGTTCCCTTGAGCAGTATGAAGTGTCCTTCTTTGTCCCTTTTGATTAGCTTTGGCTTGAAATCTATTTTATTAGATATGAGTATGGACACTCCTGCTTGTTTCCGCGGTCCATATGAGTGATATGATTTTTCCCAACCTTTCACCTTCAGTCTATGTATATCTTTTCCTATCAAATGCGTCTCCTGTAGACAGCATATTGTTGGGTCTTGTTTTTTGATCCATTCTACTAGCCTGTGTCTCTTAATTGGTGAGTTTAAGCCATTAACATTTAGGGTTATTATTGAGATATGGTTTGTTCTTCTATCCATGTTTGTTTATTGATGTTACTAAACCTGATTTGTTATCCTCTTTGACTACTTTCCCCCCTTTACTGTCCTACCTCCCATTGTTGGTTTTCAATGTTATTTTCCATTTCCTCTTCCTGTAATGTTTTGCCAAGGATTTTTTGAAGAGATGGTTTTCTAGCTGCAAATTCTTTTAACTTTTGTTTATCGTGGAAGGTTTTAATTTCATCTTCTAATCTGAAGCTTAATTTCGCCGGATACACGATTCTTGGTTGGAATCCATTTTCTTTAAGCGTTTGAAATATGTTATTCCAGGATCTTCTAGCTTTTAGAGTCTGTGTTGAGAGATCAGCTGTTATCCTGATTGGTTTACCCCTAAATGTAATCTGCTTCCTTTCCCTTGTAGCTTTTAAAATTCTCTCCTTATTCTGTATGTTGGACATCTTCATTATAATGTGTCTAGGTGTGGATCTCTTATGATTTTGCACATTCGGCGTCCTGTAGGCTTCTAGGATTTGGAATTCTGTCTCATTCTTCAAGTCTGGGAAGTTTTCTTGTATTATTTCACTGAATAGATTGCTTAATCCTTTGGTTTGGAGCTCTGTGCCTTCCTGTATCCCAATGACTCTTAAGTTTGGTCTTTTGATATTATCCCATAGCTCTTGAATGTTCTGCTCATGGTTTCTTAGTGGACTTGCTGAGCTATCTATGTTCTTTTCAAGTTGAAATACTCTGTCTTCATTGTCTGATGTTCTATCTTCTAAGTGATCCACTCTGCTGGTAGTATTCTCAATTGAGTTTTTAAGTTGGTTTATTGTTTCCTGCATTTCTAGTATTTCTATTTGTTTGTTTTTTATTACCTCTATCTCCCTGTGAAATTGATCTTTTA
Source organism: Urocitellus parryii (assembly GCF_045843805.1). Lineage (NCBI taxonomy): Eukaryota > Metazoa > Chordata > Mammalia > Rodentia > Sciuridae > Urocitellus > Urocitellus parryii. The sequence continues at coordinate 37,430,862 of NC_135540.1, read as the reverse complement.
CTTCCTGGATTTGTTTGTCAATGTGATCTTTCATTGTCTGATTTTGCTGTCTCATGTCTTCCTTGAGACTCCAGATCATCTGAAGCATGTATGTCCTGAGCTCTCTATCTGACATTCCATCTGTTGCAGCTATTACCTCTTCTAAAGTTGAGTTGACCTGCATTGCCTGTGGTCCTTTCTTTCCTTGTCGTTTCATACTGCTGGCGTTTCTTTCTGCTTGGTGAAATTGTTGTGTCTTTGATATTTTCCCCCTCTATTTATTTATATTGCTCTTGTATAGTTGAAAAATCACCCTTGCAGGGCAGGTAGTGGCTGTGATCCTCCTCCAATTAGTGTGATCCGTCTACCATGCTGGCAGGCCCTAGGTCTGCTTTGCTGGTCGGTCAAAGGTCCACCTACCCAGCAGGCGCCAGGGGCACCTGTGTCACTCCATAGGTTGCTGGGCCTAACCTCCCGATGGGTTGCAGGTTGGCCTAGCTTGCAGGCACTGGGGGAGGGGCCGGTTCCGCCCCTCAGCAGGCTTTGGGCCCGCTCTGCTGGTGTTCACAGTCCCCCTCCTACCTGCAGACACTGGGGGAGGGGACGGGCCTAGCCCTCAGCCGTCCGCAGGACCTGTCCTAGTGGGTCCGGTCCGAGTTCCCCGCCGGCGCGTGTAGCTGCTGTCACTTGGCTGGTTGCTGGTCCTGACCCGCCCCAGATTTTGAAATATTTGTAATGGTTCTCCATTTGGTTCCTGTTGTCAAGATAATAACTCATTTAGGAAAAAAATCTGTCTCCTAAACTAGAAGAATTTGGAATTCCAATCAGGCATACATCTCCCTAAATCAGCACCAGCAGCATTAAGAAAACCATATATAGGAGCATGTGAAGCTAAATGTGAGACATATTCTTGCCTACACTGTATTTGCATTCTGGTCTAAATCTAATGACCAATTTTTAATTCAAATTCCCTAGATTTCTTACCTCTAGTTAAAAACTCAGATTACATTAATTAAATAGAAAGAACGATAGCAAAATGAAATAGAAGAAGAAAAGGATATGAAATGTTTTGATAAAGATTAAAAGAATATTAGATTTAAACAGCATACTACAGGGACACAGTCACATCAATGTTTATAGCAGCACAATTCACAATAGCTAAACTGTGGAGCCAACCTAGGTGCCCTTAAGTTGATGAATGCATTAAAAAAAAGTGACATATATACACAATAGAATATTACTCAGCAATAAAAGAGAATAAAATCATGGCATTTGCAGGTAAATGGATGGAGTTAGAGAAGATAATGCTAAGTGAAGTTAGCCAATCCCCCCCAAAAAAAATCAAATGCCAAATGTTTTCTTTGATATAAGGAGACTGATTCATAGTGGGACAGGGAGTGGGAGCAGGGGAGGAATAGACGAACTCTAGATAGGGCAGAGAGGATGGCGGAGAAGGGAGGGGGCATGGGGTTATAAATGATGGTGGAATATGATGATTATTATTATCCGAAGTACAGGTATGAAGATAGGAATCGGTCTGAGTATACTATGTATTCAACCAGAGATATGAAAAATTGCGCTCTCTATATATAATAAGAATTGTAATGCATTCCGATGCCTTGTATGCATAAAAATAAATTTAAAAAAGAAAAAATAGGTTAGTTAGTAGAGAAATAAAATAATATTAGATTTTTTAAAAAAGCAAAAGACAAATGCAGGAATTGCCTCGCAGCTTAAGAAATAGAAAGGGAACCATGTTGCTTTCAAGGGTATGTATTTCAGATCTCCTTCCCTCTAAAAGAGAAAATTCATCACAGAGGGTCTGACGTTCTTCCTGGGTCCCACAGTGAATTGGCAGCAGAGGTTGATATAGAACTTCAGTTTCTTTTTTTTTTTTTTTTTTAAGAGAGAGTGAGAGAGGAGAGAGAGAGAGAGAGAGAGAGAGAGAGAATTTTTAGTATTTATTTTTTAGTTCTCGGCGGACACAACATCTTTGTTGGTATGTGGTGCTGAGGATCGAACCCGGGCCGCACGCATGCCAGGCGAGCGCGCTACCGCTTGAGCCACATCCCCAGCCCAAGAACTTCAGTTTCTTGACCCCCAAGTGCAATGCTTTCTCTGCTTCTTCATGATCCTTTAGAATCCTCTACTTTTTCCTACATAAAATGAGGAGAAAAATGCTTTTCCCAAAGCCTCCCTTTAAATGAGGCAGAAAAAAAAAACAGCACAGTGGCTGGAACAATATTAGAGCTTACTACATATCTGTTGAATGCATAAGTGAGTAAGCAAGTAAGTAAACCAGCAGATGCTTTTTCTTTCCTTCCCTTTAGGTATCAACTCAAACTTCCCCCTCTCCAGTTCCGAATAACGAAGATACAGGTAAACCTCTTCCTAAGAGGGAAGAAAATCAGGCTTGATTTATATTTTTTTTTCCAAACACATTAATGATGTGTTTGAGATTTCTTGGTTATCAAGGGATTAACTGATTTCAATACTGTTAGGTTTTTCCCCCATTCAACCACCCTGCCTTTCTTAAGCATATTGGGAAGTTTCAATGATTCCTCTTTTTAGTCAAGGACTAGTCATAGAAATGTGAGAAATGGAATAATTTGTATTCTAACATTCGGCTGGCAAGAAACTAGTGAATCCAGCATGTCTACGCCGCCAACTTCTGGGTGAGATAATGTAGCTGAAAAAAAGCACTGATGTTGAACTGCTCTCTGCAGCACCTGAGCAAGTGTACTAGTGTATGTGTGCATTGTGTTTCCTTCAGCCCGATTTGGGTTTCTCTATCACTGGAAAGTTTACCTGCCTAACGTGACCACTTAGTAGTTACAAGAGGTGAGCTTTGAGAATAACAGATTGGGTCTGAAATCCAGCTGCCATCACTTGCCAAATGTGTGGTAGGAGCAAGCTTCCTAACTTCACTCACACGGACATGTGCTTATAACACTATCGACATAATAAAGTAAAAAATCTAGCATAGTGCTGGCACACTGTAGGCACACATCAGCAATCACCCCCTTTCTTATCTCTTCTCTTAAATGTGATACATTCGTTTGCCTCTCTCCCAGTGTTTGTTTTTTTTTAATTTCATTCTTTCTGGCTATGGAGTGGGGTGTGTTTTGACATATTAAGCATACATAGAATAAGTAAAACTTATTCCAGTTAGAATCCCATTGTTTTGGTTGTATATGCACTTATATTGGTAGTATATTCATATACAAAGATAAAAAAAAGATATGACCAATTCATTCTACTGTCTTTTCTATTCCTAACATTCATTTCCTTCCCTTCATTCCTCTTGGTCTAATCCATGAACTTTTAATCTTCCACTCCTTTGTTGTGGGTTAACAACCACATATCAGAGAGAACATTCTGCCTTTGGTTTTAAGGGACTGGCTTATTTCACTTAGAATGGATATTCTCAGGTTCTATTCATTTATCGGCAAATACCATAATTTCATTCTTCTTTATGGCTGAGTAATATTCCATTGTGAATATGTACCACATGCTTTCTCCTCTTTACAAGCATTTTGTAGCTCCTTTTACTGAAAATTCTAGTCAGCTTGCTCTTTAAGGGCAGGAATCCATGATTCTCTTTGAGCTAGGAGGCTTTGTTTGTTCGCTTGTTTGGTTTTTTTTAACTCAAAGATAAAGTGGTGCTCATAACGTTATCAAAGGGGTGATGATCTGAATGTTTCTATTTTTCCTCTGCAAACTTCTTTTCGATAGTAGCTGCTGCAAGTGCCATGGTCAGAATTCTGAAGTTCATTTGAAGTGTCTCCATGGACACACAGATGAAACTAGTGACGGCACTTGTGCCACAAATTAACCATAACTATAAAGGACCTCTGGGGAAGGGAGTCACGTTAAGTCAGTCTTTGGAGCCCTGGCCTTGCACCAGTTCCTAACGTAGTTCTTCATATGTGCAAGATCTTCACTCTGATTTCTTGAGTGAATGAATAAATCAATGCAAAAGTGTAAGAATCTTTGTCTGAAAGTGATGAGCCAATGGGAAAAAAACTGGACAAAATTGAAATATAGATCCCTTAGAGCCATTATCTATTAAGGAAAACAGCAAAACTCAAGGAAGTAAAGAGGAGGGACTGCCCTCTTCTCCTGCAATCTCCTAGTAACTCAGGGATAACTAAATGTGCTGCTTCATGATGCTCTTCATATGGAACATTAATTCCTGCCACAATGATGTACATCCGTTTAAGTGGAAATAGTGAACTCTAAGTACTCTGCTCTCTAACAGCATTTCTAGCATTTTCCCAGCCACATCTCCCAGAACTATACTGTGCTTTAATGATGGGATTGTGAGCAAGGATGTAGAAAGGCCATTAAAATAACTTTCCTGGAATATTGTCCCAATGAGCTAGTCAACACAGTCAATTAAGGAAAATAGGGTAAACATTTTTTTCCGGAAAAGACTTCACATACAAATAGGAAGAAAGAAGATGGGCGGGGAAGAGTGGCAAAAGGATCCTGTCATTTGTCCTTGTATAAAAACTGGTGTTTCACAAAATTGGTTTTTCTAGGTGTTTGGTGAATTGAGGATAGGTCTGAGTACAAAGGAGCCTTTTTATGTTGTCTCAGTGGGTGACTTATATGACTAGATTCGAATTTATTTGGAAAATTTTTACATGAAAGCTTCTCTCCTTTTGCTTTGATCTACCAGGAACAATGGTGTGCTCTTTAAACGTATGAAGACCTAATTTTATGATATAATTGTCTCTAGCATAAGTTTAGAAATTGAGCTATTGTTCCCATGTCAAGCCCCTATCTGCACAAAAGTGCCATCTATAGGTTGACAATAAATCACGTGAATAGTTGTGATTTTTTACTCTTCTAGGATCATACAGTTTAAGGAATCTCTATAGTCCACATTAATGATCGTGAGTTAAACTTCTGCATCGTTCGAGGGCTGGTCTCGATGACCCACAGACTATAGCAAAATTGACAGTATGTGAGGTGGGTAGGATAATGGTTCCCCAAACACGTCCACATCCCAGTCCCCATACCCTGAACTTGTGAATAAAGTGAATAAGTTGCCTCACATAGCCAATGGGATTTTTTTCAATATGATTAAAAACTTTCAACTACAGAAATTACCCTGGGTTATCTGAGTGGGCCCAATGTCATCAAAAGATGGAAGAGAGTTGGAGGGATTGGAAGATGCTATGCTGATGGCTTTGTAGATGGAGGAAGGGCAGCTATAAGTCCACTAGAACCTAAAAAATACAGAAATAGATTTTTTCCTAAAGACTGAAAGGAACACAGTCCTGTTCCTATCTTGATGTTAACACAGCAAAATCCATTTTGAACTTGAGCTTTCCAGAGCTGGAAGATGTTGAATTTGTGTTGTTTAAAACACTAAGTTGGTGGTTCTTTGTCACACCGTGGATGGGAAACTGATATAGTATGTCATTTCCAAGATTAGGTATAAAAAAAAATTTTACTTCCATCTTGGACTCTCTCATTCCACCTCTTGCATGGCTCTCTCTGAGGGAGATCAGATACAATGTCAGAAGGACCTGTTGACAACCTGCAGAGAGGCCCATGGCAAGGAACCCAAGCCTGCTGACAAATGAGGGAGTTGGGAAGAAGTTCAGCAGCCCCAGTTGAACACCAGATGACAGCATCCCCCCTGACAGTTGGCCTGCAGCCTCATAAGAGACCCTAAGCCAGCACTACTCACCGAAGCTGGGCTTGGATTCCTGAACCACAGGCGCTGTGAACTTAAGTGTTTGCTGCTTTAAGATGCTCAATTTCCAGGAAATCTGTAACAGCAATAGATAACTAATACAATATCCTTGTGTAGTCCCTTCCATGCTGAATCAGGCCGGCCTGTGCGACACAAAGTAGAATACTGTAGAAATGGTACTACAAGACTTCTGGAGATAGGTCCTAAAAATTATTGTTGTTTCTGCTTTAAGTTCTTGGATTGCTCACTCTTGGAAGAGCCAGCTGACATGTCATGAGGACACTCAAGCAGCCCTGTGGAGTAGCCAACTTGCCACCCATGTGAGAGTCAACTTGTCACCCATGTGAGACTCAACTTGTCACTCATATGAGAGATACAATGTGCTAGAAGTGTACCCTCCAGCTCAAGTCAAGCGATGGACTATTCCTGCCCTTCAAGTCTTCTAGATGAGACCCAGACCCTGTAGATCAGCGAAGAGCCCTGACACTTGTACCCTCTCTGAATTCCTGACCCTAAGATAATAAAGAAGTGCTATTGTTTTGACCCACTTAGTTTTAAGTGATTTGTTATGCAGCAATCAATAATTAACACAAACGTGGTTCATACATAGTACCTTCCAATTGCATTTTAGAAAGATAATTTTTCATGTTCTTCATGTAAATATATTAATACACTTTCAAAATGATAATTTAGATGTGGATACAATGATTTTTATATTGTTTTTCTTCTTACCAGAATCTCTGTCAAGGTTATACAAAATAGATATCAGAGAGAATGAGTTAATGGTTCAGGGTGTATAGCAAACTAAACAGTTGGTAGGAAATGGCTTATATTTTGAACATAGAGCAACTTTATTTCTTTTCATCACAACTCATAAGGAAATAAATTTCTCTTGTCTATTACTAAGCTCAGTTTGCATTTCACATGCTTGGACATTGGGAGAGGATGCAGAAAATGCGACTCATTAACATTTGCCAATTAAAGGCAATGTTGGTCACTTCCTGTTTTAACTCCAAGCCTCCAGAGAATTCAATTAGTCCATTCAAATGTCATATCAGGACAGCATTCCTGTGAGTCTCCCCTTCCCTCATTCTCCTCAGGAAAGGGTCTGGATCTAGATGGATGCTTGCCTGTTGTCTTGAAATGGGACTGGAGGTGTCTGATCTCTGTGTTGTCTGCTTCTCTTCACTTGCCCTCTCTAAGATGCAGCTTGCTCCACCTCATCTTGGAATGTCCTGTCTTTACTGCATTGGCTGCTAAAGCATCTGAGACTAATATACCTAGAAGATTATTTTCTAGCACATCCAATTAAGTGGTCTCCCCTCTTTCCACATTACCCCTGGGTTCATGTCAGGACTACAGACCCACTGAAACAATGCCTCATTATCAAGTCACCCTGGTATCATGACAATAGCATTCACTCTCTCCTTGAAAACAGGGACCTTCTGGCAGGAACAGTCACTATCTATTCTCAGACTTCCCTATGCTTCCCAGTAAGCTGTGGAAATTTTCTTTCTTCTTTTATTCATACCCTGGAGCTGAAGGCCCTGAGGTAGTGGAGAGGAATTTGCTCAATGAGGCCTCTCTAGCTGACTAAAATGCTACAGAATTTCATAATACTTCTTACTTACATGGAGAGAGCAGAAACTTCTTATCTACCATACTTCTGATGTTCTACTTGGCCAATTATTTATGAGAGGCCTAATTATCATCAAGTCATCCTGCCAACTTGTGGGGAGAATTAATAACACAGGCAATTTGCAAATCTATCCTATAGGTATTCACTATGGGAACAATGCTGGGTAGCTGTTTTTAAAGACAGTCTTATTTGTGTGTACAAGTACAGGTAGAATTTTGCTCTACTATATACAATGAACTTGACCATTCGTATTTTTAACAAAACAGCCTGCATACATGGCAGTGTGTAATGTACCAGACACACAGCATTCATCAAGTCTTCATCACATGTTTCTGCAGGGAGCCGGCTTTAGGGCTCCAAGGGATCCTGAAGAGATTTAACAATCCAGGCTATGAAAACACGTAGAACATCCTGAGCAGATCTGCAGGCCAGAGATTTCGCACTGAGTGGGGCCTCTGAGGCCACCAGCTTTGAGAAGCACTTCTCAGAAGCAAACTTTCTGAGTCCAGGGAAAGTGGCCCTGAAAGAAAACAACAGATTCTTATCATCATCTCACCCTTTAAATCATTCTCTGCTGTCTCTCTCTCTCCCTGCTCTGTTGGCCATTTCTCAGCAGTATGCCATAGTAATTAAGAACACAGCTCCTAGAAAGAGATACCTTTGATTCAAATTCTGACTCTGCCACTTTTAGCTGAAAGAACATAAACAAGTTCATTAGCCTTTCTCCGTCTTAATTTTTCTCACCAGTCAATAAAATGAAGATGCTTATAAATAATATCCACCTCACTGGGTTGTTGTAAGGGACTATGTAAAACTAGCTTGTCTTTAGAATGCTGGAAAACACTCAACAATTGCTAGTTATCAATTTTCCTCTGTTTGTCCAGTCCTTTCTGGATTAGCCAGCTGAGGCTGCCATAGAAAAATACCAAAGACTTGGACTTAAAACAAAAGACATTTATTGCTTACAGTTCAGGAAGCCAAAAAGTCCAAGATCAAGGTGCCAGCAAGATGGGTTTCATCCTGAGGCCTCTTCTCTTGGCTTCTTGTAGGGAAGCTGCATGTTTCTGAGTGCTCAGAGGACCTCTTGTCATGCACACTCAAGGAGAGAGCAATTTTTGGTGTCTGTTCTCATAAGGACACTAATCCTATCATGGGGGCACCATCCTCGTAACCTTCTCAAAAACTACCTTCCAAGAACCTCATCTCCAAATACCATCACATTGAGAGTTGGGGCTTTAATGTATGAGTTTGGGAGGATTTCAGACATTAACTCTTTGACATATGCCTTGCCCCTCCAAATCTAATGTATTTTTCCACCCTGACTTCCTCCCTAAAGTCAAAACTAGATTTATTAAGTGACAAGAAACACTTGAGTAAATGTCATGTGTGCCAAGATATTAGATACAATGGAGTACTAGTTCACAGGAACATTTCATTAAAACACATTTGGACCAGTCATGATTTTATATATAGTTAGGGGAAAAAAAGAGAGTTTGCAACGATTACCTTTCTTACAAATAATGTTGCATAACATACCACCAGAGAACTCAGTGGCTAAAATGGGCTAAATGCTCCTTGCTCACCATCCGGAATGAATGCTAGTCAGGGATGTAAGACTGTGGCGTCTCCTGTCCTCAGCTGGCCTCTCTCAAGTGTCTGAAAACAGACTGGCTCTTGGCAGAGGTCTCACTTTTCTAGGATTTGTATGGCTAGGAAAATCCAGGTCTGCTCACACCGGTTTCACTTCCTTCCAAAAGAGTAACAGGCATGCTTTCTCAGGAGGTAAAAATGCAAACAAGCCAGTACTCAGCCTTAAACCCAACAGCAAAAGGAAATACCCAAGGCATCTTGAATCCTAGGCTCAGACGTGGCACACTGTCACTTCCAACACATTTTACTGGTCAAAGCAAGTTCCAGGAACAGTTCAGACTCAGGAGATAGAGAAAGAGACTATGCCTTTTCATGGGAGGAATGAGAAATCACAGCCATTTTGCAGTCTACTACACCCAGGATCATCTTGCTGACTCTCCCTTTCTTCTTTCTGTTTATGAGTAAAAACTTAAAAATTGTAATTGAAGACTATGTGATTATAAAGATATATGTTTGCAAAAAAGGTATTATGTAATTCATAATTATCCTCTGAAGATATAGGTAAAATTTGTGTAATTGAGATCGTGTTGTTTATAGTATGAAAAAGTTTTTCTTAATAAGCATTTTGGTTTAATTTGGGGTTTTCTTTTTTGGGGAGAATGGGGTGGAAAGCTTAGAAAACCTATTTATAGAAAGCTCGGAAAATAATTAACTTAATTTCCTTTTGACTCTTGAGCTATGAAACACTTATCAAACTGAGAAATTTCATGTGTATTATCACATATATTATGTGGAAAAAAAGCATATTAGTAGCAATTAGAAAGCTTAAAAGCATCAAAATTTATTTTCTGAAAAATGTGTTTCGTTCTAATTATCTTACTATTTACATTTCCATCCAAGATACTGCCAGGAATGGGGAAACCAGGCTTGCAGAAATTAAGCAATGATGTGCTGCCACCTTGTGTTCTATCCCTGTAAGCACCATTTTCCCACTAGTATCTCTAAAATACTAATCAGAAAAAGATAGGGAGCAATGAAGGCAGACATTTTGTCCTTGTAAAAGGCAAGGTTTCTTGATTCATTTTATGCCCAAAGGATTCTTTGACAACCTATGGATCTTTTTTCATAATGATGATTTGAAATGCATAAAATGAAATAATAGAATTAGAAAGGAAGCTATATTTTAATAGTTATCAAAAAATTCAAAGTAAAACAATTTTCTGTGTACTTATATTCACATCATAGTGAATCCCACCATCACATATAACCATAAGAATGGGGTCCTAACTAGAATAAGATATATTCCATGCATGTATAATTATATCAAAATGAATTCTATTGTCATGTATAACTGAAAAGAACCAATAAAAAATTGTAAGGAATAATATGTAAAGCACTGAAGTAACAAAATCTAGTATTTAGTTTAATAACTACTATAATTTAAGTGGTAAATAGTGTAAACATATTTTGAGATATCAGTGGCAACAGTACCATGATGTGAAAATGTATATCATGAATGATGCTATTGTGGTTTGTTGCCTGTATTCATATTGAAGGAATTAATAAATCATGTTAGAAATTGGTGGAAAATTGTTTACTTTTTTTCTTATCTATGTTTATGTACCACCTGAGTTCTATCCATGGAAACTTTGGAATCCATAGATTCCAAATTAACTATTCCTAACCCCTAAAACAGGTTACATTTGATCATTTAACAAGGAAAGATTATATATCAAAACTTCCAAAAATAGATCTTCATGAAGACGCTAGGAATCTATGGAAATATTTTTGAACAACAAATCACTAACTTTTCTTTCATAAATATTACTTTTATTTACCATGTGATGAGCATGGTATGGATATGTCTAATATTTTTAATTATGGATTACCAAGTATAGATATGCAAAGTACAAGTGTACTTTTATTTTATTTCCTAAGGAACTAAGTTCTCTAGATTTAAGTCCAAGATCTGTCTGAATGACTGACTATGTATATTTCTCCTTTCCTTCCCTCTTTCTCTTTCTTTCCAATCATTTCCCTTTTTCTTTTGCTTTTTTCTTCTCTTTTCCTTTGTCCTTCTTTCTATTTTTTCTCTCTCTCTACCTCTCTTCCCACTTTATTTCATACTTCCTTCAACAACTATTTTAATGAGATGATTAAATACTAATAACTGTGTTAAGTATTATGAGTAGTAATCTCAGAGGCTTCTCAGCCAGTCATGATATGTCATGACCCAGAATCACATTAGTCATACAGCTTACACTTCCAGATACTTTATTTCCATGATCCCCCTCCAAGAGAACTTGTCTATAGTTTCATATGCTCTTACGGTTCTACAAAAATTTCAAAAGTGAAAAATTTTAACCACAATCATTTAAAACATTCTCACTTTCAATTCCTATTCCCATTAATGTTTATTGGTTTTTATGCTGCCTAGCCATTATTGAGATGCTGCTAGAGAGAAGTTGAATCTGGGATACATTTAGTGTGGATTTAGTTAGATAGAGTTATGTGGTTCATACTCATTTCCATGCATGGAAGAGTTACTTAACCTCATGATTACACACAAAAAATACATAAAAATTTTATCTGATCAGGTTTTCATGCCCCTTAGTTTATTTTTGCATGCCTATAAAGACATTTACATCTGATTATATGATTTTGTCCTCCGAAAAGGTAGTGGCCAATTCTTTGTGGCTGTGAAAATTAATGTTACATTAGACTTTTTCACCAAAAAAAAAGATCTCTAAAAATGATGCTTGTGAAGAGTTGGTTCTTTGAAAAGATAAATAATATTGACAAACCCCTAGCCAAACTAACCAGAAGAAAGAGTGAGAAAGATGTAAATCAACAAGATCAGAAATGAAAAAGGAGTTATCACTACAGACCCTTAAGAAATCCAGAGGGAAATTTATACTCCAATATACTGAAAAATCTGGAAGACATTGATAAATTATAGACATATATGACCTATCCAAATTGAATCAGGAAGAGATAGAAAACCTAAACAGATCAATATCAAGGGATAAAATTAAAACAGCAATTAAAAGCCTAAAAAAGAGAAAAACCCAGAAGACGGATTCTTGACTGAGTTCTACCAGACCTTTACAGAAGAATTGACACCAGTCTTTCTCAAATTAGTCCATGAAATTGAAAGGGAGGGAACACTCACAAATACATTTTATAAAGCTAGTATAATCCTGATACCAATACCTAACAAAGAAACATCAAGAAAACTATAGACCAATATACCTGATGAACATAGATGCAAAAATTCTTAATAAAATATTAGCAAACTGCATGCAAATTATATTACAGAGTTGTAGTAACAAAAACAACATGGTATTGGCATCAAAATAGACAAAAAGACCAATGGAACAGAACACAAGACACAGAGACAAATCCACATAGATACAGCCATCTGACATTTGACAGACGTGCCAAAAATATATCTTAGAGAAAGGAAAGCCTTTTTAACAGATAATATTGGCAAAACTGAATAGTTATATGTAGAAAAATGAAATTAGACCCTAGCTCTCACCATGCACAAAATTCAAATCAAAATGGATCAAAGACTTAGGAATTAGCCCAGAAACTTTACAACTGCTGGAAGAAATCATAGGATCAACACCCCATCATATAAATGCTGGCAAGAGCCCCAAAGTACAAGATATAAAACCAAGTATCAATAAATAGGATACCATCAAACTAAAAATCTGCACAGCAAAGGAAATGATTAAGAGTGTGAAGAGCAAGCCTTTGGAATTGGAGAAAAATTCAGCCAGCTACTACTTCAATAAGGGATTAACATCCAGAATATACAAAAAACTAAAGAGCAAAAACACAAACAACCCAATCAATAAATGGGCAAAAGAACTAAACAGAAACCTCTCAAAATAAGAACACAAATGATTAACAAATATATGAAAAAAAAATGTTCAACATCTCTAACAATCAGGAAAATGCAAATCAAAACTCCATTAAGATTTTCTCTCACTCCTGTCAGAAAGGCAATGATCAAGAATGCAAACAATAATAAATGCTGGTACATTGTTGGTGGAACTGCACGCTAGTACAACCACTTTGAAAGCAGTATGGAGATTCCTCAAAAAACTAGGAATGGAACCATCATATGATCCAGCTATCCCACTCCTTGGCATTTTTCCAAAAGATCTAAAATTGGCATACCACAGCAATAGAGCCACCTCAATGTTTATAACAACACAATTCACAATTGAAAAATCATAGTTTACAATTATGGAATCAACTCAGATGTCCATCAATAGATGAATGGATTAAGAAATTGTGATATATGTGTGTTCTACTCAGCCATAAAAAAGAACAAAAGTATGGTATTTGCCAGTAAAAGGATGAAAATGGAAAACATCTTGCCAAGTGAAATACGCCAAACTCAGAAACTCAGAAGTCAAATGTTTGCTCTCATATGCAGAAGCTATAAAAAAATAAAAGGGGGGAGACATGAATAGGACAACATAAAGAACCAACCAAATATAAATTCATAGATGAGTGAAAGGAAGTCTAGTAGAGTATAGGAAGGAGAATGGGAGAGGACAGGGAGAATGGGAAAATCAGGGAAATCATGAACTGAAAACCATTTCCATGCTTAAATGAGTTTGTTGGGATGAACCCAACTACTATGTACAAATATAAAACTCTAATTAAAAAAAAAAAGTGATGCTTGTCTGCTTTTGCCCTCTCTAGGCATCAGAATCTTAACTAAAATAGTCAGAATTCACTCCATGTAAGTATCTCTCCATGTAAGTAGCCTTGGGTCGTTTAACAAATGACTTTATAAAGTTAACAAGATTGTCAATATGCCTGAAAAACCATTCCACAGTGAGAATGGCAACTTTGCTGTGTGTCCGCTTGGTTCAGATAGATGCTCTTTCTCAGAATTCCCTTTCCTGTGTGTTTCTGGTTAGAATGTGCATCAAGAGTGATTCTTGTGTGAGATTTAGAAAGCGAATATGAAGCAGCTGCCACTTTGTGCAGTTCACACACACTATCATTTATCTGTTTTCTCACCTGGATGGTGGGAGGCAGCACCCAGGCCTGCTCTGCCCACCTCTGGGTCCTTCTTCTGACTCTGATTCCTGGGTCTGACTCCATCAAGAAGGGTTGTAACTTCTACAAGACACCATACCTCAAGTTCAGAGACAGAACTGACATAAGTTTCCATCTGTCCTCAGGGGCTTTAGCTCAAGTGGTACAAGACCTACACGTTATATACAACATACTACAATGGCTTGCCAATCTGTTTTACTGAAGGAACCCATGATTGTGCTTAACCCACCAAGTTAAGGAATTGCTTTTCTTCTACTTCTGTTTGGACTCCTCAATCCTAAGATTCCCCTAGTGCCACATTGCTCTCCAGACCCAAACATTGACCCTGGAAGCTCTATAGAGAAAATAGTTTACTATTCTCATCCTGATTCCTCTGTTCTTTTACTTCCCTTCTCCAGTACTCTCTTGAGCATTATTAGCATTCTCCACAGGTTGTGTGTTGAGAGAGTTGTTTAAAAATCTCTGTAGCCTATCAATGTTTCTCATGTAACATCACCAATCCTGACTTGGCAGCATGAACTTGGGAGTATTTCATTAGTTCATGTCACTTGGGTTATAGCAGCTCCTGTTGTTATTTTAGCATTCTCCTAAAAAAATAAGATAAAATTTAAAAAACATACATTAGGACAAATTATATCTATAAAATCCAGTATGTAGCATTAGAATAGTACAGAATGTTGGGGCAGCATACTAACTCAAGGTCAGGGTCATTCCCAAATTCACTTAGACATCAGTAAGAACTTAGCTTGTTTCATGTTACTACTGCACATCCTAAAACACGTTTTAATAACACAACTATCACCTCATATTTCAAGTTTTCTTCAAGTCCTCCAGACAGAGTTGATGTCTTCTTTAATTAGTATGCCACATTGCACAACAAGACCACTTGATTGGAAATTTCTCCAGCTCATCCACACAGCTGTCATTCTTTCAAGGTCAGAAACCACACAGTGTTCACCTTTGCCTAATTAGTGCCTGGTGTTTGATAAGTGTTATGAAATTTTAGTTGACAAATTTTTTAAGTTATATAGTGATGTTTTCTCTAATTTTTTTATTTTGAAACAGAATCTCCCTAAGTTCCTGAGACTGACCTCAAACTTGTGACTCTCCTGTCTCTGCCTCCTGAGTCCCTGGGTTTATAGGTATATGCCACTGTGCCAGTCTATTGATTTATCTTCTTTAAATGTGTCATGCCTGAGAAAACAACTCACTACTCCTTTTATATGTTACCAGACACCTGGATGAATACTGAGAATCCACCTAACAAATACTCACTGGCATTTCAGATTGTCTGGATCAGTGCTGTCCTGCAGGACTTCCTGTGATGATGGCTGTTATGAACTTACAATGTGGCTGTTGTGATTAAAGAAATGAATGTCTAATATTATTTCATTTTAATTATTCAAAAACAAATAGTCAAGTATGGCTATAAGCTACCATACTGCTCAGCAGTCTTAGATGTCTAGCATTATGCAGATACTTCCACAGGGATAATCTTAGTTTTGACTTTGAATTTTTGAAAAATGCCACAAGTATAGCTCTATTAGCTTCTTTCCTCTGGGAGTCAGCTTTTTGAGCTTGAACCTAATATATACAGGTGATAATAATCTCATGCAGGAACAAATATAGATAAAATAATCTTCTATCTAAATAAATGGCCTCAGAATTCAGTATCATCATGGAGTTGGGATTTTTATGAAGGACTTTTCCATGTAGCCTATTTTACTTCTTTGTTGTAGTCTATTTTTCAAAGCATTTTTAATTACCTAAAAATTCTAATGAAATGGAATAGAAGATAAGTCTGTTAGATCAATGTCAACCAAATCATAAATCATAAAGTAATTTTTTAAGCAAGTTTATGACCCTTAGTATGAGAACATTTTATGCAATATTTTTACTGCAAAGTGAATATATTTCTGTTCAATAATTTATCTTTATTTTAACCCCACCTGAAAAAGTTATTCTGAAATCACAGAGCCATTATATGAAAAGAACTATGCACAGCTTACTAAGTACATCTATATATAGAATTACCTATTAATAACACAATTTTAAATCAGTGCCAGTGTGGTAAGTATATGTGGGAGGGGAATTTTTGCTTTTTTTAAAAAAAAAGACAACAGAAAAAATAAATCTCTGTAGACATGATAAATTCACTCAAGATGCTTGATGTCATTAGGGATTTAATACATAGAAAATACACTTAACTGCAATAAAATAGGTGGTTTCACCTGATTAAGTTCATAAGAATAGAACTGTAAAACGTAGTGTGTAGTTTAAATTTTACCGTATATGTGTTACCTACTTGTATTTATCAAGGAATCCAGAAGACAAATAGCAATTATAAGTTTTTTAGGGAGTAGAAATAAAACCAATTTAAATCAATACCTCAAGAGAATGAGCTAAACAGATAGCCTCAAAATGACTAAATTAAATTTTTTCATTTTCTGAAAAAAAAATAAAATAGCCCATCTATTAACTACAGGCTTTTTAGAGTGAAATGAGATTCATTTTTCAACAGCACTAATAAGATCCAAAGGAATTGCAGGATAATAAACACATTAATAAGATTCAAAGGAATTGCAGAATAATAAATGTAGAAAATAAAATTTGGTCTTTACAATAAACTATGATTTGAGATACCGGACTACAGTTTTGGAAGCAGCCTATTGCATTTTTTTTCCACAGACCTGGGCATGAGCCTTAGATCCATTATTTACTGGGATCCTTGAACAAATTCTATGCTTCAATTTCTCCATCAGTAAATGTAGATAATCATGAATTTTCGTATGGAGAGCATTTAGAACATTACATACTTAACAAATATTAGCCAGTCTCATTAATAGCAAAAATTAATTAATCTTGAGGGAACTTTTCTGAAATTAATAGTCATGTCTACCTTCTTTAGTTTATTACTCAAAATGTATATGTTGATATGTGTGATCGTCAATAACAGCTTTCTTCTCTCTCAATTACAAGCTGGGGGAAGACAAATGAGAGCAGTTGCCGGTTTTCAGAAATAGCAGGGGTAAAGATATTGCAATTTGACTCAAGCTAAAATCTATTCACTATCATATAAGTGGCTAGGAAGATGTGTAAAAATAATTATGAATGGTAAGATTAATAGCAAAAATAACCTCTTACTAATGAAACACAGTAACAATTGTTAATATTATTATATTATAGCTTGAAATTGTTAATGAGATCCTCATTGAAAATTCTATGATTTTTTTTGTTTTGCTTGTTTTATCAGAAGTAATAAAAAGAAGAAAAGAGGGGAAGCTGAATCCCACTAAAGAATTCTAACAGAAGATGAATCACAGAAAGGAGAATTGGTGGAGACAGCTGGAATGAGGAAAGGTGGACAGACCAAATCTCTAAGACTTATGGGAAGAAAGGGTTGTATTGAAAGCTGATGGCCAGATAAAGAATATGATCCAAGAGGGAGGTTATGCTTCTGCCCCGGGAATGACATAGTAAAAATGTTCATGTGCTTCTTAAACTCATGACTAATCTCTGCTTGATGCCTGATGCCTGAGAGTGATTGTAATTTCTTATGCTTTTATTGCATTAAAAAGACAACATCTATAATGTGATCAGCATGATTCTTGACAGAATGTTTTTTTAATTTTTAATGGGCAAATAATAATTGTATACATTATAGAATATAATGTGATGTTTTGAAAAATGTATTCCTTATGATTGAATAAAGCTAATTAACATATCCATTATTTCAGATTCGTATCTCTCTCTCTCCCTCGCTCTTTTTTTTTTTTTTTGGTAATATGAACATTCAAATCTACTCACATGGCATTTTTGCATTAAATTACAATTGACTATGTTTTGTAGTAGATGTCAAAAACATGGTTCCTTCTGTAAAACTGAATTCTTGTGCCCTTTAACCAATATCTCCCTATCCAATAACTCCTTATTTGTAATCTTCTATTACTACTATGACTACTACTACTACTACTACTACTATTCTTATTGGTACTGAGGATTGAACCCAGGAGTATTAACCACTGAGCCACATCCCCAAACCTTTTTTTATATATATTTTATTTAGAGACAGGTTCTAACTGAGTTTCTCAGTGCCTTGCTAAGTTGCTGAGACTGGCTTTGAACCCACAATCCTCCTGCTTCATTCTCCAGAGCCTCTGGGATTACAGGCGTGTGCCACTGCACCTGGCTTCACATTATTATTTGAAGCAAATAATATATGAGATAATATGAAGATGAAGAGAGATCTCAGTAACTATAGCTAAATAGACTTTAGTTAAACCATTAACTACTATGGAGAATCTGCAAGCTATGAAGTGACAAATAGCCTCAAAGTCATTTATTAAACATGTATGCGTTTTATCTTTTCTAAATCTCAGTAGCTTTTCTTAGACTCTTTTATTTTGGTTTGTTGACCTTTCTCATGACCTCCTAACCCAGTACTTCCAAAGTCATGTGCTAGCTGCAGTTGGACATGAGGACATAGTAAAAATGTCCATGTGCTTCTTAAACTCAAGACTAATCTCTGCTTGATGCCTGATTTAGAAATATCTCTTCTGCCTTAACAGCCCACCACCATAAAGAATGCTTCTGCCCTGGGAAGGCAGTATATACCTCGTGCACACTGGCTTCATGCCACCCTACCTGTAACAAGGATAGAGAGGCTGAATATAAACACATTCTATGTAAGTATCAGTAGCAAGTTTGGTTACAGCTTCAAGAGATCCAGCAAACAGGCATTTTCCCCAATAAACAGTCACTTACCACTACTTTTAAAAGGCCATTCACTATGCTACAGGCTTTGAAGAGGATGTGAAAAGGATCCAGATAATCCCATCTATGAGATGTTATTTAAAACATGTTTAAATCCCTAGTGCTGAGATACAGAATGGAAGGCTATGATAAGTACAGTCTCTAGATTGCGCATCAAAAGTCTAAGCTACTGCTTAACCTCCATTGACCTCAGTGTCTTCCTCCAGAAATAAAGCAGTTGAACTCCCTGTTCTG
This sequence comes from Urocitellus parryii, assembly GCF_045843805.1. Classification (NCBI taxonomy): domain Eukaryota; kingdom Metazoa; phylum Chordata; class Mammalia; order Rodentia; family Sciuridae; genus Urocitellus; species Urocitellus parryii. Next base: position 37,411,852 of record NC_135540.1, on the reverse strand, counting down.
TGACTTTTCTGCTAAATTAACCACTCACTGTGTGGCTCTCTATTAGTGGACACTTAGGAGTTGAATGCAGTTTAATTTACAGATGCATTAATATTCCTGTATGTAAAAATAGATTGCTTTAGAACATAGCAATGGTAGTTCTAAAAGCAAGATATTAGCAAAGATAACCTCTGAAAGTAATCTAAGAAGTTATAAAATGAAAAGAAAAAAACTAGGCCAAAGAACCCCAATATGATATTGGTACATCACTCCTCAGCCTGTTTTTCACTCATTGATCAAAAATAATTCCATGAATTCATTTTCACCCAGGAATTCAACATTTATTTCTTCAAACCCATAACTCACGATCCACAAGGAAATAGAAAAGCAACATTTAGTTGTAGACTCTTCAACTTTTACTTTAATGTGAAGAAAAGTAGTTAGAAAATGAATAAATTGACAATACCTGTCTTAGTTTTGTAAAGACACTGTAACAGATTACATCTCCTAACACATGGTTCGACTTGTGATTCTTTACTTTACATTGGTGCAAAACCCTCTTTTACTCAGTAGAAACCATACTTTATATATACACTTATTGTACATTAATGGTGAGTCCCTGTACAAAGGTGTTTTATTTCACTTTTTGTACAGTATTCAACAAATTACATGAGATAGTCAACACTTTATTATAAAATAGCTTTGGTGTTAGATAATTTTGCCCAAATTAATTAAATTAAAATTAATAAAAATGTTCTGAGCTCATTTAAGTTAGTATAGGATAAGTTATGATGTTTGATAAGGTAGATGTTTTAGATGCATTTTTGACTTACCATATTTACAACTTACAATTGCTGATCAGGACATAATTCCAACATAAGTTGAAGAACATCTATGCCAAGAGCTGGGTTGAAGAACATCTATGTCAAGAGCAGAGTTATGCAGCAGAAATCATAGTCATTCTGAAGGGGAATTTTTTCTTGCCTTTTTCTGGCCTCTGATGTTTACCAGGAATCCTATGTTCCTTGGCTTGTAGAAGAATCACTTCAGTCATGTGACCATCTTCCCCCAGGGCATTTTCATATCTTCCCTCTGTGCTTATCTATGTCCAAATTTTCATTTTTAATTATGATGCAGCTCATATTGGATTAGGGTCAATTTCATTTCAACCTGGTTAAATCTGCAAAGACCCTATTTCCAAATGAAGCAACATTCTGAGGTATACAAGGGGTTAGAACTTCAACATAACTTTTTTGGTGGATAAACAGTTCACTTCATAACTAGACCCTATCTCCCACCAAAAATATTCAGTGAGTACACCAGATATAAAGTTTTGTCAAGGAGTAGGAACCAAAAGAAACATCAAATAGGCTTTTATCACTTATATAGGCAAGATATGATTCACAGGAATTATCAGGAATTTTAAAGATATTAAGGTGAATTTTTGCCTACCTGGTTGAGTCAATCCCTTGGCAAATAAAGTAATATAGGAAAAGCCACAAGAGAAAGAAATCAGATTACATATAGAGGAAAACCAAATAGAAATCTCTGCAGATTTTTCAACCCATACACTGAAAGCTAAAAGATCCTGGAACAACATATATCAAGCTCTGAAAGAAAATGGGTCCCAACCAAGAATATATCCAGCAAAATTAAGCTTAAGATTTGATGAAAAAAAATTAAAACCTTCCAGGATAAACAAACGTTAAAAGAATTTACAACTACAAAGCCTGTACTGCAGACATCCTCCTCGACAAAATATTCCATGAGGAGGAAATGCAGATCACAAAGGGATGTATTACACTAAAGGAAAACCCAATCAAAAGACAAATAAAGTCAAGTTAAATACCAAAAATAAACAAAAATGGCTGGAAATAAAAAATCATGTCTCAATAATAACCCTGAATATTAATGACTTAAACTCACCAATCAAAAAACATAGACTTGCAAATTGGATTTAAAAAGACCCCTGGGATTGTGACTCAGTGGGTGAGCAAGTATAAGTCACAGGATTTGATTCTCAGAGTGCATATAAATAAAATAATAAAGATCCATTGACAATTAAATATATATATATATATATATATATATATATATATATATATACACACACACACACACACACACACACACACACACATTGGAGAAAAGATAGTCTCTTCAACAAATGGTGCTGGGAAAACTGGAAATCCATACGCAGCAAAATGAAATTAAGTCCCTATCTCTCACCACGCACAAAACCCAACTTAGAATGAATCAAGAACCTAGGAATTAAACCACAAACCCTGCGACTAATAGAAGAAAAAGTAGGCCCAAATCTTCATCTTGTCAGATTAGGCCCCAACTTCCTTAGTAAGACTCATATAGTGCAAGAATTAAAATAAAAAATCAATAAATGGGATGGATTCAAACTAAAAAGCTTCTTCCTCAGCAAAAGAAACAGTGAGTTTCACAACAGGAGCAAATTTTTACCACATGCACAACAGATAGAGCACTAATCTTTAAGACATATAAAAAAACTTAAAAATCTTAACACCAGAAAAACAAATAACCCAATCAACAAATGGACCAAGGAACTGAACACTTTGCAGAAGATGATATGCAATCAATCAACAAATACATGAAAAAATGTTCAACATCTCTGGCAAGTAGAGAAATGTAAATCAAAACTACTCACTCCAGTCAGAATGGCAGCTTTTAAGAATACAAACAACAATAAGTGTTGGTGAGGGGATGTGGGGAGAAAGACACACTCATACATTGCAAATTGGTGAAACCATTATGGAAAGCAGGATGGAGATTCCTTGGAAAATTTGGAATGGAACCACCATTTGACCCAGCTACCCCACTCCTCGGTTTATATTCAAAGGACTTAAAATCAGTATACTACAGGGACACAGCTACATCAATGTTTATAGCAGCACAATTCACAATAGCTTGTTGAGAGCCACAGCTGAAGGGGCCCCAGCAAACTTCCAGCTGCCAGCTGATTGGCTCCTCTGCGGTGATGCTCATTGGGCTGTTTCCCCGCCCTTTCAGACCACAGAGCTGCTCATTGGGGAACTCTTTTGGCTCCGCCCACATGATCCAGCCAATCAGCCTCAAGAGTAGGAGGAGTGGGGGGATTGAAAGGCTTGTGGGAAGCCGGTGGTGGCAGTTGGGCTCTGAGGGAATTCCTGAAGAGCTTGTGTGGCACGGGCATGTGTGTTCTAAAAATAAAGTTCGTTTCTGCTTGACATGTGGCTCGTGAATTGTGCCCAGCCAGACTGCGGCAATAGCTAAACTGTGGAACCAACTTAGATGCCCTTCAGTAGATGAATAGATAAAGAAACTGTGGTATATATATATATATACTATGGAATATCAATCAGCATTAAAAGAGAAAAGAAAAACCCATGGAATATGCAGGTAAATGGATGGAGTTGGAGAATATTATGCTAAGTGAAGTAAGCCAATCCCAAAAATACAAATGCCAAATGTTTTCTCTGATATGTGGATACTGAACCATAATTGGGATGGGAGAGGCATGGGAGGAATGAAGGAACTTTATCTGAGGGAGGGGAAGAGAGGGGGCATGGAGGTAGGGATGATGGTGGAATGAGATGGACATCATTACCCAAAAATACATGTATGAAAACACGAATGATGTGACTCTGTGTGCATCCAGAGACATGAAAAATTGTGTTCTATATGTGTACTATGAATTGAAATACATTCTGCTATCATGTACAACATATTAGAATAAATAAATTAATTTTTTATAAGTAATATAGGAATAAATATTTATATTCATGATAGCTTGGATTTTTCTAGTTTTCCAAACACTGTTCCAGATGTTTGGCCTTATTAATTAACCCCTTCCATCACTCTACATTGTATTATTATTTTTCCCATTTTACATTTGGAGAACCTGAGGCACAGAAGACATTAAGTAATTTGATCAAAGCCATAGAACAATTAAGTATCAAAACTAAGATATGAACTCAAGTAATCTGACCTTTAAATCTTCCTTCTAAATGGCCTTAAAAATTAGGTGTCAATATAACCTCAAAAAAAGGAACTGTTAAATTTTGAATTGCAAACATTACACTGTTAATATTTAACTTGCTTATAATTTCCAGTTGATGGTGGATGCCTGTAATCCCAGTGGCTCAGGAGGCTGAGACAGGAGTACTGAGTTCAAAACTAGTCTCAGCAAAAGCGAGGCACTAAGCAACTCAGTGAGACCCTGTCTCTAAATAAATACAAAATAGATATGGGGTCAAGTGCCCCTGAGTTCACTCCCCAGTACTCAAAAAAAAAAAAAAAGAAAAGAAAGAAAGAAACTTCCAGTTGAACTATGATTTTGGGGGTAGGGGTTTGAAGGGATGCTGGGGATTGAACACAGGGCCTTTTTAATGTGCTAGGCAAGCACTCTATCACTGAGCTACCTCCCCAGCAGTGGTTATTACTATAAATATACATATATAATAAATATATGTATTACTTTATATAAAAAGGGGGTGGGGAGGTGTAAAGCCTTTGCACTGATGTCTGTCATGTCAGAGTCCATTTTTAGTTAATATGCTTAAAGGTTATACCCCTGATTAAACTGAGTCCCAGATGCACTGGATGACAGTATATTTCTATCATTGCAGTTTACGGCTGGTTTCTTGGTTCTGTTTTGTACACAGTACATTGCTAAACTGCTGTACTTTAAGACCCGTTTAGATTAAATTTAATTGCACTAACACTTGTATTGTTTATTCTATAATAAGTGGTATAATACTTTTCACTGTTACGCTATTTTTTTTCACCAGTGCTTTATAAGCAATTATCATTCATATTAAATACATAACACTCACAAGTAGAAGGCACCTGAATTTTGCCTGTGTAGGGACAGAGAGACACTCGACTTCCTCTGTCTTCTTTTCTTTTTTTTATGTTGGAAAAAAAGGATATATTTAGAATTAGACAGCTGGACTCTGTTTAGATGATCCCAATTTTGTTGGCAACATCCAAAGCATCATAATCAGGAGCCAGTCCAATGTGTATATGCCTTCTCCCTCAGGCCTGATCAGGCCACATCTATGTTGGCCACATCAATGTCATAGAGCTTTTTTAAAAATAATATTTAATAATGTAATACTTAATTAATTAATTAATTAATTTATGTGGTGCTGAGGATCAACCCCAGGGCCTCACACATGCTAGGCAAACATTCTACCACTGAGCCACAATCCCAGCCCTCAGAGAGCTTTTTTACAGTTTATTTGATTTGGTGTTTATTGGCCTTGATATCCACAATGAACACAAATGTCTTCTCCATGGCCAACTCAGCAGTCACAGGGAACTTGATGATGGCATAACCGTCAAGCTTGTTTCTCCCAAGAGCTCTCTTTTGAAGATATTTGGGTTGCCTCCAGAGCCACAATGTCTTGGGCCACCGAAAAGTAGATAAAGTGGGATTATCTTCTTTTTATGGCTATGGAGCCTTTTACCACTGCCTTCTTGTCCTTTAAAGCTTTGGCTTTGGCTTCAGCTTTGAGAAGGGCAGGAGATTCCTTCTTAGCATGGGGCACCATCTTCCCCCCTGAGTTCTTAGGTGGACTCTTTGGAGGAAAACATGTGATTTTTATTAATTTTACATGCATATCTGCACAAGAATGGAATCAGAAGAAATGACCAAAGCATGATAAAAAAAAAAAAAAACCCTATGGCATTTCTACTTTTTAGAAAAAAAACTATAGTGGTTTTTTTTTTTTTTTTTTTTTTTTTTTTTTTTGTCATGAAGGAATAGCAGAGCAAATGGATCTCTGGACTGAGATAGTAAATTCTAGGAAGTCATTAAGCCATACATGGTGATGGGAGCAGGTGTAGAAGCTGGTGAAAGATGAGCGTTACTTCTAACAGCTTGTTTATTCTGGCTTATTGCAGCCCCCATTGCCAGTCTCTGGTAATCAAAGCTACTTTCTAGTATTGGTATGCAAAGGACATTCCTCTCACAAGAGTCTTTATGATTTGCTGCTTATAGGAAAATATGCATCAGAGGGTCCTTTCTGAAGTCAGTTCTGAAGTGATTTCAGCTTAATCAGTAAACCAATTTGGCATGTTTGAGATGGCAAAGCCTCAGCTCCTTCACAGGTGACAGCAATACTATAAGCAAAAGGGGAAATCTTTCATTGACTGTTCTCTATGGAGGCACTAGGACATTACTGGCAGATATTGTCTCTAGGAACTAGAATGAGTTGGAGTCAAAAAAATGGTTGTAGTTTTTCTCTAGCAATGCATATAACAAGAGATATTTGTAGAGAAAGTATATTTTAAGCCCCAAAGTGCTTTCTGAATTATATTCTAATAGAAATACTTAATTTTATATTCTGGAGATTTCTTTCTGTAGCTCATTACATTTTTCTTATAACTTTATTTATATAGTTTTATAAAATAATGCTTAGGATCGAACTCAGTGCCTCAAACGTGCTAGGCAAGCTCTCTACCACAAAGCTACAACCCAGCCCAGCTCATCACATTATATTATTACCATGTTGACTTTTTAAAACATACAGTTGTCAAAAAGTATCATAAAATTAAGCTGTTATAACTTCAATAATACCCTGTTCAGCCAGGTAGTGATTTCCTGAAAAGTAGTCTCATTACCTGATTACCATCATCTAACCTAGCTGGCGATGTAAGCTGGGTTCACAAGAGCTAGCTGTACCAATAACTTAAGAAAAACAGTGAAGAAAGCATGCAAGCACACAGAAATATCTTTTCAAAATTCTGAAGGGCTCTTCACCTTAGGGGCCCATTGGAAAAAGAGACAGAGCCACCTGCATTCTTTTTTTTAATATTTATTTTTTAGTTGTAGTTGGACACAACACCTTTATTTCACTTGTTTATTTTTGTATGTGGTGCTGAGGATCAAACTCAGGGTCTTTCACACATGAGGTGAGCGTTCTACCGCTGAGCCACAACCCCAGCCCCTGAATTCTTTATTCTCATATAGAGGGACACACAAAGGGAGGTTCAATGGAATGTTCTTTCCAAATAAGGCGTCGAGTCAGGTTTCAGAGGGTTGAGTTTAGTTTCCTGTTGTCTTGTGGTCAATAGATTGATTGACATCTTGGCAGTCACACCCATCTCAGGTGCTACGTGGGATCAAAAGGCAGAGAGAGCAAAAAGGACACAGAGTGCACAGCCCAGACTGCACAGCAGTCAGTCCAGTCCACTCATGCACTCAAAATGCTCACAGCTCACACACACAGCCCATGGCTGGCCAGTGACACTTGATCCCAGACAATATCATTTGATATCAGGAACAATCTCCCTGTTTCATTAATGTTATAAGTACTAGGTAGTCATATTAATCTAGGCTTACTTATTAGGCAAACCACTACAGTAGATAATAATATTGTTCAAAAGTGAGCGTTTGATCTTCAGACAGTCTTTTGCCAACTAGAAAAACTTATAAAAATAAGATATCATGGCTGGTCTTGATATGATTTGAGGTTTGAGATCTTTTGTTTTTCTATAATGATAGCAGATATGGTATGAAAATAGGAACTGAGATATAAGTAGTATTGGATGGGGTAAGAAAGGAGGTTATTGTTTTGTTTTTATAAGTGAGAAAATTAATTAATGATGACATTACCACCATTGGCAGTGGAGTATTTTCAGATGAGTAGTTTTGGAATAGATTGCCAGTGTGAAAAAAAAGTTTTCATTAATGTGGGTAAGCTCAGGGCATTGTAAGTTAAAATAAAACATCTAGTAGATCATTTAGAAAAAGTAGTTCTAATAAGTACGTCTCCGGGTTTCCATCTAGAAAACAACAATATTAGATCAGTGTGTGATTTGAGTTCAGACTATGTGATTAATACAGCTATTAAAACCATAAGAATATGAATAAAACTAAATCCTAATACACATTTTATATAAATCTTTGAAAAAAATCATTTTCCTCCCAACTAATATGATCAAGTTCAAATATAAGCCTAGCAGTTATTGTTATTATATATGTGTATTGACCTTTCATCTCCTTTGTATCTCTATTTTTTTTTGAAACTATATAAAGATTGAAGGAACTTGAAACTGGTGCCTGTTTTTCTGCTGCATGATTACTCAACTGTAGATCAAAACTTGAGATAAACACACAGATTTCATTTTCAACTAAAATGACATTATTTTCATCCATACTTAGGATAATTATAGGCCTGTTAACATATGTAATGAATTGAAAACTGCAACAAAATGTTCACTGCCTTTCTATGAATATCAAGATACTCTTCCTTCACAGAAAACCCAACCTTCCCTCAGGGCACAACAGTAACCTCTCCCTAACTGCACGGCCAGACTGTAACTCTCAAAGTTTTGCTCATCTCTCAAAGTCACTTCTCAGGCTGAGCAGATTGGAAAAAAAGCCTGTTTCATCCTTGTGTTAAAAGAGAAAATGCTCTGTTTTTGTTCTGTGGTTCTTTCAGGTGGTTTTATATAAAACTTAAATCTTGCAATAACTTTTCTCTATCTCAAGCCCTATCAGAAGAGGAAATTTTCAAGATTTCCTATCACAATATATTTTTTCCAAAGACTCAGAGATTAGTATAAATTGAAAAGTCCTTGTCACTTGAAGTTATGCTACTTTCTACAGGGTCTTATAGATATTTGTTCAACTATTTCACGTAATGAAAAATACCTTTTAAGCAGCTAAATGCAACATCTTCAAAATGTGTAGTAAAATCTGTCCTACTGCTGAAAATACCTTTTGACTAAACACCCTGTTATAAACCCATTCTCTGCAAAACCACAGATTTCTAAATGTAGTAGGCAATTTATATTATCTTTTCCCTAAGGATAAAATAATTTTTAAAATATTCTAGAGTGAATGGGCCTTTACCTAATAAATTCAGCCATTTTGTAGCATTATTTGGATATTGTATCTATAAGAGTTCCTGGCATTAGTACCTCTTTGTGAAGAAATCAGTATTTGGAGGCAACTTCAAATCCAAGAAGTGAAGAACATTGTCTCAAGGCAAATTATGATCTAAGTTCTCCTACCCAATGATCAATAGGGGACAGCAGTAACCAGAGAAGGACTCCTTACATGCAGAGGACCCTAGGTAAGGATGACATCAGATTTCCCACCATAAACAAAGCATGTTAAGAAGAGAGTAGAGAAAAATCTTTAAAGAAGTGAGAGAAAAACTGCTCACTTAAAATACTGTAATCATCAAAATATATTTCAAAAATGGAGGCAAAATACTTCCTCAGACATACCAAAGCCAAAAGACTTTGTCAGCAATATGTCTGTGTTATAAGAGACCATAAAGGAAGTTCTTCTAGAAAGAAAATCATACCAGAAGGAAATATGGACTTGTGTAGAGAACTAAAGAATACTAAAAATGGTAACTGCATGGTTACACAAACAAGAATATGTTTCTTGAGAAAAGACTAAAAATAAAACCACTGTCTTTCCAACAAAGGATATGACTGATATTATCAGTTGTAAGTAATAATTAATTGACATGACATAAATTTTTATAAACAGGTTAAAGTTTTATAAGATTTGTGAAAAACACATATCAAATAAAAATAATTTATTTTCTTAAAAAAATAAACAAAGCAACCACTATGGAAAGCAGTACGGAGATTCCTTAGAAAACTTGGAATGGAACTGTCATTTAACCCCACTCCTCGGTCTATACACAAAGGACTTAAAAATAGCATACTACATGGACACAGCCACATCAGTGTTCATAGCAGCTCTCTTCACAACTAGATGCCCTTCAACAGATGAATGGACGAAGAAACTGTGGTATATATACACAATGGAATAATATTCAACAGTTACAGAATAAAATTATAGAATTTGCAGGTAAATGGATGGAGTTACAGAATATCATGCTAAGCCAAGTAAGCCAATCCCCCCAATAACAAAGGCCAAATGTTCTCTGTAATAAGTGGATGCTGACCCATAATGGGAGGCAGGGGAGACGGCGTGGGGCATGAGGAGAATGGAGGAATTTTGACCGGACAAAGGGGATCGAGGGAAAGGGAAGGGAAATGGGGGTAGGAAAGATGGTGGAATGAGATGAACATCATTACCCTAGGTACATGTATGACTGCACATGTGATGCAACTTTATATCCAGCATAACCAGAGAAATGAAAAGTTGTGTTCCATTTGTATACAATGAATCAAAATGCATTCTGCTATCCTGTAGAACTAATTAGAACAAAGTCAAAATTTTTCTTTTAAAAATAAACAAAGCAAGCAAACAAACAAAAAACCCCTCCCATGTATAATTTTGTCCTTTATGATAAGTGTATTCTTAATTCATCTACACCTAAAAAAAAAAATAAATATTTTTTTAAAAAAGAATTTAAAAGACCACGAGAGGCTGAAGAATGTTTCTACTTATTTTAATTAGTTTTGCTACAAAAACTTAATCTAAGTATTAGATTACTTTGTATTTCAAATACAAAGTAGTAGATACTTTGTATTTCAATCAAGAGCTCAAAAATTTAAGGCTATTAATTTTTTTTTTTTTTTTTTTTTTTTTTTTTTTTTTTTTTTTTGCTGGGAGGACCAGGGATTGAACCCAAGGGCATTTAATCACTGATCCACAACCCCAATCCTTTTTATATTTTATTTAGAGACAGGGTCTCACTAAGTTGTTTAGGGCCTCACTAAAGTGCTGAGACTGGCTTTGAACTTGCGATCCTCCTGCCTCAGCCACCCCAGCTGCTGGGATTACTGGTGTGCACCACTGCACCCGGCTAGGAAGTTAATTTTTAGCAATCTATTTTGGACCTGGGGTTGATCAATTTTATCTAGTAATGGCTTTTATACATCTCATTCTGGGCCTCTAAATGACACTGCAAAGTTAAGCAAGACTAGTGAACCTGTCAAAATGGATTGAATGTCTCTTGTGCAGAATGCAATTAAACAGCACTTCCCGGACTCAAGAGAGATAAATATTTTTGCAAGGGATCTGGTCTCAAAAGCATGCATCAAATCCACTTTCACATAGGGGTTTGCCTAATATCAACAACAAACCACTTTTCTTCTTAAGAGGAAAACATATTATGTTGGAAAATTTTCATTCTTGGGTTTCAGCAAAACAGAGTAAAATATAAAATATATTGTATTGGATTTCTTTCTTATAACTTTAACATTAATATTTAATAAATATTTACTTTCCATAGAAGAAAATTGTACTTACTTACAGAGTAAAAACAAGTAATTATATACAAAAGTTAAAGAACTGATACCCTCAGACCTTACAATGAAAATGTAAAAACCATGCATCCGTTAACACTTTATTAGAAGTTACAGTTTTGTATCACAATCTTATACAAAGTGTATTTTTTATTATGTTCAGGAATAAACACTAAAATTTATCAACTATGAATATGATCATAATTTATTAATAAATATCCTTGCAAATGAGAACATTTCTTGTAAAATGGGCCTTTTCTGGTCATGTGAGTTATTTAATAGTAATTTATGAAAAGAATAAAAATGATCAGATAAATTATAACTGGATTGCTATCTACTCTCACCTTTATACAAACATCTTTCTATAAAGGTCTATTCAAATTAGAATAAACTGATACATAATACAAGATGTACAAAATAAGAGAATAATAATATTTTCATGTTAAAAATTAATTTCAAATTTGTTAATCTACTATGATTAAAATTTAATATTTTTGTTAAAGACGAATTGAAATATTTGCAGATATTTGCAGGTTTTCGATAATATAATAAAATGGGATAATATGACAGGTGTGGCTTCCAATGGACTGATATCACGTTATGATGTTACCTGGAGAAGATATTGCTGAAATGTTAAATCATTGCTAAATAAGAAAGCAAAATTAGAACGTTATAAGTCAAATAAGTAGTAATGAAAGTGATGTCCACCATTACATTTACAAATGAGAAAAATAAATTCAGAACTCCCTTAAAGTCATAGAGTTAGTTGGTGTTAACCCAGGTCCACAATATCCATCTCTTATGTTCTGGGCAGAACTATTTCTCTTAAAGAACTCTTTGTGCTCATTGGTGTGGGAGGGCCAGGTGCTCATGACATTTTGAGCATTCTGTTTTTTCATTCTTCAGGACCCTTTGTCTTCTGGGGAGATGTGATTGAGAAATATCACGTATTTTAGAAGTTCATATATCAGGAATAAATGAAGAACAAGACTCCCAACGTATCATGACATTCTTCCTTCCTTCTTTGCTTGATTCCCGAAGTGTCCTGTTTTTTTCCTCGAAAGAAGGTGAAGTGTTTCCTTCTGGTCTTTCTATTCCCAGTACTAATATGTGTTCAAAAATGAAAAAATAACCGAAAAACTATCACAAGAACATGAAAGAGACCTTTCTTATCCTCTTTGTTTTGATGTCCCTTATGGATATTGATACCCATGGTTAATTTGTTGAGGAATGCATACAAATGTCCTAAAATATCCATTACATGCAATTTTACTTAATGGTTCTAATAGGCAACCAGAAGAGAAGAAAATTCGCAGATACTGTAAATATCCAGTCTTATCTTTAGCCCTCAGTGAATAAGCTTGTTCAAATAATATTCTTTTATAGTTACATGAGGGAATTATAAAGTCATTATTAGCCCAGTTTGACTACATAAAACATGAGCAATTAATTACTGCTGTCTTTCTCTCTCTCTCTCTCTCTCTCTCTCTCTCTCTCTCTCTCTATCTGTGTGTGTGTGTGTGTGTGTGTGTGTGTGTGTGTGTGTGTGTTTAACCAGGCACATAACTATTTTTATGTGCTAGGCACAGTTCTAAGCACTGTACATGTATTAATTCACTTAATCTTCAGGCCAGACCCTTGAGGCAGGTCTTATCATTATACTCAATTTATAGATAAGAAAACAGAGATGGAGACTGAGATCACACAGCAAACATAGCAGAATTCCAACCCAAGCAATCAGAACCCACAGACCACTTCTTTTTCACCACACTATTCTGCCTCTTTACAACACAAGAATTCTGTTAGGACAGGACATTGCAAAATTTAGGATTCTGGTCAAGCAGGAGAAAATTGAAAGTGGACACTTGCCAATCAGATGTTTTGCTCCATCAGAAGGCTTAGACATCTTTTCATAGTTTTATTTCAATCTGATTTCCCAGGCCCAAGTTTTATAACCTCAAATATTTAAGGGAAAAAATAGATTAACTAAAAGAAATATGTGTTGGACTCCTGATTTGTATTGATGTAAGATGGTTTAACATATGTGAACTTTTAACAATTAAACTTGAATAATAAAAGTATAACAGGGTTCCAAAGGCCAAATGTTTTCTCTGATAAGTGGAGGCTGATCCATAATGGAGGTGGGGAGGAGCATGGGAGGAATAGAGGAATTTTGAGTAGGGCAAAGGAGAGGGAGGGGAAGGGAGGGGGCAGGGGAGTAGGAAAGATGGTGGAATGAGATGGATGGCGTTACCCTAGGTACATGTATGAAGATATGAATGGTCTGACTCTACTTTGTGTACACCAGATAAATGAAAAATTGTTTTCTATATATGTACTATGAATCAAAATGCATTCTGATGTCATATATAAAAAATCAAAACAAGCAAATTAATTAATTTAAAATATATATATCCTCTATCAACTAGTGATTCAGGCAATCTCCACTGGGGATAAAGGATGGTAATCGAGAAAATTGTCAGCATAATTTTAGTGCCTGGAAACTAAATAATTATCCTTGCTCCCCTGGAAATAATCACTAAATAAATAAATAAATAAATAAACAAACATATGTATGTATATACATACATATAATCTGTTATATTGGCTATAATATATAATTATATATATCCTTAATTATAATCCATCAAAACAATAATGCTTTTCTTATTTTTACTTTAAATGATATATAATAAGCATTAATTTTATATTCCCAACTCCTAAAACAGAGTCTGGAGCACAGGAGATACTGAATATCTCCTGAATGAGAATAAGGATAATGGCAAAGAGAGAAATTTGTGTCTTAATCAAATACATAACAAGTAAACGTATTTCTATACTTTTTATCATATTTGTCACCTCTAAAACTGTTTTATTAAACATTCAATCCTGATTGATGGCATTCGATTTTGAAAATACATAAATCCATAATACTGACGAACAGTGAAAGATTTTGTGCTCTAATATTTTATATTAAGTAGCATTTACCTCAGTCAATATTATTCTCTCTATATTTTTACATTCAAAAAATACTATTTCAAGGTCAATGTAAACTAAGATGTCCAAGTGACAATACCCTAGGTGCTCATTGATTTTCATTGACTATGTTAGCTAATGCCAAATACACATTAAAAATTGTCCTTACTTTAAAAACCTTAAGGATAGGCTTGGGTATAATATTAACTAAGAATAGGAGAATTGGGTGTGAAAGTGGAAGACCTCAAAATGAGAGAAAATTCCAGTGTGTGTGTGTGTGTGTGTGTGTGTGTGTATGTGTGCACGCGCGCGCACCTGTATATATTTACTGTGGATTGAACCCAGCACCTCATACATGCTAGGGAAGCGCTTCACTGCAGAGCTATATCCCCAGCTTTTTTAATTTTTTTATTTTGAGAGAGAGTCTCACTAAGATGCTGATATAGGCCTTGAACATCTTCTGCCTCAGCCTCCCAAATACTTGGGATTACAGGCATGCACCACCATGCCCAGTACTTCAGGAGATTTTCTGCAGCCAGATTTGACCAATTCTTGGCCTAAATCATCCATTATTTTTCACTTACCATCTATTCATTCTCCTGAAATATGAGTTAATTGTAGCTCAAACTTTATTTGAAAATCATCCCTCTCTTTTTATCAGCCATGCTACTTAGGAGAGATAAACTCCTGACCTAAGCTTGAGAATTATAGGCCATGATTGGATTAAACTAAGCAGTTTGAACCATCCAGATTGCCATCAGTCCATCTTAGGTGCACACATAGTATTCAGACCAATAAGGTTTACATAGACATTTGCGGGAGGTATATTTGACGGCATGAGGTCATGAGCCTTGAAAGTCCACAATACAGAACCTTGTGCCATGAGAGGTTTACAGGATGACTTACAGGGAACACTGACCCCCAAAGATAGAAGCTAGGAACTCATTTAGAGTCCTCAATCAAGCCACATCTGAAGCCAGGCTAAATTCTGGGTTGTTCAGTATAGGGCTCAACAAATGACCTCATTCCTTTTAAGCCACTATGGGTTGGATAATAACACTTGCATTATTTAAAAAAAAATAATTGTGCAAATAACACCCTAAGTCAGACCACTTTTCAAGCAAAAGCATGATGTAGAGAAAACGCAGCGATTATCCTAAAGGAAGATAGTAGAATAATTGCTAGAGTTGAGAAATAACTGCTTCTAATTATATACTTATGCTTGTTTTTTTTAATTTGAAAAATACTTTGACTTGCTGTTTTGAAAAGAGCTAAAATGAACACACTTGTTTAAGTTTAAAATATGTACTGTGCTTCTTCAAAATTACCTGACTTTGAAAAGCATTCAAAGTAATTGGATAAAATAAATATTTAATCCTTTGCACTTCAAATTCATGAATTATGTTTTACAGATTTATGAACTCCAGTAGTAGGAGAGCTCATCCTAGGCTCAGCTCTCAAGAGGTCTAAACTATGTTTAAAAGGAAAAAAAAAAAAGTAAAGTAATTCAGGATGACAAGTGAGTGTCCTACTTTATACTTTCTATTTTTGAGAGGTAGTGATGTGACCCTTGCAGAATGGAACATGTCAGTCTTGGTTAGGTTCAAATCCTGTTCTTCTAGTTTACCATGAAATTAGAGAGCATATTAGGGTAGGGTTAAAACTTCTTAAATGAAATTTTTAATTTATAGTGGAAAAACATTATATCCTAATACGATACTAACTTTCAAGGTAATGGATTTAGGATGTGTGTCCTGTGTTCCTTATTTCTCTTCACCATTTTATTATTCCATTGCTATGAAGCCCAACACAGGGACAGGGGGTTGCTCTGTTTATTCAATGGTGGTCCCTCTCGCCTCTTCTCTTTCAACTCTCCTCTTGCTCTAATTCCTGTTCTCTTTTCCCCTTTTCCAGCATCTTCCCACTCTCCCTCCCTGTGCTCCATCTCTCTGCTTCCTTTAGTCAAATCCAGGAGTAGTGAGAAAGGATGATGGAAGAAAGGATTCTTTCTCCTCCCTCCTCCTCATCACTGTGTCTTGTCACTGCTGAAAGTTACTAGAAATAGTCTGCACTTAGTATAGTCTGCACTTCTTAATTTTTCCTTCCCCCTTACTGGTTATTTACTATCCTTATTTATTGTTACTTTCATTTTTTTATTTATTTATTTATTTATTTATTTATTTATTTATTTATTTAGTGCTGGGGATTGAACCCTGGGCTTTGTGCATGCTAATCAGGCACTCTACCACGGAACTACACTCCTACCCACCAACTTAATATTTTTAAGTTGTAGAATATTATGTACATACAGGAAAACACTGCCATGAACTCTTCAACTGGCTGAGCTTTGGATTCTGTCCCCTTCCCTCTGATGACCCTGCCCTGAAAAATGTCACAATTGAGTTCATTATAATTACTATAGGGATTATGTTATTATTTTAAAATTCGAGTTAGTTCCTTTTCAAATCTACTTGATCTTTTTGGTTTTAAAGTCTTCTATTCCTTGCTCACATTCTAAATAAACTAAGCTAAACTTAAACTAGACTTTGCAGCTGGGTACACTAGCACATGCCAGTATTCCTAGCAACATGGGAGACTGAAGTAGGAGGATCAGCCTCAGTAATTTATTGAGGCCCTATGCAACTTAGTGAGACCATCTCAAAATAAAATATGAAAATGGCTTGGGATATGGCTCAGTGGTTAAGTGCCCCTAGGTTCAATCCCCAGTACCCACTACCCAAAAAAAAGAAATAGTGAGGCCCTGTCTCAGAACAAAATATGAAAAGGGTTGGGGATAGAGCTGAGTGGTAGACAGCCACCCAGTACTAAAAAAAAAAAAAAAAAAAAAAAAAAACTAAACTCTGCTGTTTTTACAGTTTATACCTAATAATTTCAATACTCAGTCTGGGGCAGTCTGGTTCTGCTTTCTTTAGCTTCTGCTGAGTCACTCATGGCACAGCACATTGTATGCTAGCTCTTTGGTGTGAGCTCTTGTTCTTTGGGATTTTACCCATGGAAATTCTTTGAGGCTAGTATAGAAGTGGCACTGCCCCAGAGAGGATTTGTGCTCACCCC